>NC_091690.1:16367500-18867500 GCF_041296265.1 Equus caballus | reverse complement strand
CAGATGACGTTTTATATACAGAAAACTCTAAAAAAAATCCACAAAACCTATTAGTAATAATAAACAAATACAGTAAAGTTGCAGTGTACAAAATCAGTTGTGTTTCTATACACTAACAATGAAATAGCAGAAAGAGAAACTAAGAATACAATCCCATTTACAATAGCAACAAAAAGAATAAAATACATTGGGATAAATTTAACAAAGGAGGTGAAAGACCTGTACACTGAAAACTATAAGACATTGTTGAAAGAAATTAAAGAAGACACAAAGAAATGCAAAGATATTCTATGCTCATGGATTCGAAGAATTAATGTAGTTAAAATGTTCATGCTTTCTAAAGCAATCTACAGATTCAATCAATCCCTATCAAAGTTCCAACAATATTTTCCACGGAAATAGAACAAAGAATCCTAAAATTTATATGAAACAACAAAAGACCCCGAATAGCTAAAGCAATCCTGATACAAAAAAAAAAAAGAACAAAGCTGGAGGTATCACATTACCTGACTTCAAAATATACTACAAAGCTATAGTAATCAAAACAGCATGGTACTGATACAAAAACAGACACATAAATTAATGAAACAGAATCAAGAGCCCAGAAATAAACTTTTACACCTATAGACAGATAATTTTCAACAAGTGAGCCAAGAACATACAATAGCGAAAGGAAAGCACTTCAAAAACTGGTGCTGGAGAAAGCCGGACAGCCACATGCAAAAGAATGAAGGTAGACCATTATCTTACACCATACACAAAAATTAACTCAAAATGGATTAAAGACTTGAATGCAAGACCTGAAACCATAAAACTCCTAGAAGAAAACATAGGAAGTATGCTCTTTGATATCAGTCTTAGAAGTATCTTTTTGAATACCATGTCTCACCAGGCAAGGAAAACAAAGAAAAAATTAAAAGATGGGATTAGGTTAAACTAGAAAGTTTCTGCACAGCAAAGGAAACCATCAACAGAATGAAAAGACAGCCTAACAATTGGGAGAAGATATTTGCAAATCACATATCTGATAAGGGGTTAATATCCAAAATACATAAAGAACACATACAATTCAACAACTGAAAAACAAACAACCTGATTACAAAATGGGCAAAGTATCTGAACAGACATTTCTCCAAAGAAGATATACAGATGGCCAACAGGCACATGAAAAGATGTTCGACCTCACTTATTATTAAGGAAATGCAAATCAAAACTACAATGAGATAGCACCTTATGCCTGTCAGATGGCTATAATTAACAAGACAAGAAGTAACAAATGTTGGAGAGGATGTGGAGAAAAGGGAACCCTCATACACTGCTGGTGGGAGTGTAAACTTATGCAGACACTATGGAAAACAGTATGGAGATTCTTAAAAATATTAAGAATAGAACTACCATATGGTCTAGCTATTCCACTTCTGGGTATTTCTCCAAAGAACACAAAAACACTAAGTCCAAAAGATATTTGCACCCCTATGTTCATTGCAGCATTATTCACAATAGCCAAGACTTGGAAACAACCTAAGTGCCCATCAAGGGATGAATGGATAAAGAAGCGGTATAAATACACAAAGGAATACTACTCTGCCAATAAAAAAAAACATGAAATCTTGCCATTTACGACAACATGTGTGGACCTTGAGGGTATTATGCTAAGCAAAGTAAGTCAGATGGAGAAAGTCGAATATCATATGATTTCACTCATAAGTGGAAGATAACAACAACAACAAACAAACACACAGATACAGAGATTAGATTGGTGGTTACCAGAGGGGAAGCAGGAGATGTGGGGAAGGCAAAAGAGATGACTGGGCACATGTGTACAGTGACGGATGGTAATTAGTTCTTTGGGTGGTGAACATGATGTAGTCTATATAGAAATCAAAATATAACGATGTACACCTGAAATTTATATGTTATAAAACAATGTGACCTCCATAAGAAAAAAAAATAAAATGAAATAAATTCTCTCTATATTAACATTAATCCTCAACATAACCCTGCAAGGCTATTTTTGCCAAAAAGCAAAATTATTTACTTATTCATTCATTCATTTAGTTGTTGAAAAAAAATCTTTGAGTACCTGCTATATGTCAGGTGAGGAAACTAAAGCTCAGAGTAGCTAAAGACCATGTCCAAGGCACTTAACAGAAGAATGTTACTGGAATCAAACCCGAGCAAACTGATTCCAAGCTTAGTATTCTTTCCATGAATAGTGGTCTCTGTCTCTCGCATACACACATACATCTCTATTTCTGTCTCTATTTCGTTTATTTCTATCTCTATATACTTCTGATTGGGGAAGCGTAAACAAGTCAAACCAGCAAAAAGCAGAGCTGCTTGATTGGAGCAGAGGAGGGGACATGAGAGGCCCCATTGTGGGGGTTCTCCCCTCCCCCGGCAGCAGTCCACAAGATGCTCCACACACTCTCTTGGACGGAGCAGAGTTCCATTTGGAAACCCTTGCTCTGCACTAGGTCACCTAGGCATGACATTCTGGACCACAGTGCAGCATGACATATGCCAGGCTCCTCTTATGCTTACAGGGACTTTTCCAGAGGATGTCCAGGTGATCCTGACATTTTGCCTAATCATATATCTCGATTCCTCTGGCCCTGCATATCTACAGAGGTATGCCCCATATGTTCTCATATTCCTGTTAAATCAACTACTGGCCCAGCTAGCAACTAATTAATAAACAAGGTTCTGAATGAGGCTCTTAATCTTGTTCAAGTTATCTAGTCCTTTTTTGATTCAGTCTTCTCATCTGTAAAATGAGAATAATAATAATAGTATCTCCCTTGCAGTGTTATTTTAACCACTGAGCATACAGTAAGCATTCAGTAAACGGTAACTCTTTACATTGTAAAGAAAATTACTCAGATTAATATTTTATCCCTGGCAATAGAAGCATTATACTGTTTTGGACACCAAAATTAGGAAATTTTGGAAACTTTTAGGAAAATTTGGAAATAATTCAGGAAAATTTTGATAAGTTTGAGTATCCTTTATGAGAGGATAACTATAAAGGTAAAGGGACTAAAAACAATGTAGATAATGAACAATTCAAGGAACCTGGAATATTCATCCTAGAGAGGGAAAAATGTGGGGGATGCGTCATAGAATCTACAAATGTTGGAGCATCATCATCAGAAGATGAATTTATCCTACTCTAGGTACTCAAGAGAGCACTGAAATAAAGTGGAACAGATATAGGAAGGAAATATATTTCAATTCTATTTCAGTATAGGAAAGAGCTTTCTAACCATGTAGCAGGTTATCATCTAAACCAGTAGTCTTCAAACTGGAGGACTCAAATCCCTGGAAGCACATAAAGATTTTTTCCAGGGGTATATGGTTATCTACATTTTAAAGGAATCATTTCCCAAATTCTCAATCTCTATGTGTACCTTTCCCCAAAATGTATCTGTCTGAGGTTAAACTTATCCTTGTCACCTCTCCTTGCATTTCTGCTACTTTACAAAAGAAAAACCTATGTCCACCGATCCTCAGTGTTCCCACCGTGTGTTACTCAGGGTGTAGAAATCTTGGGAAACTAAACAAAGGAATATCTTGAGGATGTATAACTGTTGAGGAGGTGACAGCAAAGCAAAAAGTCATGTATGAGCAATATTGATGGGATAATGCCTTATTTCCTCCAGGTGACGAACTCATTTTAAGGCTCTAGACTGTCTTTATATCGATCTATCTTAGAATTTAGAAGTGAGGTGGTTGTCACAGGGATACAAGTATTCCAGTTTATTTAAATTGAAGATGAATCCAGACTTTTGCTCACAGAAAGTAAGCCTGATTTGTCTATTTGGATTGATAATTTGAACTTCATTTGTCTGATAGATAGTATGGAAGACATATTATACCAACTGAATGTACTAAATCTATCAACCTGATGTTTTGACAAAATATATTTAAAGTACATATATGATATAGAATATGCCAGAAATTACATTCTTTGCAACTAAATGATTAAAAAGTTTTAAACGTCAAATTAAAATGTGCAGAGGCGTCCATGATTTTCCAAAATTCTTTTAGGAAGTATTCAGGCAAAAAACTTTGAAGATTTTTATTCCAAAGTGTCCAACTCCTGTGACACTAGACCCATCAGAGGTGTCACAGAGGAGATTTCTTACTAGGGTGGGAGTTTAAAGCAGGTGGCTTCTCTAATTTTAAGAAAGGCTGAGAGCCTACACACCTTTATATACCCATCAGGGTACTTCTAAGTTCTAGTCGCATAAATATATGTTTCATCCCTTTACACTTCATAATAAAAGCGTTCTCCAGTCAAGCTTCAGACCTACTAAATCTGGATATTTGTGCAAAAAAAATCAAGATTCCTCTTGCTATATTATGCTTGACTGGAAAAACTCGTTCATTCAACAAATATTCATTGTGTTCCTACCATGTGTCACAAATTGTGCTAGGTGCTCAGGACATCAGTGACCAAAGAAAAGTCTCTGTAATCAGGAACTTGCATTCTTGTTACACACATGATCACATTCTGACTATCTGGCCAAAGGCAAAGAATGCTAAAATTCCTCTCTTTTCCTGATATTTTAAATGAAATATCACTTGTGTCAAGGAACAGAAGAATGTAAACTAAACAGACTGATGGATGTGAAGCTAGAGAGGTAGATGGGTAAAGATAGATGGGCCAGCAGGTGTCAAACAACTCCTAAGATCTTTGTGACCAATAGCTCCTGGAAAATGAGAATTGTGGATCATGACCAGAAACCCAGTGGCATCCGCTTCTTTCAAGTGCTGCAGGCTGTGAATCTGCCTTTCATGAGAAAGATAAACTGAAAATATTTCCACCATACACAAAAAGATATGCCTAGACCAGGTTTCTCAATCTCAGCAGTATTGGCTTTTGGGGCCAGATAATTCTTTGTTGTGAGAGGCTGTCTTGTGCATTATAAGCAGAATACTAAAGATGGTCCCCCGAGATTAAGTCCCCTGATTATTCAATCAAAAACTAATCTAGGTACTGCTGTGGAGAGATTTTTGTGGGTGTAATTAAAGTCCCAAATAATTGATCTTAAGATATGGAGATTATTCAGATAGGCCTGATCTAATCAGGCCTCTCAATTCTCCTTAAAAGAAGAGAACTTTCTCTGGCTAGTGGCAGAAGAGGAAGTCAGAGATTCAAAGCACAAGGGGGATTCAACATGTGGTTGTTGACTTAGAAGATGAAGCGGGCATAAACAAACTAATGTGGGTGCCCTTTAGTTGCTGAGAATGTCTAACAACCAGTAAGGAAATGGGGACCTTGGTCTTATGATTGCAAGGAACTGAATTCTGACAACAACCTGAATGAGCTTAGAAGTGGATTTTTCCCCAGAATTTCCATATAAAAGCCTAGTATGGCCAACACTTGGTTTCAGCCCTGTGAGACTGTAAGTAGAGAACCTGGCTGAGCTCTTCTCCCAATCCCCCAGACTTCTGACCTAAAGAACTGTGAGACAACAAATGAGCGTTGTTTTAAGCTGCTAGGTTACACAGCAATAGGAAACTACTACATATATGTTTAGCAGCATCCCAGGCCCCTACCCACTAGACGCCAGTAGCAACCCTCTCCAGTCAAGACAATCAAAAATATCTCTAGACATTCCCAAATGTCACAGGGGAGTGGGAGTGCAAAACCACCCTTGGTTGAGAACCACTGGCCTAGACGTATGACTTGCCTGTGTACAGTTAGGAAACAGTGGTCCAAAGGAAGAGATAGGCATCTTGAGCCCTACTCATATTTTATGATAATTTCAATTATTGTTCTCTCTGAGTCGTTGAATTTGACCAAGAAAGACTCTGATGTGGAATGAAAGTATCAAGAATTCTCTATTAAATAAATCTGTAACAAATTCAAAAAATCATTAGGTTCTAGGGATCAATCAAAAGGGTTTGGAGGAGAATAAACAGTACCAACAAAAATTGTTACCTTCCATGGTAAATGAAGGTTCATGCAGAGAAAAGGGAAGCGATCTTGCTGGATTTGAGAACAGCTTTGGGTTCTGTTTTCTATAACACAAAAGTTCACAACAAGAGAGAAACACTTGGTTTGGGTCACAGATCTATTGGTGGAAGATTCTGATGGAACACAGTGATAGTAAGTGACTTACTCCCCATTGTGGGTGGCCATCTCAACTCCTCCTGTTTCTCTCTCCCTCATGAAGCAAACATTACTGTATTTATTTTGAGAATCAAGAAAGAAACCCAAATGGTCCCAAGATTTTTAACCTTTTACCTCTTTTAGTTCTTTTTTCTTCATTGTCTTTATATATCATTTTATGCTTGGAAAAGAAAACAAATGAAGAAATGTGAATAGGGCTTTGAAATAGCCTGGGAGTTATCAACCACAAAGTATGACTTGAGTAGGAAAGAAACAGATGAGCCAGCCTAGATTTCTTCCTGTACTCTTTGTTACCTTTTCTCTACGTCAGTTGCTATAAACTGTGCTTTCTGTTACTGTAACAAAGTGTATGGGGAACAAAGCCAGAGTGTTTCAGAGGAAGACAAAAACAATGATGGAGTAGCAGAGGGGGCATGTTGGACAGGTACATTTGATGTAATCAAATGAAACTTTGTTTGTCTTTGTTTGTTTCACTGTACCTTTAGATACTGTCCAGAAATATCTTCTCTGTTGTTGAGTGAAAAATTCATAGGTATCACGACCTGTTGGATCACTTTTAGTTAAAAGACAATGCTACATCCTTTTAAATCATAACGCAATGTCAATTTAGTAATTAGAACAGCTAGTCTAAGACACTTATTAAAAAAACATTAATCATATACTTTCTCTTTCCTCATAGCATGGGCTTATTTTTGACTGAAAGCCTAGAACCATGAAAAGGAGTAACACTTGGTTTCTTGTTTATTTCTCTGGCTTGTATTTCTCCTCCTTTTTCCTCACCATTCATCCCTGGATTGCTAGATAGTTTCTTATCTCTCCGGAGTCAAAGCAAAGGAGAGGGGAAAATGGTAAAGGGATAGAAAAATTTACCTAGACTGGTTCTGTTCCAAGATGACTTTACACTCCTGGGGCCTAATGGATGTTCAGGGTGACTTAGGATGGAGAACTTTCTCTTTGACCTGTTTATATTCACCCCTTTGCTCAGTTGTCACTGGTGACTATTTCTTCACTCCCTAGAAGTTTATTTCTTTCAGCTTCTTGCTGCTTAATCCTAAGAGAAAACTCCAGGAAAGAGTGTCCAACATCCACCTAAGAATTTTCCCATCTGAGGAGCCAGGAAGCTGGGCGTTTATACAGCAATTGCATCTCATTTGCTGCAGGCAATCATTTTCTAAGCTTCAAGGAACTATCCCAGCAGCATGTTAGAATTGACCACAGGAGTCCTTCCCAGTACATTAAAGCTGACATCACGGGAGAATGCCCCCATTTCAGAAACTCTATATCCAGCCTCATAGTCCTCACTGCTGGGCTAGCACCCTCAAAGTCCACTAACAGGTATGTTCTCCCTGATTGTGCTAGGACATAGTAGCCAAGTCTTGCAGCTCTTTTGTTAATGATACCTTTTTGTGCAGGGAAAGTATTTTCCCAGGGGTTCAAGCTGAGTTTTGACCCTATTTATTGTCCTGTAATCTGTGAGGTAGATAGAGGTAAACTTTGAAGAAAAGTATCATCTTATGAGGTGTCTGCCTAGTCATGATTTCTAGGCAACGAGAATCCACTATCCTATAACCATGGGGAGTGAACCATTTCTGTAGGCTCAGTGGTTCAAGAGAATCTGTAAATTCAAGGTTCTCAAGTACATCTGCCCCAAATATCCCCATCTCACCTCTCAGGGCCACATTCCTTCCCTATCAAGGCCCTGATTTTAGCATAAGAGACTTCCCAGGCCTGAGAATTAAGTCTTTGCAATTCTACCTCTTTCATACTCAGGTCTGTACCTGACTTTTGGTTAGATGTGGCCTCTGGCTACAGGAAGTATGGCCGCTTTAAATGCTGTTAGAGGTCTTCTGGACTTCACACTAAGAATAACTTGATGGTTAGCTGAATTGAGGCTGCCATTTTTTTTTTCTTCAGTGCCTCTATGACAATTAACAACAATTAATTCCACAATCCTCATAATTACCGTTGCCACCATATCTAAAAAATGCTAGAAATGTTTTGTAAGTCTTTATCCCATTGTAATTCACCACAGATGAGAATATTCATAGTTGTGATGCTCAGCATGCCAGAAATTATCATCACCTCTCTTATCATCACCAGTAATGGGGCCCTTTTTGTGATCTGCTTGGCAAGTTCCAGAATCCTATCACAAAGGTGATCTTCCTTGGATCTCTTCTAGTGCCAATTGTCTTAGTTTGGGTTCCTCCAGAAGTAGACCTGAAGGCAAGGATTTGAATGCAAGTAATTTATTTGGGAGTTGCAGAGAACACCAGTCGGGTAATAAGGGAAGAGGAGACAGCCAATAAAGAGCACAACACAAAGCCAGCTACCACTAGAGTTTAACCCCACATGGAAATTTTGGGAAACAGCATCATATACATGCCTCAGAATTATCTCAGCTTAGAAATAAGGGAACTGTGGTATTTGTAGGTGTACGAATACACCTCAGTCTCACATTTCAAGTCAATCTTGTTTTAAGACTGCCCCAAGGAGCAGTTAATCCCCTGGGACTTCTGGCCTACTTCACCCCGAGGCAGAGTAGCCCCCTTCAGTTCTAGAAAAATCCTTAGCAATGGAGTTACTAGTACTTAGAAGTCAGTGGAGCACACCGAAAGGGAAAGGTCTACAGGATGTAGAAGCATTGACAACATCCGTTATAAGCTCCTCCATGCAGTCCGCATTCACTCTATGGGAAACGTTCATGTACCTTCGCCCAGAATGAGATCGAAGAATGCAGATTAATGCAGTTTGAGCAACCATCCCCTGGTTCTGCCACCAAAGAAGTCCATCAGACATTTGTCCTCTAGATTTCCTGCCTAAGAATCCAACCCAGGTAAACAGAGCCCTCCTCCCCACCAACAGCTGCAGCAACCTATACATCTAGTTCTTCAAAGGGCCCTATAGATGTCCCTCCTCATTAGGCTCAGACAAAGGAGGGGAGGAGCAAAGCCTTTTAACACAGCAACAGCCAACTCCTAGGAAATCTTTCCACCAATCTTCCCACCTCTCCTTATAGTTTTTTAAAATGTCTTTGATATGGTTAAGGGACCAAGGATCATGAGGGTATTTATTGAACATTTCTGTTATGAATTATCTCACATAAATATGAAGTTTAGTTTCACACTCTCTTTGGTATTCGGCATCTTTCAATTCCATACCTGAGTAGAAAAGGAGGGAGGATGGATAGTTCAATATCTTCTTACAGTAGCAATTGAGACTGTAGCCCCAAGCAACACTTCTGTAGGGACAGTCTTTGGAGTGAACAGAGCATGTGGACAATTTTCAAAGAAGTGATTTCATAAAAGATGGTGATGAGGGTGGGAGGAGATCACAGAGGGCACTAATACTTCCCAGATGCCAAGGACTTTACATGTGTTTCATTTTAATCTTTACAGCAGCTCTATGACCTAGGTTTGGCGATCCCCATTTGTGTGGAGGAATTGGGCTCACTTAAGTCTTACCCAAAGCACACAGATTGTTAGGAATTGGCTGGGCCTGAACTGAAATGCTTGACTGGCCCAAAGCCCACAATCATTGCATTACACTGGGGACAGAGATCACAAACCCTAAATACTACCAGAACCAGGGAGAGAAAATAAAGTTGTGATATATATGACAGGATATAAAAGAGTAAAAATGACTAACCAGGGAAAGTGTATCCCAGTGCTGACTGCGCAAAACAAAACACCATGACCTTGAGCTGGATCAGGCCCAGGAGCCCCTAGTTTCCTGATTTAGGCCATCTTCGGTGTAGCAGATTTGAAGCCAGATAAATTGAGATGTGAACCCTAGCTCAGCCACCACTAATTCGGAAAATTTGATGAATCATTTATTTTCTGCAAACCTCAGTTTCCACCTCTGTAATATGGGGATAATAAGCTTCCATTTTATAGTACAAAATCAAGATTTTAAAACATACATGTAAATTTCCTAGCACACAAAAGGCATTCAGCAAGTGAAAATTCTTATATCCTTCAATGTATAGTAAGATTTTAGTGTTGTCCTCTCTCCCTTGCTCCAAACCTCCCTCTCTATCCCTAGTGATTTTATACCATAGGAAGGCGAAGAAGATGTTAAGAACATCCAGAGCACACAGGGGTTCTACACAGACCTCAGGGTTATTCAAAATTATGGAAGTATGATATCAGGGCTGGTGACATAAAATCAACCTTCGCCTGCTTCCAATGCTGACTGGTCAGAGGAACGCCTTGCGGCAGAGGAGAGATGGCCATTGCAGACTCAGGTCTGATGGGTTAGTGAGAACAGGAAGCACGAGTTATTTTTTATCTCTACTCTAATGCCATTTGATCCATATTGTTGAAAAAACAGGTATATTTTCTTTCATATAAGTTTATGATTATTATTAACATCAAAAAACCAAAAATCAAAAAAAGGACAGATATTCTAACAGATAGTCTTAAGTTATATCATTTTTATATCACAGAATACATCCTGGCATAATTGTCTTGACTTACAAAGATGTCTCAAGTGTAATGCTTTTATTCTTAGGAATTTGATTAGATAATCCAAAGAAACTGACTTTCATCCTGCCTTAATAAGAGGAAAAAAGCAAAGTCTTGGGATTATGATGGTATCAGATCTCACAAGAACACCTCTTGCTCTTCGATTAAGCTTTCCAGCAAAGGCATTGAAATTTAATACACTGTAATCCATTATTTAAATCAGGTATTATATCAACAGGAGCTCATTTGTTTCTCAGAACATTAACACAATTCAAAATTATCTCCACATCTGTCATTCTTTGCTAACAATAGCAAGTTGCCATTAAGTTCTCCACCACCATCTAGGAATTAATTCACTAGAAGCAAAACTCAAGGAGAATTTAAGAGGCTAAGGTCCTTCCCAGATGGATAAGGAGTTGCCGCTTCAGCAGTGACAGTCCAGGAACCCTCTTTAGCTGCAATGTGAGAGACAGAGACAGAGACAGAGACAGAAGCAGTCTGTGGATCCTAATGACCCAATGACCCAGGCGTACTTCTATTATAACATTTATCACACTCCTGAATTTATTCACCTGCATGTCCAACTCCTCCATTGCGCAGCAAGGCACTGGAAGGCAGGTGTCATGTTTGATTACTCTCTGTTCTGTCTAGAATAGATGCATCATAAATAAAAGCCTCTTACATACTCACTTTCATTAACAGCTTTTAACCTCCTTCCAAAAGTTGTGCATACACAGAACTGAGCAGATGGATTTGAGTTTTGCTTTTTCCATGTCTTCTGGTTCATCTTTCCGCGGAGGTGATAATGAGGATCAAAATGGTCAAAGGAGGAAGCAGTAGTGGTAGGCAGAGGCAGAGCTCCCAAAGAGCAGGGGGATGGAAGTATTCCTGAAAGCACTTTCTAACACATCCTTATCCCAAACCCCAGACTAGAGAAGAGCCGAAGGCAAAGGAGCTATCAGTAGAAAGGGGAAATCCCCCTTAATCCTTGGCACACCCCTATGGGATATATAATTGCTTCCATTTTATAGATGAAGAAAATGAGAGGTTAAGTGATTTATCCAAGGGCACAAAACTACAAAACGGGATCCATGAGAATTTAAAGGTGACTCCTGGAAGTGGCCTGCCTAAAGCTTGCTCTCATGCCACACTTCCTCCGACAAAAAGCCTCTCTTAACAACCTCATTAAGGGCATCAGTTCTTCTAAACATCTTTTAGCATTGCCTTCCTGTGGGCTGCATAATCCCTGAGGGCAGAATTGGGACCAGTGAGAGGTAGCTAGGAGGCTGATTTTGACTCAACTTAAGACCTAACTTTCAAATAATTATCTTTGAATGGGGAAGTAGTTGAATTGGTAGAGATTCAAGATTGAACTCTATTAACTTCTGAGGTCAAAGTTACAAATTCCATGATTTTAAATTTAAATGTAACGAGTCACCTTGCAGGGCCTAAGGGAAGGGGACACAGGAGAGCAAAGCTTTAGTGAGACCTTCAAGCCTGGAGGGCTGTGACCCAGTGGTTTTCTTGGTGCAGAATCCTGTGAAGTCCAGCATGATCCTGAGAGCCAGTAAAAAGGTTTGCAGAGTCAGAATCCAAATGGGCTTCAAGCAGAACAGTTTATCAGAGAAGGAACTGTATGTTTGGAGGTCAGTGAAGAATCAGTTACCACGATTCTCTAAATCAGAAAGTAAAAGACAAGCCCATCCCGTCATCACTCCCCACAAATGAAACAAATCTCTAGTGGCAGAATCACAGATGATAGATCACTAAAGCCAGCGTTAAGGCAGGCTCAAAATCAGAAGCTTCTAGAACAAAGACAGGGGGTAGGTTAGGAGTGGGCAGTCAGCACAGTGGAGCATGCCTGGTCAAGCCTGAATCTGGGCAGTGGGTTTCCCCTACAGGCCTGCATGTTGTGCCCCACCTTCAAGTAGCAAGGCCTACTCAACACCAGAGAGAATGGCCACTTGCTCCTTGACTTTGCTGAGTGTCGTCCTGCTGGTGGCTGGCTGCAAAGGTGCACATAACCTGAACAGATTCTCCTCCCTTGACTACAGCATCTGCCAGGTTCTGCTGATATCAGCATAGAAAAGTGTATGACAATTTTGCAGAAGGTTTTCAATGTCTAAAAGCCAAGTCTACTTTCCCTGTCACTTGATCTCTCTGCCTCCTTTTTGATTTAACATAACACTATGACATTCATTCTGTCTGACCTTCAAAAACAGCAGGGTGCTTTAGAAAAGGGAGAGGCTTTGAGATCTGACAAGCCTGGGTCTGAAATCTGTCGCTGCCACTTAGCCAACTGTGCAAGTAAGGATTCATTTATTAAACTCTCTGAAACTTAACCTCAATTTGCTCATCTGTAAAATGGGAATCATAATAACTTCCCGGAAGGGCTGAGAATTGGGATCAATGAGAATTCAAGGGGGAAGTTATATAACATTCCCAGAGATGTTCAGTAACTGTTCCTTCTCCGCCTCTTCCTCTTTCTCTGCCCCCTTAGACTACACCATGTCCTGTAAGAAGCCAGATCCCCGACAGGGTGTGCCACTTTAAAAATAGAACACATTTTCAATGATGGCTATGTGATCTATATAAAATAAAGCAACTTCTGCCAACTAAATAAATAGAGGAGAGTTCCTATTCTAATTTAATCTGTCTGAGTGCCTGGAGGTCTTTGAGAGGTAAATATTGTTTTCGCTCTGACCTTGGTGCAGCGTTCCCATTGAATTTGTCTCAGTTCGTCCTTTTGATGTCATGCTGACGCCTTCCTAATAGATTGAAAGCATTTTGTCGAGAACAGAGATTAGTGAGATCTAATAACCAGTAAATACCGGCTACCCTGGGTGATTGGAGAGTGGGATGTTCTGGGTAACTTGCTTTTCTGCCTAATAGAGAGCTAGCACATAGGCTTGACCTATGAATTTTCAAAGAATAGAAACCATCCAAGCACATGACCAGTACTGAACACAATGAGATATTCGGCGATTTGGGATCCTCCTTGGAGGCTGGCAGGGCCATGGTGCTCATGGGGAGGAGTATCAATAACTCTGGCTGGCACAAGAGAAGGAGCAGAGCTGTGCTCTCACATGCTCTGGAAATTTTTTAAAAGCCTATTTGACTCTGATGTATTGACTCACTACTTGATTCTTCCCCATGAAGATTTAGAGAAAACATTTGTTCTTGGCTTTCCTCCATGAAATTAAAAAAAAGAATTTACATTTAATACTCCATTTGGACAATTTTGTGAAAAACAGCTGCTCATGCTCAATGGGTCACTGATTAATGGGTCAGTACAGGTCAGACCTTCCCACCCTCTGGCTCCACGTGGATGGGGCCAGATACTCAGGAACTAAAGCACCGTCTGGATATCCAGATAGTTTATTTTCTTTAGAAATAATTCTTTTCTTTTTTATTTTAAAGCAAATGTGCATTGATTGTAAAACAGTTAGAAAATACAGCCAACAGGAACAAGAAAAAGAACAGTACCCATAATTTACCATTTGGAGATGACTACTGTTAATACTTTGAAAGGTTTTTTTTAGGCATAAATATATTCTTTAAAAAAACAGGTTCATAATATATAAACTGCCATGGTATCTACTATTTTGCCCTCTCAACAACGTGTCACGATCATCTTTCTGTGTTAATATTCTTCCTCAACATACGTTTTAATGACTACAAAGAATTCCACGTATCATAAATGATAGTATATTGTGAAATCTAGCAACACTCTCATAAGTAGCACCATCATTTATAAAGAAAAAAAAGAACACATGGCTAAATCTTTGCTTACATCTAAGTTTATTTCCACTGGATTAATTCTTGGAAGGGGAATTGAAAGACCAAAGTCATTTGTTTCAAAACTTAGATATTGTCAAACTATTCTACAAAGATTTAAACCAAAGTACACACTCCACTGTATACTGCTGTTATGTGTCTATTCACAAGAAAGTTGTGCAATTCTTGATGTCAGGGATTGTGTCATTCATCTTCATATCCAAGATCTTTACATTTTTTGACATTAAGTCACTGAAATATTTGTGGAATGAACAAATGATTTGATGACTTTGTCATTGTTTAAGTGAATATGTAATATGAGGCAGGTTTCTATAATGTCTCTGGGGCTCAGCTTTCTCTTTTGCAAAATGAGAATTTTGTGTTATATGCTCTTTAACATTCTGTGATGTCACATCTCTTGCATGAAAAGCAATAACCTAGATACCCTGCGGGGGATTAGCCATATACACAATATATAATCACAGTGATGGAACTTGCAAGCATATATAACCAATTATAACTTATGGAAATATAGATGAATGTGCTAAATATTCAGGGAGAATAAGGCTAGATGACATGATGGGAGATTCAAGGAAGATTACGCTCGGCTAAATACAGATCACCTGTTTTCTATCTGGAAAAAAAGTCGTTTTCCCACTCAGGACTTTGTGTTTCATTGGTATCTTAAAAAACAGGAGGTAGAATTATCTTGAAATTCAGTTTCCTTAGATAATTTCACCCAGGATAAGCAAGCTTCTCTCACTAGACTTTAAGGATATTTCAATCACTTTTAAATTACCTAGGATAAATTGTGTCTGTTGACTTTCATGTTCCTAGACCTCCTGGTTCATCGGCAGTGAATATCTTGACCTTGATCTTTCTCAACTATCCATTTAGCAATCATGCCTACCTTCTGTAACACTTCTTTCTTCAGGCTATCTTGGCTTCACAGAAATATCTGACTCCCACCATCACTCAATTATTACTTTATTAATTAATTTGTGGTTATTATTGAATATCTATAACATGCCATTTCAACTACTGAGGGAAATGACACAATGTGGTATACACTACAACAGCAAGCGTAAACACAATCCATTGAATACATGAAGCAAGAAAGCACCGATCTCTGGGAGTCAGGGGAAGTCCCACAGAAGATGATTCTTGAAGGATAAACTTAAGTTTGCCAGATAGATGTAACTGTGTGAGTGGCATTATGGAGAAGAACGGGATTCAAGCAGAAATAAGTAAAGCACAGAAAGTCACAGAAAAGGGATACAGAATGGTGGTTCATCACCAGTTGGTAGTCTTCCTATCAGTCTCTCCCAACCCATGCCTCTCTCCACCCCAGCTCTCAGATAGGGGCATCCACTGGAGAAGTAGAAGTCCCGACTGAGTCTCCTCTCTTTGCTGTAGTTCTTGAAAATCTCTTGTTGCTCTCCAGTTATGGTCAACTCTATGACCACTGCTTTATCCTCACTGCCTCCACTCGGCTGCTCTGGATGGACCCTGGGAGATCCAGCCTCTATAGCACCATAGGTCATTGAGGCTCAAAGTTGTATCCACTTTACACTTTTGGTTTAAGAACTCCTCTATTCCTGGAAGGGAGGCACTTTTAAAGCAATGTCCATCACTATTACCCTCAGAAAATTCCTTTTGGGCTCTGAAGCCATGTTTCTAGATGAGGCACACATTTTCTTCACTCCTCTTAGCAGATGACATATCCAGAGACCAACCTTGCTTGGCCATTAAATGAATCTAAATCCACACCCATGCTTAAATCTTTTTATCTGTCTCAAAAGAAGTGTTCTTACTTCTTCCCAATGTTATTCTCTTCACTGTGCCCTAAATGAGTGCTTCCCAAATCTGGGGAGCATAGAAATCAGTTGGAGATCTTGTTAAAAATATAGATTCCTGGGGCTGGCCCCGTGGCCGAGTGGTTAAGTTCGCGCGCTCTGCTGCAGGCGGCCCAGTGTTTCTTTGGTTCGAATCCTGGGCGCGGACATGGCACTGTTCGTCAGACCACGCTCAGGCAGCGTCCCACATGCCACAACTAGAAGGACCCGCAATGAACAATATACAACTATGTACTGGGGGGCTTTGGGGAGAAAAAGGGAAAAAATAAAATCTTTAAAAATATATATATATATATATATAGATTCCCAAGACCCACTCAGCTGAATCTAAATCCCCTAAATCTAAATTTAGATTTAGGAATCTAAGTTCCTAAAGTCAGGAATCTAGAGTTTAACAAGCTCTCTGATGATCCATTTCTTTGTGGTAAAGTAGTTCATGCAAAAAAAAAAAAAAAAAAGGTAGGGGGAGGATATGTATACAGTGTATTTCCCAGGTGATCTATTGAAAACAATCAAGCTGCAGTCTATAGAACAGCATTTGGGATCCATCGTTCTGGATTTTCATACTTTTCTGTCTTTCAGAACTTCTTTTTAAGAACTAGCCACTCTCTTGGTCGTTTGGTCTCAACTACACCTTCTCTATAGATCCCCTTCCCTCCATCTATGAACTGATTCAAGAATCTCACATAAATACACCCTCTCTAGACTCTTCTTGCTACCCTACCTCTTTAATTTCCTTGATAGCTAACCTTTCTGATGGTAGCTATGAAGGAAAGTAGTGTCACTTCACATTCTCTTCTCAACTTAATGCATTCTGATTTCCACCCTAGCAAATTCATAAAAATGATTCTTACAAAGTTCATCAATAAGAGCTGAAGATTCTTATTTTTTGACCTGGTGAATAGAATTGAGTTTTTCACCCTCTATAGTCATGGAAGACTGTCACCAATATCTTATGAAATGACTGCCTTCTATTTTTTTTAAATTTTTTCGTTGGATTTCCTCTTTATGCCCATCCCAAATCTACTCTTCTTATCTGGTTAAGGCACTCAATTCACCTTTTATGTATTTCTATATACATATATGTCACCATAAAATCCACAGCATTGATGTCTGTATGTATAGTTTACATAAAAGTTATTTTGCAATAAATTTAACTTTGTTTTTTCCTTCGCTCAAGATATTTTTGACATATGTCCATATTGCTACATATAAAAATCTTTTCTAGTTTTCTTGACTTCTCAATAGTACTCAATTCTGTACACATGCCAAAATTTACCTATCTATATACTAATGATGGATATTTTGATTATCTCTAATTATTTGCCAAAATAGCTCTGTGATAAACGTTCTTAAATATGTGTCCCTGCGCTTCCTAAGAGAAAGCTTCTCTTGGGCAATTATTCTTAATTTTGGCTGTATATTAGAATTAACAGGCAAGTTCTTTGTTTTTAAATTCTAACGCCTGAAGACCTCACTGTACCCTTCAAATCTGATTCAGTTGGTCTGGAGTGTGACTTATATATCAGTAGTTTTATTAATGCCCCATGCAATTGTAATATGTAGACAAAGTTTGGAACCACTATTCTAGGGCCTTGCTCTTCAAAGTGTTTTCCACCAATCAGCAGTATAGGCATCACCTGGCACCTGATAGAAATGCTGAATGTCAGGCCCCACCACACACCTGCTTCATGAGAATCTACATTTTAACTAGATCCTCGGGTGGTTCATATACACACTAAGAGAAATACTGCTCTAGGTCATATACCCAGGAATAGAAAAATTGGTTTACGCATATTTAATTTCACTAAATACTACCTGATCACTTTCCAAAAATGACTACTCTAATTTATTTTTCCACCAGTAGTACACAAGAGTAACTGTCACTGCACATTCTTACAAACATATCCAATTTTGTGTGTATGCGTGTAAGGAAGATTGGCCCTGAGCTAACATCTGTTACCAATCTTCCCCTTTTTGCCTGAGGAAAATTGTCACTGAGCTAATATCTGTGTCAATCTTCCTCTATTTCATGTGGGATGCTGCCACAGCACGGCTTGATGAGTGGTGCTAGGTCCGTGCCCGGGATCCAAACTTGCAACCTCCGGGCTGCCAAGTGGAGCATGCAAACTTAACCACTACACCACCAAGCCAGCCCCAAAACATATCAAATTTTAATAATCATTCCACTGTGGCAATTCACTGTTGTTTTTTTAAAAAACAGTGTTTAGGTATAACTGATGTACAAAAAATGGCACATATTTAATGTATATAAATTGATGAGTTTGGACATATGCATATACCCATGAGACCATCACCACAATCAAGGTAATAAACATATCCATCACCTCCAAAAGTTTCCTAAGTTTCTTCACGCCCTTTTGGATTTTTTTTTTTTTTTTGACATTTGGTTTGTGTGTGTGTGTGTGTGTGTGTGGTAAGAACACTTAACATAGATCTACCCTCTTAACACAGTTTCAAGTGCCCAAAGGGTATCATTAACTATAGATACTATGTTGGACAGCAGCTCTTTAGAGCTTATTCTTCTTGCATAACCAAAACTTTATGCTCATTGAACAACTCCCCATTTTCCCCTGCCCTAACTCCTGGCGAACACAGTTCTACTTTCTGCTTTTATGTGTTTGACAGTTTTAGATACCTCATATAAGTGGAATCATGAAGTATTTGTCTTTCTATGACTGGCCTATATCATTTAGCACAATAATCTCCAGGTTCATTCATGTTGTTGCATATGGCAGGATTTCCTTCTCTATAAAGACTGAATTACATTCCACTGTATGTACATACCACATTTTCTTTATCCATTCATTCATCAGTGGACATTTAGGTTGTTTCCATATCTTGGCTATTATAAATAATGTTTATATGAATGTGGGGGTACAGATATCTCTTCAAGATACAATTCCAATTCTTTTGGATATATACCCAGAAGTGAGATTGCTGGGTCATACAGTAGTTCTGTTTTTAATTTTTTGAGGAACCTCCATACTGTCTTCCATAAGGGCTACACCAGTTTACATTCCCACTAACAGTGTATAAGGGTTTACTTTTTTTCATATCCTGGACAACACTTGTTATCTTTTGGTTTTTTATAGTAGCCATCCTAACATGTGAGGTGATAGCTCATTATGGTTTTGATTTGCATTTCCTTGATGATTAGTAATGATGAGCATCTTTTCACACACCTGTTGGCCACTTGGATGTCCTTTTTGGAGAAATGTCTATTCAAGTCCTTTGCCCATTTTTCAATTGGGTTATTTACTTTTTTACTACTGAGTTGGAGAACTTCCTTATATATTTTGAATATTAACCCCTTGTAAAATATATGTTTCATAAATATATTTTTTCCCATTCCGTAGATTGTCTTTTCATTCTGTTGCTTGTTTCCTTTGCTATGCGAAGCTTTTTAGTTTAAATAGTCTCATTTGCCCATTTTGCTTTTGCTCACTGTCCTCTTGGTGTCATCTACAAGAAATCATTGCCAAGGCAAATGTCAAAAATCTTTCCCCCTATGTTTTCTTCTAGGAGTTTCAATTTCAGATCTTATGTTTAAGTCTTTAATCCCTTCCTAGTTGATTTTTGTGTATGGTGTAAAATATGGGTCCAATTTTATTCTTTTGCATGTGGATATCTAGTTTTCCCAACAGCATTTGTTAAAGAGACTGTCCTTCCCCATTGTGTATTCTTAGCAACCTTGTCAAAGATCAGTTGACCAAATATGTGTGGGTTTATTTCTGGGCTCTCCATTCAGTTCTATTGTCTATGTGTCTGTCTTTATGCCAGTACCATACTGTTTTAATTAGTGTAGATTTGTAATGTATTTTGAGATCAGGAAATGTGATGCCTCCAGCTTTGTTCTTTCTAAAGATTGTTTTGTCTATTCAGAGTCTTTTGTGGCTTCATATGAATTATAGGATTGCTTTTTCTATTTCTGTAAAAAAATGCTATTAGGTTTTGATAGGGATTACATTCAATCTGTAGATGGCTTTGGGTGCTATAGACATTTTAACAATATTAAGTGTTCCAATCCATGAATGGGGAATGCCTTTCCTTTTTTTATTTCTTCTTTATTTCTTTCCTCAGTGTTTTATAGTTCCCAGTGTACAAATCTTTCATCTCTTGGTTAAATTTCTTCATAAGTATTTTATTCCTTTTGATGCTGTTGTAAATGGGATTATTTTCTTAATTTCCTTTTCAGATAGTTCCTTGTTAGTGTATAGAAATGCAACTAATTTTTGAATTTTCATTTTGTATCTGTAACTTTACTAAATTAATTGACTAGTTTTAATAATTTTTTGTGGAGTCATTAGGGTTTTCTACACATAAGATAGTGTCATATGAAAACAGAGATAATTTGATTTCTCCCTTTCTACTTTGGAGTCTTTATTTCTTTTCTTGCCTAACTGCTCTGGCTATGACTTCCAGTACTATGTTGAATAGAAATGGTGAAAGTGGCATCCTTGTCTTATTCCTGATCTTAGAGGAAATGCTTTCAGTTTTTCACTGTTGAGAATATTAGTTGTGCTTTGTCATATATGACCTTTATTATGTTGAGGTAAATTCCTTCTATAGCTAGTTTGTTGAGACTTTTTATCATGAAAGGGTGTTGAATTTTGTAAAACGTTTTTTCTGCATCTATTGAGATAATCATGTGATTTTTAACCTCCATTCTGTTAATGTGGTGTATCACATTTATTGATTTGCATACGTGGAACCATCCTTGTTTCTCAGGGATAAATCTCACTTGGTCATGGTGTATGATCCTTTTAATGTGCTGTTGAATTTGGTTTGCTAATATATCACGGAAGATTTCTGTATCTATATGCATCAGGGATATTGACTTGTAGTTTTCTTTTTTGTAGCATCTTTGTCTGGCTTTGGTATCAGGGTAATGCTGACCTCATAAAATGAGTTCAGAAATGTTTCCTCTGCTTCAATATTTTGGAAGAGTTTGAGAAAGATTGGCGTCTTTAAATGTTTGGTAGAATTCACCAGTAAAGCCATCTGGTCCTCGGCATTTCTTGTTGGGTGTTTTTTAATTATTGATTCAATCTCCTTAGTCATTATTGGTCTGTTCAAGTTTTCTATTTCTTCGTGATTCAGTCTTTGTAGTTTGTATATTCCTAGGAATTTACCCATTTTTTTCTAGGTTATTCAATTTCTTGGTATATAATTGTTCATAGTAGTCTCTTGTGATAATTTTTATTTCTTTGGCATCAGTTTTAATGTCTCCTCTTTCATTTCTGAATTTATTTATTTGAGGCCTCTCTCTTTTTTTCTTAGTCTAGCTAAAGCTTTGTCGATTTTATCTTCTCAAAAAACTAACTCTTAGTTTCATTGATCTTTTCCATTGTTTTTCTATTCTCTATTTCATTTATTGCTGCTCTAATCTTTAATATTTCCTTCCTTCTGGTAACTTTGAGCTGAGCTTATTCTTTTTTCCTATTTCCTTGAGGTGTAAAATTGGTTATGTATTTGAGATTTTTCTTCTTTTTTAAATGTAGGCATTTACCTCTCTAAATTTCCCACATAGTACTGCTTTTGGTATGTCGTGTTTCCATTTTCATTTGTCTCAAGATATTTTCTGTTTTCCCTTTTGATTTCCTCTTTGACCCAATGGTTGTTCAGAAGTGTGGTGTTTAATTTCCAGATATTTGTGGATTTTCCAATTTTCCTTCTGTTATCGATACTTAGTTTCATTCCATTGTGTTCAGAAAAGATATTTCATGTGATTTCAATCACCTTAAATTTGTTAAGACTTGCTTAGTGGTCTATTGTGATCTATCCTGGAGAATGTTCCATGTGCACTAGAGAAGAATGAGTTTTCTGCTGCTGTTGGGTGGAGTGTTCGTGTATGTCTATTAGATCCATTTGGTCTATAGCGTTCAAGTACACTGTTTCCTCACTGGTAATCTGTCTGGATATTCTATCCGTTCTTGAAGATCTTGAAGTCTCCTACTATTATTGTATTGCTCTCTGTTTTTCCCTTCAGTTCTGTCAATCTTTGCTTTACATATTCAGGTGCTTTGATGTTGGGTGTGTATATATATATGTATCATTGTTGTAACTCCCTGATAAAGTGATCCTTTTATCATTATGTAATGTCCTTCTTTCTCTCTTGTGACTTTTTTAAGTTTTTGACTTAAAGCCTATTTTCTCTGGTATAAGTATAGCTACCCTTGCTCTCTCCTGTTTACCATTTACATGGAACATCTTTTTCCATCCCCTCACTTTCAGCCTCTGTATGTTCTGAAATCTAGTGAGTCTCTTGTAGATAGCATATAGCTGAGTCTTATTCGTATCTATTCAGCCACTCTATGTCTTTTGATTGAAGAGTTTAATCCATTTATATTTAAAGTAATTATTGATATGGAAGGACTTACTATTGCCACTTTGTTAACTGTTTTCTATCTTATAGTTATTATGTTCCTCTTTTCCTCTCTTGCTGTTTTCCTTTGTGTTGCATTTTTTTGTAGTGATATTACGCTTTCATTTTTTTTCTCTTTTTAGTTGTTTTAGCTGTTAGTTTAAATTGTTTTTTTACTTTACATTTCTCTGATTACCAGTGAAACAGAGCATCTCTTCATATACTTAGGAGTCAATTGGATTTCCTCTTTTTCAATTGCCTTTTCTTGCTAACTTGTAATATTTCTTCTATGGTATACTAATTTCTCATACAAATTGTTTCTGTTTCTGGGCTCTATTCTGCTCTATTGGTCTGTGTATCTGCATCTGCATCTCTGCATCAGTACCTCACTGTTTTAATTATTATGACTTTGTACTGTTTCTTAGTATCTGGTAGGCTGAGTCTAGACTTCTTGTTCTCCTTGCTTTTCTTTCAAAAAAATTATTTAGTGCACAAGGATTTTATTTCTCCATTTAAATTTTAGAATCAGTTTGTCTTACTCCCTTCCAAAACAGCTTCTTCATTTTCCCCATAATATTTTTTAAATTCTCATAAAAGTTTTGTGAATAATTTTTTAATTACTAGATATTTTTGTAGGTTTTTGCCCATTTTATGTGGTATGTATTTTCTATTACATTTTCTAATTGGATACTTGCTAACTGGTGTAGAAAAATGCTATTGCTAATATTGAATCCAGTAACTTTGTTGAAGCCTGTTTCTTATTCTAATCATTTGTTGATTTTCCTAGGTTTTTATTAAAATTATGTTCAAATAATGACAATTTTGTCTTTGCCTTTCTAGTGCTTATGCTTCTTATTTCTTATCTTATTGATGGTCAGAATCTCCAGGATTATATTGAAAAGAAAATGCACCTAATGTAATATAAAATGCATAATATTGCATAATATAAAAATGTAGATTTTGTGGATAATCTCCTGGTAGATAAATCCAATGCACACCTTCCAGTCAAGCCCAATAAATATGTTCATCTTATTTGTCCCCACTTCAGCATTTTGTACTGTTGATAAGTCATCCTTCTTGAAATTTATCTTTTATATCATTATCTACTGGTTTTCTGCTTATCTGTTGCGCTAGACCTTTTCAATAGCTTTCCCAGGTTCATTCATTCATTCACACAACAGATATTTATTGAGGACCTCTTGTGTGCCAAATTTCTTCTTCCATCATCCACCTGGACTTTATACTTATATACTATTCTTGGGAAAACTTAGTTTTATTGCTGCAACTACTATCTACAAAGGATGCCCAAATCTACTGTTACATAGCTTATTATGGATCTACTTTATACATCCTTAACGCAAGACCAGTAACTTCATATGGACATAGAACAGCCAGTTTAAACTCTTCCTTCCCCCCAACTGCTTCTTTCACATTTTCTCCCATTGGATTAACAGCCTATCCATCACTTGCAAATCAAGTCAAATAATTACTTCCTCTTCTGGAAAGCCTCCCTCAGTTTCTCCATGAGTTAAAAGACTTTCTTGTTTAGTTCCTTTGGTGTCTTGCTCACCTTCCTAAAGGCATTTATACTTGTTTAATAATGTTCTAATATGTCCACTCCTAACACTGGACTAGGAACTCTCAGGGAAGCAGAAACTGCTTATTTCCGTTTCTGAGTCCCAGAGACTGGCAGCATTTGATGCTTGCTGGGTAACAAGTGGTGTTGCCCACTGTGTGAGGCAGTCCTCATTTCCCTTCTCTGTGAGGCTTGTTATTAAATAAAACGATTCATTTTACCAAAAGGAACATGAGAAAGGGAAGGCATTTGACAACATTAAGCCATAGTTTCAAAAGGAGCAGAAGATGCAGAAAGAGAGTAAAGATATTTAACCTGGTGAAGGACTGAGATTCTGGGGTTAAATGAGCTGATTAAGCCTCTCATGCCCTTGACTCCACATATCTCCCCAACCAGCACCCTCATCTGTACCATTCCTTCATACTAAGGTCCCAAAGAATGAGTTATATTGTACTTTTCTTTTTGTGGTTTACTTAAAATATGTTTAAAATGCACTACCATTCTTTACTTATCAGCAAGTTGGAAGAAATGAGCATGGTATAAAAGTCTTGGGTAAAGGTAGAAATTGGAAGAAAGACCAAAGGAATTATGTCATTGAAATATTTAGACAAAACTGGGGAGGGATGTCTATGCCCTTGGATATCTAGAGGTCTAGGGTAGGGAGCGAAGCTCGCAGATGCCTTGCCAAAATTGCAGGAGTTCGAAAGAGACATAAAGACATATAAAATCCTAATTCTCAGCATTAATATTTGTTGTCACAGATTAAAAAATTCTTTATTGTAACAGAAATATTATCTGGTTGTTTGTATAAGTGTCCCCTGCCTAGAGTCTCTCCCAGAATCCCAGAGGAAAACAAAAGCAGTGAAACCAAGCTGGAGAAGGTTTTGTTCATCCTTGTAGATGCATTGAGGGCTCCTACCTGAGAAGGAAAATGAGCAGGGGAGAAACTTAAGATAAAAATGCATGCTCTGAAGCAGTGACATTTAGCAAAGTGATTAGGCAGTGACATTAAACACGCTCCCAGGCCACTTCCTAGTGATTTCTATGGGCACCTGTGCTGCTCAGGAAGGCCAGTTTTGAGGTGGGAAAAGACTTTTTCTTAATTAAAACTTGAGTGTGTTTGAATTGTTTGTAGTGTTCATCAGTTTGCCTTTTTCTTTGTTGAAAGGAAATTCTTTTTACCCTAAGGAGCATAACGAAGGAAAAATATTTGGCCAGAATAAATGGAAGGTGTGGATAGAAGGAAGACATTAATGACGTTTTTTGAGTGAAATTATATACCTCTGACTCCTGTCTCTCCAGGTAGATCCATCAGAGTGAGGGCTGCACTTTCTATCACAGTGACTTACACGTTCTTTAGTCTCATGAGCTTATCAAATCCCTCTTCCGCTGTCCAAAATCATTGCCCAGAAACCGAATGGTACCTGCAAGATGCAGCCAGAGTGAAAGTTCCCCAGCAAGTAATATTTGGTCAGTAAAAATCAGATATACCACTCACACAATGTTATAAGCTAATACGACCTCAAGAAAAGAAAAAATCATATATACCCCTTCTTTCATTGTCATCACTGCCTTCTCGCATCTGTTTCTCTTTTCTGGTTGTTAGTTGAGTTGTCTGGTCCCCAATCTGCTTCCATCCAGGGCTATGGATATGATTTTGCTTCTCATACCTTGGCTATTACGTTACTGCAGGAGGAGGGAGCTCTTCTTCAATACACAGCTTTCAAGGTTGCCCTAAGCATCCAGATCCAGTTGGAGGATATGTGGGAAGTTTTTAGGGTCAAGCCTAAAGAGGCAAACATCATTTACTCCCGTGTTCCACAGGCCAGTTACATGGCCACGCCTGCTGTAAGGAAGGCTGGAAATGTAGTCTAGCTGTGACCTCAGAAAGAAAAAGAAATGGCTTTGATGAACAGCTAGCCAGACTCTGCCACACTGCTCCCTCTAGTTTTCAGCTTAGCTTCTCCTTTGATTTTTACTTTCTGACCCCTTCTTTGTGTAATTCAGCAAAGTCCTTTATTTGAAACAACTTCTGATAGATTAGGCCTGATTCTGGATGATTAACTTCAATTCCTGGACTTATCTTTGTCAGCTGCTACGCGCAACACATGAAGTGGAGACTCCCAGACTCGCCACGGCAAGACATGAAAGGAGAGGAGGAATTAGCGTGAGCGATGGGGAGATGGGGCCTCGGATCCTCATGGGACGCTCTGCCTAGGAGAACTGTGCAAACTCCTCAACCCTCCGAGTACAGCTCTAGAGAAATGGATGGGTCCTTCCCTGAGCATCCAAGGACCCAAACATAAGGAAAGCTTCAGTGAGGAGTCAGAGGCAGGGCAGCTCGGGGCCTGTGTTTTGGTTATCACTGCATGTTTGCGTGCTTTTAAATCCTAGCTTCTGGAGCAGTTGCAAACAAGGTTGTTGTCAGTAATTTCTGCCAAGGAATTCTGAGTCATTTACCTTAATCTGTCAGCAATGAGAGGAGAGAAACTCTGCTCCTTACATTTAGTTAATCACCAGAGCCACATGGATTTTTGCAGAGATAGTCTTAATGTGAATTACCCAAATTGTTCAGCACCATTAGACACCTCCCTGCCTAAGTCCCTATTCAGCATGCTTCTTAAGGTAAGAGTGAGATTGTGCAAAATCCGTTCTTCACTTAAAGAATTCCCTTCTCCCACTTGGGCTGTAGGATTTCTCAATAGTGGTACTGTTGACTTTGGGGCCAGATAATGCTTTGTTGTGGGGGACAGAGCTGCCCTGTGCCGTGTAGGATATGGAGCAGCATTCCAGACTTCTGTCTACCAGATGCCAACAGTTCCCCTTTCCCCGAGTTGTGGCAATCAAAACTGTCTCTGAACATTCCCAGTGTCTGCTAGGGGAGCAAAATTGTTCCCAGCTGAAAAGGACTGAGTTGGAGAGAGGTCCAGCTTGATACTTTCTAGAACAAGAAATCACAAAGATCTGTGTTTTCCTAACCTGTCACAAAAATAAGCAGTTATTTACAGGCCCCAGGACAGTACATACACTCAGAACACATAAACACCTGTGGACTGATTTATTAATTGGTTGATTAATCATTTGTTTAAAGTTCAATAAAATTAAGGAACACAAATATGTGGATGAGGTAGTCATGAGAGGAATGGCAGCACAGTGTAAGAAATAGAAGCTAATGGAAGTCAGGAATAATGTACAATGTGAGCACTTCATATTCACCAAACATGGTGTTTCACATAAAAATATGCAGTTTCACTTGGTCCTTGGAGCTACGCTTCCAAGTACATTGTAAATAATCAATAAATATTATCAATTACAGTAATATCAATTACTGAAAATGATATCCTAGTTTTTCAGATAAGGGGACTGTGGCTCAAATTGGTTAAGTAATTTGCCCAAAGTTACAGACAGAAAAGGGCAGAGTTGTGATTCAGCATCAAGTCTTTCTTAGCTCTAAACCCATGCTCTTTCTATAATACCTCTCAGCTAGGAATTCCTCTGTAGCCCCCACTACTTTCTCAATGTGAACAAAATTCGTCTTGGGAAGGATTTTACATGTGGATCAGCCACACAGCTGCAAGCGAAAGCCCTGAATGTGTCAGGGCCCATCAAACACACTGCAAGTTTGCATTAAGCCACTCAAGAATTCTCTCAAGGAGATACTTGGAATCTATGTCATAGAGTAGACAGAAAGAAAAAAAGAAAGAGAGCCATTGTTGCCACGAGACAGCTATGCAGTCTTTACTTAAAATGCCTGGGAATTTGGAAATAGTCACTGATTGCCTACTCCAAACTGACAGCACCCCTTGGAACTACTCTTGTCCAGACCATCTTAGGAAATACTCTCATAGCTTTCAGACCTGTTTCTGGGGTAACTCTTAGTATACGGTAAGGGTGAAAATATGCCATGAGTGCCAAATTAGCAAATCAAAAGATGCTCTACGTCATATGCCATCAGAGAAATGCAAGTTCAAATAACAGTAAAATATCACTACACAGCTATTAGGATGACCAAAATCCAGAACATTGACAACACCAAATGCTGGCAAGGATGCAGAGCAATAGGAGCTCTCACTCATTGCTGGTGGGAATGCAAAATTATACAGCCACACTGGAAGACAATTTGGTAGATTTTTATAAAACTAAACATACTCTTACCATATAATCCAGCAATCACATCCTTGGTATTTATCTAGAGGAGTCGAAAACTTCTGTCCACACAAAAACCTGCACATGGATATTTATAGCAGCTTTAGTCATAATTGCCAAACCTTGGAAGCAACCAAAATGTCCTTTAGTAGGTGAACGGATAAATCGTGGTACATCCAGACAACGGAATAGTATTCAGTGCTAAAAAGAGAAAACAATTGAGCTACAAAGCCATGAAAAGACATGGAGGAAACTTAAATGCATATTACTAAGTGAATGAAGCTAATCTGAAAATGCTGCAAACTGTAGAACTCCCACTATATGACATTCCGGAAAAAGCAAAACTATGGAGATGATAAAAAGGTCAGTGGTTGCCAGGGGTTAGTGGAGAGAGAGGGATGAATAGACAGAGCACAGATTTTTAGGGCAGTTGAAAATACTCTGTATGAAACTATAATGGTCATTTATAAATTTCAATGATAAATTTATTATAACTTTTTAATTATAAATTTGTCCAAGCCCATAGAATGTACACCACCAAGACTAAACTTTAATATAAACTGTGGATTTGGGGTGATCATGATGTATTAATGTATGTTCTTCAATTATAACAAAAGTACCACTCTGGTTGGGGGATGTTGCTAATGGGGAGGCTATGCATGTGTAAGGGCAGGGGATATGTGGGAAATCTCTGTACATTCTGCTCAATTTTGCTGTGAATCTAAAACTGCTCTAAAAAATAAAGTCTGTTAAAAATATACAGTGAGAACAAGACATAAACAAATATTAACTTGGGTCCAGCTACGTTTCAGTCATTGGAATAGGGTACTATGTGGTCATGTGATGAACACAATACAGTCCTGCCCTTCAAGCAAAAGCTTATCAGCCATTCGGGTAGATGCAACAGGTTTACATGGGAAAGGGGTATTGCAATATGTGAAGAATGCTGTGATAGTTTTCATTCTTGCTCAGTGAATATTTATTCTCTTCTCCCCCCTACTGTGGGTAGAGTAGACTTCCTCCCCCATTTGATCATAGGCTTAGCCACATAATTTAATTTGGCCAAGGACTATTAGTTAACATGATTTGAACAGAACCCTTAAAACTCCATGTGTGTTTGGCTTGCTTCTTTTGCATTCCAGTGGTCTACCATGAGAACATGCCCCAAGTAACCACTGCCCCTTCAACCTGGGCTCCGGACTCCAGAATGAATGTACATGGAGCAGACTTGAGCCAACTCATCATCTGGAGCCAATCCCAGTTGACCCTCAGCATGAAGCAGAGCTGTCCAGCCAGGCCCAGCCTAGATCAGTTGAACCATTATTGAACTGCAGACCCTTTAGCATAAGAACAAATGTTTACTGTTTTAAGCCACTGATTTTTGTGTGGTTTATTACACAGCAATTACACAACTAATACCAACACCAATCAAGCAGCACCTAATAATAGCTATATGAATATAAACTTATGTGATCAAAATTGGCTTTAAAAGGAGATAGAAATCGAAGTAGAGAGTGGATAGGAAGATTTTGAATAGCACAGAGGAAGACAGAGGTCATCCCAGGAGACAAGAACGGTATGAGCAAAGATGTATACCTGGAAATGGTGAGTTGCTTTGGGGGTCCAGTAAACAAGCCATTTGGGCTCAAGCAGAAGATTTTTGCATTTTTCTTGTTTTGGCATAAACTGCAAAGGTAAGTTAGGATAGACATGTGGAAGACTTGGAACATCACTCTGAGGAAATTCGACATGCATTTTAGGAGAGAGAGTTAAGAAAGACAGAGGCTGCTTTTGTGATATGGGATAGAAGAGACAACTTCAAACAAAAGCTCTTTGCATGTGTATTAGAAAGAGGAGTCAGAGGCAATTCATAGGGAGAATGACTTTAAAAAGAAGAGAGAGATTCTTTTACATCTGACGAAATGGACTGGGATGAGACAGCCTGCTCTGCCGTGTTATGTGTTTATTTAAAGAAGGAGGCTCAGTGTAGTTCTAATGAAGACATTTCAAGGTTCAGAAGATGGACATTTGAGTCAAGATATAGATCAATAGAAGAAGCTGAATTAAACATCAGTCAGTAAATTGCAGAAACAGGGAATGTTCTGAATCACCTACTCGTTAGCGATAAAAAGGGGGGCAGCCAGTGATAGGAGAATGAGATACCTTGAGGCTGGATTCTCCTTTCAGGTTTTCAGAGCTGCACAAGCAGCTGTGTGCAAAACGATGTGCTCCCTAACTGAGAGAAATCATCTAGAACAGGTTCCTGGAGCTAAAATCTTAATCCCCTTTGCAATAAACCCCCTAATCCTATAGCAAAGGGAACCCAGGAAGTTCAAGGGAGAAGGACAAGGCCAGTTTGAGGCAGGCTTTCATTAGAGACACAAAGGACTGAAGTTCACTATTGCAAATGACAATCTCAATCTGTCAGTCAGAGGCAGGTAAGAAAGGGCATTTTAAACGGAGTTCTTTCCTGGGGGAAACTGCTAGGAAGAAAAGAAGATGCCCAGATGGCCAGTGCCTAAGGGAATATGAGATGGGCCTAAAGAAAGTCAGGCAAAAGAAGATAAAATAAATTTCACATGCACTGTATCTTATTGCCATTTCTTCTTTGTGCAGTTGCTATGGGAACCGTGTTTCGCAAGCTCTCTAAGGCTGTGTCTACAGTGCAAACTGATCAAGCATTTGGGCTGAAATGACCAGTCAATTTAATCCAACTGGTTTAATTGATGTATTTCCATCTCATGCTCTCCCTCATCCCTGGCCAAATTGATTAGTTGCTTAACTGAATTCTGTGGCATCTTGCAGAAATAAAATTGGTTTACCTGTTGTCTATCTTTGCATTCTGGAATACACCTTCCCCTACTACAGCCCCGTTAGTTCTGGGGTTACAAGCAGCTCTAGAAGGGTGTGGAGAGGCTGTGAAGGCAGGAAAAGATTAGTTGAATAATTCATACTCTGGGGTCAGGGATCTAGGCACTTTCACACAAAAACTGAGGGGCAGAGGAAAGCAGTGTGTCAGAGGCCAGGTAGCCAAGCAGAAAAGAGCAAATAGTTACCCAGGGCAAGGCAGAGCTGAGAGAGAGATGGAGGCACCTGCAGCCAGATGAGGACGGGGCACTGAGGACATCCTGTCCAAGTCAGAGTCTGCTCATCAAGCCACTGCCCAGGCTGTTAGCAAACTGAGGACTTAGCCTGACAACCCCTGTTGCAGCCTTCCCTCTGCAATCCTGTCAGTTTTCTCTGAGTCTGGCTCTACATCAGTAGCCTGCATCCTTCCCCTGGCCCTGTCTTGACATCAAGTCGTGCTCCTGGACACGTAATCCAATCACAGTTGCTCGTTTCCATCAGATTCTTCTAAGCTCATTCTCCGGGCACCTTGCTGACTCTGCATCAAATATACAGGAATATTCTAATGTTTCCTAGGTTGATTGCTTCCTTTCACATTAGCATAACCCAGTAATGATGATGATTTTAAGAATGTAATTTGGCAGACAGCTCATTCATAATTTGGTCCAATCATTTATGGTATTTTCACATAAAAACAATGAATAACAATGAAAGGTGTTCTAATTTAAAAACCAATGTCTGCCCAAGAAGAATGCATTTCTCCATGGATTTTCATAATGATTTTATTATGACTATAATAAGACATATCCTAAACACCTAATTGAATGATAGATTGCAACAGTACCAGCTGGGCTGAATGCGTTATGTAAATGACATACTGTTTTTGCAGGATGGGAGATATGTGCTTTATTGATATGGGCATAACATCACTTCCAATGCCTCCTTCAGGACTGAACACCAAAAAGTGGGTCTTCAAAGACTAGAGAGGGAGGAACTTTATAATCCCACTTAGGATAGACCTCATGAGATTCAAGAGCTAGGAGTCTAGGGACTAGCCTGGTGGCATAGTGGTTAAGTTCACGCACTCCGCTTCAGTGGCCTGGGGTTGGCAGGTTCAGATCCCAGGTGTGGACATACATACTGCTTATCAAGCCATCCTGTGGCAGTGTCCCACATACAAAATAAAGGTATATTGGCACAGATGTTAGCTCAGTGACAATCTTCCTCAAGCAAAAAGAGGAAGATTGGCAAAGGATGTTAGTTCAGGGACAATCTTCCTCACCCAAAAAAACAAAAAGCTAGGATTCTAGGCCAGCTTGCTCCACCACTAGCAAGAAATACCTATAGTTTTCTTCCAGAAAAATAAATTGTTCCATGAACAGTAATATATACTCTACACTCAAGCAGTTTTAATCCTGGTAACTTTTAATACACTGAGCTGATTGTTTATCAGTGTGGTCTGATAAACTTGCAGATTAAAATGACAAGCTATGAGATATTGAATCTGTGGACACAAGGTTATTGTCAATGGGGAATGGAATCCAGCCCTTCTCTAAGGCAGGCCTTGAAAATTGATTATTAATTCTGCTTTTTCCTCCCAGTAAGGAAAGATAGAGAAAAGAAGAAGAGGCTCTTACACCTCTTCTTTCCCCAGTAAAGAACTGTATCCCTGAGGATGGCCCCTTACACAGGTTTGCAGGCTGTCTTGATTCCAAGAGACCCGGAGAAATAACGTATAGGACCATCTGCCCCTTGGATTCTGCACAGTGGGGAGCAGGGGAAGAGGAGTGGGCCCGGAGAGTTGGGGGAATGAAAGGAGCAAAGCATAGATACAAAACAATCCTCTCTTCTTTGGGTGCTTCTTCCCATCCTCAGCTTCAGAGGCATTTTTAGCCAGCCTCCACCCCTGAGACCCTGAGGAAATAAGCAACAGCTACATACTATCTTCATGCCCTGTGTCCTGAATTATCCTGACATATAAGTAGGAACCAAGGCCCATGATTAGCCACAGTCTTCAGTCCACACTGCAAGTGTCCCACCATCCTCTTTCCAGCTCACCTGATGACCCCACACAGAAAGGACCCAATCTCTAGATACATCCTAGCAAGTGGCTGATACTCTGAGAGGAACATCAGTGTGTCTGGCACAAAGGTATCAACCTAAAAATATCAATGGTTTCCTGATGTATTTCACTCTAAGTCAACTAACTCCTACCATGTACTAGATGTTGTGAGAAATATACGATAAACAAGAACTGAACTTCTAGGCACTCATAATCTACTACGGGAATGAGAAAAATATTCAATAAGACTTGAATCAGGACAGGAGGTAGGTGTAGTAAGAGAGGTAGCCAAAAAGTACATTGTTACTCTGTAGGCCAAGAGAGCATTTCTCAAGCTTGGCACTATTGACCATTTGGCTGGAGAGTTCTTTGTTATGGCCCCTGTTCTGTGTATTGTGGGATGTTTAGCAGCATCCTTGACCTCTAATGACTAGATGCCAGTAGCACCGCCTTCCTCCATCATGATAATCAAAAATGTCTCCAGACATTGCCAAATGTCCATTAGACAAAATGGCCCCCAATTGAGAGCCACGTGATCATCACATTGGAAGAATGTAACTGATAACTGATTCTATGCACCCAGAGATAGTTCCACTAATTTGAACAGTGTCCAGGCAGTGATTTTCTATAAATCTTTCTTAACCTGCTCCATCCTGCCATGGATAAGTGCAGAGGGATGTCACAGGACTAACGGAGATGGGGCCCATGGAGGGGTAGCTTTTTTTCTTATTTCTTAGGAAATCAGTTCAACATCCGGTCAAAAATATGTGTTAGCACTGACTGTATTCCATGTATTGTGTTAGGTGCTGAGGACGTCAGATTTTACAGACTCATTTCCCTAGCTGCTGGGAGTGTTCCTGGAAAACAGTTCTAAGCTGTGTCCCTCTTTGGTGACTGCCTTGGCTGGAGAAGCCTGCCTTACCGAAGGTCATGCCTCTTTACAGGGGCAGCCCAAATCCAATCACTGTGGGGCTATAAAGGTCCACTCATTCCCTCCAACTCATGTCAGCTGAAGCCCCATGCCAGCTCGAGAGTTGCCTGTGGGGCTCACTCAACTTCTCCCTCTGCTCAATCCTACTGTCTTTCCTCCCCTTCCACAGATGTTGATCTCAAAAGCACTCTCTAAGAAACACTCCACATGCTCCATCTCAGAGGATCCCAGGGGATCCAACCTGCAACAACTTATAAGGCACAGTTTCTCTTCTCAGGTGCTCAGTCACATGTACTGTGATATTTTTATCTCCAGGGGCTCCGCTTCTGGGGCTCTGCTTCCACTCTCAGACCTGTCGCTCCTCGACACCTTCAACCTCTTATTTCTAAGTGTTGCCTCAGCAGATAAATCCCCTAAACAAAGAACTCAGCACACAATGATCCTTCCACGCAAAGGATGAGACCCCAGGGAATTTCCCAATAGAAAAACAATCAGAGGTGCAATTCTTTGGACCCAAAGGCAGTTCTTTCCTACCCTCACCCATCGCTTGGCTTGGGTTTATCCTGAGCATGAAACAGTATCACACACAACATCCACTCCTGGCTCCTGGCATCACTGGGAGAAAACTCACTGTTCTCCTTTTTGCCCAGGCAGGATCAGAAAGCTGACAGTCCACAGAGGCAGAGCTGGGGCTTTGAAGGCCCTCATCAGGTCTCAGTTCCTGCAGATCGGCTTTTAACTGCTGCTTCTTTCTGTCCAATTTTAGCCAAGAGGTTTCATATGTTCTTTCTCTGACTACCCTAAATAACTGGCCCTTCTTTGCCCTTTTGTCCTCCTTATTTTCACCTCTTAGCCCAAATATAAGAGGCCTTTCATGATAAAGCTAGGAAAGGAGGCCAGCACAGTGCACGTGAAATTTCCATTTTTGTCAGCAGCGAGTCTGGCTCTGTGCAGGATTATACAATAAACCAGCTTCATCCCTGGCCCCAAGCTCCCTTATAGGGACTCTTTCCAGGCCAAGTCCCAAGGCTCCGATGCTCACCACATCAGCACCTTATTCAGGTAGCCCCCATGCCCTCTGTACTTTCTTGCCTCCCTTTTACCCATTAAAATCTTCCTTCTGCTCCATTTATTTACTCGGCCCCTGGTAGGTTCCAGGAAGGCCATTTACACATGAATCTGAGCTGCGGTATGATTGCATCATAGAGATTTTATGTGTTATTCCTCCCACAGGGCATTTGTATTTGCATATCATTCATATTTATACATCAATCTTCAGGGCCCAAGAATGTAGGGACAAGCAATGTTGGGGTTTCATGAAACACAGAAGGGTCCTTTGTGGGCAAGGTAAATTGTTCTTCATTCTGTAAATCACACTGATAAGACAGCCCCCATCGCTCATAACTCTAAACATGAACTTCAGCCAACCTGAGCTATGAGCCAATATCATTTCATAGCAGTGCAAACAGGCCAACTAGTTCTTCCATTCCCATGCATGTGACAGTTATTAGACAGTCAACCAGCCTGAGCCAAGCAAACAAACTGATGAAATCATTTCATGGAAATAAAATCAGACTGATTTGACTAAGCTGACCAGTTTGTTTTGGTGCTATTGGAAAAGAAACTAACTCACCATTTCTCTTTTCCCTTTTGTTTGCCACATCGAATTCTGTAAAGCCTAATCAGTACTTGCTGTGAGCCTTAATTAAAATAAGCTCATAACGAATCAGCAGCAGGAAACATAGCAGTGCAAGATTTCCTTGGGAGGATACTGGCCTTTCAAGCAACCCGCACCATCACTGCCCTCAAAGCTTCATAAAGCTGTGCTCAGCAAGGGCTCCGGGATGCAGGGAACATGAAGGAACAATTAAGGAGCTGCAGGGCTGAGAGGGAAAGAGAAGGGACGAGCAGACGTTTATCAGCCTTAGAAATAATTGTACTCGGTTGACCAAAACTCACCAGAGATTGAACAACGGAAGGACAGTCTGCAGGGATGTAAAGACCAAATGTTTGGCTCCCAAGCCGAGTCAAGAACCAAGCGATCCCCATGAACCATGCTTTGGTGCAGATCTTGCTAGGACTTTAGGTCACACACTAGCTCCTACCTACCTTCAGCCATCTCTGGAAGGACAAGCACAAGTTACCACAAGTCCAATTAAGATGATGAGGTCACATGGCCTGCAAAACAAACACAGGTCCCTAGAATATTAGTGTATGAGAGTCACTTATGATGACCTTGCTTCACAGTGTTGAAGCTTGTTTTCCACATTAAATCTTTTTGTCTTTCTGGACCAATAATTATAACTGACACACATGTAGCTGATCTACTTGGAGCAGGGATGAAGCAGTCAACAAAGTTATTATATCATTCACCTCCTCATTTCAAATTTTTTTCCCCTTAATTCTAACGTTATATATATAAAGGGCTCACCACCAGTATTTTGCCAAAATTTTTCCAGTCATCTCTTTTTTTTTTCTTTTAGTAGGTTCCTTAAGAAGGACTTGCGAAACAATTATTTCCTGTGTTCTTCCCAAACTATTCATCTGGAGCCTGTATAATCTGAAGTCTAATAGTCTCCTCTGTGGTACTTTCTGCCCCTTCGCTCTTCACCTGTCCCTGTACAGGTGACAACTGTCTGACTCTAGTTCTCCTTGAGCTTAGCTCTTCTCATAGCAGTGGGAGCTTCAGTTTCAGCTCCTATACTGTCAGGTCTGGTTTCTCTCCTAAGGGATGGTATTGTGCAAGTCCTTCCTGAAATTTGCTGTCACTCAGTGCAGCAAGCACCTGAGCACTTCTTACTCAACTCTCCACCACTCCCAACACTGTTTTCCACATAGCTCTGGCCCGCAGACACTTCTGGATACCATTTCACAATATTTGGAGTTTCCATATTTTATGTGTCTCCTGGTTTCACTGAAAATGAAGTTTGTATGTGTGCTATTTAATTCGCCTTGCTCTGTTTCTTTCCCTGGAAAAGAAAGGAGTAGATTCAGAGCTAACCTACCACGTTTGTACCAGAAGTTCTGCCAACAACTCTTGAGGAGGCCCAGTCCTAGACTTTTGCCCTTAAGAGCTCTTTATACTGTATAACAATTACCCAAACCAATCTACTCCTCTCTTAGAAGAGACGAATGTGAGTTAAACGTAGAAAAAGAGTCAGTCATTCAGTGGAGTAGTAAATTAAAACAGGAAAGGGAGACTTGGAGAGAGAGATACTGAGGCAAGAGAAAATGAGCTCCTAGAGGCACATTCCATCTTAAGAACTATCCTACTTCTTCCTAAGGTCTTCCTCTAACTTGCTGAGATGAGTTCTTCAGCTATCACTTGGTCCCAGATTCTTTACAGAAACACATCACCTGATGCACTGTTGCTCAGAACCAGAAAGAGTTTATCAAGCTCAGCCTCCAAGGCACTGTATGCCCTGGTTCTCTTCCTACTTCTCTGACTAGTTTGCCTGTGCTTCCTCAACTTTCCTCTCATACTTCCTTTTATAGAAGTCAATAGATATTCTCTCCTCAGTCCGTGGCAGCCTCTTCAGTTTGCATGTGTTTTATCCAAGGCAAATAACGCAATGTTCCAGTTCCCGCTTCTTTTCCATGATCTATTTGCATTTCCCACTGCCCACTGGGTCTCTCCAGGGGATCTTATCAGCACCCCAGACTATTGCCAAAGTTAAATCCATTCTATCTTCCCATCTCCTTACTCAATATCTCAGCCTGACTTCAGCATCTCTTAAATCTCAAATCCCTACCATGGCCACGTTATTAATGACAACTCTCTGAAGAGGAGATTGCTAATATGTACCACCATCTGTGTTCCCCTCTCCTTCCTGGGCATGTACCTGGATTTCACTTTCCAGCCTCCCTTGCAGCTGGATGTGACCAAAGGAATGTGAGTAGAAGTAATGTGCACCAGGCCTGACTCATAAAGAGAAGCAAACCACATTCCACAGGCCGCCTTTGTCTTCTTTCCCCATCTGCCAGCTGCATGGAGAGGAAAAAGAACTCCTGCTGACCCACATTGGACTATGACAAGAGCAAGAAAAACACTTTTACTGGGTTAAGCTGCTGATATTTTGGGGTGGGTTGTTAGAGCAATGAAGTCTATCATGATGAATATAATTTTTACCATCTCATATTTTATCTTTTTTTTACTAAAATTTGATCATATTCTACATACTTATTTTTGTCCCTGAACATGATATAAATTCTTCCAAGGCTATTGGTATAGAGGTTACTCAGTCTTGTTATGAGGTGTGTAATAATCTTATATTATGTGTGGGTGTATATATATACATATATTTCAGGATATTCAATATATTATGTATTAGTACATGGAATATTATATTGAATATATATTATTCAATTATTACCATATATGAGAACTTCTTTGTTTTCAGGTTTTTACTGCTATAAATGATGCTTCAACAAACTTCCTTATATATGGCCATGTGTGTCATTGACACAACTAACTTTTTGATCATTGAAAATGTTGGCTACTCTTGATTTCTCTCTTCAACTTAACACCACTCCCAGTCCAATTTTAAGGCAACCCTCATCAATTCAATGTCCGCATTGTCACATCCCTCTGTCATATCATGCCTGTGATCACAACCCTAGTTCAGCCATCCACCTCTCACTTAGATGACAGCAGGAGTCTGACTCTTCTTTTAAAGTACATTAATTTGGGGATGCTTGATTAAACAACTGTTTTTTTTGTCACCAACCCCTTATTAGACATTGTGACTTTCCTAAAGGGCGATAAATTATGAGCTTTTATTCAGTTTACCTCACTACGTTTTGGTTTTTTCCTCAGAGCATCTGACATGATTTGTATATGAAACACAGTATGGGAAGTGTTGTTCTATATGACTCACCGTAACTTGTTTAGTAGATTTTGTTCTCCTTTTGTAACAAGGTGAACTTATGTCACATAGTCAGAGTAGAGTCATAGATCTCCACTCTGCCCTTAAGGATCATAATCCCACACATTGACTGAAAACTGTTATTGCAAGGCCTTCACTGGAGAACACATTGAGTGAGTAATCTTGAGATAAAATATTGCAATTTCAGGCAACTAGAACAGGAAGGGGGTGGAACGTGGAAAGGAATGTGTACTTATATATGATAGGCTATAAATGGATTAGCTTTCATCTGCTATATGGAATTACACTCCCTTAATAATTAGTAAAACTTATCAAGTATGACTGTGTCTATATGATATCAAGTCATTCACTTTAAAAGTGAAAAATTCATTCAAGCGGATTCTATCACATAACATTTATTTAAGAGAGAAATGACTTTTTCATGGCACTGCCTGAGCTATACAAAATTTATCCATTTCTTTCAGAGAGAATTACAGAGATTGTCAGTGTGCCAATCATTTGCTTACTTGTTCTCAAATCCTTTATCTGCCCGCCCCGGTCTCCTCTGTATTGCAAGGAACTACATATCTTAAGTTTCCTTGTCATTTGACATCTGGAAAATTTTGGCCAAGGGTAGAAACCGGTAGACTACTGGGGAGAGGAGATGAGGAGAAGCCAGGATATTTTTCCCTTTCTTGTCTGCCTTGGGTAGCATCTTTAGCAGAAGGCTGCTTTTCCCCCATACACAGCCAACCCCTCCTTCTGTGGTCCCAGTTCCTCAGGAGCCCTTAATTATGGTCTAACTCTCACTGAATGGTCCTGTCTTCTGGACTCTGGAACAAATTTGCTCTCATTGTCTTTCCAGCCCTAAGGGCAGTAGTGGCTTTCTGCTATTGCTCCTCTCTGATTGCCTCACCATTTCCTATTTGATTCTTCCCCTCTCCACATCTAACCACTGCCTTTCACTAAAGTCCCTCTGTAGGAAATGTCTAAAGGGGTCTTTTTCTCTGACTGGACCGTGACTGACACAAAGGAAAATGAAGCAGATGATGTATTTTAGGATATTAGGAGAGAGTCAGTGTCATGGCCCATGACATTTTATCATGGCATTAGTTCAGTGTAGCTAAGACTATCAAATAGTTCAAAACACCTAAAAATAGACTAAGAGATAACGTATCTCAAATCTATTATGAGAGCAAAGAGGTAAAAATCAGTAAAGCTTGTCACTGACTCAGATGTCCATTGTTTGCACTCTGGTATATACGAAGAGTCCTAGTGTAGACAAAGGAGGTTGTCACAACATCAAAATAAAATAAAATGAGCATATCGAGTAGCATGGTAAAAAAAACTAGAGGACAGAAAGCTACACTACCTTAGTTGTTGAGTCAGATTGCTCAACACAGAAACCCAACTCCTTGGCTTACAGCTGTAGGGTTTTGGGCTAGGTTCCTAACTCTCTGGCACTTTATTTTCCTCATCTGTAAAATGGGGCTACTAAAATTACTTCAGAGGGTTGTCGTGAGAATTACGTGAATTAATGCATATAAATAGACTTCTTAGAACATGTTTGAAATGTAGTAATCACCAAATTATTGTCAGCTTTCATCATTCTTATAACTATTAATTATTATTATTATTAATTCTAGATTACAGAGCCAGTTAGAGCTAAGACTAGAATCCAAATGCATAAAAGGAACGATTTCTGTGTGAATCAGAGATCCCTGAAATATATATCTCTCACTCTAATGTTCTTAGAGGTGAAAATTGCCTTTATAAAACATGAAGACATGTATAGTTTTACCCAGCTATTCTCAGCAAGCTTGTTTCATACTGTGAAGAGAAGGAGGATGTTGGCCTGCTTTTCCCCTAAATTTGGAGAAGAGTTGGAGTGCTGAGAGTTGTGGGTCCCTCCCTAAGAAATAGAAAGAGGATTTTCTTCACTGGTAGGCAGTAATGCTGTTTCCCTAAATATTTCCAATTTTTCACTATATCCTGATCCCCTTGTTATTTTGTGGGGCCGTGTGACTAGGTTTAGCAAATAAGTTTTGAGAGGAAGATACGTATCACTTGAGGGCAAGGGTAAGATCCCGACCACACCCCAAGTTCTTTTTTCCTCCAGCACCAGTCAGTAGTGTTGAGAATGGTTGCTGCTTCATTAGTCTGGATCCCTGAGTGACCACGATGGACATGTAGCTTGAGGAAAATATAAACTCTATTATGATAAGCCACTGATATTTGAGGGTTACCTATTACCACACCCAAACCTAGTCTATCTTGTTTTACAAATTTAAGAACTCAAAAGAAAAGCAAGAAGCATAGGCCAGAGATTATTATTCGAAGAACCATAAAATATTCATCTCACATTTCATTATTTTTGCTGCCCAATTCTTGGTCCACAGTGTTAAGCAATAAAGTCTCTTCCACTAAAAAGGACCTGTGGGCATGTCTTCAAAGGTAGAGGAAAGGAAGGAGTTGGAAATTGTGCCTTGTCTAGTGGGTAGGCTTATAGAAAGAAAGACCTCAGGAGGCAAAGTGAAAGGCGGCAGAGAAAGGAACACAGACCCAGCATCTGAGGCTTTGGGGAGAGAAAGAGAAATATGGTAAATTCTTCTCAGAAAAAATTTTAAAACAAGGTAAGTCATTGTTTTCTAGGTATAATAGATGAGGAAGTGCATTGCAGGGACAGAAAGCAGATTTTTCAAAAGGCATGTGGAAGGGCCAGATGAGTTCACTGCTGAATTCTACCAAACATTTAAGAAAGATATTATACCAATTCAGTACAATCTCTTCCAAAAGATAGAAGCAGAAAGAATAGTTCCTAACTCATTCTATGAGGCCAACTTTACCTTAATATCAAAACAGACAAAGATCATTGCAAGAAAAGAAAACTACAGACCAATCTGTCTATCCAATACGTCTCCTTAACATAGACGCAAAAATCCTCAACAAAATTTTAGCAAATAAAATAAAATAATGTATGAAAAAGAATTACATACCACAACCAAGTGGGATTTATGCCAGGTATGCAAAGCTGGTTCAACATTCAAAAATCAAATAGGGGCCAGCCTGGTGGCATAGTGGTTAAGTGCACACATTCTGCTTCGGCGGCCTGGGGTTCACTGGTTCAGACCCCGGGTGCAGACATGGTACTGCTTAGCAAGCCATGCTGTGGTAGGTGTCCCAAATATAAAGTAGAAGAAGATGGGCATGGATGTGAGCACAGGGCCAGTCTTCCTCAGCAAAAAGAGGAGGATTGGCAGCAGATGTTAGCTCAGAGCTAATCTTCCTAAAAAAAAAGAAAAAAATTCAATGTAATCTATCACATCAACAAGCTGAAGAAGAAAAATCCCATGATCATATCAATAGATGTAGAAAAAGCATTGAACAAAATCTAACATTCATTTATGATGAAATTCTTAGCAAACTTCCTCAACTTGATAAAGAACATCTACAAAAAATCTACAGCTGACATCTTACTTAATGGTAAGAAACTAGAAGCCGTCCCACTAAGATCAGCAGCAGGCAAGAAGGTCACCTCTCATCACTTCTTTTCAATATTGTACTGGAAGTTCTAGCTAATGTAATACGACAAGAAAAGGAGATAAAAGATATACATATTGGGAAGGAAAAAATAAAACTGTCTTGGATTGCAGGTGACATAATGGCTTATATTGAAAATCTGAAAGAATCAACAAAACACACTGGAACTAGTAAGCAATTATAGCAAGGTTGCAGGATACAGGATTAATAAACAGAAGTTAACTGCTTTCCGATATACCAGCAATGAACAAGCAGAATTTGAAGTTAAAAATGCATTACCATTTACATTAGCACCCCCAAAAATGGAATACTTAGGTATAAATCTGACAAAATACGTACAAGATCTACATAGGGAAAACTCCAAAACTCTGATGAAAGAAATCAAAGAAGAACTAAATAAGTGGAGAGATATTTCATGTTTATGGATAGGAATATTCAATATTGCCAAAATGTCAGCTCTTCCCAACTTGATATATAGATTCAGTGCACTTCCAATCAAAGTCCAAGCAAGTTATTTTCCAGATATTGACACACTGATTCTAAAGTTTATATAGAGAAGCAAAAGACCCAGAATAACCAATTCAACATTGAAGGTGAAAAATAAAGTTGGAGGATTGACACTATCAGACTTCAAAGCTATACTTTGAGGCTATGGTATACTATAAAGCTGCAGTGTGGTATTGATGAAAGAATAGACAAATAAATCAATAGAACAGAACTGAGAGCTCATGAACAACAGATTAAGAAAAAACATCAATAGCATTTCTTTAAAGCAATAACAATTACTGTTTTTCTTTTTAATGCCTTCATTTACAATAGAAATAAAAACAATATGGTAACCAGAAGGAATTCTAACAAGAGCTATATAATACCTTTATGAACAAAATTATAAAACTTTATTAAAAAACATCAAAGCCAACATAAATAAATGGAAAAACATATCATGTTCATGGATGAGAAGACTCTGTACTATTAAGAAGGTAATTCTCCCTCAAACTTATCTTTTTTCCGAGAAAATCCTTCACAGGTTGATCCTAAATTTTTTTGGAAAAGAAAAGGGCCAAGATAAATTTGAAGGGGCAGAGAAATACAGGACTTTTCAGGCTTGTGCAAATTGCTATAAAACTATAATGATTTTATAGGCTTGTATTCTTTGCATGTAAAGATAACTAGACCACTGGAACCATCTAAGAAACAGACATCGGTGTACATGAAAATGTGGTATATTACAGAGCTAACCTTACAACACAGCAAGGAAATGATAGACTGTTCATATAAATGGTGACCAGACAACTGTTTATCAATAAGAAGGAGGGGGCCAGCCCATGGTATACTGGTTAACTTCACATGCTCTGCTTCGGTGGCCCAGGGTACACCAGTTTGGATCCTGGGTGCAGATCTGCACACTGCTCATCAAGCCACACTGTGGCAGCTTCCCACATAGAACCAGAAGGACCTACAACTAGGATATACAGCTACACACTAGGGCTTTGGGGAATTTAAAAAAAAAGGAAGATTGGCAACATATGTTAGCTCAGGGCTAACCTTAAGGGAAAAAAAGAAGAAGGAGAAGGAAAAAAAGCATAGTCTTCCCTCATATGACATGAAAAATAAATTCCAAGCAGATTTAAAAGCTTAGTATGAAAAAATAAATTTTTTTAGAAGAAAATACAGAAAAATATGTTCATGACATGTAGGTATGGAAGGATTTATTAAGTAAGACAATAAAAGGACAAAATATAAAGTGAAAAATCTATGTATGTTACAGTTAAAACTTTTAAGTGACAAGACATCATCAATAAAGTATAAATATAAGACATAACCTAGTAGAATACATTTATAATACATAAAACCTACAAAGGATTCATATACAGATTATATAACATGTGTGTGTATTTATATACCACTCCAAATAAATAATAAAAAGACAAACAGACTCAGAAATAAGGCAGAAAATGTAGACGTGCAATTGCAGGAAAAAAAAATTTGCAGAAAAAAAGACATTTGAAAAAGTGTTCTATTTATCTGGATTTCAAGGAAATGTAAATTTTTTTAAATGAGCACTAAGTGTTGGCAAAGACATAAGAAATGTTAGTTAATTATGCATTGCTGATAACTGTATACTTATTAAAATAATTTTGAAGAGCAATCTTACAATTTCTATTAGAATTCCACTAGTAGATGCATAGCTCAGACATGTACATATATACCCAAAAAGACATAGGAAAAGAATATTTACTATTCATAAACAATGGAAAATTTTGAGGAATGAATAAACTGTGATTTTTTTACAATAAGGGATTACCATACTAGCAGTTGAAACAAAATAAATCCTCTACAACAAGTTTCAAAATATAAAACTATTCTTTTGAAATCAAAACACAATAAAACAATAAAAGTTATAATTTATCAATATATGCAAATATAGTGAAAATATACAAACTTTCACGGAAAGGAGACACCATTTTGGGGTAGTAGTTCTGTCCAGTGCAGTAGAGAGAAGAAAAGAATACTGTAAAAGTCTGTAGCGGTACCTATAATATATTATTTCTTTAAAAGGCAGATAGAGAAAGATCTGATCTGAAACAAAGCAAAATGTTAACATAATTTAATCTTGTGTGGTGGGGGGAGTTATGTTATATCATTTTCAGCCTTTTTCTGTATGTTTGAATAGCTCTTAATAGTAAAAACTTCAACTTATATAAACATAGTGATTGGTTAGATTAAATATATAATAAGCACCATGAATCCACAATTCAAAATGAAAGTTAGGAATGTTACAAAAATCTGCTTCTACCTATACAGCTAGAATATAATCACAATTATATGGTCCATTCTTTACATAGTCCTCTCTTCCCTCACAATAGCTTTGTTGCATCTCCATGTACTCATAAAACATATTTTTTAAATTCTGGCTGTTTTAACTTTATACAAAGAGTATTATTTTGCCATTAAGAAAGCCTCAACACATTTCAAAAAATTGATTATCATTCAGAACATATTTTCTGGCCACATGGAATTAAACTAGATTCAACAACAAAAAGATACTCAGAAAAAAATCCGATTGAATGGAAATTAAACAATATACTTAGATATGAATTATGACTCAAGGAAGAAATCAAAAAAGAAAACAGAAAACACTTTGAACTGAACGATGATGAAGATACAACATATAAAATATAAATACTTATGGAACATAAAGAGTGTTATTGTTACCGGCTACAAACATCGGTTCTTTACCTGCCATACAAGAAGGGCCAAATAAAAACTGGAACACCAGGCTTATGGAAAGGAAAGTGTTTTTATTTTGGGTGATGTCAGCTGGGAGATGAGAGTGAGCCCTCAAATTTGTCTTGTCTCCCCAAAAGATGGGAGGCCAGGGGTTTTAAAAGTTGCAAGGAATGTGGCTGCTTGTAGGGAGGGGAGGAGCCTGTGGCCTTGCTAGTTCATGTTTTTCCACCAGCCTGCATTTGGCCTTGTGAGGCTGCTCACAGAAGGAGGATGGCAAGATAAGGGAATCTGCAGGTGGGTGTGTGTGGTTATCTGTCTCCATGGATGATGGTGGATTCTGGTGCCAGGAAGCAAAGGGATAAGCAGGGAAAGGAGATGAGTGCTTTGATTTTAACCCTATATATGCTGGTTTTAATGTAGGGGAACTGATATCAGGTCCAGTATCACTCTGAGAGAAATTAATAACTTTCTATGTTTATATTATTAAAAAAGGCAGAAAATCAATCATTCAAGCATCACCACACTAATCTAAAAAAGAACAGTAAATAAAATGTATGCAATGTAAAAGGGAATAATAAAGATAAGAAAAATTAATGAACTAGAATACAAAGATACAACAGAAGAAAACAACAGACCCAAATGTTTCCTTATAAGATGAATAAAATTAATAAACTATCAATTCTGATCAAAAAAAAGAGAAAACGTAAGTTACCATTAACAGATCTGAAAAAGGTACATCACTTCAGATCTTTCAGATATTGAAAAAATAATGAAAATTATTATGAACAACTTTACACCAAAAATTTGGCAAAATTTACATAAAATTGAAATTTTTCAAAACAGAAGTCATCAAAGCTATCAGAAAAAGAAATTAAAAAATCTTAATAGTTTTATAACTATTTTTAAAATTTCTCCCTTTACTTAAAACCTATCCACAAAGAAAACCTCAGGCTCAGATGGCTTCTCTGGTGTATTCTTCAAGCTATTTAAGGAAGCAATAGCACCAGTCAGAGACATAATCTTCAAGAGAATAGAAAAGTGACAATAAAAAATTTAGGAAGCATTTTCATGATCTTCAGGTAGTCAGAGATTTCTTAAAGAGGACCCCCAAAATAGTGCTAATTAGAAAGAAAATTTTGATAAATCAGACATTGAAATTGAGATATCCCATTCATCATAAGATCCCCTTGAGAGTGAAAATGTAATTCACTTGGGAGAGGATATCTCCAAACATGTATCTGAAAAAAGGCTTAAATTCAGAATATATTAAGAAGCCCTATGAACCAAAAAGAAAAAAAAAAGTACTGAAAACCCAATAGAAAAAATAGGCCAAAAAAAATAAACTTTACAAAAGAACATATTCAAAAGGTCAATTAACAAAAGAAATAAATGGACATTTAACCAAAGAGGATATATAGATGGCAAATAAGCATATGAAAAGGTGTTCAATATCATCAGCCCTTAAGGAAATGCAAATTAAAACTACAATGTGATATCTCTACATGCATACAAAATGGTTAAAGTAAAAAAAAAAAAAATGGTAACAACACCAAATGCTGGCAAAGACATGGAGAAATCCATCATTGCTAGTGGAAATATAAAATAGCACAACCACTCTGGAAAACAGTTTGGCAGTCTATTCTAACACTAAAGATGCAGTTACCATACAACCCAGAAATTGCATTCTTAGACATTTATCCAAAAGAAATGAAAACTTAGTTTCACCCAAAAACTTGTCCACAAATGTTCATAGCAGCCTTATTCATAATAACTCCAAATTAAGAACTACACAGGTGTCCTTCAATCAGTGAATGATTAAAAAGAAGCTGTAGTACATACCACTGAATACAACTGAACAATACAAAGGAATGAACTTAGAGCAGGAAAATCATGAAGTTTTCCCTAAAAGGCCCTCAGTTTTCCACAAAAATTCTTAATACAGAAGATCATCATCAGACAAAATACCCTTTTATTAGCTGGATCAAGACGGCTATGGGGAAAGACTCCTAGAAAGAACAGACACACACAAAAAAACATAGTATGTTAACAAAAAATCAAACTCTATGAACAGGAAGTTTGAAGAAATGCATCTCCTTTATTACACTTTTGGCAGCAATGAGGACAGTTCAAAGCAAGGACAAGATCATCGGACCTGAGTACCATGCAACGTAATGTAATCCATGCAATGTAAATAAGTCAGTCTTGTCACTCGTGTCTTTATGAGTTCTGCCCTCCTCCCCAACTCCCTGCAGCTCTGAGTCTCAGCCCTGCCTTCAGTGAGCAGCCCTTTCCTGACTAGGAGAGTGAGATGTTTTCTTTGCTCAAGAAGAAAGTGACTCTAGATATTGATCTTGTCTGGAAAACATTAAAACAGCAGGGTTTTAAATTCATATGTTGACAAGTAAAGACATTTTCTTTGTTAACTAATGTTTCAGAATTGGGTTTTCTGCGTGGAAGAAAAATTCATAAAGAAAAATAAATCAATTCTACCCAAACTGTCCTGAGATTTGCTAGCCAGCAAACTCAACATAAAATTTGAAAAAGAGATACAAGTTTGAATCCTCAATGATGAGGATTATTTTAGGCTGGTTACTTTTAAAAACTGCAGATGAGAAGGAAGCTCTGAGGAGTGGAATTTCCTTCCCCTTTGATGAGAGACATTTGCATTTGTGAAGGAAGTCTCCATCTGTGGGGAGTGTCTCCCTCTCTGCACCAGGAGGAAGGGGGGATGGCCTTATCTCTGGAAACTCTTAATGGAGAAGGCAAGGACTTAAGTTGTTTACTGTCTGGTAACCTCATGAAACTGACCCGCCCCCCACCAACATCCTCCTTTGTCTTTAGCTGAAGATAATATTTAAGCGGTGGCTTCTGCCATTTACTTAAACCGGTTTGATTCTTATCTAAAAGTTATAAGACCACCCAGTAACCAGACCCCACCAGCACTGATACCATTTTAACAACTCTTTTTACATATTCTTTCCTTTGTCTTGTAAAGAGATAACTCACACACCTATGCCTTAAATTTAGCCCTACTCTCCACCCATGTTTGCAGCAGCAGCTCCTCCTGCCTGTGGGTCCTGTCCCCACGCAGCAGCTCTGACTGCCCATCGGTCCTGTCTTCATGTCTGCAGCAGCAGCAGCAGCAGCAGCAGCAGCTCTGACTGCCCATGGGTCCTGTCTCCATGCAGCAGCTCTTTACTGCCAATGGGTCCTGTCCCCATGCTATTACATACTATTCTCTGAATAAAAGAGCACTACTGCCAGACCTTGAGAGTCCAAGAAATCTTTCTTTCGACTCCTTGGCTCACCGACCCCACATCACTCAAGATAGTAAAAAAGCAAACCTCAGTTTCCTATCATTCATCCATAATATGAATAACCAATGGAAGAGAATTTACTATCAATAGCTGCTATGTCAGAACACATTTCCTAGCTTTCCCCACTCTCACTCCAATCTCAGTCACCCTCTAAAAGTCTGGATAAAAGCAAACAAATCTCAGAATGTCAGCACTGGAAGAGACTCTGGAAATCATGAGTTCCACCATGAATTTAAGAGCCAATTAAGGTACCTACCATCCAGAAACTTATAAAAAGGACAAGACATGCACATGTGAAAAGGTTTCTATTACCTTAAAGCACGCTAATTCAGAGTCCATTTGAAAAACAGAGAGAAGTCATCAACTGCAATGGCTTCACAATATAGTTACCGGAAAGCCATCAGGAAGGAAAGCAATTAGCAAGGTCACTGCCAAGACAAGCCCAGGCATAGCCATTCTCCAGCCATCTACAAGCAGCGATACAAAACTAGGATGTAGATTGAGCCATTTCAGCTCTTTCCTCAGCTTCATGACCTTCCAGATCACTTTCCTCTTCACTCCAGAGACACATATAAATCTTGTGTTCAGCCCACTTCCCTGGGAGGAGGTGCTAACTTGTCCCAAATGATGCTGACTTCTCACCTGACAAATAAATGGCAAGCAATAGGATATTGGAGTATCTGAGGAAGGCATTTGGTGTAAAGCTAATTCGGCCTGTCTTTGTTGTTCCAAAAGGGACTGACATGGCCGTTGAGCATGCATTGTATATCTGCTTCAAGCGTTTGCTGTGTCCTAAAGACAAGAACAAATGGCCTTAAGATAAAGGTGCAACTTCCCCCACATTGACATTTCCTTAAGGATAAGCATCTTTCCCTAGGCTAGGAACTGATTACTGCACTCACCTGTGACCACCCAGCTCAAGAAAGCAGACCTGCCACTCTGCACCCTGCTGTGCCTACCCAGACAGCAGATCTCCTACCTGCTGTGTCCATCAATCGCTGTGCCAACAGAGCAGACTTGTGACTATTGTAAAAGGGACATTTCAATCATATGTGAAACATGCTCTTTGAGGGTCTATAACTACTCTGTACACCCCACTTCTTTGGTGCCCTTTTTTGCTTGAGGAAGGAAGGCCCCAGGCTAAGCTAGTCCTCACATTTTGGCTCAGAATAAACTCACCTGGATTTTCATTTATAGGTTGGTTATGGATTATTTGCATCAACACACCAGAAGCACTAGACTCCCCAAAACACGTTTGTCCAGCTTTCTGGTTCCTACAAGAAACACACCTCCCATCCTAGGGAGACAAGACAGGTTGTAGCAATGTGAGCCTCATTTTGTAACCTTAGTGACTAGCTATTTTTGAGCTGCTAAGAAATGGATTTGTCAATCCCCTTTCTAATCTTCACAGTTTCCAAGGTTATCCTGATGAGTCTAGGCATGTCTAAACCACACTTCAATTTAGCCATTCTAGTTGAGGTTTGGGGCTTTCTGTAATTCCGATCTGCATACTAGGACCCCATCTGGTTTATGATTTTCACTTTCCCTGTGTTTCCCAAGACAGAATACACTCAAAAAGACACAGAAGCTCAGCTGTGAGGGGAGTCCTCACTGCTTCTCTTGGAGCAGGGCCATGCTGAAATCTGAGAAACTCCTCACCACAAATCCGTATCGAGGTCTCTTCTCCCTTGAATACATCTTGTGATGCAGATTCTCAGGTTTGAATGTTGGTTCCACCACTTACTAAGTGTGGTCCTTTGGGGAGGCTGTTAACCAGTCTGTGCCTTAGTTTTCTTATCTGTAAAATGAAAGCAATAATAACAACCAGTACTACCTCCTTGGGTTGTGTTGAGCATTATACAATACATAATACACATAAAAGAACTAATCACAGTGCACAGCACATGGTCACTGCTCAATAAATGTTGAGTTGATGCCATTATTGCTGAATCTGGGGCCAGCCCAGGAATTGGTGTGCAACCTTCTCTTCTCTAGAAGGAGGAAAGCTTTTTAGGGCCTGTGCTTCCTCCCTCTCTTTACTTATTCAAACCCTCTTCCTCTAGTCTCCCCCTCCTCCATTATTCCTTCTCCACCAAGCCTTCAGGACTGCCACAGCTGGCCTCCCCTTCTCAGGACCATCACAGTGTTAGCTTCAGCATTGCATAATCTGGCACTTGTTCCCACATAGTACTTTTAACAACTGCCTTGTCTGCACCTGCTTGCTCTCCCCACCAACTTCGAGGGCCCTAGTAGGCGGAGGTTGGTGTCACATCTAACACCACAATGACTAGCACAAGCCTTGGCAGAGAGAGAGTGCTTTTTAAATTCTTATTATTGATGATGCCATTGCTTCTTGAAGTGTATAAAGAGACTTTAATATATGACAATGTTTGTTGCTGTGTCGGGGACAGAAATTGTCCCACAGAAATTAGCATTGGCTCCAAGAGCAGGATCACAGAGAAACCAAACAAGAAAGTCCCCATCCCTCTGGCAAGTCCCTCCAGAAGCAGGGGAGAGTGGGAAAAAGACTCATCTGACGTTGCTGCTGTTGGATCTTGGGATTAACAGATGAAAGAAAGAGATTTGCTGTGGGTCTTTCATTCATTCAGTGAATATTTAGTGGGCATGTATCATGTGTCAGACACTGTGCCTCATGCTGGAAATATGGCAATTCCAACAAAATGGCTGTCCTCATCGCCGTTATAATCTGAGAGAGAGAGATGAATATCAAGCCAATAATTATGCACTTACTTATTAACAAATAGGACAAGTCTAGCTGGATCATTTGAAAGTTAAAAAATGAAAAAAGGCTGAGAGAGAAAGTGACTTTCCCCAGGTTAGTCAGGCAGATGAGTCAGTGCAGCATATGCTTAGAAGCATATTATTTGGAGTCAAACGTGACCCAGGTTCAAGTCTTGGCCCTTCTCCCTAATAGCTGCAGAATAGCAGGCAAGCTACTTAACCCCTAAATGGGTTTAAAACACGCCACCCCAAAATATGCTACTTTGACATCTTGATGATCTTGAGCCAAAGGCACTTGAGAAACAGCAGATGCAGGAAGGGCACTGTGACCTCCGTCATTCTACCTAAAAGCAGGTCAGAAAATTTCTCATGAGAAAGGCGCTTCCCTGGACCAGGAGGAGAACATTCTTATCACCAGAGGCTGGGAGTCAACATCGGAATGGATTTGTATCAACGAACCTACTAAATAACGTATCTTCCACTAGTTTCCCTCATTTATTTCCTAGTCACTGTCCCACAAGTTGCTGTCCCTAGCCCAAGCCCCTTTATCTTGTCATGGCCCCATAATTTATCATTTTTTATGTAAAAAGGTATATAAGCTTCCTTGAGTCTTCATTTTCTTTCTGAAGACTCCCACATACATGTGAAAATATTACATAAATTTGTGTTTTTATCCTGTTAATCTATTTTATGACAGTTTACTTCTTAGACCAGAGCTATAGAACCTAAGAAGGCAGAAAGAAGTTTTCCTCCCTTATTCTTTCAGTGTATCTACTTCAGTAAGATGAGGACAAGAGCCCCACACATCTGGATTTTGTACGCACTAGATGAAGTAACGTATGTAGTGCCCTTAATACTCCATAGATGTTAGTTTTTATCTCATTATTGACAGTTAGGACTGTTGTCCAGATTTCTTGACAGCAAATCCAACTTTTTATCACTGCACCCCACTGCCTCCATATCTTTTCATGTTTTTTTTCTCTTTTCTTTCTGACCAAAAAAAGTTTCCTGGAAAGTAGGTCAGATTGTAGCTAACTCTCGCTGTGATAGCTGTTAAATGGAGGAGGGGCACAGGAAGATTTTCAGCAGTTCTGAGTGCCCGCCAAATCTTCCAAAAAGATGACAAAATATTTCCCTGAGGGTTGATTTAATTTTGTCCCCAGGCTTGTTCACAGTTCTGACCATCTGGTCCTGGAGGCTTCTCTATTTTTAATATTTCTACTTTGGGTGTTTCGCTTTTTTAACCTATTCTAGGATTAGTCACCCCCTTTCAACCACCCCCCACTCTCTCCACCAACCCCTGGTTTATGTTCCTTGAGATTCCTCAGTAGGACAAATGTACTGTAGCCTATAACTTTGATAACCTCAGAACTAAAAGATAGAGGCATCTCAAGCCATTTAAAAAGGTCAAAACAAAATTGATTTTGCGCTTGTTACTGGTATGTGATACTGTTCCAACAAGACCACTCTAAGGGTACACGTTACAAATGTGAATAGCATTTCATGGAAGAAAGCTTTCCCCACCTGGTACATAAAGCCACCTCTCCTAAGACATAGATCTTATCAATGCTGGTCAGATAGTTCTCCTAAAGAGAAACCCAGCTTTAGCCGTCCATTCAGGGTCCTTTGGGCCATCTGTCAACGTAGTTAACTGACATGATGTGATCCAAGGATGCACCAGAAGCCTGCTTGCTCCAAAACAATCCCTCTGCCAGCCTGGGCTGCCTCAATCCGCACCATCAGTATCATTCCTTCAGGCTGGAGCACTGTCTCTAGAAAGCTTATTTTCTGAAGAAAAGCAAAACAACAGCCTCTATCAAAATAGGTCAGTTTTTTTCCGACTCATCCACTCAGCTAACTGGGAGGAGATTCCGCAAGACTAGCACACAGGACAAATATTATTTTACGGATGAGAGACGGTAAGGAGTTTCCTTCCCTTGCGCTCCTCCAGTCCCCTGCACTCACTTCTGCCTAACTCTCATCTCACTGCAGGGTCACTGTGTCTGCTCACCTGTTTCCCTCACGGTCTATGACCTCTCTGTATCCACAGACAGGGTTTCAACAAATGTTTGAATAATTGATAGAAAGAAAACAGGTGTTCAAGATATCAGAGGATTACAATGAAGACAAGGGTGGAAAGGACCATATGGAGATTGGAAATCTTGATGATGAAGGATAAAATGGAAGATAAAAGGTTAGCTATAAACAAAATATTTAAGGATTAATGTAGCTGTACCATGACCTCCACTTCCACAACACATCTTTTTACAAGACCAGCTTTTTTTTTTTCTTTCTCAACATTTTATAAGAACTTTTAGTCTTTTGTTTATGGACATCTTTATGGCAAGATTGACCATATGCAGAGTAGATATTTTTCCCATTTGGGCAATAATGAAACTAAGGATCTGAGGAGTAAGAAAACTTGCTCAAGATGAAGCCAGTGGTAAATTTACTGAAAAGAACCTAGGCCTTTGCCTTCTCATATGCTGTTCACTGCCTCTCGGCCTCACTGTGTTCTTTTTTAAGAGACTGTAGGTCAGTAGACAGTGAAAAAACTCAAAGGATTTGGAGCCAGAGACCTATACTAAAGTCTTGCCTCTGCCAATATATGATGTTGGACAAATCATTTTTATTTTCCAAAATGAAACAGCTTATTGTTTTTTTCCCCTATTTATATAAGATTTTCATTTCCAGGACAAAATTTTTAGAATTTCTATTGCAAAACCCATAGTAAAGCTTGATAAAATATGACATTCTTTCAAATACGAAGTTGAGCTCTTAGGAAAGTAAGGGGAATTTTCAGGAGCCAGAAAAACAAAAATGAAGCTAAAAACCAGAGAGAGCAGCCAGTCTGTGAGCTAAGGCCGCCACAGTTATTGTGGCAGAGAGGATGGGCTCTGGAGCGTCACACGGTGCTCGGGAGCTGAGAAGCTTGAGATTTCATGTCCAAACGAACGGGGCGGGTGAGTCCCTGGGCTCAGGCAAGGTAGAGAGTGGGATTTAGACCCTCACATGAGGAGGGCAAGGGCAGGAAGGTCCTAAAGACAGGGAAACAGATAATGAGGAAGATGAAGAGATCTGGGTGAAGATAAAAGAGATGAAAAGCAAAATGTAAGCCTAAAGGCAAGGAAAGAGGTGAGGAAAGTGTGGGCTAGAAAACAAAAAAAATAACTGACCACCAGCTCAGGAAGACCACGGAAGTTTGTATGTTGCTACTTGTGCCCTAAATGGGAAATTTTAAATCCCTAAGAGAATTTGCAACTGCAGCCTGCCTTCATACTGCATTCCGACTGAAGGTGCACCAACTTCACGGTCAGGGATGCTTCCAACTGAGAAATAGTAGGTAGTGACGCCACTGGGTTAGAATGAAAAACTCCTTTGGGGAAACAATTCTGGGAATCCACATAAGACCCCCTCAGATAAGGTCCAGGTAAGACAAGCTCACAGAGTTATCAACAGACAAGAAAACAATCTACTACGAGCGAGCCTGAAAACTCAAGAGCAACAGGAGTAAGGTTTCCCAAAATACCAGATGCTCTCAGATAGTCCTTAAAAGAAGAATATTTAAAATAAAGGAAGAGATCAAAACCATAAGAGGAAAGAAAAAAAAAACCAGGATGCTATATATTTTTTTAAATGCCCACACACATAAAATCTAGGCAAGAATGAAGACGAAAGTAAAATTAACCTGAATTCATACCACCCAGATATCTCATTTGTACGCACAGGATTTTAATTTGTAGAGATGACTAGTGAAGACATGGAGAGGTCAATATCACTGAAAGAAGAACTTATTACTGAGGTTTCTCCAGAGGAGGGAGCAAGCCATGCCACGCAGGCCCGAGGAGGAAGCATCAGGTTTAGGTCAGGAGGCAGAAGTAGGAGCGAGGGGAAAGCCTAGGCCTGAGCCTTTATTGGGATAACAAGGCAAGGCACGGCAGAGAAAACATTTTAGGATTGGCTAATTTAAGTAATTTTCATGGGCTTAGAGGGAATGAAATGCATCACCAAAATTGTTGTGTCTTTGCCTCCCTTCATTTCAGTTATTGAAGACTCTTAAAACAGTTATGTATTTCAGAAATATCCTTTTTGTTACTGATCTGATGCTAGGTATCAGGCAGAGCCCCCATCTCCCGGGAAATTATTATGCTAAAAAAAACCACAGCAAAAACAACCTTGTAGTCAACAGGTACTATACTCACAAAAGTCCAGAGAGCACAGCGGTGGCCCAGTCCGCTAAAGGAGATGCCAAACACATCAGTCAGAGTGTGGGCAGGCTTAAGGGTGAGGTAATTCTCCTCTCTTAGTTTTCTGGCTCTTGGCTTATCTTTGTCAACATACTTGTGATTGGCCAGGCATGTCCCTCACGTGGCTTGTATTATTCCATCACAGATTTTAAGATTCTATTTGGAAGAAATGCAAATAGCCACTATTTTAATCTCCTAGTAAATGGATATTTTTTCCCGCAATAGGAACAAGACTGATGTTTTCACAGCTTCAGATTGGATTACATTTTCTAAATAATAATTCCTCCTTAGGTCCTTTTCATCCCTGCTTTCGAGGATAAACTTGAAAGTTAAAGTAATGGGTGAGAAGGAGCAGTGACTAGTGTAAATAAGTCTTTATTTGATAGTGTATTCTCTTTCCTGCAGGAATGAACACAACTTTGTAAACTCTGAGTAGCAATTCATGGCCTTTCCTCTGCTAAATGGATCTTTAAAAAATGCGCTTGCCCCTGAAGGTACCTACTCAGTTCCTATTAATCACCATAGGCTGCCTGGGACAATCCATCAGACTAGGTCCCTCAGCAAAAGGGCAGCTGTGGTGTTATGGAAAGAGTTCGGCTTGGGGCTAGGAGACTTGAGTTCAAATCTCAGCTCTGCCACTTACTTAGTCATGTGACTTCAGGAAACTCACTTTGAATCTCTGTTTCAAATTTAATTCTTTGAGCCTTTGAGGTTTTTATCTTTGAAAGAGAATTGGGGAACTTAAAAGATTTCTAAATTCTCTTTGTTGTCTAAGAACTCTATATCCTCTGCACTATAAGGCATATAGAAGTACTATAAGCCTCAGTCTTCTCTATCATTGATGAAATATACAGACATTCAATACATATTTCTAGAACTCCTCCCATGTACCAAATACTGTGTTCTTGCCAGAAAAACCTAGAGGAGTAAAACAAAGTCCTTGTTCTCAACTAAGTCGCTACCTAGACTGGGAGATAGGCTGAAAAGAAATTTCAATACAAAGAAATGATGGCTATGGGAGACCCATTTCATATAACAGAGATTCAGAGTGTTGCAGAACTTACAACATAGAAAAAAGGGTGGAGAGTTAGATTTTGAAGTTCAGAGAAGGTAGTGTTGAAATTGAACTAGTTTTTATGTGCGTAAGTATTGCATTTGATGTGATAAATAAAAGATAAAATTTAACCACCACTTACCATCTTCACTGTCACATCTGCAAAGTAATAGACGTGGAGTTAGGCTGAAATTTTAAAAACGAAAGAAAGGAAGGAAGGATGAGAGGGTGGAAGGAAGAATGAAAACCCCTCACATAAATGGGTCAGTATATGAAAGCTCCTCTGCGTATCTTTTAAAGTAGGTTAGATCACCTTCTCATATGAGAGGGTTCTTATGTAATTAGTTCATACTGTTCTTTTAATAAATATTTATTTAACAAAGGCAAGATGCTGTGAGGAAAATAAAGATGAGCCTGACAGGAGGCAGGGAACAGAACCAGGTAACTGCTTAAGGTCCTGCCCCTAAACACTATGATACTTTCCAAAAAGGGTTGAAATAATAAAAGAATGAATGATCTTTTCCTCAAAATTAATAAGTGTATATAAGATAAATGAAGTGACCCAAGCTGATCCTGACACCAAGTGCAAACATGGAAAATAATTCCTGGAAGATAAAACTAATCAATTCAGCTCGCCACAAAAATACAGTGGATGAAACTCAACCCAGGATCAGTTCTGGAGCTTTGTTCTCCATTGCATTGCTTATATCATCTTTCTCAGGGAATTACCAGCTCAATTTTTGCTGAGAAACTTCACCTGTATACCACCCTGCACTTCTCAGTGACACCTGGAGAACACAAATGGATCGTTAATCTATTCTGACCTCTACTCTGGTTTCCTAATCAGCTCAGTCAAGAAATGCCCTCATACTGTTGGGTAAGTCGTTGGGAACTGACTACCTCTTCATTCTTCTGTTACTCAGGATCTTCGAGGCATACACTACTCTGCTCCACCCTCTCTGTGGTTCTCCAGTCTATCTTCTTCCAACACTTTCAACCAGTCTCTCAAAACATAGTTATTGAGCACTTACTTATGTAGAAGGTACTGTGTGGGGATTTTCCATCACAGAACTTCCCCCACAGAACCAGGTAAAGAATATAAGCAGAAGCAGTGATGCGCAGGTAAAAAAAAAAAAAAAAAAAAAAAAAAACCCCAAAACAAAAACAATACTGATATTCTGTAAAATTTGCCTATTTCCATGGTATAATTATCTACACAATGGCCTGTTTCAGTCTACCAATGTGAGCTCTCCAAAAGTGGGGTTGGGAAGAGAAATACACAATTGGCTCTTGTGAACTGATGCAAGCAAGCCCCAAAACACTACTGAACAGGCCAGTAAACAGACATTTGCTTTATAGACTGATATGTGCCATGAGGGACAAACAGAAAAGAACTGTAAGTACTAATATTTATCAAATGCTTACTATATACGTAGCAGGGTGCTAACTGCTCTACAGTTAATCCTTACTCCTTTAATCTTCATCATTCCAAAGTAAGCACTACTGGTGCCCAAGTGTTACAGAAAAGGTAATCAATCACGCCCAAAACTTAAGTAAGCAACTTGCTCAAATCCAATAGCTAGTAAATAGTGAAGCTGAGATGCAAACCCATGTGAGACTGGTTCTAGAACCTACATTTTTAGCTTCTATGCTCTATTGCCTCTCTTGGAAAACACATTAGTTTGAGAGCACCAAAAGCGTACTGAATGGACTTGGGAACAGAGGATCAAAGAAGAACTCTAAAAGGCTGTCAGAGCTGAAGCCTTGAAAATCAGTGAGTTACTGTGACTGAGACTTCCATTTCTGTTTCCCATAGGGTACGCTAAGACTGCACTTCCCAGTTCCCTTTATAATTAGCAGTGGCTATGTGACTGAGGTGTGTGCAGGGGGTGGGGGAGAGAGAAAGTGAAGCACACCTCTTTCAGACCTAGTTCAGAGACCCTTCATTCTCTCTCTTTCCCTATGCTCCACTGAATGGAGGCATCTCCAAGGGCTTAGAAGACAGTGAAGCTATCAAGACAGAAGAAGCCTGGGTTCCAGGATGGCCATGAAGAAGGTCTACGAAGTAGGAATGCCATCACTGGACTCTGAAGCAAATGAGAAATACACTGTCATTGTGTTAAGCCTCTGAGAATTTCGGATTTTTCTTCTACAGCAGTTAGCAATACTTTGCCTATTGCAAAGAGTGAACCAGACAAAAGAGGCTGAATGAGGAGAAGAGCAGTGTTCTAAGTAGAAGGAACAGAGTGACCCAGACTTTAAGACCATGGTCAAGGAACTGATAGAGAGTTCAACATATTTGGAACATAAAGTAGGAGGAACAGAGAAGTGAGATATCAGGTTTGAAATGTAAATAGAGCCGTAACATTAAAGTCTTGAAACCATGTTGGAGACTTCATATTTTATTTGAAGAGTATTAGAGAGCCATTAAAGGCATTTGCAAAGTGGAATACCAGGATCAAATGTACAGTTTAGCAAGCTCCCTCTGGCTGCAGTATGGAGGATGGATCACAGAAGCCAAGACTGCACCCAGGGAATTAGATGTGGAGACTGTTGCAACAGCCCAGAGAGAGAATGGTGATGGCTGTCCTCAGATGGTGGCAATAGAGTTGGAGAAAAGTCAACAGATGGGCAAGTTCTTTAAAAGTTAGAGTCTCCAGGTCTTAACGACACAGACACAAGCTACACTACAGAGACACAAGCCACAGCAGGATTCTTCTGTCTCACCATCCCTTCTGCAACAACAGACTATTTCCAGAGAAAGAATCAACAATATGAACTAGCACCAGACATAATGTAGGTTCTATATCCATCAGGATTTTCTTAGTTGCAAACAATGGAAACTAACTCTAGTTAGTTTAAACAGAAAATAATTTATTAGAAGATATTAGGTCATTCATCAAATCTCCTGGATGGCCAGAGAAGCAGAATAAAAAGTTCTGCATCCAGGAATCCTGGCAAAATCACACCACAATCCTGCTTCGTTGGAAACATCACTGCCCCCACTGCTGGTCTGAGGCCCCACATCTGCACCTCCCACACGGCCAAGGCTGAGTACAACCACAGCTGCTTCAGAGAATCAGATGTAACTGCCATCATCCTTGCCACAGTGATTTTTCCCAAGGTGGCTTTTTCTCCGTAGCACTAGCTTCCAATTTGATGTTTGGTGAGGATATCCCACTTTCAAGCACCAAAGCCACATACCTAAACCCTGACTACAAGGGAAGGTAGGAAAATAATTTTTTTCTGTCTTCTATACTGGCAGGCAATGACTTACATGGTAGTAAATTCCCCAAATATAGAAGAGTGTTCAAAGGTGCTGGATGGCCAAAAAGAATGACAAATGTTCACCTGGTGAGGTGATCTTCCAGGAATAATTAGGGCTGAAGTCTTAATTAGTCTACATAAAAGCAAAGAATTGACAAGGGCAGAAACCCAAGGGTGGCCAAAGGTAAGTGGACTTATCTCAAAACAATCGGGAAACTAAGAAAGGATAAACAATATCAAGACACAAATCCACTCACAGTCTTCAAAACACAGGGGCTGCCTTTATTTAGTAAATTCGTTCTTCAAAGCATTTTTAAAATAAAATAATAAAAATAAGAAGAATTGGCTATCAAAAGCAATCCTATAGAGAATCCTTACATAAAGCATTACTCCTTAATGTGTTTCATAAACCCTGGTTGACTTATATTGGTTAACTCAAAGTAGAACACAAGTATTCAATAAGCAAAGTAGACAGAAAGGGATAGTGGTTATTAATGATGCAAAGAATATCTGGTGAAGGATAAATGTATCTGGTTGAAACCTATGACAGGGTTATATAAGAAGAAGTCATATGAGACCCTGGGGCAAAGTCAGAGGGTCACAAGCCCCAGGAGATCTAACTGTTGGAAAAGAGAACAATCTTACTGAAATTGAGCAGCTGTGAATTAACTCCCAGTTTACTGAACTGTTCAACAACTAAGTCATATCAACACTTTTGAACCCCTCTTACATACAAAATACTGGACCAGGAAGCCACTAAAGGGAAGACAATTAACAGAGTCCTTGCCTTTAAGGAACTCACACTCTAATGAGGGTTTCTAATCTTCAGACAAAAATTATAATACATGGCAGAAGGACCCAATCGCTATGATAGAGATGAAAGAAGTATTCTGAGTCCAGAAGGAGAAGCAATTAATTCTGGAGGGAATTGAGTTGGCTAGAAGGAGAAGGTGGCATCTGAGCTGGGTTTGAAAGATGAGAAAGTATAGCATAGGCAAAAAATAAACCACTCCAGTGCAAAAGTGTGAAGGTGCAGAAGTGCAGGTCCTGGCCAGGGATGACTAAGAGGGCTGTATCTAAAGCACTGGGTACGATGGCAGAGAGGGGTGAGTGGATTATAAGTCTGGAAAGGTAGGCAGAGACTAGATGGTTGAGGACCTAAAGTAAAGTGACATCCAAACCAAGACACATTTGAGAGTGGAAGCAAGGGCTGTGATGCTGGGACCACAGGTGTAAACCAGAACTCTTTTGGGCAAACTGAGATGCCTGGCTATCCTAGCCTTCAGCATCATACTATGGATATTTTTCTCTTAACCTAGGGGAGTCATCCAATGTTTTTGAACCTAGCAGTGCGCTGGATCATGGCTATGAGTTAGATTGGTCACTGTGCAGCACAGACTGGAAAGAAGCTGTAGGAGGCCATTGTAACAGTTATTTTAAGTCAAAAGCGAGAAGCTGCTGGTGCAGAAGCAGTGGGGACAAGGATTAGAGGAGAAGTATAGGAGGTATTGCACGGGGATGGATGTGGAACCAATGGGCTGAGTTTTCTCACATACATGGTTAAGCGCAGGCTGGGACCCAAGCAATTTCAGAGTGGAGTCTAAGGAAGAAACCACTTCCACAGTCTGAACCCTCTAATGATGGAGTTTTAATCACTCACTGGGGAGTTTATCCTTAGCCACTTGCCTCTAAAACATAGGCCAATGGGTCAGATTTAACAATAGAAAACTCTCTACATTGTGTGAATTAGGAGTCAGCCAGCAGGATGTCCTGCCCCAAATATATTTTTCCCACGTGCCAGTCACCACTACCTGAAATGCCTCCATTTATGATACATTTCTTTGGATCTTAGAGACTGCTTTTAGCTCCAGCCATTCTCAACTACATCTCAAATGCCCTTGGAAGGAAAGATCCCTTAAATTCTTATCAGCTTCACTCAATTATACCTCTCTTATCTGTTCCTCTCTTATCATACTTAGTTTCTTCCTTGCACTATCCATACAGAAGTCTTTATTCTTCTTTGCTCTCCTTTCCTGGTTTTCTAATCTTCTTGAGGGCAGAGATCACATTTTATTCATCTCTGGGGTCTCAGCAACTGATACTGTGCCTTGTATAATGCACAATAGGCGTTCAATGCCAGATTTTCCTCTCAAGAGCTGTGAAATCTTAGACAAAGTCATGTACCCTCCTGAGTTTCCCTATCTCTAACCCATCCATGAAATGAAAGCATTATAATCTACTTCCCAAGTAGCTGGGAGACTTATATTGGAATATACCTGGTAATCTAGAAATCATTGTACAAATATAAATCAACATTTGCCTGCAACTAGCATAGTTCCTGGCAAGTAAGTGTGTGTTGATTGAATGGAGGAACAAGCACACAGCTGTTCCACAAATGGGCCACGGGAGAAGGGCCTGAAGTTTAGCAGGGGGCCAGAGAGGAGTCAAAGCCAAGCTGAGAATAAGGATGTTGGCATGACAGAGTGGTACAGTTATCTTCCTTTGATGCTGAGGCAAAGAGGAAATTTCACGCTGCCCTGGCTTCAGAGCCTTGTTCAAGCAGAGACACTGAGACTTTGGGGCTGGCTGGCCTCAGCTTCCCAGATAATCTCTGTTTCCCTGGGCTGCCTCGCCTGCAGCTTTTCCCTGTCAGGATTTACTATTCATGTGTCAGCTGTGTGGCCCAGTTGCGATCTGTTATTTTCATTTGCTGGTTTTTAGTTGTTTATCCAGGTTTCTTCATCTGCTTCTCTTTGAATTTGTTAACTAAATATATATCTGCTGAGCTTGAATTATTTTTACTTCTTTTCCTTCTAGCTCCCCAGCCAATTTTGAAAGCTGCCTCTCTAAACAGTCAATTTATAAGTGGGTGATTTGGAACATCTTTAAGCAAAGCTCAGTCTCTTTATTTTTATAAACCCCCTCCTTCCTTTCCGCTCTCCTCCCCAAGAAACACCAACTTCGTAAAAATCACGCACTGTGTGAGGGACACTAAGACATAATGAAGCAAATCACAGAAAATGTAGTTGGTAGAACTATTTACAGGAGCAGATGGAAGGTCTGAAGAAAAGAATGCTGGCACCAGGGATGTCTCTTGAGGCAGGCAGTGCCCTTCCCTGAAAGAAAGAATGCAATGAAACAGTGACTTGAGAGCAATGCCCTTTAGAGGGACTTTCGAAGTTTGGTGACAATGAGACCCTGGGGGACAATATGTCAATAGTGAAGAAGATGCTTCAGTCATCACACCAATCACACAGGGTGTCCCCTGAGAGCACAGAGAGCTGTTTCTCAGTGCCAGCACCCACCTTTAAGAGTACCTATCAACTTAGAGTAGGCTGCGAGGGTGGCCACACCCCAGCTCAAGTTAGGTCTCAGCCCATCTGTTACCACTTATCCAGGTCAGTGATACTTGAGAACTTAACAAGTTAGAAGGAAAATTGTCTAGCTTGATTTGGGATGTATTCTCCCTTTTCCTATTAGACAATCATCTGTAACCCACCTACACTGTGTGTGCCCAAATCCTGGATAAGGATTTCTGGCGATCTATTCAAGTTCAAGAATTAGCTTCCTTAGGATATAAAAAGTCAAAATCTAGTTGTTCATGAATACACAAAAATTCCATTTGCTATTGCGCTGGGGAAACTAGACCACAGTGAAATATACTATTTTCCAGAAGAAAACATTTGGATCTAAAATAAGGGATCAGGAAGAACAAACCGGAGAGGGGAAGAGGAAAATCTGTCTCTGAAAGAGCCGCCCACACAGCAAGCGCTAAATAGGCCCTGCCTGTGGATCTAGGGCTGATAACAAGCAAGTTATGCATATCTGTATGGGAGCACAAGCAGCTCTCTACAACAGGGAGGGTAATCCAGCCTCTCAACTTGAGTTTGAGTCTAAAGGGGGTTTGTTGAAGTGGGTGAAAAATTGCTCGAACCGCATATGTGTTAACCAACAAAAGAAATTCGCTTCCAGAAGTAAAAGAGCAGAATGTAAAATCCTGGCTTTGTTCTTTTATAATAACGGGAACAAGAAAAGAAATAGAGGAGGGAGCAGAGAGAAAGAGAGAGACAGAAAGAAAGAAGGAGAGAGAGGCATTCCTAGCATCAAATCCCAGTTGTATGACAAGATGCTAAACCTCCCTGAACTTCAGTTTATTCATCTTTAAAAAAAATAAAAAACTGCAGCAAAACATTGTGAGGATCAAGTGTGAGACGGTATTTGTAAGGCATCTGGCACATAGAATAAGGGCAATGGGTGGATAGTGATGATAATGATGACTGATGATGGCAACAACATTGATGGAAGGGAAAAGGGAAAGGGAGAAGGTGGAGGAGGAAGGGGAAGGAAAATAAATCCACCAAATCTAACTCTTGAGAAAGAGGAGGTGTAGCAATCTCTATAAAAGTAAGTCAAAGTCATGTAAAAGGCAAAAGCAAGATAGAAAGTATTCAGTGCAAATGGAGGCTTCTTTTTAATTCAATTTACTTCCAGCTAACAGAAAAAGATTTTTAAATGCCCAAATGAGAGAGACGAATGCTTTACACATCGAAAGACAGTGCTCCTAGCTCTTGAGAAGGCCTCAAAATATAGAATTCTTTTTTATTTTTATAGTAAGTTTGCTCTATTTTATTGAATATCAAATGTCTTGGGTTCAATTTAATTCCAAAAACTTTTAATGAGGTCACACTAAGTGCCAGGCATTGTACTAAGTGTTAGGCAGCCAAAAGTTAATCAACAGGTAAAAGTTTGTTAGAAGGGGAAAAACAGGTTGAGAGACCACTGAAAAGAAAGCCAAGTGGTGATGCCACAAAGTCACTACCAGAAAGTACAATGGGAGCACAGACAAGACAGTAAATGATTGTCTGGTGTATGTGGGACTCTGCACTGAAAAGGTAACATTTTCCCTGGGCCTAGAATATTGGCTGACCAGGAATGGGCAAAGCAGAGAAGAGAAGGAAACCCACCAGGCAGAGGGAACAGAATGACCAAGACAACAAAGTGGGTGTTGATCAGATCTGTATTTTAGAAAGATAACCTTGGAGGCAGTACAGAGAATGAACTAAGCTGAAGGTTCTGGAAGAAGGAAGACCAGTTAATAGTACCTGCAGCATTTCAAGTGAGAGACAGAGGGATCAAGCTAAGTCAATGTAGAAGATGCTGTATAAATCCAAACAAAAATGGTAAAAAGTATCATATCACCCAAAGAATGGCACTACTCTCCAAATTATTGGCCATTTAGTCATCAAATCCATGAGCTAAATTTGAGACAAAACTTGCTTTTATAACTTTCTCCATCTCTATGTCTGTGTTAGGGGTTCCCCATTCAACACCCCATTACAGATGCCCAGTGCCTATGTGCTATCTCTTGGGTGCCTGAAGCGTCCATATCCAGAAAACTCAGGTTTTAGACTTTTCTGTTCTCTAACTCTTGAACAACAATTCTTGAAAAACATGAACAATTTGTCTACCTAGGGTTCTGTACTCTTATCCTTCTATGGAAAATTAATTGGCTGGTTCAAATATTTCATACTTAAAAGTCCATGGGCATCCGTGGTATTTTAGCAGTTGCCTTCTGGAAATATAATGCATAGGACTAAAGGAATGACTCCAATGGCAGGAATTTTCAGCATGTTGGTCAGCCAGTCAGGGCAGAAGAAGAAGAAATGGATAATTTAAAGCAGAAAGTCATGTTAGCCCTTCTCAGGTAATCACACTTTCCTGTATTTTCCTGACTCACAACAATGTGTAAGCAGCTGCCATAGGAAAAAGAAAGCCCATCACTGATTGTAAACACAATAAAAGGGATATAACGGTAAAGATTGTAAAGGGTAAAGATCTTTTACCTTATAAAGGGTAAAGATTCTTTTTTTCTGTCTGTTTAAATGTATGTTCACAAGTCCCATATGGGGAAGGGAAGACTGGGTGTGCTTGATGTATTGCATTATTTACAAATGTGTTTCATTTTTTTTCCCCTGCTGTCACGACTAAGTTGATACTGTACTCTACCTGTTTTGGGGTGGGGGTACTTGGTGAAACCATGATTGTAAATGTAGTGTTCACAAAAAATCTGGCAATTTTGTAAGTGCAGAGTCATTGTGATGCCAAAGCCAAGGCTGCCAATTGGAGTGGCAGAACCAAGAAACACAGTGAAACCTCATCTGTCCATTCAGCATTCATGCAAAATACGCGGTGAGCTCCTACAATGTGCAAGACAAGAGGCACTAAAATGCATAATCCTTAGTTCTCTCCCTCAGAGAATTTCCAACTAATTGAAGAGCCCAGAAAATACAGGAATAAAATTATAATTAACAAAGGTGGGCATCTCAGTATAGTGAAAAGAGCACTAGAGCAGGAATCAAGAAACCTGGATTCAAATCATGAGTCTGATATTTATTTGTTGTGTGGCCTCTTGGACAACTCATTAAGTCTCTTTTCTCATCAGAGTTCAGATATATCAAGGATGGTAAATAAATTTCAAGTTAGGTGCCAGCTGTAACCAATCAATAATGACGAGAGCAATGTGATGATATGAATTCTAAAATACACCTGGGCTCAGTGGGAAAAGTGCCATTGTTGATGAGCAATGACTACCATGACTTTGAAGGGGGAGAGTGTTGGAGGGAGAGAGCCATACATATGCCATCTCCTTAACTAGATCATCATAAAGATAAATTCCAGCTAAAGCAGAGAGGGGCTGGTTAGTTTTCAATCTACTCACACACATTTACTCAAAGCCTTCTATATGGTTGACAATATACTATGCATTGAGACACCATGAAGCCTATGATAGACTTTGCAATCAAAGAGCTCATAATATATCATAAATACAGACCCATATCCATCTATAATGCAAAGTGATTAAGTGCTATGATATAGGTATATACAAAGGGCTATATGAATGTATGTAAAAGAGAGAGCACGCTGTTCAGGGGAGTGATATTCAGGACTGACCTTGAAGGATGATAAGGAGCTTCCAAGAAGAAAAGGTAGAGAGAGTATGACCACATGGTGAAGTGCTTATCGTGTTTAGGAAACAACAGAGAATCCAGTGTGGGCAGGATATCAGGTCTTTGGTTGGGAGTACTAAGAACTAAGGCAGGTAAGTTGAATTGGACCAGATTGGTGTATGTTTTGTAGGACAGAATAAGAAGTTTGAATTTTATCTTGTAAGCAAGAAGGATTCATCAAAGAGTTTTAAAGCAAGAGAGTTAAATACTTGGATTTGTGTTTTAGAATAATCCCTCCAGCGCCAGAGTGGGTAGGACTGGAAGCAGGGTGAGGGTCAAAGGTCCACATCTGAGGCAGGGGTCCAAGTTAGAAGAATTCTGCAAATGCCCACATGAGAGAGAGGGGCCAGGATTAAAGCCAGGGGCACAACGAGGCTATAAGGGAATGACAAAGGCTAGATTAGTAGCACAGTGAATGCAAGAGAATTTCAGGAACTTGAGAGGACACAAAAGCTTAGTGTGATCAGGGAAGCCTTCATGAAAAATGTGAAACCAAGTTGAAGTTTTGAAGGGTTGAGTGACTGGTCCCCTCTAAGTCACAAAGATGGCTAGGAGTGAGATGGGGTCAGAACTCAAGATAGGTCCTTAATCCTATCTACTTTCAATTTAAGCTCATTCTTCTGTCTGTTGTAGTATCAGATAGAGCAGTATTCCCCACATTATGCACCACAGAACACTAGATCTACCAGATACTAGCATGTTTAAGAGAATAAAGTTCTTCATAAGCAGATAAGTTTAAGAACATTTAAAAAATATTAAGTACAGTTCACTTCTAGAGAACTTTCCTCTAACATGCTAATGTACATGTGACTCTCTAAAAGGGGAATACAAATATGGAATGTCTCCCAAATTCAACCACAGGATGGCTGTTGTCATGGGGTGAGTGTTGCACAAAACAATTTGGTAGCATAGTACCAATGTCTGGAAACACTTATGGAAATTTTTAAAGAAGATCTTCCATTTGAGGGAATACAAATTTATTCTTATCATCAATTTTCTTCAGAGTCTTAAAAGTAAATAGATCAGATTTCATAGGGTAAGAAACCACGTGCAGAGAGGAAATTCAAGTAGAACAGCCCACAGAAATCAGTGAACATAAGGAATGAGTTGCTAGGGAGGTGACTGAGACAAAGCACACAACCAATGTGGTTGACAACACCTACAGAATTGCTATTTCTAGAGAGGTAGAGGGGCTGGAGGAAAGTGGTAAGAGGAACAGGAAGCCAAGTGTGGGATGAACCAAAAACACTAAGGAGGACTTTTCCTTTTCCTGAAATTCCTTTACAGGCTTTCAAACTTGGATTTGCCTCTTCTTATCGGTTATTTCTCAGTACCTACAATAGTTTTCATCTACAGTTTTCCAAAGGCAAACATCTCAGGCTGTCCATCAGAATGGCCACTTTAGGAGAAGAGCTTGGAACAGTTGCCTTCGTGTTCAGCTTCTTAGCAGTATTGAGAGCTGTGTGTCCAAGACCAAAGCCAGTTCACAAAGAGCTTTGAGAGGATTAGAAATAAGCATCCTCTCAGGCAGCTTGCTAAGGAACAGTCCCTTTGCAGAAATTGGTTAAAGGGAGTCCTTTGTCCAAGTAATCAAACCTGTGCATGAGCACGTGGCTTGTGGGCAGAGCACAGATTGAGTTTCAGTTCCCGATCCTCTGCATGGCCTGTCACTCTTGTGCAGGGCACCACCTGAATAATCATATAGAGGAGCCTGTCCGTCTCACTTCCATGTGCTTTCCATGGCAAATCCTTTGAAAAGGGTAGTCTTCCTCTTTCTTCTAGTTCCAGAGTCCCAATCAGAATAGTGTCACCTGGAGATTGCAAAGCTATGACCAGCAAAATGCACTGAACCAAGGCACATACTATCTCTTTCAGTTCCAACTTTGCCATGAACTGAGTGAACTGAATTTAGGAAAATTATTTCACCTCATGGGAATTTGTGGATTTTGTAGATGGCAAAAATGACCATAATTCCTTGCAGTGCCTTCCATCAAGCCATGAAGTCTATTTCTCCACCTCTTAAATATGAGCCAGCCTTGTGACTTGTTTTGGTCAATAGAATGTATTAGAAGCAATGTGATGCCAGTTCTGAATCTAGGGCTCAAGAGGACTTGCACACTTCCACTTAATCTCTTAGAACTCTGCACAGCCATCATGTGAACAAGCCTAAGCTAGCCTGTTGGGGGATGAGAGACCATGTGGAGCAGAGGTGAGCTATCTCAGCTGAGGCCCTCCTAAACCAGCCAGTCTCCAGCTGACCACAGACCCACTTGTAAGCCCAGCCCAGTCTAACAGAGCTAAAAAACTTAGAGCTGGTCTACAGTGGCAAACAGCAGAATCTTGAGCTAAATAAATGACTGCTGTTTTATGCTAGTAAGTTTTGAGTGGTTTGTTACATGGCAATAGAAAATTGAAGCATGGGACCATAGCTTCCTTATTTACAAATTGAGGGTTAATCCCTAAGATCCATCCTACTTAGAAGATTCTATAACAATAGGTTGTCCAACCCAGTTATCACTGTGCTATCTTCCTCTCTTTTTTGGTTGGCATTTCCAGGAAGGAGGGGAAGAAGGTTGGCAGTAGCCCCTTCCACGTTCCTCTCAAGAATCTCCTTCTCCATATCCTACTTGTAAAATAAAAAATAAGTCTGGACTTAGGTACTTATTTGAAAGGATTATTGCAAGAGGGAGAGAAAGGACTATTACCGTGGGGAGACTATCGTAGAGGATGATTGCAATAGGCAGAATGCTCTGACCATGAGATCTGCAACTGTCTCAAAAGCCAGGCAGAAAAGGCCTTTTATTTTATAAAGAGGAGCAAATAAGGCTAGAAAGAACCAGATGTGAGTGAGTGGAATGAAGGGGTGGACTAATGGGACAGTTGATTGGGGAATGTTTCTCCTGTAGTCAGTCAATGCTCAGGCCATGAAGGAGGAGCTTCTATGCTGGCTCAGGCTGATGGTGGGTCAAAGTTTAAAAACCTGGGGGAAGGAGAGAAGCTTAACTAAAGTTTGGTCAAGTGAAGGTGGCAGATATTTTGTCCAGGTTGGTCAGTAGGTACAAAGAGCTCAGCTAATCATTCATGAGGCAAAGAAGGAATTTGGAGCATCTGTGTCTGACCTTGTCACAGGTAAACAAGAGGGGCATCCCTGAGTCTTATCTAAGTCATATGAGGAAGAGAAATTCTTTACAAAGAACCATTTCCCTAGGCACAAAAGGCTGGGGGAATCTCTTAACCATCACAGTTTCCTAGGAGGACAGGGCTCAAGTAAAAGGCACCATTGTCATATTTGACTCACTCAGGCCTGTTTGTTCAGCCTATTCCTGTATCTATAGATAATCTGACAAACTTGAGAAAAAAAGAACCTCCCCCTCAAAAGTTTGGAGGCCCTTTTCTTCACTTGCTCACATGTCAGTAAACATTAATTCTTTGGGGCTTCCTCCCTTGTGAATTCTCCCTTCTGTAAATCTTTGGTTATGTGAAGCCCTAGATATTAAATGCATATTTAAGCCCTGTGGAGGTGGAGGTAGAGATAGAAATAGTCATGCAAGATGTATACCACAGAAGCCTAACCAGTGTTCAGTATAATCCCCTGTAATGTTCTCTGGCTTACCAGCAGCTTAGTCTCAATCCATCAACTTTACCTGATTTTCCACGAGTAAATGGAAACTGCGAACACAGTTTTTTGTTTCAGTTTGCAGGCAACTATGTAATATTTCTCAGTCCTAGAATAATAACAAGGACCCTTAGCTGGAAAGGCCTGCAACAAAATGACTGTCGGTCCTGTTTGCTCAGCTCAGCAATGTGGAACAGTGTCAACAGCAACGTCAAGGCCTCATCGCCTCTCATCTCCACACTTAGTCCTTCTCCAGTCCAGCCTGTATGTGGATTCATGATTTGTCTTCTAAAAGCACAACTCTAATTTGTTACTCCTTTCTTCAAAGGTGTTGTACATTTTCCCTATGCCTACACAATGAGGTCTAAACTCTTATTTAAGGATAAAGACATCTCTAAATTGGTCCCAATCCTACTTTTCAACCTTACCTCTCATTACCCTCTTATACTTATATCTCATGCTCTCAAATCATCCTTTATAACTTCCATCCATTTTTATACAGTATTAAGAAAATGAAATAGAACCACACTCATATAAATATGTATGGTGTAATGATGTCTTATTCTTGCCTTCTCTATGGATTCATGTCAAAAGTATACAATTTAGAATATATAGATCATCCTCAATTAAGGTTGTCCAGGGAAGAGATCTATTCCAAGGCAAATAAAATGAATACAGTATCTATCCTCAATGACCTTTAAATCTACAACATAAAATATTAAACCAAATGAACACATCACAAATATTGAACTAGATCAACTCCTGACTAATCAGATGATGAGTCTTCAGTGTTGCATAGTATACAAGTGTAAGTTAAGGGTATTTTAGGAAAGAGTGGGAGGGAAGGTGATAAAGTTTCATAATCATTGTTCAACTTGGGAGTAGACTTGGGAGTCATTGATAGTTACTAGAGCCAGCATCCTTTCAAGGGCATTTAATACAATTCTTTGTAATAGCTGATCTTTGCTCAGACTGATGCAGAAAAGAAGACATTTGGGGTACTTGGTCTTTAGCCTGGACACAAGACATACGCTCTGAAACAACTGCTGAATGGCAGTCCATTGATCAGTGTGTGTAAGACAGATGGGAAACTCTCCAACATGAATACATATCTTGGATTAATTCTAAACCCTTGGAAAGTCAGATGGAAGTAGAGAATGTTGGAGTAGAGAAGAGTATACCTTCATTTGATTAATTTCTATAAGCTTTCCTCTAAGCTACTAACAAGAATATACTCTGGAATGGATGTTTATAATGGTAGAAACAATATTATAAGAAGATAGCATTACAGAACCCCAAATATGGATGGATGACTGCAGTTGAAAGAGCATGCCTGGAAGTGGTTGTCCCACCACCTAAAGAACATGACAGAGTACTTGACAGAAATTTGTATTCTGGCATTCTTTACCACCAGTGAAGCTTGATAGACTTATCCCAGCAACTTCAGAACATCCAGTCTATCTGTCCTTGGTCCACTTTCCTACTGGATCAAAACAGACTAAACAAAAGAAACATGGAAGCCTTGGCAATTGCCCCACTTACTTGGTCAAAACAGAGAATGTGGTTAATTCAGGCCTTATAATAGCTTTTATTCTTTTTAACTTAAACTATCTGATTTCACTCTCTGTGTTAATCAAGCTAATCAATTCACCAGACCCATCATAGGGCAAAAATGTCATGAAATATGTTTATAGTATAATCAATAAATTCTTTATGCCCCAGAGAGGTCTAGGCTGAAAGTATTTTAGAATAATTTGTAGATCCAACAAGATTTTGTAGAACTTTGCAGTTGACAGGTAATAAATGAAGAAAATGATTGTCTCACCTAGGAGTGCTGGGCTAGACTACTCACCTTTCACATTTGACAACATCGTGGAAAATCATGGATTCTCCACATGCCCTTTAGTGCCAGAGGTAGATGGGCCATGGAAAGGACTCCACCCAGAAGTAGTCTCATTCTTCTACTACTCTTACAGCACAAACTGAATTTTAATATGTGCATGGGTTGTACCACTCAGGCTGGGTAACTGAGAAATAAAAACTAACTCTAGATTATTTAAGCAGAAAGATTATTTAAGAAGAATTGGGGAGCTAATAGAATTGCCAAGAAGGCTGAAGCTTTAGGCCAGGAGATAACTAACTGAAATCATGCCCAAAATCAGGCTATTGAGCTATTCTGGGGAATACTTATATCACTGCTGCTGCTGCCAACCTCCAGGGATCACATCTTGACTCAGACACTGCCGGCACTGGCCCTGGATGTTGAGTTTTGCCAACTAAACAGCATAATGAGGAACTCAACATTATAAGAACAATGACCAGAGAGAATTTACCTCATCCCTGAAACTTCTGTGCAGACTGATGATACCTGATTAGCAGAGACTAGATGATATGGTCATGCTCTAGGTGCAAGGCTGGCTAGGAAAGTTAGTATCTGCAATATTTAGATTCTGTAGTGGGAGATAGGCCCTGGCTCCCAGTGAGATTCATGAGGTTAAAAATTCCCTAAAGAGGAACTGAAGAAAGAATGCCAAAAAGAATGACAAATATTCATCGTATTTGTACTGTATTTTTTATCATCCCTACTAGATTGATTGTAAGACCCATGGAAGGAGGTCCCAAATCACATATCTTTGTATCATCAGTATTAACTGTCACAATCCTTAAACTTCTAAGGTACTTTGCTATAGTCTAAATGTTTGTGTTCCTCCAAAATTCATATGCTCAATGTGACAGTTTTATGATGTGAGGCCTTTGGGAGATAGTTAGGTCATGAAAGTGGAGCTCTCATGAATGGATTAGTGTTCTTATGAAAAAGACCCCATAGAGCTCCCTATTCCCTTCCAGCATGTGAGGACACAAAGAAAAGGCACAGGTTGTGAATCTGGAAGAGGGCCTTCCCCAGAATGTGACCATGCTAATGTCTTGATCTTGGACTTCCCAGCCTCCAGAACCATAAGAAATAAATTTGTTGTTTCTAAGCCACCCTATCTGTGATATTTTGTTATAGCAGCCCAAATGGACTAAGACACTCAATAACTATTAATTGCATGAACAGGACTGTGGTATAAACCATTTTGTAGAAAGGAAAATTCAGTATGTGGTTAGCTTGACTAATGTCACCTCCACTCTATTGTGTACGCTTACAATACAGTTTACATCATACCTAAAAAATTACAGCATACAAAAATATTGGGGGCCTGAGACCATTAATTCTTTTTAATTTGGTAGTAGTTTCTAACTAGTTTCTCTTACCACCTTGAAACAGCTTAGCCAAAATGTTTTAAAAAACCAAGCACATGATAATATCTTTGTGCTTATGCCAGCATGTTGTAGTTGGCTTTTTTTAATGCTTAAAAGTTACTATGATTTTGGTAAGATTCAAATCATATTATATTTGCTAAAATTTGGACCTAATTTTTCAGAAATTGAACATTTCAACTAGGAAGTCTATACCACAAAGTTTTATCCTTCCACTGGGAATTTTCTTCAAGAAAAGAAAACATATCTTCAAAGCAATTTACAAATTTTGCCAGAGCTTAACATAAAGAAACTTTATTTTTTAAACTCTAGTATCTGATTAACTGATAAAATCTTTTGGTATAAATGAGGGATGGGTATCAGTTACAGCCACTCAGAGATGAATAATTTTTATTCCAAATGAAGAACTGTGCTGACTGATAAGAGTCTTACACATCCACGTGGGCAGTCAAAGCAAAATGTATCTCTGGAACTCATCAAAAGAATCAGGCTTTCACAGAGCTTCTCCCTCGAGGACCACTTGTATCAATGCTGACTTTATGGGAATCTTAGAGATCCCTGAGTCCGGTATGGGTATCTCCTAGTAACCTCAATCTACTCAGTGGAAAAAATAGTCATAGCCTCGATCCTCCCTAGAGAATTATCCAAAATCCTTTAGTGGAAAAATCTGGTAATTGACTTATATCCTCATAAGTTCTGAACACCATTGGGACATAACCAGGGCTTCTCAAAGAGCCGTCTGACTAATGTATGCTCATTTACTCCCTGAAACTTCCCTGGGAAAAGGCAAGAGTCAAAGCAAATCAGTCACTCGGTTAGTATTAACTGCTGACTTTGTGCTCATCTCAATGTTAAACACTCTGAGAGGCAAAAAAAGGAGAAAGAGAATTAGAAAACAATATTCTCCACCCTCAGTGCACATACATTTTCTTCAGGAAGACAAAAGTAATACAGAGGGTACAAGTCAAACTGAATTAAATACTTAGTGGAATGACATTTGCCAAAGAATACAAGCAATGAGTACATAACTGCAGGACTAGAAGCACAGGGTATCTTCTTTCTTCCTGTTGAATGTCATACTTTAGGCTGGGTATGGGCGATATGGAAATGCTTGTTGCTGATTAAATAGATGGTATCACAGAACAAGTTTCCAGACTGTGATTTATGATTCCAAAATTGAACATTATTGGCAGGAAAAGGACATGTCCCATGGAAAACAAGAAGAAATGAGTTTCCATCATGATCCTGAAGACTTCAAACAAATGGCCAAGAGAGATAAAGATAAGTGCCTAGATTATACTACAGATGTGGATACAATGAGACCACAGAAAGAAAGATAGTGGAGGAGAGATCTCTTTCCAAAACAACAAAAAGAGAAATCAACAAGAAAAGACCTTAGGAAGGACACTCTAAGCAATTAGCTTCCTAGGGCTGCCATAACAAATTACCACAAACTGGGTAGATTTAAAATAATGAGAATGTATTCTCTCACATTTCTGGAGGCTGGAAGTCAAAACAAGGTATTATAGGGAAGGAAGACATTTCCTCTACCCACTCTGGGTTCTTCTGGCCAGAGAATGAATTAAATTCACATGAGACAGAATAACAGGAGGAAATTAAACAAAGCATTATAACATGTATACACGGGAGAGGCTCAGGCAAACTGAGCAACTCGCCAAAATGGCTGAAGCCACCACCTTAAATATCATCTTCAGCTAAAGACGAAGGAGGATGTTAGGGGTGGGGGTAGTCAGTTACAAGAGGTTACCAGACAAGTACAGTAAACAAGAGTAAGATTATTGTGCAGATTTAAGTCCTTGCCTTCCACATTAAGAGTTTCTAGGGATAAAGTCATCCCCTCTTCTTCTTGGTACAGAGAGGGAGATACTTTTACAGATGGAGATTTCCTTTACAATGCAATTGTCTCTTAACAAAGGGTAAGTAAATTCTACTTTTCAGCGTTTCTTTCATGTCTGCAGTTTTTAAAAGTAAACAGCCCAAAATAATCCTCATGCAAAAGAGACATATCTTGGGGTGGCCAATTCCAGTCCCCCACAGTGTCATCATGGTTGGTTCCCACCAGAGACTCTGAAGGGGAATCTGCTTCCTACTTCTCTCCTAGCTTCTGGCAGTTGCTGACAATCTTTGATATTCCTTGGTTTGTAGACACACAACTCCAATTTCTGCCTCTAACTTCACATGGCCTTCTCCTCTGTCCATCTTCACTCAGCATTCTCCCTTGTATCTCTATGTGCATCCAAATTTCTCTCTTTTTATAAAGACACCGTCATATTGGGGTTAGGACACACCCTAATCTAGTATGACCTCATCTTACCTTTATTACATTTGCAAAGACCCTATTTCCAAACAAGGCCACACTCACAGGTTCCAGATAGACATGAATTTTAGGGGAGACACTATGCAACACAATAGAGTATGCTACTTGAGGATGAGGAGGCTAGATTGATCTTATTCACCATTACAACTCCAGCATCTAGCACTAGCACATGGTAGGGCACACACACACGCATACACACATGTACTAAACAAATGAATTATCCTAAAATCCCTGCATAGACTAATAGACTGCAAATATCAAATGTACTTGATATTTCAATATAACGCTAAAAACATTATAAGTATTCCCAAGATTGGACTGGATGGAACTCATGACTAGGAGTTCAGCAGGAAAGGGGATACAATACCTAAAAGAAACAGATTTTAAAGATGGGTTAAAAAAAAGGTTTCTAAGTCAAGATGAGAAATTGTTTTAATGAAATCTAGGACCTGAATATGGAAGTACATGGTGGAGAGAAAACTTTGAGGACCAGGTAAATAACAGAAAAACAGAAGTAATATGTTTGTGGCAACATTTCACAAACCACTTGGACTGAAGAAAAACCTGAGTATTTTGCTCCAAAGACCACATTCTGTCTGCTCCACTGTTCTCCTCTGGACTTAACATCACAAGAAAAGATAAAAACACGATAATCTCTGGAAATGAGAAGTACTTTAGAAGCGTACAGCCAAGCCCTCTAAGGAGTTCACAATAAATGAGAAATAAAACACCAAGCATAGTCAGTCATGTATCCCCCACACATTAGAATGGCAAATTATTCAAAGTGCAGAGAAAATATGGCACATTCTTTTGGCTGTCTAGAGAAAGAAGAGAATCCAAGAGAGAAAAACAACGACAGCTCCCTTTAATTTAGTGCCTGCCATGCCCCTGGCACTTTACATGTTGTTCCATGTAATCCCTACTACAACTCTTTAGGTTAGAAAAGAGAATAGTCAGAAATACACTTCGGTCACTCACCATTGCAAACAATCATCAAATCCTTCCGGGCAAGAACAGCAAAGTCTCCCTGTGCTGGCAAGAAGACAGAAACACAGAGAAAAGGAGACCAAGAAAGACCACACAGAGGGAGAGAGACAGATAGAGGCAGAGAGACGGGTAGAGAGATGCAGAAACAGAGTGAAACAGACAAAGAGATAAGAGATAAAGAAGTGACAGAGAGACTCAGCAATAGACAGAGATGGAGAGATATAGCAGCACAGAGCAATAAAGACAGAGAAACAAAGATACATAGAGTGATAAGTTGCTAGAAAGAGAGAAAAGAATAGGACCTTACTTACTTTGTGTTGGGAAGGCCAATGCCACATGCAGGAATTTTTTTTTTCCCGGGACTTGGGATTTTGTGAAGAGGTATTGTTAATATGAGTTCTAGAAAAAAAACTTCACACTGATCAGAATGGTCTGACTAAAATTAAGTGGTATTTAATAGGCATATAACTCCCAGGATAATCATACTGCATTACACTCATGTTTCCAAATCTATAAAAACTGTAAAGGTACAGGACTTAAAAACTTTTCATATAAAGATGATCTAACTATTTTGATCATTAAATCAATATTAACATATCAATTAGAATGGTTTGACTATAACAGAAACCCAAGCTATATAGGCTTTAGGAAATATGAAATTTTATTTGTTAGTATAACCAGAAGTTGAGAAGTGGAGGGAGTGCTTCACGTGTGTTATGAGTAGGATTTAAGCTTTGTTTCCCTACAATTCCCTTAGGAATGCCCTCTGCTGTGGGTCACCTGCATTGTCAAGCTGGATTTCTTATGGTTATAAGAAAGGAGTTGCCTAGGAAAGTTTAGCCTTGGTTCTTGAACTGGTCACTGGCGAGGAGTTTGGGATTGCCATGAATAGCTTAGATCAATCAGAATCTAACCCTGGAACTAGCACATATCTCTAAAGCCACATCATTGCCACTTGGCAAGGAGGGAGTGTACTGAAGTTTGGACTATCAATTCCAATGCCCAGTGTGATAAGCTAACAATGCAACAAGATTGTGAAAGCGGTGTGGTGACAAAGAAACGATTATTACTGAGTATCTATGATGTGCAGACACTTTATGTACCTTATTTTCTTTATTCTTTACAATAACAGCATGAGATGGGTCTTCTTAAAAATTAGCAACAAGGATGAAAAATTCAGAGGCTAAATAACTTATCCACAGAAACAAAGTGATAGAACCAGTCCTCTTTCCACTACTATATAACCTGAGATGCTGAAACCTGTATAATTGAATGATGTGACATGACCTTGATGTAACTCTGGAAAATAAAGGTCTTGCCTTAATATCGTCATCACATGCTCTTAGCTGTTCTTCCTCTCCAATACTGACAACCTTATGGACATTCTGCCTGTGTCCCCATAGTCCTCATTATTTCTAATTCACTCTTGCTTTGGTGGGAAGGGAAATTTCTCACAACTCCATGACTAAAATCTCATTAGAGTTCTCTTTTTAGGTTTCACAACCAATTCTTTTTACCATTTTTTTCTTGTGAAATTTAACAAACATTCAGCAAAGTGCAGAAAACGTAAATGTACACTTTAGTGAATTACCGCATACGACATTGTCAGCACCCAAATTTCCCCCTTGTGCCTCTTTCCTATACATTATACCTCAAAAAGAACCATTTTCTTGACTTCTGAACAAATGCACACGTTTCTTCTGAGTGTAGATCTAGGAGTGGAATTGCTGATCATAGTATATACATATACCTTAGTAGATAATCCCAATCTGTTGTTTCAGTTTCCAAAGTGGTTATACTCACTTTAGCAATAGCAGTGTATGAGTCCCTGTTGTTCCATATCCTCACCAATATTTCCTATTGACAGTCTTTTTAATTTAAAAAGACTGGTTTTGGTGGCTGTGCAGTGGTATCTCATTGTGTTTTTTTAATTTATATTTCTCTGATTATTAATAAAACTGAATACCTTTTCTCAGATTTATTGGTCTTTTTGGATATCTCGTTTTGTGAATTGACTGTTCAAATCTTTTGCTCATTTTTATACTGAGTTCTTTACCATTCCTAACGACTTATAGCAGTTCTTTATAAATTTTGCTTATGATCTCTTTTCAATTATATGAATTGCAAATATTTTCTCTGACCCGGTGGCTTTTCTTTTTTATTCTCTGTCACAGGTTGGGTAACTCAGGAGGCAGCCTCAGGCGGTTTAGCATGCAGAATATTTATTAAGGAGTCTCTTATGGCTCAATAACTATGGAAAGGAAAAGCCAGAAACAGGATTGAGCAGAGAAGTCAATATGTGATGCAGGACCAACGACAGCCTCAACTGAGCCTACAGGGAGTTTTGGAGTGAGAATGGCCTCTTAGAGTTGTCCCAAGGTGCATGGAGATAGCCAGACCATTATATTCCTGCATCAATCATTCACTGGCCATGAGACATCCTAGGAAGAGGCATGGTCTTGGGCAAGGCAAATCTCTCTAACTAAGACAATTCCTGAAGTAGCTGGCAGCTGCTGACCGACTGCCAACAACAATCCCAGCAGGTGAAGCAACAAGTTCTTCACTGAAAAGAAATCTGAGAGACACATTAGTGTCCACCATATTCTGTTAATGGTGCTTTCTTGAGAAAGAGAAGTTCTTAATACTTCTGTGGTCCAATTTAATAATCATTTCCTTTATCCTTAGTGCATTTGGTTTCCTCTTTAAAAATCTTTCCATACCCAAATCCATGAAGATGTTCTCCCATGTTTTCTTCACATTCAGTTATATAAGCTACTTGGAAACTGACTTTTTGTGTATAGTGTGTCAGGTTGCATTTTTTCCGCAGTGATTTCCAGTTCTTCTCAGCATCAATACATCAGATAAATAGAACTGAATTGGTCACACAATCAACCAGGAGAAATACAGGTGACTCTTATGAGTGCCTGAGGAAATACAGGAGAACAATGGGGAAGAAATATTAACTACAGCAGGTTCTTCCTGAGGCCCCTGCTCATGTTTAAGTCAGAAGCACAATAGTTTCTTTCAACCTATTGGAGACCTTTACCTGTAAGGATTAAATTGAATAATATAAATGTAAAATGATAGGCATGTCTTAGGAGCTCAATAAATAGTAGCTATCCATGTTATTCTGGGGCTAGGGTCACCTTCAACACATAGCTGTTCAGAATGTTGTAGGCCATCACATTCTCATCTCAGTAAAACAGATTTCACTCTTTTATTTCTCTACAAAGAAAAAGCTCGTCATTTTTCTCCTCTATCTTACTTTCACCATGCCCTATAGAAACCGATAAGAATTGACCAGTAGCCAGAACAACATTCTCTACAGGATGTTACAACACCTGTTCAAAAGCAGATGAACTGTGTGCTACCATTTCCAGGAGCAGACAAATGGCAATTCACTGACTCCAGAGTGGAATGTGGCCAGCTTAATTTCTCCCATTACATTTGCCAAGCTTCAAACACTTTGCAAAATAAATTCTAAGCAGGCCAGTAATGCAAATAATTCATGAAGAATCTACACTCCAAAAACGCATATACACATGAAGAAAGAGCAGCCTCAGTTCAATTGCATTTTCCTTCACTAGAGTAACATTTAATCAAGATATAATGTCTAAAGGGCACAAAGCATGGATTATGACACCTCTCAGACCCTGAAGATTCAAACTGTTCCCCTACTTTCAATAACAAGAGTCTTTTCTTGAGCCTCACAACTGATGCTTTGTTCAGCACGCCTTTCTTCAAAAAAACTGTGCATTAGAGAGTATGTGTTCAATAGCAAGTAATGACAACAACAGCAAAAACTAACAATGGTTTGCACCATTTTGACATTTATTGTTTATTAACAAGAAACTGAGTTAGTTATCCAACTTCACAGCATCATCAAAGACCCAGGCTCCTTTTAACCTCTCACTCCATCATCCTCAGAGCATTTGACTTGCCTCCCGAGGCATGTAGCTTCATGGTTGCAAGTGGCTGCTAATCCTCCGGATTTTAAAAGTCAGCATTCAAAATGCTATTTGATTCTATTTTTAATCCAAGATAGAAATCTTTCTGCAGTCTCCCACCCAGTAGATGTCCCCATGCATCTCTCTGTCCTGGGACACATGCTCACCCTTGGTTCAAGCATTGGTGAAATGGAACAGAATTGTCAAAATTGGCTTAGACCTATCATAATTATGATTCACTACCTAAGACCAGGCACATTGTCCTTCAGACAATTTGGGGTTCTAATAACAAGAAAGGAAGGCTAATAGCTATTGAGTGGGCTACCAGATTTGTCTGCCACAAACACCTGGTTATATAAAAAAAAAATTTAAGCCTAGAAGAAAAAAAATCCAAATTAAATTGTGATTGTCTTTGGATGACAAGATTTTGTGTGTGTGTGTAAGGAGCGGGGAGAGTAATTTTTCCTTTTCTTTCAAGTGTTATATTTATAAGTTTTCTATAGCAATCATGTATTTCTTTTATATTTAAAGAAAAGCATTTCCATTTCCTTGGGGTAGAAAAAGTATCCATAATTTCTGCAACCTACTAGAGAAAATGAAGGGCAAACATTGCAATCTCCTACCAGCTCAGAATTACCCTGAAACCCTTCAGGAGAGCACAAGGAAAGAATCCATATGAGAGGAACTGCCTGTCCTCTGCAAGGCTCATCACTGTCATCAACACACACTTGGGAGGTAGAGTCAGAATGCTTCCAGGAACCCTTCACCGATATCCTTGGAGCCTGTGGATAACCTATAATCTTAAGTGTTTAGGCTTTGGCCATATGCTCAGCAGTAGTATCTTCAGAGAACAATTCTGACTGTAATTTTTAGTAAAAACAATCAATTGCCATCTGTCTGCACAGCAGAAACCCAGATGGGTTTATTACTGGAATGGCATCCTATGTGGATGGACAGTGACAAACTAGTCGGAACTGTTTTCTGGGAGTTCCAGCCCTGAAATCCTAAACTCAGCCTTAGGATGAGCTTGTGCTGTGTCAGTGCACCTGTGTTATGGGGATAAAAAATGGTAGAGAAAAGAAAAGAGAGCAAATGGCAACAGGACCATGGTCTGGCTCTAATTTCAAAGACATCTCTAACTCCTGCTGTCACTGTGAGGGTGTTTCTGTGCCAAATGATATGGGCTCCTCTAAACAGAGAATAGCTGCATATCTGTTGCCTTAAAAAACTGACTCTGAAACTAAATATATCTCACAGACTGTAATGTGAAGGACAGAACCAAGACAAAGCAGAAATTATGACTAAAATGTTTGGAATTTAGCAATGCAACTTCACTACTGATATTAAGAATAGTAATTTCAATTTATTTGGTTTGTAGTAACATTCCTAACTTTGTGCTAAGAGCTTTACATAAATTATTTCATTTAACTCTCATAGCAGCTCTATAAAGAAGGAATTTTTACCCTGATGTTACCAATGAAGAAATGTCCCAGCAAGGATTTAAAAATTTCCCAAGTTCACAGAATTAGAATGTGACTGAACTAAGTTTTGAAATCTTCTCTAACTCCAGATTCCATGCACTTAGTTACAACTACTTTCTGCATCCACCACCTCCAAAAGCGATTAATCATTGAAAAAGGCAGAGTAATCTTTAAACACTGGGGTCAGAGGTAATATTGGAAATGTGATAAGATCTTTCTGGGTGCATTAGTGGCATAAAGGGAAAAAGACCTATGCCAGGATTGCGCCATATAAACATCCTTTACTAGATGCAAATGATTTAAAAATATAGCAACCACATTTCTCATAAGACCAATGCCTACATCATCTCAGGGTTTTGTGACATCCTTAGTAATGATGAAAATGATGACACACACACTGGGAGTTTAAAGAACATTACATTACCTGAAGATAATGGTGATGGCAAACTCCAGAAGCACTCCAGCCTTTCCTATATTTTATACTTACAGTCCAGTTTCAGCAGGAAATAATTATGTCTCCTTCTCTGACATATTAGCTACAGCAGTAGAAGCCATAATTTTCCCAGACTTCCCCAAGGCAATTCAGGAGTAAATGCCTTAAAGGATAGCGAAGCAGAAAACAAATCACAATCCAGGAGCTACTGCAATGGAGTTGGAAATACAAGCAAACTGATTACCAAGCTGAGGTGGCTCGACATTTGGATCTGGGCTCAAAATATACTCCCCCTGGAATTATTTTCTGCACAAACATATCACCTGATTGCTTAAAGGATTTTTTGACAAACACATATTGAGTGTTGATTATATGTGAGTCTCTGTTGTGGGCATCGTGGACAAAGAAGATAGTCAAACTAGGCTCCACTGCTACCCCATACATGAAGGTCCCAATTTCAGAACTATAAATGTGAAAAAATGTACGTTTTAACTTACATTACTTTAATTATGAATGAATATGTGTTCAAAAGAGTAAAAGCCAACTGCAGACTTCTTCCACCTCTAATCATGACCAGGTGATGGTGCTGAATTTGTCTTCCTATTGAATGTAACTAGAAAACAGGAAATTATATGTGAAACACCTGTTTTCTGATATTGAACAATAGGCAAACAGTTAAGGAATGTAAATAATAAGAGAAAGAGAAAAAATCAAGATGAGCCCTAAATTCCTGATTGGAGATATTATCTGGGCCATGGTGTAGGGAAGGAGAGCCCATGGTGATCTCACTGAGTTGAGGAGATAAAGAGCTCAGGGAGGCTGAGATGGCTGGAATTTGCAGGATAGATTACTGGAGAAGATAAATTTATATAAAGAAATATCTCTAAAAATATGCATAGGATTTCTCTCAAATCCACTGTGGAATATTAAGATGAGAGTGTGTACAGTAAAACTCAAAATGTTGGGCAAAGATTTACCAGGAAATCATGAGGTGAGCAATTTCCACAAATCACACTGAGATGAGAGACAGTCTAATTCTAGTTCTATCCAGTCATAGGGGAGAAATTTTTTTTAACACATAGAGATACAATAAAGACCCTCAAAATGATGACACTTTGGAAGTAAGGTCAAACAACCTGTCAAAACAAAGCTTGAAAACAGTGTTCAAGGAAAATAGAATAGGTAAAATGTTGGACCAGGAAAGCTAAAGCCCTTATTTGCCCACAGAAACATTTAAGAAACTACTGGGAACAAGATAAAACACCTGTAAAACAAAGTTCTGTAGGAACTAAGGAAACATACAATCCAGAAAAAACTACTTTCAAACCAGGAGGAAATTTTGTGGCATTTTTACTCATCCTTGTCCCACCCACTCTGGCACAGTGGGGTCTTGGTCTGGGGGATGTGACATCCCAGTTCCCCATTCCCTCCCTCAAACCAGCGGGAGTAGAGTAGAACTAATCTGCAACATTCTAACCTATCTAGGGGCTGCTTCAGAACTGGTGTCTACCTCAACCTATTTGGATCTGATGCAGGAGAAGTAGTAGGCACTGGTCATGAAAAATGTAGGGGAACTACAGACCCACAGATGCCTAGGTCATGATATTATTGGTGGAGACATAAAATAGAGCATCTAAAATCCCAAGGAGAAGTTGGGGTAAGACTCCTTGGGAAATTAAGATGTTCAAAAGGAGCCATGTATATCAGGCGAGTGAAAAAGACATACATATGCAAAAGTAAGATACATGCTCAGAAAAGACCTGAAAAAATGTCAAGCTTTTACCTTGGGCTGATCTCTAGGTCCAGAGCATGTCCAGCTAATTAGTGAATGACAGCTCAGTACAGAGTCTCCAAAGACTGGCATTGGTGGCCATTCTGTGCACTTAAAAAAAAAAATCACACGGCATACAAAGAAAGAGGAAAACATTGTCGATTCAAATGAAGAAAATAAATTGGCAGAAATAGTACCTAAAGAAGCACAACCATAGGACTTACAGGAAAAAAAATTTTAAAACTATCTTAAATGTGTTCAAAGAGCTAAAGGAAAAAATGGACAAAGAACTAAAGAAAATCAGGAAAATGATATATGAACAAAATGAGAATATCAACAAAGGGGAAGAAAGTATAAAAAGGAATCAAAAGGAAAATCTGGAGCTGAAAACCACAAAAACCGAATTGAAAATTCAACTAGAAAGATTCAACAGCAGATTTGAGCAGATAGAGGAAAGAACTAATGAGCTTAAAATAGGACATTTGAAATTATTGATTCTGAGGAACAAAAAGAAAAAAGAATTAAGAAAAGTGAACAGAGCTTAAGGGACTTGTGGGATACAATCAAGTGGACCAACATATACATTATGGAAGTCCCAGAAGGAAAAGAGAGAGAAAGAGGCAGAGAGATTATTTGAAGAAATAATTACCAAAAAATTCCCAAGTTTGATGAAACATTTGAATCTACAAATATAGCAAGCACAATGAAGTCCAAATAGGATAAACCCAAAGAGATTCACACTGAAACACATATCAAACTGTTGATAGACGAAAACATAAAGAAAATCTTAAACGCAGCAAGATAAAAGCAACTTGTCATATATAAGTGACCTGTGATAGATTAACAGCAGATTTCTCAGCAGTAAATTTAGAGGCCAGAAGGCAGTAGAGTGAAATATTTAAAGGGCCAGAGGGAAAAAAGTGTCAACAAAGAATTCCATATGTAGCAAAATTGTGCTTCAAAATTGAAGGAAAAATTAAGACAGTCTCAGATTTAAAAAAAAAAAAAAAAGCTGACGGAGTTCATTACCACTAGACCTGTCATACAAAAAATGCTAAAGGGAGTCCTTCAGGCTGAAATGAAAGGACACTAGATGTGGATGTTAACTTGAAGACATATGAAGATACAAAGATCTCTGGCAAAGGTAAATACAAGGGCAAATATAAAAACCAATATTATAGTAATTTGGTTTGTAATTCTACTCTTTATTTTCTAGAGGATTGAAAAGACAAATGCATAAAAAATAATTATAAACTTATGTTACTGGGTACACAGTGTAAAAAGATGTGATTTGTGACATCAATAACAAGGTGGGAAGAGGGAGCTACGTAGTAGATTTTGTGTTTGATAGAAGTTAACTTTGTTTGAATTCAAAATAAATTGTTATTACCTTAGGATGTTATACATAGTCCTCACGGCAACTACAAAGAAAATATCAATAGAATGACCACAAAAGGAAATAAGAAGGGAATCAAAACCTGTCAATAAATAAATAAATATATAAGCAAACAAACATTAAAAAGGCAGTAATGGTGGAAATGAAAGGTAAAAAGCTATCAGACATACAAAAAACGAAAAACAAAATGGCAAAAGAAAGTCCTTCTCTATCAGTAATTATTTTAAGTGTACATGGATTAAACTCCATAATCAAAAGACAGATCAGAAGAATAGATTAAGAAAAAAGCATGATCCAGCTATATGTAGTGTATAAGAGACTCTAAGGACAATAGTTAATTGAAAGTAAAAGGATCAAAAAAAATATTCCATGCAAATAGTAAGCAAAAGAAATCTGACGTAGGTGCAGTAATATCAGACTTTAATTCAAAATCTCTTACAAGAGAAAAAGAAGGACATTTATATAATGAAAAAAATGATAAATTCACCAAGACAATGTGTCAACTACAAACATATAAGCACCAAACATCAAAGCTCCTAAATATGTGAAGCAAATATTGACAGAAGTGAAAGTAGAAATAGACAGCTCTACAATAATAGTTGGAGACTTTAATAACCCACTTTCAATATTGGATAGAACAACCAGAAAGAAAATCAATAAGAAAATAGAGGACTTGAACAACGCTATAAACACAGACATGTACACAACGCTCCATCCAACAACAGATTATACATTTTGCTCAAGTGCCCATGGAACTTTCTCCAGGATAGATCATATGCTAGGTTGCAAAACAAGTCTTAATCAGCTTTGAAAGACTGAAATCATACAAAATATCTTTTCCAGTTACAATGGAATGAAACTAGAAATCAATAGCAGAAGGAAAATGGGAAAATCCACAAATACATGGGTATTAAGCAACACACACTTAAACACCAATGAGTCTAAGAAGAAGTCACAGGGAAATTGGAAAATATTTTTACACAAATAAAAATTCAAACACAAGATACAAAAATGTATGGGATGCAGCAAAAGTAGTGTTCAAAGAGAAATTTATAGCTGTCAATGCTTACACTAGAAAAGAAGACAGATGTCAAATAAACAATCTAATTTTACACCTTAAGGAACTAGGAAAAGAACAAACTAAACCCAAGCCTAGCAGAAGAAAAGAAAGAGTAAATACTGGAGAAAAGATAAATAAAATATAGAATAGAAAAACAATAGACAAAATCAACAGAACCAAGTTTCTTTTTGAAAAGATCAATAAAATTGGCAAACTTTTAGCTAGATTGACTAAGAAAAAAGAGAGAAGACTCAAATTACTAAAATTGGAAAGGAAAATGGGGACATTACTACTGATCTTACAGAAATAAAAGGATTATAAGAGATTACTATGAGCAATTGTACACCAACAAATTCTATATCCAGTGAAAACTATACTTCAAAAATGAAGAGAGGGGCCACCAAGATCTAAATAGTCATCTGTAATAAAAATAATCAGCGCTCCTTTGAGAAGTGGTTGATTCTACTTATGGGGCAGGGAAAACACATGTTATCCTCAACCATCCTGTGGTGTCAGTGCTAAAAAAGGATGGAAGCAAGAAAGGAAGGAAGTGAAAAATGAGAGGAGGGAAGAAGGGAAGAGGGGAGACAGGCAGGGAGGGAGAGAAGAAGGAAGGGAAGGAAGGAAAAGGATCAGGGCATTCTGAAAGGGCACAGAAGCCAATCTAAGAGAGCTCTCAGTGGCCAAAGCTAGAACAAAATAAATAACTATAGTATTAGATTATAACCCAAAGAATAAAATATCTATGAGTCCATACTAACGTAAATAAATGAATGAATAAATAAATAAGAAAGAGGAAAACAGCAATTCTTTCTTACAAAAGAAATTAAATTAATAATTTAGAAGAAATAGAAATATCACCATTAGAAAACCACAGTCATAATTGCTGCAGGGAAGACCCACAAATGCGTGCTAAAATTAGTGGGGAAAATTTAAAGTGAAACAGGATATTTCCATAGAGTCGAGGGTCTCCTCCAAGATACTCATTAATTAAAAAGGGAAAAATATTAACTTTACACTGGAGAAATCTGGCAGACATCATCCTAACTAAATGATAAAAGTTAACCTTTAAGACATATTAACATTATGCACTCCATGATATCATGCTCTCATAAGGCCATATCACCTCCATGATACTGTTGCCAAAAATGTACAACCACAATCCAATTATCAGAAAATATCAGATAAACCCAAGCTAAGGAATATTTTATAAAATACCCAGCCAGTAATGTTCAAAAGTGCCAAAGTCATGAAAGACAAGGAAAGACTAAAGAAAATGTGACAGTTTGGACAAGACTATGAAGACATCATAGCCCAAAGCAATGTCAGATATTAGATTGGATCTTGGAACAGAAAAATGCCATTAGTGAAAAAAATGAGGAAATTCTAATAGTCTTTAGTTCAGTTAATAGTATTATATCAAATTAATTTCTTAGTTTTGCTAATTCTACTATGGTTGTGTAAAACGTCAATATTAAAGAAAGCTGGGTGAAGGATATATAGGAATTCACTGTACAATTTCTGCAACTTTCTGTAAGTCTAAAACTTTTTCAAAACAAAAAGTTAAAAATAAAGCACAGGCTCCGGAAGCATACCACTCGGGCTGAATTCTCACTCTTCTCCTTACTATTTTGTACTGTTACAAAATTCGCATAATCTTTCTGAGTCTCTGTTGTCTTAACCTAGAATGAGGATAACAATAATATTTACCTCAAATATTTGTTTAGAAGAATAAATGAGATAGTATTTGTAAAGCACACATACAGTATTCAAACCTTAGCTATTATTAAATACTATAATTTTTGTCCTGCAGAAATTTTAAATTTTAATGTAGTGTTTTCATCTGCAGTTTCTAAGTTTTGTTTTACTTAGACACTCCCCACGCCAAAACTATAAAAAGTTCGCCTATTTTTTAGCTTGCCTGAGACTTTTATAGTTTAGTTTTTGTGTTTAAATCTCTGGTCCATGTGGAATTTATTTAAATGTAAGAAGTGATTTTAAAGACGACTTTTTTTTTTGTTTTACAGATGGCCAGCCATTTGTTGCAGCATCACTTACGAAGTAATCCATTGTTTTTTGAGGGACCAGTCTTCAAGCCCAGCAGCACAGTAGGACACAGAAATCTTTCAGATATTTCTGCTTGGCCCCTACACGTGAGTTTAGCAAAAAATGGCATACACGGAACAGAGTTGGAAAGCAGGCATAAGCAGAGCATAGAATCCTGTAAGTGGTATCATAAATATCACCAGATCCATAAATACACAGAGTTTCTATAGTGTATATGAAACTGTTCCTTCTGAGGATACCAGTGAATTTCCAGTCAACACATCTGACAGCCTCTGCTCATCCCTCACCATGACAACTGCCAATCTTTTTGTTAAACTCTCTTCTTTGGCTTCCACATCCAAGACAGGAGTTGGGCTATTGCTGCTGTAATGCAGAAGGGCTGATGAGACCCGAAATACACTCTCACCCTTTTCTACTATATTCTCACTGCTCCCTTCTCTCTCTCTTTTATTATCTTCTGCTCTAAATTCCTTTTCTGAACTCCCATCCAAGCCTAGCCTCTTCAAAGTTTGTCTTTATTCCTCTTCTCATTTTACCTGCTCTCTCTGAGCATTCTCGTCCATTCCCATCATCAACTATTACATACGGGCTTCTCATTCCATATATATCCCTACAAGCTAGATCTCCTGACTCAAGTCAGGTTCCTAAGAGGCAGAACCTGAGATGAGGATTCTTGTTGAAGTGATTTATCAGTAGCCTGCTCTCATGAGAAAAGAAGTGAGGAAAGGAGGGTAAGAGAAATTGTTAAACAAGGATATGTATTCTGTTGCAGACGAGTGGTTGCCCTTGACTCAAAGTGGCCACCATTTGGTACCACCATATGAGTCAGTTATTGACTGCTGACTCCTCATGGAGAGGGGTTGGAGAAGGGGCAGTAATGAGTCTTTAGCAGCCAGAATTTACAGCAACTTTGGGGCTGGTGCACTGGTGAAGGGGATCTGGACAGGACGAGGTAAGTAATCCAACATTTCTACTGCTTAGATCCACTTACTTCTCATATTGGTTCACACTAATCAGGCACAGCTTCTCCAGGACTCTAGTTGGTCACAATTTCTAGAAAACTTCTAAGAGAAGAGTTAGTGGCAGGAATTACTGCTCCCACTGCTGTACACATCCTGAGACAACAACTGATACTCATCATCTCCCTCCTCTACTACCCATATTAAATTCCTCTCCACCTTGGCTAGTCTTCTGCTGGTCTAGGGGACTTGCCTGGTGGTATAACCCAGATCATCTTTCCTAAAGGTTCTGAGCCCTAGAGACCTGGTCCTTATCAGACCATTGTTGCTGTACTAGCCCAGTAACAGTTAAAGGATACCCTGCAGAACACTTAAGTCCTAACCATATTCTTCTATGCCCCCATTATGTAGCAGGAGTCCCACCTCCTCATGATAATTAGGTTCAACTACCCTTGTTTAGTGGTCTTCTAACACAAGGATCACAAGCGGTAGCTGTGGCTTTAGTTTTGGAGACTCTCACTGTGCTGTGTGCCCTGGGAGATGTGTACCCCTTCAGGAACCTAGGACCTATAGGCACACAAACTTAAAGTCAAAGGTATGAGAAACACAAAATTTTTCAAATGGGTCACTGGGAATGATGGCAAGTGGAACCACTCCTATTTCCATTCCTTGAATCTTGGATCCATTGGGGACACATTACCATACAATGATCTAAGATTTAAGGTGTATATCACATCCTGGAAGATAACATCCCTTCCTCCCAGAGTGTCACCCTGGGCCCTTAAAAAGCACTTCTAGATAGTGTGCTAAATGGAAGGACCAGTAGATTCCCTGGTCACTCGCCCACTGACATAACTTATTTGCTGTGAAAAGGTCCCCTGATCTGAAGTAATGTTATGTGGCATCCCATATCAGTAAATCAGACATTTTGTGAGGCTTCAGATAGTGATTTTGGGCTGAGGTCCTGCAGGCAGGATGGCAAACTCATACCCAGGATGTGTGTCAGTCCAAATCAGGATAAAATATCTTCCTTTCTAACGTAGATGGGTTAGATTAATCAAAGTTGCCTCCAGGTAGCTAGATGGTCTCCTCAAGGTATGGTACTGGATCAAGGGGTTCAGCATTGGTCTCTATTACTAGAAGGTCAGATACTCAAAAGCAGCAGAAGTTATATCAGGCTTAGTAAGAGGAGGCCCATGCAGGGCCTCTTTCTCTACAACTTCATCTGCTTCGTTCATGGGCCTATCATGCAAACACAAGGAAAGTCAAAGACAGAGGATGGCTGATATCTATTGTCTATATCATCCTGTTCATTTGGTTGTTTGGTGGTCTTCTGTAGGAGATGCTTTCTGGTGGACATTACATACAATGCAAATATCCTCGTATTTTGTCCCCACTCCCATTGGTCACTCCACGTTTTTCTTCCCCAGACCTTCTTGTCTCCAATTTTCCTATCTTGCCCCTTCCAGGACCCTCATCAACCAACCAAGTTATTCACCACCGCCAATGAGTTTATGCATATCTTTATCCTTCGCCACTTCTCTCTCCACACAAAGTGGATGATCAAGTACATTGCCCAAAGTTCCATCCACTGGGAGAATGTTTCTCTGACCCCTGTCTCTTATGGTCCCCCCTGAGTCAGACCACAGTGCAGCAGCAGTCCATTTTCAGCCTGGATCATTTTACCTAGGCCTTCTCCTCTATTCTTTATGCAGTCTTGTCCATTCCACCTCTTATCCATTGCCATTTTCTTAGCTTAAGCCTTCATATTTTTCATCTGGGCTGTTGAATAAACTCCTAACATGATCTCTGTCTTGATTGTCTTTCCTTTCTAATTTTAACTCTGAAAAGTGTCTCCCAAAAACACACATCTGATCATACTACCTCATCAAATCTAATCATACTACCTCATCAATTTAATAATTCTCCATTACCTATAGAATTAAATCTAAACTTGTACAATATGCAAGATCCTTTGCAATCTGTGTTACATTCCCCTTTCTTATTTCAACTTTTACCATTATTCCCAAGCACGTGATGTCACAATCACAACCAGACTGCTTGCTCTTACTCCATTAGGCCATGTACTCTAATACATTTATGCTTTCTCATTGTCAAAAATGGCATTTGTTGGCTCCTTATTTGGCAAACTTCTGCTGTAATTTCAAGACACAATTCAGAAGTTATATGCTCTGTTGAAGCCTTCACTCTTTACATATGCCTACATTTAGTGCAGTCTCTATCTGTGCCTACCTCTTGGGTTGTATGGTAAAGAATTTTATATATCTATTCCACTCACTAGTCTGTGAGCTCCTGGAGGCTAAGAATTATGTCTTAAATATAACTCTATACCCTGCACTTAGCAGAGTCTATCCTATAATGAAATCAATCAGTTATTTGATTATACCATCTTCTAGGGATGTGAAGCCTGAAATTCTCAGGCAATGAAACCTCTAGATTCCAAAGTGAAATTACAGTGGATTCTGAGGCCTTTAATCAGGAATTCAAACTCCAATGTCTTCAGGGGTCAGGCAGGTCACAGAATGGCATGAATTTGCTGTAAGGAATGATCAGGGAATGATGAAGCCAGGGACAAATTTACAGGAATACCTACCCTGTCTAACAGTAATCTCAAAACTAACTAAAACAAACAGCAATACACCATACTGATCAATTAAAGCACAAATGCAGCCCCTACATGTCGTGAGGCCCTCAAATGTGAGAGCCCCTGTCTACAAACTGCTAGGACTACTTTATCCTGTGAAGTTATGTGCAAGTATGTGAATTCACATACTCTGGAAAAATTCCAATCAAACCCCAGTTTGTGTGACTTGAAATCACATAGCTTACACCCTATTTAGTTCACATATGAGAAACAGAAACCGTAGAATAACATACTCACTTTATCTCAAATGGTTGTTAGTTTTAAGCTGGAAGAGAACTGGAGTTTCATGAGATTTGGCACATTTATAAGACTTTGTCCAGGGCAGCGTGAGAGAAATATGAGACCTGAAGTTTAACATGCGTTTTCATCCAGGAACCTGATTCTAACAAGATGTCTTTGACAAACTGCACAACTTTTCTGAACCTCAATTCTCTTACCTGTAAAATGGGAATGTTAACATCTATTTCACAGTGTTGCTGAGAAAACAACATGAAAGTTGCAATTGTAAAAACAGCACAGTGTGTGGCACATGGCAGGTGCTAGATCAATTTTATGTAAGTCTGAATACGAAGCTTGTTAATTACCTCCAAAATCTGGAAAAGAGCCCACCACACATGTTTCTTCTGCCAAAGAGACACAATAAATGGGATGGTGTTTGCAAAATTCTTTGAGGTCTTTAGAGAATGTTTGAGAGTGAATACTAAGCATGATCCCAGAGAAAGTATTGCAGAATCCATCTCTAGGGGAGAGTATTGAAATCCAAAGCCTATTCTGTTCCTGGACATTCTCCAGGATATCTTCACTTCCCCGGCCATCATCAGAGGAATCAGGACATTCAATCTCATTTCTGACATCCCACTGTTGATTGATGGGCTTGGATGGATAACTGACATCTCACTGGCAGAAACTGCAGTTTCCCCTGAGCCTTCTCCTCCGAGAGCCAGCACAATCCTTCCTGAATCCAACACTGAATCACTTCCAAACTAATTTGCTTTAGCAAAAGTGGGCTGTTTCCATACACTGCGCTCAGCTTGCATTCACCTTTCTAACCTTCAAATATTAAAACTCACCTCCACAGAAAATGATTCTGGGAGCTTAATCAGAATGCCTGCTCTCTGTTCTGAGATAGTCTCATTCTCCTGATCATGCATGTTTGCTTGGGGGTTTTTTTGCAGTAGACATTGATCCCAAGAGTAATTGGCTTCCAATGATATTTTCATTTCTTATTCCTCTTTTAAAAAGAAAAAAATAAAGGGGATTCCAAAAGTGATTTCAAAAGAAGAGTCCTAACATTTGCAACTAGAGAGTAGATTCTTTTAACAAAGGCATTTAAATATTTACTGCAATGGTATATTTTTAAAACATAACTACAACAAGGTAAAAGAAGGACATAGGTATTTATGTTCATAAAAAAGTTAATTTTTACCCTTGTTTCTATAAGTTCAAAACAAGATAATGAAATTTAAGCTGTAAAAGAAGGGAGTCTGTAAGGGTATGAAGTAGAACTTTCTGGGGGAAAAAAATGAGTGAAGGAGGACGTCTGACATCCATAGAAGGTTTTTAAAACCTAGCAACATTTACTCAAACATTCATTAAAGATAGACTATGTGCTGGTCATTCTAATCAATGAAATGGGGAATGCAGATGACATGTAAGCTGAAGACTTTGCTTTCAATAAATGTGCAATCAAATTGGGAGCAGAAAACCTAGTGTGCATGAAATTAAGAAGAAATTAAGTAATTAAGAACAAATTTGGTATTGACTAACAGTATAAATGGGAGATTAGTGAGGAGAGAACACTCTGTGGAGTAGATTAGCTGAGAGGAGATTTATTGAGCTCGCACTCAGAGATCAAGATTTCAGGGGTGGAAGAGAGGAGGTACAGCTGCAGATGGAGAGAACAATGTGTGCAAATATCCAGACAAGATACTGATGAAGAGATCGATATGTCAGTAGCAGAGGGCGTACTTAGGTTGGGGCCAGCCATAGTTCCCAATGTCAGACTAGGAATAGCTATAATAACCAGACTGAAGAATCCAAACAAAGAAAAATTCAGGGTCAATTTTTGGTTATTGAGTAGAGGAATGAATAATGAACGTGGATTTTTAAAATAATGGGCAAAATTTCAGGAAGAGATTTCTAGGTTTATATGTATATGTATATGGTATATAAACAAATATATACATATAAACAAACATTTGGAAGATGTTTTAAGAGAAAAATAATCAAACTTGCACAAAGCATTTAGAGGAAAGAATGGAAAGGAAAGAGCCAAGGGTTTTTGAACTTCCAATGATTTCCATGAATTTTGAGCTTGGAAAGAGAAGAATGGTGATGGAAGGAGAGAAAGATGTCAAGTGTGACTTTTAGCTTTCTGGCTTGAGGCACTGGATGAATGTGTCACTCGAAGAGGATCAGGATTGATAGGCAAGTTAAATTCAATTTTGATGTCGTGAATTTGAAATGTCTTCAAAACATCCAAGTGGAAATGTTGATTAGGTAGTTGGAAATGCAGCCTAGTCTGCACATGAAAGTTCAGGAAAGGATAGTGATTCTCGACTGGGAATGACTTTGCCCCCCAGGGGACAGTCTGGACAATGTTTGGAGAAATTTTGGTTGTTACAACTGAAGGTGGTGAGGTTGCTACTTATATCTAGTAAGTAGTGGCCAGGGATGCTGCTAAACATCCTACAATGCATAGGACAGCCCCCACGACAAAGAATTATCCAGCCTCAAATGGCAATGATGCCAGGGTTGAGAAACCCTGGGGCAGGAGATTTCTGTTTGGGAGACATCAGCATGTACATGGAAATTAAAACTGCAAGCATAATGAGCCTACAGAGTGAGAAAAAACTTAGGTTGGAGTCTTGAGAAATTTTGAATGGCCAGATGGAAGATGATGAGCCTGGAAAGAAGACCTAAAATAAAGAGAGACCAGAGAAATAAGAGAAAACCCAGTAGGTGGAGGTCACAGCAACCATGTTAAGAAGTGTTTCTGAAGAAAGGAGATATTCAGCAAGAAAAAGGGTAAAATATATCCATTGGATTTAGAAATATGGAGGTAGCTAGTGACCTTAGAAAAAGCAGTTTCTCTAGCACACTAGTGACGAAAGCTAAATTTAAGTGAATTAAGAAGAAAGAAAATAGAGATCCTCTGGGCTATGATGAAAAGACTAGAGATTAGGGGAAAGTGGGTTGAAGAGAGGTTTGTTTATTGTCGATACTGCTGCTGTTAAGATGGGAGAGTCATGCTTAAATAAAAATAAAAGACCTAGTTGGAAGGAAAAGTATGAATACACAGAAGAAAGCAGGGTTTTTCAAGAATGGGTGATAAAATATTAATGTCATGAAATCAATTTAGTGGATTGCATGTAGCATTTATTTTTCTTGAGGAATATTGGCCTTAAGCTAACATCTGCCACCAATCCTCTTCTTTTTGCTGAGGAAGACTGGCCCTGAGCTAACATCTGTGCCCATCTTCCTCTACTTTATATGTGGGACACCTGCCACAGCATGGCTTGACAAGCAGTGCGTAGGTCTGTACCCGGGATGCGAACCAGGGAACCTCTTGCTGCTGAAGCAGAATGTGCAAACAACCCCTGTGCCACCGGGTTGGCCCCACAAGTAGCATTTTTTGAGACATGAAGTATAATAGGATAGAAAATAATAGATACCATCACATAGAGTAAAGTAGTATTTCATGAAACTATGGTTTCAGCAGTGGTTTGCAAGTATGTCTCTTTAGTTTGCAATTTGTGTAACTAAGTGAACATAGAGAATGAAGGTAAAAGAATTACCCTCCAGATGTAAGTCTAGGTGACTTGGAGAATAATGGTGTCATAGCAGAAATATAACAATAAGGAAATGAAATAATGGGGCAGAAGGTAGAAAATGAAGATGAGTTTAAGACAGAAGTAGAACATTCAGGTAAAGATATCGTACATGCAGTTACTCAGTCCCCATCAGGCCAGGTTAGATGATCCTCCTACACACTCTTGTAGCCTGCTGACCTTTCACAATTATACTGCAAGTGCCCATTTCTGTCTGTCTCTCTTCTCAGACGGTGAGCACCATGAGACCAGGAGCTACTTGTCAACCTCATTTCTAGCATAATAGCTGGCACACAGCAGGTGTTCATTAAATGCTGATTTTGAGTGACTTAAAGATGTGACATTGAAGTCCCAGAGTTTAAAAGATCATGATGATAGCTATTTATAAAATATCTTTAGACCCTTTCAGAAACAAATCAGATGTGGATAAGCCACAGGCCACAAACTTGATTCCAGAAAGCAATTACCATCAGAAACCTGGGTATGCATCCTGCATCAGTCAGCTTTATTGGTTGCAATGGAAACCAACTCTGGCTGACATAAGCAGAAAACAAATTTATTGAAAGGCTACAGGGTGTTCCTAGTTGCCAGGAAGGCCAGGCTTGAAAAACGATCAAGAACAAAGGAAGTTAATACATTAATCTGGACCACAGCCAAATTCTCCATAACACAAAACTAGATCACTGAGGATGCTGTCACTTCAGAATTCCGGACACACCACTACAACCACCACCACCATGGGCAATGGTCAGTGGATATAGCCCTTGTGCTGCTATTACTGTTGCCCCTGAAAACTGATGTTACTATTCCTCACCTTCCTCTATCCCAGCAACTTAGCACTTCCAGTTCCTGACTCAAGATTCAGGGAAGCTGTATCTGATTGGTAGAGCCTCAGTTGTGTGCCTGCACTCTAACTGCAAGGGAGGCTGGGAAACTGAATATCTGAACATCTGCATCTTAAGCTTTCATAGAGGTAGAAAGGCTCTCATTTCAAAACAGAAGAAGATGTTGAGCTGTCAAAATAAGTGACAAATATCCATTACATAGTGAATGACATATAATCCAATAGATTCCATAGTTGCTGCCAGTCACCGGCCCCCAATGCCACCTTGGAACTGATCTGAGTGCAACAGAAAGTCTTTAGCTACAAACGTGGAAGGCACTCTACATTGCACAGTCTGGATGCTGTATCTGATTAGATGTATTCTTAAATGATGTACAGATGCTAGATCCCCCTGAAATGATACACAGATGTCACCATTTAATGGAAATCACTGACCCTGAGATTTATATCACCTTGCCTCAAAAATGGAGCTGCCACCATTTCAGCTTCTTTGTAGACAATTTTGGCCCCTTAGTTTCAACAGAGCCAGTCACTTCTGTAACTGCCTTGGAGTCAGTGTCAACATTTCCAGCCATATGTATCTGCCACTTGTGGTGACTTTCCTGAAGAAGCTCTGCCTCTTTGGCATCCATTTGAGATATTCTTGCCCAGTGTCAGTCCCACCTTCATTTTTGTCAGTTTTCTGGCAACACTTGTAACCAGGCTCCTGCCTGCACACTCCACCAGGCTTGCCTGTTTATTTCATTTAGGATAAGAGTAGATTTCCACCACACAGACATACATCCACTTACTTCTCCTAATCCATCTTTAGAAAAGCTATATAAAGAGGAAAGTGTCTGCTTTGCAAATCTCAGCACCCAGATAGAACAAGCCCATTACAGCTCACTCTTATTTTGTACCCTGTAACTTCGCCATCCCTCAGTAAGCATCCCTGAAAACTGAGGCATATAATAAAATCTTTGAAAGAACATGAAGGCTTTCATCAAATCAGTGGTCATTACCTCTGTTATTCAGAAAAATATTGATTTTTTTTGCATTAATAAATCTCAGGTATAAAAAGACAAAGTAAGAAACAAAGAAACCTAACAGTAATTGTTCTGTTTACAAAATAATTTTTGCTCTAATAATAAAATTATAGGCTTCTTCCACATATTCAACTTAAACCTCAAAGCATTTAGAAGATTTTTAGATACATAAAGCTTTTACACATTAGAAATACATCTGATAAATTGACATGTCTCTATTGAAAAAGCTTATGTGATATTTCCATATGCAATGTTAGGAGTTTAAACTTCAAAAACTGGATATGCTAGAAGCTAAGAACCGCATCCATTTGCTTCCTTTAAAAAGCTTTTCAGGAGGGAGTTGACCAAGATGGCAACATAGAAAGATTCTGAACTTCGCTTCTCCCAGACACACCGAATATATAGCTAAACACAGAGAAAGAAGCCCAGAAACTCACTAGGCGAATGAGAAAATACCCACATTGAAATAGGTAGGAAAGGCTGAAACACACTCACCATAAACCCCACCCCTGGCATAGCACCATACAATTGGGAGGAAACTCCCAACACCCAGCTTCTCCCTAAGGAGTGAAGGATTTGGACCCCACATATAGGGCCCCAAATTTTAAGACTCCCACCCAAGGGATGGGCACCCAAAACACCTAACTCTGAAAGCCAATGAGGCTTGCATCCATGAGACCACAAAACTATCACATGTATGTGTAAAGTTTGCCATACATATTCCCCTAGGACCCAGAAGAGAGGAAGCAGGAAAAAACTGTTCCTCTCTCAGTCTTTCCCTGAAAGGGGTCTATCTGCTTACTTTGAAAGCTGCAGCCTGAGAATCGGGCTTCTAATTTAGCACATATCTAGGGGCAGACTGTGATCCTTCCCTGAGACCAGAAAACAGCAAATACTTCCTCTGCCATCTCCTTCTGGCCCACTCTAAGTCACCAGCATCTCCCTAGAAGGAGATTGTACACATCTGCACCCCAACTTTTGCACTACTGCCCAAAGGGTGAACCCCCAGGTTATCTGGCTCTGATGGTGAACGGGTCTTTCATTCACTAGAGCAAACAGAGAAGCAGTTCTTGACTGGCTATTCACCCAGGGCTAAGCACAGAGAAAGCAGGCAAAATTGCCTGTAGCTCAGTCTTTCCCTGAAAGGAACCCATCTACATATTTTTAAAGCTGCTGCCTGTGGATCAGGATTCTAATTTAGCAAGCATCTAGGGGCTGGCTATTCTCCTCCCTGGAGACATGGAAATCTGGTGGACACTGCTCTGCCTTCTTTCTCAGCCAACACCAAGTTGCTAGTATCTCCCTAGAATGAGCTTATATACATGTACGGTACGGTACCACAGCTTTAGCAGCTGCTGCCTGAGGGATGGGCCCCCAGATTGCCTGAGTCTGATAGCCAATGGTACTTGCATTTGGAAGTCCCACAGGACTGTAGCAAAGAAGCAGTTCTAAATGGGTGCAGAAGTACCACTCCATGGCTATACACCCAGGTCCAGCATAGAGGGAACAGGCAAAGAAATTCATCTCCTGATGGAAGAAACTTAACTACATATTTCCCCAACTGTTGCCTGAGGGTCTGGGTTTCAATCAGGCTGCATCTAGGTGCCAAATGTAATTCTTCCCTTTGGGACACTGACAGGTCTTGGCACACCCTCAAATACTGGGAGCCACAGGGAATAAAAAAGGTTGCTTGGACAATCACAAAGGCTTGAGAGACAACCAGGAGCTCAGGGTAGACTGATTGATGATGTTCATCTCCTACAAGAGACCATTCTGTCACTCCTGGGAGAGGTGGCTATTCTATCTATTGCACAGAAAGCAACATAGAGAGTCAGGGAAAATAAAGAAACAGAGGAAAATGATCCAAACAAAAGAACAAGATAAATCTCTAGAAAGAAATCTTAATGAAACAGAGATAAGTGATTTATCTGATAGAGAGTTCAAAACAATGGTCATAAAGATGCTCACTGAGGTCAGGAGAACAAGGCATGAACAAAGTGAGAATCTCAATAAAGACACAGAAAATATTAAAAGTACCATATAGAAATCTCAGAGCTAAGGAATACAATATTGAACTGAAAAACTCCACAGACGTATTAAACAGCAGACTAGATCTTGAGGACGAAAGGATCAGCAAACCAAAGATAGGGGAGTGAAATTCCTCCAATAGAGGGACATAAAGCAGAAAAGAATGAAAAGGAGTGAAGATAGCTTAAGGGGTTTATGGAACACCATAAAAGGACCAATATATGCATTATAGGGGTCTCAGAAGGAGAAGAGAGAGAGAAAGGGACAGAAAGTTTATTTAGAGAAATAATGGCTGGAAATTTCCCCAACCTGGAGAAAACAAACAGACATCCAGATCCAGGAAGCCCAGAGAGTTCCAAATAAGATGAATCTAAAGAGACCTATAACAAGACACATTATAATTAAATTATCAAAAGTTAAAGACAAGAAGAGAACCATAAAAACAGCAACAGAAAAGCAACTTGTTACCAAGGGAACCTCCATAAGACTATCAACAGACTTTTCAACAGAAACTTTGCAGGCCTGAAAAGAGTGGCATGATATATTTAAAGTGCTGAAAGAAAAAAACTGAAAACTAAGAATACTCCAGCAGCACAGTTGTCCTTCAGAATTGAGGAGAGAGAAAAAATTTTCTGGAAAAATAAAAAATGAAGGAGTTCATCTCTACTAGACTGGCCTTCCAAGAAATGTTAGAGGAAGTTCTTCAAGTTGAAACAAGACAACATTAATTAGTGACAGCAAAACATATGGAAGTATAAAACTCACTGGTAAAAGTAAATAGATAGTTAAAATCAGAAAATTCTAATATCATACTGTTGGTAAGTCACTTATAACTCTAGCATGAAGATTAAAAGATAAAAATTATTAAAAATAACTATAACTACCATAATTTGTTAATGCATACACAATGTAAAAAGATGTAAATTGTGACATCAAAAAATTAAATGTGGGAGGGAAATGTAAAAATGTAGAGCTTTTGCATGTATTCAGAGTTAAGTTGTTACCAGCTTAAAATAGACTCTTATGAATGCTTTATGTAAGCCTCATGGTAACCACAAATTAAAAACCAGACACACAAAAGATAAAGAGAAAGGAATCAAAGCAAACAATTCAGAAAATCATCAAATCAGAAAGGAAGACAGCAAGAGAAGAAGAAAGGAACAAAAGAAATACAAACCCACACACACACACACACACAAAAAACAGTTAACAAAATGTAAATAGTAATTCCATACCTACCAATAATTACATTAAATGTAAATAAACTAAATTCTACAATCAAAAGACAGGTGGCTGAGTGGATTAAAAGAAAAAAAGCAAGACTAACTTTATGCTCCCTACAAAAGACTCACTTCAGCTTTCAGGACAGACATAGATTAAAAGGGAAGAGATGGAAGAAGATATTCTGTGCAAATGGAAGTCAAAAGAAACCAGGGAAGTTATACTAATGTCAGACAAAATAGATTTTAATACAAAGATTGTATCGAGACAAAGGTCAATACATAATGATAAAGGAGTTAATTCATGAAGAGGATATAACATAAGTAAATATTTATGTACCAACATAGTAGCACCTAAATATACAAAGCAAATATTAACAGATCTGAAGGGAGAAATAGACAACAATACAATAATACTAGAGGACTTCAATACCCCACTTTCAACAACGGATAGATCATCCAGACAGAAAGTCAATAAGGAAACACTGGATTTACTACACTTTAGGCCAGATGGACTTAACAGACATTTATAACACATCCCATCCAGCAGCAGCAGATTACGTTCTTCTCAAGCACACAGGAAACATTCTCCTGGATAGATCATGTGTTAGGCCACAAAAAAAGTCTTAATAAATTAAAAAATACTGATAGCATATCAAGCATTTTTTCTGACCACACTGGTTTGAAACCAGAAATCAATTACAGGAAAAAAACTGGAATATCCACAAATATGTGGAGATTAAAAAATATACTCTTGAACAACCATTAGGTCAAAGAAGATATCAAAAGAGAAATCAAAAAAATTTTGAAACAAATAAAAAGGGAAACTACATACTAAAACTTATGGTATTTAGCAAAAGCAGTTCTAAGAAGGAAGTTTATAGTGATTATTGCCTACATTAAAATAAAAAGGATCTCAAATAAACAACCTAACTTTACACCTGAGGGAACCAGAAAAAGAGGAACAACTAAGCCCAAAGTTAGCAGAAGGAAGGAAACAAAGATCAGAGTGGAAATAAATGAAATAGAGACTAAACAGGACAATGGAAAAGATCAATGGAACTAAGAGCTACTTTTTGAAAAGACAAACAAAATAGACAAATCATTATCTACACTCACTAAGGAGAAAGAGACAGAGACTCAAATAAATAAAAGTATAAATGAAAGAGGAGACATTACAACTGACACCACACAAATACAGACAATCATAAGAAACTACTATGAATAATTATACCCTGACAAATTGAACAACCTATAAGAAATGGATAAATTCTTAGAAACATACAACCTACCAGGACTAAATCATGAAGAAACAGAAAATCTGAAAAGACCAGTTACTAGTAAGTAGATTGAATCAATAACCAAAAACCTCCCAACAAAGAAAAGTCCAGGACCAGATGACTTTACTGGCAAATTCTACCAAAGATTTAAAGAAGAATTAATATCAATCTTTCTCAAACTCTTCCAAAAAGCAGAAGAAGAGGGAACACTTCTAAGCTGTTTTATGAGGCCAGCATTACCCTGATACCAAAACCAGATAAGGACACTACAAGAAAGGAAAACTACAGGCCAATATTTTTGATGAACATATATACAAAAATCCTCAGTAAAGTGATTTCAATAGTACAGTAAAAGGATCATATACCATGATAAAGTGGGATTTATTCCAGGGATGCAAGGAGAATTCAACACCTGCATATCAATCAACATGATGTACCAAATTAGCAAAACAAAGGTTAAAAATCACATGATCATCTCAATAGATGCAGGAAAAGCATTTGACAAAATTCAACATCTTTTCATGATAAAAATTCTCAACAAACTGGGTTCAGAGGGAACATACTACGACAGAATAAAAGTTGTGTTGACAAGCCCCCAGCTAACGGCATACCAATAGTGAAAAGCTAAAAGCTTTTTGCTAAGATCAGGAACAAGACAAAAACGTCCACTTTTGCCACTTTATTCAACATAGTACTAGAAGTCCTAGTCAGAGCAGTTAGGCAAGAAAAAGAAATTAAAAGGATCCAAATTGGAAATGAAAAAGTAAAGCTGTCACTAATTGCAGATGACATGATATGATATAGAGAAAACCCTAAAAGTTCTACCAAAAATACTGTTAGAACTAATAAAGAAATTCAGTGACTTTGCAGAATATGAAATCGATATACAAAAATCAGTTGTGTTTCTAGATACTAACAAGAAAAGTCATCAGAAAGAGAAGTAAAGAAAAGTATACCATTCACAATAGCATCAAAAACAATAAAATAAGAAGGAATTTAACCAAGGAGATGAAAGATCTGTACACTGAAAACTATAACACGTTGATGAAAGAAATTGAAGACACAAATAAATGGAAAGATATTCTCTGCTCATGGATTGGAAGAATTAACATTGTTAAAATGTTCATACTACCCAATCTACAGATTCAGTGCAATCTTTATCAAAATTCCAATGACATTTTCCACAGAAATAGAAAAAACAATCTAAAATTCCCAGGGAACCACAAAAGACCCCTAACAGCCAAAGCAATCTTGAGAAAGAAAGAACAAAGAACAGAGCTGGAGTCATGCTTCCTGACTTCAAAATATATAACAAAGCTATAGAAATCAAAACAGTAAAAAAAACAGACAACGAATAAATGCAACAGAATAGAGAGCCAGAAATAAACCCATTCATATATGATCAATTAACTTTTGACAAAGGAGCCAACAAAGTACAAGGGGGAAAGGATATTCTCTTCAATAAATGGTGCTAGGAAACTGGATAGCCATGTGCAAAGGATTGAAACTGGATCCCTGTCTTACACCACACACAGAAACCCCCTTAAAATGGATTAAAGACTTGAATACAAGACCTAAAACTGCAAAACTCCTAGAAGAAAACACAGGGAATAAGCTCCTTGACATTGGTCTTGACAATGATTTTTTTGGATTTGACACCAAAAGCAAAAGCAACAAAAGCAAAAATAAACAAGTAGGACTACATGAAACTAAAAAGCTTCTGCTCAGCAAAGGAAACTATCAACAAAATGAAAAGGCAATCTATTGAATGGGAGTAAATATTTGCAAACCACATATCCAAAATATACAAGGAGGTCATACACCTCAATAGCAATAAAACAAATAACCCAACTAAAAACTGGGCAAACACTTAAAGGGACTTTTTCCAAGGAAGATATACAAATGGCCAACAGTTACACAAAAACATCCTCAGCATCACTAATCATCAGGGAAATGCAAATCAAAACTAAAATGAGATATCACTTCACATCTGTTAGGATGTCTAATATCTAAAAGGCAAGAGATAAATCCTGACAAGAATGTGGAGAAAAGGGAGCCCTTTGTACACTGTTGGTGGGAATGTAAACTGATATAGCCACTATGGAAAACAGTGTGGAGGTTCCTCAAAACGTTAAAAATAGAACTACCATATGATCCAGCAATCTCACTTCTGGGTATACATCCAAAAAAAACAAAACCGTATCTCAAAGAAACATTTGTACTTCATGTTCATAGCAGCATTATTCACAATAGCCAAGATATGGAAACATTCTAAGTGTTCATCAATGAATGAATTGAACAAGATCTATATATACACACACACATATACACAAAGAAATATTATTCAGCCTAAGGAAATCCTGCCATTCTCAACAACGTGGATGAAACTGGAGGGCATTGATAAGTGAAATAAACCTGACAGAGAAAGACAAATACTTCATGGTATCACTTATATTTGGAACCTAAAAAAAAAGTTGAACTGATAGAAACAGAGAGAAGAAAACTGGATTGCTGATTGGGGGAAATAGGGAGAAGTTGGTAAAAGGGTACAAACTTTCAGCTATAAGATGAATAAGCTTTGAAGATCTAATGTATAACATGCTGACTCGTTGACAATACTGTATTATATCATTGAAATTAACTAAGAAAGAATTTAGATAATCTCACACAAAAAAAGATAAATACTTGAGGTGATGGGCCTGTTAATTAGCTAGATGGAGAGAATCTTTTCACAATGTATATACATATCAAATCATCACATTGTACACTTTATCTTACAACTTTGTCAATTATACCTCAATAAAGCTAAAAAAAATTTTCTTGTAAAAATACAGTTTTATCTTTAATTTACCTAAATAGTATTGCATAACAGACCTTATTCTCTTTACCTTTTCATTCTACATCTCATTTTTAAGGTTTACCCATGTTGCTGTGTGTACCTCTTGCTCCTAACTGCTGCGGCATAGCACCTAGGCAGCATCCACCACAGAAGTGCTCCGACTCCTCACAACCACAAGTTAGCTATGTCCTCATGGGGACTTCCATGAGGACATTTCTGGGACATATCCTCAGGAAGGGGATTGCTGGGTTATGGGGCAGAGGCAGACTTGACTTCCCTGAGAACTGCCAGATGGCTTCACACAATGCCTTTACCAGTTCACAGTTCTGCCAGTCGTGAATAAGGGCCCTGCTTCCCCACATCTTTGCTAACCCCAGTGTCATCCAATTTACACTGACAATTAGTAAAAATTTTTAGAAGTGGTTGTTTTAATTTACACATCTCTGACTATTAGTGAGTTGGAGTCATCTCATCTATTTATAGAACATTTGAGTTTCTTTGATTTTTTTTGCCCATTCACTATTATGGTTCCTGTCTTTTCCTGTTGAACGGAGAAGTTCCTTGTATATTTTAGCTATGAACTGTTTTTTGATTCTAGACATCACGAACATCTCTTCCCAGTCTATCTTCTCCTCGTTAACTCTGTCAACGGTGCCCTTCCTTGAACAAAAATCCTTAGTGTTGATGTAATCAAATATATCAATTGCCTAATAGTATGTATTTCGCCAACCTAATCTGTTTTCAAGTTAAAGACATATAGTTTTTTTATTAGATTGGGGAAACCTAGCCTAATTATTTCCTTCACAACTAAGGGGGTTCTGATTCCACATCCTCTCATAACTCAGGATTAAAGTGAGGTAAATGAGTGAATGGATGAGGGAACCAAGTTAAAACAGGTTTCAAATCCTGGATTTCCTATTTATCACCTGTGTGAACTGGGGCAAGTCACTTATACTCTCTGTGCCTTAGTTTTCCTACCTGGAAAGTATAGAGAAAACATATGTGAAGATGCCTGGCCTAGCACTGGGCCTGTAGTGCTTGCTCCATAACCGTTCTTTCCTTCCTTCCCTGTTACCTAACCACCCATAAATATCACTAGTGGCAATCACTTCTGAGACAATCAGAACTCAATAAGCTTTTTCTCATTTGTTTATTGCTTTGTTTGGTTTGGTTTGGTGCAATCCTACACCCTTCTGAACAGTTTCTCTCAATTTGTCTTAAAGAAAACTTCCTATGCTTGATCTCCCTAGAATTAGATTAAACAAACATAAGCTTCTCTGGTCATTTGTTTAAACATTGAGGAAATGTTTGCTTGGTGCCTTCCATGCACCTAAGCATGAGCTATAAAAAAAAATCAGAAGAAAGGAAGAAATAAAGAGGCAAAGACAACACAATAGATTCCTATAGAAGTTATACCCAACTCAGCCTAGGGGAGGTGAGTCATTCAAAATGGCCAATCAGCTTCTGCCTGTTTTCAACATAGGCTCAGAGAGTCCTTGATTTGAATGAATCTTGGGGAAGAAGGGGTTGCTATTTATTCAGTGGGACAAATAAGTCCTATCCCTAAAAATGACCTCACTGTACTAATGGTAACTCTCAAGCTCACATATCAGAGGATGATGTGAAAGTCTCAAGACAGACTCAGGCACTTGGCCATTAGAGGGATCCAGGACATTTCCAGTGTGATCAACCCCAAAGAACCAATACTGCAACATGGCAGCAAGCCCCAAATTGTGTTATCAGTACCACCTGACAAGCCACCTATTCTGGCCCGATGACTTATCTCAATGACTTTCAACCTTTTTTTTATACCCTATTATACACAATGAAGGACATTCATATACAAGATACACTCTCATACATGCACTTTCCAGGTAACTGGCTGTTAATGCACATCTTCCTCTCCCACTCAAGAAAGCATATCAGGAGATAAGTAAATGAGAATGATATTCAAAAGATGATCCACAGTGTTGGTTCTTTAACTGTTAGTAGAGAAAAAATTTCTTATGATTCATCTTGAAATTAGCATGACACTAGATTATCAAAACTAGTTGTGAAAGTACTCATTGAAACTAGTAAAACTAGTTGAAAACTGTTGGCATAGTTCACATCCACTGAGCCTACCAGCTGTCAGCTATCTTCAGCTCAACCTTTCACTGATCTGTAATAGTAGCTACCATTTGTTGATCTCATACTATGGGCCAGACAGTTACATAAAATATTGCCTATCCCCATAAAAACTCTAAAAGATAAGTATTGTTATTCTTATTTTACAGATAAGAAACGAGTCTCAGAAAGATTATTTGCCTAAGGTGACACAGTGAGCGATAAAGCCAAGATTTATATTTAGGACTGTCTTGTTTCAGAATCCAGGATGCCAGCCTTCTCTCTTCAAAGTTGAATCATCCTCAGCAATAAAGGGCAGATGAATGAGGTGTCTCAGTCAAGGCCAGCCCCCTCACACATGCTAAACATATGCTGACTTGAGAGAAGCCCCCACTCTCAAACTAAGTCACTCAGAAATTCCAAGTATTCATTTTCAGAAAGTCCCTGATAAAATGGAACAATGTCACATGGGAAGGGTGACACATTAACTCCTTACTATCCACCATCACATCAGCATAGACTCAGTTCACCAGTTAAGGTCATTCTCACAAAACTCTCTGAAGAAATGGAAGAAGTTTTCAAAGGAAGGGGCGGAGGCGGTGGGGGAGAGGAAACACTTCATCTAGAATTTGGAGCATGGCTAAGACCACAGAGACAGGCAAGAAATGAGAAAACCTTCTGCTGTCTACAGGAGGTTGGAAGAGGGAAGAAGAAGAAACTACCATTTATGGAGCTCTTACCATGTTCCAAGGTGCATCGAACATTCTAGTGTCTTTTCTAACTTTACAAAAGCCATCATCTCCATTTTTCTAAAAGAGGAAGATCTGTGAGGCTGAGTATTTTTTCTAAGCTCACACTGCTAGAAAATAAGCAAGGCAAGAATTTGAACCCAAGCTTTCTGATGTCCACAGCATATCTTCTTCCACTGCAACCACCTTCTTCAACAGTGAGGATAGACTATCCTTGAGTCCCAGGGTGCCCTCCCCTGAGCATGAGGTTGACCAGCTCTCTGGGTTCCAGAGTTCTGAAAAAGCATTTTGTTTCTCCATTGGACACAACATGAAGCCCAAAAAGGTCTCTAAATATTCTTGTCATGTTTGAGGGTAGAGATTAATTGGAAAAGTGAATACTTGTAGGAAACTAATTGGTATTCCCTTGACAAAATGCAATGGATTTAAGTATTGGCCAGTGTTACCTCATATCTGGTATTGAAGCATTAATGTGACTGCAGAGGTGACACTGCTGCTGAGTCTGGTGTCTGCAGCCAGAGGGGATACGGTTTGATTTCTCCTCATCCATATCTCCTGAGACCATCTAGTGAAAAGTCGAAGTGCAGGATGTGCCTGGGCTTCTCCAGAACATCAAAGCCTTGAGGGATTGATAACAAGTGTGGTCTTTTCCTTCCTCTCTCCTAAGCCTTCCCTTCATCTCTGGTTCCAGCAGCTCCAGTGAGAGATATGAAAGGACACCTACAAGGATCTGGGCCAAGCCAGGGAGAAAGACTCTCAGAGCATTAGGTTTGACAGAAAGTCTTCCAAAGACTGACTGATCTTAGCATGATAAGCTCAAGGCTGTCCATATCCTGCCCACCCCACCCCACTCTCCTACCCCAAGAGCCTTTGCCTGAGTCAGGGCTTCTCCAGAGTGTGCTCCTGGACCACCACTTGCATCAAAAGCTACTCAATCTGCTTCTCTAGGGTTGTGGTTGGGATTCGCATTTTAGCAGCCTCCTCCATGACCCTTAAGGAGCAAAAAAAGTTTGAGTACCACTGGGCTAAGGATTGGGATTGAGCAGCGACAGAAGAGCAGTGGCCTCAAGTGAGAAGATTCCCTTAAAATCGTATACAATTGATTCTCATTATTCATGGTAGTTATGTTCTATAAAGTTACTGTGAGCACCGAACTAGCAAACACTAAACCATTGCTCTTACAAACACAGAGCTTCTGGTCACATTTTTATCAACCAATAAATATATAATCCTGTTTTATGTGTGCTTCTGTTTAAAGACATCTAAGTTAATTATATATTGTTGGTACATTAACATTGAACTCACAGCCAACAGCACTATAACTCATGCCTGAACGAAGCTCATCTCACACATATATCTTCCCCCTAAGACAAAGCACAGCCTTCTTGCACTTGGGAACACTACACAGCATTTCAGTACTATGCTTGGGGGCCATTTTAAACTGTGAATTCATCAGCAAAAAGCACAAAAATGCCAAAAATATGACACTAAACAAACTGTGAAAAGGACACTTTCCTACAGCGTGAGAGCTGAAACAACAAGACTGAGCATTGCCCTGTTCCACCTCAGCCAGGAACATGCATACTGAATAACTCAAATTTTTCACAGCCCATGGCATGTCCACAAAGTACTACGAAAGTGCCTCAAATACTGATTTTGAGGTTACAAATAAATTTGGGGCAAATTTGCAAATACAGAATCCACAAATAATAAGAATCAACTGTATTATATACATGTCTGTATATATAAAATTTACAAAATACATTTCACGTGCATTATCTCATTTTACCCTACAGTGATAACTCTGGAACTTAAATAGAGCATATGCTCTTTCAATTCCCAACATTTGGGTGAGAGACTGGGAGACCATGAAGCTGGGACACAAACCAAGGTCTTTTGGCTCCAAGGCCCTTGCTTTTTCCACTAAACAGTAGGAGGAAAATAACTCTGCTAAGGCTGTGTCAGATGCCAGAACTGTTCAGCCTAGCGGAGAAGTCTCAGCGAAATAGCGTATAGTGGGAAGCTAATATAATACTCTTACACCAGAAAAAGTTAGGGAGAGCCAGCGTAAGCTCAGCCTCAAGCACAGACCGGGGCTTAATAACTATTTACACAAACTGGGCAAGTGTGCTGTCATGCGCACTGAGGTTTGCCTTGATATATTTCAGTCAGAAGACAAACACTGATAGGGGCCCACTGGGTGCACTTTATTAGGCAATGAGGCAGAGAAGAATGAAGAAGCAGTTCCTGATCTAAAGATTAGAGAGAGTGGGAAAAAATATGATATAAAATAGGTAATCCAGTAAATAGAGTCATTAAAGCTTGATTTGAGGGAGAAGATAGGCGGAAAAGGTAGATTTCAAGATGCTATTTGAAAAAGAGGGAGAGACTTATGTAAAATAGGAGGAAGATTATTCTGCATATTTAGGACAACTTGGGTCAGAGTTCCAAGGCACTGACCATCCTGAAGTCTCATCCTACTGCTGTCATTTTCTAGCGATGAGACCTGTAGAAGTTAATTTAATCTTTCTTAGATTCAGTTTACTGATCAGGAAAAGGGGGATTCAGTTCAAATCAGGTCAACATACTTTATTTAGCAGAATTCAGCAGTGTGAAGACCTGGAGACTCAAAAGCTTCAGTGATGTATTTGATATAGTTTATACGTTACAGGAATAAAAGTAATTTGTAAGAGAAGGCATATAACAAGCAGACCATTTCAATCCTAAACTGCTAAATGTTAGAATGTGGATGGGCACACTCAGGGAGCATGATCTTGGAGTAGAATGGTGGGCAGAGAAACTGTCTGGAGTAACCGGCCCCAGAATCATAAAACACAGGAGAAATTAGACTGGCAACAAAAGGGGCTGGCAAGTGACACCCAGCAAGGCAAGAGCCGAAGCTCAGAGGCGTGAGACACTGTTGTGGGTTCTGGGGACTCTGCTTAGTTCAGTATTACTGAGTCATGTGTGAGGAGAGGGGTGTGAGGAAAAAAGGGCTGGAAAGGTGGAAAACAGCAAGATCCTATGAGCATGAGAATCGCTGAAAGGTTTTAAGCAAGGGAGTAATGTGGACAGAATTATTCTTCCGGAAAGAATCCTCTGACAGCGATGAGGAAGAAATTGGGGTGGACAAGTCTGGAGGTAGAACAACCAGTCTGGTTGTAATAATCCAGGTAGATGCCTCATGGGTTTGTCAGGGGAGCCAATGGAATAACGCATGTGAAAGTACATTGTAAATTGAGAAGCAAATGTAAAACAGTAGTTTCCGCATGAAAACAGAGAATGTTCAGGGCAAAAGAAAGTGGAAAGATAGGAAAACAAAAATGCAAGTTTTACTATAAGGAGGAATGTGTTATGAAGAAATGATACACCACAGGGAACCCAAATTCTTAGTTGGAGAGCTTTGACGGTGGCAAGAAGGAGTTGACACTTGAGCTGAAGTAGATGCTCAGTAGATGCTCCGGGGGTGGAGGAGGAGTGCCAGGGTGCAGGTGAGGGGCAGTTCCAGGCACTGCAGAGTCAGGAAAAGGTTGGAAGGCGGCAACAAATTCTAGCAATCCAGATATGACTTGCTAGATTTCTACTAGGATGAGAAATTCACTAATTATTTAAAGTCCTGAACTCTAACAATTGTGTCCTCCATGATAAGGAAAAAAAAAAAAAAGCTAGAGACTTGAAGAAAATTGAGCAAGCTTAAAACTGGAAAGGACTCCAGAGAGGCAGTATAGTAGGGTGGGTAGACGTACAAGATCCGGAGCCCAGCGGTCTGGAACTGAATCTTGGCTCTACCACCTCTAGCTTCATGGGAAAGTTACCTAAACTTTCTATGCCTCAGTTTCTTCATCTCTAAAACAGGAATCATAATAATAACATTTCCCACTTCTCAGAGCCGTCATGAGGATTAAATTAGTTAATAAATATAAAATGCTTAAACTAGTGCCTGATGTATATTAAGTGCTCAATAAATGTTAGAACCTATTAATTCTACCTTCCACTTTAGAAATGGGAGCTCTGAGGTCTAGAGAAATTGACTTACCCAGCATTCTAGAACTCTTTATAGCTTTCATTGACCTGCACATTAATAGGAAAATCATGATAACTTTTATGTCTGGGAAACCTAGACATGAGCAGCATTAGCTTCTGTACTGGGATTGAAAAGGATCCAAGAAAGAGGAGAACTGATTTTAATTGACAAGGCAAGACATCAGGAAAATAAAAGGTCAAATGGTGACCTCACCTCTGCTTGGAAGGCAGGCCTCAATGGTGTGTAGGCTCTGTAAAGCACTCCCAAAAAAGAGGGGTGACAGGTGGGCATTGCTCACCACCTAAATGTTCACCAGGAAGGAGCAGAGTTGAGGGAGGCCGACTGGCAGATGGGGAGGTGTGGAGAGTTACCTTAGGAAAGGAAAACAAGAAACCACCTATGAGCTCTGCTGCCTTCTGGAGTCTAAGCTGGAGCAGCTGGCTCATTTCAAGCGTGTCCTCCTCTTTCCCTCTCCTCTCTCCAGCGCTGTTTTGGCAATGCATTCTATCTTCCAGCAGATGGCTGCAGCTGTGATGGCGGCTTCTGTTGCTGCTCTTTCACCTCCTAGCTTTGGCAGGACCAGTTGGCAAGACGAACCTGCAAGGTCTGTCAGCACCCAGTAGTATCACTATCTGTCAAACTTGTGAAAAAAAAGAAAAATAGTCCCAAGGCAGAGGAAGTGCTGGTGTCACTGGCTGCAATCCCTGGGGCCTGCTTGATTCAAGATTCTGCTTCACACTGGCTTCTCTCATGGGATCAGAGGCTGGGAAGGAGGAGCTCAGATGTGCTCATTTCACCCATCACTCATCCTTAGGAATGAGAGCCTTTCTGATTGGCAGATAAAGAAGCCCAACTACAAGGAGCAATAAGTCTTAGAGATGGGAGCTACACTGAAAAACCGGAGGAGCAATTTGAAGAAACAAAGATGACATACTATTCCCTACCTTCCCCAGCCTCACTCTGCAGGCTGAACCCCAGCCTGGCCTGAGTCAATCCTCCCTAGGTTTGGAGGTACATTCAGAGTCCCATCCACCTCGGTGAGTGGAGTCTCTGTGAGCCTGGCCAGCCACTGGCTGTCTCGGGCTGTAGCCTTCTGCTGGGTTTGCCTAGTCTTGGCAACAGATAGTTGCTGTGATTTTCTGTTTTGCACTCCCATGCCCTGTAGAAGCAAGATTTGTCCCCCGAACCCCAGACTATTTGGCCTGAGCTCTAAGTTGCTGTCCAGCACTTGTCAGATTCTTTCTCTACAGTCTGTCATCAAAACCAGAGACCAACTTGAATGAGGATGTACCCATCGTCTTGATGATGACTATCGTCCCTGCCTAGAGGCTTTTACTGCCATGCACACATCAAATGTCAGATATATTGGATACTGAATCAAGCTTGAATTGAGCCCAATTTTACCATGCCCTCTGAGAATCTGTGATTCAAAAGGTCTATAGCCCCTGCTCTTAACCTGCATCTTCCCCACCATTTCATTGCCTCCACCAAATTACAACAGGAGGGATCTGCGAGCCATAAATCACTCTCAGCCCCTGTTGGAAATTGGAAGAGATACAGCAGTCAAGGGTTAGAGACCAAGGCTGAGCAAGAGGCCAGTATTTTCCAAGCAACCGAGTACCTGTACCAACTGACAATCCACAGGAGAAATGATGTGATACATTTTGAAGAAAATTGCTTTGATAAAAATATATATAGAAAATAGAGGAAGACACCATATTTAATTTAAATTACTCAAACATTCATTAAGTGTCAAACTGGGTCATTATTCTAGGTGTTAGGCCCCACAAGGACCGTAGAGCAGGGTGCCCAGGAAGAGAGAAGGAGACCTAGGAAGGAGGTTGGGGGAAAGCTAACAGAAATTAAGCTAAACTCAAAGACAGAAGATATAGCTTCTTCTTATCAGAGGGGAACAGAATCAGACAACACATCTAAAGAACAAGAGTCAACTACAGTCTAATTCTGAACAGATAACAAGATCGAAGAGGAGTACTTCTGTTCAAAGTAGCAACATGAGCACATATATCTGTCCCCTCTCTCCAAAAGTTCTGTTGAAATGACAAAAAGAAACATAGTTTTAAAGGACAAAACCATTATAGTGTCAGAAAACAATAAAGAATGCAAACAATAGATTAAAAACATGGACAAATTTACAGTGTCTGGAAATCCCTGGGATTAGATAGACAGAAAAGCCATAGCAGAGAAAACATCTGTTCAACACACCAAAGGGGAGTACAGTTCTTCTCAAGGGGAGCCTTAGAGAAGCCTCAAAATCGAAGCCACTAAATAGGATGAGTCAGAGAGGCCAATGGGGCCAGCCATCAGGGTAATTGCATTAGGAACTACATTTGGAACAGCTGGGCCTATTAGGCCCCTCCCCATCACCTGCACATAAAGAACATCTGGCAGAACAGCTTTTGCTCCAGGCTCAAGCTCTGATAACAGTTTTTAAAAGAAAAAGGGTGCTCTCCCTGTGAAGACACCCTAGTTTGGGTTTGGAGCCCTAAAAGAGAGGAGCGCTATATCCATTCTTACTTTAAAAAAGAGTTTAGGGCCCCTGCATTAACAGTGGCCTCAGAGAAGGATAATTATAATAATGAAGAGAAGGAGGAGATGAAAGCAAAGAGAAAGAGACTAAAGGCCAATATCTACTGAGCTGTCTGTGCTGAGCCCTGTTCCAAGCATATTTAGTGTATTGACTCACTTGATCCTCACAACACTATGAGGCAGTTACGATTACCATTTCCATTGCAGAAATGAGGAAACTGAGCCACAAAAAGGTAAGCAGCTTTCCAAGATCACAAAGTGAGAAAATGAAGAAGCTAGGATACAAACCAAGGGACTCTAATTCCAGAGCAACAATATCCATTATTCCCAGGGAATCCTCCCCCACTCCCTCTTCTAAAAATGTAGATGTGTACAGATAGTGTCAGGCTTATTTTATTCAACGTTATATTTAAAAGCTTCACGTTGTTACAAGTAGATGTAGTTTATTCATTTTCATGACTATATAACATCCCATTGTATGAATATAGCACAACTCATTAACCATTCTACATGTGGTTGTTTGCACAATGCTGCTAGGGACATTCTTGAACACCTCTCTTAAGGCACATGCACATTTTAGCTGTGCATGTATCTAGGAGAGGAAATGCTGAGTCATGAGTATGTGTATTTTCAGCTTTAATAGATAATGTCAAACAATTTTCCAATCCACACTTCCAACAATTACCCAATTCCTTCATCTTCTCCCCAACACTTGGTTTTAGCAGTCTTTTTCATTGTAGCATTACAAGTTTTTATTTCAATTTGTATTTATAATTTTAATGAGATTGAACCCATTTTTCCATTGGGTTAGGTTGTCTTTCTTTTTCTTGTAGATTTTTAAGATTTACATACACATACACAGCACACTTTCTGAAGAAGAGCCCTTTGTCAGTTGTATGTGTGGCAAATAACTGCTCCTGATCTGTAATTTGCCTTTTCGTTCTCTTAATGATGTCTTCTGTTAGAGTTCTCAATTTTAATTTAATCAAAATATTTCCTCTGATAATTTAGAAACGTCTAGCAAATTACATATGCATTTACCCTTTGACTCAATAATGCCACTATACTTGCAAAAATATGAAAAGATACACACATGGCTATACACTACAAATTAGCAGTATTTGTGATAGTAAAAGACTGGAAACAACACAAATGCCCATCAATAGGGACTATTGTAGGGACTATTAGTAGAAGAAATTATGGTGCAGCCGCACAAAGGAGTGCTATTTAGCTATAAAAAAAAAGATTATGGAATATTTCCATATACTACTACATTGCTAAGTTAAAAAAATGAATGTGCAAATACTGTATGCTACCTTTTATAAGAAAGAGAAAGAGTAATACAAATATACATGTGTATATATGTGTGTGTGTACTTATTTTTTAACAAATGGCAGGATAAACCACAAACCAATAAGAAATGATTACTTAGAGGAACAAAACTGAGTGGAAGGGTCAAGGAAGAAAGCTACACCTTGTGTTATGTATTTATCTTTGGATCCATGTTTGATAATTATAAAAACAACTAAATAAATTATAAAAATACAATAAAAATAGCTGTATAACCACATAGAGAGAAATTATTTCAAGTGATTTTAAAACACAGTAATCTGACTGCATACTCTTAGTGGGGGATGTATCCTAAAGACAAAAAGAACTTCGAAGAATATTAAACTATTTTAATAACATATTATTAATAATAATATTAGAACTGTTTTTCTGAAAACATTGTGTATGTGTGTCTGTATAGTAGTAGTAGTAGCAGGATAAAGCAAATAATAATAATAATAATGTTAATGTTATTAGGAACCAAGGTTTTCAGGTAAGAGAAAAAATATATAAACGTAAAATGAAAGAAGTTAAACAAAACCTTGTACTCCTAGATATTAACGGGAACTTTAATGTAGTCCCTCTTTTAAAAAAAAATCATAGAGGCAGGCCCTGTGGCTGAGTGGTTATCACGCTCCACTTTGGCAGCCCAGGGTTAACAGGTTCAGATCCTGGGCACAGACCTACACGCAGCTCATCAAGCCACGCTGAGGCAGCATCCCACATAGCACAACCAGAGGGACCCACAGCTAAAATATATAGCTATGTACTGGGGGGCTTTGGGGAGAAGAAAGAAAAAGAAAAAAGAAACGATTGGCAACAGATGTTAAGCTCAGGTGTCAATCTTTAAAAAAAAAATCATAGCTATTAGTTCTATCCACTGAAAAAGTATAGAAACAATCAAACTGTTCAAAATGACCTTGTCTGGCATAATAAAAATGGCTGATTGTATATGTGGGGAAGGAAATGAACAATGAGAACCTACCAGAACCTCTAGTCCCAGAAGAAAGCCAGTTACCTATCAGACTACTGATACACGTCAAAAGCACTCAGGCATCACCTCGCAGGTGTCCCTCTGTCCAAAACTGGGACAATTTGGACCCCAAAATAATGATAAATGTAATATACCGAAACACATCAAAGATGTTGAAGATCCATGTGTTAATAATACTTAAAATAAATCTCAGCCAATACTGGAAACTGTTAAAGAACCAATTTATTATTCTGAAAACTGGTAGGTGAAAGGATGGAATCAAGAATTAATCTTGTCTTTTCTATATGACCTTATTCATATTAACTAAGCAGTTGACAAAAGAAAGTTCTTTACAGAAGAATTCAAGCTAACAAACGAAGAAAGAAAATTAAAATATCCTCATTTTGCAACTTTAATGAAATAATGGATCTAGGCAATTTATCAAATGGATCTAGGCTGCTAAATCCACCACATTAAAAGATGGTGGGGATTTTTAAATGAACGGATCAGGCTCACAACGGAACTCACTGATCAATATTAAAAATCAGAAAGAATAAAGATAAGCATACATTATGTTCCTTCCGCTACGTTGCAATAAGAACACAATATCAACATTCTTTACAAAATATTGAAACTGAATCTGATTAAGCCCCTATCAAACTACTAACTTATAGGAAGTGCAAGTGCAAAGAAACATGTTAAATTACACTACAGGGGTGCAAAAGTCAGAAGGTAGGGAGCGCTACAGGACAAAGAACTCAATTACTTTTACAAATAATTTGCAAAAAAGAAGTCAAGAGAGATCTACAGATTAAAAGAGACTTAAAAACAACACGCTCAGGAGGGCCGGGGCCCCCCACGTGCAGACAGGCTACCTGGACCCCTTGTCTGGTGGCTCAGCTACTCCCCGCCCCGCTCAGTCACCTAAGGATGCAGACCTGATGAATCACGAAGTCATCCTGCCTCCAGCACTAATGGAAAGATGCTCTGTAAGCCTAACAAGAGGGGGCACTGGCTCACTTGCGCTCTCATCAACTGATGAAGAGGAAATCTTCCTGCATTTGGTTTTCAGGAGTTGAAAAAATGCAAAATGAAAGGATAAGGTAAAAGAGACTTAAAAATGTAGCAGCAAATGTTGGAACCTGATTCTAACTAAACTATGAAAAAATTAAGAGACAGGAAAATTTTAACACTGCTCGGATATTTGAATATTCTAAGGAATTGTAGTAAACTTTAGGCACGGTAAGGGTATTACAGCTATGTTTTTTAATGATCTCTTATCCCTTGCTTAGAAATAGTTATTGAAATATTTATGGATGAAATGACATGATGTCTGAGATTTGCTTCAAAAGACCACTGTGGATGGATGATGGTGCAGCTGTGTGTAGATGAAACAAAACTGGTTATATGCTAATAATTGTTGAAACTAATATCTACATGCAGGGGATTAATATGCCAGTCTCTGCTTTTGTGTATGTCTGAAAATGTGTATTTTACAGAAGGAAAATTTTTTATGGTTAGAACTTTTGTATCCTATGTAAAAAAATATTTCCCTACCTAAGGTCATGAAAATATTCTCCGACATTATCTTTTAGAAGCATCGTTTATGCCTTTCAAACCTGGAATTAAATTTTGTCTATGAGTGAGATAGAGCTAAAATTTTACTTTATTCACTAACTGGTTGATACCCAATTGACCTAGCAGCAATTATTTAAAGGATTAATCTTTCTTCATTGTTTTTGCAATGCCACCTTTGTTACAAATCAAGTGGCTATATAAGCATGGGGTGTGTTTTGGGACTGTCTTGCTTCATTGTTCCATTTGTCTTATTGTGTCAATATTACATTCTCTTAGTTTCTGGAGGTTTTTCCTAAATCTTGATATCTGGCAAAGAAAATCTCTCACCTGATTCTTCAAGTATGCCATGGTCTTTCTTGCTCTTCTGCAATTTCATATAAACTTTAGAATCACCTTTTCAATTCCCATTCAAAACTCTACTTTGATTTTTATTAGGTTATCATTATTATTTCCTTACTTCTACTTACTTTGGTTTTAATTTTATATTCTTTTTCTAACTTCTTGACATGGGGTTTCCTAATTTTTAAGGTGATTAAATAATTAAAGACTATTTGAATGGTTATTTAAGTATTTAGATTAAATATATAGATTAAATATAAATAAATAGATTAAATAATAGGTTATTTAATCTATTAATTGACATTTAATCATTTTAATTATTTAATCTTTTCTGTTTTCTTAGTAGTTACAGCATTTTATTATTTTTTAGTGATTATTATAAATATTAAAACACGCTACTTTATCAAAGCATAATATTTAATGTTAACTGGCACTTTCTTCTCTTCCTGGACAGTCAAGGATCTTAAAAAAATTTCCCCACCTCTCTCAACTTACATACTATAGTTTTTGAGCTTTTTAATTCTGTTTATTTTCAACTCACAGAACTTTATTATTGTGTTACCTCAATACTCACCATTTGTTCTCTTTAATCCTTCTTGCATCTCTTAAATCTAAAATCCTAAGGAATTATTTTATTATTTCATTTGGTGAGAGACTGGAATTGAGGAATTCTCTTAGTCTTTCTTTATCTAGAAAATTTTTCACCCTTATTCTTGAATGATATTTTTGCTGAGTATAGATATCTTGAATGACAGTAGTTTTCTTTCATAACTTTGAAGATGTTTCCATTGTCTTCTGGTTTCCATTTTTCTGTTGAAATGCCAAGCCTCAGTCTAAGCTAAGTTTCAGTTGGTCCTTTGAAGGAAATGGTCCATCTTTCTCTGAATGTTATTGACTATTTCTCTTTGTCTTTTGTATTCCCTATTCCCATGTTGTGTTAGAGAAAGATTTCTTTAAATTTTTCTTCCTTCGACTTTTATAGGGCTTCATGAATTTGTGACTAGATGCTGTTCATCAGTTTTGGAAGATTATAGATCATTAGCTTTTAAAATATTGCTTCTGCTTCATTCTCTCTCTCCTTCTTTCTGGGATTCCAATTATAAGGTTAGACTTTCTGGCTGTACTCTCTGTTTTTTACCTTTTCTTCTATGTTTTCCATCCTTTTGTTTTGTTTGTATTTATACTGACATCTTACAATTTTTGATTATTTTTTTCAGCTACATTCAATCTGCTACGAAACCCATCTACTGAGTTCTTAACTTCAGTTACCGTAATTTTCAGCTCTGGAATTTCCACTTGGCTTTTTTTTTCCAATCTGCCATTCCTTTTTTATACTTTCTAGATTTTGACATTTTGAATCTTGTCCTCTATCTCTTTGAATATAGGAAGCATGTTTATTTTAATATCTGTTGTGTATGTTAACTCAAGTACCTAGAACCCCTGTGAGTATGTTTCTACTGCTGATTTTTTCTGCTGGGTTATATTCACATTGTCTCATCTCACGTTTCTAGCCATTTTTGGTTATGTGCTGTACATTACACCTTTTAAAAAACAGAAATAATTAAGGATTAGAATAATATTTTCTTTTTCCAAAGAGGATTTCCACTTGTTTCTAGCAGTTTCATTCATGAAATGAATGGATCTGGGAAGCAGTCCCTGTGAAAATCTGTTTATTTCTAGTTCACCCTTACTTGGAGATTTTAGCCTTTCAACATTTAATCCAAAGCAAGAGGGATTCACTAGGCCCCTATGCCTTGGCAGTCTTGGCTCTCCAATGTCGTCCCACCAGCCTCCCAGGCTTCCAAAAGCTCTAGTCAGCTTTTCAGCCTATTAGCGGCTTCTCAGGAATCAGTAAACGCATCTAGGGGTAAAAAGAGGTTCAAATAGATTTGAATTTTTCCAGATCTTTGCCCAGGAATTCTTTTCTGCCTTTTAGTTCACACATTTCTTAAAGTAATTTTTTTTCCAGGTTTTCTAATTATCCTCAGTGAGAAATTTGGTTCAACGTGCTGACTTTACATGGATAGAGCTTTTCAAATTAGTTTTTAAGTTTTGTATTTTAGCTATGAAGGCTGGACCATAGCAAGAAAAGAGAAAATACAGTTTGACACTTATGATTACTATCCCCCAAATTTAAACATTGTTAAGATAGGGGATTATCACAAAGTCAGGGGAACACGTGACAGCTATGTGCTAGGAATCTCATGTCAGGAATGTATAACAAGAGATGATGGTGCTGTCTCTGGAGAAACAATGCTCTGAACAAAAAGGGATAAACACTTAAGGTTCTTTGGAGGATTGATCGACAACCTACAGTTCTGAAACCAGCAAGAAAGAAAAAAACACATTGCTGTTCCTATGAAGCCACCATTAATGATCTCTTTTCACCAGAAAGTGGCTTTTAAAACAAACATTTTAAGTGATACCTTGAGATTATTGGAGAAAAATCAGGGAACATAATTTTATAGCCACTCCCTGTAACTTTTATATCATCTCTTCCTTGAACTTATTCCATAATATTAGAGAATCTTTGATATGGGAGGAGGGTGGTCAGACACACACACGAAAAAATGCACATTTTACAATATGACTTAAAACAAAAAGGAGGTATCCAACTATTGGAAAACAAGAGAGTATATTAATTACAATTGGTATTATAGACTTTTTTTTTTGGTGAGGAAGATTTGTCCTGAGCTAACATCTGTGCCAATCTTCCTCTATTTTGTATATGGGTCACTGCCACAGCATGGCTGCTGACAAGTGGTGTAGGTCTGCATATGGGAACTGAACCCAGGCCACCAAAGAGGAGTGTGCCAAACTTAACCACTAGGCCACTGGGCCAGCCCAGTATTATAGATTTTTAAAAATATACTCTTAGAACTGATAAGAGTGTTTAGAAAAGTGTCAAGATATAGAATGAATATATAATTTTTAAGATTTCATGAATACCACCAATAATTAGTTAAAACAAAAATGTCCAGTCTTAATTGCAACTAAAACGATAAAATACATGGGAATAAGCCCAAGAAGAAATGTGAAAACATATATTGCTGGGGATATTATTTTTAAGTCTGGCCCTGGATTAGGGACAGAACTGTCTTTATTTGGAAAAACATCTTGTTGAGTAGTGGAGAAAAAGGGAAACCATGAGGACTAGGAGAATTAAGAAAAAGAAGCAAAAAAGATACCTGAACTGTTCTGCATAATAACTAAAGGGGCATTTGGGGATGGGAAATGGCTAATGAACAAGGCAGGAGAGCCTAAGAGTTTTTAATAACCTAGGTGTTTAAGGTTCAATTTTATGCGCCCCCCAATCTTTTAGCCAAATCTCTTGAATCTACAAATGCCTTTTGAGAGTAGATTGTGTATGAGTGAGCACATGAATTTGTCTGTGAGAGTGTGTAAGTGTGTGTGTGCCTGTGTGCACGCATATGTGTGTAAATCAGGGAATGAGACAACATTCCACACCCAGGTCAATGGGTATAGAATGAGGGCAATCAAGATACGATGGCAATGATCCACAGATGGAACTTATTCGATCAGCTTAGACATGAGCTCAGAGCCAGAAGTGAGCATAAAAACAACAACACCACAAAATATTTTAGGGAGGACATTGAACTTCCATAAGCTATAGAACTGGAATCTCAGTGACAACTTATTTAGGTTTTCAAGGAAAAGGGAGATACTAGGTAAGGTCAAGGTTATATTTACACAAGGAAAAAACTCTACCAAACTACTGAGAGATATAAAAGAGGCTTGAAAACCTAGACAAGCCAGGTTCCTGGATGAAAAAACAAACTACTAAGGAGTGTCAATTCTTTCCAAGTTAATTTGAAGATTTAATGTGTTCCCAATCAATATCCCAAATGTGCTTTTAAATATTTTGACAAAATGATTCCAAAGTTCAGCTGGAATAGCTAAGAAAAAAACTGAAGAAAAGTGATGGCCTCAATAGATGTTAAAACACTGTAAACCTAGTCAGCATGGCACTGGTGCGGAAATAGATGGGCAAATCTATGAAGCGATATGCAACCAGGAAACAGGAGCCAGTACGTATAGGAAATTAATGCACAATCACAAACCAGGGAAAAAGGAAAGAGGCACTCATTGAACAGTGCTGGGACCATTTTTTAGCTATTTGGGAAATAATCTGCTCAATTCTCATGCAATGTTATCCAAATAAATTCCAGATGGGTTAAGAAGTTAGATATCAAAATGAAGCCATAAAAAACAGAAGGAAATGTAGTTGAATATTTGTCTGTTCTTTAAGTAGGAAAGGACATTCTAGCTTAAAAGAAATCTAAAAATATCTTAAAATATCAACATATTTGACAGCATAAAAAATACTAAATGTCTGTATTTTAGATAAACCTATTTGGAAAGTAACCAAGAAATTATATATAAGTATTTACATTAAATATAATAAAGTGTTAATATATCTAAAATCCATATAATTCAATAGGAAAATATTAACCTTGCCCCATCTGCTCCCCCACCTCATAATAGAAGGAAGATAAAAGATATGAACATATAGATCTCAAGAGAAAATGCTAATAAAAATCTGAAAGACATTTAAATACATTATTAAGACCACAAATGTGAAACTTTTAATAAAGTGGCATTTTTCCCTACCAAAAAAAGTAATACAATATATTTTAACTGAGAATATCTTCAACGAGGCCACTGTGAAATAGCCACCAAATACACGGTGTGGGGAATATAAGCAAGTTCAACATTTTCAGAAAATAATTTTGTATTGCATTGTGTAGATGGAGCTTTAAGTTATAACAATTTTTAACCAACTAAATCTCACATTCACAGAATTTATTTTAAAGGAAAAAATAAAATACAAAGATTAATGTCACAGATGTTAGCCACTGTGACATTTATAATAGCAAAACACCAACAAACAGATCTTGGCTTTCAATAATATAGATACACAAATGATATGGAATATTATGTAGGCTTCAATAAGGACTTTTTAAGAAAGGTTAGTGACATTGAAAAATGCTGAGAAAAATATAAAATTGTGTGTATAGTCTGATGACAGCTGAATAAAACAAGACATGAAAGAAGGAAAATATAAAACATTAACAATTATCTCTGAATGAAAGTATCACAGGTGATTATTTTATTCTCTTGATGTACAGTGTCTTTTGTTCCTATTTTTGTATAATAAACCCATATTGCTATCATAATACTTCATAACTTTTTAAAAGAAATACTAGGCTTTTGTGAGTGCAACTACTGTATACATCATTGCTTCTCCTGGTCAGAAATTTCTCCCCGTGACAGCACGTAGAATGCCAAGCAGAGGCACGCTAAAGCAGCCACAGCAGACATCCACTCCAGCAAAAGAGACAGGAGATGTCTCAGGTTTCCCGTCTTCTGGCCAAGCTGTTCCTTCTCTCTGGACTACCTGCTGCGTCTCCTTGTCTTCCTGGCAAATTCTACCGCACACTTGAACACTCCCTGACCCTTTGCACACCCGCCCAGGAAGAATTAGTTCTCCTCCTTCAGCAGTCCACAGGGCACGGCATTCCCTGCGTATTTGTTCCAGATTCTCCCTAGCAACTAGGCTTTCTCACAAAAGGCACAGGGTTTTCTCCACCTTACACTCTAGCCCACTGTAGCAGCTCAAGAAATATTTTCCAAAAGTTTGAGAACTTGAAGAGAGCTACAGGATTTAATGCATAAATCTTCTCTTCCAGCGATGTTTCTGTAAATGCATTTATTAATTTAATAAACCAGGATTAATCTCCTGTTATGAAATGATTCAAAGATTAATAAAGCCTGATCTTTGCCCTAAACAAGCCAGAAGTCTGAAAGAACTCAGATTTGTAAAGAATTAATTATATCAGGGATGTACAAGATTCTTCTAGTCTGCAAAATGCTCCCTTTTGGGATTTCTGATACATTTTGCTGCTAATGATCCCAGGAATAACATCTGAACAAAACACATGAAATAGTCTAAAACCACCTTTCTTTTCTGAGCAGAACGTTTAAGGGCAAAGACACAAAAACAAAGGGTAGCACCTTTTTTTCCTAATTCACCCCTGTGTTAATCAATAAAGACTTTGAAGCCGAAAAGGGATTCAAATGCAGTGAATTTTGGGAATGTGTTTGGAGATTCTTACTTTCTAAAAAGAATAATAATAATTTGACCTATCCACTGAGAAGTGCTGCTTTTGTCACCATCCCTAAAGCAGCAGTTTTTCCCTAAGAAAGGCAGAATACATTAAAGGAAGTGCATGTGTCAAAGAAGCCAGGGTGTAGGGGGCCTTATATTGATAACAAAATTACTTTACCTGCCAAGCTTGATCCTCTGTACAATCCTGTGAGGACAGCAGGCAGACAAAACGAGAGCCCCATGCCCTTCACAGATGTGAAACCAAAGGGTTAAGTTGTTTGCCCAACACCACACCTGAGTGACAGCCAGGGCAAGAAGGAGGGTGGAGCAGGTCTCAGACTCCAAGCCCAGCCTTTTCTCGACCTTGAGGTGCTGCCTGCCCTGGAGGGTGTTGCTGGAGTTGGGCAATGACAGGAACAAAGGGTAAAATGAACATTAAGGGCACAAACCCTGGGGCCGGGCCGCGGTGCAGGGGTTTAATTCGCTCATTCAGCTTAGGCGGCCCGGGGTTGGCCAATTGGGATCCCGGGTGTGGACATGGCACCGCTTGGCAAGCCACGCTGTGGTAGGTGTCCCACATATAAAGTAGAGGAAGATGGGCATGGATGTGAGCTCAGGGCCAGTCTTCCTGAGCAAAAAGAGGAGGATTGGCAGCAGATGTTAGCACAGGGCTAATCTTCCTTAAAAAAAAAGAACACAAATCCTTATCAGCAACAGGATGACTTCAGTAAAGTGACATCATCTAAGCTAAGATTCCTAAATACTCAAAAGACTGTGAGAAAACCAAAGCATGAAAGGAAAAGAAATGGTAATGGTGATCACTAGGAGGTCGGTGTTCATTGAGACCCTCGCAATGTTTGCTCCAGCCACATTGTCAGCATAAACAACGATAATTGTCTCTCTGCCCAGTCTCCCTCCCTGACTCTCTGCTTGGTCTCATGATGCCTAGCAGGAGGCCGTCACCCTGATCAATGAAGACAGAGACAGAGATCGTAAGTGAACATTGATGGACTCCAACGCTCGCCACACATTCTTTCAGAGCTTACACACCCTCAGATTGTGGGTGCTTGGATGGCAATTTTCTGCAAGAGGAGAGGGGCATCCAGAGTGTCTGCTGTACTGGCAGAGCCTTTCCTCACAGAGCCATCCTTGGAAGGGTCTTCTCTGCCCCGCACTCTGCCCCCTGTAGGTCTATGTCTTCACAAAATGGCTAGATGACTCTATGTCTTGGACTGACTACAGGGTAACCTGTGAAAGGGGATAAGGGTGGATATTCTACGTCTGCTATTGACTTACACCCATGTCTTTGTGGAACTGCACTGGAGAAGTCTGGCAAACATTTCTTTAAAAATTCTTGGCCGTTATTAATTTTTATCTAATTGCTATGGGCAGGTTTGGCTATCACGAGGAACTTACATTCTCTGTCTCTGTCTCTGTGTCTCTCTCACTGTCTCTCTCAGACACACACACACAAAAAAACCAGATAGATACCCACACACCTCCCTTGTTCATATTCACAACTTCTTTGGCCACAGATGATAAAAAAAAAAAGTCCTCTACAACTGTCCACTCAGCAGAACACTTTGGAGGAGACATGTGACAGGAATGTAGGGTCATGAATATAGTACTGAAGCATCAGCACCCATAACCCTCTGGCAACTCTCCTGAGAGCTCTGGGACCAAGGATTCACTCATTCTTTGGTCCTATTCCTCCTGAGACTCTGCCAGGAGTTAGGCACCATGCCAGGTGCTGAGAAGACAGAGATAAAAGGCAATCTCTGCCCTCAAAGAGAACTCAGTCTGGGGATAGGAGAAGTGAGGATCTCATAGAAGTTAGCCAACAATCTCAACACAATGTGAGAAGAACTTTGAAAAATAATAGCATAGATTTATACATTCACTGATTTCCTATTATGTACCAACTCTATTAAGTTCTCTGCATATATTATCTTGCTGAATCTTTTGGAAATTACTAACCTGTTTTACAGAAGAGGACACTAAAGTGCAGAAAGGTGAAGTATTTGGTCCATGGTCACACAGCTTGTTATTAATGGAGCCCAGGTTTTAGTTTGGGTAATGTGGCTCTACAGCCTGAGTTTCTTACCTGTTAGCTATAACATAGTGGGACAAGTACAGGCTGAAAAGGAGGCACATATACAACCTACACAGATCAAAAAAATCAAGGAAGGTTTCCCAGAGCACTTGGGAAGGATAAGAAGGAATTAGTCAGGCAGAACAGGGGAAGGGAGAGAGAGAGAGGCATAGGCAAAGACAAACGTATGAGCCAGTGTGGAGCTTCTAGGAACTTACTATCCGAATCATTTTCAAATTTAAGTGGATCTACACACAAAAGCATATCTTGTCCTACAAATTAAAGTGGGTAGAAACAAAGGCAAAATTTAGGCTCAAGCAGTTGAAACATTTGTTAGAATTTTTAGTCAAGCGGCAGAGTCAAAACAAGAGGTCCTATCAAGAGAGACTTCAGAAAAAAATCTAAGAGATCTCTTTGTATGGATGTACAATACTTTGTATGTCTCTTTGTATGGATTACCGGTGGGAATGAATTTATTTCTTCATCAGAATAGCATCCATCAGTTGCCTTCACTTCCAGGAGCATCATCCTCCAAAACAAAGCAAACTCTTAGAGTTACATAATAGACATATGAATGTGTCAATATAAAATGGCAAGAAAGAGAGCAGAAAAGAGACATTTAAAACCCTAAATTAAGCCAGAATAAAAGTATTTCAAGTGCCAGAGAGATAAGTCAAGAACAGACTGCCTGTAACCCCATGGACGAACACAGTCAAAGCATAGATCAAAGTCCGTGAAACGATGGGCTCAGCTTGTTGCTGAGAAAGCTTCTTGGCTGCCTTCCTTTGAATATTCACTTGAAACCATTTCTAACTGTGCTCATTTTCATCCTAATCCCTTTTATGAGTTACACTTTGGAGATAAATTTTATGTAGTACAAAAATGACCTCAATCATATTAACATTAACCAGAGCTTGCAACCCATAGCTGGCCTAAGGGCCTGGAACATGAAAGGAAATTTTAAGATCCCATACGTTTTGCCAAAAAAGCACAAAGAGGAGCGAATTGACAATCAGACCTAGCTGTTCAGAGTGCCCCCAAGGTGGTCACTTATACTTTTAAATGATAGGATTTACAGCAAATACATATAGAGCTCCCCCTGTTCAATAGGCAAACCAAAAGAAAAAGGAGATTTTCTCTTTTGGCATTACCAAGGACAGTTTTCCTGAAAAGCTTCTGCTATAAAACAACAAAAATGCTAAATGAATCATTAAAAATGTGTTGTAAATATGTTCTGTTTCTGGAAATAGTTTATTGACATCAACACTTCTGCTGAAAATAATGCTACATAGTATATATACAGTCCTAAATCATCTTTAAAGTGTCGAATTGCTGGCAGGTACTGAAGACTGCCAGGCCCTGTTGGGGAGAAAGTTGGAACCCTAAGAGAGAAAGTGAACACCTAAGGAGCACTAAACTGCTTTTTTCCTGAGAACTTGTGCCCATACCAAGAAACTGGACTTAAGATAGGACCTAGCTAGACAAAAATGACAGAAGTTGAGGTCAGGCCCGAACAGAGGTGAGGAATCTTATGAGACTGTCTCATTTTAAGTTGGGCCTCAAATGGCTATAGTTTCTGGATAATTGTGAACCAGAATTAAATCCATAGCACCTTCCTCCAAATTCTACCCCGGAGAACTGCAGGGAAGGTTGCCTTGGAACCAGTGAGAGCTCAGAAAGAGAGAAGGAGGAAGAAAAGGAAGGAAGGAAGGAAGGAGGGGAGGGGAGGGCAATGGAAGAGACTGGAAGAAAGGAAAGAAAGAAAGAAAGACAAAGAATGAAAGCAAGAAGAGGGAGGGGAAAAGGTAGTCCTGAGAAATTGTGAACATAGCTTGACAAAAAATCTAAATAAAATATTAGCAAACTAAAGCCAATAAATATGTGAATGATGATATATCAAGTTGGACTTAAAAAAGGAATGTTAATTTAATGTTAGCTTAACATTAGAAAACTAATCAACACAAATCACCATAGTAACAAACAAAAGGAGAAAATTCATATGATCCTCTCAATAAATGCAAAAGAAAATCTCCAAAATGTTTAACATCCATTCATTATAGAAATTGTTAGCAAATAGGAAAAAAGGAATTTCTCAGTCAAATAATATTACGTGCAACAAATGTGCAACAAGTGAATTAACAAGTAAAGATACAACCTTGAGAAATTGCCTTTGAGATTAGAAACTAGACAAGGATGTCCATTATCACCAGTCCTATTCAATATTCCAACTGGGAAGTCTCAGAAACATGGTAATGCAAGAAAAATAAACAGAATATATAAGAATCAGGAATAATAAAAGATAATATTTTCAAAAGATATGATTACATATCTAGGAAATCTAAATGAATCTATCAATGTTATTAAAATTAATAAGAGAATTTAGCAACTTTGCTTAATGCAAAGTCAACATGTAAAACTTAATCCTATTTCTATGCTCTGGCAACAAAAATTTAGAAAATGAATTTCTAAATGTATCATTTATAATATGACCAAAAAAGTATCTGGTACATAGGAATATATTTTTTAAAGAATGTGAAATATCTCTACAGGAAAAATTCTGACACCTATTAGTGAGATATATTTTAAAAGTCTTAAATAAAAGGAGAAATAAATCTTGTTCATTAACTGGAAAAACTCAAAATTGCAAATATGTCCATTTTCTTCAAATGAATTAATAAATTCCCTGTAATCATAATTAAAATTCCAACCCCCAGTGAAACTCACTGTTGACAACGCCGCTTCACACATCCACACACATGCAGCTCACACACGCTCACACAGTAAGAGTTCTAAGTCAGCTTTTTAGTGTCCCACTATTAAGCATTATGGTCAGACAAGGACTCCAAGGCAACTCAAGGTAGCCTGTGACATTATAGACAGAAGCTAAAGCAAACACACACACAAAAAGGAATTTGAAGAAAACAGAGACTGTTGCAAAGAGAAGTTCTTTTTAAATAATAATACTATCATTAAATCTTCACAGTGATGAGAAAATGCTGCATCCGTGAAACAAGAACAGAATAATGTATAAAAGAAAAACATTTAAAGATGGAAAAACTACATTGGCTGTTTGTAATAATAGCATAAATGAAAAACTCAAAAAGATGTTGGAAGATAAAGTTTTAGCACAAAAGAAACTGAAAATAGGAGAGGCAGGGTAAGAAAATTTGAGAAAAGTTCAGAAGGTCTCACATCTGATTAATACATTCTTCAGAAAGAGAGGGTCATCATAGAATAATATAAGAAAATTTTTCAGAAATAATGAACATGATTTTCCAAATCAGAAAAGTTATTTAAGTGTCCAGAGCAATGAATAAAAATAAATCCCCACCAAGACATATCATCGTGATATTTCAAGAAACAGAATAAAAAGACTGTAAAGCTTTCCAGGGTCCAGGGAGAGAGGAAATATATTGTTCACACACAGGATCAAGGGTCAAATGCCTTTTTCTTTGTCAATAGCCATAGCGGACACTAAAAGGCAATGGAACAATGCCTTCAAAGGATCTGACAGAAAATTATTTACAACCTAGAATTCTATACCCAAAGTATCATTTAACCATGAGAAAAAGACCAAACTAATACAAAACTATGGTAATCAAGACAGTTGATATTGACAAAGAGATGGACAAATTGATGGATGGAACAGAATACTACATCTAGAACAAGGCCTAGTACATATTAGGCATTCAATAAGTATCTTTTGAATGTTGACTGAATATGTAAACTTGGTGCGTGAGAGGCAGTCTTGCAGATCAGTAGACGAAGGATGGACTGTTCAATAAATAGTTGGAAAAATTAGATATCCATTTAGAAAAAATAAATCCAGCTCAATTATTTACACGACACAAAAATTGTTAAAACTCAAGGTGAAATAGAGATAAACCTGAAGGATAAAACTTACAAAAAAAAACATAGAATGATATCTTTTTAACTTCACATGCATAAATATTTCTTAAACAAGACACAAAAAGTTTGGTCCATAAAGAAAGATTGTTAAATGTGGCTACATTAAAATTATGAACTTCCGTTTATCAATGATATCTTAAAGACAGTGGAAAGGCAAGCCACGACTGGGGGAAGATATTTGTACATGCATAACCAACAAAAAATTAGTATCCAGGAAAAAAAAAACTCTTAAAAATAAGAAAAAAAGGCAATTCAACAGAAGAATGGGCAAAAGATACAAGGAATTTAATAAATATAAATGAAAAACACATGAAAAGATTTCAAGCTCATTAGTAGTCAGAGAATTCAAATTCAAATCACAAGAATATTGGCAAATCAGTCTGATATATTGCCGGCAGGAATGTAGATAAAAGGAATTTTTATGTCTTACTTGGAATATATATTGAAACTACTTGGGTAAACAATTTGGCATTTCTAGTCAATCTCAACATTTATATAATCTATGAAGTAACAATTCTACTCCTAGATGATATCTAAAAATTTTTTATATAAAAATGGACTTGGAAACATATAAATACTATTCATAACAGCAATATTCATAATAGCATAGCACAAAAGCTCAAATGTCCATCAACAGTAGAATAGATAAATAAATTATGATTCATTTATACAAAGTTATTTGACACAACAGTGGAGAAGAATGAAATCCATCCACACGTAACAACATGGATGAATCTTAAAAACAATACTGTGAGCTGAAAACAAGTAACAAGAATTTATAGTGTAAAATACTATTGATTTCATGCTCAAAAACGTTCAAACCAAAAATTATATTCTGTAAGGATTCATACATTTGAAAACATACAAAAATTCAGAAAATACTAAACTAGAAATTCAAGTCAATAGATCTTTCTTGGGGGAAAGGCAAAAGTTGTGATTACAGAAGGATACAAAAGGGTCTTAAAAATTGGTAATATTCTGTCTTAACTAATTCTGTGTCTTAACGTTGGTAATACTCTATGTCTTAAACCGGAGGGTGAATGTGTAGTCTTTGTCATCATTTTTTTTTAAGGTCCAAACTTTTTTTTTTTTTTTTTTGAGGAAGATTAGCCCTGAGCTAACATCTGCTGCCAATCCTCCTCTTTTTGCTGAGGAAGACTGGCCCTGAGCTCACATCCATGCCCAACTTCCTCTATTTTGTACATGGGATGCCTACCACAGCGTGGCTTGCCAAGCGGTACCATGTTCGCACCCAGGATCTGAACCGGCGAACCCGGGTGCCAAAGCGAAACGTGTGCACTTAACCACTGTGCCACCGGGCAGGTCTCCATCTTTTTTTTTTTAAAGATTGGCACCTGAGCTGACAACTGTTGCCAATCTTCTTCTTTCTTTTTCTGCTTTTTCTCCCCAAATTCCCCCAGTACACAGTTGTATATTTTAGTTGTGGGTCCTTCCAGTTGTGGCATGTGGGATGCCGTCTCGGCGTGACCGGACGAGCTGTTCCATGTCCGCACCCGGGATCCGAACCGGCGAAACCGTGGGCTGCCAAAGTGGAACAGTGAACTTAACCACTCGGCCACAGGGCCGGTCCCTGTCATCATTTTTATATCTTTCATATACTTTATATTTTCTTTTGGATATGTGAAACATTTCATAATTTTTAATAAAACAAAAAAGAATATGGAAAAAGTAAGACTGTGGAACTGACATCCAAGTTACCCATCCTACAGAACTGAGAATTTTCCACATTGTATAACTTAGAAACAGTACTCTGGAAGCTTGTCAAGTCACTACCAGAAGTCTAACCAACAAATGATGGGCAAGTTCATCATTGACCAGCCTGATACGTTTGTGCTGCGCTAGTTGGGTCCATGTGAAAAGCTTTGGCTTTGGAGTCACAGTTCTAGGTTTGCAGCTTCTGAAATTGAGAGAGGCTCAGTTTGCACATGTATACAGTGAGGATTGACAGCAAGGATTGTTTAAAGATTAAATGAGACCATGGGTGATAAGTACCCGGCATACTTCAAGTACCAGAAAATGTTTGTTCCTTTCCCCTTTCATACAGTCTTTGCCACACTTTCATATTAAGCTCCCTAGTGCTTTGACTGCACCAGGTAACAGTTTTCTGTAACAGAACTTTGAGTTTGGAGAGTATATTATCTATTTGAAAGTTATTTTACAAATATTATTGCATTTGATCTTCAAGTTTATACTTCAGAAGAAATGACTATGCCAATTTGCAAACTGATGTTCACAGAGATGAAAGCAATAATGTCCAAAATTCAGGATAAGTCCTGGTTGCCACTATTACATCTATTATTCCCCAAAACATTTTTTAAGTCCAGAGAAAAGCTCCAATATTGTGACATCTAAGTGACCTCTTTCAGACCACTCCCTGACCCAAAAAGTATTTGCTATCCAATGTTCTCTCATTTGGGACTTGGGATTCTATGGTCCCTAGACTGCTAAAGCCCTAAAATTACAAAATCAAGCACAGAATAATCCCAAGATTTACCCAAATTTCGAAAAGCAGAAATATATTCAAGGATGTTTTAGATACACTCGAACACTTAAGGCAAAAAATCACTAGCTGGAAATAATGTAATTTCACCTCTGAGGCCTATTTCTGGTACATTCCCTTGGGAAGAGCTGCCACATAATTATCAGTCCTATAAATTAAAAAGAATGTTCCAGTAGGCATCGTCCCCAGACCTCCAGGCTCCATAGAGCTTAGAAGGAAACATTGACACTTGTGACAAAGAATGCTCTTCCAATGCAGCCTCCCTCTCGGAGGGCCCTGCCCAACCCTGGGCCTAATTAATTTTGTTCAACTTTTATTTTGTGACTTTATCTGCATTGAGAATAAGTCACCAGCAACCTCAAATGCTGACCATGCAACCTACAGGACAGCCAGGAGGTGCAGAGTGTGCCGATGAGGCATTATCTTCTTTTATCTTTTGTACTGAACAGTGTTTTTGAGAGCAAATCCTATAAAAAGCTGTGTGTCTCCATTGGCATCATTGTGAAGAGCCCCCTTCCAACAAGACTCAAAGGATTCTTTCAGAGAATTTTATAGAGCCATCATGACCCTTAAGGGGAAAGTCCCTTTCCTAATTGGCAGCAAAAAGTGAGCACCATCAAAGCCCTACTCCCAGACCATAATGGTGGTAAGGAGGAGCTGTGTGACTGGCCGTAAAACCCAAGAAAGAGTGGTGACCTAGAGTGGCTTTAATAGCCACTCACAATCCATCCACATGCACTGACATATTTCATTTATTCAGGCTACTGCAAGAGGTGAGAAAAAAGAAGGTGCCTAGTATGCCTTTTGTTCTCATTTCTATTTTTGGCCCTCTGAGGTCCTGATTATTCCAAGAGAATCTTTTCCCTGGCTGTCAGAATAGGTGTTCTGAGTTTTCATCAGCAGAAAAAGACTCTTTAAAATGTCAGGACTTCCTACCAACTTATAAATGAGAATAAATTGACTTTCATTGAACTTTGAGTATCACATGCTGAGCGAGGCACTTTACATGTTGTCTCAGTGAATCTGCCCAACAACTGATGGAAGATGGGTCAACTCAAACACAACTCCTCAGATGTGCAGAACAAATAAGTAACATTCTTTGTGTTATTTAAATGCTCTCCCCTTGCCCTTAATCCCCTAGTTCCAAAAATGGCAGAAATTACAGGGGAAAAAACAAACTTTATCTTGGCAATCCAATGTTGTTCTGTTTTGAGTAATTACTCAGTCTTTCTGCATTTTGGCCCATTCTCAAGTGTTCTCCTCTTCCACTTCTCCTTCCCAAGATAGTAGGAAGTTTCAGAGAAAAGCCTATCCATTCCATTGCCCTTTGGAAGGGCACCTGCTCTTCATGCAGTTGGTAGTGGCTGACAAAGGCCATTATTTGTGTACACAGGTGAGAGGGCAAGGCGAGAGGGCATTGCTGGTGCAGTGTTAGGGATCTTCAACCATTGGAACCAACAGAGCCTGGTTGGAAGGCTCTGAGGAGGAATCATAGCATTTCTGAGCTAAACAGGACCTTGAGGATGAATCATAAGTGAGAGTTTTCCAGAGCGGAAAAAAAAATTTTGATTTATAAATTAAAGTTTTATATATTTAAAAAATAAATATTCATTAAAAAATAAAAAATAATGACTTTAGCAATAAAGGCAAGGAGAAAATTCCAGGTTAGGAGCAGAGCAACATTTACAGTGGCTTAAAGGTGAGAGAGGAGCAGATATAAGGGAGAGCAAATATGTCTACCTGACTGAAGCAGAGGGCTCCATGGGATGGAAGACAAGGACAGCCACAGGCTGAGAGGTGGCTCTGGCTGGAAGAATATCTTAAAGTCCATAATGAATTAAGCCAAAGAGTTAGCATCAATGCAGGATGGTGAGAAGGTGACGGTCGTAGTTAAAGTGAAATATAAGGTAAATGGCTAGAGACGTGACTACGCACTGTGTCCTAACAACTATTCTAGTCAAAAAGGGAGACAGCCCAGGGTGTTCAGAAGCCAAAGTTTGGAGAGAGAAAGTTTGCTGGATGTAGATAGACATCATCAAAGGCAGAACATGAACAGGATGAGCGGGCAAACCGGTCCCTGCCTGGAGTAACCAAGGAAACCGCCCCTGACTGGACAGAATCTGAGGAGGTCAAGCTCAGATCATGGCACCATGTTTTCTTTCACAGGACTTTGTTCAATTTGGAGAGGACTGACAGCTGGAACTTTTTCCTTTACAGATGGTGAGGGGAAAAACATAGATACCCACTTTTGGAAGTAAGCTTTGGGGTTACTTAGCAGAGACCGAAGCGAAAAAACCACACTTCTCCTCTGACAAGGCCCAGGAGTTCATTAATGGTTTCTGCCTCTAGGGAGAGAAAGTCAGGCTAGATTTGAAACTAGAAGAAAAGAAAACCTGAGCAAGAAATTAATGAGAGGCATATCTTACATTGAGAAAAGCAACTTTCCTGGGCTTAGGTGAATATTTTTTTTAACTAGAACTTTTATCTTAACTACGGTTATCACGGACAGAAATATGTCTCTATATTTATATTTAGAGATATCTATAGATTCGGAGTTGGCAAGTTTATATTGTATATGTAAGAAATTTAATTTTGTAGAAAAAAAATACAAGCCAGTGATTAAGAGTTTGGTCTCTGGAGTTTAGATTTTAATCTTGGCTCTCCATTTAGTGCCTGTCTGACGTAGGTCACACTATTGAAACTTCAATTTCCATCACCTAGAAAATAGGCTCATTTCCACATAGCACTCTATTATCTGTAATGAAAATGAATTCTCCCGTTTATCGTGTCTGCTGATTTTCTGTCATGGTTGTTTTCATATACGCTTTGTAATTTTCAGCTTAGCTCATCTTCATCAAGAGCTATTTCCTGTGGGAGTTCCATGCAACCTCAGCTGCGGAGGACACCTCATGGGACAGTTTTGTGTTTACCTCCTTTACTAAACCAATTTTCCTCAGAAAGTCATTCTCAGGATTAAATAAGTTAATATTTGTGAAGAACTCAGAATGGTATGTGTGGCTGTTCTTAATGATATAAATACTCAACAAATGAGTATTTGTTGAAGGAAATTTCTTGGTTCAGAACTCTCACATCTCCAGAAGAGTCTCAGGATTCCATTTCCTCACAGATGACTTTTTTTTTGATTACCCAAGGTACCTGTTGTGATTGCTGTGTCCCTGGGACAATGGACAGAATTTTTCTAGGCCCTGATTAAGTCTTTCCCAGCTTTGCGCGTAGGCAGGGGACTCACTTCCAGGCACACAGGATCCTTGGCTTCAACATCCATCCATTCTCTCCCCTCACTCGTGACACTCTAGCCTCTTAAGCTTGTATAAGTTTCAATAGCTCTGTGGGTCTTTTGGATTTAACCTGCTCTCATGTTCTGGCTTGTTTCCTCTTAGTTTCTAGATCTTCAGAATTTCCCTTGTCTGCTTTTGAGCTAGACTATGGACTTTCTGACTTGATTACACTGTAACAACGTCGTGAGTTGGGAATGTGCACCCTACACTGCCCACATCAGTTCAGTCTACCATATTGACTGGAAGTCACCTACCCTACATTTTTAACCATCAACACCAGTGGTAAAAAGGCCACAGCATACACCATAAAGACAGCTCAAAAACCAGGAAATACCCCAAACCATTGGATGACCAATAGTTTTTAACACCTACATTCAAATGGTTCTTAACATTTATCAGTACTGTCATTTCACGCAATGATATCTGATCATGTCTGCATTACTATCTAAAAAGCAGCTTTGTTCACCTTTGTAACATATTTCCATTGTTAGTTTAAAATTTAGGAATATAACTCTGTGCTCTTGGGGATAAAATCACATTTCTTTTTGGTGTTTTCTGGATTCCCAAAATTACCTCGATACAGTTTGTTTTTATTAGACTATTGGCTTCTTCATTAAGATTTCATGCTGTTAGAAGTGAATACCTAAAATGCATGTTGCAAATACTGTGTGCAAGAGCTCACTCACCCAATCTATTTTTATCTTTTTGAAGTAACCAGAGATCATATTTTAAACTGGTTTAATAATTCTAATGAGCCTGCTATTAATTGAAAAAGTTTAAATAAATATTACCAAGCAGAATTTTTAATTTCACATATTACGGAAAATCTCATTGATTCTAACTAAAACAAGAGTTACCCAAAACTTCACCCAAATCCATAGTACTACTGCAACAGGAAGAGAAACATTGAAGAAACAAATGATTTCAGCCAGTATTTTACTTCTACTCCTGGAAATAGCCATGTAGACAGCAATACTCCAGAACTCCTGACCAGAGCATGCTAAGCCATCTGTCCCTCTAGTAAGAGATCCACGGCATGCATCTATGAGTATCAAACAAAAGAGGAAAAAACTTTGTTCAGCCTCAATGTCTCAAAAAGGATCATTCAATTAAACACACTATAGTACAGGGCATATGGTAAAAGATAATACTACATAAAAATATGATTATATACTATTCAACCCCATGGAAAGATATTGATAATGTTTTAGGAGATAAAAGCTAGTAGAAATATGACCCTATTTCTTATAAAATGAAATTTATTGTAAATAAATAATATGGAAGTAGGGATGGATCCTCGTTTTGTACAGCCTAAAGTTTATACAGTATGGGCAGGATCGTTTTAGGAAAAGAAAATGAAACGATGAAGACAAAATTACCTGGGCTCCTATCAGTGCCTGGAAAGGCACCTATGCGAGCTTCATTAGCCCCATATAAATCTGCCTTTGTCTGAAAGTTTCTACCACCAAGTATTAACAGGTACATGTTTAGGTAATAGAATTTCCAATGATCCTTTTCCATATTCTCTCTGTCCACCATGATTTTCTTAACTTTCTAGAATAAAACAAATTACTCATTTAATAGGAAGAAAAATACTTTCAGAAAAACCTTTGATAAAGTAACCTTTGGAGGAAGATTTACACAGCCTGAGCAAAAGAATATTGATTTCAAATGTCAGACAGGGCCCACCTAGGTCAAGTATATGCTTAGAAAAATACGTGGAGGATATTGGATTTTAACAATATCTTAAAATATATATATGTATTTTTTTAAGACAAAAAACAGTTAAGAATGACTGAACTCACACTCTGTAATGAGAACTACATGGATTTTACTTTGGGACCTGTACTAAATATGAAAATAATTAAAAGGTACAATGTTTTTCTGATATAAAATGGTCAGTTATCCTTTATTTCATTTTTTTCATTACACCCTATATGGAATCACAAAGTCCTATCAGTTCTACCTCTTTTTTTTAAGTCCAAACTGTTTCTCCCTCTCCCGCTATCCTAATCTGAGCCATGGTCAGTGCTGGCCAGGCCCACATGCCATCCTTTCACCTAGTCTCTGCTTCTGCTTGGGCCCCACACCTACCTCGGTCCATTCTCCACACGGCAGTCAGTCATCTTTCAGAAACGTTAACTAGATTGTGTTGCTCCTGCTTTAAAAACCCCTCAGTGGTTCCTCCATGCACTAGGAATGGTATGCAAACGTGGTCTGCGTGACCCCCAAGGCTCTGCGTGTTTGGCCGCCTGTCTTCCTCACCAGCCTCACTTGTAATTCTCCCCTTGCTCACACCTTCCCACCACATTCCTTTCCTTCCTTCTCATTAAGCAACAAGTTTCCTGCTTCACTGCCTTTGCACTTTCTATTCTCTCCACTGGGGAAGCTTAACCCCCAGTTTTTCAACTGCCTGACTGCTCCTTATCCTACAGGATTCTTAGTGATTGTTGCCTCTGAAAGGTCTTCCCCCTCACCCTCCTAAAGCTGCAGCTCCACCCACCACACCTCCTTACTTTCTAAGGCAGCACCCACAACATTAATAGAAGTTCTGTCTCACGGGCAGAATTATGGATTCTTTTCTTTTCTTCTCTATAAATTTTTGATTTACTAAATTTTCTAAAATAAACCAGTATTTCTTTAATAAGAGGGATTAATTGGTAATTGTTTTTAAATCTCTGGACTAGTAGAGAAAATTAATTTGTTTGCCCCTGTGTGAATTTGCCTGAGTCTACTGAAAGTAACCCACCAATGGTCCAGAACTTACAGAACTTCCATGCTGCTGGCACACTCCAATTCACTCAAGGCCCTGCTCAAATCTCACTCCATTGTGAAGCCTCATTAGGTCATCCAGGAAGAGATGTATGCCCTTCCTCTATATTCCCACGGCTTCTCATAAGTACTTCCACTCCAGCTCTCATCAAACTGAATTGTAATTATTAGTTTAAATCCATTTCCTCCAGCAGTCAGAACTATGTATTCATCATTTCACCCCCAGTACCTGGAAGAATACAGTGCTGAGGACATTTAAAGTCTCTGATTTATATTTGGATAAGTTAATATGGAAGGAATTTCCCCCTCATTTTCATAAGAAATAAGAAAACGTAAGAAAATCTAGTATTTGGGGACCATAGGGTATAAAGACCTTAGAAACTATTTAGTTCCATTACCCAGCTTCAGCTTGAGCATTTCAAGGGACAGGAAACTCACCCTCTGGAGGAAGTCAATCCTACATGGGACAGTTCTGGCCAACAGAATGTTCCCTCCTTTTCTGATTCCCAAATGGCCTCCTGTAGCTTCTTATCTTTCTTTTTCTTTTTTTTGACCAAGAGTTTTTTTAAAGCCCACCAAACTGCTTTTTTTTTTTTTTGAGATTTTCCCTTAGCTAACATCTGTTGCCAATCTTCCCCTTTTTTTTCCCTCCCCAAAGCCCCAGTACATAGTTGTATATCCTAGTTGTAGGTCATTCTAGTTCCTCTGTGTGGGACGCTGCCATACCGTGGCTTGATGAGCGATGCTATGTTCACACCCAGGATCCAAACCAGCAAACCCTGGGCCACTAAAGCGGAGCATGTGAACTTAACCACTCGGCCATGGGGCCGGCTCCCTTATATTTCTTTAATAAATCAGATCTATCATCTGAGAGGCAGACATCATGACCCCATTCCACATGAAATATTTCTAGTTACTTATATAGGCCATGATTGATTGGTTTCAAAATCCTGGTCTTTGCCCATTTAACATGCCCCAGTGTTTCCATATCTCTTAGAATGTGGACAGTTCAGCCTAAGGTAAAGGAGAATTACCACCTCCTTCATTCACAAGTCTGTTTCTATCAATATGTCCAGGATCCAGGATCAAGAATGCATCAGCATTTTCGACAGCCACACCACCCTTGCCGTACTGAACCAACTGTCAACCAAGACTCTAAGTTTTTATTAATCTGCATGCTTCCCATTCTACACTCGTACAGCTAGTTTTAAAGCCTTTGTGCATAAAGCGCATTTTTCTTTAATTTTATCTTGTTAGATTTGGTTCCACTTCCTGCCTCTCAAGACTTTCTAAAATATCAAGGCATTGGCTCCTCTCCTAGCTTATGTCATCTACAACTGTAATAAACATGCTTTCTACACATTTGTCCAAATCATTGAGAAAAATGTGGCCAAAGAAAGTCAGCATAAAACATCTATTGCTAGTTGGATCTAAGGCAAATATCCAAAACATGATGCCATTTTATGTTAAGTGACATAAGGGAGCTTCAAAGCAACTAGAAGGAGGAGGAAAAGAACACAGTTGGCGAAGTGAAGAAAGGGAACACAGGGAGGATGAGAAGGGAAAGGGATTAGGAAACAATCAACAGAAGGGATAATATTTGAATGAGAATTGAAGCATAGAAGATATTACAATAGGCAGAATTGTACAAATAACATTCCAGGCATGAGAAGCACATTCACAAAATTCTGTGGAAGCAAATCACATAATATACTCATTCATTCAGAATTTACCTACTGTGCTATGTGCCAGATACTATACTAGGTAAGAGGACAGAGTGATGATCAAAAATAGACACAGTGTCTGCCCCTGGAACTTATGGTCTAGTGAGACAGACAAGCCAATGCTCAAACAAATTAAAAATTGCTAGTTTGACACATGAATATATTTGGATACAAGCAAGTTTTCCAGTTCAGTAAACATCTTGAAGAATTTAGGGTAGTACCATGTTATATATCTGGAAGATGCAATGAATCTGAGAATGGTACATTGTGGATATTTGGCTAAGAAGCAATGGGGAGCCATTGAATATTCTTGAATAAAGAGATAACCTAATCTGTTTAAGAAATAAGCTTTGAGACAAATAACTTGGCAGCACCTTGCAGAATCGGCTGGGAAAATAAAAGACTGGTAGTTGAGAAATTTTGTTAAACTAAGGCAAATATTGAATGGGAGATAACGAGGGTCTACACTATAATTGTATAATTGGGGATGGAATGTGAGAATCATTAAAGAAGTAAAATTAGTAATGTATGAACAGTGGCCTGGAGATAGAAAAGAAGAGAAAGTAGTCAAAGGGGGACCAATGTATAAGCCCAACTGACTGAGAAAATGGTGATAACTCCTTTAACAACACTAAAGATGCTAGAGAACTGAGTTGATGTGTGAGGAAAGATGCAAATAGGGTATCTAGAAGGCCATAGTCAGCAGGAAACTGGAAATGAGGGGCCAGAGCTTAGGAGAGAAGTGAAGGTTGCAGAGGGATGGAAGTTGAAGCCTTGAGAGTGGATCCTAGTATTGAGAGAGAAATAAAAGACAGCTTCCTGACCCAGAACTTGGAAAAAGATCCTGCTAGAAAGAGGCCAGAAGGTTAAAATGGGAGCAAAGAAGACTGAAGTGAAACCTGTAGAGAGGCATGTCCATCCTCCTTTTTCAGAAGACCAAACCACCAACAAGGAAGAAAAGCAAGTTCAACATTAGGTTCTTGTCTTCACAATTCTTCTCTCTCTGCAATATTTATGAGGCACCTGTGATTATCATATAGCCTTATATGGCATCTGGCCTCCACCATCTTGGCAGTAGAAATGGCCATCATCCTGTAATCGGTCAACAGAGGGTCACTGGCAGTGGACTCTCGGTGTAGCAGTTCAGTCAGTTCACAGGGCAAGACAGGCACTATGGGTTTAATTTGGAGCATGCTAGAAATTCTTTATACCACATTGTATTACCTATTGCTCCTACAAACTCATAGGCAGCATGGCATCTTTTGTTTTTGTGCTTTCCACTGAGACTAGTTTCAGCCTGAAATGTAAGCTCCTACTTACTCAAAGGAACAACCAATTTGGTAATGCTGGGGCACCGTAGGCATGATTTGCATCTTAGTATTTTGTGAGATGTAAGTGAAAGATGGTAGCAGAGCCCAATCCATAATGTATTTGTTCTATTCTATCAAGAAGAGATAAAAAGAACTGTAATGTTAACTACACCTAAGAATATATTTCTTCGTATAATTTGAGTGACATGAATTATCAGTGGAGACACGTAGTCTCATATATATACACCTGCATGCACATACACACTCATACACACACACAAGCGAGACCAATTGTAGAAGAACAACAGTAGTCTTTCTAGGGAAAGATAGCCAAGCATGACACTTTACACCTCTGGAGGAAATCATGGCAGTTTCCACTTAAATTATTTCTTCGACAGTCATACATGCACATACACACAAGCAGGCAACATGACCACAGGGGACTGCCCTGGTTGGAACTAATCCATACAGCACTTTTAGTAAGGATTCAGATCAAAATAACTACTAAATCAAGTGAAGAAGGACACAAAACACACACACACACACACACACACACACACACACAAGTGTTAATGGAAAGAGATCATAAGGGATTTCAGTATTGGCAAAAAGCCTCACCAAGAAACCCACAGACCAATGAACATTTCCGAAGCAGCAGAGTTAGCCTAGATTTGGTTTCCATGGCAATACATGCAGAATGGAGTTCTGTTAACTACCTTTCCTGAAGAGAAGGGTCAGAAATCAGGAAAATACTTCATTTAATGATTAAAAGGTAATTATCAAAAGCAATCACAATGGCACTCAGCACTGTCAAAAATAACTGTTGTATGACATTGTGGCTTTTACCCTGGTTAAAAACAATAAAAGGAGAATTTATAAAAGTCGCCAAATAATATGGTGATTTTATGCTGAACCCCAACAGATCTATATAAATAAAAAATAGATGATTTAGGGCTGACCACAAGCCACTGTGCCTAAATTTGGACGCCTTGAACAGTGTTAGTGACCACCAGAAGGAGCTGCAACCATGGAGTCACCTATGGATGTGGTCTTTAGACTTCAACACTCCCCTGTAAAGAATCCTAGAATATCTCAGAAATTCATCCTTCTTACTCTACAGAAAGCATTTAACTCTAATATAACCACATGTGCAAAGTAAGCCTGCTTACTTTCACAGGCTGGAACCAGGAAAAGTGATGATAATTATGTGTTATTAACTATGTCATTCATTCAGCCTTCAATGATTTGCTACACACGTGCTCTATGTCAGGCATACTGTTGAACACGCAGCATACAAAGATGGAAAAGATAGTCTTTCCCTCAAGGAGCGCAGAGTCTATCAGGGAGGCACAGCTGTGAGCTAATGAGTATAACATAATAAAACAAGTACTCCAAAGAAAGATATTATCCTTCATTGGCTCATTGTTACCTTAGGATAAAGTCAGAACTCCTTCACCTGGCTCCAAGGCCCTCTGGAATCTCTGGAATCAAAGCTTTCTGGCAGCTCTTGAATCTCATCCCCGCTAACTCCCCCGACCATGGATGTTCCAGCCATTACTGTCCTTGCTGAGTTCTCTCTTGCCTCCAGTTTTACCACACGTTGCTCCCTCTGCTTAATCATTCCCTGACCCCTCATCTGGCTCCTCCTAGGGATCCCTCAGTTCTCAACTTAAGCCTCACTTCCCAGAAGTGTTAGGTCCTCCTGTCATATGTTCTCATGGTTCCATATGCTTCCCCTATTAGAATTTCTCACTTTAGTGGTTTTAGTCTTCAATTATCTATCAAGGTCATTGAGGAATGTGATCACTTCTTACAGGTTACCTCATATCCCCAATTGTAAGCACTGGATGTGGGACATAATAAATCTCAAATACATATTGAATGAATGAAATTGTCAGGGGATAGGTAAGCACAGAAGAGCTAATTAGCATAACATGGCCTAACCCTCAGCACAGAGAAGATGCTGTTGCTAATACCAATGTTTATTGTGATGTAGCAGTGTAACTGAATAGATTACAAATTAATCTGAAAACCTTTATAGAATGCAGAAATTTCTACAGAGCTGGTTCTGTATCTGGATTAACTCATTTTCTACCCAGGAAAAGAATGCCTAAAACTTCTGATGGCTTAGTAAGAACTACTGTGAAAACACATAAATTTAGACTTCAAACATTTGAAATTCAGAGTAACGCTCATAGAGCGCTGACATTTCCATGCTTTCTCTAATTATAAAGGATTGTTAGGCAGCTGGCATGTATGATGGGTATGTCATGAGGTGAGTGACTTTAACAAGCAGAACATACTAAGGTGTGTTCCGAGGTATAGTAGACAGAACACTCAACCAAGAATCAGAAGAGCTGGTTCTTGTACCAGCTCTGCCACTAACTAACTCTCATGAACCTCTCTGGGTCCCAAACTCCTCACCTGTAAGATGAGCAGGTTGGACTCCATGACCTTCATGGTTATATACAACCCAATCTGTCCTTAAGTCTAAGAAAAACACACCCAATTACATATAAATGATTAATAGGTTAATTATTCTAGAAAATCAAGTCTTCAAGGGCCTTTAACACAAGTAATGTGTTCCAAAGAGTTATTATTACAATACTACCTTTAAAAATGAAATTTTTATTACATAGATATTCTATGATATTCACTAGGTCTCCCTGGCCTAGCTCAGATGAGGAAGTTTTGCTGAATTTGATAACTGGAATAAACCCATGCACCCTGTAGAAGTAGGGCATGAGGCAAGGGAGTCATGCTCACAAACATATTTCATCTCATCTCTGCAGGTTCAGGGCCAACAGGGAGAAATGGACACAACAGGATCAGTTCAAGCAACAACGTCACGGGAGAAGCTTCTACTATTCACCTCTGACGATAAATTGTTCACCATCTCAAAACAGACAGTCAATAACTTTTTAAACCAGTGAACCTACCCAGGAAATGAATTTTAATAAAAACAAGGACAATTTTAAGCAAAACAGGTAATAAAAATATCAACCACATCATCTCAAAATATGAAAACACATGCTAAAATAAAATAATGCAAAAAAACTCCCTCAAATTATGAATAAAAAGAATAAATCAACGAGTCACTTGAGTAATTGAGATCATTAAATATCCACTGATGAGGTCACTGACTTTCTTTATACATATATTACTAGTATAGGGACATCCAATTCCCACTGCTTTCTTCTCCTAATCTAATTACCCTCCAATATTTAGATCTGTTTCCAATCAACATATAAATTGAAAAGTGTAAAACAGAAACACTCTTCTAGAGAGACTATTTTCTTCCTTCCTTCTTTTCTTTCTTCCGTTCCTCCTTCCTTCCATCGTTCATTCATAAGAACAGCATTATTTGGCATCTATTATATAACTGAAACAGTTTAAGGTTCCCAGGGGGATATTATTCTTTTTACAGAAAATGCAGGCACTAGTCTTGAAACACAATCTATTGAGGAGATAAATCAAATACATGAAACAACTAGAAATCACTTCTAAGGGTAAGCAAGAATAAGAGAACTCAGTATAATCTGTACATCAATGTGCTGAAAAATAAAACTGTCTTTGGGCAGGGTTAGTCTTGGAGATTGCCTTAGAAAAGATGACATTTGAAATAGATCTTAAATAGTTGATTGGATTTGTTATGTCAGAAATTAAGGAAGTGCTCAAAAAAGGGAGTGGGGAGTACAGGTATCGCAAGGATATACAAAGAGACTGTATCCAGCTTGAAGGGGCTTCTGCTGGCTAAGTCCGGAACAATTTCAGCATCAAAAAAATTAAGTTCAGTAATGAATTATAAACAATTGAAAAAATGGAAATTCATGAGTCTATATAAATAATAATTAGATAAGTGAATAGAGAACTGAGAAGTTAGATAAGTAAATAAACAACCACTTACAGTAGACTGGTGAGGGCTAACTGGTAAACAGGGAAGGAATGCTGGTACTGGCGTTGAAAAAATCATCATTTTACAGTCATTGTAAAGACTGGATCAGGCAAAAACATCAATAGATAGAAATTCAAGGGGAACCTTCATAAGAAACAATATATTTGCTTGTCTCTGTGCAAACTGCTTATTAGCTGCAAAGGAGAAAAATAAACAGTAATATACAGTGGAGAAGTTGGGCAACACTTGACTGGGTGATCAAAATGAGCATGACCGAGGAGGAACAGATGTGCATCCTGCGTCTCCAGATGTGATTCCCTGAGAAGGACACAACATCACCTGCGCAGTATTCTAGCCAAGACTACGTAATCTTAATCTAACCACGATTAGAGGAAACACCAGACAAACACGATGTGAGGCACGTTCTTTTTAAAAGAGGGGGGAAGGACTTTGTGTATCAATGCTATAAAAGACAAAGAAAAGCTGTGAAAATTTTTCAGACTAAAAGTTGCTAAAGAGACAGACAACTAAATGTAACCTCTGACCCTAGATTGGATCCTTCGCTGGAGGGGGAACTTACTATAAAGGACATTAGATCAACTGAAAAAACTGAAATATGAGTGATCAATTAAAATATTATATCGATGCAAATATACACGTACATACATATAAGCATATATACACAGAGAATAAAAGAGGGGCACTCAGGGCCTGGCCAGATGGGGCCTCCTGTAATCTGGTAAAGCTCTACGTCTTGACCTTGTCGGTCGTTACAAGTATACAAGTTTTATACATTTTTCTCCTATCTCATAATTTTAAAAGTTAAAAAATAAGATAAAAATACTCACACACATACATAAAATGCCAGTGATTTATCTGCACAGATGTCAATTGGGATTTGTCCACGTTATTGGCAATGGACGTACAGAATAAGAGCGGGTGGGCTTCTGCTGGGAATTCTGAATAAAGGAAGTTGAAAACTCTCCCCTCACCTCTGTGGTACTCGCCTTTGGACACTCCAGCATCTGGAACTGGCCTCATTAGACCCATACAAGTGGTAGTTTTCTCTCAGAGAGAAGTGGAGCCATAAAGATTTTTTTAATGGGATTTTGTTGGCATATAAATATAAGACAAATCAGGAGTGGACCAGGATTGTGGTGCAGATGCTCCTCTGGTTAGAGATAGGAGGATCAGTCAAGAAAGCAGCTGTTTTGTTGCTGCTGTTTTAAGTTTTTTTATTGAATTATAAGCAAATAAAGAGCACAAATCATAAATATTCAGCTTTATGAATTTATACAAAGTTAACCCACCCATTTATCTATCCTTCAAATACAAAAACAAAACATTAACAGAAGTTCTCCTTCCTGATAACAACGCCTATTCTCCAAGAGTAAACATTATTCTGACTCCTAATAATATAGATTAGTTTTGCCTATTTTGAATTTCATATAAACAAAACCATACAGTATATATTGTATTGTGTCTGACTTCTTTCCCTCCACATTATTTATGAGATTCATGGAGGTTGTTGCAAATAGCAATACATATATATATTAGTCATGTGCCATATAATGACATTTCACATATGTGACTAGTGGTCCCATAAGATTAGTACCATATAGCCCAGGTGTATAGTAGGCTATACCATCTAGGTTTGTGTAAGTGAGCTCTGTGATGTTCGCACAAGGAAGAAACCCTCTAAGGACACAGTTCTCAGGATGCCTCCTCGTCGTTAAGCAGCACATGACCGTAGTTTGTTCATTTTCATTACTGTATTATATTTTTTCCACTCTACCGTTAATGGGCAATTTGGTTTTCTACATTAAGGAAATTACAAATAATAGTGGTGTAAAATTCTTGCACATACTTTTAGCACACATATGTATGCTTTATTGCTTAGTAGGAAGATGAGAATAGAATTGTTGGGTCGCAGGGCATATATCTGTTCGGCTTTCACAGACCCTGCCAGTTTTCCTAAGTAGTTGTGCCAATATGTAATCAAAGCAGAGTATGTGACAGCTCCAGTTGCTTCACAGCCTCTCCAAACCTTAGACTTGTCAGTCCTTTTAATTTTAGCCCTTGTAGTGCATATGAGTGTGATTTTAACTTGAATTTCCTTGATGGCCAATGAGGCTGAGCAGCTTTTTTTATACTTCTTGGCTGTTTGAATCTCCTGTTTTGTGAAGTGCCTTTTTACATCTTTGCCCACTTTTCTTTTGGGATGACTCTCCTTCTCATTGATTCTTATGAATCTGTTGTATATTCAAATAAGTCCTTTGTGGGAAATACGTATTGCAAATACCTTCTCTCAATCTGTGTCTTATCATTTCACTCTCTTAGTAGTGTCTTTTTGTGATTATAAATTCATAATTTTATGGAAATCTAATCTGTCAATCTTTCCTTTATGTTTAGTGCTGTCTGTTTTTGTTTAAGAAACATTTACGTATCAAAAGGTCATAAAGATATACCACTATGTTTTACTTTAGAAGCTTTATTGTTATGTCTTTTATATTTCTATCTACTATTCATCTGAAATTGATTTTCAGTTTCAGTGTAAAGTAGGGAGTTAAGATTTGTTTTTTTCTATATGGTTTTCTAATCGGTCCAGTACCATTTGTTGATAAGTCTTCCCTTCCACAGAGCACTGCAGTATGACCTTTGTCATGAATCAAGTGAACATATAAGTCTAGGTCTGTTTCTGGATTTGTATTCTGTTTCATTGGTTTATTTCTCTATCCTCGTGCCAATACCACACTGCCTTAATTACTATAGCTTTAAAACAAATCTGGATAATTGATAGTGTAAGTTTTTCAACTTTGTTCGAATTCTTCAAGATTGTCTTGCTATTCCTGGCCTTTTAATTCCATACAAATTTTAGAATTGACTTGTCAGTTTCAAAGAAAAAAACAAAAATATAGCTTATTTTGGTAGTGATTGAGTTGAATCTATAGGCCAGTTTAGGAAGATTAACATCATTACAACACGGAGTATTCCAGTCTATGAACAAGGAGTATCCTTCCATGCATTTGGTTCTGCTTTAATTTCTAGACAACGTTATACATATTTCTGTGTAGAGCTTGTGCAAATATTCTGATAAATTTATTCCTATGTAGTTGGTGTTATTGATATTATTTTAAATTTTCTTATTTTTAAATTTCATTTTCTAACTGTTGGCTACAGGTCTATAGAATAAAATTGATTTTTGTGTATTGACCTTATATTGAATGATCCTGCTAAATTCGGTTATTAAATCTATCAGTTTGTCTGTAGATTCTCAATTATGCCATCTGTGAAAAGCAATTTTATTTCTGTTTTTCCAGCCCTTATACTTTATACTGTTAACTTCATTCCTTTCTGCATTTCCATGTTTCTATCAGGGATCATTTTCTTCTGCATGAAGAACTCATTTAAGGATTTCTTTTACTTCAGGTCTGCTAACAACAAGTTATTTCATGTTTTGTTTTGTTTGGAAATATATTTATTTCACCTCCTTTTTTAAACTTTTTTTGAAGTACAGTATACATATAGGAAAGTGTACATATCATAATTTTATATATAGATAAATTTTCACAAACTGAACTAAGCACCACTTGAGCTAATCAAGACACTGTAACTCTCCCAAGATTAACTATGCTGTTGACTTCAAACAGCATGGTTTTTCCTTTTTGAACTTTGCATGAGGAAAAAAACATAAGTGTGCATTTTTTTCACATTGGCTTCTTTTACTCAGCGTTTTGTTTGGGAGATTCATCCATACTGCTGCATGTAGTGAACTTCATTCCCATTGCTGTTTAGTCTTTCTTTGTGTGATTACATTTGGGTAGTTTCCAGGTTTTGACTCTTTGAATAATGTTGCTATGAATAATCAAGTACATTTTGTAAGTCATATACTTTTGGCAGACAAAAGCAGTCATCTCTGTTGAATGTTTCTGGGACATAGAGTATGCATCACTTCATTTTTTCAAACTAATTTCCAAAGTGAAAATACTAATTTATATTCCAAGAAGCAGAACATGAGAGTTCCAATTTTTTGACATTCTCACCAATTCTTGGTTTTTACCACCTTTTTCATCCTATCATTCTGGTGGTTGTGTAGTGGTATGACATAGGAGTTTTAATTTGCATTTCCCTGATGACAGATGCACTTGAGTATCTTTTTCATATGCTTCTTAGCCACTGGGAAATTTCTGTTTGAGTTTTTTTGTTTTTATCTGTTTTTTAATTGTCTTTTTAAAAATTTATACCAGCTCTTTATATATATATATATATATATATATATATATGAAGCTCATATATAGAGTCTTTTGTCAGATATGTGCATAGTAAATATATTCTCTCACTCTGTAAGTTGTGTTTGCTCTCTTAATGGCATCTTTTCAAAACAGATCTTAATTTTAGTAGAATTCAATTTATCCACTTTCTTTTATGATTAGCATATAGGATACATCATTGCTAGTGTCTAGAAATATACTTGATTTTTGTATGTTGATCTCATATCCCACAATCTTGCTGAATTGTCTCATTATTTCTAGAAACTTTTTTGCAGATTTGATTGGATTTTCTACATAGACAATCATGCCATCTGAAAATAAAGACAGTTTTACTTGTTATTTTCTAATCTTGATATCTCTTATTTCATTTTCTTGCCTTATTGCCCTGTCTAGAATGTGTAGAACAAGGTTGAATGGAAGTGGTGAGAGCAAACTGATCTTAGGAGACGCAGTCTTTTTCCATTAAGTATGATGTTAGCTGTATGTTATTAGCACTGGGGTTTTCCACAAATAGCAGGGGAAGAATTGGGATAGGAGGGGAATGAAGTGCTGAGGACAACTGGATGCTGCATTCAAGGAGGAGGAAACTTAGGGCCACTGTCACTTGAGCATTAATGTTAATGTTGCATCCTTTGTACTTACAATTTTGTAAAGATGTTCTGAGAACAAGGAACGGGTTATCAGAAAACTAAAAGCCTTGTTTTGAGCTCAGAGAGAAAATCCAGAAACAGTTCATGGACCTGAGTATTGACTGGAATTCCTCTTCACTAGGTGAAGGCAGCAAAGGAGAACTGATGGGTAGGTTCAACTGGTCAAATAAGCACCAATGAAAAAGACTTTGTGAATGCAGCCAGGATCTCTTATCCAACAGATGTATATCCCAGATAACAAAAGGGCTAGAAGAAAGGAGTGTGGAGCACACATATTCTTCCACTACCTAGACATCATCCTGCACTTTCTTGGGCAGAAGAATGCTCTAATGGAGGCAGTGTTTCAGAAGGAGCCCTTGGGTACCAATAATCTGCTTATACCTTGCACTCTGGGTGCCACCACCATGTGAGTTGTGCCTAAAATTCCACAAAGGCATATACAGCATATTCAGCCTGAGGTACTTTTAGGTATCTATCTTGCCTCCCTGGGAACACCATCATTTTATTCCCCCTACCTTATTATAGAATATTGCAGTTTAAGAAGAACTTTAACTCACACTGTATTTTAATCTTGAGCTGCTCAACAACACTATGATGAGGGTTAGGCAGTATTATTATCCCTTCTGTACATATGTGAGAATGGGCCAGGAAGGTTAAGTGTTTTGTTAAGGGTCACAGGCTAATAAACAGATGAGCCAGGATTAAAACCCAGATAATCTGATTCTAAATCCAGTCCTCTTTTCATTACATTATATTCCTTAATCTCTGTCAAAAAAGCAGACAGAGTTAAAAACAAGTTTTATCCAAGGATTTTTCAAGAATGCTCAAATCTACTTTGCCTAAAATAATATCTGCTACTTTCTACTGTACACCTTCCTAAGGGCCAGAAAATATGTTAAGCATTTTAGATACATTATATCATTGTTTTCTTCAACAATCCCACAGGGTAGGTACTGTCCTCATTTTATAGGTCAGGACATTGCAGCTAACGGAGGCACAGAAACTTTCCCAAGATCACACAATTAATACATGGAAAGCAGTAGGCTCCACTTCACCAGACTTCCTAAATAAATAAATACGTTGACTTATGTTCTGGAATCATGTTGGAACATGTGATTCTTATTTTATTCTGAAGAGTTTATATTCTCATATTCAGTTCTCAAATATTTAAAGGACTGTCAAGGAAAAGAGAAATCAGGCTGAATGTGCATGCTTCGGAAGAAAGAAATAGGACTAACATGAAGAAGTTCCAAACAGTTAAATTGTGCTTCAACACAAGAAATAATCTTCTAATAATCACATCTGTTTGAAAAACAAGGAGCTAATGTTCTGCATTTTGTTTGGAGTGGTGGTTACACAGGCATCTACACTTATCAAAATTCATCTAATTGTAACTTCAGATCTGTGTATTTCATTATATATAAATTTAACAAAAATATTTTTTAAATAAAGAGGGTACCTTGTGAGATAATGAGCTTCAGTCAGAGGCTTAATGATAACCTGTCAGAGATAAACAGGATTCCTGACTTAAGTGGAGAGGTGATACAGGACAGTATCTTAGGATTATTCCAAACTTAAGTCTTTATAGTATTTTCATTGGTGTATATAAAAGAGAATATGAGGTCACTTCCGAATCTAAAACTCTTAGTTTTTTTTAATTGATTACTTTCTGTACTCATAGTCTCTTTAAATATGTAATGAGTTTCCAGATAAGTTACCTTGGGAGCATTTTTCAAGTAGGAGGAGAAGAGCCAGTGATGAGCTTAGAGTGTCACTTGTCAAACTAGCATGTCACGTGACTAGAGACCTTCCAGAATGGACTTCACCAATGAATTGCATTGGTCAATAACCTGGTCCTTAGCCTTAAAGACCCAGAAAACTAATTTTGTCTGTACATCAAGAGCATAGCACAATAAAAAAGTTTACAAGACTAAGGGCAACTTCTATTATTTTTAAATGTGAAATAAAATTTCCAAAGGGATCAGATCCATTGGATCTTCCAGTCAGCACATTGCTCTTGCAGCATGCCATAGAGGAAAATAAACTATAATCAGAGTGTTGATTCATAATCGTGTAGTCAAAGTGCAGGATGTTGTATGACTCAAAATTTTAATGACATCTTTGGGCAGCTTAATATTCAATCAGGTTATTGTTCCTAGGAGCAATCTTGGCTTTAAAAAAGAATTACATATGTTTGCTCTGGCTCATTATGGATTAATATTTTAGTTACCTAACAGGGCAATGTTTCTTTCTTCATTTCCAAGTTCCTGGAAAGCATTGTGATTCTTACACACTACAAAAGATAAAAACAAGTGGAAATGTTACCTATAAAATATTCAGTGGGTACTTTGTATGGTCTAGGAAATGTGAAACTATAGATATAACACAGACCTTATTTTAAGGGTACTTGAAGTCTGATAATGAAAATCGAATGGATAACATGTAATCAGCAGACATGGATAGTTGAGATTATATCCTACTTATAATATAAAAATGGAAAATGGAAACATGGATAGTCTGTTGTAACAACTGTTGAAATCTACATCTCCTTATACAGGGATATGTGCCCACTTTTAGTTTGCTTTCTTTGTTTTCCTTGCATGTTCATTCTCATCAGAAGTGTTTGAATATCCATTAAGTGTTGTATATGCCAGCTTCTCTGTGTCCCACAATATGTTTGGCTAGGAGCAATGTCAAATTATAAGATGGACACGGGGTAAATGCTCTTGGAGATGGAGAGTGCTCTTCATTTTCACACGTCAAAAATAGGGTAGGAATGAAATAAATTAATATTTGTTGAGTGCCTAATTTATGACAGGCTCCATTTTAGAGATTTTAGTCTTATTCAATCCTTATGTGATGTAACCTGTCAAATAATTCTCCTCATTTTACAGAGGCAGGTATTGAGCTAAAAGAGATTGCTTGACTAACTAATGGTTGCCTAATTGTTGAGTAGCAGGGCTGGAATTTGAACCCAATCTCTCTGATCTGAATGCCCGATTTCTATGCATATGCTGATCTTTCCTGCTATCCTGACATTCTTTTTTTGGGAGTGTAGGGGGCAAAGAAGATTGGCCCTGAGCTGACATCTGTCACAATCTTCCACTTTTTACTTGAGGAAGATTGTCCCTGAGTTAACACCTGTGCCAACCTTCCTCTATTTTGTATGTGGGTCACCACCACAGCATGGCTTGATGAGTGGTGTAGGTCTGCACCCAGGATCCAAACCTGTGAGCCTAGGCTGCCGAAGCGGAGAGTGTCAAACTTAACCACTATGCCACCAGGCTGGCCCCCTATCCTGCCATTCTTATCATCTTAGTAAAATATTTTGTTTGTTAGGAGGGAAAAGGCCCATTGCTCCCCCAACTCCCTGAAAGCTTTCTCCAGCACACAGTGAAGAGTTACACACACACAAAAGTGACTAGAATCTTCATCCACAACCATTCACCCCCAACACCCAAATTGCTGCATATTGAGATGGCAAAGCTCTGAAGTGTAATTACACAGTATCGAACAAAATTCTAAAATGTAATTAAACAACATTGGGTAAAATTCTGTGAATGTTCTCACCTGTGCCAACAAAACTTTACTAAGCCAAGGAAGAGACAGATCTCAAGTGACAGCTGCTGTCTTTCAGGGAAGCTGCCTGCCACGGCCACTTCTCCAGAGAGCTTCCCAAGTAAGGATGCCAACCTTGCAGGGGCCAAACCAAAGCTGGGCTGTTGCAAGAAAAAAACACATCTGATAAGCCTCCCAGTGTCTGGGAATGGATCATCCAGGAAATGCATCCATTCATTCCACAGACATTACTAAACACCTACTCAAAGCTAGTGTTTGTTTGGGGCCCTAAGCCCAAGATGAATGAGAGACATTTCCTCAAGCAAAGACGCAGTAAGTTTCACTTCTCTTTGACTCCAATCAAGTATACCGGATCCAGCACACTGCCTGTGAAGGAGACAGAAGTGAATGAAATAGACCCAAATTCCTGCCCTCGTGAAGCTGGCATTCTAGAGAAGCAGAAGAACAGATGAATAGATAAAGAAGAAAAATGTATATTATGTCAGATGGGGATTAGGGATATCACATCTCACTCTCAACACATGACAGAACTACTAGATATAAAGTCAGCATGAATATAGAACTGAACAACACAACTAACCAACAGGATCGAATTGACGTATAGAGAATACTTCACCCAATAGCAAAATATTTTTTCCAAGTAGTTATGACACATTCACCAAGACAGACCATGTCCTCATCCATAAAACAAGCCTCAACAAGTTAAAAAATATTGAATTCATATGAAGTTCTCTGATCATAATGGAATCCAACTAGAAATCAATAGCAGAAAGACATCAGGGAAATCTCCGAACACTTGGAAATCAAACAATAGAGTTCTAAATAATCCGTGGGTCAAATAAGAAATCTCAAAGGAAATTTTTTAAAGTACATAAAACTGAATAAATATAAAAATAAAACATATCAAAATATATGAGATGTAACTGATAACAATGCTGAAAGGGAAATTTATAGCACTAAATGCTTACATTAGAAAAGAAGAAAGGTCTCACATCAACAACATAAATTCCTTCCTCAAGAAAAGAAGAGAAAAGTAAACTCAAACCAAGCAGAACAAAGGAAATAACAAAGGTAAGAGCAGAAATCAATGAAATCAAAAAGAGGAAAAAAATATACAAGATCAATGAGACAAAAAGCAAGTAGACACAAATCACCAACCATACCTAACTGAATGGCTAAAATAAAAAATAGGAACAACATCAAATACTGACAAAATGCAGAAAAACTGGATCACTCATACATTGCTGGTGGGAATGAAAAATGGTGCAGCCGCTCTGCCAAACAGTTTGGCAGTTTCTTATAAAACTAAACATTCAATTACCATACAACCCAGCAATTCCACTCTTGGGCATTTATCACAGAGAAAATTACATTGACATAAAAACCTGTCCACAAATGCTCACAGCGGCTTTATTTGTAATAGTCCAAAACTGCAAATAGCCTTCGTGTCTTTCAGTGGATGGATGGATGAAAAATCTGTGGTACATGCATACCATGGAATACTACTCAACCATAAAATGAAATGAACTATTAATACACGCAACAATCTGGATGAATCTCCAGGGAATTGAGATGAGTGAAAAAAAAAACAATTACATACTGTATGATTCCACTAATGTAACATTTTGGAAATGACAAAATTTTAGAAATGATAGCAGATTAGTGGTTACTAGGTGTTAGTGATTAAGGGTGTGAGATAAAAGAGAGGGAGGTATCATTATAACAGGGCACAAAAAAGATCTTTGTGGTGACAAGTGGTCTGTATCTCGTGTGGCGGCAGATACAGGAATCTACACATGTGATAAAATTGTATAGAACTAAAAACATACTCACATACACACACAAATGACTACATTTAAAACCAGGGAAATTTGAATAAGATTTGTGGATCGTATCAATGTCAATATCTTGGTTGTGATATTATATTACAGTTTAGCAAGATGTTACCATTGGGGGAAAATGGATTAAACATAGGACCTTTCTGTATTATTTCTTACAATTACATGTAAATCTATAATTATCTCAAAATAAAAAGTTTTTTTTAAGTAACGCACCTAGAAAAAAAAATTGGAGACATGACATTGAAAATAAGGAAAGAGAAGTTTGCGTTAATGCTACCGACTGGTATAAGATCAGATTTTGACGTTCTTAGCCATATAGTTTGGTTTAAATGTCTTAGAGCACACATTCTTTTCCTGGAATATGCCTCACTTCCCTATCCATTAGCCTAAGAATGCTGGCAGTTTCAAAGAAGATAAAAGAGTAGACAGATGGCGTTATGGAAAAAAATTCATAGACCTAAATATGAAAAACCTGGCAAGGAAAGAATGTCACCAACCAAAATCAGAATCGTGTTTGGGTGAAATTAAAGATTTATTTTGCCTAGCACACATGAAGGATTACCTAGAAATTATGGAACTATGCTATGAAAAGTAAACATTAGCTTGAGGAATCATCAAAAACATTAGCTACACTTCACCAAAAAGAAAAAAAAAACCCACAATAGAAAGTGCTAGCCAAGTAGGCAATTCAGTAAGTCTCTAAACTCAAGACCTGTGAAGAATTGAAAAAAAAACAAGTGTAAAACTTTACATGAAATTAAAAGTATTTTAATAATTTCATGTAGTTCCAAAATAGGTAAAATAGTGCTTAAAAACAAACACTAAAAGGGACTGGCCTGGTGGTGTAGTGGTTAAGTTCTCTCACTCCATTTTGGCAGCCCACGGTTCACCGCTTGGGACCCTAGGTGTGGACCTACACACTACTCATCAAGCCATGCTGTGGTGGTGACCCACATACAAAATAGAGGAAGATTGGCACTGATGTTAGCTTGAGGACAACCTTCCTCAAGCAAAAAGAAGAGGTTTGGCAACAGATGTTAGCTCAGGGCCAATCTTCCTCACACACACACACACACAAAAAACCACTAACGGAAAACAACATTGTACATATTTTATTTTTTTTGAGGAAGATCAGCCCTGAGCTAACTGCTGCCAATCCCCCTCTTTTTGCTGAGGAAGACTGGCCCTGAGCTAACATCCATGCCCATCTTCCTCTACTTTTTTTATATGTGGGATGCCTAACACAGCATGGCATGCCAAGGGGTGCCATGTTCGTACTCGGGATCCGAACCAGCGAACCCTGGGCCACCGAAGCAGAATGTGTACACTTAACCGCTGCATCACCGGGCTGGCCACTCTACATATTTTTTAACGTGAAACTTATTAAAAACAAAAAATGCCTGTTGCATCAAGTGTCATGAACTTGAGAATTTTTATGTTGGTATAATTTTAGCATTGTAAATTGCTTTTAATACTTCAGTTACCATATTTTGGGTTAATTCTAAATGAACATGAATTTTTAAAGGTAATAAGAAAATGTCAGAAATAGAAAGTATATGAGAAGCAATTTATTCTCCCCTTATCTTTGTATGGATGGTTTTGAACCTAATGATAAGCAAACAGGCAAAAATCTCAAATTATTAATCTATGAGTCAAATCCAGGGAGCCTTCACAGACAAGTTTCCCTATACCTTAACAACTTGCTTTGATAAAATTTATAGATACTAAAATATCATTTGGGCATGTGTCCTAATTTACCTTTGACAGAGACCTTTCTGAAATGTCAATTACTGTTATGCTGAGCTATTAGTGTTATGATTCACATTTATTCATTTCCTAAAAGAATGATAACAGCCTGTAGTATAAAGTGTGAAAAGACATTAATAGAAAAAGAGAAAACACTTTATATTGGCAACTCTGACACCTTTTTTAAATTTTAAAGAAAGCTGCGAATAAACTATCCACTTAGAAATCATGTTTCTTTAATTCTGTTTGCAGGTAAATAATGCAAACGTGTGAACAGAAGCTTGAAACTTTGTTAAAGCAAGGCATAACAATAACTTGAAAACAATTTTTAAATAAATAAACTAATTGAAACTACATCTTTTATCTCAATTTTGCCTGAAGGGAAAGAAAACAAAAGATTTCATACAAATTGACCATTTATGGTGAAAAAGCCCAACACCGCCTAGAAATGTCATCAAGCATTTTCCCCTAAATTTTAGATAAGCAACTATCTAACTGGTGGATACTAGCCAAATTAAAATGTTTCCAATACTGTAAATTCGAATGTGGATAAAACTTGCTCTCTATCCTGTGCACCCGTCCAAGAAGATGGCACCACTGGCCACCCACACTAAGAACCTGGCACTTCTCCTCAGCCCCTCCTGTCTCATATCCCTCGCATCTGATCAGTAACAAAGGTTTATTGACTCCAGCTCATTAACAGTCCCTCCTCTCGACCCCACCCTCCTCCCTGCAGCATCTCTTTCCAGGACACTTACTAAATGGTCAACCAAGTTCCTGCCCAGCAGCAGTCTAGTCCACTCTCTGGCTCGCTATCAGAGTGGTTCGACTGACACCACATACCTGAAAATATGACTCCACTGTTACACTCAACCCCTTAGCCTGACCTTGCACAATCTGGTCCTTGCCACCTCACCAGCTTCATTTCTCACCACCCTACCCCATCACCACTCACATCATTTATATTCTGGTCACACCAATCTATATGCTTTCTCCTAAATCTTGCCTATAGTTTACACTCCTGGGTTTCTATCATAGTCTTTTTTTCTGCCCAACTTTTCCTTCTCTTTACATCATGTTCCCTCAATGTCAACGTGAGCCTCAAGAGGGCAGTGACTTGGTCTTTTTGGCTTGCTGTATCCCAAGTCCCCAGAACTGTACCAGGTTCACAGTAAGTGTGTGGAGAGTTTTCAAACGTGAGGCCTAAAATTGGTACACATCAGTTCCATTCATACTCCTTTGTCTAGAACTCAGCCACATGGCCAGACCTACCTTCAAGGCAGGTGGGAAATGTAGCGAAGTGTGTATCAAAGAAGAAATAATAGACATGGATGAGCAGCCAGCAGACTCAGCCACACCAGGTAACTGTCATATAAACATAATGGTAACAGAAGAAAAATTCAAATGTGCAAAAACCAACAAAGAAAAGCTACTTTTCCTTGAAATAAAAACCTACTAGAAGCTGAATTTAAGCCAAGAAAGAGATAAATGAAAAAAAAAATTGATAGTGAACATTTGAGAACCATTAGGTGTCTAGAAGTTTCAGAAACGATAGCATCAATCATTTATATGTGCAATTACAGTACTCTTTAAACTATTTCAGAATGTTCTTTTCAGGAAGCTAGTATAATATTGATACCAAAAGATACACACAAAAATCTACAGGCCAATGTTACTTAATGAAATATCAATGCAATAATCCTAAATAAAATATCAGCAAATAGAATATACAGCACATTGAAAGAATAAGTCACCATGTATAAGCGGAGTTAACTCAAAGAATGTAAGAATGTTCAATATTAGAAAATTATTGATATAAATCACCATTCTAATGTCAAAAGAGAAAAATCATATAATTATTTGCATATGCATGATAGTAAAGCCTATTATCAAGTTACAGTAATTAGTAATTATAATCGACAATTATATTGATGCATAAATAAGCAGACAGATAATAAAACAGGAAAGTGAGTCCAGAAGCAGACACAAATACCCACTGGATTTAGTACAGCCATATCTTGTGGTGCAGCCATTCAAATGGCAAGAGTCTTATGAAGAATTTCGTTTAATACTCCTGCTTTGGCTTATAAGACTTTACACGTATTTATGAAGATCAATTAGGATTCCCTCTGAGCAAGAGAGTGCTGTGAAATTAGAGCCAACAGGCAGACTCCTTGGAGTTGTATAGTTGGTGCATGTTCTATTGGGTTTTCCTCCAAAATACTCTAGCACATAGTAGTAATAAGCTCTTCATTTACACTGATTTCATTGATTTTTTTACCCTAAAAATTCCATAACTTAAATATTGAGAATCACATGAATCCTTTGTCTGTGAGGATTATTTTAAGATTACAACAACATCCAATGGCTACGACAGAGAGAACGAGTACACATATATAGCCATACTTTAGAGAAATTAATTAATGAAACTTGCCCTTGTTATGTCTTGTTATAATAAATACTAATTATTGATGTTGTATAGATTTCAATGGGGTATGGAATTGTTTTAGCATAAAGTGTTTTTGTTTTGAGACTCAGGAAACCACACAATTTTTTGCCATTGAAATAATAGTAAGAAGATCTTCTACTTAGAACAACTTAGCATCATAACATAAGGAGAAAACTCTGCCATAAGAAAGGGAATACCACATGTGGAGATAAAAGGATGGCTCACTCAAAAAATGGGCCAGTAGGTCACGATCTAGAAAATGATAAAAATCATATCCTTATTTCACTTCTTATATCAAAATTAATTCCATGTGAATGAACGATTTAAATATAAAAATGAAATTTTGTTCCAGAGGAACACAAGAGAAGTTTTCATTATGATCTCAGAGAACATATGCCTTGTCTATCTTCTTCACAGTTGTAATCTCAGCAACCCAGCCTCGTAATAAATATTTGTTGAATTAGAATGAATTGAATTGAATGAGATCTTAGAGGAGTAAGAGCCACGTTCTATAAAGTGTTCATGGAAGGCACACATAAGAAACTTCTGCCAAAGAGTCTCCGGGAAAACAGGGCATTGCATCTAGTAGTACCGGCTTCAATAAATTTGGGAAAGAGACACACTCAGACCCCCACCTGAGAGAAGTCAACAGTTTCCTGATAGTGGAATGAGCCCTCAGCTGAAACCCACAGGATGGTGCCTGCCCTCTCCTGCAGCAGAGAGCACCTCAACTCCGCACATCTGTCACCCTCAGCACCTGCCCAGCTGAGGTGCAGCCAATGTACTTCCCATTCTGGCTCTCTGGCAGGCCTCCAGAAGGGTTGCTTCTGGTAACTCCATCTGCCAGTAGATGGAGAGGATGTCACACAGGCAAGCTTGCCCATGACTCTGCCAGGGAGAACAGGCAAATGCTTTAAGGATGACCTGGTGCGAAGCTTCAAGTGGTGTGGCAAAGCTGCGGACTGCTGAGAAACAGCAGCAGCAGTCAGACCAACTCAGCAGGAAGCTATTAGGATTGGGGCAGCTCACTTTGAGCAAAGGAATCTGTCCAATTGAGACTGAGGCAGGTTCAACGACAGTGGCAGGCTTTGTTCAAGAGACACTATGCCCAATAAGCAAAGATGAGCTTCATGTGGTTTCAAGAGGCAAGGATCACAGCTCCCAAACTGATCTTTGCCAACCCCCTGAGCAAACAATTATCGTCAATCAGTGCTAACAACCTGAAAATAAAAAAACTATACAAAGAGTGTGTGTGGCAGATTTCAGATTCACAGCAAAGGTCTTATGCTTGGTCTGAAACTTGAAGCTTCCGCAAGAGGAAACTCTGCTGGAAATTTCCTCACAATACCAACTGCCTTTGCTCAGTGTTCACCTTTTCTAACATTATCACCAGAGATTACACAGCCTGCAAGGATTTTATAAGGACCACTATGAGCCCAACAAAGGGCTAGTCCCTGACGAGGCCTTGAAGATTTTAAAGGCACGTACCTCAGTCTTATATGAGCTTAAAAACAATTCATCATAAAAGTAAATTTAAGCCACATTAAATGTTTGGGGAACAATTAAACACAGAAGCATGGTAATGATCATAATTCCAGTGAACAGAAGCACAGAGAAAGGAGAAATAAAAATAGGAAGTAGGATGTGATCTGGGCCTTGGAGGGAGGGAGAATGGTACGGGTAGGCAGAGAGGAAAGGAAGAACATTGTGGGTGGGAAGAACAGAATGAGTGGGGGCTCAAAAGTGGAGGAGAGCTGGCATGAAACTAAGGTCATAGCATCTGGTGAGAATTCATGAATCTGCATCTACAGGGACGATATTTGGTGCCAATGATTTTGCCTCGGGTTTTCTTTGTCAGTCCGTTGCATAGGCTAACTCCAAACTACCCCATATTATTGGAAAGAGCTTCTTGAAAACAATAAGCTGGATTATTACTTAGAATCAAATGTTAGAGCTATGAGGGATCATAGCATCTACCTAGGCCATCACTTTATTTCACAGATATAAGAATGTTGCCCGGCAAGTTCATAGCTAGTTAGTGCGGCTGACGGGTCTCCAGACAGCTTCATTCCATGGACCTTTTTCTCTAAGCCATATTTTTTCACATTTTAAGCCTGGGAGCTTTCCCCTCTGGTTTTGCTATTTCACCAAAGACTGTGCTCCTTAGGAGCAGGGACATCCAACAACTTTATCTAGCACAGAATAATCATTAAGCACAAACTATGTACAAGGCGTCTGGGCTGATATGATAAATAATATAAAAATAGGGGAAAAAAATCAACAACCATGTTCTTGTTTGCATCCATAGTGCTAAATTCAAATAGATAGTTTTGTTTAGTAGCACATATATTAAGTGACTTCTATGTGGAATATGAGAATCTAAAGGAAGACTTGGTGGAAAAGGCAAAAACACATAGAGTTTATTGTAACACAGTGTTAGGTAAATAACATCAGTGAGCTGTGGGTGCTGAGCAACATTAAGGAGGGGTAATTAATCCAATTTAGGATTGGGGAAAGGGATGGCCAGATGTCACGGAGTCTTCATGAAAGGGTTAACATCTGAATTTGATCTTAAAGAATGAATAGAAGTTACCCAAGTAAAGAAAAGGTGGTGAAAGGGACAGCAAGAGCAAAGGCATGGGCAAGCAAGACAACCTGTGTTCAGAGAGCTAAAGCAGTTCAGAATCGGTGAAATGTGTTCCTACAGTCTAGGAGTGGTAAAAGAAGAAACTGTTAAGAAAGCCATAGGCCAGACCATCAGAGTCCTTGCATCTCAGGTCACAGAACTTGATTTTTATCAGAAAGTCTACAAGAACCCACAGAAAATTTAAAGCAGGGCAGTGACATGATCAGATAGATCATGCTGGTAATTGAGGAAGGCAACAGTAGAAGCAAGGAGAGCAGTTAGCATCACAACAGGCAAGAGATGATGATAGCACGACAGTAGGGATGAAAAACAAAAGAGGGGCCAATTTAAAGAATATTTTGGAGATAATACTCTCCAAACATTTGGTGTATGAATAATTGGTGAAGATTGAAAGAGAAAGATAATCAAGTATGATTCCTGGGTTTCTAATTTGTGTGACTGCCACCACCAAGATAGAAAATCCTAGAGAAAAAAGTCAAGATTGTTTTGAGGTATACTGAGTTTGAGATATCTTTGTAATATTTGTTTGGGGATGCCTAGCCCACAGATAGATTAAAAGGTTTGAAGATCAGAGGAGAGAACTGAGCAAGAGACACAGCTTTAGAAGTCATCAGCCTATGAGAAGAAGTCAAAGTAATGAAAGTAGATGAGACCATGAGGAAGAAGATGAAGAATGAGAAGACAATTGAGATAGGAATGGAGCCCTAGGAAGCAGGAATATCAAGGTGCGGGGAAAGGAAGAGGAACCAGTGAAGAAATGGAGAAGGAATGTTCAGCAAGGATTACAGGAACATATAGATGGTTATAGGAGGGCATGATCAATAGTTTCAATATAACAGTGAGGTCAAATAAGATAAATCTAGAGATGCCCATTGTACTTGCAAGTAGTAACTCATCGGTGACTATAACAAGATGTCTTTCAAAAAAGTGGTAGAAATGGTAGGCAGTTTGCAATGAGTTACAGTAATTGAGAGGTGAGGAAATGAAGACTTTGAATCATCAATTTTTGGGTAGAAAGAGGAGGAGAGATTGGATGGTATCTTGAAAGGAATACAGTGTCAAAGAAGGATGTATTCTTTAAGATAATCATGTTGATGGGATAAAGAGAAGCAGTCAAGAAAGAGAGAGACTAAAGAGAAAGGAGAGAGTTGGGGATAACTGAGAGAGTAAGCTCCTACAGGTAGCAAGAGGAGAGAGAACCAAAGCTACAGACACAGTTGTCAAACCGGCCCTTAGGTTATACCTAGAATATTCTTTTGAGTCTGAAGAAAAGATGATAAGGATAGATCTGGATACAGATACATTTGTATATAGGGCAAGTAGTTAGGAAGTTTAGAGACAAAATACTTAGTGATTCAAACTTTCTTGTTGAAATAGGAAGTAAGTTCATTTAATAAAGGGCAGAGAGAACAATGTGATCTGGTGACAGTGCAGTTTCTGACAGTCCCCGTAACACCTCCTACAAACCAAACCGATCAACCATGATGGCAACGAGGGAAAAAAGTCCATAGAGGACATCATCAACAAAATTTCATGATAGAGAATTCCCATAGACCCAAGACATGGGTGAGTGCTACCAAACCACCAACTGTGACCTGCCTAGGATTTGCAGCTGTGTGGCCAGGCAGACAGGGAATAAACACACCAAGTTGTGGAAATTTAAATGTTGCCTCAAAAATTTACCGGCAAAGGAGAAAACCTTACTTGAGGGAAACCTAAGCAGATAGATCAAGAAATGACGTTTGAAATTGAGACAGTCCCCACAGGCTCTGTGATGCGGGTGAGGGGAAAAGTCTGCCTCAGACATGGGAAGGCCAAATAGTGTTTCCGGTCTCTAATTTCAGAATGATTCGGCAAACACTCTCAGAGGAATTGATTCTTACCTGAGGGAAATCTAACAGAGAAAGGAACCAAATAGAGGAGAGCAGAAACACTGAGGGCAAGAGAAAGAGAGAGAAGCTTCACCTGATGGGGCCCAGAGGATCCCAGACCCAGAAAGCACTGTGACAGCAGAGTATTACTTCTAAAGGTGTGCGCCACCAGAGAATGCAAGGGCTTCAGAGGACCAGAAAATTTTTCTCAATCCAACTCATCTCAGACAGAGGCCATAGTTTGAATTCTTCGTGGTAATGGCATAGAAAGGAGCACTTTAAACCATGAACCCAGAAAAATATTACCATAACTCATTTCTTCCAAAGACATTTTCTCTAATAGCCTAGTAACATCAGAGTCATTTAAACAAGTAAAACAACAACAAATAATAACCCCATAAAAAATTATTACATGAAAAAAAGTTGAAAAGGACATTATAACACTTTGACAAGTAATGGAAACACATCTTAAAATGTGGCCACAAAGCAGAAAACTATCCAAATGTTTCAAAATGAGGTAATCAAAATTTCAAGCATTTTTGAAGCTTTGAAACAACAGCACAAATAAGAAATAGAAAAGCTCAGATATTATAATATGACTAGACAAGAGGAGTACATAAAGCAAGAACTGACATTTCAGAAAAGAATCAGAAAAACATTTTCAGACTCTAAGGCTAAATTAAAGAAACAAAAGAGTGAACAGACACCAAAGAATGTACATTATGGGAAATAGAAGATAGAAAGGAAATACATAAAATAGTAATAATAATATAATAAATGAGCCAGAAATTTTCAGACTTTTTATATGTTTCAAAAAAAGTGACAAATACAGAATATAAGCAAAGAAGAGTGAATAAATATACAGCTGGTACCTTCTAAAAAATGAAAAAGAAATAAGTGAAATAGAACAAATGTTTAAAACTATACTTCAAGAAAATCTTCCTAAAGTAAAAAAACTTGCATCTATATATTAAAGAGCATACTGTTGCCATGGAAAATTTATCCAGAAGTGTCAACACAGACATTTCCTAGTAAAAGTATTGGCCTTTAGGGGCTGGCCTAGTGGCACAGTGGTTAAGTTCACACGTTCCACTTCAGCGGCCCGGGTTTTACCAGTTTGGATCCCAAGTGTGGACCTACACACCGCTTGTCAAGCCATGCTGTGACAGGCATCCCACATAAAATAGAGGAAGATGGACATAGATGTTAGCTCAGGGCCAGTCTTCCTCAGCAAAAAGAGGGGGATTGGCAGCAGATGTTATCAGGGCTAATCTTCCTCAAAAAGAAAAAACGTATTGGCCTTTAAATATAAGTAAAAGTCGGGCCTGGCCCCGTGGCCGAGTGGTTAAGTTCATATGCTCTGCTTCAGTAGCCCAGGGTTTTGCTGGTTCAGATCATGGGCGTGGACATGGCACCACTCGTCAGGCCATATTAGGTGGCATCCCACATGCCACAACTAGAAGGACCCACAACTGAAAATATACAACTGGGAGGATTTGGGGAGAAAAAAGCAGAAAAAAAAGAAGATTGGCAACAGTTGTCAGCTCAGGTGCCAATCTTTAAAAAAATGAATAAATGGAGCTTTGAGTCAGGAGAAGATGAGGGAGTCCAATTCAATTAAAATATGTATTTTGTGTATATGTATATTTATATATATTATATTATATATTATAATTAATTATATTATAATTATATTATAATTATATATTATTTTATTATTATATTATATTAATTAATATTAATTAATTAATATTAATTAATATTAATTATAATAATAAAATTATTATTATAAAATTTAATTATTATAAAAATTAATTAATATTAATTAATATATAATTATATATGCAATTAATTAAATTATAAATATATAAAATATATATAAATTATATAAAATATAAATACATAATTTTTAAATATATAATATTATATATTATTTATATATTATATATAATTATATATAAATAATATATAATTAATTATATATCAATTAATATATATACTTTTACATATATATTTAAATTATGTATATATATATGGAAAAGACCTTTGGGTATCTGGAAAAAAGTCCAGGCTATTTATAGGGAAAAAGCATCAGATTCAAATTAGACACTCATCTTAATAGTAATATTTCATACTGGTAAACAATGTAACATTTTTAACATACTCAAAGAAAGAAACTGTAAGCTAGGGTTTAAAATCTATCCAAAATTTTTTTTAATATAAAGGTCATAGACATGCTAAAACTTAGAGAATATTGTCTCCATGAGCCTATCTTGAGGAATTTACAGGAATAAGCTTCAGACAGTCACAAAATAATTGGAAAAGTTTTAAGATAATGCTCTAGGTTGAATATATTTACCTATCAAAATAAGACTAAAGGGTGAAGATAAGTGTAATATAATAATATGAAAAGGTATATGCTCTAAAAATGTAGAAAAATAGCAAAAATTGCTTGAGAGAAGGGAGAGTATATGGAAAGTACAATAAGCTTACTGACTACTGTATAGGTATTAACTGGGATGTGTATATGTGGGTTTTTTTTTTTTGAGGAAGATTACCCCTGAGCTAACTGCTGCCAGTCCTCCTCTTTTTTGCTGAGGAAGACTGGCCCTGAGCTAACATCAGTGGCCATCTTCCTCTACTTTATATGTGAGACATCTGCCACAGCCTGGCATGCCAAGCAGTGCCATGTCTGCACCCGGGATCTGAACCGGCGAACCCCAGGCCACAGAGAAACAGAACATGTGAACTTAACTGCTGCACCACCAGGCCAGCCCCTGTATGTGTGTTTTGAAGCTAGCAAATCAAGTAGTAAAAGCTAAGTGCACCTAAAACTACAAAAAATAACATTAAATGATACTAGTGTCTAAAATTGGAGTATAGAGGAGAGACAGTGGAGAAAAGAAGAATGATTGCTCATTAACCTCACTACTGGTCATAGTAGAAAACCAACAGGTTATATCTGAACAAGAGGTGACTAAGAGTATTAAATAAAGATAGAAACATGTCTGTTTTAACAAAAATTAAAACTTTCAAATAACAAAAGAAATACCAATAGAAAGCAAAGAAAACACATGAGTTTCAAGTAGTCGTTACTACATGGGTGGACCCTGAGGGTATTAGCTTAAGCAAAATAAGCCAGACAGAGAAAGACAAACATCGTATTATTTCACTCATATGAAACAACATAAAACGCCAAGTATACCCATCATGTCAATAAATGCAAGTGGGCTTAACTTAGCTAATAAGAAGAAATTATTCTCATACTGGTTTCTTTTACACCCAGATAGATCAAATGGACAAAAGCAATTGTATAGGGATATAGAAGATCTAAACAGGCAATAAGGCAGATGTTATGGACATGTGTTGAACTCTGTTTTCCAATAGTTGGAATGCACCCTTCTTAAAGAGTATACGTGGAACATTTACAAAAATTAACAATATATAATGTTACAAAGATTCAAAATTAAGATTGCTTATTTCAGATTTTTCTTGTTTGTTAAGGTTGACCTATATTGCTATGAATTTCCCTCTTGGGATTGCTTTTGCTGTATCCCATATGAGTTGGTAAAGGTGTATTTTCATTCTCAATTGTTTCCAGATATTTTTTTATTTCTCCTTTAATTTCTTCAATGATCCATTGGTTGCTCAGTAGCATGTTGTTTAGTCTCCACATGTTTGCCACTTTCCTAGCTTTTTTCTTGTAGTTGATTTCTAGTTTCACAACATTATGGTCAGAAAACGTACTTGATATGATTTCAGTGTTCTTCAATTTATTGAGGCTTTCCTTATTTCCCAAAATATGGTCTATCCTTGAGAATGTTCCATGTGCACTTGAGAATAATGTGCATTCTGTTGTTTTGGATGGAGGATTCTATATATATGTATTAAGTCCGTCTGGTCTAGTTTTTCATTTAAATCCACTATTTTCTTGTTGACTTTCTGTCTGGATGATCTATACATTGATATAAGTGTGGTGTTAAGGTCCCATACTATTATTGTGTTGTTGTTAATATCTCATTTTAGATTTGTTAAGAGTTGCTCTATGTACTTTGGTACTCCTGTGTTGGGCGCACATGTATTTATAAGTGTTATGTCTTCTTGGTGGAGTGTTCCTTTGATCATTATATACTGCCCCTCTTTGTCTCTCATTACCTGTTTTGTCTTGAAGTCCTCTTTGTCTGATACAAGTGTGGCAATATCTGCTTTCTTTTATTCGCCATTAGCTTGGAGTATCATCTTCCATCTCTTCAGTCTGAGCCTGTGTTTGTCTTTAGAGCTGAGATGTGTTTCATGGAGGCAGCATATTGTTGGGTCCTGTTTATTAAAAAATAAACATCTCACCACTCTGTGTCTTTTGATTGGAGAATTCAATCCATTTGAATTTAGAGTGATTATTGATACATGAGGGCTTAATTCTGCTATTTTATCGCTCATTTCCCAGTTCTGCATTTCCCTTGTTTCTTGCCCCATGTATTTTGGACTACCAATTCAGTTTGGTAATTCTCTATGATGGTTTTCTTAGTTTTCTCTTTGTTTATCCTTTGTGTCTCTGTTCTGCTTACTTGTTTAGTGGTTACCACTAAAAATCTCGTAGATGAGACAATCCATTATCTGATAGCCTATTTTCTAATAGCCTCTTATTTCTTTAAACTAAACTGTTTCCATCCCTTTCCTTTTCACCTTCGAAGTTATGATTGCCACAACTTATTCCATCTTGTATTGTGAGTTTGTGGCTAAAATGACAAGATTATATTTATTTTTGATTTTTTCCTTCCCTTTATCTTCAATGTTTTAAGTGTTTGCTAACCTGTTCTGATAGAGGGCTGCAGTTTTCTGATTTTTGTCTACGTATTTCCTTGCTCAAAACTTCATAAGCCCTTTCTTTTTATTTCAGGGATGAGGGCTTTCTGGAGCATTTCTTGGGGGGTGGGGAAATCTTGTGGTGATGAACTCCCTTAGCCTTTGTTTATCTGGGAAATTTCTTATTTCTCCCTCATATCTGAAGGATATTTCTGCTGCATAGAGTATTCTTGGCTGAAAGTTTTTGTCTTTCAGAATTTTGGATATATCATTCCACTCTCTCCTAGTCTCTAAGGTTTCTGCTGAGAAATCTGCTGAAAGCCTGATAAGGGTTCCTTTGTAAGTTATTTTCTTCTGCCTTGCTCCCCTTAATATTTTTTTTTTGTCATTGACTTTTGCCAGCTTTACTATTATATGCCTTGGAGAAGGTCTTTTTGCATTGGTATAATTAGGAGATATATTAGCTTCTTTCACTTGTATTTCCAGCTCCTTCCCCAGGCTTGGGAAGTTCTCAGCTATTACTTCTTTGAACAAGCTTTCTGCTCCATTCTCTTTCTCTTCTCCCTCTTGAATACCTATAATCCTTATGCTGCATTTCCTAACTGAGTCAGATATTTCTTGGAGAATTTTTTCATTTCTTTCTAGTCTTAGTTGTTTCTCCTCCTCCACCTGAAGCATTTCTTCATTTCTGTCCTCCAAACTGCTGATTCTCTCGTCCATAATATCAGCTCTGTTATTCAGGGCATCCAGATTTTTCTTTATCTCATCCATTGTGTTTTTCATCTCCAATATTTCTGATTGGTTTTTCCTTATAATTTCAATCTCTTTTATGAAGAAGTTCCTGATTTCATTGAACTGTCTATCTGTATTTTCTTGTAACTCATTGAGTTTTTTATGATAGCTATTTTGAATTCTCTGTCATTTAGATTATAAATTTCTGTGCCATCAGAATTGATTTCTGGGTGTTTGTCATTTTCCTTCTGGTGTGAAGTATCAATATATTTTTTCATGATATTTGGTGGCACAGATTTCTGCCTCTGCATAGTGATGATATTTGGTTGCAACTTCCACCTGCTGCTACTGGGTAGGGGTCAAGAGCTGTGTATTCTGAACTCACCATGACCCTGGCTTACTCACTCACTGCTGCTGCTCTTCTATCATATGCACCTCACTCTGGCTGACTGGCTGAGCTAGAGCACCAGGCATGGTGAGGGGTGTTTCTTTCACCTGCACGATCCCAGGGGCATTTTCTCTCTGCCCTTGCTATCTGCTTTCCTAGGGTGCTGGCCTGATGAAGACACCCCCACAATAGCTTAGCCACTTCTGTGTGGGGCTTCCCACGTGCAGTGTGGGAACTTGGAGAGTGAAGGTGCTCCCACAAAGGGCCACCCCTCCCCCCTCTCTCAGAGTCATGTGTGATCCTGTACCATGGGTTGCTATCATTGGGGGAGGGAGAGGAGTTCCCCTTACCTCCTTCCACTTCTTCCACAGGGGTTCGGCACTTCCACTTTTGGATGTATGGCTGTGTGGGTCTCTCATGCACCTTTTGTGTTGTGTGAATGTGCTCTGTTGGTATCTGAATGTCCTTTTTGTTGTATCTTAGTGGGGAAGAGTCTACGGGAAGAGCTCACTTCATCATGATGCTGATGTCACTAGGATTTGTTTTAATCTACATAATTATATTGGCACAATCCTATGCAAATATTTGAAAACCTAAAGGAAATCAATAACTTCAGTCAAAATAAAATGTTGAGATAGAATGTCCAAACAGACTAATTATCATATAAGGAACTGAGAGGGTTTTCAAAAAGCTACTCTTCAAAATGGCACCAGGACCAGAGAGTTTTACAATGGAACATTACTAAACAATTAAAAACCACATAGTCTAGCTGCTATTTAAATTGTTCCAGATCATAGAAAAGGAAGGAAAATCATTCAAATATTTTATATCTAATACCAAATATTCATTGATATAAAAGCTGTATAAAGTTCATACAAAAAAGAAAGCTACACATCATTCTCGCCTGTGAAAACTAAGTAAAATATTTAAAATAGAATCTTACATCATATTGATATAAAATACATCATGATCAAACAGAGTTTATTCTAGGAATACAAATGATTCCATATGAGGAAATCCATTAATATAATTAATCATAACAATAGGTTAAGGAAGAAATCATATGACCAGCTCTCTTAATGCCAAAAAAATTTGAAAAATATCAGCTCTTACTTTTAAATCATACACACACACTCACACATACACATTCATTCATTAAAATAAGAATTCACTAAATACACTAAATTAAGAATTCACTAAAACAAGAATCAATTAAACTTTCATCTTACTTAATGGGGAAACACTTAAGGGCATTTCCATTAATGTAATAAACAACACAAAATTGCCCACAATTGCCACTAGTATTTAACATGATGGTGGAAGAACTAACCAAAGGAATTAGACAAGATAAAGCAATTGGGAGGTAAAACTAGATTTATTCTTAGATAATAGGTCTGTATATTAGAAAAATCAAGGATCCAGCCCTGTTTCCTGGTGGCATACTCCACTTTGGTAGCTCAAGTTCAGTTCCAAGGCATGGACCTACACCACTCATCAGCCATGTGTAGGTCTGATGACCCACATACAAAATAGAAGAAGATTGGCAACAGATGTTAGCTCAGGGCAAATCTTCTTCGGCCAAAAAAATATAATAACTCAGGAGAATCAAAGAAAAACCTACTACAAAATCAGAGAATGTGGTAAATTAACAGGATATATATGGAAATCAATAGCTTCCATATATACAAACACTAAAATGTTATGCTATATAAAGGAAGAGAAGGCTCCAGCTTAAAAAGATAAACTACTTAGGCATACACTTAGCAAGAAATATGCAAAATCTTCATAAGGAAAATTTTTAAACACTACTGAAAGATGAAAAATGTACATTTAAATAAATGGAAAAACATTCCCCGCTGTTATAAGAAGACTCAACATGAATGGAGGGATCAAGGCTTCACAAAGAAGCAAACAGATAAATTCCAAATATAGGTCATTCTTAAGGATGATTCCCTTCTTCTCTTCAGGAAGTCAATAGTGCGGTTGAAAAACAAAAATGTGAAGGGGGTGGGTGAGGGGAAGGGGTGGGGTGGGAAGGAGATTGATCTCGATTAAAGGAAATTCAAAGCACAACTCAATGCAATTTGTGGGCCTTGTGTGGATCCTAATTCAAACAAATCAACTTTAAAAAGAATTTTGGTAATTGACTGGGTAGTTGATGATACCAAAGGATTATTTTTTGTTTCCTTAGATGTGATAACAGCATTGTGGTTATGTAAGAAAACGTCCATAATTTTTAGAGATGCATTCTTAAACACACAGTCATGAAATAATATATTTGAAATTTCCTTTAAAATAATTCACCAAATGAAAAGTCAAAAGGGATAGAGATAAAGTAAATATAGAAAAATCTTCAAAATTAGTGAATGAATATAAATATGTGGAGCTTCATTATTTTTACGTATTTTTTAAATATTCATTAAACAATTATTTTATTTAATAAAAAAAGAATGAGTACAAGTAGTAGGCTTAAGGCAAGTGACGATTTGAAAGAGTTGCTGAGGGAAATGGGAGCTGGTTTGACCAAGAATGAATAAAAAGTTTGCAGAACAGCACAAAGGTCCACCTCAGGGTGACGGGCCTGACTTGGGTGGGGCCAGTTTGCACTGGTGTAGGAATTGAAACGATAGATAGGAGTCAGCGGGGACATTTTTCTCCACATGTGGGGAGAAGAAAGAGAAGAGAATCAAGGCATCACACACCTTCCCAAAGCCAAACAATCTGATCACATAAGGATCAAGCCAAACTCCAAGGACAACTCATAGAAAACCTAAGATAGGTTTGTCAGTAACGGGGAAAATAGGAAGTGAGGCATAGTAGGGGTGTCGGCACCATGAGCAGCTGGAGCATGCACAACCAAAAGTGGAATAAACCCCCTTTCTAAACTTGCACCATTCTCGGCACCAATCCTGTTCTTAGGGATTCCCTCTTAATTGTAAGCAACGTTAATTGCTCCCTTTTCTGGTCTCTTAGAACAATAGCTGTGTACCCAGCACTATACATAATTAGTAACGACACTGGCTGACATTTATCTAGTGGTTGCCTCATGGCGAGGTAAGCACCGCTGCACAGGGATTATCTCCTTGAATCCTCATAGCTAGCCGAGGAGTCTCAGCGATGTTAGGTGGAAGTGAGGGAACTGGGATTTGAGCTCAGATGACTGACTCCAGGATCCAAGCTCCTAATAAGAAGCGGTACTGTAATTACAGCTCATCAGCTTCCACCTCTCTGATTTTCTCTCCTTCAAGAAAGCATTTCAGCATGCAAACAAGTGATGTTTTTAGGGATTAGATTGAATCCACCCTAATTTGTATGAAAAATAAATAACTCACAAATTTTAGGTCTTTTAGTTATTATTACTAATAAATTATTAGCAACAAATCTCAGAACTGATTGTGACACAGGAGTGTGTAATAATATTGTGGTTGAGAACTGCACTTCTGATATGCTTACTCTCCAAAACACTTTTTCAAAATGTTTCTACATTTAATTAAGCACTTAAGTTTTCTAATTTATTTCATTCCTGACTGCCAGATATTCATGCCAGATATTCCTAGTAAATTATAATCTCTTTGAGGGGAAGAGTTTAGTCCTGTGATTTTTTTTTTTTAAACTCTCCAAAACATCCAGAATATGCCAGGCACATAGAAATCACTTAATAAACGTTCTCTGAATAGAACTGATTACTGCTGAAATAATATTAGTAAGAATAGGTAATATTAGGGTGGGGCTTTCCTCTTTATAAAAACCCTTCCATCAGGTCATCAGGCTTCTTCTGAAAGTACACAGAAAAAGAATCAGAGGGGCCAGTCTGATGGCCCAGCAGTTAAGTTCACACCTTCCGCTTTGGCAGCCTGGGGTTCACCGGTTCGGATCGTGGGTGTGGACCTATGCACGACTTGTCAAGCCATGCTGTGGTAAGCGTCCCCCATATAAAGTAGAGGAAGATGGGCACGGATGTTAGCTCAGGGCCAGTCTTCCTTAGCAAAAAGAGGAGGATTGGCAGCAGATGTTAGCTCAGGGCTGGTTTTCCTCAAAAAAAAAAAAAAAAAAAGAATCAGAGATCCCAGTCCAAGAGGGTATATTCCCTGTGTAGAGCAGGCTTTTTTGCCCTGTCTCCCCAGAGAGGACATGGATGGGGAAGTTTTCTAGAATTGCGAGTACAGTAGCCCCCTTATCTGCAGGGGATAGGCTGGAAGAACACCAGTGAGCGCCTGAAACCACAGATAGTGCCAATATACGCTGCTTTTCCCTATACATAGGTGTTTGAGGGGAGACAGCAAAACCAGCACAAATTTCTTTTTCCTTCTTCACAATTTCACAAGTAGAAGATTTGTTCTTGCTGACGATGTTAGCAACCTCAGCATATAATTCTTTTTCTTTCCTTACTAAGTCTAGAACTTTTACCTTTTCACTTAAAGGAAGCACTTTGACTTCTCTTTGGCATATCTAAGTTGCCAGCATCAGCGATACTGTGACAGTTGATCTGGTAACCAAGATGGCTACTAAGTGACTAATGAGCGGATACAATGTGGACATGCTGGACAAAGGGATGATTCACACGCTGGGCAGGACGTAGAGGAGCTGCACAAGATTTCAGGCCGCTACTCAAATGGTGTGCAATTTAAAACTTATAAACTGTTTATTTCTGGAATTTCTCATTTAATATTTTTGGACTGTGGTTGACCACGGGTAATTGAAACTACAGAAAGCGAAACCGTGGATAAGGAGGGACTACTGTATATAATTAGAAGTACCCAATGTCATAGCTGGATCTGTCTTTTAGCTCTGCACCCTAGTGCATTTCTAACACAGCCTCAGAAGTCTGTGTTTGCCTAAATAAGATCTTATTACATGTCACCTGTACCTAACTCCATTAACATGTAAATAAAATTGATTCTCTGCACTGAGAACAAGAATACTTACCTGGCAATATAACTCAATGCTTTAAAAAAAAAAAAATGCAAATTTTTCATTACAGATTTCTAAGGTGAAAAGAAAGTAACTTATCTGCCAAGCTGACCAATTTAAAAAGCTCAGAGCCAGAGAATGAACACTTGGAATTAAGTATGATATGATTAAAGACACTCTGCAAGCTTAAAAGGTAAGGCAAAAAGGAAACAGTATATGCAACATCTAGGATAATTTTCACAAACAAGGGCTCATGCTCTTGTTTTCTAGACCTGAGGAGTAGCAACTTCTTCCTTTTTGATACTTCCTAGCAGGGAGGTTAAGGACATGAGATTTGGAGCTAGACAGGCCTGCCTGTGGACACTCAGTAAATGTTAGCCACCATTCTGATTTTGGGGCAGAGAAATTTTCAGTTCCCTTCCCTTACCCCTGTTCCTCCAGAGATGAAGTTGCTGCAGGGTGTATAATGGATGGGAATCCCTCTGTAGTCTATGAACTTGTAGGAGAGGAAGATAATTCCTCTACCTTCTAGGTCCTTCTGGCTACTCTAAGTATTAAATTGACATGAGACAAAACAAGAAGAGAAAATAAACAAAGCTTTATAACATGTATACATGGGAAAAACCCAGGAAAGTTGAGTAACTTGCCAGAATGGCCAAAGCTGCCACCTTAAATATCATCTTCAGCCAAAGACAAAGCAGGATGTTGGGGGCAGTGGTTTGGGACTTCAAAGGGGAGGAAGGCAATTCACATGGAAATGGAGAAGCAAACATTTGGTAGACAGAACTTTGATAGGAATGGGCTTAGCAAGGACACAGAGTTATCTATGGTGATGGCCTTATCTTAAATTCTGTTAGGCAGTTAGGGGGAAGGTGAAAGTTTCTTCCAGAGTCTTTTGTCTTTAACCAAAGAGACACATTTTGGGGTGGTCAATTCTGATCCCCCACAACCTCTCTTCCCCGGCATGCACTTTGCTGGGTGAATATACTGCCCAGAGAGCTGGCCATGCCATCTCTCTCCAGTGCTTTTTCTACTGCCCTGCAAGTGTACAGCTGGAGGTGCATTGAATCTAAGGCCTGTTCTGCAGACCAGTTAGCTAGTTCTCCCACTTCTTTAATCACTTCTTCCACATTGCTAATAAGAGGGTTTCAGATCCCAAGACTTGGAAAGAAGGCTGTGCTAATCAGGTGTCAAGCTCAGGCTCCAAGGGGGGAAAAGGAGGAAGAGATGTCAGAGAGCACTTGAGCACTGCTGAGTCAGAGTCATACCATTTAATAACATCAGAATCCTACTATAACCCAAATTGTTGTTATTGTTATTATTATTGACTTTGAAGTGGAGAAGGTCAATTGTGTGGTCAATTGACTTGCAAAGGTTTCCCGTTGTCTTAAGGGTCCCCTGTGCTTCAGCTCTATCTTACCCACTGTAGGGGAGGAAGACATTTCCTCTACCCACTCTGGGTCCTTATGGCCAGAAAAAGAATTAAATTGACATGAGACAGAATAACAGGAGAAAATTAAACAAAGCTTTATAACATGTATACATGGAAGAGGCTCAGACCAACTGAGCAACTCGCCTAAATGGCAGAAGCTCTCACCTTAAATACCACCCTCATGTAAAGAAAAAGGAGGATGTTGGGGCTGGGGGGAGTCAATCATGGGAGGCTACCAAAAACCACAGTAAACAAGAGTAAGGTTATTATGCAGATTTAAGTTCTTGCCTTCTGCATTGATTAAGAGTTTCTAGAGATAAGTCATCCTTCTTTCTTCCTGGTACAGAGAGGGAGACACCTTTGCAGATGGAGATTTCCTTTACAAATGTAAATGTCTCTTAACAAAGGGTAAGTAAATTTTACTTTGCAGAGCTTCTTTCCTGTCTGCAGTTTTTTAAAAGTAACCAACCCAAAATAATCCTCAGGCCAAAGAGACATATCTTGGGGTGTCCAATTCCAGTTTCCCATGCCACATAGCTCACTTTCTGGCTAATCTTTCCTTTTACGTTAGGTATACTTTCCTGAGTGCAATTTTTGCACATCCCTCTTTTTATCTCAATATTAATTAATTAGTCTTTACTCTTCATCCTGAAATTAACTATTTCCATTTTACATAAGAGGGAATGTTCAGAGAGGTTAAGTATCCTGTCTAAAACCACACAGCTACGAGTGGGAGACCTGAATCTAAAATCCAGACCTGTTTAATCCCAACGAGCATCCTTCACACTAACGTCCCTACTTTCCCATTCCTAACTTCAACCTCATGAGAATTTCAGTTGATTGAGTTTGGTAGGAAAGGGATCAAGGTCAAGATACGTCAGTCTCCACATAAACTCAAAGGTCCCTTATCTTTCAATTCACATTCACTTTTCCAAACCACCACAGCACCTGTCATCTCCCATTTAAAAGGTTTCTCTGATCTGGGTGGTTTCTTCATGCCCCAACATAAGTCAGATATCTTTATCTAAAAGCCAGGACTTCTGAATTTTCAGAGCAAGCATCAGTGAGGGCACAAGTCACCCAGCTGCCTTCTCTTGTCGGTTTTTACCACCAAACCTTGCCAAAACACGAGTCGCATGTGTAGGAGGAGTAGAGCTCACTCATCACTGAGGTCTGAGACTTGACAGGAGTTGGCAGTGCTTAAACCTCAGGCCTCCTTTATTTTCACTTCAGAAAGGAGAGGAAAAAATACCCAGATACTTTAGTGTGATATTGGAAAAGTCCCCTTTACCTTTGGCAATTTCTCTGACAGTCCAAAAGGGCATCTGCTGTTTGTGGTGAAGATAATACCTCCAGCCTTCTCAGTCATCTTGAGAAAGCCAAAAATGAAAACACAACCTTGCAGCTTAGCAAAATAAGGATGATACACTTGGGGAGCAAGATAAATGATAAGACACTATATGTTGGGAATCAGTGTCGTTCAGTCTGAAATGATCAAAGCTGGGCCTTCGCTTCAAATAGTGCCAGGCCAGTGGATTTGACTCCATTTTGTTAGAATGTTTTTTTAACAATTCCCTTTCAATCACCTTTGTAAACAGTCATCTTCTGACCTCAGGTCTCACGCTGAATACAAATCTTAGCTGGAAATCCCAAAAACTATTCAAGCTTTTATCAGCTGGCAAGGATTCTTTTAACCAGAATGATTTCATTATAAAGCTTATCACAAGTTCCTTAAAAAGAAAGCAGAATCTCTAGAAACGTGTCTAACCAGATAGCACACCCATCTCAGTCTTCCCTGAAATCAGTTGAGCAGTGGCTTCCATGTACTTTCCTGAGAATTAAACAGCAGAGCAAAAAAGACTCAAAGTTGTTAGCTGAGTTCAGTGAATGTGCAGGAAACTTAACCCCAGAAAATACCAGGTCTCTTTCAGTCAGTCTAAAAAGGAAGAAACAATACTTTGAAAAAGCATCTTCAACTTGATGGTGAGACATGGTCCCACTGCCCAGAAGGCCCTTCACTCCTCCTTCCTCAGCCACTAAGACTCAGCTGAGGCCTCATTTTCAAGCTTGTGTGGGACAACCCTCTTCTGTGTCCCCATACAACACTGTGTTTGCCTTTAGCCCAATACCACTCTATGCTATAGTCATAGTCTATGTCCTCTGTCTCTCCTATAGAAGGTGAGGGGAGAACTGTGGCTTTTTTTCTCTATATCAAAAGTGACCAGCTCAGGCTCTAGTACATAGATGATGAGTGAATATTTCTTGAACGAATCGATGGACAAATGGAATGGATGGAATGGATAAATGAACGAAAGAAGGAGCAAGTGAGTGAACAAAGGAATAGCACAGCCTCAAGATGTAGGTTTAAAATTCTGCTCTGGTCCAGATCTGCCCAAATGGCAGTGGCCTATCTGCAGTAGGAACAGGAGGCCAAGGGGGCAATTTCACTATGGAAGGATATAAATTGCAACTTCCTTCCCCAAATTCCAATCCATCTGCCTACCATTCTTCCAAACCTCAGCATGACCTCTTCTTCCTCTCTCATTCATACATGTTTAGACATAGGCTGTGCATCTAAGACACCAGGTCTGCCTAAAGCAAAGTGCCCTGAAGAATCCCACTTCTCTTTGAGCAGAACTCACCTGACATCACAAGCTCCCCAACTTCACCCAGCAGGACTCAAAAGACCAGACCATCCATAAAAACCTTCAGCTTCAGAAACCAGGAAATAGAGAGCAGGAGGAATGAGAAATAGAAATATCTCAACCAAAAGCCCAGAGGCACTTTTTATGCCCCCCGGGGCAGAATGGACCCCTGGACTGAAGCCACAAGCAGTGAGAAGTGTGTTACAGGACAAACTGCAACCACTGCTGGACTTCAGGACTCAAACTCGAAAGCTCATTTGTAACTATTTGCATATATCTTTGCGTGCTATTTGCCTAATGCACTGAAAACTCTCTTGCTTTTTATTTCTTCCAAAGTTCCCCATTTATGCTTTCATTCATGCCACACAGATTGGCCCAGCCTCCAGGGAAGATACGGGGTGAAAGAAGAAAGAAATAAGAATAACCACCACCACTACTGATTGAAAACCTTTGGGAGCACAATTTCTCTGTCGAAAGATGTGAAGATGCTGGGTACTCAAATCCAGAGGTCACCAATACACATTTTAAACCTACGACCTAAATCCTGCAACTAAGAAGCCAGCTGTCAAATCACTCGTTTGAAGCTGGCCCAAAAGAGAAAGGATACATTAGAAGAAGGAGCACAAAATGAGTCTCACTAATCATCCAGCAGATGAAGGATTTTACATCATTATTGCCCTTGCCAATAGCTTCAATATGCTAGGAGCTCCTGAAATTCTCTCAAGATAATCTCAGTCTGTGTATTTCATCCACATATACCATCTAACAGCTGAAATATACAATAGCAGTGGGAAAGCCTTTTCCACCTGACCAAATGAGGTTAAGAGGATTGGTTTGACCCATATCTGCCGAAAGAAATTGCATTCAATAAAACTTGGTTTTCCCTATAATTTACCTTTTCAGTGCCTCTGAGCAATTCTTATGGGTACATGTTTGGAAGTTAAAAAGCAAAGTTCAGAACTGCATCATTCCACTTTGGAGTTATTATATTTTAGTGGAAGTTTTGTGTTGTTGTTTGTGTTTTTATTTTTTTAATGCAGTACTTGAGGCAAGTCCATATGCAGCATAGTAATATTCTCAAATCACACAACAGAGATTCCGGAAAATGTCCCTTGTGCTCAAATAAAGCCATCACCATACTCTAATGCAGGGTAACAGCACACAATGCAGTCATGCACACGATATTACAACAAACTGGGTCATTGCGATCACTCACCCAGTGCTCAGATAAAAAGACCATTATCATGCAGTAGATGGGGAAGAGATGGAATTGATTTCCCAGGATCCAGTCCATGAGCAGAGTGTATACAGAACAGAGAAAGAAACTGTCCAGGTCCTGGAGGAATGGCTAATATTTACTTTAGGGGTTTTTGTCTTCTCCCTCCATCCTGAAAAGTGGGAAGCAACAGTAATCAACATCATGGGACCTGACTGTGCACTGTGCCCAGAAATGCTTTAGACGCCTGCTGTCTGGTTTTGATTTCTGGAATACGAACACTGCCTCTGCTCCACTGATTGCCCGCAAAATGGTTACCTGTACATTTGTTGATTTAAAAGAAGAATTTGGTTATTACGAAGCTCAATTTACTCTGCTTTCTGAATATTAACATAAAAAATAGCTTATGTCAATGATTTTTTGGGTATGACACAAAAACCTAGGCAAGAAAAGCAAAAATAGACAAGTGGGATTGCAGCAAACTAAAAAGCTTCTGCACTGCAAAAGAAACAGCAGACAGAGTGAAAAAGCAACCTACAAAATGGAAGAAAATATTTGCAAACTATAGAACTGACAAGAGTCTAATATCCAAAATATATAAGGAACTCATGCGACTTCATAACAAAAAACTGAATAATCCAATTTAAAAATTGCAGTGGCAGAGTGGTTAAGTTTGCGCACTCTGCATCAGCAGCATGCTGTTCATGGGTTCAGATCCCAGGCACAGACCTACACCATTCATCAAGCCATGCTGTGATGGTGACACACATACAAAATAGAGGAAGATTGGCACAGATGTTGGCTCAGGGACAATCCTCCTCAATCAAAACAGGGAAGATTGGAAACAGATGTTAGCTCAGGGCCAATCTTCCTCACCCAAAAAAAGGGGGTGGGGGCAAAGGACCTGAATAGACATTTCTCAAAACAAGACATACTAATGGCCCACAGGTACACGAAAAGGTGCTCTACTTCACTAATCATCAGGGAAATGCAAATCAAAACCACAATAAGATGTCGTCTCACAGCTGTTAGAATGACTATTATCAGAAAGACAAAAGATAACAAGCACTAGTGAGGATGTGGAGAAAAGGGAACCCTTGTGCACTGTTGGTGGAAATATGAATTGGTACAGGCATCATATAAAACAGTAAGAAGGTTCCTCAAAAAATTAAAAATAGAATCCAGCAATCCCATTTCTAGGTATATGAAATCAGGAAATGAAGGAAATGAAATCAGGATCTCAACAAGATATCTATACTCCCATGTTCATTTCAGCATTATTCACAATAGCCAGGATATGGAAATAATATAAATGTCCACTGATGGATGAATATGTAAAGAAAATTTGGTATATACATACAATGGAATATTATTCAACCATAAAAAGAAGGAAATCCTGCCATTTGTGATAACATGGATGAATCTGGAGGACATTATACTAAGTGAAATAAGACAGACACTGAAAGACAAATACTATATGATCTCACTTATATGTGGAATCTAAAATAGTCAAACTCATAGAAGCTCAAAGGAGTAGAACAGTGGTTGCCAGGGGCTGCTGGGGAGAAGAAATGAGGATATGTTGGTCAAGGGCTACAAACTTCCGGTTATGCAAGATGAATAGATTCTGGAGATCTAATGTATAACACTGAGACTACAGTTAACAGTTGTGTGTTGTACACTTGAAATTTGCTAAGAAGGTAGATCTTAAGTATTCTCATCACAAAAAGGATTTGGTAACTATGTGAGGTGCTGGATATGTTAATTATCTTGATTGTGGTGACTATTTCACAATGAATATGTATATCAAATCATCAAGTTATACACCTTAAATATATACAAATTTTAATTGTTAATTATACCCCCAATGGAGCTGGGAGAAAAAAATAGCCCATGTGTGCTGCTTACTCTTCTGTTTACTCTGTCTTGCTTACTTTCTTTTCAGTTTTCTGAAGATGTTTTCTACAGATAGATAAAGGATGGTGGAACAAGTTTGGGCAGTAAAGTAAGGATGAGAGAAGTTGATAGGAACTCTAAAATTGAGATTCAAATAAAATCTTCATAACCATATGATTTTTAAAGAATTCATGTTTTTATGCCTTAAGAACTTTCTTATCAGTAATTTCAGTTAATGTAGATATAAATCATCCCACTCTCCCAAATAGGCATGTTCTTGACCAGACCAGTAGATTGAGAGATGGAAGATGTATTAATATCAGATAGCATCAGCAGGAGCTGAGCAGAACCTCAAAAGTGCCTAACCACAACTGGATTGCCATGTTCTAGGTCCCACTCGGGCCTGAGAAGCTAACTCTCATTCCTCAAAACACAAATGAGACTGACTCAGATGCCTAAATGCCAGTTTATCAGTTTACAATTAGAAATATCAGCCAGCATGGACCAGAACATCTGCGCTAGCTCTAACTGCTGAGGAGCCACCTGACCTTACGCCCCATGTGCTCACAAGAACTCTTCTCCTTGGGACGGGGGAATTAGCTCTCATCACCTATTTTCTATTTCCCCTTTCCTCTTCCTGTGGGGTTATCATTAAAATACAAGTGTAGGGACATTAAAAGCTATCCCCAGGCACATGATAGCACTGAATACTTGTTGCAAGAGCCTTTGTCGAATCAGAAGAGAAGCAATTAGTGATCTAACTCCCCAAATCTAGTACCTTTTTCTGACAAGAAAACAAAGGTTGTCGAGAAATGCTTATTTTTATCACGGAATCCAACCATGTTAAAGTAGAAGAGACACTAGAAAGAATCTAGGCTAACTCCATTACTCATTTATTCATTTAGGAAATTTGTATTGAGCACCTAATATGAGCCAGGCATGAGTTTAGGCACTTTGGAGATAGTAGGGAACCAAATTGACAAGGATCCCTGTGCTTAAGGAGCTTACATCTGTCAGGGGAGAACACAAAATAAACATAATAAATAAGTGAACCACATAAAACATGCTTTGGAAAAAAGAAAAAGCAGAAGCAAGTAAGGAGAAGTAGCAAGAGTGTATGGTAGGAGGTAGGAAAAATTTTGAATAAAGTAGTTTTTTCATTGAAAAAATATCATTTGAACGAAAGCTTGAAGGAGATGAATAAATTAACCCTGTGGACATCTGTGAGAAGAACATTTCAAGCACCAAGAAGAGACAATGCAACGATCCTACGAGAGAAGTGAGTCCAGAAGGTTGAAGGAACAGCAAGGAGGCCGGTATGGCTGGAGGGCAGGAGGAGATGAGCTCAGAGAAATAATGGAAGATCAGATCAAGTAGAGGGGTTCTGTAGGCCTTTAGGAAGACTTTGGCTTTTACTATGAGTGAAATGGAGTTTTAAGCAGAGAAGTAGAATGACTCACATTCCTTTCATTTTAACAGAATCATTCTGGCTTCTCTACTGAGAATAGATGGTAGAAATAGGGATGCAAGTTAGGAAGCTATTGCATGAATCCAGATAAGAGGAAAAAGAACCTGAGCCCATGGTGGTAGTCAGGGAACTGGTGAAAAGTGGTGGAATTCTGAATCCATATTGAGGTTAGACCACACAAAACTAACTGATGGATTGGATGTGAGATGTGAGAATCAAGGAAGATTCCAAGGTTTTAGGCCTGAGCAACTGTAAAAATGGAGTTGCCTTCAATATCCCTTTTCAAGAGCTCCGTCAGCCCTCAAATATGTAAGGCAACTGGGGAGTATGCTCTATTACCTGGGAATTGGGAATTGGAGGAATTAGGGGATGGCAGAGCAGAAGGAAGAGCAGGGGTTTACAGTTCCCACACTCTCAAGTACATTTTGCTTCTGAATCACTAATTCTGGGTTCCCTAAACTCAGTCTTCTACAAAATGGCCATCCTCTGTCCAGCTATTCAGAATGGCGGGTTTTCTCCTTCAAGAAGTCCCTGGCCCTTGTTTCAGACACACTCACACTTCAGGGTTGGATGACGCTCCCTCTAGTCTTGGTGGCCTTTGTAGTCTCCTGGGCAATGCTCTGAAACAGCAAGTCACCGAATGTACTATCTCTTCAACCTGGCGAGAGTCTTAGTGACTATTTCAAATGATTTGAGGTCCTTCTTCTTCTCTTGAAGCTCATGAGAAGCACAAAGAACCAGAAGGCTATTCCTGCTGTCACTGCAGCCTTCGCCTGCATCAAAGCCCTGCTTTAATGCTTTCATAGCAATGAGTTTCTGAGGCACTTGTGAACTAACTGCCTCCTTCTAGCCACAGGCTCTATGACTGTGGTTAACCAAGGAGCGCTTTGTGTAAACAAAGTCAGAAGCAGTGGTGCAATATTCAAGTAGAGCCGTTCTGGTGGTTAAAGCGTAGGTAGGAGACAAGGAATCCCATCCTCTTGGCCTCCCTCTCCCCACCACGACCCTTCCCCACTCTTGAGCTCCACTGGGGTGTTCTCTAAGTAGGCACTAAGGAAAATTGAAAGTTCTGTGGAACACAGTTTGAAAATGAATAGACTATGGCTTTCTGCAAGATCAATGACACACAGCAATAGAGAGCGTTCATTTCCTACCAGGTGGTCAGGCTTAAGAAACTTAACCTGCACTGTCCCACAGTTTCCCATATTTCTGAGTAACAGGTAAATATACCTGAGGTCTCCCTCACAGCAACACAGGCATTGTCTGCCAGAGCAGATGGACAGACTCCAGTGAAAAGCCAAGCAAAGTGTCAACATCTTTCTTTTATTTTGGTCCAGAGCATGCCTCACAAGAGGCATGTTTCAGCCAAAGTTCAAGGTTTTTTGTTAAGGCTGAAAGAAAACTCTCCAAGAAAATTTTCCATTTTCTGACCTCGTTCTCTTTACAAGAGGCTGATCAAATTTCCTTACTATTTTCTCCACTATAAAAATGTATATCTCTGAAAGCATGCCAAGGCTTGGGACTGTAGGAGTGATATCTTATAGCCAAGGAGTCTAGGCAGGGTTGATGTGGTCTAACCTTTTTCTCTAGAATGGGTTATCGTTTCAGATTCTCAGTGCCCAAGGTACAAGCCTAAAGACCCGTTCCCGGCACCACCTTTCCTGGAACCTCCCTTAAATAGCAGTCAATCTCACCAAGCCTAGAAAGGCTTTCATTTTAATTATCCTCTCTTTTGAAGTGCCGCATGCAGCTGATGAAAGAGAGCAGCCCTCTTTCCACTTTGGGGCTGTATTGTACCAACTGAGCCCTAAAGGAGCTTTGGCTGTGCTGAGAGACTCACCAACTCTCTCCCCAAAACCGTTTCTTCAGCTTCTAACTCTAACTTCTCTCACTCTAGGGGCTCAAAATGAATCCAAATTATCTACTCCTACCTTTGTACCTTTACAGAAATGTCCTTCCTTTCTCTCCTGACTGAGAAGGGAAGAGAGATCCTCATGAATGCCATTTCATGGTAATAGGCCCAGTGGAAGGTGGGCTTGGGCTGCGAGGACCCCCAGACCAATCTATGCTTAGGCTCAGCCAAGGGACACCCCAGCAGCTACATACAGATGAGGAACCTGACCCCCACTCATCACTAAGGAGGCTCGCCCAAGACCACAGAGGTCATTAGTGACAAAGCAGACATTCGAACTGATGTCCCTTAGTTCCCTATCTGAAGAGCATCAATTCTCTGGAAAAAGGTGACAGATTTTTAAAAGGTCAAACTATTTTATTACTTAAAAAATTTAGGTGTAAACCATGACAAGAGATGTATTTATCACAGGAAAAAAAAATACTTGTTCTAGACAGATTCTTTTTTCAGCCTGCTAGTGACTAACTTTCATCCTTTATTATGAATTAGCTCAAAGACATGTCCCTACACCTAAAATGCATTAGCCGTGAAAGTAGGAGGGGAGTGGGCTGAATGTCTGACAGCATCCCTCCCAGCCCTAAACCCCACAAGTGAAGGCATGGATGGGCTCTGAGCATCTGTACAGCAAAAAGGAAAACAGCACATTGACGAGACTTACATAACAGCTTCTCAAAGGTTAAAAACTGCTCCCGGTGGCATTTTCTGAACTCGTATAGTCGGCTGCTGTGGCTGTGGCTTTCACTTATGGGGGTCCTCAAGAAAGGACTTGGTTATTATTCCCTGTACTTTAGAGCTAAATTATCTTGCAGTGCACACAAGTCAGTAAGGCTGTTTTTCACCAAATTGCGAACAGTCACTTCCCACAGTAATTGTTCTGTGAATTCCCCTGTCTGCATAGACAATGGGTTCCAGCTTCAACCCTTTGCACAAATATGGCAGTTACTGCTACAATAGACCAGCTCTGCAGCTGGAAGTCAGGAAGGCGCTAATATTGAGGGTATTGTGCTGGCCAAATTCAGGAAAGAAAAGTGACAGCTTGAAATTACAGCAGAATAAAGTATGGAGAATCTGAATGGGTACAGGCCTTCTAACAGAGGGCATCTTACAGGTCTGTATTTCAATTTATTTCTTAGACAAGGCATGGATGGTGAGGGGGCTGGAAGGAGAAGGAAAGTGGGATAGGACTTGGATAGAAAGGAGTGGATCCTTTTGCTTTCTTTTCTTTTGTATGGTCTTAATCCATGGAAGAACAAAGTTTCAGGATGCTGGGGGTGACAAAAATATTTACCTTCATATAATGTGACCACTTTCTTACCTCTGAGACATTCTTAATGCAAGGCCAGTGTTAGGCTTGCTTTTAAAACAATGATAATAACAACAACAACAGTAATAATACAATGCCAAATTACTGACTTCCTGTCAGCTACTTCACTCACTCTGATCCCTTGCCTTTCCTCTGTCCAAAGGCACCAACCAGTCTCTTTTCATCTTTTTCTGCCTCTAGGAAGTTGAACTTTTCAACCCTTCATTATCTAGAATTTAAATAATAGACTGATATGCACAGAACCCAAAAAAGCATGTGCTCCCAATACCTCCATCAGGACAGACCTGTTTCTGCTCACCACAGTATCCCCTGCACCTAGTCTGTGCATAACAAAAGTTTGTTGAAAGAATAATTGAACCACACCCTCCCTTTCTGTCCAGTCTGCATAAAGGAGCAGGCACCGCCTTCTTGACTCCGCTGTGTCAGTTTCTGACCTTTTCTCTAACTCACCAAGGCCATTTAAATCCCACACTTGTTCTTCAGAGTGTGGCAAACACACTGACCATCTCAGTGTCACTGTAATATCCTAAATGAACTTCAAATCCAGTTTATATTCTGCCCGTCTCATGAAGCCTCTGCTGCCCACACCAGCTCGCAGTGACCGTTCTCCTCTGATCTTACCATGCACACCACTCATTTGGTCTCAGTTTATTGTGTAGATTTTCAGACGTGTTTGCAATTATATTACAAATACATTGCACAAAAGGACTGCATTTTAGATTTCCCTTACCTCCTAATCAAGGCACAAGCTGTAGCAGGAAGTCGGTAACTATCATGTGTTGATATGAATCAATGAGAACACTTCCTATTGCAGTACTCCTATTTTTAAATGCTGAATGGGTCTTTGATGAGTTCAAAGTAACAGTGCTTGGTAGAGTCTTAAAAGCAGAAAACACTGTCCTCCTGTTCACGTTAACAATTGCATGGTCTAGTTAAATGATGTTTGTGAACAAATCACCACTCAATACATATCAACAAAAACCCAGGGCCTAAAAGAAATCAGGTTGCAAACAAGAAAAATTACTAACAAATATCAGATATGTTGGCCCTCAAAATTGGTTTGTATTTCTACCCAACCAACTAACCCATCCGGTATTGGGCACTGATATACAGAGAAAGGAGTATTTTTTTACTGTTTATGCTTTACTCTCTGGTTATATGTGTATTGCCTGGAGGATGCATTTATGTGTCTTCAACCAAAAGCTCCTAAAGGATATCATCACTGTCATCATCATTAGCAGCAGCAGCAGCAGCAGCGGCGGCAACAACATCAACTTCCTCACTGTTCCTGGTATGGGGCTGGGGGATGCAAAAAGAAAACGAGGCAGACCTGATTCCTGACTCTTTGAAAGGTCACAAAAACAGGCATACTGGTGGGAGCCCTCCTTACTAGGGTACCTAAATATCCAAATCCCAACCAAAACTTGTCTTGTGACTGAAAGATAAGGCACAGCACTGTGGAGTGGTTAAACAGAAACAGTGCCGATAGCGTTCTCATTCCAACTTTGCCGCTACCCGAGTGCAGGACATTATACAAGGGGCTTAGAAGCCCTGGCCTCAGATTTTTAACTTTCAGAAGAATTTGCACTAGATCATCTCTAAGGTCCCTCCAAACTCTGGAATTTAACCAGAGACAGGGTCTTTGCCAGGTGCCACTCCAGGGCCACCCTTAACAGAAGAATGCAGTGATGAGAGTCCACAAAGTGGATGCAGATGGACCTGCGTTCAAATTCTAGCTCCACCACTCACCAACTTTGGGCAAATCATTAATCTCAACAAGCCTCAGTCTGATAAAATATAAAATAAGTCCAATGATACTTTCATAGGGCAGTTATCAGTATTAAAAGAAGTAATGTTATCTAACACATAACGTGGCATTCAGTAAACATAAGCATTTTCAGATTATTTTCCCCTCTCCTGTTTAATGTATAAAGCAGACTGTCAGGTCCTTTAATAGTGAACATACAAGAGTCTGTTAGAGAGGTTTGAAACATTCTCAGACCTCTGGACGTCTGACCCTTCAATCAGAGGCTCAAGAATCCACCATGATGGCAGTTCAGGAGTATAAATGCTGGGACAATTGGTCACTACACTGGGCCCTCCTCATATTTCTTCTAAGATAGTCAACACCAACCAAGATCAAGACATGACTTGCCTTATGTCAGCTTTTCATGTGACACGAGTCAAGGACCACCAGAAAGTTCCTGCTTCCCACAATATCTCCCAAACAGTCTCCAGAGTATTTGAAATTTCACTGTTAGAGAACTACTTCTTGATAAAGGCTCAGAAAAAGTCCTTGCCAGATTTCCTCTTTTGAATTCCAAATTCCTTAGAGAGTGGTAAGTCATTCGTGATTAAGCAGACAGAGGGTATTATAGGAATCAGAAGGTTATAGGGGAGACAAAAGGCTAGTGAACTCTAATAATAAACTTTGACTAACTTCACAGTTCTGACAACTGCTGTACCCGGACGGAGGTGCTACATGTAGAAAGCGTACCCTATTGGTGATGTCCATGGGAGGTGACTTGGGCCAAAGGAGCCCTCATAAACAATATCCTCCACTTTCAGCCTGTCTGGTCCCCCCATGTGCAGGCTACGCATCCATCTGCACCTGCATCCCTTACCACTGCAGAAGTGCCTACTTGGGCTCCTGCTTCCCAGAACTCACATGGCTTTCTCTATTCCTGGTCTGGGCTCTGTGCCATCCACTGACATAGCAGATCCAGCATCATCTGCCTGGCCTCTCTAAAGAAAGTGAGAGAGATCTAGGAGGATGGCAGAGATGGGAGGCTGATGGCCCCAGTAGAGAGGGCCGAGTACTCATCAGAGGATTTCCAATGCCACTGCTGATGAGAAAAGGCCAAAAGTTCCTCCACTGAAAGAGCATAGTTTACAATTCTAATAATTTATACACGGGCTCACTTTCCTTGAATAATTACAGATTATTATCCAGCTAATTACAGTACATGGTATTAAAAGATCTGGAATTCATTACCCCCATCTAGGAAATTACTTTGGTACGTGTTTGGAAAAGAAAAATGCTGGGAAAGTAGTTCAGTTCTTGCCAGGATGATATACTGCAGTGGTTTCATATTCTCTTCCCAACATGAGACAGGCTTATATTGCTGTGTATCCTACAGAGGTCCTAAAATGTGAATTTCAGCGTCTCAGTCCCAAACGACTTTTCTCTCTAAGTAGGGTTGCCAGAGTCAGCAAGTAAAAACGCAGGATGCCCAGTTAAATTTGAATTTTAGACAAGCAAATAATTTAGTGCAAATATGTCTCAAACATTGCATGAGACATACTTTTACTAAAAAATCATTCACCGTTTATCTGAAATTCAAATTTAACTCAATGTCCTATATTTTATCTGACAATCCTATCCCCCAAGGGAGCTTTCAAACAGCAAGTAATGCTGAAAAGCGTAGGTTCAATGAACAGTTTCCCAATGTCAAAAAGTGGGGGATCAAACTTCATATAAAAATATGAATCTCCAACGGGGGAGTGTTCCACATTAGAAGAAAAACGTCCGTGGAAATTCTCAAATATGAGCCTTCACTCCCAGATCAAAATGGCACAATGGTAAACTCTTCCATTCCTATGTGGATCTGATCCTTTGGAGGGTCCTTGGCTGTCTCCAGCTACCGAGAATCTTTTCAATCAACGTGAACGAGAGGGAGATGCAAAGGAAGCACGGACAGCCCTCTCTTGACATGGTCTACCCACCGCACCCACCCCGCCTTGCCCCACCAACTGACACATAATTCTTTTCAGGATGCCACCCTTATCTACTTAACTAAATTACCATTTCCAATACCCCCACTATGTTGTTGGGAACAGAAATGCACATGCTGATGTTGATACAGAAATAGTAAGGGGTAAGGGATGGAGAGGGAGAGAAGAAGCGTTTTCTAATATTAAAGATAAGAGTATCAGTGCTTCATTTTTTACTCCAAAATGACTTCAAAAATTACTGAGTATAAGAAATAGTCACTAACACATTTGAAAAGAAATATAGTCTAAATACAGGCAAACCTGTGTGATACTGACCACAAGCAGAGTAAAATTTCAAAGAACACCACCAGTGTGAACTGTAGACAATCCAGGTAGTTCAAAAATCCCTTCATTCAGCAAATATTTACTGAGTGCCTACTATTGTCCTAGGCACTGTGCCAGGCACTAGGGTGACAGCAGCGAATGAAACAGGCAAGATCCCACTCTTGAGAGGTTTCTATTCAAGGAGTGGGGCGGGGAAGGATAGGAAAGATAGGAGATATAGGAAATAAACAATAAAGGGACAGACAAAATAGCAAGATTATTTCAGGCAATATTAAGTGCTATGAAGGCAATAAAACAGTATGAGATGATAAAACAGAATAATCTGTTACTAGACATGTAGATAAGTTTGACTCAAATGTCCAGTGGCTTCACAAAGATAATCTCTAAGTTCAAGGTTTGAGGTGGGGTCCCCCAAATTCCCTTGGTCACCTCTACCACAGTTTTGCAGAATTCACTCAGTTTAAAGATTGACTCACCTAATCATCCTGTCCCTTTTCCATCCACCCTAAGTGCCAGTCCAGACATGGAATATAATCCCTTTCCATGATATTCTCTCTCTCTCTCTTTCTCTCTCTCTCTCACTCTATACACACACATATAAACACACAGCCTTTGTGTGTTTGGCAGAGTTTCCTGAAGGTTTTTGGGAGGGACATAAAGGGAGTTTGCTTCATCACAACACAAAAACTTAGAATATCAGACATCCCTGTTCTGAACCATCTTGGGGCAATCTATCACATTACTCCTACCTTCTTGGCTTCCTCATTCCAATAATGTTCTCTTCATATCTAAAGATAAGCTTTTTATGATTTTTGTTGTTTTACCTCCTACTAAGCCATCACTTCAGTGTCTCACTTTCTGTTCAAGGTATTTCCCTACATAGACAGTTTCTTCCTTAAGAGAAATTCTGTTGCCAGCTATTAAGATAATAACTTGTTTCAACTAACTGCGTGTAATAGTCAGAAATCTATATTTTTCTCTGTTGTTCCTGGTGAAAGAATTGTTAAAATCCCTTGACCTTGTGATAACAGAAAGTTTAAATGAAATCAACAGTCTTCCTTCTTGCAGTCAGTTTTCCAGATCCATTTTGTATGTGAAAGATGCACAATAGGCTCTCAATAAATGTTTGATGAATTTAATTGAATGTAATACAACCTACATGTGCACCACGGAGGGCACAGAACAGACATATGACAGTGAGCCAACACTCAAGAAAGCTAGTTTATTAACAATAATTTGCCACCAGCTGTACTTTGAAGTAGATTACTTTTCACGCTGTTTCTTGTTCTTATCATTAAAACATAGGGAATATTTTGAAGCAAGCTAAGGTAGGACGTGTCTCTCTCCTCTGAGATTTCACATTTAAATATGTGCCACCTAGATTGTCTCAAAAGGAAATAGAAAATAGAAGTGATCAAGCCAGCATTAGCTAGGTTCATACATTACCCATGTCTTATCAATGTATCACAATCATATCCATCTCCATAGGAGTGGCAAACATCCTAATTGACCCAGAATTTTCTGATTTTCTGTATGATTCTTTCTTGCCTTCAGAGGATAAGTTTGGCTTTTGAAATAATTTTTTTAAACTGCTCCCATCTTGTAAATGGTTTTGCTAATCTATATTGACTTTAGGAAACACTCCTACTGGAACCTTGTGATGAACTGAATGTTTGTGTCGCCCCAGAATTCATATGTTGAAGCCTAATCCTCAATGTGATGGCATTTGAAGGTGTAGCCTTTGGGAGGTGATTAGTTCATAAGGGTGACAGCCTCATCAATGGTATTAGTGCCCTTATAAGAGATCCCAGAGAGTTCTCTTGCCTTCTTCCATGTGAGGAAAAAGAGGATGGCCATCTATGAACCAGGAAGCAGGCCCTCACCAGACAGTGAATCTGCCAGCACCTTGATCTTGGACTTCACGGCCTCCAGAACTGTAAGAAATAAATTTCCATCATTTATCAGCCACTCAACTTATGAAACTTTGTTATGGCAGCCTGAACAGACAAAGACAAACCTTAAACTCCAGGCAGGCCAACATAGACCAACCTCTGAGCTATTGGTAACCATGAATCCCCTTGACTTTGTGTCAACCATCTCCCACCCTGAGAGGTGGTCACTCTCCTCTCTTTGATTTCCAAATCCTTATGCATAAAGATTTCATCCAAGCACTATGACAGTACATTGTAACTACTTATTATTAGCTTCTTTCACTGGATTATGAGCTTTCTGGGGGTAGGTGCAATATCTTATCTTTTTAGCTCTAGCACCTAATACAATGCTTGAAAAAAGTGTTTTAGTTGCTTAACCAGTGCTGACTGATTAAATCAACCTTTTTCCACCCCATGGCAAACAACTTTTGGAAGATATGAGGAAGCCATGAGACTGCATTAGAAAGAATTAAATACAATTTTTTAATCTCTATTTAACATCTAATGCATAAAAGACAACTTCAAGTACTCTGCAAATCTGCCCTAATCTTACATTCAAATTAGAATTTATGGTTCTCTGTTCAGCACATGAATTGCCTAGTTTATGGGAGTAAAGTAATTTTTTAACTTTCAGAATTTATCGTGGTAAAATGAGTGGTTTAATTTGAAGTGTTCACTTAGTCTATTCTTGGTTCCTCTGAATTCTAAACAATTCTCTCTAATGAATGAGAGGAGCTAGAGACATAATAAGCAAGAAGCTGATAGGAATCTTTGATCTGTCTGTGCATCCTCTTTATGAAAATATACCTAGGGAATTCTTAATAATGATCTCATTAGGACTCACCCTCTTTCAGAACCCAAAACATTTTAGAAGAAAAGGAAGACTTAGACCACGGCTATCAGGTAGAGGTGTATAGAGAAGGAGGATATTCTGCATTGTTTAAGTACACTTGTCCTATCTCAATCCATTTCTTAATGGAGGAGAGAAATTCTTAAGAATCTGGGAACAAGTCACCAGCAAAGAGTAGATATTAATTTATCAGTTAGACTTGAAGATCTTCAGCAGATGAATTTTTTTAAAGAGATACTCATGTTTAAGAAAATAAAATGGGAGATGATGAGTGAAAATTCTTCAAATCATTAAGGTATCACTAAGAACCCAGTCTGTTTTTAACATGACTACATCTCTGCCTCTTTGCCTATCCAAATCCTACCTATTCATCCAATTCTAGTTCACCTCTTCGATCTGAACCCCTACAAAATTCATCTGGTACGAAACAAAAATTTTAGATTCATATAAGCCTGGGTTATTATCCTAGCTTCCCCATTTCACTTTAAAGTTCGCCTTTCTGAATCTGTGCACTTCAGTCAGCATGCATTGCACGTCCAGATACAGTACCAAGTGTTCCTTTTAACTAATTTAGTGGATGCATTTGAATGCTCTTAGAATGCTTTTCTACTTGCAAGTAAGATTTCCAAGTTTGTGTCTTTGGGCAATCTACTTCTCTGAGTCTTACCTCACCTGCTATATGGGAATAATTATATCTACTTTGAAGTTTTTTCTTATGTTTAAATAGGATAGCACATGAAAAGTGCCTGGAATATAGTAACTGCTCAATAAAAACTTACTAATTTGATAAAAATGATTGATTTTTGATTACTTGATTAGAAAATCTTGTTCCTCCTATGAAAGATCTGTAAAATTTTGCATCCTGGTGAATCAGTTCTTTCCCAGATTCCTAAGCCCGTCACAGGTTTAATAGTCAAAATATTTTCTGACAATCCCTTATCTCCTTGTCTCTGAGATTCCCCCATAGGATACTATGTAAAAGCAAAATCATCAATACAAATCAACTCTGGCCTGTGCTCAAGCATTTATCAATTCTTCCGTAGAAGAAGAATAAAACGTTAAAACATTTAGATTGCTGAACGTATTGAACTGCTCTTTTCCTAAGTGGCTACGCAAGAGCTGGAGGAGTCCACCCTCTGCCTTGACTGGAGGCTGACACCAAAGCTGAAGAACTGCTTCATGACTAAGGTCTGAAGTTCATACATACCTGAGGCATTTGTGCTCCTCCAGGTCATCCATCTGCTGACATCCATGTCAGCCTTGTTCCCACTTCAATTAACAAAGAGCAGTTTTATATGGCTGAAGTATAGGGTTATCCCCAAAGGAACCAAACAAGGTTAATTGCAAGGGTTCCAATTTTTTTTTAATTCTTTACTTTGAAATAGTTTTAGACTTACATAAGAGTTACAAAAATAGTAGATAATTCCAATATGCTCTTTACCCTGCTTTCTCTAGTATGTTAATCTCTTATAACTATAATACAATTATCCAAACTAAGAAATTTACATTGTTACAATACTATTAACTAAATCATAGACTTTATTCAGATTTCACCAGTTTTTCACTCATGCTCCTTTTCTATTCCAGGATCCCATATCGTATTTAATTATGTCTCCTTAGTCTTCTCCAACCTGTGACTGTTCTTCAGTCTTTAATGACCTTGACACTCTTGAAGGATACTGGTACTGGCCAGGTTTTTGTAGAATGTCTCTTAACTTGGATTTGTCTGATGGCTTCTCATGGTTAGATTGGGATTATCCACATTTGGGAAGAACACCAGAGGGGGATGGGCCATTTTCAGTGCATCCTAAAATAGAACACGTGAGGCCCATATGAGTTGTTACTGGTGATACCAACTTTGATCACTTTGTTAAAATGGAGTGTGCCTAGGTTTTCTACTTTTGTAGAAAATTTATTTGTAATTAGTAAATATTTTTCCTTTGTACTGAGTAAATATTATGCAAAAATCTATTTTTCTCCACTGATTTAGCATTCATCAGTGGATCTTGTCTGTAGCAATTATCACTATGGTGTTCTAAGGCTGATTGTCTATGTCCCTCATTCTTTCTCTATCTATTAATTGGAGGATTTTTGTAAGGAAGAATTGCCTCTCTATTTTTTACTCAAAAGATTTATATCAATTTGCACTTATGAATATTTATTTTATTGTTTGTGTTATAATCCAATACTACTGTTATTTATTTTGTTGCAAAAATTGCTCCAATTTTGTCCATTGCAAACTCTTTTAGGGTGGCTCCTGTGTTCCTTTAACAGGTCATCATCTTTTTTTCTTTAAGCACTTACTTTCTGACACTACCGAATGCTCCAAGCTCAACCACTTCTCCAAGGACAGGAACGCCAATTTTTTCTTAATTTATTTAATTCAGTGGGTGTGCTTAATGTTCTTAAATTAATGGTCCTAACCTACAAGAATTACTTGCCCCTTCCAAACCTAGTTGTTCCTTCCAGCTTAATCACACAGCACTCTTGTATTTGTTTCTATCAGAACACATCTCAAATTGTATCATAACCGTTCCTTTACATTTCTGTCCCTCCATCTAGATTTCTCAAGGGCCAGGATTTTCATTTATTCTTTTATTCAAAAGATATATATTGAGCATTTGCTATCCGATGAAGATACAATGGTGAACAAGACAGACCCAGTCTCAGCTCTCAACTTCCTGATACAACACCTGAAATATAATAAGCACGTAGTGCAGTCTTTGAGGAAATGTCGAAAGAACTGTCAGTGAAGATGACTACAGTGAGATGACTACTTTGCCCACATGTGGCAAAAAGGAAATCACTCCAGTGTATGGCTCAGGTCCTTATTAACCACACACAGAAAATAATATAATATCATCCATGGAAAACTATTATCTCCATCCCTTTTTCTATTACCATCTCTCAGGGATTTATTATCCACTGAGAGAACTGCTTGCTTAGCAAATAAGTGCTAAATATACGAAGACTGTAATTCAAGTAGTGACTCCTGAAGGACAGCATTATTATATGAGCTCTATTTAATGTTTCCCTGAGCTACCCTGACTTTCACTATTCAAGAAAACTAGAAAATCTCTTGAGGAAGAGCAATGATAGGCTATATCTGTTCATATTTCTGTATAATCTCCATGCTGGATACATACAGACAAAGCTCAGCGTTTACACATTTCAAAGAAGACAGAAAAAAATTAACAAAGTCACGGGAAAGATTAACTTCTCTTCAAGGGTACAAAAATTCTCTACCTCAGAAGAGAAATTTGCTGTAGAACGAACACAAAAAACAATCAAACAATCTTATGGATTCCTTCTGTCAAACCAAGTTACAGAGGGTCACAACAGAGCCCAGGGCAAGATACTTCTTGTGGAGAGCAATATGTGAACTTCAAATGTAGCAGACTTCCAAACCTGTAACATTTTAGTCTTTATCACAAGAAACAAAATGGAATCTGACTTGTAATGTCACCTTTAAGCACTTCTAGGGTTACTGTATTTTAAAATCAGCCTTAAATTGCAGGCAGTGCACCTAAGTCTAGTAGAGGAGAATAATCTGCCAATTTATCAAATAAAATCCTAATTACGCTTCAGTTCGCAAGTCTTACTAATGCTTGTAAAGAAGATGCTACACCATCATTCTGAAGTGATTACTTCCCTCGAAGGAAAAAATATGTGCGAATTTTCATGAAGTTCCTCCATCAGTGATACAGATTTGCTTAAGGTGAAACTTCACTTGGACAGATAAACTATTATCCAACATAACACTGAAGGTGCTTTGGAAAGTGTGGAACTAAGAACAAATGTAGCAAAAATCTCCTTCTGTGCATGTTTAAAATAATCCTAGGCCCCACCTCATACCCAAATAATCTATATTTTTTAAGAGATAATTCCTTTGCATACCAAGGTTTGAGAACCACTGAAATATAAGCAAAACTCTAATGACTTTCACATTTATCTAAAATGTGTGAGTTTATGAGTATAGAGACAGGAAAATTACATTGACAAATGGTTCAAACACCAGAGAAATTATTAAAATTATTATTCATTTATATAATGTAGTAACTGTTGCTGCTGGACATGATGGAATAACTAATATAACTAGACTTAGTCTCCTGCTATAAACAACTATAAAACTGGACAAAATATATAAGACAACTGTTGTCATGCATTAGACATCGAGAAGCACACAACCACAGTCCTTGAGAGAAGGAAAACATAGGTTAAACCCATATTCACCTGGGATTTCTGCCTGGGGCACTTTCCAGATCGTAAAATGTAGTGAGGTAGAGACAAAGTAGAGAGCAGCTGTCTCGCTGAGTTGAGGAAGCAAACATCAGAGTCTATTCCTGCAGAGGTGACTAGATTTTGTGGGAAAAGGTACTAGAATTTTAAAAGCTTTGCAAAGTAGGGGCTTCAGAACATTGTGTGGAGGTTTCCCTCAAATCCTTGCCTAACGGCTGTGTACAAAATGAAATTCCACAACATTTAGCAGAGAGACCCTCTTGGGAGCGGGAGGAATGAATAGAAACAGCAAAGGTTTAAAAATGCTTTGATATACTGGCTGAAGCAGCATAGAGAAGCCTCTCTGAGTACCTCCAACATTCATTCGGAACCCCAGAAAGGCCATCCCTTGGGAGTAAAGGCCACACTCTAGAATAAGGGTTATGCCCTAGGACTAAAGACAAAACAAAATTAAACCCACCCTAACAAAGCCTAAAACTAAGACTGACAGAATCAAAAAGTTTCTCTAACAATTTAATTGCCTGCCAGAACAAGATTCAATATCCTTTAAAAGAAGACAACATAATCCAGACTCCTTTCAATATATTACCCGCAATGTGCTGCATATAATAAAACATACTGGACATGTAAGGTGACTCATAACCAAGAGAAAAAGAAAAGAAAAAGAAGTCAAGAGAAAAAGACCAAAAGATAACAAAAATATTGGAATTAACAGACAAGAAGTCTAAAACACCTATTTGAAATATACACAAGAATTTAAAGAAAAAGATAGGCAATGAGTTAACAGATGGAGAATCTCAACAAAGAAATAGAAACTATGAAAAAAAGAACCAAATGAAAATTATAATATTTGAAATGAAAAATTCACCAAATAAGCTTAAAGTAGATTACACTATGCAGACTAAAGGGTAAATAAACTTGAAGACAAATCAAGAAAAATTACCCATATTGACAGAGAGGAAAAGACTTGTGTTTAATTTACAGAGCCGCAATTAAATTTGGAAAAATATCAAATGGTTTAACATACATGTAATTGGAATCTCTGAATGAGAGGAGAAAAAGAATGGGGTAGAAAAGTTAGTTGAAGAAATAATGGTTGAAAATCTCACAAACTGGTAAAATAAATCAGCAAACAGATCCAAAACTTTGGCAAATCTCAAGGAAGATAAATACAAAAAAAAAAAAAAAAACACACACACACTTAGTTACATAATAGCCAAGCTGGTGAAAACCAAAAATAAAGAGAAAATCTTCAAAGCAGTCAGAGAAAAATGACACATTATATATAGAGGAACAATGATAGTAAGGACAGCTACAGTTCATCATCAAAAACAAAGGAGGGCAGAAGAAACTGGAATGACTTCTACAGAGTGTGAAAAAAATGTTAAGAATTTCACACCTGGAAAAACAACCCTTCCAAAAAGAGGGTTAATAAAGACATTTTCAGATAAATAAAAGCTGAAAGAATCAGCTGCCAGTACATCTATAGTACAAGAAATGCTAAAGTAAATTCTTCAAACTAAAGAGAAATAGTACAAATGGAAACTCAGATCCACAGAATAGTGCCAGAAATGGCAAATATGTGGGTAATTTTCTTAAAAACATATTTTATTCTTTTAATGTTTTAAAAAACTGATTTATAAAGCAAAAATAACAGCGTATTGTGCAGAATTTATAACACATGTAGAAGAAAAATCTATGACAACAATAGAACACAGCTGGAAGATAAAGCGAATATACTGTTAAAGCAGTCTTACATTTTTACATGTAGTAAGCCATCAGCATGGCTTGATGAGTGGTGCTAGGTCCATGCCCAGGATTCGACCAGACAAAACCCTGGGCCACCGAAGCAAAGCACACAAACTTAACCACTCAGCCACAGGGCCGGCCCCCAAGCAACACACTTCTAAATGACCCTTAAGTCAAAGAAGAAATCGCAGGGAAAATTTTAAAATATTATGAACTGAATAAATATGAAAATACAATGTAACAAAATTTGTGGGATGCACCTAAAGTAATGCTTAGCAGGGGGAATATGTAGGTTGAAATTCTTGTAGTAGTACAGGAGAGAGCTTTAAACGTAAAGTAGATAAATAATAAAGATAAGAACAGAATAAATGAAACAGAAAATAGGCAAACTATAAAGAGAAACAGCAAAGCAAAAATTACTTCTTAAAAACACTGATAAAGTTGAAAACCTCCATCAAGACTGATCAAGAAAAAAATAAGAGAAAGCACAAATTATCAATTTGGGAAGGAAAGAGAGGCTAGTGTTATTAGATGCTACAGACCAGGGGTCAGCAAACTACGGCACATGGGCCAAATCAGCCAACACCTGTTTTTGTATAGCCTGCAAGCTAAGAATGGTATTCACATTTTTTAAATGGTTGAGGAAAAAAAATTAAAAGAACATTTCATGATAGATGAAAATTATATGAAATTTAAATTTTAGTGCCCACAAATAGTTTCCTTGGAACACAGCCACACTCATCCATTTATATATTATCTATGGGTGCTTTCACACTCCAATGGCAGAGTTGAGTACTTGTGACAGAGACTGCATGGCTCATAAAGCCTAAAAGATTTACTATCTGGCCCTTTACAGAAAAATGTTTGCCAAGCCCTACTGTAAACACTAAAAGGGTAACAAGGAAACATTACTTAAAACTTTATGCCAATACATTCAACAATTTAGGTGAAATAAATGCATCCCTGGAAACGTACAGCTAACCAAGCTGACACAAGAAGAAACAAAATATGTGAATATCTATTACACATTGAATTTGTAATTAAAAACTTTCCCAAAAAAGAAAACTCCAGGTCCAAGTGGTTTCAACTACTAAATTTAACTCCAAGTGGATTGAAGACCTGAAAGGGAAGGGCAAAATAAACAGTAAAGATAACATCAGAGGATAGTTGTGTTGGAAGAGAGTTTTCAACCAGGACATAAAAAATGCCAGTCGAAAGAAATAACACTGATAAGCTGGACTTCACTCCAATTAGGAACTTCTGTTCATCAGAAGATTTCTTTAAGAGAATGAAGCCACAGGTGGGAGAAGATATTTGCAACATATATCACTGGCAAAACACTCACATCTAAAATATGAAAAGAACTCCTACAAATCAATAAGAAAAAAGGCAACACATTTTTAAAACTGGGCAAAATAATTGAACAGTCACTTCACTAAAGAGGAAAAGCCAATAAGCATATTAAAATTGCTCACCATTATTATTTATCAGGGAAATGCAAATTAAAACCACAGTGATAAACATCTGTTGTTTGCAGATTAACACCTATTCCTCGTCCTTCTGGAAGTATCAAATATCCTCTATAATGACATTTCCTTTATAAAACCATCTCTTCTCCCTTCTCAGCTTTGTAGTTTGAGTGGGATTCAACTCAACCATAACTCTAGGGACAGAAACTGTTTGAGCCCAGCCAATTAACACATCCCATTTTCCAGCCACGATGTTCGGTGTGAACATGAAACCCAATCAGAGCTAGTAAAACATGATGCTGAAACTTGAAGCTGCAGTTTCAAGTAAAGAACACCTCTCCTTTCTTCAACCAGAAATACTAGAAGAGACTTTTTCGTTTTTCCCCTATAGGACAGAAAGTGACAATCTGAGATTTTGACTGCAGTCAAAAGAGGAGAACCTAGAGTGTCAAGGTGGCAAAGGGTTGGTGGCGAAGTCGGGTGGGGTGGGAGAGATCAACAGAAATTTTCCTTGGTGTCGCTATTAAGAAGGTGGATCACATCTCACCTGAAGCTTCTCCTCCTCCTGATCTTTTCAGATATGTCAGCCAACAAATTCCCTTTATGACATAAGCCATTTTGAGTTTGATTTTCCATGGTTGCAACCTATAATCAAAATTGATGATATTATTACCATATTTTAGTGCTTGCTAATATACCAGAGAACATGCTCAGTGCTTCACATACATAATATCTAAACTTCAAAATCCTGAGATAGGTATTATGACCTCCATTTTACAGATGAGTAAACCAAGATACAGAGATGCTAAGTGGCCGGAAAACTGACACTCAAACACACAGCTGGCTTTTCCTCCATAAAGCCTTTAACTCCGGAAAGCCCTGCTGAGCACTGAGCAGAAACCACATCAGCATTTGAGCTGCCTCAGCATAGACTTGGAAAGCTAAGAGTCACATAATTTCTTCCAACATAACAGCCAGGAAGAGCCCAAGAGCATTTTATTACAAGTTCAAAGTAAACAGCAAAGAATTAGGTGTTTATCTTTAAAAAAGAGGAAAAAAAGCGTTTGGTAGATATTCTGCTGGAGTTCATTTTTTTCCTTCCTTTTAAATTCTTTAAGATAAAGTTAAAGCAGCCCAGGGGAAGAAGCAGACTAGAGTTGTCTCGCTTTTGTGGCTCGAGGAGAGGCATGATCTCCTTCATGATCCACTTGATGTAGAGGATACAAAGCAGAGAAGTGAATCATGGGCTCTACTGGCCGCCTGCCTGCAGGATAGGGAGGAAAAAGACCCTGCAGCTCCAGCACGTCCCAGCCTTGCCCCGCATCATTCGTTTTCTTTCATCTGCAGGTCCTTCCGAGCCTCCTCTTAGCACTGCCTTCCTAATGCCCCCTGACGTTCAAGTGTCTTCCCAGGTGTAGACGTTCTGATAGTGGCCCAGGACAAAAGAGGCCAAAGCTGGTTCTGTTAGGACGGGACAGAAAAAAAGAAAGGTCAGCTTTCCTCAAAGATTCTGACAATAGCAAAGGAGGTAGGATCTGGTTGGTTACTTGAAATAGGAAACCAAGCAATTTGGAGCCTTCGTGCTGGCAGAGTTTTCCCAAGGAGTAGATTGACATCGTTGGGGTTTTTTAAAAATATTTAATTGCTTTTTTCAAATAACAAACGTAAAACTTTTATTATAGAAAAATTTGAAAATATAAACAAGCATTAAAAGTAGACAATGTAAACCAGTATAATATCACTATTCAGAGATAAGTACTGTTAGCTCTAGACATTTTCATATATATGTAAGCTTTTCCTTGTTTTTTCACCAAAAACATGAGAATAATGCAGTTTGCAAGCTCTTTACATTACTTGGCATCTTTCATAGCAATAAGTAGTTTCTACAACATGATATTAATGGCTGGGTGGTCTGTTACATATATTAAGATAATCCATTTAACTAATCCTATCTATTAACTTTCCATCCGTTTCCAATTTGTAAACCTGCCATGCTGAATATTTTGTAGTATAATATCTTGACCCTTGTCATATTGTTTCCATCAGATAAATGACTAGAAATCAAATTTATGAGTCAAAAAATAAACATTTTTAAGGCTATTGACATATATTACTATTCATTCTCCTGAAAAATTATACAAATTCACATTTATAGATTCACTCTTGAAGGCTTACAAGAGTAAGTAAAAACGACCTTTGATAAACAAGGGGAGCCCTACATCTAACTGGACCAATCAAATTCTTTCCTGGGAATTTAAAATGTGGATGGGAGAAATCTAAGTCTTCAAAGCTGGACTGCATTCATTTCAGGACTCTAGAGAGGTCCACCAAGTCCTGCTGCTGTGATCCCCAGAGTGTCCTGGCCCATCAGTTTTTTAGCTCTTCCTTCAGTCTCATGAAATACTGCAGGAATCTTCCAGTACTTTTCCATTTTTTTGGCTTAAGCTAGCCAGCATCTGTTTTTACTGCTTGTAACCGATGAACCTGACATATTACCCAGAGCCTGGACTTCTATCATCATCAGTGTAACTGCAGGTGATGGCAAGGCCTTCAGAAAAGAAAATTAACTCCTCCTCACAAAGCACTGGGAGCCCCTGATACGCAGCCCTGCCTCAGAAAGAGCGGCCAGTTGCTGGTGGCAGAATACTGCTAGCAAGCTTCCAGATGTCTCGTTACCAGAAATTCCATGAAAACGTGGGCATAAAATTGCATAAATTTCAGACATCTCAGAGGACTGTGCTTTCATTGTTCTTTTCCCATATGTTACAAAAGTACAGTCTGGGTAGCTCTGGATGTGTGGCAAGCTGGAACAGTGGCTAAGTGAATTTTCCTATCCAAAAGCCTAGAGAAAGTTCAACTGTTTCTTTGGAACACTGCAGGTAGAGCTCGTACCTTCTGGAAACTAATTATGAGAACTAGATGTCCTCAGATAAACCTGCCAAAAGTGAAAAGCCTTGAGCTATTACTTCTTTTTAATGTTTTACGATTTTTCTAAATGGCTGTAGGTTTATAGAGAATATAGTTGAAACCACTGGAAACTGGGGAGGGAAATCATTTAGACCAAAAAAAGAAAAAAGAAAGACAAAGAAAGGCTGTCTTGTCCATCAGATCCAACCTATGCAGCTTCTTCCTTCAAGTTGTTTCTTAGATATGTCCTTCCTCTGCTTTTCCATCAGCATCTCCCAAATCCAGCCCATCTCACTCACGCCCCAAATTAAGGCTCCAGTTTCTGCTCTCCAGCATCTTCTCTCTCCAATCCATCATTTGCAGTTATGCCAGACCAATCTTTCAAAACCACTGATTTCTCAGGGCTCTCTCCTATGCAAAAATCTACCCCAGAGAGACTTGGGTGCAGTGAGAAATGCCTGGGCTTTGGAGCCAAGGACAAGAGCTAAATTCCTGCTCCACCAACCATAGCTGTTTGAATTTACATAAGGAATTTAACCTCCTAGAGCCTCAGTGTACTCATTTGTAAAATGCAGATAATGCATGCCTTGAAGGTTATTACAAATAAATGGGACATAATTTGCAAGGTGCAAGCCCTCAGAAAACACTCCATAAAAACATTGCTTCACTTTCTCCTCTCTATTAAGCTTGAAATCTTATGACCTTATTCAGCACCTCCTCTTCCTGGCCCATCAATGCCCTTCATAATCGGACATCATACTCCATTTCCAACCATGTGTCCTGCATGAATTAATTCTGTGTCCCAACTAGGCTCCCACCCCTCTACCCCCATTTCTACCTTTCTCCCTTTACTCATGCTCTATATTCAATTCCACTCCCCCACTGCCCATTCCTATCTTTCCCGTCCTGCAAGTCCCTTATAATCCAGCTCAAGTCCCTGCCCCTCCAGCCTCCTTAGTCACAATGATTTCACCATTTTCAGAATTATGCAATGAATACAAATTTCCCAGGCCACAAACTCAGATATCTAGGAATGTAATTCTCTTTATTTTTCAGTAATTGAATGTGATTTCCAGCTCAAGCCCCAATTCCAGCTGGAGCTAGTAATTTAATCTTACTCACATTAAGTTTTTCTTGATCAAATCAGAGTTTTCTCTGTCAGTTCTGGGTTTTCAGCTTCCTTTTCTTCCTAGGATTTCATCTAAATTCCAGAGAGGCTGACAAAATGCTTAGGTTGGGATATGTGTGAGGCATTTCTTATCACCTTGGCCTTGTCCACTCTTTCTTCTAGCACCTGCTGAGATGTGCATCCTTCCACTGACCCATCATCAGAGTCTCCTCACTCACATTTGCTTTGGGGCTTGAGTTCCCATGTGGTCTCTTTCTACAGACTAGCCCAGCATCTTCTGCTGCATATTGTCCTGTCCGCAAAGCTTAGTTAGGTCTGCTGGTTCATACTCTCAGCCTCTCTGGCATGGTAGAAAACTGAGCTAGGCTGTCTCAGGTCCCTTTGTCTAGATGTCCCCACAGCCATCCCTTTCCTAATGCCCCCTTGCCCTGGAGGCAAGGGAACTCTGTTAAGATTGATGATTCCCAAGACTGTAACAGGGAAGCAGGACTCAGCTCCCTTCTGCTCTCAAAGCCTACAAACTATTTGATGATTCTATTGTCCTCACCCAAACAGGGCCCAGACCAAGTATAGGATACATTACCCCTTATCAGATTCCCTTACCCATTTCTAACTCTATTGCTCTTCTAGCCAATTTTCCTCTCTTCTCCCAGGAAGAATTTATCTCTTCTCATTTGGAAAAGCTGACTCTAACAGAATCTCTGTTTTCCTATTCAAAATTCTACGTCTGATAAAAGTATTAAAATTACCTATTTCCATAATAAGAGGGTATTGGATACAGACACACAGAAAAAGAAGTTAGACATGATAGGAAAAACATGAAATGTGGGAGGAAGGAAATAAAAGAGTAGAGCTTTTAGAAAGAGGTCAAACTAGAGAGACCATTAACTTAATATAGATTGCTATATATGTAGGTTATTATATATGAACATCACAGTAAGCACAAACCAGAAAACTATAATAAATACACACAAAAATTAAAAGAAAGTAACCCAAACATAATACTAAAGAAAGCCATCAAGCCACAAGGGAAGAGAGCAAGAGCAGAAGAAAAGGAACAGAGAAGAGCTACTAAAACACCCAAAAAAAAGTAACAAAATGACAATAAGTACATACTTATCAATAGCTACTTCACATGGCAATGGACTAAATGCTGCAATAAAAAGGCATAGGGTGGCTGATTGGATAAAAAAAAAATCCATATATATGCTGCATGCAAGAGATACATTTCAGACTGAAAGACACTCACAAACTGAAAGTGAAGGGATGGAACAAGATACTCCATGCACATGGCAATGAAAAGAAATCTGGGGTAGCAATGTAAAATAGACTGTAAAGCAAAAACTGTGATAAGAGACAAAAAGGGGCAACACATAATGGTAAAGGGAACAATCCAATGAGAGGATATGACACTCATAAATATCTATGCACTCAACATAGGAGCACCTAAATATATAAAGCAATTATTAACAGACATAAAAGGAGAAATATACAGCAACAGAATAATAGTAGAGGACTTTAACACTCCACTTACACCAGTGGATAGATCATCCAAACAGAAGATCAATAAGGAAACACTGGCCTTAAATGATACATTAGATCAGATGGACTTAGTAGATATATACAGAACATTCTATCCAAAAACTGCAGAATACACATTCTTTTAAAATGCACGTGGAACATTCTCCAGGATTCATCACATATTAGGCCACAAAATAAGTCTCAATAAATATAAGAAGATTGAAATAATACCAAGCATCTTTTCTGATCACAAAGGTATGAAACTAGAAATCAACTACAGGAAGAAAATCAGAGAAACCGCAAATACATGGAGATTAACAAAATGCTAACAAACAATGATTGAATCAAAGAAGAAATGAAAGGAGAAATTTTAAAAAATCACTGGAGACAAATGAAAATGAAAATACAACATGCCAAAATTGCAAAAGTGGTTCTAAGAGGGAAGTTTATAGCAATACAGGCCTACTTCAACAAATAAGAAAAATCTCAATTAAAAATCTGACAGAGCTCCTGAAGGAACTAGAAAAAGAAGAACAAACAAAGACCCAAATCAGTAGAAGGAAGGAAATAATAAAATTCAGAGCAGAAATAAATGAAATAGAGACTAAAACAAAAAAAGGAAAAAATCAATGAAACCAAGATCTGATTCTTTGAAAAGATAAACAAAATTGACAAACCTTTAGCTAGACTCACCATGAAAGAAAGAGAAATTCTTCAAATAAATAAAATCAGAAATGAAAGAGGAGAATTTACAATGGACACCTCAGAAATAGAAAAGATTATAAGAGAATACTACGAAAAGCTATATGCCAACAAATTGGATAATCTAGAAGAAAAGAATACATTCTCAGAATCATACAACCTTCCAAAACTGAATTACAAAGAAATAGAGAATTTAAATAGACCAATCATCAGTAAGGAGATCAAAACAGCAATAAAAAACCTCCCTAAAAATAAAAATCCAGGACCAGATGGTTTCCCTGGTGAATTCTACCAAACATTCAAAGAAGACTTAATACCTATCCTTCTCAAACTCTTCCAAAGAATTGAAGAGGAGGGGAAGCTTCCTAACTCATTCTACAAAGCCAACATTGCCCTGATACCAAAACCAGACAAGGACAACACAAAAAAATGAAAATTACCAGCCAATATTACTGATGAACATTGATGCAAAAATCCTCAACAAAATACTAGCAGATCAAAAACAACAATATATTACAAAGATCATACACCATGACCAAGTAGGATTTATTCCAGGGATACAGTGATGGTTCAACATCCTCAAATCAATCAACATGATACACCACATTAATGAAATGAAGAATAAAAGTCACATGATCATCTCAATAGATGCAGAGAAAGCATTTGACGAGATACAGTATCAATTTGTGACAAAAACTCTGAGTAAAATGGATATAGAAGGAAAGTACCTCAACATAATAAAGGCCATATATGACAAACCACAGATAATATCATTTTCCATTGAGCAAAACTGGAAGCTATCCCTCTAAGAACAGGAACCAGACATGGATGCCCACTGTCACCACTCTTATTTAACATAACATTGGAAGCCCTAGCCAGAGCAATCAGGCAAGAAAAAGAAATAAAAGGGATTTCAAATTGGAAAGCAAGAAGTGAAATGGTCACTATTTGCAGATAACATGATTCTATATATAGAAAACCCTGAAGAATCCACCAAAAAACTTTTAGAAATAATAAAGAAATATGGTAAAGTTTCAGGATACAAAATTAATGTACAAAAATCACTTGTGTTTCTATACACTAACAATGAAATCGCAGAAAGAGAAATTATTAATACAACCCCATTTACAATTGCCATAAAAAGAATAAAATACCTAGGAATAAACTTAACCAAGGAAGTGAAAGATCTGTACACTGAAAACTATCAAACATTGTTATAGTTTGAGATTCCTCAAAAAATTAAGACTAGAACTACCATACAATCCAGCTGTTCCACTGCTGGGTATTTACCCAAAGAACATGAAAACATGAATGCATAAAGATACATGCACCCCTATGTTCACTGCAGCATTATTTACAATAGCCAAGACTTGGAAGCAACCCAAGAGATGAATGGATAAAGAAGATGTGGCATATATACACAATGGAATACGAAATGATAAAATCCATAACAAATGATGAAATCCGGCCATTTGTGACAACATGGATGGACTTTGAGGGTATTATGCTAAGCGAAATAAGTGAGAGAGAGGTCAAATACCATATGATCTATAGAGATGGAGACTGGAGTGGTGGTTACCAGAGGCGAAGGAGGAAGGGAAGAGGGCAAGAGGGGTGACTAGGCACATGTATGTGGTGATTGATTGTAATTAGTTTTGGGGTGGAGAATATGATGTAATCTACACTGGAATCAAAATATAAGGAAGTACACCTGAAATTTATATAATGTTATAAACCAATGTTACCACAACAAAAAATATAAATTAAATAAATGCAATCATTAAGGCCAAAAAAACAACAACAGAAGTGTATGTCTGAGTCTTTCAAGGTTTTGACATTTGAGATGGAAAAAACTTTTGTATTTTATCTACTGGCTCTACCAGGAGTTTTAAAAGTCTGCTATGGAACACAAAAGCTGGATATGGACCCTTCCCTTCTCTGAAGCGCTGAGCACAGGCTGCCCCAGCTGCCACCTGAAATAAATGGAGGGGTTACAGTACACAGGGAAATATCAGGAACAAAAACACAAAGTAAATGAAAGATTTTAGTGCAGAAAAGAGATACCTGGAACAAAAAGAACATTCATTGATGTCAAACATCACCTCTCCCACACTGGTCAGGAGCTCTCTCCTCCCCATTTTCACTTCTACACTTCTTCCTCTGGATAATTTCTTCAGTTCTCTGCTCAGATATCACATCCTTTGAAAAGTTTTCTCCTGCTTTACCCACTCTCATTTCAATCCCAAAATTTAGGAGAAGTACTCATCCTATGTGTCCACAGGCAGAATTCTAGGATGACCCCCAAGGACCCTCTCCCACATATAATTCCCTCCCCTGTGCCTATGATGGGACAACACTACTGTGATGATGTTACACTACATGGCAAAAGGGATATTGTTAATGTAATTAAGGCTACCAATCAGTTGACTTTGAGTTAATCAGAAGAGAGGTTATCCATGTGGGCCTGACCTAATCACATGAGCCCTTTAAAGGCAGAGTTCTCTGGCTGGTTGCAGAAGAGGAAGTAAGAAACTTGAAACATGAAGGAGTTCGATATACCATTGCTGGCTTGAAGATGGAGGGGGCCACATGGAAAGAACCTTAGAGAGGCTCCTACAAGATGAAAGAAAGAGAATTACAGCTGAGAGCCAGCCTGAAAATAGGGACCTAAACCCGACCTCCTCAAGGAAATGAATGCTACCAACAACCAGCGATCTTGGAAGAGAACCCCGAGCCCAGATGAGATGCAGCCTAGCTGACACCTTGGTTTCAGCCCCAAAAGACCACGTGCAAAGAATACAGCGATACCATGCCCATACTTCTGACCTCAAAAACTGTGAATAGTAAATACGTGTTGTGTTAAGCCAGCAAGTTTGTGGTAATTTGTTACACGGTAATGTAGAACTAACACCATACCATATGTAACCCCACAACACGTGATGAACCCTAGTACCAAAGTGTATCATGAGTGCCCTTAACTTTCCGCCTCACCCAACAAGACTGTGAGTCTCATGAGAGCAGACTATATCTGGTTCACATTTACGTTAAAGGGATGGGGTGCTTGAGGAGCTCCAGGCAGTGACCATTTATCACTGATTTGGAAATATTTTGATGTTTCAACAAAAAGTTTTGCCACCTTGGTGTGCACCTGCTGGACATCAGCCCTGCTTTGATCCTTCCTGGTCTGGGGACCCTGGATAACTACTTTATCCTCCTGAGGCTGCCAACTCTGAGAACTCATTTCAGGGGGTCTTAAGAATTAAATGAGATAAATGTATATGAAAGAAAAAGTCTATTCCTACTTGAGACACAATAGGTGTTTGATGAACGGCAGCTGAATGAATTAATGAAAACAACAATACCTGTTCTGCCTTCCTCACAAAGTTTTTTTTTTGGGCAGGTGACAGGTTTAATAAGCAAGGGAACTTACAGACGAGGCTTGGTCTTAGCTGCCACAGGACCAGAAGACCTCCGCACCCGCCCGGCAGCATCTTAGTTTATAGAGAGGCCTTAACTGGGTTCAGTCACGTATTCCATCCAGATGGTCTCCACAACACTTTGCTCTCTCAAGGCTGCATCCTTGAAAACGGCTGTGAATGGTGGACAAAATGGACATTCTAAGGACAGGGGGAGGGGTGAGGCGCCTCTGATTGCCAGAGTCCAGCTCATGGGTCAACCCCAGGTCACATCCTCTCTATGACCTCCTCCAATGCTCCACCCCTTATGACAAGCCCTTACAGTCTTACACAATGTGCCTGAGGGGTCAGCGAAGGGTTTCACTGGCATGGAGGTGGCTCATTTGGTGACTATCTGGTTGCACAGGAGGCAGATACCACAGCCACAATATAGACACATGCAGGAGAAAACACAGATTAAGATAATGATTCAGAAAATAAGTAACAATTTTTTCCACCAGGAGCCCCACGATCCAAACCACTGATTTATTAAGTCTCCCAGGCACTGAAGGCATTCACTTGCAGTGTGATTTAATAAAGATGCTACATTAGCAGATTCATCAAGTATGAACACATAACATTCTGTTTGAATAGTGGCACAGGTGCCTCCTTGTGGGGCAGTCATAATGTCCAAGGCCATCCTATTTTAGAGGATAGCTTTTCTCATTAGAGATATTTCAGTGTCCAGTAAAGACAGGCTTTCCCAGCCGTCACTTAAGACTCGTTGGCTCACAAAGTTTAAAGGAAGAATAGTAAAATATTGGATATGAAAATTTTTTAAACGTCAACCCCGCAGGTCTGTGGGCCCTGCTTATTATTTGCTGTCCCTTGGAAACAAGTTTCTATTCCCAGGAGCTGTCCACAATTATTCACTGAGACCCTCACCACATGAGCCCTCGCCCTCAAACTTTAGGAAATCAGATGATAACCTCCAGTACAGGTCCGAGTTTTCAAGCGCCTTTGGATCCACCCATATCACTTAGTGGGCAGCCTTTGAGAGCCGTTTGTTAGAGTTTGGACACTCTGTTTCTTCTTCTGGCCTCTGTACCCAGTAATGGTATTGACGACCCTTTTACGAGCCAGCAACTAGTACATTACGGCCAAGAGGAAATTGAGTGAGTGATCATTAAAATTAGTGTGTCTGCCAGCAGCCTGCCTCCATCTAGGCAGCAAGCTCACTGTGCACTTGAATGTCTCTTACTCTACCTTCCAGGTAAATTAAGGTAATTTAACACAACCACATCCAGGAGATGTTCAGGATTTGGTGAATGGAAATAAGAGAGATTTATAATCAAGAACGACCTGTAGCCATTTTACAGATGAGTAAGCTGAGACCCAGAGAGGCATCCTTTGCCGGAGGCCATCTGGCTGTTCAGTGGTGGATTAGTTCAAACTCAGAGAGCTCATACTCTTCCCAGAATGCCCAAACTCTTTCCCACTAGCCATCTCAGCAAACAGGTGAAGTAAACAGATAATTAAGCTCCACGGAGATGACCTGCTGCCAGGGCCAATAATCCGTACAAATAAAGCCCTACATTTGCAAATAAAAGGTAATATTGCCGAAAGGTAAGTTCTAGAGACTCTTGGAGCTGAGCCTTCAGCAGAGACAGCAAACTCAGCAAACTCTTTAGAGGCAAAAACTGGCGCCTGTGTTCCAAAGAACTCCACTTAAGAGAATTAACCCCTTGCTACAAGGTCCTGATGTGTGTGTGAGTCAAATGATGAAAATGCCCAGGACCCAGGACCTATTTATTGGTCTCTGTTCCAGGGCAGGCAATCCTATACCCTGCCTTGGGAAGCTGAAGAGATCTCAGCTGGCAAATGGTAACATCAACAGAGCAGCTGGACCCAGACCCCAGCCTTGAAGCATTTAATGCAACAGTCCCCTGGAGAGGATGGAACTGCTTGCAATACTTTTAGGGCCTTTATACTTGTTCTCTTGGCCTGGAATGCCAATTCCCCTAGACTTGTTTGTGGTTTGCTCATCACTAAACTGAATTCTCTACTCAAATGTCTCCTCCTCAGAGAGGCCATTTGAGATCATCTTGTTTAAAAGAACCCTCTGTTACATTCTACATCCTTCTCTGCTTTATGTTCTCTCTTGACATCCCCTCAATGTTGGATAAGCTCTTGGAGGGCAGAGACTTTGCTAGTTGTATCACCTGTGCGTAGAACAGTGCCTGACACTTAATGGACACTCAAGAAATATTTGTTGAATAAGTAAAAGCAAAGCTGACAGTGCCTGCATCTGCAACTACACGTGTGAGAAAGTAGAGATGTCACAAAGACCAAAGAAAAGCAAATGCCTAAAAACAGGAACCAAAAATTGCACATTTATTAATATGATCCTGTCTGTGAAGGAAATTTTTGTATGTTCAGTGTCATCATGTAAAAACATTTGGGGAGCCAATCACCCCTGACCCTGCCACCCGCTCCTCAACGGGCAGAGTGTCAACATCATATTGCAAAGAAGAGCGTGCAAGGTGAGAGATGCTGCTGAGGCCATCTTGGAGAATACAGTCTCCTACAACAGCTTCTTCTCATAGCAGTTTCTAAGCGGTAAAGAGCTGAAGAAATACCAGTTTCAGAACAAATGAGCAGCTGCTATGATGTGGTGGGAAGACCACTGGGCTAAGATGACAGATTCCTGTGAAATCCGGCCTTGGCCCCTAACCCACGCCTCTTCAAGCCTACCCTGGACTCAGGCTTCATCTCACGCTGTTTCCCTGCTTCAAATGTCACTGCTTCTTCTCTACCAAATGCAGTTGGAAAAGTTTCCCTGACACCGTCATGCCCACAGTTAACCCCCAAAGGATGTTTTGCAAGTTCTGTTACTGACACTGAGCTCTTTGTATCATCATTTGTTCATTCACTGCACAATTTATACAGTCCCAGGCACCATTCTAGGCATCAGGTACCCCGGTGGATTTGTCATGAAGCTAATGAAGCTTCAGAGGCCCTCATTTACATGCATCCCTTTTAAAATCCTGGAAGGGGCCCTAACAACATGTGGTCATATGTTTCTGTCAAATTTGTATAAGTAAGACACTTTAAACTTAATCAGTTAAAACCACCCTCTGTTTCCACTTGGACTCCCCTCAGGAGATGTTGGGGTCACAGTAAGCATTCAGGGGATCTGGCCAAGGGGAAGCTGAAAGAGGATACATTTAGTTTGAGTTTAGTGGGATATTTTTATGCGGCTTGTAGCCACTTTTGTGTACAGTTAAGCTATCATCAGCCTTCCTGGAGTAGGAATGGCTTCCAGAATACTTTACTATGCACTGTTGCCAACTCACCAGCCACTGTAACACAGAGGTGCTGGGCCAGATGTGGTCGTACAACATGAACATGTCCTGTAGTGTCCAGCCCCAGAAGTATGTATGTGGAGGAAAAATCAGATTTAAACATACCAGCCAGAAACTAGTCTGTCCAAAATCAAATGCGGAAAATTATAAGCAGAAAATTTGGTCCTCATCAAAACAAAAGTCCTCTCCTGCCAAAATACACCCAATAATGCAATGCATATAATTATAAACACATTGTATATTTATTTTCTTTTTTAGACAGGAATCACACACGATGGAAATTATCAGAAGGCCTGTGCGTATAGGATACAAATCTATAATCATACTACAAACAACAAGTATGTCTACAACTGCTCATATGACACCAAAAAACAAACTACAAAACTGAAAGAAACTTTTCTAAACTTCCAATAATAAAAACAAATTTGACCAACTGGGAAAGAATAAAGTATGACTCTACCTCTAAAGTAGAATACATTATAAAATTATTGTAATAAAAGAGATGATCGAAGAGTATGTAGCCAAAAGCTATATGAAGAAAAGGTATGGTAGCAGTGATAGGCATTTAATTAATGAGAATATGCTGTTATTTTTATGGAATTTATGATGCTTATTTTATTTGTCAGCTTTAAATGTTCAGTGTTTGTGATTTCTTTTCTTATTCCAAACAAATATCCATTCAGAACTAATTTTTTGTGAATTTTGTATTCTTTTTCTTAAAGAGAGGCCCCCAAATTGTATAAACATTAAGCCCCACAAAACTTAGATCTACCTAGGGACGTAACACTGAAACAAACAGAAAAATGTATATATCTCTGCCTCCACTCTAATGGAGGAGAACAAGCAAACAATAAACAAAACAAAAAAATCACATTACATATTGTATTGATGGTCATAAGTGCTATGCGCGTGTCCTCACCACTAGATCAGGAGCTCCTTGAAAACAGGGACTGTTTCTCACTTACATAGATCCCCAAACCTAAGCATGGTTTCTGGAACAAAGTAGGTACTTGATGAAAAATCAGATAGACAGATGGATGGACAAGTGAGTGGCTAAGGGCTGAAGCAAGTCAGTCAACCTCTGTGTATTTCAGTTTCCCATCTGCAAAATGGTTAGATTATATGATCATTTTACGTAAAGTATCCTATATAATAATAAACTTTGACTCTAGCTATGTAATCTTTGTCTTCGGCATATGTTTTCTATAATTGTTCAGTTTTTAGGTCTATATATTATTTGTCTAGCAAGATTTCAACTTTCTTAGACTAGGACTCTATATAGTACATCTTTTTTACTCTTGATGTCTAACAAATTCCTACAAAGAGTAGGTGTGTTTGTTTGAAATACTGATGCTAAATATGCTGGGAAACAATGCTATATTCATCATTCTTCCTCACATCAAGATAATAATTCAGAAAAGGAATATGAGAGGCAAGATCATATAGAGGCTAGGGGCGTGGACTTCCGGGTTACATTTCCTGGTTGGATCCCTTCTCTGACAAGTGTTAGTTTTTATAAACTGGTCAAGTTCTTGTTTTCTCTATACCCCAGTTTCTTCTCTGTTAAACAGAGGTCGTAATAATCCCTACCTTACGGGGTTGTTGTGAGAGACTTTTACAATGCCTGACAATTGCAATTACTCAAAGTCTGTCAGCCCTTAACATCACCGTGGACGTATTCACAGTTGTGCCTCTCCCACTTTTTTTGGCTGCCATCAAGACCTGCTCTCTTAGGACCCCATCGGAATAGTGAGATAATTCTGGAATCACAAAGTCTTTTTAATTTCCTAATTTCTTAAAGAGACTATGAATGTGCAGTGATGTGACAGCAATCCCTAGACAGCTCCTCCTGAACCCGGTGTCAGTCTGATTGCCTCTCTCAGCTCACTTGGACAGCTCACTTGAGGACTTGCTTGCTTTTGCAGTGCTGGTTTGTCTGGTCTGTTAAAAGTTCAGTTCCTCCTGCCTTCTGTCAATCTCTCTATAATTCAATAAATACAGCATCACTATGCACCCGGCAGGCTCTAGGTACTGAAGACGTGTAAGTGAAGAAGACACGGTCCCTGTTCTAAAGTAGCTCAGGGACTAGCTGGGAAGGCAGGTATGCACATAATTCACAAGGGGAATATGATAAGAGATATAGTAGAGGGATGAAAAGTGCTTTGGGAACAGGGAGGAAGGAGCCAAAAGCCATCATTATAGCCTGCCTGGCTTTTTAAGTCCTACGGATCAGAATTTTATGATCATCTTTGGGTACAGTAGCAGGACAAGGAAACATACAAAAGCAAAATATACTAAAAATCAAAATCCTAATTCTAGCAAGTGAGTGGCATAGGTCTGTGTGACGTTTCCCTACAGGTCTTTGGACAAGGGCTGGGCTGCACGTGTGCAGGGCAAGCCTCCTCGAAGCCTGGCAGAGAATGGAGGTCACAGATTTAAAAGTAGAACAAAGATGCTGGAGGTAGACAATTCTGGGACACATGCTCTGGCCCAGTCAGAATGGAGAAACTCATCAACACCTCAGACATTCATTGAGATTCCAGAAAGGTCTAGGAGGAAAGACCACATCCTAGGGTAAGATTTAATCTAGACCTGCCATGGCCAATACATATAGCAATTTAAATTTAAATTTTGATGAATTAAAATTAAATAAAATGTAAAATTCATTTTGTCAGTCTCACTAGCCACATTTCAAATGCTCACTAAATATGACTAGTGACAACTACATTGGAAATCACAGATATTGAACACTCTCATCATCACAGAAAGGTTTACTGGACAGCCCTACTCTAAGAAAGCTAAAAAACAAGCATGAAAAGACGGAGGAGAGACACCCCAAAATTATTTATCTCAACACTCTTTAAAGGAAGGACACATAATCCATAATCCCTTATAATGTATCATCCACAATACATAGCATACAATAAGTAATTCTAGGCATACAAAGAAGTAGGAAAATGTGGACCATAATCAAGAGAAAAAAAAAACTATGAATGGAAACAGACCCTGAGATGATAGAGATGCTGGAATTTTCAGACAATGGCTTTATAATAGTGACTATAAACGTCTTCAAGGACTTAAAGGAAATATGGGATTCATCAGTAAATAGATGGAAATTCTTAGCAAAAAAATAGACATTATAAAAAAGATAAAAAGAAATTATAGAATTCTAAATTGCGATATCTGAAATAAAACATTCACTCAATGGGCTAAACAATAGATTGGAAATCACAGGAGAATGGATAGGTAAACTTGAAGACAGATCTCTAGAAATCAACCCAATCTGAAGAACAGAGTGGGAAGAAAATCTAATCATAACAAATGTGAGTATTCATGCTTTCTATCTTTTCCTAAGATTTATTATTAATTATTCTTTGCTAAACTTGTCAAATTTTCAATGCGTAAACCAGACAGGATCTGCCAAGTGTCTTTTCATACGTCCAAATGCTCCATCACATTACTGCCAACTCTTAATGACTAGAAAGCTGATTTGCTGAAAAAAGTTTAAATCTCAGCCAATTTAACCACTCTTAGTTTTACATTATTAATCTATATCATGGTCACACTTAAAAATTATGTCATTTTCATCAAATTTGGAGCCCTTCTAAAGATTATCAAGGTACAATTTACTTGACTCATAGGTCATTCTGCAATTTAAAACAAGGTGGGAAATGATGTTTTCAACAAGCTGGACTTCTTAATGTGTTTCATTGAAACATATTGCTGGGTAGAAATTCCAGAAATATTTTCTTTGATTCAACAAGCATTCATTGAATATGTACTCTATTCTAGAAGTTATGCTGGAGATGTAGAAATGAAATAGACATGATCCCTAATTATTATACTGAGTGAAGTCCCTAATTTATAGTCCTAATTTATACCAACTAGGTATAAAATAATAATACTTGGCCCCTGTTCATCTTCCAAGGTTGATGGAGGAGCTAAGTTGAACAAGGTGCCACCTCTGAAGAGTGATACAAATTTCATTAGGAAGAAAGGTCTAGATTGAGAAGGGGCCTCCTAGTTAATTATAGGTAAGACAGGGCTTGACCTATGACATGAGTACACCTGAGTTCTAACGTGCCTTTAGCCTACTTTTTGCACCTGATTAGAGATGGATAAAACAGGAGTAATAGGTTTTAATATGAGGACTAAGAGATTCTGGGGTGCTTAACTCAGTTGGTTCCTAAGTGATCCAAATAATCCAGTGTTTCTTCAGTTAAATATCTTTGCAGATGTTAATTTCTAATTTGCTCTGGAGAAATTGGACATAAAAGAAGAGTCTTGTTATCAATAAACCAATTATATAGTAATGTAAAATTTCAGTAATAATAAGTTTATATAGTACAATTGATATAAATCAACAGGCCAAACACGTTAACTAGTTTTTAGTTATTTCTTTAAAGCCTATTATAGTCCATTGCATCTCAGTGATGGAAAATATTTTACTGTACTTCATCTCTGCACTAATTTGCTCTGGGAACCCAAGTTACATAATATTTTAATGCTTCTATTTGTGAAGTCAAAAATCATCACATTCTATAAACCTCTCATCCTCAGAATCCACCCCACATTCATCTACCGGGTAAGCCCTCAGGACTTTTAATTAAAAGGTATGCACATAAGACCTAGCCCACCATCTCTGACCTGGCCACCATCATCACAACTTGCTACTCTACTGAATAATCCAAACACCACTAACTTGAAGCCTGGCATCTCTTTGGCATTTTGACGAGAAGTCTCTTCTCTTGCATCCTGGTCAGCCCCTGATTGAGGGAGGAGCCAGAAATGTAGGTGCCCAGTGTGATCAGTCTACAAGAGACACTAAAGCATCAGGAAATATACAGGAATTGTGGTGTCAGTTTCCACACATGACTACATCACAGGCGCATCGTGGTCCAGCTCATATGGAGGAAGGCAATAACTTCAAGTGAAAATTTCAAAAGGTGCTCCTGGCTGATGCTGACCTCTCTGTGTTGACTATTTCCACAAAGCACATACACATATTTCACGATGCGACTACAGTAATCTGAAGTTGGCAGTCCCAGCCAATATTGCGTAATGCCTTTTGCTGCAAATGAGTGATTTACTACTATCTATAGTGTAAACTCTGTAGTGTGACTCTAAAAAGTTGTGTGGTTCAAAAAATTCCAAAAGAAAAATGAAGATAGAGTAGGAATAACCAAAAAGTGGGAAATACTTTGCCTACATACAAGCCAGAAAAGAGAGAATCTTCAGAACATTTTGAATAAGACTTAGCAAGTATTCCTATGTAAATTGCTTCTATCCTTAGTATCTGAGTGACTGAATCTATCCAGTCATGACTGCCATAAAATCTAGAAATGAAAGATAAACCAAGTTAAAAAGTTAAAGTTACATTTGGTGCAATGCTTGTAATTTTGGACATAAAGGAAGGGGCATAAAAATTTTCTTAGCGGGGCCGGCTCCGTGGCCGAGGGGTTAAGTTCGGGCTCTCCACTGCAGTGGCCCAGGGTTCGGATCCTGGGCGCGGACATGGCACCGCTCGTCAGGCCACGTTGAGGCGGCGTCCCACATCCCACAACTAGAAGGACCTGCAACTAAGATATACAACTGTGTACAGGGTGGGTTGGGGAGATAAAGCAGAAAAAAAGAACAAAAAAAAAAGATTGGCAACAGTTGTTAGCCCAGGTGCCAATCTTTAAAAAAAGAAAAAAATTTCTTAGCAAAATATAAATTCGTCCCCTCCCCCTAGAAAAATGTTGAACAAATATTTTTAAAATATTGATTTAAAGGGTCACCAAATTATTAGGCTGCCTTTGGCATCTTCTTGTATCTGTCCATCCCATGTCCTGGCTTATTCTGTTTCTCTCTTAAAGTCAGAACAAAATGAGAGAAAAACTCAGAAGTCAGGCAAATGAAGGTAAAAAGTATCGACTCTTTTTTTAACTGACAAAGCTGTTTGGAGAACATCACTAAATTCTAGACCAAGTGGCCTGTCTCATATCTCAGCCCTGAATTAATCCTATGCACCCAGACACCAGCAGAGATGGACCAACACAGGCCTCACTAAAAAACAAAAGGTTTTTGACCCTAAGTTTACCTTTCAGCCAGGGGAGAGCACTTCTTTCAGTAGGAGGATCCAAAGGAGAAAGAAGGGAGGCAAACGCATGCCCAGTTACTTCTCCCAAACTCCTCAGTCGGATTTTGTTCTACTACGTTAGGGGGCAAAGAGTGAGATCAGAAAGTAGCCAGGATTATTAATCTACAAAATCATCCCACCTGGAAGCAGAAAGAGGGGGGAATATTCTTTTCAACCTAGCACTCATTTGGGTTCCTTCCTTCCTTTATTCCTTCCTACCTTCCTTCCTCGACCTTTAAGCAAGTGGTTCTCAACTTTAGCCACCATTGCAAACACTGGAAGAGCTTTAAAAATATTGACACCTGGGTCCCACTCTCACTTATTCTGATTTAATAAGGCTGGGAAGAGGCCTGGGTATTGGGATTTTTAAGAGCTTCCCAGGAGATTCTAATGAGCAGTCATAGTTGAGTACCACTGCATTCGTCCCATGTTCAAACAGATGAGTGAGGAGGAAGTGAGAAGTCTATCCTATCTCGCTGAGATTAATCTCCCAAGGCCAACCACTGCTTCTTTGAGGATTCTTCTCACGCCACTGGGGGGCAGTTTAGCATTTTGCTCTCCAAGAGCTCTGAAATGGGTTGATGCAGTTCATTAATTCAATTAACTTCAAACCTGAAAAATTCACTATCTTTTCCATTTCCCATCCCAAATTTGCCCGGCCTTGAAATCTAATACAGCTTATCAGAGGTTCTGCAATGCTATTAGATAATAGCATAGAAACACTCTACTCCATTAATAGAATACCTAGAGTAACAGTCCCCAAGTTTGAGTATAAATCATCTCCAATTATGAAATGTGCAGGGAGAAATTAGTGTTCAAAAATTAATTTTTTTACAAGTTAGATTCCGAAATCAAATCCTCTTGCCATTTTAAATTCAAAGTCCAAATAATTTTAAACCAATATGATTCTTATATTATAATCCCTCTGCATTTTTAATTTTGCTCTGTCTCAGGTTAGAGGATTTGTGATGTCTGGGTAGAGATTGGATTTTTCAGTAGCTGTTGCTTGGCTCTTGTCCACTGTATGAATTTAATTTTCTCAGACTCTCTTAAGTTGAACTAAATAACAAGCCTTGCATATAGCTCACTTTTAAAGAATCAAAAGAGTTAACAGGACACAATATTATCATAGCGCTAGTCCCATAATGACAAAATATAGACCCTAGCGCAGCTAATCCCTGCATTTCTGCATCCCCAGACCTGAGTACCTACTGTTACCACAGACCATAGCAAAGACTCAGTGCTATGAAGGGAAAATGGCAGAAGACAAGGATCTCTGGGTTCAGCCTCACCAAGACACAAAAGAGTCTCTGGCAAAGGTCCTCATTTGTGCCCTTCAACTCAATGAATAGAGGGTTCTTATTGGGAGGCTAATTTTGACACTATGTATGCACTATACCTGTGAGGAAATTCACTCTTGCACTGTCTTTCTCTCAAGGAGTGGCGTTCAAGATATTCCTGCAAGGAACAACTCTGTTACTATAAAATTTAGAGATCTGCAATGATGACAGCATCAGTCAACATATCTTATTTGAGGTAACTTTCTTTGCTCCTCTGCTTAATTAGAAACCTCTAAAGTTTCATTTTCCCTTTGAGCACTATGTCTGAGGACTTGTGGGCAGGTTAAGTTAACTACAAGGGAAGCTATTACCAACCCAGACTAAAGGGGTGAGGGGAGGGAGCTGCAGCCGCAGGAGAGAGGCTGCCCAACAGGGAAATGCAGCCACTGCCAAACTCTAGCTTGGCAGGCAGGGAACCAGTGATTAAGTACCTCAGTCAGCCTCTCTCCCACTCTCTGATCCCTTCTGGGCCTTCCATTGGCCATACTCAACCAGATCTAGAGGGTAAAGCAGCCTGAGTGATAGAGATCAGCCTCCAGAAGCACAGAGCAGGGCCTGGAAGGATGGACAATAGATCTGGAGGAGAAAGTGGGGAACATCTAGCACTGCTTTTAGGTTTTATTTCCATCTGCTGTTCCCCTTTTCCTCCAGGACAGCTCAGTTGAGTTTCTAACTGTTCAAGCTGCTTCTTAAGGACAACTCTTTCTGTTCTAACATAAGTAGTGCTAAACTATGCCTAGAATCTGCCTATCTTCCCTCTTACTTTCCTTTGATTTCTGGCTCAGCCATGTGATTTTGAAAAATATACCTTCAGATTTTGTCTTGCACATTCTCCTATAGCAAGAAACATGAAATCAAAACACTCTGGGTCTTCCATGATCATCCACTGTTCAAACAAACCTTCCCATCTTCAAAACGTCATCCAGTCACACAATACCATTCACCAAGGACACATTCTCCCATCCGGTCGATCCAGGCCTGGACTTCATCTATTGTTATCTGCCTGCTCCCATTTAATATTCCCATTTTTGGGGGCTTTCTCTTAGTGTACTAATTCCATATATTTCTTGGGTATGTTCCCTCAAGGTGGAAGCAATGTCTGTGTTACTTTGGAGCTTTCCAAATCATTCCTCTTCCTAGTAGTCTTCTCTCAAATTTTCCATAACCCCTTGGTATTGCTGTCCCGATTTGCAAGGATGGTGGCCCAATTCTTTTATGATGGAGTCTGTATTTGCAGCTCTAAGAGAGTGTTTTTCAATCTTATTCTGGATTCTGACATCTTCTGAGGAGTAATTCCAGTTTTCTCCCTAAGATATTGCTTTTCTTACCTTTATTGAACCCCTGTCACTATTTCTGAATTAGTAACATCTAAAATATTTTCCTCTTTCCTAATGCCCTTTTTAAGAGCAAGTACACCTAGGCATATCTTGTTTTTCCTTCCATATCTGCCTTTCCTGATGTTCAGATATCTGCTTTTCTATTTTGTGTCTTCTAATCTGGCCTCTACATTGCAGCACATCTCCTGAGGAAATCTCACCTTTGTCAGCGCTTAATCATACTTTCTTTCATTATTTTATTTTTTCCTTTGCTTCTGTAAATATAGTTCTCTTATTCTTCCTTTATTTCCTGAGTTATTTGATTTCTAGAAACCAAGAATTCCAGACTAAAGCCTTTTTGGCATTTTGATTTGAGATTATTTCATCTAAATAATTTTCTCCTTTAGTTGTTTTTGATGTCATATTCTCAGCAAACTTTTTGAATTTTCTATTCTTAAAATCTGTTGCTATTTTATGGATCTCAGAAATCCAATGTCAAGGTCAGAGTTTATGTAACTAACAAGTGGTAGCAGAAGCTCTGGAGGCCCCATGCCACAATCCCAGCCCCACCAAGCCCATTTGATTTCGGCACCGCTGAGGTGGACAGTTCCAGCATGTTACCAGTGACCTCTCTAGCCCTTCCCAAGGCTTCTCTGCTTCAGCAATCTCTATAAAGCCTCAGAAACCTACTCAAGTGCATGCAGGTACAGCCCAGAAAAGAGAGGAGGCTGCTCTCAATCTATGGGGAATAGGAGGTAGTGGATCAATAGCCCAGTTTCCCATGCTGCAGAAAGACAATCTTAGTATATTTTCTACTGAATTCCAAGGGGGTACCATTGCCCACAACGGAAACCAGCTCCATAAGACATCCTGTATTGCTTTCTCTCCTTGCCTTTCTCACTTGTCCCATTCTCTCACTTTAGCTTCCTGGGATCATCTCAAAAAAATAAAAACCGACCTGTACCCAGTCTAGTCCATGTCTCAACTCATTTCTTGGAGACACAAAACCAAGCCTACATGAGACTTTGCAGTGAGGCAGGGTCAGAGGAGTGACTCTTAGACTGTTAAGACTCTTAAGAACACTAGAGGTTGCCCCACCGCCCCAGTCCCCCTTTGTCCTTGAGCATAATTAATGGAACTTGAAGCAGCCAGTTCAATACAAACTACTTAGGTCTGGCATCAACAATTTACAGCCAGAAATGCCACAAACACACTGGTGAGTTCCACTTGGAACTTAGCTACTTTTGTAGACTTTGACGAGAAACACAGTAAGAGCAGCAAAAGATTGTTATTGGGCCTCCACCTGTTTCAAGATAAGTCTTCAATGGGACTCAAAGCCTCTCTTTTTTGTTTTATTGAGTTCATAATGGTTTACATCAATGTGAGATTTCAGTTGTACATTATTTCTTGACTGTCACCACATAAGTGCTCCCCTTCACCCCCTGTGCTCACCCCCCGCCCCCCTTCCCCTGGTAACCACTGAACTGTTTTCTTTGTCCATGTGTTTGTTCATATTCCACATACGAGTAAAATCATCTGGTATTTGTCTTTCTCAGTCTGGCTTATTTCACTTAACATAATGCCCTCCAGGTCCATCCATGTTGTTGCAAATGGGATGAATTTGTCTTTTTTTTATAGCCGAATAGCATTCCATTGTGTATATATATATATATATATATATATATATATATATGCACACAATTAGGGTTAGGGTTAGGGTTATATATATATATACCATATGTTCTTTATCCAATCATCAGCCGATGAACACTTGGATTGTTTCCATGTCTTAGCTATTGTGAATAGTGCTGCAATGAACATAGGGGTGCATATCTTACTTTGGATTGTTGATTTCAAGTTGTTAAGGTAGATACCCAGTAGTGGGGTAGCTGGGTTGTATGGTAGTTCTATTTTTAGTTTTTTGAGGAATCTTCATACTGTTTTCCATAGTGGCTGCACCAGTTTGCATTTCTACCAGCAGTGGATGAGGGTTCCCTTTTCTCCACACCCTCTCCAACATTTGTTATTTTTAGTTTTAGTGATTATAGCCATTTTAACAGTCATAAGGTGGTATCTTAGTGTAGTTTTGATTTGCATTTCCCTGGTTATTAGTGATGTTGAACGTCTTTTCATGTGTTTATTGGCCATCTGTATATATTCTTTGGGAAACTGTCTGTTCATATCCTCTGCTCATTTTTTGATCATGCTGTTTGTTTTGTTATTGCTCAGTTGTGTGAGTTCCTTATATATTATAGAGATTAACCCCTTGTCAGATATATGATTTGCAAATATTTTCTCCAAATTGGTGGATTGTGTTTTAATCCTAGCTTCTTTTGCCTTGCAGAAGCTATTTAGTCTGATGAACTCCCACTTGTATACTTTTTCTTTTGTTTCTCTTGTCTGAGAAGACATGGTATTCAAAAAGATCCTTTTTAGTTCGATGTCAAAGAGTGTAATACCTATATTATCTTCCAGGAGTTTTATGGTTTCAGGACTTATCTTCAACTCTTTGATCCATTTTGAGTTTATTTTTGTGTATGGCATGAGATAATGGTCTACCTTCATTCTTTTGCATGTGGCTGTCCAGTTTTCCCAATACCATTTATTGAACAGACTATCTTTTCTCCATTGTATGTTCTTGGCACCTTTGTTGAAGATTAGCTGTCCATAGATGTGCAGTTTTATCTCTGGGCTTTCAGTTCTGTGCCATTGATCTGTGTGCCTGTTTTTGTACCAGTACCACGCCAATTTGATCAGTATGGCTTTATAGTACATTTTGAAGTCAGGGATTGTGAAGCCTCCACCTTTGTTCTTTTTTCTCAGGGTTACCTTAGCAATTCGGGGTCTTTGGTTGCCCCATATGAATTTTAGGATTCTCAAAGTCTCTCTTTTGACAATTAAATCCCAATACCAAAACCATCTGTGGCTTTATTGTGCAAGTTCAGCTGCAGCTAACCATTCAGCAGGGCATCTGCTAAGGCCCACGTAGCTTCTCCCTCACACACAGCCCTGTCTGTGCAGAAACACCCACTTTCCAGAGTATAAACCTCCTCTTGCCTGTAGACAAAGCTGCCATAATTTGCAATGACCCACCAACATCATTTTCCCACATAGCTTACTTATTAAACCCAGAGTCTAAAGCCACTTCTAAGGCAAAGCCTATTAGAAGCCAACTATGCAAATTTTAAAACTAGCCACACAGCAAAATGCAGGTACTGCAGACTGCCAAGGTGAAAAAGCCACATGGCCTCATCTATTAACACTTACTGTCTACAGCCAACAGGCCAGGATGTACTAGTTATTTTTAGTCCCAAATTGTATACCTTATCTCGTTTATAAGGTCCCCAGGTCATCTACCATGTTAAGGTTTGGGGGATCAATAAATTGTCACCTATTTTTCTGTCAAATTCAGAATCAATTGAGAGATATCCACATGGATCAAGCAGAGACAGATCAAAATATCATCATTACTACTGATAAAGCTATTGTAGAATGTGGCTTAGAGCAGGGCCAAGTGGATTCCCTAATATTTTACCCTTGAATTAAACTTAGCCACCTACAGTCATAGCTGAGTCACCTGCAAAGGCAGAACCATAAATCTTACCTGTGACTGTGGCAGAAGCTCCCCTAGATTCCAGGCAATAAGTCTCTTCCCCTTCTCTCAAAAGGAGTGGGTGAGGGGGTAGAAAGAGGCTAGGAGTGTTACTATACGTAATCTCACCACATGGAAATAGGAAGAATGCTGTCTTCTAGCAGCTTCCTCTGCCTACATTTCCTGTGTATGGATAAACATGGCTACCAGTCCCAGCTCCACCATCTTGCAGTTCCTACAACTGAGACCCACCAGAAAGAGAACCTTGTGACTCAGTTTATCTCTGACTGACCCCATTCATCTTGTTCATTTCTGCACAGAGCCTCACCCCAAACATGTCAAAAGCCACTTGTCAGATTGTGGATTACCAGCCTTGGTCCAGGTGTCCACCCCTGAGCCAATGAGCTATGGCAGAAGGTGAAGGGAGTAAAATGATGAGGTTTGTGGTACCTCAGACTGGTACTGTGGGCAGGGGCTCTGTGAGGGGCACCATCAGACCTGCCCAGCACAGATTTCCAGGTGGCCCAACTTCTCCGAGGTACATAGTCCTCCACCTGCTTGCTCCTGACTCCACCCTGGGATGGCCTAAACAGCTCCCCCCAGAACACATCTACTCAGCCGGCTCCCTGGCACCTCCCACCAGGGCCTTTGGCCGGCAGAGCATTCCCAAGTGAGGCCTTCTCCTACCACTCCTGGGGCTTCTACCACCTCTCAATGCTACCGCGGAATCAGGTCTGGTCCCCATCCTCCACTAGAGGCACAACAACCAACACAGTCGTCTGCCCCCTGTCACCTAAAAGCCCAACCATAGACCACATTCTATTCTATCCTATTCAGAATCTGTCAGAGAACACAAGAATCTTACAGATTTCTGGCATAGGATCTGTCTCCATTTAAATTTACATTAAAAGCATTGGTCTAACCATTTTGGTCAAACATTATCGGAGGCCCCAACCACATAGCAGCAAATTTTTCAAGGGCCAGTACATTTTAAAGACTGGCCCTTCTAAACTGGAAAACCAGCATCCTGGCCCGCAGGAGATCCAGTAAGAGGGAACCAAAGGGGCACCCAGGTTGCTTAAGGATAATATGGTTAAACCATATTTACACAACAATTCACCCCATCCCAGAGGGCTGTCCACGTTAGATTATACCAGACTTCTCCAGTCACATTCGGGTAATAACCCTGGAAGAACAGACTACAAGAAAAAAAAGTAATCAAAACATTTTGTCTCCAACTGTTGAAAAACAGTGAAGTCAGTCAATATCGAACCTGAACACCAAGAGCAGCTTAACGATCACAACCCCGCCGAGTCCACCTTTCATCACTCCCGGCACATTTTGGAACATCATGTAGACATTGCCCTTGTGTGCCTAGAACCAGAGGAAAGTTGTCTCTCTTTACAGGAAACCAGGCCAGGGAGAGGAAGGGAAGTTAAGCATGTCCAATGTCTGTCCCTCCCTACGGCTGCGGGAACGCTTGGTGAGCTGAGACCTCAGAAGCAGTAAATGCAGCAGCACTGTCTGCACAGTGGGGCTCACAGGGGCAGAGAAAGTGCTGGGCCTGAGTCTAGTCATATAAAAGCTCTGCAGAGGCAGGGGCATGGAGTGAATGGCTGTTTGTTCCTCAATGTTGGCAACTTTGAGTCATTTTGAGTCAACAGCAACTTTATCACAGTCTCTTAGACCTCAGAGCCATCCACGCATGTTAGTCTGCAGCCAAGCTTGCAGCCCCCCCAGCTCTCTCTTGACCCCACAGAGCTCAGGGTCTGGGTCCTCAAAGTTGGTGCTCACAGGAGCAGAGGACCACCACGTGGGATTCTCGAGCCCCACCCCAGGCCCAGTGAATCAGAATCTGAATTCTAACAAGAGGCCTTGGCAATCAGCTTTCACAGTAAAGTTTGAGGTGCGCTGCTCTGCTTCTGAGGCTGAGGATGAGAAATGTGGGTGAAGTGGGTGAAGGAAGGCAAAGGAAAAGGCAGAAAGAGAAGCAGATGTAGAAGTGTCCAGGGAGAAAATCACACCGCTGAAACGTGAGTTCAAACCAAGCCTGAAGAAGGCTATGAGAACACAAAACTTGCTTTCCATCAGAAGCTGTATCTCAGAAATCTCCATTTTTGATCGATATGTACCTGAGTCTTTGTGTGAATTCGATAAGCTAGGATTTCTAGGCAATGATCAAAATATTCCACTACATTCCAGGAAGCCAAATAGAAGTAAGTGAAGAAATGGTGGCTCTGAGAAATCAACAAGCAGAATAAACTAGAAATTGTATTTCCATCCCAGGGAGCCTACATGGGCCACCCTCATTTTGCCACTTGCGGCTATTCACCCACCTCCCCCATTGCCTTGCTGACCCTGAGTGGGTCCTCAGCCCTGATCCTTCATGTTTGAACTGAGGACACTCCAGTAAAAGGATTAATTAATCCCATTTGACCCCTCACAATCTAGTTTAATTATAAAGATTTTTCTTTTCTTAGTGAGACAACTCTTTGAAGAGGTTCCTGATCATTTACTTTAAGTTTTAAGGGAGGTGAACAATTTTAAGGACAGAAAATAGTTTATTTCTTAGATCTCTTCTATCCAAGGCAACTGCTGATATATTCAAGTGAGCATAAACCACGAAGGCTTGGTTAATCACCAAGCTGGGAAAGTGTCAGAGCAGTCCCGTGCAGTCCTGGGTGGAACCTGATCTTCAGAAGCAAGTGAGAAGGCTGATGAAGAGGTCAGGATGCGGGATCAAATCTACAAAGAGGCTAGCGATGGTCACTCAGAGGAAAGGCAGGTAACTCATGGTCCCTCCCTCAGTGCTGCACCCAACCCAGTCATGTTTTGGCTGCCGTGATCGTGTCCCAGGGTGGAGGGATGTTGCCCTTGCATGGAAACAGCAAAGTGTCTATACTGCTGACATAGACAGATGGGAGAACATGGGATCTTTGGAAGTCAGATTTATTCCTGATTCTTATTTTATTTCCTGTGGTGTTTTTTTCCCATAAGAAATAGAAGTTATTTCTGTAATCAGATTTAAAATGAGGATTACTTTAAAATGCACGGGGATTTGATCCAGAGAACCTAGAAGCAAGCCTGTTCTCCATCACCTCTTAGCTTTGTAATTTGGGGGAAATCATTTAACCTTTCTAAGCTCCAGTTTCCTCAATTTACAATTACTATCTTAATAATTACTGCCTTACCAACTTCAGAGAGATTTTGTGAGGCTCAAATAAGATAATGAATATTTATCAAAATAAAAAGGACCCAAAAAAAGGGATGTGGCTTTGAATAACCTGCTCACGTTTTAGAAGCCTCTTCCTAGGCTTGGTCTCAGTTGACTATAGAAGGAAAGGGGAGTGAGCATCCTCATGGAGTGGAAAGAGCACATGCTTAGAGACCAGACAGATCTGAACGTAAAAATCCTGCTCTGGCCCTTATTAGCAGTATGACTTTGAGTAAATTACTTTACTTCTCTGAGCCTCAGTATCTTCCTCTATAACATGGAAATAATATCCATGCAGTGTGGTTGTGAGACCTAGAATAAATGCATATCATTTGCCTAGCCCTTAGGAGGCAGCTATTGTTAGTCTTTCCTGCTAGTAGGATCAGGAAGTGGGACTATAACCATATATTCTTGTATTGAAAGAGTATATACAACTAAATTTTGCCCTAAATCTTCTTGAATTGAACTAAGTTTTCTCCATCAAGCATGGGGTGGTTGATGGAAAGGTGGAGTGCTATCCATCACTTCCGCCAGGACAGTTAGCTGTGAAAGCAAGAGCTAAGTCCAGTAGCGAGGGGGATAGCTGTGTCATGAGATCCTGTTTTCTTGGCCCTAAGAACCTAAGAATTGGAGGAACTGAAGAGAATACAAGTTGTACACAGGAATCAGTTGTTTTTCAGTTGCCTACATACCACAGGTGGTAAAAGAGGCATCACACAGTAGCTGTGGGCGTTGTAGCGGCAGTAGGTACCACAGGGAGATAAAGTGGAATTATTGGCATCAAAATTCGCGATGAACACAGTGATAAAGCCCAGAAAAAGAGGAAGAACACAGTCCAGTGGAAGGGCCCGTGGTAGTGATTGGTCTTAGTGGCAGAGGCATCTGGGACTGTCGTCTGAGGGAACAAGCAGGAGGCTCTCATCCAACCAGTGATATTACAAAGCTCTGCTCTTCAACATGCAATCTCTAGAAACTGATCCAACAAGGGCAGGAGCCAATCCTACAGGGAGCCACATTCCACTCTCAGTGGGGCTGACTTAAAAGTCTTGGTCTATTCCAAGAAGATCTTGGGGTTCAGGACCGTCCTTGTGATGGTAGTTATGTGACACGTGAAACCAAACACTTCATCCACTTCTACCTGGGCCAAGTGGCCATACTGCCATTCAAGTCTGGTTAAAAGTATGGACTGTGCCACACACCCAGTGATCCATCCAGAAACAAGGACTGCAGCCTAAATTCCAAATACCAGAGACTGAAATCTTCAGCCCTGCCTAAGGGAACAATCTTGATCTTTGAATCTTTGTTGTGTTGTTTTGTACAGGGCATTCTCTATACTAATTTGTTGTGGTTATAAAACAACTAGCAAAACAGCTTACACTTGTATTTATGGGGATCATGGGGTGGTGGGGAGAGCCAAGACAGCTCAAGCTCCTACTCATGAAGCTGTACACAGTGAACTGTTTAAGCTGAGCCTGAATCAGCCTCCAGAGACAAAGACAAAGGACAAGGGAAACAGTCAATCTTCCTTTGAAAACATCCTCCTCCCCTTGCCCCCCCACAAGAAGTTCCTTCTATAATTTGAATTACATACATAAAAGCATGCTTCAACTGCAAACTGCCATGCAAATGTAAGGTGGTTTTATTCTTGTTATTATGACTAATGTACCCCAGAGACCCCATCCCAGTGTGCAAAGGACAAAGCATCCTTAGATGCACAGAATATTCGGTATCCATCCTAATGAATAAAATATCATTTACTACCCTGGTTTTTTTTTCTGATCTTTAGAGTCTTCATAATCTTTTCTGGTATTTTTGTAAAGCCAAGGAACTGCGCTCTTTTTAAGCTAATCGCCTGGAAAAACCATTCCCACATCTCTCATATGCAGAATAGAAGTATCTTCCTGTGTAGTCAAGGCAGGATCCTAAATATGAGTCATTGCAGACAAGATAAAGATGAATCCCCCTTCATCATCATCTCTGCTCTGATTTTCCAGGCTGCAGCCTCTGTGCTCAAGGTGCCTGCATGTATTTCAATTGGGCCCTCTCCTTTCCATGTACAGCTTACATGTCATACACAACAATGGCCATCTGAATGCAGGCTCCCTCAAATCCTGTAAGCTGCTTCTGACTGTGCAGATAAGTTGACTTTTCATAAGAAATAGCATGAGTGCCATTGTTCTCTGCTCTTTGAAGAGCCAGCATAAGAAAACACACGAATGCACTGGATGCCTATTAGTTGGGCCACCCATTTGTTTGTTCTCTCACCAAATAGATACTGAGCCCCTCCTATGCATGAAGCAGTTGAGAATGAAAAGATGGAGGAGACACAAACCCAACCTTGAATTTCCTATCGGTCTCAACAGACAGCACTGCCATCTTATTTCTGAGGACATGTATTTGATTTTTTAACTGGTTATATCTTCCATAAGAATCACCACAATCTGTCAGTGTCAAGAGGAGAGTGGTGAATGTAAAATCAAGGGGTGAGCTTAAGATGGTCAAGATCATTTAAGCAGGAGGCTAAAACTTGTCCATACAATGAAATCTACATGAAGTCAGGGCAAACCAGGTTCCAATTGTCAGTTAACACACATCTGGGGAAGGAAAACACAAAAGAAGCAAATATGAGAATCATAGTCCATGAGCAAATCTTGAGATTGAAGGCGACAGGGATTGACAAAGAGGCCTTTGCTCATGGCTGCCCTCTCTGCCTAAAACAGCCCAACTCCACCACCCCAAATCCACCTAGCTCACTATTCATGCTATAAAACTGGTCTCGGCATCACTTCCACCGGGAAGCCCATTGTCATCACCACCCCTTCCAGATAGAGTTTGGTGTCCCTTCTCGTTGTGATACCTAGCACTTTTTTATACCACTGACTTCCACGTATTGCTGTATAATTATCTATCTGCATATTTCTCTTCCCCTCCTCACTGTGAGCTACTTGAGGGCATGGATTTTTGTTTTATTTATTATTTAACACAGTGCCTGTTACATTTAGTGCTCACACATTTGTGGAATGAATGAGCAAACGAATGAATGAAGAGAAGAGTGCCAGTATACTCTTTAGAAGCCTGGGTGCTTGCCCCTTACAGGAATGTCTTCACTGGCTGACACTTCACTTCACTTACACAGGGACTTTGCAGATGAAAACATGCAGTAAATATCCCTCTCTCCTGTAGGTCAAGGGCAGAAAGGCGGCAGTGTCGGCTAAGGTCTTTCAGTGTCTCTCTGTCAGCCAGAGAGACAAGCCATCCACAGTTTGCAAGCTTTCCTTGTCTTCTGTGCTTTGGAGGGATTTGGCTATGGGGTTCTTAACGAGATCAAGTCAAATCACACAGTTTCATCCTGTCAAAAGGAATTGAAAATTTTTCTTGGGTGATTTATCATGGAAATACACATGGCAGGGAAGGGGAAGGGAATTAGAAGAAGCAGAGAAAGCCATTCTCAGCCTGCAGTGCTCGGCGGGCAGGATGCCCATGGCAGCCGCAGCAGCTGGTGGACAAGGCTGTCCTGACCCAGGGATGGATGGGCTCCTGTGAGAAGGCCGCCTCCTAGAAATAAATAATCATCACCGGGACAGTCCCACTCCAAGAACCGCGTTAGCAGAGAACAGCCGTAGCCAGTAAATCCTTGCCAACGAGTGTGGTAGGGAGAGGGGGGCCGGGTTAATTTGCAGCTGCTGGCAATGCCTGACAGATCAGTTAAAATATGGAGTAGCTTAGATTTGCTCCCCAAAGTCAATAGCAACACTATCACTAATTTAAAGCCAGGGCATCCACAACTAACTAAAGTCACTGCTAGAGAGAGACTGGGGTAAAAGAACATTAATAACCAGAAATTTGAAGCTATCTCCTGTATCTTCAACATACCTGTAAATATTTTGACTTCTCTCTCTCTTGCACCTCCCTCCCAGAGCAGGGGCTTATCTCAAGATAACCCTTGTTTTGTGTAGATGACTTTGTTTTGTTTTTATGGTGGTATATGTGCCAGTATAGCATGCTGATGCTTTTTATTAAAAGCAGCATTAACAAATGTGAGCCCAAATAGAAAGTCATTGCCATTTGTCAATGTTGCTTTGAAAAAGAGGTGCCAGATTGCACTACAGGACCCTTGAGGGCAGAGACACTTTGTTCCAAGGCTGAGAGCCTGCTCTTTTCGAGGCAGGATGCTGAAAACGAAGAATACAAAGATAGAATGCAAATGGCACCCTGCCCCCAGGCCCTTAGAGTCAAGTGAGGGAGATAGACCAGAGATAGAGATAGAAAATTAGCTAAAAGAAAGAGCATTGCACTAAAGTGTGGTGCTTTGAAAGAGGTAAACCCAGAGTACCCTGGGACAGAGATGGGGAGCCTTGGCAGGGCCTGGCCTAGGAACAGCCTGTAGGAAGAAATGATGCCTTCACCCACAGGCCAACACACGGATTACCCAAAAGACCTCTCCTCAGAAATTCATAGTGTGTGGCCATTATTTTTATTTAACAACATTTAAGACTATGCAAGTGTGGGGGACTGGAATTGGCCACCCCAAGATATGTCTCTTTGGCCTGAGGATTATTTGGGGCTGCTTACTTTTAATAAACTGCAGACAGGAAAGGAGCTCTGAAAAGCAGAGTTTACTTACCCTTTGTTAAGAAACATTTACATTGTAAAGGAAATCTCCATCTGCAAAGTTGTCTCCCTCTCTGTACCAGGAGGAAGGGGGATGACCTTATCTCTAGAAACTCTTATCAATGCTGAAGGCAAGGACTTAAATCTGCAGAATAATCTTATTCCTGTTTACTGTGCTTGTCTGGTAACCTTCTGTAACTGAGCCCCACCCCCCCCCCCCCACCCCCAACATCCTCCTTTGTCTTTAGCTGAAGATGATATTTAAGGTGGTGGCTTCCACCATTTTGGTGAGTTGCTCAGCTTGCCTGAGCCTCTCCCATGCATACATGTTATAAATCTTTGTTTAATTTTCTCCTGTCATTTTGTCTCATGTGAATTTAATTCGTTCTCTGACCAGAAGAACCCACAGTGGGTAGAGGAAATGTCTTCCTCCCCTACACAAGCTTTTCTTTTTCTATTTCTTATTTGTTCACCACATTATCCTTTAAATATGGGGGATTCTGTGTAAGCCAAATGTGTGGGGAGTTTGAAGACCCACTAACAGTGAGGGGAGGGGCACCAGAAGCAAGCAGGAGTGAGGAGGGGTGGTTTCCAATTTATCAAGATAAGAATAATGGTATCTATTTTTTAAGAGGATTTATTTTTAATAATAATAATAAAAAGACAAAAAAAGTAAATGTAGCTACAACCCAAAAAGTCCTGTGGGCCTTAAGGATTAGCAGTTGGCCTTCTGGGTTTTAGACCAAACAAATAAAGTAAATAACACAAAGAATCATCAAAAATCATTGAAATCCTGCCATTTGTGACTACATGGACGAACCTTGAGGGCATTATGCTAGGTTAAATAAGTCAGACAGAAAAGGACACATACTATATGATCTCACTTACATGTAGAATCTAAAAAACAAAGAAAACTGAGCTCACAGATTCAGAGAACAGATGGGTAGTTGGGTTTCCAAAGGTGGGGATGGAGGGTGAGTAAATGGGTGAAGGTGACCAAAAGGCACAAACTTCCAGTTATAGAATAAGTCATAAGGATGTAATGTAAAGTGACCATGGATAATAATACTTTATTATATATTCAAAAGTTGCTAAGAGAATAGATCTTAAAAGTTCTCATCACACAAGTAGAAACCTCTCAGAATTTAGAAAGAGTCAAAATCTCATTTATTTCATTATTTAATACAGCCATGCATCATTTACCAGCAGGGACACATTCTGGCAAATGCATCATTAGGCAATTTTGTTGTGCAAACATCAGAGAGAACATCAGAGAGTGTACTTCCACAAACTGAGATGGTATAGCCTATACACACCTAGGCTATATGGTATAGCCTATTGCTCTTAGGTTATAAACCTGTACAGCAAGTTACTCTACTGAATACTGTAGGCAATTGTAACACACTGGTAAGTATTTGTGTATCTAAACATATCTAAACATAGAAAAGGTACAGTAAAAATATAGTATTAAAAAAATGGTCCACCTGTATAGGGCACTTACCATGAATGGAGCTTGTAGGACTGGAAGTTGCTCTGGGTGAGTCAGTGAGTGAGTGGTGAGTGAATATGAAGACCTAGGATGTTACTGTAGACTTTACAAACACTGCACACTTAAGCTACACTATATTTATTAAAAATAGTTTTGTTTCTTCAGTAATAAATTAACCTTAGCTTACTGCAGCATTTTTACTTTATAAACTTTTTTACCTTTAACTTTTTAACTCTTTTACAATAACACTTAACTTAAAACACAAACACATTGTACAGCTGTCCAAAAATATTTTCTTTCTTAATATCCTTATTCTATAAGCTTTTTTCTATTTTTAATTTTTTTTTACCTTTTAAAATTTTTTGTTGAAAACTAAGACACAAACACACACATTAACCTAGGCCTACACAGAGTCAGGATCATCAATGTCACTGCCTTTCACCTCCACATCTTGTCCCACTGGAAAATCTTCAGGGACAATAACACATATGAGCTGCCATCTCCCATGATAACAATGCCTTCTTTTGGAATACCTGCTGAAGGACCTGCCTGAGGCTCTTCTTGAGGAAGTGGCACTCTTTCAGAAATATGTCCGTGGTGGTTTGCTTCTTTTTTTCATCACAGATTTGCTTGTAAGCAGATAATGCGGCATGAACATTCCTCTTTATTAGTGAAAACCTTTTGGTGTTGGGATCCATGTTTTCAAACTTTTTAAGGAACTTGTTGAGGTCTGCAAAATATTCTGCCTAACATTTCATTGTGAATTTTCTTGGAGGTTCTTCTTCTTTTTCTTCTCCTGCAGTTTTCTTTTCTCTTGCCTCTTCTTCAGCTATGCATGCTTGTTCCAGTTCCAACAGCTCCTCATTAATCAATTCCTCAGGAACCACCTCTAGTTGCTCCCTAATGTCATCCTCATCCACACCCAGGTTAAGTTGTTTGCCATCTCAACCACAGCCTTGTTGATTTTCACAAGCTCCTCATCCTTGGCAAATCCTCTGAAGTCATGGACGAACCACTTGAGTGTCTTCTTCCAGATGCTATTCATACACTCCTTGATGATATCATCTCAAGCCCAAGCAAGGTTCTTGATGTAGTCATAGATGTTGTAATCCTTCCAGAATTGCATCAGTGTCTTCTCAATGTTTTCCTTAGTTGTAGCAATAGCCTGGTCAAAGGACTTCCTCAGGTATGGGCCTTAGAAGCTGCTATAATTCCTTGATCTGTTGGTTTGATCAAAGAGGTAGCATTTGGAGGGAGAAACACCAGTTTAATATTGGAATGAAGATCCTCAATAAAAGGAGGATATCTGGGAGCATTAGCAATGACAAGCAAAATCTTGAAAGGCATGTTACTCTCCAAACAGTACTTCTCCATTTTGCTGACATAGCAATTCAGGAGGGCATCTTGGAAGTGGAGCTGGGTCATCCATGACTTACTAGTGCTCCTGTATTACACTGGCAGTGTGTGCTTATTGATATGTTTGAAGGCCCTGGGGTTCTCACTGTGCCAGATCACAAAGGGTTTCAATTTGTAGCTTGCAACATTGCCCCCAAGCAAGAATCTTATCCTGTCCTTAAAAGCCTTGAAACTTGGCATTGACTTGGCCTCCTTATGGATGAAAGTCTTTTCAGGCATCCATTTACAGAATAGGGAGGCTTCATCCATATTGAATGTTTGTTCTGGCAAGTAATTTTCCTCCACAATCAGCTTATCTAGTTTCCAAAAATTCTTCAGCTGCCTTCACATCAGCACTCACGACTCACCAATCACTTTCACATTATGTAATGAATAATGATTCTTTAATCATTTAAACCACCCAGAGCTAGAAGTAAATTCAACATCATAGTTGGGTCCAGGCTTTTCTTTCCATGTCACAAACAAACTTTTTGCTTTGGCTGTGATCATTATGGTGCTGAGAGGGATAGGTTTCTGTGTCTGGTCTTCAATTCAGGTCACTAGAAGTTTCTTCATGTCTAATATAGGCCCTTCTGGAATTTTGTGAATCTCGTTGCCTTCAATGAAGCAGATCCTTTAACAGCTTCTATCACTTTGTTCTCATTCTTCAAGATCGTAGCTTCATGCATGACTGGCGAGCAATAACCATCACTGATTTTCTACCTTTGTAGCCTTTAATCACTTTTAATCTTGTTTCCAGGTCAATCACTCAATGTGGTCTCTTACTGGCAACATTAGCAGTGGATTTTTATACTTAGGGGCTATAATGAACAAAACAACATGAGATCAAATCAAGCACAAGAGAAATGATGCAATCAAGAAACTCGGTAAATAGGGGGCTGGCCCCATGGCCTAGCGGTTAAGCTCAGCGCACTCCACTTCAGCAGCACAGGTTCAGTTCCCAGGCATGGACCTACACTGCTCATCAGGGGCCATGCCGTGGCAGCAACCCATATACAAAATGGAGGAAGATTGACACAGATATTAGCTCAAGATTAATCTTCCTCAAGCAAAAAGAAGATTGGAAATAGATGTTAGCTCAGGGTAAATCTTCCTCAGCAAAGAAACTTGGTAAACAACATGTATAAGGCTGGTGCTGGTGTAACACACATACTGTTTTGCATAAACTTTTTTTTGTGAGTAGAAAGAGTATACTCTAACATAATGAGAAAAAGTTTAGTGTAGGAGTGACATCAGCATCATGGCAGAACGAGTTGTTCTCTTTGTCTCTCTCCTCTATATCACAACTAAACAGACATCCATTGACCAACAGAGGATTCCCTACACAGCACAACAAGACGCCTGAGAGATCCATGCAGCTATACATCTGAAGGTGGGTGGACTGGGCCCCTGCAAAGTAGTGGAACTAGGGGAGTGGCCCCTCCCTCTCCCTGGCAGCAGCAGCAATCCAGGATGTGGACCCTCAGGCAGCAGCCTGCACAACTGTGAGTGGAGGTGGGGGCAGCCCGGCTCACGTGCAAACACCCATGGGGCAGCAGTGGACCAGCCTGCAAGAGTGTCCACTGAGAGGCAGTAGCCCTGCCAGCATGAACATGCTCCACCAAGAGGCAGTGACCCTGCCCATGCGATCACAACCCACCAAGAGGCAGCAGCCCCACCAGCCTGAACACAGAGTGGCGTGACCAGCACAACTATGAACAGATGGAGCAGGAACAGAAAAAACAGCCCCTGCCCCTGCAGCAGTAACAGGTGGAATATGCCACCAGAAGCCACAGCAGAACCAGTGACCCAGCTCCCAGTGGTGGCATCTCCAACATCAGCTCCATCAACAGCAGGAGCTGCATACAAGTCCCCAGATCCTTGGGCCCCCACCAGCAACAGCAACATGCATGAACCCTGCACCTCTGGCAGTGGCACAACCAGCACTCTAAGATAACCCAGAAATAGCAGTGTAGGTGGTGCACAGGACAGAAATATCCAAGCCTACAGAGAGCCAGTGGAGGAACGTGGGACCCAGGTGACCCTGGAAGCAGCAGAAGTGCTTGCAGTCTGCTAACCTGGGTAGCATCACCAGAGACCACAGTGACATCTAACCAGCAAGCCACCAGTAAACTCAGGGGCACAGGCAGCCCAGGGAAGGCACTGATGACGCTTCCAACAGAGGCAGTGGAGGATGGAAAGTTCAGGCTCTCAAATACAATCAGAAGTAGCTCAAAACCAAAACAACCAAAGCTATACACAAATAAGAAAAGTTGATTACTATGAATGAGCCAGAGAGGACCAATTCATCAAATACCATGAAGAACTACATTAACATTGCAGAACAGAAGGAAAATGACAACTCTCCAGAAAACAAACCTGAAGTCACAGAAGATTACAATCTAACTGACAGAGAATTCAAAATAGCTGTCATAAGGGAACTCAATCAGTTACAAGAAAACTCAAAAAGACAGTTCAATGAGCTTAGGAATAAAATTAATGAACAGAAGGAATACTTCACCAAAGAGACTGAAGCTCTAAAAAAACAAATACACAGTAATTCTGGATATGAAGAACACACCTAATGAGACAAAATGTAGAAAGCATAAAAATAGAGCAGATCTTATGGAGGAGAGAATTAATGAGCTCAAAGATAGAAACCTAGAAATGCCTCAGGTGGAAGAGAAGAGAGAAATAAGTTTTTTTTAAATGAAGAAATTCTTCAAGAAATATCCAACTAAATTAGGAAAAGTAACATAAGGATTATAGGTATCTCAGAGAGAGAAGGGAAGGAGAAAGGAGCAGAGAGCTTATTCAAAGAAATAATAGGTGAAAACTTGCCAAACCTTGGAAAGGAACTGGGCATGCAAGTACGTGAAGCTAATGGAATTCCTAACTACATCAATGCAAAAAGACCTTCTCCAAGGCATATGATAGTAAAACTGTCAAAACTCAATGACAAAGAAAAAATATTGAGGGCAGCAAGACAGAAGAAAATAATCTACAAAGGAACCCCTATCAGGCTTTCAGCGGATTTCTCAGCAGAAATTTATAGGCTAAGAGAGAGCGGAATGATATATTCAAATTCTGAAAAACTATCAGCCAAGAAAACTCTACCCAGTGAAATTATACTTCAGATATGACAGAGAAATAAAAGTATTCCCAGACAAATAAAAGCTGAAGGAGTTCATTGCCACTAGACCTGCCTTAAAAGAAATGATGATGGGAGCCTCCCACCTGATACAAAAAGGCAAGTGTCTACAGAGCTTTGAGCAAAGAGATAAACACACAGAAAAAATTGGAAAATTGCAGCTTCATATCAGAATAGGTTAGCAAACAATTATAACACAAAAGATAAACAGAAAGAAAGCATCAAAAATAACTATAAACACTTCAATTTAGTCACCATCTCACAACATGAAAAAGAATATTTGTGACAACAAAAACATAGAAGAAGATGAAAGGGTTGGAAGCTGCTTAGGCTAATGGAGATAAAAAGCTATCAGAAAATGGACTATCTCATCTATGAGCTCTTTTATGCAAATCTCATGGTAACCACAAAACAAAAAGTCAGAGCAGAGTCACAAATCATAAATAAAGAGAAAATATAGAAAAACATCACAGGAAACCACCAAACTGAAATGGCAGACAGAAATACAAGGAAAAAGAAAAAATGGAAATATAGAACAACCAGAAAACAAGAGTTAAAATGGCAGTATTAAGCTCTCATATATCAATAATCACTCTAAATGTAAATGGATTGAATTCACCAATCAAAAGACACAGAGTGGCTGGATAGATTAAAAAACAAGACCCAACAATATGCTTCCTCCAGGAAACACACCACAGCTCTAAAGACAAGCATAGGCTCAAAGTAAAAGGATGGAAGATGATACTCCAAGCAAATGGGAAACAAGAGAAAGTGAGTGTAGCACATACTTATATCAAAGTAGACTTCAAGATAAAAAAGATAGTAAGAGACAAAGATGGGCATTATATAATGATAAAAGGGACAATTCACCAAGAAGACATAACATTTTATTAATATATATGCACTTAAACAGGAACACCAAAATATACAAAGCAACTATTAACAGACCTAAAGGGAGAAATTGACAGTAACACAATAATAGTAGGGGACCTTAACACCCCTCTTACCTCAGTTGATAGGTTATCCAGACAAAAAGTTAGCAAGGAAAAAGTTGCCTTAAATGAAACATCAGACGAGATGGATTTAATAGATATATGTAAGACATTGCATCCCAAAACAACAGAATATATGTTCTTCTCAAGTGTACATGGAACATTCTCAAAGATAGACCATATGTTGGGAAACAAAGCAAGCCTCAATAAGTTTAAGAAGATTGCAATCATATCAAGCATCTTTTCCAACCACAACACTATGAAAGTAGAAATCAACAACAAGAAAAAAGCTGGAACACTCACAAATATGTGGAAACTAAACAACATGCTACTGAAAAACTATTGGATCAATTAAGAAATCTAATAAGAAATCAAAAAATATGTGGAGACAAATGAAAATGAAAACACAACATACCAAAACTTACAGGATGCAGCAAAAGTGGTAGTAAGAGGGAAATTTGTAGCAATACAGCCCCACCTCAGCAAACAAGAAAAATCTCAAACAAACAAGCTTACCCTATACCTAAAAGAACTAGAGAAAGAACAAATAAAGCCCAAAATCAGTAGAAGGAAGGAAATAATAAAAATCATAGCAGAAATAAATGAAATAGAGACAAAAAAATAGAAAGGATCAATGAAACTAAGAGCTAGTCCTTTGAGAAGATAAACAAAATTGACAAAACCTTAGCCAGGCTCACTAAGAAAAAAAGAGAGAAGATTCAAATAAATAAAATTGGAAATGAAAGTCAAGAAATTACAATGGACACCACAGAAATACAAAGGATTATAAAAGAATACTATGAAAATCTACACACCAACAAACTGGGTAACCTAGAAGAAATGAATAAATTCTTAGAGTCATACAACCTCCCAAAATTGAACCAAGAAGAAATAGAGAATTGAACAGACCAATCACAAGCAAAGAGATTGAAACGGTAATCAAAAACCTCCCACAAAACAAAAGTCCAGGACCTGATGGCTTCTCCAGTGAATTTTACCAAACATTCAAAGAAGACAGAATACTTTTACTTCTCAAACTCTTCCAAAAATTGAAGAGGAGGGGCAGCTTTCTAACTCATTCTATAAGACCAAAATTACCTTGATACCAAAATCAGACAAGGACAACACAAAAAAAGAAAATTACAGGCACATATCACTGATGAACATAGATGCAAAAATCTTCAACAAAATATTAGCAAATCAAATACAACAATGCACTAAAAATATCATACACCACAATCAAGTAGGATTTATTCCAGGGATGCAGGGATGGTTCAAGATTTGCAAAACAATCAATGTGATACACCACATTAACAAAATGAAGAATAAAAATCACACAATCTGGGGCTGGCCCTGTGACCACGTGGTTAAGTTTGCACACACTGATTCGATAGCCTAGGGTTTCACCAGTTTGGAGTCTGGGCACGGACCTAGTGCCACTCATCAAGCCACGCTGAGGCAGCGTCCCACATAGTACAACTAGAAGGACCTACAACTAGAATATACAAGCAGGTACTGGGGGCTTTGGGGTGGAAAAAAAAAGAAGATTGGAAACAGATGTTAGCTCAGGTGCCAAACTTTAAAAAATAAAGTCTGTTATTTTAAAAAGAAAATCACACAATCTCAATAGATGCAAAGAAAGCATTTGACAAGATCCAACATCTATTTATGATACAAACTCTCAAAAAAATGAGTATAGAAGGAAAGTACCTTTATATAATAAAGGCCATATATTACAAACCCACAGCCAAGATCATACTTAATGGAGAAAAACTGAAACCCATTCCTCTAAGAACAAGAACAAGACAAGGATGCCCCCTCTCACGACTCTTATTCAACACAGTACTGGAAGTTTTAGCTAGAGCAATTAAACAAAAAAAGAGAAGGGATTTAAATTGGAAAGGAAGAAGTGAAACTTTTACTATTTGTAGATAACATGATTCTACATATAGAAAACCCTGAAGAACCCACCAAAAAACTACAAGAAATAATCAACAAATACAGTAAAGTTGCAGGATACAAAATCAACATACAAAAATCAGTTGCATTTCTATACTCTAATAATGAACCAGAAGAAAGTGAAATGAAGAATACAATCCCATTTATAATCACAACAAAGAGAATAAAATACTAAGGAATAAATTTAACCAAGGACGTGAAAGACCCATAGACTAAAAACTAAAAGACATTATTGAAAGAAATAGAAGAGATAAAGAAATGAAAAGATATTCCATGTTCATAGATTGGAAGAATAAATATAGTTAAAATGTCCAAATTACCTAAAGCAATCTACAGGTTCAATGCAATCTCAATCAGAATCCAAATGACATTCTTCCTGAAAATAGAACAAAGAATCCTAAAATTTGTGTGGAACAACAAAAGACCCTGAATAGCCAAAACAATCCTGAGAAAAAAGATCAAAGTTGGAGGTATCACACCTCCTGAATTCAAATTATACTACAAGGCTATCGTAATCAAAACAGCATTGTGCTCACAGAAAAACAGACACACAGATCAATGGAACTCAACTGAGGGCTCAGAAATAAAACTGCACATCTATGGACAGCTAATCTTTGAGAAAGGAGCCAAGAACATACAATGGAGAAAGGAAAGTCTCTTCAATGAATGGTGTTGGAAAAACTGGACAGCCACATGCAAAAGAATGAAGGTAGACCATTATCTTACACCAAACACAAAAATTAACTCAAAGTGGATTAAATATTTGAATGTAAGACCTGAAACCATAAAACTCTTAGAAGAAAATATAGGCAGTGCACTCTTTGACATCAGTCTGAGCAGTCTCTTTTCAAATACCATGTTTACTCAGTCAATGGAAACAAAAGCAAAAATAAAGAAATGAGACTACATCAAATTAAAAAGCTTCTGCACAGCAAAGGAAACCAAAACGAAAAGACAACCCACCAACTGGGAGAAAAATTTGCAAATCACATATCCAACAAGGGGTTAATTTCCAAAATATATAAAGACCTCAGACAACTAAACAACAAAAAAGTGAACAACTCAATCAAAAAATGGGCAGAGGATATGAACAGACATTTTTCCAAAGACGATATACAGATGGCCAAAAGGCACATGAAAAGATGTTCAACATCATTAATTATTGGGGAAAAGCAAATCAAAACCACAATGAGGGGCCGGCTCCATGGCCAAGTGGTTAGGTTTGCACACTTCGCTTCAGCAGTTTGGGGTTTGCTAGTTCGGATCCTAGGCGCAGACCTACACACCACTCATCAAGCCATGCTGTGGCAGCATTCCACATAGAAGAACTAGAATGACTTACAACTAGAATATACAACTATGTACTGGGTCTTTGGGGAGGAAAAAGAGAAGGAAGATTGGCAATAGAGGTTAGCTCAGGACCAGTCTTCCTCACCAAAAAAAAACCTACAATGAGATATCACCTTACACACATCAGAATGGCTATAATTGATAAGACAATAAATAACAAGTAGTGGAGAAGATATGGAAAAAAGGGAACACCCATACACTGCTGGTGGAAATGCCAACTGGTGCAGCCACTATGGAAAACAGTATGGAGATTTTCCAAAGAATTAAAAATTGAAATACATAACAATCCAGCTATCTCACTACTTCGTATTTATCCAAAGAACATGGAAGCAACAATTCAAAGGGATTTATGCATCCCTATGTACATGGCAGCATTATTCACAATAGCCAAGGCGTGGAAGCAACCCAAGTGCCCATCAATGGATGAATGGATAAAGATGTGGTATATAAATACACAATGGAATACTAGTGAGCCACAAAAAAAGACAAAATCGTGCCACTTGGGACAAGATGGATGGACCTTGAGTGTATTATGCTAAGCAAAATAAGTCAGATAGAGAAAGACAAATACCATATGATTTCACTCATATACAGAAGATAAACAAATACATAGATAAGAAGAACAGATTACTGGTTACCAGAGGAGGAGGGAGTGGGGGGAGGCTGAAAGGGATAAAGGGGCACATATGTATGGTGATGGATAAAAACTAGACTATTGGTGATAAACATGATGCAGTGTATACAGAAACTGAAATATAATAATGTACACCTGAAATTTACACAATGGTATAGGCCAATATGACCTCAATTAAAAAATATAGTATATTAAATATATAAGCCAGTAACATAGTTGTTTATTATTATTAAGTATTATGTACTGTACATAATTGTATATGCTACAGTTTTATACGACTGGCAGCACAGCAGGTTTGTCTACATCAGCATCACCACAAACACGTGAGTAATGCATTGCACTACACATCATGATGGCTAGAACATCACTAGGCGATAGGAATTTTTCAGCTCCAATAGAATTTTATGGGACCATCGTTGCTTATGTGGTCCATTGTCGACCAAAACATCATTTGCAGCATGTGACTGTATGTATACTACCATAATAAACTAATAATAATCAGAGTTTTCAAAAATCACTGAAACCCAGAAAGCACTTCATTGATGAATAGTACTGTATTACTTTCTTTGGGCTGCCTTAACAAAGTACCATAAACTGGGTGACTTAGAGCAATAGACATTTATTCTCTCACAGTTCTGGAGACTAGAAGTCAGAAATCAAGGTGTCAGTAGGGTTGGTTCCTTTTTTTGGAGGTTCTGACTGAGAATCTGTTACTGTCTCCTAGCATCTGGTAGTTGCTGGCAATCCTTAGTGTTCCTTAGCTTATAGATGCGTCACTCCAATCTCTGTCTCCCTCTTCACGTGGGCTTCTCCGCATGTGCCTCTGTCTCTGTGCCCAAATTTCTCTCTTCTTGTAAGGACACCAGTCACTGAAGTAGAGTCCACTCTAATGAGGATGGCTTCACCCTACTTGATTACATCTTTAAAGACTGTAGTTATAAAGAAGGTCATATTCACAGGGGTCAGGTGTTAGGACTTCAACATATTTTTTAGGGAGACAGAATTTAACCATCAACAAATACCCATTAACTCTGTTTACTTTTCAGACATTAACTATTTACCAAAGATTAGTTATTCATCTTCCAAAATTCAATCCAGGGAAATGTTGCCAGCTCCCCTCCTTTATCTTATTTTTTTATCCTGAGTGTTGCCTGAGTAACCCCCATAACAATGAGGGAACTATGTATTTGACAATAAACAAAGAAGAAAAGGTTCTTTTCTGAGCTTTGAGCTGAAGGGATGTGTGAGCCATCCACTGTTTCTTACTCTAAAATGGATGTGTTTGTGTGGATCCAAGTGTGTTATGCTTGAAAATAATAATTCCGAAATGCCTCTATTATGGTTTCTCTATTTGCACTCCCATTTTTCTTCTTTCTATAGAGACTTGGCATTCTAGAACACTGCACATTCTGAACAAAATGTCCTTTTCTTATCCAGCACCACAGTTTGGTGGATAAAAGGTGACTGAAATGCTAAAAGTAATATATAATTCACTCTTAACAAATGGCAGAGGAATAATGGAGCGTCGATGTTTTATAAAGGAAAGACTAATTACAGTGAGAACCAAACATAGCAAGGACCCAATTTTAATCTTTCGTAACAGAAAATGTCACTAACACAACTAGGTGTTTTTGCTTTTTCTTAGCAGTAGCTTGAAATAATGACAGTTGGGGAAACTGTTAGGTTTGTACTAAAGTTGTTCCAAAGTTTGATTTATCGTCAGTCATCTTCCGTTTGGCAGCAGCTTAGAAGGAAGAAGCAGTAGAGAGAAGTCTGGCAGCTTTCACCCTTGAGGTTAAGATATTAAACAAAAGTGAAAACTAATCTATCTTCAGACGGAAATGTGGTACTTAAAACTGAGTGTTTGAGAGACGATCTTAAATGTTTCTCCTTAAAAATGATTTTATTAGAGCAATTAAAATGTAGAAAATGGCACCATGTTTCTAAAGTTGTGTAAAAGCTCTGTTCTAATCTCCCGTGCTCTCTGGAGCTAGATAAATCTATATATAGCCATCCCTGGTATATGCTTCACTCATTATCTCTATATATAGATCTGTAGATGGACTCTTCACTGTGAACATAGGTCACACTGTATTCACAGGAGGATTACATCTTCAAATCTTGAAACTATAAATCCCTTGAATAGTTCACAGAACCAGCCCTGGGAAGTGAGAAGTCAGAGGTAATCTTTGAGTCTCACAGTCATGCATGTATTTATTTATCCATTCAACAAATATGTACTGAGTATCTATTATATGTAGACACTTTTGTCAACAGCTGTGGGTTTAACAACAATAAAAAGAAAAAGTCTCTGTCCTCTAAGATCTTATCATAAGGGGAGAAACCTATTGTTCTACTTTTGGCAGTGTGGCTGATTATCCACATTTATAAAATAAAAAAAGTCTTCCTGATATAATACTAGTTGCTCCTGCAGAAGTAACAAAAGTAAATTTTGAAACATATTGCTGATCTCTAAGAATGTAAGAAAATCCTTATAAAAGGTGATAAAAGGAAGATGGAGTTTAAACCAGAGCATGACCTGTAAGCCAGAAGCCAGGGGTAACTGGGAGGAAGGTGCCAAGGCCAGGAGCCTAGAGCTTTGAGATTTTCAAAGAAGAAACAGGGCATTAGTCCTTTCCAGGGTTTCTAAACCTGGGGTCTGTGGGTTCTCAAGGTATTTGCAAGAGAATTCAAAGAATCCATGGACTTGGATGGGGGAAAAAAATTACATCTTTATTTTATACATCTCTGATTAAAATTTCCTTTAATTAAAAAATGTAAGCAACAAATCACAGTAGTTTGAGCAATAACTGTCTTTGCCTCCAATAGAAATCATAGATATTTCATATCATATCAGAGTGTTGCAGATGACTTGAAATGATGATTATGCTCATTTTGACTGTTTTGCAATTATGGTAGTTATTAAACAAATCACTAGGTATTATTTAATGCATGAATAAAAAAGCACATATACATATACATGTACACATACACATATACATATAATATACATTTGTTTCCTAGTATTTTGATAACTGTTGTCTCAATCCATTCAGATTGTTATAACAAAATACCATAGACTGGGTGATTTGTAAACAACAGAAATTTATTTCTTACAGTTCTTGAGGCTGGGAAGTCCAAGATCAAGGCGGCAGCAGATCTGGAATCTGGTGAGAACCTGCTTCGTGGTTCGTAGGTGGCCATCTTACTGCTGCATCTTCACATAGCAGAACGAGGCAAGGGAGCTCTCTGAGACCTCTCTAATAAGGGCACTAATGCCATTCATTAGGGCTGCACCCTCATGACCCAATCACCAAAGATCCCACTTCCAAATATCATCACACTGGGGATTAGTTTTAAGTATATGAATTTCAAGGGGGACACAAACAATCAGCCTGTATCAACGGTACTTCAATATAATTGTAGTCATTTGTAATTCTATGTATTTTACGCACTCAAAAATATTCCAAGAAGGGTGCATAGGCTTCACTGGATTGTCAAAAAGAGCCTAGACGTCTGCACTAATGAAAGAGTGAGCTAGAAAAATATTGATTGTTTGCCAGGAGAGTGAGCCCATAAGGAAACCTACCTCCTTCTGCTATGGCTGCAGTAGTAAAAAATAAAACAATATTACCATTGATGATAGCTACCCCTTAAGAATTTGTAATCCATAATCATAGGTCTGCTCACTTATAGTACAGTCAGAAGGGTACAGACAAAGAAATTCCTAATCTAGAAAGTAAACCAAAGTGTGTCCTGGTCAGTAATACTTTAAGATGTGTGGTAGACAAAAATGTCATTTCTATCTAGGTGAAGACATTTAAAACTAGGCCCCTAAGACTTCTCACAAATGATGTTTAAAAAATAGTAAGCTCAAAATAAAAATTGTTAAGCAAATGAATAACTAAGATACCATGAGTAAGAGTCAGAAGAGGAAAAAAGGAAATAAAAAACAGTTTTAGCTCAACCCTTGCCAAGGACTTCAGATATTCAGAATTACTTGATTCTGAATATAAAATACTCTATATCATATGTTTAAAGAAATTTTTTAAACGGAATCAAAAAGTAAACAATATAAAAATTTATTAATAATTCAAAGAACAAAGGTAACCCTGAGAAGCAGGTAAATCATGGAGAATTCTGATACGTCATCATAGCTCCCTAGTTCTTTCCTTGCTGTGTTATGACAGCACGCTCCCTGGTCCAGATTTAAGTCAAGTTCTCCAATTACGCATACTGGACACCACTTACACAGAGGGGAGCAATTCCTATCACGAACCATCTCCATTTCGTAGACTAGAAATTACATAGCCGATACTGACATTTTCCAGTGGGCCATGCCCCATAAATCAAGAAACAACCTCTTGGTCCAGTCATATCCTGCTAAAAGCAGTCCACATATAAAGACTCTTCACTACATTTACAAAGAGATTCGACAAGGTCATTTTATTCTTTTCAGTTCTTTTCTTCTCTTCCCTGAATAGGATGGGAAATAGACCAGCTGCTAACCCCTCCCTTCTCAGCCATAAAAGGTACAAGGACTTGGGGGTCTGATCCATATGCTAATGTTTGTTTTATTTTTGTTTTGTTTTGTGGATACTAATGATCTGAATCTAAAACTATGTAGGAAAGAAAAGTCCAATATAGTACTGAGAAAGAAGGAGGAAAACTCACTGTATGAAATACCAAAACTCATTATAAAGTTATAGTAATAGAGTTAGTGTGGCATTGATGCAAGAACAGACAAATAGACCAATAGACCAAGCAGAAAGCTTGGAGAGAGAGCCATTCATATTTGGCAGCTTAGCACATGAAAGAGGTGGCCCTGCAAAACTCCAAGACTTTTAGCAGCAGAGAGTATCTCCATGAACTTAGACAAGACATAAAAATCACAAGGAAATGATTGCTATATCTCACTATGACACTTTTGTTAAGCAAAAGATGCAATTTAAAAACAAAAAAAAACAACAACAAGAAATAAGCTAGGAGAAAAAAAGAGTTGCAACAAATGTAGCTAACAAAGGATTAGTAAACTCATATATATCAATAAGAAAGTCATAATCCAATTGAAAAATGGACAAAAGTCTGTTCAGTCATGCTACAGAAGAAAAAATTAATCACAGACGTATGAAAAAGTTGTTAACCTTGTAACTAATCAGAGAAATACAAGTTTTAACTGCAATAAAATGCAACTTTATCAGAAATGTAAATCCCATCAGAAATGCAAAAATTAACCACTGACAGTACTATTTGTGGTGAGGATGCAAGACCATGGGAACCCCCATACTTTGGTAGGAGAGACTATAACTGAATCCAATCCCTTTGTAAAATAGTTTAACATTAACTTTAAATCTAGAAATGTTCAGACCTATGAACCACAATTCCACTTTTTTATATGTATCCTAGAAACACTAGAGCATGTGCACTGGAAGACAGAGCAGTTTTGTGTGTAAAGAGCAACAAAACAGAAACAACTCAAATGTATATCACCAAGGAAATGGATAAATGGTGGCAAATTAATACTACAGAACACTGTCCAGCAGCGAAGCAAATGAACTACAGCTACGCACATAGATGTGGATGAACATCGACCACAAAATAGTGAGGAAAAGCGAGTCATGGAAAAACAGATACAGTATGATATCACCTATGTAAATGGCAAGATGTGACAAGTGATGGATGCAAGTGATACAAAGTTTCATGGAACTTCTGAGGAAGAACTTCTTCTGCCTAAGGGGAATCAGGGAAGACATCATAGGGAAGTGACATTTGAACTGGACTTTGAACAATAGAGAGAATTTCTAGAAAGAGATAGAGAGGATTGAGGGCATGTAAATACAGTCCAGGCTGAGAAAACAGTGAGAGTGATGGTATGGAGATCCCCCTGACCTCCCTCCCCCATTCTTCAGAGAACAACAAAACTGAAAAATAAGGCATGTAATGGAAAAATCATAAGATTAGAGACATGTTGGGTCTAGGGCACCAAGAGGCCCTTGCCTGATGTATTTGAACACAAAAGAGAGAAAGCCCCATTATTCATATCCTAAAGGGGTCCCTGTTCTTTGCTTCCCCCTTGAACAGTGCTGTGTCCTATAAGCCACACCCTCTCAGCTTCTGCCCAGTCTTTGCTCTGCTCCTCTTCCTCAACACCACTCCTATTCCCATCACTTGCAAGTAATAGCAACTGATGCCACATTATCATGAACAGCACCACTTCAAAATGAGTGTGAAATAGCAGCAATAATCTGAGTATCAAAAGCTTGCATTGGCACCGAGCATTCAGCAAACCCCTGAAACCTTGAATCCAAAAGAGAAGGCCCCGGTGTACGCCTGGGATTGTGTTCCTTGAGCGAGGTCTCTCACACACACATCCAGTTAGGGGTACAGCTCAATAGATAAACTCTGGGCTTTCTATCTACACTCATTCTGTGCATATTTATTGAACATTTAAAACCAATGAAGGTTGGGTCTTCATGGAGCCACGCAGCCAGTCTCATTACACTGCCGCTCCTCCATCCCAATGGTAGTTTTCAATGGTAATAGCCAAGTCTTATTAGACATGATCCAGAAGCGATTAGCTACTTATTTTCATTTTGCAGAACGGCCATTCAGTGTTCACTCAAGCACTAATGCTTTTTAAAACCAAATGGGAACTGTATTGAGTAAAATACTCTTAATTGTGTTAGAAATAGTTTGTTGTTCAAAGTGATGTTTGAGATAAACAAAAAAAATCACTGACAGAATATCAACTTGCACTTTTAAAAAATAATTATTTTCCCTTATCCTTGTCCCTCAAACCAACGTTAATACATTTAAAATAAGAACAGAGAAGATATGTTCTGTGTAATATGACTTGAAGGAGGAACTCTATGTGTTACCAGGAAACTGAGGGGGAAAGTGGGCCCTTATCTTTCCTTGCTATCTCAATTCTTCATCTAGAAGATTTTATAGCAAGTTGAACTCATCTGAACATGAATATGGAGGTTGCTCCTTGTAAGAAAAATGAGTTTATTGACCTGTGATCAAAAGAGCTGATGATGAATTTTAATGATCCAACCACATACTTTTAAATGCTTTCTCTTACTACCAAAGGTACGTATAGCTGAGTCCTAACGCAAACAAGGCCCCAGTGGAGCCAGGATCCAGAAATGGAGAAGGGAACTGCGAATCTAACCAATAAGTGGGACATAGGGTGCCAGATGTTACCAATACATCACAATCACAGTGTAGATGGAGCTGGTTGAGAGACATAGTCAGAGGCCAAGCTCAGAGCTCAGAAAACAGATACAGGAAATTAGGGTACCAAATTGAAGGTAGAAGAGCAAGAAGCAAAACTGGAGCACAAAGCACAGAATATTTTTGTTATCAGTCCAGAAATTTACCAAAAAACACTTTTATTTTATGGCTTGAGGGTTTGGAATTCTGGTCCTGAAGCATCCTACTTCCCCGCTTTTAAAGAGATGGGCCCAAAGCTGAAATTTATCAGAAAATCAAGACAGATAATTTGCAAAACAGTAACCTGAGAAATAGCGAAATTAGCCAATGTGGCACAGAACATCTCAACATAATGCAAACCCTTGGCTTCATTTAGCACAGGGCTCTAAACACTTGAACTAACCAGTCTTCTGTGGAACCTAATTCATTAACAATTACTAGAGATACTCAAAAGATAAAGTTACAAAGTGAGATCATGAGGGCTATTTCATTTACAAGTGGTGGAAACTCAACCAGAAATAGTTTAAGCCAAGAAAGTATACTGAGGTGTCTCACAGAATGTAAGCCAGGAACAGTCAGGCCTCAATAACAACTCAAAGCAGGAACACACGCACCACCAGGATTCCTCTCATTCTCTAGTCTCTGCTTCCCTCTGTGCCCTGCTCCATTCTCTCTCTCGGTGAGGACCAGTGTGGAGGAAAGCATGGTCAACAACAGCCCTACCGTTGTAGGTCTTAAAGCTCCAGCCCTCAGAGACTGATTTGTTGCATTCTCTGATCCCAATTAAAAACATATGGAGAAGGAAATTTGTGGCTCAGCTTCCAAATCTTGGGCCAGTCAACTGTGGCCAAGATAGCAGGATACTTGGACTGGCCCTGCTGGGATCAGGTGTCCAACCTTGTACTAGTTAATGGTGGTCAAAGTGATGAGGTCATGAAAAAATATGGCCGTTCTGGTAGAGACCACAGAGACAGAGTTGGGGCTGCCATTCCCAGAAGAAGCAGATGCTGAGCACATAAACAGTAAGTACCCACCCAACAAAGTGAATTAGCTACGTATTAGAATTATTGGGTTAATGGCACAATATTTTATTCGGCCCAGAATAGAGAATCAGCTGTCCCTGACTAAAAGCATTGCTTCCTTTATATAATCTTATTTAAGAATCTTATTTAAGCTCATTCTCTGAGATGAAGATGGAGCTTCTATACTCCTCAGTTTCTAAGCCGCTCCCCAGAACTCTCAGGCAGGTGAGGGTACGTGTTCATGTCACACACTAAGGTTGCTCTAGTTGAGAGGCAGGGTAACCAAGAAGAAAGAACCAGCTTTCCTGACAGATTTAGTTCACATTCCAACTCCCAGTGTACGAGCTGTGACTGTGGGCAAATTGCTGAAACTCTCTGAGCCACAGTTTCCTCACCTGCAAAATGTGGGAAATAAGACATACCTTGCAAGGTTGTATAAAGGTTAGAGATGATGTACATAAGGAGCACTGTGCCTTAGCAATGCTGGCTATTCTATTATTAATATACTGAATGGCTCCCTCCCAACCTCTAAGAACAGAAGGGCACTTGCCCCTGGGAATGTCTTCAGGCATGCTCCATCTCAGAGAACCGTTTCCTTGTGAAAGGCTCCCTCTCCCACGCAGTATACCGGAAGACATGGTTAATATCCATCCCAACTAGGCTGTACTACAAAGAAAGGAGGCTGTGGTGAGAGGGGCTGTTTTTACTTTTTGGCTTTCCCTATAGGTTTACTTACTTTATCTGAAATGATGCCACAAAATATCCAAAATCCAAAGATGACTCTAAAATGTGAGCTAAGAAAGACAATATAGCTGCATTAATACCCAAATGTGTATGTATGTGTGTATATAGATGTATAGCCACATGTAATTTTACATATATAAATATATCTAGTATATATTACATATATGTAATATATATGTAATATATTGTTATTTAATATTTTATATATTATATTTTATATATTTATAATATATTTTATAATTGGCTTTTTATTTCATGAATGAAATAAAAATACAGTTCAGGAAAACCACAGCTGGCACCATCTCTGGAGCTAGGGGAGTTCAGAGCAGAGCAAAATTCCCTACTGGGATTTCAGAGTATTAATCCCTTCATTTTACAAACAAGGAAACTGAAGTTCAGAGAGATGAAGTGACTTGTCTGAGGTCACCCAGTTCAAATATCAGGAGCATGTCCAGAGCCTTATTCCCTGCCCAGCTACTCTCCCACCACACCCCGGCATCTGTGGCCAGAAGGAGGCAGACAGACGGGACCCTCAGACAGCCCCACAGGAGGACTGAGAGGGAGCTGCACAGAGACAGGAGCAAAGAACATGCTGCAGGCAGATCCCCGTATCCCTCAAATGGGTCCTCCAAAAAAGGGGGAGGAAAGCAGGCCGTGCATCCAGCGCGCTCTCCTGGCCACTTTCCATGGCCAGATTTAAGTGATTGAGAATTATCTATTATTTTGCAATGTCTGAAGCTCCATTAACATAGATAATCAAAAAATAGCTTTCATTAAGGACCCTTAAATAGCAACAGTAATAAATAGAACAAATAGTGCAGCCAGCACATGATAAAAAATGATCCCCATACTCCTGTCTCCATCTCCCACTTTGACTCACTGCATACTCAAAGCAAAAAATGCTTCTGACATCCCTGGACACCCCACTCCTTCTCACCTCCATGCTTTTGCTCCTGCTGACCCTGCTGGCTGGAATTCCCTTCTGCTCTTTCCTTGGCTCACTCATCCTTTAAGATAGAGCTCCGGCACCACCTCCTCCAGGAAGATTACCCTCATTCATCTTTGTGTCCTGGCCCATCGTAGGTCTCAGTGAAGGTGTGTTGAGCACTCAGTGTTGAAGGGAAGAGGTTTCTTGCTGTAATCCAGTATCAGAGTTCCCTTTTTCACAATCCTAACCTGTCGTGGTCATCCCAACAACATCTCCTTTAACAACACTTAAGGTCATGTGAATCAGGCCGTGTCTGTCATAGGCCATTGAAGCTGTGGAAATGTCTGCTAGAAAAACTCTGTTTCCTTTCCTGGCAGAGAAGAAAGAAAGTAGAGTGTAGGGTAGGAAAGCAAAGCAGCAGGGAAGACAGGATGATGTGGGCAGAGAAACGACACAGCGGTACTTGGGGCAGGAAGCAGCCTAGACAACATGAACATGTATCTGACCTTGTCTAAGACCATTGCTTCTTCTCTCATGGTTTTCAGCAGCCTGCCCCTTGGCCTTGGATTCCTGGGTTTGCAGTCATTCCCAGCAAAAAAATAGAAGGCTTAGGGAGTGAACTAGGCCCATGGCAGTTTCCACATCCAAGACCATTATCCCTTTAAAGGACCTCCACCCCAAGTTATACCTGGGACCTAGCTGTCCCTACATCAGGACTAGCGGGCCAAGTGGAGGTCCTAGAAAGTATGGGCTCTGCCCTAAGATAGAACTCGAGGGGGCATTACATGATTTAGAGAAGAGACAGCAGGAAATCCAAGTCTGGCCTGCCCAGCCTGAGTGCCCCTGGGCACAGTCTTGTTTCTCAGCCACTGAGGAAGCCTCCACATCACACCCAGCACCAAGCCTGGAACAGCCACTCCAGGACAAAATACAGGCCAAATCTCAAATCCAAATTTCTCTGATTCTGATTCTCATCTACACAGCTTAACAAATCAAGTTGGTTCGAGCTTATTCATTTACAAACTCTGGCTGGCATCCAATGTTACCAGTCTGAGACCATGGGTCCCATGGAGCTCATCACGTCTGTGGTCTGTCATCTTCCATGGCCAACAATTAGCTCCAGGATGCCATACAAGCTGCCATTTCCATTCTGGTCCTGGTTACCATGGGGAACACCTTATGCTTCTTTGGAGGAACCAACTGTAATACTTTTGCTAATAGCCCATAGCCTTGACTCTTGGGAGATTAGCAGCATTAGGCAATCAGAGCACTTGTATTTGAAACTCCTCTCCTTCCCTAGGAGCTTAAGTATTGGTGAAGAAGGCCAAGGGACACAGAGAGGAGGGTGCCCCTATTCCGTTAGGAAAGAGGTTTCTACTAGTCCTTTCCTTTGCCAGCGGAGTTTAGATATTTTCATAAATTTAAGAAAAATAGGAGACACCATAGTTACATAGCAGGGGTACAAGATACCTGAGTTCTACACTTAACTCAGCCACCAACTCTGTCTGTAAACTGAGACAATTCACTACACCTCTTTGGACCTGTTTCCTCATGAATAAATTGAAGAGTTCGACAAAAACTTTTTCAAAGTTCCATCAGCTAGTATTTTGATAATTTGCTCTGCTCTCAACTGACAAAATAACGTCTCCCCTACATGGAAAATGGTCAATAAGAATGATCAGGTGGAAAGATAGGAAAAAAATAGCAAGACTGAAAATAAAACATGGTTCTGGTCCCAGGGCCAGAGGCTAGAGGAGCCCAGAAGCCAAAGGTAGAGATGGAGTTAGGGGTCTGAAATCAGGCAAGGGATCAGGCACTAGGGAACCCAGGGACAGAAAAAGCAATCCAGATATTCAGTGAGAGGACACCACAACCAACGTACGAGGGCCTCAGGGAAATCCAAAGCAAGAAATCATATCTGAGTAACCTGAGGGATTAGATTATGTCTATGCCAAGTCAGAAAATCATGAGTCAAAAGCCAATGAGAGGTTAGAAAGTTAGGAGATATCAAGAGGAAAATGAAATCCTGACTTCTCTAAAATACTTAAAGTCATGTGTGTCATAGGCCACTACAGAAGCTGTGGAAAATGTCTGGCAGAAAATGTCAGTTTCTTTTCCTGATAGGGTTCTCAGGATCTAAACGGACAATGAATGAAAAAAATCCCTGGAGCAGTCAGTGCAAAACCTAAGGGATCAAACGAATGAGAGGTCTGAGGCTGAGATGCAGGCATCCTGGGGCTCATTTGGACCACATCTTTTGCAGCCACTGAGGTCCTTTTCAAAGCCCCTGGGCTATACATCTGTAGGCGTGCCCTCTCATCTCTCTGTATCTTGTACTTAACTTCTACTTAACTGAGCTCTGTTTTCTCAGAGTTTGGGGCTTGCAGATGAGAGCTTATTCATTGTTTCAACAAATATTTACTGAGTACCTACTGCAGGCCAAATACCATGCTAGGAATTAATCTAGAGGCACATTGATTGCTACTTAAAAATCCAAATCTTTCGTGGTTAATTTTCTGATCTCATATGAGTTCTTTGCTACTATACAACCCAAGGAGCTTTCTATAGACCCCAAAGGGACATTTCCCCAGGCCTTGGTCCTTCCAAGTACAGTGGAAAAAGAATTGGGTTCTTATCCCAGTTCTGCTGCTAACCTGCTTTGGGCTAAGGCTGCCTCACAAAAACATTCAAGCTCTCAGCTTCCACTTCTGCCATGTGGACTGAATCCTTCCTCCTCTGCCTCTTTCACAAGATGCTATGAGGAGTCAATGAACTAATCCTTGTAAAATCACTTTGAAATATGGTCTCATTGGCGACAAGCCAGCACTCCGCATGGATGGCGGTTTCATTGGAATCAGGGCTTCTGATTCAGCCCAGCTTCTCTAGCCATTTCTGCATCAATCAGCTGTCACTGCTCCTTCTCCTCCAACTGGGCAAAGTTAAGAAGCCTGCACAAGCTCATCTGGAATTCACATACCCAAGCTTTAAACAGACAAGGACAACCTGAAATTGGAAATACAGGAAGATGGCAGGTGGTGCTGCTCTCTGTGAAAAATGAGCATTGTAGAAACAGCCGCACTTCTCCCGAAGATGCCCGATGTTTGTGGATGATTTGTAATGCTTTCACTGAAAAAAACCTCATCCCCTTGAACACATTTTGAAGACAGAAATCAATCTTACAATATAACAGAGAGAGAAAATCTGTTAGGCAAAATGAAAAGGCAAAAAACCACCTGGTTCTAGAATCCTTCCTACTAAATAAATGGATTCCAGAGAAGTAGGGCTGCATCCATATTTTTTCTCACTCTTACCATTTACTAAGCAGCTGCCAGAGGTGAGATTGAAGAGAGAGACTATCTAGCCAGCCCTACCAGCCTTTCCATCTCAATAATTTAGGCCGGATGCCATCAGACAGAGACGATCTCCTTTATCATCTCACCTCAGCGACCTAAGTCTTGGCATTTTGTACTCGGCCAGTGTTTGCCTATATAAGACAAATAACTAAGACCCTCCAGAACCAGTCACAACTATACACTATGATCCGTTGGGCATTACTACACAGGACAGGGTGCCACCATACCTTTGGGGTATTTGTGATCTTTAAAATAAGGCAGTAACATAAAGAGGTTTAATTTAATTCCCAGACCAAGATGAATTCTACTTCTCAGACCCTCAAGCTCTCAAGGATAATGTCACTACAAGATATACTGAAGCTCACAGCTGAAAATCATCATAGAACACTGCAGCGAGAATCCAATCAGCTTTAGGTAGAGGTAAGTTACCGAATAAGGCAGAAAATAGAAAGGGGTACATAAAGCTAGCAAAGTGGAGGAAAGGAGACTAAAGCTATGAGGGAAGGGTCAGAAAGACACTTCTATGAAGAAAAATCCATTGTCGAGGTCCACCAGTATATGCTTACACACTGAAAAGTCCCCTTTACTCTTTTCTTGCTCAGATGTCCACAGCCTCCTACAGTGTTCCATTCTTTCTTTCTTTTTTTGGTTTTTTTTGTCAGGAAGTTTGGCCCTGAGCTAACATCTGTTGCCAATCTTCCTCTTTTGCTTGAGGAAGGTTGTCACTGAGCTAACATCTGTGCCAACCTTCCTCTATTTCATGTGGAACGCCACCACAACATGGCTTGACAAGTGTTGCTCGGTATGCACCCAGCATCCGAACCTGCGAACCCTGGGCCACCAAAGCTGACCGCATGAGCTTAACCACTACACCACCAGGCCAGCCCATAATGTTCCATTATTTAGAGGGTTTCAGAAGAGTTGCAAAAGCTTCCTAAAGAACAGGTCTTATTCTGAAAAGAGGGAAGGGTTGGCGTCCAAAATCAGTGTTGCTTCCTCCCTATCTTCTCCCCACACCTCATCTCCTACCCACCCCAGAGGAATCCTGTGGGAAAATAAGCTGTACTCTTTCCCACTGCCCTTCTGGCCTTTTGTATGTTTGAGGAGCTTCTCTTCTGAGAAAAATCCATCCCCAGCAGGTCTGGGAGAAAGAGATAATGTGAGTGCTCACAGTGGGTCAGTAATTCAGTTAAAAGCCAGAGAGCTGTTGGCTGGGGAATGTCAGAGACATCTGTGCAAGAGCCAGGGAGAAAGCACACTCAGCGCCTGCAGGACTCAGTCCTCAGGATGGAGCCTGGCCCTGGGGAGCTGCCTGGCTGTGTGCTCTATGTACCACGAAGGAAGGTGCTGAGACTTGGAATTTCCTCAAAATGCTATCTTGAAAGAGAGAGGCAGCTGAGACTGGATGTGAAGAAGGAGTATGTTTAAGAAATGTGTAATGACTTCGAGAAAATCAGAAATATTGTGGAGCCCTGTAAGAACATCCTGGCACACCACGGACAAGCACGTCAAACTCAAAATGCATGAAGAGGCTCAAAATCTGACATAAATAACATAAATCTAAGACTGTAAATATCCTGTTAAAATTCCATCCTGGCCCCTTTAAATTCTACATTCCAATTCTCCAGCTTCCAAGAGTCAAAAATAAGTCAAGATAACCCAGCCTGACTGTCTTTATTACAATGACCTGCATCCTGTGAGTGCTTGAAGCATATTAAAGGAATTGAATGCATGGCTACAAAATTCCAAATCAGCTATGATTAATTCAGAAACTGAAGGGAGAACTTTTCATATGTAAATCAAGAGAAACCACAATTTCAGTCATACCCACCTTTTCCAAGTGCCTCTGCTGTTAACATCAACAAGGACTCCAGGTGGCGGTTAAGTGTGTTATCTACCAGCCTACGAGTCCAGAGTCCTTTCAGAAAGGCATTATGAAAGGCTACTTGAAAGAATTTGAGATCCATCTGTGACATTAGTGAGCTTTGCATTTTAAAGTTATTCCTCCCATAGTCAGCAAGTATTTTTAAACCAATCTGAAAGCAGAGAAAATCTGGGTAGAATCAAGATGGCTGAATGAGAAAAAACATATACTCCCCAGGAGCTAGCTAGGGGAGACATTGGACTCAATCAGGATTGTGGTAAACGTTGTCCCACTGGAGAGACTAAGCCCTACAGGCCTCGATGTAGAGGGTAACAGTGAAAATGTAGAGGCAGACCCAGGTTTGAACTTCTGCGTAGTGTTAATAGCACAAGGCAGTAACTCCTGACCCCAGTCCAAAGCCCTTTAGCCCTTAGGCTCAAGCGCAGCAGGCTGAGGTCAAGTTGCCTGGAAGAAAGAATATGAGCTTTGGACCTTGTTCCAGGCCCCAGCTCCACCTGTGGATAAGTTGCTTCACTCTCTGAGTCTGTTCCCTTCTTTTGCTGTCAGTGTCAATGGCCCTATTTGAACAGCTAGCATGGTAATCAATGAGGTAAACATGTATATGTCCCTTAGAACAATTTTTAGCGTATTTAGTTCTCGCTCACACTTCTGAAACCACTGTTTGGGACTGTATATAGGGAAGGCAGACAGAGCTGTTGATATTTAGTGGAAAGAGTACTGGGCTAAGAATTAGTGACCTGGTTCTTATACCAGCTAGCTCTGTGACTTTGGACAAATCACTGCACTTGCTGATGCATCAGCTTCGTCACATGCAAAATGAACTCAGATAATCTCTGAGATGTCCTCTGGAAATAGAAGAATTCAGATTTAGAGTTGGGAATAGATGAAAGCATTAGAAGAAAAGTGTTATAGCCAGGGTTATAGAGAAACACCAGCCCTGGAGTCTACCAGAATTGCTGAATGAGGTCAGAAATACTGACCATGTCAGGATATGAAGATTCTAGATTAAAAAGAACTACCGTGTATTTCTACTCAAAGGCAGTTGGGGTGGGGGAAGTGGGGAGGGAGGGAGAACAAGATGAAAGAGATAATGCTCCTCCTTTGAACTGATGGCTGCAAGATTCCGATGGAAGAGCCTCCTACCCAAGGAGGACAACTTGAAAGTACTGAGACTTTGACCCCAGCTGGCTAATCCAGGCCAGACTCTATAACAGAGCTCCTAGGTGTGCCTCACATGCAATAGATGGGCAGGGTAGGAGCACTGCAGAGGGAAGGTGAAAAGTGGCAGCCAGCTTTGGAAGTATGTTGGCCTCCCACGCCCCTTCCCCATACATACACACACTCACACACACACACTTCGGTGCCCCTCATGTCCGGGCAGGGATCTATGGCCCTGTTTCTAGTCTTCTGTGTCCCTTCTCTCCATCAGTGAGCCTAAACCCTGTCTAAAGCAGCATCCCCTCATTTAGGGTCAATGAGAGTTTCACAAGAACTCAGATGGGGACAGGTAGCTGGGGCTGGCTATGCTGAAGGAGCCACAGCCTGTTCTTCAAACTTCCTGGGCCTAAAGAATGAACAACTTAGAAAGAAAACATATTTAACACCATGCCATAAAACTTGAGAGAGTAGTGACTTTCCCCTACACCTTGCACCTCTCCACCCATAAATGCACACAAACACCTACCCATTAACCAACAAAAATATCACACTGGGACTATTTCAGAATAGTATCTGAAAAGCAATAAAGTATCTTTTAAAATACTCCACAAAAGGACAATTCTGACCAGTCATCCTTGATGACTCTGGCTCTCTGAAATACCTCCAGGCCCGACAGGCTCTCAGGAGCTTCTGGGTAGACAGTACCAAGGTTGGCTCAATCTCTCCCAAGGCCCAGGCTATTCCGTGCAGCACAGATATGACTGCCTTCACTTTCACCATCCTTCATACCCACTCTGCCCCTACCTTGCTTCTGCCTGGCCAATTCCTACTCATCCTTCGATCTCAGTATAAATGCCCCGTCCTCCAAGAAGCCCTTAGTGACTGCCTATGTTAGCGAAGGTGCCCTTTCTATGTGCATCTTCACCTATCTTAGCATTAGCTGGCGCTATTGCAGTTGTATATCAACTTGTCCATCTTCAGTAAACTGTGGTTCCTTGAGAACAGAAACTATATCTCTAGCACTTAACACAGTTTTGGCATATAGAAATGCCCAGTAAATATTCGTTGAATAAATGAATCTGAACAAGATTAATAGTCGTAATAAAAAACTACCCAGGGGGCCAGCCCCATGGCATAGTGATTAAGTTTGTTGCACTCCACTTCGGCAGCCCAGGTTTGTGGGTTCAGATCCCGGACGTGAACCTATACCACTGTCAGGCATGCTAAGGCAGTGACCCACATATAAAGTGGAGGAAGAATGGCACAGATGTTAACTCAGGGCTCATCTTCCTCAAGCCAAAAAAGAGGAAGATTGGCAATAGATGTTAGCTTAGGGCTAATTTTCCTCAGCAAACAAACAAACAAAAAAAACTACTCAGGTCTACTGAGAAACAAACCAATGACCCTGCTGTAAGGAAAGCAGAAGTCCCTACTGCTGTGAAAACTGGGTACTCTCCCTAGAGTTCACAATGAATTAGCTGTGTGACTGAGCCCGGGATTGGTGCCACTGAATGAGCCAGACAAGAGGGCAAAGGAAAGAGTAGCAAGGCCAAACCAGCTGCTGCCTGTAAAAAAAGAGGGAAGAGAACAAGCACTTACAGAGCATCTATGTATATCCCTCTTAAGCCAAATAAAAACTTGTGAGGGAAGTGTTATCATCATCTTTTTACAGATAAGAAAAGCAATGCTCAGAGAAGCATATAATGCATCCAGTAAATAGCAAAGTTGGTATTAGAAGTTGGACCAGCTGACGCCAGAGTTCACACTTTTTTCACTCTACCTCATTGCTTCTCAAATGTGATAGGTTTAGATGTTTGTTTTCACATTCTGGTTAGTAAGATGCTGGCTGGGAAGCTGGTTGCCCCTGAAGTCGTGGCAGTTGATATGGAGTGGTGGTATTAAACCAATAAGCAGATGAACTGGCATTCAGACTCATTATCTGTGGCTGGCAAAGGGCTCATATTGCCAAAGGTCTTCTTGTCTTTGAAAACAGCTTCAAAGAAAAGATTAAGATTCAGAGAAGGGAATAAAGAGGGGGGGAAAAAGAGCAGAGAGGAGTCAAGACAGGCTCCTCTAGACTGATGATTGATGAAACAAAATTATATTGTTTTCTCTAAGTGGTTGCACACCCAACCACTCACAGAAAATGTATTCCAAAAAACAGCCATCTTCAAGTGTCATTATCAACAGGGTCCCTCGTCATAGCCACAAGGCCCCCCCCCCCCACCCCCCAACTATCAGCACATAGTCTCCTGCCTCCAAAGACAAAGACACTGAGAGTCGAGAGAGAAGCTTGGAGGAAGTGAAAATGCATCCAATTCTCAATCAAATGAAAATGCTATGGGCCCAAGTCCAAAGAATATTCTTGGCCTGATACTGTTCACCACCCTAAATTTAGCCAACTGGTGAGCTTTTTTAAGAAGCATCTTATTCAACCTTTTGAAAGCCAGAGATTTACCTCCTAATGCACAGCTTGCTTCCCCCCTGAAGCTGGAACACACTGTCCTTGGCTTTGTCATCTGTGGAAGAAGCAATGCCAACAGAAGCTCTGCCGTTATCACCTAGCTCTGCTCATCCAAGCAGTGCCTGGATGAGTTTTTTAAGGGTACTGCCAGAAGGCCTGCCTTCCCCCAATAACCCAGCCCACCTCCCCACTCTCCCCATAACTGCTAGCTCATCTTAATTCTTATCATCAGAGATTCGTTCCTTTGCGTTAATCACTCCAGCTCCAGATACTACCTTTTAAGAGGAGAAAACTTTGGGGAGAATTTGCATGCCCATTAACATAACCAAGGTCTGTGCAGAATGTAACATTGCTGGCCTGTGTAATCCTTAGGACAACACTGTGAGGACTGAAACGCAGCACGGAAGGTTGAAAAAGCCACGAAGCCTTGGAATTAGACCTGGATTGGAAGCCTCACTCTTTCACCCAGGCAAGCTTTAGTTGCCTCATATGAAAAATAAGAATCGTGATTTCTATCTTTGCTCAATAAATGGAAACTAGTATTATTTTTAGGTGGTTATTAATTTTAGGAACTTTTAGAGCTAGAAGAACTGAATTGAATGGTTAAGTGCACGACTCTAGAGCCAGACAGAGAAATCAGGGCCCATGCTGGAGAAGTTTTTGGAGAATTGGTGAATAAAGGTGGTATCAAGACACAAGTGAAACTGATATCAGATCTATGGGACTCAGTCAGGAATCCACAGAGGCCAATAAAAGAAATGGGGGTCGGAGGAGGGGATGCAGGGCCCTCCCACCAACCTAGAGCAGTGACATACGTATAGCCATGCTTCAGTTCATCTTGTAGTCACTCCTAATGACCAGTTTCATTTTGGCAATCAATAAATACTTATTAAGCACAGTTTTGTGCCAAATGACGATCAAAAGAATAGGTTCAGTGCGCTTGGGGTTGCAGTAAGTTCCTCCAGACTTTGGCAGAGGACGGGAAAATATCTTGAGATCCGAATTAATGAAAACACATGAGAGGTGGTGACAGCCATGTGCAGAAGTGGCCCACCCTAGGAAGCAGTTGGTAAATATGTTCTCATAGGAAGAGAGAACAGAGCAAACAGAAGGAGGGAGAGAAATCACACATGTGTGCACGCACACACACACACACATGAATTTACAAATCAAAAGGGCCCATTGAGGGTCCAGTGCAACAGAAGGAAAGTGATCCATACTTAGGCACATTTTCATGACATTTCCGAGCACTGGAGTTGAAGAGAAATACCTTAAATATCCTTAAAGCTTCCAAAGGGAAAATGGAGCAGTGCTTTCAAAACTCTGAGGAAAAGTTATTTGCGATCAAGACTTCTATACCTATTCAAACTAGGATCAAAATGTAGGATAAAGTAAAGGCATTTTCAGGGAAGGATTGCATGAGATTAGGAAGTGAGGAGGAGTTGCTGGTTTAAGTATCTGGATTTCATTCTCAGAGATGGGAAGCTACCAGAGGATTCTTACCAGAGTGGTGGCATGATCTGATGTATGTTCAATCTTACAGTCTATTTTATCTGATATTAGTAGATCTTGTTATCTATTTACCTGCTATTTTATATATCTCTTATGGCAGAGTTGTGGGGTTCTCTATCCTTAAAGCCTGCCCTTTTCCCCGGGAAGAACCTCTACACCACTTCACTGGAGCCCTTGCCATACAAATGGGAGCTGGATGGGGGAAGGGACCACCAATTCTCACAGCTGTACCTGCCTGGAATAGTGCTTTTGTGACATGGGCTGGGAGGGTGGGGGGCAGATAAGAGACACTGGCCTGCCCCTGCTGGAATGAAACAGTAGCCCTGGGAGCTTGGGGTAGAGAAGGCCCTCTTCTTCTCAGCTACACCTGCTCAAAGAAGAGTGCCCATGTTAGAGCTTCTGTCACATGGAGCTGAGGGAGGGGAGAGATGGGTGTAGGTTCTGGTTCAAATACAGCAGACTCATTATTTTTACTGAGATTTGGTAGATTTTCTTGAATATTTCTCCATTCGTTGTATATTCTAAGGACAATTTCCAGAAGCTATTTAGTGTTTTTATATATGTAATTTTCATTAGTTAAACAATTATCTTGCTGGGGAAGGGGTCCACCAGCCTCCTCATACCACCATTCCAGAAGTCCCAACCTTGACTCATAGTTTAAAACAATCCTTCTCCCGCCTGTGTGAAGAACAGGAACAGAGTAGCCGTGAGCTCTATATTAAAAATATCGATCATCATTATTTATATATGCAATGCCTTAACACAGCCTGATGCACAGCAGTGCTCACAAATATTAGCTTCCTTTCTCAGGGACTGGGTCCTTTGCAAGGAGGACTGTGCCCCCTGTGAGGAGACTCCATATGCACTGAGATGCCCCCCCAAAAACTTCCTGTTTGTCAACTTCCCATTCTCAACCAAAATTTTCCAACCCCAGGACACCTAGTCTTGCAGCCTTCCTCAAACTAGGCTACATCTCCTGTTAGGAGGCCTTTGAACTTCATGACTTGGTCTGTACCCAGATTCTCACCTTCCTTCCAATCCCGCTATTTTCCTTCTTTGCTTCAGATTTCTCAGTCTCAATACTCATCCTCTTTGCACAAGCACTTTGCCAGTTCCGACTCAGGTTTTCCTGCCTCCCCATCCACAACCTCCCCCTGTATTTATTGCTGGCCTCTGTAAGCTTCATCTCACTTGCCCAGATTACCTGGTCCCCGCACCCAGATATAGCCCACTCAATCCAGCTACTCTGGACTCACATTGATTTTACTCTTCTCTTTCAGTTTCTACTGATCTCTGGCTGTTTTCCCAGGACACCTGACCTTGCTCTATACCCTGGTGTTTGCTTGCACTTGCTGCTGACACACACACCTGAGTTTGATTTGTTATTTATGCCTTTCCTCCAGCTTCCCTACCTGATGTTGGCTCAGAGACTTCTAAATGGGTCTTCAGTGTGAAGCCTCTCCTGCCAGTCCAACTCTAGGTTCCTCACGTGGTTCCAGCTACAGTTCCTGGCACTCACCCCAAATCACTACTATCCCTGTTACCCTGTGCTTTTTATCTGGTCTTTTTGTCCTGCTTGTCCTACATCCAGTCTCTTTGTTCTAGTTTCTTGCCTTGCTGCCTACATTCCAAAGTCAAAAAGTTACCTCTGTAACTGTTTGTACTAGTATTGACTGCCTTGCACTTTACACATTGCACCAACATTAAGTACAGCATACAGAATAACCCAAAACAAAGAGAACCATAGTAGAACATAGTGGCTCTAAAATAAACCAAAGTATCTGAAAAAGTATGGAATCACACTAAAATAAAGGGAACTACCAAGTAAAAGAATGCAAAATCCATGAGGGCAAGGATTTTGTTTTATTTATCACTCTATCCCCATGTTCAGCCCCATGCCCATCTGGGTGAGCAGTGTGGGATAGGTTGCTGTGAGACCAAAGAAAAGACTCAGAGACAGCGAAGAGATATATGGGTTTATTGGGGGTTACTTACGGGGAAGGTCCAATGGCGGCCCGCCAGACAGGAACGTGTACCCACCCCTGCCCCCTGAGAGAAGCTTGCTTAAGTAGGCAGAGGAACAAAGGCTGTGTGCTTGCGAAGGGGGATCATCCCCGTATGACCTGCATTCCAAGGACCAGAGCCCCACCCCGGAGGGCCTCCGTGTTCCCTCAGACCTCGAAGGTCTTGGTGCTAACTCTCCCATGAGAAAGCAGCTGGGGTGACCAAGCCCAGGACGGTTATCATCATGAGTGCTTGCGCACAGCCCAGACAGGAGCCTCAAGGACATATGGTTTTTAAACAGACATACCAGCTAATGCCCCTACACCCCAGCACCTAAAACAGTACTTGAAAAATAATAAGTTATTAATAAATATTTGTAGAATGAATGAATGAAAATTTCAATAGAGTTCAGCTGACTGCAATGATTAGAAACAAAATATTTTTGCATTTATACTCCAATTAGTCAAGACTCCTTAATATACTTACTACATCCATATGGTGTCATAGATTATTTCTAAGACATCATGTCTGTGATCTCAGCACCTCATGATAGGCATTTATTTATTCTTTCTACAGTGTCTACTCCCATCTTAAAGATTTTTTTGTTTGTTTCAAACTCTACCCAAATCTTTGATACCTTAAAATCTTGTTCATTGTGCTGGATGCTGCTACTCCAACACTGATTGTAAGTTTTCCACTTAGCACATCATGACTTTGCCTGCCTGTTGGACTTAAAGGCAAGATGGGAGGGGTTCTTGTCGGGTCTATGTTCCTTTGTAAACGATATTGTAGGTAAGAGGGTGGCTTCAGTGTTGGTCAGATCTGAGTTTGCATGTAAAGCATTTGTCTAGCTCTAATTATTAGCTCTCATAGGCACAGATGCTACTAATTTTATATTTACTTTCCCCTACAGCATGAACACCTGTGTCAAGTTCTGTCTGTTCCTCCTGACATGGGCAGGAATCTGTTTGGCATCCCTCTGAATTTGTGATGCTTTTGATCACTTTCCATCCAAGTGTAGAGCTTAGATAAAGAAGTATAGAAACCCTGAGAAATTGGCAGAGATGATCACTCCATATGTAAACACCATTAGAGAGAAAGGTAATATATTGTAGCTGGTTTCCCTTATTTTTTTTTTTTTGAGGAAGATTAGTCCTGAGCTAACATCTGCCACCAATCCTTTTTTTTTTTTTTTTTTTTTTGCTTGGGAATACTGGCCCTGAGATAATATCCATGCCCATCTTCCTCTACTTTATATGTAGGATGCCTGTTCACAGCATGGCTTGACAAGCAGTGGACAGGTCCACACCTGGGATCTGAACCAGAGAACCCAGGCCACTGAATTGGAATGTGCAAACTTAACTGCTGCACCACTGGGCCAGCCCCTAGTTTCCCTTATTTTTAATTTCTGACGTTTTTAATTCCACTAGGGTAAGTAACTTCCATTTTCTTCCCAAAAGATTAAAAAAAATTGATTTATTTTAGTCTGGTCTGGTGGGAGAACAGAGTGCATCTCTTTAATAGGTCATATTATCATATTTTAAATTAATGTTCTTCCATGGGTTTTAATATGACCATTTTTATCCCTTATGATCTTTGCAGTAACTTTTAAAAGGCTGAGATTTAGGATTCAGGAACCCCTGAGGAAAAGAGGTGCTAAGTTTGATTAATTTTGTGTCACGCCTTTGGGTGTCTGACATTCTTCAATTTTATTTTAACCAAGAAAGGCACCAAGATTACAGATGCTACCACCACTCATCAGACACGCTTGATCCCGGGATTCCTGCAGGGCTTTTAAGAAACTTTTCTTTATGGAAGTATCTAAATGAAGAGGACAACGATAATAATGAGCACTTTCCACCAACAATACTTCTCATCACTGTAGAATATCCAAGCAGCATATCCAAATACATCACTGTAATGTCAGTAATGCACAAGCACAGAGGAAGGGCATGACCTCACAACACCTCTCGCACCCACGGCCTCCCCAAACCTCCCTAATCTGTCTCTAACTTATAGCTATACTTCATAGCTATGACTAGACTTAATTCTGTGTTTAAGACTGCCTTAACATGCTGCCTATGAACTGAAGGGTAACAATGGTGGCCCTCCTACTTGACTTGAAATGTATAGATTAAAAGCATTGTATAGATCAAAAGAGTTGAAAAAAAAAATGAATAGATCAAAAGACTTAGAAGGTCACCTAATCCAATGTTGTTCCTGAGATTGGAATCCACTATACGATTCCCTCACACTAAGGGGACTTGTGTACCAAAGTCTTCCAATCAAACACACCTAATTCATTAGAAGCATTAATTAATTTAATAACCAGTTAAACAAAAACAAATCAGAATAGCTTCCCAAAGGCCACAGTTAAAAAGCATATTACTAAAGAATAGATCCCTTGGAACTTACGTAATTACCAGGATGACCTAAGCTAGGAACAGCTGAGTCTTCACTGAGGAAATGAAGCAGAAATCCCCAGAAACACAGGAGGTTTACATCGGGGAGCAAGGGGGGCAGTGCTGAAGCCAGTGCACAGTGCAGAAATACATGTTTAGGCAGATTGCTGCTGACGGGCAGGAAGCAAGATAGTGTCTAAGTGAAGGTACCAAGGATAGGAAGAGAAGGAACCAAGCCAGATGGCAGAGATCTATGCCAGCCAGTCTGCAGCTTGAGGATAGACAGCTGAGATGAAAGGGATTTCATTCTGAATCAAATTCCCAACTAATTTTGTTGATACTTAAGGGACTTGCCCTTTGAAAACTCTTCTACTCAGTTTGTATTTCCTTTCTTTGCCTTACTTTATTTTTCTTTTATCTTTTCAAGATCCTCAGATCCATCAGTCTCCTGAATATCCCTCAATATCCTATGTCAGCTTTCCACTGAATAAATTGCAATTCCTTGAATCTAATATCTGAGAGAAGGAGCAGGCAAGCTTAAATGAAGTATTCTATTATACCCACCCCACTCTATTTCCTGTAATTCAGAAGACAGCAAAGGAAACTTTGTACAGGCTCTGATTTCATAAACAGGAACTGTCAATGCGGCAACCTGAACGAGCTAACTCTAGATGCGAGTCACATGCTCCTTCAGTGTCTTCACGGAAATGCACCCTTGGAAATGAGAAGGAAAGGATTCCTGACAAAGAAAATTTCTCTTGAATATCAACATCGAGTAATCCAGTAGTTTCCAACATGTTCCAACCATTTGCACAAGAAAAGTTTTCTGCAGAACCCCCATTTACAAAAGAGATAAAGACACAGATACTCGGGTTGAAGTGGCCCTCAGGGACCCGCAATTTCACAGAATTGTCTCCCCCTCATCAGCTTCTCCCTCTGTTTCTTCCTTTGCAGCTGCTTCTGAGGCATAACCATAGAACCCCAGGGCTATATTAAACATGATTTGAAAAATACTGGCTAGTGGTTAAACACACAGGCTTCAGAATCAAGAAATCCTAGTTCTAAATCCCACTTCTCCCGTTTATCACCCGTGTGAATTTGAGCAAATTAACCTAAGCTTCTACTCTGCATCTATAAAGTGTAGATAATAATAGCAACCTCGAAGGCTCTTTCAGAGGTTACATAAGATAATGCTTGTGAAATCCTTAGCATTGCCTGCCCTATAATAATAATTCAATAAATGTCAGATATTATTATTATTAAAATGACACATTCTATAAGAATCAAATTAGAGTCTTTAAATAGTAGAGGCAAGCATTTGTAACTCTTGCACTTAAATTCTTCTAGAATATTGTTTTCCAAATTGTGTTCAGCAGAACATTATCTCCATGAAATACTTCATGAATAAAAGCCTTGTGGTCTGATCTATTAGGAAAATGTGTCTAATAAAGCCTTCTAGAGATTCACCAAGCATAATAAAGGCCAGTGTCCGGGACAGAGGTCAGTAAGTCACATGATGAAATTCTACCTTAGAAAGATCTTGCTGGATTGTGGAGAAAGGAATGGAAGTGGGAGGAATGATGCCAGGGACACAAGTTAGGAAGCCGTTGAAATAATCCAGGGGAGAATTATGGTGGCCTGAACAGGACAGAGTAAAGGAAAGTGATCAGATTCAAGAGAAAAAGAGGAGAAGGGAAAGGAGACGAAAGAGTCAATGACAAAACCCAAGTATCTGGCCTAGATAAGGGGATCAATGATGGTGTCGTTAATGGAAATGGAACACAGAGCAGGACCAGATTGGGGAAAGATGAGTTTCTCGCCCATGAGTCTGAGATGCATATTTTCCATTGCAAGTGACAGAAACCCCATTCACATTAACTAGAGTAAAAAGGAAATGTGTTAACTCATGTAATGGGGAAAGAGAGGGGTGACTTGGTCTTGGACTCTGGAGCAATGTCCCTTGTCCACTCTGTGGCTGGTATCACTTTCTTTCAGCTTGACAAGAACCCTGAACCAACCTGATTAAGCAGGGATCTTTCTAATTCTAGAGAACCCTCCAGATAGGACTTCCCATTGCCTTGACCTGGGAAACCCACTCTGCAACCCTTGCTCAAAGTCACTTCACTCCCTGATATAGCCACTCCTATGGACGAACTCCTACCCAGACTCTCAGCTAAGTCTAGGACCTGTCTACACCACAGGGGACTCACAGAAGGCTTAGAAAAACTAAAAGTTCAAAGCTTCTCAGCCTAACCATACAGAAACATCAAATTCTCTTTCGATTTGGTGACATCCTCAGTTGGTGTATGCCAACCTAATAAATGGCCACCATACAGAGTCCCAAATGATACAATGGGTGAGAGGACTCTGTTCCATCTGTGTTACTCTCACTTCTCTAAAACTCCTCCCATTTCTGGGCTGAAGCTTGGAGAAGAGAAAAATAAAGATATGCATCTCTCATGCCTCTTTCTTCCATCCTCCCAAATACCCTGGATTGGAAGGGGTCAAGTTTTGTCTAGACCAGTGCTTCACAAATTTTAGCGTGCATCAGAATTGCCCAGAGGCATTGTTAAAAAATAGATGGCTGAGGACCAGCCCCGGTTGCCTAGTGGTTAAGTTCAGTGTGCTCTGCTTCATTGGTCTGGGCCTGGTCCCGGGCGTGGACCTACCCCACTTGGCTGTTAGTGACCATGCTGTGGTGGCGGCTCACATATAAAAAGAGGAAGATTGGCAGCAAATGTTAGCTCAGGGTGAATTTTCATCACCAAAAACAAGCAAACAAAAATAGATTGCTGAACCTCATCCCTAGAGTTTTTGATCAGTAAGTCTGAGATGGGACCAGGGAATCTACATTTCTAACAAGTTCCCAAGTGATGCTGAAACTGCTAGTCTGGGGGCCACGCTTTGAGAACTGGTAAGTCATTCTTCCCCTCCAACCTTGCAGCTAAATCTCTTTGCAAGCAAAGGGATTTTTTTCTATACATGGAAAGAACTCTATGATCTGGATCCCTTCCTGAATAAGAGTGCTTTCTCTACATGACAGGAGTCCTCTCTGATAGGAATCCTCCAGGCTTAGCCCTTGATTTGTTAGATAGGACCTAGATTAATTTAGTAAGTCCTTTCTCACTTTCTCACTCTAAAACGCCTTGTTTTCACACCTATTGTCTCACTTCATTCTATTTTGCATGCCAGAAGCTGAGTATGAGTCTACACATCCTCTCTGCATTCCTTCTGTAACGTTCCTAACACACCTGCAGGCAGACGGATATCCTTAGCTGAGCTAAGGATAGAGAAAGTCATAAACTGAGAAAGGAAAAAAAAAAAATCACATTAAAATATTTTCAAAAATATATCCCATTAGATGTTTTGTTTTGTTTTTTTGCCTCTGGAATTGCAGGAAAATTTTTTCTCTCCAAACATGTGAATTTCCTCCCTTCAATTATTACTGCTACATAATCCTGGTACCTCCTCTCTCAACCTGACATAGCAAGATCAAGACCTAACTTTACATTCCCTTTAGTTATTTCTTTGACCTGATATTTTCTAAATAACTTTCCCTCTTAATCTATCTTATTACTTTTCTTCATTCCTGGATTTTTTTTTTCCTTTTGCTCATTTATAAAAATTTTAGGTAAATAAATAAATAAATGTAGGGTTCCTGTGTCTTTTATTAAAGGCTCACTAGCATAAACATCACAACAGTTCTTTTTGAAAAAGCCATCCTTTACCAGCTGTCCTGAAGGGTGGAAAGGGAAGGGGTCAGTGTCCAAGCTCAGTTTCCAAGGGTAGGGCCCTAACCCAGGAGTGAGGTGTTGTCAGGGACACTTAAAGGAGAGGCCGTGCCCTCCAGTGGGAGGACACAAAAACAGAAAGGGATGTCTAGGGACTAATAGGGCAGCTATCTCTCCCACAGCTAAAGCAGGCCAAGGGGGAGTGGGAGAGAGCCATCAGAAGCGGGATAGTCTGAAGGCTTCCTCCAAAGGCCCCTCTGCTCCCAAAATGTTCCTACTCCCAACACTATGGAAAATTTCCCTTCAGCTTACTTTTTCAGCTCCAGATGAACCCTTATAAATGCCAACAGTCCTGGCAGGTATGCCACATCCAGAACAAGAACATTTTGATGGGACAAAGGGATAGAGGAGAGCGCAGCTCATGATTGCTACCCAGAGAGGGTGAACCCTGGTTGGGGTTCCCTGAAAGCCAGAAGACAGCCTGAGCCCATATGAGAGGGGGAAGAGCTGTAGCTAAAACACCAAAAGAAGTAGAAACAAGTGCAGTAACTTAGGCGTTAGTGAACCAGAGGCTTCTAAAACTGCAGCATCTCAGTGATAATTAGGACCAGAGTCTCAGGAGATGCAGTGGGGTTCCATTCACACCTTAGAATCTTGACCCTAGAGTTATGCAGTGCACAGCCTGGGGGGGCCATATGCGGCAGCCTCAGTCCTCTGGAGGCCAAGATAAATCACCACAAGGAGAAGACAGGGAGTGCTCCCGGGCCTCCACCTCTCATTCTAATATTGAATGAAGCCTCCCCAGGAAAATGCTAAATCTCAAGACTTGCCAAGTTGGACAAAAACAGGCATGCTCTTCTTTAAAGGCCTTAATTTATGAGGTTAACTGCCAGAACTGCACATAGCCTTCAGGCTAAACAAGAAGAGAAACATCCAGCCTCCACTGCTGCTCTTGCTCACCTAAAGCTTTAACAGAGAATCAAAAGAAGAGCCAGAGACCAGCAGGGAAAAGAAAAACATGTCCACTGAATCTTACAAAAGGCCACAGTAGGCAAGGACCCCAATCAGAGGGGACCGATCCCAATTGTACCTGAGACAGCCTCCTTCCAAACAAATTCCACAGCTTCTCCTCTTCCCCAGGAGCCACTGAGCTCCCATCTAGGCCCCCGTGTCTTGCCGTGCTCCACCAACTGGCTATTCACTGTCCATGGAAGACCGTCTGTGATCTATTTTGTTCGAACACAATGTCAGCAAAATTGTCATTAAAAGCTTATATAAAGACAACTGTGTCAACAGGTGAATTTTCCCAACTGTGCTGTAAACTAGCATTGACTGGCCAGGTGTCCTTAGGCAAGTCACTTCTCTCTAGGCCTCAGGTTCTTCACCTGAAGGTTGAGGGAATAGACTTGGTGCTGCCTGAGATTCCTTCCAGCTCTAACATTGCGTTCTATCTATGACTCTCTATGGTTCTTTCAGCATCTTTCCCATGACAAGCTATACAAAGCCTGTCAGTGTTATTTGACAAAGGCAAGGCCTTATACTGTTTCTTAAGAAGCTCTGTAAAGGCAGGGAAAATAGGGAGAAAGTCAGACACTTGTTTCTTCCTTGTCTTCTTTAGAATTTCTTTATAAAGACCATCTTCAATTCCCTTTGCTAAGCATCAGGCACCAAACTGCATGTAAAGAGTTGAGCAAATCTACCGCCCATCAATCTGTGAGGATCTTTCGAGCTTAAGCAAAATTGCCCTTCTTCTTCCCTTGCACAGTGAGGACTCTCTGTGTGGCTCTCCACTGGAGAGGTGGGCAAAGCAGTTGCTTCTCACCTCACCTCAGCTCACCCTGGCTTTGTGGCAACCCCACAACTCTTTGTGTTCCAAAAGGAGTTAACAAGGCTCTGGGCTCCTTCACCGGCACTTCAACCTGAGGGCAAGGCCGACTGCAGCTTGCCAAGTGGAAAATGGACAAAACCACAGCAGAAAGAAGTTGTGCTTTCCGGTTCTGAGAAGAAATGACAATGGGAAGCTCTTTTATGTCCTACCTTTTACATTTTCCATTCATTCTGGGATGAATTGGAGCTTCTCCAGAGAGACGTCTGCTCTTTTCATCTTCCTTCCTGGGCTCTAGTTTTCCCGGAAGCTGCTAAAGATGCTCATGGAATTCCCACCCCAGGCCTGCTTTTTCTTTGACAGCTCCACCCCAAACTATTGAACTAGTTCTCTCATAAAGAATAATAATAAATGCAGCAATAATATACAATAACACATGGATCAACTCCCATGTTTCAGACTTGTGCCTGGTACATTCTCAAGCCATTGTTGGAGGAGGTCTTCCAGAGGACGAGACAGCGGGTTGACGCACAACCTGGACCCAGGCAATCAGAGGCTCCTCACCCTATCTCTTGTCCTTGGAACGTACGTTGCCCACCCTTCCCACAGCTGGAGTCGTTTCAAGGACACACCCTTAAGAGAGCAATGTGATGTTAAGACCATCTGGACTAAATACGTCACTGAACCCAGTTAAGGCCTGTATATAAATATTTAAGATTCTGGTTGGTAGGTGCAAAGATCTATTTGTCTTATGGCCACCCAAGACAAGTCTCGTATGTAAGTTCCATTGCTTATTAAACCTGCCATCTACCAATCTGGAGTGGTCTGCCTCTTTCTTCGGTCTCTCCTTGTGCTTCATGTGGTTTCAGATTTCACCCAGGGAACTCCCAAGTTTGTGAACCAACAGCTATCCTCACAACAACTCGTGAGGTCAGAACTGCCCTTAACCACACTTTATAGATGATGACACTGAAAGTCAGTAAGGTTCATTTGCCTGATGTCACACAGCTCGTAAGCAGAGCTGGAATTAGAACCAGGCAGTTTGAGAACAGAGCCTGCACTTGCTACCCTTCTAGTACACTGTGTAAACCACATCCTTCCCACTTCCCAGCTTCTACAACCTTCTTCTCCCCATAACTCAGGTCTCCTAGCTTTTACCTGCAGGCTTCAAAGAATCTAGACCCAATTCTCATCTCAGGCAGAAGGTGCTAAAAGGATTTGAGCGGCTTTGTACATGTACTTAGGACCAAGACACTCTTCCCTGTGGCTCTAACCTTCACTACATACCCCAAATGCATAGCTAAGCTCCTCATTTGTTCCTGGATCTGAGTCGCTGTGTAGATTATCTACCATTTGCACAGCCCTCCGCTCATTCGTTGCAGAAATATTTTTGATAAGCTACTTACATACTAATCACAAAAAAGAGAGAATGCAACCAATTAACCAATATGTTATCATGCCTATTTTACAGATGGGAAAACAGAAAGTGAGAGGTTAAATCCCTTGCCTGCTGTCTCACATCTAGTAAACAGAACTAGCATTTGATTCCAGGTCTTCCCCTTTCTGAAATTGGGCCCCACCTTGCTCCTGCCAATACTCTCCTTCCCTTGACCCTGACATCATTTTCCAGACAACGACCAAGTCTCTAATTCTCTGACTGGGTGTCCCACAATTCAATTCAGTTCTTACACTAAGTATTGGAGTTAGCACAGACCCCACAGGTTAAGGACTCAGTCTCGCATGATGCCAACTATAAATGGGGTCCCCAGGATACCTGCACTTTTGACCAGCGGATTGCAAATTTGGGAGTTCCCACGGCTCATCCTCAGGTTCAATAATTCACTAAAACTACTCACAGAACTCAGGAAAGCTCTATACTTACGAATACAGTTTTATTATAAAGGATACAACTCAGAAACAGTCAATAGAAGAGAGCCATAGGGCAGAGTATAAGAGGTGGGGGAGTGCAGAGCTTCCGTGATTTCTCCATTGCGCCACCCTCCCAGCACTTCAATGCACTCATAAACTTGGAAGCTCTCCAAACCTTGTTGTTCAAAAGTTTTTATGGAGGTTTCCTTAAGTAGGCATGATTGATTAAGTCATTGGCCATTGGTGATTGAACTCAATCTCCAGTCCTCCTCCCCTCCCCAGATGTTGAGGAGAGGGCTGAAAGTTCCAGCTCCAATCACAGTGTGCAGCCAGCCTCTCCCTTGAAACTATCTGAGGGGCCAGCTTGAGTCATCTCATTAGCATAAACTCAGGTATAGTAGAAAGGGGCTCTTTATGAATAACAGAAGACACTCCCATCACTTAGGAAATTCCAAGGGTTTCTGAAGCCCTGTGCCAGGAACTGGGGGCAAAGACTATATGAATGTGTATATATTTTTTTCTTTTTTTTTAATTATATCCAATTCCCCCAGGAATCACAGCCAGGGACTGAAATTGTGCCATCTGCCATCAGACTTGCCTAAAGGGAGCCACCTGCCTGGATTTCTATGAACGCTTCCTGGCTCCCCAGCACTGTATTCTGCACACCTGTCAAGGCAGCCTGTCTGCTTACCTGGAAATTCTCCCTCCTGTGAGGTTCTGCCTACTAGACTAGTTACAGCCAACTGTGTCCGTCCCCTCCATCCCAAACCTGCCTCACTCCAGGGATCTGCTCCTCTTTCAGAATTCCCCCAACCCCAAGTCTGTGTCTACAGGAATTAACTATGTCATGTTCTGCCAGATACCAATGTGACCCAGACCTGCCCAGAGGGCATATAACTTTGCCAGTCATGGACGTGACAGGCCACAGGCTTTGGCACTGAAGAAGTTAGAGAAAGAATTGGGTCAGTATGAATCACAGCAAGAAAAAATCTATAGAGTATTAGATTTAGAGAATATTACGCTCCAGTATTATTAGAACACATCTCTGGCCACGCTAGCTAGGCCTATATCAGCGTTTCCATTATAAATCCTATTTCCAAGGGTTTATGATTTGCTGTAAAAATTCAATCGAGGCTGAAAAGCAACATAGTGAGTTTGCAGTCCAAGAAACAGTTTGATTCAAAGAAAGGATAAAAAGTTGAAAAGAAACAAACGAAGGGAAAAGAGAAAAAGGAAACAAGTTGTTTAAAAAGAAAACAGCTAGAGTGTTGCCCTGCTTTTCTAACCTCATGCAACTTAAAGATGATTTTGTTTTTAAATTTGTTTTCACAGGTTATTAACTCACATGTGCATAGAGGCCTATGAGGACACTGGAGCCAAATGCATTTAGCTCCATGATGTGTTTTCCAATTGAAAAAGCCTGGTAACTGCATGTGTTAAACCTTGCTCCGCAGGGGGTCCCCTGATGAGCAATGTCCCCTCTCATGGACTGCATTCATGGAAACTCTCGGGGGACACATCAAATCTCTACTGGTTCAGTAAAAGGCAGGGAGCAGACAGGAGATGCTCAGTAAGCTTATACTCTCTGATGAGGTGAAGGCAAATTATGATCCAGTTACTCATTTCCTGAAAATAAGGCAACCATCTCTATCTCTCTCCATTACCCTCCAGAACATATTTTGAAGCAGGCACCCAAGACTTCCAAACATCTGTGACTATCCAGATATAATTTCATTATAAAGTGACCCAAGACATACTTGACACTTTTGCCAGCATTACCACTAACCCATAATTCCCAAGGAGAGGAATCTTCTATTAGTTCAGAAATACCATCTCCCAGACCTGGTAAGTGCATACTTAGAATGCACAACAATTCACCAAAGTCCACTTTGCCTAGTTTGAAGATGGGTCTTTGCCCCCAGTTTTCCATAACGAAATCTTAGAGCAGTTCAGGGGAGGAAGGAGAAGACAACAACCAGTCTTTGGGTTCAAGCTTCTCCATAGGAGGGACCCCAAGGATGGCAATCTAGTTGGAAGGAAAAAATAGGGAACTTGTCTTGGCTGTGATCATGTAGCAAGTAATCACACTGCTGCTTAGATCGCTGGATTATTTGGGGGAGCTTTCAGAGAGAGTTGATGGAAATTATGTTGGGGACACTAACGCCTGTACAATCCTTGTTGCTGCTGCAAAAGTGAGGTTCTGCATTCAGGGAGGTGATCTGCGTCAAACTCATAGTTTGATCTCAAGTAGAAGGGTTGACTAAAAGGAACAAGGAATGGAATCTGTTTTTATTAAGCATCATTGCTGTGCTAGACAGCATGCACTTGTTTTTTATACATAATTTCATGTAAACCTTATGAAAACCCTATGATATTGATATGCATTATCCATATCTGTTTAAAAGATACAGAAATGAAGACTAATTAACTCACCCCAGGTTAAATCACAGGCAAAGTAGCAGAGTCCGGATTGAATCCACACCTTTCTTGTTTCAAAGGCTTTGATCTTTCCACATCAGTGCCAAGCAGTACTTCAGTGGATAAATTACAGAATGGAAATGAATCTGAGATGGTCTGAAAGTTTCAAGCTGGATGTTGTCTGGGGTAGGACTGGGGAGAGGACTGGTAGTCATCTGCACGAAGGACGGCAGACTTTAATTATGCTAATTCCTCAAACGTAGAGATGTCAATTTACATTCAGAAAATAAAAAGCTTCTGGGATCGTTAAAAAAAAAAATGTATCCAACCATCTTTTTAATTTTATACATGAATGTTTTACTGTGAACTCTGAAAGGTAAGAGCTTCCCACTTTTAAAGGCAGTGTTGGTAATTAAGCTATTGTCTCTCAGTTCCCAACCCACCTTGCTAAAATCTGCTTTGTCATGCTGGAGCTGGGACCCTGCAAACCCCATTTCTGCATTGCCAGCCGCTGCTCTATTAGGCTCTGCCAACAGGGGGTGCTAGAGGGAGATGGGAAGGCAGCAAGAGGGGAAAGATTCTGCCTCCTTTTTCACTTTCCGTACCCACAGCCTTAGTTGGTTCCGGTTTCAAATGTTTCCCACACTCTCAGAACAGCCGTATTGCACCTCTTCAGAAAAACTAGCACCAGCCAGCTGTCTGGGGCCTGTTCTCCTAGCTTCTAGATTCTAAGAACCCCAACCTGTTTCCTCTGTTCCTCCTGCTGTAGAGGTAGAAGATTCTTCTGGAAGTTGCTATGCCTATTTACCTCAGTGCGCCATTTTGCCTTTAACTGTTTAAATACCTGTTTAAAAAATCCTGTGTAGGGGCCAGCCCATGGCTGAGTGGTTAAGTTCTCGCGCTCTGCTGTGGTGGCCCAGGGTTTCCCCCGGTTCGCATCCTGGGTGCGGACATGGTGCCGCTAGCAGGCCACGTTGAGGCAGCGTCCCACATGCCACAACTAGAAGGACCCACAACTAAAAATATACAACTATGTGTTGGGGGGATTTGGGGAGATAAAGCAGAGAAGAAAAAAAAAAAGAAGATTGGCCACAGTTGTTAGCTCAGGTGCCAATCTTTTAAAAAGATCCCATGTATTAAAGTCTGTTAAAATAACTGGTATGGTTCATTTTCCTGAATGGGCCCTGACAGATGCAAAGTCCTCTGAAGGAAGCTTCTTTAACCTCTTTCTGAAGTTCAATTCTTCTTGATGCCTGAAGTCTTTTTTATACTGTGTCATATTAAAAATTAAGCTAAATAATTTCTCTCTGTATATATATAAAATCATTTTTGTACACCTGAAACTAACGAAATGTTATATGTCAATTATATCTCAATTAACATAATTAACCTAGTCTGTCTCCAGGACTTACTTATGATGTGAATTTCAACATGGTAAAAACTTTTCTAAGGCTCAATTTTGTCATGTCTCATACTGGGTTGTTAATATCTACCCAATAGGGTCATTGTGAGGAATGAATGAAATAATCTATGTGCAAGCATCAAGCACAATAGCTGGTGCATGTAGATGCTTGTGATAAACATATATGTGTCTGCTAAGCATCCCTATATTTGAAGAATCACCTCCCTAATTCCATAGTAATCCTGGTCCATCCATATTTTTTGAGACGTTAATCCTTCAACTCAAGGTGAACACATGCTTAAACACATCAAAGTAATTCATCTCCCTGGCCATAGAGAGCCCAGGATGGACCTGTGTTCCAAGTCAGGCCAATTATAATGGCCAAACAATCACCATGACTTTTCCTGGCATTAAGGGATAATTATGCTAGTTCTTGCTCTGATGCCTAAACTGTAAAATCATATAAGCCCAAGATTCCAGGAGCTATCTTTCCCACCACTTTGGTGACCAACTTGCCCTCGCTTGCCTGGGACGTTCTTGATTTTAAATCTATAATATCTGCATGCCGGGAAACCCCTCAGCCCCAGGCAAACTGAGATGATGGGTCACCCTACTGTGGTGAAAGTGTGCAAGAGAAAGCAGCCCCTACCTTCTCCAAAGAAGCAGCCACTTCTCCAAAGAAGATATACAAACGGCCAAGAAGCACAGGAAAAGGTACTCAACGTCATTCATTATTGAGGTGCCTCTTCACACCCATTAGGATAGCTATAATCAAAAAAAGGGGCGAGGGGACGTAACAACTGCTGGTGAGGATGTAGTGAAATTTGGACCCTTGCATATTACTAGTGGGAATGTAAAATGGTTCAGCCACTGTGGAAAACAGTTTCGCAGTTTATCGAAAAGTTAAACAGAGAATTGCCATATGATCCTGCAATTCCATTCTGGGGTATGTTCACAAAAGAATTAAAAACAGGTATTCAAACAAGTACATGTACACACATGTTCACAGCAGCAGTACTCACAATAACCAGAAGGCAGAAACAGCCAAAATGTCCATCAATGGATGAATAGATAAACAAATTGTGGTTATACATACAATGGAATATTATACAGCCATTAAAAAATGGAGTACTGATATATACTAGAATTTGGATGAATCTCCAAAACATGATGCTAAGTGAAAGAAGCCAGACATAAAAGGTTACATATTATATGATTCTATTTGCACAAAATATCCAGAACAGATACAGCCATAGAAACAGAACACAGATTGATGGTTACCAGAGGCTAGGAGAGTGGTTAGGGAGGAGAATAGGGAGAAACCTCTTAATAGGTAAGGATGTTTACTTTGGAGTGATGGAAATGTTTTGGAACTAGACAGAGGTGATGGTTGCACAACATTGTGAATGCACTAAAATTGTTCACTTAAAAATGGTTAATTTTATGTTAATTTCATCTCAACAAATTCTTTTGAAAGAAAGAAAGGATGGAAGGGAGGAAGGAAGGAACGTAAGCTGGCCAGGAGATGGAGAGAGAAGAAACTGGATCCTAATAACATGACTGAAACTTGGATCAAGCCTTCCCCGAAGTGGATGACCCGTGATCTTGTCAGTTAAAAAACCCAAGAAATTTTTTTTGCTTGAGTAAGTCTGAGTTGGGTTTCTCTCCTTTCCAACCAAGAATTCTGAATAATATTGCCCTCAATTAACAGTAATTAACTATTAACCCAGAACCCACTAAAATTTAGTCTACTTTCTGTCTGTCCTGGCTTCAATAGGAGTAAAGAGCAGTTTATCACTGCCCAATCTAGAAAAATTGTGCATATGTAGAAAACTCTTGACTACCCTTCAGCTGTTCTCTTCTTCAGGCTGCATAGTCTCAGTTGTTTCAACCTTTACATGCATTCCTTGAAAAGTACTTTTTCACTAGTATCTGAACCAGAATAGCACATAATATTTTAGAAAATTCCTTGACAGAAGTCAAAGATATGAGACACAAAACCCACCATTCTTATCAACAAAAAAAAATGGTCGATGTGTCTCACCAAGGAAATTCTGCCATCTCATCCAGTGGTGAGTGGAGGCTGAACAAATCATCTGACAATGAATCCTCTTGTACTCCAGACCTTCTCACTCCTCTCTCAGAATCACCTTGATGTTTCTTATGTGTTATTAGCAAAGGGCTAATCACATTTTAATGTCATAGGCTGGGATTTAATTGTTGGTTTATAATTGAATGGCTCTAAGTGGAAGGAACTAATTGCCTCCATGAAAATTTGATGTGATCCTGTCAGGTAACCATCTGGATCTCAGAATACCCCTACAGCTGATGAGTTCATCAGTTTGCTAATTTTCTACGAGAGACTGGATTTCATTAACTTTCCTTGCCCTGATGGCTAACTTAATCACATGGAGATTGCGCTGGGGCTGGGGTAACAAACTCCACCAAATGGGCGGAGTCCTCAGATGTGCTACAGTTAAAGAAAACCTGATAAAATGCTGACAATGGCAAACAGTAACAGCAAGAGTCACCAACACTTGCCAGACAGAAAGAGCTTCTTCCTGTATGACGGATAACCCCAGGCAAGTCTCTTCACCTCTGGCCTCAGGGTTTTCATCTATAAAAGTAAGTGGTTGGAATAGATTTCTAAGGTCTTTTTCGGCAGCAAAATTTTGCCTTCTAACATCAAAATGAGATTGGTTATTAACTGAGTTCACTCGTTATAAAGAAACATGGTAGAAATCATTATTCCCATTTTACAGTTGTGTAAATAAGAGCCCCAAATAAAAGCAAGATCTTTCATCAGCCAGATAGTGTTCTATTCATGTATTTATTCAGTCAGCCAGACCATCCTTACCAGGACAGCTTTTGTGGGGAATGTTCCAGAATGCTATTCCAGAACCTCCTTATTAGAGACGTAAAACCTGGAAGAGCATTTCAGAACCTCATAGTTAACAGACATCAGTTGCTGCAATAATAAAACAAATACTACACACCAAAAACTGTAGTGATCAAAATTAATAATAAATCATATCAAGATTCATATTATATCTTCCTATGTAATAAGCAGAATCATTCCTCTATAAGATTCTTTTCTTGGGTCAGAGTTCAGCTACCTCCCAAGGTAGTGAATTTGATAGAAGTCCAGTTCATTTTGCAATCAGTACCCTATGGAAATACCAGGAGGATAAAGGGGAAAAGCAGTGAATTTTGTGTTTATTATTTTGTGACATGGTGGAGCTAAACGTAAATATTAGAGTGACATCAGCTGGGGTATCAATCAATAATGAATGCTACAACATCATTGGAAATTTAACGAGATAAAAAAATGTAATTTATAAGAACTCTTTTCAGGGCACATGTTTATGTGGTTGGAAGAAACATTTTTCAAAACCACTCGGGGTTAAATGAGCCCCTCATGCACCCAGAAACATGTTCAAGTAACATGAGATGGTGCATTCATGAGCTGCCTTCTAAGAAAGATGATTAGGTTAATGCAGAGATTTCTCATGTCTAAGTTGGGTATATGATTTGGGGGCTGATATGAATGGCCTAGAGCTGTAATCTGTATCTTTCTCCATCTATAATCTATATCCTTTCCATGTGAGATAGGTCCTCTGCCTCTGATGAACAAATGTTCAAGAACATCAGGTTGATAGGACATCAAATTATTAGCATATTCTTGGGATGCTCCCATGTTTTAGCCCAGCCCGCCCCCCACTCACACTCCTTTTGGGTCTGGGAGACGCAGAGTATACAGGAAAGGAATCGCACACAATTAGATCCCAGGCAGCCAAGGAGACTCCTCCTTCTGTTCACAGTAAGCCATGTGACTGTTTGCTCAAACAGTGGAAGGAGAACCAGCGGTGCAAAACACAGTGAGAAGTCGTAAAAGCATGGAGGTTCTTAGAGTCCATCCTCTTCTGTTTTGCTTTGAGTAGATGACACGATAAATAGTTCATATGGTTAGAACTTCATTCATTGACATTAAAGGTCACACATTAAAACATAAATAATTTACTAAATTAAAAAAATTAAACATCAAGCTGCTAACAAATAAAACAAATGGGAAAAGTCTATTATCCATGGGGAGTCCTGGCATCTCCTCTGTGCTCACCACAGTGTTGAGCACGGGGGATCCACAAATGAGTGAGCACAGCCCCTCCTCGCCCTTCCCAGCAAAGTGCTTTCAGTGCACTGAATAGTTTTCAGCAATTTCATTTTTCCTCACATCTATCTTTTTCTCTACATATAGTGCTCTTTTAGAATGTACCAGAAGCTCCCCAAGCCAAAGAAATTTAATCGTTCAGCAAACATTTATCGTGCATCACTCCGCGCTGGATACTGCAGCAGGTGCTGGAGATACAAGGATGGATAAGATGAAGTGCTTGCCCTTGGGGAGCTCAAAGCTAGGAGTAACCTCAGACAACTCGCTATAAGTGTTGGAATGGAGGTAGCCACACAGATCCAGAGAGGAGATACAAATTGCGCAATCTGATTCCATTCAATGATGATGATGATGATAAACCACACTGTGCTAAATCCTCTGTGTTCACTTGTTCCTTTCATCCTCTCAGCAAGCCTATGAAGTATTAATAACCCCATTTACTGAGTAATGGATATGCAGAAGTGTTTTTGTTTTTGTTAATAGCAGCTGGTCAGAGAATTCTTCTGTAAGGAGGAAGCTGTTGGATAAACCCACTCATCCAAATCTAGAAGGATCAGCATCCCAGGCAAGGATACTGGGCCAGGCGCTAGATTTCCTTCAGGCCAGTAAGGAGAGCTACTTTACATAATAAAGAGAGGAACAGTGGATGCCAAGAAAATTGGGAAGAATGGAGTAAAAGCAGCAGAGTTCTGCAGGCGGTAAGTATCAGCAGAAAAGCAGAGTTCCTGGCTAAGGTGTAGAGGAGGGAGGGAAGACAGAAGACGAGACAAGACTAACAGAGACTTTTCGAGACAAATGCTGTATGCTTTGTGAGGGGGCTTCTCCCTGTGACCCCACAGATATCCAGTAAACCTACTTGAATCTTATGGAAACCCATGAAGCCGACTTTTGCCTCAAAGTTGATACACTGCATACACTAATGAAGGGAAGGGTGGGCATCTGTTTTAGAATAAAAATGGGAAAACTGAGATGTAAAAAGATTAAGCTAAAAGCCCAGGCTCTGCCCTCTTTGGAGGAACAAAAATATCAGAGGCCAGAGAATTGTCTCTGCTTCTTAGGGAGATGAGGACGTGGTCTCTAGCCACGGACCAAAAAGGCCTCCCTTCCCAGAGGCCTTTTCCAACTCCAAAAAGGAAAGCTTTGGGAATGAGCAGGCTAAGATCATAGGAACAGATCATATGAGCAAAGGGCAGCTAGAAAGAAAGCATTTCTGGGGCCTTGTAACAAGAGAAGAAATAAGAAAGAAGATTCATGATCCTACCACAATGAGTCTGCGAAGAGAAATAACTGAAGCAAGGAACCACGGAAAAGTGGAAAAGCCAAGAAGAGGAGAAAGAATGAAAACTCAAAGGTGCTGTGGGCCAAGAACCTGTGATGAGATAAGAGCTGGAATTCAGCGTGGGAAACGAGAGGGTACTTGGCAGTGGGAAGAGCATTATAAGAACCTATTCTACGTAAATATTTTGAATAATATCTTCTGTAAGATCTGTACAGATGAGTTTTACCTCCAGGAAGGGATATGAATTTGTGGCCAAAAGAGAATTTTAAATGGATTTAGAGGTTGAACAGAAACCCCTTTCTATCTCCACGGCCTCTACTTCCCTATGTGGCTTTTATGCTGAGAAGTGAGGTTAGAGAATTTTCAGTTATCACTAAAAGAAGCTCCCGTCTCTGTCACGTTGGGGCATGAAGGAAAGAAATGGGACAAATGTAGCATGTGGTCCCTCCCCACTTTCCTGCTGGACACCCCCTACCTCCTGCCTCTCCGGTGGCTAAACTTGTCCTGGGTGTTCAGACCACTCTTGCTTTTATTCCTAATTATCAGGGCTGTGTCAGGATAAATTTTTTCCTGTGCAAATATAGATCTTTCAGAGGTTTTTATAGCTTAAATCCTACAGTTTCTTTGAATATGACCTTTCCACTTCAGAAGGATTTTATTCATTTGCAACTCAGCAATGATCTCCAGACCCTACATTACAATTAAGAGCATCAACTGTGTAGGTTCAGAACTGCTCTCTGGTGTTCTCGAAACTTCAATATTGAAATGGGAGCTCAGTGAACTTGAAGGAAACAAAGGCTCCAGCAGCCACAATGTCAACAAATATTGAGTAATGGCGCTAGCTCACCAGAGAACCAAAACCCAAAGCTTGATTTTTTAAAGCAGTAACTGACAGTCATGAAATAGTTGAATTACTTTATAGTATAAAATGACAAGAGTCTACTAGTGAATCTGAAGGGAGGAAAAAAACGCAGGGATTATAAGTAAAGCATTACACAGATTCATCTTAGAATATGAATAGCAGAAATTGTTACTATGACTCGTACTCCAAAGCAAAGCTTTTGCCATTGAATAAAGTAATTATCACTCATTAATCTTTGCAAGGATTATGAACATGTGTTTATGATCAGGCTCCCAAGTATTTGCAGCAATGATTATAAGGATAGATTTGTCATCCCAAATAAGCAGATAATCTTCCTGTTTAATGAGCCTCTTTTCTCAGAGATCAAAATGCATTGTGAGAACCTCAAGAAAATGATGCTCCAAACACCATTTGTTACTTCCAGGTTTATTCAATGTGATTAAACTTTTAAAAAAACGCACTTCTTCCACCTCATCATTTTCCTCTCTCCCCCTGAATTACTTACTCATGAATTTATTTCAAGCAATGCCTGTAATGTCGAGTAGAGATCTCAGAGTTTATTCTTCCCCCTCAAATACCTTGATATGATTAACAACGTCGTTCAGCCTGCCGCAGCACAGCAAGGAAGCAGACACATGGTTGGGCAGCAGAAACAAGCAAGGACTTTGTACCAAACAATCATGAATTTGCATCCCTGTTCTATCAATTATTACAGGAACATTATTTCATCTCTCTCAGTGACAGCTTCCTCATCTATAAAATGGGGGCAGGGTGGGTTAAATGATACAATGGACGTAAAATGTGGGTGCTCAGCAACAGGAGTACCAACCTGCCTTGGTCTTCTCATCCGTTTGTCTCCTGAGGGTGACTAGAATCAGCAAGCATAGAATGCACCTGTCCCCAGTCCAAGTGTACCACATTGACTGTTGCTACACTAGGGCTCCCAGCACTGGCAAATGCACTGCCACTGACCTAGCAAAGGATGTGGGAAATCTTTAGTTGGTACCTGATTTCTCTGAATTCTTATAACACTCAAGAGTTTGTACCCCCTGTTTTGTATCATGAGCTAATTGCTTTGTATATGTGTCTGAGTTTTTCAGTGAGATTAAAGTTTCTAGCTAGCATGGATTGAGTCTTACATTGTTTAATTCTCTTTAAAAAACTAATATCCCAACTACAAATTCAGTCATAAATATATTCTTTATATATACAGTGCTTCCTTTGTTTTTTTAAATTGTGAATTGATTGTATTATTTAGAGTGTGGGTCCTACTGCTTTATTAGAAGCCAAGTAACAGTGGCCTAATTGAGATAGACGTTTAATTCTTTCTCCATAAAGATGTGGACTGATAGGCAATCCAGGGCTATAGGCAACTCTAATCCTATCTGGTTACTCCCAGCTGTCCCCAAAAATGATGAATCCATCGATGTGGTTGAAACAGACTCACCACCACAGCAGGAAGAAAAGAAGTGGAATTCAAGGAGCTTCTTTTTAAGGACATAACCATGAATTTGCACATATCACTCATCTTCATGGTCTATTGAACAGAACTTGGTGAATGGTCATACTTAGCTGCAAGGGAAGCTAGAAAATATAATATTATAATATCCAGCTGCCAGAGGTAGAGAGAAGGGGAAGGACATGTGCCTAACTAAAACTTGAGGGTTCTAACACAAAGAGAAAGAAGGGAATAGTGGATCCTGGGGGCAATCAGCAATCTCTGCCACAGTTGTGACATTTGAAGTCAAAGGATTTCATATAAAATTCTAGATTATTGGCTTCTTTAAAGAAAGAAAAAAAGATCTGACAAAATAAGGATCAAATTCCGGTGTAACAATAATTGATAGCTCTGAATAGCAGCTGCCCTTTGTGGAGGGTGCATGCAACATCTATTTTGCCATAGTCCCCATTAGACCCTTATACACATCTTGTACTTAGTCTCTATTATTCATTCATATCATTTGCTTAGTCCCTGTGGGCATTTGAGTTTGATCCTAATGCATCTAATAAGCCACCTATTGTGCTCCCACGGTATACCAAGAACTTTTCCTACATTTTCTCAGTTTATCCTCACAGCAATTTTGCAAGGTAACTTCCTTTACTCTGTGGTATAACTGAATAAATTAAGATTCAGAGAGATTTAATAATTTGCCAAGTTTATCTAGAAAGTGGCAGATTAAAAAAACCGTAAACCCAAATCTTTTTGTGTCTGACTCAAATGTCCATGCTGGGAAGTGGACAACAATGGATGTCCAGATGGAGGTTTTAACATGTTTCAATTTTACCACTTTCTTTGGTAAAACAACTTTCTTCTTTCTTGCCCACAGCATCTTTAATATTGACTCTTCTTACAAAAGAACAACTCTCCTAGGTAATTCAAGTCATTCGAGGAATAAATCTTAAGACCATTAAACAGAGTACCTGTGACCCAGCTTGGAGTGGAAGACATGGGGGAAGTTCTCATCCCCTGAAGGGTCCTGTGGTTTCCACTGAGAATCCAGTAGAGCTCCCATCACCAGTAGTCCCCAAGCTCACTCATCACTGTCCACTCTGGTCCCTTCCCTCTCCTAGGATCCTTCTGCTATTTTCACCCTCTAGCTACTTCCCTCTGACCCTTCAGGACCCAGGCTAAATCCAGCTGGAGGTCATCCTTGGCTCCTTTCCCCATCTCTTAGGACCTTCAGTTCTCACTGTTGACTCTGAGCAACCTGTTCCCATTCATTCCTCCTATTCCCAAACTAGATCGCAAGCCCACAGCACTGAGTTCAGTGCTCCACACAGAGCAAATCCTCATTAAATCTATGGTGACTGATTAATGTTGTCAGATTAAATGTTTTTTGAGTGTCCCAACTAATAAAATCAAATACAAAAAAACTTATATTCTTGGTTTACTACTTCCTGTTTACAGCTTCATAAGTTGTCATTTCTCCTTTTGTTTGGTAAGTTCATGGTCACCATGGGGTGGAAAGCAGCGTAAAAGGAGTAAACAAGCATTTGTCTAAGAATCACAGGATCAAGTCTTTGGTCTTGGCTTTCTTTTCATTCATTTATCCATCCATTCATTCATTCTACATTATTGGGCATGTACTATGTGCCAGGTCTTGAGATGGACAAAAGACACAGAATGAACAAGACGGGGTTCTATCCTCAAGAAGATCTCATTCTGGTAGGAGAAGCACACAAGAAAAAACAAATTACATTACAGGACAAAGAGGGATGGAGCACAGGGAAGGAATATGAAAACCAATCCATACGAAAGAGACTCTTCCTCTGCGCCTCAGTATTCTTACACATCAAAACAGAAATAACCGCTCTACCTTTGCCAAGCTTTATGCAACCAAATGAAGCAAAGAACTGGATTCGTAAGATATCATTATGGAAATTTTCAGTTTTATTCTTCCACAGTCTTGACAACCTTCATTAATCTTTGTAGTTCTTACCCTTGTTTACCAAAAGAACAGTGACTCAGAGCTACATAACAATTAGAGATAAAGTTAATTAGAAATCCATATTTCTTAACTGCTCTTTTTCAGCAATTGCTCACTGTTTAACTTGAAAGATCACTTTAAGTGAGTGATAAATGAAAGCGAAAACTCATCGGCAATGGACAAATACATGTACATACAGAGAATTTCCATGAATTTGGGGTATTAAGTTTGGAATAAGAACACTTTTAGTCTGGAGGATGGGAGACTGGACAGCAGTCGTGCCCCCAGCCACTGCTGGTGACTGCCATGGAGGACGGTGGCTGGAGAGAGCCGGAGGTGTAGAAGAATGAATCCTGACTCCTTAGCCTTTCTATATACCTAAAGAGTGGAGAGCATCTGGAGAGTCTCAGAAAAATTAGTAAAAGCTAACATTTACTGAGCACTTCCAAAGTGCCAGACATAATCTAAGTGCTTACATGTGTTTTCTTAATTATTTCTCACAACAATGTTATGAAGTACGTTCTTCTATTAACTTCATCCTACCGAGGAGAAAACTAAAGGCATCTTGATTACAGAAAACCCTTTGCTAACTAACACAGTCATTGTTTGAACCATTCTCTCCCTCAAAACGGAAGCAGAGAATGAGAAGGAAATTATTTCCACTAATCTTTTTCTCCAAAATGTGGAGTAATAAGAACATCCAAAAGAAGAGAATGCCTGAGCAAATGCAATAGAAACTTCCTCTACCAAACATCCTGAGCATCCCCACCTCAGAGTATTGAATCAGCGACGATGGCAAGGAAGGAGCAACCTGCATAATACAGCCTCTTCCGGAGAACAGAGGACCAGATCTGAGAGAAACACTCCTGCCTCCTGACACTCACACTGAATCATGGGACAAAGGAACAATGTGGAGCTCTTGGGTGCCAATTATGTGTTACTGAAAACTGAAAACCAACAATGGCATTCACTCAAAAATCCGAAAGGACCGTGAGTCAGTCCTATGAGCATAACAAGCCTTAGCCAAATACTTTAATAAGCTTTCTAATTTAAAAAAAATTATCATTTCAATCAAACCTGGGTACTACTAATTGTTCTGTGACTCACTCAAATTGTGCTTTGGGCAAATTTTATTTTACTCATTTTCCCTCTCAATAAACTAAGAATCTTGATTCTATCAGCTGGAGCTTGTCACAGATAGGAGCTTGATGAGAAAGGGAAATCATGAATAAAGGAGTAGTCCAAAGGGATACCTTCAGTATCTCGCTTCTAGGAAGGAAAACCCAAAGATTCAACAAAGCCATCAAGCTAATGGTGTGACCTGCCTTTTGTGTAATAAAAACAGCTGTGAAGCATTTCCCGCTGGGACTATTGAGGGCTATCAATTACTGTACCTGTGGGTAGCAGGCTAATTCCTCCATTGCCTGTTCAGCTTGAATGGTTCGTGTGTCCACTGTAGCCTTGTCCTCCCGTGAGATGCCAAGCCATCCACACTGGTCCATGTAGCTAGGCAGTGTCCCCTCATCAGCCCTACACCTCAGAGGAAATAGGGGCATCTGGGTCTCACTCTTTCTAAAAGAGAGCAGTTGTTTCAATCAACATACATTCACTGAACACGCACCTTGGGCCAACTACTCTGAATTCAAAGGCTATCTCTTTTCTCCAGGAATTTGCAGGCCACTGAGACAGAATCATGGAAATAAAAGTGTAACGAAATGTGATTACTTCAATAGAGGTAAGTAGGTATACAGAGCCATAAGCAATAAAGAGAGAGAGGGTAAAACCGACCAAATTGTAAGAATTGAGGAAGCAAGAAGGTCAGGGAAGACTTCTCAAACTAATGTGAGTGATACTTGAACTGGGTTATAAAGGACAAGCAGGAGTTTTTCTATATTGTATTTTCTTGCTTATCTATAAGATCTCTGAGATAAGGATTAGGTTTTGTTCAGAGCTGTATTTGTAGCAACTAGCATTTTGCCTGAGACGTTTACTGAATGTATGAACAAAAGACGGAAGGAGGAAAGGAGGAATGAAGGAAGGAAGGAAATATGGAAGGAAGGAGTCTATTTATTTCATAGGTGTGGAGGAGTGTAGCAGACATCCGTTGACTTTCCCACCCCTGTTCTCTGGAATCTGCCCATCTTGTCCACAGGCATTGTACTAACAGTATATTACATTTCAACTACCTGATCTTGACCCCTAGACATAGATGATTGGTCCAGGAATGGGCCACTGACACAAAAAGGACAAATCAGAGTATCTTCCTTGGAATTTGGGATTGGGACCCACAAAGAAAAAGAGTCTTAGCCTCTCTGGGTAGCTAGGTCTATAGCTTATAAAATTTGGGAAGTGGGGGAAGGCCATGTCTTCCACCATGTGAAGAGGGAGCAAAGGAAGCCAGTTCACAAAGAGCAAAGGATGAAGTGGGTATGCAAAGAAAAGCAGAGATGAGAAACAAGGAGAAATGTAAGACAGGAAACACTACTTTAGTTTCTACTTCATTCCAGTTCCTGGTTCCTGAGACCGAGTTATGTTACTACCTTTGGGTTCTTTGAGTCTCCCCATTTGTCCTTCCAGTAAATTTTCTCTTTTTTATTTAAGCCAGTTTTACTTGGTTTCTGATATTTGGAACCAAAAGCACTTTATCCAATGACAGTGAGAGTTGGGGTGACAGGATTCCAGACAGAGGCTTAGCATGATCAAAAGCATTGAGGTTCAAAAGGCTTGGTTGCTTGAAGAATTGAGAGACGGAACATGGTCCTCCATTAGCTGAGATGGAGGAATAGGGTCTTGGGATACTAGGAAATCACAAGACAAAAGGACCAGATATCATAAAAACAGATCCATCTTCACCTGGAAATTCCTACATTTGGAATGTGCCTGGGAAACATCATCAAAAAGTCTGAGAGGGGAATTCAAGTTCCATCTGGCAAAGGGATGTGAATGAAAACCTTCTGGGGGCCTGCATGTATAGGCTTCGGGGACTAATAAAGTTTAAAAACTTGGAAAGGGGCAGCAGGAACAGAGAATGGATACGAGCACTGAAGAGAGACTGATACATCAAAGTAGGACAACTTTCTGTTCATTTGCAGTGAGATGCAACGATCCGGCCCAGGAATACGTGACGTCTGTCTGCGCAGGACATTCTGTGTTACGTGACCATAGGATCACAATGTCCCTATGCATACTGATTAGAATTTACCTGTATGCATCCCTCCTTTCTCCACACAAATACTAATCTTCCACCATGGACTTCTGGACCTCCTCCCTCAAGTTGGAAGTCATTAAAGTAGCTCCTGATACATTTTTAGCCCTTCACCTTCTATTAGGCAGAATCTCATGCAGCAAGTACAAGAAAACAAATGTTCCGATGTTCTCCTACCCATTCATACTATGGAAACACAGTGTGGCCTCGCTTTTAGAAACTCCAACTCAATATATCACATACTACATATCTACATAGGGTAGAGTGTATTAGCATTACAAAAAGCATTACAAAATGAGCCTTCTCTTTGCAAAGGATTAGGCTTCAAGGTTCCTTGAACTTGCCTGCTTCTCCAGTGCAATTAGAACATAATACGATTTTCCCAAACAGCACTTACACATACCCTCCTAGGAATATAATTATTGTATGTGATGGATTTGACCTATACTGAACTTAAGATCTTTGGCAAAAGTAATTCCAAATCACAGCTCTGGGAAGTTTTTCAAGGAAGTCAAGAGAGTAGAAGTTGCTTTTTGCAGCATCAACACAGGAGGAGATGTGAATCCAGCAAGTCTCTCTTGGTTTTAATAATTCACTGCTTGGTGTTATCTATGCCCACGTGACCAAAGGCCTGGGTATTGAGCACTCAACAACATCCCAGGCACATAAATAAACCATCTTCTGCTCTCAGTGCAGAAGGCAGTTATTGATCTGGTCTGTGATCTTTTCCTACCTGGCTTTCTGAGGATTTCTAAAATAGCTCACCTTAGGGGAATTAGAGACTCAAGTACTTTTCTTTTGTCCTTTGTTCAATTAAAAAACCACCACCACGTTGCAAAAAATGAATTCTAACAGAAGAAACATCAGCATTTTAACTGACCAGATATCTTAGCCTGCAAGCTAAGAGACAAAAGGAAAAGAATTGATAGTCCTTTGACTGCCAATGTTTACCTTGTTCCATCAAGAATCAGGCTCCACAGGCTGGCCCTGTGGCCAAGTCGTTGGGTTCGTATGCTCCGCATCAGTGGCCCAGGGTTTGCTGGTTCTCATCCTGGCTGTGGATCTACACACCACCCATCAAGACATGCTGTGGCAGCATCCCACATGGAGAAGCTAGAATGACCTACAACTGGGATATGTGGCTATATACTGGGGCTTTGGGAAGAGAAAAAAGAGGAAGATTGGCAACACCTTTTAGCTCAGGGCCAATCTTCCTCATCAAAAAAGAAGAAGAAGAAGAATCAGGCTCCAAATTACAGCTCTGAGATCTTGATCAGCCAAAACCAGGCCATGTGCTCTCTGTGGATCAGATGGGAAGAAGAGATGCCCTGACACAGAAGTTCTTCCCCTCCACACACTCAGTTGCCCATTTTGGTTACCAGACTAAAAATGTAAATTTCAGTCCTAGCTTCTACTGGCTATGTGACCTGTGAAAAGTCCCAACGTTTCTCAGGACCTCAGGATCTTTACTGGTCAGATACAAATGATCGGCCACATAGCAGACATTTCTAGCCCCCTTATCCCTGATTGCCTGTAACGACAGAGGCTACAAATGCTAAATTCTCACTTTCCTAGCCTTTCTTGCAGTCAGGGTCCTATGAGATATATGGGGAAATCAGCTGGGGGATTCTGCATAAGAATTTTATCCTTGAAAAACACAGACAATGTGATAAAAGATTGTTATTCAAAATATACAAAGAATTCTTAAAACTCAACAATAAGAAAACAAACAACTCAATTAAAAATTGGGCCAAAGATTTTAACAGACATCTCACCAAAGATGATACACAGATGGCAAATATGCATACGAAAAGATGTTCCATATATGTTATCAGGGAAACGCAAATTAAAACAACAACGAGGCACCAGTACATACCTATTAGAATGGCCAAACTCTGGAACACTGACAACACCAAATGGTGATGAGGATGTGGAGCAATAGGAACTCTCATTCACTGCTAATGGGAATGCAAAACAGTACAGTCACTTTGGAAGGCAGTTTGGCAGTTTCTTACAAAACTCATCATACTCTTTCCATTCGGTCCTGCAATTACACTCCTTGGTGTTTACCCAAAGGAATGGAAAACTTATGTCCACACCAAAGCCTGCACACAGATGTTTATTAGCATCTTCATTCATAAATGTCAAAACTTGGAAGCAACCAAGATGTCCTAAATGGATGAATAAACTGTGGTATATCCAGACGACAGAATATTATTCAGCAGTAAAAAGAAAGAGCTATCAAGCCATGAAAAGACATGGAGGAAATTTAAGTGCATATTACAAAGTGAAAGAAGTCAATATGAAAAGGCTACATGTTGTGTGATTCCAACTATATGACATTATAGAAAAGACAAAACAATGGAGAAAGTAAAAAGATCAGTGGTTGCCAGGGGAGGGAGGAATAGGCAGAGCATTCTAGATTTCTAGGGCAGTAAAACCATCCTGTATGATACGATCATGACAGATACATGTCATTACACATTTGTCCAAATCTGTAGAATGTACAATGCCAAAAGTAAACTGTCACGTAAACTATGGACTTTGGGTGATTACGATGTGTCAACGTGGGTTTATCAATTGTAGCAAATGCAGCCCTTTTGAGTGATGTTGATAATGGGGGAGGCCATGCATGTGTGGGTCAAGCAGTATATGGGAATCTCTGTACCTTTCCCTCAATTTTGCTTGAACCTAAAACTGCTTTAAGAAAATAAAGTATTAATTTAAAAAAAGAAAAACTAGAGACACAAGAGAAAAATACTCTCTCACCATCCCAGATACCCTCTTTATCCCTCTTTTTGACTCTTTCATGGGAGTTGTGATGATTGGAACTGAAGCAGATATCTTGCAACCTTAAGGGGAGACATTGCCACACACAGATATGGACTGAGGGAACCTGTGTCCTTAAGGGTATCACTGAGCAAATGGACTAACCTAGACTACAACCTCCTCCAGACTTCTTGTTAAGTAAACAATGTGTCCTTATGATGTAAGACTTGGCTGGTAGATTTTCTGTTACTTGCAGCCAAAAGCATCCTAATGGATACCTACATCTATAAAATATGAGGGTCAGACTGGGTCTATGGTTCTTTCCACTATAACATTTCTAAGGCAATTTTTGCATCTATCCTTAGTACCCTCAAAGTCTCTTCCCTTGGCTGGCTTACCCATCAAGAGTAAGTGTAGCCATACAGTTGTCAAAAATATTTCTTCAAAATGATAAACTAATAAAAATTACATTGCTTCTCCTATAAGAAGATGAAGCCTCTGACCCACCAAGGGCAGAGTCTGACTTTGGCAGAGCAGTGAGTATGCATTTGAACTGAGCATCCCTCTGTCCTGGCATGAGATAGGATCCCTTGGTAAAATGATGGAAATACTTGGGAGATGGGCCCCTGGCAATAGCAAAGTGAGTATACACACCCTTTGGGATGCGATTTGAAGAGCACTGGTAAAAGGTCTCTGACGCCAAGTAACTCACATGTCCCAGGAATTTCCACCAGATTTTAAGCATTTCTGTTGCCAGAATCTTCTTGAAACATACTGATAGAAATAATGCCTAAGCTTGAGCACTTTCAAGCCCTGAGGAGATGGAAGGTGGAGATGGGTTTCCAGATGGGTTTCCAGATGGGTTTTGGAAATCATTAAGGATAGTAAAAAGACCACAGACTTCAGAGTTATAGGGCTATGTTTAAGTCCTTATTCTACCACTTAATACCTGTATATCCTGAAAAAGTCATTTGAACCCTCTAAGAATTATTTATAAAATGTCCTGCCCTTTCTTTTGTTCACGGCTATTATGGGAAGCCAATGAGACCATGTATGCAAAAAGGCTTTGTATAGAGTGCTGCCCGACTGTGAGAGGTTATCATTCTTAATGATGAGGAATAGGCAAAGTGCAGAGGATAGCCAAAGGGCACCAGGAACCTTGGGAGGCTGAGGAGTACATCAGAAGGCAAACAATCACTACTTAACGTCAGGCTCAGGCAGGCCTTTACTGGGTTGGTTTCTCTCTGGCTCTAGCTATAGAGCCTAAGCAAGGGTTAATCTCAGTCCCTGGCCTAAGCAGCCCCTTTCTCCAAACTAGGTAACAGGCCACCTCATAGTTACCTTAATAACTGTAGATGTTGGAAACACTCCCAGCTCAGCGCTGTTTCCTCCTCCTGTGTGGTTCGGGCTGTTTCCAAAGGCATTCAAGTTCCTCTAACGACACTGTATTCTCTCATCTTTCCTATAGTCCTATAAAGGAGACTGAACTGTGCAGCCAGATGGGATAGAGAGAGGGAGGAGCAAGGTACAAATAACCAAACATTGGTTAGAGGCTCAGCTATAAACCAGCCATGCACCACTAGGCTAGTCACCAGCATCTCAGAGCGTCAGTTTCCACATCTGTGGTATGGGCCAATAACACTTGTTCTCGTTGCTTCCAGTAAAGTTAAAGTGAGATAGTAGAGGAAAGGGTGACTTGAATACTGGAAAGCAACGCACAACTGTAAAATGTCTCTGGGGCCGTGGGGAGTTGTGGTTAAGAGGATGGGCTTTGAAGTTAGATGCACCCGGGTTATGTCCTAGCTCTGTCACCTCCAGCTATAGGATTCTGAGCCCAGTTGCTCAGCCTGTTCAAAACTTGAGTCATTGTCTTTACAATAGGACCCCTAAGATCTACTAGATAACCTGTCTTAGCGATTAAACAACAAATTCCTATTACTCATTAAGCAAACACTTCATAAATGTCAGTAGTAGTGGTAGTATTTGTTGCTATTTTTATTATTATTATAACTATTAATCCCATCCCCTAGGTAGATAGCAAGAGTAAAACCACAGAAGGCCTCAGCATATGCTGCCTCCCCACCTTACCTGAGTGTTCACCCCAAAAAGTCACGCACTTCTGAAGGCTCTATTGAGACGTGAGATGTGAGAATGAGTCCAAAGCTTCAGAGTTGATAAGACTAGCATCCAGAAGCCCCTTCCAGACCGACACTCCCTGTCAGATCCCTTGCTGAGGGAGGTTTTACAGCAAATCCCTGTGCTCTGATGCAGAACGCGATCTGCAAAGCCCAGCACTGCTCCTGCTAGGCTCCCTGCCATGGAAAATCCACACTGCGGTGCTGAGGCGGCCTGGCAGAGGCACCTGGGGAAGCTCATCCAAGCCAGTCTTCACCCCCACTGGTTCCGCAGCCCCCAAAGGGAACTTGGCATGTCCCTCCTGAGAGTTCAGCCCCAGCTTCCACACTAGAAGCCAGCACTCTAACTCTGCCCAGCACTCTAACCTGCTGCCCTCCAGGCGTTCCTTCCAACCTAAGAGGCCAAGCTGAATGTCCTTCTGCCTATTGCTACTTCAAGATGGTGGGGAAATGACTGAGTCAGTGTCACACCTTCCTGGGAAGCCACAATCCCAGGTAAATCATTATATCTTTGGACTTAACACATTATAATTTTTCATGTAATTACTTATCTGTCTCTCCCACTAGACTCAAACTCCCAGAACATAGGAGCCTCTTGATATTTATTTTTACATTTCTAAGCACAGGCACTGGTCCACAAAAAACTCTCAGTTAGTGTTTGTTTACCTAAACTGTTGAATTGCCAAATCCTAAAATACATGATCGGCATGTTTGGAGTGCTTCAATACAAGGAAAGTTCAACAAACTGTCCCTAAGACACTTTGGGACACGTGTTACTCTATCACTGGCCTCCCTTCATTCACCCAGCCAGTGGTTCCATTGCAGATAAACAGAGTCAAAAGGCAAGAAAGTGGGCAAAGAAGGCCTCAGAGACGCCACCCCTTCAACCACACTCTTGCCAATATTACAAGCTCCACGCATTCACCTGGCAAATCTACCCCAGGAACAACCCAACTCCCAACTTCTCATGCCTACCTCTGAGCTCTGAGTGCTACTGGAGACCAACACCACAACCAGGCATGGCCTCCAGCCCCAGCTGGGCCCCCAAAAGCCAGCCAGCTTGAATAGTTCCCTGGGGAGAAGTCTCTTCTTCAGAACTGCTCCTCCAAGTCTCCCTCACTCTTCTGAAACCCTCAGGACATTACCTCTCATTTCACCAAGGAACTAGAAGCTACTGAGAACTCTCTCACCTTCCTGCCAACTTACTAACCTTCCTTCCTATCTCTACACCTTTCCTTTCCTCCTTCCCTCCAGTTACAACCAATAAGGAATCTCTCCTCCCATATAAGAATAACCATTGCACTAAGTCCTGGGCCCTTACTCAGGGGCTCGGTATCTCTCTTATTTTTACCATCCTTGAGATTTCAGCTTCTTATTTCCTAATGGGTCCTTCTCAGTGGCCTGTAACCTCATCAAGTCTCTTTCACCTTTAAAAAAAATAATAATAACAACAAAGACAAACCAACAAAAATCCCCATTTACCTTGGTATTTACCCAAATGCACTAAAAACTTATGTCCACAAAAAAACCTGCACATGGATGTTTACAGCAGCTTTATTCATGACTGTCAAAACTCAGAAGCAACCAAGATGTCCTTCAGTATGTGAATTCAGTAAGAATGGATAAATACACTGTGTACATTCAGATAATGAAATATTATTCAGTGCTAAAAGGAAAAGAGCTATCAAGTCATGAAAAGATGTGGAGGAGACAAATGCATACGACTAAGTGAAAGAAACCACTCTGAAAAGGCAACATGCTGTATGATCCTAACTACATGCCATTCTGGAAAAGGCAAAACTATGGAGACAGTAAAGAAAAGCAGTGATTGCCAGGAGTTAAGGGAGAGAGAGGGATGAACAGGCAGAGCACAGAGGATTTTCAGGGCAGTGAAACCACTCTGTATGGTACTACAAGGGTGGGTGCACATCAGTATCCATTTGTCCAAACCCAAGAATGTACAACACCAAGAGTGAGCCCTAACGTAACCTATGGACTCTGGATGATGATGATGCATCAATGTAGGTTCATCATTTGAAACAAAAGTACCACTCTAGTGGAGGATGTTGATAATGGGGGAGGCTATACATGTGGGGTGGCCAAGGGATATATGGGAAATCTCTATACCTTCCCCTCAAAGTTGCTGTGAACCTAAAGTTGCTCTAAAAATTAAAACCTATTAAAACTATTTTTAAAATCCACATTCAACCCTCAGTTGCAATTACCAGAATAAGCAGGCATTAAAATAATTACAGATTTTGACAGGTTATGTTATCAAGGAATAAAAAATAAGTGGGGCTGAGATAACATAGAGAGAATATGCTCACCATGCAGACTCCCAATAGCCTGGGACATTTGACAGTTAGCCTTCATTGTAAATGAACTGTTAATAAACTGTTATACATCTCAGGCCTCTGTGAATTCATTAGTCTGAGCCAGTATCTTAAGTCTGATTCCCTTTGTTCCCTCCTACAGTGAGTTTCTGGCCATCCAAAGTGGAAGATCAAATTCTGGAACTAGTCATATAAAAGGGATTCAGTAGATATTCTCTTAACCAACTTCTGCTAGCTGACTTGACAGAACCAACATGCTCCAGTCCTTCTGTAGGACACACAGACTGATGGCCACAGCACACTGAATGTTGTGGTTAAGCCAGTAGCACAGTCTCATTAACACACACTTCTCCCAGTTGAACTATATCTTTACGTTTTGCAGAAAATAGAAACAACTGCTTACTATTATAATTAGGTCATTTAATTAAATATTACTTTATATATTTATACATTAGGTAAGCATATGTATATACACCTACACACTTTTATATACTTATATATTATAAACTGATTAAATATGAATATAAAAAGAAAAAGATTAACTTCTAAAATGTAGTCAAACATTCTAGAAAGACTTTATAAGCTAAGCCGATAAAAATTGCTGGTGAATTGGGTACAGAGGAGAAATTTTTAAGAGTTTGGAGGAGAGGGATTATAAAAATTTCGAAGTGTTCTACACACAGATTGCCTCCAAGTGTGAAATTCTCATCCCACTTTACAGAAATTGAAACTAGAAGTCGCAGATGATGCACTGCGGGTATACGAAAGATAGTGCTGAACTCCAGGATGAAGTAACTGTACTCAAAGGCTTTGGTTTTGTGTCAAAAGATCAGTGAATAAATGCACATTTATATACTTGCAGTAAAAATAACACATCTAGGGAACCCGTGAATCATGTTTTATGCTTCCTCACTTTAATCAGGTTTGTCAGTTGACCAGTGGACTGCTGGTCCCATCACAGACACTCTTCCCATGTAGTAGGGCGCTAGATCCCATCCAGCTGCAGCAGGCTCCCCTCAGACAATCTCACCTGCTTCCCCAAATTCCTACAGCTGTGTTAAGAAGGATTCCTTTAGATCCAGGCCTTCAGTCATGCCACAGCAGCTAGGCCATGTCAATTATGACACGAAGTAGATGTTCAATAAATGATTGCTGGAAGAATGGATTAATGATTAACAACAGAACAAAGATTTGGAGGTTCTTCCAAAGTTCACCTCATCTAGTCCCCTATCACTAGCATAAACTAGTTCATCAAAGTGTTAGTATTTTCTTTGTAAAAATCCACTAGAGAAGAGAAGAGTTGGAACTCACCCTTGCTTTAGAGATACAATGATCTGTCTCTCATATATTCTAAGTCATTCATTCTAAGGAGTAAGTTTCTTTCTCCTTGGCGGCTCTAAAAGACATGGACACTACTTATTGCTGAATCTACTTTGGTCTCCCCAGATCCTACTAAGCTATTCATTCAACAAACACTGATTAGGTACCAACAATGTGGCAGGCACTGTACTAGGTGCTGGGGATATGGGAGGGAACACAACAGGCACAATCTCATCTCTCAAAACCTCCTAGTCACAAAGGCATAAAAAGTATAAGAAGGCTGTTTTGTGTTCTGAAACAATGAATCCACAGGCAAGGCCAAAAGTAAGGTGAGGCAGGTCAGGCACCTAGGGTACCCAATTGAAGGAGGTATCGCTCTCAGGTTCTCATGCATGGCCTTGAGAGTAATGCCTCCTTTCATTTTTGAACCCTGGGCGGTTTGCTTGCCTAGTCTATAGGTAGCTTCCCCTTTCCTCCTCCTGACTATGTTTCGTTTTTCTCTAGTCAAGCTTCCAGAATCAGTTTTATTCGATTCATACATTGCCCACGATAAATCTCTGGGCCTTTTTGACACACAAGTTTTTGGTATATTTTGACATAGTTTGCACCTGAGAATAGATCTTAAAGGTCTGTTTAACCATAAATGTATCAACCTCACTACTCTTAAGAAAGAAATCACCATATTTTATTTTTCAACTAAGAAATTAGCAAGCAAACCAGAGAGTAATGAATAATTATGTCTTACTCCAAGGTGTGGACAGGTTTCAGCAAATAAAGAGTCCTATACTTGTGTGAGTTTAAAGATGCTAGGAAGAATCCCTTGCTGAAAAAAATCTGCTGGGAGACAGGATAAAGCAGGAGTAAAGAGTTCAGCAGTCAAGACTTGAGTTCAATTTCAAGCTCTGACATTTGCTAGTTGGATCAAAAAATGAGTAAGACATAATCCCTGCCACCAAGAGGCACACATCTACTAGGGACGACAAATTGATGGTTACAACACGGTGAGGCAAGCACAGTGATGGAGATGTTCCCAGTCTTAGGAGCACAGAGGATGGGGCCTGAGAGGAAGAGAAGGAGACAAAGGGAGGAGGGGCTGCCTGAACAGTGTTACAGGAAGCATAGGAGTCAGTCAGGGACAGAAGAGGGAGAAGAGCGATCTAGGCAGAGAGGACCTCAGAACTGTTACATTTTTTCCAATTGAAAGACTAAAAGGTTGTTTCAGTTAATGGGAATGTAATAGAAAGATACACAGAGAAATAAGAGACATGAAATCATTCCCTACAGCAAGACAGTCAGACCTCATTTGGAACATTGAAGAATCAACACAACTCTTAGTGCTCAGTTATCTTGTGTCCTCTAACGAGTAGATCCCTTGCCCCTTATTCTAATGATCCATCACCCTGGTAATTAAGCCCCTCTTTGCCTCTCTTTATCTCCCTCTCTCTCTTTATCTCTGTCTCTCCTCTATCCACAACTCCAGCCACTGATATCTTTTTACCTTATTCTCTCTGATTTTTGTTTATTCATGGTGCTTACTGCCACTGAGCTTCTGCCTACCACAGTCACCTTGACTTCTTCCCATTCTAGTGTCTGCTGATTTTCTGTTCATTGGATTCAAACTCACCAAGAGTGGGACTCTGATGGCCAGCCCCCTCCCGTGGAGAGCAGCTCTGCTGGGCGGAGTTCTCATGCCAGGCCACCTTGAGGCTGCTCGTCAGTGGTATCTGTGTGTCAGATGCCTGTTCCTGGTTAAATTATCTGTATACAGAGCGTGTGTTTGTTGGGGGTAGGGGGGATGTGACACAGTTAAAGCACACTAACCATAAACCTACACATAGGCAACTTTGTTCAGAAGCTTCTTCTCAGTGCCCTGAGCAAAAGCATTGAGGTGGAAAAGCAGTTCTATGAGCTGCTTGGCCATCCTGGAAAGTAAAGCTGGAAGAGAGAGTGTTTAGGAATGAGACTGGCCCAGGGCCTGGGGGTGTGTCTTCAGGTTTAGGATATAGCAGGGTGAATCTCAGGCTACAAACCCAGATACGCAAGAATATCACATTTCCACATGTACTTTAAATCAGATTAATTCCAATGCTGAGATCCCTTCAAAATGGTGGCAGAAAATTCAATCTCAATCAATTGAGGGATTTGTCCTTGGGTTTGTGCAAAGATCCCAGAGTCTTCTGTGGAACCAATGCACTGAGGAGGCTACTCTTGGCCTCTGGTCGTTGGTCCACACAGGGAACCACTAAAGTACCTGGTGCTTGCCACTGCAAACCTCTGCTTTCTTTTTGCTGAAGGCAGGCCCTGATCCCTCCTCACCTAGCAGGTGATAGGGTCCGGAAAGAAGCCCAGCTCCCAAGTCCATACCCACTGCTCTCTCACACACAGACAGGCTTGCAACATGGCTGCTCTCCTCCCCAAACACCAGCTCACCCACCCCACCTCCCTGCCTCCAGCTACGCGTGGCTACAGAATGGGAGGGGTTTTTACAGGACCTGTCTGTCCCGTTAGAGAATTCATTGACAAAACAGCCTGGCTAAATGTAATGAATAACATGATAACACATCTGAAAGGAGGGGAGCGGTTTGAGAGTGGGGTATTCAGAAGGAAATGTAAGCAATGATGGAGCAAAGAATATCGCTTTTCCTAGGAAGGCTGCGTGCTGTGGCTGAGATGAGAATCCATCACTGACAGAGCGGAGCGTGACTGGCCGGGGGGAGGCTGAGGAGATCCACGAGGCAGGAGTGTGTCTTTCAGGATTGATTTGGCAGAAGAGGAGACAGTAGTATTTCAACGGGACCTTTAGAGCAAATAGAAAATCAGCTCTCTGGTTGAAACAGATGCAGAAGAAAAACTGTGTATTCGGAATATGTTTTCCCCTGCAGGAAGAGAGAATCATGCAGGGCCCTGGAGAAAAGCCTTACAAAACAGGACAGTAAGGAGTCACTATCACCAGAGCCTTCTCCTCTTCCACAGCAGGAAGGCCCCATCATTGGAGGAAGGGAATCCGAAGCTCTGGGATCACCGCTCACCTGCTGTGTGATCCCCTGCAACCACCTTACACTCGCTGAGCCTCAGTGTCTTCGCTATAAAATTGGGATAATAGTAGCTGCCTCACAGGGTTGCTGTGTTATGATGGTCCTCCCCAAGTGCCGAAAACCAAGGGAGCTATCTACTGCATGATTCCAACTATATAACGTTCTGGATAAGGCAAAACTGTGGAGACAGTAAAAGGATCAGTGGTTTCCAGGGGTTGGGGGAAGGGAGGGTTGAACAGAGGATTTTTAAGGCAGTGAAACTATTCTTTATGATGCTATAATGGTGGCTATATCATTCTACTTTGTTCAAACCCATGGAATGTACAAACCCAAGAGTGAACCCTAATGTAAACCATGCACTTTGAGTGGTAATGATGTGCCAATGTGGCTTTATTGATTGTATCAAATGTACCATCCTGGAGGGAGATGTTAATAATGGGGGAGACTATGCATGGGCGGGTGTAGCAGGTATGAGGGAAATCTCTGTGCCTGTCTCTCAATTTTGCTATGAACCTAAAACTTCTCTAAAAATAAAGTTTATTAATAAAGAAATAAAGTCTATTTTTGGAAAAAGAGGCCAACGTTAGTGTCATCAAACTCATTAGCACGTTAGCATGAGATGCCCTCTCTATGTGGACGTCTGACAGTTCCATGGCTGTCCCCTGTGGCTTCCATTCCACCACTACACAGCCCTGAGCAGGCTACAAACCGCTTTCACATGCCTCATCCTGTGGTTTCCTCAAGGTTGCACAGCTCTGTGGCTGGTTCAGGTGGAAGGAGTAGGCCTCAGGCAGCCCCAGGGCTTGAACTCAGGGCCCTGCTCCTTCCACCATGTTGTGTTTGCAGATGGCTCAAAGATGGCTCCTATCCACACCAGCCTGGTGCCCACCGCCATGCCTCCCTCCTCAGTGTCTCCAAGATCTTCAGGATGTCCTTGCCCTTATTTTGCTAATGTCTCCCTATCCTGCCTCCCAACCCCTGCAACTGACAATGGCCACAGAGGCCACACATCCCTCCCCGCTTTTCCCTCTGCCTGTGCTCACAATTGTGTCCAGATGGGCCAGACTCCACTGAACTCATATCAGCCCACGAGTTTCTGCCCTCAACTCTTCAGAACCAACATTCTGTTATAAATTCCCCTCAGGAAAAACAATAATAATAGCATCACGATTGAACATCTGTTACATACTAGGCACTTTGATATATTGTCTCATAGAATTCTCACTATAGACTTTTGACTGAAGCTCTAAGTCAAAAACCAGTATACTCATTTTTCAAATTAGGAGATTGATGCTCAGGAGGTTGAATTCCCAGTTAATAGAGGAGTAAGGATTCAAAGCAGGTCAGTCTCACTCCAGAGTCCATGTTCCACTCCATCCTCCAACTTCTTGTAATTGAAATGTTGTTCTTCTGACTCTACTTTCCTCCCAACCCTAATTGGTGAAAGGACTTCTCCTCATGCCCAGACAGGCACTTTAGTTTTCCATTATCCATTCTGGGTCAATCTTTAACCTCCTTCCTTTAACAGATGATGTCAAGGCCATCAGCCTATGCCTTTCCTCTGGACTTCATCACAACCTACCTTCCTCTGTGATGTCCCCTCTCATCATCCTCAAGGTTTCCAACACCCCTACTGACAACCCTTTTAATTCCTTAGCCTCTAAGTTTCTCTACAGAGCTAATGACCTCCATCTCTGCTCAACCACAGGAACCTGCAGGGACATAAGCATTCCACAGACATCATTATTGCTCCCACAGCTTCAGAACATCACACCATGTCTATAAACACCTATGGTCCCTTTTCCTGATCCTTTCCTCCATTTCTCTAGCCTCTTGTGATCTTCATTTCCTCATCTATATTAACCTCCCAGTCCGTCAACCCCTTCCAGGGTTCATTCACCCACATCCCACAGGTAGTCACTTTCACAATGCGCTCACTTCTGTTCTAGGAGCCCATTTACCATCCAAATGCAGTGCTTCCACAGTTAAGCAATCCCCTCTTTCCCAAGACTTTCTCCAGAAAAAATTGGCAGTAGGAACAAAGTAATAAAATGACCGTGAGCCTTTCTCAATGTAAAATCAAATACATGTGACCAATTCCAGCAGAGCCCATATTTCTGCTGAGAGCCTTTCATTCAGCTCTCAGTTCTCTCCCCCATGAGTGGTATTTCCCATAGCATCCACTCCTCCTGTTTCCCTTAGCCTCAATCCCTAATGTACCACCTCACTTTCTATAGATAATTTTACTTTTACTGGAAAGACTATAACAATTTAACGTGATTTAATTCCCTCAGCTTTCCCAGCCTTTCCTTAAATATCACCAGAACTTCCTTCATTCTCATATCTGAGAAGTGTCCTGCTTCTTTGCCAAGACCAACACTTCCACTTGCTCTTGATCCCATTCACTCTTATCTCCTCCAGTATCTCATTTTGTCTGTAGTCCAATCTCTCCCTCCATCCCTCCCTTCACTGGCTCTTTGCACTATGTCCGCAAAACAACATGGTTTCCCTAGGCTAAATCAGCACCTCTGGCAGGGGCATATGTGTAGTCAGGAGTCATTACCTAAAACTATGAAGCAGGCACTGTGCTTGATGATGGAGAGACAAAGAGAAATGAGATAACTTCCTCTCCTAAGGAGCTCAAATTCAGAATGAGAAACAGATAAAGAATGGCATAAAGTCTAGGCAAGGAATAAGTACAGGATTATGTAGGATAACAGACAAAAGACATCTACGCCAGACAGAGATGTTCCTAGAAAGGATGACACCTGAGCTTGGTCTGTATCAGTTAGGAATATGTTCTATAGCAATCAAAGAAAAGCTGATCGATAACTTCCACAGATGTGATTCATCTCTCAAGTTCAGTAGAAGTCCAGGAGAGGCCAGTGCAGGGCTAGCACAACGACTCAACAATGTCATCAAGGACCCAGGCTCTTTCCATCTTTCTGCTTCATCTTGAACATGTTGTCTTTCACTTTCATACTCTCATCTCAGGGTTACAAGATGGCCTCTGTATTTCCAGATCTCTTTTCTACTTTCCAGACAGGAGAAATGGACAAGAGCATAGGGGCAAAAGACTCCCTTGGCAAATTTTGCCTTTTGGGGGGAATGGGTGCCCTCTGCAGGGACTTCTGCCAAAAACTCATTGTTCAGAACAGTATCCCATGGCCACTCTTAGCTGCAAGGAGGATGAGGAAGTGGTTTAGTGGGATAGAAAAAACAAATAAGAGTTGCAAAGATTCAGGAAATAAAGAAGGGAGAACAATCAAAGCTGTAGGACTCACATATATGAGGTGAGAGAGCACATGGTTTATTTGGGAATTGTCGAGCAGTTCAGAAGGGAGGGAGAGGAGGGAACCAGAAGGGGCTATGGGAGAGGTGAGATGGAAGAGGTAGGCAGGGCTGAAACATGCAAGACTTTGATGCCATGCAATGGATTTGGACTTTATCCTGAAGATCCTTGTAATAGTGAAGATCAGATTTATATTTTATTTTATTTATTATTTTAGTGAGGAGGATTGGCCCTGAGCTAACATCTGTGCCACTTCCTCTATTTTGTATGTGGGATGCCAACACAGCACAGCTTGATGAGCAGTATATAGGTCCATACTGGGGATCTGCACCTGCAAACCGCAGGCTGCCAAAGCAGAGCATGTGAACTTAACCACTACACCACTGCACCAGCCCCATAGATTTATATTTTAGACAGATCACTCTTTATGATGAATGGGGAATGGATTTTAGGAGTGCAAGATTAGAGGAAGAGAAATCTTCAAAGTGATGATGGTAAAGAATGATGACCTGCTAGTGGGACAGAAAGATGTGAACAGAATCTGGAGGTATGATAGGACACACCTCCTCTGAAAGGACTTTCCTCACCACCCTATCCAAAATAGCAGCTGCGCCAGACTATCTGTTAATAAGTCCTCCCTTCTTGCTCTCACCCGTCTTCCAGGGCTACAAGAATGGGAACCACATTTTCCAGATTCCCTTGCCATTAAGTTTTCAAAGTTACATTCTAACCCAGTTCCTCTTCATTCCCAGATTATGGCAAACATATTCCTGGATGGTCTCATGGTTTCACATCATCTCCTAATCCAACCTTCATACCACTTCAAGGGTAAACATCACTTCATAACAAACACTTCAATCATAAATATTGCTTACCAACGCAAGATGCAAAAACAGCTCATCTCAACTGTACAACAATGGAACAAGCTACTTGCAAAGTAAGCAATTCTCACCATTGCTATGGACACCGCTTATTTAGTATTTATTCTGTCGCCTCTCATTACCATCTGTATATGACTCATTTTTTTCTCTACTAAACTGCCATTTCCATAAGAGAAATGCTGCAGATGGAAGAGTTCTTTATCTTTTTCTATTGAGTCATGCCATGTCTCAGTTGCTTAGCAGGCTAGAAAACTAAAAGGCAAGAAATAAATCAAGAAATATTTGCAGCATATATGACAGATACAGGTCTTATATGATATACAGAAGACTTTTTATAAATCCAAAATAAAATAAATAAACACTCCAAAAGAAAAATGGTAAGTAAACGTGAATAGGCATTTTGCAAAAGAAATTGAAGTGGCTAAATACAATTTTTAAAACTAAACTTGCTAGTAATCAAATAAATGCAAATTAGATTAAACATCTTTTTTAATATATGAATTGGGCAAAGGTGAAACGAATTACAATAGCTAATATTTATAGGGTATTTACTATGATCCAGGTTCTCTTCTAAGTACTTAACATGAATTCATTCTTTTAATCTTCACAACAAGCCCTGTGAGGAAGTTGCTATTATTGTCCCCTATATTTTACAGATAAGGGAAAAGGCACAGAGAGGTTAAGTAACTTACCTGGATTCATACAACTAGATAGTGCTGAAGACAGAATTTTATTCAGATACTCAAGCTCCATAATCCCCTTCTAGCTATTTCACCCTTTGTCTCTAGAAGATTAAACATTTATTACATGTTTTCTATTTGCCAAGTATAGTGTTAAGTGTTGTGCATAGATTACTTTACATGACCCTTACAAGAGCCCTAGAAAGGATTTATTTCTATTTTTTCCAGTTTACAGACTAACAAAACTAGTCTCACTAAACTAAGAGGAACTGAGAAACTTAGCCAAATTAACAACTAGTAGATGACAGAACTAGGTTTGTTTCCACAAAAGCCTATACCCAGTGTTGTCAAGAGTTTGGGAGAACAGGCGCTTTCATGTACTGGTGGAAATGTTAGATGGCACGACCATTGTGGGAGGCAATTTGGCAAACATCATTTGCTTTTGCAGTTTACCATTGGCTAATATAGTCTTTCAACCATATTTCCTTTAGAAATGACTATGTACAAAGATTCTTCTAGAAAGGTATTTAATAAATATTATTTATAATTTGGGCTAGAGAAGGAACACAATACAGCTATTAAAAATGATGTTATAGCAGAAGATTTTCATGACATGAAAAAAAGGGTTAATGATATGTTGCATAAGGAGAAAAGGCAGACCACCAAACAGCAGGCACCATTTGATCTCATTTTTAAGAAATTGTGTAAACCAGAGTTGATTAACTAGACAGTTAGACAGCAGATAGATGGCTGACTAGTTTGCTATACGTACCTGGATATTTAGATACATAGAGTTATCAAGATAGATAGCTACAGCTAGATTTTTTTTTTAATATTATGGTTACCTCCATATAGTAGGATTTCAGGTGACTTTTTTCTTCTTTGTATTTTTCTGTATGTTTCCAATTTTCTCTTTTTCCACTTGTAATAGGAAGAAGAACATGTCAATTTTTTTATGTGGTTCTACAGCATAAACCAAAGAAGGTGTCTCAGGCTCTTACAAAAGTAATATTTCTACCTAAAGTTCAGAGACAAGGGCAGGGATTACAGTGCTGGGGCAGACAGAAGCCAAGAATAATGGTTCATATTCCCCACAGGCCAGTTACAGAAAAGATTAGTCCTTCCTCACAAACCCAGGAAGAAAATTCTCTAGACTCCAGATCTCTTCTCATTGCAGGAATCCAGACAATTCTCTCTTGTGCTAAAATATTGGCTTTTCTTTTGCTGGTGTTCCTCATAGACCACGCCCCACTCTGGTACTAATGTACCTTCTTGTCTGATGAACCAGGTGACTTGGTTAACACTTTTTATTTGCTGACTACATAAAGATGACTTTGTTAAAAAGATAAAAGGTATCTCTCATAGGTGCAAGACTGAGAACAGCCACAGGCAGATTTTGCTCAAACACCTGTTTCATTCTTCTGGGTCTCCATAGACTGGCTCTCTCTGATTCTCTACCCCACCTTAGAAGATGGCCCCAAATTCACAGCCTCAGGATCAATCCCATCAACCTGCTGGAGAAAAGCCAATTGGCTCAATTTGGCTTAGGCATCCATCCTTGTTGTCACAGCTAGGCCAGCATGTGGGTTCCAGGATGTACCCATGCAACCACCCTGTGACCCTGCAGATGGAGGGTGTGGTTCCCAGAGACAGGGGAGATGCTCAAAGCTGAGCAGACCCTCCAAAGAGGTATCCTCTGCTAGTCCACTCTGCCATCTTTCCTGGCTGCAAGACCACTTATCTGCAGTTAGGATCCCAAAAGCTAGCATCCAGCAGCAGTCTTGTCAGTCAATTCATCGAGAAGGGCAGGACCAACCTTGCCTCTCTCTTCTTTTCTATCTTCCTCAGCACAGCACATCGGAGAGTTTGAATACTTATTGTCGGATTGCCTGAGAGAAGTGTCAGCCTTCAACACAAGCTAATAAAGTGGTGTAAACACCCTAAGACTAGCTTCCAAGTGATGAAGCCAAACAAACATTCTGCTCCAGAAACAGAACCAAGGAGAGCGGTGGGTTTTAAATTGTGGGTTAGTGAGATTTCTAAGTAGAACTCAATTTACTGTGTGTGTGTGGGCATTTTCTCCTCATTGGCCAAAGTAAAGAGATGAGAGACTAGAAATCACCTCTATTTTAACAGCACACAGTTTTCCATGCTGGAAGCCTATTAAAAAGATATTTCCGTCCATAAAATAAAGGAGCAATGTTTGCATAGGAATGCAAACAGAATGGAATTTAGATCCCATCTCCTCAGGCCTACTGATACTGAGCTCAGATACATTAAGAGAATGCCATTTGGGATCTTGTTTTAATTGGATTTTCTAATCTTCCATATATTCTAATGAGCTTGGGGGGAAAAATTCTTCAGTGTTTAGAATATAGCCTCTATCAAGATGATCCAAGAGTTTTCTTCTCTTTGGGTTGTTCTGGGTTGGGGAGTAATGGTGAAGAGGGATTTAGTGTGACTTTCCATCACCTTCAGGAATTTCCCAGCCATCAGCCTTCAGGAGGTACCTGTCCAAGCCTTTCGTTTCAGTCTCTGGAGAGCCATGTGTTATGAAAGACAGACCCAAAGGCCTTCAGTAAACATCTTTCTCAGAGAGCTCACTACAGTTCAATATGTTGTACCTGATGATGATTTAACAAGGATCTACAACTCCAATAGTGGCCAGAGGTTGTAGACCAGAAAGGCAGAGGGCTCTGCTGACCAGTAGCCACTCAACAAAGGGCACATTACCACAGGGATCTCTGACCCTCCATCCAGACCAGATGGACAGGAATGCCCAGCTCCTTAGCAATACTGTCTAGGAAAACAAATGTAAACACAACATTGACCACCTCTGACCATCGGTATTAGTTTGTTATGGCTGCCATAAAAAGTACCACAGACTCAGTGGCTTAACCAACAGAAATTTATTTTCTCACAGTCCTAGGGGCTGAAGTATGAGATCAAGGTGTTAGCAGGGTTGCTTTCTTCTGAGGCCTCTCTCATTTGCTTGCAGATGGTTATCTTCCTCCTGCGTCTTCACATGGTCTCCCCTCTGTACATGTCTGTGTCCAAATTTCCTCTTCTTCTGAGGACACGAGTCATATTGGATTAGGACCTGTCCTAATGACCTCATTTTCATGTAATCACTTCTTTAAAGACCCTATTCCAAATACAGTCACATTCTGAGGTACTGGGCATTAGGACTTCAACATACTAATTTGAGCCCATCACACCATCTAAAGGAAAAAGATGGAGTGTGCATACTTCCTCCAAAGCTCTCTGACCCCATTGGGGAGTCAGACCAGCACGGTTCTTACATGTACAAGCTCCAGACAGATAGCCTGGATCCTAATACTGCACATCTGGACACAAGCTGTGAGACTCCTCTCTGGGCCACAGTTTCTCAGATGCAAAATGGGGGTGGTTGTAATAGTACGTAAGTCCTATGACGTAGGATTGCCATGATAATTAAACGAGTTCACACATATAATGGGCTTAGAACAGCACCTGGCACAAAGTAAATGCTTAGTAAATATTAGTGAGTATTATTATTAATTGAGCCACTGGGCATCCCAGCTAATTACTGGCCTAGCCTGGGTGGGGATCTGTTGGATGCACTCAAAGCATCATTGAAGGTGCCCCCCAAGGGACCCTAACTGAGGATACTCTTGAACCCATGAGTCTGACCACAACCTGTCAGCCATAAATTTGGGAATAAATACCCATCCACCTCCCAGAAGCCTCAGCCAGTTCACTTTTTTAACTTAGGCTCCCGAGTACTTAAGGCTTTTGCTTGTATTGAATGAATTTGCATCTACTTGCAAGTCAGGTTGCACAGGTTGAATTGGCAGGCAATGAATTTTTCCCTTTGTTTTTCTTGTTCTCATTGAAGACTACAAAGAAAGGCGCAAACTAATCCTTGGAAGATAAAAGTCTTCAAGTGATTCTTCTTTTCTAGCCTATTTAGTCTTGCCTAAAGCTAATCAGCTTGCTTGTCAAAGCAGACCCTAAATCTGTGGAAATACCCGACAAGGAGGAATATATAAAGACAAACACCATTTTGCTCTGATGTGCTGGGTGTTTGTCATTTGAGGGTGCTGCATCTCCAGCTTTACAGGAACTACACCAGAGTCAACGGAATCCTTCACTTCTGTCACAGAAGTGGAGTGCCCTCCCTGACATCAATAGACATTTTTTTTTAGGACCTATTATGTGCATATCACTGCCCAGAGGTGGAGAATGAAGAAAATGTAGTGATGATAAGCAAGTCCCTCAAGGGGGCTGAGAGTATAGTGGGACAGACCTCCCCTACATCTTTATAAGAAGATGTGATAAATGCTGGAAGAATTATAACCACACTGCCAGGGAACTCTGAGAAGGCAATGCTGGTGACTGGTGATGAGGGAAGGCTGTATTTGGGGTGGGCCCTTTGAAGGATGAGTAGACAGATAGCAATGTGGAGATAAGACCTTCACAACGGAGCAAACAGGGTAAGTCAAAGGGGCAGAGGCACGAAAATTCCTGAGGGGATGAAGTAACATCATTGGGGCAGTGAGGGAAGGGTGAGAAAGGAGCCTGAAACCCACAAACACCGCCCATTTGGAACTTGTTCACTTTTAGGAACAGGCATCACCGGGCATGAACACAGAGACCAAGCTCACCTGCCTTCCGCATTTAATACCGGTCCCCGTCCTCATTCCCATTTGCTGCTTGTGTTCCTAGTCTCCACCCGTACACTGGCTGTTGAAAAGCCTCCTAGAACATTTCTATCACTGCAGAAAGTTCTACTGGACAATGCTGTATGAGAGAATATTATTCAAGACAGCTAGAGCCTTTTGGACAGGTTTGGAACAAAGCAATTCACAATCATTGCTAAGGGAAGTTAAAAATCAGAAGCATGACAGTCATTTAATGTCCGATTATTTTTGCCTTTGCCAACCCGAGGGAGGACCTGATTTAGACCATGCTGTTGTTAACATCTTCAGTCTCAAATACTTCTTCAGGGTTTCAGGTAGCCTTCGGTAACTTAACCATTATTTAGAACCTAGCCATCTCTGTGCTATTGATCCCATTTTTGTGTTGTGTATGAGGACAAGCCCATATGTATGTTCCATCTCAAAAAAAGAGTTTTTAGTTCCTTAAATGCAAGGATTTATTCTTATAAGTTTTTATATCCCTAGTGCCAAGCCCAGTGCTTTGTACATAGAATATGCTCAGAAAACACCTGTTGGTGAATAGTGGCATACAAGGCTCTCTATGACCTAGACCTGCTTTCCTTTCAAGCCTCATCACTCCCACTCCCAGACCTGCTCTTTACAGTTCAGTTCTTCTGAGCTCCAGGCAGTTCCCCCCAATGCTCCAGGTTTTATACACTCCCAGGCCTTTGTACACATGCATCCCATCACCCTTCACCTTGGTTTGGCCAGCCCTTGCTCATCCTTCAGGAATCAGCCTCCACTCCCCGTTCCTCACCTTGTGTGACCTCCAGGCCCCGTTAGCTGCCCCTTCCAGAAGTTCCCTCAGCATGCCCTTCTGTAGCGCCCATCACTCGATGTGTGATTGCCAGTTAGCTGTCTGTGTCCTCTGCTACATCATGAGCTCTGTGAGGGCTGGAACTACAGCTTGTGTGTGGTTGTATGCCCAGAACTGAGGATAATGTCTGGCACAGAAAAATCACACAAATATTCATGATAAAATAATTGAAAATTTTTTCAGAGTTTTATTGATCTTCAGTGACAAGTTAATTTTAACTATTTTATCTATTACTTTTTATAAAATTTTACTTCTTTTGTGGCATTTCATAAATATTTCAACAACCATTTATATTCTTTCAAATAGGGAAAAAAGGGTGCTATCTTGAAGTGTTATGCTAACATGCTTAATGAGAAAAGGGATGTCAGCCTCTATGTCAGACCCTTGAGATATCTTAAAAGGTTGTTTTTCCACTCCAGCCCAGATGGTCACAGTGACCCTAAAGACAGCCTGTGCAACACCTGTGCCTAAAAGCACAGCTCCTAATAGCTCAACATTGTTGCAGGGTGATGCTTTCCTCCAAGGAAGCAATGAAAGACAGCATGGGCAAGCTGTGGAGCAGGCTTGCTATTCTCCTCAATTTGGTGACATCTATTTGGTACCTATCTGTACCCAGCATTGTGACGGGCAGCAAGGATACAGTGAAAACTAAGACAACACACAGCTGCTGATCTCCAGGAACTCACCTGCTCGTGTGGTGAAGCTGGCAAACAAACAGCAGTGCAACAATGTCAAAGAAACACACGTAACTCAGGTGTGGGAAAAGTTAACTTTAAGTTGTTGTGAGGGAGAAGGATGGTGAATTAGAACAAGCTTCTAAAGGTGGGGAGAAAGATATTTCAGGGAGAGGAGACAGCATGTGCAAAGATTTGGGATATGAATGTGGTAGTATTAAATGGCATATTAAGCAGATGCATGTCATTTCTAAACGGCCCCCAAATCCCATTAAAATGAGAAAATTACATAGCATGAGAACAAGAAGGGTACCACCAGCACATCAGGAATTTTGAGAATTTTGTGAATGTATGCACCCACCCTTAACTGTGGGCCTTCAGATGCTAGAACTGGGGATGCAAAAATTATATTAAAAATTATTTAGGGGCCGGCCCCAGGGTGTAGTGGTTAAGTCCAGCATGCTCCGCTTTGGTGGAGCAGGTTTGTGGGACTGGATCCCCAATTTGGATCTGTACCACTTGTCAAGCCATGCTGTGACAGTGACCCACACACAAAATAGAGGAAGATTGGCACAGATCTCAGCTCAGGGCTGATCTTCCTCAAGAAAAAACAGAGGAAGACTGGCAATAGATGTTAGCTCAGGGCAAATCATCCTCAGCAAAAAAAAAAAAAAAAGAAAAGAAAAGAAAAGAGGAAAATGTTGGCAACTCATCACAAAAAGCTAATAAAGAAATATTTAATTTTTTTTTTTTTTTTTGAGGAAGATCAGCCCTGAGCTAACATCTGTTGCCAATCCTCCTCTTTTTGCTGAGGAAGGCTGGCCCTGGGCTAACATCCGTGCCCATCTTCCTCCACTTTATATGTGGGATGCCTACCACAGCATGGCTTTGCCAAGCAGTGCCATGACCACATCCAGGATCCGAACTGGAGAACCCTGGGTTGTCGAAGCGGAACGTGCGAACTTAACCACTGTGCCACCAGGCCAGCCCCAAAGAAATATTTAAAATTTGCTCGGCAAAACTTAATACCTAATTATATTTGACTTTTATCAATATTAAAAATTATTTTACATCTCCAGAATATTCTGCAAAACTAAAAAGGAAAGAAAACTGGCTCAGAACCACTGGAGAATAAAAGCAAACTAACCCAGAAGCTGGAAAGTTTTTAACTAAAGGGATTAACAAAAACCTAGGTCATGAGACATTCTCTGGAATTGAATTATCAGCCTCCTCTATGGGAAGAGGTGGCTCTGCAAGACCTTTCCTGTAGCCTTCCTTGCCCCAAGCTTCCTCTGCAGACATAATCATTCTCAGTTTCCACAAACCTTTTCAAAGAACTAGAGAGCTATTCCTGCCAGATAGAGGCACATGGTATCACTTCAACAGACCAGTCATAATAAGGCTTTTTGAATTACTCACTAGGCTGTGGGTGGGTTAAGAACTGATAGTCTGAGTTCCTAGACTTTCTAACGGGAGACAGCCAACTGCAAATACTTGATTCCCCTTTCAAGTGGCTGATCCTCTCTGGTTTCCTTTGGGTCTCTCCCATTTCCATTCTGGGTAGCAAGCTCTGCTGGCAGGCATGGTAATTAGGTGTGATTTAAGTGCTGCATAATTTGTACAATGCTATAAAATGCCAACGCAAAATCAAGGGAGTTTGGTCAAGAGGAAAATTTATTTTGGAAAAGAGGAGAGGGGGAGCAGGTGGCACTAGGCCATCTGCTTCAGAAGGGATAATTAGGATTCTGGTTTTGCTGAGAACATTTTTAGAAAAAGCATTGCAAGGGTTGCTGAAAAGTAGCATCAATTCTGAGAAGGAAGTAGGAAGAGAGAGCAAAGGCTGGGCAGGCTGAGCTCTCCAGATTAAACCAATGCGCAGTTAACCCTGAAAATGAAAACTTCCCAAAAAGACTCAGCCAGGAGGAAATCCTGCAAGTATAAAGTAGCCACCAAAGTGGAAAGGATGACCTCAGCTCTGATATATTGTCTCTTTTATCCATTGCTATTATCCAACATCTTTCAACTCCTGGAAGCAGAGCAGCGTTAGAAGAGTCACAGACCAAGAAGTTTTAAAAATATGAGGATTTTCTTCCTTCTCAGTCTCTGGCCTCTGGTTATGTGGCCATTTGTGCCTCTACACCATCAAGACAAAGGGTTTGGGCATATAATTCCTTAGCTGTAAATATCCAGGGAGAAAGAGATAAGCTCTTAAAAGTCTCAATGAAAGAAGAAAGGGAGGGAGGAAAGGAGGAAGGAAGGAAGCAAAGGGAAAGAGAGAGGAATAGAACAGAAAAAAAGTGCAAAGAAGAGTATTTTGTTGGGCTGTAACTTTTAGAAGGTATTGATTTATGAACAAACATCATGAATTTAGGTCAGTAAAGATGGGAGAAGGTTTCTATAAAATTACCAGTTCAAAGGTGTTTGTGCTATGTGATTTTTTTTTTAATTTTTTTTAAAAGATTTTTATTTTTTTCCTTTTTCTCCCCAAAGCCCCCCAGTACATAGTTGTATATTCTTCGTTGTGGATCCCTCTAGTTGTGGCATGTGGGACGCTGCCTCAGCGTGGTTTGATGAGCAGTGCCATGTCCGCGCCCAGGATTCGAACCAACGAAACACTGGGCCGCCTGCAGCGGAGCGGGCGAACTTAACCACTCGGCCACAGGGCCAGCCCCTGTGCTGGGTGATTTTTAATAAATATTGCAAACTTAGAATTTAATGCTTCAGTTTTAGTAGTTTCTGTAATATGAACTAAATCAGTCGATGTATTGCAATATTTGCCGGCATCTGTTATAATCACTGTAATTACCTTCATCTGTCAGTTGAAGGACAATTTCTACTTCATGCCATTATCCTTACACCGAAATAGCACAACACAAATTAGAAATTATATATTGACAAATTAGCATTCCCTGCCAGAATTTGGGTTTCTCATGTGAAAACTTAAGTGATAGAGTCCAAGTTTGATTAGAAGAGTTTAAACTTAACCTATAATGTGGCATGAAACGAAGTTTAATGGGTAATATTGAGTAGAGAAAAACCTCATGAATTCAGACTTTATTAATGTGGACTTTGCCATGCTCATATTTGCTATATCCATAAAAACATGTTTCCTAGCAATATGTTGTTATAAATTCAATCATACCAAGAAGCAGCTTCCTAATGCTATATTTAAGGGCCTTAAGGGTTTTAAAAGCATGAACTTAAATATGTTTTATATGCTACCGTAGATTATACCCTGTCACAAGAGGCCTGCTTGAAAATAATATTAGATCTACTCCCATCTAATACATCTGGAAAAATATACCATACTAAAAGGTAATGTCTTTTCTCCTTTCCCTACTTGAAAATACTCATATTCAAACGTTACAGAGAAAGGGTTAATTGAAAGAAAAAAATATAGTAGTATCTTCATGTACATAATAAACATATAGTCTGCTTTTTTACATCCTAAGACAGAGTCTCAAGCCAGCCCGGATGGCCTAGTGGTTAAAGTTCGGCACTCACCACTTCAGCGGCCCAGGGTTTGCATCCCGGTCGGGGAACCACACCACCCGTCTGTCAGTTGCCATGCTGTGGAGGTGGCTCATGTGGAAGAACTAGAACGACTTATAACTAGGATATACAACAATGTACTGTGGCTTTGGGGAGGGGGAAAAAAACAGTCTTGCCAAATCTCATTACTTCTACTTGTCCTTTAGTGTATATTTTTTTAGAAAGGGGGTAAATGGGAAAGCTCTCTTTTCTCCCTAACTTGGAATTCTTTGTGTCACTGGTTGGCTTGAAATCTACTTTTGTCGAGTGCCTGATCTACTGATGTCTGGATAATTGCATAAATGTTCTTTTAATCCCCTTAACTCGAAGCAGAAATGCCTCTCATCTCTTCCCAGTGCTTCCTTATCCTACTCCTCTCTTAAGGAGTCTAAGTCTCCCTATGACCCTTTATATACAAAAGCAGTCAGTGTGTGCACTTCTCCAGAGAACTACTGCACAAATTGTAGTGAACCCTCCTTAAATCACCCTGGTTTATGCAACATAAATAATTCCAAGTCATAAAATCTTAGCATCAGAAAGGATAGCATCCAATTCAAAAATTCCACCTTATAGCTGAGGAAAATGAGTCCTAAGAAGGTGAAGTGACTTGCTCAAGGCCACGTATCTCTTCTTGATAGTATTGTTAAGAAATGCGGAAATTCACTATGCAAAATTATGTCTATCAGCCTACTAATTCTTTTCATATTAGAAAATAATAAAATAGCATTAATTTTCTTTTCTAGTTTAGGCTTCACATTAACTCATACGAGCTTTCTCCTTGATTCCTCTGTGAACCCATAAGCTTTTATTCTATGAATGGTAAAGTTTTCTTAAGAAGGGAAATTCTCAACCTATTTTCCCACATTTTGGCCTTGGCCCATAGTATGGAACAAACGTTTTATACTCATCCTCTGGCCCCCTCTCCACTTACTTCCTAGCCCTCTCCACAGGAGAAGGGGTTGTCTCTCTTACTGATCAGAGCCTGATGTTCATTAGGCCACATTTTGCCAGATGGTTGTGTTACTGGGCCTTAAACAGGAATAGCACTACTCTTTGTTTTTTTACTTCCAGCACCATAAGCAGTAGGCTCAGCTCACTGCGTTTTGAACTCCCTAGTGCCCATCAGTTAGAAAGTAAGAGCCTTATTTGTCACCTGTGGAAATGCTCATCCATCTCCTCTCTTCTCCCACTGGGCAGCCTGACTTAGGCTGCTAACCTGGCCTTGAGCCAAACAGCATAAACCCACGTTGGGCTACACACTGACAGTAAATATGCCCCTTGTTAATGTCTAGCTTCTTTTCTCCTGGCGTTAACAGGTGTGCTTTTGATTAGCCTGTCCTTGACTCATAATTCAAAGAGCCCCTCTTCAGGTTGGGAATGGGAGGAGAAAATAAGCAAAGATTCAGAGGGAAAGAAGTAGAAGATGGCGTTTCAGCTCACGTTTACGGCATGTGGCCTGCCCAACTTATTTCTACCAGAGAAGCCCCACATGGGAGAAGGGGGGACAGGAGGAAGAGTGGCTGGGTATTGGTTCTTTACCAAGCCATATTACTGCTAGTAACACTGGCAATGTGTTTCCCATGTGGTCCTTGTTCCTTTTACGTGTAGATTCCCAGGAAGGAACCCCAAAGAGAAGATGAGTGGGTGGGAGGGTTCAAGGACCAACTCTTACTCCAAACCCACCAAACAAATACCTAACTCCATATCATCATAGAATAAAAAAGATCCGGGTCATCTTCCAGTGACAAATCTACCTCAGCTCCTGAAAGAAGGCCATCTATAAGATGGCCTCCCTTCCCCAAGATCTCTGCTCACTGTTTCCTGAAGCCATTTAAGCAAACATGGAGACAAATGCCTGTGTTTCCATTTGGTTCATTCCTGATCATTTCCTCTGACAGAAACACTCCAGTGGCTTGGACTCGTTGGTCAGTTTACCAGAAGGAAAAAAATACCTGATCATGCCTGCCTCAGGCAAGACTTCTTCCAGAGGGAAAGAGAAGAACCACTTGAGGTGAAACTACATTGAGAAGTTGACCTGGATAACCCCTAAGGTCCTACCACCAAAAATCAATCTTCTAGTTCTAATTCAGTCTGTGCCTAATTTAATCGAAATGTATATACGTAAGTAATGATATTTTTTTAGACAGAGAAATAGAAACAGAAGTGATGTTTATAAACATCAAAATATGGAATCCTTGGCAGATGCACCAATGGAGCAGGGCCACCAGTAGCTCTTGGCTCTACTGAAAACCACAGTCTTCAAAGTAAGGAATAGAGTTGGTTAACATGCTCTTAAGTGCAGTAGAGTGAAGTGGAAAGAGCACCAGACTGTTAGGAAACCCAGGTGCTAGTCTTGCTGAACTTTTGACTAGCCATGAGACCTGGGGCCAGCACAACTTCTCTGAACATGTTATATGTGCTTCATCTGCAAAATGAAGGAATGAATAACATGACTGCTGGGTCCCTTCCAGCCCTAGGACTCCATGTTGTTAATAAAATGCCCCTTCATTAGAGATAATGAGAAGATACTGCCTGTTTTTTAACCATGAAATATACACCTAGAAGTGGCACGATTTACCCTCAATTTTTGAAAGAAGCAAACACAATAAAAATAGTTTGTCAGAAAAGATTGAAATTCAATCCATTAAAATAATTGCTTCCTGTATTCTAAATTCAAAATAGATTGTTTCAGTCCATTATGAGTGATTTCAAGAAATCTTACATTAACAACAATTTGGCCCTTTTCCTGAAAAATCCTGGTTCTCATATCTTTGTTCTGTAAGAGCAATTAACATTCCTCTCAGTGGTAACATCAGCAGCAACTTGGGACCATAAGTAACCAAGGACTCCATTTTCATTTCTAAGAATACGAAAGATGGAAACCCAGGGGTTTGGGCAGAAGCTGGAAAATAGCAGAGATGTTGATTGTGTTTTTAAAATTCCAATTTCATTTCCAAGTGCAGAATGTGCCCAGAAGCAAGACTCAATGCAGCAACCTACAGCAAATGTCCATAATTACTTCTTTTCCAGGCTCCTTCAAACATTAGCAATCTGGAGGCTTGGTCCATAAAACTGGCCAGAAATCACTCCAAATCATTTTCTAATCATTTACTTGAAAAGCAGGCGTAAGTTACACCCTGATATGACTCCCCTAAATAATTATTCAACAGAGTGAGGCTCTGACCTCTGAAATCCTCTAGGACCAATGAGATTTCAGAGGCAGCAATGAAGCTAAAATTTTGTTTCCCTTGAGATCTAAATGGCAAGGTTCTCTCTGCTTCCCTTATTTTATACACCAACATGGAGTACTTATTGCCTTCTAAGCTCTGGGGCAGTCCAAACATAAAACAGTCTGACTTATTGCCTCCGCTATTACGAACATATTTGCCAGACTATGTGTCCCAATTTGTAGACTGAAAAATTGGATATCCTGAGGACTAGACCTACCATAATTTGTCCTCTGTGCATTCACATGCTCTTCCTTGCTCTCACTCCTTTTATCCAGGCTGGTACCCATCAAATAGCCGTGGCATTTCTTCAAATAAAATTTACAATGGCCAAGACCTCAATTTGGTTTTTGTCAAAAGATTCCTACAAATACTAATCAATAACACTCAAAAAAATAAAAGAATGTATTTTGTCTCCAGGAGTCTCTCTGAAATGTCTATTACTGGAATAGAAGTAAACATTTCATGGAGAGTTAAAGAAATGCCCTGTCTAGCATTGTCAAACATTGCAGTATGGGGAGAGAGGGAGAAGGCTCGGACACAGGGATACAAGATGAAGAAGGGAAAAAGAGATCAGAGTGATGCAATTTATCTTGGAGAGAAGGAACTTTTTAAGATCCTTTTACATTTTCATAAAACATTATCTTAGGAACAAGATCACCAATGGGGCAGATAATCCAGCCACAGTCTACAAGGATGTACTTGGCAGAAGCCAAGCAAGAAATTCCCCTTAAGGGAAGCCAGTGCTCTCCTCAGGCAGACAGGGTGTGCTGGACACCCGCAGCAAGACATCCGAGAGATGCTCATTCCATCATCTTCCTGCCACTAGCTCCTCTTCAGAGGCTAAAGAGGCAGTTCTGCAGCTGCTACTTTCCCAACCCAAACTCCGTGCAAACAGTCCCTTGCCCTATAGTAGGCTGGGCCATTTCACCTATGATGTAGAGGAAGCCACCTGCTTTAGGACTTCCCTCCTTCCCCCCACCAAACCTGAGCAAGAGCTCAGTGCAGGCAGGAAGTAATTATTGGAAGGACAGATGCGCTCTCCCCCGACGCACCGACGCAACATTTTCACACTGTTGAACAGCAATAAGCAACAAGAATAACAGAGACAAAGAGATGAATTCTCTTTCTATAAATAAACATAGAAATCTGTTCCTGGACTCTAAACTCACAAAGGTGCAATAGACACACCAGGTTCCCCTTTATTCACCAAGAAAACCTTGGCATCACATAAAGACTATTTAGTGCTTGAACAGAAGACAACTTCAAAGCTCTTTTAAATGTAAGTTAATGTTAACACTGGAACAATTCAGGAACGTGTACTCTAGTCCACGGCATGGAAGAAGAGGAACTTTCTAGCCCTTTCTAGTTTTCATAAAAACATTTTCAGATCCACCCTATCAGTACCTTATTTTAAAATGTCATACAGAGTCCTCTTGTGTGCCAATCTGGCCTACTTACATCTGGTATATCCAACTCTGTCTTTAGTTTTAAATCTGACCCTAAAACATCTTATGGTTTTGGTAAAGCCACAATTGTCAAGTGGTTTATCTTGATAATGGACAAAACCACCCGAGGATGGAGTTGGTCAAGTGAGTGCCACGGAGACGCGATCCTGACCAACATCAACTTGGTCTTACCAGTTATGCTAGATCCACAAAGCCTTTGGCAGCCCCATCCACGGGTTTTTCTTCTTTCTTCTTCCTTTTTTTGCATTTTATTTTTAAAGTTGTTTAGGCACAGACACACATCTATAATTAAATGCACAAGTGTATCATATCAGCCACGTTGGGGTTTTTGTCTTCTTTTGCAACCCTGCTCCTCTTCTTCCTTAGGGCTCCACCTACATCATGGCCTCTTTCCCCAAACACGAATCTCCTGGTAACAACCTCACATATGGTGTTTGTTTTACAAAAATGGGATTATATTTTAAACTCTTTTCTACATCTTGCTTTTCTGACAAATCACGTCATGGAAATCTCTTCAAGTTGGGCAATGGAATTATAGATTTATTTTGCTTTGCTTTTGCTTTTACCTTTTTAATCCCTGCATAAGATATCATGGTATGGATGAAATACAATAATTGATGAAACCACTCCTCTCCCAATAAACATTCACCTTGTTTTCCATGCCGTAAATCTGCATTAGTCAGAGTTTTCCAAAGAAACAGAACCAATAGGATGTACAGAGAAAGAGAAAGAGATTTATTATAGGGAATTGGCTTATGCAATTATGGAGACTAAGAAATCCTAACATCTGCAGTCAGCAAACTGGAGACCCAGGAGAGCCAATGATGCAGTTCCAGTTCAAGTCTGAAGGCCTGAAAATTAGGAGAGCTTTTGGGGTAGCTCCAGTCCAAAAGCCAGCAGAGTCGAGACCCAAGAAGAGCTGACGTTTCAGTTGAGTCTGAAGGCAGGAAAAGACCAATGTCCCAGTTCAAGGCATTCAGGCAGGAGGAATTCCCTCCTACTCAGTCTTTTCGCTCTATTCAGGCCTTCAACTGATTGGATGAGGCCCACGCACATTGGGGAGAGCAATCTGCTTACTCAGTCTACTGATTCAAATGCTAATCTCATCCAGAAACATCTCCATGGACACACCTAGAATACTGTTGGATCAAATATCTGGGCACCCCACAGTCCAGTTAAGGTGACACATAAAATTAACCATCACAATATCTTTACAAACTAGTGGTTTGAATTTTTTATAGGATAAGGTCCCAGCACTGGGATAAATGAACAGAAAGACATATGTAATATTAATGGTTTAGACAGTTGGCTTTTCACAGACTATAAATTTTACATTTTTCCAGCATTATATAAGAGGACTCTTTTCTCCATATCCCACCAGCAATAGCCGTTATTATTCTTTTAAATTTTGGCTATTTTATATCTCACTGTTACTTAAAATTGGATTTCCTGAACACCAGTACCTTTTAATATGTTCTCATAAAGTTTTGGCCATTTGGAATTATTCTTCTGCCAATAGTCTCTGCATATCAATTGCCTTTTTTTTTTTTGGTGAGGAAGATTCACCCTGAGCTAACATCTGTGCCAATCATTCTCTACTTTGTATGTGGGATGCCACCATAGCATGGCTGATGAGTGGCATAGGTCTGCATCCAGGATCCAAACCTTGAACCCAGGCAGCTGAAGCAGAACACGCAGGACTTTAACCACTCAGCCATGGGGCCAGCTCCTCATTTGCCCATTTTTCCACTGGGTAGTTTGTCCCTTCTTGACAATTTGTAAGAATTGTTTGTATATTATTAGATGTATGGCTATTAATCCTATTTTTTTCACTGAATTTTTTCTACAACCATCATGTACTTGTTTCTGTTTCATTTTGGTTGGTAATTTTTTTTAAACAGCTTGTGAGTTTCCAGTCTTGATTAAGATCTCCCCTGCAACCAGACTGTACAAGCGAAATCCCAATTTCTTTTTTTGCAAGATTTTCATTATTCTGTGCATATGAAAGGGATCCAACTTTGCTTTCCTCCAGATGGGGAATGAGGAATCCCAAGATTATATTATCAAATCTAGCCTTTTCTTGTTTTTTTTTCCTTTTGGGGGGGAGTTGTTTTTGTTTTTAGGATCTTTTAATAACCATTTCTATTTTATTTTATTTTGTATTTTTCCCAGTTTTATTGAGATGTAACTGACGTACAACACTATAAGTTTGCCGAGTACAGCATAATATTTCACTTACATATATTGTGAAATGGTTACCACAATAAGTTTAGTTAACATCCATCATCTCATATAGATACAATAAAAAAAGGAAAAGAAAAATAAAAATATGGGTTTTTGTCTTTGCAATGAAAACTCTTAGGATCTACTCTCAGCAACATTCATATATACCTCACAGCCATGTTAACAATAATCATCATCTTGTAAAGCTTTTCCTGTTGAATTAAAATGCTGCCTCTGGAATACATTAACTTTTCACATAAATCAAGCTCTTTCTGGATTATCTATTCTGTTCCACTAATCTCTTTGTCTACCTCGGGCCAGTAATACATTGATGTAATCTCATTGCCTTAAAAGTAGGTGGTCATGTCTGCTGTGGGAAATCTTCATTTTTCTTTTACATATATTTCTTGGCTATTCTAAAATATTCATTCTTCCATATACACTGTAAGATTATTTTGTCTAGTTCTCAAGACAAAAACTCTGTTGGGATACCAACAGGAATTCCTAAAGTTTGTACATGAATTTTGAAGAAATCACTTTTTTTGTACTAAATATTTTCCTTTGAAAAAAGAAAGTCCTTTGAAACGTCCAGAGATTGTTGTGTCCCCCTCAATAAGGTTTTAGTTTTCTTCATATAGGTTCTGCGCCTTTCTTAGCATCCTTGTAAATATGTCATAGTATTTAAAGTTACAAACAAATTATTCCTTTTCCATTTCTGTCTGCTTACATGTAGAAAAAAAGACGTGTTTTGATTTTTGTATATGTATCTCATTCCAGTGACCTTACAAATTATCTTATTAACATAAGTAGCTTTTTTAACACCTAAAAGCAAAGATTTGGGGTTTTGAAAGGTTAAAAAAAAGCATATCACCAATTAAAAAATCAATCTAGTATCAGTAATTTCTTTTCTTGACCTATTTCATTCACTAGAATCTCCAACACAATATTGTACAACCATGGTGAGAATATTCCTTTTTAGCTCCTGATCTGAACAAAAGTAGATTAAGTGTTTTGCCACTTAGAATAATATTTTCTGGTGGTTTTTGGTGAATGTCTCTATTGTATTTAGGTTATTTACTTCTATTTCTATTTCTATATTATATCTTGGCTTTCTTTTATAGGAATTTCATAAAATGCACTTTCAAAATCTATTAATATAATCGAATGATTCTCTTTTTTTTTTTGGCTGATATAACGAGTTATATCGATAGATATCTTTATTTCCATCCATTCTCGCATTCCTAAAATAAATCTAAGTCACAGTGCAGTATTCTTCTAAAACTTCACTAGATTTGGGGCCAGCCCGGTGCCATAGTGGTTAAGTTGTGAGCTCTGCTTTGGCGGCCCAGTGTTTGTGGGTTCGGATCCTGACAATGGACCTACCACTGCTCATCAAGCCACACTGTGGTGACATCCCACATAAAGTGGAGGAAGATTGGCACAGATGTTAGCTCAGCAACAATCTTCCTCAAGCAAAAAGAGGAAGATTGGCAACAGATGTTAGCTCAGGGCCAAACTTTCTCACACACACACACACACACAAACTTCACTAGATTCTATTTGCTGTTTATTTTTTTGCAACAATATTCATAAGTTAGATTGGTTTATTTTTTTAAATTTCCAATTATACCTCCTTTATTAGAGTTGAGTATTAAAATTAAGTTGGCTTCATTAAGTGAATTCAGATATTTTTCATATCTTTCTATGACCTAGAAGAGTTTAAATAACATTGCAACTATCCTTCTTTAAATATTAGATAAATCTGAGTCATGAGCCCATTTAGTCTTGGGGCCTCTTTTCATTGGGAAGTCTCTCATCAAGTCTTGATTTCATCTCTGCTCTTCACACTGCTGCTGCCCCAGGGCTGAAGACTGCTTCATCTTTCTGGATCCACCGACAGAAAAAGCAAGGTTCTGTGCCCAATTCAGTTTCCCTACCACTTCATCTTCTTCTGAGTTAGTTCATTTTCTGTTTGTTTTGAGTCCTTTTCAAGTATTTTACTGAGATAGTGAATGTGAGTGAACCACTCTAGAGCATTACATATCTTCAAATCACTTTTGTTTCTTTCCTTGACGAGTGAATGATATCTTGGCTGGGAATAGGAGCCTTGTTTGGTATATTTTCTGTAGATTTTGTTCCAATATCCTCTAGCTGACAAATGAGAAGTCTCATGCCAATCCCACTTGATTCCCTCATAAGTAACTTGTTCTTCCTTTCTAAAAAGTTACAATATTTTTCTCTTTATTCTTAGAATTCAGGAATTTACCAGAATATGTTTGATCTTGCTGTTCCCATTAATCTGACCTGGAGCTTATCTTCATCCTTCAATATATAGAGTCAGGAAAGCCAGAAAATTTGCTTTCGTTATGTGTTTAATTATTGCCTCTTCTTCAGCTGTTCCTTCTTTCCCTTCTGTAAATCCTGTTACTTGCAGGTTAGCTCTCCTGGTTCTGTTCTCCTAGTCATTTTTTTATCCTTATGATTTTCATCTCCTTGTGATTTTGTTCTTCATGCTTTGGTCTTCCAAACCACCAATGTGGGTCTTAATAGTGACCATTAACTCTTTCAGTTATGTCTACTTAACTGATTAACAAGGAATTTTTTTCCATTAGAAATTCTTTTTGTGTTGCACTTAGATCTCTTATTACATCTCTGCTTGTTTCCGCCAGTAGCTCTATTTTGCTGAGATTGTGTTTCATTGGTTCTGACTCCTCTTGCTCTCTCTAGCTGCTGGCATCTCTCACCTACAGCTTCTTTTTCTCTGTTGGTTCCGTGGATTCAGGTCTGGTTAGTGACAGACAGGAAGGAGTCTCTTCTTCCAAGGCTGGCAGTACCAAAGTAGGTCCTGCTGAGGCTGTAGGAGGAAAGTGCCCAGCACCCCATCAGCCTCAGAAGAGAGAGGCCTTCCACTCACTCACCAATGAGGACTACACTAAGTTAAAGAAAATAATTCTTTCTAGGCCTTTGAGGCACCAGGAGTATGAGAAATATCCATAAGGCTAATGTCATCCTTCTTCCTTGGGGTACCGAGATCTCACTAGGCCAAGCCCTTTGCAGGACTGACCACCTTCCAGTCTCCACAGAACTCTGATGTTGTCCCAGAACTCTTGCCAAATCTGTGTCTAGTTCTGATTTAAAATTCCTGTCAGAGTTCTTCCCTTCCACACAGCCTCCAGTCCCATCTGAACACAGTGCTCATTGACTTCATCTGCCATTTAGTCCCAGAGATGCAGATACATTAGAATTGGGAGTGTGATGAAATTAACCACTCACAGGTTAATAAAACACGAAAACCTAAAAAAATACTTCATATGTCTCTCCTCCTCCCCTCAGCCTAGTTTCAACCAGAAAATCGCATGAGTGCCTGTTCCGCGGGCCTGCTGGAAAAAAAAAAGAGGAATAATCCAATTTCAGAAACACTTTAAATGATATTTTTCTTCAGTTCTGCAAGGCCTGCTCTGATTCTGTGGAGGCCTACAGCATGTAGGTCAGTTCTTATGTTCATCACTGTGTTCATTAAATACAGGAAACTGGGCCGAGAGGTAGATCCGAAGGAGAGGAGATGCTCCCCCTTCCCTCCTTTCCAGGTCCCCCTCGGTCTTCATTTAATTCAGCTACCATACCAAGAAAACTAAATATCATAAGGCAATAATCCTTGTGTGAGGACTAAGTTAGAAAATGAAGAAAAATATCACTGGTTCATGTTGTAATAAAGCAGAGCTATTGAAAAGGCTGCAGATTTATGGCAAACTCTCCTCTGAGGAGCCTAATGACCACTCAGCTTCTCCGTTCCCTTTTTATCAGCTATTGAAGTATGTTTGTGCAGCCTGAAGCTCCTGTCAAATCTCAGTTTAGCTCACTTCAAATCAAGCAAGCGAGAAAGTCACAGGATCCGAAGGTCTTGTGAAGTATCCGCAGGCTGCAAGGAGTAAGCAGGAATGGGCTAATACGAGGCATGTATCCATCTGGACCCAGAGGGAGGCTGTGACGGAAGGGGAAAGCTCTGGAATAGGAGGCTGCGCGGGTTCCCCACCTGAAGGGAGAGGCTAAAACGTCTGCCTCACAGGGCTATCTGATTGGTAAAGGCAAGTGCTTCATAAAGAGCCATGCAAAAGCGAGGGGATGGAGGGTAATCATTATCATCATTATCCCAAAGGCGTTTATGGGCTTCACTTTCCAGGTCGATGTGTCATTCAAGTCTGGGAAGTTTCAGAAAATACATTTCTTCACACCTTCATCTGTTTTTATAGTCCCTATTAGCAACAAGAGGCATCAGAGTGATTAAGCCAGTGTTACTATTAACAGTCTCTCAATGATTTATGACAGTGCAAACAGAAGCAGCATCTTATGGTCTTAGTTAACTGGATACATTGTGCAATAAAAGATATTATCTATAAGTAATAAACTTAAATCAATCCTGACTCTTAAAAAAAAAGACAAGAATAAAAGATCTTAACCAGTTCAATTATTTAGGAAAATACAGTTTTTTGTTTTGATAGCCTTCTTCTGTTTATTTGTTTATTTTCCCTAATGAAGGCCTTCTCTCTAGTTCTTTTGGTAGAGAAATAACAAGATTTTTCTTCACTAGAGTGCTCAGCAATTGTGAGATGTGTCAGCTTTGACTTATTGCCCTCCCACTAATAACAGAGGAAAGAGTCTTATCTCCAAAAGCCTAAAATTAGCTGAGAATTCTGGAATCACACTAATCTCATAAAACTAAACTCATAAACTGGCAACCCAGGGCAGTGGTTCAGAGACAGGCTTCCTTTCAGAGTCAGAGATACTTGAACTCTAACCATATTCTGCCACTTGATCACTCAAACTAGTGACTCAAATAATTTCTTCAACCTCTTTTAGCTCTAGTTTCCTCAGCTTTAGAACATGAGGACGTTCGGTAACTCACCAATGAGGACTACACTAAATTAAATAAAATAATTCTTAAAAAGTACCTATTCCAGCGTCTGACAAGAGCCAAGTACTCAGTAATTTAACAATAGTTTCTGTTAACAAGACTACATTTACTTCTATACTAAAATGCCTATCTTTTCTTCAAAGAAAATAAAATGCTGATGTAACCAAAGCTGGGGTTATAAATCTGGAGGCTATGCCTCAGAGGGAGGATTCCCACATCTGGCCGCTCATCAGAATTTTCTGATGAAGTGAGAATGCAGATGCCTCAGCCCGAGAGACTCAGAACCTCCTAGAAGAGGGGGTCATGACAAGGAGCTGGATCTATTAAAAATATCCCAGGTGGTCTTGATGAGCAGTTGTGTACGGGAACCACTGGCTTAGACAATTAGGGCCCCCCCAAAATTAGTCCCATTATATCAAAATCAAAAGCTAAAATAAATTAATCTCAATTTCATTTCCAGTTACGTGTCTAAATTCCCTTTAAACAAACTATTTAGGAGAATGCCTTATATATGTGTAGAAATGTGATAAAATAAATATAAATATGAAAAGGGAACAATATTCACAGAAGGAAAACACCCAAGGAAGCCAGAAAAGCCACAAATTGCCATAAATGAGCTCCATAAAACAGAACATATTGTGTGATGGAAAATGACCCAAACCATCCTTTAATTTCTATGTTATAGTTGGCTAAAATTCAGTAAAGGGTCCTCAGGGCTATTGCAACTTCCTGATGATACCCAGAAAAGCCTCCATGCGGCTGTGTAGCATCTCAAGAAAGGGTGGTGTATATGGAAAGTACATAGCTTCCTTTATAGTTTTCCCTTAATGCTGGTCCTTTCCTGCACATGCTGCCCACACAGCAGCCCAAGGCAATAACCTTGAACACCCTTGACTCCTCTTTGCCCTTCATCTGTCTCACCCAAACAGTGACCTACATCCTGTCTATTCCACCTTCTAGTCATCTTTTCCGTTGTCCCCTTCTCTATGATCACCATTGGCCTAAGAGAGCCCTTAATTTTCCCATCCCAGCTATTCCATTGCCCCTGTCAGACAGGACTCCACCAAGGGCCAGGATCCTGACAAGGAAAGACAAGCAACTCGTGGACACTGACGCTGGAGAGGCATAGATGGGACAGGTGTGTACAAAGGTCTTTGGGCCTGATCTGAGGCCCCAAAGAGAGGTCTACCTGGAGCATACTGGTCTGGAGGGTCTTGTGCCTTTTTATTGGACAAGTCATGAGAAGGGAGGATCATTATCCTTAACATCAGGGCCTCTGGCCAGAGGTCCTCGAAATTCTTATCCAAGAATAGAGAAAATGTACTATAGGTTAGTATGATACAATAGGCAAGATCCAGAACAGAGCAGGTATGGGTTTGAACTCCATCACCGCTATTTCATCTTAGACAAATTTTTCAATCTCTCTGAGCTCAGTTTCTCCATCTGAAAATGGGAAGAATAATGACCATTCTAGAGGGCAATTCTGAGAATTAGAATTATTTAAAAGTGTCTCACATGCAGTAATCTCTCAAATCTGAGCTAGTAGTTGTATCAATAAGTGGGTGTGTATGTGTATGTATGTCTGTGATTCAGAAAAAAACTAAAAAGATATATTCAAAAGAGAAGTATTCTTTAGGGTTACATCATCCTCAGTTTTGATTTTCAATATTTTGTAAATTTCCCCACAGCATAAGAGTCTCAGATTCTTCATGTTTTCCTTTGACACACAGTTTGAATCCAATGCTATTTTGATGGCAGTAGGGCATGGGGGGCATGGAAAATAGAGCAGATGGGTGGGGTAATACATTAAAAAGTGAATTACATTTGAAGCCTTATTACAACCAACCAAACCACCATCAATAGCCTTGACCAAAGAAAAAAGAATACACATTCAAATATAGGATGATGTCATGCTCCCCTACACAATCTACCTAGAATCAGGGCACCCATCTTGCAGCATATGAGCAAAGTAAAATCTTAAATAAACCATATGCAGCTAAATGAAGCTAGCTGCTATAACAACAACCCCCAAATCTCAGTGGCATAATACAATAATGGTTTGTTTCTTCCTTACATCATAATTTTACAAGACAGGAACCCTGCAATCATGCAAGGACCCAGACTCCTTCCATCTTGTGACTCTACCCTCTTTAAATCCTCAGAATCTTCTCCAGTCCACAGGTGACAAGGAGAGAGAGAGAGGATTGTACATCATATGTGGTAGATGTTTACGGACCAAATTACTTCCACTCACATTCCATTGGCTTGAACTCAGTTATGTGCCCTCCACCTCCACCAACCTACCCACCTACCTAACAGCAGTGGAGGCTGGGAAATATAGTCCAGCCATGTCCCGTCAAGAAGAAAGAACACAAATATGGGTAAGCCTCATCAGTTTCTGGGATTTTCCTGAAGCAAATATCATTGTCAGATAATTTATTCACTGTGTGTTTTTTTCCAAAGACTTGGAAATCTATTTGTTTTTGAAGATCTTGTCTTTTACTTATTTCAGGAGCCATTGACTAATCAAGTCCTAGTGTCACTACAAGTTACTTCTGGCCCTTCCTAGATGACTCTGGGTCCACCCTACTTTTCAGAAGTCACCCAAGGTCCTTGACTAGGGCCACAAGGACAACCAGGTCAGGACATCATCTGAATTAGCAACCAAGCAAGATTCCTACGAAGCATGGTTATCAGGCTGGGTCAGAGTGTGGCATTTGGGAGTCTGAGGAGAAAGTGGGCAGAAGTCTGTCTGAGGCACCTAAGGGACAGCTCCTGAGAGGCCTTCACAGCTCCCACCCAGAGAATAGCAGGGCTCCTCAGTTTGAGGGGACGTCTCCTCCTCAGCATGGCTGGCCAGTCCACCAGCTTCTCAGGCCTGTCCTGAAACAGCAATGCCTACTTCTCAGCTAACCACTAAGACAAGATGATGAGGAGAGCCAAAGGAGATATCCTTGAAGAGAACTCCCCATGTGATAGATAGTAATAGTAGGAACTAATTATTAAAATCTTACTTTGTTCTCAGGTCCTGTCATAAGCAGCTTTTTCACGTAATTCTCACAATAACCTTCTGAAGTAGGTTCTACTACTGTTCCCATTTTACAGAGAAGGAAACTGAGGCTTCTCATTCTTCAGTCATTTGAGCAAGGACTCCCAGCTAATATGGGGCAGAGCTGGGATTCAGTCAGCTTTGTCTGTTTCCAAATCCAAGAATGGAGCCATAGCAATATTTCCTCAGCAAAATCTCTGATGGGGCTTCTGGTTCTTTTTCTGCCTTGAGCAGTGGGAATAACTGGCCCTAAAGGGATACTCTCCTTAAGTAGGAGGCAGTTGCTCCACTTTCTTCAGAAGTTCATTATGGTGGAGGGCCCAGAGAGGGGAGCTGTCCAATGGCACTGCATTTGCCACCCCACTCACCACACCCTTCCAACTCCCTCCTTGGAGATCCACAAACAACACTTCCTCCTAACATTTTGGTGAATCTCACCCCCTGATCCCTAAATATCTAGGGGGCAAAGTATGACCTGGTGACTGTTCCAACAACACACCACCATCTACCGTATGGACCACCTCTGTGGTGGGAAAGGTTTATACCTGCAAATCATCTGCCCCTTGGCAGAGTGAAGGGGGATGGGGGGCAGAGAACCTTATTCATCCCATTGCAACCCCCATGGGACACTTTATGTAAATGTCCCCTAACTATAAAGTGATGAGGAGGTGAAGGGATGGCACACAGCCTGGAGCAGCCTATTCAGCCCCAGGCTACATAGATTATCCCTGAGACAAACAGAGAGTGGAGAGGCATCAGGGATGAGGGCATGGAGAAGGGGCAGGGGAACGCAAGTCCTGTGTACAGGAAGCACAGGACCAAACCCCCAATGAGCATGCACCTAGCCCATGTTGCGGACGTGGAGGCCTGACAAATGCTTTGAGATCAGAACAAAACAGATGTCTTTTTCTGTTTTTCTTAATGAGTGATTTCCAGAGGCAGGTCACAGTGTCCCCATCTACCTGGTCTGCACGGAATGGGTAAGTGCCTTGGGACAGCCTTGTTAGGATCCCAACTGAAAACGCTCCGTACACTTAGTACCTAATGCAGTGCTCAGTGCAGACAGATGCTAAGAAACTACTTTCAGATGAGCATTTTACAGATGACCTCTCTTCTCTCTCCGCAAGTCCATGTTGAAATAAGGAGGCAGTGATAATGGTAGGACGCAGTAACCTCGTTATAGCACTATTTGTTCTACTGAGGCTCCATACTGGATCCTATCCAAAGGGATTTGGTTATTAAAATATCTAAAAGATGCATTATAAAGTGGTTTCACCAAAAAAAGACAGTTGAGATACACCAATTTCAAAAAAAAAGGAAATGCCTTGCTGTACCTCCATCCCTCAGAAGTTAGAAGGGGAGGCAGTGGAGTGGGGAGAGAAGGAGGCGGGTCAAGCTTTGTAATGTTCCCCTTGGTTTAACTGTGTGTGGAAGAGGGATGAGAATCCTATTTCCCCAATTCACTTAAGCAGCCACCTGTAGCTACCTCAAGTCTCCAAAATATCCAGCCCATGATAGAGATTTGGGACTGGACACACCTTCCCACATCCCTTTATTCTTTGAGTACAAATTAATTGCTTTAATGTACCAGGCATTCTGCTGTGCAACAGGGATACGATAGTGAAAAAGACCAGAAGGAATTTGCCTTCCTGGGGCTCCCAGTCCACTAAGGGAAGCAGACAAGCAGGAAGAGTATGAATAGAGGATTATAGGAACATCTCACTCACCATGTCAGATACCTCTTGGCCTCATCTCACATCCTCTGAACCCAACTTTTACCCTGGCAGCTTCCCACAGCTGTACCCTGAAAGCTGCTTGACATTATCTCTGACTTTCTGTCTTGGAGATTCTCTACAGCTGCTGTAAGGGATGCCAGCAAGATCTGCTGGGTCCTCACACGGTGTAATCTGGAAAAGCAGAAGAGTTTATGCCCCATGAGGCACTGACACTGGACATCAGGAGCCAATGCTTCCCCTTTGGTCCCTTGGCGAGACAATTCTGAGGTAGAGTCTAGATGGCTTATTATGGTTAAATTGTGTCCTCCAAAAAGATGTTGAAGTCCTAACTTCTAGTACCTGTGAATGTGACCTTATTTAGAAATAGAGTCTTTGCAGATGATCAAGTTAAGATGAAGTCATTAGGGTGGGCCCTAACCAATATGACTGGTATCCTTATAAAATGGGGAAATTTGGACACGGAGACAGACACACACAAGGAGAACACCTTGTGAACATAAAGGCAGAGATTGGGGTCAGGCATCCACAAGCCAAGGGACACCAAAGATTGCCAGCACTCTTAAATGCTGGGAGAGAGGCCTAGAACAGATTCATGCTCACAGCCCTCAGAGGGAACCAATCCTGCGAACACCTTCATCTCAGACTTTCAGCCTCCAGAACTGTGAGACAATAAATTTCTGTTGGTTAAGCCACTCATTTGTGGTACTTTGTAATGACAGCCCTAAGACACTAATACATGGCACCTCAGAATGTCCCAGTGAGATGGTGCGTCAGTTTCCCACAGTGAGGAGCAGCTTGATAACCCACCCTTGCATTGGCTTCACCTCAATCTTGTCTTGGTTTTCCCTGCTACCTTCTCATAGTCCCTTGGATCCTAAAATTAAGTCCCCAGATAAAGCCCCTATACCAAGCCCTTGTCTCAGACTCTGCTTTCTAATGGGAAAATCCAGGCTAAGACACCACCCTTGGAAGAGTCAGCCATCAGTCTAGGTCCCTGAATGGCTACATGGAAGGGAGTGACTTTGGACTGTTAAATGAGTGAGAAGTAAACCACGATAGTGTTCATCCAGTTGATGTGGGGGATTTCTTGTTAGTTATAACAGCTTAGCTCACCCGGAGCCATACAGGATAAACCTCCTAAGGGTCTAACACTGCTTTAGGCACAGGCAGACACTTCCCTTTTAGCACAGGGATGTCATCAAGTACGTGGTAGTGTATTCAGGAGAAATGACAATGTGCTAGGGCAAAATTTCTCCAGTAACTCTCCACGGTACTTGCTTCCATGCACTCCCAATGCAGACATTCTTCACTGCTATTATTTGGAAGGAGTACAGGGGTATAGTTGTTCTTGTAGGCCCCACTTTTTGCTTCCTGGAAAATCCAACCACCTGTACCTCATTTCCTTACCCAACCCCCTCGCTCATCCATTCCTCCCAGAACAGGGACCTTTGGGTTTGTTGAGTGTATAACTGCTTCAGCTACTTTCTTAAGACAGTTATTGCAGCATATTCCAGAATAATTAAGAGAATTATTCCAGAAGAAAAAAGAGAAAATCCACTATATGTTAAAATGTTGCTATTGTATACTATTTATTATATTACCATAACTTTTGTGACTTTTCTCCATAACTTTTCTTGACTCCTGGACTAGACTGTAAACTCCTTGATGTCACCACAGAATCTCATTATGAGGTGGTTCCAAGAGTCCATAGCTGGAGAAACTTTTCTCACTTTGTACCAAGTAGGAGTTGAATAAATATTTGAGAACTTATTCTTCTCACATTTATATCTCATATTACCTAAGCTTTTTTCCCCTATAATCTGAAGTATGGCAGTAACAGAGCAAAATTCAGCAGTTTTCTAAGATAAATTTTAAAAACAAGTACCGTTTTCAATGCTACAGGTTGAGAGGTAATGGGGGGGGGGGGGGGGAACTGGGAAGGTCCTTCTGCCCTGGGCTTGCCTCTGGCCATGGACTCAAGTGGAATGTTGCCGTCACCTCCCCAGCCCTCCCTGCACACACGTTGTAATCAAATAGCATCTGTCCATCTGGTACTCAAGGACTTGGGAAGGGAGCTGGAAAAAACAAAGACACTCTCTTTCCACAAAGCTCCCACCTGCAGAAGAGCTGTGATAACACTCCTTCCTATTTTTAGCGTGGAATAATCACATCAGGTGCTAGGTGGAGGAGTGGCGGTGGGATGGAATGGACCAAAAGTCCTACATACAGACGCTCACCGGGTTTCTCTGCTGTGGGCACCCACCCAAACGTGCTTGCTGCTGGTTGCACTTAATAATCATAAAGTGCGAGAGAAGCTGGCAGCACAGAATACTAAACACTGCAAACAATAACTCTGTGGGCAATTATTTGTTCAGGATTGGTGTGCACCTGCAAATATTTGGGCAAGGTTTGAATGACATGGGCATGAGGACTGGGAGAGAGGTTAAGGCAAGCCAGCCTTCCATTTCACTACTGGGGCATTGTGAGTGATGTCGGCGCCGTTTAGAGATGAGCCTCCAGGGGAAATGGGTCTGTCCTAGTTTCCAGCATCCTAGAAAGCTCCAAGTCTCCCCATGACACAGGGAAAGCAAACTAGGCACAGAAAGGGGTGATTCAGTGACTAGTAAAATACTGTGCATAGGAAACTGAACTAGAGTCTAATTCACTGTAACTCAACCACAATAAACCAATCATAGTTATAAGTTATGAGCATCTAGTCTTTGCTGGACCTTTCCAATTTGCATGTGGAGAAGCTCACGTCCATGTGAACAGCATAGGAGCAACACTGCTCAGGGGCTGTCTCTCTTGGATCCAAAGATCAGAGATGTTTTCTAGTTGATCTCACATGTGTCCCAGCTATAATCACTTTGGGGAAATACCATACACCTTCTGTTCTGAAGCTCTTGCCAATAAAAAAAATTGTTATCCTCAGAAGCAGTCCTGTGGCTTATAATAATATTACAGAATATATCAATTAGGGAGTTAACACACTATCCAATGAAGAATGCTGTCAGCTCATCAGGCACAGTAAATTGATCTGATGGCATGATGTGAGCCCCTGATCAATTTATTTCCCTGACAAAGGCATCAATATGCCAATTTTTTTTACGGCACTAATCATTAGGCGAATCTTATCAGTTCTGCAAAAATCTGTATACATCCAGTAACAGGCTTTTCTCTCTCAAAACTCTCACTCTGAGACTACTTTCTCAAAATTCAAGCCCACCTGTGGTGTACAGGGATGGAGGACAGTGAATAGGAAGCAATCCCCGTTTCAGGTGGCAGGCACGACACACAAAGGCCTTGGTTCTTCCAGGGATATCATGATCTCAGGCAATGCTGTAAAAGCGCTGGGAAGCTAGAGGCAGAATGAGCATTCACTGTCAAGCCTGAGATCAGAGAGAAAACATGCGGCTGCTTGTCCCCACCCCCCCTTTCCTTAAAACTCGTCCCTCAGGATCTTCCAGTCTAAAGGGCATAGAGCTCCCTCTGAGTTAGGGATGTAGGAGACTGACAGGAGCCTCTGGGAGGTAGAAGGCAGGGACACTGAGGAAAAGAGCCTCTCCCTGAAAGCAGAGGTCCTGCTAGGCCAAGCAGAAATATCTTTGCACCAGAGTCCTTCTAAGAGCTCCCTTGTTTAAAGGAAAAATAAACAGGTGAACTGAGGTCTGAACCCTCCCTTAAAAAAGAAAAAGCCGCCAGATCATGCAGTACTGAATCAGCCCCAGAGAAATGGCTCAGGAGGAAAATACTGAGTATTATCAGAGACTGTCATCAACTGGGAACTAACACTCTAAGTCAAGAGGCACTTAGTCCAGAGATGACGGCAGCTGACTCCAGTGACGTCAGCAGGCTCTTTGCATCTGTGCTTGTAATAAAAGGCAACTCAAGGGAAGTGTGTACAAGCAAAGCATGGAAACTCAAGAGTATCTTCTGATGTCTGTTCAGAGATCACTCTTTCCAAAGGGCCAATTTTGCCAGTGGAGAAGCACACTGAGGCTATTCTGATGGCCGTTTGTCATGGATACCTTGCAAGATGCAGGGTATGGGGCTCCAGGATAGGAAATCAGGCCTTTCCTATCCTGGGCTCAGGCCAAGGTACAAGCAGGAAGTGACTTAAATGGGGCTCCCTTAAAGGGAGAAAAGGATTCAGAGTTATTGGGGGAAATTCAAGCCTAGAAGAAGCCGACCCTAAAAAGAGATGTCAGGGATGGCTACAGAGGGGTAGGGCAAGGATTACAGGATTATAGTCTATAATTGGCAATTACCTAGCCTTGTCCTGGAAATTTAAAAACTCACACTCCCTTTCTGCCCTACCCTCCACGAAAGCTCCTAGTCCAGTTGCTCAGACATTGACAGTCAAGCCAATGATGCTGCTCCTCCAACACTGGCTGCCCTGGACAGTGTGTGCTGGTACACGTTTAACAGCTCTTTGGGAAGCAAAAATGTAGGCATATGTATATGTCCATATGTTGATTACAAATTTTATGGATCTAAAAGCTGCATAACATACAAGTGACGACTAATAATAACATTTACAATACTCTCTATTGTAAATCTTATAAATAATTGGTTCTTGTATAATGCTTTCATTATTTTTGTCCATCTTCTAATTGTTTGAGGACTATTTGAGGCCCATCATCGCATAGGGACATTCAGCCAAGGGAGCTGACAGGCAGAAATTCCAAGGTCACAAGGAATTGATTGGCCAAGAATCATTTTGAATATAAAACGGTATGCAAAAGTAGCTCCTATCTCAGCAGCACCACTCCTGCACAAGTCCATGTACCCCACACACACACACAAACATACACTGCACATACACATACAAATGCAGGCATGCATACACACCTGCCATTCAGAACAGCCTCACATCTCTACTCCCAAGGCAGCAAATTTCTTAGTTGTGATATTAAACACGGAGTTAATTATGACCCAGTAGTTCCACTCCTAGGTATATCCTCAAGAGAAATCAAAATCTATGTCCACACCAGAACTTGTAGGTAAATGTTCATAGCATTATTCATAATAGCCAAAAAGTGCAAACAACCCAAATGTCCACCGATAAGTGAATAAACAAAATTTGAAGGAACAAATATTTATACAATGGAATATTATTTGGCAATAACACGGAATGAAGTACTGACACCAGCTACTACTTGGAGAAACCTTGAACACATTATGCTAAGTGAAAGAAGCCAGACACAAAAGGCCACATATCATATGATTCCATTTATATGAAATGTGCAGAATAGGCAAATGTATAGAGACAGAAAGTAGATTAGTAGTTGCCTAGGGCTGGGGAGGTTAGGGGGGAAATGAGGAGTAACTACTAATGGGTATGAGACTTCTTGTTGGGGAGATGAAAATGTTCAAAATTAATTGTGGTAATGGTTACACAACTCTGTGAACATACCAAAAATCAGTGAATTGTAACTTTAAAATGGGGAATTGTATGTTATGTGTATTATATGTCAATAAAGCTGTTTTAGAAAAAATCCTGAGCCATTAACAAAGTTTGTGTATTATCTCAATCCCATGAACGTACTTCCACTGCTAATGGTTTGAAGGAGAGCTTTACAAATGTCTCGGCCTCATTTTTTATTTTTTATTATTATTTTTTTTTCCTTTTTCTCCCCAAAGCCCCCCAGTACATAGTTGTATATTCTTCATTGTGGGTCCTTCTAGTTGTGGCATGTGGGGCGCTGCCTCAGCATGGTTTGATGAGCAGTGCCATGTCCGCGCCCAGGATTCGAACCAACGAAACACTGGGCCGCCTGCAGCGGAGCGCGCGAACTTAACCACTCGGCCATGGGGCCAGCCCCTCGGCCTCATTTTTTGATTGGATTTCCACAACAACCACATGAGGTTGACAGAGCAGAGAAGATGAGGCTTACTTCAGAAGGCTGGCTTCAGTCTATTAGGTGACTTGCACAGGATCATTCAGCCAGCTTGGCAGTAGAAGGTGGGGACCGGAAAATCTGCCTCCTGGTGCTTAGAGTTTTCTCCTCCTCAAGCTAACACAGTTCAACTGAGTACAAACTGAGGAGAAGCTAATGCCCTATAAGAGGGCCACATAGCAAGCCCAGGAGTTGAGTCCCTTGCTGAAAGGCGTCCACGTGGAGGCTAGGGAACAGCAGGGCTGAGGTGCTGGCTTGTAGGATGAGGCCTGAAGAGTGGGTGAGATCAGAGCTGCACAAGACAAATGTCATGGACACCTTATTTATTCATTAATCCACCCAGTAAATACTTACTGGGCATCTATGATGAGCAAGACATTGTGCTAGGCCCTGGGGATTCAGTGGAGAAAAACTGCCTGCCATCATGGAGATGTCAGGGTAGGGAAGCACAGACATTAAACAGATAATCCTATGAAAAATTGATTATAATTGTGAAAAGGGCTCCAAGGGAGAAATAAAAAGTGCCAAGAGAGCATATAAAGGGACCTGGCCTGCTTTGGATTAAAGACAAATTGAGAAGGCCAAATCCAATATTTTACCAGATTCTATCTTACCAGTTCCAAGTATGGCTTTGCCTTGCAAAGTCAAACCAGATAATCCGTTTCTGTTTTTTTTTCAGTTAGCATATGATATTTACTCCTCTACTCTCAAGTTTTCACAGAAGAAACTTCTGCAAACACTTCCACTCTCTCAAGAAGTCCTCCAGAGAGGGCTTTATTGGATTAGTGAAGTAGTGAGAGGCTGACACCTCTGGGCCTGTTTACCAGGGGCAGGTCCAGGCACTGTAGAGATTCATGGGCTCATTGCTCACCTCTTACTCTCATGGCCCCCTGGGTTCAGGCATCCTGGGCTCTCCTTGGGCTCCCAGCCTCATTTTGTTAAGCGCAACTGGAGAGTGCCTGCATGTCCTGTGAAGTCCTATCTCTGTTCTCAGTGTCCCAGTATTTCCATCTGGGACTGGGTGAATGTTCCAATTATCTCTTGCTGAATAACAAACTACTCCAAAGCTTAGGGGCTCAAAACAGCCATTGTATATCACGATTTTGTAGACCAGGAGTTTAGGCAATTCTGCTCCGCATGGCACTGACCAGGGGTACTCCATCACATTGAGCTGGTGGCTGGGCTGGATTGGGGGGTTCCAAACACCTTCACTCACACGCCTGGCACCACAGCTGAGAGGAGTGGAAGGCCAGGCTCAGCTGGGCACCTCTTTCTCTCTATGGAGTCTCAGGGCCTCACTATGTGGTCTCTCCAGCAGGGCAGTTGGACATCTCACATTCCACTCAGAGCTCTAAGAGTGAGTGTTCCCAAAGACCAAAAGATGAACATCTGGGAAACAGGCACAGGGTCACTTCCATTCATACTGTCTTGGTCAAAGATCCTACTCAGATTCAAGAATAGAGGCTGTAGATCTTACTTGCAATGGGAGGAGGGTCAAAGAATTTGCAGCCATCTTTATCTTCCATGATGGGGATATATGATTTGGAGATGGAGGAAGGGTCAAAAAGCCCCATTTTGACCTTAAGCCTACATAGTTCACTGGAGACCCCTTACTTTGGGAAATAAAGGTGACATGTGGACCCCTGCTTGTCTCGGTTCTTTGGGTTTATATCGTATAAGCCAGAAACCTGGAGAGTAGAAGAGATGACTCCCTCCCCAGACGTAGGACAGTCTGAATTTAGAGAAGCTAAGAGTCCTAAGTAACTAGGGCAAGCTAATAGGGTGAGAACCCCAGAGAACACTTCAATTTCTTCTCAACTCTTTTCTGCTGCCAGCATGAAACTCAGAGCTGTGTGTGCTCAGCAGTTGCTATCCTGTGACCAGTGGGATAGGCTGGGTCTGAGAAAGAGAGACTTCAAATGATGCTTTTGGAGTTCTTCCCAGGCCTTTACATTTGAAAAGGGCCTTGTGGGACCTGGAAGTATGATTCCCGGGATTAAACAGCTGTGGCCTCTTTGAATTTCTTGGCAACTTGTATCACCTTTCCTGGAGTAAACAACCTTGCAGCAGGCCTGGTGTGCACACCCTTGGGACACCACACCATCTGAATCACAGATGGCTCTCAGGCAGCAGAGCCCCATCCTGGCACATACAGACCTGAATCTGAGATGTGCACGAGTATATTGTGCCCTAGTATATTTGTGCACAGAGCCCCCATAACCCTCATCACCAAGGGCATGTGCATGGCAGCACGGATGTTGAACTTTGAACACACAGTGCACAGAAGCAGGGGCATGCCTGGCTAGAGCAGTGGGGATAAGCAGTGAAGGTCTAGGGTATCTTGCTCCCCATTCCAAACTCAGGTGAATAACGCCATTGGTGACAACAACAGTTACAGCAACCAATGCTCTAAATGCTAATGTATATCAACTCACTTCATCCTCAAAACAACCCTATGAGGTAGGTAGTAACTGCATCTTAACAGGTAAGAAATCCGAGGCACGTGGCAATTGAGTTACTTGCCTAGGTCTCCAAGCAAGTAAGTGGTAAAGCAAGGACTTGAAATTCAGGGTTCATGCCCTCAACATGTTGTCTTTAGCCTGATTAAGCTCAATAACGTGCCTGTGGACGCTGTGACCATAAAATCAGGTAAATGGAGGGAACCTTGGCTTCTGGTTTTTTAGAATCCCTGGTATACTTGTTTCTTAGGGCTGTCCTAACAAATTTCCACAAGCTGGGTGGCGTAAGGTAATAGAAATTTATTCTCTCACAGTTCTGGAGGCTGGAAGTCCAAAATTAAGATGTCGGCAGGCAGGGCCACATAAGGGGAGGATCCTTCCTTACCCCTTCCAGCTTTTGGTGGTTGCCAGTAATCCTTGGCATTCCTTGGTTTGTAGATGCATCACTCCAATCTCTGCCTCCACCTTCACATGGCCTTCTCCCCTGCATGCGTATGTCCTTTGTGCATGTGTCAGTGCCTCTTTTCCTCCTCTTATAAAGACACCAGTCATAATGCATTTAGGGCCCACTTTACTCCAGAATGACCTCATCTCAACTAATTACATCTGTAAGACCCTATTTCCAAATAAGGTCACACTCTGAGGTCCAAGATGAGCAAGAATTTTAGGGGGACACAAACCAGTGTATTTGAGGACAAAAACAGGGTTATTTCACTGCAAAGACAAAGAAAATCTCAATGTGGACACATCAACTCTACCTTCTTCAATGGATGCAGTCCATTCAACCAGGTCAGTTCTGCTGTTTCTAAACTCTTTTAAAACTCACATTCATTTTCATCTGTATCAACAACTCTAGCATTTCATTGGCTTGCTTGTGAGTTTTTCTTGTCAAGGAGACTCTACACTTCCTGATGGTGAGGCAGTATCCATGTTTTCTGTCTCTCATAACACCTTGCACATCCATTCAGTCTGCACAAGGCTCTCAGAATGCACTTTCTAAAGCACAGTCTGAATGGGTCATTTTCCAAATCATAAAATCTTTCCCAAACCCTCATCCCCTCCCAGGAGCTTAGCATGGCTTTCAATCTCCTTGACAATGTGGAATAGCCCCATGCTTTCAAGTGTGGGCTGTGGAGTCAGATTGCCTTGGCTCAAAACCCTGGCTCTGCCTTTTCCAAGCCAAGATAACACGGGTAAAGCAATTCAGCAGTGTCTGGCTCATAAGAAGGGTCTGCTAAACATTGGCTGTTATTATTATCGCTGCTTTCCAGCCTGGGTTCCTGATGCACATTGGACTCTAGTTTCTCACTCTAGTTTCCCAAACACTCTGGGATTTTTCAAACTCATGTTATTCCCTTTTCTGGAATGCTCTTTCTCCTTTTTTTCGACTGGGAAGTTCCAATTTTTCTTAAAGCCCTACTCAAATTCACCCTCTTGGTGACATCTTCTCCCACCTGACCTAGACAAATTATTGTTTTCTCCTCTGTGCATCCACTGGCCTGGAGTTTTCAATCCTCTATCTCCATGTTGCCTGCCCCACCCAACCCCAAAAGTGTCCAGCACAGTGCACGGCACTTTGGGAAGTCATCAAAAACTATTAAGCGGATATACAAAATACTAAATAGTGGACACTTTTTTTCATTTTTTCCCTTCCTCTTGGTCACCCTCACATAGATTCACCATTATCCTTCAGTCCACCTACCTACCCACAACCTTTCCAGGCTAATTTATAAATAGGAAATGACAGCTACATACAAATATATCCCAGAGGCCAGGAACGCTCTGAAGACAAGGTCAGACACATTTATTTTTTGCATTTTCTGAAATAGCTGATTCTTACCTATTTCAGCTTCTTCAATATCTAAAACTCAGGTTTCTCCCTTAAGGTCAGTGAATGCTTTGCTCACCTTCTAACGTTCTTCATGGAAAGCCTCTATCCCTAGGCTGGCAGCCCTTCCCCAAGATGACTCCCCACTGGTTCTAAACTGCTTTATTTAAAATGATTACACCATGCCCAAAGAATCCAAATGCTCTATTGATTCACCCATTTAACACAGAGTCTAACAAGACAGACAAATTTGGACCCTGTCCTCAGGGTTCACTATTATTGAGTGAGGAAGACATTATGACATAAGTACTTACCTGATTTAGAACCCACACTTGAAAGCATGGGGCTTTTCCACATTGTCAAGGAGATTGAAAGCCATGCTAAGCAATGCTAAGCTCCTGGGAGGGGATTAGGGTTTGGGAAAGATTTTATGATTTGGAAAATGACCCATTCAGATTGTGCTTTAGAAAGTCCATTCTGAGAAATGAAAGTGCAGAGGGGGATGGAAATGTACAGCACAGGTGTGTTAACAGGTTTGGGGAAAGAGGCAAGTTCCTGTGAGGAAGTGATATTTACTCAAAGATCTTGAAGGATGAGAAGGAGTTGTCCAAGAGAAAAGCAAGAAGAGTGCTTTAGGTAGGGAGAACAGCATGTGCCAAGGCCCTGAAGTGGGAGAGAAAAGTTCTTTAGACTCAAGAACTGATACAATCAGTGTGGCTGGAGAATGGCAAAGCCACAGGGCTGCTGAAGTGGGCAGAGGCCATATTGCAGAAGACATTGTGAATCAAGGCAAAGGTTTTAAGCCTTATCCTAAGTACACTGGACAGCCTCTGAAGGGCTGTAAGCAGGAAAATGAGGTGATTTTATTTGGTTTTAGAAGGTCTCTCTGGCTGTGGAGTGGATAATAGATTGGGGGTGGCAGAAGATGAGTCAGGAGGGGTCTGCAGAAGTTCAGGCAGGAGCCCACAGAGGCCTCCTCATAATAATGTCAACTTAACTTGAATTCTGATACTCTTTCCTGAGTGGGAGAGAAAAGAATGGTGCTGGCACATTGGGAATTATGAACAGAAGTGCTTAGCACACCTGCACACCATCCATCTATCCACTAGATGGATGGACAGATCTGCCCATCTACTGAGGACCATCATCTCATATACCAACAGGAAACACTGGTTGAAAGAAGCCAGCAGTGGTTATGCTTTCCATTTCCTCCACCTCCTTCTCTGCTCTCCTTCCTTGCCTCACTGCTCATTGTAACTACACTCAGCTCTATACCACCACTGGTGCAGATTGCTAGTGGTCCACCAAAGTCCAGTCTGCCCTTCTTCCACAGGAGCAGAATCAAAGCCAGGCATGTGCCAGTTCAGCTACACTACATTTGCCAGTTTCTCTTGCAGTTAGGTAAGGTCATGGACAAAACTCTCACCAATGGGACATGTTCTGACGTGGGCTATTTCTGGTGTGCAGCTCTAACAGTATGAGTTGGTCTCCTCCATGCTCTCTTGCCAGATGCAGCTATGACTCAGTCTCCACCAGGCAAGCAATGAATGGCAAAGTTCTGGGGAATAGCAGAACCTGGAGTTGGAAGGAATTTGGGCACCTGGGAAGTGGATAGCACTGCCCACTGTCCGGGAATGCTTTCCTTGGATATGAAAGACAAACACAGTCATGGGTCACTTAACGACAGGGATATGTTCTGAGAAATGTGTCACTGGGTGATTTCATCATCGTGTGAACTCATAGAATGTACTCACACAAACCTAGACAGTATAGCCTACAACACACCTAGGCTGTATGGTACTAATCTTATGGCATCAGCACCATATATGTGGTCCGTTGTTGACTGAAACATCGTTATGTGGCACATGACTGTAAACTCCTTTGTTTTTTATGTCACTGAATTTGGCGTCTTTTTAAATAGAGCTCAGCTTCTGCTCATATGCTGACCTCCTCCCTCCCTTCAATCCAACTCCTCTAACCCAGAAACTCCCCATTTCTTCCTCTTCCTGTGCATTCATCCACTGTTCTTCCACAAATGCACCAGAAGTGTCATAAAGTTTCTTGATTTTTACAAATAGACAATAGGCAGTTTGGTTTTCTTGTCTTTCCTTTTCTAAAGAAAAAAAACATTATAAATGCTGGAGAAAAATCATAAAATGCAGATAAGCAAGAAGTAGAATAGAAACATGATTCATAATCTCACCAAAGCATGAAATTATTTAATGGTTCATCTGTATTACTATACTCATGACCTTTTTTAATGCAACAATATCAGGAATATCTTTTCATATCAAGAAAGACATTTTTACAATAGAATTTTTTTAATGGATGCATAGTATTCTGTTGAATCTGCCATAATTTACTCAGCCACTCCCCAATTGTTGGAAATTTAGGTTGTTCTCAGGGTTTTTAAAATTATAAACAAGGTTGAAATAAAGATTCTTCCATGTCCTTTATTATTTACTTAGCACAAATTGCTGAAAGTGGAATTGCTGGGTAAAGGAAACACATAATTCACAGTTTTTGACATATATTGCGAACTTGTCCTCGAGAAACAGTAAAAAAATTTAAGGCAGGTTGTTTTTCTAATTATTGCTATACTATATTGTACTGTGTATGTGAAAAAGATACTCAGCCCCATACGCCCCTCACTGCACTTGAAGCCATAATACCTCCTCGGGCAGGTGCCGAGCCTCCTTCCTCTGGGTGCCCAGGCAGCAATTCTAGGAATGCAGCTTGTCCCTGGTATAGAATAAAGATTAGTAAGGCAGGAAAAAACCATAATTTCTGTTATTTTTTAAAGGCAGTTTCTTGAGACTCTGTGAACAGGGCTAATTTCCATTTTCTGAGAACTCAATAACCCTCTCCAACATTAAAGAAAAAAATCAAACCAAAAACCAAACTCCTTGGGGGTCTCCTCTCAGATCTCTGCAAAGATTTAATGGCAGAGCAGAAGCAAGGTCTGAAACTACTTTAACAGCTGAACCACCCAGCATATCCGTGCACGTGCTTCAAACGAAGCAAACAGTTATCTCTGTCCAAATAAACACAGGAGCCCCCCTGGTGATAGTGTTTGTTGGCTTTTCTTTTTTCCAAAGTTGCTCACACAGTTACAAAGTTGGATAAAAACAACTCCATCCAATAGCCTATAATGCTAATGGGTCTCCTCATTTAAGACACGATAGTGAAGATTTTGTGTTTGCATCTGTTCTCTCAACAGTCTAAGCTGCAATTATTCTGAAGCCCAGAAATCACAGTTTTCAATATTAAGTTTACTCTTGGAATCATCTCATCCTTCTCTTCCTAACCCTCTTTTAATGCTGGACCCATAGATTCCTAATATTTCCTCCAAGTTCCTTTGCCTCCCAGAAGTCATTGTTAAAAAAGTCTCTGGAGGCTATTATCTGGTAGGTGCTCAGAAGAAGAGCCACAACACTGGCAGTGCAGAATATGCTCACCTTGCCTGGCTTCATTTCCTTGCTGTAAATTGAAGGCACCCAGGTATCTCTCTGACTTGTGTGCCCATGGGTACATCATAAATACAAGCAGTGCAGTGACTCTCCAGCGAGACAGTAATTTCCAGCAGATCTTCAGAGTTGCTCAATAATGTTGAAAAGTGTTTACTTTATTCAGCTGGGGGCATTGTCTACTGAAAAGAGATGGGCTTGCAGATAAGACCCACAGATTGTCACGGGCCTCAGAGGAACACAGATGTTACACTGGGGACAGCAATTCGAACATTTTTAGATTAGAAGAAAAACAATGAAAGGGAAAATTTGATTCTTTTAGTGTGGGACTTTAGACAAAATGCAATAGGGGAAAAAAAGCACACAGTTGTTACTTCTGTCTACCTGTAGCTGTGCCTGCTGGTGGCTCCTCTCAATCCCAGCTTAGACGTGGCCTGCTGTGGCTACTCAGGTCTCTACACCACAAACTTGGGCAGCCGCTCCCAGTGCACTGCCACGAGTCTGTGGTTCCTAACTTAAACTCCCTTGCAAGAGACTCTTGTTGATCCAGCTCATTTATTTTCCCTCTCACATCAGCCAAGGCAGAGTTCGCTGGCCTTACCCTGGGCCTCACCGCGGGTCTGGTCAGCTGGGGCTCTGAAGTATGAGGGGGCAGAGGTGTCTATAAGGCCAAGCCTTCCACATGGGTGGGAGGTGGGACAGGTGTCTTTACTTACAAGGTTCTTTGATGATGGTGCTTGTAGTGGTAGAAAGATCTCCATATATGGATTAATATTCTAACAGGGAGGAGAGGAAAGGAAATTTAAACAACCCAGACAGCTCATGCTGAAGCCTGAACCACCCCACACAAGTTCTGGTTGTCAGGTGTAGGAGGCACAGAAAGAGGAGGTGGAGAAGGGGAAAGATTTTAAGGAAACAAGAGCCTTCCCTGGTAAGAAATTCTGATCTTGAATCTTTGAAACCTTAAAAGTGCCCAGACTATTTCCACAATGAATTACCTATTCATCTGAAAAGCCAGGAAGCAAGAGCAGGCTTCCCACTGGGAACCTCCAGACACAAAGGGGTCCCCCCTCTTACCTGTCCCCAGTGTTGTCTCCTTATTTTCCAGAACATCTGGAGGTGTGTGCCTGGGAGGGGGGTGGATGAGCATGACTCACCTGAAGAGCCGGTTGGCAAGGCTTGCGGGCAGGCGGCGGATATTGGGGCTTTCGTCCCCACAGGAGTTCTTGCTCTGGGGGAGGCAACCTGAAAACCAATCCTTCTCCTCCTCTTCCTCATCCTCTTGGTGGCTTCTTTGCCAGAGAGGCAGCTTCTCCCTCCCTCCCGATGGTCAGGACTGAGCTGGCCTACCCAGCACTCACCGGATTTCTGAGAGAATAAGCTGGCTGCAGAGCTTAAAGAGTCAGTCAGAAATTGTAGCTCAAAGTCCCCCTGAGTAGCCAGACTGTCAGCTACATGTCTAGCACACGGTGAGTGAGGCTGAGCTGCTGCAGGCAGTTCTGGAGTTCAAGGCTCACGACCAGGGGACTGTCTGGTACTGGTGAACACCTCCAGGCCATCCTCCCACCAAACAGGGCAAGCAGGATGTGGTCCCCGCCATCAGCAAGGAGAGCACACCCCCTCCCCAGGCCCAGTGGCACTGCCTCTCCACCATTAAAGCCTTGCAAGGCAAAACAAGGCCCCCAAACGTAGCCCTTGGAGTCCCACAGCGCAGTGCCCTGGATGCAGACCTTCTGTTCCCAGTATGAGTCAGTGAGCTGCTCAACCAGTCACATGGAAAGTCAGCTGAGACAGTGAAGTGCCTGGTGAGGAGGCCCAGCTTTGGAATTGGATAGGCTGGTTCAAATCGTGGCTCTGTGTGATACTGAAGAAGGTCACTTAACCTCTCAGCCAGTTTCCTTATCTGTAGAATGGGAAAATAATCTCCTCTCAGAATTGTTGTCTGGATTAACACCAGGTGTTGTGCAAATATACAGAGGCTACTAACTCAGGATAGGGGAAGAAATCAAGGAAAGCTTCTGAGAGGAGGTGGTAGCAGTGATCAGGGAAAAGTAGTGAGGACTGGTTGGGGAAAAGGGTGTTCTTGGCAGAGGAAATAGCGTATTCAGAAGTCCGGAGCTATGAGAGAGCCTCTTGTACCAGAACCAATAAGGCCATGAGCACTGGCAGTAGTCTAACACCACTAAAGGCAGCTGCTTTCTTGGTGAAGCTGAAGGTCATCAATGTATCTGTGCATATGATTTCTGATATAAACATCCATGTAACGTCACTAACTTCTAATGCTTCCAGGCTGGTGCCTCACAGAGGAAGCATTTGCTGACAGTGAACATCTGTGCCCTAGAGGTACTCAGTGGTGGTGATGGGGATGCGATTTTAAATTTAATAACATTTTTACCTACTTGTGGATAGGTTTCTGTTAAGCCCTGGGGCCTTTGGATACAGGCTAATTTGCACACAGCAGAGACACATTGGTTTGTTTTTACCTAGAGCAAGAGACAATATATAGATGAGGATAAAAATTCTAACTGGATAAAGGTAGTTAGACCAAAGGAAAAAACAAAAATAAAAACCCTTATGAATTACCCAGCTTAGAGGGTTACAGGCAACGCATCCAGCTGGAGCACCAAGCCCATCACTCAGGATAACTGACAAGCTGATGTTTCAATGACTCATCTTTGCAACGGCAGGGTCAAGACTAGAGGTTGGGAGACGCGTTTTAATTTAATAAACCATCTGCAAGAAATGCACAGCTTTCAGTTTAGTGTCTTTGGCCTCCCTATATAAATACTTCTACATGAAGGTCCAGTACATCTCTAATTAAAATCTAAATTGCATTCAAGATATTTACATCCAAAGAATGCCATTCTTTTTTTGCTGCTCAGCAAAGACCTAGATCACTGAATTGTGAGTTAATATTTCCAATGCACCATTTTCCATTTTCACCTAGGTGCCTGTAACCTTGCGATGAATATAACCAGCCTCATTTCTTCTCCTGGAAGATACAATAACTGGCACTTCATAAAAAAGTCAGAAATCTTCAAATGATTCACCCCATCAGCAGCATAACAATAGCTTAGAAAAACACTGGATTTTCAGACACAACTCACACGTCAGAGAAGTGGGGGGGTGGGGGAGGGAAAGAAGTGCACCATATAGCCAATTAAGTCTACAAATAGAATAGTAACTGCAGGGCTCCATGGTCCACCCCAGCGATTGTCACCCTGGATGCACATTAAAATCACCTGGAAGAGATTAAAGGCGACTAAGGAGATGAGGCAACTAAAATTATCCAAAATTGCAATTGATGAAATTTGAATAAGGTCTGTGGATTAGTGAATAGTACTGTATCTATGTTCATATCCTGGCTTTGATAATTACATGGTGATTATGTAAGACATTAATGTTTGGGAGAGCTGGGGGAAGGATATATGTGACTTTACAGTATTGTGCATCTTTTTTTAAGTCTGAAATTATTTCAAAAGGAAAAGTGGGGGGGGGGGGGGGAAGGAATCAAAAAAGAAATCTCCCAGAAAGCCTTTAAAAAATACCAACGTCTGGGTCCCACCTCAGACCAATTAAATCAAATCTCTGGCTATGAAGCCTGAATATCAGTCTTTTTAAAAAGTCCCTCTGGTGATTTTATTGTGTAGCTAGGATTGAGAACCACTGCTCGAGTAAAGTTAGGGTAGGTGAACCGAGGCTGATTCCCATTTTATCACATCCTGCCCTACGACTTCAGGCAGGTCATTTACTCTCGCTATGCCTCAGCAGCCTTATCTGTAAAACAGAGATACTTGGCTGTACCTGACCATACTGATAGTGTCACGCTAAACAAAGAGTGTGGAGAGAAAAGCTTTACAAACTTTCAAGAACTAGGGAAACCCAAGGTGCCAGTGAGTCATTCCTTCTGAAGAGAAACTTCAATACTTAAGACCCTGGATGACCTTCAGAACACAATGACATGCTGGTAAATTAGTCAGGGGTAATCTAGTGGTCAAAAAGAGAGCAATTCCATTACATCCAGGGTTCCTTCCTTTCAGCCATCTCAACCCAACCGTTCCCTGCATCTCTAGGGACAGGAACATCCGTCCATGGGCCACACACCATCAGGTCCCACTGCTTAGGTTCTTCCTTTTCTTTGACTTATGATCTAAAGTATAAATGGTGCTCTCTACTTCTATTAGTTCTCTCCTCATCTACAATAGTGGTTCTCATACAATACTGTGCACTAGAATCAAAAGGAGGACTTGTGAAAACACAGATTGCACAGGAATGTTCACAGCAGCACTATTCACAATAGCCAAAAGGTGGAAATAACCCAAATGTCCATCAACTCATGAACAGATCAACAAAACGTGGTTTATCCATATGAAGGAATATTATTTGGCCATAAGAAGGAATAAACTACTGATACATGCTACATGGATGAACTCTGAAAATATTATGCTAGGTGAAAGCAGCCAGACAGAAAAGGCTACATATTGCATGTTTCCATTTATATGAATATGCAAATCTATAGAGACAGAAAGTAGATTAATGGTTGTGTAGGGCTTGGGGGATAGGAGGTGAGAGCTAAAGGGTACATGGTTTCTTTTTGAGGTAATGAAAATGTTTTAAAATTGACTGTGGTGATAGTTGCACAACTTTGTGAAGATACTAAAAACCACTGACTCATATTTTAAATGGGTGAATTGTATGGTATGAGAATTATATCTCAATGAAGCTGTTTAAAAAAAATTTTAAGTGTATGTACTTCTCAAGAAAGGAAAAAACCGGGGCTGGCCCCGTGGCCGAGTGGTTAAGTTCGCGCGCTCCGCTGCAGGCGGCCCAGTGTTTCGTTAGTTCGAATCCTGGGCGCGGACACGGCACTGCTCATCAAACCACGCTGAGGCAGCGTCCCACATGCCACAACTAGAAGGACCCACAACGAAGAATACACAACTATGTACCGGAGGGCTTTGGGGAGAAAAAGGAAAAAATAAAATCTTTAAAAAAAAAAAAAAAAAAAAGAAAGGAAAAAACCTACATATTGCTAGGCCCCAACCCCAGAGCTTCTGGGGTTGATTCAGTAGATCTAGAGCAGGGTCTGAGAATTTGCATTTCTAACAAGTTTCCAGGTGATGCTGATGCTGCTGGTTCCAGGGACCACACTTTGAGAACCACTGATCTACTGTCTGATTGCCTGATAAAATCCAGAAGGCTCTGTCATGTCCTCTGGATATCTAGAGCTATGTATTTCTTTTTCTGCTTTCATTGTTTTTATACTAGGCTGGTCACACTTAGCATGAGGAAGTGAACTCTTCTGACAGAGGCTGGTGCCTTAACAGGCTCATTTATCTTTGTACAGGCTGCAGACACCCAATGCAAGACACACTCCTGAACATGGGCCTGACACTGGCAAGCTAGTTTCTCAGGGAGTTGATAAGACCATTTCATGGCATTTGATGTGACTGGCTTGGAGAGGAAAAACAGCCAATAGTCCTTTCCAAATGTGACCATCCCTCATCATAGACCATTATTTGGAGTTAACATTCTTCAATTGAAAGTGCCTCATTTGGTATTTTGTATCAAAATCCTTATTGCTATTATAATATGCACACCTGTTATCCTACCAGTTCACTTCTACAAACTTATTCTAAAGGAAATAGTAACATATGCATGCAAAGATTTAATCCTAAGAACATTCATCATAAATGTGTTCAAAATCAAAAATTTAGAAACTCCTTAAATGTCTAATCATAAGACATTAAATGATTCATCTGTTGTGTGTCATTTTTAAAATAAACTTTTCGGGGCTGGCCCCGTGGCCGAGTGGTTAAGTTTGCGCGCTCCGCTGCAGGCGGCCCAGTGTTTCGTTGGTTCGAATCCTGGGCGCGGACATGACACTGCTCATCAGACCACGCTGAGGCAGCATCCCACATGCCACAACTAGAAGGACCTACAACAAAGAATATACAACTATGTACCGTGGGGCTTTGGGGAGAAAAAGGGAAAAAATAAAATCTTTAAAAAAATAAATAAATAAAATAAACTTTTCATTTGAAACTGCTAGACTTACAGTCATTGTGAAGCTAGTACAGAGTTCCCACATACCTTGCACCCAGTTCCCCTATTATTATCTTACTTTATTATGGTACATTTCTCACAATTAATGAACCAATACTGATAAATTATTAACTAAACTCCATGCTTTATTCAGATTTCCTTAGTTGTTACTCAGTGTCCTATTTCTGTTCCAGGATCCCATCCAGGAGACCATGTTACATTTCATCATCATGTCTCCTTAATCTCCTCTTAGCTGTGACCGATTCTCAGACTTTCCTTTTTTTAATGACTTTGAGAGTTTTGAGAATTACTGGTCAAGTATGTCGTAGAATGTCTCTCAACTTGGATTTGTCTGATGTTTTCCTCATTAATAGACTGGTGTTATGTGTTTTGGGGAGGAAGACTACAGAGGTAATGTGCCATTCCCATCACATCCTATCAAGAGTATACAATGACAGTTGATGTTGACCTTGATCACCTGGCTGAGGTAGTGTTTGTCAGGTTTTTCCACTGTAAAATTACTTTTTTTTTTTCTCTTTTCATACTGTCCTCTTTGGAAGAAAGTCACTATGTACAGCCCACACTTAAGGAAGAGGCAGTTATGTTCCACCTCGAGGGCAGAGTCTCCACATAAATTATTTGGTATTCTTCTGCACAGATTTGTCTCTTCTCTCATATTTATTTATTCAATCATTTATATCAGCATGGACTAATGGATACTTGTTATATATGCTGGGTTATAATTCAATACTACTTTATTTTGTTGCTCAAACTCTTTCAGCTTTGGCCATTGGGAGCTCTTTCAGTTGGCTCCTGTATCCCTTTGGCATACCTACACATTGTGGGCTTTTTTTCTTTTTGAGGATTTTCTTAACTGACACAAGATGCTCCAGGCTCAGCTTATACATTTCCTGCCCCAGTCCTAGAATCAGTCATTTCTCTAAGGAGCCCTGGTTCCTTTTGTCACAGAATGGTATTAGAAACCAAGATCTGGGTGCTAGATGTCCTCATTGCTACTGGGGTGTGTTTAATGGAATTTAATACATCATTGAAAATTATGTTGTAAATGATATTTAATGTCTGCCAACTATTAAGAGAAAAAAGTAGCTTAACAAACATATGATCCCAGAGATTCTTTCATATATAGAGAAGAAAATACACTACAATATTAACAATAATTATCTCTGGGCACTCAGTGATAGGCAATTTTTATTTTTTGCATTTTGCATAACCATAATTTTAAAGGTTCTACAGCAAACAAATATTCATTGATAATGTGAGAAGAACATGAGCTTAGAAAGCTCCTGTACATGACTGACTGGAAGTCAGAGGTACTTACTGACAGAGTGGGATTAGAGTCTGAAGTCAGAGGCTTCTGCTCCAGCCTTGCCCCACTGCACCGGGTATCATCCTCACCATGGCCCCAGCATGTAGCTCTAAGGGTATAACCAAGGGCAGGCTGAGGAGCAGACACACCAAAGGATGACCCTTTGACAGCACCTATCACCAAAAAAATTGTGATGCAATCTCCCTTTACCTAAGTGAAAATAGTACTAAATTATAAAACACAAAATTCATATGTATGTTGAAATTATGAATTAGCCAGCTTAGAGGGTTACAGGCAATGCATCCAGCTGAAGCACCAAGCCCATCACTCAGGATAACTGACAGGCTGATGTTTCAATGACTCATCTTTTTGGCTGGGTCTGGAACATCTAACATGGCTTCTTTCACATGTCTGATGCCTCATCTGGGATGACTGCACTGGCCAGTAGTCTAGCTGGATCTCAAGAGCAGTCTTTGGTTTTACTAGTGATAACTTGTCTTGGGCACTTACTATGTCTCACATACGTTGTTTCACTTAATTCTCAAAAGAGCTATTGGAGGTGGATATTAGTATTAGACTTTACAATAGACTAGTATGGAGCTCAGAAAGGACAGGTGTTGTGTCTAAGTACACCAGCTATGTAAGTGGCAGAAACCAATTAACCAGTACTAAGAGTTGGAGTTCCAGTCCAGATCTGTTCCACTCCAAAGGGTCTAACAATACTGCCAATATACTGCTCTCAGTAGCCTAGGGTAGCACTGATTTGATTTTCAAGGCATGAGAGCAGCTCTCAAAACAAGCAGACAAGTCTTTGGGACCCTCATGCCCAGGACTCAATATATCTCCTAGGACTAGTTCCTTGCTGCTCTACGGCTGGGCAAAGTCATTTGGTGGGGCCTTTGCCCACTTCTATACTCAGCCAAGGGCTTTATCTTCTAAACTCAACTTTTTTCTCCCAATGTAAACTCTGAACCTAGCTGGGTATTAGGCAATTAGGGGTACATTTTAGCGTGAATGACTGAAAACCTCAGTTTCTTAGTCCTGACAGGGCTATAACTCTTCTAAAAGAAAATTTCATTAATCCATATGGATGTTTAATTGGTAGGATATATCCATTCATTCACCAAATATTTGTTGAGTGTTCACTATGTACCATTTCCTGGCCTAGGAGCTGGGATATGGCAATTAACAAAGACACTCTCTGGCCTCAAGGAACTTACTTTGTTTGGCAGGTGTGTGGGAAAAGGGGAGCAGCATGGAGACAGACAAAAAACAGTGTCAGATGGTGATAAGTGCAATGAAGGAAAATAAAAGGATAAAGAATGACTGGGTAATTAAGAGGGTGCTATTTTCTACTGGGTGGTCAGAGAAAGCTTCTCATAAAAATCTTTGCATAAAATGCCACGCAAGTACCTAAGAATCCAGAACTCCAGGCAGAAAGAACAGCTAGGAGTCCAGTGAAACGAAACGGAGTGAGGGAAGGAAGTTGTTGATGACATCAGAGACAGGACAAAGCATAGAACTTTGTAGGCCATGAAAAAGACACTAGATTTTATTTCAAGTGAGATAAGAAGCCGTCAATTTTGAGCAGAGGAGTCACATAATCCAGGTATATGATTTAAAAGGATCATTTTGTCTCCTACATGAGGAAAAGGGTAGAAGAAAGGAGACCAGTTGAGAGGTTATTGCAATATTCCTGGAAATGATGGCTTGGAATAGAGTGGAAATGAAAGTGGGAATGATGGTAAGAAGTTAGTTTTTGGATATATTCCAAAAGAAGAGCTGACCAGATTTGCTAATGTATCTGATGCAGGATGTGAGAGACAAGAATGTCTCCAAGGTTTCTGGCCTGAGAACAGATATGATATTTAATGAGATGAGAAAGAAAAAGGAGAGGAAGATTTGGGGGAAAATTAAAAGTTCACCCTGGGACATACTGAGATGCTTGTTAGACATGCAGGTAGGATGGTGACTACAGTTGGATATGAGTCTGGAATGCAGAGAAGCTGGGCTAGAGATATAATTTTGAGAGTTATCAGTGTATAGATGGTATTTTATACCATGAGAATGGAGGAGATCACTCAGGGAGTGAATGTAGATAGAAAAATCCAAGGGTTGAGCCCTGAAAGTTAAGGAGCACCAAGAAAAGGAGACTGAAAAGAAGTAATCAACAAGGAGAATAGAGAGACAGTGGTTCCCTGAAAGCTAAGCAAAAAAGTGATTGAAGAAGGTGGGAAAGTCAGATTCTACTAAAAGGTTGATTAGGATGAGCCCCAACAATTGATCTTGGTTACAGCATGGAAGCAGTGGTGACGTGACAAGAACTATTTTGGTAAAGTGACAGGAACAAAAGCTTAATTAGAGGTTTAAAAGTGAAGGAAAGATGGGTCTGGCCCAGTAGTGTAGTGGTTAAGTTTGCTTGCATTTCGGCAGCCCAGGGTTCACAGGTTTGGATCCTGGGTGTGGACCCACACACCGTTCATTAAGCCATGCTGTGGCAGTGTCTCACATAGAAAATAGAGGAAGACTGGCATAGATGTTACCTCAGTGACAACCTTCCTCAAGCAAAAAGAGGAAGATCGGCAACAGATGTTAGCTCAGGGCCAATCTTTCTCATCAAAAAATAAAAGGGGAGAGCTGCCAGCACCCACCTTACCACTGCACCCTGAAAGTGTAATATTCAGAAGTGCTGAGATTACCCTTTGTGTTGGAGAACACATCAGCGGACATCCTAGGCAGGCTCTCCAAAGAAGAGCACTGAAAGCCTTTCGTCATTCTAGTAAATATGAAAATCATCAATCACACTGAAAAGGAACAGATAACTGGTGCTGGCCATGAGTCTCGCTCAGGGAAAGACCCACCACAAGAATGTGAGGGAATGGCCTAGAGACTGAAGGACGTGCTTCCTAAGGAGGAACAGTGCATGAGACTGTGCATGAAAATGCCTGCTGAGGTAAAGGGCATGTCTAAGGGCGGCAGGCTAACACATGGGTGCCTTGGTTGAATGCTGTAAGAGATTTCTTAAAAAAGCTGAACAGGCAATTCAGTGGAGAAAGAATCGTTTTTTCAACAAATGATGTTGGATTAATTGGATATGCTTATGCAAGAAAATGAAGTTCAATCCACATCTTGCATAATATACAAAGATTAATTCAAAATGGAGCATAAACCTGAATGGAAAATCTGAAATCATAAAACTTTTAGAGGAAAACATAGGAGAAAATCTTTGTGACCTTGGGATAGACAAAGATTTCTTAGACATGACACCAATCGCACAATCAATAAAAGAAAAATAAATTGAACATCAAAGTTAAAGTTTTGCTCTTCAAAAGAAAATCAGGAGACAAGAGAATGAAAAGACAAGCCACACATTGGGAGAAAATATTTGCAAATCACGTATCTGATAAAGGACTCGTATCCAGAATATCAGAAGAATTCGTGAATAAGAAAACAAGCAACCAAAGAAAAAAATGGGCAAGATTTTGAACAGACACTTCACCAAAGATATATAAATGGCAAATAAGCACATGAAAGGATGCTCAACATCTTTAGTCATTAGGGAAATATAAATTAAAATCACAATGAGATACTACTAGACTGATTAAAATGGATAAAATTAAAAAGATTGATCATGTCAAGTGCTGGTGAGGCTGGAACTCTAATTTTACTGGTGGGAATGTAAAATGGTACAGCTACTTTGAAAGACCATTTGGTAGTTTCTTAAAAAATTAAACATGTAACTCCCATATGAGTCAGCCATTCCCACTCTCAGGTGTGTTTACCCAAGAGAAACAAAAACATGTGACCATAAAAAGTCTTGTATACAAAGGTTCACGGCAGTTTTATTTGTAATTGCCAAACACTGGAAGTTTTTTCACCTGTTGGTTAATAGGTAAATGGATAAACAAATTGTAGTATGATTCATACAATGGATTATTATTCAGCAATAAAAGGGAATGAACTATTGATATATGCTGCAACATGGATGAATCTCAAGATAATAATGCTGAGTGCAAGGAACCAGATAATATACTGTACACTGTGTGATCCCATTTATATAAAATTCTAGGAAAAGCAAATTAATCTATAGCAACAGAAAACAAATCAGTGGTTGGCTGGGAAATGGGGGAGGGGAGAGGAGGGCTGCAAGGGAGACAGGGATTACAAAGCAACGTGAGGAAACTTTCGGGTGATGGATACATTCATTATTAACTGTAGTGATGGTTTCATGGATGTACGCATATGTCGGTAGTACTAACCAAACTGTATACTTTAACATGTGCAGCTTATTCAGTATCAATTATATCCCAATAAAGTGTTTAAGAAAAAGACTGGGAAGGAAGAAAGCACAGACAGGGAACAGACACAACTCTTGAGGAGTTATACTATAAGGGAAAAGGGAGAAATAGAGCTGTGGCTGGAAATGGATTAGGGGGAGTTGTCAAGGTTTTGTTTTTAAGATGGGAGACATAAGAGCATGTTTGTTCACTGATGCAAATAACTCAGTAGAGAGGGAAAATTGCTAATACTGCAGAGAAAGGGGACAACTGCAGGAGTGACATCCTTGAGAGGGTCAGTGGAGATGGGATCCAGCACACATGCAGGGGGTTTGGCCTTAGGCAGGAGAGTGGATAGTTTCTCTCCAGAGACAGGAAGAATGGCAGAGAGCGCAGGCACAGATGCAGCAAGGTGGATAGATGTGGTGCACAAGTTTACAGAGGGTCTCCTGACTATATCTATTTTCTGAGTAAAATCAAAAGGTCATCAGCCAAGAGTGAAGAAGGGGAAGACGTTTTGGAGATTTAAGATGAGAGGAAAATGTGTGAAATAGTTGTTTTGCAGTAGGAGAGAGAATAAAACTACGAAAGCAGCACTGAAGGCCCCTACAGGATAAGGGTCATGAATTTTCTAGAGAGACCAGTCCACATGGTTGGACAGTTTTCTTCATTTGCATCCTGCAAAGGTGCTTGGGAAGTAGGCCCTGTTCCTTTAGACTTCACACCCATCAGAAGTCTTGCTGCCTTCAAAACAGCCCCTGTTCCCCTGCTGCCTTGGCTCTATCTCCGTGCCGTGCTTTATTTTTCTTCATAACATTTATCCCTACCTGGTCATGTTTTATATGCTGGTTTGCTTGTTGTCCATCCTTGCTGTGTGTCTAGCACTTAGAACAGTGCCTTCTAGGTACACAGAAGGTGTCGAAGGGACAAAATCTGAGGGCTTCTCCTCTTTTCCCCCCCGAAATTCCACATATTTATACCCTGTATCTCCGTGCCAATTTCTTCTGTTGGCCCCTTACACTTCTCTACCTTACTGTGTCCTGGCAGACTGTACAGATTACACCTATGGGCAGCTTGTTTTCTGGCTTTGGTTGGGGCCCTGGGGGCCACTGGCAGGAATCTCTAGAGAGGCTGGAGAGTGAGGTCGTAGAATTTATTCTTTTGGCTGGTTCCCTGTGTCACCTCAGGCTGGCTGCCCATGTCAATTGAAGGTCAAAGATCACATGTCTCTTCTGCTCCTCTCTTCCCTCATCCCTTCAGGATGAGGAGTGGTAACACTTCTATTACTAGCCTCCGTGAGACCACCCTTTGGGGTTTCCTTACGCCCTGCTCTGGCCTATATAAATAATCCTTTTATTAAATCCTCTTGGAATGATCCTAATTTGTGTGCACCATCTGTTTCGTGCTGGGACTCTGACAGAATCCCTATCTGTGAATAATGGTTTTAATAACTCTCTGAATTCCATTAGTGCCTTGCTACTCAAATGCGGCCACGGGCCAGCAGCATGCCATAACCTAGGAGCTTGTAAGAAATGCAGAATCTCAGGCCCCACCTCAGACCTGCCGAATCAGGATTAGCACTTTTAAAGATCCTCTGGTGCCTCCTATGCATGTTAAAGTCTAAGTAGCATGGCATTAGAGTAATCTGAGTTTTACTGAAGCTCTTTCTGTTACTAAAAACCCCAAAGACTCAGACTAGATCACGCAACAGGGTCTTACACCTCAGGCAGTAAAGGAGACAGACTTGTCAAGAAATCTAAGAATAGGACACAGGAGAAGGTGACAACTTCATGGAGATGGGGGTCAGTGTGGATCTCAGAGACCTCAACAAGGGGAGTCTGCAAGTCTGCTGCTCCAGCCTGGATCATTACTCTCCATGGATTTGCTTCATGCTGCATGACCAACTGGATCCCTCACCATTTACTCTCTTATCTATTGCCAGAGTACTTGTTCACTTAAACTTTGCCTAACTCCTAATCTGGCTCACTTTTGCCTATCATGTATTCCCTAGTCTCTCTCATAACCTTATTTTGCCCACTACCCAAATTTCAGTTTCTAAAGAGTAAGAACATTATTCGCCCAATTCATCCCTGTATGGGCAGAGCTTTTTGCACCAGCTTCTCTCACAGCTAATGGCTAGCCTTTGAGTTAAGTGTCAATTCCTGATTCAGCAGGCATCAGTAATACAGTATAAAACAAGTCTGCCCTGGGCTGTCTGATCAGCAGGGGCTGTGGAAGAAAATCACATTATGATTACATGTCTAGTTAAAATGGTCTTAAAAGATATGAAACAGGGTTTTCAGATCTTGGTTGCAGGCTCTTTCCTCTTTACCTACACCATTACCTCCCATCCTCGCTCCCTCCCCACACTTCCCAGGAATATCTGCATCCTCTGGCAGACTCTAACAGTCATGGAGATGACTTTTTATGTTCAGGGTATTTCAAATATTGTGTAACAAAATTAATTACATTTAATTAAATTTATCCATTTTTTATAGCCCCAAACAAACCTAAAATGCCATGTTAAGCTTATGAGATGGCAGTCCTCCAAAGGGTTCTGCTGCCGGGTATATCTGCTATCAGGGTCTTAGGCAGTTTTAGGGATCATTTTACATGAGTTGAGTCTGATGAATGGCCTCTCAGCCTCAGTTAACCATCAGGCAAAGATCAGTCGCCGGGTCCCAGGCCAAGCAACTACCTACATGTCCTCCCTACTTCCTGCACTCCAGGGACAGCTTCCTCCTCAGACAATAATCTTCTTTCTGCCTGCTTTCACAAAGCACTAAAATTATGAGTTTGCTTCTCTTTTTCCTCCACTATGTGGTAGCAGGGGAGGGAACTGTTTGTATTTCTCACAAGTACAGGGCCTGGAATATGGCAGGTGCTGAATTTATTAACATTTATTGATTGAAAGAATGCTCTTGTTCACTGGTTACGTGTTTCACTCACCTTGTGTACTAGTCAGGTTTTTCTGTGATAACTCCCTAAGTGTCAGCGGATTTCTTGCTCCACAAGTTTGAGAGGTGACTGTGGAGTTGCAGGTCTGTTTCACATCGTCTCTTCTCATGTCCAGACTGAAGCAGTGTCCTCTCTTTGGTCCCTGTTGGTCTCAAGGTGGAAGCGAGAGGACTGATGGACACATCAATGCATCTTAAAGCCTCTGCTTATAACCAGCACATAGTTACTTCCATCACATTCCAAGGGCTAAAGTAAGTCACAGGGTCAACATCATCAGCAATGTGGAAAAAATATGCTTCCCATAGAGAAGGAGGGGGCTGGAGGGAATATTTGCTGAACAGTAACATAATCTACCATGCATTGTTACTTGAGTTTTCTATCAACACTATTCTGATGTTTTAGTTAGTTTTCAAAATCAGCAAACTAAAATCTCCTACAGTGTAGTGTATATTAAAGGCAGGATACGTTTAGTACCAGAGACAGAATACACCTCAAAGTAGTTTACACCAAAAAGAAATTTACTGACCCATAACTAGGAAGTACAAGGACTGGATCTGGTTGAAGCAGGGCTTTCTCTCCATCTCTTCACTCTGCTCACCTTGATGTGTTGGCCTTATTCTCCCCAGCCTCTCAGAGGTGGCCTCCATTTGCTAGAAAAAATGGCTGCAAGACATTTGCAGAAGGCCTACAAGCTACTATATGCCAAGAGACCAGGTTTTAGATCACAAAGTCTTCAGATTCAGGACTTTTATAGATTTTATAAATGATAGCTAGCAAATCTGCAAATGTAAGTTAAATGGTATCTTTAAGAGGGCTAATTTAGGAATATGAAAAATTTACTGTTTCAGGAATTCGCCAAGCATTTTAATCTTAAGAACTTTCCCTTGACAGTGCTCTCAGATTACCGGACGTGTTGAAAACAGCAATTTTATAGGAAATATGTTTATTATTGATCATTTCAATTCAAAAATACTCATTCTTTCTCAGGGCTGGTCCATTATACTCAGTCTCTTTAGAGATATTAAATAATCAAAACTGTGAGCAATTTTGTTTAACAGTACATAGAAACTTCTGTAAGGTAAGCAACACAGTAATTTCTAACAATGAAACAAGGTCTCCAGAATTTGCCATTAAAACAAAGGAAGCATTTCCAATGACAAGATGTAGGGACCCATGGATAAAATCTAACACAGCACATGCTGGAAAATGGGATCAGGAAATTTTATGATCCACCCTCACTCTGAGTTTGCTCTTGGATGGTGCAAGCATATCCCGTGAAAGGGGCTTAGAGATATGATCACTTCTATCTGGAGAATGGGTCCTTTGGGCATGGGAGTCATGTTATCTAAGTTCCCCAAAACCAATCATTTTTTCAACTTCTTGTCCATACAATCATGACCAGAGATTTCAAGGAGAAGACAAGAGCAGGAAGTATCTAGCTTTGATTTTTTAGGAGATGTAACACCAGCTCTTCATCCTCTGCTAAAGACAGGCCTGTATCCAAAGGCTCTAAGGTTTCCCACTTGGCCTTCTTTCTGTTAGAACTTGTGGGTCGCATGTCTTCCACTTCACCGCTGTTCCTTTTCCTCATTCCCTGCATCTTCTTGGTATCACTGGTGGGAACAAATTTAATGATTTACTTTATAAACAAATAATTAAATTCATTATTATGAAACCAAACATTTATAATAGTACAAAATTACCGATAACAGTTGCTAAAGTGATATTATTATTAAGAGAGAAAGAAACATAACATCTTCAGGATATCTATATCATAAGTACCTTCCCATTAATGGATGGGGGGAGAGGGCCTATATGCACTGGGAACTGTGCAGAGTAGTTTGCACAGACTGTCTCATCCAATCCTCAGAATAATTCTAGGAAACTATGGCTATATTATCCACAATTTGAGGACAATGAGAGGCCCATAGTCTAGCTCCAGACTGGCTCCAATCTGTGCTTGTCCTGCCACATCAAATCATCTCTACTTAAAGTTAGGTTATCCTTTAGACAGCAGTCAGTGGGCTAACAGATATCAGGATACCAGGCACTGATTCTAATATCTGTTGCATTAAGTTGTGATATATAGATCATGAGTAAACTGGAACCTAAAATGTTAAATTAAAAATTACTTAAGACTTCATATAAATTTACCCCATTTAAAATATGTATCTAGAGGCCGGCCTGGTGGCACAGTAGTTAAGTTTGCACGTTCTCCTCCTCGGTGGCCAGGGGTTCACCGGTTCAGATCCTGGGTGCAGACATGGCACTGCTTGGCATGCCATGCTTTGGTAGGCGTTGCATGTATAAAGTAGAGGAAGATGAGCATGGCTGTTAGCTCAGGGCCAGTCTTCCTCAGCAAAAAGAGGAGGACTGGCAGTAGTTAGCTCAGGGCTAATCTTCCTCAAAAAAATAAATAAATAAAAATAAAATAAAATATGTATCTAAGACCCACTCATAGAGTCAAGAAAACATAAACATTATTGCTGTATTCTACACACACCTGAGGCACAGACCATAAAAATAAAGCTAATTTCAGAAGGTAGAGGAAATCACTAGATATATTAAAAATAGAAGAAAAAGGAAAACATCCTCAAAGCATTTTGAGATATCATCATCATGTTCAAAGATGATTCAATTATTGGATACAAGATTAAAACAAAATAAAAAACCCATGCAGTAGCAACCATATATTAAGGGCTTACTAAGGGTCCGGCACTGTGCTACATTCTTTACATAGATTACATCATTTATCTTCATGAAAGTCCTTGGTGTACAGAGCATTAGCCTCATTCTACAATGACAAGAGGTTAAATGACTGGACCCAGACTACACACATGGGATTCAAACCCAGATGTAAATAACTCTAAATTCAGCTCCACAGCCAGGCTATGGAAAGCAATTTGAGTTGACCTGCTTTAGTCAACATTTGGATGATACTAATGGAAGGAATTAGCTGTGGAAAGAGCATTGCTTTGGCATTGACACAGTCAGACCTTGGGCAATCTCCACTAACATTTCTAAGCCCTGGTTTCCTTACCTGTAAAGATGGGGATTATACAATTTACTTAGTAGAACTGTTGTAAGAATTAAATGAAATTATATAAGTGTAAGAACATAGTAGTGCTCAATGCATGTTAGTTTCTTTTCTGCCTATAAATGATTCCCTTTCAAATAAATACTTACATTAACATTATAAACAGCCAAAAAAAAAAAAAAGAGAGAGAGAGAAAATCATCACAGAAACATTTCAAGCAAATGATGCATTCCAAAGGAGAACAAATTGCTCAAGTTCCAATGGACTCTATTACTCCTTAAGACAGCTTGAAGATCAAAGTAATTCTGCCTATCTGGATATCCATTTTTGATCAGATTGAAGCAAAGCTGTAAATAATTTCCCCATTTACCACCTGGAAATGCCCAGTGCCCTGACTCAGCAGCCATTCTCTCTCACCATTTGGAGGAAAGACAAACCAGACAATACTATGAGGTTATTTAAACCCTCAAATAACTGCATTTTAAAAGGCCTGGAGAGAAGATCATGAAAGAGTTTCCTCTGATGGGAATTCAGTCAGCAAAGAAAGCAATTCTTAGTGGAAAGCTGCCTTTAAAAAAAGCATTGAGTCCAAATATGCCTGAGTATGTCTGGTCCTGTGCCAATTCCACTGGATTACAGTGCTATGATTTATTTGGTATAAGGTAATAATTATTTTTTCCTGCTTGTACTTCCAGTGCATCTCAGAGCAGCTCATCAGAAAAAACCTAAGTAGTGGGCTTTACTAATGTATCCTTTATTAATGTGCTCCTGCACATTATACTCCCTGTAGGAAATTAAGTTGGTTCAGCTAATAAAAGGAAGACGGGAAATTTATGTAGCCCAAATATTTTCACAATTAGCTGCTTTGTGGACCAATTCAAATTCTAGAAAGGTATTTTATACTATGTTCCATAGCAAATAAGTAGTAACTTATATAACAAATTAATTATTATTAAATAATATTATAGATATTCTATAGGTAATTACCCCAAAAGGGGGATAATGTAATCAATCTAGAAAACATTTAGTAAGCAGAAAACAAAATGTGGTCACAATCTGGTCTCTTAACTAATGCCTCTTCTGGGGCCGGCCTGGTGGGGCAGCAGTTAAGTGGGCATGTTCCGCTTTGGAGGCCTGGGGTTCACCGGTTTGGATCCTGGGTGCAGACATGGCACCACTTGGCATGCTGTGGTAGGCATCCCACATATAAAGTAGAGGAAGATGGGCATGGATGTTAGCTCAGGGCCAGTCTTCCTCGGCAAAAAGAAGAGGATTGGCAACAGTTACCTCAGGACTAACCTTCCTCAAAAAGAAAAAGAAAAAAGAAATGCCTCTTCCAAATGGTGTGGCACTAGAGAGTGATGTCAGCAACATGGCTGAATAAGACAGTCCTTGTTCATGTTACCTCACAACAATCTGGCATCCCTTAACAGACAAAAGTGCCTTTGTGGGAGCTGTGAGATCCAGCACTATATGCCAAGGGACTCAGGGGTCGTCTCGCCCAACTGTGCATCTGGTAATAGGCACAGAGACCTTGGACCTGGCAATGGCCCATGAACCAACTCCAGTCCCTCTTGGCCATGGGAGAACAATCATCCAGGGACGAGAAAGTTTTTGTGGAAGTCCAGGTTTCCAGTGGAGAAATTCCAGCATACCAATAGAGCAAAAAATATGAATTTGGATGTATTAGAGAGAATAAGAGGAACAGTCTGACTTTATTCACAGCCCCCAAGGCGGCATAGCTCAGGGCCAAGAGAGATGTTCCTTGCCTGTGATTTCTCCCATGGAGGAAAGTGAGAAGATGTGAGTGAGCACCCAGCTCCCCTAGCTATGTGGAACGCTGCCAAAGAGGCCAATTTCTCTTACTGCATCTCCCCCCTCCCACCCTGCTCACAGAGTACTAAATCATGAGCTGCATAACTGGGGGTCAGGAAGAGACGGGGGAGCGGCAGACAGAACTCTCTGAGGGAATTAAAAGGATGCAGATCCTACTAACTGCATCACAGACACCAAAAGGAGCCTGCCCATAAACCGCTGGGGACGCCTTGCCTGTGAATCCTTCCAATTAGTCGACAGGCATCATCAGCACTCCACGTGCCTCACCCATACACACCCTGGTCAGCTCCCTGTGCAGGCTACAGAGAGGGGTGGTGAGAGGGAGCTTAGGCAGATGGCTAGTGAGCATATGCAGAGAGCCAACCTCAATCTTCAGGCCAGGGAGAGACCACAAACTTCAGCTTTAGTGTCACCCTTGGGAAAACAAAGGGAAGCTGTCAGGACTTGATCTGGTGTGTTGCAGAATTGAGAGAAGGCATACAAGCTTAAGAATTCTGCCACAAGAGGGAGCAAAAAGTGTGGAGCAGGCATATCCACAGAAGGTCAAATAAAGCCTCAGAATCCCTAGCAGAACTGACAGGAGATATTTCTTTCCTGAAGGCAGTTAGGAAAGACTGGAGGAGGTGACTCCTACTGCAAATGCAAAAATAGCAATTGAAAACTTCAATGAAAATGGAAAATCAAGGAAACATGACACCACCAAAGTATCACAATAATCTTCCAGTAACCAATTCCACAGACAAAGAGATCTGTAATTTAATCCAATATGGAATTCAAAATAACTGTTTTAAAGAAGCTCAATGAGTTAACATGAAAAAACAGAAAGAAAATTCAGTGACATCAGAAAAACAATCAGTGAACAAAATGAGAAGTTTAACAAAGAGACAGATCACAAAAAAGAACTAAGAAATTCTGAGGCTGAAAAATACAATGAATGAAATGAAAACTGCGAAAGAGAGCAGCAACATCAGAATGGATCAAGCAGAAGAAAGAATTTGTGAGTTAGAAGATAGGAACTTTGAAATTATCTGTCAGAGAACAATAAAAAAAGAGTGAAGAAAGCCTATAGGATCTATGGCATATCCTCAAAGAATTAATTTGTGAATTATTGAAGTCCCAGAAGAAGGAGAGAAGGTGAAAGGGGCAGAAAGATTATTTAAAGAAATAATAGGTGAGAACTCAAATCTGGTGAGAGATTTATATATCCAAGTTCATGAAGCTCAAAGGTCCCCAAACAAATTTAACTTAAAGAGATCTTCTCCAAGACACAATAAAACTGTCAAAAATAATGACACAGCCAGAATCTTAAAAACAGCAAGAGAAAAGCAGCTTGTAACATACAAGGGAACCCCCATAAGTCTATCAGTGGATTTCTCAACAGAAAACTTGCAGTCCAGGAGAGAGTGAGATGATCTATTCCAAACAGTAAAAGGGGGGAAAAAACCCTGCCAATCAAGAGTACTTTACCTGGCAAAGTTGTCCTTTAGAAATGAAGAGGAGATAAAGACTAACCCAGACAACCAAAAGCTGGGGTTGTTCATAACCACTAGACCTGCCTTACAAGAAATGCTGAAAGGAGTTCAAGGTAAAAATGAAAGGATGCTAATTAGTAACATGAAAATATATGAAAATATCCACTTTCATATAAAGTATAGTCAAATTCTGAATATTCTAATATTTTAATATGGTGATGTGTTCACCACTTAACTCTAGTATAGAGGTTAAAGGACAAGGGCGTTAAAAATAACTCTAGGTATTAAAATGGCAGAGATTTTGTACGCAATCAAAGTTAAGTTGTTATTAGCATAAAACAGACTGTTACATCTACAAGATATTTTATGTAATCCTTATGGTAACCACAAAGCAAAAACCTACAATAGATCCGCAAAAGATAAGGGAATCAAAGCACACCACTACAGAAAATCATTGATTCACAAAGAAAGGCAGCAAGAGAGGAAGAAAGAAACACGAGAACTATGAAACAGCCAGAAAACAATAAGATGGTATTAGTAGTCCTTATCTATAAATAATTAAATTAAATGGATTAAATTCTCCAATCAAAAGGGATGGAGTGGATGAATGGATAAAAACATGGATAAAAAGAACAAGACCTAACTATACACTGCCTATAAGAGATTCATTTCAGTTTTAAGGACACACATAGGCTCAAAATGAAGGTTGGCAAAGATATTCCACGCAAGTGGAAATCAAGAGAGAACAGAGGTAGCTAAACTTATAGTAGACAAAATAGACTTCAAGTCAAAAACAGTAATAAGACACACAGTAGAGCATTATATAATGAAAAAGGGGTCAATTCATTAAGAGCATATAACAATCATAAACACAGACTCAACATTGGAACACTACAATATATTAAGCAAATACTAACAGATCTGAAGGGAGAAACAAACAATAATACAATAATAGTAGGGGACTTTAATACCCTGCTTTCAACAATGGCTAGATAATACAGACAGATAATCAATAAAAAAAAAATGTTGGATCTGAACTATACTTTAGACCAAATGGAGCTACCACATATATACGGAACACTCCACTCGAAAGCAGCAGAATAAACATTCTTCTCAAGCACACATGGAACATTCTTCAGGATAGATCATATGATAGATCACATAATGAGTGTTAGCAAATTTAAGAATACTGAAATCATACCAAGTATCTTTTCCAACCACAATGGTATGAAACTAGAAATCAATAACAGGAAGAAATGGGAAAATGCACAAATATGTGGAAATTAACACAATACTGAACAACTAATGGGTTCAAGATGAAATCAAAAGAGAAATCAAAAAATATCTCGAGGGGCCAGCCCAGTGGCATAGTGGTTACGTTCGTGCTCTCTGCTTTGGCAGCCCAGGGTTCGCAGGTTCAGATTCCGGTGCAGACCTACACATTGCTTATCAAGCTATGCTATGGTAGCATCCCACAGAGAAAATAGAGGAAGATTGGCACAGATGTTAGCTCGGTGATAATCTTCCTCAAGCAAAAAGGAAGACTGGTAAAAGATGTTAGTTATCTAAAAAGATCTCAAAATAAATCACCTCACTTTATACCTCAAGGAACAAGAAAAGAACAAACTAAGTCCAAAGTTAGCAGAAGGAAGGAAATGACAAAGATCAGAGTAGAAATAAATGAAATAGAGACCAGAAAAGATCAATGAAACTCAAACTAGTTTTTCAAAAAGATAAAGCTGACAAAACTTTAGCTAGACTAGGAAAAAAAAGAGAGAAGACTCAAAATAAAAAACTAAAGAGCAAACATTACAACTGATACCACACAAATACAAAGGGCTGTGAGACTACTGTGAACAATTATATGCCAACAAATTAGATAAACTAGAAGAAATGGATAAATTCCTAGAAACATACAACCTGCCGAGACTGAACCATGAAGGAATAGAAAAGTCTGAAGACCCCATAATGAATGAGGAGACTGAATCAGTAATCACAACCTCCCAACAACAAAAAGCCCAGGACCAGACAGCCTCATTGGTGAATTCTACCAAACATTTAGAGAAGGAATAATACTAATCCTTCTCAAACTCTTTCAAAAAAGAGGAAGGAACATTTCCACACTCATTTTACAAGGCCAGCATTACCTTGATACCAAAGACAGCGAAGGATATTAAAAGGAAAAAAAACTATAAGTCAATATCCCTCATGAATACAGATGCAAAAATTCTGAACATAATATTAGCAAACTGAATTCAACAGTACATTAAAAGGATTATACACCATGATCAAGTGGGATTTATCCTGGGGATGCAAGGATGGTTCAATATACCCCACCCCCCCAATAAAGGTGATTCACCACATTAATAAAATAAAAGTTAAAAATCACAATCATGTCAATAGATGCAGAAAAAGCATTTGATAAAATTCAACATCAATTCATGATAAAAACTCTGAATAAATCAGGTATAGAAGGAAAGTATCTCACCATAATACTCTATATGACAAGCCCACAGCTAACATCATACTCACTGGTGAAAAGCTGAAAGCTTTTCCTCTAAGATCAGGAATAAGACAAGGATACCCACTCTCACCACTCCTATTCAACATAGCACTGGATGTTCCAGCCAGGGAATTAGGCAAAAAAACGAAATGAAAGACATCCAAATCAGAAAGGAGGAAGTAAAATTGTCATTGTTTGCAAATGATATGATCTTATGATACACAAAATCCTCAAGACTCCAACAAAATCTTTTAGAACTAATCAATGAATTCAGTAAAGTTGCAGGATACATAAATTAGTAGTGTTTCTATATACTACCAGTGAATTATCTGAAAAAGAAATAAAGAAAAGTATCCCATTCACAATAGCATCAAAAACAATAAAACACTTAGGAATAAATTTAGCCAAGGAGGTGAAATGTCTGTACACTGAAAACTATAAGCCTTTGATGAAAGAAATTGAAGAAGACACAAATAAATGGAAAGATACCCAGTGTTCATGGAACAGAAGGCTTAATATTGTTAAAATGTCCATACTTCCCAAAGTCATCTATAGATTCAATGCAATCTCTATCAAAATCCCAAAGACATTTTTCACAGAAATATAAAAAACAATCCTAAAATTTGTGTGAAATCACAAAAGACCCCAAAATAGCCAAAGCAATCCTGAGAAAGAACAAAGCTGGAGGCGTCACACTTCCTGATTTCAAACTACATTATAAAGCTACAGTAATCACAACAGTATTGTGATAGCATGAAAACAGACACACAGACCAATGAAACAGAACTGAGAGTCCAGAAATAAACCCTTGCATATGGGAGCCAAGAATACTCAAACAGAGAAAAGACCATCTCTTCAACAAATGGTACTGGAAAAACTAGATAATCACATGCAGAAGAAAGACTGGACTCCTATCTTACACCACTCACAAAATGAACTTGAAATGGATTAAAGGCTTAAACATAAAACCTACAACCATAAAACCCCTAGAAGAAAATGTAAGGATAAAGCTCCTTGACATGTGTGTTCCAATGATCTTTTGGATATGACACCATTGTTTTGTTTTTTGCACAAGCAACAAAAGCAAAAATAAATAACTGGGACTACATCAAACTAAAAAGCTCTGCACATAAAAGAAGCAATCAACAAACTGAAAAGGCAACCTACAGAATGGAAGAAAACATTTGTAACCCACGTATCTGATAAGAGGTTAATATCCAAAATATATAAGGAACTCAGGCAACTCAATAGCAAAAAAACCCCCAAACAATCTAATTAAAAAATGGGCGTAAGAACAGAATAGACATTTTTCCAAAGACATGCAGATGGCCAACAGGTATATGAAAAAATGCTAAGCATCAGGGAAATGCAAATCAAAAACCACAATGAAATATCACCTCACATCTGTTAGAATGGCTTTTGACAAAAAGATAGGAGATAACAAATGCTGGTAAGGATGTGGAGAAAAGAGAACCCTTGTAAACTGCTGGTGGAATTATAAATTGGCATAGCCACTATGGAAAACAATATTGTGGTTTCTCAAAAAATTAAAAATAGGACTATCATACGATCCAGCAATCCCACTTCTGGGTATACATCCAAAGGAAATGAGATCATGATCTTGAAGAGATGTCTGGACTCCCATGTTCATTGCAGCATTATTCACAAAAGCCAAGATATGGAAACAACCTAAGAGTCCATCAGTGGATAAATGGATAAAGAAGAGGTGCTACACACACACACACACACACACACACACACACACGTATATTATTCAGCCATGAGAAAAAAGGAAACCTTGCCATTATGACAAAATGGATGGACTGTACTCTGAGGGCACTACACTAAGTGAAATAAGTCAAACAGAGAAAGACAAACACAGTATATCACCTATATGCGGAATCTAAAAAAACCAAACTTGAAGAAACAGAGAGTAGAATGGTGGTTACCAAGGGCTAGGGGGTGGAGGAAATGCGGAGATATAGATCAAAGGGTACAAACTCCCAGTTATAAGATGAATAAGTTCTGGGGATCCAGTGTATAGCGTGATGATTATAGTTAACAGCACTGTTAGATACTTGAAGGCTGCTAAGACAGTAGATCTAACTGTTCTCACCACATACACACACAAATGGTATGTGATGGTATTAGCTAACAGTAGGATGGCAATCATTTCAAGTATACTGTACTTTAAAATCTAAAAACAGTTTTCTTCAAACTATAAAAATTATTCTAGAATGACAAAAATATAAAACACAGACAACACAAAATGCTGGCAAAGATGTGGAGCAACAGGAACTCTCATTGATTACTAGCAAGGAATTGAAAATTTATGTCCACACAAAAACATGCACATGAATGTTTACAGCAGCTATATTAATAATTTAGCTAAATATTCATAATTCATAATTATAATTCATAATTATAGCTAAATATTCATAATTGCTAAAACTAGGAATTAACCAAGAAGTCTTTCAACAGGTGAACAGATAAACAAACTGTAGCACATCTATATAATGCAATATTACTCAGTGATAAAAAGAAATGAACTATCAGGCCCTGAAAAGACATGAAAGAACTTTGAAAGCATATTGCTAAGTGAAAGAAATCAATCTGAAAGGACTACACACTGTATGCTTTCAACTATATGGCATTCTAGAAGAGGCAACACTATGGATATAGTAAAAAGACCAGTGGTTTCCAGGGGCTGGGAGGCAGGGAGAGAAAAAGGAGAAAGGGATGAATAGGCAGAGGACAGGGAATTTTTAGGGCAGTGAAAATACTCTGTATGATACTATAGTGGTAGATATACGCCATTATATATTTGTCAAAATCCACAGAACGTACAACAGAGTAAACACTAATATAAACTACGGACTTTGGGTGATAACGATGTGTCAACATAGGTCCATCAATGATAACAAATGTACCACTTTGGTGCAGGATGCTGACAATAGAAAAGACTGTGTATGGGCGGGGGGTAGTATATGGAAACTCGACTTTTTGTTCAATTTTTATCATAAAAATGGAAATTGCTAAAAAAAATAGTCTATTAATAAAAAATTCAAATAGTTCAAAAGAATTCATATGCCATCAACACATAAATTATTAAGCATAAAATACATTAGAGTTTTCTCCTCATCCCCAAAGAACTACATGTTGCTTTAATTCATAAAAATCCTGAATTACTTTCCAGTCTTCAATTGCAGCCCTCAGATCATCTCAAGTTCACTCACTTATTCTGATGAACTCCATGCTGCCATACTCCTTTCTAATGAGTTGCCACTTTGTGGACTAGAATAGCAGCTGTTTCTTATCTTGATCACCTTCCATGAAGTCAAATAGCATTACAGTCAGATAGACACATAGCTAAAGGATGATGGGATGAAAAAGAGGCAAGGAATCTCCTCCGGCAGGAATGTACATAATTGTATAGTTATAATTATGCTATTAGGGTATATATTTAAATTTTAATAATTGCCCAAGCAATTCATGGTTAGAACATTAGGATGAATTATTCCCTCTTTACTTAAAGAAAAACCTTTTAATAATGCTTCAGGTCTCAGCTCAGAGAGATTTTTTCTAACCACCTCACATACAGTGAACTCTCCCGATTCCTCTCTCATTATTCTACAGTTATCACTTTCATGGCCCTCCATCACCATCTCTTTTCTATTTTTTGTTTACTTCTTAATAGTCTGTCTCCCTCACTTGAGTGTAAGCTTTGTGAGGACTGGGATCTAGTCTCTCTTATTTATTGCTGTATGCCAGGCACATAGTAAACTTTCAGTTTATTGCATGCCTGGATAATGGGAATGTCAAAGGAGAACAGATAGGTAAGGGCATTTCTCACACTCTAATTTGGTAAAATGGACACTCTATCCACATGTAGAATTGGAGCGAGTCTATCCATGTGTAGAATAGGATATGTTACATGAAATTACTTTCACTGTATCATTCATCATTTCAACCTAGTCTGTAGTATATTTTTGCAGACTGTTTTGAACAGAGAGGCTGCCACATTGTAAATCTGGGGACTGAAGGAATGATTTTGATGTGGAAGAAAACAGAAAGCAGGATCAGAGGACATTAAATTCTATTCTTGTGAAGGTATATACTCAACTCCCACAGCTTTGATTTTTTTTTTTTTTTTTGGCTAAGGAAGATTCCCCCTGAATTAACATCTGTTACCAATCTTCCTCTTTTGTTCTTTTTGATGCGAGCCGCTGCCACAGCATGGCCCTGCTAACAGACGAGTGGTGTAGGTCCACACCCAGGATCTGAACTCAGGACACCAAGGCAGAGCACACAGGATTTAACCACTAGGCCACCAGGGCTAGCCTTATAGTTTTGCTTTTAGTAATTAAAATTACCATATACTTATGACCCTACTATGCATCATACTCTGTTTTCTTTTTTCACCCTCATTAGGTCTTCACAATAACCTTGCAAAGCAAGAATTATCTTCATTTGACTGATGAGAAAACTCAGAGTCAAAGAGAGTAAGTAACTTGCTCATGGTCCACAACATGTAGAAGAAAGTAAGATTCAAACTCAGGTCTGTCTATCTGACTCCAAAAGCTATTTTCCCACAGGGCCAAGTAGCCTGCCTTTGTTCTAATACAGACTTAATTTCACAAAATTCCTATTTCTCTGCATGTTACAAAGTTTACGATAATATGGCACGTAGATCAATATTCCCAAACTATATGCAGTGGTGCATGTGGGCAAGGCATTCAGTCTCTTGGTTCACAGACCTTCATACAATTCAACTTATACCTGCTTGAGCAACTATTTTTGTAATACAGATGCTTCTGAGACCATCCAGCGAGAAGCACAGCTTAAATTCCTATATATCGATACAGAAAGGCAAAGGAGAGAGACTGATCCACTGACATAATATTTTCCCATGTAGGAGAAACCAGTAGGTCTTATTCCACTTCATTTACTTTAATTCTTTCTCTGACCCTTAGGAAGCTTTAGCCAACAGACTTACAGATGTGGAAAGGGATGGGACAAATGATACATTACAAGAAGAAGAAGAACGTAATCATTACTATCTGCCATGAAGAGGAAGATAGCTCATTGTTAAACAGCATACTTTAAACAATTGATCTGTGAATTAACTCCATAAAAAGAGGACAGAATGTCCTCTGTAAACTAGAAACCACATTCCCTGGGCTACAAGGACGCTGCAGCTAGAACCAATACTCCAAGCCTCAAGAACATTCCAAGTGCTGTCTGATATGATTACAGCCAAGGCACTATAGAAGAAAAAGATCTGCTGGGAAAACCTGTCAACTTCTTCCCTGATGTATGCAGGACTTTACAGAAATAATGCAGTGGTGTGAGCACTGAAATTCCAAGCGTGCTGGGGCAAGCAGTTGTAATAAGTAAGTTATAAAATGGCAACCAAAGTCACTGGGGATTCAGAAGCCCGACACTGGAAAACGAGACCGTGCAGACAGAAAGTGTTATGATGCCTCGTCTTAGAGCCCCTAACTTCTGTAGCAGTTGGGTTTATTCATGTACAACGAAGGGTGTGCAAGTTTTGTGTTACATCATAAAATGGAGGATCAACATCACTATACAAGCCTATTCAGAAACCTAACAAAAGCCGGGGCAGGGGGCTGCTGGAAGAAAGCATACTCCCTTTATTATAGTTTCTGTACAATTTTTCAACCTCTTGCTTTTTTTTCTTTTCGAATGCAAAGAACAGAAATCAGGTGAAATTGCCGACTGATCTAGCTGCAAGCAAGCTAAGGACTGGGAGAGAACAGTGAATATCCTCACACAGAAACCCTTGGGTATTCTTTTACAACATGCTGCCAAATTGTGTGTGGAAAGCTACCTTTAGTTCAGCAACTGAATGTCCAGTTTATACTCCTATTTGTATAAAACTCTTTCTTGCATTTATATCAATAAATGTGGCTTATATTTTTTCCTCAAGAATTTTAAGCTAATAATAAATGAGCCTGGGAGCATTAAGAAAAACTGTCGGAAATCTTTATCTCTATCCTTAAGTACTGGCACTCTGGTCTTGTGCCAGAAACTTTTCCCCTTACCATAAACTTTAATTTACAAGGCGATGGCAACAGTCCTAATGAAGATTAATTACTGCAGTACATTCCATAAAATCTGCCCAGCTTCCTTCTGATGGTGAAGGCTACCACATACAGAAATGAAACTGAAAATGTTACCACATCCCTTGTGAAAACAAGTTAGTCAAAGGAAAGACTGATGGGCTCAGAGTTCATTACAAACATAACTGCAAGAGCAGAAAAGAAGACGTTCTCTTAGATCAGAATTCTAATAATCAGAAACAGTCGGGGATGGTGAGAAGTAACAGAAGGTAGAAGACTGCACATCACATCACTAATCCATGTATATGTTTCCTTCTGCAAAATGCACACACATCATTTTGGACTGGCAAAAAGTTTTGGCCTTCCGATCTCTACTTTTTGGTTCATAAACCCACTTGAGAATCTGATGAAAAACTCTGAACTCCTTTTCCAGATAAATGCATGGGAGTGTCTATGCTGCATGCACACCCACACCACTATTTTGCCAACAATTTCAAGATACTATAGATTCCCGTAAAGCTCACCCATAGAGTCCAAGTTAAGAATCCCTGCTTTGCAGCAATTTAGAAGATGTAATTATTTCCCTTCTAGATTAAAAAAAATTTAAACACCCACAGAAGTTGGGTTTATATTATTCCTTTTTCTTACTACTAATCTGTACGTAGAACATTTTGTGCTCCCCAGAAGCACATCAGCCTCTCTCTTCAAACTACTTTTACTGATTAGTTTTCAATATTCAAGATCATCACCTATCCAAGCATCTCCTCAATGTTGCAGCTATCTGGCAAAATTAAGTTTTACAGTTTCAGTCTTACTCTTCATTAGTCCTTCAAAAGATTTCAAGAGAGAAAATCCAACCTTTAACAAAGTTTCCCATTGAAGAATTACTTAAATGGTGGAAACAAAATCAAACAACAAAAACCAAAAACCTAAACATGGGTACAACCTAAAATTCTAAGAATAAGGAAATTATGGTGTAAGTAAATGATGGAATATTATCTAGTGATTAGGAATGAATGCATTCTACATGAAGCAAAAAGTGAAATGAAAAGGATAGCCCTAAGAAAGTGTCATCCTCTACGGTCTTGTCAGTGAAAACAAACTTCCTGTGCACCAGAATCAGGGCAGTAGCCATGAGAATCCTACTAGGTGGTTCATCATCCTTGCTAGGTGGTTCATCTTGGCCCCATGGCATCCTGAGCTATTCATCCATCTTCTTAGAGATCCTAGCATTTCTGAAAAATGACAACTAGTAACTGTCACTAAGTGACAGTTATACAATGGGTGGCTAAATGACAGAGGAGTTGAAAGCCCAGGGCAAAAAATGAGACTTCAAGTAAGGTCAAGCAGAGAGTTCCCTAAACTCCAAATTTCTCAAAGTATGTCTTCCATCCCAACCCTCACCTGCAAAAATAACAACTTCCTTCCTCAATGGGTAGCAACCTTTCCCCTAAAAGTCCTAAGGCAAATAACACTGCCTGTCCCCACTCCACCACACCCAAACAATCTGCCTTGGAAGTTTCTCCATTTATGCTATCCATACACAGGATATTCTTTTTTTATTTTGTTTTGAGGGCAATGGCAAAGGGAGAAAGACAAAAGAAACACAATTTAATGAAATTTAAGCAAATTAACTCCTCTTGTCACCCACAATTCACGTTAAGTTCTGGTAGAAGCTCTATGAAATTTGATAGTTCATGGAACTTTGTACTTCATAAAAAAGGCAATAAGTGACAAAGAGAGGCAGTATATAAGGATAATGTCCTCCACCAAGAGGACACAACACTTATATATGTACCTACCACAGGAGCTCCAAAGTACATAAAAAGCCACTCCTGACAAACCTAAACAGAGAGATTAACAGCAACACAATAGTAGGAGACCTGAACATCCCACTTACATCAATGGATAGATCATCCAAACACAAAGTCAACAAGGAAACAGTGGAATTAAGTGAAAAATTAGACCAGGTGGACTTAACAGATACATATAGAACACACCATCCAAAAACAGCAGAATACACATTCTTCTCAAGTACACATGGAACATTCTCAAAGACAGACTATATGTAGGGAAACGAGGCAAGCCTCAACAAATTTAGAAAGAGCAAAATCATTTCAAGCATCTTTTTTGAGCATAATGTTATGAAACTAGAAATAAACTACAAGAAAAAATCTGAGAAGGGAACAAACATATGGAGACTAAACAATGTGCTACTGAACAAACAAGGGATCAATGAAGAAATTAAAGGAGAAATCAAAAAATATCTGGAGACAAACGAAAATGAAAATACACCATACCAACTCATACAGGATGCAGCAAGAGTGGTCCTAAGAGGGAAATTCATAGCAATTCAGGCCCATTTTAACAAACAGCAAAAATTTCAAATAAGTAATCTTAAACTACACCTAACAGAACTAGAAAAAGAAGAACAAACAAAGCCAAAAGTTAGCAGAAGGAGGGAAATAATCAAAATCAGGAAGAAATAAATGAAATTGAAACCAAAAAAACAGTAAAAAGGATCACTGAAACAAAGAGATGGTTCTCTGAGAAGATAAAAAAAAATTGACAAACCCTTAGCCAGACTCACAAAGAAAAAAAAAGAAAGTTCAAATAAATAAAATTAGAAAGAGGAGAAATTACAATGGATATGACAGAAAAAAAAAAAAACGAGGCTATGATTAAAAACTATAGGCTAACAAATTGGACAATTGAGAAGAAATGGATAAACTCTTTGAGTTATACAACCTCCCAAAACTGAGAGAATCTGAATAGATTAATCACAAGTAAAGAGATTGAAACAGTAATCAAAAACAAAACTCTAGGACCAGATGGTTTCTCTGGAGAATTCTACCAAATATTCAAAGAATATTTAATACCTATCTTTCTCAAACTATTCCAAAAAATTGAAGAAGACGGAATACTTTCTAACTCATTCTAATAGGCCAACATCACCCTGAATCTAAAGTCAGACAAGGACAACACAAAGAAGGAAAATTACAGGGCTTTATCCCCGATAAACATAAATGCAAAAATCCTTAACAAAATATCGGCAAACTGAATACAGCAATAAATTAAAAGGCTCAAACACCATGATCAAGTGATCACATCATAGCAGTGATGACACAGGGATGGTTCAACATCTGCAAATCAATCAATTGTGATACACCACATTAACAAAATGAGGAATAAAAACCACATGATCATCTCAGTAGATGAAGAGAAAGCATTTGACAAGATCAAACATCCATTTATGATAAAAACTCTTAACAAAATGGCAAGAGAAGGAAAGTACCTCAACATAATAAAGGCCATACATGACAAACTCACAGCCAAAATCATACTCAATGGTGAAAAACTGAAAGCTGTCCCTCTAAAAACTGGAACAACAAGGGTGCCCACTTTCTCCACTCTTATTCAACATAGTACTGGAGATTTTGCCCAGAACAATTAGGCAAGAAAAAGAAATAAATGGTATCCAAACTGGCAAGGAAGAAGTGCAACTCTTGCTGTGGCAGATGACGTGATTCTATATACAGAAAACCCTAAGAAATAATCAACAACTGCAACAAAGTTGCAGGGTACAAAATCAACTTACAAAAATCAGTTGCATTTCTATACTCTAATAAGAAACTAACAGGAAACTCAAGAATACAATACCATTTATAATTGCAACAAAAAGAATAAAATATTTAGGAATAAATTCAACCATGGAGGTGAAGGTTTATACAATGAAAACTATAAGGCATTACTGAAAGAAATCAATGATGACATAAAGAAAAGGAAAGATATTCAATGTGCACGGACTTTCCAGAAAAATAAACATAGTTAAAATGTTCATACTACCTAAAGCAATCTACAGATTCAAAGCAATCTCAATCAGAATCCCAATGACACACTTCACAGAAATAGAACAAAGAATCCTAAAATTTATATGCGGCAACAACAAACCCCAAATAGCCAAAGGATTCTTGAGAAAAAAGAACAAAGCTGGAGGTATCACATGCCCAGATTTCAAAATATACTACAAAGCCACAGTAACCAACACAGCATGGTACTGGCACAAAAACAGGCACACAGATCAATGGAACGGAATCGAGAGCCCAGAAATAAACCCACAAGTTTATGGACAGCTAATATTCGACAAGGGAGCCAAGAGCATACAATGGAGAAAGGAGAGTCTCTTCAACAAATGGTGATGGGAAAACTGGACAGCCACATGCATAAGAATGAAAGTAGACCATTACCTTACATCATCCACAAAAATCAACTCAAAATGGATTAAAGACTTGAATGTAAGACCCAAAACCATGAAACTTCTGGAGGAAAACATAGGCAGTATGCTCTTTGACATCAGTCTTAGCAGCATATTTTCAAGTACCATGTCTGACCAGGCAAGGGAAACAAAAGAAAAATGAACAAATGGGACTACGTCAAACTAAAAAGCTTCTACACAGCAAAGGAAACCATCAACAAAATGAAAAGACAACCTAACAACTGGGAGAAGTTATTTGCAAAGCATATATCAGAGAAGGGGTTAATATCCAAAATATACAAATAACTCATACGTCTCAACAACAAAAAAACCAACAACCCAATTAAAAAATGAGTGAAAGATCTGAGCAAACATTTCTCCAAAGAAGATATACGGATGGCCAACAGGCACATGAAAAGATGCTCGGCATCATTACTTATCAGGGAAATGCAAATCAAAACTACAATGAGGTATCACCTCACTCCGGTCAGAATGGTTATAATTAACAAGACAGGAAACAACAAGTGTTGGAGAGGATGAGGAGAGAAGGGAACCCTCGTACACTGCTGGTGGGAGGGCAAACTGGTGCAGCCACTATGGAAAGCAGTATTGAGTATCCTCAGAAAATTAAAAATCGATCTACCAGATGATCCAGCTGTCCCATTGCTGGGTATTTATCCAAAGAACTTGAAAACACAAATGCGTAAAGATACATGCACCTCTATGTTCACTGCAGTATTATTCACAATAACCAAGACTTAGAAGCAACCTAGGTGCCCATCAAGGGACAAATGGATAAAGATGTGGTATATATACACAATGGAATACTACTCAGCCATAAGAAATGATGAAATCCAGCCATTTGTCACAACATGGATGGACCCTGAGGGTATTATGTGAAGCGAAATAACTCAGAGGGAGAAAGTCAAATACCATATGATCTCACTCATAAGCAGAAGATGAAAACAAGGACAAACAAACACATAGCAACGGAGATTAGATTGGTGGTTACCATAGGGGGAGGGGGAAGGGCAAAAGGGGTGATTAGGCTCACATGTGAGGTGATGGACTATAATTAGTTTTTGGGTGGTAAACATGATGTAATCTACACAGAATTCGAAATATATTACCATGTATATCTGAAAGCTATATACTGTTATAATCCAATGTTACTGCAATAAAAAAAATAAATAAATGGTGTTGGGAAACCTGGACAACCACATGCAAAAGAATGAAAGTAGATCATTATCTTTCGCTATACACAAAAATAAACGCAAAATGGATCAAAGACTTGAAGGTAAGACGTGAAACCATAAAACTCCTAGAAGAAAATACAGACAGCACACCCTTTGACATAGGTCTTCGAAGCATCTTTTTAAATACCATGTCTACTCAGGGAAGGGAAATAAAAGAAAAATGATAAAAATGGGACTACACCAGACTAAAAAGCTTCTGCAAGGCAAAGGAAACCAGGAAGAAAAACAAAAAGACAACCCACCCACTGAAAGAAAATATTTGCAAATCATATATCCGACAAGGAGTTAATCTCTAAAATATATAAACAATTCATACAACTCAAGAACAAAAAAACAAACAACTCAATCAAAAAATGGGCAGAAGATATGAACAGATATTTTTCCAAATAAGATTTACAGATGGCCAACAGGCAGATGAAAAGATGTTCAGCATCACTAACATTAGGGAAAAGCAAATACAAACTACAATGAGAAATCACCTTACACCTGTTAGAATGGCTATAATTACTAAGACAAAAAATAACAAATGTTGGAGAGGAGGTGGAGAAAAAGGAACACTCATACACTGCTGGTGGGAATGCAAATTGGTGCAGCCACTATGGAAAACAGTATAGGGATTTCTCAAAAGATTAAAAATAGAAATACCATATGATCAAGCTATCCCACTACTGAGTATTTACCTAAAGAAGATGAAATCAACAATTCAAAGATATTTACATACCCCTATGTTCATTGCAGCATTATTCACAACAGCCAAGACATGGAAGCAACCTAAGTGCCCATCAACAGATGAATGGATAAACATGTGATATATATATCTATACACAACATATATATACACACACACACACACACACACACACAACAGAATACTACTTAGCCATAAAAAAGACAAAATCATCCCATTTGCAACAACATGGATGGACCCTAAGGGTATTATGTTAAGCAAAATAAGCCAGACAGAGAAAGACAAACACCGCATAATTTCACTCATATCTGGAAGATAAACACATGGACAAAGAGAACAGTATAACAGTTACCAGAGGGGAAGTGTGTTAGGGGTGGATATAAGGGGTAAAGGGGCACATATATATGGTGACTGAAAATAACAGTGTACAATTGAAATTTCACAATGTTATAAGCTATTATGACCTCAATAAAATTTTTTTTACATTTACCTCTTAGAAATTAAAATCATCTGCATGGCATAAGCAGAACCAAGTCAAAAGACAAAAGAAAAACTAGGAGAAAAATAACCGCAACATACACTACTTTAAAAGATCTAATTATCGTTAATATACAAATTTTTTTAATTGACGAAAAAACACCAAAATCCTACAGAAAAAAATGGGCAAAGACTTGAAAATATAATTCACAAAAAGATTCAGAATAATAGTCTGTGAAAAGATGTTCAATTTCACTCAGAGAAATGCAATAGACACCACCTATCCCATCAAATTGGCAAGACAGAAAATAATCAAAAGCTTGACAATATATTTTGTTGGTAATGCTGTGGGAAACAGGCACTCTCAGGCACTTTTGGTAGGAATGCAAAATGGTATATTCCCTCTAGAAGGGAATTTGGCAATATTTAGCAGAACTACATATCCATTTACCCTTCAACAAAAAATTCCAATTCTGTGAATTTACCGTGAAGATATAGCTTCAACAATAACAAAATACATATTCTCAAGGTTATTCACTGCAGCATTATTTGTAATTGCAAAATATTGGAAACCACACACACAAGCATGAGAAAACTACAGTACACATATATAATAAATACTATGGAGCAATAAAAAAATGAATGAAGACAATCTCTATGAACTGATGGAATAATTTTGAAGGCGTACCATTTAATGAAAAAGATGAAGTGCAAAAGAGCATATATAGTATGCTACTTTTTGTGTAAGAAAGAAAGAGAACTTCCATTTATGAAACAAATAAATTATGGGGATCTATTGTACAGCACAGTGACTATACTTAATAATATTGTATTGCATATTTGAAAGTTGCTAAGAGAGTAGTTCTTAAAAGTTCTCCTCACAAGACAAAAATTTTGTAACTGTGTATGGTGTTAACTAGACTTATTGTGGTGAACATTTTACATTATATACTGTAGGGGTCTGAAATTGGCCACCGCAAGATATGTCTCTTTGGCATGAGGATTATTTGAGGCTGATTGCTTTTGATAAACTGGGACAGGGAAGGAGGCTCTGAGGAATGGAACTTGCCCTTTGTTAGGACACATTTACATTTGTAAGGTAAATCTCTATCTGTAAAAGGTGCCTCCCTCTCTGTACCAGGAAGAAGAAAGGAGATGACCTTCTCTCTAGAAACTCTTAATCAATGCCAAAGGCAAGGACTTAAATCTGCATTTTATTGTGCTTGTCTGGTAACCTCCTGTAACTGACTTCCCTCCCCCTCCCAACATTGGCATTTCTTTAAGGATTAAGCATCTTTCCTTAGGTTAGGAACTGATTGCTGTGCTCACCTGTGACCACCCAGCTCAAGACAAGAGAATTGCCTCCTGCTACTGCCCACTGAGATAGCAGACCCACTATCTGCTGTGTCCATCAAGCGCTGTGCTGACAGGGCAATCTTGTGACTATTGTGGGAGGGACATTTCAATCATATGTGAAACACCCTGTTTGGGGGTATATAACCACTCTGTGCACCCCACTTCTTCGGTGCCCTTTCTTCCTTTGGGAAGAAAGGCCCCGGGCCACGGTTCCTCATAAATCTGTTTAATTTTCTCTTGCTATTCTGTCTCATGTGAATTCAATTCGTTCTCTGGCCAGATGAACCCACATTTGGGAAGAGGAAATGTCTTCCTCCCCTACAATATAAATACTGAATCATTATGCTGTATACCTGGAAACTAATACAATGTTATATGTCAATTATATCTCAATAAAAAACATTTTTAAAGAAAGGGAAATAATGACATCTATACCAATTTTAATCCATCACTACAGGTTCAATTTTCTGTTTCCAAGTCCACAATCCTATAATATACCTAAAGTAGTTTCAGAATTGCTTTGCCCATATCACTACAAAAAAAGAAACTACTAAAAATCTGCTCATCTTTACAAAAAAAAAGAAACACGAGAAATAAACCAGAAAACAATGAAGCTAGTTTACATTCAAGAAGTGGGGGAGAATGGGATGGAAGGCATATGGAAAGGATCGACACTTCTCTGGATATATTTTCCTGTATGTTTTTGACTTTTAAAGATCTACACATATTCAAAAAACAGTTAAATCAACAAGGATAGAAGAAAACAAAACAAACAACAACAATAACAGCAATAATCTCAAAATAGAAAACTGAAAGCAAATGGAAATAAATGAACCCAAGTGCATTTCAATTGAATAAAGTTGGGGCTGGGGAAGGTGGGGTTGACTAATTCAAGTAAATGGTGAACACAATAGGCAACGATATACCCTTAGTCAGTCTTGGATCAAGTAGCGTGGAGGATACAATGAAAACAAATCCTAAACTCTTTTTAGTATTTTTTTGTATTGCTATTATTTTTGGTAGTTGTATGGACAAAGTAACCCTGGAACAATTTTAGATGTATTATAGGAGTGAGTGAACAAATAAGTTAATGTAAAAAGAGAGTTATAGCTATGGAATGGGGAAAATTAAGGAAGAACTCTGTGGTGATGGATTGGAATTGGCGGTATTAGCATAGAATAATGATTTCTAGGATAGGTATCTGTATGTGTATATGTGTGTGTATGGATACAAACATAGATATATTTTTCTATCTCTGTCCGCTGGAAAGGCCAAGAAGCAAAGGCACTCTAGTAGCAATAAGCAAATCTAGTGATAAGATCTTGATTTCTAATGCCATTATCCATTAAAAGGAACCAGGAATCCTCAGAGGAATGCTAAGAAGTGACCAAAACAATTGTGGGGATATGTCACAAGGATATAGGAGCCAGCTTGAAGGGACTCCACTGGCCAAATATGGGAGATTTTGAGATTAATGAATTATAAATCCTTGAAAAAATAGGAATTCATGAGTCTTTACTGATAATCAATCCATCAATGAGAAGGCATTCTTGTATCGAATGCCAAGTGCCAACTGGCAAACACAGAGGCAGAGCTGAAGTTTTAAAATCATCATTTTGCGATCATCACAGCAAAAACTCTTCAAGCAAAAATCATTAATACTAAATCTAAAGGGGAAGGGGGAATTTATTGAAGAGCAGGATATTTGCGTGTATTAATGTATCCCCAAAGATTTCATATTCCTAGGAAAAGAAAAGCAGCAACTATTTAGTAGAAATTTCCAATATCAACATGCACACTGAAGTATTTAGGGGAAAGAGCTATAACGTGTGCAACTCACTCCTGAATGATTTGGAAAAACAATAACGTCTGCACATATTTAGAGAATGAGCAAATGATAAAACAAGTGGGGCCAAACGTTAACAATAGGTGAATGTGGATCTGTGGTTGTCTTTGTACTACTCTTGCGAATTTTCTGCTTGACATTATTTCCAAATAAAAAGTAAAAAACCAAAACAAAATCATTCCCTGTATTCAGCACCAACAATTCCACTAAAATTTATATTAAATATACAAATGCGCCATACCTAGATCCAATCAAAAACAGTTAAGAAAGAAATGAAAATGCTTTCTAGGAATTTTCCTTCCCCAGAAATTTATCTTTGACATACACATTTCTTTTCCAGATGAAAAGCCTTCCACATATTACAAAGCTGACTGTAAAGTCTTGGAAGAGTAGTTGCCAGGCAAAATTTACTGCAGAGATGTCACAGAACAACGTTAGGAGAAACCACAGAGATTAAAGAAGTTCCTCTCCTTCACATGAGAGATAACTTTTAAAGATAGGCAAGTTCACTCAAAAATAGGATACTAACATGGAACAGATTTTAAAAATAAAATACAAACCCCAAACAAATGCAAACACAGACAAAAATCCTTAATCAGTCTTTTGACTCAGAGTTGTGTCACACGAGGTAAAAAGAATAGCTAATTATATTAGCTGTGAAACAGTACACTTTGTACAGGAAAAGGTATCAATCCATATAGAAGTTACCATGTCTAAATTATGCCAATAGTTTCAGTACAAATTATAGACGTAATTGGTCTTAACGCCACTTAGAATAATCTACCAAACACACCATCATATAACAGTTCTTCATAAAGCAAGTTGCCTTAGCCAGAGACTGTGGTCTACGAAGATACTGATATATGGCAGTTAAGATTCTAACCACCACCTTTTCTCTCTTTTTTTTGTTTGAAAAAGGTTAAGATTATAAATATTAAAAACTTAATTTGGCTGGATAATGAATATCTGGAACATCCAGCTGCTTCTTTTCAGTGTATTCAATACTTTGCAAATTTTCACATCATTAGCAATTCACATGAAGATGGCCATAAACCAAATATGATGAATGCTACTAGATATACAAAAATTAATCTTATATTACACGCTCAGAATCAAATCTCTCAGCTTGTGAGGCATAGCTAAAAGGAACAATTTTTTTGAAAGAAGAGTTTAACTGGAATTTAAGGACACTCTTGTCTCACTTCAAAGGTCTCACTCTTTAGAAGGGCGATTTACCCTTCTGCCTGCTTGGCTAAGACTTAAACTTACTTCAGGTTTAGCTCAGATATCACTTCCTTCAGGAAGCTCTCCTGATTCCCCAGCCCCAGGGTTAGGTCCATCACTTCAGTGCTCTCCATGTGCATTCCCTACCTACCCTCCTCCACACTGCCTCCCCCAGGGCACAAATCACAGCACTTATCTATCACATTGTTTTGTGATTACAGGCTTAGCTGTCTGTAACCTCCGCTGAACTAAAAGCTCAGTGAAAACAGGAAAGGTATTTTTCTTGTTTAATGTTTTATCTTCTGTACCTGTTACTCACTATGTGTGGCACATGATAGCTACTAAAAAATTCCTGGTTGAAAGAATGGATGCAAGAAATATTACAACAAGCTAGAGACTAACAGATCAAGTGGGTGTTTTTAACTCTTTAAATAAGTAGAATGTGATTTAAATAACGCAGGAGGTTCTCACTCCAGTTCTTGGCACCACACGTAGAAGCTTGTCAAAATATTTTTATTGTGAAAGCAGTATAACTACATCATATGGACTATTTGGGAGATAAAGAAATGAAAAATCACTTAGCACAACAATAATTAGAATATTTGAGGTCCTTTTTTCTCAAAAGGTATAAAAGTCTACATCAAAACTCACTGGAAACAAGAACACATGATTCTGGTAGTTACCAGCAGACCAGTGAATTCTATGATGTCACCACGTTCACTGCAACTAAGAGTTAGGTCTCCTACCAAATCGTTCTCTATTTTAATAACAACAATAAAACAACAAATCCTAACATCTTGTATTTATTCTACCTATGCTAATTCCACAGTTTCAAACGAGGAATCAGAAGTGAAAGCCACAGAGTAAAACACAGCCTGGACCAACCTGTAAGATGAATGAAGATGAGTCAAGAAACTAGAGACCATGAGAGCAAGCGCTTCCTTCTATACGTGTTTTCAAAAATAGCACATAAAAGCTTGGAGCCTCCAATGGAGATAGGGCATCTACTGCTGACTAACTCGCTGACATTCTCGCGTACTATGGGTAGATTACCCGCTTTCCCTATTTCACAGCTGCTTCTGAGGATAAATGGAGCTATTAATGGCAGCTGAATTCACAAAGGTTCGTAAAAGGAACTCAAGATCATATTATTTTTGCTGTCCCTGGGACATTATAAGCAAGAGATGTTTGTCATGCTAACTTAAAGGAGCTGAATCTTGCACATCAGAATCCCTTTGGAATCTCAGAAAGATGCTAATTCTGATATTTCTACAGAGGGCTGAGGATGGTTTAAATTCTACTGTGGCTGAGCACTGAGCTCAGGAGAATTATTGACCCCAGATTCAGTCAGCCTCCACTAAATCTGGCTCTCCAGTGACGATTGTCTACTGACTGTCTTTCCATGTAAATAGACAAAAGTATTACTCATGTTGAATATTTATGGATGTCACCAAAGTGAAGGAAAAATAAATACCCAGAGGAAATTTTCAAAGAAACTAGTTCATGCTAGTTAGTTTGGGACTGATAGTCATTTTCTAATTGGTGTATCTAGTCCCATAAGCATAAACTCATATCTTAAGCGCAAAGTTAATACCCAGAGGATAACCTACGGAGAGAGTGAAGATGACCAAGCAGCTGGAACACAAGCTGTTCCTACAATTATTGAGCAGAGGCTAGAAACAGTCCAGCAAATAAAACCTATGAAAACGCCAGGAGGACCCTCTAAAACTGACATCAGAAAATCTTAGCATCATGTCATGCTTATGAGAAGCAAAGAAAAAAAGATGTAGTCAAACTGGGAACAATACAGGAAAACTGTATTGGTGCTATTATTGCATACAGCAGCAGCAAGCAGCAGTTACTTTTGTCAAAATTCTAGTGTATATAGATTTACTTGTAAATACTTTTTCTTATCCAAAACAATTTTGGCTTCAGTTTACATATACCTTTACTCATTGCTATTGAGGTAATTTTACGAAATAAGGGAAAATAAGAAAAATGGAAATTAGAGTATAAATAGGAATTTCACATATAGACTACCACTTGTAACTTACCCTCAATCCTGCCTTCTAGTTCAGAAATGGCAAAGTTTCATCTTGTGTACCAACTCCAACTGATTGACAGAAGCTGTATTGAGAAGGACTGCTACAGCTAAGTGGAAAATAGATAAAGCCTATCCTGGATAAAGGATGAGGAAATTAAGTACTAGTAATATTCACCTGTCATCCTTGGTCTAGTCCAGTGGATTCTCAATGTGGGAGGTTTTTCTCCCCAAGGCACATCTGGCAATGTTTGAAGCTATTTCTGGTTATCCCAATGGGAGAGATGCTAGTGGTTGAGGCCAGGGATGATACTAAACAGTCTACAACCACTTCTAACCCCCCAAGACAAAGAATTATCTGGCCCAGAATGTCAATGATGCTGAAGTTGGGAAACCATGGTCTAGTCAAATCTATTCTATCATTAGTCTATGGATCAGGTCTTCAGTCAAATGACATTAAATTTGTCTTCAGGCAGTTTTACTGAGCTACCTCTCCTAATGCTAGAGTGATTCTATATAACTTGGAGTTTAGAACTAGGGAAGCAGTTTGATTTAGGAAGGTCACAGCGATCTGTCCCTAACTTGTATTGTGATCACAGACACATTATTTTATCCCTTGAAGCTTTGGTTTCTTCATCTATAAGAAGATGGCTTTGGACTAGATAACCACTGTGTTCATAGACAAAAGACAAAAACTGCTAGGAAGCCCTTAAATGCACTAAAGGAATAAAGTCCTTGTTGATATTCTCTTCAACAAAAGACAATTTTTCTTCAGCTTAAGACAAATTTACCAATTCCTTTCAATCTCTGCTAATGCAGAGTTAGGAGCCATGTGTACAATTAAAACTATTTTAATTTTTATTTAATGCTTAACTATTTTCCATCTGAACTCCTGTTATTTAAGATGCTTTGGCATTTCAAGGTACTCCCACCTTCTCGTCCACTACCATTACACTATTTGAACTTAGCTTCTTTGAATTCTCCAACCATCTATTCTGTCATCTCTTGTATCATTTAAGCTATTAGGACCAATTATATAGCCTCTTATATTTCTCTTTCTTATTCTATAAATCTTCTTCATCAATCAATTAATCAATTCAAATATTTCAAGGCTTTCTCTGTGCCCATGACATTAACATTGGGGATATGAGTAGAGGCTGGAGCTGGAAGGGTTGGTACAAAAAGAGTTTCTAGCTAGAAAGCATTTACAGGCTAATTAGGATGAAACATGTGAGGCTATTAAAGAACAAGTCATTACGTGGTAGCAGGAAAATGTCACTATGAGGGTCAGAAATATCAGAAGAATGAAATGAAATGTCTGCTGTACACAGATTAAAGATGACCCAGAAACAATCATAAAGTGTAAAAAAAAAAATTCTTATGAATCAGATACAGAAGGAATGGTGACTTCTTGCCAATGACTTCAAAGGTTGGTTCTATGTTTTAAAGGTATGTTAGACAGATGTGCAAAATATGGTGCATAACAATTTGTAAAAACCAAGTAAATGTTTCCTTTAGGCAGTAAAATTACACAGAAACATTTGGAAGTTATGATATAAAGTCCTATGTGTTACATTAGATCACATCTATCAAAATGGAGATCCCATAAAACCACTCTGAAAGATGGACATTTATATAAGAACATAAGGGGCAACAAACTTAAACATACTGATAACTCATCAAAGTCCTGACACGTGCACCAAGGAACTTTCTGAAGCAAAATGTGCATACGTACTCTCAAAGGTCAATTTCTAAAGATTAGGAATATGCTCTGAACTTAAATTATTTAACCCCTGTGGCACACATTTATATATTTTTCTAAATCTTAATCAAATTACTTTCACTTGTGATAGCAAAGCTAATATGTCTACTACCTAGTCTGCCAATACTAGAAAGGTGTTATGTCCACTACCTGGTTGTCAAATAGCAAATGTTTCAAGTTTCTGGCATCACTTGGGAAGACTGCATTTTGGATGTCATTTTCACTATTACAAAATAATTCTACTTTCAAATGAGCACAAGATTAAAATGAAGAGAAATTATGAAATGATCTCCCTACAGCATTTTATCCTAAGGGGACAATCTTTTTGAGAACTTTATATAATGTTCTTCTTACTTAAAACCAGATTATAGCTTTCTGTGGCCTATTTCTCCAACTCCAAACTCCCTGGGCTAGCACTTTAAGAGTTCCATCAAGCTACCTCTTCCCTTCAATCATATTAACTTCATCTGTCATTAGTATCTCCCATCTGCCTAAATAAGCTCATTGGTTTAGAATGTCCATGAAGTTTAATCTCCTCAACTTTTTTTTTTTTTTTTTTTTAAAGATTTTATTTTTTTCCTTTTTTTCTCCCCAAAGCCCCCCAGTACATAGTTGTATATTCTTCGTTGTGGGTCCTTCTAGTTGTGGCATGTGGGACGCTGCCTCAGCGTGGTTTGATGAGCAGTGCCATGTCCGCGCCCAGGATTCGAACCAACGAAACACTGGGCCGCCTGCAGCGGAGCGCGCGAACTTAACCACTCGGCCACGGGGCCAGCCCCTAATCTCCTCAACTTTTAAATCAATAGAATCTCAATGTAATCTAATACACAGTACTCTGAAAACAAATGCTGAGCAAGTCATACTGTGATTCAATTCATAACATTTCATCTGTTTTTGGCAGGGTAGTAAATAAGTCTACATTACAAATGAACAGATTTTTAAATTGAGAGAATTTGTCAAGGGCTATTTATGTGTAAGTTTTCCATTATTTTATGTATTTCTTAATTTTATTTTAAAGATTGGCACCTGAGCTAACAAGTGTTACCAATCTTTTTTTTTTTTCCTGCTTTTTCTCCCCAAATCCCCCCGGTACATAGTTGTATATTTTAGTTGTGGGTCCTTCTAGTTGTGGTATATGGGACACCACCTCAACATGGCCTAATGAGCAGTGCCATGTCTGCCCCCAGGATCTGAACCAGTGAAACCCTGGGCCACCGAAGCAGAGCGTGTGAACTTATCCACTTGGCCATGGGGCCGGCCCCTATGTATTTCTTAATTTTATATCAAAGAATGTCAAAGTATAACTGCTCCTTTTTAAAATTCAGAGAGAATTTTTAACAACACTCTCAATAGAGTCCTTTGATGGTGAATCAAAATAAAATCCTACCTCTGTTTGCATTAAATATACCCTAAGGCATCAAATACTTGAGCATAAAGGTTTCTGAAAGAGACAAGAAAAAAGAATAGAGAAAGAAAAAGAAAATACAATTCTTAAAACATTCTTATATCTGTTAACCAGGATTACAGAAAAAATAAGAGAGCCCCTAAAATGCTGAGAAGGGCAAGACATTTATCCCTAGAAATCTTTTGGATTAAATGGAGGAGACCCATATACTTAATGCTGCCAATGGTAAAAACATACCTAATTTTATTTTCCATATCTTCACTATCTGATTCTTCAGAGCTTCTGTACTTATCTGGATCTGGAAGCGTGCTGGGATCAAATCCATCATCATCATCATCACTCCAGTCCAGAAAGGCTTCCTCTTCATCTTTGGCCTAAGAAAACACAAGGGAAATTGTGTTGTAAGGAAACAGCTGATGAATAATCAGGTCTTATTTCTAGACCCAAATAAATACCCCCTAATTGAGATTCTCAAATTAGAAGCCTTCTATTCTGCTGAAAGCCTCTATGTGACTTTCAGACTCATAATCATTTTCAAAGAGAAAGAAACCCATGTCACTTCAAAAATAAAATGAAATAAAATATGGTTCAGAAAGTAAACCACTATTAAGTCCCTTAAACACAATATGGGGAAAAATTGTCAATTTTATGACTTCAATGTAGCTCAAATTTCAAAGAAATAAAGTATAAAATAAAGTTGTTTTAGTGTTTCTGTTCACACACATGTAAATTTCAAAACTACAAAAAATATTAGGTGAAAATATAAAAGGCCAGAACAGAGAGTACAGAAACACTCTCTTTTTGTCTGATGATTTTGACTATTTTATAACCACAATAATCTAAGTCTTAAAATAACAATTAGATCTGTATGAACTCATTAATAGTAAGGGGTCTTCTAAATTCAAATGTAAGTACAAAGTCACTAAGAACAATGGAAAAAAGGGAGGCATACCAAGAAACAGGTAAAGCAGTAACACATGGAAGAAGTCGGGAACTACCCAGTTTCTTGCAAGTTGGTAGGGAGGTGGGCTTTTATTTTTTTGGCTTTTGTTTTACGGTGGTTTATTTTTGTCAAAGAACAAACTAACGCAATCTCAAAATAAACTTACTAAACATTTATGTATTGAACATCCCCTATAACAAATTTATTTCTGGCACATTGGTTTTTGCCACCTAGTAGATAAGAAACACCAATAAGCATTGCCACATGCATTTAACAGATTATAAACAGGACTAAAAGAAAAAATTCTAGATGAGTTTTTCTCAGTTATGATCTTTATAATTCTTCTTTACACAATGTGAAACAAACTTCAATAATTCTTTCTTTTCAAATGTTTAATGCTCTTTCCCAGAAACTGAATAACAACTGCAAATAAATAGCATGGCAATTGACTGTGTAGGCCACTATAGAAGTCCTCTAACACTTTGTGAACAGCTCTCCCATGATAACCTCTAAACATAACAAGAGGAGGAAGAAGTGTAAAAAAAAAAAAAAAAAGTTAGGATTGGTTACCACTGCAAAAGCCCCTATTGCTTTTCTGGTAAAGCTCCCTGCTAAAAATAAAAGGTCTGGAAACAAATATCAGAAGTGGGGGGAAAAAAGTTTGCCATTAGAAGCTTAAGTAAGACGCAGACTTGACAGTATACTTTACAGTCTACTTGAAAATAATCAAGGATATCAACAAAAATTGAATGTCACCATATACTCAAGAACACTAATCTCCTGGGTTACAAAATATTTCCAATTTTCCAGTCTGATGCTCTCAAAGGAATTTGCTATCTGAAGGTGGAGACAGAACAGACACAAAACAATTCTCACGTTTTTCTGGTCTCAGGGCACCTTTACACTTAAAAAGTATGAAGGACTCCAAAGAGCTTTTGTTAATGTGGATTATAGCTACTGACATTCCCTGTGTTAAAAATTTTTTAAATTTATTAATTTAAAAGTACCAGTAAAACTCACTATATATTAACATAAATAGCATATTTTTATGAAAAATAGCTATAATGTTCAAAACAAAAAAACATTATTTTACGTTTTTGCAAGTTTCTTTACTGTCTAGCTTAAAAGAAGACAGCTGGATCCTCAAATCTGCTTCTGCATTCAATATGTCATTCTGGTTGAAGATTATATGAAGAAAATCCAGTCTCTCAGATATAGATAGTTGGGAAAGGGAAGAAAAATTTAATAGCCTTTTGAGAATTGCAGTTACTCTGCTTTGATATCATAACAAACCTTGATGAGTGGTAGTTTAAAAAAGTAGTTGCAGTGTGGAATCTGAAGCCACATCAATAAACTTTTTGTACTCTGTTACATTAAAATCCATTGGTCTACTTTGCACTCTGAATGGCTCTCTTACCACTGAATGACTTCACAACATCATGCCATTGGCTAATTGGAAAATACTGATTCACTGAATTACGTAGATCTTCCTTTACGTGGATCTTCAAATGCTGACACATTTCATTATATTTTTTAAAAATCACAATTGTTAATATCACCATTAATGTTGTAAGCAATTTCTTTCAAAGTACTAGGAAGCTATTAGTGGATACAAGTTTTCTAAAGTCGAATATTGGGAAGTATGAGTGAATACAACTTTTCCAAAATTCTATTTTTTCTTAAAAGCTCAAATTTTATCATTAGCAACAAATACTTTCAGTTTTTTCCTCGAAGTATAAACAAGTGTCATTTTCCTCTGGTTGCTTTTGAAATTTTCTCTTTATTATACAGCAGTTTGATTATGATGTGTCTAGAAATGATTTGCTTTGTGTTCATTCTTCTTGGGGCTCTGAAAGCTTCTTGGATCTATCAATTAATGTTTTTAAACTAAATCTGGGAAGTTTTGGGCCATTATTTCTGCCCAAAGCATGGTACTCAACTGCTTATATTTCTGTTTTGTTCTGTGGCTTCCAACTGCTGCTCTTTTAGATTGGTTCCCTATGGGTCTCCCTTGAGCCTATGCAATATGATACTCAGCCAAGGATTTAGGCAGAGTTGGGCTCACCCTCTTGTGGTTTTCTTGCTTCTGGTGATTTCCCTAATTTCCAGATGCTTGTTGGCTTTGAGATCTGTACTCAGACACTTCAAGCAGAATGTTTTATTTAACTGTATTTTAACACCTAATACCACTTGCTGTGCTCTTTTAACATTTACTGTAAAGCAGTGGCCTTCACAAAATATCTACAATATAATAAGAGAAATAAATTAGATAATGAGACTTAGTATAAATACCTCACTCAGTATTCCAGTGTACATATTTATCTATTTGAAGGAAAATACTGACTCGGAATGATGAAAATTTGCTTTTAAATAGATGAACTAATATTTGGATTTAATGTTAATATGCCTCTTGTAATTGATAACATTGAGGTCTTGCTATTTCCTGACCTATAAGATGACCGCACTGTTGATGCCATACCACATTGTCTGTGTTGCATTACACTATTCAATTCATGACATGACAAATAAATTTAAGCTGGCAATCACTCCTTTCAGAAACACAATGTCAACCTACTAAAAGTGTAGGGATGATGGGAAAAAGACATTTTTATATTGACCCTTTGGCCTTTTGGTTCATTCTTTGAACGGTTAGAAATATATAACCATAAAATATATAATATCTGTATTATGAAAAGTATAATGTGCTTCTATTAATGTCTTTAATTTATTAAAAAATAAAAACACTATCATCTACAACAAACACAAAGCATAAATAAAAGTCACTAAGTAAAGAGGGTATTGTCATAAAACATTTTAGAGAAAAGTACTCTGTCTTTCTGGCAAGGTCTAGTTTAGAAATGCTCTTTCTAGCTATATAAGGTTAGCAAACAAAACGGACATTCTAGCTGCTCTGTCTCTATCCTTGTGATTTCCTGAATCATTTGAAAGATAATTTATAAATACAGCACCATATTCATTTTTATCTCCTTTTGGACTCATATTCATGAGAGACAGCAGAAATACTCTGATATACCTATCAACTCCCAACTGATTGTGACACCTCAGTGTGTTAGGACACCATGGCTGGAAACTCACTGCGATAAGTAAAAGAGAACCATTTAAGTATTCTAGGAGGAGAATAAATTTGTATCTTATGTAACTGGGAGCAAGGGGAAAGGTGGTTGGAGGGTATAAGATTTGAAAGCAGTTAATCAGTTTAAAAACAACAATAATCCAGATGAGACAAGGGATTCAATGAAGGAAGCAGCAGTGAAGGTGGAGGTGAGGGACAGGTATGAGAGATATTAAGGAGGAAGAACCAACTAGACTCTGTGGACTACATGCATACATAACATATTTCAGAGAATCAATACACACAGAAGCATAATTGTACATGTTAAATATGGCCTAAAAAAGCAGCTTAATAAATATTGTGAAAATGCCTTATAAAAACACCTTTATTCAACAAGTCTTTATTAAGGAGCTATTACATGTGCCAGATACACTATTAGGTTCTGGTGTGCAGCAGTAAATAAGACAAAGTCCCTGCTCTGATGATAAAATGAATTGTTCTGGGATAGTTAGCAACATAAGCACTAAAATGAAAGCCAGGTTCTGCTATTTCTGGGGAATAGCCAATCAAGAGTGAAATGACTCCACTGGCCCTACTAAATGTATGTCAAGGCTCTGAGGGAGAAAAAGCAACAAGTAGTTCACACACACAAAGGAATCAGGGTCACCTCTAAGAACCAGCTGAAAAATGCTTTCAGAACCTCTGAGAAAAACCTCACCTAAAATAAAAATGACTTTTCCTAAAATAGTTATTTGGAAGACTCAATTATATGTAGGACAGATGAAAATATCCAAAAAAGAAATGCAATCCAACTAGCTTTTATTTTGTTTTCGGCTTTGATGATAGGAAGAAACACAAACGAGAAGTGGCATTCTCCTACAACAAATTTACAGAGTGCTCTGACATTCATTAAATTGATCTTCAAACCCGATGAAGTAGGAAGAAAAAGAACTGTTGTTCCCATTTTCAAAATTAAGGGGCTGATTCAGATGACTAAATAATTTCACCACAGTCACACAAACCTGGACATATGCTAGGTCTTCTCCTATATCACCCTGAATCTCAACTTTCACCATTAAAGCTTCGGATTTGCTGCTGATACAATTTCTTCTTCAGAATTAAGCATATTTTATAAGCTTCATAAAACATATAGGAGAGCTTTTTATGTTATTTTGTATGTGTCCATCTCCACTTTCACTGGCCCTGTCTCCCAAGCCTCTATTCTTTCTTGCATGGAATATTGCACCAGCTTCCTAATGAGTCTCCCTGTAACCATTCTTCCCCTCGTTCTGATCACTCCAATTCTCCACGTTGTAATTGGAACGCTGTTGTTGTTTTATAAGTTTCAAATGTGATTGTGTCTACCACCCGCTTACAATCATGTAAGCCCACTTTCTTTTGGGTCTTGGAACAAGTCAAACCCCTTCCCATCTCAGAGTCTTCACACCTGCTATTTCTCTTCTGGAATCCTCTTCTATGTCCTCTTGCCTAGTGTGTGGTGTTTTCTGATACCAAATATGTGGTTTTTTTTCAATACCAGTTCTCCAATGCCAAAGGAGCGTCCAACAATTCAATTCAATTCAATTCTGACACTACGCAGACTTCACATAGACCTCACGGGTAAAGGGCTCAGTTCCACAAGATTGCCCACACTGCAAATGGGGTCCCCAAGCTACCTGCATTTCTGCCTGGCCAACTACAAATTCAGGGATTCCCACGACTCCCTCCTCAGGTTCGATAATTCTCTGGAATGTCTCACAGAACTCAGGAAAGTGCTTTACTTAGGACTCCCAGTTCATTTATTATAAAGGATACAACTCAGGAACAGCCAAACGGAAGAGATGCACAGGACAAGGTATGAAGTGGGGATGCGGGGGTAGAGCTTCCATACCCTCTCCAGGTAGGCCATCTTCCTAGCACATGTTCACCAATCTTGAAGTTATTGAGATCTTGTGCAAGAGTTCTTATAACTTAGTTTCCAGGTCCAACTTCCTCCCAGGAGGTGGGGGGCAGGGCTAAAAGTTCCCATCCTCTAATCATGTGTTTGGTCCTTCTGGTGACCAGCTCTCATTCTGAAGCTATCTAGAGACCCCACCCTGAACCACCTCATTAACATAAACACAAGTGTGCTGGACAGGGGCTCCTGATGCATAAGGACAGATACTCCTATTATTCAGGAAGTTCCAAGGGTTTTAGGAGTTTAGTGTCAGGAACTAGGTACTAAGACTAAATATATTTTTTATTATACCACACAAGGTTAACTTCAAGTCATCAGGTTGCATATTAAACATTTCTAACCAACACTTCCTTAGTAAAACTTCCTGTGGATTTCTCTTCACTGTTACACCCAGACTGAATTCACTATTTGTGCAATGTCTGTATTCCTAGGCAGTAAGTTCCATGGGGGAAGAGTCTATGCCCTGTTATCACTGTTGAAATAAATTTCTAGGCCCAAAATGGAGCTGGTCCTGCCCAGGGAGCCATGTCAACAAAAGCAAAACTTAGATAACTTTTGTGTCCCTGTAAATGTTCCACTTGACCAGAAATGCAATATATCCAGTGAGCCAATGTCTAAAAGCCAAGCCAACTCAAGGGCTTCTCACCCCAAACAAGGCTGATTATGTGGCCCCAACGAATCAGATATTTTCTATTTTTCTCTTTCTTGTTCTTTATTCTTTATCCTATAAAAACTTCCTACTCTCTGCCCCATTTTGCAGTTCTCCAAAAGAAGACTGTCCATGAAACGTAAAATAAAGTTGTGTCACCTAAATTGTCTTCTTTAAACACTTTTAACATCGCCCACTGCTATAGTAAAAAAACACAGAGCAAGTTCTTAAATATTTGATAGGTATTTAACATGAAAATATTAAAGTGGGATACAATGCTATTTATTATTATTGAGTATATACATATTTATTATTGACAAGGGTTTAACACTAGTTAGAAATCTCACCAATTTAGATCTAACCATATTTTCACTGATAATTCTCAACCACTTCTGTGTCAGATTTCTCAAGTATAAAATGGAAATAATTTACAGTATTTAGGTTTAAGGAAGCTTGCAAAGATTTTAATTAACTGCAGATGCTTGGAAAACATGCAATCAGCATCTTAATGGGGAAAAAGTAAGTAGTCAGTAAAGAAAAATGAATGTGTGATAATGTCTATAAAATAACAAATAAGTTATGTTTAAAATTCTCTCCAGAAGATCACGCACAAAAACTCTGTACACACACTGAGGGCTTATACATATACAAAAGAATCTAGTTATTTCTACAAATATGGACTTACACATGATCAAGTTCTTGACCCTTATATTCATTAAAAAAATATAGAAACCTCAAACACTCCCGTCAGTTCAAATTAATAATCACTTCCTGAGTGCTTAGTATATTTAGCCCATCATGGGTATGCAAAACTAAATGAGTTAGGGTCTTAATTTTGAGAAGCTTAAAATTTTACAAAAGAATATTATATAAAATTCCTTTGGCAGACAGAGCCATAACCTACCCCTAAATATGCTTTTATACGTGCTGGATTTCCTTTATTTTTCTTTCTGAGAGCATTCACAACCACAGCAAAAGCAAAAAAAAAAAAGAAAGAAATCCTAATGTTAAAACTGAGGGAGCACAAAATGTCTCAATAAGAAATGTAACACACTTGAAGCTTTATTAAAAGAAAACAAAGTTATATAATTCTGGACTGTCTCTGAGAAATAGAGAGTAGGGTTGATGTGGAGGTGAAAGAAAACAGATTATTTCATTGTACTATACAGAAAGTAAGATATCACTTAGCACCGTAGTAAATTTTATTAGGCCAAAAAATCTTAAATGTTTATAAAATAAAAGGGAATTAGACTAATTTCAATCACTTTACTAAGGAGTAGACATAGAAGCCATATTGCATGCAATGGATGAAGGAGAGAATGGGCATCATGCTTGCTGCTCAGTCAGGGATTATTAGTGAGGAGATCAATTCAAAGTCTAAATATAGAGAATTACCTTTATTACCTTCTTATATAAAATACAGCATTCATAACAATAGACAAAATAAGCTTTAAGAATTGTATTTAAATTTTAGTTATTTAATTCCATTTAGGGTTTAAAAAAAGAGGTCTTTCCATATTGTATGAATTAAAAGCAGAATGTCGGAAAAAAGGCAAACTGTCAATACCTCAAAATTTCATGAGGGAAAATTCCAAAATTCATGATAAACTATTTCTGATCCTGACAAAGAATATAACGATTGTGAAGAAAAGAAAATTTTGGAGAAAAATGAGATATTCAAAATGTTTTGTTCTCAGTAATAAAACTTTAAAGCAACTTTCTAAGACAGCACTGAGAAGATACACTTTACAGTTTTGAAATTTAAAACAAAAATTCTGATTGCTATACACAGCCAACTGTCTTTGGTAGTTAGAGATGGATTAATTTTTGAGATTTATCCAAGCTCTAAATCCCAAGTACAAAGTTACTTAGAGAAGAAATTATTAAAACTTTTTTCTTAATTATAAGCACAGAAAGGTTAATGATAATTAAATATGCCTGCTGAAAGTGAGCATCTAGCCACTAAGGCAAATGTGCAGAATAGTAAACACAGGAGCAGCAGACAATGCTGAGACATTACTGCTCCTCCACCATAATGCCAAATTTTATTAGCCTGATTCCACTTTTAATAATAATGCTGTAATACTAAATTAAAATGTTAGAATATTTTCAGTTTATTTCTCCTACAAATTTATTGCACAATGGTGATGGTGGCTTTAACCAAATGCTGATTTACATACTTGGTTCTTTGGTATCTGGCCCAAGTGTGTATTCTGTGTACTTCTAACAGGTATTAGCTGCACTGCACTTGAAAACCCCAACTTTGAGCAAAGGCACTAGACTCTACAATTATGAGTATCCTACTCAGAAACATCTCTTCCCTCCCTAAGATCTAGGATTTATAAAATAGGCACAGCGAATGAGAGGAAGGCAACACATTTTAGCTCTGGCTACCTAATCATAGGAATCTGAGAAGACAGAGAGAATGCAGGATGTTGGGGAATGATAAAAGCAAAATCCAGGTGAACAAGGAGAATTCAGGCAAACACCACCTGTTTACAGAATTTCTCTTACATCTAGTAGAGCTTAACCAAACTCCACTCACTACCTTCTTTATTTTTTCCAAGCATTCCAAAACAAGATGAATATTTGATTGAAAGACTATGAAGAGGTGATATAAATAATACATCAAGTGAACACAGTTAAGAATGGCAGGCAAAGGGACGGCACAGGAATATCCAAGCCTCAAAGAGCAAGTCTCAAATTTGGAAGGATCTTCAGAATTTGGAATATTCATTCAACAACTATTTATTGCACACTTTCTGTGTGCTGAGCATTGCTATAAAAGAAGAATGTAACCTGAAAGAGACAGCATGGAAGAAGAGACTGTGATTCAGTATGTTAACCTTAATAAGACTTTTAGCAAAATAAAATTTCTTCTAAAGCTGCCTTGCACAACATACATTATTCTTCTAAATTGCTCACTCAATATACGAATATCTCACAGATCTCTACAGGATACTGACAATGTTACAATTTCATACATACCCTAATAAGTAATAGTGCATCCCATTATTGATCATCTTTGTTTCTCATTCTCTTCTTTCCAGAAGAAAGTTACACTAAATAAACATATTAAATAAAATACAAGTCCAGTGTGCCATTCTTCTCACAATAATGGACACTTTAATATAAGATGAGCTACAAGACTCTGATTTGATTGTTTCACCAGTGACTAGCTATGTGTCCTTAAGTAACTGATTAACTCAAGGTGCTTCTGTTTTCTCATCTGTATAATCTAAACACTGCCATTTTCTCAGCCAACTGAGCTACAGTGCTGAATGAGAAAAGAACGTGACGAAGAAGTCTACAATAATGTTTATCATCATTAACAAGAACTATGCAAACTGAGAAAAGAAATTCTAGCAGTTAGGTGGTCTTATCCTTCTTAAGTACTCTTCTGCTTTCTCCAAACCTGATTCTAACATGGGCAGAAATATGCACTAGATTTAAATCTCCTCAGGAAGCAGTATATTCATATTTGGAAAATATAAAAGATTAAACACAAAAAAGGAATATAACTGAAACTTTAAAATGATTAAGGTTATAAAGAGTGAAAGTATCAATGTTAGAATGAACCACAATACTTGGGGAAGGTAATTAAAGCATAATTAAAAGTATTACTTTGTAAACCAAGTAGTAGTTTGATAGATGGACTATTACTCAACAATGACAAGGACTGATTATATGCAACAACACGGATGAATCTCAAATGCACCTGGCTAAGCAAAAGAGGACAGATCTCAAAGGCTACAAACTGAATGATTCAATTTATATAAAATTCTTAAAAAAAACCACCTAAGGGGACAGAAAACAGATCAGTGATTGCCAGGAGCTGAGGTTGGGAGTAGGCAGCAAGAAAGACTTTTTTTGAGATGACAGAACTATTCCGTATCTTCAATGGTGGTAAATGCATGACTTTTACGTATTTGTCAAAAGCCATATAAATTAACACCACAAATAGTGAATTTTACTATATGTAAGTTAAGAAATAAAGGGTCCCTGAAAGAATATTTTAATGACACTTAAAAGAGTGTTCACAAGGAATCAGTAGATAATAAAGACCATACTAATAAAAAAATATGTGTAGAGGAAACTTTGGGTGGGGAGATTGGATTACAAGATTTTCCCTTTTTCTACCAATGAAAACGTATCTTACAATAAGTAATAGTTTTGAAATCAAACAGAAGAAATATTGTTACATTGTTTTTAAAAGATTCTAAAAGTAGTCTGTATGGACTCTTTAATATGACAACAGGGTGGGATTTAGATTAGAAATTCTTAACTTGGGGTTCCGGTAAGCCACCAAAACCACTGAAACAATATGAAAAATATTCTTAGTATGTACACATTTGCATTTTGGAGGGGAGAAGAGTAAATATTTTCATAGTCCACGGGCCACCACCACTACTACCACAATCCCATCCCCAGTGAAGGACTACTGCTTGGTATAACTCTATTTCCTGAAGTTGAACTGATAATAAGAATACAGGACTCAAATTAGACAGTTCTGAGCTTCGAGAAGGTCACACATCCCCAAAGCCTTAAACATGATTTAGGTTTCAACTACCTAGTGACACACGCCAGTCTCTTAAGAACTGTTTCAGGCTGCTGAGAAGCAGAAAAACAAAGAAGAAAAGTCACGAACTCAAGATTTTTAAGAGCAAGAATTCATAACATTAAAATAATTCATAAAACAGCCATAGAATGAGTGGAATCATGTACCCCTCTGCCACATGACTATATTTTCAATCTCTGACTCCAACTTTCACTTCTCAGGGAGAGAAGAAAAACTATCACTGAGCTAGCTGAGCTCTAGCTTTAGAGTGATATAACACTGACAAGATGGGTTTTTGGCCATGTGCATGTTTAGTTTTACTATATTCTTCACCGTTTTTCCATCAATTCATTATCACTTCTCCAAGTGGAAATCCAAGTCCTCAGTGGAATCTGAACTTCTCTCAGTGAGTGATTGGAAAACTATTCTCTGCAGGGACTAAAACTGGCTCATATTTGGCGAAAAACAGCAATTTAAAATCAGAAATGAACTGAATGATTTCAGGTTTTGACAAATGCATATGAATGAATCCAGCAGAATGTGAAAATCCATTAACTATATGCATATGAAAAGTCAAAAATGCTCAAGAGTGGGGAAAAACATCCCTACAAATGTAAAATTACAAACTGTGACAGCATATCTTCCAAGGAAATATGTGATTTTAATATCACTGAATGAGATGTCACTGAATGAACATTTCCAACCAAAACCAATTTTTCCTTTTAGCATTTTGTAGAGGGGAACCTCCGTCACTTCTGCTAAGATTGCCCTGTTCTGATAACCAGCCTCCTAATGAGAGTAGGCTCATTTCCAACTGGCTAGTTTTAAACAAACGTCCATTAAAAAAAAAAAAAAATCATAGAAATAAAATTTTTTTCTTTTTCCTTTTTTCCCATCTCCCAAGATTATAGCACCAATGACTCAAGGGGAAGGAAGGAGAGATAAAACAGAGACCTTAAGACTGAAGGGTATACTTTGCTTTGAAAAATAGGTAGTTCTTCAGAAACTTAATAGAGTTAGCAAACCACCCAGCAATTCCAATCCTCGTATATACCCAACAGAACTCAAAATATATGTCTACACAAAAACTTGCGCATGAATGTTCACAACAGTATTATTCATAATAGCCAAAAAGTTTAAACAACCCAAATGGCCTACAAATGGTAAATGGATATATAAAATGTAGACTAGCCATACAATGGAATGTTATTCCTCAGTGAAAGAAATGAAGTACTGATACGTGCTACAACATGGATGAACCTGGAAAACATTATGCTAAATGAAAGAAACCAAACACAAGGGACTACATATTGTATGATTCCACTTATAGGAAACGTCCAGAACAGGCAGATATGGATCCTTAGGGACTGAAAGTAGAATAGGGTTGTCAAGAATGAGGAGAGGAAGGAATGGAGAATGACTGATAGTGGGTACTGAGTTTTTTTAGGTGGTGACAAAAACATTCTAAAATTAGTGGTGGTGGTGTTCATGCAACTTTATAAATATATAAAAAAAAAAACCCTTGAATTGTATACTTTAAAAGGATGAGTTTTATGGTATGTGAATTATATCTCAATTTTAAAAATATAAAAAGATTAAAAGTTACGTATTTTACTTTTTAATATGAAGCTGCAAAAAATTTACATTTTACTTTTAACAAATAAACAGGATTATTTAACAGACAATAATGTAAAAATTCTCTTTAATTTCTATGATTTGTCAATCCAGCTGTAGAGTGAGAAAAAAATTAGGGAGGAAAGGAAGAGGAAGAGTCAGCACTTTGATGTCAGCTAAAACACTCCAAGAAAAGACTTAACACATTTATAAACACATCCTTTGTTTTCAAATTTCATCATCACTGGAGAGGTTTAAAGAGATTATAGCTACTTAAAGTTATAAGACAAATGGATTTTCTAACTCTCATTTTTGACAAGGGGGAAAATCCCTTAACTTCTTATCTTAAAATGTGTGTTATATCTGTATGAGTATTAATATTCTCAATACATAGATTCAGATTTGAAAACTGAGGCTGAGAGGGGCTAAATAACTTTCTCAATGACACGTAGTTTATATAATAAAAATGGAAAGAAATTTGGTCATGTCAGACTCCGATGTCCATCCTCTTTCCATGTCATCAAGACCAAACTTAACTCTGTAAGAGGGCAACTATAAGCACACATAAGTTCACCTTTGGTATTTGTCCTGGGAATCCGCTCATGAGGTTTTTCTTACTGCTGTAGCTCAAACACAGCTTGTGAGCATATAGTTTGTACCCTGGTTATAACAGATGCCACAGTCACTGGCAACAAACATCACATATTTATGTTGCTGTTTAGCTACATTCTACAGTGTTAAAAAGAAACATTTTCATGGGTTACAGCTCTCTGTGCCAGTGATGCTCCAGTATATATTCTTTGTTAAAGACTGTACTCCTGATACCAGACAGTCTCCTTAAAACTGGTCATGTGAGGAACAAAGAGAACGTGTGGGGAGGATTAGGACAAACTCATCATGGTGAAGAAAACCTAAGGGAACGTCTAGAGTAGCATCTTTCTACATGAAGAACAATAGAGTCCTTCCATTATTCTGTCAAAATAAATATTAACGAAACTATCCACAAGTCCTAGTAGCCGTTCAAAATTATTCTTTCCTAAATGGCCTATACACACTTCTGCTCAAGTTCTTTCAGAACTCAACATTACATTACTTACCATATTTTAAGTCATTCAAAATACAATTCCACAATGAATTTTTAACACTTTAGATTAGCCAAATCTCCAGCTAGGCCAAAAAATATTTTGGTAATTGCCTAATGAGATATTTGTGCTTTTCAGAATTTTTGTACTGACTGGCCTACCTTTGCCCTTGTTTATATTTCAGATGAAGACCACAGAAGAAAAACACCTTATAGAGTAGTTGTGTATTAGCAAATAAAATATTTAAGACTGCAGCATATGTTCACGGGATTCCAGTTTATTCAGAGCAAAGGAACACTTTCTGAAGTCTTTATTTGTAGATACATTCAACCCCAAACCCAGAACATTCACAACACTGAAAAAACAGGGTAAAATATCTGAGAAGGTATATGTAGAGTTATATATATTGCTTACGGTTTTAATCTTGAAAATATATTCTCTAGTGAAAAGCTGGATACAAAATATGGAAGCTTATATTTTAAGGCATGTGAATGTCTTCTAATATAAATCTTAACTCAGAAAGAAAAACGTTTATTGTCTCACTTGGTCCAGGGATCTAGGACCACAATTAGCTTCTGCGTTATATTTATGCAACAAATATTTCTGAATGCTTACTATGTGTAAGGACACATGGTAAGAGGCTTTGGGGGACAGAAAGAGAAATAAAATCTGGTCTATGCTCTAAAAGTGCTTCCAGACTAATAAAGTCAATAATATAGAAACATACATAATTCTAATACAAGGAAGAAAGATAAATTTTCTATGGGAGAAACTATATAATTAAAATGCTACAGAAGTTTAGCCAATGGAAAGCTAGTTCTGGCACTGGGACAAGGACAGTGGTGGTGGCAGATATTAAAGAAAGCTTTATGAAGAGAATGTCATTTAAGTTATGCTCAGGATAAATAAGGACTGGAACATGTAAAGGTCACAAAGAAGGGCATTTCGGGTGAAGGTGTAGCCTAAGCAAAGATATAGCACATCAACTGTGTAGGTACAGACAAGATGGATACTAGAAAAGGTACGTCCCCCTCTTTCTCCAAACAAATGCAGTCCCTTGCCAGAGAGCACAGCTTGGGAAACAGAACACCAGCTGGATTTTAGTTCCCACTGACTCCCTCAGCCCCCATAGTTAACAACCTGATAACTATATGGGGCAAACCTGGTTTGTATGAGAAAAACATACAGGGGCAGTAGTGATGGCGACCAAGTGAATTCTATTAAATCTTGGGTCCACCACTTCAGCTGCATGACTTTAGGTAAACTGCAACCTTACTGTACCACAGTTTCATTACCTGGGAATTAATATAGTATTAATAACTAATTAGTGACTCTATGAATTAATGAGGAAATAAATATAAAGCTTATACCAAGCTTGGCTAACGTAGGCACTCAATAAATGACAGAAGTAGTTGTTTGTTTTGGCAGAAGGTAAGCAAAAAGCTTTATATAACTATAGAAAGGTGGACAGGGCCTGGGATCCTGAGCTAACACATCTTTGGATTTCTGAGGGTTCAAAATATCTATATTAGGTAGCTATCATTTTAGCCAGGTAAAGGTGAAACTCAGGATTACAAAATAATTCTCAGTATTGTTGTGCATGTCTTTATGTTGGTCCAAAATCACCAACTATCATAGGAAACGACTTCATTGTATTCTAATGTTAAGTCCTTTTCAATTTGTATTTTCTTTAAGAAATAATAATTATAGTTGTCTGTGCTTTTAAATGTGTCTAATGGAAAAATATAAAGAAGTGTCACACTATGTATATCACTCATTTTCTGTTTGTTTTGAAATACAAAAGTTTGGGAAGCACTAAACTCAACAGACTCCTCCTGAGATCTCTGTAATTAGTTTGACAGGGAAAGAGTTGCCCTGAGATAACACCTGTTGCGAATCTTCCTCTTTTTTTTTTTTTCCCCTCCTCCCCAAAGCCCTAGTACATAGTTGTATATCCTAGTCGTAGGTGCTTCTGGTTCTTTTATGACAGCCACCGCCGCCAGAGAATGGCTACTGATAAATGAGCAGTGTGGTTCCGTGCCTGAGAACTGAACCTGGGCTGCTGAAGCGAAACACGTCCAACTTTAACCACTAGGCCAATAGGTCTGGCTCTGTAACTGGTTTTATAATCTATCTAAGGGCGTCATAAATGTCAGCCCAAGATTACAAACAAATAATGTTAACAAATGTCTACTGGAAAACTCAAAATAATTTATAACCTAATACAGGGGAGAAAAAACAGCAATAAAGATATTTCCTGAATAATACTGCAGAGAAAAGGATTGATATAGACTAGTGCATCTGTAAGGATCTGAAACTTAATTTCAGATGAAAAGGTGAAAAGAATAAAACAGCGTTTATTAAGAAGATACCCAGAGACTGGAATTTATAGCTGAAGTTGTGAACGTTCTTGTTTTCAAAGTACATTTGAGAATACTAGAATTTTAGGTGGCCTGCCTAAAGAGATTAAAAACACACACACACACAATTATTCCTACAGAGCCACTTTATAAATAAAGTGAGAGGCACTATATTTCATCTGTAAAATATCTATAATTATTTCACTATTGACTAGGTCACTCTTTGACACTGGGTCAGGTCTGAATGGAAATGGAATGACTGCAATGATTGTACTTGCTTATGTACTCGTGAGGTGAAGTTTTTGATTGTTCCCATCAACACACGATTCACTTAGGCACTGGGTGACCACCCTGGGACTCACCTCTCAGTTGCAACAGGTAATACCTTTTGAATTTTATCCATATCACATTAACTGTGTTCAACTTTCTATCTGCCAGCCATTGCTATAACTGTGTGTATGTTATAGTTGTGAGGGAAGGTGAATTGTGTGTAACTATCATAAGTGGGCAGCATACCTTGGAAGGGTTCACATACATGGAGAACTTCTGTCTTAAAGCTATGATCCTCAAAGTACACATGGCCCATGGTCCACTAGTGAGCCAAGATTGTTCACAACCTCATACAAAAACACAGATCTTTTTGTTATTCTTTAGGGAGAATGATGAATAATTCCTGGACTTCTAAATTTTTTCATACACCTGTAAAGGCTACATATTGGGAACCTATGTAGCTGAATTATCAGAAATAGGTGAAATCAAGTACTCAAAAATTAAAGGCCACTTTGGTATCAAAGCATCAACTCTCTTGTCTTAGAGGTTGGTTATAATTTTCAATTGTTATTTTTCTTCAATTATGAAATTTGCTTACTTCAGTTTTATCATTATCAATTGAGTTTGTTCATTATACAGAGTGAAGTGATACATGCCTGAATATTTTGGGCACATTTACACTAAGATACATGCTTGGGTTTTCCTCAATTTTCTCATACAGAGTGTGACTGGTAATATTCCATCTGTGAGAATCTGCACTACTTAAGTAACCTGCCATCTACCATCAAGACACGGTAATAAAATTTCTGTGGTACTGTTAAGTTTATATGGCATACAAATCATGAGTAAGCTCATATTCTTCACTAATGAAGTATTTCATATGCTATTAAGCAATTAGGTACTGACACTAGGAGTACCTTAATATCTCTATTCTGTATTTCACATTCTGTATGTATATTGTAATGTAATGCTGTTGTCATATAGATCGTTATACCAAAAAAACTCTACAGAAAAAAAAAAGTAGGAACTTCTCATTATCTTGATCCTCTCCAATTCTTTATCAAGGGTCATTACAGGTAGGACAGTGATTAGGATGAGAACAAATGGTTTGGAACCACTGCCTTTCAGCATCAGAACTGCAAGTTATACGAGATTCGCAAAGGATCTCAAAGAGATATTTGGACTCTCATGTTTTTTGCAGCATTACTTACAACAGCCAAGAGGTGGAACCAACCTAAATGTTCACTGATAGATAAATGCATAAAATGTGGTATATACATACAATGGAATATTATCCAGCCTTAAAAAGGAACGAAATTCTGACACATGCTACAACATGGATGAACCCCGAGGATATTATCCTAAGTGAAATAAGCCAGTCACAAAAAGACAAATATTGTATGATTCTACTTATATGAGGCATCTAATACAGTCAAACTCAGAAACGGAAAGTAGAATGGGTTTGCAAGGGGTTGGGGGAAGGGGAGAAAGAAGAGTTGTTCAATGGGTACAGTGTTTCAGTTTTGCAAAATGAAAATGTTCTAATCAGTTGCATAACAATGTGTATATAGTGAACACCACTGGAGGATACATTTAAAAACAGTTAAAATGCTAAATTGTGTTGTGTGTTTTATGATAATTAAAAAGATTTCTAGCTAATACTCTCACTTCACAGATTACAAACAAGCACAAGCAAGCAAACACATGCTGACCTATGGAGTTTAAGCAAATTTCCTAAGATCATAGAACAAGTTAATGGCAGAACTAAGCCTAGATCTTTAGTTTGTCAGTCTTCCAGCCAAGGGCAGGCAATGCCACTCTCACATAAGGACTACGTGTGTACAAAGTATTTGGCAAAAGGTAAGCACTCAATAAAACTATCTTTCCTTCTGAACAGAAAGGCACTAAGACAAGACATCAGGATGACCTTCTAATACTAAATTGACTTGAACACCACTGAGTATCAGTTATAGAAATGGTATGATTTCAAAATAGAATTCAGTGACAATTCTGATAAAGACCAGGTATGATATTGCTTTAATATTACACCCCAGACTTGGTTTTCTACCTCTGTATCAATCAGACAACTTTCAACTCTAAAACATGTATGGGTTAGCATTTTAGGATAAAGGAGACTGGTGGCTAGACAGACTGCCAACACATGCATTTGTCATTATTCACAAGCACACACAAGAGGAAATGAGCCTAAGCCAATTCCTTCCCAAACAGGGCCTAGAGAGAGAAAAGTTAAAACATGCATTGGCAGGAAGAAAAAAAGTGAAGGACCACTGCTCTATAAACCACTAGTGCTAAACTAAACCAGAGATCTTTAATTCTGGGTTCACCAGGATGTTTGCTCATTTGTTTTGCCTTTTAAAAGTACAGGTGTGGGAACAGTGACATCAGCATCATGGTGGAGTGAGCTCTTCCCTTGGAGACTCCCCTCTAAGATACAACCAAAAGGACATTCACACACCAACAGAGGAGACATACACACCACAAGAGACATTTGGGAGACCCATGCAGCCAACAGCCTGAAGATGGTGGTGGGGTTGGATCTTCCAGAGGAAGTGGAAGCTGATCTGCAGGAGCTCTGTGCAGAGAGACAGCTGCGGCAGTGGGAAGTGCACAGGTGAGATGGGTGCTCCGTCCCCGCCCAGTACTCCAGCCCAAGAATCCTCAGGAGCACGGTGCAGCAAGGATGGTAGTGGCAGCAGGGAAGGGGTGCAGGCACTCCAGCCCCAGGTTCGTGCAGAGTAAGGAGCAGAGAGCATGGTGGTGGCGGTGGGAAAAGTGCGCAGCCCTACAGTCCTACAGTCATCCGGAGCATGATGCAGAGAGTGTGGCAGCCACACAGGGGAAACTGTGCAGCCAAGAGAGGCACCCCGCCTCCACCCAGTATTCCAGCCCCAGAATTGTCCAGAGCTTGGTGCAGAGTGTGGTGGCAGGAGAGGGGAAAGGGCACAGCTGAGAGAGGTGCCCCATCCCCGCTCAGTACTCCAGCCCCAGAATCATCCAGAGCTCAGTGCGGAGAGTGTGGCAGCAGCAGAGGGGAAAGGGTGCAGCCGAGAAAGGCGCCCTGCCCCCGCCCAGTACTCCAGCCACAGAATCGTGTGGAGCACAGTACCAAGAGTGTGCCAGTGGTGGTAGAGGAAGGGAAAGTGCACAGTCTTGTAATCGCCCAGAGCTCCATACAGAGAGACAAGCAAGGGCTGGGGAAGCACTGGAGAAGGAGAGTACCCCTCACCCTGCCCGGTGCTCCAGATCTGCCATCGATCCGTCTCTCAGAGAGAAAAGCAGTCAGTGGCTGGAGCTGATGAGCTCCTGCTCGTGCCAGGCCCAGAATACACAGTGCTGGATCCCCATCCTGTGGCAGTACATGGCAGCTGTGACCTGATAAGAACACCATGAGGAAGCAAAAATCTACCCAATCAAACAGTAAGAGTAGGTATATTAAAGCTCCAGACCAGAAGGAAACTGACAAGTACCCAGAAATCAACAACATAAACAACAAAGAATTCAAAACAGCTATCATAAAAAAACACAACAACTGACAAGAAAACACAGGAAGAGAAATAAACGAATTCAGGAGCTTCTTCACAAAGGAGATTGAAACCGAAAAGAACCAATCAGAATTGTTAGAGATGAAAACCATAAGAGATGAAATAAAGAAAAATCTGGATACCCTAAACAACAGAACTGACAATATGGGGGAAAGAATCAGCCAGTTAGAGGATAATACTATAGAAATGCTTCAGAAAGAGGAGAAGAGAGAACTAAGACTAAAAAGAAATGAACAAGCTCTCAGAGAAATATCTGACTCAATCAGGAAATGCAACATAAGGGTTATAGGTATTACAGAGGAAGAAGAGAAGAAGAATGGAGCAGAAAGCTTGTTCAAAGAAACATAGCTGAGAACTTCCCAAACCTAGGGAGGGAACTAGAAATCCACGTGAAAGAAGCCTCCAGATCTCCTAACTTTGTCAATGTAAAAAGACCCACCCCCAGGCATATAGTAGTGAAGCTGGCAAAAGACAGGGACAAAGAAAATATATTAGGGGCAGCAAGGCAGAAGAAAATAACTTACAAAGGAACCCCATCAGTCTTTCAGCATATTTCTCAGCAGAAACCTTATAGGCTAGGAGAGAGTAGAATGATATATTCAAAATCCTGAAAGACAAGAACTTTCAGCCAAAAATACTCTATCCAGCAAAAATCTCCTTCAGATATGATAGGGAAATAAAAACTTTCCCAGATAAACAAATGCTAAGGGAGTTCATTGTCCCAAGATGCCCCCTACAAGAAATCCTCAAGAAGGTCCTCATAACTGAGAAAAAAAAAAAAAAAATAGGAGAGGGGCTACAAAGCCCTGACTAAGGAGATGAATAGGTAGCCAATAATCAGAAATTGGCAGCTGTCTATCAGAGCAGGCTAGTAAACAGTTAACTCTAACATCAAGGATAAAGAAAAGGAAAACACCAAAACAAAAAAGATCTCATCTTTTTAACCACAAACTCACAACACAAGACGGAAAAAGATATGACTAAAATAACTTAGAAGGGGAAGAGGAAATGGATGAAATCAGTATAGTCCAAGGAAATAAGAGGCTATCAGAAAATGGACTGTTGCAACTACAAGATGTTTTTATATGAACCTAATGGTAACCACTAAACAAATAATGAGTACAGACACATTTCGATAAACAAAGAAGAAAGAAGAAAACCAACAGAGAAAACTATCTAATCAAATTGGTAGTTCGAAATATATAGGATGAGAAACAAAGGAAATGCAGAAGAACTAGGAAACATACATAAGATGGCAGTATTAAGCCCTAATATATCAATGATCACTCTAAATGTAAATGGATTGAATTCTCCAATCAAAAGACAGAGTGGCAGGAAGGATTAAAGAATAAGACCCAAGAATATGCTGCCTCCCGGATACATCTCAATTGTAGAGACAAACATAAGCTAAAAGTGAAGGGATGGAAGAAAATACTCTAACCTAAGGGCAAACAAAAGAAAGCAGGTGTTGCCATACTTACACCAGACAAAGTAGACTTCAAGATAAAACTGGGAAAGAGAGACATATACGGGCAGTATATAATGACAAAAGGGACTCTCCACCAAGAAGAGACAACACTTATAAACATGTATGCACCCAACGCAGGAGCACCAAAGCACATAAAGCCACTACTAACAAACATAAAAGGAGATATCAATGACAACACAGTAACAGTAGCGGACCTCAACACCCCACTTACATCAATGGATAGATCATCCAGACAAAAAGTCAACAAGGAGATAACGGACTTAAACGAAAAACTAGACCAGATGAACTTAATAGATATATAAAGAGCACCTCATCCAAAAACAGCAGGACATACCTTCTCCTCAAGTGCACATGGAACATTCTCAAGGATAGACAATATATTGGGAAACAAGGCAAATCTCAATAAATTAAAGACGATTGAAATGATATCTACTATCTTTTCCGACTATAACACCATGAAACTAGAAATCAACTACAAGAAAAAAGCTGGAAAATGAAGAAAAATGTGGAAACTAAACAACATGCTACTGAACAATCAATGGGTTGTCAAAGAAATAAAGGGAGAAATCAAAAAATATTTGGAGACAAACGAGAATGAAAACACACCATACCAATTCTTATGGGATGCAGCAGAAGCAGTTCTAAGAGGGAAATTTATAGCAATACAGGCCCACATTAACAAACAAGAAAAAGCTCAAAAAACAATCTTAAACTACACTTAGAAAAATAAGAATAAACAACACCCGAACTCAGCAGAAGGCAATAATAAAAATTAGTGCAGAAATTAATGAAACTGAAACACAAAAGACTGTAAAAAGGATGAATGAAACAAGGAGCTGGTTCTTTGAGAGGATAAACAAAATTGAGAAACCCTTAGCCAGACTCACTAAGAAAAAAAGAGAGAAGGCTCAAATAAAATTAGAAATGAAAAAGGAGAGATTACAATGGATACCACAGAAATACAAAAAATTCTAAGAGAATATTATGAAAAACTATACACCAACAAACTGGACAATCTACAAGAAATGGATGCATTCTTCGACTCTTACAATGTCCCAAAACTGAATCAAGAAGAAATAGAGAATCTGAACAGATCAACCTATTCTTCAAAACTATTTCCAAAAAACTGAGGAAGATGGAAATATTCCTAACACATTCTATATGGCCAACATCACCCTGATGCCAAAATCAGACAAAGACAACACAAAGGAAAATTACAGGCCAATATCACTGACGAACATATATGCAAAAATCCTCAACAAAATACTGGCAAAGTGAATACAGCGATACATTAAAAAGATCATATACCATGATCAAGTGGGACTAATACCAGGGACACAGGGATGGTTCAACATCCGCAAATAAGTCAATGTGATACATCATATTAACAAAAGGAGGAACAAAACCCACATGATCATCTCCATAGATGCAGAGAAAGCATTCAATAAGATCAAACATCTGTTCATGATAAAACCTGTCAATAAAATGGGTATAGAAGGAAAATACCTCAACATAATAAAGGCCATATATGAGACACCCACTGCCAACATCATCCTCAATGGGGAAAAACTGAAAGCCATCCTGCTGAGAACAGGAGCAAGACAAGGATGCTTACTCTCACCACTATTACTCAACATAGTACTACAGGTTTTGGCCAGAGCAATTAGGCAGGAAAAAGAAATAAAAGGAAACCAAATAGACAGTGAAGAAGTGAAACTCTCGCTCTTTGCAGATGACATGATTTTATATATAGAAAACCCTAAAGAATCCATCAGAAAACTTTTAGAAATAATTGACATCTACAACAAAGTTGCAGATACAAAGTCAACGTGCAAAAATCAGTGGCATTTCTACACTCTAATAAACGAACTAACAGAACAAGAACTCAAGAATACAACCCAATTTATAATCACAACAAAAAGAATAAAATATCTAGGAATAAATTTAACCATGGAGATGAAAGACCTATACTAGGAAAACTAGAGGACATCACTGAAAGAAATTGATAATGACATAAAGAAATGGCAAGATATTCCATGTACATGGACTGGAAAAATAAACATAGTTAAAATGGCCATACTACCTAAAGCAATCTACAGATTCAATGCAATCCCAATCAGAATCCCAATGACATTCTTCACAGAAACAGAACAAAGATCTTAAAATTCATATGGGGCAACAAAAGATCCCAAATAGTTAAAGCAATCCTGAGAAACAAGAACAAAGCTGGCGGCATCACAATCCCTGACTTCAAAACATTACAAAGCTTATAGTAATCGAAACAGCATGGTACTGGTACAAAAACAGGCACACAGATCAATGGAACAGAACTGAAAGCCCAGAAATAAAACCACACATATACAGACAACTAATCTTCGACAAAGGAGCCAAGAACATACAACGGAGAAAGGAAAGCCCCTTCAATAAATGGTGCTGGGAAAACTGGACAGCCACATGCAAAAGAATGAAAGTAGATCATTATCTTTCTCCACACACAAAAATAGACTCAAAATGGATCAAAACCTCAAAGGTAAGACCAGAAACCATAAAACCTCTGGAAGGAAATATAGGCAGTACACTCTTTGACATCAGCCTTAAAAGGATCTTTACAAATAAGATGTCCACTTAGAAAAGGGAAACAAAAGAAAAAATAAACAAGTGGGACTTCATCCGACTAAACAGCTTCTGGAAGGCAAAGGATTCAAGAACAAAATGGAAAAACAACCCACCAAATGGGAGAAAATATTAGCAAATCATATATCCAATAGGGGGTTAATCTCCATAATATATAAAGAGTTCACACAACAGAACTACAAAAAACTAAACAACCCAATCAAAAAGTGGGCAGAGGACATGGACAGACATTTTTCCAAAGAAGATATACAGATGGGCAATAGGTACATGAAAAAATTCTCAACATCACTAATCATCCGGGAGACGCAAATCAAAACTACACTTAGATATCATCTTAGACCCGTTAGAATGGCTATAATCACCAAAGCAAAAAATAATTAATGTTGGGGGCAGCCGGCCTGGTAGCGCAGCGGTTAAGTTTGCACGTTCTGCTTCAGCAGCCCAGTGTTCACCAGTTTGGATCCCGGGTTCGGACATGGCACCACTTATCAAGCCATGCTGTGGGAGGCGTCCCACATATAAAGAAGTAGAGGAAGATAGGCACAGATGTTAGCTCAGGGCCAGTCTTCCTCAGCAAAAAGAGGACTGGCAGCAGATGTTAGCTCATGACTAACCTTCCTCAAAAATAAAAAAACAAACATTAATGTTGGAGAGGTTGTGGAGGAAAGGGAACCCTCATCCACTGCTGGTAGGAATGCAGTGGTGCAGCCACTACGGAAAACAGTATGGAGATTTCTCAAAATCCTAAAAATAGAATTACCAAATGACTCAGCTATCTTACTACTGGGTATTTATCCAAAGAACTTGAAATCAACAATACAAAGAGACTTATGCACCCCTATGTTCAGTGCAGCATTATTCACAATAGCCAAGATGTGGAAGCAACCGAAGTACCCATCGATTGATGACTGGATAAAGAAGATGTGGTACATATATACAATGGAATACTACTCAGCCATAAAAAAGACATAATCGTCCCATTTGCAACCACGTGGATGGACTTTGAGGGCATCAGGTTAAGTGAAATAAGCCAGACAGAGAAAGACAAACACTATATGATTTCACTCATGTGTGGAATATAAACAAACTTACGGACAAAGAGAACAATTTAGTGGTTAACAGGGGTAAGGAGGGGGAGGGTGCACACAAGGGGTGCAGAGGCACATTTATATGGTGTTTGATAAATATTAATGTAGAACTGAAATTTCACAATGTCATAAACTATTTAGACCACAATAAAAATTTTTTTTTAAAAAAGTACCCGTGTGGCCACTGTCAGTACTTTCTTTTTTTTTTACATCACTAGCAGCTTTTTCGTTCTTTTACATTGGCAACAGTTGTTAGCTCAGGTGCCAATCTTCTTTTTTTCCCCCCTGCTTTTTCTCCCTGAATCCCCCCAGTACCTAGGTGTATATTATTTAGCTGTGGTTCTAGTTGTGGCAGGTGGGATGCTGCCTCAGCACGGCCGGACGAGCACTGCCATGTCCGCACCCAGGATCTGAACCAGTGAAACCCTGAGCTGTAGAAGTGGAGCAGGAGAACTTAACCACTTGGCCACAGGGCTGGCCCCGTCAGTACTCTTTAAAATGCATAAATAACCAGCAACAACTGCTTTGTAACAACTCTTCTTAGTCACTATTTTATGTATGTGATCTAAAATCTATAATAAAATCATAACAAAGTGGATCTCCTGCTGAAGTCCTTTTCAATTAAACTGCCTCTTAAAGTTTTGACTTGCTTTGTTTGAACGATTAAATTTGGGTGGCATGATGTATCCCAACATTCCAGTACTGCTCAGGAAATGGAGAACTGCTGCAAAAAGGAAGTTGATACAACTTTCTTTTTGGCACAAATGGTTTATTACAAACCACAGAGGAAGAAAACAACTTAGTATTCTAGGTAGCAGATTGATAACTTTTGGTTTATCTGAAACGCTTTACTGAATTTTCTGAAAGCAAGACAGCTAGAATAGAAGCATTGAGCATGTCTGCTGTCTGAGCATCTACTCTGTTGAAATGGGACTTGGATCCTTCCTCAGCTATGTCCTCTGTATTAATCAGAACTACTGGATTTTGGGTTACAATTCTAATCTCTTGAAATATTTTTGGTAATAATTATTAAAGCCTAGTGCTATAACAATATTCAGTGAACCTATATTATTATTATTATTTACATCTTATAAAAAAGAAATCTCAGTAAAGATGTAACGTGTGATAATTTTATAAAGTTTATGATAAAATCAATACTAATGTACTACTGAAATACAGAAATATAACTCCTTTATGGTCCGAAAGCTAAACTTGGGTCCAGTTGCTATATAACATAAGATGTAACAAAAAGAAAATTAGTGAATCCTTAATATGCACTGCTAAGAAATCATATTCAGATTTTGGGAAAAGAGACGAGTTTTCAGTTAATAAGAGACTAATGAAAAGTTTTCTGACCTCACTGAGTTTTACATTCCAAGGAGAACATACAAGACTTGAATATAATACAATGAGACTGAAAAAACAACTCAGAGAAAAAAAGTCATGCCTTGTACACCAAGCAAAAAAATATATCATTCATTCAAAGATGGCATTTGATATTCGGCAAATTTTCTACCAAGTATTAAATTGGCTTAAGAAAACTCTTATACCTTTTAAAACAGAGCTAATTTTACTGTTCAAGCATTTGTAATATTGGTCCCAGTATGCACTTTTTAATGACCCAGGTCAAAGCTTGCTTCTATTAATCAGAGTAGACATTTCCAACCTTGCTAAACTTAAATTACAAATGACCTAAAATTACATTTTTTTCTTATTTTTGAAATTGCTCAAAATAGTCATGATCTGAAGTAGGCCAGAGGATAAATTCCAACCACAAATCCAATATCCTAAAAAATTCCTACAAAGGGTATGAAATTTCCACAAAAAGAAAAATCACTCAATTTCTTTTTTTTTTTTGAGGAAGATTAGCCCTGAGCTAACTGCTGCTAATCCTCCTCTTTTTGCTGAGGAAAACTAGCCCTGAGCTAACGTCCATGCCCATCTTCCTCTACTTTATATATATATATATATGGGACACCTACCACAGCATGGCGTGCCAAGCGGTGCCATGTCCGCATCTGGGATCCGAACTGGCGAACCCCGGGCTGCCGAAGCAGAATATGCGAACTTAACCGCTGCGCCACCAGGCTGGCCCCAATCACTCAATGTTCTTTACAGCAGAAAATAAAGAGTCTTTTCCTCTTCAAAAAATGGAAATGAATTCTAAATTGCCCCCAAGTTCCCTTAAAATATCGCAGTAATTATTTAATTAAAAAGTCACATAGTTATCCCCTTACTGGAAATTTTAACTTTTTTAATGACAAAAATATTTTACAAAAGAATATGCCTAAATGAGCAAAATATCATTTTCTAAGATGTTCTGCATTTTGAATCCTATTAACTTTGTTATTTCCCCCACGACACTTTGGCAACAAAAGAATTTTTTTATTTACAAAAATTAATAAGCCAGCTCTAAGATAAGCCATGATAATATTGTCTTAAATGTGTGTCCATTATGTGCTTTAGCCTTCTATTTTCAAGTTTAGCTGAAATGAATTACAAACTAAAATTAGAAAAATCATGATCTGCAGCACATAATTAATAACGAATGGCTTATAATCAAGAAAAAAGATTGATAACTCATTTTACATTGTACATCTTTTAAAATTCTACATAAGAATCTCGATCATAAGTACATTATATTATACAAAGGATCAAAATTTCAGTTACTGTCTATTTCCTGCATCTTTACTATCTTCCCTTAAAAGCAGCAAGAATGAATTAACATACTTCAAGTTCATGTACTATTTCCTAATTTTTACTCTTCCTACTATCTATACACCTCAGCACCAACCTATCTCTGCTAACATATGATACGGACAGTCAAAGTGTATTATCCTCATGTTCTCACTTACAAGCTTTCTTTTTTTACCAAGAAATCAATTAACTAGTTCATAATTTTAATATCCAAATTAGATTTTCATAAAATTTGCTTGTGCAGTGAAAAAATCTTCAAGTGTTGAAATTCTCTATTCTATCTCTTTATAGTTTTCCATACACTCACTTATAAGTGGATTTGATTAGAGGTACAATTAAGATAATCAATTTTCCATTCAGCAAGACAAAAGCAAAGAAAATGTTTTATTTACACAGGAGAAATATACCTGGAAATCAAAGCTAAGTCATCCATTGCATAAATTTGCATGAAATTTCTTCTATTACTTTCTCTGGAAAAAAATACATAATCTTGAATATCAATCTTTTTAATATTCTCTTTAGCAATCAATGCTTCCCTAGTAAAGGGACTGAGAAAAAGAAATTTCTGTGTATCATTCAGGTGTTGGGCTAAGATTTAAGTCACCTATCCATATATAAATATATAGAGATAGAGAATTGAGACTATAATCTCTAGTGACCATATACATGAAAGACAGTTTATTTTGTACAGCTTTCCAAAAGATAAGGTAGGTAAATAAGCTGGTAACAGGAAAATAATAAAACATATTGACGCATTTTCTAAAGGTTTAGGCAATGTGAGTAGAAAGACCAATATAATTATTTGAAGGTTAAAATTTAAAGATAAAAATAGCAATGTCTAGAACATAAATACTGTTTGATGAACAGATGTACTGACAAAAATTACTGAGTTTAGAGACTCTTTTTTAAATATATATTTTTACTGATTCTAATGCCAAATACATACATTTTCAAGTTGTAGTATGGACAAATGAGAAATTATTCAGTTCGGTCTATTTAGTTGAGGTCCTATTTTTAAAAAATGCTGGTTGCACAGGCATTACTACAGGATGATGACGTGAATGAAGGAAGACAACAAAAGACGAGGTTAAAAATATGGAAATTTCTTTAATGGCAAAGGATATGGAACCACATCTGTTCTGACTACTACAGAAAGCACAAGAGAATGCAGCATTTTCCCAAATACATGCACAGGCTTCCCAGATCTGCCAAAGGTCCGTCTGGAAACATGCAGAAGCTACTGATAATGCTTGAACAGACTGTGGATACTGTGCTGCTATCTCTTCAACTCTCTGCCCCATGTCCTCCCCCTGGAATGTTCTGGAGAGTTCTGTTTTCATGCTTGCTCCTCAACAAATTCAAGTAACTAGTAGCACAATCCTAAGTATAAATTACTGCAACATTAGGTGATCATAAGGTCAACTACAGAAGTGAAGAATGCTTTAGAGGACGAGTTTTGGGCCCACCTGAGGTTCACTCCAGAACCACAGTATGAACTATAAGGTCAAAAGTAATGACATTATGATGGGGACTGATTCACAATTGCACTTTGAGGCAAGAAAGTAGAGAAGTCTACTTTTTCTTAGGAGAGTGTCAAGCTATCCACAACAGTCACATATCTGGAAAGCTCCACATTGGCAGGCTCCAATTACTAAAGCCATGTGTTGCACATTTATAACGCTTTTTTGCTCACACAAACACAGACTGGATAGACAGACTTACTTACTTATCAGTCAATCTTGATTTCATTGGCTACATTATAATCTCAGCCCTGTACAGGCTTCTGTGAAGGACTAAGAAGGAGAATGAAACACCTCTTGAGGTTCTGGAAGAATGCTGGTGGCATAGGCACCATTACAGGATGACGATATGAATGAAGGAAGCCACCAACAGACGAGTTTAAAAATACAAAAGTTTCTCAGAATGTTTAAAATCTATTTCAGGAAGCTGGCATCGAACATCATTCCTGACCACCAGAGAAGACGGGTAATGAAGAGCTCACACTATTGTACAGTGAATATAACTCCTATAGGAGTCAAGGAAGGAGTTCCAAGAGGGTTAGAACATGTGGGAAAGGCTTCATGGAAGGTGGGAAATGGATCTGAGATGAACTTTGAATAACGGGCAGTAAAGGGAAAGACAGTAAACACACACACACACAAATTCTACTGAACATGGCACAGTGGGGAGAAGTCTACACTAGAGCAGATGCATGTTGGAAGGGACAGTAGAACAGGTGATATCCAGTAGTTCACAGCGAAATCATAACCTCAGTTACAGCAGGTATGGCCTGTATATCTGAATTTTCTTCTCTAGTCTCAATACTCTGCTTTTTATTTCTGTATTTCCATAGTTCCTCTCTCATTTCTAAATATATTTACTTATTATCTTACTATAAGTGTTCCCATGGGACCCCCCAAAGCTCTGTGGAATGGAATTGGTATAGTAAACAAGTAAACAAATTTATGGTAGGATTATAGGGCCAGATTATAGAGGACCCAGAATGTTGAAAGGGGCAGTTTAATGAATGAGGAGGTCTGCACAGTTTTCTAAGCAGGGGAATGGAATTAAAAAATAATAGTATTTGAAAAATTCATTCTAGCAGTAAGCATCACGCTGAAGAAATAAAAAAAAAATTTTTAATTAATTATTATTTATTGATTTTGAGGAAGATTAGCCCTGAGCTAGCTACTGCCAATCCTCCTCTTTTTACTGAGGAAGACTGGCCCTGAGCTAACATACATGCTCACCTTCCTCTACTTTATATGTGGGATGCCTACCACAGCATGGCTTTTGCCAAGGGGTGCTATGTCTGCACCCGGGACCCAAACCGGTGAATGCTGGGCCGCCGAAAAGCGGAACGTGTGAACTTAACTGCTGTGCCACCGGGCAGGCCCCAATTTTTTTAATTTAAAAAAAGGAGCTGGTGACGGTGTTGCAGCACTACAGGTACCAGGTGACAGAAGACACTGAGAACAAAGCAGCAGCTCTAGAAGAGCTAAGGGCGTTGCAACAGTAGATCCTACACAGGCTCCACTTGTTACTAGTAGGTAGAAGAAAGCTTCTCTCTCTCAGCTGCAATTTATCATAGTGATATGAATTAGTAAGTAGTTCCTGAACTGATGGCCTATTTACAGGCTATCATCTTCCAAGCACAGTATGTGGGTACCATATTAAGTCTTTATTTTTTTCTCATTCTTGCAGTAGATTATGATTATCCAACACATTTCTATCAAATTATATTTACCGTTGTAGAAGACAAGTAAATTTACCAAATACTCAGAATAGTGAAACTCTCAAGGAAGGACTTTGTCTAAGGCAGCCATGCATCTACACTGTAACAAGTTCCTAAGGTTTATTGATCTATCCTGTAATATCTGATCCTATGTCAAGATTCATATATTTTTATCATTTTAAGGAGATTCAATCCATCTTTTTGGAAATCTCTGCTACAAAAGAAATAAAATTGCTATTCTTTAACAATTATTGAAAACTTCTATTTATTAAAGACTTCGTATGTTATGCATTGAATTTTCTTTATAATGCCTCAAAGTGTCAGAACAACCACATTTATGACGTGGCAATTCAAATCAAACTTGAAAGAAACATTTCCTCTGCTTTTCTTTCTCTTTCATTTTTGGCTCTGCTGAAATTGAGGTTGCTCTTTAATTCTGGTTTACTTGTCTCATAGCAACCATAACAGCACATGATAAGTTACTACCGCTATAACTAAATAACCTTTTCAAGGTCTTTGTATATACTGCTATGAGTCAAGTTATTCTAATATGGGCTACAGAACTTAGCATCTTTGCTACAGTCAACTGTGCTCTGGCTCAAGTTTTATAAGCTGAAAGTACTTCAAGGTTATAAACTAAAACTCCATTATTCAAAACAATTAACCGGAATCTTCAGTAAGTAAAAACTGGGGGACAATGAACTTTTTAGGTGAAAGAAGCAATATGTGTTATGGGTCACTACGATTCAGTTCCATCTTTTGTCATTTTGACAACTACAAATTATGTAATCGTCATAAAAGCAGAGGAAGATAATCTGGAAACACTGTAAGATACTGAATTATTAAGAAAAGGCAATATCTATAAGAATTCTGATATCTGTATAGTCAACAGTTTACAAAGCACATTTACTATACTGACTTTTAATTCTCAAACAAATCTATTAGATGGGCCTTTATTTTATAGACAAGAAAAGTAAGACTCAGATCTTAAATATCTTGGCCTAAGACCATAACACTGGTAAACAGCAGAGTCTAGACTAGAAGCGGGTCTTCTAACTACAAATTCTGTCTTCTTATCATTAAATCACAGTATCTTGCGTTGCAGAAAACTAGACTTCAAACATAAGAGATGAATAACAAGAAACTACCGGTTAGGCTTCAATTTTTTTGTTTTGTAAAGTCGGGAGGATTTGATAAATCTTGTTGTATATATTAACATCTACATCCATGTCTAGCCAGTTACCAGTACAGCACGTCCAACTTCCCTGGTAAAATGCTTTGGTTTAAGCAAACTTCACCAAATTAGAACAGTAAACAGGGATTTTATAGCATAAACACTAGTTAAGAATAAAGGTACACCTGTACAGTCTTTCAGGAATCCGTGTGTGCAGACTGCAGTTATGCAGAGTATACACAGAAACAGTCAAGACATGGTAATATTACCAACTATATTCGACTACAAGAAGCAAAATGGCATATGAACTTTACAACCAGAAGACAGTATACTTTACTTACTTAGACCATCACTGGGTTTCTGTACAATAAAGAAAAGAGTTCAGTAGCCTCTTTGGCCAACGTAATTACAATGCTAAGAGGGTGGAGGCAGATATATTGAATATGTATGTATAAGTATTTTAACATAAGTGAAACCATGCACGGTGTCTGCAGATATATTATCAATAAATTCATGTAAGAATTTGATAGTATCGTCACCCCTTACTTGACATTCCATATAGATGATTTTTACAGTTCAGGGCCTATAATATAAATGGTGTGATATCTTTATTTTCATTCTAATCATCACCCTCTGCTGGGAAGATCTGTTTATGAAGTGACTGACAGGGCTATTAAAATCCATGAGTCATCTAATCTTAAAAGTAAGGCTTATAAGCATTAAAAACACTATCTCAAACAAAGCAATATCTACTTCTTCTGATCAAAAAAGTTATTAAAAACCAAGAGTAATTTAGTAACTGGAAAGGGAGAAAAAAAACCTCTGACATATTTCTAACCAATGACTTTAGTGGACTATGACTTTCAGGTTAGTTCAGATGTGAGTTTATTCTTTGCATCAAGAGAATTTACTAGTGATCTGCTCAGAGCCTAAGAAACTTGCTGTATTTTTCAGGCGGGGGAAAAAAAATCAACCGCAAAACTAGAACAAAACTTTCCCAAGCAATTAATTTGCTACATGGAGAGAAATGTGAGAAAAAAGTTATCTCTAAAATTTGAAGAGATGGCTTTGATATTTTTCTGTTTTGGAAATAAGTACTTAATTCTAAAGATCAATTAGTTCTTTGGTGATTAACTGGGTAAGCGATATATCACATGATACCTACATGGCCTATAAATAATATGGCAGTAAAGTATTCCCATTCAAAAGCTTAAAATTACAGAAAATATATTAACCTTCCATTTCTATATGAATATAAAAATTTGCTAATTTATAGGTATATCCATAAATATAACATATGTAAGTAACTAGTTAGTTATTCCCTTTCTAATGTTTCCATGCAATATATCATTTTCTAAGTCACATATTCAATGGAGGAAGAAAGGAGACTGGTGATTAAGGGTAGCCCAGAAGACAAAATATGGTAATATTAAAACAGTGGTAATAAAAGGGATGATCTTCAAATGTCCAGTACAGTATTAGCATGTGGCTAATAGAATACTGTTTGCTGGTAAACAACAACAACAACAAACAAGAACACAGTTTCAAAGAAAGATCATCTTCATAAGTGGTGGTTAAACAACTGAAAAATGTATGTTTGTTCTGTCTTGAAGAAACATCTCTTAACTGCTATCTTGTGGTTTTGATTTGTTTCATTCCAAAGAAATAAAAGCTACTTTATTTCTGGTGTCTGATACCCTGATGTCACTAATATTTTTGGATGTCAAAGGAAACAAGGTAATGCTATAAGTAACATTCAAATGAAGATGAATTTTCCATGGCAAAATTCAATAGTCCTTTCAGAAGAGCCCAGAATTTAAGAGTGTAGAGAGAGACTTTTCACCAGAAAGTTGGTAATAGAGAATGAATTTGTTTTCAAGAATTTTTATATAATTTTTCAGAGGGTTCATCACTATAACAAGAAGACAGAGAGACAGAAAGAGGGAGAGGGGAGGAGAAAAGGGGAGGGAGAGGAGGGGAGGGGATGGTAAGAGGGAGGAAGAAGGGAGGAGAGAGAGGACAAGAGAAGGAAAGAGGGGAGAAGGGGGGAGAAAATATAGAAAGGAAAAACCATATGTGGATTTGGGGAAAGAGTGTTCTCAGAAGAGGGACCATCAAGTGTAAAGGCCTAGAGGTAGTAATGAGCTTGGTGTTTTCAGGGAACTCCTATGGTTTTGGCCCAATCAACTGAGCGAATGACAATGCCATCACCTACGATGGGGAAGACTTGGAGAAGTGCAGATTTAGCAGAAATAGGGACAGAGATTTGTCAATCAACAGTTTGTTAAGTTTGCATCTTTAACTTAAAATGCCTTGCCTTTCCAGTTTCTCATCGAACTGCAATGGGTGGCATTGGCTGGATTATTGTGTAAGGGAGGAAGACATTTCCTCTACCCTCTCTGGGTTCTTCTGGCAGGAGAACGAATTAAATTTACATCAGACAGAATAGCAGGAGAAAATCAAACAAAGTTTTATAACATGTATACATGGGAGAGGCTCAGGCAAGCTGAGCAACTCGCCAAAATGGGTGAAGCCTACACCTTAAATATCATCTTCAGCTAACGACAAAGGAGGATGTTGGGGGGGTGGAGGGGGAGTTGATCTTGGGAGATTACCACACAAGGACAGTAAACAAAGGCAGATTTAACTCCTTGCCTTTGGCATTGATTAAGAGTTTCTAGAGATAAGGTCACCCCCTTTCTTCTTCCTTGTACAGAGAGGGAGACAACTTTACAGAGGGAGATTTCCCTTACAAATGTACATGTTTCTTAACAAAGGGTAAGCAAGTTCCACTCCTCAGAGCCTCCTTCCCTGTCTGCAGTTTTAAGTAACCAGCCCCAAATAATCCTCATGCCAAAGAGACATATCTTGGGGTGGCCAATTCTCAGCCCCCACAACTGTAAGGTACCGGAGGGTTTCTAAATTGTTAGGAAGAATAGATTCTCTCTGTTATTGAGTCTGTTTCAAAAATGACTCACATACCCCTCTTTCTTTCATGGAGGAAAAGAATACCTTAAGAATTGCCCATAAATGAAGATGAATTGACATTCTACCTGTCACATAACATCTTCTTGTGTTTTCCCAAGAATGGAGACCATTTAAATTCTTATCATTCCCTTTGGTTTCTTAATCTTAAAAAGCTTATCTACTTCATTGCTCAGCATGGGGGAAAAAAGAGTTTGTTTGGCTATGTAAATGTGAAATGCCCAGCAACCATCCAAGTGAAAATATTAAGTAGGCAGTTAAATACAGGAAACAGGAGCTCAGGAGAGAGGTCAAGGCTAAAGTTATAAATTTAGGATTCATCAACATTGGAACGATATTTAAAGTGCTGAGAACAGAGAGATCATTTGGGAATGAATGAAGACAGAGAAGAAAAGAGGTCCAAAGACTGGGCCCAGAAGCATTCCAACCACTAGAAGTCCAGAAGTAGAAGGAAAGTTACTAAAAGAGATGGAGAGGTTTCCAAGGAGAATTTCAGAACTTGACATTCTGAAAGCTTAGTAAAGACAGGTTTCAATGAGATAATGAACAACTGAGTCAAGTGCTGAGAGGTCCAGTAAGATAGAGACTGAGAACTGACCACCTGATTTGACAAGAGAGAAGTTGTTGATGACTGTGAAATGAAAGATTTCAGTGAAGTAGAAGTCTGACATCCTGAGCAAGGAGCCTAAAGTGATGAGGGATGAGGAAGTGGTAATAATAGAAGCAAAGAAAATTCTGGAGTTTTACTATCAAGGAAAATTCATAAATGTGACAAAGCTAAGGGAGAATGTAGAGTCTAGGAAGGGATTTTCTTTCCCTTATGATCAGAGATAAAACATATTAACATTCTAATAAGGATGATCTGATAAAGAGAAAGAAATCGATGTTACAGAAGAGAGACGGGAAAATTCAAGAGCAAAGTTCCTGAGTAGGAGGGCATAGGATCCAGTGCCCAAGTAAAGAGGTTGGCCTTGGAATGGAGCTGTGACAATTCATTCCAGTAACAGATGAAAAGGCAAAGATGCAGGAAGGAATATGACATAAAACAAAATAATCTTTTGGATTATCACTATTTTCTCAGTAGTAATCTGAGAGATTCTTTCACTGATTGATCTTCTTTGGTAAATCTTTAAAAGCAATCATTGTAGGTATACAGTCTAGTCAAAATAGGAGCAATCTGCAAGTGGGTTCTAGATCTGGTTCTGCCAGTTCACCATCTAAATTCACCAGCCAAATCTCCTTTCTCATCTGTATTATAAAACCTCAGTTGCCCAGTTTACCTTATGGAGTGTTGTGAAAACAAGTGCAAACTATTTTAAAGTTACTTAGACACAGCAGTAAGGGTCACAAATATACACAGTTATACGGTATGGGCCATAGAAAATTTTACAGGAATACGTAGCAACTGATATGGGCAGTACCTTGAGATTCTGAATGCTGTTTAAGACAGATACTTCTGTATTAGAAATTCACAGAATCATGGACTGCTTAAGTTGGAAGGCAGTGTACTGAAGTGGTCAAATCATGTGTTTTACAGATAAGTGGTGGGAGTGGGTGGCTGTTGGTTGAATACCAGCTCTGCTACTCATTATAAGGCTAATTATTTAATTTTCACTAGTGACTTCAGTTTTTTCATCTTTAAATGGGGCAGGGTGATAGCAAGAACCTGCCTAATCAGGTTGCACATTTGTGCAAATACTCAATAAATGTTAGCAATTGCCACTGTTACCAAAGATAATTAGTTCATCCTCCTCCTAGTAGAGGTCACAGAATTAGGGGTTTTGGGGGGGGGGGGCGGTTCCTAAGGTCACAGTCCTGTAGCCCACCACTACAGAGTGGGAACAACATCCCAGGTTCATTTATTTCTTCAGTGTTCGTTTTTTGAGACAACACCACAGTTGTGATAAGGTAAGACTCAATAAGGTATGATTTGCATACATAACTACAGAGGTGAAAATGTGCAAAATTACTTGAATCATGTTACCTTCCAAGTCTATGTAGTTCCTGAAAGTAAAGAAGCAAACAGCATGTATCATATCTATATAATATGATATCTATATAAGAGAATTTCATTCTCTTATAGGCTGGTATGAAGGCAAAAAGTCTATTTTCCCAGGAACCTCATAATTACTAACACTACGGAGAAAATAAAGACTTGACATATGGTCACTGCTCTTATGAGTCATACAGGTTATATGTAGGAAAAAAGGTATCTTCAATTTTCTTTGGTATTTTAATCAAACATACCTAGCAACCTGCTGAGCTATAACTCAAGTTTTAATGGAAACTAGTACAAACTGTCCTTATACAGAGAGCATGTCAGAAAAAAAGACACCATACAATATAACCATTTGTGCTCTTCTAAAATTAATGTTTAAAGATTTTAATGATAACCATTATTTTAAAGAGGTAGGAGCAACAAAGAAGAATGAATGCAGGAAAAAAGACATTACTGAATCATAGGATTTTAGATGTGAAAGCAACATTTAAAAATAAATGAGACAGGGGCTGGCCCCGTGGCCGAGTGGTTAAGTTCGCAGGCTCCGCTGCAGGCGGCCCAGTGTTTCATTGGTTCGAATCCTGGGCGCGGACATGGCACTGCTCAACAGACCACGCTGAGGCAGCGCCCTACAGGCCACAACTAGAAGGACCCACAACTAAGAATACACAACTGTGTACCGGGGGGCTTTGGGGAGAAAAAGGAAAATAAATAAATAAAATAAAATCTTTTAAAAAAAAATAAAAAATTAATGAGAAAATGGCAAAAACCCAGAGCTTTTAAATGATTTGTTCAAGGTCATGCCACTGGCCTAGAAAAAGAAAGCAGCATGGTGTCCTAATTCGTTTATTGTTTTGAATCCTTTTTTATTAGAATGCTTTCATATAATATTAACTAAAACACATTTTCTGTAATTTCCTAAAGTGCTAAGAGAAATAGAAACCCAAGTTAACAGAGACACAAGAAACTTAAAAATCTGACCTCCTATCCATCAATGAAAAGCAGCAAATTTTACACTATACCTACATTATCACTTAAAAGCATGTTTCAAACTACTTCATTACCCACACAACTGAGGATTAACTACTTACATTATGGATGCCACCATGAAATCATATTGAGGCTTTAAAATGTGTTTCTTCACAATGTGGAATCAAACACAAGTCTTCTCTAGTCAAACAGATGGGTAAACCCCTTGTTTCACTCCATTCCCGTGGACTAGGTGCTTGCTCTTTTCTAATCACTGCCTTCATTTCTGGGTGGGATATGGAATTAGAATATGAATGGAACACCATGAGATCATAATGGTTGAGAATTATCTTTTAAAATCAGCATTAAAAAATGGGACCATTTCTGTCTGCTCCCAGTTTATAAAACACAAGAGGAGGCAGATTTTTAGCAAACACTATTTTATGGAGGACAATATAGAAAAGCAAGAAATGACTTCAGAAAATTCTTGAGTAATCTGGGCTGATTATTTCATCTAGCTTAGAGAGGATAGGATGCTTTTAGTTTTCCTTCCCACCTACAATTCATAATTCCTTCATGGTTAAGCAACTCTAATGCTCAGTCCTCTATCAGGAAGTTAAACAAAGTTAATGAAAATATATTAGTTTTAAACCTGACAATTAGACCATTTGTTAGTGAATCTTCTAATGGCTTGCTCTTGAAGGATATTCTACCACAGGATAAAACAACATTTGGGAACTCTACATGGAGTTTATCTATCTAAGATAGGTCCCTTATTATCACAAAAAGACTACTTTCTATTACTGAATTGAAAGGGTTAACACTATTCAAACTATACCCCTCCTGTGAGACAGACACAGAGAGAGAGACTAGAAAGAAATGTTCCCAATACCCTACATGAAAAAGCAGGAAGCCCTAGACCACATCTTGTCATAACCTAAATAAAACTAGAGAAAATATAACCTACATATTGCTAAATATAAACTAATGCAGTAAGGGCTAAATTATAATCAAATAGAAGAAGAGTTCTGGAATTAGGCAAACCCAAGTTCAAATTCCAACTCTCATGGTTGTATAATTTCAGTGAAATGATGTAATCTCTCTGAAGCTACTTCCACTTCTGTCAAATTGGGATGATATCTAGGATCCCATATATTTTGAGAAATGATTAAATGAACTTGTATATATGGAGCCCCCAGGCCCATACAATACATACATTTTAGTTTCCTTTCTCTTCCCTTCCCTCACCATATTTAAAATGGGAAAGGATTATTTTTAAAGCCAGATCTTTACAGACCACAGAAGTCTTTGGAAATGAAGTTCAAGGTCTGAAATGTTGAGAAAAATGAGTAGCCCTCAGATTAGTAAGTGGAAAGAGGAGGGGAAATCACAAAATGACATGAAAATAATCCATGAGGGATGTAGCTAGATTTCTAAACAGGGGCTTTAATTTTAGATAATAAGCAAAAGGAAAATATGAAGATCCTTAAACAACAGACTAACACAGTGAGAGCAGCATTTTGGTAGGATTAATTTTACAGAACTATGCAAGACTGGTAAAGAGGTGCCAGGGCTGCCATGAGTTGCACAATTCCAAAACACATCACTCATATTATACGGTATGTGAATTATACCCCCTGGAAAATAATTCTAAGAGTTTGGAGTCATTTAGAAAACTTTTGTAGCAGCATGATTTGAGGCAATAGTAATCTCAGGCTAGAGTGGATGGCAATGGGAAAGAAGACTGGAAAGGAAACATCCGATATACTTATAGAAGGAAGCACTGGATGGTTTTGACTAACCCCTCGAGACTAAAATTAATGAATGTTCTCTATACCTGAAAATAACTTATAAAATCCTTGTTTCTAACAGGCAGGTATTAAATTGTTAGTGATTCCAACCTGTTTGTAATTAATGGTAAGATAGAGACAATATTTAAACTAATAATCAAAAAATGATCTTGCCTAACAAGCAGAAACAAAAAGTTGCAGCAAAGAGCTAATTATTTATAATTCTGCTCTCTAACCAGCAAAAACCACCTTTCCTCCTTTCCCTCAAGTAAAGAAGGGTTTATTCAGAATATAAACTCTGATACCCACAGTCTATTAAAAAATCACATAAACATAGAATTTAAAGGGCATCTATTCAACCCTTCCCCAGAAAAGATGGTGTTTGATCCCCTTTTCCTTGAAATTTCTAGAGACTCCATAGACTCCACAGCTCTTGTGGTAAGCCATTTCAAGGTGTCTAACCTAATTCCTCTGACAACAGTTTAGGCCTACATATTTTTGTCCTGTACTAAAAGAAAATGGAATCTCTCATGATCATCTGGAAAATATACTTTTATAGATTTCTGATGGTTTTTAAATCTTCTCAAAGTCTTTTCTCCTCTAGGCTAGACAACACTCTTACTCCTTTAACCTTGTTTTATGAGGTATATTTTCCCAGATTGTTTTAACTTAAATATCAGGCTTGCCATTTTAATCACACTGTGACTATTCATCTTTAATTCACATCTAAGGTTTCCACATCACCAAACTGATCTATGAAAAAAAACCTTCCACACAGCCAATCTTCCTACAGAAAACAGTCATGAAACCTAACAGTCTCCCCATCTTGTAGGAGAGTGGGGGACAGTTACCATCAAGCTACCAGTGTATTCACAGAATCTTCTACAGGATAAAAATACTGAATCCTTTTCGATGCTGTAAAATTTTGTGCTCATAATGCATGTGGTACATTGAGAAAGTGAGAATTTAAAGAGCACTTCAAAAATTATTAAGGGGAAGTTTTAAATACTTAACACCTATGGCTTAGTTCAGAGAAAGCAAAAGGTACATAAGAGTCTATAAATACAGAGGTAGAGATAAAAATAAAGTCTCCCTCCCTCCCCAGGTCAAAGACGAAACCAATGTAAAAATGCTTTAAGCAACATTCAAGGTCAATATTAGAAAAGTCTCCAAAATAGCATGGTAGAAGAAAGCTCTTCCCAGAAATATAGTTAGAAGTACCACTTGGGAATAGTTCTGATTAATTGCTTAAAGAATTAGGGAGTTCTACATCTGTCTAGAGTCTGGGCCAGATGACCAGTGCTATATTTCTAAAATACAAATCAGATTATGTCACTTTCCTGTGTAAAACTCTACAGGGCTCACTATTAACTACAGCTCAACCCTGGAGTGTAATTTGACGTCCTTTTCCCAGAATACCTATATCTTCCTTGTTCATAGCAAAGCCTACAATTTTTCCATTACCTAAAATGATACTGTTATTTAAATATATCTGCTATCATACTTACTAGATTATACTGATAATTTGTTTATACATTGGGCTTCCTCATTAGAGAGTGAGCCCCTTAAAGATTAAGATAAGGTCTAATTAATGTTCATATATCCAATGTTTAATGCAATGCTATTATGAACTAAATTGTGTTTCCAGCCCCCAAATTCATATGTTGAAGACCTAACCCCTAATGTGACTATATTTGGAGACAGAGCCTTTAATGAGATAATTAAAGTTAAATGAGGTCATAAGGGTGGGGCTCTAATCTAATAGGACTGGTATCCTTATAAAGAGGAGGAAGACACACCAGAGATCTCTCCCCTAACACCTGTGCACAGAGGAAAGGGCATATGAGGATACAGTGAGAAGGCAGCTGTCTACAAGCCTGGAAGACAGGCCTTACCAGAAACCAATCTTGACAATACCTTGATTTTAGACTTCTGGCCTCCAGACCCATAAGAAAATAAATTTTTGTGGTTTAAGCCACCCCATCTGTGGTGACATTATGTTATGTCAGCATTAGCTGACTAATACAAATGCCAAGAAGGTATTTTGTCAAGTAGAGTGTTTTTCAAAGCTAGTCTTAGAAGATCCACAAATTAGGAAATTCCCTTCAATTAATAGCACATATTTTTTAACATATCTTAAAGTTGGAAAAATATGCAATTATATCCATAAAAACCTAGTCTTGATATGTGTAAGAAGCAGCAAAACATTTTGATATGGTCACCTTGAAATAAGGGACATTCTGACAAAGCTAATTTGATGAAGCCATGCCAGAATGACCCCATTAGAAAGCAAAATCATTTTTTTTTTTTATTAACAAGTATTATGTACAGAGACAGTGATGACTCAATCTACTCCTGCCTGTCACATATCCAGAGCTGGCAAGAGTGGTCAGGTTAGGAGCAGCAGTACTTATTTTATTGTCATAATTCAATAACCAAAAAAAAGGTGAAAGTAATGGATTTTTGTCTTTTTCATACTTCAGCATGTCTCTGTATCAAAATAGCCAAGCCAAATGTTATGTAATCATGAGTTACTAACTGCCTCTAAAGTCTACTGCAATTCTTATTCAATGATCTTTCATCGATAGGAGCAATGCAGAAGTTACTATTTCAGGAAGATTATATTATTTATGATTATGGTTCCTTCACAGAAATTTGAAGAGGAATCTAAAGTGTAAGCTAAATGTTGCTCATATACCTATCTGATTATTTTTTGAAGAATGCAGCAAACTAATTAAACTCGAGGATTAGAAGATAGAAAATTCTACTAGAAAAAAACTGCTCGATCCCTAATTCCAGTTGGTGCCAAACACAGAACTCTATGGAAGCTGTAATTAAAGCAAAAGTATTTCAGTTTCATTTAGAGACTATCCTCACTTTGTAGGTCAGTAAACTGAGGTTTAGAGAAGTTAAGTAATTTGCCCAATTTCACAGACTTACTGAGTTTCTGAATTGGGATAAAAAAATCAAGTGGGTTTGTCAGCAGTGCCCAAGTTCTTTGCACTACAACATGGCTTTGGCAACCAACTGACAAAGAAAGGCAAGTATTTACCCACATCAATTCATGCTGGAATAAACTCAGAAAGTCCTCAGGATAGAGAATCCCATTATAACAATATGTCAAATAAAAACTTACATCAGAAAGAAACAAAGCAAAACATTATAGGAAGCTCTGTTATAAGACTTGATGGGCTACTGTGGGAAAAAGGGAGAATGATTTCAAGTAAATGTAATTTCATTCCAAAAGGAAAACTAGAATGTCACACTAGGGGAAGAAAGCAAGAAAAAGAGCCAGTGTGGAGATCATATTTCAGTGAAAAAATAGTAGCTGGTCAAGAGAAGGGGGTAAAAAAAAGATAGGATACAGAAAAGATAAGATACAGAAAACTCTCTATAGCAGTAGTGTGATACACATCTATATCCACAAAGTAACTTATTTAAAACTTTTGACATGCAATCTAAAGTTCACTGAGACAACTCATTCTTTATAAGAGGATGTTTCAGTCCATCTCAGCTTAGTTGGCTTTTCTTCCAGGGAGAAACAAAAAATGAACAAACAAGAATTTCTGTCCAATCCACCTCTTCTCCTTTTTCTGCTTTTAAATTTGTGTATTTGGAGATGGAAAAGTCATATACAGTCTCATAACAAAAATCTTCTTGTCCTGTATACAAATCCAATATGTCTAATTTTGAAAAATGTGGAGGTTCAAAGACAGTCAAATCTGGTATTTCAGCTTGGAAATTATTTTCAAATAATTAGAGGGGGCAAGAGCCTTCCTTTAAATATCTTCTTTCTTCTGAAATAAAGCAAGGGATGGAGGGGGCAGAAGAAGTAAAAAAGACATCACCGAGGTACACATAGAAGCAAGATAAGGAAAAAAGAACATCAGCCAGCATCATCCAGCTATGCCTTAACAAGTTTTCTGGATATAAAATTTATTTTTCTTGGGCTAGATTGTTTCACTTCAAATGATCAGATGAACTCTGCCAAATTTGGAAAGCTAGAACAAATAGCAAATCAAATAGGAACTGCATTTCTCTACTTTTCAGTTACCAAGACAAAACTCTCCAAGCTAGGGAGCCATGGAAGTGTCTTCCACAGGATTCCCATGGTTATGTGTATGTCTACCCAAGTCCATGAGTCTAGATTAGCAAATGTACACCTTTGACATACAAAATGTGGACAATGAAAATTTACCTTCAGAAAGCACCTCCTTCCTCCTCCAAATTAAGCACGAATGACCCCCCTTAGCTGTTGGCAACAATAAATACCTAACACGAGTTTGCTTTATATAAATATTTCAGAAACTAAATGAAGTTCTTTACAGCAACTATGCTGTAACAATAGGCTTCAAACTGTGATTGCAATTCGGATATAACATCTAACACTTCTAAAATCTCATCAGGTCACTAAAGTGAAATTTCACCTGTGCTGTCTATACCCAAAAATGTTACATAAATTTAAAGAACTATAAACATACACAATTTACTAGACTTTTCCTAAAACAATGTCTAGATCATAAAAAACAAAAGACAAATGGTGCTGATGACTTTCAAAGAATCATGAAAATAAAGCAACTACACAAATTACTTATATTCAAGTTTGCACCATGCTTTAATCTGAGAACATTCTTTAGAAAAGTTAAATACAGTATATAAAAATAGTCTCAAGGCAACCAGGACTTCATCACTTACACTTTTCACAATGAGGGCTAGATGTTCTTGAGTTTTATGGGAAAAAGCAATTTTGGAAATGGATCAAAATTTTGAATGCTCCAGAACATTCTGATGGTTTATGAAGACACTATGACAACTGTTGGCCTTTAGTTCTCTGTGCATATGGCTCTCTCTCCCAAGAATCTAAGAACTAGGAAAGGTCAACTGGAGCAACAATTCTGGAGGTCAACTGGACTAACCATAATTGACCCAAGAATCCCCTTTATAACAAATGGCACTTTTGGACTTTTATTGGACACAACTAGGGGTGGTGGCAGTATAACTTTACCTGAAATCTCTCTACAAAGTGATGAAAGCTGCCACATTTTAATGTACATACAATGGCCTTTGATGTGACTTTTCATGATAAAAAAAAAAAGCATTTTCTCTCCTCCGGAAAAAAGGAGTAGGAAAGGGAGCTAATTTATAAGAAGCTCTTAGGTGTCAAGCATTAACAAGTACTTCACAAATGTTATCTTACTTATTTCTCTCAATATCTTTAGCATTTAGGTATCAATAGCCCCATTTGACAGATGAAAAAAACTTAGGCCCAGAGAGTTGAAGAAACTTGTTCAAGATTACATAGCTAGTAAACAATAAGACAGGTTTTAATCTAAGTCTGTATGACTCAAGAGTCAATATTGTTTTCCCTTCCTAAGTATTTTCTCAGCCAAGTTAAACATCCATAGTTTCTCTATAACTGTTCCCTCATATCTCATGACCTCAAAGTCCCCTCATCATTTTGTCTACTGATGTGGCATAGAGGGAAAAGAAGTTTAGAGTATGAGGATCTACCTGGTATATAACCTGTGCAAACTTTAGACAAATTACTTAAACCTCTCCAAACTTCAGGTCCCTCATTTGATGAGGGAAATCACTGTCAGGTAAAACATGGTGACAACAGGAAAGTACCCCAAAGAACCTAAAAATCAGTGAAAATAAGACAGTCTTCCAAGAGTCAAATAACAAAAATCAACATAAAATGGATCAGAACAGAGATACACAGTCATATCTGTTTACTATCATTGACTAAATTATTAGGTTGAACCATGTAAAACTGCTGTTTTTATCAATGAAAAGGTGTCAAATTATCAGTAGTTTTTAAAGACTCAGCCTAATATTTAACCTCTCCAAGGATGAGTTTTCTTCATGTGCAAAACTGGAAGAACAACAGTACTTACACCACAGTTTTGTTGAGAACATTATATGATCTAGTGCACATAACTGCTTCAGTCACTCTGAGTGAGGGTCCCTGAATCTAATAGGCCATGCGTCACCTATATGAAAATAAACAGGGAAACTCGTAGATGCCTCTTGGAGAGCAATCATTTGGTCTCTCCATCCTCACTGTCCATCTCCAGTTAGTACAACAGTAATCCCCATCCATCTTACTGCAAAGACTAGCAGTGAGGAGCTAACCCACAGGAGCACGCCATATGAAAGTACTCCAGGAACCAGAAAGCCAACACAGACCTTAGCCACTGTCTGGCAGGATGTTAGCTCTGGACTCCCCCAGTGGAAATAAAGACTCTCCCTTTTTCTAACTGCTCATCTGATCGTTTATTCTGGGTGATCACTAGAATGTTAGAGGCACTATTTTGCATCTGTGCACTGAATACATCAGCACTGCAAAAGGCATTTTGAAGTGAGCTTTAACACCGGAACAACAAATCCCTTGCTGAGAGACCCTTCTCAGTTTATAACCCCTGAAACTGCTCTTCTATAACGGCAGAGAAAGGGCTATCACGAGTTCTAAAAAGGACTTAGAAGTACCTGTAATTTTCTTAAAGCTGTGACCCATTAGTCCCTCTGGTTTCCACTAGGATCTGCACTTTCAAACCATGACTCATTAAGCTCTCAAGGGAGACAAATGCCTAAGATACACGAAGCTTATTTTTAAAATACATGTATTAAGACTTTCGAAAATATATGTGCCAATAGACAACCAGTACAGATTGACTAAAGTCAGCAGTATCTTTTCCTTTAAAACAGAACTAATATGTTGTACCTAGTCATGAAGTTTTCACAGAAACTTTTTGTCTTTTTTTGGTTTAGAGTTTCTCCTTGAAATAAGTAAAACTATTTGCCCTAAAACCTCTTCCTGGCTCAACAATTTTTTTTTTTTTTTTTGGTGAGGAAGATTGCTGCTGAGCTAACATCTGTGCCAATCTCCTCTATTTTGTATATGGGATGACATCATAGCATGGCTTGATAAAGTTTGTAGGTCCATGCCCAGGATCTGAACCCATGAACCCTGGGCCACTGAAGGAGAATGCAAGAACTTAACCACTGCACCACTGGGCCAGCCTCTCAACAACAACTTTTTACTAATTGTTTAACTTGAGCTGTGGTAACTTTACATGCATTACCTCATTTAATCCCCCAAACAGTGCTATGAAATAGGTACTCTTATCACCTTCATTTTAGCAATAGGGAAATGGATGCAAGGGTTTCAATAATTTGCCCAAGAATTCAAACCCAGACATTCTGATTCCAGAGTTAGCCCCCTTTACCACTCTATTCTACTGCCACCAATAAAGGGCCTGAGCTCAAGTACTGCAACACTTTATAAATTTAGGCCCCATCACTCTGGCATTGACACTGTAAAAAAAAAAAAAAAAAAAAAGTCCAGCTGAAATTAACTCTTGAACTATCAAGTAAGGCTGGATTTGTTAGGATGTTAGAAAGGTTTGAGCTACTAAACAGAGGAAACTATCTTAAGCACCTTCAAATACCTCAAAGTATCTATTCTTTTAAAGCAACTATCACTCTTAGAGACAGCTCTCCCTTAGAACACGTTGTTTGCCTCCCGATTCCTCTCAAAGTAGAATCAACAGAATTATGAGGCTTTGAGTGTCTTGTTAGATCTGAGGAGCTGTCTCATGCAAGCTCCCATGGAGGACAGGAGTCCCTTGCTTCAGTGAGAATGATATCGGAAGAGAAGATAACACAACACTTTCCCCTCCTGAAAGAACTCATTCCATTTATCCATAGTTCTAAATGTCATGAAGTTCTTCCACAAGGCACCTTTTTCTTCTTCATCACATATTTTGCTGCACGTCTCGTGGCTGTAAAACACTGGAATTTTTCTGTTGCTGTGAACACACACTACTATCACCTAAAGCAATATCCCTTCTGACTATCAGCAATCTTGAAGATTAGATAGAATGTATCTTCCTTTAGGAGGTCAGACAAGCACACCTACTGAGGGTAGCTGAAACATCTAACAGAAATAGACCCTTTGGAGTTATCTGAACGAAATACAGCTCAGGTACTGTCTGATCTAATTTAGTCCAATACCTAGAAGGATAAAAGATTAATAAAGTAACTTATTTGGGATTGGAGCTATATAATCTGATTTGAGAAAACTATAATGACACCTTAACTTTCTTATGAGGCAGCTTTGTATCATGGACAAAATATTTAAGAGATGTTCTGGATCAAACAAGATGCACAGGCAGAGTAGATGTCCGAGGGTATTAAGTCTGAGTTCTCCTCTGGGCCAATCATTTAACTCCTTTGCAAAGGTTTTACAAAAGGAATTCAAAATTCTTTACTGGAGAAAAAGAAAAGCAGACTCAGACCACAAAAGAATTTGTCCCAAAAAGGAGGTGTTCTAAGGTAAATAAAAGTTTTCTTGGTTGGAACACCCAGGACAATGTCATAAGAAAAGGCAACAATAGACTAGGACAAAAAACAGTCCCACACCGGTTTACTCCTATATAAAGGGATGGCCAATCAGTCAGGAGAATAAAAAAACTCATTTCCCTGAACTATGGGCATACAAAATCTGGAGAGCTAAAGCTGACAGTGACAAGGAAGAAGGGAAAGAGATTGCAAGTTTTCTTCCATGGGGATTGAGACAACACACTCATCCCTGATGAATATCATGCTATTCAGGGACCAGTGTCAAGTTTTCCTCAAATTTGAACTTTAGACAGTTAAGATATCATTGTCTACCTACCTAGAATAACAATACACCACGGCTCATTTTCCTTCAAAAATAAAAGGCCATTTAGTTCAAACTTAAATATCATAATAATTATGCTAACATAAGATGACAAAACAAAATCTCATAGTAACCTTCCACTGATTCATGAGACAGTTATAAAGAACTGTATAAATACTCGTTCATACTTAACTATGAATTATGTCCATGATGTTTACTCTACAAACATTTACTCACAGAATTCATTCCAGGTCTCCTTCTGGACAGTGGCTCCTGATATCAAATCACAGCATAGCTCATGTTTAATGAGAGCAATTCTTAGTCTTCAGAAGCTTTTATAGTATGGAGGCAGAAAGGATGGGAAAGATTGAATGCGAAGGAGAATGAATGAGAGAGAACATAGGATTGAGAGAGAAAGAGAAATGAGTAGGGGAGTTGATAGGAGAAATTACCATCTATATTTTTTAGATAAACAACACACTTGTCTTTGCACCAGAAAGCATTGCTGAAGGGAAACACTGTCAAGTATTTCCACAAATTCAAACACACACACACACCTACCAGACACTACTGAGTACCACAATTAACTTAGAAGTTCTTCTAAATGAAACAGAAGGGTAATAGTGCCAGAAATAATAGAAGTCAGTTGAGAAGCTAGTACACTAAACCAAAATGGACTCGTATTTTTGCTGTCAAAACAAGTTTTTTCTGGAAACCAAAGCTGTCTAAACCTTGGGAGAACATTACCTCAAACTATGCCTGGTATTCTGCAACTCAAATACTTTTTATAGGCTATACCCCCATCCCTCTACCCCCTACGCTAACTTATATAAGTGCTAATTTTAAAGAAATGAGGAACGTTTTCTTAAGTATCTTATGCTTTCGCCAATTTGCTTTTCTCTGAAAGAGCTGAACAGAGCAAAGAAACTGCTTATTTTACAGACACTAAAATAGAACACAACGATCTTAAAGAATATTCAGTGCAAATACTGCTTAATGGAAAATCAATTATGTAAAATTAAGCTGACTTTGATTGCGATTAGTCATCAATCTCTTTTATGTATTTGTGATTTATCTTGTTGATATAACATTATACGAGTGTTTGGTATTCACAGGAACATCTGACAAGACAAATTTTCAAGAATACATTGTACAAAAGTAAGAATCGAGATACTTGCAAAATAGTTAACTCATAGGACAAATGCAAAATGTTGCAATGGATGTTATTTTAGTAAATCACTACTATTAGTGCAATCATTTGTTAACTTTTTAAATTTCTTAGTACTTCATTGAAACTTCTTTATACACAAATAATGGGGAGACATTCATGTACCATCAAAGCTCAACTTTTTAAAAAAGATTCTTGGGACTAGTAAGGAGGAGGGCAGAGTTGGCATGTGGGCAAGTGGATGGACACAGGGGAAGGAAAGCTGAAATTTGTTCTAAATTCTAGAACAGTGGAGGGAAAAGACTTTTCCCCCTTAGTGCAAGGGTAACTAATAGAGTATGATAGAAAGGAAAGGGGAAGGATGAAACAAAATATGGCATTACATTACAACTTATATTTTCTACCAGCAGGAGCTTATGTTTCCAGAGTCCCAAGCCTCTAGTAGAGCTCAAGATGCCCTTTTCCATAGGTTAGGGTAAAGGTACTTTGAGTTATAAGAACAGTGACCATATGGCCTGGGTCCGCCAAGGACAGTCTTAGGTTTCCCCAGGACCAGTTGTCTGGGTGTAATTTTTCTTCACACCCATTTTCACTCTCTAAAGTGTCCTGTTTGGACATGTTACTTTATATGGTCACTCTAAGTAATAATGAAAATCAGCCACAGTGTATGACATCTTTTCTAAGGAAAAAACATGCTCCAGCTTTCAAATGAACTTGGAGACATAAAGCATACAATTAGAGATTGCCCATATTTAATAATTCCTGTGTGGGCCCAGTAACACTGCTTTCTAGTCCCCCTCTCCTTTATGTCGTTTTGTTTTGTTTTACTGTTTGTCCTCTGAAATGACCGTGAAATATCCCCAAAGTTACTGTGCCTTTCAATAAATAGCACACTGTAATTCTGCTATATCATTGTTTTGGAAGTGTCATAGGCAAAACAAGTTAACTGCATTAAAGAGTTTCTGCTTCACTCACTCACTCATTAAATATTAAGTGCCTACTATTTGCTGAGTACCAGTCTAGGCGCTCGTGATATACCTGTCATGGAGTTTACATTCTAGTCGGGGCAAGACACGCAACAACAAACTAGTATATATTTATATTCTGTCTGGTAGAGATAAGTACTATGGAGAAAAATAAATCAGAGTAAGAGCGTGCAAGGTGAGAGGAGGTGAAGGGAATAAGGGAGCAAACTACAAAGCTACCTGTGGAGCAAAGGACAGATGTATTTGAGGAATAATCAGGAGGACCTGATGTTAAGTGAGTTAATAGCAGAAGAGTGGGAAATAAGATTAGAGTCCCCGGGAGCTGTGAGCTGGATCATGTATGTAGGATTTTGTGTTTTTGATTATGAATAAGATAGGGAAGCACTTTGAGGGCTGGGTTCTGAGCAGAGGAGTGATATAATGTGAGATACTTTCAAAGGCTCATTCTTGATACTATATTAACAATAAACTGTGGCAGGGGGTGGGGGATGAAGGCAGGAAAGACCAAGAGAAGGGAGACAAGTAGACTAGTTAGAAGGCTATTACAATTAATAATCCATGCTAGAGATTATGGTGACTTGGAAATAACTTTGGATTTACAGAAAATCTGCTAAAATAATACAGTGTTCCCATATAACCCTCACCCAGGTTTCCCCAATTGTTAACATATTATGGTACATTCATCACAACTAAGAAACCAAGACTGGTATATTACTATTAACTGAATTCTAGACTTAATTTGGAATTCACCAATTTTTCTAGATCTATTTTTAAGGTGAAGTCAACAGGATTTATTGATGAATTGTGATGGCATATAAGAATGAAAAGCCAAGGGTATCTCTAAGGTTTCGCCTGAGGAACTGAAGGATAGAGTTATTTCCTGGGATGAGGAAGACTATGGAAAGAACAAATTTGGGAGACAAAAATTTGAAACTTGAAGTTGGCTATGTGAAGTTTTGAGATTCCTACTAAAAACCCAAGTGCAGATGTCCAATAGGTAGCTGGTTATATGAGTCTAAGTTTCAAGGCTAGAAGAGTAACATATACTTTGAGAGGGATTTTAAAAATAGAACTGCAAGAACTTGATGCTTAATTGTATATGATGAATGACTCCCAGGTTTGTAGGCAAGAACAAACAGGTAAATGATAAGGAAGTTTTTCAATTTTGGTTTTCTCCTAATTAATATCCACATTTTACCATAATTCTCTATAATGAAACTAAAAATCTCAACTGTCAAATTTTCAGTAATAACCTATTTAAAAATTAACACATTTTGCAGACAGTATTATATTAAACAAACAGGATATGGGGGCTGGCCCGGTGGCGCAGTAGTTAAGTTCACACGTTCCGCTTCTCGGCAGCCCGGGGCTGGCCGGTTCGGATCCCGGGTGCGGACATGGCACAGCTTTGCAAAAGCCATGCTGTGGCAGACGTCCCATGTATAAAGTAGAGGAAGATGGTCAAAGATGTTAGCTCAGGGCCAGTCTTCCTCAGCAAAAAGAGGAGGATTGGCAGTAGTTAGCTCAGGGCTAATCTTCTTCAAAAGAAAAAAGAAAAAAAAACAGGATATACATCAAACAAACTTTTCTTGGCAAAAGAAACAAAAATTCTTTTGGCAAAATTATAGGAGATTAGAAAAGTACAAAACTGAGATTTTAAAGGTGACTTGAATATGAACATATTTAAGCATTCATCTGTTCACTCTTGTCTTTCAGACTAACACTGATGATCTGCAGTCTGTTCAGAATGAAACCTGAAGCAAGACTTATTCTTTTACTGACTTTCAGAGGGGTAAGAAATCAAAAAACAAGATGTTAATGAAAGCTGATCAATGAAAATACAGAATAATCTATAACAAAAAGGAAGCATTCAGGCACATCTATAATAGTTCACTTGACAAAAGACCTGCTGACATGTCTTATTCCAAATAATATGTTCCTGAAGTTTAAATATCAGTATTTTCAGATTTGAACATTAAACAATGAAGAGTGCTTTCTCAATTCAGTTCCTTCCAAAGAGAAAATGAATGATGAAAAGTATCATAGCCCATGACAGAGCATAATAGCTATTTTACACCCTGGCCTTGCTAGGTAAATGGGCTGGAATTTTACAACATAACCAAAAACTATCTTAAAAAAAGAAAGAACCAGAGTTTAGGAAGCACGCACGTGGCTTTCAACATAAAAGTAAATTCTTCAAACAAAAATATTTGGGTTTTCCTTAATTCTGCATCTGACTCCCTCCCTTCCACTTCCATTACTATCATTATCTCTTGCCCAAACTTTTGAAAAGCCCAGTTATCTGAGCTCTTCCTCCTACTCACTGATCTAGCAGGCAGAAAAATTGAGCTTATTCCACATTGTGGTTTTAAACTTGAGACAAGGGCTCAGTTTCTCCGTCTTCATAAAGGCAATAAATATTTCTTCTTATCTAACTCTCAAGGTTATTATGGGGAACAAATTTAAAAATGCATGTAACAGTTATTTATAAACTATAAACAGCTCTGTTATTGTATTATCATCATATTCCTGGCACGAAGACATAATTATGTTATCACCCTGATACAAATTCTTCAAGGACTTTTTGTTGCCCATTAGATTGGAGACGAGTTCCTAGGCCTGGCACTCAAGAACGTCGGCAATATAACCACAGTATATCCCTCTGACTTTACCTCCTCAGAAAATAATTCACTTTTAAGTCATATTAGACCACTGTTTATCAGATTGCACATCTTAACTCATTAGTAAATCAAGAAGTCATCGAGTAGACTGTGACCATCGTTTTAAAAAGGAAATATAATAGACAATTCTAAGTATATGGCACATAGTAAGGGTAAGTATTGTTTTGTGAAATTTATCTTTCAATGTTGTACATACATTATGACTGGGAAGGTCATATAAAAGCTGTTTCTTACTCTAGAGTCCAGGCAAAAAAGTGTAAAAAAACCCTATAGTGAACTGTTCACTCTTTTACAGCCATAACTTCATGATCTTCAATCACCTAGCCGTACTGATCATGTTCCTTGCACCCAGACTGCCCTTCTACCTAAACTTTCTGAGTGTCCTTTCCTTACCCGAAAAACAGAGGTAACACAAACAGCCACCTCACAGTGCCTCTATGAAGAGCAAATTTAAGTCCTCTGTTATTAGCTATTAAATGAGATGAGGCACCAAGAGATTTTCTCTGCCCTTTTCTTCTTTCCTGACTGCAAACCCATATGACAAGGTGAGAAGTAATGTCAGTAGACTTAAGCACTGGAGGCAAAAGAAAAATGAATCCAGTGGATACCAAGCTGTAATATCTAAAAAATTAGGAGTTTCTTATACCTTGGATCCCAAGCTACTGTTTATATGAAAGAGGCCTTTATGTCAAACCATATATGGAGGGCTGCCTGAAGACAGAACATAACTTAATATTTCCTTGATGTCTGAATACAAGAATTACAACCATCAGTACTGCAACAGAGTGGTGCCCTCTGGGTCTACTGAGATTCCTGAGGGTTCTCTATCCAAATACTACCATGCTTTTCAATCATGAGGTCTGCTTTATTAATAGTTTTTCTATAAATTTTCCTGTTATCTCATTTCACTGATAATAAGGGAGACTGGCCTTTAACAAACTACCTGTTCCAATTTGCTATTTATCTTCTGTAGCCTCATAACTCACAAAATCATGGTTGTTAGGACTGTGACTAAAATGCAAATCCATGTGTAATGGGTGTGGGCCTTCCCTGGAGGCAGAACGCCTTGCTCAGTGCCCAGGTGTTGTGACTTCTACATTGACTACTCAGAGGCTTTTTGTTCACTTCCTGGTTCTTAACTATGGTAACCAATTTTCTAACAAGTCAAGTATTGTATCAGGGATGACATTAGATTTCAATTTTCTAAATTAATTATTTGCTTAAATTTATACTGAAACCTCCCAAGGTAGAGAATCAAATGAAGTTTGGCTTATTCTCCAAAGTTTTTAACTTTCTACTCAGACTACCTAATATACGTATATGCAAAAATACTAAAATATAAACTGCATACATAATAAACACACATCTCTACTTTCAATCATAGCTCCTTATGGCTCTCTACTACCTACTAATAAAGCACATTCTACTTATTATAATATTCAAGGCCTTCTATTTCCAGTCTCAACTTGCACTGCTCCACTTTGAGAATTTCTACCCCCGCCAGGAAAAATTCTGCTGATAATAACTTGTGACAATGCACCTTTGCTTCTGTTTGATGTCAACTTGGTACATTCAACCCCACTTATTGTCAATATAATATTTCTGTGGTCCAGTACAATTGAAGAACTTTCAGGAACACTTACTGTGATTTATGCTTCAAGCGCTGACTTAAATGATCCCCTTTCCTTGGATCTCTCTTTTTTGAATCATACAAATCAAAAATAACCTCTTCACTACACTAAGCATATCACCTTATACCCATTAGAATAGCTATAATCACCAAGATAAAAAATAACAAATGTTGGAGAGGATGTGGAGAAAAGGGAACCCTCATACACTGCTGGTAGGAATGCAAACTGGTGCAGCCACTATGGAAAACAGTATGGAGATTTCTCAAAAAATTAAAAATAGAAATACCACATGACCCAGCTATCCCACTACTGGGTATTTATCCAAAGAATTTGAAATCAACAATTCAAACAGACTTAGGCACCGCTATGTTTACTGCAGCATTATTCACTATAGCCAAGAAGTGGAAGCAACCCAGATGCCCATCGACTAATGATTGGATAAAGAGGATATGGTATATATACAAACAATGGAATACTACTCAGCCATAAAAAAGACAAAACCATACCATTCACATCAACATGGATAGACCTTGAGGGTATTATGTTAAGCGAAATAAGCCAGACAGAGAAACACAAACACCGTATGATTTCACTCATGTGGAAGATAAACTTACAAATGGACAAAGAGAACAGTTTAGTAGTAACCAGAGGGGAAGGGGGTTGGAGGGTGGGCACAAGAGGTGAAAGGGCACATATGTCTGGTGCCTGACAAATAATAACGTACAATGGAAATTCCACAGTGTTATAAACTATTACGATCTCAATAAAAATAAAGTAATAAAATAAAAAATAACCCCTTCAGGGGCCAGCCTGGTGGCATAGTGGTTAAGTTCTTGTGCTTTGGTGGCCCAGGGTTCCTGGGTTCAGATCCCTGGCACGGAACTATACACCGCTCGTCAAGCCATGCTGTGGCAGCACCCCACAAACAAAATAGAGGATGACTGGCACAGATGTTAGCTCAGGGCCAATCTTCCTCAGCATAAAAATAACCTCTTGAAACTTCCAAATTGTTTGTACCTTGTATGACTCATGGATGGTGCTGCTGCTATAATTATGTCCATTATTTTATGTCTTTTACTAGATCTGCCTACTAGAATAGAAATTAAATGCAAGATTTTGGACTCAGATAGTCACTTACTGAATATAGGTCTTTGGGAAAAATTATTTAATTTCTTTAAGCTCTAGGTCCCTCATCTGTAAATCTGTGTTGAGAATACCTACATATGAGTACTAAATAAAATGCCTTAGCACAGTCTACAGTACATAAAAGTTTAATACTAGTAGCTCTGATATGGATCTTTGTACACCCTAAAGCTGTCAGTACATGATAGGTGCCAAGTTCAGGAAACCTCAGGGCAATCTGTGACTCATCTCTCGCAGTCTCCCCATGTCCCATTCAAGTTACCGATCTTTGACAATTTTATCTCTTTAATACCTTGAATAAAATGTCCTTTCCTCACTACTCTCACACTTGCTGTCCTGACCAGACCATCACTATTTAACATCTCAACTAGTGAAATGGTTTCCTAACTGATTTCCCCAGCTGTCCTAGTCCTCCAACCCAACTGTGGAATGCAAACAAAATTCATCTTGGTAAGATCATAATGATTTTAATTGTCAAACCATGTCTGTTTCCAGTTCTCACCCTATTTCATCTCTCTGTGGCATTTAGGCTCTTGACCAGGTCCTTTAAATTCTCTCTTCATACTTCCTAAATCAATATGGCAATTTTCCTTCCTCTCCTCCTAAATCTTTCTGATAATATCGTCCCAAGTGTCCTAACTGCATTTTATCAACATTTCACCCTTAAATGTTGCTGTTCCCCAGGATTTGTGACTGACTTTCTCTCTCTCATTCACTCTCTGGAGTCAGATTATCTAGGTTGGAATCCTGAATCACTACAAACAAAGAGGCGTGCAACCTTTCTATACTGAAATTTCTTCATCTGTTAAATGGGGATGGTAATATTACCTATAGCTTCAAGGGCTGAAGTTTATACACTAAAATACATCTTTTAAAATCCATAGGAAGCACTTATAATAATATCTGACACATAGCACCATACAAACGTTTAATTTTTTCTCCTTTGGCTTCAACCATCTTGTATATGTAGATAACACATAAAATTTCTCTATCATAGCATTCATTACACTGTACCACTTACACATTTTTCCATTAGATTTATAGTCCCTCAAGAGCACACTAATTCTATCTTGGAATTAAGAAGCTAACACAGTAGGTACTCAAGCAATGTGTATGGAGTAAATAAATGAATCCTTCTAGGATCATTCTACTGCTTATGCTGCACTTCTCTTCAAAATCTTCACTGCATGCCCCACATTCTCCTGGATTAGCCCAAATCTTTAACGAGGCATTCAGGATCCTCTATGATCTACCAATTTTCTCCATCTCTGGCTCTTCTTATCCCTCTTGTATGCCTATAAAAACTAATAGACCCTCCCAAATGATATGCTTTCCAAAATCGCCCAAACCATCAATCAAACCCTTTACACTGGAAAGGTTACAGTCTCTTGCTGTATTTTTATTGCTAATAAGATATGACACAGAACAGACAACATACTTATTACACGGTATTAATATTACATGGGAAGTGGGGCTGGCCCCGTGGCCGAGTGGTTGAGTTCGCGCGCTCCGCTGCAGGCGGCCCAGTGTTTCATCGGTTCGAATCCTGGGCGCGGACATGGCACTGCTCGTCAGACCACGCTGAGGCGGCGTCCCACATGCCACAACTAGAGGAACCCACAACGAAGAATACACAACTATGTACCGGGGGGCTTTGGGGAGAAAAAGAAAAAAATAAAATCTTTAAAAAAAAAAAAAAAAAAATATTACATGGGAAGTATTACATGGGAAGGTTAGAAAGGATCTAAAACGACAGAGAATATTTTATCAGCTCCTGAATAAAAAAGGAAATCAGAATTATAGAGCTAAAAGGGGCCATATGGAACATCTAGTCCAGGATACTTAAAGTCATTTAAGAAATCTGCTCAAGGCCACACAGTGATCTATCAGCAGCACAGAAATCAGGCTCCAAGGCCATTAGATCCTCTGGGTCCACCTAACAAAACAGAGCCACTTTCTCCCAGTGTGGTCACTCACAGGGCTTTCTCCTTCCCCCAACACTGAGCTTAACATACACAGGACATACATTTGTACAAGCCACGGAGAAGCCAAAGCCTGGTGGTCCTTGCCTTCTACGAGGCTCTCGGCAACAGACCTCTGATACACTCATTCCCTTCTATTCCAGCATTGGTTCAGAGGTTGTTCATGAGGTTTTAGGGCAAGAGCAAAATGAGATCTTTCTCTGATGCCAACCTGCATGCAATCAAACACACTAAGAGAGAATTAGAGCTGGTCATGCAGGGTTACAAACCAATTCAAGAGACTGACCTTGTATTTATCCACATATTTCTAGTAGACATTCTGCCAAGTAGCATTAGCCAAACCCAAAATGGAAAAGGCCTATTAGCACCTCAGGGTTGTAACCAAGTACAAAAGTACATATCTGGATTTAGACCACTGGCTCTTAATGAGGTGGCTGTAGTACCTTAATTATACACATATATACCACATGAATGCATGCAAATAAGCCCCCTTTCCCAGAGATTCTGATGGGAGGAGGGTGAGGAAGAGGGAGTGAGATATGTGCATTTTGAGACACACATCTTTCAGTGACTTGGATTCAACATACTCTAGTATGAACCACTGGTTTAGTTTCTGGGTAATTCAAAATTAGCCTAAGAAGGCAACATATAATAATGCTGGTAACCATGGTTCACATCTTCTATAGTGATTCATAGCTCACCAAGGCCTTACACATTTATTGTCTTCACAAGAGACCTAGAAGGCTGACTATGCAGGCAACATCACTGCTGTTATTCTACAGAAAAGGTAACTGAGGTTCAGGGTAAAAATGACTGCCCTGGAATCCAAAGCTTACTGGCAAAAATTGAACCTAGGTTTTCTATTTCATCTTCCTTTGGGAGACCTCTAACAACCCGGCAGTTAATGACAAAAGCTGACTTTTAACCCCAAAACTACAATATAACATTACTGATGAACTCACAGTATAGACTAGAGTATCATTCAATCTTAATTTTTTCTTTTGCTAAAGATGACTTAATATTTTGCCTTCCTTAACTTTCTGTTATCCTCAAAGGAACACCACAAAAATACCATGTACCAGCTGTTCTGAGAAGGGCAAAAATTTTAGGGTTGGATGGATTCCAGGAGGCAGCAATCAATAGTAGTCATGTTTAGAATTTAGATGAGACTCATGTTAAAAGCAATTCAATGAGGCTGAAGTCCTATGATATTCTTTCGAGTTTCCAAAGAAAGCTGTGCTAATATAAATAAATGGATAAGCTTGAGAGTGTATATATTTCCAACTGAAGGAAATGAAATGACTTTATGAAATAAAAATCAAATGTGTCTGTAGTAAAGGAGAAAATTGATGTACACAGCTGAAAATCAAGATGGGTAAAATGAAACAATTGGTCTTAATTCTAGCAGTGATCATCTTAGAGTCCAAAAACAGACAAGCAATATGATTCTTGAGAAAGGAACTTCTGAATCATATATACGCTATTTCTGCAGCATTTTCCAAGCTTAACATTTGATCTGGAATTTCAAGAGATTTACTCCTTCAAGTAAATATAAAATGAGGCTCTATTAACAAAAAGAGCCTACTTCCTCCTTAATAACACTGTAAACTCTTACTGTTGGACCAGGTACATTATGGATGCTAAGCACCTGTCAAAGTGATTAATATCTGTAGACGGTGAAAGTAACAGAGCAAATACTTAATTCACATAAGATACACATGGAAAGTATTTGAATGATAAGAGTCTATGGCAAGAACAAGGTAATCCAAATGAAAAACGCCTACTCATGAGAAGATCATGGGATGATGATCACTTCTTTGATAAGATGAACCTTCAAACTGAATATTTCTCAATTTCTGTGGTCAGATACTATATACATATATTTCAGTTTATTAAGTTACAAGTTACACAGAGGGAGCATTCATACTAATGTCTATTTCATCACCCTTGAGTTCCTTATTCTAAGTAAAGTCCAGTTCTATAGCTCTCAGGGTCCTCCTGGACGACAGGAACAGTAGAGACCGCACAACATTCCAAGGGCACCAAACCGACTCATAAATTTAGTGTAGAAACCAGAAAATTCACTCCTCCTCCCCATCCCTGGGGTGAGGAGGAGGTTAAAGGTCTCTGAACAGCACAATCATTACTGTGCCCCTTATGAAAAGCATACATTTTTCTTTTTAATTTGCATGGGAATTAAGGTTTATTTCTGTTTTATAAGTTTTAGAAGGTAAAAGAACATACTTCTTAGAACAAGGATTTTTTTTTTAAATGTGTATTTGAAGAATATAAATTATTAATTTCCTTTCATAGCTGTCATAAAATATGGATGAATCTAGGGACTAAGGCTCATAATACTTCTAGAGTTGTAAGAGTTATCCAGAAACCCTATATATTCCTAAATTTACAAATTATAACATCTAGGCTGAAAGCACATTTAGAGATCTAGTCTACCATTTAATTTTTTTAAATAACATTTTTAATTGAAGTATGACATATATTCAGGAAGTGCACAAATCATAAGGATATAGCTTGGTGAATTTTCATAAAGAGAACACTTCCATGTATCTACCATTGAAAATAAGAAAGCAGAACACTCCAAGTTCTCTAGAAGGCCCCTTCCAAGTAACAATCCCCCTTTGCCCCAAAGGCAACGCCATCATCCTAACTCTAATCCCAAAAGTTAGTTTTGCTTTTAAAAAAAAATTATATAAGGGCAAGCCCTGTGGCCAAGCAGTTAAGTTCACTCACTGCACTTTAGCAGCCTGGGGTTTCATTGGTTCAGATCCCAGGCACGGACATAGCATGGCTCATCAGGCCATGCTGAGGGAGCATCTCACGTGGCACAACCAGAAGGACCTACAACTAGAATATACAACTATGTATATACAACTACGTATGCTTTGGGGAGAAGAAGAAAAAATAAAAAATTTAAAAGATAACAAATAAAGATTGGCAACAGATGGTAGCCCAGGTGCCAACCTTTAAAAACAAAAAATTACATAAATGGAATATTATTTACTTTTTTGTGTCTGGCTTCTTTTGCTCAATATTTGTGAAATTTGTCCTTGTAATTGCATGTAGCAATAATTCTTTCATAACTAAATAATATTTCATTGTATCTATACCCACCATTTACTCTACAATTTAGGTTATTTCCAGAATTTGATGATTATAAACAGTGTTGCTATATAAACATATTTTGGCAGATATGTACACATTTCTCTTGGGTATATAGCTAGGAGAGGAAGTGTGGGACACAGGGTAGGCAAATGTTCAGCTTAGCAGACAGTGTCAAACATTTTTACAAGTGGTTATACTACTAATATGAAAAAGAAAACCTTAGGGAATTAGTGATTTGGCACCCAAATATACACTGATATAGGAAAGAAACAGAGATGAATTCCAGATATCATAATTTAATACTACTCCCATCTGAACACTGCAGATAACGTTCAAGGCAATCAAGATTAGATTTATTAATGTAAAATCTGAAGGATAGAGAGACATCAGCATCATGGCGGAGCAAGCTCTCCCTGTAAACTCTCCTAAGATACAATGAAAAGGACATTCATATTGCAAGAGAGGACATCTACACAACAGAAAAGACGTCTGAGAGACCCACACAGCCATATGTCAGAAGGTGGAAGTGCTGGAGCCACCCCAAGGAAGTAGAAGGAGGTAAGAGAAATCATCTCTTCCTCCCCGAAGAGCAGCAACCCAGGGACTGTGCATAGTTCCAAGAGGAAAGGCAGGAGGGGGTGGCCATCTGCAGGAACATTGCTCTCCAAGGTCCCTCACAGCCTGGAGGAAAGCCTCATACAGAGCTGACTAGCTATCACAGGGGTGTCTTCATCAAGCTAACACCCAAGGAGAGCAGACAGCGAGGGCAGAGTGAGAAGCCCTCAGTATGGCACAGGAGAAACAAAGTGACTCCCCCCACACTGAGGACACTGAGCCCACCTGGCACCGAAATTCAGCACCTGGGAGCAGTGTAGCAAACATGGCAGGCTCAGAATACGCAGCTCTTGACCCCCACCCAGTGGCAGTAGGTGGAAGCAGCAATCAAATATTACCACAATGCGGAAGAATAAATCCACACCATCTAGCAGTATGAGAAGATAAATTGCCGGGACTAGAAAGAAAATGACAAGTACGCAGAAATCAACCCTAAAGGCACAGAAATCTATAATCTAAATGACAGAGGATTCAAAAGAGAAAGTTAAAAGAAAAAGCACACAGACATTTTAATGAATTGAAGAGCTACTTCACAAAAGAGATTGAAAATATAAAGAAGCAGCAATGAGAAATATTGGAGATGAAAAACATATTGGATGAGATAAAGAAGAATATGGATTTGCCCAACAATAGAGCTGATATTATGGAAGAATGAATCAGTAACACTGAGGACAGAACAATAGAAAGGCTTCAGATAGAGGAAGAGAGAGAAATAAGACTAAAAAGAAGGGAAGAAATTCTCTGAGAAATATCTGACTCAATTAGGAAATGCAACATGAGGATTATAGGTATTCTAGAGGGAGAGGAGGAGAATGGAGCAGGAACCTTCTTCAAAGAAATAATAACAGATAACTTCCTAAAACTGCACACAGAGCTGGAAATGCAAGGAAAGAAGCCACCAGATCTCCTAACTATATCAATGTAAAAAGACCTACTGCAAGTCATATAGTAGTGAAGTTGGCAAAAGTCAATGACAAAGAAAAAATGATAAGAGCAGCAAGGCAGAAGAGAATAACTGACAAAAGAACCGCTATCAGGCTTTCAGCAGATTTCTCAGCAGAAACCTTACAGGCTAGGCAAGAGTGGAATGAGATATTCAAATCTTTGAAAGACACATCTTTCCCCCAAGAATACCCTATACAGTGAAAATACATTTCAGATATGATGGAGAAATAACAATTTTCCCAGATAAAAGCTAAGGGAGTTCATCAGTACGAAACAGCCCCTATAAAAAATCCTTAAGAAGGCCCTCATAGTAGAAAAAAAGAAGAAATGGGTTAGAAAGCCCTGTGTAAGGAGATGAATAGGTAGAAAAAAATAAAAAAAATTGTAGCTATCTATCAGAAGAGGTTAGCAAACACACAAGTATAACATTAAAGACGGAATAAGATGGACTATAACACAAGATGGAATAAGATGTGACAAAAACAAGTTAGGAGGGGTAGAGGCGAGGGATGGATTCAGCTTTGTCTAAGGAAGTAAGAGGTTATCAGAAAATGGACTATTTCCTCTATGAGATTTTTCATACAAACTTCATAGTAACCACTAAACAAATATGTAGAACAGAAGCTAAAATAATAAATGAGGAGAAAACTAAAAAAATCAGCAAAAAAAAATCTACCTAAGCAAAAGGGCAGTCCAAAACACATGGGACGAGAAACAAAGGAAATGCAGGAGAACTGGAAAATGTGTGATAAAACAGAAGCATTAAGCCCTGATATATCAATAACCACTCTAAATGTAAATAGATCAAATTCTCCAATCAAAAGACACAGAGTGGCAGGATCAATTAGGAAACAAGACACAACAATATGCTGCTCCCAGGAAACACATCTCAGCTCCAACGACAAACACAGGCTCAAAGTGAAGAGATGGAAGACAATACTCCAAGCTAATGGCAAACAAAAGAAAGCAGGTGTTGCCATACTTAGACAAAGTAGACTTCAAGACAAAACAGGTAATGAGAGACAGAGGGGTGGTATATAATGATCAAAGGGACACTCCACCAAGAAGACGTAACACTTAAAAATATCTACGTATCCACCACAGAAGCGCCAAAATACATAAAACAGCTCTTAACAAACCTAACAAGAGACATTAATAACAACACAATAATAGCAGGGGACCTCAACACTCCACTCACATCAATGGACAGATCGTCCAGGCAGAAAGTCAACAAGGAAATAGTGGAATTAAATGAAAAACTAGACCAGATGGACTTAATAGATATATATATAAAACATTACATCCAAAAGCAGCAGAATACACATTCTTCTCAAGTGTGCATGGAACTTTCTCAAGGATAGACCATATTTTGTCAAAAGGGAAAGCCTCAATAAATTTAAGCAGACTGAAATCATATCAAGTACCTTTTCCAACCACAACGCTAGGAAACTAGAAATCAACTACAAGAAAGAAGCTGTGAAAGTGACAAACAGGTGGAGACTAAACAACATGCTACTGAACAACCAACGGATCATTGAAGAAATTAAAGCAGAAATCAAAAAATATCGGGAGACAAATGAAAATGAAAACATAGCATACCAACTCATATGAGAGGCAGCAAAAGTGGTCCTAAGAGGGAAATTCATCGCAATACAGACTCACCTTCACAAACAAGAAAAATCCCAAATAAGCAATCTCAAACTACACCCAACAGAATTAGAAAAAGAAGAACAAACAAAGCCCAAAGACAGCAGAAGGAGGGCAATAATAAAAATCAGAGCAGAAATAAATGAAATAGAAACAAAAAAGACAGTAGAAAAGATCAACGAAACAAAGAGCCAGTTCTTTGAGAAAATTAACAAGACTGAAAAACCCTTAGCCAGACTTACAAAGAAAAAGGAGAGAAAGCTCAAATAAATAAAATTAGAAATAAAAGAGTAGAAATTGCAACATCTACCCCAGAGAATACTATGAAAAACTATACACCAACAAATTGGACAATCCAGATGAAAGGGACAAATTCTTGGACTCTTATAGCCTCCCAAAGCTGAAGAAATAGATAATTGAATAGACCAATCACAAGTAAAGAGATTGAAACAGTAATTAAAAACCTCCCAAAACACAAAAGTCCAGGACCAGATGGGTTCCCTGGAGAATTCCACCAAACATTCAAAGACGACTTAATATCTATCCTTCACAAATTATTCCAAAAAATTGGCAAAGACAGAACACTTCGTAACACCGTCTATGAGGCCAATATCACCCTGATACCAAAGCCTGACAAGGGCAATACAGAAAAGGTAAACTACAGGCCAATACTGCTGATGAACATAGATGCAAAAATCCTCAACAAAATATTGACAACCCAAATACACCAATACATCAAAAAGATCATACACCACGATCAACTTGGATTTATACCAGGGACAGAGGGATGATTCAACATTCACAAAATCAATCAATGTGATACACCACATTAACAAAATGAGGGACAAAAACCACATGACCACCTCATTGATGAAGAAAAAGCATTTGACAAGATCCAACATCATTTATGTAAAAACTCTTAACAAAATGGAGATAGAAGGAAAGTACCTCAATACAGTAAAGGCCATATATAACAAACCCAAAGCCAAGATCATACTCAATCGAGAAAGAGTGAACACCATCCCTCTGAGAACAGGAACAAGACAAGGGTGCTCATTCTCTCCACCCTTATTCAACATAGTACTGAAGGTTCTGGCCAGAACAATTAGGCATGAATAAGGAGCAAAAGGAATCCAAACAGGAAATGAAGAAGTGAAACTTTCACTGTTTACAGATGACTTGATTTTATATACAGAAAACCCAAAATAATCCATCAGAAAACTATTACAAATAATCAACAACTACAGTAAAGTTGCAGGATACAAAATCAACTTACGAAAGTCAGTTGCATTTCTATATTCTAATAACAAATGAACAGAAAGAGAACTCCAGAATTCAATCCCATTTAAAATCCCAACAGAAAGAATAAAATATCTGGGAATAAATTTAACTAAGGAGGTAAAAGACCTACACAATGAAAATTGTAAAACATTACTGAAAGAAATTGATGATGACATAAAGAAATGGAAAGATATTCCATACACATGGATCAGAAGAATAAACATAGTTAAAATTTCCATACTACCCAAAGCAATCTACAGATTCAATGCAATTCCAATCAGAATCCCAATGACATTCTTCATGGAAATAGAACAAAGGATCCTAAAATTCATATGGGGCAACAAAAGATCCTGAATAGCTAAAGCAATCCTCAGAAAAAAGAACAACACTGGAGGCATTACAAACCCTGACTTCAAAATGTACTACAAAGCTATACTAATCAAAACAGCATGGTACTGGTACAAAAACAGGCACACAGATCAATGGAACAGAATTGAGAGCCCAGAAATGAAACCACACATCTGTAGAGCTAATCTCTGACAAAGGTGCTAAGAACATACAATGCATAGAAGAAAGTCTCTTCAATAAATGGCATTTGGGAAACTGGACAGCCACATGCAAAAGAATGTAAGTAGACCATTGTCTTTTGCCATACACAAAAATAAACTCAAATTGAATCAAAAACTTGTACATAAGGCCTGAAACCATAGAACTTGTAGAAGAAAATACAGGGAGTGCACTCTCTGACATCGGTCTTAAAAGGATCTTTTTGAATACCATGTCATTTCAGACAAGTGAAACAAAAGAAAAAATAAACAATTGGGACTTCATAAGAATAAAGAGCTTCTGTAAGGCAAAGGAAACCAGGATCAAAATAAAAAGACAACCCACCAAGTGGGAGAAAATATTTGCAAATCATATGTCCAACAAAGAGTTAATCTCCAAAATATATAAAGAACTCACACAAGTAAACAACAACAAACAACCCGATCAAAAAATGGGCAAAGGATATGAACAGACATTTCTCCAAAAAAGACATACAGATGGCCAATAGGCACATGAAAAGATGTTCAACATCACTAATCATCAGGGAAATGCAAATAAAAACTATACTAAGATATCACCTTACACTCGTTAAAATGGCTACAATCACCAACACAAAAAATAACAAATGTTGGAGAGGTTGTGGAGAAAATGGAACTCTCATATACTGCTCATAGGAATGCAAACTGGTGCAGCCACTATTGAAAACAGTATGGAGACTTCTCAAAAAATTAAAAATAGCAATAGCACATGACCCAGCTATCCCACTATGGGGATTTATCCAAAGAACACAAAATCAACAATTCAGAGAGACTTATGCATCCCTATGTTCACTGCAGCACTATGCACAATAGCCAAGAAGTGGAAGCAACCCAAGTGCCCAATGACTGAGGAGTGGATAAAGAAGATGTGGTACAAATATACAATGGAATAATACTCATCCATAAAAAAAGACAAAATCCTCCCATTTGCAACAACATGGACAGAACTTGAGGGTACTATGTTAAGCGAAATACACCAGACAGAAGACAAACACCATATGACTTCACTCATATGTGGAAGGTAAACACATGGACAAAGAGAACAGTTCAGTGGTTATAATGGGGGAAGGGGATGGGAGGTGGGCACAAAGGGTGAAGAGGAGCACTTATATGGTGACAGACAAATAATGTACACCTGAAATTTCACAATATTGTAAACTATTATGACCTGAATTTAAAAAAAAATAAAAATCTGAAGGATAGAAAACAGATCAACTCCTAAATAATGTCAGAAGACCTCTGCATATTAGGTTCTGAGACCAAAACCTGAGGGGTCTTTTAACCTACTAATCAGGTATATGACCTTAACCAAGTCACTTACCTAGCTTCTCTGTAGTAAAACCTTTTCAAGTGTCAGATGACTATAATGCTTCCTCTCATTACCTAAACTGATTAATCAAGTAGGATAATCTTGATGAAAGGGCTTTGAAAAGGAAACAACACTACGTGATGTTACAGAAAATCTACACCAACACATTCTATAAAAGGCAAATTCTGGGGCTCTCATCAAGTAAAGAAATCTTTGAATTCTATAATATATATCAATAATAAAGATTTAACAGGCAAAGGAAAAAATACTCTCACATAAAACATTGCAGACACCTGGCTACATCTTTACCCAAAGCAAGAAAATATAACAAACAGGAATCACTTAATGTTGCTGACAATAATAACTGCAATAACAACTCTTAAGATGAGCTAAATAGAGCTTTATAGTTACAAAACATTTCATATATAATTTCTAGAGGATGAAAAAAAGATGTCAATGAGAAAACAAGTTATTTTCAGTACATCTGACTACCTCCTAGGAGCTCCTAGCCCAAAACTTTTCTCTTCTCCAACAGAAGTCTTTATGGCTTATAGGAGGGGCAACAAAGCTTGGCCACTCTACAGCCCACACACACACAGCAGTGAGTAAAAGTCTGTTCCCAAAAGAGCTTTCCTTATTCACTAAAAGGTATTTCACACAGGGGAGTAGAGACCATAAATACTTGAAAATTAGGAATGCGCTTTAGTCTATCATCCATCTCCAAAACCAGCAATGGTCTTTAGGAATCAGTACAAAATTTATACCCAATCTCCTTTTCCTATGTTCCATTTCTTTTTAGTTTGTTAATTCCTTTTCCCATTGTCTACTTCCTTCTTTAAAAAATTGCAGACATAGCTTCTTTTTCTTCAAGAAATAGTGGCATCCTGTCTCTTTATGTCCTTTCTGCTATTGATGGTCTTAAATTTTGACTAAGTGTAACAACTATAGCTGATCCTGTTCACATACCATATGGTGGTGATCTCCACCTCTTCTAGTAAAAGAAGATGTTTAACACCGAACTATTTACAAGATGACAATCCTACGTTTGGTACATGTCATTTAAGACAAGACAAAAAGGTGCTATGAATTTAGCAATACAAATTCATTTATTTTCTATATAGCCAATGGTGGTTGCTTATGAGAATTTTTTGAAATCTCTAATAATAACATAGAGGACCCACACACATTCTTGCACCACAGCCTAAGAATCATTAAAATCAAGTTTTATAGTAATTCTCTAGACTGTCTCTTTCTTGGTATAAATGAAAGGATGTGCAGTTGTAAAGCAAAAATCTTAAGAGAAAAGAACCTATTTGCATTTTTTCCCCAGTATATTTGTGATTTTTGTATACTGGGTCAGAAATTACAATAGTATAATCTCTCAACAGTCAGCAACTGCTCTACTAACAGCCAAACCAAGTTATCTTATCATGCAGACCATTAATGAATGGTGATACATATAAATACATGGGTCAGTGATTCTAAGTATCAGTCTCCAAAATCATGATGGTCACACACACATGCACACGTACAAAGTTTCTACAAAGTAGAGTATATATTAACCACTGGAACACACACACTCAACCATACACTTACTAATCACCTACAATGATTCCAATAAAGTTAATTTGTTCTGTTAGAGAAGATCTGTCTATAAACTATCAACTCAAGCATATAAATGTCAAATTATCTCTAACTTGAAATAAGCAGAATAAACCATGACTGAGTATAAAGGGAATCACAGGAATTGGTTTATTCTGTTTTGGTCTAATCTGAACTCGAAGTCCTAATGTATTGGAATGACCCTAAATGACTACCTGACTGAGCAGAGTGCATCAAACCACTTAATAATACAGTTATCTATTACATATACAAAGGGATAATGTCACTGTCATATGACTGAGAAAGAGCACGAGAGCAAGGGCATATCTGAGCTTTTTTGGCACCTTATTCAAATGTGCTTTGAGACTATTTCGCCCCAATTCTATACGGTTAGAGCATTTTATTTTGCAAGTTTTATAAAAGAAACAACATACCTTAAGAAGTATTAGAAATAACTCCTGCAACAGTCAAAATTCTGTCTCAAAAATTCTGTCTCAAATTAATCTGGTATTGCATTAAAGTTCAAAAGCAACAAGCCTGACTTGTGTGCTGAAAAATTCCTTTTTCTCAGGGTTAATGGCTTGTACAGAACAGGTTTAAGATCACCCTTAACCTTAATACCCACTGCACAGCCCTTAGTGGTCACAAGTCAGGGGGTGGAGACAGACCTGGATCTGAGTGCTAGCTCTCTCACGGTCTAATCCTATTTTAATAAGGTTGCAATTATTCAGGTAACCCATGTTCAGTGGCATCAAGTACAATATTCACCATGACATCGCTAACAAAGTAGTTTTAGTAGGATCCACTCTTTTGGTCAATTAACAAATATTTACAAGCAAGGTACTGGATGACAGAATGAAGTCATGACTTTTACGGAGGTTAGGTTCCAAAATAAGCAGGCAAGGTGAAAATCAACATGATCAAACTACCTTAGAATGTCCCTTCTATCACTCATAAAGTATGACACACATAGTTTTGTATATTCAACTACACTAAAGCTTGAGGACCTCTAAGTTAGACAAAAGGAGTGAAGAAAAGGAAAACCAACATGCATATACTAAGACAACTCAACCTTTAAGGTAATTTAGTAAATTCTTAGCAAATAGGATATGGGTCAAGTACTCTAAAAGGATCCTTAAACAGAGTTTACTACGTTCTGTTTTATTATTAAGGATCTACAATCTTAATATAAGTTAATGGATTTGTTTCAAATTGTGGTGAAAAAACAAGATGAGGGAGGAGAGGTGCAGCAACTTGAAGAGCACTGGGTGTGTTGGTACATTCGCAGTCTGGCAGAAATTTAAATGCATATGATGCAACTCCACTGCATTCTATGGGCCCAGCTGCTGGGTTTCAAGGAGGCCGTTAATTCACATAAAGTTAACATTTACATGTTAATGCTAAGAATGAATATACTTGCATTCACTGATGCATTCGATGAATATTTACAAGCATTTACTTTGTGCCAGCTATGAAATAATTCAGTTGCGGCAACAGTCTAGTATTGAGAGAGACAATCACTACGTATCATGGCAGAATAATGTACAAAAAGTACAGTGGAGCAGAAAGGAAGAAATGCCCGAATCTACCTGAAGGAGGCAGAAAAAGCTTCAAAAAGGAAACAGTGCTAGGAGGAAGAAGCAATGAAGGAGAGAACCTCCTAGGCAGAGGGAAAGCTTGTGTGAAAGTAAAGAAGTATAGGAGAAGACAGCACGTTTAACTGATCTCCATAGGCCAGGAAATAATGGTAAATTGTTTCATAATATTTCATTTATAAGAAAAAACTTGACTACTGGGATTATAGTGAGGTTTTATAGAAACGAATAAGATGGCAATTAGACTTTGAGCGGTAAACACAATGTAGTCTACACAGAAATTGAAAAATAATGATGTACACCTGAAATTTATATAATAGTATAAACCAATGTTACCCCAATAAAAAACTAATGAAAAAAAGGGAAACTAATAAGAAATTAACAATACTCTGTAACTGCCAATGGTTATGCAACTAACTGTTCTGTTTCTTAATGTACTCATTATAAAAAGGAACTAACTGCGGATAAGGAGAACAATTTTAGGAGGAGAAAGTGTTTACGTACAATTTTTGTTTCAGCTTTTAAGACTCTCAAATGTGAATACTCTTGACTACCTTGAAAATGGGCTGACAGTATGGCCTAATGCTTATATGTCAAGGCTTTAGAGTCCTATAAAGTAGATTCGAGTCTGTGCTTTGCCATATCCTACCTATGTGATCTTGGGAAAGCCACATAAACTTCCTAGACCTCAATTTCCTCATCTACAAAATGGAGAGAAATAATACCAGTTACCTCACAGCACTGCTTGTGAGGATTAAAGCAATAATTCATGTAAAGTCTTTAATCACAGTATTTGTAACACAATAAGCAGTCAATCATGATAGCAGCTACTAATTACTATTATGCTTTATAGTGGCCATGTAAGTTATACCGCAAACTAATGTTGCTATTATAATTCCTATTTATACTGGGGGGGGGGAGAGGATACTCTTTACAAAATCTTTTGGTAAGTTTAACATTGATGCTACTGGAACTTTCAACACTACCTGGGTTACAGGCTTTTGTAAGTGTTGAGATTGTGACAGAATAGTATTAATAACTTCTTCGTCACATTTTTATATGTGACACCTTAAATAAAATAAATCTATCAAAACTCTAAACCACATTCAGAACTCTACGTTGTTATAAGGAGGCTTTAAGATAGAATGAAAAAGCACACACATAAGCACCTGGAGACTTGGGTTCATGCCCAGTTTCCTGTTATTTAATTTTAAGACCTTGGAAGAATCATCTATTCATCAAGGGCCTTGCTACTTACTCATTTGCTAAAGAATGATTTCAAATATAAGTTTTCTCTTTAAAAGCTCATACTGTGGGGGGACTGGCACAGCGGTTAAGTTCAGCACACTCCACTTTGGCACCCCAGGTTCACAAGTTCGGATCCCAGGCGTGGACCTACACCATTCGTCAGCCATGCTGTGGCAGCAACCACATGTAAAATGCAGGAAGACTGACACACACGTTAGCTCAGGGCTAATCTTCTTCAGCAAAAAAAAAAAAAAAAAAAAGGGCACAGAGTTCTAGTCCAGGATGATGAGTGTTCTGGAAATGGACAATTAGTGATGGTTGTACAGCAATGTAAACGTAATTAATGTTGCCAAATGGTACATTTAAGGATGGTTAAAATAGTAAATTTTATGTTATGTTTATTTTACCACAATAAAAAACATTTCAGAAGAATTTTTAAGTCTGTGCTCTGGATCCCTTTAAGCCATTCATTTATTCATTCATCCATTCATTCATTGCAATGTTAAGTGCTTATTACGAAGTAAGCACCGTGACAGGAATACAAAGAAGAACAGGACATAGAGCTGAGCGGGAAAGACAGACACATATCCAAGTAAGTACTATAAATTATCAGATGCTTTATGCAGGAGACTGCAGCAAGACTTATAAAAGCAGGAGTCTATTACATCTGAGAGGGGAAGAAAAATCTTCATAAAAGGGAGAACCCATGAGCTGAGTTTTAAAAGAACAGCATGTATTCACTACGAGGATGCTATGACCAGCGCTGCTCCTTTTCCCATAGAGAATTTTAAATTTTCATGACTAGAGGACAATTCTCTGACAAGGAAACACTAAAGGCACCTCTTAAATAATCCAAGATGGTTAAAAGTTCAAATTTAGTAATCCCTTTCATTATCACCACAGAAAGAAAGAAAAAAATCACTACATTAATCTCCAAGCAAACCAACACTATAACCACAATAAAAACTAAACCTACTTGGGTTTTCAATGCTCACTTGGATAGATATTAAAGGAAAAAGAAGCACGTCCTCTGTAAAAGACTCAGTGTTGTTCATTTAAAAAGTAGAAGGAGAGCATAATAGGTCTTATTATAGCACTAAAATAAGGCATTATTTGAGCAGTTTGCTTAGGGAAACTGAATGACTCATTCAGGGCACGATTAAATAAGTGATTGTATCAGTGCAGCAAATGGTGGTCTGGAAGAGTTCAGAGCCTCCAAATGGGTGAGCAATTTACTTTCAGGGAATACCTTTACTTTCCCTGGGAATTGAGACTATAAACAAACTTATGTTTCCATTATCTTGTTTTTAATTTTATCAAAAGCAGTTTGGTTTAAAATAAACTGATCCTCCAGAGCCTTTGAAATCCTAACTATGTTCAGAATAAAGAGAGAGACCAGTAAAATTTGAAATCATGAAATGCCAAAAAAGGAAAAGGGAAGGAAGAGTTGGGTTATATGAAACACATGGAACAAGAAAGCATTTCCCCCAAAATGAAAAATATTAATTTGCTGTCATTCAATAAAGCACTGCCAACAAGGAACAAATGCAAAGGCTTAAGACCTAGAAAAGTTGGGAACGACCATTACCAACATTTATCAATGTCTATTTGTAGTTCTATAAGGAGAGAGAATTCTTCAGTAGATAAGCCTATAGTAAAATATGAGAACAGTAGTTATCCACAAATGTTTAGAATGGCTGAGGACCTGTGCTAGGAATTATGTTGAATATAATTCATACTTTTTGTTATATACCTCAGCTCAGATCAGCATTATATGGGACCACAAAAATGGAAACATGAATAAAAGTGACTGTGCCGTATATCTCCTTCATTTTACACATGGTCAGAAGGGGTCCAGAAAGGGAAATAACATGTCAGGAGTCACCTAGCAATGTAAAGAAAGACATAGCCTGCTTTCTAGATCTCAGTTCAGAGTTCTCTCCTTACTTAATCTATTTGTCATAGTAATTTTTATGAATGGTTGTTAGCCCTTGTACCATAGATAGGGTTTGTGTTTTCAAGGAACAAAAATAGAAAAGAAAAGAGGTAAAAAGTAACATGCACAAACAGCATGGGGCAATAACAACAACAGGAATGAGGATTCAAGGGGCCTGAGTATACATACCAGTTCCACCACCAAGAAGCAAGTGACGATGGGTAAGTCATTTACTTGTTTTTAACCTTAATTTATTTAGTAATTTAAAAATATTAAGTATGTATATATGTATTTAAGTAGAATCATTACTTCAAAAGCTTGCCTGGAAGGTCAGTATACATAGAAAAAAAATGTGGGGCTGCTCTGATTGAAGACAAAACAAGAGCCTAGAGTCCTGCCCAAATAACCCTCCCTTCTGGAGAGGCCTGAGGTACCTCCACAGAACTCCTAGGCCACTCAATGCACCATTTAAAACTACTGGAGTCAATCAGTGGATGCCACACTTAAATCACAGACCAGAAGTTCAAAAAAGATTTTGAAGGACTCACATAGGGTTTTTACGGTGTCCACTAATCATGATTTTAAAAATCATCATTATTTCATAAATGAAAGGACATTCCAGCATCAAAAAAAACCCAGAAAGAATATAATATCCAAAATGAATAAGTTTAGCTTTGCTTTATGAAACTACTCGTGGCCAGAGAAAAAGACATAGATCAGTAGATTAGGAAACCACCAGACAATCTTTCTGGTCTATTCATGTTCTAAAATGGTACAACTTCTATTTCTTTGGATCTCCTATCCTGAAAGAACTAATTGAGACTATCTTAGGTATCCAAAAATTATTTCCTAAGACTACTATTTGTTCGGTAAATAAATAAAGTGTCCCAGGGTCACTGAAATTAAAAACAAATTAAAAACAATAACAACCAGAAAGAGAAAATCAAGTTAAAATTTACAATTATAAAATTTCAACCTCAAAACATGACATCATTTTAGTTATTTTAATATAATTTTCCCCACATCTAAAAAATAAGAACCATAAGCATCATCTGTAATATATTCAAAGTAACACTTAACTATCCATTGTTGAAGTAGCTCTGAACTGTTCCCTACTCTCTGCTCCTTCATACTCAGTGTTCAGTTCTATCAATCTCACACTTTTGTTTAATAAATTCCACTTTCTTTTCGAAAGCAGTAAAGCACTGAGATATTTCTGGGGATCTGTTTCCTCAAGTTTCACTACTGCTGTTCGTTCCTTTCTTCACATTTCTGCAAAAATCCTTCCAGCCACCAGAGGTTGGTATAAGCACTTGTGACCATCAAAATAACATGATGAAATGTAGCTGGTAATGAGCTGAAGTTATATTTCCAGGATTACTTAACCTCCCTGAACCCAAAAAGCAATTTGGTCTATTGATCAATGCTACAACTATTTTTTCAGATCTCAATTTAAAACTTCTGAGTTATACGAACATACAATATCCTGTTAGCTAAAGTAAAAGTCCACTATGCAATTCAAGTATTTCTATGCTAAATAAACTTTTGATACCCTAAAGACCTCTATCTCCCCATATCACTAAATATTGGGTACCCGGAAAACCTTCTTACGAGTTTCAACTTCATGTTTACCTCCTACTCCTGACACTGCACATAACATATTCTAGGCAGATCTTAGATCTATCTTTTAACAAAAGTTCTGTCAGATTCCTTTCTAACTTTATTTTACCATACTCCGATTTTACAGTAATTTTTCTTAAGAACACTTTGAGTATGTCAGAGAAGAGAGAACCACTACCATCATTTATAAAATTGAAAACTCACATTATCATTACGCCTTTTCTTTTCTGGGAAACAAAGATAATTCTAGTAACTTTTATTCAAACACTTTTTTCCAATTTTTAAAGAACTATTGTGTCCTCTCCATTCCTCCTCATACAACATGCTTGCTGAATGAAGCACAAAAAAAAGTAGAAATATAGCTCTGCGAGTCTCCCCTTCTCACACGTTTAGTTTCTATGCACTGATTTCTTAAAATAACTATAAATGGCTTAAGACTACACTTCCTGGTAAAGTAAGCCTGCAAATGCCACTGTCTTTCACCACTAAGGTATCTTTTGCATATCTTACAGGTTCAGGGATTGAAGGATGCTCTAGATTGAAGCTGACCAAAGGGCCTCAGTAGGCAACTACCTGAAGTCACACAGTGATTATGTGTAAACAATATTAAAGAGAGGATAAAGTTTACCCTAAAACTAAGCCATAGCCATCACTTAAAGGACACAGACAGAGACAACAAGGAAACCTAATAATTCACATCACATATTTCTTGTTAGACATCACAGAACTTTGGGTCATCAGCCCTTTACTGAGTCCCTCCAAATAATATCTTCTGGGTCTGTTTCCAAGGGGCATCTGAACAGCCCTAAGAGCCTGCATCCCCTGTCACTTTCATTTGAAAAGAAGCTAGGTGCAAAAACAGTGGTCCAAGCTAACTCCTTAGGCTTCATCAGTCAGCCTGAATCTGTCACTGCTGCCAGTCCCTGGTATCTTGAGGAATGTTTGAGTCCTGGCTACAACCCATCCACTCATGCCTCTGCTAACATCACTCTTACAAGAGGGCTGCCATCTCTGAGCAGTCAGACAAGGTTCTGAAAAGGAGGCAGCTCAGCTATTCAGAGCAATACCAAAACACAGCCTGTCTATTGAAAGCTCCTGGCTGAGCGGCAAGGCCCCATGAGCTGCACAGCCCCTTCTATTTGTTCCCAGTACAATCCTAAGTGGTTATATGGAAATGAAACTTGTCTGCTTGACAAGAAAGTATTCCTCTTTTCTTAGATATCAGGAAACAAACAGACATGACAAATGTGGGAGGGGGTGGGGAGTGGAGTGATGGGCTTGGTTTGAGGAGTTCACTTCAGAGACTTGCTTCAATGGAAAAACCTAACTCTTACAGCCTTTACAGCTTTCTGTTTATTTCCAGCTGGCAAAGTATGAAAACCAAATACATACACCAATTTATAGGGAAATAAAAGAAGGAGCACAAGAGGCACGCTCAAGGGTAAGAATAATTTCGAATGGCTTAAACCACTCTGAAAAATGAACCACACGGTATCAACAAATATACACAAATACACACACAAGAAATACAGTAACAGGGCTTTCTTTTGGCTCCAGTTTGCATCTTTCATTTTACAATTTTACATGGAGAAATGAGAGCTTCTCAGTGAAATAAAATAGGTTTATTTTTATGCTGAACATGGAATATTCATAAATATCAAATGCTTTCATTAGATTTACGATTTTTCTTCTTAAATTTTTCCCACAACAGCCCCTAAGATCTACTTTCTATGCCATGACAGTTCACATCTGCATTTTTAAAGCATATGCAGAATCCACCAACAGATTTAGCAGTCACGCTGTACCACTGTAGCTCTCATTTTCAGGCACCTTTGAAGACAGAGTGATATTTAATACTGAATATAAGCAGTCTTTTCATCTTACACTGTAGAGTAATTGCTTCCCACTTCAGAACTACAGCATGAGTTATCATCTCTGACTTGCTCTCTAAGTGCTATGGCTAGCACAGAAAAAAATGACAAAGAACATTATGGGCTTACTCAAGGGAGTCGGATCTTTGCTAACTGCCAAAGAAGAAAGCATGGCTAGTCAGTCAGGCATAGCACAATGAGATACAGCATGATAAATGACATACGTTACTGGGCCCTGGTTCTAGGAAATCATTTCCACTAAATGTCCTCAGAATGCAGAAGCTGAACTTTCTCAGTGTCAAACAAACAGGACAAAAATTACAGCTGCACATGGATGGTGTTTACTATTGTACATATATATTTGAGGGAAATGGTACATACATACTTGCTGGAAATTTTTGTTTACAGAATATAGTAGAGGTGGGAGATACAGACTGCTTTCCCCTAGACTCTGGGAGTTGAACTGAAGCAATCAATGCTTTCGGAATTATCTATTATCAAATTTAGAGGCTGTCTACCTAGTCTAAAAATGATATAGTTTAAAATCCTATCAGGCCTGGCCTATAGAGTCAACGTCTCCTATAAGAGGCACAAAATATAATGGAAAAAAGGAGGCGGGAGCAGTAAGGCAAAGGCCAGTAAACAAATTATCTTATGCATTTTTTCATCTTGTATCACAGTGGAAATAAATGAATATGAGAAAGTAAATGAAAGGCATACATGGACAAATCCAATTCAAATGTCATGATGTCTAAATAAATATAAGATGCACATGGAAAAGAAAAGTATTTAAATTCCATTCAGTGTTACATTCTCCCATTAAGATATAAACTCTTACCTTTGCTTGTCTCTTGTTGGCTTCTCTTCTGGCTTCCCTTTCTTTCAGCCTTTTCTCCTACAAGAAGAGGGGGAAAATTAGCAACATGTAAACTGTCTACTAGATGTAAATCAGACTACACACTCATAACAGTTTTTTTTAAAGCAACTGGTAAGTGGTATTCATTTTTCAATAAATATTTACTGAGTACCCATTATGGGGTTGGCATGAGTATTCATAATCATCACGTACGTGTCAAACAGATCTGGAATCAAATCCCAGTTTGACTTACTAGCTGTGCAGTTTGGGATAACCTATATTCTCTAACTCTCATTTTCTTATCTGAACATGGAGATAATAAGAGCACACATTTCATAAAATTGGTAAAAGAATTATATAAAATAACATACATAAATGCTTAGCACAATGTCGGACATGACTAGTACACAATGTGACTATTAAAACGAAAAGAAAGGAAATTTCCCCTTTCCTCTGTCTAAAAGCAGAATTTATAAAGGATAGGAAATCCCCATCTTTGGGATTCTTAGAAAAGTGGTGATAGTTTCTCAAACAAAAAGCAATAGAAGATCATTCTTATAAAGCATGTTATCTTACTAAACCACTTTTTAATTTCCCCATTAGTTTTCTAATTATTATAAAATAGTAAATGCAACACTAACATTTTTAAGAAAATATCTAAATTCAAAACAACAAAATGACCCAGTTAAAATTGAAAAGAATTTCATTTTAAATAAAAAATCTCTTCTTCAAAAATGAAATGTTAAAACAATAAAAAGGCTATTCTCAATCCAAAGTCCATAACCAACAATTTACATTTTTAAAAAATTTTAATCAACTACTAGGTCAATGTAAAGAGAATAAACAGCAAATAATTTTCTTTTCATGAAGTAATATGAAACTGCAACCATTATTCTCTATTGCAGTAAACATCCATTAACGTGAGAATTAGGTTTTTTAAGTCCGGACACTCTTGTCGTTACCATTATGCTTTATATATACATGGCTTTCTCCAGATTTAAGAATCAATTCTAATATAGTCTCTGAAGACAGACCTGAGGGTGCTCTGTTGCTTACACCATTGAGAAGAACAGGCAATTGCTACTATCAGACTTATGTGGGTTTATAGACTTCTTTTTGATAAAGCGAGACCTTAAATTTTAAAAGTTTCAAAGGGGGTTAAATACTAATTAATGCAAAGAGGAGCGCAGTCACAGAGCCTGTAGATTCAGTTTCTATAGCTTCAGATTGTACAGTAGGAAAGCTAAGAAGGAAAAGTGAAACTAACAAAAATTCAAACTCAAATGGAAACTGTGAAGAATATGTCACACCCCCTCAATAATGCATAATGTTAAATTATTCTTCTGTGTGATTATTATTCTTTCTCTACCCCAGTTTTGGAGAAAATAAGCAGTATTTTGACTTCAAAATAAAACATCTAAAAGAGCAGGTAAAACTTAATGTGCAATTTATACTAAGGAATACTCACTCAGAAGTTCTAGGACCAAGGTCACAGGAAAAGGAAAGATGAAGAAATAAAACTTAAAAGTTTTGACTTGTTCATTGTCAAAGAGCTTAGTAAACAACAGAGACTGATCTCAAATCTGGGTCTTCGCGTGCAAAGTCTAGTGTTAAAAATTCAAATGTCAGAGTTTGGAGACTTTAACAGATATGACTTTAATAACAGAAGAAAATAACATCGAGTATTATTTTAACAAGCAGCCAATTAATGCAATTGTATTTTCACACTATCCCTGAATTTATTCTCTAACGAACTTCCGAGAGCTGTTCTGCCGCTAAAGTAAAATAATCTCAATGTTGCCTCGATTTGTAGGAGGCAAAGAAGTTAATGGTGGCAGTTTCTAAACATTTGCGCCCAAATTTTCATAGAAAAGGACACCAATTACTGATTTTCTGCAAGCATTAGCAGACTACAAAATAAATGAAAGTAGCACAATAATATTGAAGAAAAAACTTAAAACAATTGATCATTAATCATGCTTACTTTGAGCACTAGCTTTAGTCTGTGGGTGCATGTATTTTTAACTTTCTCCTAGCATACACACACAATTTAGTTCTTTTTTCTACAAAAAAAAATTTTCATGTTTTGGAAAGTAAAGTTAGACTAGCAGTATTTTATGTTATTCTACAAAGATCAGAGTGACTTTCAAGTGTTGTGCTGCTTAAAGTAATTTTAACTACAGCTATAGAAAACATCAAGTAAGTACAGAGAGCAATAAAATTGTACTTTAATAAAAAGGTATTTGTCCATTAGCACATTATTATTGTTGTTGTTGTTACTGTCTTACTAAGAGTAACAGCTCTGAACTGTTAAGTATCAGCAGCGTGCTAGGCATTTTACATATATTTTTAAATCTATGTTACAAAACTTTTGAGGTATTATCATTCCCATTTCTAGATGAAAAAAATTGAAGATCAAAGTGAATAAGTAACTAGCCTGCTGTCACACAACCAAGAAGTTGATGGACCTGAAACTAAAAATGAGTCTGTGGAGCCAACATCCTCACTCCCTCAACTACAGGACACTTCTACACCCCTCTCTCCTCATAAGAAAGTTAATTTAAGTGTGTAGATTCATACACAGTGTTTTTATCTTAATATGTTTTAGACAAATGTTGAATTTCCTTTTATTAATAGTCTGCTACTGTATGTTTTTTTTCATCCTGATACCACTTTTTTTTCAGTAGCATTTTGTGTATATTTAATTAATTTTTGCCAGGCTCCTGTGCTGGAAAAACAGATAATTAACCACATTTAACAGTCACCCAAATTTCTGTTGTAATTATTCAGTAACTGGCTTTCTCCCAACACATTAGAGCATCTGAAAATGGCACTTCAAAGTTCCAAAGAATAACCTCAGTATGTTCACATCAGAATAACCCTTTCTACACAAGTAAACAATCTATTCTGGGGCTTTTTATCTAGCCATTTTAATCATAGCAAAAAAAAAAAAACCACCCTGACAATGTTCCAGTACTACTGAATTCTAGTATGAATTCATTATAGTCAATGAAAGATAATTTAAATTTCAGATTTAAACTGGCTATCAGAATTCACATGTGCCTGCAAATGGGATAATTTCTCCTTTTAAGATTTCTGCCACAAGTCTCAGATGGATGAGGGCTATCCAAAACTTTTACAATATGAAGTGAACATGACTAGGATATGAAACTGAAATGCAATAAAAAGAACAAACTTTCAATACCAGGTAAAAGAAAAATTAGAAAACTTTTCTTTCTTATCTTAAAAAGTTATGTTAGCACTATATCTAAAAAGAGGGAAGAGTAAACATTAGTTTTTAAACAGAGAAGAACAGGAAGTAGAATCACGGTAATCCAAAATTTGAGAAATGGATATAGGGAGGAAAGTACATTTTTTTCCTTCACTAAGGTAGGGAAAAAAATGTTTTTAAATAAAGAGTTTATGAATTATAGATGCTATACATGACAAGACAAAGATAAAAGGTTGGAGTACAATGACTTGAGAGGAAAAATATAATCAAACTGTGATTTAAATGTTTTAAATCTTTTATTCTCCTATTTCAGTTCTGAGGGTAGACTGGTACCAAAAGCTATTTGATGCCACACAAAAAGGAAAATTTCATCTTTGGATCTGCTATGTTACAAACGATTAAGTATAAGAAGAGCATGAAAGCCCCGTGGTGTAGTGGTTCAGTTCGCGCACTCCACTTTGGGGGCCCATGATTCGCACAGTAGGATCCCAGGCAAGGACCTAGCAGCCCTCATTAAGCCATGCTATGGTGGCATCACATAAAACAGAGGAAGACTGGCACAGATGTTAGCTCAGCAACAATCCTCCTCAAGCAAAAAGAGGAAGATAGGCAACAGATGCTAGTTCAGGGCCAATCTTCCTCACCAAAAAATAGAAAAGAGGAGGAGGAGGAGGAAATTCAGTAATAAAAATCAAATTCACAGGGGACAGGAAAACAAAAAAAGTAACATTAACGAGATTCAAAATACTCCCTTTATAGATGTTATCACTCTTCTTTTGGCTTCTCACACACTATATATAGGTCCTTAGCTTATAGAAAAGAAAGTGCTATGAAATATGAATTTCATCAGCAATCAGGACTGTGTATTTAAACACCATTTTCTTTCTATGGCAATTTTGGAAATATAACTCATTTTTCAGGAGGTGGTAGAAGCAAAACCTATTTGAATGAGTCTCAGGGAACTGCATCAATTTGGCAAGGAACCGAGTTCCCAGCTGTCACACAGAGAACAAGGGGACATCTATCCTTAATACAGTATTCCGGGAACTTCTGTTTCAGGGAGGAAAACTGGCTTCACAAATGTGAGTAAAACAATGATTACAAGCATTTTTAGTCCTGAAGACAACCTCTGCCCTCCAAGAACAAAATCCCCGTGAACCTAAATCCCTCCCAGGAACTCAGAACACAACAAGGTTCTCTGATCTGTTACCTATTCTACAGAGTTTTGCTTGGCCAACACAAAAAATTGGTCTTCCATATATAAATCCGTAACAATTCTAAGAAGGATACGAAGACAGGGAGAAAACAAATTTACACAGAAACACTGATTCATTCATTAATTACTTCAACTGTTTACTGAGCTACTATGTCTCAGGCCCCATGGTGGGCTCTGGGTATATAGGGATGAGCAAAACAGACACAATCCAGCTTCCAAGTCTTTGTAGTCTATGACCTAATCTTGTCAGACCCCTTAATTCCATTAGCACCAAACTGTGCCCCTGCTTCTCAACCCCTGTCTCCAGCTATTCACCATCAACCTAACAATCACTCCACTTCTCAAACACCATATGTGTTTAAAACAAAGCAACCAACCACAAAACAAAGAACAATAAAAATAGAGGTAATAAACAGCTCAAAGACTTGCCACACCATTGACAAAATCTATGCAATTTTCAGTATTTGTCTCATTTTTGATGCTGGATATGAAGGAGGGTCCAAGTACCAAGATGGTGAATTGAATATCACAAGATGCTATAAAGCTTATGAGAATAAGAGACACCTCCCAGACAGACATCTCCAAATTATGGGCAAAGGTTCCGTAGTTAACAGGTTGGCTCCTTTTTTATGATAAACCTGACTCTGATGGTGGTATGAAGGACTGAAACTGGGATGGGGTTAAGTACAGGAAGAGGATCTTTTTTCCTTTCATATAAATAAGCTTTATCCATAAAGTCCATGTTAGAATACTGGCACCAGAAGCTTAGTCCCTTGACCTCATGATGACATTTCTGACAACAGTAAAATTTCATAAGACTGTATAAGCCAGACCAGTCCCTGACAGTGCCTTTGACCCAAATGACCACAGCTACTGAAAATGGATTCTGGTACTAGTAACTATATAGCTATGGCACAAACATTCAGGAAAAGGTAATATTAGCACAGGATCCTAAAATACTAACCATAACACTTATTTTATTCCTAATTTGAGACCAAGGACCTTTTCCAGGAAATATGAACAATTTCCATTATTTGTCATCGCTTCAAAGCCTCTACTTCTGTTATCATCCTCCATCTTTTGATTCATTGCTTCACAGTCACCCTGTTGTAAGAGAATGCCTAATGGTTGGAGATAAGTAGCAACACAGCTGCATAGTTAAAAACAAAATCTGGGGGCTGGCCCCATGGCTGAGTGGTTAAGGTTTCGCATGCTCCACTCGGCAGCGCTGGTTCACCGGTTCAGATCCCAGGTACAAACCTACTCCACTCATCAGCCATGCTGTGGAGGTATCCCATATACAAAATGGAGGAAGAATGGCACAGATGTTACCTCAGGGCTAATCTTCTTCAAGCAAAAGAAGAGGAAGATTGGCAACAGATGTTAGCTCAGGGTGAATATTCCTCACCAAAAAAACCCATAAAACCAAAAAATAAAGTCTGTAGAGTAAGAAAGACCTTGGAAAGATTCCCAGGGCTGCTGTTTGTAAGCTGTGGGGCCTTGGACAAATTACCTGACTCTAAGTTTTAGTTTTATCATTTGTAAAATGAGGCTAGCTCATTTATTTCAGAAGTTAATTGTTAGTATATAATATGAAAATACATATACAGCACTTAGTGGAGGGCCCAATTAACTGATGCTACTTGATATTGTTAACATTCTCATTATTACTAATCCTAAGATGCCTGATTACTGCTTCCTTCCTTCTTGACTATCATATAAATTTATGTTTAAGATACCTGGATTCCATGCCAACTCAATTATGTGTGAACAACAAAACAGATTTTCTAAAAAGTCCCTTTAATTCTTTCCTTTCTAATGTTCATGCTAGTAGGAAACGGACCCCAAAGCAATGCTGTACCATCTTTGCAAGCAGTCCAGAGCCATATCTTCACATGGCTATGTTATCTAAACACACAATCCAAAATGGATAAAGCACTTGAAGCAAATTTCAAGGGAATGAAACAGAACTTCATAATGAATAGCTTCTCTCCCCTCTCAGCTGTTATAGCAGATATTATCACCCTAAAAACAAGTAATCTTTCAGAGTTAAGAATGATGACACACACCACAGAGCAGATTTTCACTCCATTAAAGTAAAAACCTTTCAATGAAGTGATCCATGGCCCATTTTTCACAGTTCTAATTATATTACTGGAAAACACATTGTTTCCATCCAAAAATAGGGCTTTTACCACCTTCACAATTTACTAATGATTTCATATGTAAAAATTATAGCTTTCGCTATAATTTTGCTTCTGATAAATGGTTTCAAGAGGTTCAGCACAGAAAATAGTGACAGGCCTAGTTAAGTACAGGTACTCAAAAATTGCCAGGGAGGGGCTGGCCCCGTGGCCGAGTGGTTAAGTTCGCGCGCTCCGCTGCAGGCAGCCCAGTGTTTCGTTGGTTGAAATCCTGGGCACGGACATGGCACTGCTCATCAAACCATGCTGAGGCAGCGTCCCACATGCCACAACTAGAGGGACCCACAGCGAAGAATATACAACTATGTACTGGGGGGCTTTGGGGAGAAAAAGGAAAAAATAAAATCCTTTAAAAAAAAAAAATTGCCAGGGAAAGCTGAAGACCAGAATGGTCTCAGAAGGAAATGATGCTTAATGGCTACAATTAATACTGATGAAGAGAAATAAAGCTGTGAATTGAGTGACCCAAAGCAGTTAACACAAGAGCCCCTGAAGTCCACAGACTGGGTAGCTAGGAGTTCTGGCAAACAGGTAGCTAAATTCTACTCCCAGTGATGCTGTAAACTGTACGGCCTTTTTTCTTCTTTTTTTTGGCTATAAACTAGTTAAAATTCTTATTGCTCAATTTCTAAATCTTTAGAACAAAGACATTTACTTGAGTCACAATAGGAATTACACAGCTTTCAAAATTTCATAGATGAAAATATGAGCCAAGGACAGGTGCAACAGCATGAAGGAAAAACAGGTGGGAAAAAATGAATAGCTGAGTCCTACATTACAAAGACTGAGTGCATATTCAAAACTACGTTGCAAGGCTGTGCATTTTAAACGGCAGGAGCAAAAAACTACTTTCAAAGAGAATCATTAAGACTAAATTCAATTATCTATTAAACATCCGATCCTTTTAAACCAAAAATATAACCAAGAAATATTTTGAACTTGCTGAAAGAACATTCCTAAGCTTATGAAAACTTCTAAAATTGACACATTTTAAAAAATATAACATGCGTCAAATATAGAATTATGTTACAGATTTTATGGAGTCTTCTTTTCATGTGTAAAATTCTTTTCAGCACATATCTCATTCATAATTTTGTGTCAAAAGTTTCTTCACCTTTTTCTATCTTCATGAAGAAGCTTATTCCTAAATACTAAAGTTAGTATTTCAAATATTCTTTAGGACATACAACTACACTCAGTATACTTTCATAGAAATAAGAAAATAATGAGTGACAGCATCAAGGGAAACATAATTACATTTGCCCAAGATAAACCCCTATGCTAAAAGAACTAAGAATTATCATTATAGTAAGTAATATACTCAATTAGTGAAAAAAATTTGATTTCAAAACCAATGTGTTCAGATAAAGCAATTAAGATAAAATAAACCATGTAGGATTAATAATATATTTAGTTTTTAAGAATATATTTAGTTTTTAAAGTAAAATTTTAGTAACCATTGGAAAATAAGTGAACAAGAAGTAAGCCTTATCATCAAGCAAGGAACTCGATTTGTCAGCAGGGGAAAATGACAAATATTTTTCAAACAGGAAAGGATAATTTTTTATTCCCATCTTACCGATACACACAAAGCCAGAAGATCTCTCTGATCATCTGGTTTTAACTCCCATTCCCTCATTTTTCAGAATAGGAAAGTACAGTCCAAACTAGTGACGGGTGATCCCAATTGGAGTAGGTAATGCCAGCGTCAGGATGCAAATCCAAGTATTCCACCATACAGTACAATACTCTTGCAACAAACATTACACCACATGTCAAAACTTGCCTTTTAAAAGAATATTCCATGTTTTCTAGGCAGAAATTCAGTCCATGGCAGCTTGATGTGTAACTGATTTGAACATCTGTATTGTGTCTCACATATGCTACTGTAACAAATACACTAATTCCAAAGTGCTCACAAATGTGAAATTTTCTCTAACAAATATATTTTATATATATATATACATATTTAATTTTACTGATGAAAATACCAAGGAACTAATCATATTGTGTCAGGTAGCATTTATATTAAAGTTGAATAGAAAGAAGACTATTTTAGTGATTTCCTTGTGCTTTTTTCTGGCTACGTAATATTTTCAACCTCTGATATAGACAGTATGCCACAGGCAACCTTGTGCAGAAAAAACCTATTTTATATAAAATAAGCTTTGACTTATTTTTAAAAAGATATTTATGTCTATTTTAGTTACAGAGGTACTGACTTCAAAACCAGTAGTATGTAAAGTTCTTATGATTTTTCTCACAACTATGTTAGCCCAAAACTGCTCTGTTCAACCTTGCTGTGAGATAATCACAATGATAGTTTTAAAACCATATGCTATGTTTTAACAAGGGTGCAAAGAAAACAAATTATTTAAAAGCTCAAAAATAAGTGAAAATGGAAAAGTAAAGAACAATCTATATACAGTATAGTACCTTTCACGTAACAAAGGTAGAAAATAGGAATATGTATTTCTATTTACTCAGACTTGTATAAAGAAACTGGAAGGATACATTAATAATTAATAAAAATAGTTACCTATAGGGGTAGAGGTATGAATAAGAACAACAGGCATGGGCAGAAGCAAGACTTTTCAACATGAACTTTTTTATGATCTTGTTTTGGAACAAAGTGAATATATTATTTATCTCAAAAGTTTTAATGTAGAAAAACAGAGGTACAAAAAGCTTTTGTGCAGTGACAGAATATCCATAGTTAACTATGATTTAATCATAATCTCCCTGAGGACAGAGGAATCCATGTATTTTAAGTGATCTATCTTCACAACCTAGGGCAGAGCCTAGCACACAAACACTGTACAATTATTCAATTTGAAATTAAGCTTCTAAAGGTTTCAGAAACAACATTCCACAACCTGGATACCACAGTAACCTCCACACATGGGGCAAAGGGGGTGAAAGGGAAGACGAGGCAGGGGGAAAGTCTTTATTTTATGTAAATTCTTTACATTTCTTTTATGCTGGGTACAATTTAAAAATAAATGATAAAACTTTCTTATGCTCAATCATCCCCTGGATAAATACTCTAAGTTAACTGCAAGCTAAAATATGACAAGCTGCTGACACTCTTAATATTATTAAAAATTTTAACAACAAATTATCAATGCCAAATTTCAATTTAAAGTACTATGCTACAAGTAGCAATGCAGGAAATGTTTACTTCTCTCAATAACACAAATACTCAACAACTGCAACCAGTCAGGTTCATTTGTCCTCTGTATTTCTGAAATGTTTTTCTCACCATTCATTTCCATCCCTAAAGAGAATTGCTGCTCTATGAAAAAAGTTTCCTGGGCGATTAAATAGTTACAAGGTCAAAAAGAAGTCAAAAACTACAACAATCCTTCCCAGGATAAAGTTAATAATGTCCACACCTAAAGGCTTAAAAGTTTCTTAACACAGAACTTAATATATTATATCAGTGATTCTTGGGCATGATACTGTTACTCTGAAATTATTCACTGTGTCGAGGGCATGCTGCAGGAACTTCTTTAAAAATGTAAATCTGTTTTATTTCATTAATTGATTCATTTATCTAATGAAATGTCCACTTGTATGGGAATTAAGTAGTGTGAAAAGACTTACATCATGAGTGACCAGAATGGAGTAATCCGTTTCAAGGATAACAGAAAACTGCCAAGTTTGAGGCCAAGAGGGCACATGCTTATATAGAAGCATTTGCTCTCACAAGACTCTAAAACACCACTAATGTCACTCAAATGGGTGAATGGTGAAACAAACTGTGGTACATCCATACCACGGAATCCTACTAAGTAATAGAAAGAATGAAGTATTGATACATATAATAGCTTGGATGAATCTACAGAGAATTATGCTGAAGGAAAAAAGTCAATCTCAAAAGGCTACATACTACACAGTTGCATTTATATAACATCCCTAAAATGACAAAAATTATAGAAATGGAGCACATGGGATCTCTCTGTATTACTTTTTATAACTAAATGTGCAACTATAATTATCTCAAAATAAGAAAAATTAATTTGAAAAATCACTAATACTATTTGGGTTACCTCCAAAAAAGCAGATTTAGGTAACCTTCTTAGAAACCAGCCAGGATGCAAAGACTCCACCAGCAGGAAGAAGAAAGAAGAAATAGACAAAATGACAAAAGAGCCACAGAAAAAGAGGTGTTAGAGAAAGCAATGAAGAAAGCAGTATGGCTATTAATGAATAATGAATATTTAGATATACATAGGGACATATCAAATTTCACTCAGTATTAATTAAAGATGGAAAGCTTACCCGATGCTTTGCCTTGATTTTTTTCCTGTATTCTTCTTTGTCAAATTTGTCCTCTTCCTGAAGCCGTTCCTTTGCTTTATCTAAGTTGATACCACCAGTGTCATCCTCTTCCTCAGTATCCTTGGAGACAGATTTCTGCATTTGTGGCCACTGCTGAACTAACTGCAGACAGAAAAATGGTAAGTATGGCGTGCGAGACAGGAAACATCAACAGAAAACCATTTCCCTTTGTATAATGATTTTGAAATGGTACGTACACCCACTTTCTGCATTCCAACTGGATTTGTCAAACTTCCTAAGAAACTTTATAATTAAAGTGAGCAAGCCACAGAAAAGACTGTCCCAGTCAGCATAAAGTAATGCTGCCATAACCCAGTAAGAGCAAGACTGAAGGAAAATTTCATAGAATAATTTGGAGGAGAAGGCAGTTGCTCCAACATCATCTCAAACAGTGTTTTACTCCACTGACTTGGCTCCAAATGATGTGCACAGGGCAGGAGCCAGTTGACAAGAGTGCACTCCCCTGGCTGCCATGGCACCTTGTGTGTACTTTCAACTCTTCTCTCACCATACTGTATCGTTTTACTTTCCTGTTTTTCTACTAGAATTAATCTCCTTAAGGGCAGTAGTCTACCTTGTTCATGTATTCTCAGAGCCCAACACACTATCTGGCACATATCAGATGCTCAAAATTGATCTATGAATCACATATCAGCCAGTACTACATATAAAGACTAAAATAACTAAGCATAAAGGAGAAAATTAGTCTGGACTTCATGGGCTTGCTCAAATCTACACAATTTTACACATACAGTTTATGGTTAGGAACAAGGTAATAGGAACTCACAACACTGATCTGGGAATCAAAGGATCTGGCATAATGTCCTGGCCTTTTCGTCAGGCCACTGCATAATCCTGAATAAATTACTTAATCTCTGGACATCTGCAAAACTCAAGACAATTCAGACAAAACCTACTATCTTATCTAATAACTGGTTGCCAAAAGCATTCAAGTAACTATCACTGTTTTGAAAGACCACTAATTAACCGCAGGCAAACAGAAGTTGTAGGCATACACATCACAGGTATTAATGCCTCCTCTCACTCTTGTCACCACCACAGCCATCCTTCAAGACGAGATTCCTAGAGTCTCAACTTTTGGCAACGAACGGAGGTCACAAATATTACTGCATGAGCAGCCATGCTAGTAGTCACTGACACTGAACAAACAGTGAGAGGTATCAGCTGTGACAGTAAGAATGCCATCCATTGCTCTAACTCCTCACTCATTTTTCCATCACAAAGTTTTGAAAAAAGTTCATCCCTCTGTGGGCTGAATGAATAGAAGCATTTTTAAACTTTGAGAGTTTTAGATCAGAAGTTTCAATGTGGCTCATAGCCACATAGAGCTCCTATCAGCAATAAGTTTACACTGAAACATTTTACACTCATCTTGGAGCTAATTTGTATAATTATAAGGATTTACACACATCTTGTAGCTAATTTGTATAATTATACAATTATAATTTGTATAATTTAAGAGCACAGGAAGGAACCTCTAACGCTAACATTATACTAACAGTACTATTCTTTTACAATAAGCACCTCATGTAATATAACGATATTCTAGTTTAGCCTGCTTCTCAGGTGCTGACCTCTTTTTAGTAATTTCATAAAGATTCATCAATTATCAGTTACATAGGCTTCCTATGCAACTTCCTAAACTTTGAATTGCACTCTGTTTGGTTAGTTTTCACATAATTTATACACCATTTTACTCCATATTATTAGGGCAAATCTGGGCTTCTGAAGCAAAGCCCCCTTCCACAAAGTAACATCCAAATCTTTGTTAACTTCAAAATTAAAAGGAAACATACTCCATTGGATATAAACTGCTTAAGGCAGCATTTATATTAATGATGATGAAATATCTGATGTGATACATTATAGTCGGTATATAAAGCTATTATTTTTATGGGGATATTAGAAAATGGTTCATTCATTCAATGAACTTTTTCTGAAGGTTTACTATATGACAGGGACTATTCTAAGTTCTCGGGACAGAGCAGTGAGCAAAGTCAACCAATACCTTCCTTCATGCGGCTTCCCTCATTCCACTGGAGTGGAAGAAAGGACAAGAAACAAATAAACATAGGATGTAAAGTCACATAGTAAGTGCTATTAAAAAAAAAACAGACAGGGCAAGAGAAATAAGCTTATGGTGGGTATGGGGTACTGCATGCTGTATTGGGATGAACAAGGAAAGCTGTAGGTTGGTGAGTATGAAACCAAGAGATCATATTCAGGAGATGTTGCTATGACCACTAACCAGCCATTACTCCTTAGGTAAGTCACTTGACCTTCCAGATCTCTTTCCTCTTTAAAAACAAAGATAATATTATGCACTAGAGTGACCTTTCATGAGCAACCTGTGAATAGTAACCCCTTTCCTACTCTATGGGTTATTTATTTACACTAAGACCAAGATAATGGTGAGATGAAAACCAGGTATCTATTTGTCTGAGATTATTTTAAAGCAGAGAATTTCCTCTCATAGCCAGCCAAGGAAGAAGTATGCAAACACAGCTTCTAAAACTGAGGAACTGCAAAGCAGAGACTTTCTAGAAAGCAGCAAAAGCAGCTGTGGCAAGTAGTTGTATTACTACTCGTGCTCTTGTTCCCAAAGAACATTGATGGATACCATGACAAGAAAAGCTAATCTATAAAAACAAAATTTATAAAGTTCAAAACCAACTATATGTCATTATCACCAAGAAGTAACTCAGTTTACTCTCAGTAAGGCATTCTTGCTTATAGATGTAGAGTTGATGAAATGGCTGCAGTAACAGTGAAAGGAACTGCCTAGCATACTTTACAGAAACTATTTTCTCATTAACGAATGGAAAGTCAGCAGGAGAGTCAAACTTCTTATAATACTTAGAACGTACCTCAGAAATGAAGTGTTTAAGAATCTTACCTCCCCTTCATCAGTAAATGTTATTTTCTTATTCACTTTAAAATTTCTCTTCATTACTTTTTTTGCTTCTGCGACCTTGGTCACTTTTTTCTTGACACTGGATTTAGAAGGTTCTTTCTTCTGTGTAAGAATATACAAAAAACAGATGATTAGGCAAACGGCTGCTTTATATTAACAATTTAACTCTGGCCATATACTTTCCAAAATTGAGTGCATTTACTGCTCAATGGCTAATGAGAAGCACCAAAAATATCGTCCAGAAATAAAATTATTAGACTTATTAATGAATGACCTCTCCAATGCTAAGGGGGTTTAAGTGTGAATAAGATGAATATTAGACATAAATAACCTTTAAAATTCTTCTATTACTAAAACTATGCTATCCTGATAATGTTGAAGTACCAGAAATTTTATGATAATGTGACAAATGAATATGTAAGATAAAGCTATCTCCTAGCCAAAAAACAGGGAATATTTTTTAAATAGATCTAATTTACAAGTACAAACTTAAACTTTTAGACTAGGAAAATGATAACTTGGAAAGCAAAATAGCTGCAATACATTGTTTGCAACTCAACATTATTCCTCCCATTACAGTAATTTACTATACGAACACTGGAAAACATCCTATGATAACCAAGCTGTGCCAAGGGTGAGATGGAGTAAGAGCACTTTAACAAGATATACTGATCAGCACCTAGCTAATGTCCAAAATCCACTATAGCAAGACATTCAAAATACAATGACACTGCTTACTTATGCTAAGTGAATGCTGAGTGAAACATCTGAGATGAGGAGTTGCAGAGGTTATATCATAGCCTGCATTGAGGAGAGAGTGACAACAAGTAATCCTTTGAGGAGGATTGGGTTATTTTCCTCAAATCAGAGAGTACCATTGGTGGTACTTATTAAACTAATCTAACGCAGCCTCTATTAGAAGAGTAAACAGAATGAGCAGAAGTCTTTGGTGCAGTAATTAAATAAAGGGATCTGAATTCAAGCTCTACCACTTATGAACTGTGTAAAAGCAAGTTACTTAATCTCTGTGTTTTAGTTATAAACCAAGGATAATAATAGTACCTACCTCATAGGGTTGTTGGGAGAGTTTAATAATAAATGTAAAACATTCAAAATATAAGTGTTTGATAAACCTCAAATACCACTATTATATATTAATTTCATGCTAGCTAAAGAGATTGTGTCAACTGCATGGAGGATAAATTTGCAAACTCTCAGACTTTAAGCTTCCCAGTTGATTGGTTTTGTAACTCTGTACCATAGGGAACCACCCAAGGAAAAGTAAGAAAGGAGTGACTGATCTAGGAAACAAGAATTACCAGAAGCTTCAGAAGATGCACATTAGTTGCAACAGTTACATTATAGGAATAAACATGCACAAAAGAACAATTCATTTAACAAAGTATTATTGATATTGATGAATACAAAAATGCTTAATAAAACACCATAAAATCAAAGCCAACAAATTTATTAAAACAGAGGTTTGTGACAAGTTATCAATAAATTATATTTTTAAATAATGATAACGGTTATTATGAAAGTCAGCTAGTGCATCTGCAATAATATTATGATTTAAGTACAAGAAAGTTGTTTTGAAGGTTGGCCCAATGGCATAGTGGTTTAGTCCAGCACGCTCCACTTCAGCAGCCCGGGTTCATGGTTTCAGATCCCAGGCACGGACCTATACCACTCATCAAGCCATGCTGTGGCAGCAACACACATACAAAATAAAGGAAGAGTGGCACAGATGTTAGCTCAGGGCTAACCTTCCTCAAGCAAAAAAAAGATGAAGATTGGCAACCGATGTTAGCCCAGATCAAATCTTCCTCACCAAAAAAAAAAAAGAAAGAAAGAAAGTTGTTTTGACACCAATGGTTCCATTATGTGGGTATTACTAACACTGCTTTTGTATTTCTGGTTCTTAGTACATGCATCTCTAGTATCTAATTACACTTATTTCTCAAGCCACAAATCAATTCATACCTAAGAACCTACTAGGGCCAGCCCAGTGGCACAGCAGTTAAGTTCGCACGTTCCACTTCTTGGCAGCCTGGGGTTCACCGGTTCGGATCCTGGGTGTGGACATGGCACCGCTTGGCAAAAAGCGATGCTGTGGTAGACATCCCACATATAAAGTAGAGGAAGATGGGCACGGATGTTAGCTCAGGGCAAGTCTTCCTCAGCAAAAAGAGGAAGATTGGCAGTAGTTACCTCAGGGCTAATCCTCCTCACAAAAAAAAAAAAAAAGAACCTACTAGAATTTTAAATCCATTAAATGCTTATGAAAGATTAATCTCCCGAGGTAACTAATTTCTATTACATCAGAGAGAGACACCAATATGCTACATTCACTATAACTACACCACACAAGATTTCTATGAAAAGAGATTAAGTTTGTTTTAGATTTCTTCTCCCCATGGGACATCCCATCTCTATCCCCCAGGGGTCCATGACTGCATATATGTTACCATCTGGTGGCATAAGGCCTTAAATTGCTCTGCTCATCCCTCACAACCCCCTCCCCACCACTGTGCTCCAAGATATATTACTGTTATTCTCCCTGAGGAAATATTACTTATCTCACTTCTGAGAGTAATTAAGTTGTGTGGTGGTAAAACTCCTAAATTGAAAGGGTGGCAGGAAGCTTGTCAACCTAAATGAGTTGCTATCTGCAGGGTACCTTGTGAACATAGGACATTAATAAGACCCCCATTTCCTTCCACCCAGTCATTCCTCCTACACCTCCTTTTTCCCCACAAACCCTTCTCAGAGAACACCATCAACACAACCACCAGGGTTGGTGACTGTTTTCCTGACTCCTACTGAATCTTGTTGGTTTTACAGTTAGGTCAATTCTTAAGAATCCTGGGTTGGCTGATATTCTGTTATCAGATCTCAGCTAATGACAGAGAGTGCCAATCAAACAGTACAATGTGAGAGGATCATTATGATGTAAAAATAACAAACAAGAGTAAGTTATATTCACTTAAATAAAAAGACAAAAAATAGTGGAGAACAACAGAGAAAACTTTCTGGGAGTGACAGTAATGCTCTATATCTTGATAGGAGTTTGAGTTACACATACATTTGTCAAAATTCATCAAATGTTACATTTAAGATTGGTGCATTTCATTGTACATAAATTTCTACCTCAAAAAAGAGTCCTGTAAACAAATACTGAACTTTAGTTAATGCCAGGCAAGCTGAAGCATATTGAGAGAAAGCGCAATGATGTTGGCAACTTACTCCAAAATGCATTAAATAAAAAGGATGACGGATGGATAGATGGAGAATTACATGATAAAGGAAATATGGTAAAAGGTTAATTGTATAATATGAGTGGTGGGTATTCTGGTGTCCAAAAGTACGCTTTTTTCAACTTTTCTATATGTTTGAAATTTTTTGTAAGAAAATACAAAAGCCCAGTCCCAGGAACGAGAGAAAGTCACAAAGCAAAGACACCAAAAACTGCCAGAACAGAATAAAGGTGGGTCAGAAAAACAATCCTGCAGAGTGGAATCTTGCAGTGATGTGGGGTTACATCAAGAGCTTTAGGGAAATCCATGAAACCACTGAAGTTACATAACAATATTTGTGCTATTTGCATCCTTGTATTTTTATGGTTTACCCTAGTTTCTAAAAGAGATTTGTGATCCCCCCTCCAAAGAAAAAAAGTTAAATTTTTTGTATGTTTTAAAGAAGCCACTGAAAGAAGAAACAGAAAGGCCAACGTGGGTGAGAAGATACATGTTTATTACATTTTCCTGATAGGCTGTGGCTTTGCTCTGACACTCTAGAATGATTCTTCACTCATTCAAATATGCACTGAGTGTCATCAACACAAAAGTGATCATAGTACACACTGGGGTCCTAGCAGTGAGAGACAGGTGGACCCCCCAACCCTCATGGAGCCTATCAGGTGAAAAAACATTAAATCAGTGGAAAATATTAACTATTTAATCACAAATGTAGTCAGTACTCAGAAAAAAGTATACAGGATGAACGAATCTATGCAATAGGATGTCTGCCCTAACTAGTCTAGGGTGAAGAGAGGAATCTCATTTGAGGGACAGATGTTTGAACTAAGCAGTAAGCACTCGAACACTGCTGGCACGCTGGTGATGAAAGAATGAATACCTTCTGTGTGTCCACTGATGGCATATTTCACACAGGGCTTACAAGAGAGTTAGTTCAGTATCATTCCTTTGAATCTTAATTTTAGCAGGTAACAGATGCTCATTTACTGTGTAAAGATATTCAGTTAAAAAGTTGCCATTCGTGTCCTCTTCAGCCTCCTGTTTACCCACCTCCCTGGAAGGAAGCACTGTTACTAGCTTTTTCTGTATCCTTCCAGAGACATTCTGTCCATATTCAAGTACATATGAAGAACACCAAGTTACTAAAAGAGCTATCCCTGCAATGAACAGCTTCCTTTATACATACGCTTTTATATATCTAGGATAAACTTCTAGAAGTTAGAGTGCTCAAAAAGTATGTGCATTTAAATTTAGAAAAATATTTCCAAACAACCCTTCAGGAAAGTTATACAAATTTAAACTCCCACCAAAAATTTGAGAGTATCTGATTCTCTACAACTATTCAAAGTATATTATTACGCTTTACAACTGCCAATCAACTTGGTGAAAATACAGTATCTCAGGGAAGTTTTAATTTGCATTTGTATTATTTTAAGTAGAGCAGAACATCTTTTCAAAGGCATATTTTTTCTATGCAGTACATATATTCTTTGCCGGTATTTTTAACGAATTCCTGGCATTTTATTAATTTGTGGAATCTCTTCATTTGTTAAAGATACTTCAACATTTTCTCCCACTTCATTTACATTTAGACCATCACCATATAAGTTAATATTTTGTTGTTTGCTTTTTGCAAAAGCAGATATTTTTAATTTTTATGTAATCAATTTTTTTCACTATAAAAAAGTTTTATGAGTTTGTGCTATAATTAAAAATATATTTCCAACCAAAAGATTTTTTAAAAAAATGACTTTAACTCCTTAAAATGCAGGTTTTACTTTTCTTAAGAGTTTCAACAGGGCCAGCTTGGTGGCGCAGTAGTTAAGTTCGTGAGCTCCCCTTTGGCGGTCTGGGGTTCTCCGACTTGGATCCCAGGTATGGACCTATGCACCGCTTCTCAAGCCACACTGTGGCAGGCGTCGCACATATGAAAAAAAAATAGAGGTAGATGGGCATAGATGTTAGCTCAGGGACAATCTTCCTCGGCAAAAACTAGCAGGACTGGCAGCAGATGTTAGCTCAGGGCTAATCTTCCTCAGAAAAAAAATAAAAATAAACAAACATTAAAAAAAGTTTCAACACTGGCTCATGGACAAGGGAAAAAGTGCTCATTAATACTTTAAATTTCAATTCCTTAAGTGACGAAAAATATAAAATATACCTATTATTAGGCAAGAGTTAGTTTGACTACAAGACTTCATATTATTGGTACAAGAATGAAATTTGCAGCAGTCAGGAAGTATAATGAAAGATTTCCTGACAAGATGTAAAACTTCAAAATGCAATTTTCATTTCTGTTTGCACTTCTTCCACAATATGTATGTTAGACTTTAAAATAAAATGCTAAAAGGGAAATATCATAAAACACAATACAAAATTGATAGAGCATCAAATCTTTCTCAAGGTCCTGTGACAGCTGTAGGAGGCTGCCACAAAGAACTTAGAAGATACAAGAACAGTAACGAAAAAATAACGGATCCTATCATGATAGAAGGGTCATGTTAGTTAACATTGGCTATAAGAAGATGCAAAATATAACCAAATGAAAAAACCTACCTTAATATAAGCCTTACTACCAGATATCCTAGACAGTAAAAGAATAAGTGTCATCACAAAAAGATTGAAAAACAGAACCATGAGGAGATGAAATTAGAATTAAAGGGAAAGACATTGCAAAGAAATCAGATTTTCACATTTCCTTGAAGTGGCTCCCATATGTATCACTGAATAATTAATAGTTTATAACAGAAAACTGTATCTAAAAGTGAAGGAAACCAACAAAATAAAGAACCATCAACCCTGGTTAAGAGCACTTCCTAGCATTCATAAACATTGTTGCCTAAAAGTCCAAATTAACTTTAGATATTTCAATTGTCTAAATAACCAAACTCGACTAGAATATGTTTATGACTTTTTTAAAACAGCAAAATCAGGGCGGCCCTGTGGTCGAGTGGTCAAGTTTGCACGCTCCGCTGCGGCAGCCCAGGGTTTCGCTGGTTCGGATCCTGGACGCAGACACGGCACGGCTCATCAGGACACAATGAGGCGGCGTCCCACATGCCACAACTAGAAGGACCTGCAACTAGGATATACAACTACATACGGGGGAGATTTGGGGTGATAAAGCAGAAAAAAAAACAAAGAGAAGATTGGCAACAGTTGTTAGCTCAGATACCAATCTTTACCCAAAAAAAAGCAAAATCACCTGCTATGTAACCATATTTCCTTCATCGTCCTAAATTTACTTAACTATAATAATTCAATATTAATTCCAATTTACAGTATAAATTAAGGATGCATTATTTGATATTTTATTTTATTTTTAATTTTTATTTTTTCGGATGTACATCATATTTCAAATTCTGGATACATTACATCATGTTCACCACTCGAACACTAATTATAGTGCATCCTCTCACATGTGACCCTAATCACCCCTTTTGCCCTCCCTCCCCCTTCCCCAATGGTAACCACCAGTCCAATCTCCAATGCTATGTGGGGTTTTTTTTTGTCGTTTTTATCTTCTACTTATGAGTGAGATCATATGGTATTTGACTTTCTCCCTCTGAATTATTTCACTCAGCATAACACCCTCAAGGTCCATCCATGTTGTCACAAATGGCTGGATTTCATCATTTCTTATGGCTGAGTAGTAGTCCATCGTGTATAAATACCACATCCTCTTTATCCATTTGTCCCTTGATGGGCTCCTAGGTTGCTTCCAAGTCTTGGCTATTGTGTATAATGCTGCAATGAACATAGGGGTGCAAGTATCTTTATGCCTTTGTGTTTTCAAGTTCTTTGGATAAATACCCAGCAGTGGAATAGCTGGATCATATGGTAGATCTATCCTTAATTTTCTGAGGATACTCCAAACTGCTTTCCATAGTGGCTGCACCAGTTTGCACTGCCACCAGCAGTGAACAAGGCTTCCCTTCTCTCCACACCCTCTCCAACATTTGTTGTTTCCTGTCTTGTTAATTATAGCCATTCTGACCGGAGTCAGGTGACACCTCATTGTAGTTTTGATTTGCATTTCCCTGATAGCTAATGATGTTGAGCATCTTTTCATATGCCTGTTGGCCATCTGTATTTCTTCTTTGGAGAAATCTCTATTCAGATCTTTTGCCCATTTTCTAACTGGATTGTTGGTTTTTTTGTTGTTGAGCTGTATGAGTTCTTTGTATATTTTGGATATTAACCCCTTATCTGACATGTGGTTTGCAAATATCTTCTCCCAATTGTTAGGCTGTCTTTTCGTTTTGTTGATGGTTTCCTTTGCTGTGCAGAAACTTTTTAGTTTGATGTAGTCCCATTTGTTCATTTTTTCTTTTGTTTCCCTTGCCCAGCCAGACATGGGACTTGAAAATATGCTGTTCAGACCAATGTCATAGAGCGTACTGCCTACGTTTTCTTCTAGAAGTCTCATGGTTTCGGGTCTTACATTCAAGTTTTAATCCATTTTGAGTTGATTTTTGTGCATGGTGTAAGGGAATGGCCTATCTTCATTCTTTTGCATGTGGCTGTCCAGTTTTCCCAACACCATTTATTGAAGAGACTCTCCTTTCTCTATTGTATGCTCTTGGCTCCCTTGTCTAATATTAGCTGTCCATAAACGTGTGGGTTTACTTCTGGGCTCTCAATTTTGTTCCATTGATCTGTGTGTCTGTTTTTGTGCCAGTACCATGCTGTTTTGGTTACTATGGCTTTGTAGTATAATTTGAACTCAGGGAGTGTGATACCTCCAGCTTTGTTCTTTTTTCTCAGGAATCCTTTGGCTATTCAGGGTCTTTTGTTGTTCCATATACATTTTAGGATTCTTTGTTCTAGTTCTGTAAAAAATGTTGTTGGAACTTTGATAGGGCTTGCGTTGAATCTATAGATTGCTTTAGGAAGTATGGACTTTTTTTTTTTTTTTTTTTTAACATTTTAACCTTTTTTTTTTTTTTTTTTTTTTTTTTTTTAAGATTTTATTTTTTCCTTTTTCTCCCCAAAGCCCCCCGGTACATAGTTGTGTATTCTTCGTTGTGGGTTCCTCTAGTTGTGGCATGTGGGACGCTGCCTCAGCGTGGTCTGACGAGCAGTGCCATGTCCGCGCCCAGGATTCGAACCGACGAAACACTGGGCCGCCTGCAGCAGAGCGCGCGAACTTAACCACTCGGCCACGGGGCCAGCCCCAGGAAGTATGGACATTTTAACTGTGTTAATTCTTCCAATCCAAGAGCACGGAATATCTTTCCATTTCTTTGTGTCTTCTTCGATTTCTTTCAGCAATGTTTTATAGTTGTCGGTGTACAGATCTTTCACCTCTTTCGTTAAGTTTACTCCAAGGTATTTTATTCTTTTTGTTGCAATCGTAAATGGGATTGTATTCTTAATTTCTCTTTCTGCTACTTCGATGTTAGTGTATAGAAACGCAACGGATTTTTGTACCTTGATTTTGTATCCCGCAACTTGACTGTATTCCTTTATTATTTCTAAAAGTTTTTTAGTGGACTCTTTAGCGTTTTCTAGATATAAAATCATGTCATCTGCAAAGAGTGACAGTTTCAAAGAAAAAACAAGTTAACTGGAAGACACTGGATATGTTAATTATCTTGATCTTGGCAATTGTTTCACACCGTATATGTATATGAAAACATGGTGTCATATACAATTAAATTTGTCAATTATTCCTCAACAAAGTTGGGGAAAAAAAAGAAAAGAAACTTGACACCAACACCAGTAAGCAGAAGAAGTATGCTTGTGAAATCTTTACAAAAACTATAGTTTTAAAATTAAGAGCCACCTAAAGGGTACGCAGTTTCAGTTTTGCAAGACGAGAAGAGGTCTGGAGATTGGTTGCACAACAACGTGAATGCATTTAACACTACTGAACTCTACACTTAAAAGGTTCCAGTGGTAAATTTTGTTATGTGTATTTTACCACAATTAAAAATAAAATTAAGAGCCACTTACAATATAACTGGACTTCAGTTTAAAATGTTATTACAAGAACAGAGTTTGTATTTTCAGAATTCCTACTCAAATGTAAACTTAAGACAAAGTAACAGTCCTAGAATTACACAGCAGCTGGAGCATGGGGAGCAGTATGGGCAATGCAAAGGAAAGGCACAATAGACCCCTAAATACAAGTTCAATGATATGAAACAAGAGTGTTTATAAATTATGAATTGTAGAAATAATATTATAATGGTTTAATAAATTTAACAGGATTTTTCTTTGAAAAAATGTCTACATTTACCAATCTCACTGTTTAAAGTTTAATAGAAGGCAAACTATGACAAACCTTACCAATATGCATAAATTTGGTCATATTCATAAAATTGGGAATAAAGGAATAACGAAAGCCAGTTGCTGCCTCTACCCAAGTCTCAGTGACCATTATATCTGAAGTGGACTGATATTATATTAATATTAGCCTGTTAAAAAGTCTTTGCATTCACTCTTGTCCCCATTACAGTAAGCTCTACTTGATTTCTTGTTTTGTTTTTCCTAACGGACTGTAATCTTCAAGAGGGTCAAGACCATTTGTATTACATTTGTATCCCCAGGGCATCACAGAGAGGCTGGCATACAGGAAATATTCAACCAATATTTCTTGAAGAAACAATTAGTGAATAAATTCTCACTTGAATAAAGCATTACTTCATTTACTACTCATAACAACCATGATTCAAACCTTGCCCCTGATAATTTTTTTAATTAGAAACCGAAAGCTAGATAAATTCAGCAATTTGTTCAAGGTTACATAATATAAACCAAAGTGCGTTTGACACTGTTGTTCACATTCTACAACGCTTAGCTGATTTTTGTTCAAACTACCTTAGGTTAGAGCATCATAACTATCAATTTTGAAAAAATGTTTGAAAATCGCTATTTTGAGAAACTTATACCTTTTTCCAACTTATCATTCAGTTCATGCCCATTAAGAAAGGTTTTTTCAGGTTCTACTTTCTGATGTAGTATACCTATTAGTTTTTTAAATAATTGTTTTCACATCCAAATAAAAATTTTGAATACTGAATATGCTATTTCTAATCACAAGGCCCCAACCTTTCTTTCTTTCTTTCTGATGAGAATAACAGCTGTTATAGAATTTATTTGTTTGATGCTTGTCTCATTACTTGATATTGACACTTCATAAATTATATCTAGGAGACTGCCTAAAGACTCATTCTAGAAATCCTTCCAAATTTTTTTATATTTTATAAATGTGTGTTTATTCCAAACACAAAATCATACAGATAAGAACCTACATATCCTGTTCAAGTTCCTCATTTTTCAAGGCTAGAGTAGTTCTTCTAAGTATTTTAAGAAGCAAAACGTAAGTAAATGTTAACCTCTTTCTCTATCCCTTATGGTCAATAAGGTCATGCATTATTTTCTTTGTAGTCTGTGAACTGCAATTCAAATGTATAAAGTGACGAAAATGGTTAATGAATACTACAATATATTAAACAACAATGACCAAATATTTATTATGAAATATAAATGATTCGATTTTAAAATCCTCTTAATGGGTCAAGACAAATGGGAAAACAGACAATTTGAGTATTGCTTGTTTCCCACCCCTCCCCACTCCAAACACTACAAAGATAGGTAGTGATCTCAGCTTTGTTTGGACTCCTGTATGATTATGAGAGGATCATAAGGCACAAGCATGCTACACAATGTTTCTGGATTGCTAGATTCTTCCTTCAGGATTTCTACTGCCTGAATCCACAGGCTAAACTCAGAAAACTTTCCAGAAGCTGTCTTTTAAACTAACAAACTCTTCCCGAGTGTGTGTACTTGCCACCTTAACTACTGAATGCTTTCAGAAAATTTTCAAATCTATCTCCAATGTAGTTTCTATTTCCCTCTATTCCTTCTCGCATTGTTCAGATATAAGTCCCTCCACCAAATCCTGACTCAAATACCAGTGCTTTTTCCTTCAGCACGTTTGTCCTCGCTTCCTCATCAATTTGTCAAAATTAAACTTTTCCTTGATTTTCAAAAGCCTCTATAGCATTTCAGTCTAATAACTCTTTTAATCTTTCACTGCTTCTAACTAGTCTAGACAAGATTTAAATTTCTTCTCCCCACCCAAGACATACTTTACGTTGCTTATTTCCTTACTTTAAGCCTCATCACCAGTTGAGTTTCATGGCCAGCCACATCCATCGTTGTCCTTAATTATTTATTATCTTAAATGGTTACTTCTACTTTTTCAAACACATAAACTGTTGGAACACATAAAGGATAATTTCATATTTCTCAATTACTACCTTAGGAAATTTTCTTTAGTTCACTGAAATTATCTAGCTGTTTACTGTTCTGTTTTGTGGGCAAGGAAATGTATTATTTGCTCCACACCATGCCCTCTTAAAAAAAAAAAAGCCATTGTAGAGGAAAAAACTCAGACATTTCCTGTTCTTTCACAAAATTATGGAACCAGTCATATTTTGCCTTAGGAATCCAATTTTTAACCTGCCACTTTTAATAAATATTTCTATATTAGGAAGCAGGCAGCTGGAAGCAATTTAGAGAAATGGCACTTGACACACAGTTTTTTGCCTCTCTTTTTAGACTTCAAAAAATGACAGTATGGATCTCATTTCTAACTTGTGTCCAAATTGGCTACATCAATTTCTGTTGTCTCCTACAACTTTTGGAGTTTTTCTATAACTTAGAAATATTCTAAGCTAGACACAAAAAATCCAAGAATATAAAAAGGAAAGCTAATTTGTGTCACATGGCCATTTAGTTAACAGGGTTAAGAGAGAATGACTACATAAGGGAAGCAATAATGGTAATAATGAACTAAGTTAAACGACCTAGAGGAGCATTTATGAAACTATTATAAACAATATGACACTAAGGTATGCTTCTCTTGGGAGAACATCTGAGCTATCATACTCCTACCACCTTCCTTCCAAATGATACCAGAGACCCAGCAATAATGCACCAGTAGCTAATTTAATCAGAATTTATTTGACCAAAATAAGAGAACATCAAAATAACATCCGACAATATTTTATAATAGGTTTAACTGAGAATTCTATAGCTGGCTCCAGACCTATGAGAAAAGCAAATTACTTGGCAGTCTGGTCTGTGTGATATACAGCAGAGTTTCTGAAAATTCATTCACCATGAAAGTCTAAGAAATGCAACCATAATGCTAGTTATTCCATGAACCACCAATTTAAAAAGTTATACACAGACACACACATACATCTACACTCTAAATTAGAGAAACGGAATCTCTCTCTACGATTTAAAGCCTTCACAAAGAACACAATAATAGAACTAAGAAATACACTAAACTCAAACTGAGCTTGGTACCTGGTTAGTTAAACCACTTGACAGGCTATTTTAAGATACTTAAGAGATGTTGATGCCAACCTCCCAGACCCCCAAGACAAGAAATCATTGTTACTGGTTATAGATGGTTGCAACGTCTGACATTTTTCTAAACTGGCTGACATTAGTAAATCACAAGACACAGACGGGAGGTATCTTAACTTCAAGAGAAATAACAAGCATCACCACAACAGCCAGTCCAAGCCATCTTCACAGTCACATGTACAGTCTAGTTTCCAAGATCTGCCTTCTATCATACATGAAAGTTAGCTAAGCAACAAGGGAACCAAACGAAAGATCAAAGCTCAGCCGACATGTACTACATTCCAATAAAATGTGCTTGGATGATGTCTAATCATTGAAAACTGGATATTCTTAAAAATACACCATTTATAAAACAGTGGTATGCAAAGCCATATAACGGTGATTAAAAATATCAGCATTAAGTACAGAAGTAAGGATGAAAAGGCCCTCTCAGAGCACCTAGAGAAATAACATTGCATGCACACACACACACAGAGGTTAAGAGGAATTCAAGATAACACAGCCAGTACCAGTGAAGTCAGGGCTAGAACTCTAAATCCTCCAAAAACAGTCTGTGCTCTTACCTTGACACCACATATGACAACAATATCTTAGACAGAAACATCTCAGACACCACACTTTCCTTTGAGAATCATATTTTTCCTAAACAATATTCAGAGATCCCATAAAATGGAAATCAAGAGCTGGTCGACAGCAAATGTTTTCTTGAAAATGAAAAGAATTCCTCAAGGAATACATTTTAAAAATGGTTTTTTTGTACAAGGATCATAGGTAGATAGGACTCTAAATGTGACCTCTAATTTCCTTTCTCTCTCAAAAGCATAACATCTAGAAAAAAGTATCCTGTCCCTCAATACTCTATTACTTTGTCCTTTTTTTTCCCCCAGCAAATTACATGCCGAGCATGTAGTGATTAATACAATTTGCATCTGCCCTCCTTAGCATTTAAACATTAAAAATAGTTTGACAGACACTGGAAGCGGTTGACAGATTCTCGCTCACTGGTTTATTTTTCTTCCACCTTAGAATGAGTCCCTGCTATCTCGTTAGTAAATTTGTAACACTAAATGTATTATTTTGAATTACAACTTACTAAAAATACTGTAAACCACAATTCCCAAATTAAAATGAAATTTTCGCTAGGCTCCAAACTCCATTTGCTACATGGTCAAGAAACTTTTTCATTTTAAATCACTCTCCTACCCGCTGTCCCATCCACAGACTAGAAAATGCCGGACCTATCAATATGCTTGAAATTCTCCCTCAAAAGGCAAATTTAAGTTAAGATTTGACACTGCTTATCTTTTGAGACTTTTTCTCATTTTCCATCCTTAGCCTTTCAGTGATAGCTCTCATGGTGTTTCTTAGACTCTATTTTTATTCTTAAGACATTCTACTACTTCCATTTTACCCCTCTTAGACACTAAACTCCCTGAGGATATGGACACTTTGGTTTACTCATCTTTTAATTCCTAAAGTAAGTGCCTATACTGTGCCTAAGAAATGAGTAATTATTGGTGAAGATGAGCTGAGCCTCAGCAAATTAGGACCAATTTTGGTTGGGAGCAACATTCAAAGATTCTGAAATGCATTCTTCTGTTACCTATTCTGACATAAAGTCGCTTAAATAGCATAGAAATAAACAAACATAATATTTCACACATTTAACACTTATTTGTTAAGAAAACTGACTCACTGACACTGGGCAATAAAGTATGATGCGGGAAGTAGAACTGTTTGAAAATGCTGTCAGGTCACTCTGAGTGACCAGTCAAGGAGCTGGAATCACTCCTCCATCCCCTTCTTCCAAGAGGAGAGGGTGCAGCCACACTCAGCTCCAGACAGGACCATGGTTTCTTCCCTTAGCAGGGCAGACCCAACTTCCCATGGGTCCCAGGTCTCCACATGCTGGACAGATGAATTTCTCAGAGGACTGCAGGCATCCACACTATACTGTCTGGTTCCCAAGTAGTTTGTGTAACTTTCACTGATAAGGCTGGTCTACTACTTGTTCTATAATAAGAGACAATAAGATGGGACAGGATACCTTCACTGGAATGAAAATCTATGCTTTATATTGAGCTGATTGTCAAAACTCTGGCATCCCTCTGTGTGGAATAACGGGATGGAGAATTCATGCCTTACTTCTTGCTGATCCTGGCTTTTCACAATAAAATGTCCCCTTTTCCCAATAAAGCCTATTCCTTAATCCACGCAATGATAATGTGGAATGTGTCCTAAGCTCAAATGCATGACAAGTGCCAATCCAGAAAGATTTACCTGGCAAATCAAAAGGTCACTAAACTTTTCTTTGAGAAGTTGATAGAAGAGTAGTTAATTAGAGATGCCATCTGCAGACACCATGCTTGATGTTTTATATTTCATTTACTCATCACAACTTCCCTTTTGAGGTATTGCTTGCATCTTACAGGCGATGAAACTGACAATAAAATAAGCTAAACAATTATCTACCTAAAAGGGACAGAGACAGACTCTAAACACAGGCTCAAACTTCAAAATCTGTACTCTCAAACTTTGAAGCTTGTGCTCGTCTCAGGACTCCACAAATGTCACCAATTAAGCCAAACTCTAGAAACATTGTTTGTGGAAAGGTTTAGTCTAATTCCCAAATGCTGGAGCCTAAAACCTCCCCTCAGAGACAGACATACAGTTTCTACTTGAACAAATCCTTTGATACAGAATTCAATAAATTAAGAAAACATGTTGCATTGGAATATCTAATGCAACCTTTCCTGTATTTTTTTTTCTTTTGCTGAGGAAGATTAGCCCTGAGCTAACATCTGTGCCAATCTTCTTCTACTTTATATATGGGTCACTGCCACAGCATGGCTGAGGAGTGGTACAGATCCGCATCTGGGATCCTGCAAGCCCGGACCGTCAAAGCAGAATGTGCTGAACTTAACCACTACACTGTGAGGCCGGCCCCCTGTATATTTTTTAAAGAACAAATTACACCAATAGAAAACAATGAGGAAAATTACGCTTCTCACTAAAAAAATCATGTAGATTCCAAAATAAATAAACAATTAATGTTGGTCAAAATCCCAATCTAAATGCTTTTTCCACATTCCAGTGTTACTCTTGAGAAGTCTTTGGGGTACTAAAAGCAAAGACAAACTGTATTTTCCTATGTCACTCTAGGAAAAAGAAAATAGTAATTATACAGATAGAGATAAATTAAAGTTGGAAGAAAAATTAGAAAGGTAATAAGAGTTCTGTGACAAGATTCAGGGAAAACTACAGGACAAAACAGACAGTATATACAGAACAAAATAGACAGGGGAAAGGACAACCGTGCAGAGTTGAGAGACAATCTGAAAACAAAATCACAAGAAATGAAGGAATAGGGCATAAGAGAAGCTCTAGGAAAACAAATTGCTCTCATTATTAGTGATGTGTTGCAAAAACATTGCACCGTACCGCCAAATCATTTTTCCCCCTAATAGACACCCAAAAAAACTATCAACTCTAAATCAGGAAAATAAAATGATTAAACCAACAACAGAAGACTTTGAGAATTTCTTAACCAGCTACAGACAGGATGCATAATAACTGCCATCCATCTCCCAAATATTTTCTCCATTACAATAAAGAATGTCTGAGATATAAGATGAGAAGTGGTAAATCCAAAAGAAAAAAGTATACTGGAACATGAAATGAATCTTTGGGACTCAGTGTGGTCATCTCCAAGTTGGTATGCTTTCACTGACCAATACTATTTGCAACATATGCTAGACTGTTTCTTCTGAAAACACTTCCATTATTTAAACCATATAATAATATGAAGGATTTGGCTGAATCATTAATAAATGAAAGCATTAAATAACATAATGACGATCCTGAAAAAATATTTACAAACTAATTTTGAACACGTTCAACTTCAACAAAATCAAGAAAACAGGTTGAACTGATAGGAATTTTCTCTATTAAAATGCAATTAATTTCCCACTAGTGTATTAAGATTTCTGCAGTTACAATATTATGAAACTCGCCGATAATTTGCCTCATTAATTCTGATTATAAGATGCTGGTCTAAAAAAGACCACAAACTATCCCAGTTGACTTGATCAAAGTAGTGTTATTATCAGCTAATTGAGCACCTCCAGGAAGCCTCGTTCAACTAAAGGCATATAACCTGGCTAATTTTCAGCTTGCTTTGGAATGAGCTCTCCATTTTAGGAATAATGAATAAACTGTCTCTCACTGCTCTGTCAGAGAGCTGCATCTCGATAATCATGTTAAGCTCTACCTTACTCAAAGAAGCATGCATGCATACTGGTGGGGGGAATAAAGAGATGGAGGAAATATGAATGTGTGTATCCTACCAGTCAGTTGTCAGACAGCTGCCTTCCCTGAGCTTCATGATGGCATCATCTCTCCAGTTTCCTTTAAAAATGGGTGTTAAACATTGCCATATAAAATTTATGTCTTATAGAACAGTTAAAATGCAAGGAAAAGCTGTGCTTCTCTGGAGTAGAAGCATTTTTCCCCCTACAGAAAAAGTGTTCTTTTCGTTTTGGCAGTTAAGACCTCAGAGCCAAACTCCTGATCCATATTTAATAAGCATGTAAAATCTTGCATGACCTGCATATTAAATTTTCTCATTCGTCATTTCTATTCTATCTGTATTTTGCATGCCTGATGTTTTCTGTTTTATTACGTTTATAAGTATTTTTTAAGCTCCTTCAAATTCCTTGTGGTATTAGAAAGGATAAAATAAAATTTAAAAGAATCAAGGAAGCTCTGTCACTTGTTCAACAAACACTGGATATCTACATACTCCAAGTCCTATCCCAGGTGCTTAGGATACAGTGCAGCTTGCATTCTAGTAGGGAAACACACACACTGAATACGTCAAGGAGCTTTAAGTGCTAGAAACAAATAAAGGCAGAGTAAGGGACTAGGAAGTGACTGGGTGGAATGGAGAAATTACAGATAGTTATATAAGGCCTCTCTGAAGAGGGGACATTTGAGCAGAGATCTAAACGATGTGAAAGAGGAAGTCATCAATGATCTAGACAAGAGTTCCAGGTAGAGGAAACAGTAAGCACCAAAGGCCCACAAGTGGAAATGCGTTTGCTGTTTTCAAGAAACAAAAAATTCAGAGTGACTAGACAAGAGGGAGCAAGGTGAAGGGTGGCAAACATAGGAAGACTCTGGATCATGTAAGGCCTTGTAAGACATGGTAAGGAGTTTGATTTTACACTGAATATGATAAAACGAATAAAGTTTTGAACAAGAAACATGACATGATCTGGTTTACTTTTTTTTTTTTCCAGTCTTGCTGTGAGGATACTAAATTGTATAAGACTAAGGAGAAAAAAAAAACAGGAAAATCAATTAGAAAGTTAATCTTTTGCTCTACATGCAAGATGATATGTGGTTTGAGTCAGAGCAGTAAATGAAGAACACAGTATAGAGTCTGGATATATTTTGAAGGAAAAGTAACAAGACTTGCCAGAAGAGGAGATGTGGGAGGTAAAACAGGATTCATAGATAACTCCTAGGTTCTTAGACTGAGTGACTGGTGCTAAATATCCAAGAGATATTAAGTAACTAGTTAAAAGGAGTTTAAGGGAAGCAGAAGGGGTTCAGGACATATATTTGGTTTCATTGACAAATCCAATGTCTAGGTTTGCCTAGGGAACATATGTAGATAGAGACTAGTTTAAGGCAGAGCCTTGGGGCATGCCCTCATTTAAAGATGGGGAAAGAAAGAGGAACCAGGAAAGAAAACGATGAGGGAACAACTTGTTAAGGTAGGAGCAAAACCAGGAAAGCGTGGTGTGCCAGAAGCCAAGTGAAGAAGGCATTCCAAGAAGGAACATTTTTCAAAGAGAAAATGTTGCTGAGATTTTGCTTAAGATGAGGAATAATAGCTGATTTCTGAATTTGGCAAAACTTTGCTCACCTGAGCAAGAGAATTTTCAATAGAGTGGTAGGGACAGAAATCTGACCAGAATACGAGATAAGGTAGTGAAAACAGTAAGTATCGATTGCTCTTTAAGGAATTCCCTACCTCATTCCTTGACTTTCAAACGGTGAAGGTCCAGAATTCAATTTAGTGTTATGGGAACTGGAATTCAGCTACATAAATGAGTTACTTTTTTTACATGCTAGATCAAAATACCTAGTCACCAATTTTTACATTTCCAAGAAAATAATTAAGGATTATAAATAAAGAATCCTCATTACATCATTGCATTTATTAGGTGAAAGTCAGAAGGAAACAAAAAGCATTATAAGGGTCACAAGAGGAAAACGTGTTATATATGCATTCACACAATGGGACATAATATAGCTATTAAATTATGGCATCATAGAAGCTTATTTACTGACATGGAAATTTCTCCCAATATTAGTTTTTTTGGTTATAAATCAGAACATAATACCATATCTGCTCTGTAACTTTAAATGTATTGGGGGAGGAGGAGTATGTGTATGAGCACATATACAGGGGGAAAAAAAAGCCAGAAGTACACAAACCAAAAGGGTAACAGTGGTTCTATTAAAGTATATGATAGGATTATGTTTCTTTTAATTTTGTTACATATTTATTTCCCAAATTTTTAGAAGAGCAAATGACTAGCAGAAATTTCTAATCATTCTAACATAAGGTTTATTTGCTGAGAAAAACGTTAAAATAAAAAACAAAATTCCTACTTATCTTTCTAGATGGGCTCTAATGTTACTTAAGGTCTTTCCAGATTCCCCTTTTCTCCGTCATTCCCATAGGCAAGTTGAGTTGCTCTTTTCTATGCTCCCAGAGACTACAATATAACTGCCAGTTTGTCTGAATTTATAACTCACCAGATTATTAAATCAATGCTACTAAACTTAGTAAATTGTGGACATTCGGTAAATATTAGCTGGTTTCATTTATTCATATAACTTATAGCTGTATTGCAAACTTGTTTTCCTAATGAGTATTAACGTAAAAAAATCATTTTTCTTTAAAACTGATGTTTTCTTTTAAATTGATGTTTTAAACTGATTCAAAAATTTATGAGAGATATTTTGTACTGTGGAAAAGTTCAAGATTTTATGATTCAGAAAATCTCTGATGCTATATTAGTATTTTTACAAAGCATTTTATATTTTGATTGTGTTCAGTGTCATATGGTAATTTATGATGCATGCAGAAAAAGTGCAGACCATGGTGTGATGATTTGTCATCCCAAACTGATGGAGATGAGAACTGAAAATGAATTACTGAAACCTGGGGCTTATTAAAGCTGTAAGGATATTAAGATAATAGTCACATCTGATTTAGGATCTAAATAAATGAAATCAACATTTCATAAATTTTCTTAATTAAAAATGAACAAATGACATGTTTACTAATAGGGACTGATATTCAAAGTAAAGGAAAACTTCACCTTCTAGATTAGCCCTCAAATAGCAATGCTTATATAAACAAACAAAAATTAGACAAGGCCATGTTTCATTCACAATCAAAGATAAAGATACCACTTCTTATTCTATCTCTATCCCACCTGAGTAGCTAGAGTAATGTAACCTTTATGGTATATTTATTATTCTATACTTCCTGATGAAGATTTCAAGGAAAGATAATTCATGTCAACAGTCTAGAAGAGGAAGAGTAATGGAGCAGATTTTATTAAACTTGTGTGAAATAATCTAAAGAACATGGGTTTTTATTACAGCATTGAGGGAAAGGTAACTTTTTTTTTTTTTTTTGCTGAGGAAGATCTACCCTGAGCTAAGACCTGTTGCCAATCTTGATCTTTTTGCTAGAGGAAGATTTACCTTAAGCTAACATTTGTGCCAATCTTCCTCTATTTTGTATGTGAGTCGCTGCCACAGCATGGCTGCCAACAAGTGGTGTAGGTCCGTGCTTGGGAACCGAACCCAAGCCTCTGAACTTAACCACTAGGCCACAGGACCAGACCCTGAGAGATACCTAATTAACAAAGAATTTCAAGAGTAGAAATGTATTAAAAAGTTATTTTAAAGACAAATACTAAATTCTAAAATTCTAAATAAAATGGACTTTAATTAATTTTCCAAGCATGCTATTGTTTCATTTTAAATCCAGTCTGTTTCTAAGAAAATAAATTACATTAAATTTTGTAATTTTAAAGTGAAATGTAACAAGCTTACTCCTTTTGACCTGATCTTCATGCTATGATGGAGGGAATGATAATTCAGTTTACTATCATTAAGATTCAAGTTAATAAGGAAAAGGAACAAAGTTAACTGAACCCAAAGAAATTTCATTATTCAGAGTCACTTGATTGATGGTCCCAATTTTACAACCAGGAAAGCAATTAAGCCCATTTTACAGAAGGACATCCAGATCTCCTGAACATTCTAAACACTAAATGTCCATTTCCAAGGAAGCTTTTGAATCATTAATAGCACTCATTCATTTTAAGAATCTAGTTCACCCAAAAATAATAGTAAGCTTCCATCTTGCTTACCTTGCCTACTATTTTACTTTAAACTACCTCCCAGAATCATGCTAAGGGAAACTTACATAAATTCATCTGATGATTAAATCACAGAACTTCCTAATATCAAATTGGAAGGTTTTGCCTACTAAATCTGGTAAGGTGGGCAGAGCATGAAAAGATAACAATATAAGTGTTCTGTTATTCATAAAGTTAAGAGCTAGTTTGTTTTAATACTAGTGTTGTATTTTTAAAAATCACCAAAATAAAAGATAACCTCCAGATACAATGAAGAAAACACTGGGATAAAAAGAAGGTGTCTATTCAGCAATGGTTTGCTAATTTTTGATTGTTAATAAACATGGATTGGGGTAAGAGAGTAACTCTAGAAGACCTATACACAAACTTAATTATAAAAACTTGTTGTGCAACCCAGGCTAGACCCAGGCTAGACCCAGCTTGCATGAGTGTGTTAAAAGGGTACAAATTTGCTATAGTTAAGTCTAACTAATTAAGAAAGAGATGAAAATTGACTCAAAAGACTTGCTTCATTAATGAGTCCGTATAACAAAGATTAAGCATACAAGTTTTGGAACTATTTATTACTATGTCCAAATCCTAACTCTATCATTTACTAGCTCAAGGTTTTTTAAGGTCTCAATCTTCAATTTCGTCTTCTGTATAATAGGAAAGATAATACATTTTCAATAGGGCTATTTTAAGGATGAATTAGAAAATATAAATGAAGTGCTTAGTAAACTGCCTACCACCGTAAATGGTTCCTATCTTGTTGCTGTCACAATCACCAGGCCACGAACAAAGCAGAATGTACCAGAGACGTAAGAGCAGCAGAGACCAGCAGAGGAAGGGAGTGGGTCCCAGAAGGTTTATCCTCACTCATCTAGTCTACTAACCGCACAAGCCATCAACCACTTCTCTTCACAGATGTGTCCTTCTACTCTGGTACTCCTACCTCTACTCTACCATCCTAGTGAGAGCAGCATCTAGCATTAACTATCTAACGATTGACTGTTACACTTTCTACTTCACTTTGGTGGCCTGCCACTTTATACTCTCTCCTATACACTATTGCAGAACTGACCCCTAGTTTAAATGTTAGTTCCCTTGAACAGAAAGTCAACTACCACACGTTTGGTGCAAAATAAAACAGACACAAGCATGGAAAATAAATCTCTACTAACAATCATGAGTATTATTCAAGAAAAGAGAAAATAATTTATATCTAATGTTAACTTAAGACACATTAACAGGTAATTTTTATTTTTATAGAAGCCTGGTTTGTTCAGTACTTGTAGTCAAAAGATGAACACAAATATCAAAAGATCGGCTAAAAGTTGTTCAACCTTTCGAACCATCATCTAATCTAAGCATAAGAGAAAATTATAAATCACTATTCATTCACTGCCAAATTAGGAAAGGTGGTTTTAAATGTGTAATATTTGGAGATTTTCAGTTCTGGCAACATGGTAAAACCTCTCACACTAAAATATCTAGAAACACATAGAATACAACCAAATAGCATTTCAATAATGAAATATATTGCTAATTCAGCAAGAAAGAATCCCAAGTCAGAAAAGGAAAAGGAAACTGGGAGTCCCAAAGTGTGCTACCGACCCAGAGACCTACTATAAATGCTATGGGATTGAGTACTATGTTCACACCTGGGTAGAAGAGACACAGGAAATTAGAACAATTAATCCTCTATGTAATACTCAAAGGGCCATATCCCCTGTGAAAGAAGAACCAGAAAAAATATGCCTAATGGCCCAAAAAGACAAGAAATTCAATTCAGGCAGTGACCTCTAGATGAAAGAAAGAGGGTAAGGGGAAGGAGAAGAGTAAAAAAATCCCAGAATAACATTTTAAAAACCCAAGGTGGAGAGGTGATGTTGGCATCATGACAGAGTGAGCTCTCCCTGTAAACTCTCCCCTGTAAGATACAATAAAAAGAACATTCATATTCCAACAGAGGACATCCACAAAATACAAAAGACGTCTGAGAGACCCACACAGCAATACAGAGAGTAGGGAGGTGCTGGAGCCTCACCTTTAACCAGAGGAAGTCGAACAAGTAGCAGCAGGTGCAAGTGGTGATCAAATATGACCACACTGCAAAAGCACAAATCCACGCTGTCTAGCAGTGTGAAAAAAGATATTAACTCACCACATTAGAGGGAAAATGACAAGTACCCAGAAATCAATCCTGAAGGCATAGAAATCTATAACTGAAATGACAGGATTCAAAATAGCTATCATAAAAAAACTAAACGACTTAAAAGAAAATGCAGATAGTTCAACAAATTCAAGAGCTACTTCAGAAAAGAGGTTAAAACGATAAAGAACCAATGAGAAAGATTGGAGATGAAAAAAACAATGGATGAGATAAAGAATACGGATTTGCCAAACAATAGAGCTGATATGACGGAAGAATGAATTAGCAATAGTGAGGATAGAAATATAGAAATGCTTCAGATGGAGGAAGAGAGAAAAGTAAGATAAAAAAGAACTGAAGAAATTCTCTGAGAAATATCCGACACAATTAGGAAATGCAACATATGGATTTATAGGTATTCCAGAGGGAGAAGAGAAGGAGAACGGATCTGCAATCTTTTTCAAAGAAATAATAGCTTCCAAAACCTGGGGATAGAGCTGGAAATAAAATGAAAGAAGCCATGACATCTGCTAACTATATCTATGTAAAAAGATCTACTCCAAGGCATGTAGTAGTGAAGCTTGCACAGGTCAGTGACAGAGGAAAAAATAATAAGGGCACCAATGCAGAAGAAAATAATTTACAAAGGAACCACTATCAGGCTTTCAGCAGATTTCTCAGCAGAAACATCACAGGCTAGGAGAGACTGGAAGGAGACATGCAAATCTCTGCAAGACAAAAACTTTCAGCCAAAAATACTCTATCCAGTGAAAATATCCTTGAGATATGATCAAGAAACAAAAACTTTCCCAGATAAACAAAAGCTAAGGGAGTTCACTGCCAGAAGACATCACCTACAAGAAATCCTCAAGGTCCTCATACCTGGGGGGAAAAAAAAGAAGAAAGAGATTAAAGACCCTCAATAAGGAGATAATAGGTAGACAGAATCAGAAAATTGTAGCTATCCATGAGAACAGGCTGGCAAATACACTGTATAACGTTAAAGACAAAGGGAAGAAAACATCAAAAATAAATACAATGGTGTCATTTTAACCGCAAAGTCACAACACAAGATGGAGTAGGATGTAAGAAAAACAACTAAGGAGGGGAAGAGGACAGGGAGGGAAGCAGCTTTGTCTAAGGAAATAAGAGTTTATCAGAAAATATATTACCTCATCTATGAGATTTTTCAAACAAATCTCAGGGTACCACGAAACAAATAAGGAGAACAGGGACTAAAATAATAAATGAGGAGAAAACTAAGAAAATCAGCAAAGAGGGGCCGGGTCCGTGGCTGAGTGGTTAAGTTTGCACGCTCCGCTGCAGCGGCCCAGGGTTCGGATCCTGGGCGCAGACATGGCAGCGCTCCTCAGGCCACGGTGAGGTGGCGTCCCACATCCCACAACTGGAATGACCTGCAACTAAGATATACAACCATGTACAGGGGGAGGTTTGGGGAGATAAAGCAGAAAAAAGAAAAAAAGATTGGCAACAGTTGTTAGCCCAGGTGCCAATCTTAAAAAAAAAAGGAAGATTGGCAACAGTTGTTAGCCCAGGTGCCAATCTTTAAAAAAAAAGAAAAGAAAAGAAAATCAGCAAAGAAAACTACCTAATTGATTGGCAGTCTGAAACACAAGAGACAAGAAACAAAGGAAATGCAAAAGAACGGAAAACGAGCAATAAAATGGCAGCATTAAGTCCTCATGTATCAATAAGCACTCTAAATGTAAATAGATCAAATTCTCCAATTAAAAGACAGAGAGGTGGGATGGATTAAGAAACAAGACACAACAATATGCTGCCTCCAGCAAACACATCTCAGCTCCAAGGACAAACACAGGCTCAGAGTGAAGAGATGGAAGATGATACTCCAAGCTAATGGCAAACAAAAGAAAGCAGGTGTTGCCATACCTATATCAGACAAAATAGACTCCAAGACAAAATGGGTAAAGAGAGACAAAGACAGGTGGAACATAATGATCAAATGGACACTCCACCAAGAAAACACTTATAAATATCTATACACCCAACACAGGAGCACCAAAGTACATAAAGCAACTCTTAATAAATATAAAAGGAGATATTAACACCACCACAATAATAGTAAGGGACCTCAACACTCCACTCACATCAATGGACAGATCATCCAGGCAGAAAGTCAACAAGGAAATAGTGGGAATTAAAAAAAAAACTAGACCAGATGGACTTAATAGATACATATAGAACACTCCATCCAAAAGCAGCAGAATACATTTTCTTCTGAAGTGTGCATGGAACTTTCTCAAGGATAGACCATATGTTGGGAAACAAGGCAAGCCTTAATAGATTTAAGCAGACTGAAATCATATCAAGCACCTTTTCCAACCATAACGCTAGGAAACTAGAAATCAACTACAAGAAAGAAGCTGTGAAAGTGACAAACAGGTGGAGACTAAACAACATGCTACTGAACAACAATGGATCATTGAAGAAATTAAAGCAGAAATCAAAAACTATCTGGAGACAAATGAAAATGAAAACATACCAACTCAAATGGGAGGTAGCAAAAGTGGTCCTAAGAGGGAAATTCATCGCAATACAGACTCACCTTCACAAACAAGAAAAATCCCAAATAAGCAATCTCAAACTACACCCAACAGAATTAGAAAAAGAAGAACAAACAAAGCCCAAAGACAGCAGAAGGAGGGCAATAATAAAAATCAGAGCAGAAATAAATGAAATAGAAACAAAAAAGACAGTAGAAAGGATCAACGAAACAAAGAGCTGGTTCTTTGAGAAAATAAACAAGACTGAAAAACCCTTAGCCAGACTCACAAAGAAAAAAGAGAGAAAGCTCAAATAAATAAAATTAGAAATAAAAGAGGAGAAATTGCAATAGCTACCACAGAGAATACTATGAAAAACTATACGCCAATAAATTGGACAATCTAGAAGAAATGGATAAATTCTTGGACTCTTACAGCCTCCCAAAGCTGAAGAAGAAACAGATAATCTGAATAGACCAATCACAAGTAAAAAGATTGAAATGGTAATCAAAAACCTCCCAAAACATAAAAGTCTAGGACTAGATGGCTTCCCTGGAGAATTCTACCAAACAGTCAAAGACGACTTAATATCTATCCTTCTCAAACTACTCCAAAAAGCTGAGGAACATGGAACACTTCCTAACACAGTCTACAATGCCAACATCCCCCTGATACCAAAGCCTGACAAGGACAAAAAAGGAAAACTACAGGCCAATATTGCTGATGAACATAGATCCAAAAATCCTCAGTAAAATAATGGCAATTCAAGTACAGCAATACATCAAAAGATCACACACCATGATCAACTTGGATTTATACCAGGGACACAGGGATGGTTCAACATCTGCAAGTCAATCAATGTAATACACCACATTAACAAAAGAAGGAATAAAAACCACAAGATCATCTCAACAGATGAAGAGAAAGCATTTAACAAGATCCAGCATCCATTTATGACAAAAACTCTTAACAAAATGGGGACAGAAGGAAAGTACCTCAACATAGGAAAGGCAATATATGACAAATTCACATCATCACACTCAATGGGGAAAAACTGAACACCATCCCTCTGAGAACAGGAACAAGATAAGGGTGCCTACTCTCCACTCTTATTCAATGTAGTACTAAAGGTTTTGGTTAGAGCAATTAGGCAAGAAAAAGGAATCCAAATAGGAAAGGAAGAGGTGAAATTCTCACTGCTTGAAGATGATGCGATTTTATATATAGAAAATCCTAAAGATTCCATTGGAAAACTATTATAATCAACAACTACAGTAAAGTTGCAGGATACAAAATCAACTTACGAAAGTCAGTTGCATTCCTATATTCTAATAATGAATGAACAGAACGAGAACTCCAGAATTCAATTCCATTTAAAATCTCAACAGCAAGAATAAAATATCTAGGAATAAATTTAACCAAGGAAGTGAAAGACCTAAACAATGAAAACTAGAAGACATTACGGAAAGAAATTGATGATGACATAAAGAAATGGAAAGATATTCCATACACATGGATCAGAAGAATAAACGTAGTTAAAATTTCCATACTACCCAAAGCAATCTACAGATTCACCGCTATCCCAATCAGAATCCCAATGACATTCTTCATGGAAATAGAACAAAGGATCCTAAAATTCATATGGGGCAACAAAAGATCCTGAATAGCTAAAGCAATCCTCAGAAAAAAGAACAACACTGGAGGCATCACAATCCCTGGCTTCAAAATATACTACAAAGCCATAGTAACCAAAACAGAATGGTACTGGTACAAAAACAGGCACACAGATCAATGGAACAGAACTGAGAGCCCAGAAATAAAACCACACATCTACGGACAGCTAATCTTCGACACACGTGCTGAGAACATACAAGGGAGAGAGGAAAGTCTCTTCAATCAATGGTGTTGGGAAAACTGGACAGCCACATGCAAAAGAATGAAAGTAGACCACTGTCTTTTGCCATACACAAAAATATACTCAAAATGGATCAAAGACTTGAACGTAAGACTTGAAACTATAAAACTTTTAGAAGAAAATATAGGGAGTACACTCTTTGATTTGGTCTTAAAGGGATCTTTCTGAATACCATGTCTTCTCAGACAAGGGAAACAAAAGAAAAAATAAACAATTGGGACTTCATAAGACTAAAGAGCTTCTGCAAGGCAAAGGAAACCAGGATCAAAACAAAAAGATAACCAACTGGGAGAAAATATTTGCAAATCATATATCCAACAAGGTAAGGGGTTAATCTCCATAACATACAAAGAGCTCACAGAACTGAACAAAAAAACATAAATCCGATCAAATACTGCACAGAGGATATGAACAGACATTTTTCCAAAGAAGATATATGGATGGCCAATAGGCACCTGAAAAGATGTTCAACATCACTAATCATCAGGGAAATACAAATCAAAACTATACTAAGATATGGCCTTATACCCGTTAAAATGGCTACAATCACCAACACAAAAAATAACAAACGTGGAGAGGTTGTGGAGAAAAGGGAACCCTCATACACTGCTGGTGGAATGCAAACTGGTGCAGCCACTATGGAAAACAGTATGGAGATTTCTCAAAATACTAAAAAATAGAATTACCAGATGACCCAGCCAACCCGCTACTGGGCCTTTATTCAAAGAACTTGAAACCAACCATTTAAAGAGACTTATGCACTCCTATGTTCACTGCAGCATTATTCACAATAGCCAAGATGTGGAAGCAACTCAAGTGTCCACCGACTGATGACTGGATAAAGAAGATGTGGTATGTATATAACAATGGAATAATGCTCAGCCATAAAAAAGACAAAATCATCCCATTTGCAACAACATGGATGAACCTTGAGGGTATTATGTTAAGCGAAATAAGCCAGAAAGAAAAAGACAAACACCATATGATTTCACTCATACGTGGAAGATAAACAAACACACAAACAAAGAGAACAACACGTCAGTAGTTACCAGGGGGAAAGGGGATGGGGGCTGGGCACAAAGGATGAAGGGGAGCACCTATATGGTGACAGACAAATAATAACATAGAACTGAAATTTCACAATCTTGTAAGCTATTATGACCTCAATAAAACAAATGAACAAACAAAAAACCCAAGGTGGACTGCTCAGAAGTCTCTACGTTAAGAAATAAACATAAAAATAGTTTATGCTTAAATTAAGAATTTCAGGAAATTCTGAAGAAGAGTAAGTGATGAGTAGCTCTATGAAATATTTCAACATACTATCAAGGATTACATATATCCCAATGGAATGGAACAAAAAGTCCAAAAATAAGCCCAAAATATGTAAAGGTTTTCATATAGGATAAAGGTGGCAAATTAGATCAGTGCAAAAGATTGACTTAATAAACAGTGTTGGAACAATTGGGTTGCTGTCTAGAAAAATATAAAGTTTTTATTGCTGTTTTCATACTCCACAGCTTACAAAAGAATAAATTCCAAGTGGATCAAAAACTTCCATGCACAAGATTAAACTGTAAAAGTACCTGAATAAACCCTGGGAGAATTCTTTTATAATCTCAGAGAGTGAAGTTTCTTTTCAACTTTGACATGAAACCAGAAGACAGAAAACACAAACTGGCAAATTGAATTATATAAAAAATTTTCAAACATGATCCAAAGTCAGTAAAACAAAAGACAATCTGGAAAACAAAAACAAATCAGGAATAAAAAAAGAAAACTACTTGCAATTCATCAGATCAGAAGCAAAGATCAAATTTTCCCAAAATATAGAGGTAATACAATGAGTAAGGAAAAAGATCAATAGCCCAATAGGGCAAAAGATATGGACAGATCCCAGAACAGGCAATACAATGGCTCACTCATATTATGAGAAATGTAAATGAAAACTTCACAGAGATACCATTACCCTCCTATGTAACCGGCAAAGACAAAATATTTGAAAAGATGCTACACTGGGAGAAAAAATACGTATTTTGAACAGAAATGTGAAATAGCACAATTTACAACATCAAAATTTTAAATTTATAGACCCCTTTGATTTAGGAATTTCACTTTTAGGAATTTATTCTATAACTTTTTTTTTTTGGAAGAGAAAACATACTCAAGTATTTTCAATATCAGTAAGAAAGAAAATACATATGGTTATGGCAGATTGTTTTAAAAAAACATACCATTATACATTGTACACCAATTTAAGAACAACTTGAGAAATCTGTTCATGATCAGAGTAAGTGTTCATGGCATTTTTTATAATTGTCTTTTTATTATTACAGAAATCTTCATTTTATATCTTTTCACACATGCTAGCTATAATCCATTTAGTCAACAGTTACTGAAGAACATATACAAGTAGATAAATGGTGGTAATACCTAAGAAGTGCAAAAAGGCAACTCAGTGTTGACTACTATAACATAAATGTAGTGCCCAGCCCTGTGGCTGAGTGGTTAAAGTTCCGCGCACTCCACTTTGGCAGCCTGGATTCACGGTCGTGAACCTACTCCACTCACTAGCCATGCTGTGGAGGTGTCCCATGTACAAAAAGAGAGAGAAAGATTGGCACAGAGGTAGCTCAGGGCTAACCTTCCTCAAGCAAAAAGAAAAAGAGGAGGATTGGCAGTGGATGTTAACTCACAGAAAAATCTTCCTCATACTTATAAATCAATGCAGGTAACAAGTTGACATTTCTATTTGATCAGAAATCTAAAGTATTACATTCTCCTTCAAGAGAAATAATGAAAGAGAAACAATGCAAAAAAAGAATATTCAGAAAGTTTACTTTTGAAAGCAAAAGTCATTTGAAAACAAAGATGGCTACTTAATGGGCTACATATAATATCAAACACAGCATCAGTATGACAAAAAGTAATCTTATTTCAAAAGCACAGTATCAGTGTCTTAATAATTTGCTTAACAACCCTAACAAGTAACTGGGGGTTTTGTTAATGTCTTATTTATTGCCTTTGTTGAGCTTGAATTTAGTCCACTGTTCCCGTTTTTTTTTTTTTAGAGATGTGATCCACATCAGTTGATTCTAAACAACAAAAGTTAGCATCACTCTCAACACTATCTCTACTTCTCAGTCTCTCCCCTTCCCTCTCTCCCTCACACACCAGCCCTCCAAAACAAATTTATAAGTCATCTATAAATACAATTGGGTACAGCACCTCCTACTCTTCTCCACACAGGGTTTCATCACTGCTCTCATGAATCATGTTATAAAACAAGGTCAAATAATCCCAAATTTTTCAAAAACCTATGCATTCAAAAGGAAGACTGTGAAAAGCAATCATCTCTACTCTCTTTCCTGGGGTCCTGAGTTTAGGCTAGTAAAATTCTCAAGTTCCATTGTATTACAAGTAGAACAGATGTTTATTAATTAAAAAGGAAAACAAATCACCAGTCATAACCAATCACCCCCTCCTCCGTGCCCATATCAGGTTGTTCATAACCTATTTTAATACTTGTTATAGCATCCTATACCCTGTAGTTAAAACATCCATCTATTCAGATACAGTTTGACCGTATTCAACTCTTATTCCCAGACTACTGCGTGGCACATGGAGAACACCAATAAACATTTATGAATGACCTATGGAAAAATGTATTTGGGGCTGCAGAAAACTTCTCAAATAGTAACCTTTCATAAAAGCCTACCAATATTGTTGATGTTAGTTTTTTTAAAATTTTACTACTTTTTAAAAGTTACATTATTTGTATATTAACCCAATTTTTTTTTTTTAAAGATTGGCACCTGAGCTAACAACTATTGCCAATCTTCTTTTTTTTTCCTGCTTTTTTCTCCCCAAATCCCCCAGTACATAGTTGTATATTTTAGTTGTGGGTCCTTCTAGTTGCAGCATGTGGGATGCCGCCTCAACGTGGCCTAATGAGCGGTGCCATGTCCGCACCCAGGATCCAAACCCTGGGCCACCAAAGTGGAGCGTGGGAACCTAACCACTCAGCCAGGGGGCCGGCCCCTCTTAGATATCAGTTACCAAAAGTGTAGAACAGATAAATGCAAAGGAATTCACTAATTCATTTTTTGGATGCCTACTATGTACGCCAAGCACCATGCCAGACACTGCTACATACGAACTACTAACCAGTGGCTAACACTGTGGAGGAAACCTACACTAGAATGTGAGCTCTGTGAGGGCAGGGACTGGGTCACATCTGTACCTCCAGCCCTTTGGCATTGCCTGGTGCATGCAGTTAACTACTGAATGACTTAAGCAAATTGGGAGACAGCTCCTCCAGACTCTGTTCCTCGATTCCTACCGTACCTTTATTGGTACTCACTGCTATCCTTTATTTCCTTCCTTCCTTTCCCTTTCTTATCCAAGGCCTATTCCACTGAAATCTGGAAGGGTTTCACACTTGCACACTTCACACCTAGATTTAGGTCAGGTAATAGAAGTCCATGTTCTTAAAAAAGTTCAAGTACAATCTAAAACAAAGCTACTTAAATTTTTCCTGCCTAAATAAGATCTAAGAGGATTTTTTAAAATTATGAATCCACTGAAATAGAATATTAAAATGAAGCACAGCTTCCTCACAGCAAAATTACTCTGGCTTAGAGCCCCAATAAGTTCCTAGGGTTTTCTTCCTGGCTGTGTAATACATACAATGAGATCATCAGATGATATGAAGATGCCTTTTACTCAAAGTGAAGCAAGAGCTATATTATCCTTTACAGAAATGACCAAATAATGTAACAATAAAACTCCAAGTAGAATATCACAAAATTTGGCAGGGGGGCCTGGAGTGATAAAAGAACCTCAAAGACCAACGTCTTTCTGGGTACTTAAAACCACTCTCATCAAGCTGCCCAAACTATGCCTAAACATCTCAAACCTGGATGTTGTTCTAATATACACAAATGCACACAATAAAAGCTTGTGTCACATATCTCAAAAAACATTCATTATGCATTTTTTTACTTAGAAGTTAAATTACACAGGTAGTCTACATACTACATTCTCAAAGTGTTCATTCTTATCCACCAACACATGGCTTCCAACAACATCTGCTAGAAAAAAATGTGAAGCAATATGCACATTCCTATCATTGAAGCATTTCTCTTATCACTATTCTCTTTCTCCTTCCCATTGTAACTAAGCTTTTTAAAATATAGTCTTCCCTCTCACTCACTCAAAGTAATTAAGCCTCTTATCCTTACCACTCTACTAAAATAGCCTTGAAAACGGTCATCAGGATCTTTCCAATTGCAATTCTTTTCTTACTCAACTTACTATGGCACGACACTGTGCCTCAAAGATTCATCCACTGGGTTTTCAAGAAATGACACTTTCCTAACTTGCTTTTTACCTTACTAATAACTGCGTCTTTATCCCTTCTCTTTCATATCCATTCCTTCCCCCCACCCCAAATCTAGTACTTCAGAAGGTACCATTTCCAGCCTTCACAGCCTACATTCTTTTCTTTTGGAAGATCTTATCTTTTTATATGGCCTCACCTACTACCTACACACAGATGACCCTCAAATCCCAAACACTCTCTTGTGTTCAAGACCCCTAAGTCCAGCTGCCTACCAGATATTTTCACCTAGATGCCTGAAAGTTATACCAGTCTTGCCATGTACAAAACAAAATCCATTATCTTCTCCCACAAATTACCCATTAGGATTACTTCCGATCACTACCCAGTAATTAAAGTCAGAAACTTAAGTCATTTTTTCCTCCTCTCTCTCACCCTACTTTTATTCAGATATTTATTAAATATCTACTACATGTGAGGGATTGTCAATAACATCTAGTCAATTATCTTTATTTCTCAAACCTTCCCCCATAACATCCCCACCATCACAGTCTCAAGTCAATCCTTAACACCAATATAAAAAAAATTACTACAATAGTTCCTAAACTGATTTCTCTGCTTTCTCCTTTATGAATCTCTCCAATCTAGCCTTGACACTGCTGTCAATCAGGATTTAAAATGTAAATGTGATGACATCCCTGGTAAGGTCTGCCTAACATTAAGCAATGAAACAGAAACTCTTTAACATGCCTTGATCTCAGCCTACCTTTTCTACTTCAATGATCTCCAGTACACTCTTCGAATCTTTAATTCCCAGTTGTTCAGGTCCAAAATTTAGGAATCATTCTTGATTCCTGCCTTTCCTTCATCTCCTAAATCTAATCCATTAGAAATCCCATTAATACAATCTCAATCTCTCTCCTTTCCATCCACTACCCCAGTTCAAGCCATTTCTTACCTGGACCTAGTACATGTGTTTCTTCTCTTATCCCCAGTTGTAACCAGGATAAACTAAGTTCAAGTCACTAATCTGTTCAGAATCCTTCAATGGCTTCCCAAAACAATTATAACGAAATATAAACTGCATATCATAGGCCCACAAATCCCTACATAAACTGGCCATTGCATAATTCTCCAGCTTCATCTTATACCACATTCCATTTATTCCCTACTCTCCACATATTGACCTTCTATTGAGAGATCATCCCAATTTCTTTCCCACCTTACAATATATTTGCACAGTCTTCCCTCTGTCTAGAATTCTCTTCCTCCACCCCTTCAATGGCTAGCTCCTCCCAGTCTTCAGGTTGGTTCCTTCCCAATCTTCAGACCTCAGACCAAATGTGCTCCCCCTTAGAGAGGCCTTTGCTGGCCACCCCCCTAAAGCAGCCTCTCCACTACAAAGTGTCTCTTAATTACAGCACCCTGCTTATTACAGTTCCCTGCTTATTTTCTTCACAGCTCTCACTATAACTTATCTTACTTGTTTACTATTTGTTGTGTCTACCTCTAACATGGAGCTGCCTTGACCACTATCACCTCGTTTATTACTGATTTTCTGGCATTATATAGCAAAGGGTGCTTCACATGGTAAGAGCTCAATGTAATTCAATAACCGAAACAAATGCATGGATAGCCTAGGCACCAGACAACCCCAATGTCATAGATTCACCATATATACCACATTTTCCTTCTATCACAGTATCAAAAGTACTTCCAGGGAAAAGATATCTGTTAAAGTCCCTTCTACTCCACTTTTTGTTGTTGCAGAATTCTTTTTAAAAGACTGTGGTTTATTCTACAAACTTAACTTTCAAAAAAATCTACAAGTACTGCGTTTTTCTTCTTTCACTATTAAATTGGTCTGTTTATTTCCCAAAAATAAAAGTATATTAAAAATGTGAATTTAATCCAGAAATCTTTAAAATTAGAGTTCATATTGGCATCAACAAACTGAGGATGCAGAGGCAAGACACAGAAATTTGATATCTTTGATTTTAACCTATATCTAAAATTAAAGGTCACTGCCCTAAGTCATTAAATTCATGTCAACTTGGCAATGTAAAGAAAGGCCTACTGCTGAATAGGAGGAAAGATAAGAAAAGATGAAAAAATTCAATGCAAATAAGCTCATTACCTGTTTAAAGAACTGAATTAATTGAAGCAAAAAAAGAAACCCTAATGCTACTGTGAAATCTAAAAATAGACTATGTTGCTGCTCTCTGAAACATGTAAATCTAAAAAGAACTTTTCTTTACATGCCTAAACTATACTTTTAATGAGACTCTCAATCTAACAAGAAATTTATCTTTGATGTCTGTGTTGCTTATTACTTTAAACAAAAGCAACTATCTACATTAATATTTTAATAACAATTCTGAATCTTACTGAATATAATGTGGGGAGAAAGAAATCATGGCCTCCACAGTGGAGGCTCAAAAGTACGTGGATATGTCTTTGGAAAGGTGTAGCACAGGGAGTGCAGTCTCATGAGAGAGACCTCATCCTTACCTTGCATACAGTCTCAGCAAAGTAGAGACCGTGCTTCAACAGAGCGCCAGTCACAGTAATGGACCATTCTCAACACTGTCTAATCTAGTCCCAGTATGAACACAATATATAACCAATAAAATGTACCACTTTTAATCACTTGAGGTTTATCATCCATTTATTTACATCTTATCTGTGGCAGAAAGATCCTAAGGTGACCTCAAATGATCCCACCTCCTGTTCATGCCTTTGTGTAATCCCCACTCCTTTAGTGTAGCAGGACCTACAACTTTCTTCCAATCAAAAGGATATGGAAAAGGAAATCAGATATCACTCCCATGATTGTGTTACATTATGTAAGACTCCACCTTACCAGCAGATTGGTGCTATAGATTCCCTTTACAGGCTTAATGATGTAAGCAGCCATGCTGGAGAAGCCCACATGGCAAAGAACTGTGGGTGGCCTCCAGGAACTATGGGTGGTCCACAGTTCACAGCCAGCAAAAACCTGGGGCCCTAAATCATACAGCTGCCAAAAAAATTGTGCCAACAACTTGAATGAGCTTGGAAAGGGATTCTTCTCCATTCAAGTCCCTAGATGAGAATGTAGACTGGCCAACACTTTGACTGCAGCCTTGTGAGATGCTGAATAGAGGATCCAGCTAAGCTGTGCCCAGTTTCCTAAGCCACAGAAAACATGAGATAATAAATGTGTGTTGTTTTCAGCTGCTAAGTTGGTGAAAATTTGTGACACAGCCACAGAAAAACTAATGCATTGCCTTAGAACTGCTCTCTAGTTTGATTTTCTTTTTATTTCTTTGATGTACTCAGACTAACACAATATACAATGTCCTCAATAAATGCTTACTGAATTAACTGTGAGAGTCTGATCTTTTTGACCCACTTATATAGCAGTTCTATGATAAAACATGCCCGCCCCAAAAACACACACACACACACAAATGAGAGGAGCTGGAAACTGCCTTGGAAAGAGACCCATCGGCAATGCCTTATTCTAAAAAGAAATGAGAAGCTATAGAATCCAAAAGTGAAAAAATATTGAAGGAATGTGATTATTTCATGTGATTCTCATAGGATTGTAAAAGGAAAACACAGTCCAGAGACAACAACCAAAGACAGTTATTTCCAACACATGAGCATTGGCTTTATTTCTCAGTTTACATTACCTAGAGATCACTTTATAAACAAAAGATTAAAATTCAAACTTTTTGGTGAAATTAATATCTGAAATTTACTTATCTAAAAAATGTAAAAGGGTCAGAATATAAAACTACATATTAAGCAAATTTTACATAACCTCAAAAGATAACTTTGATTCACATAATATATGCCTTGGAGATATAATGAGGAGAACAGCAATCATAAAAAACAACAAAGATATGTGAAGGCTCTAAAATACTGTTCCTTGGTAATAATATTCATCTGAGTGGAAAGGACTCTGAGTAACAAAGGCAGCAAAAAAACCTATAATATTAAACCAAGTATGAAATATTGAAAGAATGCTACTGACAAAGAATTATTTGTTTGAAAAGAAAGACAAAGTAGAGGAAACTGAAATAAGCAGCCAAAAAAAGGAAAAGGAACAAGTTGTTGGAAACAGCATGTGTCTATCATGGAGTATCAGTTCTACAGAATTCAAATCTGATGCCCTTTTCTGGGAACTATGTTTAATCCTTTTTCCTACGTTGGATTAAGAAAAATGATATAGGTGCAGACATCAATTTTATGGGTTGCTTCTGCTGATAGTACTTAGGAGTTATATCTATATACAAGTCCAAGGGATTGATATAATTAAATTTCAAGTCTGGAAAGATAAATTCATGAGATAAATATCCTGTGTTAGCAATTTCTCATTTAAAACTTCACTTTGTTAATGAGGGTGGGGCTTCCATTAAAAAGCACATATAAAAATAAAAGTATATACCCGTTTCCTTCCATGCAATGTAAGCAACTATCTCTAGGAATCTTTTAATCATCTTTAAAAAAACCTCATAGAGAATAAAGTTTCAGAAAATTACAAAAGAAAAGCAACTTATTCTAAGCATAACAGAACCAGACTTGAGAGAATAACATATCTCTGAAGGAAAATTATATACTACCTACTGTATAAGCATAAATTTTGTAAAAGAAATCAGATACTCCTCCTTTCTGATACATAAACAAAAGAGGCCTAATAAAAATTTAAAAGATTGCTTTAAAGAAGGAAAAAAAACCAAAAACCTGACATCTTTGTGTTACAGTATTATTGGATTTAGTGCATTTTAAATCACATGAATGCACTATTAATTGAATGTTCCAAACTTACACACATTTCTGAGTTTTCTGAACAGAGCAGTACTGAGTTCCACTTGATCAGCCACAACAGGTCACACTGCACTCACAAACTGATTCTATTTTTTCGGTTTTGACTACAAATAAACCCACCAAAACAGTGTCACATTGAGAATTTCTATATTTTTATTTTTCAAGCTTCCCATAGCTCCCTTTTAATTAACAGCTATTTCTAAACAATAAGATTCTCAAGATCACCATTCTACTGTTCATGATGATAAAAATGTTGATAGCTGATAGCCTATATATTAGTTAATAGCACAGGCTGAGGAGTAAAAGGGACTGGATTTGAAATCTAACTTTGCTATTTATTTGTTGTGTGTTTTTATTCAACAGTGTCTAGCACATAAAAAACACTCAAATTTGTCATGAGTAAGAGGGAAGATGCATTATAAATGGGTGAGAAGAGCGTGGAAAATGTATGCATGCAGGAGAAAATGGAAGCTGATTTAGTAATACCATATCAATCAAATACAGAAACTAATGCCACTTCACATTTGTATCATACAGACTATAAATATTTGCATTCATGCTTTTACTTGATTTTTCACAACAGAGTACAAGAGGAAACAGGCTATAAAAAGTTGAGAAATTTGCCTATGGTCAGAAAACGGAACATAGTATATTCAGGATTCACAGGTCTAACATCTAGTCCAGCAGATGCTGTTTTCTCTACACACACCAGCTATTTCCAATTTTGGAATAGTTTAACATTTCACAAGTTCAGACACTTTGAAAACATATTTCTAAACACATTCAGGAAGCACACTTATTTCAAGCTTTAAAGAGAGAAGAAAAACAAGCCAACAGAACATAAACCCACTGCTGATCCTATAGCAGTTTACAAAATAGTGAATGTGTCCTTTCTCTTCTTAGGTTAGGCAGGTAAGGCAAGGTGAAGATAAATTTTTTGTTTTATTCTAATATTTTTAGAAAACTATGATCTAGTTAAATATTTTCTTAACAAAACTGAAACAATCACATTCTGGCATTCAAAGCACCCATTCCGACATTCTAAAGTACACTATGAAGACACACTATCATTATCTTCCAGAGTGTGAGAATTAGTACTTTAGCATGGTCTGTGGTTCTGCCAATTCAAAGAATTAACTCTTTTTTAGCATAAGAATATAGGTGACAAAATGACATCAAGTAATAACTAAAATCCATTTCCATCTCTACATACTTACAGATAGGGATGCAAAAAGAAAGAAGGAGAGGCTGGCCCTGTGGTGTAGTGGTTGGGGCTCTGTGTGCTCTGCTTCAGCAGCCTGGGTTCTAGGTGTCGACCTACACCACTCATCAGCCATGCTGTGGTGGTGACCCACATATAAAATAGAGAAAGACTAGCACAGATGTTAGCTGAGGGCTAATCTTCCTCAAGCAAAAAAAAAAAAAAAAGGAAGACTGGCAACAGATGTTAGCTCAGGGTGAATCTACCTCAGGAGAAAAAAAAAAAAAGGAAAATTCCTTTATCACCTGGATGAGAAATCAATTTATAGAGGAAACATCAAAGGATAAGTATAATCATATACAGTGAAAATTAACTGAGAAAATGGGAATAGGTAACAAACTATAAATACTACAAAAGCCACATTGTTATTCAAATAAGTGATTCAACCATATTTGCCCAATCAGGCAAAAGCATCATGTCATACAATTTTCCATTTAACTGTCAATTAATCAATAAGAATGTAATTTCTTATAAATCTGACACTTGAGGTTTCAAAAATCCATACCAATAGGTTCTCATAGGAGCATTTACTCTATTTAAGGCAGGCAAAGCATCCACAAAGAAAAAGAAAACTGCTTAAGTGTGACATATAGACAACTGGAGAACAGGGTAGTAAATATTAAGGGATTAAGGTCCTTTTTCCTTAAGAAGAAAGTAAACCAAAAAAAAAGTTAGAAAAGAGAATAAACAATGTAGCCTATAGTCATGCTGAAAAGAAATGAAGCTGAACTATTTTTAGGAAGTCAGTATAATCCTCAGTATCTGTATCTATCAATATTCCACCAATATTTACAGAACAGCAACCCTATATCAGGCATGGTGCCTAGTCTAGGAAGTGAGAATAAATAAGACAGACACTCTGTTCTCTAGATGCCCAACCCAAATAGAAAAGCCGAATATACAAATAAATAATTACACTGTGACAAATGTTCCAGAGGAGTGTGAAATCTGTGCAAGGGGAATAGAAGGAAACAAATCCGACTAGATGTTTTTAGTGGGGGTCTCAAAAGAAGATTAATCCCTAACACCCTAAAGCAACTGCGAAGGTAATGAATTAACTGCACTCTTATACATCTAGAATGGTGATATTCATGTACCATTCTTGAAAGACTGAGAAACAGTCTCTCAAATCACTGAGTTCTGAGATTCAGATAAGGAACTCTGGTAGACAAAGGCTTCAATCAAAGAGTGAGGTTTCACCAGATACAGAGAAACAAGAATAGGGTTTCTCAGGAAGGGACAATCTTATTTGCAATGACAAGGAAAAAGCATGACATATTTGAAGAATTCTAAGTCATTTGGTGAAGATGGAGGCAGGGGTGAGAGCGAGTGAAGAGACAACTGAAATCTGGCAAGAGAGGACAAGGAGTTAGTTTTGCATCAGGCTGCAAAACATTTAGTATGACATGCTGAGGACACTGAAATTCAACATATAGAAAAAGGCAGGGGCATACTCTGGGGGTGGAAAGTGATCAGATTTGTCCCAAAGAGCTTCTTAGGATGATTCTGGTTTATTGAGGCCAAGAACTAAGCCTTTCAGGAGACTATCTCATTTACCATACAGAAAGTAGAAAAAAAAGTTCTGTCCAACATGGAGCCTGAACTTTTTTACATTCAAAAATATTTTATAACAAGAAAAGTAAACTTCGTCATCCACACTTCTCTCAATGATCAAAAGAACTCCAAAGAAACAACTTATTTTTCAGATCACCTGGGTTATCATGAATCCAAAAAGACATTTACATTAGTCTTAACAGCTTTTCAATGAAAAAAACAAAACACATATATTACAAACACTGAAAAGAAAAGGAGATTCCTAAGATAGCAGATACAGTTATTCAATCAGTATGCTTATTAATTAGAAACAAACTGAGTCGGACATAGGATTTTACTTTAAAAACATTATGAAAACCCAGGCACTATTAAAATACTTAGAGGCAACTCAGTAAATGGGAAGTAAATTGAGAGAACAGAAAATTTCTCCTCTACCCTCTTGGGGTCTCCAGCTAGACCTAAGAATTAAACTGACATAAGACACGTTAGCAGGAGAAAAGCATACAAACCTTATTTAGTAATTTTTTTACTTACATGGAAGCCTTTACAAGGAAAATGAAGACCCAAAGAAGCAGCTACAACTCAAAAGTTTATATATGAGGTTGGACAAAGAGCAGTAAATTGTGCAGATGTGACAAGACAAAGGGGTCAGGCTAGAGCAGTTAATTGTGGAAAAGTGACTAGGAAGGTAAAGGTCTGTTTAACAAGGTTGGTTCGTGCAGATCTTTCTCAGTCTCTACTCCCCATCTCTAGTGATAAGAATGTCTTCCTTTCTCCTAGTATCAGGAGGGCACCTTTTACATGCGACTTTTTATGTGTTGCTTTCAGGAAGAAAAAGGAAGGTCAGAGTGGCCTTCCTGCATCTGCTATTTTTTATGTGCTTTAACTCAAAATAATCCTTATGCCCAAGTGGCATATTTTTTCTGCTGTTCTACACAAGTAAAGCTAAGCAAAACTGAACTTCAGAAGCCCCAGAATCTGCTTTTACTCCCATACTCTATCTGCGAACTATAGTAATTCTTCTCACATATTTAATATTCTAACATCCTCAATCCTCTTTCCATAAAAACTCTGCTCTTAAAAAAGAGATCTAATACTCAGGCTTAAAAAGAAAGGAAATTCTGACACAGGGTACAACATGGATGAATCTTGAGGACACTACGCTAAGTAAAATAAGCCAGTCTCAAAAGGACAAATACTGTATGATTATACTTATATAAAGTATCTAGAGCAGTCAAATTCATAGAAACAAAGTTTAATAGTGTTGCCAAGGGCTGGAGAGAGGAGAAAATAGGTTGTTACTGTTTAATTAATACACAGAGTTGTAGTTTTGCAAGACGAAAGAGTTCTGGAGATGGGCTGCAAAACAACGTGAATGTACTTAGTGGTGAACTGTACACTTAAAAACAGTTATGTAATGCTTGGTATATCCTAGTGTGGACTCCTTTGCATTCATCTTCACTGCAGAATGAGAGAAAAGCTTGGAATGAGGTTAAAACAAAGTCCTAAATCAGACAAAGGTACTAAAAGAGCCCTTCTCCTTTTATATACCAAAAGAAAATGAGACCAGGATCATGTAAAGAACATTAACATGAATGTGAACCATAATAAAATTTAAATAGTTATACCACATTATGGAAACAAAATTTTTATTTAAAAGGCTAAATTTGCTATCCTAGATAATAAGAATTCTCTCTATGCCTTTTTGTTTGAACTTACTATTGAATTCTATATGAGACAGTTACCAGAAGAATAAATCAACTTATGCCAACTTCTAAGATCTGTACTCACTATTACTGAGTCCAATTTAATTCAAGATTCTGTGGAAAACTTACTCACAAAGAAAACTGCCAGGCCAGATGGCTTCACTGGTGAATTGTACCAAACATCTGAGCTATAAATAACAATGCTACACAAATTTGTGCAAAATATTGAAAACGGAACACTCTTCCAATCACTCTTTGAGTCAAGCATTACCCTGATACTCAAACCAGACAAAGAAAGAAAGAAAACCACAGACCATTAGGTCTCATAAATAGAGAAGTAGAAATTCTTAATAGAACATCTGCAAATTGAATCAAGCACTATATAAAAAGAATCATGGTCAAGAGAGGTCTATTCTAGGAATGCAAAGTTGGTTTAACATAGAAAAACAATATAGTTCACCATATTAACAGTTAAGCATCCTGCCTGAGAAACCAAATGATTGTCTTAATGAAAGCAGAAAAGGTATTTGATGAAATTCAATACCTAGTCATGATAATAACTGGGAATAGAAGGAAAAGGAACTGCTTCAACTTGATGAAAGACATCTACAAAAATCCCTGAGGCAACATCCTACTTAAAGCTGAGAAAATGAATACTTTCTAAGATCATGAAAAAAAAAAGGCTGACATCACTTTTAGTCGACACTGTACTAGAGTTCTTAGACAGTGCAATAAGGCAAGGAAAAGAAATAAAAGGCATACAAATCTGTAAGAAACAAAAACTATCCTTATTCAAAGACGGCATGATTTTCAATGTGAAAATTCCTAAGAAATCTACAAAAAAGCTACTAAAACTAGTGAGTGAGTTAGCAAGGTCACAGGATACAAAGTCAATAGACAAAAGTGGTTTTTATTTCTACATAAAAGTCATACACATTTGGAGATAGAAATTTTTTTAAATACCAATTATAATAGGACCAAAGAAAAATATTTAGACATGTGGGTTAATTTCAGAACACCTAGAATTAGCCTGAGCTGTTTTGCTGAAGTAAAGATGTATCTGCATGGCACTGACCCCCATGAAAACATAAAATGTACTGCTTAATAGTGCTGCTTTGTGCTGATGGGTCCAAGGTGAGTTTCAGGAAAGTATGTACCAGACTGTCAGAAATGTTTATTGATCAGTGAGATTTGGTGCATCTGGTCTCAGCGAAAGGGCTCTACCACTGGGCTGGTTACATGAAAGACTATGCCTACATGATCAACAGGGTAAAAGTACCACCACCCTAGACTCCATTTGAAATTCCATGGTTCTATGCAGACATCAGTGACACCTGATCTGAGAGAAAAAGTGTGTCCATATGACCAACAGAGAGAACAGAGGTCATGCCTAGCGCCTCTAGATCCCTTACTATGAGGAAGCCTCTGGCTGCAATGCATATCTTTAATGTTCTACTCCTGTTGCTATGTTGCATCCTTTCCCTGCAATATATTTGGAAGCCTTGTCACTTTGTAGCCTTTGAGTCTTCTTTAGTAACTCAACCCTATCTAGCCTGCCACCATTAGTGCAAAAAAAAAATTAAAAATAAATTTAACAAAATGCACGCAAGACTTGTACATTGAAAACAACTAAACACTGCTTAAAGAGCTGAACAAATGGATATATAGAATCAGAAAAATTACTACTATTTAAGATATTTTCAGCAAATTGATCCATAGATTCAATACAATCCCATCAAAATTCTAGCAATCTTTTTCATAGTAATTAAAAGCTTATAAAATGTATATGGAAACTCAAAGAACCTAGAATACTTACGTGGGCTCGCTCTCACAGCATGGTGGCTTCAGTTCCAATATTGAGTGTCCCAAGAAGTACAGGCAGAAGCTCCTATCACTTTTTATGACCTGGTCTAGGAGGTCATATTAGTGTCTCTTCCACCATTCCACCATAGTCACAAGCCTGTCCAGATTCTGGTGGAGGGACATGGACCCTACCTCTTCACAGGAGGAGTATCAAAGTCACATTAGAAAGCAGAGTGTGTGAGGAGGAAGATATTTTTCCGACTACTTTGGAAAAAACAATCTTCCACATTGGATTTTTATTCTGTAGATAACTGGTAATCATTAGGCAATGCAAAACAACACAATTCCCTCCATTTTAGGATGGTAACTCCAGAAGCACTATTAGGAATAAACTACAACAGAAAGAATGAAAAAGTGTGGGTGGAAGGATGACAGGGAGGATTTATTAAGGTGGTATTTCGAGAAACAAAAGCAAAAGAGACTCTCAAGTGGCACAAAGTCTGCGAGCAAGACTGAAGAGAAAACAAGCTTGCTAGGGACACTACGCAAATACAAGTGAAATGTCTTGCCCACAAACGCATCTGGGTAAACTCAGATCCTCTGGAAAATGGTGATGCCATCAAGTGACAGAAAGTTTAGGAGGGCCAATAATAAATTCTGTTTTGGCACATGCTGGTGAAGGCAGAATGCATTTGAAAATAAAAAACAAGGGAGAGACCTACAACAAAGAGCACATGTTATATAACCCATGAAGAAGAGACTCAATTCTGATTAATCAAGAGTTGGCTACAATCCTGAGACAAGTCAACATAGATCATTACTTTTTATTTACCTAAAAGACTGACATTTATTTGCACACAAAATGCCTGAAAAGTGTGCTTTAATATTCTTGCTTCCTTTCTAGCCAGAACATTCTCTTTGAGGTTCACCAGGTTAATAAAACTGTCTATCTGGAGATGTGTCTCTAAGGTGAGGGGTAGTACAATTTATACAGTTCTTTTTTAAGTGATAACAGTGATCACACATGAATTCAAAACATAGTGGGTTTTTTGCGTGTTTTTTTTTACTTTAAATCAATTGTAGCGGGGCAAACAACATTGGCTGAATTCTTCTCCCTTATTCCTTACTAAAAGAACTCCTGCTTTCTTCAGCTATCAAATGGCCATATGCTTCAGGGGAGCTGGGTTTTATAGTCCCAGAGTAAATCTTACTTGGTGTGATTCTGTTCTCAGTCCCAGCAAGCTGCATGATAGAATGACCTGGGAACTTCTAAAAGACCAGTGCCTGGACTCCCTCCCTTCCCCCAGTGATTCTCATTTAACTGGTCTGGAGCTGTAGTGTCTTTTAATCATTAGAGGACAAGTCTAAGGGCAAAACTTAACAGGAACTAAGGTTGTCAAAGCAGAAAGATGGACAGACCCTTGTCTTGACAACGTTGTTGAATAAACCAACTCTAGAACTGTCTTTCATCCAGGCTTCTCATTACATAAACTAACAAATTTTCCTCATTCTTTAAGCCACTTCTGCTTGCGTTTTCTGTTACTTAACAATGAAAAAGATCCTATGTATTACACCTGGCAACAGAATTTTCAGAATACAAGTTTGGCTTTATAAACAGGAAGCAGAACTTCAATCATTCTGCTGACAGAGGACAAGCCAATCTTACAGGAGCGAGCAAAGAATTACGTCATTTTACTGTACATGAAAAGATCTTTTCCCACAGCCTATATCTAATTTCAAAGATTTGAACAGATAGCTATCTGTCTGCTTAACTGCATCTCCAAATGACTAGAGGTTCTTCTTTGAAATGGAATGATACAGTAGTATATAAGACAATATCATCTCGCACATATATCTTTCACAAGTGTTCTAAGAACTATCTTCCCGATATACCTATAATACTAATCTGAAATCAAGCTATTTTCAAAAACAAAAATAAAATAATATATAGATGACATTTCCTTCGTTGTTCTCTAATTCAAAGTATCTACACACACCAAAAACAACTGCCACCAATCCTATGCTGCTGATGGATACTCCTCAAGTTTGGCTCTGATTTAAGGTACAACAAGAGGAAAGCAGCTGATTTAAAGGATTCTGAATTTCTCTTCTGAGAAAACAAAAAATGGCAGATGATGCCTGTGTTGCAGAATGGCCAGGTAGCCCCAAGGGTCCTGGAATAGGAGGTAAATGTGGCTTCTTCAGAGGCAAGGCTGAAGACAAGAAGTGGATACTCCATCACTAAGCTGAGCCACGCAGTCAGGGACAGGAAGATCAAGTCCCTACTGAAGGAGATCTCTCTTCTCCCTGCCCATCAAGGATTCTCAGATCACTGACTTTGTCCTAGGGGTGTCCCTCAAGAAAGATTTTGAAGATTATACTCATGCAAAAGCAGAGTCATGCTGGCCAGTGGACCAGGTTCAAGGTATTTGTCGCCATCAGAGATTACAACAGACATGTCAGTGTGGAAGTTAAGTGCTCCAAGGAGGTGGCCACTGCCTTCCACAGGCTATCATCCAAGCTCTCCATCACTGCAGTGGGGTGAGGCTACTGGCGGAACAAGATCAGCAAGCCCTACACCATCCTTTGTCACCGGCAGCTCTATGCTAGTGCATCTCATGCTCACCCCCAGGGGTACTAACATCGTCTACGCCTCTGTGCCCAAGAAGCTGCCGTTGATGCCTAGTATGGACAACAGCTGCACTTCAGCCAGGGGCTGCAATGCCACCCTGGGCAACTCTGCCAAGGCCACCTGTGACGCCATCTCCAAGACCCACAGCTGTGTCACCCCCAACCTCTGCAGAGAGACCATGTTCACCAAGTGTCCCTATCAGGAATTCACTGACCATCTCATAAAGACCCACACCAGAGTCTCCATGTAGAGGATCCAGGCTCCAGCTGTAGTCGCCACACAGTTCTGCTACGAGAAAAAGTGAATTAAGCTTGTTAAAAAATAAAGAATTCTGCTCCAAAATTCACTTCTAGGTTAATCATTTAGACCTTTCTTCATTTTTTTCTCAAAGGAATGTGGCCTGCTTGTCACTTTCAAGGCCCACCGGAGCCCATACCCTGGATTTGATCCTTCCTACTCCTCCTGAACCTGCAGCTCTTCCCTGTCCCTACTGTCTTCAGTGAGGTTCAGGAGCTCCTTCCCTTAGGCCTTTAAATATGTTCACATCTCCCTTTCTTACATCTAGTATAAGACTATATCATATATTCTTTTACCCGCCAGCTACAGCCCCCACTGACACCACCTGCCTTTTACAGCCAACCTTCCTGAATTGTGGCCTTCTCATCTCTTCATTTATCATCCCACTTCAATATGGCTTCCACCTCCAGTACTTGATTAAAATTTCTTTGGAAAAGGTCACTAATTATTGCCTCATTGCTAAAATTAATGACCCCTTTTAAGACTGTGTAATTCCTGGATTATTTTTAAGCTTCCATTAAAGCCAAGGTGTGTGTTAGGCATTACATATCCAAGGTTGATTAAAATAGTCCCTATCTTAAAAAGCTCAGTCTAATGGGAGAAACAGTCACAGAGAAATTCTAATCAGTTCCGTGACAGAAGCCTATACAAGATAGAGGGAAATCACAGGGAATGGGAGCTAGGAAATGGTCTCAAAGTCTCAGTTTTAAAGGTTTAATAGGAATTCATAACATTGTAGACATTGAAAAGGGATATTCCAGACAGAGCATGTGTGTGTGAAGAATAGAGAAATGGCCTAAACTCAGGCCTCAGTGAGCAGGAAGGAGATGGATCTAGGAAAAATTAACCTGTCAGACAGAGTTCGATACCACTGACTATTCTTCCTTTCTTGATACTCTCTTTCTGGCTTTCCTCCTAATTCCTCTTTTGTTGTATTCTTTTTCTATTCCCAAGAATCTGCCCCCATCCTCTTCACACTCTAAATGCTGTCAGGAACATTTGATCCAAGCATAGTATTGGCGAGTAGACATTGCAAACTGGGTCATTATAAAAAGTTTTCATTTGTAACTTTAATGATGGTATCGATGAGCAAAAGAACATTCAGTTCTGTCCACTGGATTAGCCAAATTAATTGCTTTCATAAACGTAGTGCACAAACTAACATATAAAAAATAGCAGTTATGAGGATAATACGGTACATGAATAGTGGCCTAAAGTACACGATAGCAGATTAATAAAATGCATTGAACAGAAGCCAGCAGAAACTGATCCTGGGGAAATGAAACTGCAGAATCTAAAGTGTTTTAGAAATGGTCTAACTAGAATTTAACTGCAATGAGAAAAACTGATCATATAAATTTTAACCATATCCAGAAAGTATTCAAAAATGATTGAAGAATGAATTAATAGGAGAAGAATTCTAGGCTTGCGCTTTCTCTCAAGAATGTGGGTGAGTCCTCTACATTCAAAATCAAATCTGAAAGTCTTCTGCAGAATTTCCTGTAAGAATCACAATTCCCAAGCAGAAACCTAAGATAAAAGATGACTTCTAAGGTAACCAAGGCCCACATCCATACCATACACAATCTGACGTATCAAAGTCATCACCTGAGCTTGTCAGAAATCAATTAGAAGAGCTGATGTGTGACATTTGTGCCCTGAGGCTGCAACCCTTTAAACAAATGAACTCCATGTTCCCTATTAACTGAATTTGCCAGTGGGCTTTCTCAAAGAGAAAATACACCTTTATGGAGGTCAAAGAGGAATGTGCCAGAATAACCTCTTCTGAGGCTGTGTTCCTAACTCCCAACGGCCAATGGAAACAAAGTTCTTACAATATTACAGAAGCAGCTTTTAAAAAGAGAGCAATTCAGTTGTCCTATTCATACACTCTTACTAATTTTATTTCTACCAGGAACTAAAAAAAAAAAGTCTGCAAATTGTTCATCCAAGAAAGGAAACAAACAATGAGAGATGATTTTTTGGTTTGCAACTTGAACTATGCTTTCAGAACCTCTGATAACCGAACTCACTCTGTTCCCCTTTTAGAGGAAAGCCATTTCAACTATAAATTGATAGAACCATTCTGGAAAGCAAAACAAAAACCTTCTTTCTTCTTTTATACTCTAGGGCTAAGAAGAAAGGGGTCAACAGGAATGGAGCTAATTTCTTCTGGCAATTCAATATTATAAAAACCATTTGGTATATATCAAAACAATAATGTTAACGAAATTGTAAAGTTTTTTCACTGAATCCAGTGAGCTTGTTTGTAAGTAGATCAGTTGTCACCACATTGCCAACTGCATTTAAAATTATTTTCTTTCCTCTTGAGAATTTGATTTAATAGGCTTATGTAAATTAAGTATCTTTATTTACTGCCCCATCCAAATAAAAAGAGAGCAAGTTGTCAATAACAGAAACATTTTGCAACAATATAACCCAGGTATCTACATTAATAAAATGCTTGAGTAGACCACTAAGAATATGTTATTGCAATGCAGTGTAATAAAATAGCAACCCTTAGGACACAGAGACAAGTATATTTATGGAGGATGTTGTAAAATTAGTAAAATTACAAATCCAATTAGCACTTGATAAAGACCTCCAACACAAAGCTGTTTTGGAACTCTCGATTATTCAAATGGCAATAACACTAGAAACAAACCAGATAATATATATTGCTGTCCTAAAAAAATAGACTAGACCTAAACAGAAACACGGGGGGGAAGGGGGGTATTGTGTCTAGAAACAATCCCTCTAAGTCATCTCAGAAGGACAATAGGACAATTATATCTTTTGGAGACCTGATTCAGCATCAAATAGGTATATGGTAGTATTATAAAGTCTCCTCATCTTTACTGCAGCTACCCAGTCCTGTGCTCTGCTATTTGCAGTTGTCCCTCTTTGTGTCATCAGTTACATAGAAGACCTATTAAAAGAAAGGGATCCAACTGTAAACTGGCATTCTACTTTTGAAAAGGAAGATGGCAAAACACATCAATAGCTACAGTAAATCTTCATCTCCTCATCTACCATTAAGTGTCCACTCTTTTCCCAGTGCTTTCTATAAATCATATAATTTAATCTTCAAACAACCATGAAGGACAGATTTTCTTACCTTTTCACATAAATAAAAACAAGGCTCAAACATGTTAACTTGCCAGAGTCTCACAGCTAGTTAGGTAGTATATCAGAATGTGAACTCACATCCCATCTCGCTCCAAAGAGTTGGTTCTTCCCTCTAATCTCTTTAACCCAAGAATTCTACTCCAAATTTATCCTAATAAATCAATAGAACCAAAATATAGACTCATTAAGATATCTCTGCAGCTTTTTTAAAGCAAAAATAAAAAACAACCAAAACAGCTAACATTAGGAGAATGGTACTCCAAACACAATGAAATATTGTACAACTAATATGAAGATTACATAAATAATTTTTAAGTGAAAAGGAAACCCCCAAATTGATATGGAAACGGAGTTCTAGCTCCAGTAATGGCAAAATAGTTTGTACAGAACTCCCACAGATAGCAATTATAAACTCCACTCAAAATATGTAAAACAACTCTGAACGCACTAGAGGGCAACCAAAACCAGGCAGAAACTCAAGGGGATTATCAAGAAAAGGAAATCATGCTGGGTGAAATTCCCATTGTATTAGTTTTCTATTGCTCAGTAACAAATTACCACAAATCTAGTCACTTAAAATAGCACCCATTTAATAGCTCACAATTCTGTAAGTCAGAAATCTAGCCAGCATGACTAAGTTCTCTGCTCAGGGTTAACACAAAGCTGAAATCAAGATGTCAGCTGGGCCATGTTCTCCCCTGGAACATCTGAAGGAAATTCTGCCTCCAAGCTCATCATTTTTTAGTAGAATTTAGGTCCTTGTGGTTATAGGACTGAGGTCCCTGGTCCCTGTTTCCTTGCTGGCTATCAGCCAACAATTTCTCTCAATTCCTTCAGACTTTCTCAGTAGCCCCCTCCATCTTTAAGCCAGCAATGGTATGTCAAATACTCCTTGTGCTTTGAATTTCTGAGTTCCTCTTCTGCCACCATCCAGAGAAAACTCTGCTTTTAAAGGATCTCATGTGAGTAGTTAGACTTCCCAAGATAATCCCCCTATCAAAGGTCAACTGTGCCATATAACGTAACATAATCACAGGGATGATGTCTCATCATATTCACAGGTGCCAGGGATTAGAGCATGAAATCTTGAGGGGCCATTTTTAGCATTCTCTCTACCACACCCGCTTATATGGGTTTTCTGAGAAGACTCCCAGTCCACCCAGTACGGACTGCTAGCACTAAAGCAGACAGCCACTGCCCATTAGTCTGAGGAGTCGAGCATGTAGCTCAGATCCAGAAAATCTAGAAATTAAGAAGAGAAACCCCAAAACAGAGGGCACCACAGAGAGGACAGCTCATATACCTGTGTTTAATTCTTCTCAAATCCTTGGCTGACAGCTGGAATGCATATGTATGTGACAAAACTCCAAAAAACTCAGGTAGAAACAAAAGCTGGAAGACAGAGCTGAGTAGAGATCTCAGTGGCTGCTCAGTGAAGGAGACAAAATTTGAAGTTTGAGTCCCACCAAACCAGTAGAAACCTTGGACTTTCCACTGAAACTACAGAAAGGACCCAGGACTAAGGAATTTGTCCTAAAACTAAGGATGAAGCCAAAACAGAACTTCCTTAATAAGGCCAAAAATGAAGACTCTACAATTTCAAGGGAGTCTGTCAAAAACTTAACCTTCTAAGTGGAACACTTTTCAAAAGAAGATAACAAAATTCAGAGTTTCTACAACACAGCATCTAGAATATACAATATACAATAAAAAATTATTAGACATGAAGAAAATAGGCAAATGTGGCTGATAGTCAACAGAAAAAAACCCATCAATAGACAAATCCACAAACAATCCAGATACTGGACCTAATAGACAAGGATTTTCTATAACAAATACATAACAGAGCCTACAGGAAAGACAGACTTACTGGGTAAAACGATGGATATTTCAACATAGACTGAAGTAATGAAAAAACAATAATAAATGAAAGAGCAGAAATCCCAGATTTCAAAAACAAAATGCCCAAAATAAAATTTTTATCAGACTTGATAGGAAATTAGACACAATAGCAAAAAAGAACCAATGACACTTAAGACAGGTAAACTGAAATTATCCAATTATCCCAAAACAACTTAGATTAAATAGACAAACACCTAGAAAACAAAACCAATTAAGACTAACACAAGATGAAAAAATCTGAATACCCCTGTATCTACTAAAGAAATTAAATGCATAACTTAAAATTTTCCCACAAAAATTCTCCAGACACCACTGGCTTCAGTGGGGAATTTTAGCAATCATTTCAAGGAAAAATAATAACCTTAAAAACATCAAACTTCTCTTATGAGGCAAGCATACCCTGACACCAACATCTGCTAAACACATGATAGAAGAAAATTACAGACCAACATCACCTATGAACATAGATGCAACAATTCTTAACAAAATATTAGCAAATTGAACCAAGCAATATATAAAAAGGATAATACAGAAAGACCAATTTGGATCTAGCCCAGGAATGCAAAATCCATTAGTGTAATTCACCACATTAACCAAATAAGGGACAAAAGCTGTCTATCATCTTAATAGACGTATAAAAAGCACTTGACTAAATTATGCCCATTCATAATTTAAAATAGAAAAGGACTCACAAAACTAGGAATAGAAGAGGACTTTCTCCATTTGATGAAAGACAACTATCTAGCTAATGAGATAACCAAATAGATAACTAGCTAACCTAGTATGGCTCCCCTCCCCGCCATGCCAATATAGACTTTGTCTCCTTGCACCTGAACTCTCACCTGGGGGGGCAAGGTGCCAAGATTAACCCATGGAATGGAGTAAGAGCTCTCAAAGAAGAGGGACACCTGAAGCTGCCCTGAATCCAAGTACGGCAATCACAGTCTTTCTTCCACATCCAAATGCCTAGGTGACTCTAAGACAAACCCTGGGTAGGCAAAACGGAATTAAAACTCTACACTCTACATCATACATTAAATGCATTTTCCCAAAGAACAAGGAAAAGGGAAGAATGTCCATTCTTACCAATTCAATTCAACACTATGTTGGAGGTCCTAGCCATCGCAGTAGGCAAGAAAAATGAATAAACACATACAGATTGAAAAGGAAAAATTAAAATTGTCTTTATTCTCAGATGACAGGACTGTTTATGCAGAAAATCCTAAAGAACGTACCAAAAAAAGAAACCCTAATAGAACAAGTAAATTTACCAACACTGCAGAATACAAAATCAAAATACAAACATCAATTGTATTCCAAGTTTATTGTACTAGCAACTACTTAAAAATAATTTTTTTCAATTACCAGTTACATATTATCAAAAAACATAAAACACTTAAAAAGAAATTTACAAGGGGCAAAGATCAGAGGATTCTCAGGGCAGTGAAAATACTGTGTGTGATACTATAATGGTGGGTAAGTGCCATTATACATTTGTCCAAAACCACAGAGTGTACAACACCAAAAGTACACCCTAACGTAAAGTATGGACTTCAGGTGATTATGATGTGTCAACGTAGGCATGAATTTTAACAAATGTATCATTCTGGGGGAGTCTATGCATGTGGTGGGAGAGGGGAAATATGGCAAGTCTCTGTATACCTTCCTTTCAATTTTGCTGTGAACCTAAAACTACTCTAAAAGAATGAAGTCTTACAACAAATCATAAGACACTTAAAAAAGAAACATAAAACTCTTTAAGATCTGTAACAGAAAATTCTAAAACAATGCTGTCCGAAATTAAAGCTCTAAAGAGACAAATGCAGAGAGATTCCAAGCTCATGAACTGGAAGGCTCAATATTGTTAATATTGACTATGTCCATTCTCCTCAAACTGATCAATGCAATCACCATTAAAATCCCAACAGGTTTTTTGTAGAAACTGACAAGCATACTCTTAAAATTTACACGGAAATTTAAAAGTCTTAGAAAAAGCAAAACAATATTGAAGAAGAAAAATGTTAAAAGACTTACATTACCTGTTTCTATGACTTACTATAAAACTACAGTAATTAAAGGCAGTGTGATATTGGCAATAAGAATAGACACAGATACAACAGACAAGAAAAGAAAATCCAAAAATATACCCACAAAATAGATCACTTGAGTTTAGGCAGAAGAAGTAATTTATTGGGGAAAGGATAGTCTTCTAAAGCAATGGTCTGGGGTCTGGCCCCATGGCCGAGTGAGTGAGTTCATGTGCTCTGCTTCAGCGGCCCAGGGTTTCACCATTTCAGATCCTGGGCACAGACATGGCACCACTCATCAAGCCATGCTGAGGCAGCATGCCACACAGCACAACCAGAAGGACCTACAACCAGAATATACAACTATGGGGGGAGGGGGTTTTTGGGAGAAGAAGAAAACAAACAAATAAAAATAAGAAAATAAAGAAATAGTCTGTAAAAATTAAAAATCCACATGAAAATAAATACTTCTTGATCCCTACCTCACATCATATATTTAAAAATCCATTCCAATAGAATACAAAACCTGAAACTATAAAGCATCTAGATGATAACCAAGAAGAGTATCTTAGTGATATCTTGGTATAAAGCAAAACCTTCAGAGGGCACAAAAGCACTAACAAAGAGAGAAATAAAAGTGATAAACTAGACTCCACAGTTTAAAATTTCTGGAATAAAAAAGATACCATAAAAAAAAAAGAAAAGAAAAGAAAGCTACAGACCAAGCGAAAATACATGCAAGAGATATGACTGAAAAAGGATTTAACAAGATAATATTAAAAAACCTAGTGTTTCCATTGGGCAGAAGACTTGAACAGAAACTTTTGCAAAAGATATAGGAGACTTAGGTTGTTTCCATGTCCTGGCTATTGTAAATAACAATGCAACGAACGTGGGGGTATAGATATCTCTTTGAGGAGGGATTTCATATCCTTCAGATATATACCCAGAAGTAGGATTGCTGGATTATACGGTAGTTCTAATTTTAATTTTTGGAGGGACCTCCACACTGTTTTCCATGGTGGCCATATCAGTTAACATTCCCACCAACAATGCACAAGAGTTCCCTTTTCTCCATACCCTCACCAACATTTGTCATCTCTTGTCTTTTTGATAATAGCCCTTCTTTTGGGGGGGGTTTTTGTGAGGAAGGTTGGCCCTGAGCCAACTTCCTGTTGCCAATCTTCCTTTTTTTTTTCTTTCCCCTCTCCAAAGCTCAAGCACATAGTTGTATATCCCAGTTGTAAGTCCTTCTAGTTCTTCTATGTGGGATGCTGCCACAGCATGGCTTGACAAGGGGTGAGTAGGTTCATGTCCAGGATCCAAATTCGAGAACCCAGGGCCACCAAAGTGGAGCGCAAGAACTTAACCACTATGCCACTGGCCAGCCTTATAATATCCATTCTAATAGGTGTAAGGCGATACCTCTTGGTGGTTTTGATTTGCATTTCCCTGACGATTAATGATATGGAGCACCTTTCCATGTAGTTGTTGGCCATTTGTATGTGTTCTTTAAAAAAAAGTCTTAAAAGTCCTCTGCTCATTTTTGAATCAGATTGTTTTGGTTTTATGCTATTTAGTTGTATGAGTCCCTTGAATATTTTGGATATTAACCCCTTATCAGATATATGGTTTGCAAATATTTTCTCCCATTCCATAGGTTGCCTTTATATGTTGTTGTTGGTTTTGCTGTTGTGGGATTTTGTTGGCTTTCTGCTGTGCAGAAGCTTTTCTGTTTGATGTAATTCCACCAGTGTATCTTTGCTTTTTTTTTTTGGCTGTGTTGTCATATCCAAAATATCACTGCCAAGATCCATGTCAAGGAGCTTTTCCCCTACGTTTTTTTTTTTTAGGAGCTTTATGGTTTCAGGTCTTAAATTAAATCTTTAATCCATTCTGAGTTAATTTCTGTGAGTGGTCTAAGTGAGGGGATATCCAGTTTTGCATGTGGACATCCATTTTCCCCAGCACCATTTATTCAAGAGACTCTCCTTTCCCCACTGAGTATTTCTGGCTCCCTTGTCAAATATTAGTTAACTGTATATGCATGGGTTTATTTCTGAGCTCTTGGTTCTGTTGCATAGGTCCACACATCTGTTTTTCTACCAGCACCATACTGTTTTGATACTATAGTTTTGTAATATAGTTTTAAATCAGGAGATATATGTACAATGGAACGTTATTCAGCTATAAAAACGGAAATTCTGCCATTTGTAACAACATGGATGAACCTTGAGGGAATTATGCTAAGTGAAATAAGTCAGACAAAGATAAAAAGTGTATGATCTTATTTATATATGGAATCTAAAGTTGAACTCATATAAACAGTGGATTGGCGGTTGCCAGGGGAGGGCTGGGGGAAGATGGTTAATGGTGGTCAAAGGGTACAAATTTCCAGTTCTAAGATGAGTAAGTTCTGGGGCTTTAATATACAACATGGTGACTATAGTGAACAATACTGTACTATATACTTGAAAGCTGCTAAGAGGGTAGAACTTAAATGTTCTCAAAGAAAAAAGGTAACTATGTGAAATGATGAATGTGTTTGTTAACCTTATTGTGGTAATCATTTCACAATATATACGCATACCAAATCATCACATTGTACACCTAAAACTTACACAATACCAAGTCAGTTATCTGAAAGCTGGAAAAAAAGATATAGGGATAGTTGAGAAGCACATGAAAAAATGCTCGACATCATTAGCTATAAAGGAAATGCCAATTAAAACCATAAATAGGTTATGACTAGAATGGCTAAAATTAAGACATATCAAATTTTATACAGTATATGGAACAAATGGAAACTGTCATATATTGCTGATGTACAATAATACATTACTTTGGAATAGTTTGGCAGTTTTGGTCAAAGCACAAATTCTCCACCTCAACATTACAGATATTCTGGACCAAATAATTCTTTGCGTGTAGAGCTATCCTGTGCCTTGTATACTGTTTAGCAGTCTCTTGGACCTCTATCCACTCCCAGTCAGTAATGATCACCAAGAATATTTCCAAGGGCTGGCCCCATGGCCAAGTGGTTAGGTTTGCACGCTCCGCTTCAGTGGCCCAGGGTTTCACCAGTTCGGATCCTGGGCACAAACATGGCACCGCTCCTTGGGCCATGATGAGGCAGCATCCCACATGGCATAACCGGAGGGACCTTACAACTGGAATGCACAACTATATATTGGGGGGCTTTGGGGAGAAGAAGAAGAAAAAAGATTGGCAACAGATGTCAGCTCAGGTGCCAATCTTTAAAAAAAAGAAAAAAATGTTTCCAAACACTGCCAGATGTTCCCTGGGGTGGCAAAATCACCCACAGTTGAGAAGCACTACTTTAAAGTTAAACGTGTATCTACCCAGCAATTCCATTTCTAGGTATTTACCCAACAGACACAAATACAGATGTCCTTAAAAGATTTGTACATGACTGATCCCAACAATTTTACTTATACTAGCCAAAAAGTAGAAATAACCCAAATGTCCACCAACAAGTGAACTATGCAAATTGCAGCATATTCACACAATGCAACACAACTCAGCACTGAAAATAAAATAACTACTCATACGTCCAACAGCACAAATGAATTTTTTTTAAAACATTACACTGAGCAAAAGAAATCAGACATTAAAGAGTATGTCCTGTATGATTATATCTATTTGAAGTTCTAAAATGGACAAAACTAAGCTAGATGAATAAAATAGTAGTTGTGTCAGAGAAGAGAAGGAGGCAGGAAACGGCATAAGGGGACTTGCTTAAAATCTGTGCCTGTTAAAATCTGTGCCTGTACTGCATATAAATTATACCTCTAAAAATGTAAAATAAAAATTTATTTCACTGAAACTACAAGTATGCAGATTTATGACAAAGTAACAAAAACAGAGCACACGAGTAATTTTGAAATCACATCAATTTTTTTGATGTCACAGTTATATACTTACATTTCAAATAGCATTTGGACAGAAAAGTCAAAGAAAGTTGATCTATTCCTTGGAACAGTCTGCTACAAGAGCAGATCAAGATTGTTAGGCATTGTTTTGAGATGTTGAACTTAACTGGACAGATGCTAGAATTTCCACAACTTGACCCAAATACCAAGGCTTAGCATAGTATGTTTCCTCCTTTTTACTCTTTTCAGTTAGCTGGTCATCAATTCCTGAATGAAACAGATGACATCACTCATTTATTTGTTAATACATTCACTCAATTGTCTAAGGAACTGCATGCTTCCTTGTGAAGGTCAAAGTCTTCACAGCATTTGTCTGCCAGTGTAACCTGACACATTTAAAAATCAGTATGCATAGCAAAACCAACTTAAGATTATTAACATTTTTCATTTCTATTTAATTTCCCATGACAACTCACCCCTCATATTCACAATGTTTCCTTCATTTTACTAATGAGCTAAAGAGAGCTTTCACACCTATTTCAGGTCTTTCAGAACTGAATGTGTTTGACAATACCAACCATTTAAATGAGCCAATATCCAATTTTGATTAGATTTGGAAAACATTTCACTGTGCTCTAATGTCACTCATAAAGCTACCTGGTACTGAGTTCTTTCAATAAAAGCAAACATGTAAGAAAAGTTCTAACAAATTACCAAGGGTCAATAGTTGCCAGACATTCAGTCATATAGACTGATGTGTCTTCTGGCTCTAGTAAATTAGATACTGATCACAGTAAGTAGTAATCTCTAAACAGTGAGCAGTGTGTGATTTTCACTGGAGAGGAGCCAGATTCAAATCCTCCCTCAAAACATACCAGGAAAAGTATGAAACAGCATATTTAATGTGCCTATATTTTTTTGTAACACAAACTATAAAAAGTAAACCTTTTTGGTCAAGGGAAACAGAACACAGTGTAAGAAATACTATAAAGGGCATGAGTTTGGAGAGGGCAAGGAATGTGAAACAATATTTTCTAAAAGAACTAGGTACAAGTTCCAGGAATTGAAGAAAAAGTTAATGTCCGAGGTATAATTCAAGACTTGGTGGTAAATCAAGGCAGAGATTTCCAGTTACACAATGGAATGAGTATACCTTCTCGGCTCCCTCCAGAAAGCAATACATTAAAAAGCATATAAGAAATAAGTTTAAACCCCCAGAGACCAAGAGAAAGAAGATAACAGCAGACAGCAGATACTAACAAAATTTTATGCTAAGTGGATGAAGGATGACAAAGAACGCAGCAGAGTGAAGAAAACTGAAACCTAATGCCTGCACAGAGCAATGCCCACAATACGCCAGCCTAGTCCCACTGCCAACGACAAATGACCCTCACCTCACCAATTGCACTAAATTAAGGCAAATCCACTCCCATACTGTATCAATTTAGTTACTCCACATTTCCTACCAGATACAATTAAGACAACACCCTGACTTCTCTTTCTGGTCGTGAACTAGTTCTAAGCCAAGAGAAAATAACTAGTATTATTAAGCACTTACACAGACTTTCTTTAAATGCTTACAGAGTAATAGTTTGGTAATGGTTTGGTTTTTGTTGTGGTGGTTTTTTTGTGAGAACATCTTTACTCCATTCACCCACTAAGCAATTTTATTTGTGCTGCCTTGCAGCATGGCATAATCCCCAGTCCAGCATTCCCTCTTGGTCTCTGGGGACCAGTACTTTCTTTCTTGTCTAATTTAAACAAGATATCTTCTTTTATGTTTCTCTGGGCCCAACACTCATACTTCCAACTAGTAGTTTCAGGGCTGGGTCTCCCTTCTCTGCGCTAGGGCACGTTCCAAAACAATTAAATCAGAATATGAGTTTTTTAAACATTAGTCAGTTTAAAACTTCTTTATAGGAAACTCTAATATTTAAATGAATTACTCTTACTGTATTTTGTCCTCCTCAGTTTGGCTGTAAATAAACTGTCAAAATCTTTAATATGTATGGAAATCAATATTTGCAATTCTGCAATGATAGACCCAGATTCCAAGAAAAGAGTAAAAAACAACTAGACAACTAAGTGAAAGGGGCTTTTGAGTATGTGTATATGAGCACACATGTGGGCACAGGTTAGGAAGTGTAGAGAGAGAAAAGGCTCACAGATGTGGTGGAAGAAGAGAATCACAAATACAAATTTTTTATGGTTCCAAAGGAGAAAACTATGGTATGTAAAGCATGTAGGTAGACCTCATCACAACACAGGACAGCAACAGTAAGTACTGCTACCTTGATAAGCAAATCTCTAAAAGGAATAGCCAATTACCTTGAGTGGTCAGAAGAGGAAGTTAGGGTTGATTTGGGTTTCTGTCACAAGTAAAAGACCTACTTTCCAGGGGCATAAATCATTCTTACCTGCTCATATATATTAGAATAAGGTTCACAATAGTAAACAAGTTACAATTCAAGAGAACATAGTATCAAGACACTATGCTACAGTTTATGTCACTTGGCAGTGAAAAGAATAGTGTTTGCAATAACCTGTACCCTAACAAAGAGAGTGTCAAAGAAAAAAGTTCTTCATTTTCTATCGGGGTTCTAAAATTGAGTCAGGTTTCCTTATCCAATGTTTCTCAAAGTGTGGTCCATAACCTCACCTCCATATCCCCCATTCCCCCTCCTGCCAGCGCCCAGCAAAAGCCTTTCAGGAAGTCTACAAGGTCAAACCTATCTTCATAATACTAAGATGTTTTACCACATTAACATTTTCAGCTATGATACAAAAACAATAGTGGATAAAACTGCTGGTGCATTAGCACCAATCAAGGCACTGGCAACAAACTGTACTAGCAATCACTGTATTCTCTACCTCCAAACACTCCTTATAATAGAAGACGTCAGTTTCAATTTACAAATGCCCCTCATAAACCAGTAAAAATGATTGGTTTCATTAAATCTCAACCCTTAAATACAAGTGTATTCATTTCCTGAGGCTGCCATAACAAATAACCAGAAACTTGGTGGCTTAAAATAGACATTATTCTCCAGAGTTCTGGAAGCCAGAAGTACAAAACCAAGGTGTCAGCAAAGCCACACTCCGTCCAAAGATTCTAGGGAAGAATTCATTCTTTGCCTCTTCCAGTTTCTTCTGGCTTCAGGTGTTCCTTGACTTGTGGCCACATCACTTTAATCTCTGCCTCCATGATCACACAGTGCCTCCTCCTCCAAATGTGTCTTCTGTCTGTGTGTCTCTCTCCCACATGAACACTCATCATTGGATTTAGGCCCAACTTAGATAATCCAAAATGAACTCCTCATCTCAGGATCTTTAAGTTAATTAAAACTGCAAAGACCCTTCTTCTAACTCAGGTAACATTCACAGATTCCAGGAATTAGGATGTGGACAACTCTTTTGAGGGGCTGTTACTCAGCCCACTACAAGAAGTCATTTTACGATTATGTGTGACCAAATGGGAAGTGTCCATAAAGCACTTCTGCTGCATAGTGAAATGTAATGGTTATGTCTAAGAAAAGCACTGTGAGACTGTTGGAGCTGCAAATCAAACCAGTTACTCTTTTTGCAGGCACACCATCATTACATGAAAGAAATGACAAACTGCAGTACTAAAACAAAAGCAGCCCTGGAAGACAGAAATTTGTCTTTACTCTCAGTGGAGCCTTGATGTGACTAAGATCTGACCCTCACAGCTAAGCCTTGATGTTCTCCTGTTAAATATAAACTGGACATCAACATCAGGTAAGGCCACTGTGACAATGATGGATCAAAACAAAAACAGGAACAGCACCCAAACCACAAAATGACCCAAACATCCCCATTGCCTGACTAGTAAGAGTGACTGTTGTGCCTGTTTACCAGTTAAACTTTTAGCTTCCGTTTATTCCTTCCTGCTTAAATATGAGATGTAAGGTACCTAATTATAGAATTCCTACTTCCCCACAGCATCTAATCCAGAGTAAAGCCCCCTTCTTTTAACCTGTCTTGAATCATCTAATATAAGCCTAAGTCCTGTAATAAATCTTTTCTGACAAATTCTTCCTGAGACACTCCACTGTTCTCCAGGGAGTATTCTCTCTCACTGCCACAAATAACAAACCCCGCTTGTTCAATTACAGGTGAGTTACTGAATGTTTGGCTAGAGAGCACCGACAATGGTTCTGAGCCTTGGGTATTTGCAACATTTCCTCAAATATGAACAAAGTGAGCCTGTTACTTCAAGGAAAACAACTGACACTATTTATTGCTAATGATAAAATTCAAGCTTTTAAAAGAAAATTAGATTTTTATAAAACATGTATCTACTGTGCACTGGATAGCTTCCCAATACTTAAAGACTTCTCTTAATGAGAACAGTGGTGATACTAACAAATGTGAGGGGGAGGGGGACTTGATATTATAAAATGAAATGGGTCACCACTCGGAAGATCTGCGTAACTCAGAGAACAAGTATTTCCAAACAAACAAAGCATGAGTTTAAAAAATAATACATAAGTAAAAGGTCTTTTCAGAGTGCAGAGGAGATCAATGGGTTTTACTGTGACAAAGAACAAAAGGTTCACTGATTCTACATTGTTTCAGATTCTACATTGCAACTAATCTTTAAGAAATTATCAGTGGTTGAGTTCTAATGTACTATCAAATAAGAATATCCGCGATTATTCAAGAGAGCTATTCCAACACACCTCCTCTTCCAAGTATAAATATGTGGAAAGCCAGATTTTCTTCATATACTTCAATGAAACACGTTGCAAACAGACTGAACTCAGAAGCTGTTATTAGAATCCAGCAGTCTTCTGTTCTACTCAGCAGACATTAAAGAGCTTTGCAAAAATAGTGCCACTTTCTCACTACCAATAGTCCCCCCTTATCCACAGTTTCAACTTCCAAGGTATTAGTTACATGTGGTTAACCGAGGGTCTGAAAATATTACACAGAAAATTCCAGAAATAAATGTAACCATCATAGACCAATTCGTACTGGCCCTATTATATCAATAACACATCAAAGTTACCTTGCAGGGGCAGTGTGCAAAAACTACAAGTCATGTAGTTGGAGCACGTGCAAAAGACGGAAACCTTGTCCTCAGATGACCTTGAGCCACCTAGGAATCAACCGTTCCCTAACTATGGAACTCAATGTGACAGTAAAACAGTGCGGGGAACCTACTAAGAAGCAAGGAGATCCTTGATTTGTAGCACACTGGACTTATAAGACCCTTACACTACCCCACCATCCAACCAGATTCCACCAAGCTAGTATTTTGCATAACCACTCCCACTCCCAGCTCCTTAAAACTGTGTCCCTGCTTCAGCTTGGGTGACGGATTTGAGCTTTGCCTCTTGTCTCCTTGCTGGCTGGCCATGCAACAGGGCTATTTTCTCAAAAGCCAGTGTCACAGTATCGGCTTCTACATATGTTGGGGAGCAGACCCTTGCTCAGTACCATAAATAATTCACAAGTTTTAAATTATGCACTGTTTTGAGCAGCGTGATGAAATCCCTATCAGCCCCCCTAGGGCATGAATCATCCCTTTGTCCAGTGTATCCTTGTTGTATGTGTTACCTGTTCATTAGTCACTTAGCAGCTCAGTTACAGATCAATTGTCACAGTATTACAGTGCTCGTCTTCAAGCCAACCCTTATTTTACTTAATAATGGCTCCACATGCAAGAGTAGTGATGCTGGCAATTCGGATATGCCAAAGAGAAGCCGTAAAGTGCTTCCTTTAAGAGAAAAGTTGAAAGTTGTCAACTTAATAAGGAAAAAGAAATCACCTACTGAGGTTGCTGAGATCTATGATAAGAACGAATCTTCTATCTGTGAAACTGAGGAAGCAAAAAGAAATTCATGCTAGTTTTGCTGTCACACCTCAAATATGTACATATAGGAAAAAACATAGCATATATAGGGGTTGGTAATGGGTTTCAGGCCTCCACTGGGGGGTTTGGAACATATCCCCCAGGGATAAGGGATGACTACTGTAATTTTTTTTTGCTTGTTTTGGAAAAGTTTGTTTTATTTAAAAAAAAAAACTTTTATCTACATTGATTACAAAATTGAAATAAAGAATTTTTTTAAATCCTACACTAACTTTGTTTCTATTTTAACTGTCATCATGAAAATAAATTACAGATCAGACATTACAAAGGAAGAATAAGGAATATACAATATTAGCTATATGGTACAAAATCAATTGTATAGCTATGTACTAAGTTACTTTTTTTCTGAGGAAAGCTGTGCTGGGTTCTGTGAGGGATATAAGGGCAAACAAAACATAGTCCTGCCCTCATAAGCTTAGAATCTAGTGGAGGAGAAAGAGGGTACAAAATAACAGAAACAAAGGAAAATACAATTGGAACTATAAGTGTAGAGGCCTATGGATTATTATATTGAAGAAAATACCCAACTCAAAATCATTTTTAAAAGTAACAAAGCATCAATCACACTTAAATGAGGCCTGGCTGAAGCTAAGAATAAAACTGTGGCTCACAGTGATCAATCAATTTTGTAGGCACCTATCTGATTCAATACTCCAACATATTAATGAGAAACTACTTAAATCTCCTTAAAACATGGTCAAATTCATCAACAAATTAAGGTTCTACAGCACAACCTAACTCAATCTTCCACTTCATTCAATACCCTCTGACTACACCAAGTAACATACAAAAGCACACAGTGGGCAATTAAATGATGGCTAAATTGCAGGGTTGACTTAATAGAAAACCTCATCTATTTAGACACAAATCAAAAATCATTTTGTGATGCTCACATGAAAAATAAAATCAAACATTATGGTTAGTAAGATATTTTGCAATGCATAAGTAAACTGCCAAGTATTAAATACGGAGTAACTCTTAGATTTAATACAAGGTTGTCAAATTTCTCAAACTGCAGTCAAAATATTTTATTTCCTTTTGACAGCTGAAATGAAAAATACAAATATTTTTCTGGGCCAAATTTAAAGACAGAGTACCTAATTTACTTAAAAACTAACGGCACCTTGTCATATAATCCTAAGTAACATTTCTGAAGGAGCTGTAAGCAATTTTCTAAAACTACAGTATATAAAACTTGAATGTTAATGTTTTTTCTTATCTGTATTCAAATACTATGATTAATTGTACATAGGTTTAAGAAATCAATGAAGGGACACTATGAGGACATAGCATAAAACTCCTGAAGCAGCTTACTTTTTTAAATTCAGCACCACTACAGCTGTTTTGACACTTCCATCGATTTTAAGCAAATAACAGATTGTTATATTCACTGCCTCAGAGTCAAGGTAGAAACCCACTTTGGGGAACTGGCAGAGTATTATAACTGTAGATTTCTCTGTCTCTTTTTCAGGTCTCTGAAGAAATTGTGCTTTCTTCAGTACATTTTTATTTAATTTGAAGGTCAATTAAAATCTTGCATAAAACTTAATATCTTAGTAAAAACAAAGAAGTGAAAATAATTTTAAATTGCAATCCAAGTAGATTTGTTTTCATTTGCATGTCCTGTCTAAGAACACACTTTTTAAAAACATGCTTTTTATTCCAAAGCTAATAGAATGAATATAAAGTTTTTATTTTATACTGTAATTTATACTACAGATACGACACTTCAAAAGACATTTTATCCAAGTACTTATTCATTGTTTATGATCAATTTTCAAATCATTATAGATTTTTAAGAGGCAAAGCTAAGGAAAATTGTGCTAAGAAATGCATTCTGTGCCCCATCTCATTCCCTCTCAGATTAGACTAGTTCTTATATTCATAGTATCAAAGCAGCATTTTTTTGTTCTTTTCCTAAACTTTGATTTTGTTGTTTTGCCCTTTGAATGTCCTCCTAATTTACAACGTCTGTTTGCAAATATAGTGAAAATGATCTGTGTTGTAGTGAAGGTTTTTAAAAACCAACTTGAGGATGCTATTTCTCTCTTCCCTCCCACACCAAAATTAATTAACAAGCCCTGTAAACATCTCTCTCGTTCTTCATCTTGTGCTTTGCTTGGCTAAACCAAAAATTCCCTGGAAGGGATGATAATCCTTTGGTATTGTGTTTGAGTATTCCATAAAATTGAAAGAGGCAAACTTCATTTTGCTGCTAATCTAACACAACATATACCACCCTGCAAAGGTATTTCTCAAACTTGAGTCTGAGATTATAAAGAAGCACTAAAATACAAAGATTTTTCATTGAAAACCTACCAAAGGTTTTAGATGTTTTGCCTTCCAAGCAAAAATGGTCTATTTCCACAATTCTCATAATTTTCACCTTTTTACTTAGTCAGTAAAATAATAAAAGTTCCATATTTGAAATGGTTAACATTTGTCAATTTGTATTTTCTGCAAATTTGAAAACTGATAAAATATAGCATATTCTCTTTGAATATCAGCTATTGTTACATAAAATGTTAACCCCAAACTGTTTAATGAAGCATTATAGGTAAAGAATGTTTATTGGGAATAGAAACCCTTTGCTTTTTATTATACATACATTTCGAACAGAATCAAATATTTTCTCTCTCACTTATTCCTTTATATCCCTCATTAAAATAGAACCTACTGTCCAATGATCACAACTCAGTTTAAAAACACAATTTCCAAAGTCCACTGTTCTTTCACCAAATGACTTTGATTATATCAAACCATAACTATAAAACTTAAAAAATACAAATCTTTCTAGGCCATTTAAAAAGGAAGCCCAGTAAGTTCAACAGTGGAAAAAGCATGGTGCTGATACAATAAATCCTTAACAAATGTGCACTGTCAAGTGTTAAGCATCCCCCACATCTCTATGACCACAGATCTGTCAGGTTCGGGACTTGATTATTTAGCCTTATTTGTTATTAACACATTGTTTCTGGTAACAGAATGGCTTTTGGATACTTTTTAAAAATGTTTATGTTACTATGGATTCTCCTTAAACCAACAGAAGAGAGACTAAGTAAAAAGAAACCCAATGAGGATGATCTTCAGGAAGCCTATGAAATTAGACATCAGTGCCATCCCCCTCCATCAGAGGAGCTATCAACTTCTCAGTACTACTGTCACCATGCAGTCTGGTCTGGCAGCAATGGAACTGAAACCAGAGGAAGAACAGTAGTAGACTCTCAGAATCTGTTAACTAAGCACCCGCGCTGCCAGTCATGGTGATTTATGTCAAGGACACCCAGCTCCCACTCTGCAAGGAGGCATGCACCATGGTGGAAGTCTGTTCAAAAATCAATGTGAACTAAGAGGCAGTAACAAGAGAAGAGAGAAGAGGATCCATATGTGCCACAGTTGCTTTGTGACTAGAGTTTATTTCCCTGAGGCATGATATTAAACTCAAAGATACTCTACTGGGAATCAAATTATTTTATGTACAAAGAAAGAAAGCCAGCAAAGCCTACTTAATCTCAACATGTTAAGGAATAACATTGCTCTAAAAACGGAAAAAGGAAAGGGATGTTTACTGTTGGCCAAATAGTGTTCTCCATGGGGATATGGAATAAAAATATTTAATATAGGAAATGAGGGTAGAAATGTACATAATTTTTGTCTATATGCCCCAAAAAGCTGAGACCAATGATCTAGACATTACTTTGCTTTCCACTAACTTTAATCAGGATCATTTACTTACCTCCGACAAGACCTGCAGCACCCACACCATGAGACCAGTATAAAGATTTTTTGAGAATCTCACAGGGCCTTTAATCTAGTAATCAAGCTCCCTTTAGTCTAGAAGAAAACCTCTAGCTGACCAGTAGGTTATATCCTGCTTTCAGGATCTCCGTCCCAGGTTTTTAATCTTTGTTCTCCAGTTTTTAAGCCTGGGTTCCTGATCTACAATGATAAAGCCCAATTCCCATCATGACAGTGATACCAGCAACGGAAAAGGAACTATTTATTATCCTGTTATCCCCGGTACGTGTGCTTGCTTGTTTGTTTTCACAAGCACAGTATAAATGAACTACACTGTTTGCCTGACAGCACAACCCTGTTCACAATGGGAAAGTAACACAAGAAGGAATAACCACCTATTCTGTTGAGTTTTATTATCTAGAAAGGGACTGCTAAAGTACTTCCACCTCACTAGCACTCATTTGTTTTATGTATTTGAGCATTTCATTCAGTAACAAGTGAACCAAATAGAACCATTAGGAATAAGAATATCCCCAAGCATCAGAAATTTAGAGCAAGGAAAGGAGCTAAGAAATCATCTAGTCCAACCCTCTTGGGTCTGCTATAAGATAAAAATAGAACTAAGGGGGTTTGCCCAGTGGCGTAGTGGTTAGGCTTGTGAGCTCCACATTGGCAGCCCGGGTTTCGCAGGTTCGGATACCAGGAACAGGAACTACACTGCTCATTAGGCCATGCTGTGGTGGTGACCTACATGCAAAGTGGAGGAGGACTGGCACAGACGTTAGCTCAAGGACAATCTTCCTTAAGCAAAAAGAGGAAGACTGGCAACAGATAACAGATGTCAGCTCAGGGCCAATCTTCCTTATCAAAAAAAAAAAAAAGAAAAGAAACAAACAAACAAACAAAACTAAGAGTCAAGTTTAGAAACTTATATAGCAATTTGATCAAGGTCAGTAACAGTTTATGGACTGAAACTGACGTGCAGATCATACTTTGAGTAGTATTGCTTTAGAACAAACGAGACACCTCTTTGGGGATTCCTAGTTTCTTTATCTTGCTACCAAAAACACTCTGAGAATAGCTGTCAAAACTACACATCTGAAGAATTCCCTGTATTTGTCAATCTAGCAAGCCTATGCAGAAAATGAAATGAGCTAGATTTTGAGTAGCCCACACTGGCTTCTAGTGTTCATTCCATTTTCTTCCCTATGTTGCTCACATCTATTTAATAAGTTCTAGAATTTTCAGCAAAGATCAAGGCTACCTTGCCAGTTTTCACTGCCAGAATTTACCTCAACTTTTTTAAAAAAAATCTATTCATTATATGTTATTCTTCTAACTTCTAGTACATTTTTTTAAACAAATCTTCAAGTATTATTCACTGATCCTATGAATATATCTACAATTCTCTTTAAAAGCCAGGCATATAATTTGATGATGCCAAAGTTAAATCTTTATTTGTTTTAGATGGAGGTATGCAGGGAGAGGTGAATGGTATTAAGCAGGGAGAAATGAAAAGAAATCCATGTATGGCTCTTATCTAGAGAACAGTAAGCTCCTGGAATAATGCATCAATTCAAATACTTAAATATTTAAGTTTTGTTCAGTTGAAATCAGTTGGAATGGAAATACGTGGTAAATGGACAGAAATAAGGGTCACAACCTTAGAGATGCAGGCATTTTTAAATAAGATTGGACTATTTTTTAACTTTTAAAATAACTTTACCACAAAAAAAGGGTATTAAAATTGACTCCAGAATTGTCCAAATTACTTTTTTTTCCACATTTCTTTAACTGTCAAGATTTCCTTGGTAAATTTACCCAAAATACTAAATTTTCATTTCAGAACTTAGCTCATATTTATATAACAGAGTGCCTTAAAATGATCGAGGTTCACCAGGATACCTTTCTCCAAGCCTAATGGTTTCTATCTTTCCTATAAAATGTATAAGTATCTTTTAATTAACTTGTCATTTACAAAGATAATCTGGAGAAGAAATATGAATTAAACACCTATAAATTCTTCAGTTCTGTTACAATGCAACCATTTTTCATCTAATCCATACTGGTCTATCAACTGATTAATAAGGATTTGTCTCTTGCTCTCCTCAGACACAGCTAATTGCAACTCACAAAGCAAAAGCTGGCTACAAGTAAAGAAGTAACTTGTATAGTAACAAGTAAAGAAGTCACTAAGAACTAAGGAATTAACTGTCATTTTGACATGTTTGAGCCCTTTTAACAGTAAGGCCATAAAGACTCACTATTAATTTGACTATCTTCTTGAAGTGTTGTTGGAGAATTAAATGCCTAAAGACTTCATACAGTAAAAAGCAAAATGCCCTGTGAAGTGAGTTATTAATTTTTATTATGTACTGGGTACCAACTTTTTGTTATTACCATAGCACTTAAGTTACAATAGAAATCAACAGGGAAATGTTTTTAAGTGCACAAAATGTCCCTTTCTGCAACTTTGGCTGAATACACCTAATACTTAAAATAAGTCATGTTGTTTGCTAACAGAAGCTTTATTATACCCACTATAAAGCGATTACGGTAAATGAGGAGGGGTTTGGGACAGGGAGTTAAGGCAAGGTTACCACTAATTCATGCCTGGTAGGATGTAATACTAATGTTCTCAACATAAAAAGATTTGGTAAATGGACCAGGTTTACTAAATGAACCTTTATCCATGTACACTATCTGGATAGCTAAAAGCACAGCTGGCTATGACATGCTCATAATTCTTCATTTAAATATATGCAGGCCTTCTTTTAATAATTGAAGAAAATTAGGAACAGCAGGTTCCATTTAAAAGAAGGATTACTGTTCTAATCCAGCTGCCAGAACTGAGCCTGAGAAGTCACAGTAAACAATAAACATCAATTGTATTCATTTCTAATGAGAGCAATAAGTCAAACTTCGATTTTTCATAAATATTACTAGCGAAAATATTACATATATTTACTTAATGATTATAAAAAGTTATTTTCCATTCTCAGTAAATCTCCCATGGTACTAACTTTTTGTGCTTCCACATAATGTATATTTAAGTTTCCTGAAATATACAACTCTCTTTACTACAAGATACCTCCTCTATTTGATGGTCCCTTCTCATTCTGTGCCAAATGGAAGAGGACAAAAAATATGCAAGTTGAAGCAGAAACAACACTACAGCTGCTGAAATGTCTTACAAGGAGAACAGATCTGGATTTATACTTGACCCTTTCTTTAAAACACTCATCTGCCTGATACAGAGGTCCATATATGTTTTCTGAGCTCCCCAACCAACAAAGAAGCAACAACTGGTAATCTCTTGATCACTAAGGACACACAGTAATAGGGAAATAGCAATCTCACCAAGCCAGAAGTAACAGCCTTCTAAATCAAGGAAATTTTATATTAGAGGGGATCAGAAGTCCAAAAGGTCTTTAAGAGTTAACATTAACAGCCATTTAGAAAGAAAGTCCAGAATCAAAGAGGATCATAAGTATGACTTCAATCGCACTACAGTTAGTGCTATGAAAAATAAAGAGACCACTAAAAAAATTGAGAGAAGCTGCCTCTAGACTACTGTTGTCCAAAGGAAAAGGAGGAGAAAAACACAAGTACATAACAAAATGACTTTCATAAAGAATCAAAATAGAGTCAGGCTTCCTATACAACTTCCCTGCTTTGAGCATTCAACAGAGTAGAGAAGAGATCCACTGGCTCACTCATTCTTGAAAAATGTCATGCATACTGTTGCCACAACTGGGAAAGAGAAAGCAGAAAACCAACTAGGTCTTTGGAGGTCTTATGACGGTCCAAAATAAAAGCTATCTGAAGTGATGAGAGTTTGAACACTGTTTTCATTTTATACCTTGTATTTGTATCATTTTTTCTACAGGCCCTGTTAAAGCACTATATATGAGATAGGTTTTGTCACATAGCTAGAATTCCAACAGCACGTGCTTAGGTGACAGAATTACTTTGTTTATTCCATCCTCTATTCCCCAAGATTTTTCACATCGTTTCAAAGAAGATTTAAGTGAATAGCCCCGCCAATCATAGGAAATAACCATCAAAATAATCTGTGAGAAAGAATACACGGCAAAAGCTAAAAGTAAACTTAAAACTCCTTTACGAGAAAAGCATGAAAGGAGTTTTTTCCCATTTCTAAACTCCATTCTATTTCAACAAGCCATTTATCTGTAAGTTAATGGAACACAGACAGGATAAAGTAACCATCTTTCCTATTATAGGCCCTAAACCTCCTATTTTTAAAGAAACAATGCTAGGTTATACTTTAGTAAAAACATGTCCTAAATCAAATCCAAATATGATCTCACAATTGTCTGAATAAAAACATGATTTTAATTTAATTTGCATGCACTACATTAAAAAAACACAATATGAAGGAAGGTATTCTCAAACTGCTGAGGCCCCTAAACTGCCCAAATAAATTTATTACCTCTAATTCTAAAAGAGCAATTTAAGAACATTGTCATATGAACTAATATGAAAGCATACAGGAACCTGAACAAGTTTGCATTTTTTAATACATCAAATGCAGTAATAATTTTAAAATTATATAAAAAGCAGGAACATTTTAATGTCTTTATATCCTTCCCTGTCTCTCCCTCAGTCACTCTACCAGCTCACACATCAAACCCACCAAGTAATCTAATGAGCTAATTTCCCACAGAGATATATTTCATGAAGACAGGGAACACATCCCAATCAAAATTCAGACCAATATACAAAATAATTCTTAAAGCTTAAACAAAACTTTACTTAATGCTAAGAAAAACCAACCTACACACATATGACACAGAAAACATTAACAGAAAGCAAAAGGTCAAAGTGAAAGTTTCAGATTAAAACAAGGAAATGAACAACCAGTGAGCAACTTAAGAACTGGTAGACGTACCCTCCACTCACCATACAAGTTAACTCTTACAGTTGCATTATCATATTTTTTTCCAGGAATCACGGCAGGTAGTTTTTCTAAATATACCAAAACACTTTCTTTCACAAATTCAGCTACACAGTGAAATGGAAGGAGGCTAAGAAAAAATGCTCCATACAAAAATATCTCCTTTTTTGGCACAGCTTGGATGCCTACAAAATTCCTTCATTACCTGGTAATTTTGTAATAACACTAAATATTTCTGATAAAATACGATATCTGGGGTAGGCAGCATCTTAAAACATGTCTTACTGCCACATTCTAAACTGAGCTATTAGATTAAAGGAATTTATGGAAAGTCCAGGTCGTGAGCTATTACCAATGAAGAATGATGATGAAACAAAACCAAGTTCTGCCTACTTTAGTATTTGTCAGTTCTGGAGTTATCTAAGCAGCCCTGGGACAGATGTAGTCAAGAAGTCTCAATGAACTGTAAATTCGCTATAAGAACTTATAATGTTGTGTTTTCATTTCAATGACAACCTAAGAAACTTAGTTTACATTCTAGATCAAGTAGATGACTATCCTACCAGCAAATCTAACATCTGAGCTCAGCGGAGTGTTGACAACTGCACTGGCACCAAGTGGAACCGCTGGAGCAAAGGTTAGAAAACTTCAAAGAGTAGGAGCACTTCATCGCACGAGGCACTGCAGCACCAACATGACAAAGTAAAATGGCATCATCCACCCCATAAAGTGAAAGCTATTGATTTGAAGTTCACTGGTTTTTAGCTTCTTTTTTTATTTTGTTTTGGTTTTATAGGTATATGAGAGCACAAGTATGAAGAAACTTAGACATAGTTTTAGGTTGAGCTATATTATAATCAAATAATTTAAGAAAATTACATAGCATCTAAAAGATAATCAAGTTAATTATTACTGCAATATCTATTTTTAACTACTTTTATTAACCATACTAATATGAACTTCCAGTAGTATAGAACTCAATATGGCTGAGGGAAGAACTAAAATGATCGTATGGATTGTACCATAATAGCGCTACAAGAACTGGTAAATGTGTTAGAATGGACCAAAAAAGAACCACATAACAGGTAATATTTCCTCTTCTCCTTTTGGCCACCATAAAGGCATCTTTAAGACAAAATTATGACTTAACTAGAACAACCGAGTGGGACTTTATGGTCAGTCCCTATGGTAAAGCAGGAAAACAGCCCCCAAATACATCCACATGCAAATCCCTCCATCCATATTGTTACATGGCAAAGGGAAATTAAGGTTGCAATTGGAATTAAGGTTGCTAATCAGCTAACTTTAAAGTAGGGAGATTATCCTGGATTATCCAGGTGGGTCCTATGTAATCCCCAAGGATCCATAAAAGTGGAAGAGGGAGGCAGAAGAGGTCAGAGTGATGTGATGTGATGTGATGTGAGAACTCAAACCACTGCTGATGGCTTTGAAGACAGAGAAAGGGGGCTGGGAGCCAAGGAATGTGGACAGCAGCTAGACAGCCAGAAAGGGCAAGGCAACAGACTTGCTCCTAGAGCCTCCAGAAAGGAACATGGCCCTGCTGACACCTTGCTTTTAGCCCAATGAGACCCATGTAAGACTTCTCAACTACAGAAATGTAAGATAATAAATTCATTTGCTTTAAGCCACTAAGTTTGTAGTAATTTGGTACAGCAGCCACAGAAAACTAGTACAATTCCCCTCTATTATCCCATTTTCCCCTGCTATATCCCCCGTCCTCACATTCTACAAAATACAGACGTTTCTCTAAGTTTATTTCACTATTTAATATGTACTTCCTATGAGCTATTTCAAATCCTTTATAGACTGAGATGGTATGAATTTTTTAAATAAATTATACAAACACCGTCAAACATCCTGAATACCCACAGAGCATGAACCTGCAGTAGGTGCAGAAGATACAGAAGGTCTATTATAGATTCACCCCTCACTTACTACTGTGAACCAGGGTTTCTGCCAGATGGTATCTATTTTCTCTTTGGAATCATTTAATAAAACTGCTCAAGAAGATGACTGGTTAGGAGGCTTAGGAAGAGTGAAGATTTGATGCTGCCACTATGAGTAAGAGGAGGCAGAAAGAGCTGGTCCCAGCTTAGGTAGAAAGACAAGAATGCAATGGCATTAAAGGTAGTGACAAGAACAAAAGAAAAAGGAAAAGGTTGAAGAAATGGATGACAGTAGACAGGAAGGAAATAAAAGCAGCTGAGGCTGGAGATGATAAGAAAATGAACTGACCAGAGGACTAGACTCAGGGAAAAGCAAGAAAACAAGGAGAGATAACAATAGATTTATAAGGCTGGAAGGTTAAGAAATTAGGGTCAGAGACTACGATATGGTTTCTAAAAGGGCAACTGACAGATGTTTCCAGAAGGAAATAAAGTCAAGAGTTTGGTCCAATCTAGGCTTAAAATAATCACAGACTATGAAGAGAAGCTTGATTATTAAGGTTGACATCAAGCAAGCACGTTTTCAGGAAACCCCTTGGGGAGCACTCTAGGCCACAGAACTCTTGGCTATTTGGACCTAGGAACTTTGATAAGTATGTAAATTATCATAAATAAAAAGGATGACGTGCACAGATATGCTTCCAAATCCTATAGTCTTCAAAATTCAAAATACGGTTACCTGTAAATATTTTTAATTGGATAATTACATAAAATTATAATTAACAGGTGTAGCTTATGTTACACAGACAGGTACAAAAAGGTGGCAACTGAGTTTTTAGAAATCAAATGATTTTGATATGCAGCATGAATCATGGAAAGAACAACAAACTTTTCTTCTATAGAAACAGGAAAAGGGAAAGACAACGGAGATAAAGGTGAATGCAGACAGGCTAATGTTTTCATTTGGAGAATTCTTTGTATGGAGAGATGGGATAGTTTTGTTACTGGATTGCTAAAATTATGCCCAAAGTAACCTCCTGAAGCCACAGACCACAGGCTTCAGGAGGTCTTCTAGCTTCCCAGTATAGTACTCCCAGTATAGTACATTACTCAGCAGTCTCATCTCCCATCCAGTCCATGGGGAGAATCTACTTCACTGCTAAGTTCAACATAGATCCAGACTAAAATCAAATGCTCTATGTTTGCTGTATTTTTCAGATCTTTCCAAGGTCAGGAGAAATAAAGTGAGTCAGAATGCCTGGGGAATTACTTAATAACTGACTTTACAACTTATTCTCCTTCAATTAAGACCAAAACAACCTGAAAGCAAGATATAATTAGATGGATGCTGACTGCAATTTACTAAAACATAAGAACTGCGTTTTTCTCACTGTAGGACTAGCCAAAAAAGCCTAATGGGCATCAAAGGCCATCAAGAAAGCACAAACAGATACTCTGAAAACATCATGAGAATATTACCTTATTGGTCTTGAAATGTTGCACTGAAGGGGACTTACAAAAGTAGCCAACCTGAAGCCTGCAGAAAATTATTCACAGCTCTAACAAACCTGCAGCTATAAGAGCAGAACTATAAAGATGTTATGGGAACAAAGTTACTAGTTTAGTACTATATAACCAAAGATCAGGTAAAGTCTACAATATCTTAAATCAACAGACATATTCAACTACGTGCAGAAATCTAAAAGCCAAATGAATAGCTCAGTGAAGTGAGTAAATTAATTTGAGTGAGAATAGAGGGTCAATTTCAATTTATCTCTGATCTATTCAGTGGCCTTATTCTCAAGACAACTATAAATTTGAACTTCATTATGCCTGCAATCTCATTAGAGCAGATGAAGAATGCAATTTGATCTCAGTGAGTCTGACATCCAGATGCATGAGGTCTTAGAGCACTGGTAAATTCTATGTAAAAGTTACCCAGTCCAATGAACAACCTCGGGTTGAATTTCCTTAAGTCAATGTATGAAAAATAAACATGGATTAATCGACAGAAATCACATTCAATAATGTTACTGCAAACTAACCTTTCTGTGGTTTGAACAAACATCTTTAAAGGAGAAAACTGTAGCAGCGCTAACAAAAGTCATTGTAGCCAGAGGCTAAGTATGAGGGAAGGTGCAAACTTCTGATCTGACATGATGCCTGATCTTGGAATAGTTCCTTTTACCTTTTCCTTTACTTCAGATTTCAAAGAAAAAAAATCCTTAGTGAAAAGAGTTAATATTTATTTATTGAGCACCTATCACACACTAGACACTTCAATTACTGAATTCTCAGAACAAGCCTTTGAGCTAGAACTATTGTTAGCCTACTCTCCAGCAAGAAAACTAAAGAGAACTAACATTCCCAAGTCGCAAAATTGACAAATGGCTGAGGCAGGATTTGCACTCACGAAATTTTACTCCAGAACCAATGCTGTTAACCATCCCAACATATTATCTCAAAAAGTAAGCTTCTCCATTAAACATCAAAAAAAACCCACATCTAACTGGAAAAAGAGAAAAAAACTATTCATAAAATATCTGTAAGCCCAACTTCCTCACAGGTAGGCAAACTTCCTTTGTAAAGAGCCAGATAATAAATATTTTAGGCTTTATGGCCCACATGGTTTCTGTCACAACTACTCAACTCTGCTGCTGTAGCCAGAAAGCAATCAACAAATGAACATGGCTATGTTCCAATAAAACTTTATTTACAAACACAGGCAACAGGCCAGATTTGGCTTAGGGGCCACCATAGTTTGCCAAGCCCAGCCTAGCTCATAAGCAGAAAGATTTTATGAGTTTCAGTATGCTATAAAACTCACGACTCCTATATAAATCAATTACAGAAAAATCTGCACACAAGGTAGAAGAATAACATCAAACGCCTTAAAGGGCAAGTGGTTCTATTTGCAGATTTTTATTTTTAATTATATTGTTAATATGCATTGTTTTAGCGTTAAGCGTAGTTTTTCTCTTTGTAGAACCTCATGGATGTTCCAGGTTTTTCTAAAACCCCGGGGAAGGCCGCAGCTCCTGCCACAAACAGGTCTTACAAAACCACAGCAGTTTGCACCAGGGCTGCTGCACAGCCCACAACTGTTCCCGGCCCACATTTATTCCCCATCAACAGCATCTATTCTGTTAGGATGGGGGTCAGGACATCCAGCCAACAAAATCATATTTCCTAGAACAGTGAAAGCTGGAAGCCTAAGAGAGCCCACTTGAGTTAGCATACGCAAATTAAACAGATGTAAATGAATCAATCTGAAAACTCAACCTTTTCTGACACTGACTTTCTAGTTTTTCACTGATAACCTCCTGGCTGTCCACCCACTTAGGTACAGGGGATAGAACAGTGAACAAGGTTTGCCCTCTGTTCTCATAGATCCCTCAGGCTAACTTAAGTTACGAACAAGAAAATGGGATTTTCTTTGATCCTTCTTTCACTCCTCTTATTCTTATTCTCTCTCCCAGCTGTAGCTAAAGGTGCACTATATCTTAAATTACTCCCCTTCCTCTCATATTCCTAACACTACCACTCTGCCTCTTAGCCACCTATTATCTATTTGATTTCCAAATTTTTTTATCACATCTTTAGTAAAAACACTTTAAATATGCACCCAATACACATTTTTACTTATGAAATATATAAGAAAAATATGAAGAGTTAGGTAAGTAAATACACGTTCTAATATTTTCTTCCTATATGTCAATGATTCATGGAGCACATTCTACTTGGAAACTAGATTATGGCCATAAGGCTCCAAACATGGCACTATCAAAATAAACCTTGTAAAACAAAAGCTATACTCAAACATATTAATGTATAACACACTATGAGAACACCAATGAGGGTATGATTCACTCAGCTAGACAACCCACTAGGGAAAGCATACAAAGAAGAGCATACTAAGGCTGAGTCTTTAAAGTCATACAGTATTAATGGGAAATATAATTTGGTGATATGAAACCTTCCAGTAAAAACAGCAGCATCAAATCCAAACAAAAAACAGGCCACTATAGAGAGTCCATTATTTTACTACAAGAGAAATCAGCAACAAAACCAATTGTTAGAAACAAATTCTTTAATGAATGAGAATAACTGTCAACACTGAATACAAAAGATAAACTGGGAAATTAACGTCTTGGACTGACTTTTTTTAAAGGGAAAAGGCAGCCAATAACAAATGTAATATATAAATATGTTGCTTCACACACACATCACACTCTGTATTCAGCATTTTACATCTGTAAGGCATCTCAAGAAAAGCCTAAGAAATTTTAATTCATTAAACCTATTAACATTCCTATAAAGCAAGTACCACATGGCTCAGAATACTAAGCTAAAAATTAAGGTCACTCATTTGATAACTCATTAACATAAAACTTTACTAAAAATTTCCAAATTCCAGGAGATGACTTTTTCCTTATTTGTCATGTGTTCAAACCTCCAGTTTTTCATAATGCTTTTCATTTTCCAAATGAGAATACACCATAGGAACTACACTTCTCTCTCTCTTTTTTTTATTTTTTGGTGAGGAAGATTGGCCCTGAGCTAACATCTGTTGCCAATCTTCCTTTTTCTTTTTTCCCTCCCCAAAGCCTCAGCACATAGTTGTATATCCTAGTTGTACATCACTCTAGTTTTTCTGTGTGGGATGCAACCACAGTATGGCTTGATGAGCAGTGTGTAGGTCTGCACCCAGGATCAGAACCGGCAAACTCTGGGCTGTCAAAGCAGAGCACACGAACTTAACCACTTGGCCTCAGGGCCGGCCCCCAGAACTATACACCTTCAATGCTTACTCTAGCTTCCTGTTTTGTTGTGACCCAGGTATTTACTGGAATCAGTGCATAAAGAATCCTTTCCATTCACCAATGAAAATGTGACAGACAGACGGTTAATGGTTGGCCACTTGGGAGTACCTTTAACACTTATCAAAATACTTTTTTCATTGCTTCATAAATTCTTGTAAGGGCAGTATATACTTAATACAGTGCTGTTGCTTCCTTTTGTAATGTTTATCCATAATGGAGTAGATTACTCCATTTTGTAGATGTGTTTGTATGTTTGTGAACAACCCATATTTTAAGATGCCTCTGATATTTCTTTTAATCTAAAAATAAGCATATAGCAAATTAAATATTCTATTTAAATAGAACTATTTAAATAGTCTTTATCCAATTTAAACAGTTCTATTTAAATAGTCTGTATCTAATCAAGGATAAGCATTTAAGTAATTACGTAGAGTTTGTGCCTTATGAGTAAGAAACTTATAATGAGCACTCAAGTTGTGCTATTAGTCCATAGAAAACAAACTTATTTGGTTTGTAGAAATTATTATGCATTATAAAGTTCTCCCTTCTGAAATAAAGGCTGCTAAACAGTCACTGCTAATAGATACAAAACACATTTCTAGTTTATGATAAAGAGCTCTACATCTTCCAACTTTATAGCTTGGCGACCAGAATGCAACTCAGCAAAACATTTATTTAGCACCTGTGCCAGGCCTCAAGGGATAAAAATGAACTTTCTGTGACATTCATTGCCTAGTAGTGACTCATAAGTACACCAAGATGGATCCATAACAGTGATGGAAAACATGCACCACTTGTTATCAGATAAAACACTACCAGATGTTCTTGCTATCAGGTGATGATACTGTAAATTTAATCAAAGCTCTAAGTAAGTTACTTGGTGAGGCACCTCTACCCAATTCATTCCACAGGAGAGAAAGTGAAGAGAGTAGCAGAAACAGGTGGCAGAAGCCCAAGACACTGCACATACTGAAGGCAGTATTACACACCTCTACTTGTTTTCTCCATCTTGCATTAAGTATGCAGCAAAAGCAAGAAGCAACTCAGTAGGTTTAATCTCAGTTCAAACTTGAAGACTCTGCACAAATGTATTTCTAACACCTCCACATAAAAACTAGTCACTGCCAAGAATGCAAAAAAAAAGTGGATGCCAGGGGTTGGGAGGTGGGGAATATAGAGAAAGGCTGGTAAAAGGGTGCAAACTTTCAGTTATAGATGAATAAGGTCTGAGGATCTAATGTATGACATGGTCACTACAATTGATACTATTGTATCGTATACCTGAAATTTACTAACAGAGTAGAACTTACATCTTCTCACATACTCCCAAAAAGATAAACGTGATGTGATGGATGTGTTAATAAACTTGATGGGGGGAATCCATTCACAATATAGGTGTATATCAAATCATCATGCTGTATACCTTAAATATCTTACAAATTTGTCAATTATATACCTCAATAAACCTGGAAAAAAAACAACCAAACACAAAAAACACTAGTCACTGCAGTTGAACTACCACAATCAACCTCACAACAAAGTCACAGGCCAGCCCGGTGGTGTAGTGGTTAAGTTCACATGCTCCACTTCGGCAGCCCAGGGTTTGTGCGTTCACATCCTGGGTGCAGACCTACACACCACTCATCAAGCCATACTGTGGTGGGGACCCACATACAAAAAATAGAGGAAGATTGGCACAGATGTTAGCTTAGCAACAATCTTCTTCAAGACAAAAGGAAGACTGGCAACAGATGTTAGCTCATAGCCAACCTTCCTCACCAAAAAAGAACAAGAACAAAACAAAGTCATGATGTAAGTCTCTTGTTCTGACCATCCACCCCATTCTTCGGAATCCACATAATTTTATCTTTGTGAAGTCTTTCCACTCACCCCATGATGAAAGAGCTCTAAAACTTAAAATCTACAACACATTGGAAACTTTACCATATACTAAGGCTTCATGCTGTGGTGAAAAGAACTCTAGCTTTGGAGTAAAATATTCCTGATGCACATCCTGGCTCAAAACTGCTTTCACTGGTTTCTTTTTATTTTATTTTTTTTAATTCAAGTATAATTGATATGATATCCTATTAGTTTCAGGTGTACATCATAGTGATTCGATATTTATAAACACTACAAAGTATCACCACAGTAAGTGTAGTTACTGTCACTGTACAAAGTTATTACAATATTGACTAAACTTCCTATGCTGTAGATTAGATCCCCATGACTCTTTCATTCTATACCTGGAAGTTTGTACCTCTTAATCTCCTTCACCTATTTCACCCAGCCCTCAACCCTCCCCTTCACTTGTTTCTCAATCTCTTCAAGCCTTGTGTTATTGTTTTAAGATGCAGAGGTCTCTCTAACCACATTCTAAATCCCATGAAGGAAAGAACATTCTGTTTTGCTTTATATTCCTAGCAATATGCTTTGCTCTAATGGATGCTCAAAAAAAGAGTCTAATACAAACTCACAGATACAGAGAACAGATTAGTGATTACCAGAGGGGAAGGGGCTTTGGGAGTGAGCAAAAGGGTGAAGGGGATCAACCATGTGGTGATGGATAGTAACTAGACCATGGTGGTGAGCACTTTGTAGTGTACACAGATGTCGAATTATAATGCTGTACACCCGAAAAATAATTTTAAGTTTAATATATTCAGTAGATGTTACAAATGTCTCAATATTTGTAAGTAAACAAAATATATGGGCTATGATAGGTTTACTTAAAAAATTAAAGGGTGTTGGAGTGGGGTAGGTGTAGGATATCTAAAGAATCACAATAAATTATAAAACAAGGGATTTTTACATTAGTTTAAGATATTTCACCATTAAAGGTGACTTTCCACAAGTTTAGAATCTAAGACTAAGAAGTAGAGGAGTCCATCTAATTCAATTCCTTCTATAACAAAACCTCTTATTCTGCTGTTGATATATGATGAAAGTTGGGACAGAGGGTCCATGAACTTGGTACCAAATAGTCCTATGTATTTTATTTTATGCATTTGAAACATTACTCTGAGAAGGGGCCTATAGGCATTATCAGATTGCCAGAAGAGTGCACGGCAAAAGAGGAAGAGGGTGAGAGAGAGTTAGAAACCCCTGTACGATAGGGAAACTGATTTATAGCACAATTGTGTGATTCAATATCCTATAACTTGTTAATACAAAACTTAAGATTCAAGTCTCCCATTCTTCTATTATCACCTTCGGCACGTGAATATTAGGAAAGTTTAAGTTAACTATGTAACTGACTTTTTCTGAGTCACACCAGCTTAGTCAGTACCAAATGAAGGAAAAACCAAGCTGGTGGCAGTGCTATAACATCACTCACTGCTAAATATACTAAAACAAAAGATTTCTTTGAAGTTAGCTTTTCTGATTGTTTCCCAAAGAAGAAAACAATGACACTCTCCAACAGCCAGTTTCTCTAGTGGAATCTTTCCTAACAGAATCTTAATATGGCCTCTCATTTCCATCAACTACAACACTTAAAGCAACAGCTGTACTTCATACGGATTCTGCGATTTTACTTTAGCTTTGATCATACTGATCATGATTTTTTTCTTCCTTAAAAAAGGAAATTACAAGCTTAAGATAAAAATCACTTTTACAGAGTACTTATAGGATTGCCCATACTATCAACCAATAAAGTCAATGTAAACTTTCAGTAAAATACAGTACCTAAATACTTGCCTTAACTAATTTTCTTACCAATAAAACAAAAACTTTTGTAACAATAAAATGTAAACGGCTATTTTAATAATCCATTTGCAAGAGTAACTCTACTTAAAATAAAAACACCTCATCAAAATTCTACTCTTTAAATGATCATTAGTTTTGATGTGGTTTCTTTCATGACAACTCAATTTTATTAACAAAATTTTACACATTAAATGTGATTCAGCCCTAGTTTACTTTATGTCTTACACACTCTATATATACTGACATTTACAGAAAAAAATTATAGCAGTGACATCTCCAAGAAGCATGAGAGACAGCCAAGCATTTAAAGGAAGTGTTTAATAAGAACATTACATAGTTTCTCTCTCAAGTATAACAAAAGAGGATCAGTTCTTTGACCTTTTAGCATCAAGAGAATTTTTAATTTTGACCTGATAAAACACGCAAGCTGTCAGTAAGCTAACAAGCTTGAATACTGAAATATATATGGCAGTAAACCCCATTCCTTGAATAAAGATTTTCATCAATAACAGCATAAACACCAATTCAGAAGAATTACAGTACACTGTAACAAATCTCTATTTCACAAATTCCGTATAATGATGGAGTTCTATTTCCATCACCACTTTGGCCTTTAAAAATATCTACATAAGACTGTATCTTAATAAAGCTGGGGGAAAAAATCCAGACATAAATTTCAATAGATCAACACACTCTGTGTTCCTCTGTACTTCTATTCCACTATTAACAATGAGTATTAGAGATGAGAAGCCAAAAACAGGTAATTAGCAGACACTATCTTCAGGCCTTAACAGAGTTAGTTAGCCACCCAGTATTCAGGGTCTTCCTAGATGTTTTATTGATTTCTATTTTACTTCAGTTGTAATCAAAGTACACACACTATATGAATTCAATCCTTTTAAATGTATTGAAGCTTATTTTATGACCTAGTATACAATGCATTATGAATACACTGTGGGAACTGGAAAAGAAGGAATATACTACAGTTGTTGGATGTACTCTTCTAAAATATCAAATAGGCCAAGATACTTGATAGTGTTGTATAAAGACATTGAGGATCTGTCTGGACATCTATTGATTTTTTTAAATCTAGTTGCTCTATCATTTGCTGACAAAGGAGAGCTAAATTCCCCTAAAATGATCTGGAGCTCTTCTCTGGCTCTCTCTTCCAGAGGTCTCCTCTCACTCGGGGGGCCATAATTGCCCTGGCCCCACCCCGCTTCCTCAGAACAGAAAGACTGTGTACTTTCTATGAGAGGTTTTGTGCCCAACTCTGTAACTGTGGCCCATCCTCAGGGCAAAGATGCCACAACAGAAAATCCACCCTGTACCAGCCCTTTCTTCCAAGTTTTGACTCCCCTCTAAAATCTGCTTACTTTTCCTTACTCTCTCGAGTCCTTAAGTTTTATATTTTGTCCAAAACCTTTCATTCTTACCTGCAGTGGGGGGGAGGGCAGGGGGTGGGGGGTGGGAGTCAGTTGTCTATTAGACACTTACTATATACCTACACCATAAAAGCCCCCATGCAGTCTTAATTCTTTTTTCAATGTTACTTTGTGTGTGTATGCGCACACACATGTTTCTCTCTGAAATCTAACAATGAACCCAGTAAGCCCAAAGGTCTCAGAAAGGCCAGAATCCATGAAAAATTTGAGAGAACAAATTCCATGAATCAATAACTTTGGGGTCATAATATATTCAGCAGAGGAAGAGCATTAATAGTACTGATTAGATGTGCATTTAATTAAGGTAATTCTGATGGCTACATTGGAGGATAGGTTTGAGAAAGATTAGTTAGCGGACTTATTTAACAATCCAAAGGAAAGAACCTGGAGAGGATAACAGTAGGCGTAAAGAGAATGGAGACTGAGCCAGAGAACTCAGCAGTATACAGGTAAGTAAGTAAGCTCCCCAGAAATCAAAAAAAAAAATGTAAGGAGACAAGTCATAAACATTTTGCCCCCAAAATTTGCAGCCTAAAAATATTATGCCATTAACTCTTCTCTCCAATGTTTCTTATATTCACTGCTATCACTTCAGTCTACCTTGCAGAAATGGGCAATAAGTAGCGATCATGTCAAAACTCTTTCATCCCATACTAAAAATGGGGAGCGAGCTCACCAGTCAGTCCCCACACTCTGGTCCATTGAGCCAAACTGAATTTATCAATCTTTTCAATATAGAGATTCAGTTCAATACCACCAACTGATCAGTTAGCACATAATAGGAAACCTATCTGCTATCCTTGATTGATATTGACCAGACTGATCCACCAAAAATTATTTTATTAAAATAAAATTTAAATGACTTCTATTTACACTACCAACCTCAAATTCATATACTGAGCCTCTTAAGCTAGGACAATGCACCTATCCAAACCCAGCTATTACTCCCTTACATGTATCTTCACAGCTCTACCCAGTCCCTTTCCACAACATATGTACATTTCTATCTGCAAGCCTTTGTTTATCCTATCCCCTTGATAAAAAGTCCTTAAAGGGGCTGGCCCTGCGGCCCAGCGGTTAAGTTCGCACGCTTCACTTCGGTGATCCAGGGTTTCGCCAGTTCAGATCCTGGTAGCCGACATGGCACTGCTCATCGGGCCATGTTGAGGTGGCATCCCACATGCCACAACCAGAAGGACCCACAACTAAAAATATACAGCTATGTACTGGGGGGATTTGGGGAGAAAAAGAAAAAAAAAAGTCCTTATAATTATAATTCTTGGCTAAATTTGTTCCTTCAGGGTTCAATTCAAGTTCTACCCTCACAGGTCTCTGCACTAACTCCCTCCAAAATATCTGTATAACATACCTAAGCTAAAAGGTATCATTACTCATCTTTTAATGCTTATGCTCCCTATACTTAACCAAACTACAAGCAACCTGAGTATAAGCACCTCATTGGTTATCAGGGAAATGCAAATCAAACCCACAATGAGATACCACTTCACACTCAGTAAGATGTCTACAAAAAGAGAGATAACTGCTAGTGAAAATGTGGAAGAACTGGCACCATCATACACTGCTGATAAAAATGCAAAATAGCATAGTCACTCTAGAAAAGACCTACAGTGCCTCAAAAAGTTAAACATAGTTACCACATGACCTAGCAATTGCATTCCTAGGTAAACGAATACTTACGTCCACACAAAAATCTGTACATGAATGTTCACAGCAGCATCACTCATAATTGCCAAAAGATAAAAATAATTCAACTGTCCTTTACCAAATGGATAAACAAAATGTGGTATAGCCATACAATGGAATATTAGCCATAAAAAGAATGAAGTACTGATACAGCAACTGTGAAAGTAAGGGAAACTTCACTTAAAATGGAATCAGGAGGCCAGGAGGAGGAGTTCCCATGCAGTACCAGGCGACGTCAGTTACAAGAAAGATAGTCCATTACAGACCCCAGCAGAAAGAAGTCCTCAACAGAAAAGAATCATCAATTACAGGAAGAAATGTACATTGCATCCTAAACAGAAATCACTCTCCCAGCAATTCAACCAATGAGAAACCAGCACCACCTGAACTCTTAGCTTTTCTCCAATGGACTTTTGTTCAAAACAACTCCCAATTTCCTCCTTTTCCTTATAAAATAATGTTTCTCTCCTTTCATTGTTGGATTTGCCTATCACTTTTGCCATAGCGTGTGGGTCTTGAATTGCAATTCCTTGGTTTTTCCAAAAACATTCATTTTGTTGGTAAAACAACTGGCTGTTTTATTTAAGGCTGACATAACAATATGGATAAAGCTTAAAAACATAATATTAAGTAAAAGAAGCCAGTCACAAAAGAGCACATATTATATGACTCCATTTATATAAAATATCCAAAATAAGTAAACCTATAGAGATAGAAAACTGATAAGTGGTTGTTTATGGCTGAGAGAAAAATGAGGGTTCGAGGGGTAACAGCTGAAGGGTGGGGGTTTCCTTTTGGAGGTGATGAAACATCTATAATTGTAGTGATGGCTGGACAACTCTGCAAACATACCAGAAACTACTGAGTTGTCTACTTTAAATGGATAAATTGTATAATATGTGAACTATTTCTCAAGAAAGCTATTATCAAAAAGAGACTTTTAAGACATGCTGAAAGTCATCCACTAAGAAAGGAATAACATGATGCACTAATTTTTAACATGTCTCACCCTGTATCAGGGCTTCGAGGTCTAGAAGAGTTCACTATCTGAATAATTTACCTCCTTCTTGCTGATAAAAACCACAACTATTAACGCTAATTTTATTTCATAATTGAGACTATTAAGATAATTGTAAAAAGAATCGCACTTATAGAAGTCATTTTAAAATGGACTTGCATCAACTTTTCTCTTCCTGATATTATGATCAGATTTATATTTAAACTGCAGTGAAGCTGTCACAGTAGTAAACTTGGATAATACGAAAACATATAAATAGAAATTATCCTTCACTTGCTTCATTACTCCTCACCATTTCCTGCAGAGTCCTCCTACTCTTCCAAAAGTGACTGACCAAAACTACTGCTGCCACCTCTGCTCATACCCTTTTCCCTCTTTCTCCACCTACCAAATCCAACACAGCCTTCAGTACTAATCAAGTCTCACCTACTCCCGAAAGATCTTCAGGACTCTAGCCCAAAATCCCAGGCCAAATTAAAAACTTTTTATCACTATAGGTAAATATTTTATATTGTCTTTCTTACACTTCCAACCTATATTGTTATTTCACTTAATATTTTCATATGAATGTCCTGCCTCCTCAACCATGTAACTTTCCTGAAGGCTGACAAGTCTAATTTTTTCATATTTGGCACGGTAACATGTCCATCTTAAGTGAATGAAAAAACCACAATTAATTACAGGGGGGAAAATGTGGCAGAGGATATTTAAGGTCAACTGACAAAATCCCAAATGCTCAGGCTAACCTACTCTGCCTAAAGGCTCAGTATTTTTATCCTTTCCTCAGTAGACTTTTGAGTCTGGGCACTGTGAATTATTTCAGTGAAAGTAGGAATAAATGAGTCCCTCAAGCGGCTGTGGGTGTTTTTACAGAGATCTCATCAGAACAAGAAAGAAGCTGGTGTTCTGAGTAGACCAGCAGGGTCTTTCAACCTGAGAAAACCAGAGACATAAATAGCCTCATTAAATAATCATTTCTTGGCATCTGCTAAGGCTTTACATTTCACACAATGTGTGCAACTCAATACACATACGCTGTTGGAAAAACGTTCCCAATTGCAATAACACTACTCTTTCCCTTAATATCTGATCTGAGGAATTCCTAGAAAAGTATGCAGTCTTTCAAATTAATGCTATTAATGAGAATATAATTAAGCATAAATGAGCTGTAGGTCTGAATTTGAAAAAGCTTTATGAATCATTTTTCTCCTTTATACTGTTAAATATACACTTTTGGCAAGAACATATAAACCCAACACAGATGTGAACACACAGACCTGCCAAAACAACTCTTTCATTTCTGTTTTAAAATATCTAGATAATTTTGATTATCATGCTTACTCATATGCCTTAAAAGAGGAGCACAAGTACTACCGAGCAGCGTTTAGACTGCTTCTCCAAGATTCTTAAATGTGGGGACAACAGGACTCAAGTGGCACTGAACGTATGGAGGAGAACTTGTGCTGGCCATGAGAAATGGTAAGCCTGCTTCCAATTTGCCTCTGTCAAGGTTAAATCTTCAACTGAAGAAGTACACATTGTAGGAAAGAGTCTTGCAGTCTTCTGGCCACAGTGATTTATACACACACTCTTTATCCTCACTCTACTCAAAACTACATACACATTCAGACATAAAACAAACCACTGATGGAATAACATTAGGATAAAACTGATGTCTACAAGTGAACTCAGTAGAAAATAAAATTACTGGTAGTTCAATCTAAGAAGTTAGTTTTTCCAAAGAATTTTCTCAACCATCTTTAGAAGAAAGTTCTTTAGAAAAATTTCACTTGCATTTTTATTTTTCTGGAGAACACAGAGGACCACATCAAGAAAATAGGTCCTAGGGATCAAAGCAATCAATACAACAAGGATGACGGATGGATTAATTCAGATTTAGGAATATTTCACATAATATATTGACTCTGTATCAAACCCAGCTTTTCAAATCCAATACAACGGTCCTATCTAAGACTAACCCATTCAATCAACAGATATTTTCTGACCCCTTACGTTTCACGTACTTTACTCTATCAAATGGTACAGTCTCAAATTGGGGAAGAAATCTGAATAAACAGATAAAAGATCAACCAGATCTGAGTTAAAGAGGTTCTACTAATTTATTTATTCATTTACTCATTTCATTCAACAAACAGCTACTCAGAACCTACTATAATAGGCTATTCTGATAGATATAAAGACACAAAGATGAATAATATATAGCCCCTGCCTCAACAAAGGTACATGGTATAGTGGAGAAAACAAACAAAACAACAGCCCAGGATGCTCAGGAAGCACACTTTGGAGCCCCTGATGGTCCCAGCAAATGTAACGACCCACTATTTAAGGTCTTATAAAAACAAAAGCAAGGGGGCTGGCCTCATAGCCAAGTGGTTAAGTTCGCGCTCTCCACTGCAGGCAGCCCAGTGTTTCGTTGGTTCAAGTCCTGGGCGCGGACACAGCACTGCTCATCAGGCCATGCTGAGACAGCATCCCACATGCCACAACTAGAAGGACCCACCATGAAGAATATACAACTATGTGCTGGGGGGCTTTAGGGAGAAAAACGAAAAAAGTAAAATCTTTAAAAATAAAAAAACACAAAAGCAAGGGCTTTCAAACGGAGGAATTTGTGTGTCTCTGGAATTCTGTTGATCATTTAAACTAAAGTAGTTTTTCTACATTCTGATTTGGGAGAAGCAGACCAAAACAGAAAGACAGAAGAAGACAGTTCTCACATTTTGCTGCTACCTAGCACTGGGAGACAATCATCCATGGATCTCTCATGTTTCTTCACATTTTCCAGCAGTTACTCTTCTGGATTATCTTTTCAAGTGTGTCAATATAGCACACAGCCTTAGAAGATAAAGAAATAGGATCTCCCTTGGGGGCAGTGAACAGATTTTCTCTTGACCAGGTTAATAAAGATAACCGAAGTACGGCACGTTTGCTAGCAGCCCTCCTATAGGACTGGGGATTTCTTCGCTCTGACACAACCTACTCTGTGGACAGCACCAACCTGAGGACACCTCCACATGGTCCCTGGGGAACTTCAGAGGCAGGGGAACTAAGGCAAACTTGAAGCTCATGCAGCCTGCTGTACTGTGAGTTATCAAAATATATACCAAAGTACAGCAGGCTAATTTGTCAATCTGCAAGTAGGGGAGAATCTCAGGCTCGTCATGGTTCTTGAAACCTAGAAATAATTTGTTTCCCTCTCTTCAATAAATAAGAAAAGCCAAATGAATCTGCAATTTGCCCCCACAGAACAGAGCTAGTCAACAGGCGGTGGAAAAAGGAAGAGAGAAGAATTAACCCAGTACCCCATATTTAATCCTGTAATCATAAACCCATTATAAACCTAGTTAGCTAAAGCTGGTGTTAGTATAATCATAAACCTAGTTAGCTAAAGCTGGTGTTAGTAGACAGGCTGGAAACCAGACAGGTAGACTCCAGGGCACTGATAGCATATTCTTGGGCAATAAAATACCTCCCCCTTCTCCTTTTTGTGGGAGGGGGAAAAGTGAGAGTATTATTTCTAAAAACACCCATTAAAAACCAATACTTTGTTCAACTTATTAAATAAAATAGCTCAATAGCTATTAAAACATATTACTAAGTATGTTTGAAATTGAGTCAACCTAAAAACTCTTTATAGAAAATAGGAGAAAATAAGATTCACTAAAAGCCAGCTTTTCAGATTCCTTTAAAAAAAAAATAAAAGTGTTCAATCTCAGAAGATTTGAGTGGAGAGTTGAAATAGAGAGCTTAATAGAATTTTACTTACTCTTTGACTTATAAAGTTCTACTTTACAGAAACGTCAGCAAGTAGGAAAAACAGTCTAGATAGATCAAAAGATGCAAACCAAACAAAAACACTGAACCAAACCACATGAGAGAATGTTATTTGGCAAATTCTTACTAAGTGTTTTTGGAATACGGAACCATTTCCTACATCAAACGTCCTGAAATTAGTGGACCTTCCAAAATCAGGTATTACAGCAAGGAAGAAAACAGTCCTCTGCTCTCTTGCTTCCCAAGACAAAAACCAGTAGATATGAAAATGCATGCAGGTGGCAGAATTATTCTAATCATGATCACCCAAAAGTCGTAATAGGAAATATGCCATTTTAATTTAGAACACAAACTTATAAAGTAATTATTATTTGAAGGTAGGCTCTATAGTGATTACCACTGCGAAACTGATTCACTTATTCCACCAACGTGAGGGGTGGGGAGGGAACAGACCAACAAGAAGGAAAATTGCATCAAGAGAGATTATCCTTGAAAATATGAGCCACGTCCCTTATACGCTTCTCTGAAAAGTTAAAATATGTGATTTCTATCTCATGCATGCCTAATGCTTAGGATTTTCTTAATATATTCCAGGGATATTTACAGTGCCCAGTATACCAGGGCATTTGCTTCTGGAGCTTAAAGTAATGCACTCTAAGAATCACCACTGTGTTGGCTTTATTAGAACTGTAACAAAATATCACTGTTTTCAATCATTTATTATGCCAAATAAAAACCAGCAGATTCTCTGTCCAACAGTCTATCAGGACAGTCTGTCACCCTTATTCTGACAGCCAGCAGGCAAGCTAAAAGAAGAGAAGAAAGGAAAACAAACCAAAAACAGCAACAGCCTTCTGGAGGGAAAAATGTTCAGGAATTGATGGTCTGCAACCTGCTTAACACAGATAAACCTTTTGTCCTATGGTAAAATACTCCTAAGCTTGAAAAATAAATAAAATCTTTTTAAAAATTCAGTTTATTAAAACTTCATTGTAGATGTTTCTAATCACGATTTGTTTAGAAAAAGTTTCATTATTTTATTTCAATACTAGGGATAAAACTGCTGTTGATGAATCCACAGGAAAAGCTCATTTAAAGAAAAACAAGCTAGAAACAAGCATTAAGCGTCTACCATGCGAGAGATGCTGCAGAGAATGCAGGAACAAGCAAGAAATGTTACCTGCTCTGAAGGAGATTCATGTTACTACACATTTCTTTGTGTAGTGAACTGCCTATCAAAAGTCTGTTTATCAATTCTTCCTCTTAATCTTCCTTCCTTCCTTTTTTTGAGGAGGTAGATACACAATTTAAAGGAGGAACCCTCATATCCCACTTGTAGTGGTACCCCTTACAGGGCCAAAGCCCATCCACCAAAGATAACCCAAAAAGGGAGCCAGCCCTGTGGTGTGTGGTTAACTTTGTGCACTCCACTTTGGCAGCCCGGGGTTTGCAGGTTCGGACCCTGGGCAGAGACCTACATACTGTTCATCAAGCCATGCTGTGGCGGCATCCCACACACAAAACAGAGGAAGACTGGCACAGAAGTTAGCTCAGGGACAATCCTCCTCAAGCAAAAAGAGGAAAATTGGCAACAATGTTAGCTCAGGGCCAATCTTCCTCACCAAAAACAAAACAAAACAAAACAAAATCCAAAGGGCATGAAATGGTTAAAGAGAAACCGCAGAATTTTCTAATTGACAAACAAGATGTTCCATTCATTAAACATCATTCACTACACACCCAAACACCCCACAACATTGTATTCTATTATGGCCCTTTAAACAGATGAGACAGAAAACAAAAGAATACAGACAGAGGTTTTATGATCAAAAAGTAAAAAGAGAAAAACCAATTTAGAGAAAGAGAAGACAGCAAAAAAGTTGGAGAAAGAAAAAAGCCAGGAAAACAAAAAGGTGTCCATTTCACTTTTTAAGTAATTTTTCTTTAATATGTTTTACAACATTATGAGTCTCTGATGGATTGGAAACTAAAACATTAGCCCTTCAACAAACAGCTTGAGCAGCAGTGCCCTAAAGACTTTTAAAATTTAAACCGTCATGGGGGCCAGCTCCATGGCTGAGTGGTTAAGTTCGCGCGCTCTGCTGCGGCGGCCCAGGGTTCGGATCCTGGGCGCAGACACGGCACTGCTCGTCAGGCCACATTGAGGCAGCGTCGCACATGCCACAACTAGAAGGATCTGCAACTAAGATATACAACTGTGTTCGGGGGGTGGTTTGGGGAGATAAAGCAGAAAAAAAAAAAAGATTGGCAACAGTTGTTAGCCCAGGTGCCAATCTTTACAAAAAAAAAAAATTTAAACCATCATGAAATCGATATGCTAATCTTATCAGTATATACTTAGACTACTTTTACTGAAAAAATAAGCCTTTGTTAATATACAGGCATCCCTGTTCCCCTGCACTTTACTGATGTGCCAGTGCTCTGGCCTATTAACTTGCTAGCACAGGCTCCCAGGAGGGTCTGAATTCTCTTTAGGTTCCCCCTACCCAGCCTGGCTCTCTTGCTCCATTCACCAACCTGCAAATCACACACATGCTCAAAGCACCAGCAGAGCTGGAGTACTTTAAGAAAAAAAAAAGTTTTTGCAATAATATATTTCAACAAAAGCAATGAAGTAGGCATCATAGAAAAAATAAGAACTTGAGAACTTCTATCGTTTTAAAATTTAGTATTCTTTTTGTTTCAAATAACGTATGGGGGGAGGGTATAGAAAAATCTTTTCAGAATTTAAAACCTCTCAAGGTCTTAATCCAGCAGTGATAGAATGCCTCACACACTCCCAGGGAGGCACCCCTGACCATTTTATGTGAAATTGTAACACCCTACCCCCTGAACTCTGCCTCCCTCTTACCCTGCTCCATTTTTCCCAAAGCACATGCATCTGTTTTCCATCTACCTTCCCCCAACTAGAACTTAAGCTCCATGAGGATAGGGAATGTTATTAACATTCTCAACTTCTAGCACTTAGCAGGCAGTCAGTAAATATTTGCTGAGTAGATTTTTCTAAAAGATCTCATTAAGCCTTCATTTAATAAGCCTCCATTTCATCTAAAATGCAAACTTTCATGGTAGGAATAAAGCTTCAGGTCAAAGCAAACATGATTTAACTGCCTTTCACCAACAGATGGCACTAGCTTCAGCTGCTGCCTTGGACTTAGATTCAGGATGCATCTGAAACTGTGTTTCAAAAATGTACACTGAAAAGAACCAAATCAAAATGCAAATATGTTTAGACAAATTTAAGAGAGATGAAGAGTTAAATTCAATGCTCCCACAAAGAGAATCCTCCCATTAAAAAGTTTTGGGTAAAAATATATACACTGACTGGGTAGACTTATTAACAACAGGTCTTATGAACAGCATTTTGGAAACTAACCTGTTCATGAGCAGAGGACCTGCATAGCAGCCTAAATACTCTACAGTATATCTGTAGAGCTATAAATATAAACAAACACTTGAAGACACTGAAAAGCTCCCTGTTTCTGATTATCCTAATAGTCAAGTTCAAAGGCAACTTACAACCCTCAATAATAACCTGTCCTATTTCACCTTTCTTTCACTACCTCTACATTACCTTAAAATGAAGGTAAACATACCCTGATAAATTTTCTGAAATTTAAGCTATAAAAGTAAGTCATTAGAAAATTCAGTAGTCACCAGATGCTTTAAATATCGAGTACTACAGAAAAGTAGGAAACAAAGGAGAACAAGTCAAAATGTTTTTGATACGATAACGATCCAGCATGTGAAAGAATAAACATCAAGGCAAAGCTGTTAGCTTTCCATTGTGAATTTACTTCCTCGGGAAATCATGTGCATACAAAACTCAAATAGGGAAGGAAGGAAAAGATACATATATTTATATAGCAACTCATATGTACATCTGAGTTTCAAGTCACACAATAACTATTCCTTTTGAATTGGAATGAAGTTTACAACTAAAGAATTAAGCACAGGATGCAAGAAAAGGGCACCTGTAAGAAGATAAGCGAGCATATATACCAACACCATTTGAACTACTCAACATTTAAAGGTCATCCCACCATTTCTCCACTTCATAGTACCAAAAATTGGGAGCACAGTAATCTTGATTCCTTGGTTTTACTTTAAAGAGCTCTCCCTTCTGTTTAATTCAACTGAGCATTATGTAAGACCCTTGGACACAAAGGTTATGACAATCTCAGTAATCACCAGGTAGAGAAGAAAGAGAAATTAAGACATTCCTGTAGGTATACTATGAAACACCAAAAAGAAAAATACTAACAAAATAGACAATCGGAAGCCAGATGTCAGTGGGATGAAGAAATAAAGAAAGGCTTCAAAGAAGAGGCAAGATTAGCAATGAATCTTACAAGAGAGGTAAGATGTGAAATGCTGGAGTAGTAAGAATATTCTAGGAAGGAATCCCTTCAGAGTAAGTGGAAACTCACACTGGAAAGAATGGGCTGGTAGTACAATGGGGTAGGGGCTGGCTTACAAAGCCCAACTGAAAGGAAGATCGGCCACATGAAAAAATACTAACTTGACAGAAGTTTGCAGGAAGATGCCTCAGAGAAAGAACAATGGGGACCAATTATGAGGCTTATCCCAAGTCAAGTCTGAGGTGATAAGGGTCTGGGGCAGAATAGTGGCAGTGCTAGTGCAAAGTGAAAAAGAACATTAAAAGACACCGCTAAATGTAGAAATGACAGGAATCAAAAAAAGCACAATCATGTTGAGGCTCAAGTCAGATGGGCCTAGGTACAAATCCTAATTGTGCCACTTCACTAACTGTAGAACATTAGGCAAGCAAGTGAACCTTTCAAAGTCTCTGTTTTTTAACCCACAAAATGGAAGTAATAGCACACAAGCCTGTGGTAAAAGTTTAAGTAAATGAGATAAAATATTCAAAGTGCATGGCAGATTACTGAAAATCAGTAGATGTTCATCACTTCCTGATACTTCTTTTACAAAAACATAGCTGTCTGCAACAAATTTCTGGAAATAGCCACCACAGTTCATTCCCATTTTAAATCAAATAATTATGAGGATAAAAAGAGCTAAACTCCAGCACTCTCCTAAAACAATTTATCAGCATGCCCAATCACTCCCCAAAAAAAGACATTACTTTCTCTAATGTAACTTCTAAATCAAGTCCTAAAAATAAGCAATATCCATAACCTAATATCTTCTACATAATACCTTCTAAAAGTATATTACACAATATTATCCACAAGAATATTGCCAGTTAACTGGACAGAGAACTCCACCTAGAAAAATATTTGTGTAATAATTTATTTAATGATTCCACATGAAATAAATATCTACTGTTAATACCATTTTCACTTCTACTTATAAGCAATCAATTCATTTCTACAGGGCATTGTGCTTGCCTAATAGGGTCTGAATATATCAAATTATAAACTCTCCATAAATATTTGGCTATAATGTCAATTGGACCTGTGATATCAGTGGAGAAGGTTTAGCACTCTTCAGATCAATACAGGACACTGAGAAATGTGAAAAATGCTCTATCAACTATGCTATAACCATAAAAGCAAACTTGTTTCCTGATACTGTACTTCAAGTAAATGAAATGCATCACTTTCTTTCTACAATGGTTCCTGATTCAGAAAAATAAGCCTTATTTTTCAACAACTACCTCAGACACTGCCTGGCCATGGAACAGACAAACCTATATCACCCCCTTTCCTGTATGTCCCTATAATACTTTATCAAGTGGAAATAATAGTTAACATTATCTATGCTTCTTCTATATACACAAACTTTGCTGGGTGCTTTTTGTTTCTATTCATCACAATAACTCTACCAAGCAGATGTTGTTACTGGCCCCATTTTACAGAGAAAGACACAAAGGCGCAGAAAGGCTAACTACTGAACAGCATACCAGAAATGGCTCCCCATATTAAACACGTACTTCCTTATGGCCATGGTTTTGCTCATTCTGTACTCTTTGCTTAGAATCCTTTTTCCCCCTTCCTATTAACTCCTATACTTTCTTTAAGGTACAATGTCCCCCAGGACATCTTCTCTACTACGATGCCAATATCTGAGCTTTAAAACATTTGGTTGCATGAATGAATAAGTGGATAGAAGGCTGGCATTCTGTACTGAAATGCTGGTTTAATAATCTGCTATGCTAACTAAAGCATAAGCCTCTAAAACTCACTAAGTAACTAGAGAAGTCCCTGGCACCTAGTAAAAACTCAGTAATTGCTGCTGGAAGGAGAAGAAAAAGGAAAAGTGAGAAAAGAAAAAGGGAAAACGAGAGAAAAGATGAAGAGACAAGAGGCAGAAAAAGCCCAGCTCCCATATATCAGAATCTTCATTTGGAACTTAGAATATCTTCATAAGAGAACACTCATAAATAATAACATTAGCTAATCTATGCTTTACCATCAACAGAGTTCTTGCAATACTAAGAATTTCCATGCAAAGATGTAAGACACAATGTAAACAGGATATAGAATCAACTCTAGGGTACAAAGAATAATCTATGAGTATCACCCGAATCTTAATTAAAACTGACCTATGTTTACTGTTAAGGAAGCTTTAAAAAGACACTGGCTGAGCTAAAATAAAATTTACCCATTCGTCTCATTTCTAAACAATTATAAAATGTGAAAGACAAAAGTAGAAGCTTAGAGACTTCATTCCCATATTTAAGAAAATGTTTTAGGGGCCAGCCTGGTGGCATAGTGGTTAAGTTCGCGCACATTGCTTCAGCAGCCCAGGGTTCCCAGGTTCAGTTTCTGGGCATGAACCTACACACCACTCATCAAGCCACACTGTGGCAGCATCCCACATACAAAACAGAGGAAGACTGGCACAGATGTTGGCTCAGCAACAATCTTCCTCAAGCAAAAAGAGGAAGACTGGCAATGGATGTTAGCTCTGGGCAAATCTTCCTCACTAAAAAAAAAAAAAAAGAGAGAGAGAGAGAAAATGCTTTAAAATCTTTTTCAATTTAATCATTTTAATCATATATTCACATTCTTCTCTAACACTGTTTCCCTGGAGGTCAACTTTCTAGACACCCAACAGCCAATAAAAGCAGCCAAACCAAAAGTCTCTTCCCTGTGGTGGGAGGTCAACCAACCTTCTCTTACTGCTTTAGTGCCTGATAGCAGCCAGGCTCTCTCTTACCCTTCTGTTATTGCTCCACTCATGACTCCCTCTCCGCTGCTAAGAAAATCTGTTTCTCTGTTCATGCCTTGATCCTGTCAAATAGAAAAGGACTATGACAAGGTAGTCTTCTAGAAGACATCACTTGCACCCAGTACTCAGCACCTCTCTTCTCCATTCATGTCTAAGTCTAAAGAGGTAAATGTATCAACTCTATATTCCAACTGTCTGCATAGCCCAAATTTATTTGGATAGCCCAAAATTATTTATAGTCCTGTCAATGGCACAGACATTACCTAGTGACAGAAAGTAAACCACACACAAATTATGGTAGGCAACAGGACTGGGTAGAAAGAGAAGGTGATTTGGCATCGGAGACAGATTTAAGCACTGACTCCACCACTCTGACTCTGGAAGTCCTTTAAAAGCCTCTGTGAAATTTTAAACATCATCATCTCCCTTTCCTGTCATGAGGATAAAATGAGAACTTACAAGGAAAGTATTTGGTATATGATAAAACACCAAATTAGCATTATTTTATTGATGAAAATGATATGATTATTAAAATCCACATGATCTACAATCCAATGTGTTCCCATGGGCTCCAAGCTTCAATTGAGTTGGACAAATCTTCTCCCTTTTCCAAAGGGACAAGAAAAGAAGAAAAAGATACCAAGGCAAAAAGAATAGCCTGTAATATAAGTAATGAAATCCGTTCTCTTGTGTGTCTGGTATGTCGTCCCTAAAGACAATTCTGAAACAGGAACAAAAATATTTGAACAAAGCCACCTGTGTCTGAAAAAGTATTTAGTCTCCCAAAGGGAATACATTCATCTATGTGTGTAAGTAATAGTATTATTTCCCATTTTTTGTATGGTTTGGTTTTCTTTACTTTGTCAGGTCTATCCTTAAAAATAGGTAATAAAAAAAGCAGCCTCCAGTGAGTGATGGCTGCAATACAATACTAAAATATAAAATGCAAGAACAAAGGCTAAAATGGAAAGCCAACTGAGACTGTGGATGCAAAAATCACACTCAAAACCAAGTGCCTTGAAAACATGATAAAGAATCAGATTATAATCTTTTTGCAAATAAGCGTTAATTGTGAAAACTCAAAGGCAGATAACAGGTAAAGTTGACAAGACTAGGTGAAAAAAAAAAGGCAGTAAGCCTTCCTATCTCAGCTAAAGAACGAATAGTTTCAACTTTACTATTTGTGAACAGTATTAGGTAATGTGCACAAAGAAAGGGAAAAACATTCCCTTATCAGCAGCTCAAAATCTTACTAACTGCCCCAAAATGTTCCTCACATATGACATATATGCCATACTTCCAATTTATTATAGTAAAAAAAATCACGTAGGTATTTCAAAGAACTTTTATAGTATACCATGCAAACATATTCTTAGTTAGAATTTTACATAATTACCATTAGATACTTTCATTTACTACCTAAATTACAAAGCTTGGCCTATACAGGTACGTCATTTAGAATCAAATAAATAAGTTATTTTATTTATGCTCATGTTTATAGAAAGTTCGAGAATACCTTTTGAATCACTATAAGTCAATCAGGTAAATCTTACATAGTTTCAAAATATAGGTTTCCAAGAACAAACCTATATATATGAATTCTATGTAATTCACAGCAAGCAAAACTATCAAAGTGAAAGAATAAGCAAGAAATCCAGTAATTCACTCATTCACTCATGAAACATTTGTGAAATGTGCTAACAGGAGGTAGACACTGTACCAGGCCCTGAACACACACTGGTCAGGAAGACATTAATTTCAAGGAATTTAGAATCCAGTAGGGATGGCAGACAAATAATTGTGTGTGACATGGGCTATAAAAAAAGGTTAAAAGTCAGGGATGATAACTAATGTTTAAGGACATCTTGGAAATCAACAAGCAAGAGACCAGTATCATAAGAGGAAAAAAAAGAGGGAAAAATATAAGCAATACACATACAGAAAAATTACACAAGTGAAATAAACGAATAATGCTCAACAGAATCCAAAAAAGATAAATTCAAACAGTAAGACATTTCTCACTGTTTTTTTCAAAACAGTAAAAACACATTAGTATTTGCTGTTGGTATGAATAAATGGGCACTGACACACAAAGCTAGTGGACAATGATCAATATGACCCTCTCTGTAGAACAGTCTGGCAAAATGTATCAAAAGTTTTTAAAATGTCATGTTCCCACAGTCATTATAAGAAAACTAGAAGCCAATATCCCTCATGAACACAGAAGCCAAGATCCTTAAGAAAATATTAGCAAGAGGAATCCTGCAACAGACCATGGAAAACACATCATGAGTAAGCGAAATTTATCACAGGAATTTAAAGTTGGCTCAACGTTAGAAAAAATCAGTTTATCAACAGAACAACTATATGGTTACCTTAATAACAGAGGGAAAAGCATCTGACAAAATTCACCATCCATTTCTGACAAAAACACTAAACCAGCTAGGAATAGAACTTTCTCAACCTGATTAAAACATTTACAAAAAACCTACAGCTAAGTTTAGATGTAATGGTAAAAGACTTAATATTTCCCGTCCCTAAGAACAGGAACAAGAAAATATCGTCCACTCTCACAACTGCTACTCAACATACAGTGCAATCAAATAAGAAAATGAAATAAAAGGTGGAGAGACTGGAAAGTGAGAAATGAAACCATCTTTATTAACGAACACCGTGATGACCATCTACAGAGAAAATCATAAAGAATCACCAAAAAGAGCCACCGGAACCAATAGGTAGGTCAGTTTAGAATGACTGGTATACAAAAATAAATTGTATTTCTATATACAGGCAAAGAATTGAAAATTGAAATTTTAGAAGTACAATCTATAACAGTACTGAAAAATATGAAATAGTAAGAAATAAATCTAAAATATGTGCAAGATATGCATGCTTAAAATTATAAAACAATGCTAAAAGACATTAAAGAACGCCTAAACAAATGGAAAGATGTACCACGTTTATGAATCAAAAGACTCAACTAAGGTGTCAATTCTCCCCAAATAGATTTACAGATTCAATGTAAGCTCAATGAGGATACCAGCTGGTTTTCTGTACAAATTAACCAGCCGATTTAACAACTTATATGGAAATACAATGGTCCAAAAATAGCCAAAACAATTTTTTTTAAGTACCAAGTTGGAAGACTCACACTACCTGATTTGACATTTACTATAAAGTTACACTAATCTAGACAGGTGTTACTGGTGAGACGACAGCTGTATAGACGAAATTGAGTCAACAAAGGGACCTAGACATACATGGTCAACTAACTTCCAACAAAGGGCCAAAGTAACTGAACGGAAAAGTGCAGTATTTAAGAAATAGTACTGATTCAATTCAACATCCACATGAAAAAAAAAGAACTTTAACCTTTACCTCACACCATACATAAAAAGTAAGTTGAAATCAATCCTGGCCTAAATTTGAATGCTAAAACTATAGAAGAAAATCTTTGTGACCTTGGGTTAACCACAGATTTATCAGACATGACAAAATATCTCAATTATAAGTGATAAATCAGACTTCAAAAACCAGATTATTGGTCAAGAACACGGACACTAAAGTCAGAATAACTAGGTTCAAATTCCAACACTGTGGGTAACAAGTTGTGCATCTAACTATTTTATTGTCTCTGTTTTTTCCCCTCACATATAGTATGAAATAGCACCTACCTCATAGTAGGTTACCTTCATAGGGTTATTCAAGGACCAAATGAGATATTCTAATATATATATATATCATTACATTATTATGTAATAATAATATACATTAAGTACTCAATAAGTATGTTTGCTACCTTTCCAAAATTTTTATTTAGTTACTTAAAGAAACACCTATCCAAGTTTCACAATTCAAAATTTACTATTTCCTACTATCGGTCTTAGAAAGAATTTTATTAAACATTGTACAAAGAATAAAAGGTTGGCTTCATTTTTCATTCAATTCTCTTTAAAGAAATGATAAAGAATAAAGGCATACAAAATAGGAAGAAAAATAAGGGAAAGAGAAGAAACATTTACTGTGCATCTACAAAAACCTCAGGAAAGAGGTGCTTTATCCGGATTACATCTTTTGTTCCTCCTAGCAGGTACCTACAGAGAAAGAAAGGACCTACACCAAATTTTTAATAAACCTCCATAAGTGGCCTTTAAAAACAAGTGCCAGCTTTCTGTTTAAGATACTGGATTGGTGCCCAAAAGCAAACACCTTATTAAAAGTAAAATTCGTGTTTAGAGAGATTAAATTGTTCTAAGAAACATCTGCAATGATTTAAATCAGAAAGTAATTTGTTAAGAATCACAATGAGGGATCCTCACATCATACACCATAGAACCCCATCACATTCCTTAATGTTATAATCATGACTCTGGCTACTTTTAACACATGCATCAGAAAACCAGTAAATGAGAAGATTAAAGCTGTCGACCTCTTAAGAGTTCCCAAAGTTATGAAAAATCAGAATTCTTTGGCACCTATTCCATCTTTAAATATGGAGAAGGAGAGAAGGTTAACTGCAAAGAAAATCATTCTACAAATTTATCCTCGTTCTTACTTTCCCACAGTTCCCCAAAAGCAACAAGGAGCACACAGTAAAGTGGTGGGAAATAAAAGAAGACACTCCACTGGGAGTAAACTTACCTGTAACGTTTTATTCTCTTTAAGGTCCAACCCAAACACATTGTGCCGCTTCACCTTAAAGAAATCAGCATCAAGTCCATCTTCCTCCTCATCATCTCTGTCCAAGAAGTGCATAGAAACTTTCTCGTTTTTCTGAGACTCATCAGTGCTAGGGACAGATTGAGTTTGAGACCATTTTGCTTTTCCCAGTTTCTCTTCCATTTCTTCTTCATCTTCCTTTTCTTCCTCTTCAGCACTAATACTGTTAGCCAGTCTGTACTCTGTCCCTTCTGATCTTTTCCCACCTTTCTGAAGGATGGACATTTTCTCACTGAAGTAGGCTCTAAATTCTTCCACTTCATCATTGGTGAGGGAGGGAGCCCTTGGCCCAATTACTTTATTATCTTGGCTCACTACCAATTCTCTGGTGGGTTGTTTCTGCATTTTCTGAAGAAATCTTACCCGTGGTGCCACAGCAAGACCAAGAGACCTTAAATATGGGCAAATTAAAATAGTTATGTCAATACACTGATGGTGGGTTCATGGGTATTATGAAACAGCTTCTCAGGAGTTAGAGATTTTTAGAGTTTGGTTTTTTTTTTTTTAAAGAAAACATTCCTCTAAGATACAATGCAATCTTGACAAGTTAGATGATCCAAAAGGCAAGACAAAAAATACTGAATACCTGTCAAAAAAAAAAAAACTGGAGATACCCTGTTTTGCACTAAGAGGTTAACATGGTATAAAATACAGAGCATGAGACCAGAAACAAGGAACAGTTCAAGTACTCAATCAGTGCATTTCCAGTTTAACTCTCTCACCTCAGCTTCCTCCAACACGAGATAACAATACCTACCAGGCCCATCTCACAGTTGCTGTAAAGATCTGATGTACTAACTATATGAAAATACTCTGTAAAATGTAAACATTAAGGCTAGAAAAGACATGGCCATGAAAGGACAAACCAGTTCTCTACAAAGAATAAACTCAAGTATCATCATCCCCGCTTCTGAGACACATAATATGACATAATCACTTCTATAAAAAAGGAGTTTTAAGCCGGAGGAATCACAATCCCCGATTTCAAAACATACTACAAAGCTACAGTGATCAAAACAGCATGGTACTGGTACAAAAACAGGTGCTCAGATCAATGGAACAGAATTGAAAGCCCAGAGATAAAACCACACATCTATGGACAGCTAATCTTCGACAAAGGAGCACAGGGCCTACAATGGAGAAAAGAAAGTCTCTTCAACAAATGGTGCTGGGAAAACTGGACAGCCACATGCAAAAGACTGAAAATTGACCAGTCTTTTTCACCACACACCAAAATAAACTCAAAATGGATCAAAGACCTAAAGATTAGGCCTGAAACAATAAGTCTTCTAGAAGAGAATATAGGCAGTACACTCTTTGACATCAGTTTCAAAAGAATCTTTTCGGACACTATAACTCCTCAGTTGAGGGAAACAATAGAAAGAATAAACAAATGGGACTTCATCAGACTAAAGAGCTTCTTCAAGGCAAGGGAAAACAGGATTGAAACAAAAAAACAGCTCACTAATTGGGAAAAAATATTTACAAGCCACTTATCCGACAAAGGGTTAATCTCCATAATATACAAAGAACTCACACGGCTTAACAACAAAAAAACAAACAACCCGATCAAAAAATGGGCAGAGGACATGAACAGACATCTCTGAAAAGAAGATATAAATATGGCCAATAGACACATGAAAAGATGTTCATCATCGCTAATCATCAGAGAAATGCAAATCAAAACTACACTAAGATATCACCTTACACCCGTTAGATTGGCAAAAACATCCAAAACCAAGAGCGACGAATGTTGGAGAGGTTGTGGAGAAAAAGGAACCCTCATACACCATTGGTGGGAATGCAAACTGGTACAGCCACTATGGAAAACAGTATGGAGATTTCTCAAAAAGTTAAAAATAGAAATACCCTATGACCCAGCCATCCCATTACTGGGTATCTATCCTAAGAACCTGAAATCAGAAATCCCAAGAGTCCCTTGCACCCCTATGTTCATCGCAGCATTATTTACAATAGCCAAGACGTGGAACCAACCTACATGCCCAGAAACTGATGATTGGATAAAGAAGATATGGTATATATACACAATGGAATACTACTCAGCCATAAAAAAAGACAAAATTGGCCCATTCACAGCAACGTGGATGGACCTTGAGGGTATTATGTTAAGCGAAACAAGCCAGTCAGAGAAAGACGAACTCTATATGACTCCACTCATAGGTGGAAGTTAACATATTGACAAGGAGATCTGATGGGTGGTTACCAGGGAAAAGGGGGGGTGGGGGGAGGGCACAAAGCAGGAAGTGGTGGACCCACAACATGACTAACAATAATGTACAACTGAAATCTCACAAGGTTGTAATCTATCATAACATTAATAAAAAATAAAAAAAAAAAATTTAAAAAAAAGGAGTTTTAAACCAGAGACCAAAAAAAGAGAAAAGATTTTCTCCTTCTAAAATCAAGATTCACTTTATGATCAGGTCCTTCCCAGCTTCTAAATTCTCACTGAGGGACTGCAAATAAACTCTTAAAGCAAGGCCTGCTATAATCAGCAGCTCACATTACAACACAGACCACTGCCTTTTTCCTATAAGACATAACTCATAAAAACTGAGAGTTATAGTGGTAAAAGGCAGATTCAGAAATAGGACTGTTGAGGTTGGAACCCACTAGTTGTGTGATCAAAGGACATTATTTAACTTTCCTATAGCTCAGTTCTCTCATTGGGAAATGGCATGATAAGAGTACTTACATCATAGGGTTGTTGTAAGAATAAACTCAGTTCATAGATGCAACGCACTTAAAATAGTGTCTGGCACATAGGCAGCCACTACTGAGCACTTGTCATTATTACTGTTATGGGGGCTCAAGGTTAGTACCACAAACTCGTATCTCTCAATGTATAATAATTACATTTACGTGTGTTTCTCAGCTACTAAACCTGGAGCTCCTTTAAGGTAGGAGTACATACTGTACATCTATAATTTCAACATTTAGCACAATGAACTGCATATTAGGTTTTCAAAACAAGTTTCTTTAGTAAAATAATTTTTAAAACCTTTATTATACCCTACATACATAGCACTGCCTTAAGTATCAAAGCCTTCTAAAGGAAATTACACATCCAAACATCCACAAATTAACTGAAAACACTCAATCAAACCGTACCGATAACTTAGGCTCAGAATTTAACTTTTTGCCTTCCTAAGTATCACGAATAAAAAGCAAATGTCTTCAACTGTAAACAGATGAGATTTATTGGCATCTGCAGCAACAAAATGTCTCCTAAATAGGGTTCTGCAGTGTTAAAGAACCATGCCTCTCCTGTTTGCTAATATCTCAGCTAAGTCCATCAGAAAACCAGAACAGACCTTCCTCATGGAGCACAAAAGTCAGCTAATAATCTAAACTATGAATTGTATTCAGAAATGGTAAAATTAGTATCTGGTACATAAACAGTAAGCAAACAAAAACATGTTATTCATGGCATGTAGTTTTCTATCCATTACCTAAACAGAAAGTCAGTGGCCTTACTCTGTTATCTAACAATTTAAATGGTTTTAAAATGTTACAACTGACAAATTACCTGTTATACTAAATTTGCAATCTAACACGAAGAAGAGAAAACAGCAGCACACTCAGATACAGGTTTGTATTAGACTCATTTTAAAGGTGAAGGCACTCAAATTCCTGCAGAGCAGGCCAAATATACAGACCTTGCCTTGAAAGTATATTATTTCATCACAGACTGGGAAATTTCATGCTGACATTCAAAGTCTGACTGACCTCAAGGGGGCGTCTATAGGATTTTGTCAATGCTTCTCCCACAGGTAGGACCCCACTGAAAAACGGACACTCCTCTTTTCTAGCTAAAAAGATTAGGGAAAAAATCCTGCAAATACTAAGGCAAAACAAGTCTAATTAAGAGTTCCATTTTCATATAAGACTAACCTCAGTTACTAACCAGGGACATTTTGCCAGGGGAACTGTTGAGTATGTGTACGAAACACCAAGACACAAAGAATATTCAGGCAATAAGTAGCATGGGAAACCAACGTAAAATAAGGTAAGGATGACAAAGAGACTTGCATTCAAAGCATAAAAAGAACTGTCTGTGGTAGTCCAGGCCAGCATTTCAGAGAACAAGAGGATCACAGACATTTAAGATTTCAAAGAATGCTTATCAACTGCTCTCCATCTCCTTTAAGACCAAACTACAGGAAACTACCAGTGTGACTTCAAGGAATTTCTACTTACAAGTAAGAAACTTCTTCCTGACAAGAACAGAACACTCAACTAGTTTTCTACAGTTTACAGCATTTTTTTCTGTGAAGATTTTTAACCGATTCTCTTAAGGTAAGGCAGATTGGTTTAAACTAGGACTCTCAGAAAACCAGGTTTCAAACAAATTCCCTCTAATTTTGAAGATTCACAATTAAAACTACAATATGAATACTTACAGGGCATATTCAGGTATAGGTAACTTGCTCACATCAAATATTTCTTTATCCTTCATCAGATATACTGAACGTATGTAGGAGACAAAACACTGTAAAAATAGGAGGTTTAAATGTATGACATAATAGTTAGAAATGAAAAATTAATTTAAACCAAGGTAAAAGAAAGTTAACTGAAGGGATAAATTCAACAGTAGTGAAAAAACTCAAAAATAGTTGAGCATATCTCTATTCTGCAAAAACAGAAAACCTGCCTTTTTAGAACTGTAATATTAGAAAAGACTTTAAATTTGATTTCATCAAGCCAACTCACAGAATATCACCTTCTCAAAAAGCTATTTTAGGACTCAGTATCATTCAGCCACAATATGGTATATGAGAAAAAACAGAGACTTTGGAGTTAAACAGATGATAATCCAAACTCCATATCTTACTAGTTGAGCAAACTTCTTGTTTCTCTGTCAGTTTCCTCATCTATCAAACAGACAACAGCACCTTCTACTTAGAGTGTTATGAGAATTAAATGAGAAAGCGCACGTAGACTATCTGGGAATATCTTCTGGAATACAATAAATACTAGCTTTCGTAATTATTATTATTGTAGCAGTCAAAAAGTTCTCCAACAAAATAAAATTTTATTGTATTTAAATTAAGCTTAATAAAATCATGGCAGGTAAAAGTATTCCTAAAGCTTCTTCTTTTCTATTACAATTTCAAGTAACTCATCATCCTTACAATTTCAAGTAATTTGTCATCATCAACTTGTGACAGTTTCTTCTGTTAAAAAAACAAAAAACTATCTTTATGCCAAGAGCCATACAGAAAGTAAACATGGTCCTGATCCTTTGTCAGTCTGTAAAATAAGCAGGCAACAAAGATGAAACACATCTAAACAAGCTTTTTATTTTAAAATTAATTTTTGTAAAGTATATTTAATTCCCATTTCTATATTTTCTAAATGTCACATTTTCTCTAACTTTACACTAATCCTTTCTTCAAACCATTTACATTAATCTTCAAATAATTTTCCCTGTCTCCATAGGCATAAAAAACAATGAATGGTTCCAGTTCAAGGATAATTTTTTCCTCTACAATCGTCCACAAGAAATCACCCCAGTTGCTTATCATTTTTGTTCTATCCACATTATAATCAAAAGCTAGAAAATCACTTCTTTGAAACTAGATAGGTTGCTGCTGCTAGCAACACAGTTAGCCATTCTGTTAAACCATGCGTGACACCCAATAAATCACATCATTTATTTCAATGTGCTATTCTATAATCTTTGTTCTGGAAGGCTCATTTGTTGTATGCACAAACCAGTGCAACGACATCCTTCCAATGTTTCATATTTCCCAATTCATAATTGAATGACCTCCGAGGTATGCAGAAAGTCACAACATAACGGAATTCTTGTATATTATTTAAAATGTGCATATTATTTCCAAAGTCTCTAAAATAAAAATTTAATTCCTAGCTTAAAGTATGTCTGCTAGACAACACACACACACAATGTCTGCATGCCCAAATACGTGCCCAAAAATTTTAAGGAAAAAAAACTGTTTAAAGGTCCTTTTCATTAAATTTCAGATGAAACGGGCTTGTAGAAATCCAACTTTGCATAGTTCATTATTTGGTTTTCTTATATTTTAGAATTAATTTCTCATGATGTATCATGGAAGTTCTGAAGACAGTCAGACCTAGATTTGAATCTCAGGTCTGCCACTTTAACAGTTATGTGACCCTGCACAATTTTTATTTTCCTCAAGCTATCATTTACTCATCTATAAAACTGAATCACCTACCTCATAGGTTTTTGGAAAGATTAAATAACACAATGCATATCAAACTGTCATGTAATAAAGTCATGTCATAGCTAAGTGCCCAACACATAGTAAGCATTCAAATTTCATCATTAATGTTTTTTTATTACAGTGATAATTTGATAAAATAAGTTAATTTAAAAAAATGTAAGATCTGCTCTTTAAAAAAAGCTTCTTTGGGGGCCAGCCTGGTGGCGTAGCAGTTAAGTCCACACACTCTGCTTGCATGGCCCAGGCTTCACCAGTTCAAATCCAGGCACAGACCTATGCACTGCTTATCAAGCCATGCTATGGCAGGCATCCCACATGTAAAATGGAGGAAGATGGGCACAGATGTTAGCTCAGTGCTAATCTTCCTCAGCAAAAAGAGGAGGACTGGCAGCGGATGTTAGCTCGGGGCAAGTCTTCCACAAAGAAAAAAAGCTTCTTTGCTAAGAATATCCAATTTCAAAACCATAACATAACTTGACTGTTTTTCTGCTCAGGCTCTTCTATCTACTTAAGATGCCCTTTCTATATCTCTTCTTCATTTTCTGCCTCCCACTTCATCTATCTGCTAAAATAGAATCCACTCTCTGAATCCCTACTCTCTAACTTATTGCTGATGTGTTATGGAAGATGCAGATGTAGATATTGTATGCAGATCTTGTAATTACAACATAAGTTAAAGAGTGGTGAAAGGGAAGAGCTTTATAACAGTGACTCAAATATTTGTCAATTCAACAATTGGATAGCTCTAAAGACAATGAGAAATAATTTCAAACCTTCCTTTTCTAAAGACTCTACTGCTGGACACTCTAAGAAACAAAAAATAAGTTTAACTAAAAGCGACACTTTCTTGTCTATTTGCTAATAAAGATGATTTCTAAATCCAGAAAAGTAATTTGGGAACATTAAGTCTTATTTATAGATTAAAAATTTATCCCTAAAGACAATTTAACAAAAATGCTATGCTTTCTAGAAATTTAACCTAATATAAGAAGATATTAATCTTATAATCAGGAAAGTACACTCAGGGATTACAATAAGTTTATTGACGAAATTAAAACTTCTAACTTGTTCAAGTATACTAGAAACAGACCACTGTGCACTTAATCATCTTTAAGAGGATTTTCTATATGTCTGTCAAGATTATGGAGAAGAGACATTTTTCCCAGGTTACTTTAAGAAATATATCATTTAAAAGTTAAAGAATAAGGTAACCCTTAACTGCAAATTACACTACTTGAATATCTGAAGCATAACCATGCAACCCAGAAGTAGCAGAAAATGATGAAATTTACCCTTATTATATGGCTCCATTCCAATGAAGATATTCAATTCAAAAATCACTTACCCTTTGAGCTCTTTCTTTTAAATCCTGATCTTGAGCTAAAAACGATTCCAATTTTTTCTGGACGTCTATAAGTTTTTCTGGATTGATTCTTTGCAACAAAAAGATAAATGTTAAACTGAGATATCTCAATTTTAGAAACTGAAATTAATACACAGCATTTTCCTCAGTATTTTTAAATCTATAACATTATTTCTCAACTATGAGCCAGATCAGACTGAAATTACACCAGAAACAAATTTGACTCTTGAGCCTTATGAATAATACAAGAAAAAGAAATGAAAGATCAGACATCTTCTCTAAACATCCCATATGAGTAAAAGATACTACAGTTAAGAAGTAACCAATGCTAATGTGGTGTTAAGTCTATAAAGTTAGAAAAATAGCCTTTCATGGGAGATGGATCATCAATGATATGGAATGAATGAAACCTAATGTCATTTTTTTAAGTATTTCCATTTTCAGTCAAATATCATAAAACAAATTTCAAATAATAAACAAGTGGCCAAGGGATATAAATATTGTCTTCCTCATCTGGAAGTTAGGCAAATTTAACACGATTGCCACTTAGCTCTGTCCAAGTAGGCTACAGGAAAGAATGAAATTCTTACAAGACTGTAGGTTTCTCAAAAGAAACTCCACTTGTTCCCCTGATTTTAGACTAAAACACTTTGTTCCCTCAAAGCTGGAGTGGTAATAAGTGGTGGTAGAGGAAACGGTTTTTACTTTTTTTTTCTTTTAATTATAGAGAAGTTCAAAACATAGAAAAGAAGAAAAATTTTACTCAGCCTCAACAATTATCAACTCACAGCTCTTGTTTCATCTAAACCCTTACCCACTCCCCACCTCCATCTAATCACCCTCCAAAGTATTTTCCTCCAAATAAAGCCAGAGTGTTTCAAGGGCCCCAGTAAAAATGAGACAGATCAATTCTGTGGATGCTCAATCTAAATATCTTCAATGACAGGAGAGCACAATACTCTGAAATGGACAGACAACCCTAAAAATAATTTCATCGAAGAGATTTAACCCTTTCAATCAATGCTTCCTCAAGCTAAGAAGTTCTCTTTTTCATCTTACTTTCTCCACTAACAGTCTTCTGAAAAGTTATAAGCAAATTTTAAAAAGTCACAAACCAGACAGCAGAATAGATTAGAGAGAGGAGAGAATTAGGTATACACAGTTAAGCATAATAATTTCATGCTTTCATTTTCCTAACACATCAAGACACCAAGTAGTTCTTACTTGATCTCCTTCACAGGCACTTTCTTCTGGAGAAGCTGCTGCACCATCCCTTTTTCTTCTGAGGGAAGCAAAATTAATAAAGCTTCACCATCCTCTTTATACCTAGACAAAAATCAAACAAAATCTCTTCCACATCAATGCAACCTGCTTTTCACTTTTTAACAGTCTGATGAACACGGAAGCAAGTTCACCTAATTAGTAAATATTAGGAATACTCTTTTTTTTTTTTTTAACTTCTGTGACAACAGAACATTGGGGCTTTGAATATGTTTTTCAGTTTTTCATCACTAGCTATAATTCCTAGTGACTTTGAGGCTATGCCACAAAAGAAGGGTTAGATCCTAAGAAACTAATCAATTAAAAAGAATTTCTTAAATGGCTCTCCACCTATAGGATAGCAAGGAGAATTTCTCATTCAAGCCATTAGAATGTTATAATAAAATCAGTCATTTAATAAACATGGCACCCAATACATTAAGGAAATCAAATCAGAATAACACTGTTCAGAGGCATCAGTTCTATGATATGAAATATAAATTATGAAATGGATCTCTGCTCAGGTGAAAAACCTGCCTCCAATTCATGTACCTCTCTTTCCTCACCTAGTAAAATTTTATTTCATGCTGCAACATCAGGAATTTCTACTTAAGCAGGGCACAAGGCACCCATCGTTACTTAAGCTTCATGTGCTACCTGCATACAGATTTCCCTGAAACCTCAGTGTCAGCTATTACACGCAAGCAGTAAGACATAATGGAATTGGGTATTTGTGGAAATATTTTGAAGACAAAACAGAAAGTAATCCCAAAGCCCTCTCCTCAGGGTTCATGCTATAAAATATGAGAGGCAAATTTTTATAGTTAAGCAAATAAACTATTCACTGAGAAACTTTATGCCAGGCATAAACTGTGAGGAACACAAAGAAAAAGAAGATGAATATCCCTCTCTTCAGTGATCTACAATCTAGTTGACTAGAAAAGACAAATACATACAAAAGCAAGAGATTCAAGAGAACATCCCCAAAATAGTATATTAGTGTCAAAGGCCAATGACGGGCAATAAATGCCATGAACTCACAAGTGAAGAGACCACTCAGGGTTAGCTAGAGAAAAAGAGAAACACGTCACAGCAGACGGAATTTGAAAAGGGCCTTGAAAATGGACAGAAAGGAAAAAGCAAAGGTATTCCAAAGGGGGCAAATGACATGAACAAAGGAGTGGAAACCAGAAAATGCAAAGCAAATTTAGGGAGCAAACTAAAGATAGGAGAAACTCAACCTCAGGCAGGGTACACGAGTGGACAGCAAGAGATTACTAGAAAGGTACTTTAGAGTCTGGCTTGGGAGGATCTTGGATGCCTCTGTATAGAGAGATCGAATGCTACTGCACATAAGTAGAATTTTATTATTGAACACTGGAGGGGAAAACTAACTTTATTGACTTATCATACTGTACTATAAAGACTGAAGGAGCAATTTCTACCTCACATGTTGATTTCAAAACTCCACTCCTAGACATAAGGTGAAACTCCAGTGTAATACCTTCACAGAAGTGTATATACATGTGTGTGTATATATATCTTTGTGTATAGTGACACATAGAAACATATGAAACAAAAATACCAAAAAGTTGAAAGTTCTCTTTAAGTTAATTCACAAATGTAAAAAATGTTAAGGGGCCACTATACACCAGGCACTGAAACAGAGTGATAAGACAGATATAGTTCTGGCTGTCACAGAGCTTACAGTCTATTAGTGACAGACATTAAAACCAATAACAATACAGTGGTATGAGTGTCACAGTAGACATACAGGAAGCCACAAGAACACATAACGGAGAGCTCTAAGAATGTAGTCTACGAGTCAAGAAAATTGCCCCAAGGAAGTGACATCTAAGACCTGAGACCTAAAGAAAAATCAGGAATTAGTCAAACATTAGGGGAGAGTCAAGTTTTCCAGAGGGAAAAGACAGCAGGCATTTGCGAGAGTCCACTGGGTAGTTTTGTCTTCTTAATGCTTATTTGCTTCTTCTAAGTTTTCTAAACGCACATGTATTAAACATGGAGAAAAGAACACAGCTGAGCATGCATTTACTCCTTTTACTAAGAATCTGTTTCATAAGTGAAAAGCTAGTACCAAATACCTTCCTCATTGTATTTTAATACAGACTACTTGACTCAAATGTTCTGTCTTCATTTACTATAAAGAAATACGAATGTAAAGCATTCCCCCCAAGCAGTGTTGGACTAAACCATGTGTGAAGGCAAAAATTATTAGCATATGAAGCATGAGGCAATATCCTGAGCAGGCAAGATATCTGAGAGACACCACAACTTCTGAAGTTCCAAGACCTCACCAAGGACAGGTGAGGGGTCAAAGAGTATAGAGATCAGTTAATACTGACCTCTATACAATGCGCTCACCAAAATTCCCTCAAGGCAGCCAGACTCTTGAGGTGAAGTCAGTTACCTTCAAAAGTTAAAAGGCCAACTTCCTGTGTCCAAAAAGGAACAATTAGGAAGGAGGGAGATCAGCGGGTTGAAGGATAAGCAACCATTTTAACCTTCTATATCCACATTCAGAGATGGAGAGATGAAACACATAGGCCCCCAAGTCTGCTTAGCCTAGAACTGTGGCAAAGGGGTAAAGAGAAATCTCTAGGATATCAAAAAAGCCATCCACTGAAGATCTCTGATTTTCAGACTGACTCAGAAGCAGGAATAAGAAGTCTAATCATCCATATCACTCTTATATACCCATTCATGCACCCATGAAGAATCCGGAAAAATGAGTCATGATTAAAGTCCCAAAGGGGCCATATCCAAACCTTTTAAAACTATAGCTAACAAGGGCCAGCCTGGTGGCATAGTGGTTAAGTTCACACATTCCGCTTCAGCAGCCCAGGGTTCTTGGGTTCAGATCCCAGGCACAGACCTACGCGCTGCTCATCAAGCCATGCTGTGGCAGCATCTCACATAAAAAGTAGACAGAGATTGGCGATTAGCTCAGGGACAATCTTCCTCACCAAAAAAAGAAAAACAACAACAACAAACTACAGCTAACAGAATGTATACATAAAAGACTACAGAAGGTTAAGACAGACTGCAACACTGAAATTTAGAAGATTCCCAAAAGAAAATGAAAAAAAAAGTCCAAAGTTGAATCTCACAAGAGAAGCATCTATTAAAAGGATCATCAGTGGTCATTTTACCTATTTCACATCATATACATCTTTTCCCAGAAACAAGGTAAAGCACAAATTATCTTCCACATACCAATACCCAAAAATTTCCAGTAAGCTTTTATTTCAAAAATAAAAGTTCTTTAAAAAAAAAAAAGTATAAGCACATTTCACTTTTTTCTTTTAATGCTTATAAGAACTGTCTGTTTACCCATGAGCTAGCTTTTAAATTTCAAAAGCAATATCCAAGGCCCGAGGCTAAGTAAATGTATAAAGAGAAATAAATGTTCTTCATAAGATCTGCATTTGAAAACTCCATATATTTTGACAGATTATTTTAAGAGACATTCCAGGCACCATATAGAAAGCTCTGCATTTGAAAAACAAAAATCTCATTGTTACCATCACTATTAATACCATCTTACATTTATATTGCTCTTTAGAATTTATGAAGAGCTCCATTTGACATTAATTTGTCAATTTAAAAGCAAGCAAACAACAGAGGAAGCAAATAAAAAGTTCCTGAAACACCAAGAAGTTGGGAAAAAAACAAACAAAACAAAAAATCAGCTGATCAGTACATATCAGAGACTTTAAACTTCCAATTCATTGCTTTTTTCAACTCTATCAGAATTCCTTCCAGAAAGAAGGATCCTCAATAGACTGATTACGATTATCTGGTATCAGAAAGTTTGTCTCTATATCCCACAGCTCACTAGTATTTCTAGCTAAAATAGGAGAGCCACACCATTGGGTTTTGGTTCCCAGTGGTAATTTTTCAATTGAAATAATCTTAAAACAAACTATGGCCAGAGGAAGGGAAAAAAGCCTTGCCATTCTGGCAGTAGTCTGCCTTTACCCAAGAACCATTAATCTTCAACTATTCCAATTCAGATTCCAACACAAACTCCATTTTAGTTAAGTCTTTAAATGTCCCCTAAACTTTGCTCATTCATACCTCCAATTATTGCTGCAGCATGATCTGGCAGTGTTCACAATGCCTAGCGACCCTCAGTTCTCCCAGCCTGGTTCTCCAGGTTACCAATCAGGTTATCAAAGAATATACTTAGAATAATTCTCTCTTTGTAATTTAAAATACACATATAAACATACATGAAAAAATTTTTCCAGGCAATGGGATTTAGGTTGTTTAACTGTTATGCCATTGTCTAGAATTTGTATAGTGAATAAGCATTACTTTTGTAATAAAACACAAGTATTAAAAAACAAGTAAAAAGCTTTATATGCTTTTAAAATCTACATCTTTTGTATCAACTCTTAATTCATTTAACATACATCCTAGTGCTACCAATAGCAGTGTATTTTCTTATCTTGACCATTAAATTTGAGAACATGTATGAATTTGCCTTTCCTACTTAACAAACATCATTTGTGCCTAAAAGCTGGTTACTAAATGTCAAGGAATACTAAGGAATGCAAACAAACCACTAGAAGTTGCATTAGCAGATAAAACACTAGATTTGGAGTCAAAAGAATTGATTAAGTCCCAGTTTTACTATTCATTAGCTTTATAACCTTGGATAATGAGTCACTTTTATCACTATACATTGCATTTTCTTATTTATAAACCATAGAGTTTGAATGAGATAATCCTAGGTCCCTTTAGGACCTAAAACTCTTCACCCGTGACTAAAACTAGTCATCATTCACAATACAAGTATGATCAAGAAGTGGAGAAATGGACAGTCGGTCACACTCTGCTATTTGACAGCCCTTCAACTTCTCTTTTCCCCTCCCTGTATCTCCTATTCTCCCTATGCTTTATAGCCTTACCTGTGGCAACCATCCCCAAAAGTTACTGTCACTGGGACAACAGTGTAGTCAGCCAGGCAGATGCAGACAGCCAGCCACAGGAATCCAACTGTTGGACTTCACAGAGTCCAACTGTTCTGTTCCTTTTGCACAACGTGGTAGAGAGAAGAGCTTATTCCAGGAAAAAGGGTCTCTCTGATCCACAAAATATCCAAAGACTCTACACTAAACTTAAAAAAGAAAAAGACAGACTGGGAAATATTCTAGGAAAAATAAAGTCATCTGCAGCCTAAGATCTTGGAAATACAAACAGGTATACCACAACAGGCTCAACAGTCTGGCAAATAAAGTTCACCGTAAAATATTGGAAAGAAACCAGCAGCTAACATGTATAACATGAAGAACCTCTAGAAAACTGATTAAGAACAAGGATTTACGCATTTACAGGGCAAGGATAAAAATCAAACTCTATCAACTCTGTCCCCAGAAAAACTAAAAAAAAAAAAAAAAAAAGACTAAGCTTTAACAGATTAAGAACAAAAAGAAAACCCATATAAAAGTGGTACTTACACTACCTAAAATTATACTTTCAGGAAACTGAGTTAGATATGATGAACTCCATTTTCCAGGAGAAGAAACTGAGGCTTAGAGTGGTTAAGAACTGGTCCAAGAGTACACAGCCATCAGATAACAAAGCCAAAACCAAGCCTAAGTTTTCTTGACTTTTAAGAACAACGTTTAATCAAGTAAGGGATATCTGTCTCTCATAGTCCAAAGAAAGAAGGAAAAATGCACATATTTTTAGTTTATCTTCACAACCAGCAAATTTAAATAAAGTTATCAAACTTCTTTCTCCAAGTACCTGGCTTTCATGCATCCTGGAGCCCTGCATGGGAGCAGCAGCCACTAGACTTCATTAAATGAAACAGATGGTTTTAGGCACATTGGCAAGAACATGAGTTGTAGAGTCAGAAAGACCAGAGTAAAAATCCCAGCCCTGGTACTCCGAGTGATCTTAGACATATCTTACCTCACAATCTCTGAGAAAGAGTTCCCTAGTAAGAAGACTTCTTTCATAAGTCTGTTATAAAGGCTAAATGACTTCACTCATTTATTTACTCAACAGATATTGAGTGTTAGGAAGCAAATGGCTAAGCCACAATCCATTCATTCCCCCTGGGTGTGCAAGGGAAGGGGGTAAAGGCTCCCCGGCCAAAAAAAAACACAATGCAGTCAAATCTCCCTGTAAACATACTAGTGACAGACCTCCTGGGGAAGAAATATGGTAGATTTGCTTGCATTAGAGTCCTCCTCTACGAGATGCTATTAATAGGATGTACCAGGTTTGTTCAGTCTGTGGATTCAAGGAGTAGGTCCCTGCAGTCAACCTAGCACCTGAGTATACCAATGGCCCATCTGCGTAAGTGATAAGTTGCACATATTGCTTAGAGACTCTGAGGTTAATCTAGGCCAGAGCACACCCTGAGGTAGCAAGAATGGACCTGTCGAGCTGTGAAGCAGACCTCTTCCTGCTTCCTCTATACCTTGTGATTACCTTTATCCTTGAAATTATCAGTAAAGCTTGATATTAGATATAGTAGGCAGCTTCTAAAAGGGCTCCCAATAACCTGGGTCTCTGGTATTCACACCCCTCGAGTCTTCCCCACACTGAATAAGGCTGATTTGTGTAACCACTAGGATACTACAGATAAGATAGAGTGTGACTTCCGAGTCTAGGACATAAAAGACATTGCAGCTTCCATCTTACTCCCTGTTCCCCTCTCATTTGCTCTGATTAAGCCAGCTGCCATGTTGTAAGAAGCACTGTGAAGAGGAGGACCATGTGGGAAGGAACTGAGAGGCACCTCTGACCAACAGCCAGCGAGGAAATGAATCCTGGCAACAAACAGGTGAGTGAGCTTGGAAAGTTATCCTCCCAGTTGAGCCTTAAGTACCATGTGACACCTTGACTGCAGAATAGACCAAGAGCCAGAGGACCCAGCTGAGCTACACCTGGATTCCTGACCCACAGAAACCATGAGATTAATGCCTCTTGCTTTAAGCCACTAAATTGTGGGGTAATTTGTTACACAGTAATAGATAATTAATGTTAGGTATTCATGAGTCTGATTTGAGAAACTAATTGTGTTATTTCAAATGTCTGCTCTGTCAGGCCCTGTTCTAAGCATTTGGGGTACATCAATAAAGAAGTAGAGAAACATCCTTGCCTTTTCAGAGCTTACACTCTAGTGAGGAGAAAGAGAAAACAACAAATATAATAAGTAAATGTTCTAGTATTTGAAGGTGCTAAGTGTTATAGAAAAAAGAAAATACAGAGCAAGGTAAGGAAGAGTGGTTGGGGAATGTAAGAAAGATAGCCATGCAGATGCTTGAGGAAAAAGCATTCCAGCAGAAGAAACATAATATAAAGGCCCTAAGGCAAAAAAAAATCTCTGGCACGTAGGAGAAACAGATAGACCAGGGTGGAGCAGAGGGAACAAGTAGAGAATAATAAGAAATAGGGTTGGAGGAGGGTTGAATAGTATAAACCCAGTAGGTCATTGGCTTTCACTATGAGTGAAATGGGAAGCCATCAAAGGAGTGACATGATCCGACTTGTGTTTTAGAAGGATCACTCTGCCTGCCATGCTGAGAACAGATAGCAGGAGAGCCAAGGGAAATACAAGTGCCTGGAAAAACAAGTGCCTGGGAAATACGAGACTCTCAAGAAATATCAGTCCCCTTATCTACCTCTATAGCTACACAGGTCTTACTCTTACCCCAGTTCAACGCTTTTCGATGCAAAATAAAGGATTGGTTTTGCCCTTTTTTTAAAGTTTTAAATTCCAGATACCAATAGACAAAGGCAGAAGGCCATGTAAGGAGGCACCAGCCCCTATCTAGAAGGAGTGGACTGAAGATGGGATCTTAAGTCTAAGCTAAAGAAATGAAAAAAGTAAGAATTTTCACTAGCAAAAATTACTCCTATCTTATAAAGATACAGTAAATTAATGCTCATGGAAATTGTTTTTTCACTTTAATTTACAAACCAACTAAGCACACTACAAAAAAATTCTCATTATCTATTCCATAAAGTACCAGTATTTCCCACAAATCATGAACTCTTCACAAGTTAGCATATTAGAAATTTTAATTACTTTCCATCTTCATATTTGCTGATGATCTCAACTGCTGCCACTGAGTGTGCAAAGCAAAGAACCAGCCTTTGCTGTCCCCTAGTGGAATCACATTTTGCTACCCAAATCACTCATACAAAATCTAAAATCCACAAAACACAGCTAGTCAAATAAGACTCAGGTGGAATACTGCTGAACTCATTCTGTTACCACTACGCTGGAAAACAAAACTGTGTGTGTATATATGTGTATATAACTCCCATCATATACATACACACACATATATATACCTACCTCTTACATATGAACTTCCATCTTTTATATACACACTCCCAACTGTTTATATATAAACTCCCATCTTCCACTCACAGACCTTCCCTCCCCAATTAAAAGCATTTAAAAAACTAGGAGTATCTGATGTGTATCTACTTTCTATTGCTAAATCTTTCTTTTCAACTGGGCAATTTTATAAGAAATGGTAGAGTTTGGTTTTGTAAGTACCAAAAACTGCAAGCCCTAAAGATGATCACTTTTAAGCGGTAGAATGTGTCAGAGGATACAGATTTATGAACTATAGTCATATACCTTGCCTTGACTGTCTCTAAAGGAGGTCATTTTGTTAAAAGGGGTGTGAACAGTTAAGGAAAACAAAAGAAAATTTTTAAAATTAGTAATTCTCTCTCCTCAAAGACAAACAGTTTTGATGTTGTTCTACCTCCTCTTCACCTCCACTATCAAGACCATTTTAATGTTTACCATGGCATGTTCAAGCACACAAGATTTTTAACAACTTCTCTGGGTACCCAGAACCCTGAAATATTTCCCGTTTGTGGACTTCTTCCTGATGCAAAGATGTCCAATAATCTTCACACAGGAAGAATAATTTTTAAATACCACTAAACGTATTCTATAAAAGAATCAGTTTGCCCTATCGACGTCAAGACCAACAGCACATCTAAAAAGCCTGTATGTCCCTGGTCCAATATGCTAGTGAGAGACCAGTGTGCATAAGCATGGGTACATGTGCAAATTCATACACACCACGCATTTACTGAGGAGAATGAAACAGTGGAGAAACATTCATTCCACCAATGACTTCTTTGGCTATCTCACTATGAAAGATAACCTGAACACATACCCAACACATCAAAGACCTGATGCACCATGCACCTACTTTTCAAATAGAAAACAAGGCTGCTTTCTACCCAGGTCTCACGTACTTAGATCTCATGTGAAATCAAAATGCTACCATTCTAAAGGCAAGTTTGTCTGAATGCACAACATCATACAAAGAACCCAGTTCTAACTCTCTATTGCTTGTTCAAATTATATAGTTTATTGCAATAAAGACTTACTTGTGAACCCCCAGTACATAAATCCTATTTTAAAATAGTCTCATTTTTCACTATTATATTATTCTCTCCCTTCATGCTGGTCAAAAGAAATACAGTTAATTTAAGTGCATACACTTTGATTACAGCACATGATCAACAGCCCACAGGGTAAAACTGAATCAATCAAAAAATATAAACATTCAAACATTTTGTGAAAATCAGTAAACAAGCAGAAAGAGCTCTACTTCTTGTTAGGCTGTATAAAGACATGAAAAACTTTCACTTCAGCTGAAACAAACAACAAAATTCACCAGATAAAACAAAAAAATTATTTAAAGCCATCTGAGAACTGTGAATACAAAGACACTTAAAAGAACTAAACACCAAAGGGACTTCCTAGATAAGCCAAGGATAGAGGACACTTTCATACTTGGAGCTACTTGCTGAAAGAGACGCAGGGCAGTTGGCAGAGCAAGCCAGCTGGAAAATGACAGGCTTGTATGGATGAGGATTTAAGTGTTGGGTCTAAAACTCCTGCCACCCCTGGGAAATCAAACAAAAGTTGGTGGTCCAGTGAACTAACAGTTGGTGTCTCTTCCATCATTAAGCATCAATATGTCACTGACATCCACATTATAATCATCCAGTTTTGATAAGAAAATGTAAATCCAAAGAAAGAGTCCATCTGTGGCTAATCATAACCCTATTGTGATTATTTAGGTTGTTTCCAATTCTTAACCATTACAAGTATCAGTAAGATGAACATCTTTACTGAAACTTTATCCATCTTTTTCTTTCCTTTTTTGTCGGGAGCCGTGTTACCAACGCCTATACAGCCGTCTGACAGGGTCCGAGCTAAAAAGGGCCGAGGGGCGCAGGGATGCCCCTCGGTGAAGAATGGCTGGCCGACACCCCTGATATTTTCTGAAATGTATGCATGCTTTCTATCAAGGTTATGACTATACTTGTTTCTGCTTTATATAGTTTAACTTAGCTTTTCAGCCTGATGCCTTACTAGTAAAATGATATTTTCTCCGGGCAGCGTGCTCAAGGGACAAATAGTCCTACCCCCAGAAAGACAAAGGAATGCTTTCACCCCCTAAGGGGCACGGGAATATAAAGATTTTAACTGCCCGCTGAGAAAGAACGCACGGAGCGTGTGGCCTTGCTGGTCGGAGCTTTCCCACCAGCCTGTCTTTGGCCTTGAGACGCTTGCAGAGAGAAGGAAGCCTGTGACCTTGCTAGTCAGCAGCTTTCCCACCAGCCCGTGTCTCTTTGCGGGAGGAGATGGTCCAGGTGCTTGTCCTTGACGGTGTCTGTTCCCATAGAGGATGGTGGATTCTGGAGCCAGGTGGCCGGAGAGTGGGCAGGGAATGAGTGTTTTGGTTTTGTGTAGAGATAATAAATAGCAGTTAATTGCTGAAAAGATGATCATCAACCTTATGCTCTATAGAATGGAATGCTAATAAAAATTCTTGTGCTTGCTTTGTACTTCCTTATCTCTCTGAGAATATTTGTAGAGCTATTTCTGTACTAATCCTGAAAAATATAAAAACGACACTTGTGCACAGTAAAGACAGACTTGATTGCACCGACTCAAGTCTCACATCTCTTCCTTCACTGCGCCGACTCTGTCCCTCCCTCAGGAACCTGGACTTGGCTGGAGCAAGACTCCGGCACTTTTTTTCCCTTTTTTAAAAGGTTGGCACCTGAGCTAACATCTGTTGCCAATCTTTTTCTTTCTTCTTTTTCTCCCCAAAGACCCCCAGTACATAGTTGCATATTCTAGTTGTAGGTTCTTCTGGTTGTGCTATGTGGGACACCACCTGAGCATGGCCTGATGAGCAGCGCCATGTCCGTGCCCAGGATCCAAAGTGGCGAAACCCCAGGCCACCGAAGCAGAGCGTGCAAACTTGACCACACAGCCATGGGGCTGACCCCTCTCTATTTTCTTAAGATCAATTTCTGGACATGGAATTACTGAGGCAAAAGTAAGAACTCCAAGGCTTTCAAGAGTATTACCAAATGCTATCCAGAAAGATGCTAACCATTTACCGTTCTGCCAGCCAGCACACATCTCCCAACTTCACTGCAACCTCAACAGCAATGACACAGCACGTTATCCTTTTCATCCAAATACCTTTCTATGTCATTTACTCCCAAATGATTATGACTCTGCTCTATTCTTTTCCAGATAGCTTCCACACAGCTCATTAGCAAATATAGGGTGCTTTTATTGGGGGAGGATGCGGGGACACATAAAAGGGAGTACTTGAGAGTGGCCTCCAGCAATGCCTCTAATTCTCGCACTAGAAAAAAAGGGAAAGAGAAATCTATGACTCAAAACCACCTTGCCACCTCTGAATAAAGTCTATACCACAGAAGGTAAGAGAACAGATCCAGCTAGAGGAGTCAAACAGCCTTGGTTCAAATCCTGGCTCTCTGGATCTTTGAACAAGTTGTTTAACTGCTCAAAGACTCAATTTTCTCAACTGAAAACAGGAATTAAATAAGAGTCCTACACCTCACTGAGGAGTCAGCTGGATTCAGTGAGATGATGCTTGATGAGCAGTTCTGTTGAAAAGCTTAATAAACAAAGAAAGTTAGAACAAAAAACCTAAAAATTTTCGTGCATTTTTATCAGCACTAATCACCAAGTCTTGGCCACCTGACTTAGAACAGCTGATCAGTTGCTCTCAATCTACACCACAGAAACACTAAACCAGCACTCACCTGAACTCCTCCATTTGTTTGTCTGCAGTTCAGGAAGCATACTTTTTTATTTAGACAGCAACAAAAGCAAAGATACGGGCCAACACACCTACCTGGCAGTTCTACCTGCTCTGTGAATGTACGTGTTGGCATCTTCTGGACAATCAAACTGAAGAACCCAATTCACAGCAGGGAAATCTGTACAGGAGAATGTTAAGTTAGAAAAGCAGTTTCAAGATCTGCCCTGCTGCACTATCTTTACTTTACAATATTGTTTGCCATGACTTTCCATCACATCAAACTGATAGATATCATCTGCGAACTCTATTAAAAACAAAACTGCATGAACCAAGAGATAATAAACACTTCTCTTCTTTGACAAGGTGAACTAAAATTATTAAGTGTTTGAATGTGCAGATTTCCTATTAGACACAGAAGAGACAGATTGTTTTGCGGTAAACAAATAATGAAATACTCTGATATTTAATCACCTAAAAGAACCACCTTTCATAGGCTCCTAGTGAACTATAAAACTGGTTTCTAAATTTAAATGAAGGTTTACTTTTCCTGTTATTCCTATCTCCATTCAAATTAATGATGTCTTTCTAAAATCCCTCTCCCCATTTCCTAGCAATAATTACTCCATATATATTTCTGGCTACAGAAGTTTCCATTCATTTCCAGAGATCCTGCTCTCAACTCCTTAAGAGAAGTACCTTTGGTCATTTACAAATCTTGCTGAGAGGACTTCAGATAAATTTCTTCAGAGAAAAGGGCTGAGCACCAAAAAAAAAAAAGAAGGGAAAGGTATTTGGAGATATTAATACCTATGACTACCTATGAGCATTGAAACTTTCACTAAGTCATACAAGCTATTCAAAAGAGTTGAATCCATTTAAATGGGGAAGACGAAACAAGAAAAACAGAACAGAGATATTTAGGAACAATTCTCTCTTTTGGGACTTTAAGTAACCAGGACCTCAGAAGACAAGGGCATGTTTCAGGGCTGTAAACAGGAAGATGGGCTGAAAGCAGCACTAGACTCTCAGGTCCCCTCCTTTACCTGTACATTTGGGTCCCTGGAAGAACACCAAAAATCTTATACTGGACAAAGGCTTCAGATCAAGACACCAGCTAGAGTGGAAGACAGTGGCACCAGAGCCAAAGTGAAAAGAGGAGCCCTGAGTGAAAGTCTGAAGGCTGACTGGGAGGCCCCTGTGCCTACTTCCTTGTGAGGCTTCCAGAAAGCCAGCAGCAAGCTTAATCCCTTTGCTCAAGAGATTCAAGTATTCTTCTCTGGAGAGACTGAATGTTGAAAAAAAACAGTCTGACACTTTGGATCCTCCACAAAATGATCAACTCTGTCCAAATCCCCTCACAATGAAGACCATTAGTCAACAAGCTTCACCCATGTACAAGTCACTTAAAATAAGCTTTTTGCTGCTTCAGTGTTAAATATAAAAAGACATCTAATTGCAGACCATTGGGAAGTCACAAAAATGAAAGACCAAAGAGTAAAAATGGGACTCAACAAAAACAGAAACAGTGCGAAGAGAACTTGAAAACTTTAATGTCTTCAAAGAGATAACAGTGCATCCAAACAAGAATAAGAGGCTATAAAAAAGGAACTCTTAGCACTTAAAGTAAATTGTAATAAGTGAGTTGAAACATAAAAATCAAGAAATCCCCCATGAAGAATATGAAAAAGAGAAGGAGATGGACAATAGAAGAAAAAGGAACATTAGAGGATTAAAGAGGTCAAATATTCTTCCAGAAAGAGAAAATAGGAAAGGGGAAAATGTTTCTTTAAAAAGTATGAAAAAGGAAACTAAGTACACAAATTACCTCAGCTGAAAACAATAATTACATAGTCAAAATAACGTAAGTAATGAATTTTAGAAAACCAGACATGCCAATGTGCTGGAAATGAGAAAAATCAGAACTGGGAACAGAGAAAACTAGGCAAATTTTAACTCTAGTAAGTCAAAGAAAAACACAAAACAAAGTACAAGGAAGGAGACAACTTAGTATACTACTTCCTCAGCAATTATATAGTCAAAACAATGTAAATACTAAATGCTGATTTTACCAAGTCACGATATAACTATATATAGAAAAAAATGGGGGTAGCAGAAGAGGAATGACAGAGAGGTAACAAAAGGAAATCTCTGAATAATTTCTAAACTTGATAAATTAAGAAGTGGCAGTATATGAATATTACTAAGAAATATGAAATCAAGTATACCATAAGAAGAAATAATAGCTTTAAGTAGTTGCCTCTGCAGAGTGAGAAGGGGTAGAACAGGGCCTGCTATGTCTCATAACTCTGTTTTACCTATGTGCACATAACATTCATTTAAAAATAAAATAATTGAGAAAATAAAATTAATAAAGTTTTTAAAAAATACTGGCGTAGGGGCCAGCCCCATGCCGTAGTAGTTAAGTTCACGCGCTCTGCTTCAGCAGCCCAGGGTTTGCTGGTTCAGATCCCGGGCATGGACCTACACACCACTTGTCAAGTCATGCTATGGCAGGCATCCCACATATAAATTAGAGGAAGACTGGCTCTGAGCTAACATGTGTGCCTATCTTCCTCAGCAAAAAAAGGAGGACTCGCAGCAGACATTAGCTCAGGGCTAATATTCCTCAAAAAAAAAAAATACTGGTGCATTCTAAAGAAATTCTCAGATATTTACATAAGAATAGAGCTTCAGGATATTCAATATTCATTGTACATTTCTGAAATAAAAAGACTGAAACAACGTTAATGTCCATCATTCCAGGAATGGATAATTAAATTCATTCTATGAGATACTCTACGTAAATACAATGGCTCATTATACCTCAACATCTTAAGACTAGAAATGCAAGTCATAGACTAGCATGTATAGTATCATTTACGTAAACTTTTTAAACACTCAAGATAATACTATATATTGCTTGTGAATATATTCATATCAACTTTTTAAAATAAACTAGAACAGAGGTCTTAACATTTTTTTGTGCCGTAGGTGAAGCCCATGAACCCCTTTCTCAGAATGTTTTTAAATGCATACAACGGGATTACAAAAGAAAATTATAATAAAATGAAATATAAATATTTTTATTGAATTTCTCATACAGTAATATATATGCTTAGTTCCTAACATATTAAATAAAATGACCTAGTTGTGGGTCTAATAACCATTATAATATCAAAATAGTACTGAGCATAAACAATATTCCAAGATAGCTGCAAAAACTGTAATGTAATCTAAAAACACCTATAATTTCAACTGGTGACAAAGTCACAGATACTATAATACCACATAGTCCACTGCTTACATTCATAATTGAAGGAAAAGCTAAATTTCAGTTAAAGGTTAGGGAATATATATAGTTTTTTCCACATCTAAATTCACAGATTCCCTGAATTCTATCATAGACTGGACTAGGGGTGAAGAGCCTTCAACTAAAAGGTTACATACCAAACATGGAATAGTAACTTTGTCTGGGGAGAGGACAAGGGGGAAAAAAAAGTGGGACAGGGAAAGTACAAAAAAAGATTTCAGCTACATCTACTAAATATTTAGCTTAACAAAATTCAATGAAAATATGACAGGAGTAATATCTGTTCGTTGTGATACACAATACCTATTTTATATATGTATATATATGCAATATAATTAACTGCTTGTGTTGACCTGAACTATTTAGGTTCCCAAATCAGGGAGAGACGGAACCAGTGTGATGCACATACAAACACAATTAAAATGTTTCAAAACTATATATTCAAAGTGCCATGACTGGGGGCAGGGGAGGATGGGTGGGACGAGTTGTTGTGGGGCTAAGAAAATAGCCTAGAGAGCTTTAAAAATACTTGCACACTTGGGGCTACTGCCTCCAGTCACATGGAACAAATTGATGTGATGTCTGAGATATGCTCTAAAATACTCCAAGAAGGACAAGGAGACAGGAGGAAAAGGGGGATTATGAAAAAAATAATTGCTGAAACATGAGGGTACATTAGATTTATTCTCTTTCCTTATGTTTAAAATTTACCGTAATAATTAACACAATAAAATTAAGTAGTTGAAGAGTTCAAATTACCACCTATGTATTCTCATCCTTTGTTATCTCTAAACTAGGGTTCCTATTATTACTTCCAAACACCATCCCACACCCACAAAGCCACTAGTTGTATACTATCACAGTGGATTTTTGAAAGTTTAAATACATTAAATATGATTTTAAAGTAAAAATTAGAATGTTTAGTGAAAAGATGGACTTCAATTTTTTGTTAAATAAGTTATAATACTCATCAAGTTTCCAATTTTCAAAGAAACGGGGCTTTTTTTTTTTCATATCTTTAAACCTTTAATCCTCCTTTGATTTTGTAGGCTCCTCAGGATTCTATGATACAATTACTATCATGAAATAATAAGAGCACAAAAGAGGAAAATACGAAAATTTTCACTGACATATCCTCAATGTTAATCATCTCAGTTATCAATTTACCTATTTTTCTCTTATAAGAAAAGAAAGCCCAATTATTTGAGTCAAACTACTTGAATTCCCAAAATACACCCGTTTATAAGCAAGCTATATTTCCCACGATCACAGAATATTTGCTCTTAAGTTTTCTTACCCAGGCCCCTGGCTGCAATATCAGTAGCAAAGAGTACTGCAGCTCTCTTGCGAACAAATTCATTATAGACTTCCATTCTTCTCATCTGCTGCTGTCGACCATGGAGGGCAAGTATAGAAACACCAGGACGCAGCCGGCAGAACACTCGATACAGATACTGAACCTAGGCATAATCAGAAAAATGAGCTTGGTATTTCTGGATTACAGCATAAAGTAAGCTTATAGATGAATAGCGAAAATGTAATACGGAACACAAGTTTCACCAGTTAAAAAAAATAAAGAGATTTCTCTAGAAATCTAGAATGTAGTCTAGAGTTGTGGTCCTCAAACATTTTGCTCACATTATTTCCTCAAAGAATTTTGAAAAAATACGCTCCCCTTACATTTTTAAGTTGACATCTGACAGTTTTCCAAATTTAAGTGATTGCAAATAATATAATTTCAGGTATATATTAAATATTGATATTTTAAAATAAATACTTAAAACCTTTTATAAATGTATCCAATAGAATCTAAACAGCAGAGCAATTTGATACCCACAACTAATTGTTTTAAAAATATGTAAAAATAAGGAGGGAGGCTATGCATGTGCAGGAGAGGGCTTCTCAATTTTGCTGCTCCTAAACTGCTCTAAAAAAATAAAGCCTTTCAGGGGCCAGCCCCGGGGCCGAGTGGTTAAGTCCGCAGGCTTCACTTAGGTGGCCTGGGGTTTTGCCGGTTCAGATCCTGGGTGCAGACTAAGTACCAGTCATTAAGCCATGCTGAGGCGGCATCCCATATGGCAGAACCAGAAGGAGCTACAACTAGAATATACAACTATGTACTGAGGGGTTTTGGGGAGAAGAAAATAAAAAAAGATGAAGATTGCCAACAGATGTTAGCTCAGGTCCCAATCTTTAAAAAAAACAAAAATAAAAATAAAGTCTTTTAAAAAAATAAACAAAATGTGAAGAAACTAAAAGAAATTTTACATCATTTCTTTTCCTCTTTGAACTCTTTTCTATTTCCTAATCCCACAGAACTTTATCTTACCAGTTTTATGCTTGAAAGTCTTTTATTACCTTATCACACTTCATGATTTTCTACAACAAAACTACGTAAATCAGTTTTAACTTTTTTTAAATTTCCTGTGGTCATGAAGCTGCACTAAAAATTTTCTTCTCAGACTGAGCTTTATTACCATTATTAATATAAAACTGACCAAACAAGTTAGAATTTGATTTTAAAAAAACTGTTATACAGAAAGTAATTTTATTGTAAATACATCTCTTAATATACAGACTAGATGAGCTGATTGTTATAGTTTTGTTTTATTTCCCTTTAGTTTATATATTCACAAATGAATACTACTGATTGCCAGACTAAGGCAGAGTACAACATCATTTTATTCCTATTTTCTCTTTCTAACATAGATGTTAAGAAAAATCTCTTCATGAAAATACAGAAAATGGACTAGAGGGATTGTTAACTCTTTGAACTCCTATAAAATATTTCAAAACCATGACAGATTACAAATAATTTTTTTTTTTTTGAGGAAGATCAGCCCTGACCTAACTGCTGTCAATCCTCTTTTTGCTGAGGAAGACTGGCCCTGAGCTCACATCCATGCCCATCTTCCTCTACTTTATATGTGGGACGCCTACCACAGCCTGGCTTGCCAAGCAGTGCCATATCCGCACCCGGGATCTGAAGTGGCGAACCCCAGGCCGCCCAAGTGGAACATGTGCACTTAACCGCTGTGCCACTGGGCTGGGCCCAGATTACAAACAATTCTATCAGCTAATAACTCCATTAAGTCTTCCTTCAAATTTTGTTGAAAGTAAAGAATGGGAAACCAACTCAACTGCAAAATGACTTGTTACCCATCTATCAGAATCATTCACTTTCTGAACAGCAATCTGGTGCCAGGAAGGTTCTCTAGTCCTGAGACGAGGCACCAATAGAGATAGACGGACTCATGCCTTTCTTTTATAAAGTTTTAAAAAGGGCTACCATGAAAGGGGAGATTGGAAAAGAACCTGCAGACCACAGATGCACTCTTAGGCAAACCAGCCTCAGAAAAGTTCTGTACGGAAATGGAAGAAGTATAAATTCAGTCCACGAAAACTTTCTACATCTCTTGAATCAAGACAAGACTAACTTTGAATTCCACCCCTGAAAAAACTAGCTGAGATGGAAGACATATATAGAATAAAGCCATATAAGTTCTAACTAAGGAGTTTAAATACTAAATTTATAGAAAAAGTTATTGGAGGATTTGAAGCAAGGCAGTGACATATTCTAGTTCTACTTTTCAAAGATCACTCCAGCTCTCACGTGAAATAACTGTAGGAAACAAAGTAAGGGGATGAAGAGACTAACCAGGAGTAAGAGAAAGTTAAGCATGGTTCAGACTAAACTAGCATGAGGTGTGGTGAGCAGTGGTAGAGCTAATAAGAGCTATCAATAGATTGAATATGGGATGAAAACAGGTAAGAATTAAGGATTCATTTATTGAGATGGGGAAGAGTTGGAGGGAGTAAATCTTAGGGACAGGAAATCTTAAACTATTTTTCCTATGTTAAATTTGAGATGCCCTCTAGATACTCAACTGGAAATATCTAGTAATGGAGTGGATATACAAGTCGGGGGCTCAGAAAAGGGGTCAGGGCTTGAGATGTGGATTTGTCAATTGTTAGAATACAGCTGGCATTTAAAACCAGGAAACTAAAGAGGTTATCTAGGAAGAGTATAGATGAAAAAAGGCAGAGTACAGAGGTCCAAGGCACTCCAAATTGTAGTGGTTATGCAGAGGAGAACCAGCAAAGGAGGTTAACAGAAGAGTCATAAAGCAAGAAAGAGGTGACTGAGGACTCACAGAAGTTTAAAAAAGTGTTTCAAGAAGGAGGGAATGGGCAACTATATTAACGTTTCTGAGAGGTCAACTAAGATAAGGACTAATGACTGACCACTGACCCTGACAAGTTGCATCTCTTCATAAGGGCTAAATTCAGAAGAGGGCTGAGGAGAGAAGATGAGGCAGTGATTCAGCTAGTAGAGATAAATCTTTGAAAGTTTGCTATGAAGAAGAGCAGGGAAGAGAGGCAGTGACCAGAAAGGGACATGAGATTTGTTTTTTATTCTTAATATGGACAATATTCAGGAATAATAAGAAAACAGGAGAGAGGGTATTTGCAGTAACCAAGGCCTCATGCAGGTGAGAGGACAGGATCTGGAACACATGTAGAAGAGTTGGTCATAGATACAAGCAAGGACACTGTCCACTGTGATAAGAGGGAAACCAGAATATTATGGAGTAGAAACTTTAAATATGAACTCAAACTTATTTCCTTGCATGTAGATACCAAAAACATCCCTTCTTCAGGAGGTGTAAAGTTCTAAAAATCTAAAAATAGGACCAAAACTAACAGAATTCTGAAGTCATTCTTTACATGGTAAAATAATGGGGTCCTGTGCTTTCCCCCAACAATACAAAGACCACTACTTCTCTTCCACATAAGCTGGACGGAAACTTACCTACATATTTATCATGCTAAGCTATTCCAAAAGCTGTACATCTAGAATCGATCTACTATATACCAACCATATGTCATCAGGCAATCTGAAATTAGTAGAGGAAAAGTGACACAAATCAACCACAGTTCCTTCTTTTTAAGGGAAGAGACTAAGTTACTGAATCCCTTATTTGTAGCACATGGGGCACACGGCTAGTGTTAAAGAGATGTTTATTAACTAAATAAAGATACACTACAGAAGGATAGGAGAGGGAGATGATTGTAACAAGAAGATTGGGAGTGTCAGAAAAGGACTTCCAAGTGTCACACCTGAGCTTAGCCTGAAAAGACACTAAATATTCCCCCAGAATTAGGGTGAAGGGATGCAGACAGGGCATTCCAGAGATCAGCATAAACAAGGATACGGAGGCATGGAAATAAACGGCATGTTTGTTTCAGTATTCATGGAGGGTAAGTGGGTGTCAGATTATAAAGACCTTTGGTATAGTCTAGCCATTCAATTGTTCATTCTACCAATATTTGAGGCCTGCTATGCTCTAAGTGTTGTGCTAGATGCTAACAATACTAAAGTAAAAACTGACAGTTTTTTCCCCGTATTAAGCTTAAAATCTCATCCACAGGTTCCTTTAAAACAAAGACAGGATTCTCATTATCTACAGATCCCTCACCACATCTAGCACTAGATTTACTAGTATTTACTAGAAAAGAATTATCTATCTAACTGAAATTTGATATTTTAAAAGGGACGACAACACGAACAACTTAAGAAAAATAAACATTCAATACCTCTTTACAACTGGAGAAAAATACAATACTTTTCTTCTTCAGGTGGCTTCTCAGAAAGGAATATAGCACACTTATTTTTTGCTGTAGCTCACAAACTATGTAGTTCTGTTCCAAAGTAGCAGGGGTGCTTATGGAAATAAAAGGAGGAAAAACATTAAAAATATGCCACATTGCTAACTTTGAAATCCAGACAAAAGAAAAAGAACAAATGTTACTAAGTGGCTTGCCTCTTGAACAAATTTCTCATATACACACATACCCCAGAAGAAAACTTCTCTATTCACACGACTGAAATACATTCAAAATCCCTTCCAGATTACATATCAAAAATACAAACAATGGGGGCCGGCCCTGTGCCATAGTGGTTAAGTTTGGCACGCTCTGCTTGAGGGGCCCAGGTTCACAGGTTCAGACTCCAGGCGCAGACCTACAACACTAGTCAGTCATGCATGGCAGTGACCCACATACAAAATAGAGGAAGACTGGCACAGATGTTAGCTCAGGGCTAATCTTCCTCAAGCAAAAGAAGAGAACTGGTGGGGCTGGCCCAGGGGCATAGGGGATAAGTTTGCGTACTCCGCTTCAGCAGCCCAGGGTTCACAGGTTCGGATCCCAAGTGCAGACCCAGCATCACTCACCAAGCCATACTGTGGTGGCATCCCATATAAAATAGAGGAAGACTACCACAGATGTTAGCTCAGTAACAATCTTCCTCAAGCAAGAAGAGGAAGACTGGCAAGAGCCGTTAGCTCAGGGCTGATCTTCTTCATCAAAAAAAGAGAGAGAGAGAGAACTGGCAACAGATGTTAGCTCAGGGTGAATCTTCCTCAGCAAAAAAAACAATAGTGGTCGCCTCTGAAAGGGTAGGGTCAGGGATCAACTGACGGGCACGAAGGAACTTGCTGGGCTGATGATAATGTGCCACATCTTAATAAGGGTTACGTGGATACACACATTTACCAAAAAACTCAGCAAATGTACTCTTAATTTGTTCATTTCATTGTATGCAAAATGTCAATAAAGAAAATCTATACAAACACTCAATTCTAGTGACATATGAACTGAAGTATTTAGAGGAAGTATACAGATCTGCAATTTACTTTGAAATGCATCAAAAACAAAATGGGTTGATGAATGGGGGGGGACAAATGGACAGTACATGGATGCTATTATTAGGTATCATCTAGGTGATAAGTATAAGGTATTCACTGTAAAATTCAATTGTGCTGCATGTTGGAAACTTCTCATGATAAAATGTTGGAGAGACATACACATACATTTACTATTTGAACTAATAAACCTACTTTTAGGATTCTCTTCCCAAAAATACTGATTAAAAAAAAACAAAGATATGGCATTATTTATAAACCCAAAAAAGAAAAGAAAACCATTATGTTCATCAGTAGGGAACTTGTGGAATCAACCACTGTATATCCACACAATTAAGTATCACGCAACTGTACAAAAGGAATGAAGAATCTATCCATATAGTGCTGCAGAGTGATTGCTAGAATATACCATTAACTGAAAGAAGCAAAGAACAGAACAGTACACAGAATTTGGTACCATTTATCAGGGCAGAGCTACACAAATATATATATTATATGCACACATTCACACACATAGGCATCCCTGTGCAGCTTTTTTTATTTTAAATACAGACAGAGGCAGACAGGGCCAGCCCCAGCAACCTGGTGGTGAAGTTTGGTGTGCTCTGCTTTGCAGCCCAGGTTGAGTTCCAAGTGCAGACCCATACCGCTCACCCATCAGTGGCCATGCTGTGGCAGCGGCTCACATACAAAAAAGGGAAGATCAGCAGCAGATGTTAGCTGAGGGAAAATCTTCCTCAGCAAAAAAAAAAAAAAAAAAAAAAAAAATACAGGCAGGCAAACCAAAAACTAAATTGGTTACCCACCAGGAAATACATGGAACAGAATGAATTAAAAATTTTTTTCTTTTTTGTTTGTGAGGAAGATTGGCCTTGAGCTAACATCTATGCCAACCTTCCTCTATTTTGTACATGGGATGCCACCTCAGCACAGCCGCTGCCAAGTGGTCCACACCTGGGATCTGAACCTGCAAACCCTGGGCTGCTGAAGCAGAGTGCATGAACTTAACCACTACTCCACGAGCTGGCCCCTAAACTTAATTTTTTTAAAAAGAAAAACAAATGAGCCTAAAGATATTTCAAGTTGATAGCTTAATGACAGAGAAATTTCAAAAGAATCTGCTACATTCTTACTGGGATACCTAAGGAAGAAAAGAAATGCAAAGGAATCTTAAACCTTCATAAGTAATCATATCATTAGCAATAATATTGATATTATCCTAAAACTATTTTTGATAAACTGATAAATGGAACAAATAAATAAAAGGCATTAGGGATAAAGATGTTTAGCACAAGAAAAAAATATAAATCAAAAGAGACTAAGTAAAAGGTTGTAATCTTATCTTTGATTTGTAAACACCAACTCATGATGCATTTTCTCTTTTAAAAAAAGAAAAATCTGTCTACTCAAAAGCCTGAGCACAATGACCATCCCACTAGAACCTAGACTATGATTTCTAAATACAATAATCTGCTAAAAGGATTTTATATGGGGTGGAAACAAGATGAACCTAGAAGACCAGAAAGGAAGGAAGCCAAAGACTCCCAGGTATGTGTCTAAGGGATTCAGTTAACCTGAAGAACGTCCTTCTAGCCAAGTTTGGGATGATGCAAGGCAATTTGAGTATTAAAAATGCAGTAATAATTCCTATTGACTGAAGGGCAAACAAGATAGTATGTTTAAATGTATGCATTAATATCATTAAATCATTATTTATTAAATGTCGGTAAGTCTGAGTTCATTTTAATTTTAAAAAATACTGCTCACATTTGGAAAATGCTGGGGAACCAACTAATTAGTCTAAAAACTGGTGAATAAAGAGAATGAAACATGTATTCTGGTAGTCTGACCTTCCTGTAAGAACAGTATCTCAGATAATCAAGTAGTTGTTTTGGGAAAGCTTTTTGATATAAAGTATTTCAGTTAAGAAATAACAGAATCAGTATATAGCAATTTTGCAAATCCTAACGAAACGGATCTAGGCAATAATCAACTGCTAAAATTATAAGGTTAAAAAGTTATTGTTCCTGCCATCAAGGGGCTGTTTGTATCAGATTACTCCTTTGGCCTAGAGCATTAACTATAAAAGCTGGATGATATATATATATATATAAAGCAAAAAAACTGAAGGCATCAGAAAGCAACCAAGGCAGCCAGGACTCGAGGTACTAAAGGAAAAAACGGAAACGCCCTGAGGCAAGCCCCATATTAACCTCCACTTCTCTCTCAAAGCATCTGCTGACTTGCAACATAGCAAGTAGCAGCCTTAGGCCTAAACACGTCAGCTCACACATGGCAAAATGAACGAAAACAAGCAAGCAGCAATAACTGGGAAGCTACAGAGCTGAGCAGAGATCCTGGCAGTCTCACAGTGCTACAAAGTTGACAGAACCTGTCAAGATGGAAGGGCTCTGGTAAAGAGCCCCATCTTTCCGTTGAGACCCTCAGAAAGGCTATGCCCTCTGAGTCAGGGCTATATCCCACGACTAAGGACAAAAGAGAAACAGCATGGCCCAAAGTCTAAAAGGACAGCCCAAAGCAAGGTAATCTGTCTTTACCACATGTGCCTGCCAGAGAAAACATCTTCATGGTTTTGCTAAGAACTAAAGATAAGAAAATCTTTAAAAAACCACAAATTACCTTCAAAGGAACAAGAGAACTGTCAGCTGACTTTAATAGAAATAATGGGAACTAGACTGCAACAGAAACATCTTTGAAATGAAAAGAGAAACACTGCCAAGATATCCTTCAAAAATGAATATGAAGTAAGGAGGTTTTCAGGAAAGTCAAAACAGAGTTTTTCACTAGTAAACCTGAATTAAAAAGGAATTCTTTGAGCACAAGAAATAAGAACAACAGAAAGAATAAGTATTTGGGTAAGTCTAAACACATACTGACGTTTCAAACAATAATCATAATGGCTTATAGGGTTCAAAATATGTGTGGAATTAAAATATCTGACAATGAAGGCACAATAGGAAGAATAAAGAGACTTAAATACTAATAGGGTAAGTTAAATGTAATAAACAAAATCCTCCAGTTAAAAAGCAATCATCATACCAGATAAGAATAGAATCATATGCTGCCTACAAAGACAAATCTAAAATATAAGGGCATTCACAATGTAGAAAGTAACAGGTACAAAAAGAATCACCATGGAAACACTAATCAAAAGAAAGTTGCTATAGGTAAACTAATATCAAACTAGACTTTTGGGCATAAAGTATTAGTAAAAATAAAGAGGAACATTTCATAATGATTAATGATTCAAATTAACAGGAAATATAATAGTAAATTTGTACGCACCTAGTAACAGAAGCTCAAAATATCGATCTCAAACTTGAAATGTTTCATAATTCATCACAGAATCCAACTTATATTCATTGTAAAACATGACAAATTACTATGGCCCAAAGAGAACTATTTTTTCTTAAAAAAAAAATCAGAAGCACCATTTCACTACATATAGTAACAAAGAAAACACAGTGGTGTACTTCTTCTAAGTATACTCTCACATACAACTTCAGAAAGACCCGATTTTGATTTTCCTGGTCCTTCACAATTTGAGAGTAAATATTCTATAATGCCTTAAAATATTCTTGACTATAATCTCTCATGGTATATTAACCAAATTGTTAAGGCGCTAAAATGGGAAAATTCAAAATTCACAACAGCATCTGCTTTTTATAGTGCTTCCGGTGAATTTGAAATTACAGAGTACTGCAGTCATCATAACTGCAGTTTCATAAATTATGTCATTAAATATCTGCCTTCTAAAATGTTTTCTGAAAGTTTTTTTTTTTTTTTTTTTTTTTTACACAAGTGATGGAACTGCATTTTGGAAGTCATTTACAAAATCAGCAGTCTTTGGCTTCATTTTCTTCTAACTCTATGACCTACAGATAATAATCAACTCTTATTATCTAAGAAATGGGAACAGGGATAATATGTACAATCAACTTACATAAATTATAAAAGGTTTTAGAGACCATTTAATGATAGAAAATTTATTGTCTGCTAAAGACACTAGTGAGTTTTGAAAATAGGCTGAAGCAAACAGCACATAGAAGAAAATCAAAAGACCTAGATAGTCTCTACATTATCAAACTAATTGTACCAAGAATTTCAATAGCCATCTCAACACAACTTTATAAGACCAATGTCTCCTCAACAGTAAGCCAAGAAGGAAACTACACCTCAAGTATCCCTTGTTATTCCATTCCAGAGTTTTTGATAACCAAAGCTACCAGTACTGATTCTCCAAAGTTTATCCATTAGGATGCCCTGGAAGTATAGAGTCTGGCCTCTTCTCAGGCATTTTAAAAATCGTAGACATCTGTTGGTTAACAAGGTCAAGGTGGGCCTGAATGCCCATATTCCCCGTATTTAAAGACTTTCCAACAGGATAACCCAATTCATTTTCCCAATCTCTTTTTAGTCTAACATCTCATAACAAGAAATGAAAGTTTTAAGATAGAAATAATGGTAGGATTGAATTCATACTGAGATCTTCAACACAGATTCAACTTATATTCACTGGAATACATTTCTGTAAGTCAAGTATGTCCACAGTCTGCAATTATTCATACCAAACATACGGACACTTCCAGTTGTGATATCAAAATCCACTTTAAAACATTTCCCAACTTACTTACACATCTCTCTCTCTCTCTCTCTCTCACCCACACACACACTTTTTACTGTCACAAACATACATATCTTACTCTCTGGTTTTCAGAGATACCAGAACAAAAGAGTTGTTGGAGTATTTTCAACAGAAGGTATTTTGCTAAATATTAATGCATTTGATAAAATGTGTTCCATAGCACACTAGTCCTGCATAATGCAGCTAAAAAGAATGGCTCTGTACCCAAATAATTTTGGTAAATGCAGAAAGCTATATTCATCTCCTATTGCTTTGGAAAAATCAGCATCCATGAAAATATTAAAGGTTCTGGGAAGTCTTAAAGAAAACTTCTACTTTAACTCAGCATTTGCTTTTTATCTATCCAGGAATGCATCCTCCTAGAATCCATCCATCTCCATTTTATGGGGAGATAGTGGTAAATAAATACCTTTTAACATCTTAGGGAAACATACTTGATCCCCAGACCACATTTTAGAAAATACTGCATTCGAGTCTTCTCATATTTAAAGGTGTATCAAGAATTTAAATAATTTTTACTAATACATTTACTATGCTTCGCATATCTAATAACACGTAAAATAACATTTCATTTCCTAGAAAATATCAATTTGAAATATCAACTTCTTAAACTAAAAAGAGAAAACTAATTCTTGATGGAATCAAATATGGTTCCAAATAGTACACACCTGTATTTTGCTTTTTCATGAACCCAGACATACTCAGGGTTTTTCAAACTCAAGCGTGCAAGGTCCTTTACAGATTTGGTTTGTGTAGCTGAGAAAAGCAAAGTCTGACGTTTCTTGGGAAGATTTTCAATAATAGCATTCATGGTATCAGCAAAGCCCATATCCAAGATTCTATCTGCTTCATCAAGAACTAAAAAGGGAAAATGTAAATTGAACTGCAATATTTAAAATATACATTAGGCTACATGCAATGTGGAATCCTGGACTGGATCCTGGAACACAAAAAGGACATTAGTGGAAAAACAGGTAAAATCCAAATAAAGTCTGGAATTTACATAATGCATCAATGTTAATCTTGGTTTTGACAAAGGTATCATAGTTATGTAAGGTGTTACACTAGGGGAAACTGGGGGACGGGCACACAGGAACTCTACTATTACTGCAAATTTTCTATAAATCCAGAATTTTTCCAAAATAAAAAGTTGATTTAAGAAACACACATTAGGTAATATCAGAAGTGATGTTTCTTAAAAGGTAAAACTCAAATACTGAAGTGTCTAATTTCACATGTAAGAGTGCTTATATCCTTCTATTTTGATTTTTAAAAAGTCTAGTTGTACTCTCCGAGTTTAGAACACATATGCCAAAAAATTGTTTCAAGTTATTTCTCAGACTGTTTTTAATCAAAATATTTATCCAATAAAACATTTCTGTCAAAATTTATGAGGGCTCTCTCCTAAGTCTGATTTTTTCATTAAAAATTCATTAGACTCACCTAACATTTGGAGATTGGTAGCATGAAAACATATTGTTTCATCCATGTGTTGAAGGAGCCGACCCGGTGTGCAAACGAGTATATTTATGTTATTGATCCTCTCAGCTTCGTGCTTCAGATCCTGAAAACAGTTGTTTCTTTTGATTACACAGACACATCACTGAGCAGCCTGCGTATCAAAACTGTGTATAAAAGCCATATGCATGTGGCATTTTATCATACAATGCAGACACTCCAGAAATAAAGGTAATTTCTCCCTTCTATTTCTGCAGCACATCCAAATTTCTGGCCCAAACAAAAGAACTTAGTCAAGAAGTAAGAGTTCAGAGTTCCTCTAGATTCTTAATCATACCTAGGATTCTGAGGCCAAGAAAAATATCGTATGAATGCTCCAAGTCTTGATTTCCTATTAAGCTGACCAGAACCAACTTAAAAACTGGAATTATTCCCATTCTTTAAGTCAGGACCAAGGGGCATTGAACAGGTTCTCTGACAACACTCATTGCACTTTGTGGACTGAAAAAAAAAAGAGCTGAGCATTTGACATTCTAGAAGTTCTCTCCCTGAAACAAGAACCACAGACTGTTAGTTGTTAAACCTGGGTGACATGAATATATGAGGGTTTGTGATGCTCTACTTTTTTTGGTCTATGTTTGCATATAAATTCAAGAATTAAAGTATTTATCCTCAGTCTAGAAGAGACTATCAGATTCAAGCATTTCAGGTGTACTACAAAGCGCAGCAAAAGCTGAGGTTTTACCAAGACTTAAACATTCCTCAAAACTATCTTCCTTTCTTCTGCTGCTGATTCAGCCTGTTGTGAATTACTCAATCTCTTAGATACCTTATTAAAAGGAACTAGTTCACATACTGAAATGGTAGCTTTCCCAATGTTAATACACAAATAGATTTTCAGGTTGGTTAGAGTAGATTAGTCTTCAGAGAACCTGATCAATTCAGATACCCTGACAAAATGGACTTTCTGGACCTGCAAAACTGATGAGCAGACTCTAGACGACAGTGACCGCATCAGGATGCTACCAGCCACCATCTAGGGGGCCAACCTGTTTAGATGAAATCTCCACCTCTTCCCTGTCAACTGCTACAGTGCTCCAATGTAATAGAGAAGGAAAGAAGCACAGACAAAGACAAAAAGGCAAACCTTTCCACCAATGATGAGACCAGCCGAAAAGTCATGATTCTTTCCTACTTTTCGGAGAACTTCAAAGGTCTGATAGGCCAATTCTCTTGTAGGTGATATTATCAGAACCCCCAGCCCATCTGTTGAGGTCCACTGCAGGCGATATAAGGCTTCCAGTACCTCAAAAGAGACAGCAAATTCATGTTCAATAAGTCCTTAGAGAAGGTAGCTTTTTGATCCCTGAATCTCCATCTTGATCCTCCAAATCAAAAGCACCTTCCAAGAAGGCATAGCAGTCACAAGTTTTATCCAATTAGAAAGAAGAAATTTTGCTTTTTCCTTTTTCTTTCTCCCACCAGAAGTATCCTCCCCCAATTCAAGAGAAAAAGGAAAAGAAGCCCCATGGCAGCTCAACTGCTGCCAGAGCCATGGCACCAAGAGACCAGTGATCAGTGAAAGGTATGTGCAGCCCACAGGCCATTAAATAGATTTCAGAAAAAAATCTGTCACCAGTATCTGAACAGAAACCACATTACTATAAACTTTCACCTGTGTTACTGCTACAGTTATATAGTGACTAAGTTTTCTACTTGTACAGAGACACTGTTATAAAAAATAAAGATTTAAGAGAAAAATGGTTTTGCAGTACTTGAAACAAAAACTCAAATGTGATTTTTCTGAGCCAATTATTTTTCACAAGTACAAATTAAAAAATTATGAAACCAACTGCATAACTGAGATATTAGTGAAATCCTAAGAGGCTCTACTGTTTTACTACCATAAAGAACAGATATCAATGTCTCAGAAAATTCTCAACAAATGACCCCATCTCCTTAGAGTGAGCATATTTCAGCTTTATCCTAAACAAGTGGCAAGTATAAATGTGACTGGCAGGTTTGCACAGGTGAGAACAGAAACAGCTTTCCCCATCAGTCTTACAGCAAAGCAGAACAATTCTGACCCGCCACCCTGGAATACCCAACATCCTTCAGGACTATAAGGGCTTGTCAGAGCACAATCATTCATTCGTTCAATAAGTTATTGAGTGCCCATCATGTGCAAGGCGTTGTGCTAGGACCTGGTGAATATGGTGGACAAGAAGACAGATGTGGCACCTTTCTGATAAGGTTTGCATTCTAGCTAGGGAAATCCAACATGAAACAACTCTTTATGTAATTATTTCTATCTAGGCACAGAACGTTTTAAAATCACAGAGGATCTGACCCAATATGAATAAACTACTTACTGGAACAAGGAAAGCCAAAGTCTTGCCAGATCCAGTTTTGGCAGCTCCAAGAACATCTTTACCTTGCAAAGCCAATCCAATGGTCTGCTTCTGTATCTCGGTTACCAAACGGTACTGGGCTTCCTGCAAACCTGATATGTGGAGGGGAGGAGAATGACACTTTAGAAAATATGGCTGAACTGTTCCGCCCCCTTGCCCACCCCAAAATTCATATGTTGAAGCCCTAACCCCCAGTACCTGAGATTGTGACTGTATTCAGAGACAGGGCCTTTAAAGAGGTGATTACCGTTAAAACGAACACATTAGGGTGGGCCTTAATCCAACCTGACTGGTGTCCTTATAAGAAGGGGAAATTTGGACACACACAGACACACCAGGGGTGTGACTGCAGAGTGACAACCAGGTAAAGCGGCAGCAGGAGGGGGCCATCTGTAAGCCAAGGAGAAAGGCCTGGAACAGATCCTTCCGTTATGGGCCTCAGGAAACCAACTGTGCCAGCATCCTGATATTTGGAATTTCAGCCTCCAGAACTGTTTGTTTAAGCCGCCCAGTCTGTGGTATTTTATTCTGGTGGCCTTAGCAAACTAACACAAAAGATGTCACATTTTTGTTTGTTCTCTTATTTTAGCTAACATAATTAGATTTCATTTTAATTATTCAGAGCCCCCGGCATCGTTTTTACCAGTATTCTCTCAACAGTCCAGAAAAAATGAGAATGACCAACTGGCAAAACTCAAATTAATTATTTTCTTGTTATAGGTTTTCACAATATCCAAATTATTTGCCAAAAAAAGATTTTCCAGGTTAAACTCTCTAAACCTTTCTCCATTTATAAAAAACATCATGAAATCCAACACCACCAAGATCGCTATATACCTACCTTTCAATGTTTTTTTGGACAAGGGGAAATCTGAAAATCTTGCAATTTCATTTACATTTATCTGGAAAAAAAAGAAAAAGGAGACTGTCAGCTAAGACAAAATAACATACTGTGTAATTCATTTGTTTCGCAACAAAATCATTTTTTGTCTACACTGTGTTTGCCTAGCTTATCCTTGGTACTGCAGTATAGAATTCAACCTTCACTTCTAATTAAAAACAAGCATTCCTTCTGAAAGGTAATATCGAGGAAGCTGATATGATATGAATCAAAAATATAAGTTTGTAACCATTTCAACTGGTAAAAAAAACTTCATTCACACAAAACACACACTCGCCACTACTACTACCCTGAACATCCATCACCTCTAAGATGTGAGAAACACAGTAAATCATCGCCATTATCAATGTTAGGAAGAAAATTTACTCTCACTTCATCCTTCAAGGAATATCAGTTTAAGAAATAGGGGCAAAATAACTACAAATCACAGCCCACCATGAGAACAGTTCTATTTACACACTTTGGAGACTAGATTGAAGTTAGTTGGAGAAATATATCTTGTTAGCACAAACCTTTCAAAGTTTTAACCATAAATCAGTGGCACGTGAAATACAACCTGACAATTAATCCAACCTGACAACTACCTATTTGGGGGTACACTGAAGGAGGGGTGTTATTTAACAACAACCAGGGGAAGTGTCTCTGTCATGCTTTTGAAGCCACAGTAAGTAACATTTTGGCCTTTAACTTTACATTATCTGAGTGTCCATTACTGATGTTGTTCATTAGCATAAACCCAATTTTCTGAATTTCATTTCAGCTGCTCAGGAGAATTATTTTATTACAGATGCTGAAAGCAAGAACTACTGTTCAGATCTGGGAATATGCTGCCAAATTATTCATGATTCACAAAAGGAGAAAGTTGCATTTGTAAGGTTCATTTATTTAAATTACACCCCAGGCAGTAAAGGCATGACAGTTTGTATTTCATTTTACATCTACACATATCTTTCCCAAGATTCTGAATGTAGCCCAGACAGGGTTATTCTCCAACTTTAAAGGCTGAAAACACAAATATTAAAACATTGCCTTAATCCCTACAAATTATTCCAGATAACATTGTAGAGGAGGTAGAATCAGTGTACTAGCATTAGAAAGACAAAAGTTCATTAGAATAATACCCTGTCCCATTCATGAACCTCAATTAGACAGTAAATCTCTCAAACAGGACACTAAGATGGTGCAGTCCACCCTTGCACCTGTGGTATATCAGCTAAACAGCTGTTTTCACAGAGAATGGAATGTTTACAGAAAAAGCTAGAGGGGCAACATGCTCTTCAATCCCTGCCAAAGACACAGTACAGGCAAAGCAGGCTACTCAGACGAAATACTGCACATCTCTCTAAAGTCTGTTAACCTCCTAGACAGAAAGTTTGAAAGAATGAAACTGTTCCAGCACTCTATCAGCCACTACAATGTAAAGCTATACAACATATTCTCAGAAGTCACCAAAGAAACAGAAGGAAATTTTTACTCCACTGATGATCTAGAACAGAGGTCAGGAAACTATAGCCCAATCCAATTTGCTGCCTGTTTTTGTAAAGTTTTACTGGAGCACAGCTAGAACCATTTATCAACATATTGTCTATGTAGTTCTAACAGAGACCGTAAGCCTAATACTGACTATCTGGCCTTTTACAGAAAAACTTTGCCAAGCCTGTTCCCGAACACTCTCAATTATATTCCAAAGAACACTTAGAAGCCACAGCAGAAAATAGCTATGGTTCCTACAAACAAAATGACACTCTTTCCCTTCCTTTCATTCCTTTCTTTTCTTAAAATCACTACCGCTTCCCAATCTTCCCACTCCCTCTAAAATCTGTATCATGCTTCCTAAAGCAAAGAATGGATGTTTCTTTCTGTGACTGTACTTGTTAGAAGACTTTCCATCTCTGGTGGAAAAGTTGAAGGGGAGAGAGGGAGAATAGGGTGGATATCACTTAAACACCCTCCTATACTTCTTACAACTCTCTCCTCACAACTCTTATTTCTCACAGAAGTGAAAAAAAGCTTTTACATCCTGAAAGGAGGAGAAAAAGGTTAAAAAATTTCCTAGAATGCTCCACCTATTGCAATCAGGATAAAAGAGTAATCTGCCTCAATTCACACTAGACCAAATTATGATTAAGGGGGAAAAAACTCGGATTAGAGTCCAGGGGCTCCTATACGACACAGCTGATAACAATAGTCTAAATGAATTCCAGGTGTAGGGAGTTGAGTCATTCAGCAATAGTGAAAACAGGTGAACTAAAAGAAATAGCTCAACATTTCTCAATAAGCTTCAATCCCCAATTGCCCATCAGCCCCTCCAACACACACCCCCCATGTGATGGCCTTAGAAATAAGCTACCTAGATATCCCGTTGTGGGGAGCATAGTTGACTGAAGATGCCAGCAGTCACTCCTCTAGATCCACCACTGGAAAAGCCATGCTTCCCTGGCCTGCTCCCAATGACTAAGCATGGGAGCAGTAAGACTGCAGGACATGGCATTCCGCTAATGGGCAACTCTGGCCTGAAGACTTTCTACATGCTCCTCCTTGCATCGTCTCTTCCCCTCCCTAGTCCTGTTCCCTTTCCTTCACCTGACATACATTTTCCCCCAATAAATCTCCAAATCTGTCTCTCACAGGATCCAAGACCTAGACCATACCTGTAGTCTCCTGCCTGGTCTCCCAGCCTCCAAACTCTGTACAGCTTGGCTATGTTCTCTAATTGACCCCAGAGACTCCCCACTGCTTCCAGATAAAGTCTCTGAACACAGCCTCTGGATAAGCTTCCTACTGTTGCTGAAACAAATTACTATAAACAGTGACTTAAACCAACATAAGTTTAGTAACTTAGAGTTCTGCAAGTCAAAAGTCCAAAATGGGTTTCACTCAGCTAAAATCAAGGTGTTGGCAGGGCTGCATTCTTTCTGGTGACTCTAGGACATAATCCATTTCCTTGCCTTTTCCAACTTCTAGAGGCTGCCCACATTTCTTGGCTTATGGCCCCCCGTTCCATCTTCAAAGCCAGTGTGGGGGACTGGAATTGGCCATCCTAAGATACGTCTCTTTGGCATGAGGAATATTTTAGGCTGCTTACTTTTAAAAAGCTGCAGACAGGAAAGAAACTCTGAGAAGTAGACTTTACTTACCCTTTGTTAAGAGACATTTACATTTGTAAAGGAAATGTCTATCTGTAAAGGTGTCTCCTTCTTTACACCAGGAAGAAGGGGGCATGACCTTATCTTCAGAAACTCTTAATGCGGAAGGCAAGGACTTAAATCAGCATAATAATCTTACTCTTGTTTACTGTACTTGTCTGGTAACCTCCCCCAATATCCTCCTTTGTCTTTAGCTGAAGATGATATCTAAGGTGGTGGCTTCAGCCATTTTGGTGAGTTGCTCAGTTTGCCTGAGCCTCTCCCATGTACACGTTATAAAGTTTTGTTTAATTTTCTTCTGTTATTCTGTCTCATGTCAATTTAGTTCGATGTCCAGCCAAGACAACCCAGAGCACGTAGAGGAAAGGTCTTCCTCCCCTACACCAGCCAGCAAAGAACAGTCGAGTCTCTCTCACTTCATAGCACTTTGAACACTGACTCTTCTGCGTCCTTCCTCCACATTTAAGAACCTTTGAGTGATTATATTAGGCCCACCTGGATAATCCAAATCAATCACCCTATTTTAAGGTCAGCAAGTTAGCAACCTTAATTATCCCTTGCCATGTAAAGGTGTCTCCTTCTTTACACCAGGAAGAAGGGGGCAAGACCTTATCTTCAGAAACTCATGACTTCAGACACCATGTAAGGTTTTGGGGATTAGGACACAAAGATCTTTAGGAGGCCATTATTCTACCTACTACAGCCATCCACAATCCACCTTCTTCCTTCTTCTCCAACCTCATCTGAAGCCAATTCAGGAACACATACCACACTCCAAGGACTATTTCCCCCCTCAAACAACACCATGTATTTTTACATCTTTTTGTATTTCCTCACGTTGCTCCTTCCACCTACAATATCCTGGCCAATCTTTTCTATCTGGAGAACCCATCATTCAAGAACTCATGGCTACCACAAACCACTGGACAGTTTGTTCACTCCACAAAGGCATCTGGTGAGGCAGTGGGGGGGGAGGGGGACGGGGGCAGAAATCTAGCCCACATTCAGCTCCACAAGCCAGGCCTGAGGCTGCAACCTCAGGAGAAAGGGGAGCACTCCAGATGAAACACATTTCTCTCATTCATCTGGCCAGAAAAGGTGTGGTACAGAATAACTCAACCTTTTTCCCCCCTCATTACACTATCCTCTAACTCCACAGCACTCTACATATTTACTATTATAACATTTGTCAAAATGAATCAACTCTACCACACCTGCATCACAGTTCCCTAAGGACACAGACACGTGTTTTTTTTCTATTATTTGTAGGCCTCAACAAGTACCTGTCAAATTTTTCCAAAATGTTTCTGAATCAAATTGTTCAGTATTTCACCAGTGAGGCTACTGAGCACCACCTGGGTACTGCAGCGCTGTAATAAAACTTCCATGCACAAATGCAACCATCTGAGGAGCCATATGGTGAAGGTCTGCCCCTTAGCTACCTAGAGAATAACAAATCTGCTATGATTGTATTGTAGTATTGGTAGCCCTGGCAATTTGATTTCACACTACATTTATTTGTGGACAAAATCTTAAAAAAAATATTTCTAAGATTAAAAAAAATAGAACTATACTTAGAGGAAAAAAGCTGTGCCTTCAACTTAGTGAAAAGATGGGATTTAAACATTTGTGCACTGAAATGCAATCAGGTGTAGTGGTTTGGAGCTCTGGCATCAGACCTAGACTACCTGGCTCAGAACTTTTTCACTTACTAACTTTTTAACCTTGCTGTGCCTTAAAGTTTCCTCACCCCTATAATGGGAACAATCTCATAGGGTTGTTTGTTGTGAGGATATGGCAAGCCAACATGTATAAAAGCTTGATAAATGTTAGTAATTATTATTAAAACAAGGGACCAAAAAGAATGGACTAATGCTACCAACCAGAATAAAACCATATGGAAAAGGTCATCGTGCACCAAACAACATCCAAACACTGAATGAGCTCTACTCAGCAACAGGCACCATGTTACCGGTCTCTGGGTACAGCAAAGGTGAGTGTATCAATAGTCTCTGACCTTCAGAGGTTCATGGTTTAGTGGGAGATTTAAAGTTAAACAAAGAAGCCAATCATCACAGCCTCGTGATAAATGCTATAATAAAGGCATGAACAAAATCCTACAGACACAGTGCCCCTAACTCTACCTGGGAAGGTCAGGAAGAGAAGTTAGAGGTAAATCTTAAAGGATGAGTAGGTGTCCCTAGAGTGGCAGGAATGGGGGTGCTCACTGCAGGAAGTGGAAACATCAGTACCAGGATGAGAAGCATCAAGGAGCATGGCCAATTCACAAAACTGCACGCTGTTCTTTCAAGTATGCCCATCACATACTGCCTGGTTTATATACATCACCTCATTTGAGCCTCACAACACTGGGTGGTTAGTAATCTCTGTCAAATGAACAAACTGAGACATGGAGAAGTTAAGAAACTTGGCCAGTCAATACCTGAACTGAGTGATATTTAAACCAGGTCTATCTGACCACAAATAACTTATGCTTTCCCAGGACTAGAATGTGTTGACATGTTAAAGTGTCTGACCATTTTCCTGAAAGTAACTGTGAGCCAGGGAAGGGTTTTAATCAGAAGTAAAATGATTGGATTTTCATCTTGGAAAAAATCATTCCATTCTAGCAGCAATATGGAAGACAGATTAGAGGGGGACAAGGCCTAATATCAGTTACCTGTTTTAGTCATTGAAGTTTTGCTGGAACACAACTACATCCATTTATTTAAGTTTTTTTATGGCAGTTTTTCTGTTACACTGACAGAGTTGAGTAGTTCCACCCTTGTGACCTACAAAGCTGAAACCATTTACTATCTGGTCCTTTACAGAAAATGTTTGCTGACTCCTGTTGTAAGCAATAGCTACTGCAGTAATCTAGGCAAGATATGATGGGGCCTAAACCAAGGCACAGCAATGAGGACAGAGAAGCATTTGAGAAATTCAACAAGGAGACTAGATCACCAGTGTGACTGACTGGATGTAACAGTGGGTAAAAGGGAAGTCTCTAGGATTACTCCTAGGTTTCTAGCTCAGCAGTGCTTAGATGGTGGGGTTAGTATGTGGTAGGTTAAATAACAGTCTCCAAATATGTCCATGTCCTCACCCCTGGAACCTGTGAATGTTACCTTAATGGCAAAAGTGACTTTGCAAGTGTGATTAAAGATCTTGAGATGGGGAGATGATGCGGGTGGGCCTTAAATGCAACAGAGGAGTCTTTATAAAAGAACGGTGGAGGTAGATTTAATACAGACCAGGAGAAGTCAATGTGTCCGTGGAAGCAGAGATGGGAGTAATGCAGCCACACGCCAAGGAATGCAAGGAGCCACCAGAAGCCAAAAGAGGCAAGAAATGATTTTTCCAGAGAGCCTCTAGAGGGAGCATGGCCCAGCTGACACCTTGATTTCAGCCCAGTGAAACTGATTTCAGACTTCTGTCTTCCAGAACTGTGAGCAAATAAATTTCTGTTGTTTTAAGCCACCAAGTTTGTGGTAATTTGTTACAGCGGCAACAGAGAACTAATACGCGGGACTGTGAATTTAGGAGAGGTTGCTGAGTTATGAGGGAAAAAGATAATGAGCTCAGTTTTGGACTTGTGTCATTTAAGGTACCCTATGACACAGTTAGGTAAAGACATCCAGCACAGTCAAATAAAAAAGATAGGAACTCAGAAGAGCTCTGGGTAGAATACAAGAAGAAGGAGTCATTGGTCCACAGGAATAAACCTTGAGATTACACAAGAGAAGAGAGCGAGAAAAAGCACGGGCTGAGGCTATATCCCCTAAAAGCAATTCTAGTCAGATAAAAAAGTCCAAAACGCAATCTAATAGTAATTTACTTTACAATGGCTTCTTGAGGTGTTCTGTATACAGCAGTAGTAGTAATTATACAAGTAACATATGGAATATTTACACATGTCAGGCAATGTGCAAAATGCTTTACATGCATTCTAACTCACCACAACAACTTATATGGGAGATATTATGTGTTTTAAAGACAACAAAAGGAAAGCAAACAGAGCAAGCAACTTGCCCAAAGTCACTCATTTGGTGAGCAAAAGCCAAGGTCAAATAATCATCATCTTCAAGCAAAAGCCCAAAACAAACTCTAAGCTCTATCTAACCTTAAGGTTGATCTAAGGGTCATTTAAAGGAAAGCTATACCAGTATGACACGTGATGATTTTAATTCCAGAAATGTCCCACGTGTTACATCCCTGATTATCTGCACTAGAAGAGGGCAATCACTGAGAGGCTGAGGGGGGTGGGTGAAGGCCAACAGATATGGGATTCCGGGGAAGGAAAAGTAGGGGTACCGAGAGCCTCCAAGGAGAGTGGGAGGGAAGAGGTCAAAACGGTAACTACAGGGAGATTTATCTGGGAACATCAGCTACAATGTGGGGATGGAAGGTACCAGAGACAGACCAGGAGTCCAGTTTTTCTACGCTGGTTCTTGGATGGGGACAGAAAGCAAGTAGAGAAAATGAGATGGGCAGACAGAGGTGGATGGATGATGTAGAGGGATCCAACTCTGGCAGAACGGTTGAAAGCAAACGCTCTGGGGCCAGCCCCGGTGGCCTAGTGGTTATGTTGCGTGTGCTGCGCTTCCGCGGCTGGGTTCGGTTGCGGCGCTGACACACCACTCGTCAGTGACCATGCTATGACAGCGACCCACATACAAAGTAGAGAAAGACTGGGGCCGGCGCTGTGGCGTAGCGGTTAAGTTCACAGCTCTGCTTCAGCAGCCCTAGGTTCGCAGGTTCTGATCCCAGGCATGGACCTAGCACTGCTCGTCAGGCCACACTGTGGTGGCATCCCACATAAAAGAGAGAAAGACTGGCACAGATGTTAGCTCAGGGCCAATATTCCTCACACACAAAAAAAACAAAAATAGAGGAAGACTGGCCACAGATGTCAGCTCAGGGCAAACCTTCCTCAGGGGGGAAAAAAAAAAGCAAAGGCCCTGGAATTACTAAGTGTAAGAGCTTAGGACAAGCTTCTATTCCTCCCAGAACCTCAATGTTCTCATCTGTAAAACGAGAAAAAGACCCACACCTCAGATCAAGTCAAATACTTAACGTAAAGCTCATGGTGAGCGGCTTAAAAATGTAGGTGTCGTTATTAGCATTACCGTCGTTAGCATTTCTCTGAAAGTTACCGCATTAATCTCCCTATCCTTCAGCACCACGGCATTTCCATCATTTTCTCAAGAACAGAGTGGCGAGCAGAAGAGTGGCCAGGACGGTCACGAGGCCTGGGTTGTGGCACCCCGCAGACCACCTGTGGGACCTCAACATGGCCCCGGCGGCCTCTCACCCACCCCTTCTCCAACCCCGTGGGCTAACGGCATGTTCCCCTTCCCTCCACCGCCCCTCACCTCAGGGACCCGCGGCCCCGCTCCCGGCCCGCCCCCCGAGCGGCGGCGGCCTCACCTTCTCGTAGTTCTGCATGAGGTGGCTGATAACCTCGCGCTCGACCTGCCACTCGGGCTTCTTCAGCTGCTTCCTCAACTGCTTCTTCTGGCTCTGTTTATGGCTGTGTTTCTTCTTCCAGCGATTGAAGCTCCGCACCGGGTCGGGCCGGGCTCCCGGACTCCGAGAGTCCGCAGTTTTGCCCATGGCGGCGACAGCAAAGATCACCCCCAGACACGAGACACCTAAGGCCAGGCTGAGGCGCAGGGCTGAGGAGACGCGGAACCAGCGTGGGGAAAGAGGCCAACTGCGCGTGCGCGACACCTGGAGCCCGCCCCCGAGCTTTTAAAACCGGGGCACGCGTCACTGTCGGCGAGGAAAACGCGCGTGGTGATTGGCTACTTGGATCCCGCTGGGCGTCGCGGGGCTGTCTCAGGGGGAACGGAGGCGGAGCGCTCTGTGGAAGAGGGCGGGCTGAGTGCCGGCTCGAGTTCCGCGGGTCTTTAAATGGACGCATGCGCGCTGGTTTCTGTTACTATGGTGACGTCGTACTACTTACCGCTAAAAGGGTGTTACACTCTTGCAGTGGGTTTACCCTGGCAAAACGTGCGCTAGCGTGCGCGTGCACACAGACACATCCACAATCTGTGAATTATAATTGTGATCCTCGTTTTGCCTATTTCAGCCCAGGGAATTGAAAGATTTGCCCAAAAATCAAACAGCTAGTTAATTTCTGGTTTCCGTTAACTGCAGGATATCTCCCTAGGAATAAAAATGAATATTCTATATTCGTCTGTCCCTCTGGATTTTCCCGTTTTTCTGGTCCCTCAGACTTTAGCTGCAGCAGCAGGGAACTGGAGCAGAGTCTAGCTGAATTTGCCTTAAAACGCTGGTATAAAGACAAAATAACTAAAAACAAAGAATTAAAATTTATTTGCCAGTGACCCCTTGGCCTAGTGGTGAAGTTCGGGGTGCTCTGCTTCAGCAGCCTCGGTGCCCTAGCACCAACCCACACCACTCCTCAGCCATGCTGTAGCAGCTACCCACATACAAAATAGAGGAAGATTAGCAAAGATGTTAGGGCGAATCTTCCTCAGGCAAAAAAAGAGGAAGATTGGCAACAAATGTTAGCTCAGAATGAATCTTCCTCAGGGGGGAAAAAAATTTTATTTGCAAGTTGTCCATTTAAGTGAATTGGCTTTCAGTGAATTGGTTTTTTAGCATATTTACCTAGTGCATCCACAGGTATACAATGGATGGAGGTAGGGGCAGAGTTGTGACAAGGAAAACAGGGAGATAGGTTCAAAGTCAGCATGCAGAGTATTTGGGCCCTCAAACTCCCTTTCCAACCCCACAAAGCTAGATGACTTCCCCCAACCACATGCCCATCCCCTAAGCAGAAGCTGGCTTGCAGGGGTGGGGAAGTGAACTAGAGAATCTCCACATTCAGCGTCACTAGACGTGGTGGAAAGTAAAACTCAATAAAGGGAGGATATATAAAAGTGTGTGTGTGTGTGTATATATATATATATATATACATATACATATATATATATACACATATATCTCCACAAAAAATTAAAAATAGAACTACCATATGACCCAGCAATTCTACTTCTGGATATATACACAAAAGAATTGAAAACGGGGTATAGAAGACACATTTGCACACCCATGTTCGTAGCAGCGTTATTCACAATAGCCAAAAGGTGGAAGCAACCCAAGTGTCTAACCACAAATGGTGGATAAACAAAATGTGATATGTACATACCATGGAATATTATTCAGCCTTAAAAAGGAAGAAAATTCTGACAATGCTACAACATGGATGAACCTTGAGGACCTGGATATACATAATAGCATTTAGGCAGCTGCCAAAGAAATGTCAGGTCACCAATCTCCCCTTGGCTCTTCAGTGAAACCTACAGTCAATCATCCCTTCCACGCACTTACAGTTTCTGATCAGCCTTACTCAAAGATGAAAGAATAACCAAAGACCAGCAAACATTTGAGGAAATCCTTTAACTTAAAAGTTGGAAGTTAAGACTAATAAAACAACACAGAGAACAAATCTTCAAAGAACATCATTATTAATATTTTTAGAAAGATACAGCACTGTATCCATGAATAACAACAGAAACTATTCAAAAAAAAGGAACAGAGACTATTCAAAGAATAAAATAGAACTCTTAATAGAAGTCATTTTGTTATACAAATCAAATTTTAATAGAAAATAACAGAAAATTCAAAGTTTAATCACAATAAATAACTATCACATTCCAAGGTTATTAGAATTTAATAATTTGTAATGAAAATAGGCTCACACCTTGATTGCATAAAATGACATCTTCGTGTTAATTTCAATGCTTATTTGCTCCAATATCTTTTTTTCTGTAGAAATGACCCCTAGACAACCTTTCAGTTGTGACATTGAAGACGTTGAATAGTTTTTAACACATTTTAATTTTGTCACCGTACATTCTCCACTATCAACCAATATTCGCAAAGTTCCTAAAGGGCTAAAAAGGATTCATAAATGTGCTGGTAACAACTACTACAAATATAGGCAAAATTTCAGTGGCACTAAGGGCTATATAAAATTAAGGGAGGGCATGTAATATTAGTTCCTCATACATTGATATCACATTTAGTATTATTCATCAGTTAGTTTCTATTGTAAATTTTTACATAGTGTGGTTGTTCATCATCAAAATTCTTCACACTACGTCTCCAAAACTCTGAAAAGACTATATTCCTTCAGTACTTTGAAACTTTTTTTAAAAAATTAGCTTATTTGAGAAAGCATAGCAGCAATGATACCCCAATAGTGATGAGCACTACTGTTCCCCAGATCTCAGTTTAAAAATCAAATGAACCAGAGCTCTCTGGAGAAATAACTAACTTCAGGGCTGGGGCAAAGAAAGTGCGGGATGAGCCTGGAATGTCTTGAGGTGCCAGAAAATAAAGAAGAGTTCAGAGAATGATGGGAATGAAGGGTATAGTTCTATTTCTTGACCTAGGTAGTAGATGCAAGAATGTTTGCCTAATAATACTTCATTAGGCTCTATACTTCTTTTATGTAGTTTTCTATACATACATTTTTCAATAAAAATGATTTAAAATACAAAATGTCCACACCAAAGACTCATGCCAAATTAGCACTGAGAAAATACATTCAAACATAGGTGTTTTCAAACATATACGTTTGGTTAGCGTTCTAACCATTATCTACATAATTTATCTGTAAAAATATCAATAATTTATGAAAGAGCATTGCTTACTGCTTCTAATTGAAAATCAGTGGGAGGATGACCTCAACTAGACTTTCACATCATATATTTTATAGTGACTTCAAAATTAAATAAATATTTAATATTAAAAATAATAATAATATTACTACTACTATTATTATTATTTGAACCAGATTTAAGTTTCCCAGATATCAATAGGTGAACAAGAGGATGCTTTTTTTTCTTGAGGAGAGATCATTTTCAATTTGCGATAACATCTTCACCTCAAAACTATAGCATTTCAAACTTTAGTCAGGTTACAGTATTTTTTTTCACTGTCAGAATTTTTACAGTACTGTCAGAAGGGTTTTTTGCCATTTACTTTGAATTCAGTCTTCAATGAACCTTTTATTGCTTTTGCTTTTACAGATAAAGTAACTGAACAAGATAGTGGCCAACATGGTATCATGATGTCATAAGAGGAGGAGAGCCTCATCCCAAATCACAAAGATTTCTTTGTCTCACGTTATTTTGGTTTCTGTTCTATGTTCATTCTTGTCTACTAAATATGTAGATCTGATCATTCTCCAGATGTGTCATTTGCAGAGCAAAATCTATGTTCATATATAGAAATGTTGGATTTTAGAAATCCTCAAATCTAGCAATAATTGTTACCTGTTCTACATGGGGCCCATGGAGATTGTAACTAAAATAAGTGAGCAATATTTAGCATATTTTGCCTTATTCAAATGAGTCAAATAATTTCATTCAATGTAACTGTGATAGTGTTACTTGTTCAGTTTTATATTTTATCCTCTAAATACAGTCTCTATTCCAGAGCACCAATAGTTACATACATAATACTTTTCATATTGGATTTCAATTTTGAACACTTAACACTTCTTGGATGTGCTTTTTCTTTCTCTTTATGATTTCTAAGAATATGTGACAAATGCCATCCTTTGCACCTATTTGCTTACTTGATTTTTTTCATTCATTGACAGTTTTTAATAAAAACAGAATCCTTCAAGGTACAATAAAGGAACCAGAATTTAGTAATTTTTCATTGTTTGAAAGAGTTTGTGTAAAAAAAAAGTTTCCAAAATTTCTACCTGTGCTTTTTTTTAAATTTAGATTTCTTGTTTGTGATAGATAATTTTCAACAAGAATGACCTATTATTTAATATTCAGGTTACATGGCCATGTACCTGAATTGGGAGAAAATACATATGACACAAATATATGTTCAATTTTTCATCTGTTATGGTTGACACAAAGGTAAGTAAATTCCTGTCCAGCTCTCAGTTGTACATTCTGATGAAATTACCATCTTTTATTCCAGTAGCCCTATATTTTCTCCAAAAGAACATATCCAATTTTCCAAATATTATTTCATTTCCCTCTATAATCACTTCTTCTTTTTTGTTTCTGATTCTATTAATTTTTAAATTATTTGTCTGATGTCTAGTAAGAAATTATATAATAGCTTTGTATTTTATCTCAGAATTTGTAAAAAATTTGAAACAATATACTAAAAAAGCTACTAAATTTTGACAGTGATTATTTTTGAAAAATGGCGTTCCATAAGAACAGGAAGCAAGTGTTCCTATGTAATTACCTAATGATTACCTTGAAATTGCTAAATTATTGTGATATATTATCTACTTTCAGGGCCTTATTTGTTTTGACTGGAAAATCATGGTTTTTTCCTTTTTTTTTTTTGACAAATCTAATAGTTTTACCAAATTATGTTTTAGAGTTCACTGTTATGGGTCAATTTTTTCCCAGGCACATAAATGACATCTTCAATAATAGTTCTTTAAGTTTTTCTGCTCCGTACCCTGTAACTGCCTCTTTACATAGTTTCTGAAATTAAATACTGTTTAATTTCAAGAGAGTCCCACAAGATCTGAATAACTTGGCCTAAAGAAGCTACAAGGTGACCCATCCAAGTCCTCTTATCATGCAAAAACTGCAAATAATTTTTGGTAAATCAAGGATATGTTAACTTTTTTTATTGGAAAGGAAATTAATTATACAAAAATGTATATGTTTATTCAAATAAAGAAATCCCTCTTTGTTTCTTTGTGCCTTATCAATATAATCAGTCTGAAGTCATTTTTAGGATACTATACCTCTGTGGAAATTTAGAGATTTCAGCTTAGTTTGGTTCTCTCTTCTTTTACTCATATCCTCTAAAACTTGGCAGGGCCAACATTCAGCCACCTTAATCCCAGAGTGTAACCTCTCTGAAATTTTCAAGAAAAATATATTTACCTAATTGGCTAGTACTCATAAACTAGAAGGCCAAGAGGTTCCAGCCCACCGCAACTGTTGTGTTACTAACTACTTCCAGGAGAGATGAAGCAATGTTTGTCTCTGCATGCCTTTGTTCGTTCATTTGTCTAATTTCTGTGGATGCCTATAGTGTGCTGGTCATTGTCAAGCCTCAGGAAAACAAAAATGAATAAGAAATTGTCCTGACCTCATGGAGCTTATAATCTACTATAATGGTCTCCAAGGTTAGCTGCAAGCATCACATAGGAAGCTTTTAAAAAAAAATACGTCCTCACATTTACCCACAAATATTCTGATTCTGAAAGTATGCAACAGAAACTAGGCAATTCTGATGCGATCGGCCAGATCAACTGGTCTGCCGATTACCTTTTGGGAACCTCTGGTTAGATTATAATTAATCATAATAATTAAAGCTGATTATAATTAATTATATAATTTGAATCAGTTACAGTTTAATGCCACTAAAATTACACCATAATAAAACTATGAAAGATTAACAAATGAAAGAAAAATGGTAATGAACAAAGTTTCCATATGCCCTTGATTCACATTTGAGCCATAGATAACACTATTAAGCCTAACAAAACCATTTCCACTCACCAAAGGTATCAATAAAGATTACTGTGGCTCTCACACTTAAGGATTCTGACGATGAGGTCTACTAGTCAAAATAGTTGAAAACTCATGCCCTAATAATTTGTCTGAGATAAACTAAACTTCTGTCGCTATTTTCATTTAGCGAGGAATTGGAACTTCCAGACAGTTCTTTTTAGTTCATCATGGGCCAGCAGGTGGCAGTCCCGGATCACATGCTATCTTTCTCTTGGCGTTAAACAGAATTCAGCCTGGGTTTTTCTAGCCACTAAGTAATTGGCTACTGGTCAGTTCATCTGCCTTATAACATTGAGCTTTTAGAACATGATTTACAATTAGTACTCCTCAAATTCTCTGGAATACTTTTGAATTCTTTCTTCCATCATATTTTTTCAGTTAAGAGTAATTGCTAACATTTATTGAACATCTAGTAAGTGCAATGTTTTCTTTTTTTTTTTTTTTTTTGAGGAAGGTTAGCCCCTGAGCTAACATCTGCTGCCAATCCTCCTCTTTTTACTGAGGAAGATTGGCCCTGAGCTGACATCCGTGCCCATCTTCCTCTACTTTATATGTGGGACGCCTACCATAGCATGGCTTGCCAAGCAGTGCCATGTCCACACCCAGGATCCGAACTGGTGAACCCCTGGCCGCTGTAGCGGAACGTGCGCACTTAACCACTGTGCCACTTGGCCAGCCCTAGTAAGTGCAATGTATTGCTAGATTCATTGCATGAATTTTCCAGATGAGAAAACTAAAGCTAAGAAAGATTAAATAATATGCCCAGGTCACTGACCTAGTAAACAACAGCACTGATATTGCATCCTGGTTTACAGTACTGCAAAACATTTATAATTTCCATTTGTTTTATCACTGAACACCTTCCATCTATGCTGTTCTAGGAAGAATTAGGATCTTCATAAATAGTTTTTCTTCAACTGGGGCCAATCGTATTATTTTTAACATGAAACTGAGTTTGGTTATTTGAAATGATCTTGAATCTAGTTATCCACTACTTATGTACCATTTCCATATATTTCTACATCTTGCATAGATTAAATAAGAAGTCTTTATCAGGAGATTGCCAGTTCGGCTCTGACATGTAAAGAGTTCGGACATTGTCAATCCCATCCTCACAACATGAAAAAGTTGAACAAAGTGAAAATTAATCACTTTTCTTGGATCCATCAGAAAACTGAGTTTTGGGGGCAAATTGCCAGCATGAAAGGAGAAACAGGCAAATCCAGAGACTCACAGCTGAGATCTGCTGACCAAGAGCAGGAGCTGCTAGAGCCGTAAACTGTAGGAAAACTTAGATGGTAATTTTGATGACTTGCTGAAGGTTGAGTGTAGACTAGCATGTGAGTGGGAGCTATAGTCTTGGAGGGGGATGGCCCAATCCCACCAGGTTCTCAGGCTGAAGAAGTGGGAAAGATGCCTTTGTGGCTCTGGCCAGCATGAGGGGAAGAGGAATAACTGTGAAATATTCCTAAAGCCTTCTCGATAATAAACTGCCACTGTCCAGGGGAAACAACTTCACCAGAGGCTTGTCCCACACTCATGAGGGAAGGGCACCCCTCTTACTCCAGCCTTTCTACTCTTTCTCTCTCTCCTAAAGTGAGGGAGACAAGAAATACTTGTCAAGGTCATGGGCAAGAGATATAAGCCCAATAAAAGATTGAGACCAAATTAGAAAACTATAGACCACTCCCCTTCCTCTACACATTATCAACACTCCAGCAGGCCTTCTGTATAATAGTGGTGGACTGTAGCTGAAACAATTGCAAGACACAGGCTCTCTCTTAAGGAGGATAACATAGGAAAGCCCAAAGTCAAGAGAGAATACAAAATAAAGAACACTAAAGGAATTGGAACCTTCTGGTACCTAAAGCTACAGCAAACATTAAACGAAGCTCAACTCCTAGCTAAATTAACATAAATTCTCACACACTTCAGTTTCTATTATCCAATACAACACATCTAGCTTTCAACCAAAAAATTATAAGATACGTCAAAAGGTGAGAAAAAAGTCTGAAGAGGCAAAGCAAGCATCAGAACCAAACTCAGATATGAAGCAGTTGTAGGAATTATCAGACAGGAAGTTTAAAAGAACTATGACAAATATGTTAAAGGCTCTAATCGGAAACAGTAGGAAACATGCAAGAACAGATGAATAACGTAAGCAGAGAGATAGAAATATTGAGAAAGAATCAGAAGGAAATGCTAGAAATCAAAAATGTTGTAACAGAAACAAAGAATGCCTTTGATGAGCTTACCAAGATTTTCCACACAGCCAAGCAAGGAAGGAATCAGTTAACTTGAAAACAAGTCAATAAAAACTTCTCATTCTGAACTGAATAGAGAAAAAGTCTTGACAATCAGAAAAGAGAAGTTAAGAACTGTCTGACAATTTAAAAAAAACATAACATATGCATAATAGGAATACAAGAGAGAGAAGAATGAGAGAATGGGGTAGAAGAAATATTTGAAGCAATAATGGCCACAAACCTTCCAAAATTAATGACACCAAATCACAGATCTAGGAAGCTCAGAGAACACCATAGAGCAAATACCAAAAACCAAACAAACTCTGTGTGGGTATATGGTAATCAAACTGCAGAAAACCGAAGACAACGAGAAAACCTTGAAAGAAGTCAGGGGGAAGAAAACCACATTTTACATATAGTGGAACAAGGATAACAATTCTAGATTCTCATTAGAAATCTTGTAAACAAGAAGAAAGTGGGGGCCAGCTCCATGGCCAAGTCTTAAGTTCATGTGCTCTGCTTCAGTGGCCTGGGGTTTGCTGGTTCAGATCCTGGGTATGGACATACACACCTCTCATTGAGCCGTGCTGTGGCAGCACCCCACATAAAAGAACTAGAATGACCTACAACTAGGATATACAATTATGTACTGGGGCTTTGGGGAGAAAAGAAAAAGACAAGAGGAAGATTGGCAACAGATGTTAGCTCAGGGCCGATCTTCCATACCAGAAATCTTGCAAACAAGAAGAAAGTGGAATGAAATATTTTACATGTTGAAATCAAAAAAATAAAATATATAAATAACTCTTTAAACTCAATGGTAAGAATATATCCAGTTTTTTAAATGGGCAAAAGATCTGCACAGACACCTCATGAAAGAAGACATACAGATGCAAAAAGGCATATGAAAAGATGCTCAACTGCATTTATCATTAAGGAATTGCATATTAAAACAACAGTGTGATACCACTACACACCTATTAAAATGGTTAAAATCTGAAAAACTGAAAATACCAACCATCAAGGAGGATGAGGAGCAACAAGGACTCTCATTCATTGCTCGTGAGAGTGCAAAATGGTGCAGCCATTTTGGAAGACACTTTCTGATAAAACTAAACAAAGTCTTACCACATAATCCAGCAATTGTGGTCCTAGGTATTTACTTAGCTGATTTAAAAATTTACATTCACACAAACACTTGCAGACAAACAGTAGTTTTTTAAGATAATAACCAAAAACTGGAAGCAATCAAGATATCTTTCAATATGTGAATGGATAAACAAACTGTGGTACATCTATACAATGGAATACTATTCAACAATAAAAAAAAAAATGAGCTATCAAGCCACAGCAAGACATGGATGAATCTTAAATGCATATCATTAAGTGAAAGAAGCTAGTCTGAAAAAGTTACAATACTATATGATCCCAATTATACTACATTCTGGTAAAGCAGAAGTATAGAGACAGCAAATAGCTCAATGGCTGCCCAAGATTTGGGATGGGAGGGTGGTAAGAGTTGACTAAATAAAGCACAGGGGTTTTTTAAGTGTGGTAAAACTATTCCATATGATGCTATAATGGTGAATACATGACATTAAACATTTATCAAAATCCAGAGAACTTTACATTACAAAGAGTAAACTTCAAAAGTATGCAAATTAAAAAAAAAAACATTTAGGAGGTAGAGGGATCCCAGATGGATTACAGAATGTGACAAAAGAAATGTGAATATATTACAAATGTGTGAACAATCTCATTGAAGAGGGTAGGAGAAAAGGGAGCTGACCAGTACTCCTCAAAATTGTCAAGGTCATCAACAACAAGGAAAGTCTGAGCCACTGTTATAGCCAAGGGGAACTTAAGGAGACATGACGGCTAATCATAATGTGGTATCTTAGATGGGATCTTGTAACAGAAAAAAAGACATTAGACATACAATGAGGAAATCTGAATAAAGTAGAGACTTTATCTAATAGTAAGGCATCAATATTGTTTCATTAATTGTGATAAATATACCGCAAGATATTACTAATAGGGGAAACTGAATGGGGAGTATATAGGAACTCTGGGTGCTATCTTCACAATTATTCTATAAATCTAAAACTGTTCTAAAATTAAAAGTTTATTTTAAAAGTCTTTGTCAGAATTTGCAGTAAATTATCAGTATAGAATCAGTAAATTATCCTAAATATCTCAAGGTAATAAGACTCTAATTGAACCTCTGAGACTGAATGTTTTACTGCTGCAAAGAAAAAGGACTCATTCTAAATGCAAAGATGCGTGCTAGGATAAGTTTATGTGTCCACGTTGATCAGTGTTTTTTGCTGGTCATCTGCAACACAAATAGACAGAAACTGTCACTAGTAATACAAATCATGCTTTAATATCTGACTGCCCACCGATGTCCCTGACTTTAACTGTATAAGAGCTTAGAACTAGAAATTATGGGCCTAAAACTAACTGCCCATATGTCTTTAAATGTTTTCTTTCAACAAAAACTTTGTTCCCTATCCTTGCTCCCTCCAGAAACTAACAAGGATTTTACAGTATCTATATGGGCATTTATCTCTATATGGGCACTTACTTTCCATGGCTTTTTATTCCATTTTCATTATTTCCATGTCTTACAGTGAAAAGTTATTATTCCCAAATTCCACAAATTTCCTTTTTGTTTAAAGATTGGCACCTGAGCTAACAACTTGCCGATCTTCTTCATTATTTTTTCCCTTCTTCTCCCCAAAGCACCCCCAGTACATAGTTGTATATTCTAGTTGTAGGTCCTTCTGGCTGTGCTATGTGGGGATGCTGCCTCAGCATGGCTTGATGAGCAGTGCCGTGTCCCTGCCTGGGATCCGAACTGGTGAAACTCCAGGCCACCAAAGCGGAGTGCATGAACTTAACCACTTGGCCATAGAGCTGGCCCCCAAATTTCCTTTTATTATGGTCAAACCGTTTATCTGAATGACACTTTTCCCTTTAAAACATAAGTTTATAAAATTCCATAAAATCCTGGAATGGGCACAGTCTATATTTTCAAAAGTAGGATACTAAAAACATTAAAATAATGATTGCATCTTCTCTAACAGAACGGACCGGACTTGAATTTTTTGAGCGACAGACACTGATATTCCAGACCAAGGATGATACTGTTGGCTCTTGTCTCGCATTCAGTACAGTTGGAAGACAAGGATTCACTCTTGACTCTTATTTTCTACTCTTCTAGAACATAAGAAATACTCACTCATGATAATCTAAGCATCATTCAAAATTCTGCTTGGGCGTGAAGGCTTACCTCAGTGTTCTGATGGTGGAATCAAGGATGAGGAGTACTAATCTTCCAAGAGAAAGAGTCACTCCAAGAGAGAGAATGACATCTAAGAACTGTCATAACAGCTCAAATCATGTGGCATCGAGTTATCTTGACTATTGACATGAAAGTGATGCCTTGAGCTGGATTCTTATTCAGAGCCCAGGACAAGAGACTGGTGGCTATTTGGGACACTGTAATATTTGCAGTAGTCTTATGAAGGACCACAAGATGGATATAGATTCTATTTGGAGTGTTTCTATAATGTAAAAAATAAAAACACATATCCTAGAATGTTTTTCAAAAAGATATTTTCCAAAATTCTGAGAATGTTGCCTCAACATGTGCTACAAGTATGTAGAATGGCTCACATCCAAGTGCACTTTCTCTGTTGCCACAAGGAACAGTAGAAAAGCCTAGAGGAAGAAGTGACTTCTGCCACTAGGAATCTATGCCCTAGGCATTCATGCTCCTGGAAGAATGACAGGAAGAACTTGACTGCAGGAAATGTTAAGAGTTTACCCAAAGTGCTCTCCTAGGAATTAGGGACTAATATAATTTCATTTGAAGATGATATGAGTTTGAGTTCTGCCTCTTTTGCTCAATGTTTACACCACCTTAGCTAAGCACTTAACTTCTTTGAGTCTCATAGAAACTACTAGAAACTGCTTCATGGGGTTTAGGATTAAATGTGGTGGTGGAAATCGGAGGTCAATCAATCCCTTATTGATCCCTTATGCTAAATCTAACGTGAACCCTTCTGAATATAATGTTTAAAAGGAGCTCCATTCCTTTCTTTGAGAGCAGGGGAAATGAGTTTGATTAAGCTACAAAGAGTTTTGTTTTGTCGAGAAAGAAAGGACATGTGAAAGGGCATCAGCTTTCCCCCTCTGTTTTAGTCACTCTACCTTGTTGTAAGACACCTTGCAAGGTGTATTCTGTTGTGAAGACCATTTTTCTCTATTGTTTTGTGTAGGTTGATCTTGTGTCCGGTAACCCTGCTGAATACCTCTATTAGTTCTAAAAGTCTGTAAATTTTCTTGGAAGCTTTTTTCTGTCAATATCAACAATTTTGTCGTTTCCTTTATAGTCCTATAACTTTTCCCTTCCTGCCTGCCTTGTTTCTTTCCTGTTTTCCTTATCATGTTAGCTAAAGCTTCAAGGATAACTTAGAATAGGGAGATGAGAGCAGACATCCTGTTAACCTAACTGTTAACTAATTATATTGAAATATATATGGAGAAAGAGAGAGAGATAGACAGATAGAAACATGTATTTATATAATATGGGATGAACAGAATTTTGAAGATTTGCCCAAGGAATCTACTCACAATATAAAATATTTATTACCATGTAAATATATTTACCTTTATAAACAATTGTCTTACTAATGAACTTTTGGAACATAATCCCTTGATAAATTAAGGATAGCATCTTTAATCAGTTGGTAATGCAATACATAAAATGTCACTGTGGGACTTCCTGGAGCTAGAATTAACACCTGACCAGATTAACATCAAATTTAGCAATTGAATGCATGTAAATTGATGATGATTTCATATTTCCACATTTTAGTTATTATCCTATCAAGCGACACAAATATCCAATCGTACTTTCATGAATTGTTAAAATATTTGGAGTAACATATATTTAGAATAGCAAGACAAGCCTTCTCGCTAGGTAATTTAGACAGATACGTTATTTTCAAAAAAAATAGCGAGTAAATTGAAAGCAATTCTTGCTTGGTCATCACTATCTATGTGCAGTGCTTCTTCCAGACCATTTAGCTGGTAAAGACTCCTTTAGTGCAAACACAAATCATTTGTGGTAGAAACAAGCCTTTTTTTTGAGGGAGATTAGCACTGAGCTAACATCTGTTGCCAATCCTCCTTTTTTTGCTGAGGAAGATGGGCGCTGAGCTAACATCTATGCCCATCTTCCTCTATTTTATACGTGGGACACCTGCCACAGCGTGGCTTGATAAGTGCCTGGGGTTCAAACCGGCGAACCCTGGGCCACCAAAGCAGAGTGTGTGAGCTTAACTGCTGCCCTACCGGGCCGGCCCCAGAAACAAGCCATTTTATTTGTTCAGAAGCTAGCATCTACCATCCTGATCTGGAAACAGAAATCTATTTCAAAATTCTATCAGCAACAACAATCCACTGTGGAATAAAAAAATCCTCAGCAGAGAGCAGGAGATGCAGGAGTTAATGCTATATTTGAAATTCTATTTGTACCTCATGTTATGGTCAAATTATATGTTGAATTTACTGACTTAAAATCATTAGCAACTCTGCAGTCATCGAGGAAAACAACACAGTAGCAAAGGAGGAAAAGGTTTTGGAGGCATTTGGTTTTTAAACAAACATATTTATCACTAGAGGCCATTATACAGCCATGCATATTTTATTATTAACATAGTACGCAATGCATGCATATAAACATTCAGCTGGGGTTTTCCAAGCATCTTATTCACAGTATTTATCATTTGGGAGATTATGGTGCTGTCTAACATCAAGCACAAGGATCAAAATATCCCTTGGGTCTTCGTGTAATGGTTTATCATTGAATGGATTTTTTCCATTTTCTGCCTCCTTGATTTTGTGCACTAGATTCTGCCCTTATGTACTTCTACCCAGATCTGAACCACCACCTAAAACACACTGCAAATGTTTCTTCCATCAAGCTTACAGCAATCCTCCTGGCACCAAATTCCTACGCTCAATCGCTGTTTGTTTAATAAATGGATGAATTACTTTGACAATCATTTGGCGCCTTTATAAGGTCTTATAATGTCCATTTTCTTTCCTCATATTCATCATTCTTTCCAAACGTTATTCTAAGCTTCTTGACCCAGTCCTTGATTTGTACATCTTTAGTATCTCTCAATATAAAACAGATTAAGCACTCAATAAATCCGTTCATTGAAGATTTCTTATGATTTCAGTATAGAGCAGTGGAGTTTTATTGCATTTTTATTGGTTTAACTCTTCTATTTTAATAAGCAGGAATAACACGCAGAATTAGGAACCTGTTCCGGTTTCCTTGAATCCGTGTAAAAATTGGCAGGTAAAGAGAAGAGTCTTTTGCACTAACCTACTTTTGTTATTACACTTCTAAATAAACCTTGACTTATTTGAGGCTCATTTACTCAGTGAATGGTGTGTTATGTCTCATTTTTCTATGATGTTCAAAAACCCAAGCTGGGGGCCAGCCCTGTGGCCAAGTGATCAAGTACACACCCTCTACTTCAGCGGCCCAGCGTTTCGCTAGTTCAGATCCTGGGTGCGGACATGGCACCACTCATCAGGCCATGCTGAAGTGGCATCCCACATGCAACAACTAGAAGGACCCACAACTAAAAAATATACAACTATGTACTGGGGGGATTTGGGGAGAAAAAGCAGAAAAAAAAAGAAGATTGGCAACAGCTGTTAGGTGCCAATCTCTGGGGGGAAAAAAAAACCCCCAAGCTGTCTTACTTGCAAAGCTCATGAAAAGTGGTAGACTTTTACCACTAGTTAGACATTAGGTTTTTATATGAATAAAGTTTGTTTAGAGTTCCTCTATACATTTATCATGATCTCTACTCACTATTTCTTCCCGTTTCTCAGGCTTATCTTGGCATCATTTTCTTTTTACTTGAAAGACATCCTTTGGAACTTCTTATAATTTCTAAACTCTGAGTGATGAGCTCTCTATTTTATATGCCTGAAAAAACTTGTATTTGCTCTTATTCTTGAAAAATAGTTTCAATGGATACAGAATTCTAGGTTGAGAATAATATGATTTTCTCTTATCACATTGAGGATAATATGCCATTGTTTTTCTAGTTTTTACTCTTGTGGTTGAGAAGTCAGTGACCATTTTAACTGCCTTTTTTTCTTTTTTTGGTGAGAAGGATTGGCCCTAAGCTAACATCTGTTGCCAATCTTCTTCTTTTTGCCTGAGGAAGGTTGTCCCTGAACTAACATCTCTGACAATCTTCCTCTATTTCATATGTGGGATGCTGCCACAGCATGGCCTGGTGAGTGGTGTGTAGGTCTATACCCGAGATCTACACATTACAAGCCAAAGTGGAGCCCGTGAGCTAAACCACTATGCCACCGGGCTGGCCACATAACTGTCTTCTTTTGTAGGTCATCTGTCTTTTCTCCAGCTGCTTTTTGGACCTTTTCATTATGGTTCTGTTACTTCACTATTGGGTGTAGAGTTGACAATTTCTTTTTTATGTCCTGCTTTGGGTTAGCTAGCCTTTCTGGATCTGAGGTTCAGTGTCTTTAAATAATTCTGAGAAATTATCAGTTACTGTGTTGGAATCCTTATTTTTTATTATTTTTATCTAGAAATGTGCTTAGATGTAAGCTAGTTTCACTCTGTTAAACTTCTCTTATATGTTTTTCATCTCTTTATCTCTGTGAGCCCTATACTGGAAATTTTCTCCTTATTTGTCTTCCATTTCACCAATTCGCCCATCAGATTATTTAATCAATCCATTCATTTCTAGTTTCAATTATTCAAATTTTTATTTCTAAAATTTCTACTTAATCTTTTTTTTTTAGCTGAGGAAGATTCTCCCTGCACTAACATCTGTTACCAATCTTTTTTTTTTTTTTTTGCTTGAGGAAGATTAGCTCTGAGCTAACATCTATGCCAATCTTCCTCTATTTTGTATGTGGGGTACTGCCACAGCATGGCTGGTGAGTGATGTAGGTCTGTGCCTGGGTTCCAAATCTGCGAACCCAGGCACTGAAGTAAGAGCAGGCAGAGCTTAGCCCCTCAGCCACGGGGCCAGCACCTCTACTTAATCTTTTTTGAAAATCTACTTCACTTAAAAAAGTCTCTTTTTCTTGCTCACATTTTCAAGTCTCTCTTTTGTTTTCCAAAACATAATTGAAGATTCTTGTTTCATATTTTGTATCTGATAAAGACAATATTTGAAGTCTTTGATAGGTCTGATCCTATTTTTTGTTACTTCTACCAGTTCTCATTCATGATGACTTTCTTCCTTAAGTATTCTGTGATTTTTTTCTGTGAACTCTATTTGTGGAAATCCTTTGAGACCTGCATTGAAATAAGTTGCGTTCCTCTGGAGGGGATTTGCATTTTCTTCTGTCTGTAACTTAGGGTCACTACCAGAATTTAAATTAAAGTCTCCACTTGAGGTTTTTCAGATGACACAAGCTTCATGAATCCAAGCAAAAAACTAATATGGGATCTAGACTGTGATTATGAAATCTGTGGGGGAGATTATTTTTCTCCTCAAATCTGTATCAAAGTCAAGAAAACCTTTTTTGCTGCCTCCTTCTAACAGTGGATCTATTGCTACTCACAATTATACTGAGTACATAGCCCTTAGAGATTTCATCTATGAGACACTCACCTTAGGCCAGTCCTAAGTTTCATTTTCTATTTGCCAAGAAAATTGTGGCCATAAGGGAAGCACATGGTTTGTAGATATCCTTAGGGTGAAAAGTCACTTCAATGTTTTGCTTACCTCCCAGAGTTTCCATTTACTTCATTCTTGGATTCTGCTGATATCTTACTTTCTTGCCAGTTCATCAATCTCATTTTAAAGATTTTAAAAATATATTTCATCCAGCTTTTTTGTTGTTGTTTTCTTTGGAAGGGTTTTTCAGGGTTTCCAGTCTACCTAACTGAAAGAAATACAAATCAGCATCTATCGTTTTTACAAAAACAGTAAATTCATTAAAACATATACATGTATGTGTATATCTATATATGCATATTTCTAAATGGTTAGCTGATTGTCATAATACAACTTAGAATCCACCACTAATTTACAATGCCACTTTATCGTGTTCCAATTTTTCATATGTATATGAGTTTAGTGTTGGAATGCTCCATTGATCTTTTGTTTATTCATGTAACAGTCCAAAATTCTTTTACTTACTATAACTCTATTATATGTTTAAATATCTGGTAAGTCTAGTACTCACTTGCTATCCTTTATTTTCAGAATTTTCTTGACTATTTTTACATGTTTATTTTTCCAGATTAACTTGAGAAAAATTTTATCAACTTCCAAAACTAATGAAATCTTGTCATTTTAATTAGTGCTACATTGCGTTTACAGATCAATTCAGTGAAAATGATTTATTTTCAGTGTTGAATTTTCACATCCAGGAGCGAAATTGGTCTTTCTATTTATTCAAGTTTTCTTTTATGTCTTTCAAAAGGGTTAAATTTTTTTCTAAATGAGGTGTATTAGACATAATAAAGGTTGTTTATTAACCTGGAAATCTCTTAAATTTCCATTTAAGAGAATATCGTTACAATTTCTCTGTGGTGTTGGGGAGTGGGAAATTTCCCCCTTCTACCTTTCTTGTGTTCTTATGGCTGGACTAATAATGAAACTCACACAAGACCAGATTAACAGGTGAAACACCCAGTTTAATACATATGTATTGGAGATCACAGAGAAATGATGCTCAGAGAGTGAGCAAGACAGACAGTATATATGTCGTTTCCACAAACAAATAATAAATTTGTGAGAAATTGACAGGACAAAGAAACTTATGTTTCGCGTACAGAATTAGTGAGGAATTTAAGCAGAGTTTAGGCTTGAGGTACTAAGTTAGCAAGGTTTCTTTCTGCAGCTTCTTGGCCCTGAATCCCCAGCTCTGATGACAAGGATGCAGGGAAAGCATCTTTCATGTGGGAAATTTATGCCCTGCTTTCAGGGGAACAGAGACACGAGGGTCAGAATGCCCTTCTTGCTTCTCAAGTAACTTTAATTCAAAATAATCAATATGCCATTGTGGGATGTTTTGGGGTAGCCTGCCCTGGGCCCCAGCAGTGGTATTATGGTTCATTAAATGAATGTTCCAAAATGGTTTATCAGGGGCAGGCCTGTGGCCAAGTGGTTAAATTGACACTCCACTTCGGCGGCCCAGGGTTTCACCGGTGTAAATCCTGGGGATGGACATGGCACTGCTCATCAGGCCATGCTGAGGTGGCATCCCACATAGCACAAGCAGAAGGACCCACAACAAGAATATACAACTATGTACTGGGGAGCTCTGGGGAGAAGAAGAAGAAGAAGAAGAAGGAAAAAAAAGATTGTCAAGAGATGTTAGCTCAGGTGCCAATCTTTAAAAAAAAAAAGGTATATCAAATGAAAGTTTCAGTGTTCCAGTTTATATAACATTCCACAGTTTGGTGACATTTAAATAATTCCAGTTTTTTTTTTTACCGTTATTAACATGCCATTATTAATAATGTTATAATAAACATCTTTCTTCACAAATTTTTGTTTGCATTTCAGATTATTTCCTTAGAATAGATTCCTAGAAGTAGATTACCATGTCAAATAATAAACATTTTAAAGACTATTGATATGCATTAATAAAATTATTAATTTATCAATAATCAACTATGTATGTTTGTATATTTATATTATATATTATATGTAATATTAATTAAGTATTAATGTATTAACTAATAAATATTTTCCAAAAAAGTAGAGCTCATTTTGCATTCCCACAAGGAATATTTGTGTATATGAGAGAAAGAGAGAGAGAGAGAACAGGGTGGGGAGAGAGAAACAGAGAGAGAGAGAGTGTGTGTGCACGTACATCTCTGTACTTACTTCAGAGTACATCTTGGCCAGCATTTCATATTCCTATTTTTAAAAAATCTTTGTTAATTCAATAGGTTGAAAATGGCATAGTGTTGTTTTAATTTCTACAATTTATATTATGCCAAAGATTTTTTAAAGTTTTTGTCATAATTTGTATTTGTATTAGTAGGCTAGAGTGAGAGATTCTCCTGCTGGCCTTGAAGAAGTAAGCTGCCACGTCATGGGAGGGTCTGAAAGAGGGCCACATGGCAAGGACCTGATAATGCCCTCTAGAAGCTGAGAATGGGCCCCAGCTGAAAGAAAGAAACCCAGCAAGAAAATGGGGACCCCAGTCCTACAACAGCAAGTCATTGAATTCTAACAACCTGAATGAGCTTGAAATAGGAACAAAGCTGCAGAAAGGAACACAGCCCAGTCAGTATCTTGTGCAACCTTGTGAGACCCTGAGCAGAGGACCCTGTTAAGCTGTGCCTGGCCTTCTGACCCATGGAAACTGTGAGATAATAAAGGCACGTTGTTTAAACCTCTAAGTGTATAGTAATTCATGATGCAGCAATGGAAAACTAATACCGCAGGGGTCATGGAGGACTGGAGCAATAGTTTAGCATTTATGAAGGATATAATATGAGCTCTAGGGATCTGCCCCTTTTCCTTTATGGAGTATTTATGCTTCCCATAAGAGAGGATTGGATTGCAGCCATTTGTCAGCATGCAGTAAGGAAAGTGTCTACTGGTTAAAAATGTATGCTAAGTTACCTCAAGAGATGACCACCTTTAAACAGAGTTATTTTGTGGTTGTCTTTTATCTGAATGCTTAGGTCCATCATCTGTGGCTCTAGTAGCATACATGATTTTATTCATTGCATCTGACCCAAATCATAGCAACTTATGTGGGGAAAAACTGATTTAGGCTCTTTATGTCACCTTAGGCCAAATAGGCATCTAAGACCTTATAAACTCCTCATACAGTGTGGCCAGTATGGTGCCTTAGTATTTATCTTACCAATTTTATAGGCTCTTTCAATATTAAGCATATTTTATGGGATAGTGGAAGTAATATTTTTGCAACCATTCAACCTTTAAATCATATACATATTTTTTTAAAGATTGGCACCTAAGCTAACAACTGTTGCCCATCTTCTTTTTCTTTTTCTGCTTTTTCTCCCCAAATCCCCCAAGTACATAGTTGTATATTTTAGTTGTGGGTCCTTCTAGTTGTGGCATGTGGGACGCCGCCTCAACGTGGCCTAACTAGTGGTGCCATGTCCGCGCCCAGGATCCAAACCGGTGAAACTCTGGGCCACCGAAGCAGAACGCACAAACTTAACCGTTAGGCCACGGGGCCGGCCCCCTAAATCATATTTTATTGTTGTCCTTCACTTCTACGTCAGAGCTGTGAAGCTTTTCACACTAAGCAAGAAAAGGTGCATGCTTGACCTCTTAGACTAAAAACAGGCATTGTGAAAATAGAAAATTTACTAAATTCATTATCCCTCCCTTTGACATATCAAGGGTCACATTTAGACAGCCCAGCTCATAAAGTTCTCCCAGAGTATAGAGAAGATATTAGTACAAGGGAGAAGACAGACTGAGTAAACTGATCATTTCAATACAAAGAGGCAGTGGCTACACAGATGTAAGCACAGGACAATGTAAGGGTAGCAGCACTTATAGATATACAGGAGCAGAAGGCAGAAGCTCATAGAGAGTAGGGTCAAAGTTTCCTGTAAGAGGTATTGTTTCATCCGAGTCTTAAGTGAAGACTAGAAATTAGACACAGAAGGAATTGCATAAGGAAAGGCCTCAACTTCCTGCAGCTTCCTGGCACCTTTGTTAACCTCTCTGCTCCCTTAAGACTATTTCCACTGCATAAATATCTCCCTCCTCCCCTAGATACTGCTGTCTAGAGGTATTCTTCACAGCTTTGTTTCTTGCATCTACGGAGTCCTCTCTCTTGTTCCAGTCAAAAGCTCCCTCTCACTTTGATCTCATCTCTGCTTTCTGCCCACTGTTTGGAACTGCTTTGTTTCCAGTTTCACTTCACCTGAGCCTCAAATTCTTCCCAGTGCTCTCAGCTGGGCTAGTGTCTCACACCACTCAGGCAGATGAGTCAGATAACAAATGCAGGTAGATCAGCACCGAACTGATGAAGCTTAAGGAAGTGGTAAAAACAGGAGCAGACAAGGCTTTATGTTTCAGAAAGGTCACTTCAGCTGCAATGTGGAGAATGGATTCAAGGTGAGCAGGACCAGAAGAAGGGAGATGGCTAGGAGGCTATGCGATAAAAACTAGACAAGAGATGATAAGGATATATGCAAGGACAGTGGCTAGAGAAATCTTTCGGAGATAAAATCATCAGACTTGGAGATGGATTTGATAGGGGTTTTGAGAAAAATTAAGGATGAAGCTCGGGATGATTATATAAAATGACCAACTAAGTTGGAGATACTGAGAAAAAGGTTTGTGGATAATGATTGTAAGTTCAGTCTTTGTCACATTGGATGGTGTTCATGGGCCATCTAAGGGATATATCCAGAAGTCAGTGGTTATGCTAGTCTAAAGTCAAAGACCGGATAAAAGATTTAGAAGCAACCATAGAGTGAGTGGGATTATCAGAGGAAGGCACACAGAGAAGAGCTGTTGGAGAAAGATATCCTTAGGGAAAAGTAACAATTAAGAGATATGCATAGGTACCAATTTTAATCCACAAATTCAAATATGTAAACAAAGCCAAAAGTCAGTAGAAGGAGGGAAATAATAAAAATTAGAGCAGAAATAAATGAAATAGACTAAAAAACAGTAGAAAGGATCAACGAAACTAAAATCTGCTTCTTTGAGAGGATAAACAAAACTGATAAACACTTAGCCAGACTGTCTAAGAAAAAAAGAGAGGAGACCCAAGTAAATAAAATTAGAAATGAAAGAGGAGAAATTACAATCGATACCATAGAAATAGAAAGGATTATAAGAGAGTACTATGAAAAACTATATGCTCACAAACTGGATAACCTAGAAGACATGGATAAATTCTTAGAATCATATCACCTTCTAAAACTGAATCAAGAAGAAATAGAGAATCTGAATAGACCAATCAGAAGCAAAGAGATTGAAACAGTACTCAAAAATCTCCCAAAAAACAAAAGCCCAGGACCAGATGGCTTCTCTGGTGAATTCTACCAAACATTCAAAGAAGATTTAATACCTATCCATCTCAAACTATTCCAAAATATTGAAGAAGATGGAATGCTTCCTAACTCATTCTATGATGCCAACATTACCCTGATACCAAAATCAGACAAGGACAACACAAAAAGGAAAATTACAGGCCAATACCACTGATGAACTTAGATGCAAAAATCCTCAACAAAATATTAGCAAATTGAATACAACAATATGGTAAAAGGGTTGTAACCATGATCAAGTGGGATTTATTCCAGGGATGCAGGGTTGGTTCAACATCCACAAATCAATCAATGTGGTATACCACATTAACAAAACTGAGGAATAAAAATCACATGATCATCTCAATAGATGCAGAGAAACCATTTGACAAGATCCCAATGATAAAACCTCTCAATAAAATGGGTATAGAAGGAAAGTACCCCAGCATAATAAAGGCCATATATGGCAAACCCACAGCAAATATCATTCTCAACAGAGAAAAACTGAAAGCTATCCATCTAAGAACAGGAAGCAGACAAGGATGCCCACTTTCACCACTCTTATTTAACATAGTATTGGAAGTCCTAGCCACAGCAATCAGGCAAGAAAAGGAAATAAAAGGGATCCAAATTGGAAAAGAAGAAGTGAAACTGTCACTATTTGCAGATGATATGATTTTATATATAGAAAACCCTAAAGAATCCACTAAAAAGCTTTTAGAAATAATGAACACAGTCAAGTTGCAGGATACAAAATCAACATACAAAAATCAGTTGCATTTCTATACACTAACAATGAAGTAGCAGAAAGAAAAATTAAAAATACAATCTCATTTCCAATTGCAACAAAGAATAAAATGCCTAGGAATAAACTTAACCAAAGAGGTGAAAGATCTGTACACCGAAAACTATAAAACATTGTTGAAAGAAATCAAAGAAGACACAAAGAAATGGAAAGATATTCCATGCTCTTGAATTGGAAGAATTAACACAGTTAAAATGTCCATACTTCCTAAAGCAATCTATAGATTCAATGCAATCCCTATCAAAGAGCCAACAACATTTTTCACAGAAATAGAACAAAGAATCCTAAAATGTATATGGAACAACAAAAGACCCTGAATAGCCAAAGGATTCCTGAGAAAAAAGAACAAAGCTGGAGGTATCACACTTCCTGACTTCAAAATATACTACAAAGCAATAGTAACCAAAACAGCATGGTACTGGCACCAAACCAGACACACAGATCAATGGAACAGAATAGAGAGCCCAGAAATAAACCCACACATTTCTGGACAGCTAATACTCAACAAGAGAGGCAAGAGCATACAATGGAGAAAGGAGAGTCTCTTCAATAAATGGTGTTGGGAAAACTGGACAGCCACATGCAAAAGATGAAGGTATACCATTATCTTATACCATGCACAAAAATAAATCAAGATGGATTAAAGACTTGAATGTAAGACCCAAAACCATGAAACTTCTAGAAGAAAACATAGGCAGTACACTCTTTGACATCAGTCTTAGCAGCATATTTTCAAGTACCATGTCTGACTGGGCAAGGGAAACAAAAGAAAAAAATGAACAAATGGAACTACATCAAACTAAAAAGGTTCTGCACAGCAAAGGAAACCATCAACAAAATGAAAAGACAACCTAACAATTGGGAGAAGATATTTGCAAACCATATATCATGTAAGGGGTTAATATACAAAATATACAAAGAACTCATACAGCTCAACAACAAAAAAACCAACAAGCCAATTAAAAAATTGGCAAAGGATCTGAATAAAGATTTCTCCAAAGAAGATATACGGATCACCAACAGGCACATGAAAAGATGTTCAATATCATTAGCTACCAGGGAAATGCAAATCAAAACTACATGAGATATCACCTCACTCCAGTCAGAATGTCTACAATTAACAAGACAGGAAACAACAAGTGTTGGAGAGGATGTGGAGAGAAGGGAACTCTCGTACACTGCTGGTGGGAGTGCAAACTGGTGCAGCCACTATGGAAAGCAGGATGGAATATCCTCAGAAAATTAAGAATAGATCTACCATGTGATCCAGCTATCCCACTGCTGGGTATTTAGCCAAAGAACTTGAAAACACAAATGCATAAAGATACACGTTCCCCTATGTTCATTGCAGCATTATTCGCAATAGCCAAAACTTGGAAGCAACCTATGTGTTCATCAAGAGACAAATGGATAAAGAAGATGTGTTATTTATACACAATGGAATACTACTCAGCCACAAGAATTGCTGAAATCCGGCCATTTGTGACAACATGGATGGACCTTGAGGGTATTATGCTAAGTGAAATCAATCAGAGGGAGAAAGTCAAATACCATATAATCTCACTCATAGGTAGATGATAAAAACAACAACAAACAAACACATAGCAACAGAGATTGGATTGGTGGTTGCCATAGGAGAAGAGGGGAGAGGGGAGGGCAAAAGGGGATATTAGGCACATGTGTACGATGATGGATTATAATTAGTTTTTGGGTGGTGAACATGATGTAATCTACACAGAATTTGAAATGTATTATGATGTACACCTGAAAGTTACATAATGTTATAATCCAATGATACTGCAATAAAAAAAAAGAAAGAAATGTTTCTGGAAGCCAAAATAAATAAATAAATAAATTTTAATGTAAAAAAAAAAAAAAACTCAGGCTGGCCTCAAATTCCTCCTATCGGCATCTGTGCCACAAGAGACTGGAAAATTTTCAACACAATTCTGCAGAAAAGGAAGTACTCTTCCTTAGGAAGAACCAAGACTATTTTAAAACAATTTGTTTTATAATCTATATATTTATAAATTTGTTCAATTTAAAGTCAAAAGGTAGACATTCTCGAATATGAGAGACCTCCAGGAGTATGGAGAATATCCATGAGTTGCACTTGAAAAGGGGACAACAAAATCTCTTCAACCAAAACATGAGTCAAAATAAAGCATACTTAGAGGGAAAAACCATTCTAAAAAGACTGACATTGATTATTGGTCAATTAACATAAAGACTAAAATTAAAAACTGAGAAATTATTGTTGTAGGAATAAAAATAAATATTACCAGCAACAAAAGTTAAGTGTTGGCAGAAGGGGACTTTGGAAGAAGAGTGAAGGTGCAAATCACATCCACAGTCATAGGAAGGAGAAAGGGCACAGTCAAGTCAAGTCACTCTCTCCTCAAAGCCTTGCAAGAACTCACCACCTCACTCAGGGAAAACTGAAGTCCTGCAATGCCCTGTCACCTCCTTAACCTTGTCTGTTAGTACTGCTTCAGACACTTTGACCATCTTGCTGTCTTTTTTTTTAACTTGCTCTCTTAGAGTTCTCCAGAGAAGGAGAACCAGTAAGGTGTGTGTGTCTATACGTAGAAAGAGAAAGAGATTTATTTTATGGAATTGGCTCGTGTGATTACAGAAGCTGACAAGTCCAAAATCTGCAGGGTGGGCCAGCAGCCTGGAGACCCAAGGAAGAGCTGATGCTGCCGTTGGCGTCTGAAGGCCGTCTGCTGCAGAATTCCCTCTTGCTTGAGGGAAAGTCAGTCTATTTGTTCTATTCAAGCCTTCAACTGATTGGATGAGGCCCATCCACATTACGGAGGGCAATCTGCTTTACTCAAAGTCCACGGATTTAAATGTTAATCTTACCCCAAAACACCCTCACAGAAACATCCAGAACAATGTTTGACCAAATATCTGGGCACTGTGGCCCAGCCAAGTTGACACATAAAATTAACTATCGCACTTCCTTAGGACCTTGATGCTTCCTCCACCTGGAACAATCTTCCCCAGCTGTGAGGCCTATTCTGACCACACTATTTAAAACAGCAACATGTCTCCCAACTCCCACTCCTGAGTCCATTTAGCCTGCTCCAATTTCTTTTCCCTGGAGTTAGTAATTGGCTAAAATTTATTTATTTTTCTTACATGGACTTTCAACTAATTTTATTTTAACCTCATCTACACCCTAATCTTAGAGGTACTGGGCACCTCCTTCCTGCAGTTCTGAAGTGTGAAGCAACTTGCTTCGTGGCTCCCCTCTTTCTTAGGTTTTACAGTTCTTGGTTCTGCTAAGTCAGTTAACACTAGTCCATTTGCTTTCTAGCCTCCAAGGGTTTTTTTCTACAATTTTTTTTCTATTTTCTTTGTCCTTGTGGATTTTTGCCATGTTAAATCTTTACTGTAATTTTGGTGGAATTTTAGGAGAGGGTAAAGGTAATAAGAACTCTATTGCCGGATGTTTTAAATAATGAGCTGTGTCATTTTTATGAAGCTAATATGTTTTATGAAGACAAAGTTATTTAATTAAAAAGAAAAAATAGCCCTTACCGTCTTCTCGTAACCCTTTCAGAGTTAAGGTCAAGTGTCTCAGCATGTCATAGGAGCCCCCTTGTGAACTGGTCTCTCTCTATGCAACCTTATCTACACCTTAGAAGGGCGACCACAGAAGAAATCATGGGCCAGGATCTTTTGGACTATCCATGAGATAGATGATGACGTACTTTACCAGTGCTATTTCTGCCCCTAACTTCTCTGTGCCTAATTGTCTTCCTTTTTGTAAGATACAAAACATGACATTTGTCTCATTGAATGTGTTTCATCAGATCAGACCAGGAAATCTATGCTACATTGTGAAAAGAGGCCTTTTTAGAAAAAAGCTTCTATAGAAACACTAAAGTATTGTCAGTTGGGTAGCTTACCTTTCCGGTTCTGTATACTGACATAAGCATTGTGTTACTCACTGTGGGTTAAGTTGAATTGATAATTCTCCACCCACTATATCAAAACAAAACTGACTTAAAAGGAGAAGGCCAGGGACAGAGCAAAGACTATGAAACCGCAGAATCTTAAATGTCATTTAAATTTCAATCTATGTACTTTTCCTGCTACATGAAAGCAGAGACTCGGAAGGTGAGGTCCTTCTCAAACATTTCAAATAAATCTGAAAGAACCAGTCAAATGAAAGCTGCTCAAATTCTTAAAAGGTGAAAGTTGCTAGTTAGTAATACAATAACTTTACTACTGTTTGAATATTCGTGTTTATAATGTGATTAAACAAGAAAGACCTGGAAACTGAGATCACCAAGAAAATACACGCCAATATAAACCCCACACCCAGAAAGCATGCTAGACACAGTTGTGTTGATTCTTGGGGAAGTTTGCCTTTCACAATAATGTCAATTATACCATGGGAACATCTCTAATACACAAGCCGCACCTCAAATGAAAACTTTTTGAGAAGACAATGAACATATGTTGGTTTGTTTGCTTGGGACAAGCCTATAACCATGATGAAAATGAGCCTGCTGCTAAGAAACAATTAGAACAACCACAGGTTAAGAGGACAAATGATATCAAGCAGATCTTTCAAGTTGGTGTCCTTGAACTCTTGGGGACCTTTAAAATTTCATATTTTCATTTCAATGATAATCCAACAAAATGAATGTAAACACTATAGGAATAATATTTTGAAAATATTAAACAGGTTATTTTTTGTTTCCCTCATTAATCATATTCCCCACTACCCTACTATCATTCATGATGAGCCAGATGGTGCCCCAGGGAAGAAAGTACAAACTAGAAGAAAATTCCCTAAAGTGAGGAGATTATGATAAAGGGCAACTTACCTGAAAAGTAGGAAGGGAAGCAGAAGCCCTTTTGGGATAAGAAAGAAATGGAAGAAATGAAGCAAGAGGTCAGAAAACAGAGTCCTCCTTCTCACTAATCTCCCAACCCTCTCTCCTCCTTGTTCCTTCCTTCTCTATTCGAATTGCTACTTGCTGGAGTAAATCCATTAGTAGCTCTTTTAGCAAGGATCTATGAATGGTAAATTTTCTCAGTTTTGTCTTAAAATACTTTTTTTTTGCCTTATTTTACCTTTCCAATTGAATGATAATTTAGTTAGGGATAGGATTCTAAGTTGACAGTTTTGAAACTTCTATTCCATTCACTCTGAACTTGATAAGTTCTGTTAAAGTCTATTATCATTTTAACTAATGTTTCCTTCTAGTGTAATTTTTAAAAATCTCTGGTTGTTTTATTATTTTCTTTTTATTTTAGGTATTCTATAATTCTTTATCTTGAACATTCATGTCTTTCATTAATTCAGGAAAATTCTCAGTTATTATCTTTTGAAATATTGACTCCCTTTCACTCTCCATTCTCTCTTTTGGAAACTCCTTGTAGATAGACATTGGACATTTCTTTTCTTTCTTCCATGTCTCAAACTCTCTTGCATATTTTCCATTTCTTAAACTCTTTGAGATTCATATTCTGTGTATGTTTCCTTAGATCTATATTTCAGGTAACAAATTCTCTATTTAGGGAATTAAGTTTTTAAGTTATAACTATATTTCTCTTTCTTCCTTCCTCTCTTTTTTCCTCTTGCTCTCTCTTTTTTTTTTTTTTTTTTTTTTTTGATGAGGAAGATTGGTCCTGAGCTAACATCTATGCTAGTCTTCCTCTATTTTGTATATGGGGTGCCACCACAGCATGGTGTGATGAGTGGTGCATAGGTCCATGCCCAGGATCCGAACCTGTGTACCATGGGCAGCTAAAGTGGAGCCTGTGAACTTAAATCACTATGCCACTGGGCCAACCCCTATATTTTTCAATTTTTATTTTTAGAAGTTTTATTTTTTAAAACCTGCATTTTATAGTATCTCATTTTCCTATGCTTTCTATTCTTTCTTATCTCTTAAATTATTTTAAACATATGTGTTTTGTAGTGCTGTAAGCTGAAGTTTTGAGAATGTATAAACCTGCTACTTATTGAATCTGATAACTTTCACACGTGGTGAATTGTTTCCTTCTTAGTTTTATAATTTCAAAATTTAGATTTATCTTCAGTGGGGATTTTTTTCTTTGCAGCCTTGGATTTAGAAGTACCCTCCAAAGCAGATGATTTGTTTATTTGATTTTTGCTTGCCAGGCTGCTGAGTGGTACCACCAACTGAGACAAGTTTTTACATTAACTTTTTGACTTGGAAGGGGCAGGGCATGTTTTCCTAGATCACGCAGGAAGTTCCAAGTCCATACGTGAAGAAAACTTGCTGTTTTCAGACTCCAAATCCATACACGGAGTAAACAGGGTTTTGATTTCCTGTGGCAGTTTTCTTTTTCCATACCTAAAGACCTAGGCATTGACAAGTTTCCTTTGAGTCTCCCTGGGACAGCGGAGTTTTTGCAGTCCTTCTTTCACAGAGGTGCATCCCTTTCAGTGTCCCTGCATATGTTCAAAATTCATGTCCCTGAATATTAGAGTTAATTTCTAAGTCTGAAAATTACCTTTGCCCACCAGAGTCACTGCAGGGTGAGCTGTGTGTTCAAAGTAGTACTTGTGTTTAACTCTTTCACCCAAGTCAAACTTTTTTTTTTTGGAGCGATAATTCAAAATTAAAAGTTGTTTCATAGAAAAAAGATTTTGGTTTCATAGAAAAGTCAGTCCATCGAGCTTTTCAGTTGCTTATGTGAAAACAATATGATGCAGTGGATCATAATGTACTTTGATTGTTATAGGTAAATGAGAGGAAAATAGAACACAAGAAGCAAATGTAATACATGAATTATGGTTTCAATCCAAGCAGAGGCTTAATATATAAAAGAGTGAAAGTTCCACAAGCAGCGCAATAGAGACAAGCGGTGGAAGAACTGAACTGAGTCATCGCACAGCAAATGCTATAAAGGGCGTGTAGTCATAAATGAGCAGATGTTATATAAATTCCGTCTTTGTAGATAGATGCTTTCAACAGTTTATGACTAATTGTATGTGGTAATAAATATGCAATGAAAAAATTTCTTAAAATAATGTTTTTTATTCTTTAGTATTGTAGTGAGGTGAAACACTAATACATGGATCTCTTTAACAGTGATCTCTATCACTCATAAATTGATTTCATGAAAGTAATTTTGGACTGATGTTTTTAAAAAAAGTCGAGACCATTGCTTTCTTTCAGCAAAACAACACCATTATTTCATTAAATATGTGTTGAAAAATTGACTTTTTAAGTTTATTTTTTTATTTAATCTTTAATTTTTTTTAATTCTTGCTCATAGAGTTAATAAAGCTACATGAATCAGGTTTATGCCTAGTCTTATGTTTGCACATGTTTAAGTAACATTGAAATAAGACACTTTAAGTCATCACTGAGGATCCAAGTAAGAAATAGTGGTGTATCAGATAGGACTCTGGACGGGGAGATAGAATCCCCACACTGCAGTCCTGGATTTTTTAGGCTGAACCACATAAAATTGTCACACGACCATCTTTTTTTTAACCTACGAAAAATTAGAATAATACATAGTAGCTATTAACTTTGAGACTCTTTGAGTCTCCTTTTCTTTATCCATAAAATAGAGAAAAACAATTCTGCCCTACCTCACAAAGTAGTTGCTTACATATTAGAACAGGATTTCTTTTACATTATCTAATAGATCAACTCATTTTTTTTTTCCCTTAGGGATATGTTCCAAGGAACCTGGGTCTTTATATCAGACCGTTGCTGTATTTCCTCTGGGTGAGTAGAGGAATCTTGGTGTCCTCAGCCACTAGGAAAGACGGAGAGGAGAACTGACTGAAGGGTGGAATTTTCCCAAGAAGAGTGGAGGCTCCAGCTCCTCCCCCTCCCCCCACCACAAACCTCAAAGATGGTTTTGCCGTGCTGGGAGTTTCCATTCCTATTCTTTTTTTTTTTTTTAAGATTTTATTTTTCCTTTTTCTCCCCAAAGCTCCCAAGTACATAGTTGTGTATTTTTAGCTGTGGGTCCTTCTAGTTGTGGCATGTGGGAGGCTGCCTCAGCATGACCTGACGAGTGGTACCATGTCCGCGGCCAGGATTCAAACCGGTGAAACCCTGGGCTACCAAAGCGGAGTGCACAAACTTAACCACTCAGCCATGGGGCCAGCCCTTCCATTCCTATTCTTTACCCAATCTTGGACAAAAAGTTCTTACCACTGTCATAAATTCCACTTTAGTGAAAATCAAAATATTAGCAGTATTACAAAGTGCAAGAAGAGCAAGACAGGTTCCTGCATAAAGGAAAGCCCATAAAGATCCAGTCCACTTTTGTCAAAATCCATATACTATTTTAGGCCAGAGAGAGTGAAGTTCACATTTACACTGTCACTATCTACCAGAACAAACTAATTTTTAATAATATTGGCTGTTAAGCAACTGATCTATTTGTAGGATCTTAATTTGGTGGACAAAAGGAAGACAATCAGTCTTGCTCAATAGAAAATCAAAATGGACAGATAACAAGAGGTCATTAGACAAAATTCCTAAAAAGTAGAGGCAAACTGCAAGAACCAGGGGCAAAAAAAATCATACATCTACATATATGTGTACATATACAAGACCTATATATTAATACATGGACATATATGTAAAAACGATATAACATTTGACTTAACAGCAGACACAGAGACAAAGACAATGTTTTCGGGCTCACAATGGAAGGGACAGTAAAGATTACTTTACTAAGCATAAAGAACTAAGAATTGCCAAATGAGATTAACCTGTCATTTTCAGACAGCATCATTATGTATTTATATTAGTGGCCAGAGTGACACCAGATTCAGATCTAAAGCCCAGGTGTAAGGATGATAATAATAATTTCTCAAGCACCAGCCTCAGGCAGCCATAAGAAACAGGCAGTATGAAGTGATTTTGCAAGGGGATGCTGTAGGCATGAATCATATTTACCGCAAGAAGATGACTACTATTTCTGATGCTACCAATCTTATTTACATGGGAGAGGGAGGTAAGGAGTAGAGGAGAGAACACAGTATAGTTAATTTTAAAAATTCAAGTCTTTTAATAAAGTTTCTCCATTTGATTCTGGGTAAAACTTGAGTTATAGGAGTGAGAATCTGCTTTCCCAGAAACTCCAGTGAAAACCACAGGTGATTATTTCTCTCAATAGAAGGCTGCTCAATGTGAGTCCTTTCCATTCAGGATTTGTGTGTTTCAGGAGCTAAGTGGAAGCAGCCACAATTTTAGACTTCTGTCTTAAAATATTCTCCCAAGAATACTCTAGGAAAATAAGTGTGTTTGCAGAAATATTTCTTAATGTTATGAGGATCCTTCTCCCTCAAAAATGGATCACAAGGGGCCGGCCCCTGACCGAGTGGTTAAGTTCACGCGCTCCACTGCAGGCGGCCCAGTGTTTCATTGGTTCGAATCCTGGGCACGGACATGGCACTGCTCATCAAACTATGCTGAGGCAGCATCCCACATACCACAACTAGAAGGACACACAATGAAGAATATACAACTATGTACTGGGGGGCTTTGGGGAGAAAAAGGAAAAAATAAAATCTTAAAAAAAAAAAAATGGATCACAAATTCCAAAAGTGAGCAGGTAGGCATGTGCATACACACACACGCACACACCACCTCACCTCTAAATCCCTAAACACACGCCTCTTTATTTTATCTATTCAAACACATCTGAATTTTTTAAAGTATTCTCTTGTGATTTTTAAGTTTTTTAGTAACTCTAACAAATATATATACCAAAAGTAAAAATTAAGTTTCCTTGTGCCACAGGAGCTTACAAGAGATGAGGAAAGAGGTGGGGTGGGTACGGCTTGTACCTCTGACAGGTTAGACTCATACAATCATGTCCTAAGCATCCTGCTTAAGTGGCCTAGATAACTTTTGCTTCAACTGACTTTCTTTCTCTTTCAATTTTCCCAAAATTCTGTCATAAATTCATTAACTATTCACTAATCAAATACAATCCCAAGGCACTTTTAACCTGTCTAGAACTTCTCTGGTGTACATCTGGTGTTAATAGGAAATACAGAGAGGATATAGAAGAAATTGCCTCATCTGCCCCTTTGCCAGACTTAGCTTTTCACACCCACAAACAGTATTGGCATCTCCTAGGCTAACAAGGCCATTGTAAGCCGGTAAAACTTCCACCTCTTTCTGAACCACTGATGTATCCCTGGACAAGACCTTAGTCCTCCTCCTTCTCTTCTCCTTCCCTTCCTCTTTCCTTGTACCCAAACATGACGCTTCATTAGCAAACAATACTCCTAGACTGTTGAGAGGGAGGACTCTGGGCAAAGAAGTGAAGAGTCGATCTTTTTTCTCATGTAACGGTTTTACTGGGATCTATCTCTTAGCACACTAAGCCTTGCTTATGAAGGAAAATGATAGGGATCATGAAAAATTTGGGGCATATAGACTGAGTCCTAGAGTTTGGAAACTCCAAAGTAGCTCTTGGTGATAGCCTCATGGTACTTCTTCTCACTCTACATCTATTTTGATGTTAAAGAAAAGACAGAAGCCTTGGGAGCTATCTTAGGATTGTCTGCCTCCAAATGGGAGACTATATTGGTTTGGATCAGTCCTTAAGTGTCAGTTTAAGAGGGACTTTGATTAACATTGAAAGTTTCTGGGGCTGGCCCTGTGGGTGAGTGGTTAAGTTCACACACTCTGCTTCAGTGGCCCAGGGTTTCACCAGTTTGATCCTGGGCACAGACATGGCACTGTTCATCAAGCCACGCTGAGGCAGCATCCCACATAGCACAACCAGAAGGACCTATAACTAGAATATACGACTATGTACTGGGGGACTTTGGGGAGAAGAAGAAGAAGAAAAGAAGAAGAAGATTAGCAACAGATGTTAGCTCAGGTGCCAAACTCTAAAAATAAAAAAGTTCCAAGGTTGCTTGCTATAAGTCTCCTACCCGGGTCCATTTATTCAGCCATACGCTTACATTTTCTACTCCTCTGCCAGGTTGTAAAGTCTTAAAGGTCAGGGACTATAGTAATGAGCATTACACTGAGTAGAGGCTCATGGCCTACTCAAGGGATGTGCTATCCCTAATTGAGCCTCCTGGCTCAGGACACCATCCTGTGCTCTGAATGTGATCATCCTATTCAAGTGTCATGGTGATGTTGACCACAGCAAAAGGGAAGCAACCTCTTAGAAAAAACGAAGAGGTCTCCTTCTAATTAGTCAACAAGGTGGACGAGGTGACGATTCATATAATCCCAATGAGGCAATCACTAGACAATAGGATCAAAGCCAAGCAGTGATTATGAGTCATGGAGTCATGTTTTAAATTTGAATATCCAAGTTGTTTTGCTCCTCAATTAAATAATAGGAAGCATACCTTATATGCCGACAAAAACAAAAGGCCCAGATTATTTGATATTTTTCACTTAAATACTCTTTATGCACAAGTATGTTTTAGTTTTATGGTTATAGGGGAATGAAATGTTGCACGTATATTTTCTTCAATTTCATAAATCTTCCTAAGAGTTATATCTATTTATTTCCAAATTAAATAGTCACTCAAATAATACATGCTAAGTTGTTATGAAGAGCTATTTGAAGAGAGGACAGGAGAACACAGTTTTTCCCGCAGGAAAGCCTCTCCTAACGTAATCGGCATAACAGTTGCTCTTGAGAGAACAGGAATTCCAGTCTCTCTTAAGCAATATAACTGATAAAGCATCATCACAATATTAAAAGAGACTCCTAGTAGCAAAAAGGAAAAAAAAAACAAGCTTAGAACCTCCTTAATATGCTCCTGTGATTGATAAACAAAGCTTTTCTCCTGGCTTTTGGTAAGAAAGAAATAGGCCACTTCTCTTTCTTAAGCCTTTTCAACCTCTTTGCGTTGCCCATGGGAGGACTACGTTTTCTCTGCCAGCTAAGATCCTTAGCAATTTTGGCTTCCCAAAAAGTGCTTCCACCCAATGAGTGTCCAGTATACATTTGACGAACGACTAGGTGAAGGAATTAATGCACTTCTTGACTTTGACACGCTGGGCTTATAGTAGGCCCTCCATATAAACTTTGTGAACTGTTTTGATTCTATTCTTAACACCTCTGTTGGAAGCAGCTTCTCCTCATGCCATCCGTTGACTTTGAGAGTTGCCAATTAAACAACACTTACATACACATCCCTACAAGTATGACCCAGACTAGACTACTGTGTTGTACTCTGGTCATTTGACTCAAGGACCCCTGCTCTGTAGTGATCTGTGTAGAGTAAGAATAGAGCATAAAACATAATTCCTTCCCCCGTCGTTAAGGGCTGTATTGTCTTTTACCAGTTTTAATTCAGTCATCACAGAGTTCCTGATTGATATGCTTTATAAATGGAAACTTAAAAATCAATGACTCACCAACATAATTAGGCTATACATGTTTTGTTGCAAGTTAACCTGTTTGGTACAATAGCAATTCATTCGGCATGTCTCAATGAGCATTAACACAGGAATGAAATCTGACTGAAGTAGCTTCTTAAATTTTACTATTTATATAACCAAATTCTGTATATAATCACCTTAATCTTCTTATTGCTGTGTAAACTTTTTTAAAAAAGTGTTTCCAATTCAGAAGTATAAAGGCTTTTAAAGTTTATTCTGATAATAACATGTACAATAATTAATACCCCAACTTCTTTGAAATACTAGTCAGAAATTCACGTGACATAAATTTTTAGAAAATATCTTATTGTCTGCATGCTGCTTGAAACAATAATTGCATAACTCCTCACCATATTCCTGGGATGCTTATAAAAAATGAGGGGTGGACTAATCATTTCACAATATATACTACCCATATCAAATCATTGTGTTGTATACTCTAAACTAATACAGTGTTATATATTAATTACATCTCAATAAAGCTGGGAGGAAAATGAGGGTGGAGTGACTGGTTGACTAACCTTGTTTCTCTGTCAATGTCAGAGAATGACAATCTTGAAGGACTACTACTGATTCAGAATTTCTGAACATGTTTCCTTAAGGGCCCATCATCCTGGGCATCTCTAATGCATCTCATTGGAGCACAGGGAGAAACCACGCCTTTGCCAATGGTAGCAGGGATGCTAAGGAACCTAATGCAGCTTTAATATGCATGCATCGCCTAAGGAGCTAGTAACTGGGATAGCCTGTCTAAGGTTGCCTGAGAAGAACCAGCACTACTATTTAACACCAAACACTGTAATGTGAAAGAAGCATATGTAAGGGATAGATTTGTATTATTTAATTTTTCCTTGCCAGACAAATTTAACTTTGGTTCATTAGTATCTAAGAATGATGAGTTAATGCATTTTATTGCTTTGGTATGTTGGGAAGAGCAATCTACACTCACAGTCAAAAGAACTCAGAGTCTCAGCTTTGCCACTTACTGCAGTATGTCCTTGCTATGTCCTTGGATGAGTTTCTCAAATTCCATGAGCCTCAGTTTCCTCGTCTGTAAAGTGAGGGTAATAATATCTACCTTGCAAACACAGTAGTACAGCCTCGTGTAGATAGAGCTCAATAAATGTTCATTCCTTCTATTAAGTTGTAAAATGTTTTGACAAGCTCTAATAAAAATAGAAACAAAGAGTCACGTTTTGCTTCCACGAAGTCAAAAGTCATTAATAAACTTACTGAGTTCATGCATCGCATTGTGAAAGAACTTAGAATTTAAAAGAAGTAGATGTTCTGGTTCTAGAGCCACAAAGCGTTAGTGAAAATAAACAAGTCTGTGATTTTTAAGAAAGATTCAGTAGAGGAGCAATACAGTACAATGGTAAGTAAGAATAGGTTCGGAATTAGGAATAACTAGGGTCACGTGCTAGTTCTACCTCTTCTGCTTTTTTTATTGAGTTCATGATAGTTTACATCAACATGAGATTTCAGTTGCACATTATTTCTTGACTGTCACCACATAAGTGCTCCCCTTCACCCCCTGTGCCCACCCCCCACGCCCCTTCCCCTGGTAACCACTGAACTGTTTTCTTTGTCCATGTGTTTGTTCATATTCCACATATGAGTGAAATCATCTAGTGTTTGTCTTTCTCAGTCTGGCTTATTTCACTTAGCATAATTCCCTCCAGGTCATTCCATGTTGTTGCAAATGGGATGAATTTGTCTTTTTTATGGCTGAGTAGTATTCCATTGTATATATATACACCACCTCTTCTTTATCCAGTCATCTGTCGATGGGCACTTGGATTGTTTCCATGTCTTGGCTATTGTGAATAGTGCTGCAATGAACATAGGGGTGCATATGTTACTTTGGATTGTTGATTTCAACTTGTTTAGGTAGATACCCAGGGTAGTGGGATAGTTGGGTCGTATGGTAGTTCTATTTTTAGTTTTTTGAGGAATATCCATACTGTTTTCCATAGTGGCTGCACCAGTTTACATTCCTACCAACAGTGTGTGAGGGTTCTCTTTTCTCCACATCCTCTCCAACATGTGTTATTTTCAGTCTTAGTGATCGTAGCCATTTTAACAGTCATAATGTGGTATCTTAGTGTAGTTTTGATTTGCATTTCCCTGGTGATAAGTGATGTTGAACATCTTTTCATGTGTTTATTGGCCATCTGTATATCTTCTTTGGAAAAATGTCTGTTCATATCCTCTGCCCATTTTTTTTTTTTAAAGATTTTATTTTTTCCTTTTTCTCCCCAAAGCCCCCCGGTACATAGTTGTGTATTCTTCGTTGTGGGTTCTTCTAGTTGTGGCATGTGGGACGCTGCCTCAGCGTGGTCTGACGAGCAGTGCCATGTCCGCGCCCAGGATTCGAACTAACAAAACACTGGGCCGCCTGCAGCGGAGCGCGCGAACTTAACCACTCGGCCAAGGGGCCAGCCCCCCTCTGCCCATTTTTTGATCAGGGTGTTTGTTTTTTTATTGTTCAGTTGTGTGAGTTCTTTATATATTATGGAGATTAACCCCTTGTCAGATATATGATTTGCAAATATTTTCTCCCAATTTGTGGGTTGTCTCTTTGTTTTGATCCTAGTTTCTTTTGCCTTGCAGAAACTCTTTAGTCTGTTGAACTCCCACTTGTTTATTTTTTCTGTTGTTTCCCTTGTCTGAGAAGACATAGTATTCGACAAGATCCTTTTAAGTTCAATGTCAAAGAGTGTACTACCTATGTTGTCTTCCAGGAGTTTTATGGTTTCAGGGCTTATCTTCACGTCTTTGATCTATTTTGAGTTTATTTTTGTGTATGGCGTGAGATAATGGTCCACCTTCATTCTTTCGCATGTGGCTGTCCAGTTTTCCCAACACTGTTTATTGAAGAGACTTTCCTTTCTTCATTGTATGTTCTTGGCACCTTTGTCAAAGATTAGCTGTCCGTAGATGTGTTGTTTTATTTCTGGGCTTTCAGTTCTGTTTCATTGATCTGTGTGCCTATTTTTGTACCAGTACCATGCCGTTTTGCTCACTGTGGCTTTGTAGTCATTTTGAAGTCAGGGATTGTGATGCCTCCAGCTTTGTTCTTTTTTCTCAGGATTGCTTTAGCAATTCAGGGTCTTTTGTTGCCCCATATGAATTTTAGGATTCTTAGTTCTATTTCCAAGGAGAATGTCATTGGGATTCTGATTGGGATTGCAATGAATCTGTAGATTGCTTTGGGTAGTATGGACATTTTAACTATGTTTATTCTTCCAATCCATGTGCATGGAATCTCTTTCCATCTCTTTATGTCATTATGAATTTCTCTCAGTAATGTCTTATAGTTTTCATTGTATAAGTCCTTCACCTCCTTGGTTAAATTTATTCTTTTAGTTGCTATTGTAAATGGAATTGTATTCTTGAGTTCTCTTTCTGTAAGTTCGTTATTAGAGTATAGAAAAACAACTGATTTTTGTACGTTGATTTTGTACACTCCAACTTTACTGTAGCTGTTAATTATTTCTATTAGTTTTCTGATGGATCCTTTGGGGTTTTCTATATACAAGATCATGTCATCTGCAAACAGTGAGAGTTTCACTCTCTATTTGGATTCCTTTTATTCCTTTCTCTTGCCTAATTGCTCTGGCCAAAACCTCCAGTACTGTCTTGAATAAGGGTGGTGATAGTGGGCATCCTTGTCTTGTTCCTGTTTTCAGGGGGTTGGCATTCAGTTTTTGCCCATTGAGTATGATGTCGGCTATGGGTTTGTCATATATGGCCTTTATTATGTTGAGGTAATTTCCTCCTATCCCCATTTTGTTAAGAGTTCTTATCATAAATGGCTGTTGGATCTTGTCAAATGCTTTCTCTGCATCTATTGAGATGATCATGTGGTTTTTATTCCTCAATTTGTTGATGTAGTGTATCACGTTGATCAATTTGCTGATATTGAACCATCCCTGCGTCCCTGGTATAAATCCCACTTGATCATGATGTGTGATCCTTTTGATGTATTGCTAAATTCGGGTTGCCAAAATCTTGTTGTGGATTTTTTTTTTTTTCCTTTTTCTCCCCAAAGCCCCCCGGTACATAGTTGTGTATTCTTCGTTGTGGGTCCTTCTAGTTGTAGGCATGTGGGACTCTGCCTCAGCGTGGTCTGATGAGCAGTGCCATGTCCGCGCCCAGGATTCGAACTAACGAAACACTGGGCCGCCTGCAGCGGAGCGCGCGAACTTAACCACTCGGCCACGGGGCCAGCCCCTCTTGTTGTGGATTTTTGCATCTATGTTCATCACCGATATTTGCCTGTAGTTTTCCTTTTTTGTGTTGCCCTTGTCTCTACCTCTTTAGTTGTGTGACCTTAGGCAAGATACTTAATATATTTAAGGCTTATTTTTTTTATTGACAGGAAAGGGGTAATGCCATATTTCACTGAATCTAATATTACATATATTGTAAAACATCAGTCTTTCATGTACAAGTAAGAAGACACTGCCAATTAGACACACTGTTTTCTTATAATGTAGAACTTTTATTTCATACGTAGTATAAGAGCTCCTTTAAATATATTTAGAAAGATTTTAATCATATATCATCCTGATGCATAGGTAAAAAGTGAAACTTAGCAAAACAAATTACTTAATATATTCCTCCAATTTTATATAGTGAGACCCTTCTGAATCACTTTTTGACTCAGAGTCATCGATGTCTCCATTTTTCTACACTATATTGGCCTCTATGCCATCAAGAGCATTGGTGATGCTTATTTCTTAACAGATGCCTCCACTATTGCTTCCAGGATTTTCTTCCAAGTCATGCTTTGATGCTGCCGCTTTCATGCCACCAGGAGTAACAACCAAGTTTGCTCACAAGCAGGCAACGACACTGGTGTCATGACTTGTCCTTCTAACAGAAACTATAAGACATCATGCACTATGTGATGTATCCCTTCTTCAAAGATGTTAAGAGTGGCAAAAATGGGCATCTTAGAATTGTGAGATTTGGATATTACTAAATCTTCAGAGAACTACTGTGAGGATTAGTAAGGAAATACAGGAAAAGGATTAATAAGATAACATAAATAAATTGTAGCTATTATATTACAGGGAAATGAGAAAATGCGCCACTTCTGATCTGTGACTCCTCGACATATTCCTGAGATGCTCATAAATACTGAATTAGATTATTCAAAACCTTCGGTATTATACTGTAATATTTGAGGATTGGCATTTTGCACATGATGGACTTTGCACGTCTGAAGCAAGTATTGCCAAATAGGAGATTCATTCCAGTCTCTTACTCTCTCCCTCTAAAGAAAAAAACAACAAAGAAATGTTGTGGTCTCCTAAGGGCATGGCGAAGTCGCCAGAGTATCATCCACTTTTTCCTTATCGCCCTTCATCTCCCTTGCTCTCCTGGGTACCTCTGGTCCACCATCACTACCATATAACCTGCAGACCCATTTCAAGTTTACATTTAGAAAGCCACTTCAGGAAAACCACACAGAGTGTATCAATGAAAATATCAAAACCTCTTTCAAAGGTAAATAAAAAATAACCTTAAGAATTACTTGGGATTTTTAGAAGACAAAAGCCACAGCATTGTGAGGACACTGTTTGAACTTTACTATTTTACTCAGTTCTTCAATGAGAGTTCTCAAGATCAGGTTAATCTAAAAAAGGAAGAAAAGGGAGAGAAATGCCTCAGAACTTTCCTGCAGAGGATTAAAGGAACAGAGCAAGGCTGAGCCTCTCTTATACCCTAGCTGCTCGCTACACCACATGATCTCTTGTAAGTTCTATAATTTGTTCTAATTGTTTAGGCAGGTCCCCCAGTAAAGCTGGACCAGGGCAAATTACTCAAACCAGGAAACTGCTTGGGGTGGAAATGTTGAAGAAAAAAACAGTAAAGGATAGTGAGGTAGGGGGTGGGCGGGACAGGGAAGAATGACCAGAGTCACAACAGGCTGGAAAATATCAAATGGGACAAAGCTTTTCAGTCTTGTGTTATTGATATTTGGGACTGAATAATTCTTTCTTTTGGGGGCTATCCCGTGCTTCGAAGGATGTTTAGCAGCATCACTGGTTTCCACCCACTAGATGCCAGTAGAATCCTCCTCCCGTCTCCCACTCTCACCCCTGAGTTGTGACAATCAAATCTGTCTCTAGACATTGTGAAGCTTCCATGAGAGGCAAAATTACCCCTGGTTAAGAACCGCTTACATAGGATAATATTAACAAACCAAAGTTCATGGATCATTGTAAGATACCAAGCACCCAAAACGAGTCTGAGTGTGGAAGACTAATTCAAGCAGAAATAGTTCTCAGGAACAGTGGTTACTTGTCTCAGCCTTCACCCTGGGCTTGATTATCATTATCTTTCTCTCTTTCTCTCTCTCTCTCTCTGTCTCTGGCACTGAAGATGAAACTTTAGCCTGCAGAGAGCAGCCCTTTAAGACAGAATTCTTTGCAATCTCTGCTTGAGCGCTTTCCTATACCAGCAAAGATAGATATCAGCCCAATTCTCCTAGCTGCTGGGAAGGAGTTGCAGAAAAGTGCAGAAGGTCCTTTCTTTCTGTGCATTCACCAGTGTGGAAAGGGACGTTTAAGAAGAGCTAAGTTTAATAATGATGTATTTGAAGCTTTCTCTATTTCCAGAGTATTGTTAGCTTGTCCCGAATGTCCATTTTGAGAATTCAGTAATCACAAAAGCACCTTTCTTTTGCACCATGCTGTTGTGAGGTGATAAGCAGAACCTTCCAAATCTTTATTTTAGGAAACTAAAATTTGAACACCAAAAAACTTGGTGGTGGTTACAAACCTTACTGTGCATCAGTATCACCTTACAGTGCTTGTTAAAAATTCATATTCCTTATAATTTTATTATATAATATTATTCAGCCTTAAAAAAGAAGGAAATTCTGACACATGCTACAACATGGATGAAACATGAGGGTATTATGCTATTCACAAAAAGACAAGTACTATATGATTCTACTCATACAAGGTACGTAAAGTAGCAACATTCATAGAAACAGAAAGTTAAATGGTGCTTGTCAGGGCTGGTGAGGGGGAAATGGAGAGTTATCATTTAATGAGTATAGAATTTCAATTTTACAAGATAAAAAGAGTTCTGGGAATGGATGATGGTGATGGTTGCACAACAATGTGAATATACTTAATGCCATTGAACTGTAGGCTTAAAAAATGGTTATGATGGTAAATTTTATGTTATATGTATTTCACCACAATTAAAAAATAAATTAAAAATATTAAATAAAAACTTCAGATCCCTGGTTACCACCAGTGATTCTGATTCTGTAGGTCTGAATGGGCCCAGAAATGCTCATTTTTAATGAGCAAGTCAGCTGATTCTGATCTTTAGATAATCCTTTGAGAAATACTAGTTTATAAAGCAGATAAAATAGAAGGATGTACTGAGGCCAATTAGAAATGTACGATTTGCCAGAAATGCCAGACTACAAGTTTCTTCAATGAAATCACAGTTAAAAAATTGGTTCATGGGAAGGCCTCTGGAAAATACGAGGAGAGAGTCCCAGGGCTACAGAAATGTCCCTAGATTTGATCTAAGAGAAAGCAGTCGGAGGCACTGAAGACCTTGTTTGATGTAACTGTGGGTGGAGGCATGAAAGATTAGGGAAGGGGAGGGATTCCTCACATGTATAAATAACCTTGTGAGGAAAGTGGGTAATTGCTTGGCATTTAGGTAATTATGCATGCAAATTAGAAGAGCATATATATATATATATGAGCCAGATGAAACAAAGACAATTATTAGCACATTCTAGAGCCATCATGCCAGTCGCACCATCATTTCCAGCTGCCCAGATGTAAGTACCAGCAATGACATGGTTTCCAATTGTTTGGTGCTCTAGTAGTCATGTATTGAAGCAAGAACATTTTATTTGGAGGATATTTTGTACATTGAAGGAGGAAAAATTATGATGGAGTCTTTTCCAGTTGACTCCATATTCTTCCCACACTAAAAACCACAAGACATTTCATATATATAGGCCTAGTAAATTTAAAAATACTTCTCATTCTCAATATTCATATTGAGTGAGAATTCTAGAATTCTTCCTTCTATCTTTCAATTCTTCCAGCTCTTCAAAGGCATGTGAGTGACAAGCAGATATTAAAGGAAACAAACAGAAATGAGGCTCTTCTTCCCTTTTTCTAAAGTCTTATGTTGAATAGTGATATTTTCATTAGTAATGTTTTATATTTGTGTTGTATCAGTCTGTTGTTGGGCACCGCTTCTGTTCACTCTTAGATTCATATTTCAAAGTATTTCTGGAGAAGCGCCTCTATTTTTAGATGTCCTAATCTCTTCTATTTCTCTCAAACCTGAATTTGATGAGTCTTAGATGGCCACAATGAAAAGCTCATCATTTAAGATCTTTGTCGTCTGTGAGGGTAAATGGAAATGCTCTAGTGATTTATAAATTTTAAAAATTGATAAGTGGTATGAAGAATTTAACCTGGAGCAGAATGTATGATTTCAATAAAATAAAAATAATTAGACATGGTTCCTGCTTTGCAGAGTTTACCATCTAGCTAGGTGAGAAAGGTGTGTAAACAAAAAGTGCAGTAAAGAGTTAATTCTAGGTGGTATGATAAAGGTCTGTGTGGATAGAGTGAGGCTCGAGGGAAGGCATCATCAGGCAAGGGCAAATCATACAGGGAGTCCAGGACGTGGGAAAGTCTTCATACGCAAAGTGAGTCTTGAGTTGAGTCTTTAGTATGAAACTCTGTCTTTAAAAGGCTTAAAATCAAGAAGTTTACAGTCTCATTAGAGAATCCAAATTGAAAATATATGAAAAAATAGTGAATAATTTAGTATTAAATTGTGAGGGACTTACTAATAGGGCAAAAGGTTTTTAGAAAAGTAGACCAGGTGGTTTGGAGCAGGTACAATGGGCTTTATAACGGAAACAAAGTTTAGCCAAGTCTTAGAATGGGCAGAATACAGATGAAGTACAGTGGAGGAGGTGGGGGGGCACAAGGCAGGAAAAGAGCAAAGATGGGGATCACAAGGAAACCAACTGGAGTAGGTGTGGAGGGATAATGGGGTCAGATCAAGATGGCAGGCAGTTTGGGGCTTGGTGTACTAGATGATATTGATATCTCAAAGATTCCTGATCAGGGAAATCATATGCTGAAAGCAATATTTAAGGAAAACAGGTCTAGTTTTCATTTCAAAAAATGAACCTAAAAGAGCTCAGAGTGGAGGCTGGGAGGCCAGCACAGAGGCTGTTGCAATCCTCCAGGAGGGAGGCGTTGCAGGTCTGTGAAGGACCAACAGCACAGAAATGGGTAGGAAGAGACTGTCAGCCACTGCCTCTGGTGGTGAATTATTACATTTGTATTTCTCTTCATACTTTTTAGAATGCTTCGTTGTCACATATGTTCACCATACAGTGATCATCAACTTTATCTACTTTTCAACTTTATATACTTTATCAACATTTTCTGATCCATCAGAGAAGTCAAGTAGCTTTTCAAATGACACAGAGTTAGCAATGAGTGGAGCACGTCCCAGAACCCAGGTCTCTCAATCCAAATCAGTCTAATACAGGATTTCTCAACCTCTGCACTATTGACATTTTGGACCAGATAATTCTTTGTTGTAGGGGAGCTGGGCTGTACATTGTTGGATTTTCAGCAGCACCTCTGGCCTCTGCAGTAGATGCCAGTAGCACCCCTTCTCCCCAGTTGTGACAATGAGAAATGTGTGCCAAATGTCCCTGGGGGTGGCAAAATTGCTCTTGGTTGAGAACCACTGCTCTAATATAATGTGCAGTTTAATTTTTTAAAATCATTTTTGGTGAGGAAGATTGGCCCTGAGCTAATATCTGTGCCAATCTTCCTCTATTTTTGTACGTAGGATGCCACCACAGCATGGCTTGATGAGTTGTATGTAGGCCACACCCGGGATCCCAACCTACAAACCCAGGCTGCCAAAGTGGAGTACACTAATTTAACCACTACACCACCAGGCAGGCCCCACATGCAATTTAATTTTTATAAGAATAACATCTCCTCCTATGCTCTATCTGGGCAGATATTTTCCATTACTTTCACTTGTAAACCTCAGGCTAGTGCTGCTCAGACACTGAATCTTTGCAGGCCGATAAGAACCCAAGCAGCAGGTTCACTGCTTTCATGATCAATTAATTTTGGAAAGGATGGCTAAAATTCATTAGCAGTGAAATGTTCTCTACCCTGAAGCACCTTTTCAAAGTGTTTCCCCACCACACCCCAGTTCCACTGGAACTTTGGGGATGATTGGTTTGATACTCTAGTCCCAGAAATATTTTCCTACCACCTGAGACCCCACCCCAATCCCTGGGATCTTGCTGTCGAGGAATGTCCTTCTTGTCCACTGACCTCTTCTTTATTCCAAATCCCTTCCAAGTCAGTCCCACCCAACTCAACTCCATGCAACTCAGCCTGGTTTCTCTACCTTCTTTACTACATGACCTCTGAAACCCTTATTAACTTTACCACAATCTCCCACACGACTACAGATGTTCTTTAAGTGTTCGTTCTCCCTTTAACCGAAAACTGATTTTGCCCTCATGACTTGAATTTCCTCCTTGACCAGAGGTGGCAGCCCCTTCTTGTGTTGCTTTTTTCCCTTTGACCCTGGGGTCTCAGGACTCGAAAGTGTTAGCATTCTTTTTGGCCTCTGCATCCCCTTCCAAACCGCTTTTCTGACTGCCTTTCTTCAGTATCATCTTCTTTAAAAGTCATCCTCTGGACATTCCCATTATAGTTCCATCTCAGCACCTATAAACCAGAACACTTGCTTATAGAAAAGAAATTGGGGTCCAGTCCTCCTCAGTAGGAAAATCTTCCCTCTGAGTTCCGATTTGCAATAATAATACATGGAAAATAAATACAGAAAACACCCAAAGTTTGGGTAGAATAATGAGGAAAGCATGAATTGAAAGGAAAATAGGTTCTCTTTAACCACGAAAACCTTCAGAGGGCTGGCCTCATGTCCGAGTGGTTAAGTTCGTGCATCCTGCTTTGGTGGTCCAGGGTTTCACTGATTTGGATCCTTGGCACAGACCTAGCACAACTCATCAGGCCATGCTGAGACAGTGTCCCACATAGCACAGCCAGAAGGACCTACAACTAGAATATACAACTATGTACTGGGGGGCTTTGGGGAGAAGGAAGAGAAAAAAGAAAAGATTGGCAAGAGATGTTAGCTTAGGTGCAAATCAAAAAACTTTAGCCATTCCCTCAATTAAATGCAGCAAAACTAACTGCCTTCTTCCAAAAATTAGTCTAAAACAGACCAACTACCATCAGAACATCTTCATTTCTGCCCTCAACCACTAGATACATCTCACGTGTATATTTGCTTACGGATAATAGCCTTGTTATGCTTCCCCAATATCATTCCAGAATCCCAGCCATCTTTTCCCTTAAACCTCTGAAATCTGCACTTCCTCCTTCTACAAACAGCCTTTCTTTCCTTCAGGTCAATCTATAAGGAAGTCTTGCTCCTTATGATTATTAGGTGTTATTAGGAACTGCTCTCTCCACCCACTGGTGAAGATCATATTTGTTCCCACATTCAGTCATGTGGAGCAAACAGGCTATAAATCAGAAAGGAGTGGCTGTGACTTGCAAGTGTTTACAGCTCCTTTGACTTAATGCTGTTCTGCTGCACTAAACTTAAGCTTCACCTTTGGAGAACATTGAGTTAATAATGACATTATGTTTGACATACTGAGTTTATGTTTGGACTATTTCCAAGACTACTGGGGTTACAATTTTATCAACATGGACAATTTTTTTAAAAATTTTACTGAGATGAAATTCACACAACAGAAAATTAACCATCTGAAAGTGAACAATTCAGTAACACTTAGTACACACAATGTTGTACACCTACCACCCCTATCCAGTTCCAAAACAGTTTCAGCACCCCAAAGGAAACCATATCCATCGAGATAAGATTTTTACACCAACCTGGGAAATTATATATAATTTGCACAGTATTTGCACTAGACATTGGATTTCTATTTTCTCATCCTATTGGTACCTTATTATAACCCACTTTATGTTAAAGACAGTTTGAGTGAAGGCCAAGGACGACAGTGAGTTACATGGAAGAAAACCCTTTTAGCCCAGGAAACGTGCCTTTCTGAAAAATTGCTGAATAACATAGATCAACATAGAATACACTCTTCAAAAAGAGAGATGTAGGATGTGGGGGCAAATAACTGCTTAAAATGAACTTGGAGGAAATTAAACTAAAGAGACAAACTAGACTAGAAAGGTAAAGAACATTGCCTGCCACGTGGCAAGTGCTCAATAAATATTTGTTGAATGAATGAATGAGCAAAAAGCATCCTAATTGAATTAATGAAATAACCCAGAACAAATGGATGGATGCATACATTGGAAATGGATACAGGGTGCAAGGAGTAGTGTTTCAAGTGAGCAATTTGATAAACCATGAGGAGAAACACATTAAATGATTACTATGTCATTTCAGTTGGGCCAGCCTTAAAAACAAATAGGAAAGAGATATAAACAATTTGTCATTTATATTCAAATATTTATACTTCAGGCAAAGAGATAAAAGTTTCCATAGTTTTTGCTGTTTATCATATTTAAAGATTTGAAATTATGGGAACACTTTATACCTAGAGAAAACAGCTTTGAGGAAAAAATATTGACTGAATTCCAGTACGTAAGGTTTTTTAAAAGGGTCCAGAAGTGGAAGGGCATCTGTTATTATATAAATTGTTGTTTATAAGCTTGGATCGCTCCTCACATAGTCATAAATTTACATGACCATTTCTTAGTCAGTCTTGAGGATACTATTCCTAGTTTGTATATCTTTATATTTTAAGTGCATTTCTCCTCTGTGACTATTAATTTAAGTATGCCATTAATCTTTCAAAATTATTTACCTAGTAAATCCCTTGACTAGAAGAATGTCTAATATGATATGTACCTCATGTGATTATTGGTATTATAACAGAGTTAATTAAAGCACTGGCATATTTTCATCTACACAATAATTAGTTTAATAGGATTTATCAAGACCTAGAAGTTATTCTGTTCCAAGAGAATATTCATTTCTGCTCAATTATACTCAAGTTAGACATTCTAACTCAGGGACAACAAGCATGTGTGACATATTTTTACCTTCAGCAGGAATATGCTGTTAACTGCAGGAAGCCCCTCTACTGCACACAATACTTTCCCATCCACACGCTCAGCTAGAGGATTTAGCATGCTTCTTAATGCACGGCAACAACTTTCTGTGTTCTTTCAACTGCACATATTTAGAAGCTCATGTATCATTATCCTGTTTGAAGGCACTTGATAACATTGTACTTGCCATCCAACTTGTCACTTAACAGTTGTCTTAGCCTCTTCAGGCTGCTATAAAAAACTACTATAGACTGAACCACACATCTATGGACAGCTAATCTTCGACAAAGGAGCAGAGGGCCTACAATGGAGAAAAGAAAGTCTCTTCAACAAATGGTGCTGGGAAAACTGGACAGCCACATGCAAAAGATTGAAAATTGACCAGTCTTTTTCACCACACACCAAAATAAACTCAAAATGGATCAAAGACCTAAAGATTAGGCCTGAGACAATAAGTCTTTTGGAAGAGAATATAGGCAGTACACTCTTTGACATCAGTTTCAAAAGAATCTTTTCAGACACTGTAACTCCTCAGTTGAGGGAAACAATAGAAAGAATAAACAAATGGGACTTCATCAGACTAAAGAGCTTCTTCAAGGCAAGGGAAAACAGGATTGAAACAAAAAAACAGCTCACTAATTGGGAAAAAATATTTACAAGCCACTTATCTGACAAAGGGTTAATCTCCATAATATACAAAGAACTCACACTGCTTAACAACAAAAAAACAAACAACCCGATCAAAAAATGGGCAGAGGACATGAACAGACATTTCTCAAAAGAAGATATGAATATGGCCAATAGACACATGAAAAGATGTTCATCATCGCTAATCATCAGGGAAATGCAAATCAAAACTACACTAAGATATCACCTTACACCCGTTAGATTGGCAAAAACATCCAAAACCAAGAACGACAAATGTTGGAGAGGTTGTGGAGAAAAAGGAACCCTCATACACAGTTGGTGGGAATGCAAACTGGTACAGCCACTATGGAAAACAGTATGGAGATTTCTCAAAAAGTTAAAAATAGAAATACCCTATGACCCAGCCATCCCATTACTGGGTATCTATCCTAAGAACCTGATATCAGAAATCTCAAGAGTCCGTTGCACCCCTATGTTCATCACAGCATTATTTACAATAGCCAAGACGTGGAACCAGCCTACATGCCCAGAAACTGATGATTGGATAAAGAAGATGTGGTATATATATACAATGGAATACTACTCAGCCATAAAAAAAGACAAAATTGGCCCATTCACAACAACGTGGATGGACCTCAAGGGTATTATGTTAAGCGAAATAAGCCAGTCAGAGAAAGACGAACTCTATATGACTCCACTCGTAGGTGGAAATTAGTATATTGATAAGGAGATCTGATCGGTGGTTACCAGGGAAAAGGGGGGGTGGGGGGAGGGCACAGAGGGGGAAGTGGTGTACCCACAACATGACTAACAAAAATGTACAACTGAAATCTCACAAGGTTGTAATCTATCATAACATTAATAATAAAAAAAAAAACTTAAAAAAAAAAAACTACTATAGACTGGTTGGTTTATCAACAACAGAAATTTTTTTCTCACAGTTCTAGAGACTGAGAAGTCCAAGATCAAGATGTCAGCAGTGTCTGGTGAGGACTACTTCCTGTTCATAGACTGCTCTCTTCTTGCTGTGTCCTCACAGGTGGAAGAGCTTAGGGAGCTCTCTGGGGTCTCTTTCCCTGGGAGGCTAGTCCCATTCATGAGGGCTCTACTCTCATAACCTAGTCACCTCCCAAAGGCCCACCTCCTAACACTGTCACATTAGGGATTAGGTTTCAACGCATGAATTTTAGCGAGATAAAAACATTCACTTTATAGCAACAATAAACCTCTAACCATGTAAAACAATAAATATAACCAGGGAAAACAATCAGATGCCTCCACAAATGTGATGGTTAAATCCTGAAATTTGTGTGGTTCAGGTACTATTTGAAGCAGGCCCCAAAAATTAGAACAAAGAACTAGTTAAGGCAATGAAGGACCAAAAAGTACTTAGAATACATGCAAATTAAATTATGGAGATTAAGTTAGAGAGAACTTGATTAATTAGAGCCGCTTAAAGTCTTCCAATCAGTTGCTAGTTTGGTCCTGGTAATGAATTTAGAGACAAGAAATGAAATTATCTAATTCTATTTAATGGAAATTTGCCTGCTTAAATCACACTACAAGTTTTGAAGAACTACAATCTTGGTACTGTGCTCGCCACACTAAACAGAAAATTTCATCTAGTTCAAAATCCAGTTTTTTGAATCAAAAAGAGAAAAAATCCAAATATATTAATAAACTGTCTTCAAAATGCTCAGAGAAGAAAAAAACAGCAAACTTCCAGTTCAGTCTGAACCACCTTTTGATTTGACGTCAGTTTTATATTAATTAACAATAATGGTTCAGTTAGTCAGAGGTTGCAAAGAGGCTGTGGTGCACCAGCAGATGCGGAAATGAAAACATAGCTTTCAGTCTTGCTCATTTCCTTGTGAGTGGACGTTTCCTCCAAGTTTGGAAGAAGCTGAGATCAGTCTTCTATATTAGAATTTTCCTTCACTCTTTCTGCCCCACTTCCCCCCCCCCCCCCATCTCCATGCAATACAGCAGGGATGTTTAGTGGAGGGTCTTCTCTTCTCCCCTCCCTTGTACTTTCCAAGTTACCCAGATAGCAATATCCTGGACTCAAAGAGTAAAATCAGGTCCAACGGATTAGTACTATGGAAGCAATATAAGCCTTTGATTTTGAAGAAGAGAGTTCCTGAGAATTTTTAAAAATCTTCTACTGAGAGTCGGGATGGCATTCTCTCCCTCAGGCTGGCAGTGGTTACCCAAGTCTCGTTCCAGCCTCGTTGTGGGCACTTTCAGTGTCTTTACTGATGAGAAGATTCCAACAACAAACAAAAAAGATTTATTTTCAGGCGTCCCTTGATGTGTGCACAGGATTGACACTGAAAGGGCAGTGTCTTCAAAAAGAAAAAGCAACCACAATGGAAGGAGGCAGAATTGCCATAAGGAAGAATTTCCAAAGAATGAACACTGTAAAGTGCCAGAACAGGTTACTGAGGTATTATAAGAAACATCAGTAATCTCATTTTTGTAGAACACTTTAAAGTTCTGAAAGAACCTTTAAAACCATTTTTCGATCCTGCTAGATTGTGAAATCATCCTCTACAGGGGTCTTTCAGTAACAATATTAAAAGCTTCTATCAAAATATACACACTGTGGTCACAACTGGGTTATGAATATGTGTATACACAATTGTGATTATAACTATATATATCTATATATTATAATATATATATCCACACACTCAAATGGGCAAGAACTTTAGGATGATATTCAAATATGGAGAAAGAGCCCTTGAATTAGGATGACAGGATTATAAATACCTTTTTTCTCTTTTACTTCTTTGGTGTCATCATGCTATATTTTCAACTTAAAACAATTTTAGTCCTTATGTCACAAATGATGTGACATAAGTTCTGCCCACAAGTAGGATTTCCCCCAGCTTGGAGGCAGGGAAAGAAGAGATGGTATCTGGAAATCTTTTCTTAGCCTGGAAGCTGGCCAGGCGTGAGGAGGAAACAGAGCAGAATCCAACTGGCCACCTAGCTTGGGAGGACACTCTCTCATCTGGGTCTGTCTCTGTGTCTCTTTCTGTCACCCTCTGTCTCTCATATTATTTCATTAGAGCTTACTATGTGCTAAGCACTTCACATATTATATCACATTTAATTCCCCAAACTTATGAGGCAGGTACTATTATTACTCTCATTTCACAGATAAGGAGGCGATATAACCACCCATCTAGTAAACTGTGCAGCCAGAGTTGAACCAAGGACTCCTGATTCCCAGCTCATACCCTTAGAATAACATCTAAACCCCCTTGCCTTGGCCTAACTCCCTCATGTTATAAAGCCCATGCCTATCTCTGCAACCTCCTTTGTGTCCCTCTTCCCTGCATGCCCCCCACCCCATATTTACCCTAGTCCAGAGACATCAGCCCAGAGTATGTCAATCTCTCTCCCGCCTCAGTGTCTTCACACTTGCCTCTCTGCTTGGAAAGCCCTGCTCCTGGCTCTTACCAAGGTTGGATCTCTATCAACCTTCAGATCTCCACTTAACTGTCACTTCAGGGTGTCCTGACCACCACGTGTAAAGTAGTCCTCTCCTCTTCAAAGCTGCTCTCCATGACATCACCCTGCTGATTTTCTTCATAGCACTTATCACACTTGGTAAATCTTTTACTTATTTACTTACGTATTGTCTGTCTCTTCCCTCAGGAATGCAAACTCCATGAGGACAGAGAGCTTGTTTGTCTTTGTACCTCTGTGCTTTCAGCACCTGGAACAGGCCTTGACACACAGCTGGTTGAGCAAATACTAAGAGCCCTTAACCACAAAGCCACATTACCTGGGGCAGAGAACCCAACGGATTATTTCGTGCATGTAGATGATATAGGTTCAAAAGATTTTATAAATAGCACACGAGTCTATTTTCTACCCACATTTTATTCAAACTTAAGCCACTTTGAGTACATCTGTACATTTATTTTCCCAATTCTTCACATCTCGGGCTTCTTAGCCTTCAGGTTTTAGCTCAAACGGCACCTCACCAGAGCCTTCCCTGATCATGCTCGCTGGAGACATGCCACCCCTCCACCCCTCCCATCCACCACCCTGTTACTTTAGTTCACTTATCACACTCTAAATTTATGTTGATCTGTTTCCAGTTTTTCCTTCTGCTCATTAGAATGTAACATTCTTGAGGTCAGGAACATCTTTACCTTAACACTGTATATGCAGTGTCTAGAACATTTCCAACACATACTAGACATTCCATAAATATTTGTCGAGTGGATCAGTGTGCTGGCCACTTATGTGTATTCTCTTTTTAGTTCTAATAGTTTTTAATGGAATTCCTTGGGATTTTTTCGAAGTAGACAATCACTATCTATAGTCAATTTTTTCTTTTCTGAGTGTTACAGTCATTACATTTTATTGTATAGACTAGAACTACCAGAACACTATCACATAATACAGGTAAGAGAAGGTGTGTTTGATTTGTTTTCATTTAATTGACTCACCATTAATTACGTCATTGGTATTGTCTGGGACAGACATTCCTTACCACACCACAGAAACATGCTTCTAATCCTAAGAACTAGTTTTAAATTTAGTTTAACTTAATTTAGCTTAATTCTAACAAAAAGTCATCTTGAATTTTATCAAAGAACTTTTAATCATATGGTAGTCTGCCTTTGAACTCTTGATAAGTTAAACTATGTTAATATTAAAATATTCTTGCATTTCTGGAATAAACTCTACTTAGTCACTTAGCATATTTCTCTTTGAGTTACTGGCATTTTTCTTTGGATTTCTTCCTACCTCTATAGTCACAAAGGAAATTGTACTGTGTTTTTTGGTTTGTGTGTTTATTGACAGCTTTTTCAGGTGTTGCTGTCACGATAGCAACAGATTCATGTAATGCCCTGGGAAATGTTATACTTCTTTTGAGTTTTTGAACAGTCTCGGGTGCTTGTACAAATCTCAGAGTCCACTGCTTCCTTTCGTCATCTTTCAGGTGGAATGGGAACACTGAAAGCCCCTTATGATGAGGATGTAGGGTGAGGCAGAATTGAACGTTTAGGACTAGAAATGAATAATACGTGTGTATTGCTTAGTTCCTTGATATGGACAGGTTTTTTGGTTTTTGTCCGGTAGATTTTGAGATATAGACCTCATATATATTGAATTTTGACATGAAAGAACAGGAGGCCCTGGTCCCCTTGCCTCATATGAGTTTTGGGTTTCAGAACCATACTTATGCTCTCTCTCATATCAGGGCTCAGTGATTTGTTTAAACACTCTAGAATGAATCTTGCATAATATTTCTATTACTCAAAGAGGCATGATACTTTACTATCCTAGGGAACTCTATGCAGCCATGTAAAGGGACATTATAGAAGATGATTGAATATAATGGCATATATTATATACATGGAAAAGGGGAATACATAAGGATATAAATAAAAATGTAAAAAATAAAAATAGTTGTTGGATTGTAGATAATTGATACTTTTCCCCTCTTTTCCAGATTCTTACATTTTTATATAAAGAACATTATTAGAGGGAATAACCATTCCCTCACTTTTCTAATAGGGGATGTCTATGATAGGAGTAACTTTCCAGCCTCTCTGCCTGATCCTTACTTACTCCTTCTCAGGGTAGATGGAGGAGTAAATTATCTGATTGGAGGATAGTAAGGGTATGAAATTCCTTGATCCATGCTTTTTGATTGATCCATGCTTTTGGACTGATCCATTAGAAAGCTTGAAGCACTTGGTGGGCATTCTCCCTGCCAACTTCTTATCACCAATAAAATCTGCTCCTAAGACCAAAAGCTCCCTCTGGTGCTCTGCCCAGATTCGGAAGGGGTGGTACAAGTGAGCCCACTTGCCTGCAGAACTAAGCTACATTCTTGCATTAACTTACCAGTAATACAGCTGAGATTTTGATCTCCATCTGTTTGACTCCTATGTTTTATTTTTCAGTTTTCCCCAACCCCCAATAAATAGGTGGCACTTTTTTAGTCAAAGAAGATGTTAACTTTAAAATTGCAGGCTGTTCTGTGTGCAAATAACATTATTAACAGGTATGACTTATTGAGCATTGACCTTGTTAATTGCTTTATGTGCATCATCTCAGTGAATTTTTACAATAATCTTATAAGGTTGGCTCTATTATTATTCTTGTTCTTGTAGAAAAACAAACAAAAAACCTCTAATGTTCAGAGAGTTTAAGCTGCTGTTCTTCATGGAATCTTTATTCCATAATCGGGGATCCAGGACTGACGCCTCAGAGGGAACCAAAAAAGGAGTTTTCTATCTAGATTTGCAAAGCTATTCACTGAACAGTTAGAATAGTGGAAACTGAAATAAGCAACTGTGTGAACTCCTTGTGCAAACTCCCTGCTCAGAGCTTTACATCTCTTGTTTGCTGATAAAGGCCTGTTACCCACATATTACACTCAAGCTGACTTGTATTTGCTTGTTTAACTGAAAGCTATCACCCAAACTCACCCCACAGCCTGCTGTTGGAAGAGAAGATAGCTCTGTGAAAATACTATCCCCAATCTACAGAGATGATTTGCAATGACCTACTAGGGGCATAGGGGACCTTGGGTGACAAAAATTCAGACATTCAAGCAAGTATGTGATCAGCATTTCTCTTGACTGTGTGAACTATCAGGGAAGAAAAAAAGTAAGCCCTCTGCTGAGAATCTGGCCTGGAGAAATGGAGACTGGAGAAAACAGGAGACTATAGGAGATATCTAAAGATTATTTTTATCTATCCAGCTGTTACTATTAAAAACCAAATTGATGAGTATCTCTTTAGCTGGGAGGCTGGGCAGGAGGTTTCCATGGTTACCAGTTACTAAGGTTGAAAATGGATGCTTGGAGCTGACTGAATGGGCCCATAAAACAATACTTTGAGAATTATTTTTACTTTAAAAGCACTAAGTTTACAGCCCCACAGAAACTACTTGCATGGTTTCCAAGGCAACCCCCAATGTCTTGCAAATTTATCAATATAAAACCTCAATACTATAAAAATTTCTCAATCATATGCCCCATCGCATCACAGCTCAGGGCTGGAGCATGCCTTGGTGCTGGTGTCTGATGTGGTCATTGAAGGTTCTGAACTCAGCCTCTACTCTCTGTCTACCCTCTGCTCTGGCCATCTTACCCAGTCTCAGGGTTTTGACAGTCACCTTTAAGCAGATGACTTCCAAATCTACTTCATCCCTGTTTCAAGAATTTCCAGTCCCACATTTCTCACTTTTGCTGAGTATCTCCATGTGGATAAACTGCACGTGCCTCAAACTCCTCATGTCTAAAACTGAACTCCTGATCTTTTCACAAACCTAATGCTTCTCCTATCATTAAATAGCCTACTCTCTTTTCAGACACTTCTCTTGAAACCTTGCATCATCTTTTTAACTCCTATTCCTTAACCCTCTAATGAGTTACCAAGTCCAGCCAACATCTTTGGACTCCAACACTCTTTTCTATTCCCATTTCCACTGCCTTAGTTCAGGTCCTCTTTCCCCTTTCTCCTGCATCAGCATTACAACGCAATGGTGTCCTTGCCACCATCCTCACTCTTCTCTATCCTACCAAAGTAATCTTCCCAATGTTCAGTTTCAACTATATCATTGTCATCCTCAAAACCTGTATAGACTCCTCACTGCTTACAGAATGGAGTCCAGATTCCTTAGCATGGCATTCATAGAGGTCTCAGCCTTATTTACTCTTTTTGTCCTATGTGCTAGCCAAGTGTTTCTCAATCTCTTTTTCATTTTTGGTCCCCCTAAGAAGCCTTCTAAGCATTTTTTTCTTTTTTCTTTTTTTTGATGAGGAAGATTAGCCCTGAGCTAACGTCCACTGCCAATCCTCCTCTTTTTCCTGAGGAAGACTGGCCCTGAGCTAACATCTGTGCCCATCTTCCTCCACTTTTTATATGTGGGACACCTGCCACAGCGTGGCTTGATAAGCAGTGTGTAGATCCACACCTGGGATCCAAGCCTGTGAACCCTGGGCTGCCAAACTGGAGCATGCGAACTTAACCACTCTGCCACCTGGCTGGCCCCTAAGGATTTTTTTCTTAATCGCCCCTCTCATGAAATTTAATGCCACTGATATGCTATATATCTATTCTTGTACTATAACAGAATATATCTGTTCTTTACATTAAAAAAGTGAGATTTTTTTTACCCTCCAAGAACCAATTTTTGCTTCATTAGGAGCAATATTGTCCCTATTTAGAATGCATACCATAGCCCAAACAGATCACTGACCAGTCCTTGAATATGCCCCTGTATTTTCTAGCTTCCAAGTTTTTGCTCACTTTGGCCATTAGTCAGAGGAGTTGAGGGATTATGAGAGTCCTGGAGCATACTTCGGCTATTTGGCGCACTGTTTCCCATGCCCAGAGTAGACTCACGCCTCTCCTCCCACCACTCTCCATTTCTTCCTGTTGAAATCTGACTCTTCAGTGTTGCAACCCCAATACCTTGACCTCCTTCTGATGCACTCAGCTGGAACTAACTTTTTCTTTCTGTGCTCTAACAGAACTTTATTTCTACTTCTATTATGTTCTTCTTTGCTATGTAGTCATTCTTCTATTTGCATTATCTCCCCCACTGTATCATAAACTTTCTAAAGATCAGGAAAATCTTCTTCACAGTGTACAATGCCTTCCTATAGTAGGCATCAGTATTTGTTAGTTGAAATCAATTCACTGATACACCCGGAACAGGATTAAAGCCTACCAGGGCCCACCTGAAAAAGTCCCATATGTATGCTGAATACAGGAACACACAAATGAATAGGAAAAATGGGCATCATATACAAGACACACTCCTAAACCACCATCACGAACACAGAGACTATGTATAAAAGAGTTCTGTGTACAACATTGGTGAACTGAATGGGTTCCTGCTTTATAGAAATAACAGACAGACACCCACGGAAAGTTATTTGAATGGCTACCTGCCTAGACATGTCTTAAATAAAGATGATCAAGGTGAGTAGAGGACCCAGAGGCCAAAACGTAAATAGCCATTTTTGACATCATGTTTTTGTTACAGATACAAAATCTTTATTGGCTTTGTCTGTCACGAAAAGAGATGATACAAGTGGAAGTATATTTTAAATGTTCACAACCATCACCATTACATAAGAAGTGACCAAATTAAGGCTATGGGGCAGGAAAGTTGATCTGACAAAGCTATTTTTGTGTGAGAAGTGAAGCCAAAAGAAACAAACAACATGTTTTCCGAAAAAAGCTTGATAATTCTAAAAATGTATCTATAGTGTATAAGAATATATTTAGAAATTTCCTTCATATCTTGGAATAATACTTTCTAGGAAAAGCTATTTCTGTGGTTTCATAGGATTACATTTTGCTTTAGTCATAGGATTAGATGTTTGAAAGTGGCACTTGTATTACTTCCCTGCAACAGTTTATTAAGAAGATTATAAAATCTGATACAAAATTACAGACAGGTGCTTTGTACCATCCTTTGCTTCAGGGCTGTCTTCTCCCAAAACACCATAAACAGTTTTGCTTTTTTTTTTTTAAGTCTGAGAATGAATTTTGTGGGACCATGAGTTGGGGGCGTCTGAGGGATGGGAAGTTGGGCAAAGAATTCACTTCCAAGGATACAAGAAATTCAGCCCTTGGGCTTGGTCCGCCCACAGACGGCTGTGTAATGAGTTCAGCCCTTCCGGGTCTTTCAAATAGGGTGACCCATCAGCCAGTTCTGAAGCTCCTACCTGCAATTCTATTTCCCGTGGCCTCTTTCTTGAAAAGCAGGATTACCGTAGTCGTGAATCTCTTTCCTTTGCGCTCCTACTAGTCAAGCTCAAGTTCTGAGAGCAAACAGCAACAGCCAAAACAAACACTTTGGAGCCAACACTTAAACCTCAGCCTCACTTAGGTGCAGAATTATGTAGGATTGTTAGCTTAAGGCTGATAGGGAGCAGGGACGGGGGAAGGGGAGGGGACGAGAAAGGGCCCGCCCCTTTGCAATGGGATTGGTTCCCTCTTTCCCTTTAGCTGTTTATTTTGCATCTCGGTTGGATAGGTTGGGAGAAATATGTCATTAAGGTGTTGTCAAAATGAGCTGTGTAGGAGTGGGCTGTTTCCTAAGTTCGCGGTTTTAGATTTTCAAAGGGACGGACTTCTTATTGGCTATGGGATCAAGTTCCTGAAACTGGTCTTCTATAGTTTGAAAAATGTCACCGTAACAGGAGGCGCCAAGGAACTTAAGTGTAACTTACACACAGTAGAGAAAATGACTAAAGTTCCTCAGGGGTTTGATTTCAGTTTCTTAAATGACGAAGAAGCCAGGAAGATCCTTCAGGTGCTGGAAAGAAATGAAGAACTACAAAGGGCAGAGAAGGACAGGATCAGGTACAGAGCAAATTTTTCTTTTTTTCCCAGGGCGTCCGCGGCTTCCCCAGAGTCGGGGGGGAGGGGGGGCGCCAAGCCTTCGCGGGCACCTGTCGGCGGCCCCGGGACGCGCGGCATCCGCCCGGAGCGCAAGGCCAGGCAAGGGGAAATCTGCGCTGAGTTTCTCTCGTAAGGACTTTGGGGTGCCTGGTTGCTGCTCTTCTTACACCCGGCATCCCAGACGGGCTCGCCTGCGGGTTTCTGGTCCCGCAGGGTGGGGCGCGCCCCTACCCGCGCGGTGCTGGCGCGTTCTTTGGTGCGTTTCTCTCTGAGTGGGGCGCGCGCGGCTGCCCCGTCCCGAGCCGGGACACGTGGGCGGCGATCGGCTGCAGGGGGTCCAGGCTGGATTGGGGGCCGCGCAGGCACGCCACGCAGTGCTCAGGTGTCTCCGCCGCGGTGGTGGGTCGTGGGGTAGGGGGGCCAGTGAAATGGGGCGAGGGCGCTGCGTGGAGCGGAGTCCTGGCCCGCGCGCATCCAGGTGCTTACACAGGTCTCCCAGGTGGTCCACCCTCGCCCAACACACTCTCCTTCTGCCCCAGAGACCCCCTCTCCACCCCACGCCGACGGTCAGCGAGGCTCGGGAGAGCTGGCACCTCTCTGGGGGCGAAGTGGTCCGCACCCAAATGACTGGAGCTCGAGGAACTTGACAAATTGTATGGAGTGACCTGACCTGAGACTGGGCCACGCGGAGTGGCTAGAATGGGTGGGTCTCCTTGTGTGTGGTGCCGTGGGGTAGAAGTTGCTGCGGAATTTCACCCTTGACCTTACTATGCAATGTTGTAGGTGAGGGGTTGGTTACCAGGGAATGAAATTGAGGGATAATTGCCTGGGATGTAAAGTAACCAGTTTTTCTGCTGGGGACGTATGGGATACGTCTTGGAATGAATTAAAGGGACTTTCTTACCAGAGCTGGAATAGACCCATCCAAGGCCTTCTCCAGTTGACTGTGGATGAGAATTTAGGCCATCACTCTCAGACCAAAAAGTGTGGCATCGACTGGAATTTAGACACACGTTTTGTTTGTCAGCAAGTTCTTGGTGATGTGAGTTCTAGGTTTCTATCTCCTTCCAGATGTCCCACTGCCCACACCCACCTCCAGAAAAAACCTCCAAAGATACACTTCATATAGGGAAACCCTAGTTGGTCTTTGTAGAAGCAATTAGAATATACTGGGCCTGAAGCCCTGTCTTCACTTTTCTCCACTAGATATAGCTTTTGTGGGGAAAAATGAATATTTGAAGTTAGAGGATGTGTATTTCACATCATCATACTCTGCCTTTAGAAGAATAGGCTCCGTCATTTCCTCAGTGTGAGAGTATGCCCTCTGAGCACAGTGTGTCCGCACCCACCCACACATATGCACCTGCACTGTACATAAGCACAAACAACCTTAGGAAGGAGGACTTTAGAATTGCATGCAATTTGACTTCAACACATATTCCAAAAGGACTAAGAAACTGTGCTTGCTTTCGGTGTGTGTTCTTGGAAGTGTTTCATCTCTGGAGAGGATGCGGCTTCGAGAAGTGATTCTGTATATTTTGGGGAAATTGAGGGGAGAATTAGGAAATAACAAGAGGGAGGGAAACTTCCATTTAGGATGTTATCAATGTGGCTTCTCATGAACTAAGAGTCTTAGAAATAGTAATGTTATTTATTTTAATTTTCATTCAAGGAAATTTTGACTTTTTATGTTTGCCCTGATTCTTGCCTTCTTGTGTTTCCTCTATGGCAGCTCCTGGTGTCCCCATCAGGTGACTTTAGAGGGAACTGGAACTACATATAGGTGGCAAAGGCCGTTGGGTTAGGCCTTTGAAGGAAGGCTAACACACATTTTCTGATTTCACAGTGCTCATACCTAACTAGAGCATCAACAGAAAAAGCCATAGTGCTAAAACAAAATCAATACTATTAACCATTAAACTAACTGTTAAAGATAATTACCCCAACAGCTTAAAAAATGCCACCATTAAAATATAAAAATAATTTAAGGAAAGTAGACACTTGGGCCAAATGCTGAAGGCAATTACTTCCTGTACTTTCTTTTCCCCTGGTTAATTCTTGGATCCCACTATCAAATACCCACTACTGGATAGCAGTCTCCAAGAGATTGTTCTGCTCACCAGCTCACGTGCACCAGTTTTAGTGGCAGAATACTGGTGTGCAGAAAAGGCTTGAGGTAACATGTCAACTTGGCTGCCTCTTCTCATTTTCTTGATATGTATGATCATCATATTTTCCAAATGAAAAGTCAGGACACGTGACATGATTCAAGAGGATATGTGGGAGACAGTACAAAGGCCTGTCTGAAAGACTCTCAAAGGCCTTCTTACTATATTGAGAAACAGTCTCAAGATCTCTTGGCTAGAACAATAAGGGACCAAATGGGGAAGTTTGGAAAGTTTACTGGTTAGGGGATAACTGATGAGTTCAGTTACATCTATGATAGGCTTGAAGTGTCTACAAGGCAACTAAGAAGAAATATCATATAGTTAGAGATATAGAACTACAATGTCATGCGGAACCAGAGATGTATGCACATGGATGTTAAAGGCGTAAGAGTAGTTGAGCTCACCATGAAGGAGACAACAGCCCCACACATAGAAATGCTCCTGAACACACAGAACTTTCCTCTGATCTTCCCTCATTGTTAATCTCAAGATATCATATTGCATCTTTAAAAATAACAGAAAAAAAAATAGAAATAATAAAAATAACAGAAAAACCTGTTGGTGAGGGTTGGAGTGAAATGGATAGATTCAGCCTATTGTTAGTGGCATTGTAAGTTACAAACAATCCTTTTGGTGAACAATATGACATTACCTATAAAGATATGCCTTATCCTTGACCCAGTTGTCCAATTCTTGGCCATTTCTCATTGGTAGGAGATAGAGGTAGAGAAGATGGCCACACCAACATTTATTAAGTGCTTCCTTTTTGTATAATAATAGTAATTATTGTGATAATAATAACAGCTAACATGTATTAGTCCCTTACTGTCTACTAGGTACTTTACTAAACATGTTATATATATTTAATTAATCCCCCCACTCATTAAGTACACACTTTAATTTCCATTTCATAGAGAAGCAAACAACTTACAAAGGTTAAGTATCTTGTCCAAGCTAAGCAGCAGAGCTAGAATTCAAACCTGATCTATCTCAAAACTATTTTACCCATCAGCATTGAATAATCCTCACAACCATCCCTTGGGGTGAGTATTATTAATGACTTTGTACAGAAGGCAACCTGAAATTTAGCAAGGTTAAGGAACTTGCCCAAGGTCACACAGCTCATAAGTAGCAGAGCTAGAATGTGAACCCAAATCTCTCTGGCTCTAAAACCTGTATTCTTTCCACGGTACTATATTTTTCCCTGAGGAAATAATTTAGTAGAGGAAAAACAGGACATATATTCTCAGATATTTATTGCATTATTATGTATAATAGCAAAATACTGGGAAATTTCAAATCTAAATATCCAATAAGAGCACAGTCATTTCAAAGGACAATTATGAAGAGATAATTATGTCCCACTTAGTGTGATATCTTAGTTCTGTATTTCTGACTACCTTGGTTGTTGTATAGCCACCTCAAGCTTCTCATAGATGCAGCTGTGGAAAAATGCATATGAGGCATTGTTCTGTGAAAAAGCAGAACACAAAATAGTGCCTGTGTGATTATTGCAGTTTCTTCATGGTGTGGGTGCACACGCACAGCAACTAGAAGAAAACAGGCAAAAATCTATGCTTTTCTTGATGAATCTCGAGGGCCTGATACAGCTCCCAGCACTTTGTGAACATTCAGTAAATGTTTGGTGAAAGGCATGGGCCTGCCCTGACAAGTGGGAAGGCCCCTCTCCTGCCCTCAAGTCCAGCACTGCCAAGATGGATAGTCAGATCTGAGGGAAAGGATGCATGCTGGGCTGGGCGGGAATCCTGGGCATGTGCCATCTTCTGAGGCTCTAGGAAGGCAGATGAGGGGAAGAGTATAGGATTTCATGGCTTAAAGCAGAGGGACACCTCAGTCAGGCAAGGTACCTGCGTGTAATAGGCCCCTAGTGAATCCTTGATGAAGGAGTGAATGGCCTGCACTGGCTGGAGTCAGAGGCTCCTGCAGTCCCTCGCTTCTCTTCCACTTCTCACTCAGTTTATTTCACCTTCTTCTCATTCCCCAAATACCCTCTGCCCCAGCCAGACAGGATTTCTCCCTGGTCTGAACCCTGTACCGCACTATAATCTCTGTGTTGCATTTATCCTGTTCTGTCCTGGGAGTCTGGGGTCCGTGCTACAGAAATACTCTGAAAGTCAGTTAAAGAGGTGGAAATTACTGTTAAATTCCAATCTGACAGTTCTACTTCTTGTTGGATTGTGGAAAAGATTTTTCCTGAAAGTCTTCACTTGGGCATGACTTCTCAGGCCTCGCACAGTCTATGGTTCTAGCTACTGTGAAGAAAAATGGCTGAGGATTTGAATCACAATTTATTGGCAGGTGAAAATTTTCCCCATACCTCTCTCACACCTTGGAGGGAATATGGGTGTGTGTGTACAAATACACATGATATGTATATTTACATATATAATATATAAAATCTGAAAAGCGTCTTACTTTTTACAAGTCTTTGAAAAAAAACTGCCTACCTATCATCCTGCACCCCACCCTTCCATCCCCCTACCCCATCTCATAAATGTAAAATAGAAAGTACTGAGAGATACTATCAACTAGTCAGCTCACAGAAGAGATATCAATAAATCAAAAATGTTTATTTTTCCTGTTGCAGAAAACTTATAGAGTATAAGATGTTACAGTGCCTGGTGTAATCAAGTTGAAAAATGGCATGTCTAGATTTAGACTATCTTTGCTCAATGGCAAGATTGCAGCCCTGGAGGGTTTTCCAGAATTTAGTTGTTTCTGACTGATTTACACTGGTGTACTTGAGCTGGGCTCAGTCCTGAGAGGGACTGTATATATCAAAGTGGTGTGGTGGTTGGTAGCTGGTGGAAGCTGCAGCATCCTGCAGACATTAAAAGCCGGATACATAAGTCTGTGAAACTTGCCGGTGAAACTTGCCTCTGACTTTCAAGAAACATCAGATGCTTATTTTATTTTATTTTATTTTTTGGTGAGGAAGACTGGCCCTGAGCTAACATCTGTTGCCAATCTTCCTCTTTTTGTTCAAAGAAGATTGTCGCTGAGCTAACATCCGTGGCAATCTTCCTCTGTTTTGTATGTGGGATGCTGCCACAGCATGACCTAATGAGTGTGCGTAGGTCCGCACCCAGGATCCGAACCTGTGAACCCTGGGCCACCAAAGTGAAGCATGCAAACTTAACCATTATACCACCGGGCCAGCCCCTCAGGTGACTATTTATTGGGCATCTACTTTGTGCTAGACACTGTCTTGGCACTGAGGATACAGCACAGAATAAACACAGATTCTGCCCCAAATGGCTTTGGTCTATGAAAGTTTTTGGGTGGTGGTAAATCCTGTAAGATGATTTGTTCATATAAATGTAGCTTGCCCTCAGTAGCAGTATGTGGCCTGGGAAGGGACCATGAGAACTGCCTGGAAGTCACAGGAGTGCCCTATAGGCTTGAGTGCTGTGATGATGTAACCAGGTATGGGATTCACATCCTGGATCGCTGAGGTGTCTGCACTTTCCAGTAACATCCAGTTTAGTTAATTCCTTTAAACTGAGGGGAGATCTTTCTTTCAGACAGATTCTCCTGCCTAGTTAGTCCTGTGGATTGGTCTCCATGGGCAATACATGTGGAACGTCTAGAATATTATAGTTCCATACCCCAAGGTTGGGGAGCAGTGTCCTTTGAGGCTTTGTGATGTTATAACTCCTTCAGCTTTTAAAGTCTTTCATGTCTGTTTGTTTTTATCCTCATCCTAATCTGATAAAGCAACTATTTTTAATCTTTTTCAAAAGCTAATAACAATAACAACAATAATAATAGCCAATATTTGTTAAGCACGTGCTCTGTGCTTAACTCTTCATGTGATTATCTCATTTAATTCTGACAACAACCTGATGAGTAAGGGATATTTTTTACCTCCATTCTACGAGGAAGCTTAGCGAGGATAAGTAGCTTGAGTGAGATAATCCTGCCAGGAAGTATTGGATTTGTGACCTCCATCTGCACTCACTCACCGTGCAGCACTGCCTGCTCCAGTGAAGTACAGAGGAGCTGAAGCGATTACCCTCGCATCGGCCATCTAGCTTCTAACAGAACCAGCAGTGAGCTCTCTCCACTTTAAAACTCTTGCTATTTCCACTGACCATGAAAATAGAGAACATATAATTCTGGGTAGCCACTTGCTCAAGTAAAAGTTGGAGATGTTACTACTAAGGAAAAGGGCATTATGGATATTGGGGGACAAGTAGTAGTATTTGCCGTATATAGGAAAAATTTCAGGTATTCATTTATGTTTTAAAAAGTGTATATGCATTTTGTAAGGATTTACTCCAAACTGTGAAGATGGTTATCTCTTGGGCAGGACATTTAAAGGGACTCTAACCCTTTTACTTTATTTTATTTTTTACCATTATCAGAGACTATTAAAAAAAAGACTGTTTCTTTTGCTAATAAAGAAGTGCAAAGTATTTGTCTTATTAAACTTAATAAATGTTTTAAAAAATAATTTGCTTTAAAAAATATCTAAACATTTTCCTGCCCTTTTCTTTACAATGTTTTATACATTTTGTAATGTTAATGTATTCATGGGTAGGTTGGTTTCTGTCCATCACTCTTGAGTTCCTTGTGGTCAAGGATTGTCTCAGGAATGGAGAGCCCCGTACACCTAGTAGGTACTCAATTTCTAATTAAATGGGCTTTAACTTACTTCTGAGAAGGAACACAAAACAAGGGAAAGAAAGGTCTGGGGAAACCACATGAAAGACAAGAAGGTCAGGTTAAGGTTAGTCGGAAAATATTTTTCTTCCTGTTAGCACACTTGGGTCTTCAAACTGAGAACCAGCTGGTTAAGAGCCTTGCTCACGCAATTCAGGTCTTTTTTCTGCAGTTAGTTACTGCACAGGCTGTGATATTTGAGAGCTATAAGCTCACCTCACTCTCCTCAGGAATGTTTCCTTATTGGCATTGCCAATGGCCCTATTTAAAAGCTGTACTTAAAATATCAACTTGGCATACCACAGGAGCTGACTTCTTCATTCCACAGTGTGTTAGACTTTCTAATGATTTAAGAGGAAATTGGGGGCTGCAATGACCAAAGTCCCCACTTCCCAAAGGAAGGTTGCAATGTTTCATATTTATCTCAAGTTTGCCTTGTTTTCAACTTTAAAACAAGGTATTTAACAGCAGCTCAAGGAGGAAGGGGGCTGGCAGGGGAGAGTAACTTGGCAACCACTGCTCTGTTCTCCAGATCTCTTGATCTGTTCTCCAGGTTTCAAGAAGGGCCATGCTCCCTCTGAGGACTCGGGAAGGATCTGTTCCGAGCCTCTCTCCTAGCTTCTGGTAGATCCTTGGCTTGTGGCAGCATGACTCCCATCTTCCCATGGCATCCTCCCTGTGTGCGTGTCTGTCTTTGTGTCCAGATTTCCCCCTTTTTGTGAGGACACCAGTCATATTGCCTAAAAGCCCACCCTAATAACCTTATTTTAACGTGATTACCTCTATAAAGAGCCTATCTCCGATTACTTCTATGAAGACCTTATCTCCAAATAAGGTCATATTTTCAGGTACTGGGAGTTAGGACTCCAATGTATCTTTTTCTGAGGATGCAGTTTAACCCATAACAGTAAGGCTGGTTCAATGTTTTAAATAAATTACTATAAACCACTATATCAACAGTCTAAAGAAGAGAAACCTACAGTCATATCAATTGATGCATAAAAACCACTTGACAAAATTGAAAATGCATTTGCGATAAAAACTCTCAATAAGGAAGAAATAGAACCTGATAAAAGGCATCTACAAAAAAACTTATAGCTGACATCATAGCTAATATGGGGAACAAAGCAAGGATGCGCAATCTCACCACTCCTATTCAACATCGTACTTGAGGCCTTAGCAAGCATTAAGCAAGGTAAAGAAATAAAAGGCATACATATCAGAAAGGAGGAGATAGAACTGTTCCTATTTGCAGATGACGTGATTGTCTACAAAGAAACCCCCCCAAAAAATTACCAAAAAAAGAAATCCTAGAACTAATAAGCAAATTTAGTGAAGTGGTAGGACACAAGATTAATACACAAAAATCTACTGTGTTTCCATCTACTAGCAAAGAACAATTGGAAATCTAAATTTAAAACTTTTGTGGAAAAGCAAAGGAACTGAATAGACGAAATGATTTTGAAAAAGAATAATAAAATTAGAAGAATCATACTACTTGATTTTAAGACTTAGTATAAAGCCATAGTAATCAAGATAGCATAGTATTTGTGAAGGAAAAGACATGTAGATTAATGAAACAGAATAGAGTCCAGAAATAGACCCCCAAAATATAGCAAATTGATTTTTTTATGAACGTGCAAAGGCACTTCAATAAAGGGTAGTCTGTTCAACAAGTGGTGTTGGGGTGATTGTGCACAAGGCTAGGAACATTTTCGTCACCCCAAAATAAAGTCTGTTAAATAGTTGTTCTTCATACCTGCCTCCCTCCAGTTGCTAGTAACCACCAATCTGCCTTCCATCTCTATGGATTTATCTATTCTGGATATCTCGTATAAATGGAATCATACAAAATGTAACCTTTGTGTCTGCTTTACTTAGCATAATGTTTTTGAGGTCTCTCTACCTTGTAGCATGTATTTGTACTTTGTTCTTTTTTATGACTGAATAATATTCCATTGTATGTATGTACCACAATTTTTTATCCATTCTTATGTTGATGAACATTTGGGTTGTTTCCACCTGTGGCTGCTGTGAATAGTGCTGCTATGAACATTCATCTACAAGGGTTTGTTTGAGTCCCTGTTCTCACTTCTTTTGGGTATGTACCCAGGAGTGGAATTACTGTGACATTTGGTAATTCTGTATTTAACTTTTTAGGAGCTATCAAACTACTTTCACCCATATTCACTTTATACAGCTGTTATGATCATACTGTGTGTATTTTTGTTTATTTACCTACCATCTAACATAAAAATAACCCCTTCATGGGGCTGGCCTGGTGGTGCAGCAGTTAAGTGCGCACATTCTGCTTCGGCAGCCCGGGGTTCGCCAGTTGGGATCCCGGGTGTGGACATGGCACTGCTTGGCACACCATGCTGTGGTAGGCATTCCACGTATAAAGTAGAGGAAGATGGACGCGGATGTTAGCTCAGGGCCAGGCTTCCTCAGCAAAAAGAGGAGGAGTGGCAGCAGATGTTAGTTCAGGGCTAATCTTCCTCAGAAAAAAAAAATCCCCTTCAAATTAAAGACTCATTGTCAACAATATTTTTTTGGCTGCATACTATTCTACTGTATATATTTTATAATTTAATTAACCGTTCCAATATTTCAGCCACTTTGATTTTTTGTTATTCCTTTGTTTCATGTTACTGTGTTAAGTAACACTGTGACAGACCTTTGTGCTTACGTCCTTAATTCAATTTTAATTGTCTCCTTAGGATAAATTCCACATGTAGAATCATTAGTTTATAATATAAATATTTTCTAAATTCTGGTTGCATGTTACCAGATTGCTTTTAAAAAATGTTCTACCCAATTACCTTGACTGGCAGTGTGGAAAGCCTCCTATTTTACCATACCCTTCCCTGCACTGGATAGTGTTATTATTTTTAAAAATATTTGCTTATTTTGTAGGCAAACAAAAAAAACCTCTTATACTTGATTTAATTTCTAACACTGGGGTTATAAGGAATTTGAACTTTTTTCATATGTTTGCTATTCATTTACATTTTGTGATTTATGAATCATCTGTTTGTATCTTTGCCCAGTTGTATTTCAGGATTTGTATTCGGAATGCTTCTTTCACAAGTAACAGATCTAACCACGGCTTTAATTAATTGGGGATAAATTTTTCCGACATAACAAGACGGCTGGAAGTAGGCGACTGCCAGCCGGTTCAGGGGTTTAGGACATCAGGATGGCGTCTTTGCAATGGAGGTGGCTGCACCTGCTCTGAGCATCACATCCGTGTTCAAAGCAGGAAGAGACAGGATAAGGTGGAACCAACTACATCTGTCCCTCTTATCATGGAAGTAAAAGATTTCTCAGACACCATCCCAGCAGATTTCCCCTTGTGTCTCATTGACCAGAACCACATCATAAGGCCACTCTTCGCTGCGAGGGAATTGAGAAATCAAGGGACGGGATTCAAATGTTAGGCTTAGACCAGTCACGATCCATCTCCCGGCACTGAACTCTTCGCTGCCCACAATAAAACCAGAAAGGAGGAGAACTGGGGGGAGTGGATTCTAGAAGGTGGCCAACACTGTCTGACACAGAGTCTCAGTGTGGTTTTCTTCTTACGGATTTATATGTTTATACATTAAGGAAATTGACTTTTGTCCTATTTGTTACAAATATATTTCCCAGTTTTCAGTTTGCATTTATATTTGTCTGAAAATATGGGTTTTTTCATTTTTATATAGTAAAATATACCAACTTTTAAAAAGTTTTCTTTTTGTTTTTAAGATTAGAAAGTTCTCCCATCTAGAGATTAGGTCAACATTCACCTCTAATTTTTAAAATCTTTTTTAAAAATTTAACTTTTTAATAAATCTGACATATATTTTACCTATAAGGTAGGACAATTATATAAATTGATTTTTTCCCAAATAGCTAGCATCTTGTCCTGGTACCATTCATTTCCATCCGCTTCTCAGGCCCATGATTATTCCTTTTAGAGAAAGGACCGCGGAACAACCGAACAGCAACAGCAACACCAAAGAGCTGATGAAGCAAATGCTCCAGCATCAGCTTTCATGAAATCTAAGAAGGAAATTGAAGGGAAAATGCTTTTGTACAGAGAAGTCTGATTGTTCGTTATACATATATCAGTGTACATCGTTAATGTGTCGTGTTTCAGCTTCCTTCCTCTTCCCATTTTCTATGCCACTTAGCAAACCCAACTGAGGGCAGACCATTCATCTTGAGGTCTCCATCAAGTGACCTGGTTGTCATTCAGATTCGGTTCTTACTAGTCAAACCAACACCCTGTTAGAGTGGTATAAGTTTTTAACCTATAATAAATTAATTTGCTTCAAAAGTTACTTAATCACAAGGATAAGCGATTAACAGGATTACTAGAAGAAAACAAGCAAACAAAATTAAACCCTCGCGTGTTGTGAATTTAATGTTGACTGCTCACAGGGCAACTGGTGAAGCTCTTTCAGAGCATTGCCTGCCTGTCAGTCAGGGTCCCGCCAGGGAAACAGAAACTACTGGGTATTTGAAACAGAATGTAGTGCAGTGAATTGGTTACATGGTGAAAAAAAGAGGCAGAGAAACCTAGGAGGGGACAGTGAGCAAACCAGAGACTGGCAGCAGCAGGCGGCCTGGTCGCAGTGATGTGCTGGTAACTGGTTCCCCTGGAGAAAAAGCCTTGATTTGCAGCTCTGGCCAATTTCAAGCCAGCAATAGTTTAACAACCAGCTTGCAAAATTCCTGAATAATTAACAATCTGCCCTTGTGAGCCGGTACAAGGCAGCTGGTTGGGAAGAAAAAGCAAACAGGTGTTGTTATCCAAGCCCACAGGCTAGGATCCCCAAGAGAAACTGGGACCATGCAGGCCTGTCGGGGGATTTGGAGACGTGGGCCAGTCACTGCCAGAAGTTTTGCCTGAGGCAGAGGGAGGAGGAAAAACACCCGGACTTTTCTCTTCTTGTCAACCTCCAATCTCCTGTCAGTGCCTGGCTGAAGCCAGCAGGAAGCAGCTGACTGATAGAGAGGGCCTGGGAAATGCAGCTTGCAGGGGTCGTTGCCCAGCAGCACGGAACAGAGCAGGGGACGGAACAATTTCTTGTCCTCTTCTTTTCTCTTCAATCCCTGTTGTCCTTTTCTGTCGTCCTTTAGATTCTGCCTTTTCTCACGACCCCATCTTATATTGCTAAGGCTTTGCTTCCCTGCCAGAACGTTCTCGTGAGTTTTCTTGTTGTCCTATACAGTTGTTCTGCCCACTCTGCTGTTTTCCAGTTTCTCTCTCTTGCTTCTGCACCTTTGGGAGTAGCCCTGTTCTGTTCTTGCTTCTCTGTGCTGCTGCTTCTGCCCTTCTGGATATTCATATTGTTCCTGTGCGGTGGTCAGTCTCCATCGCGCTCAGGTGAATCGAGGTCTTTGGATGGAGAGGAAGAGAGTCTCATTCAGGGCACTTTAGGTAGAGAGGGCTTTGCAGAAAGGTTACACGTGGACGGAAACTGGAATTTGAAGGTCTTGGGGAACCAAGACAACTCTAGGGACCAGTGTCTCTGCTCGCATGTCATAGCTCAAACTGTCTTTCTTCCAGGATGCCTTTGATTCCCTCACATTGTGCTGCTGTATCCTTCAGCTAGCTGATTCTTTCCACATTCTCTGGTCCAGAGTCTGATACTCATGGCCATCATGCCGGGTCACCTCATGCCTATGGATGGGCTGCCCTATGGTCAGGCGTCCAAGCTGTAGCTCCTCCTGGGGAAAGCTGAGTGCTGGACTTCCTAAGCAGGAGCCTTGGACCATCCAGTTCAGCTAAAAGTGATGTAATGTTGGTGTGGCGGGCACTGAGATTCACCTGTCCAGGATTGGGCTGCACTTGCTTTTCCCCTCTATGTGCCCACCTGTGCACTAAGATACATTTGATGTGTCTTCCTGGTTTCTGTGATGACAGGTCTTGGCCCGCAGTCTCCACTAAGACAGAAATTCTTAACTCTGGCTAAAATGACAACTTCCTGGGGAACTCTTAAAACTACTGATGCCAGGCCCCACCCTGACATTCCGGCTTAATGGATGTGTGATCTGGAGTTGGGCATGGGTATTTTTTCTTTCTTTTTTTTTTTTTTTAAGATTTTATTTTTTCCTTTTTCTCCCCAAAGCCCCCCGGTACATAGTTGTGTATTCTTCGTTGTGGGTTCTTCTAGTTGTGGCATGTGGGACGCTGCCTCAGCGTGGTCTGATGAGCAGTGCCATGTCCGCGCCCAGGATTCGAACTAACGAAACACTGGGCCGCCTGCAGCGGAGCGCGCGAACTTAACCACTCGGCCACGGGGCCAGGCCCGGGCATGGGTATTTTTTCAAAGCTCCCCAAATAACTCTAATTGCAGTAGGCGTCCCATCCTGGCTGCCTGGGCAGTGGGCACTGACTTCACCTGTCATCTCTTTCCTACACTCCACTCCTTTGTACCAGTTGAGGGACTGTTGAGTTCTCAGAAACTATGTAGTTTGAGAGGGGAAATCTTGGAGTCTTAAGCAAAGGACACTTGAGAGGGCCATGCCTGACACAAATGTAATAAGCTTTGTTTCTAGTACTTTCCCACTTTAAAACTGCTTGGCAGGATCAAAAGGATCTTCTGCCCCTGGAGCTGTTTAGTTTGGCAACTGGAAGAATTGCTTTTTTACTTTTTGTTGTTGTTGTTTTGTTTTACTGGCCACTAAGTGTGAGTTACCCATAAACACAAATGCTGTAACATCCAAGAGCTGATTAGATCCTGGCCTTGAACTCACTTCCTGGAACCCAACTTTAGTCATAGGTTCTTCACATTGGCTGTTGAGTGGTTATATTCGACATAGAAAACAGGAAATGGTTAAAGAAGGGCAACATGGAAGCCCGAAGAGTTTCTGAAAGGGTAAAGCAGCCTTGTTTCAGTACAGATTGGCCAAAAGAAAGTGGAAGGAGTTAGATTGTCTGCTGTTTCTGAGATTATTCCAGAATACTTGACCAGTGGCTTCTTGAATATATGCAGTACTATAAAGCCTACCATGTTCACTTGATCCCCTCAAATATCCTTTAAGGTAGAAAGGGCAGATATTATTATCTTTATTTTTCTCTTTTTTCAAAGATCCTCAAGACCATTGTAATGCCCAGGGTGGACGTCGGACTAGGACATAGGACTGTCCCCTAAGGCACTTGACCAGTGTGTGATACGGGTGACCAGTGTGATACAGGTGAAGTGATCCAGACACAGGATGATGGAAATGTGTGGAAATGTAGGGGTTCCAAGGGAACTTAATGCCTTAGCTTTAAGTGAGTTGAATAGCAATTAAGAGAACAGGTGAACAGTGCTCATGGCAATGGCAGTGTAGGGGTCAGATTGCGGTCCCCCACGATCATCAGTCCCACCCTTCAGCCACACCAAACAAGCTCACCATCTAAGTGAGACCCAAGTGCTGTCCGTGGAAGGCAGCTTCACGACAAACCCCCCTCTCCCTGCCACCGACGGTCCAGCTTGCTGCTCCTCAGCCCCTCAGCCAACATGCTGGTGGTGCTGCTGTGACACAGGCGGGAGTGACAGAATCCAGCTCTGAAGCCAGATCCTCAGAGGCTCCCAGATGGAAAATCTTGTGCGTCTTAATTAAATCCCATAAACAGCCCGTATTTTGATTTAAATTGGGTCAGAGTCCAGATGGCACCACAGGTTTTTCTTTTCATTTTTAGGCTTTTAAACCACGGAACTTTTTATAGCCTCTTGAAAATTGCCATCATGAATTTTCTCTGTCGTTCTCTTCCTTTCTTCCAGATGCCATAAAGGTATATAAAAACGACTTTTTGGACTCTGCATATTTGAGGGTAGGTCTAAGTTGCTGGCTGAATTACTGCATTTGCACTTGAGCTTGCCCTTCACGGCTCTCCTTCAGGATCAGCAATGGTGAAGCAAGCACCCTGCTTGCTGAAAGTTGTCCCCTGAGTAGTGGGTATGGGTGCTCCACACCTCAGAGTAGAAGAAGCACCGGGGCTGGTGGGGGGATTTCTGACAATGGCCTTCCCCACAGAGGAGTATGTCAGGGATTGTCTGGCCACCCCTACGCTCTCTCTGGTCTGCTTCCTGGTGCCTCGTCTTCCTTAAAGATATCTGTTTCTCCCTATTCTCAGTAAGCCCTCCCCTCAACCAAAACACATTCTTATTTGTAGGTTATGCAATAGCACCAGCTCCACAAAAGGCAACTGGAAAGGCCAATAAATTAGGTCATGTCTGTCCACAGCTGTTTAATTGCTTTGCCGCTGCCATCCAGGCAAAACTCTTTAAAAGGTTTATGAGTAACATATTCCCTGCAGCGTAGCTGTCTCCACCTTCAAAGCCACACCGGACCCCACCCTCGCCCAGCCTGCTTTAGCACTTGTACACCCAGTTCCACTGAGCACTGGCTCAGCTTCTCCCCCAGCTTTTTTCGCTTCCCCCTGTGTCAACTCTTTAACACCTTGTTCTGGGCCTCCCAGATCCTTAAGGAGAGTTCACGGGAACAAAACGATACATGAATGTAAATTCTTTATTATAAATAATTTGCATGTGTCTAAAAACCAATTAACAAGTGTTGTAAATGCCACAGTTTCCAAACAGTGCTCAAAACAAGAGTTATAGTTTTATCCTTAAAGTGATAAAAATGCTTTTCTGTACTCAGCTCACCTGAGCTTCATCTCTGAGGTGCCATAGGCACTCACAGGTGTTAGACTCACGGTCATCCCTAAAAAATGGGCGATTCTACACCTCCAGGGACCTGGGTCTCTTGGGGAGGTGAGCCAGGTCCCCGCTACTCCTTTGGCTTGGATCTGCCTGCCTTCCTGGGAGGCAGACAGTCATCAGGAATTTTTATTGTAGGTCAGTCAACTGTCAAAATGAAGTGTTGGGAGTAGCATTGCAATTTCAGCTCTTTCTCTGGGAGCTTCCAGATATGACGAGCTCCTCCATCTGCAGCAAAAAGGCAATTGTCCTTGGAACCTGTGGCTGCCTCAGGACCCTCCTCACCATACCTCACAGCTGGAGGTCAGAGGTCTGGGTACCTCTGTGTTCCTCTCTAGAGGGAGAGCCCCATAGGATAGATTATTATTTTTTTTTCCGTATCATGATTCAACAACACTTTTGTTGAGCAGCAAACACTCATTTCTTTTACAGATATATTTGAGATCCTGCTATGAACCTAGTACCAGAGACACAAAATGCTCTCTCCGATCTCTCAATGTCATGAGGGAGACAGATCTGAAAACAGTATATTCATGATGACGCAGCAGATGATAAGATAGTTATGCACAGGGGCACAGAGGTCATTTAACCCTATGTCAGGTCTCAGGAAAGACTTGCTGGAGGAGATGGTGCCTGAACTGAGTCTTGAAGGAGGTGAGGGGTGAATAAAGGTGGGAAGGGCATTCCAAATCGAGTGAACAGCAATAGGTAAGGCTCAACAAGTGGAAGACTATGGTGGAGGTGCAGGCACCATCACTGGGATACAAAGTGAGAGCCAGTGACTGGCAAGAGAGGGCCTGGTGAAAACTGGAGGTGAGGAGGAGCCATTGAAATGCTTAGCACAACAGAGTGACAACATCAAATTTGCTTCTTGAGTGGATGGCTCTGGGTGACGGTGAAGCTTGGCTCAGAAGACAATATGTTTAGAGGCTTTGACTGGGATGAAGAGAAGGGGACAGATTCAGGAAATATTTGGGAAGTTCAATTAGCAGGACTTGGTGGCTGATCACCTGGAGGAGGAGGGGGAAGGAGCGTTCACATGAACTCAGGCTTCTGGCTCTGATGTTTTTGGCATTTGACTTACTGTTTACACTGAAACTGGTGGATCCAAGTGGACTCTACACTTTGTGAGTCCAGGGTGAGATAATGTACTGATATTAAAGGACATCAATTCCTCTGTCAGCTTTTAAACATTTAGATACATTATCTCTTGATGTAAATTATCTCTTAGCAATAAGGTCAAGTTTTAGGCCTGTGACCAGGATTAGGGTGAAGGGAGGAGTGGGCAAATTTCAAAGCAGAATTCTGGCAAAGGAGATTGGAACTTGTTCCTGAGCTCCAGATGGCCTGGTCAAGGACTTCTGGGGAGAAGCTGAAAGCAGCCACTTGACAGTAGAGGAGGGGACCGATTGGCCCACAGAACCACCACATGGGCACGCTGAGACCAACAGTCTGCCTGACAGCAGGTGCCCAGCCAGCCGGAGGAAACTGTAGTTGCTTTCATTTCCTCCCTCTCAGCTGTGGACTTCTGCCAGGAGCTATCTCTCTCTCTCTCATTGTAGGCGAAAATAGTTAAGGGCAACTGATCATTGAAACATCCAAAAAAATCGAGACATTTCATTTCAAGCGGCTGTTTCCTCCATGAAGAAGCAGCAAGCTGGCTTCTCAGCAGCACCCTTCTCTTCAGGACGGGGTCAGCAGAAGTGTATTTCACCTTCAGCAAGTGGGGGATCCCCTCTCTTCCAAGTGCTCTGCCCACCAGCCTGGGGCACTGGAGATCTTGGTTTTGAAGCTTACCACAAGTCACTGAAGAGAGAGACAAAGCCATCCTTCTACCTCGTGCTTCCCAACACCTACCAGGTAAGCTGCTGCGCACTAGAGTGAAGCCCCTGACAGATGATTTGGACCTGGTATTCCAGAATTTGCTTGAATACATTGAACACACACCTCTGCATTCAAAGCAGCAAGGCTGAGAATGGTATCTTCAGCAGGCATGATGATAAAGGAAAAAGATACCCCTTCCCAAATTTGTCATGATGGGGGTTTACTTAAATAAATCCCAATATCTTTGGGGCTCAAGATTAGTGATATTTTCATTTTTATTAAGGTAATAGATCCTTGACAAAAATTTTGAGGACCTACTATTTGTATGGGCTATGCAATCTGCTATGGTAAATGGAAAGTGTAGACCCCAAGAAATTTATCATCTATTTGGGTGGACAGGGCATGAAAACTTAAATAATGTTATAAGACTGCACATGACTAAGTGTCTAATGGGTGGCACAGATGGTAGGATTTTGGAGTGGGAGGAAGATGGATGGGAGCTGAAGTAATTAGGAAATCCTTCGTGAAGAGGCTGGCCTGGAAGTGTGGTTGAATGTGGCTAAGTGGAAGAATCACTTCCAATTACGACTTGATAACGTTTCCATTGAACCAATCTACATAACACACAATTAAACTTTAATTAGTAGTTGGAATATGTAAATTTTCGATTCTGAAAGGTGATTCATGTCAATATTAGAAACTAAGGTCTTAGTGTTTGTTTATTGTGGGTAACTGCTGGCTTGCTGGAACATTCCATCCCACCTGAATTCTGTTCCTCCCCCTCCCAGAGATCTGTTCACCTTCAGTAAATTCTACTAAATGTTCACTAATTTTTAACAACCTTGCACATAAAAATAAGATTTAGGTTAACTATTCTTGTTTGTTTTGGGTTTTTTCTGTACGTGATAAGGAGCAGAGCAGCACAAAATGATTTCTGATAAACTAGAAGTTAACCGTGTGTTACAGGGTTATGTGGCACCTTTCTTCATATCTGAGGCTTTCAGTTGAATCGACTGAATCAGGGCACAATCATCCAGTGTGATGGTGTTTGTGTGAATGAGTGACAGGCATGAGGCCACAGTAAGAAATCTTTAGCTCCCCCTCCAAGCCCTGTTCTTTACATGAGAGCATAGAAGTCTTGCATGGTCTTAGTATTGAACTTTCTCCTGTGTGTCTACCAAGAAATTGAGAGAATTTCAGAGTTTCTGGGATTCTTATTTATAGCCCAATGACACATGACGTTAATGAAAATATTAATAGATAATGGTTGACCTCAGTGAGTAAATTTAAATTTTTTTCTCTTGATCCAAGACCTGCAAATAAAAACTTCCTACGACCACTTCACATAAACAAGCAAAACTAAGTCATTCACTCTCCTACTTCCTTTGCTCAGATTACTTTGTCGATGATGGCCTTCACTCATCCCCCCTACACACACACACGTACACACACACACACACACACATATCTACTATCCACATCATTAGATCATTCACTGGGGAACAGGCATCACTAGTGAGGAATAGTGGTGGGTTCAGACTCTACCCCAATGGGGCTTATACCCCAGTAACTCTACTTCTACTTGTGCTTTAAGCCCCATCTTTGTGAACGCTTTCCCAGCCCTTAGCCAGAATTAATTTTATCCTTCTTTATGATCCCAAAGCAAGAGTCTTGGTTTTCTAAGGATTGTGATATAATAAGAAATATATATATATATATATATATATATATATATGTATTTAGTCTTTGTCTCCTGTTCCTGGCACAGAGCTTCTTATATCCTTGAAATTTCTTGAGTGGCGGGGGCTAAAAGGAATGTCTTTTGTTATTAACAATGAACTCCTTTCAACTATACCTGAGTTTATGCTAATGAGGTGACTCTTGGAGAATGGGGACTGGTAGACAGAGGAACCAACCATGTGATTAGAGGGTTGGAGCTTTTAGCCCCATCCTCTGACCTCTGGGGAGGGCATCCAGAGGCTGGAGATGGACTTAAATTACCAATGACCAATGACTTAATTAATTATGCCTGCATAACGAAGCCTCCATAAAAACTCTAAAGAACGAAGTTCAGAGAGCTTCTGGGTTGGTGAACAAGAATGAATCCATGAACCACGAAGGTGGCATAACCCAAACTCCATAGGGACAGAACCTCCTGTGCTCAAGACCCTTCTGGATCTTGTCCTATGTATCTCTTCATCTGGCTGTTCACGTATATCCTTTAAAATATCTTTTGTAATAAATTGGTAATAGTAAGTAAACTATTTGCCTGGGTTCTGTGAGCTGTTCTAGTAAATTATCAAACCTAGAGAGGGGGTTGTGGGAACCTGCAATTTATAGCTAGTCAGTCACAGGTGCTGGAGACCTGGACTGGAGATTGGTGTCTAAAGTGGGGTCAATTTTGTGGGACGGAGCCCTCAACCTGTGTGGGCTGCACTAACTTCGGGTGGTTAATCAGAAATGTTGTGAGTACAGAAACTGTTTTTCTTTTAATGATCTATCATGTCATGTGTTGTATCACAGCTATTTTGTACATATCTTTTCCCACTGTTAGATCTTAAATTTCCTACAAATTTCTTTAATTTTCTTTAATGTTCCTTAAATTTCTTCAAATCGTCCTGACAAATTTAAATGCTCATTTTAGTTTAATTGAATTCATTTTTTTCCCTCAAAAAGCATTTTTCAATCTTTTGCCTAAGTGCCAGTACTGAGTTAGATCATCACCCAAAGAACGTGTAAGGAAGGGCATTGCAAGCAGATAAGAAACTTGGAAAAAGGCCCAGAGAACATGGCAAAGAGTTTGGAATGGTTGGCACTTAGGGTTTAAATGAGAGGATATAGGAAACAAGTCCAGATGGTAAGCAGGAGGTCTGGTCATGAAGAATTGAGTTTTACAGATGAAGAAAATCAGACACACAGATGTTATTTGATCAGCCCAAGTAACAAAGGATTAGAAACCATCATCTGGTTGCCGCCACCATCCGGTCCCGGTACGCTCACATAAGCTCAGACAGTAACTTTATGCAACCATGCCAGTCTGGGGCGATTGGCTGGGAAAAGAAGATAGTGCTAGAGACCGTCTCTGACAATAGTGACTGTGTGGATGAGCCACATTATACCTCTCTTTGTACTTATCATTGCAACCTGAACAGAGGCAAGAGCTATAGGAGACAAACAACTGAGAAAATTAGGTGCACTGAAGACAACACGTGGCCCGGCCAGTTGTAGTGGCCAATCTGAGCCCCGGTTAGTAATACACAGACTGCTCTGTGAGCTACACTGTGAAGCATATACGAAGAATTCCCAACTCTGCCATCCTTTTGGTCCTTTGCCTTAGCTTCAAAGAACCAATATTTTCAGTAGTGCCTGAATTAAAATCATAAGCAAAGGTGTTGAGCAGTTAAGTCATAAAAAATAACACTTATCCAATAAACATATGAAATAATGTTCAACCTCTTCAGTAATCAAAGAAATTTTTAAAAACTGAAAACCATTTTTTTTTTGCTAATAGATATCAGATTAGCAAAGATTAATAAGAACAGTAATAACTAATGTTAGCAAGGACGTGGGAAAATTGGCCCTTGTATACAATCTGCTAGTTGGAGAAAAATTTGATATAACCTTTCTCCAGAGCAGTTTGGTAATGTATTTCATGTCATTAAAACGTGTTCATCCTTTGACCTGGAAATTCTATTTTGAGGAAATTTATCCTAAGAAATTAATCAGAGATGTGTACAATGTTAGGTTTGAACTATGTTCATTTTAACATTATGGCTGTGAAAAATTAGAAACAACACATATATCTAGTGATAAGGGAGTGGATACATATACTACAGTACAAAGATACAAGGTAAAGGAATATTGATGTAACAGCATCCTTAACATAATGCTAAGTGGGAAATGGCTGCAAAACAGCATTTATAGTGTAAAAACATTTTTTTAAAATGCATACACTGGGGCCAGCCCAGTGGCATAGTGGTTAAGTTCTTGCACTCCACTTCGGCGGCCCAGGGTTTGCAGGTTCAGATCCCAGGCACCGACCTACACACTGCTCATCAAGTTATGCTTGTGGTAGTGGCCCACATACAAAATAGAGGAAGATGGGCTCAGACGTTAGCTCAGGGCCAATCTTCCTCACCAGAAAAAAAACAGCTTATGTGTATAACTGGCGTGTTGAGCAAGCAGGACTCGTGGAATATAATCAGAAAGCATCTTCAGTTTTGCCTGTAAATGCCACTGGATAAAAACGTGAGCAGTCTCATGACTTTCCTGCTCACTCTTAAATAATAAAAGTCCTTGGGTCACTAGAAGATGCAAAGCTCCGTCTCACTTCAGTGTGATAATTAGATTGTCCAGTCCCCGATTAGTTCCATTTTCATTCAGAGCAGCAGCCGTTTCGCTGGCACAACCACGACTTGCTGTGGGGAGAAGCCTCTGACAGTGAGGAGGGATTTGATCCTCCCTTCCCTGTAAGCCTCTACCTTTCCATCCTCTCCATGGTGGTTGTTGACAGTTCCACGGTTGAAGTGGAAGGGGGATGGGAGGAGAGGTAGGAGTTTGGGTGGGGATGGGGGATGTATGCTGAAAAGTTCTTGCTTCACTGGGATGGCCGTAGGGTGGCTGTAGGTGGCTTCACACTCTCTGGGTTGGGCAGATGTTTGGTTTGCCTTTTTCTTGTGTGCTCTTGTGGGGTTTTCAGGCTCTCTTCTCCTGCAGCTCTCTTGGTGTGATGACATGCCCTCCCCTGCTCTCTGCCAACCCCTCCATGTCCCTAGGGATCCAGTAATTCACCCAAAGCCTCTTCCTGCTAAGGTCTCTTCACCTCCTGAGCCAGCTCTCGTGGACATGAGCTAAGAGAGCCCCACACCTCCCCAGCCCTCCTGTGGCCCATTCCTTGTCCATGGGAAACATGCACCCTGGAAGTGAGGACCGAGCGCCAGCTGAGCAATCTCCCTTCAGTATCCATTTACTCCCTTCACTCTGGGCTGGCTGGTCCCAGTTTCTCGAACTTAAACTTCTCAGGCAGGAGTCAGACACCAGTCAGCCTTTCCCCAAAACTGTAGGGGGCATATATTAAGCTCTTTCAGTGGTACTGTTGAAGGCCCTCTCTCTAAAGAAGGACTCCCTCTGTCTCTACTCTTCTGACTAATGTGGGTAAGGGGACTTGTAACCCTAACAAGAGGGCTTTAGCTTTTGTGTATGTGATAAGAACACCAAACTCTTAACAGACTTTTTAGTAGACAATACAGTATTGTTATCTGTAGGCACAATGTTGTACAGCAGATCTCTAGAACTTACTTTATACCTGTTGATTAGCAACTCCCTATTTCCCCCTTCCCCCAGCCCTGGGCAACCACCATTCCGTTCTTTGCTTCTGTGAGTTTGACTATTTTAGATACCTCATATAGGTGAAATCATGTAGTATTTGTCCTTTTGACTGGCTTATTTCACTTAGCATAATATCCTCAGGGTTCATCCATGTTGTCACATATTGCAGGATTTCCTTTTTATGGTTGAATAATATTCCATTGTATGTATCTACTGCATTTTTTTTTAATCCATTCATCTACTGGTGGACGTTTAGATTGTTTCTACATCTTGGCCATTGTGATAATGCTACAATGTACGTGGGAGTGTTAATATCTCTTGTAGATCTTTATTTCAATTCTTTTAGATAAATACCCATAAGTGGGATTGCTGGATCACATGGTAGTTCTATTTTTAATTTTTTGAGGAGCCTGAATACTGTTTTCCGTAGTAACTACACCATTTTACATTCCCATTAACAGTGTACAAGGGTTCCAATTTCTCTACATCCTTGCCAACAACATATATATATATTAGCCACCCTAACAAGTGTGAGGTGATATCTCATTGTGGTTTTGATTTGGGTTTCTCTGATGATTATTGACATTCAGCATCTTTCCATGTATTTATTGGCCATTTGTATACCTTTTTTGGAGAATGTCTATTCAAGTCCTTAGTCTATTTTTAAATCAGGTTATTAGCTTTTTTTGCTATTGAGTTGCAGGAGTTCCTTATACATTTTGGAAATTAACTTTTTATCAGAGATATAGTTTGCACATATTTTGTCCTATTTCATAGGTTGCCTTTTCACCCTATTGATTGTTTCCTTTGCTGTGTTGAAACTTTTTAGTTTGATATAGTCCCACTTGTCTATTTTTGCTTTTGTTGCCTGTGCTTTTGGTGTCATATCCATGAAATCACATCACATTTCCCGGGTTCAAAATACATTACAAAGCTACACTAATTAAAACAGTATGGTACTGGCATAAAGACAGATATACAGACCAATAGAACAGAGTAGAGAGCCCAGAAGTAAGTCCATGTGTATATGTCAACTGATCTTTGACATGGGTGCCAAGAACACACAATGGAAAAAGGACAGTCTTTTCAACAAATGATGCTGGGAAAACTGCATATCCACATGCAAAAGAATGAAATTGGACCCTTATCTTATACCATACACAAAAATCAACTCAAAATGGTTAAAGACTTAAACGTAAAACTGGAAACTGTAAAACTAGAAGAAAACATGGGGAAAGGCTTTGGCCTTTTTTTGGTTTGTTTTTATAAATCCTACCAAGCAAGTTCTCCTGACTGGTCTGCTCACAATTCACTTGGATATGTGGGATCTCTTGTTTTCATGCCTCAGCTAAAACTGAGACAGCCTCAGGGTAACATCCTGTTACCCCTGCTTTAAAATGTTGGGTGGACGTATGCACACATAGCACTATGTCTAGTTGTGGGGACTATGAGTGGATTTTTTTCTTCAATATTTCTGTAATTTCCAAGTCTTCTGTATTGAGTGTAATCTTATTTTCATAATTAGGAAAAAATGAACTTAAAAATTGTATAATGGCAAAGCAAAGTCAGTTTTGTTGCCATTTGAAATTTCCTGTCCCAATGCTGAAGAATTCCCTTTTGAAGAGATTCCTACATGTCGCTTGGCTGGATGTTTTGGTTATGCTCTTTCAGGTGACAAGGAACATACACTAGTTTACCTCAAGCGATGGGTGGCACTTTATCGTAAGTCTACAATGGGGAAGTGAGGAAACATGGGAAACAACCTCGCCCTGGACAGCCAGTCCTTGGGAACTGGAATGGTGATCAGAATACAGTAGCGTTCTGGTACCAAGCAACTGGGCTGGGAATCAGCCAGACTTGTGGATCAGCTACTCTGCTCTGCTTCTCCCTGATGGCTTCCACTGCCACAGCTGATTTTCTTCTTGCAATTCTCCTCTGCTTCATGGCTTCTGCTCCTGGTGCTGCTTGATGCCTTCTCGCTCTTTATGTCTCAGCCTCTGTCACTTTAGTTTGTCTTACTTGTCATGATGATTTCAAAACATGCCAAGAGGAAGGACATGATTAAGTTGTTAATCACTCTCCAAAATAGGGCACATTGTCTGCGCAGTATTCTGGCTCACGTTTAGCTTTGGATCAAGCAGGAATCCATGGTTTAGTTGATTAGGATGAGGAATGCAAAAAATTTTGGATCACATGACCCAAAGCATAGCAACTACCCATGACCACTTTGCTGTGAGTGGGACAGGCTCCCAACACATCCCAGACCACCTGTGTGCTAGTAAAGTGGTCCATAGCTCTCAGACAGATCTACAACCATACTTAGTTCATTACTATTGAGCCCTGTTTTTGGATATTGGTGATGAGAATAGAAGGATTTAAAACAAAACTAAACAAAAAGATAGAGGGAATCAGATATCCAGATTTCTTTTTTTGTGCCATACGTTACCTTATCCTACTGAAAGAAAACAAATGTTTTTGCAAATAAGCCCAAAGTGATTCAAAGCTAAATAGATGATGATTTTTAAAATCTAAGGTCATCGTCAATAAAGAATAGGCCACACTCATATACATATGCCATGTAAACAGTTATTTTCCTTTCCACTTTTCTTCTGTAAAATGCACCTGCCATAACTGCTTCATTACATTGACATTTCTTTTCATTTTTGAGAACAGGGTTGATTGTTCACAGATTGAGTACAATTCTGTACCTATTCTTGATGCACTGAGACATATTCATGTAAAGTTCATAATAACCTCCATGTTACATTATCATTTTCATTGTGTAACAGAGCTTTATTTCTGCCTTTTCTCCAAAGACCTATTGAGATTTTATGGAAAAGCATTTAACACATTGTGAAGAATGATCACAAATTTTGTTTGTTCTTGAGAAAGAGAATTTAGATACTAGAATCTGAAAGTTAAAATGACAGCAAATAATAACAAATAACAACAGTATTACCAGTAAAATACCTTTTACAGAAATGTTATGTTTCCATAAATAAGTTATGTAATGTGGAGTAGACACATGCATTTGTACTGCTAGCATGAATTCATTTCACCCAGGTACTGATTTTGTTACAGAATCATTCTAGAAGTGCTTCTTAAGAGTATGTTTGGGTAAATAAATGTAACTACATCTGAAGACAAAACTTAATAAGCTCTTCTGGATGAGATAATATCACATGAAAACATTATATATGTTTGGAATAACTGATCCACAGAGTAAGTATTCCAATGACAACATTTAGTACAGGGATTCAGGAGGAAATGTTCCAAGTAAAGCCCTTTGGAATGTGATTCTGCTGTGATTTCTGATAAAGTGGAGTATTGGTTTGTCAGGTCAGGAGATGGAGAAAAGCAGTTGAGACCCAAGCTGACCATTGTGAGGCAGGCCTGCTAGAGAGGACTTGGAAAAGGCAGCAACCATTTGGATAAGGGCTACTTCAAGGGTTAACTCTTTTTGAAAATGTGTTACAAACTGTAATCCAAACCAATGAGTTTTAACTGATGTCCACACCAAACTTTCTTTGACCCCATCAGTGAATCCTGCAGTGGATAATGGTTTGCAAGTCATGGACTTTCTGAGCCTCCATTGTCCTGATGGGAACCTGGGGCCAGTACATTCATGGCAGTAGCATTTAAGAAACCTCGGGGCATCTTCTCAGCATTCTGTGTCCTGAAGCAAAGACTGAATAGCTATTTGAGAGCTATCTTTCTTTCCTCCTGCCTTAGGTATTTGGTCGGTGTGTGTGGGTAGGGATTGGGGGGATGGAGTCTCATATAGCAACACTAAGTTCCTTAAAGTTAAAGATACTTCCAGAACGTTGGATTGAGTTGCTTTTCTAAGATCTTTAAGTTTGCATGATACAGAGAGTGAATTAAGTTGAATAAGATAATTGTGGGTATTAATTACAGTGAAGGCAACGTAGTTTTGTGACTTTCTGCCTGGACCCGGAATGAAACTATGGGAGCATCTCTTTCAGCCTTGTGGAATTGCCTATGATCCTCTGATGCCATTCCTCTTTCTATAGTTTTTTCTGGCAGGATATGTTATAAGAATTAGCACTAAATTGCCTGAATACTAGAAAAAAACATGCTCTGCACTCTTATTCATGAAAATGAAGGAGGGATACACTAGATATGCAAGAGTACAGTTCTGTCTTATTACCTAATTCTATATAACTAGTAGTACAGAGGGTGTGGTCAGAATTTAGGTTGTAGTCTCCTTTAGAAAGAAGCTGTGAATATATAATGGACAAATCCAGGATGCCGAGATCCTACGCGTTATCTATGGCTCAGAACGTATTGGCTCTAACCTGCTTTGCAGCTGTGCTACCAACAGCCTTACAAAAGACATTTATGTCCAATTCTGCAGCTCTGAGCAGCCTCCCTACACTTGTACAATCCTGACACTCAACTTGCATTAACTCTTGCCTTACCAGTTTCAGTGGAAGATGTCAGAGCATCTGTATAAAGAGGAATAAGTGGGAAGCAAAGCTAAAAACTCAAGCTTTTAATTCTCTGTGTTCATTTGTTGTGTTATTCAACAAATATCTGGTCATTGCTTGCTGTGTGTTCAGAAAGTCTGGCACTCTGTTTAGGGAGCTGACAATCCAGTTGTGAGATGACCAGCATGGAAAGAAGTGCAGAGACAAGCAAGTGTTGAATAATTCAGGCTCTGCGAAATAACCTGGAAATAACTGTACTCGCTTGGCAAATGTTATCATGCTGGGCAGTGGGGTCTGAAGCTAGGATAGAAGCCCAGCTCTTTCACTCACCACTTTATAACCACAGGCAAGTTTTTTCACCTTTCATGGTTTCAATTCCTTTTACTGTAAAATGAGTATAACACCTACCTCACTGGGGACCTGTGGTGATTAAATGAGATAATGTATGTGGAAGCACCGAGTGCAGTGGCTGTCACACAACGTATGTTTAACATTTAATTCTGGACCCACATCCCTCCACAAGGAGTGAAATGCTGTTACAGCGTGCAAGGTTCCCGTAACGTTGAGCAGCATGATGAAGGAACTAGATGCAACACAAAATATCATCTTCATCTTCCATAAAGTTATGGTCAGTTTGAATCTGGAATCATAAGTCCTTTTCTAGCTGTTTCATTTTAATCATGTGGTAGATCCAGAGAGAAGCGGCAGAAAGAAAGGGCAAAGGGAGTGAAGGAGTAATTGACACATGAGAACAATGTGAAAGATTGGGACTTTTCAGGCTGAAATGCAGAGGCCTAAGGGCGACAGAGTTGGAATCTCTGAGATCTCAAACAGAGCTAAATATGGATTTGTTAACCTGTTCTTAAGTACTAGAGTATACCCCTTGAAACATTAGCAAAAGCATCCTTAGAATCGTAAAGAGTGGGAAAGCATCTAGTTCAAACCCCTCATTTTACAAATGAAGAAATGCAGGTCCAGAGAGAAGAGTTTCTCAAATTCGTGTTCATTTGTTCACTGAGGGCTTACTGAGCCCTTGCTCTATGTCAGACATCATTCCAGAAAACAGGGCAGGCGAAGTCCTTGCTTTTATGGATTATATTTTAGTGGGGCACAAGAGAGACAATCAATAAAAAGTAAGTAAATGAAGGAGATGATTTCATAAGACGATTAAGAGTAAACCAAGTAAATTGCTAAAAAGTGACTGTAGTTGGGGGAAGGGATAGTTTATATTGGAGTGTCATGGGAGGCCTCTTTAAGGATGTTACATTTTAGCTAATGCCTAAATGGTACAAAGGAATGGCCGTGTGACAAAACAGGGAAGAGCATTCCAGGTGGAGGAAACAGCAAGTGCACAGCCCAGTGGGAACAGAGAGAAGGCCGGGTGCTGAGTGGATGGGAGAGTGGTACGAGGAAAGTGGTAGAAAAGGCAGAGGACCAGATGCTGTCAGCCTTGAAGACCATGGAATTTGGAATTCTAAGCATGATTGGAAGCTTCTGGAGAGATTTAAGCAGGGGAGTGACATGAAATAACTTACATTTTTAAAATGTCACTGTGGCTGCTGTGTGGAGCCTGGATGGAAGGAGAGCCAGAGCAGAAGCAGGGAGACAAGTAGGGGGCTCCCGAGGTCATCCAGGTGAGAGATGGTGGTGGTTTGAGCCAAGGAGGTGGCTGTGGAAATACTGCCACTTGCTAGACCACAAACTCCAGGAAGGCTCGGAGCTGTCTCTTTTGTGGACTAATGCATTCCAAGCTTCTAGAACAGTGCCTAGCACATAGTAAGCGCTCAGAAAATACTATCTGAATCAATGAGTGAACAGTTACTTTCTGAAGTTAGACTGGAATCCAGGTTGAAGATAAATAAAAGTGTAAGCTTTTCTCAGTTTGTGTATGTTTGCCTTATTAGAATTTACAACAGTAAATGTTTTTTAGACCCTTTACTAAAATATGTGCAATATTCTTCACAAACATGCGCCCAAACCTTGGCATTAGCCAGTGCGTTCGTGCAGGGTGAGGGCCAGCTCGGGGACCGGCAGCGAGCCTTCCCCACGTGCTCCCTGCTGTCTTGAGTGTGCTCTTTAGGCTGTGTTTGTGAATCTGCACTGCAAAGTTGGGTCTTCTCACAAGCGTGCTATTAATTTACATGCAACATGGAGGTCCAGGAGGAGCAGGTGGCCCAAGCTAAACACTCGATGGTTTTGAGTTTCTTTACAGGAAAAAGCAAAGCCTAAGGGCAATTCTCTTTACTGCCCACCATCCACCTCCGTCATGTTGGGGGAGGTGATGCACAATTTCTACTCCCCACTCTCCCTCCACCAACACTACCACCAATCTTGCACATTTCACAGATCACATTTACTCAGTGCTTCATTTGTACTAACCATAGATGTATGAGCCTTACCTGCATTAATCCTCACAAAAACCCCATGAGATATTATTACTCTTATCCCCACTTTACAGATGAGAAAACTGAGGCACAAAGAGGTTAAAATTACATGGCTAATAAAGATCAGGGACAGCATTCAAACTAGGCAGTCTGACTTTAATATAACCTCTCAGGATTTCAATTTCCTCATTGGTAGAATGGAATAATATCTACCTTATAGGGTTCTTGTAAAGATTAAATTAGTTAATATATGTAATCATGCCTGGCCTTGAGTAAGCGCTGTATAAATGTTAGCTATGACCAGCTTTCCAGTATTATTCCTATGGAAAAATTACTTTTTACATACATGATTTTAATGGTGTGCAGGATCACATCTCTCACTTTTGTCAAATATTGACTGAGTTGCTTCACAATGATGGTATACATTTGTAGAACTCATTCATTCCCCCAAAAGTTGAGCAAATATGTATTGATCGACAAACAGTCTGAGGCCATGCTAAGCCCTGGGGATACCAAGACAATGAGACACAGCACCTGTCCTCAGGAAGCTGACAGCCTGGTGGCACAGCCAAACAGGTACATGACAAGTGACTCAATATAATTTGGTAAATACAGAGGTGACGTTGTGTGCTTTCCCAGGGGGTTGGGGTAAAAGGTATAAATGGATTTAAAAAGAGAGAAGATAAACCTAGGAAGACAGAAAGGCCTGATGGCTCCATGAGGACTTGGCACTTGAACTTGAAGTTTGACCTCAGGGTGGACAGCTAGTCTTTCCACAGCACCTTCTTTAAGGTGACTAATTGGTAAAGGATCACTCGCTGTGATCTGACCCAGTATGGCAATTACACATCCTTAGTGTTACTTAGATTACTTAATTTTCCCCTCTGTTGTGACTTTGTGTCATGTGAGAATAAACATCCAGGAAGGTTACGATGGTCCATTTAAAAGAATATAGAAAAGCTTGTCTTTTATCCTGGATTGAGCAGTTTCCATCGCAGCCATTCACGGAGTTTAGGTGGGCTTTGTTATCTAGCTTGGCTGAAAGCTGGTGACATTATTTTGCTGCCACTCTGAGTTCTAAAGGTTTGTTGTTATTTGCGGTTGTTGCTTGCTTGCTTTAGTTTATCACTTTTCCTTATGTGAGCTTCCCTTCCTCCAGACTTCCCTCTATGGTTTAACTTTACTATTATCAAAAGAACACATTTTTCAATACACCTGCTTGTTTTTCTAATCCCTGCCCGTCCCTCAGAACAGGCTCTGATGTCAGGTTTAAAGGCTCTCAAAAACCCATCTTTTCAGAAGAACAATAGGAGAGGAGAGGCCAGGCTTGGATTGTAAAGCTGCTGGTGCGGTCCCTGGACAAGGGCTCGTGCCTTCTTTACCCTGCCTCCTCCTGGCTGAGAACTCACGGTCCTTGTCCTAAAGCTTCCCCTAGAGGATGAGCAATAAGAAATCTGTACCCAGAAGGTACAAAACAAAGGGGGAGCACTTTCCTGAGATGGTGAGCTTCCTTGGGGTTTCAGGGTTTTGAAAAGGTCGTTGCCTGGACAGACCAGTCCCGCTTCCATGATGACATTCGCTCAACATTTAAGCTCTGACTCGGGATACAGTTCCCCACCCTTTGCACGCCATTGGTGATTTTCTGTGTGTTGTGGTTGCTGGGCAATAAGAAATAAAAATGTGTTTGAGTTCTTGCATGGGAGGAAAACTTTAATGCTGCTTTGATCTACAGTTCAAGCGACAAATCCACTTTTACAGGATTCCGTGTAATTGAACAGCTGGTTCTGGAGTTCACGGATGACTGAACCTGGAGGACCAGGGTAGGGTGGGGGCTTCGGGGAATACGTGACAAGAGGTCCTTAAAGCCACAAGTGGAGAGTTGATAGATCAGGATGCTTAGCTGCCTGGCAGGCAGAACAAGGTGTTATAAGATGTCTCTCGTGCAGGAAGGTCAGCTCTGAAAAAGAACAATATGTATACAAAGCCAAGGAAGTGAGAGAAGTGGAGAAAAAAATGTGAGTAAGGAGATGAAAGGGGAGGTGGGAACAGCGAAAAGAGGAATTGATGCCCTCAGCAAGAGAAGCTGATAAGGGAAACAATTTTGAGAAATATTTGAGATTTTTCTAAAAGGAAAATGGAAGCTGTAATTCCGTTTTCTGGTTTAGGGAACTTGTTTGCATTCAACGTTTGTCTAACTGCTCTCTCCTCGATCATATTTGAATAATCGTTCCCACCTTTTTAACTGGCAAAAGTCACTTTGAGCTTATATCAATTGCATTGTTTATTAATGGGGTTAATAGTACCCAGGGGCAGTGAGACAGCAGGTTAGGAAGACACGGGCTTTAGAATCAAGGTGTGAGTTCAGGGTCATCTGCAGCATTGTAAGGATTAGCACGATGACTCAAAATCCTGGGAGATGGTAGGAACTTGATACATAACATCTGCTGTTGTTTGTTATTGTTATTATTTCATCTGAAGACAGGGAGATTGACCAGATTATGTTTTAAGGCCCTTTTCAGGTTTATAAGATTTCTCAGTGATTTAATTCTGATGTAGGAACGATGAGTCTTGATTGTTCGTTTTAGACTAGAACATATCTTTAAAACAATCTCAACTGTGTCTGTGTTTTTAAATTATGCGTAACAAAACGTCCCAAAGGCTTAAAAGGGCTTCTATTTGTTAGTCCTGAATTCTGTGGGACAGCCATTGGGGCTGGGCTCACCTGGGTGGCCCTCCTCCTGATCTCGCCTGGGATCACTCATTTGACTGCTGTAGTCTGGCGGCTCAGCTGCGTTGGGATGATCTAAGGTGGCTTCACTCACGCATCTGGCAGCTGGTGATGGCTTTCCGCTGGGCCCTTCCTCTGCATGTGATCTCACCCTCAAGGAGGCTAGCCTGGGCTTCTTTACACAGCAGTATCAAGATTCCAAGAGGGAGAGGGCAGAAGCTGCCAGGCCTCTTGAAGCCCAGGCTCAGATATCTCACACTTACACTTTGTCACTTTCCACTGATCTAAATGAGCACAAGGCCAGCCCAGAACCCAGGGGGAGGAGGAGTGATGAAGTCACATGGCAAAGGAGTGGACCTTCAGGGATGAGAGGAATCGTGGAGGCCTGCTTTGTGAAGAATATAGCACATCATCAACCTTTTTTTACAAATGAGGAAAATAAAACCAAGAAACTTAAATATTTGGCCAACATCCCCCAGCTAGAAACTGCCTTGTCCAGTGAGTGCTCTTTCTACTATCTCACAGCAACTGGAAAACAGGCCAGGATTTGGTTCACAGGGAGCAGATGAGTGGAGCCAAAGAATGGGAGAGAAAGGGACAGCTATCCTTTGCAAAGCACATTCTAAGTGGGTATTCCCTCATCAGTCATGAAAATAAAGATGAAGACAAAGACCTGCTCAGAATACAGGTGAACAAAGAAAGTGGGTAGCAAAGGTCACAGCTGGGGAAGACAAAAAAAAGGATGGTGAGATGGGATTCATTACTCAAGGACAGAAAATGAAGGAAAAATAAATTGAACTTGGGAGGAGGAGCCTCAGAGGACGGACTCGTTCAGGAGGAGCCAGAATGGAATGGAAGGCAGCACGCTGCAGACTGAGAGTCCTGTGAGTGAAGAAAGAGCATTTTGATTTGGAGCAGCGGGCTGGGACTGCGGCTCGGCAAGAAAAGACCTGATTTAGTTTAGTCAAGTTAATCAGCCTGGGGGTAGAGCAAATTACAAGTGTAGACAACAGTCCCTCGTGGTATGTGGAGTCAAGCTGGACTAATGAAGCAAACAAACTATGCACTTGTAATTTATTTAGATGTGTCATTGGTAACCCTGAGGGTCTTCTCATTGGCATAAAGTGGGCTGTATGCTCCAAATGGCTGGCCGAGTATGTAACAAACCAATGCGGATGAGTAAGAGCATGGTAGGCTGGCTGTGAGCTTGGTTGAATTTCACTTGCAGGCAAAGGTCTTCTCTCTCAGACTGAGGCCAGTGGACACTTAAAATACTGTCTTTTTAAGTTTCACCTATCAGAGCATCCTTACTCTTATGTTGAGATTTTTTTCTTTTTTGCTAGTGTTGCACTAATTTGGTATTTTATTTTTTAAGTAAATGAATGAGTCTAAACCACTGACTTTACGATTGTTGTGCTCCTTTTAGTACAAGAAGCTTGATCAATTACAAATGTACAGACTATGTTTGTTCTATAGGACATAGGACTCTTGGGTGTATAAGATTAGGAGGTGAGTGACAGGTACCCAGAGAATTTAGACTTTTATGTCATTCATAGTTTCCCTTCCTGGTTATCCTGACTTCAAAGGCCAGAACTCTTTGTGTTTTACTTCGTTATTAATAGGTAAACACAACGCCACCTTTGACTACGTTACCTTTGAATTTTCTGACTCTTGGCTGTACATGTTCACCCACCTTTTTGACAATGTTGGAATATTTCTGCTTTAAAAGCCACTGAATTTCTTTAAAATCTAGCCCTTTCATGTATCTGCATGTAACTACTGTCTGCATTTCATTTCTCATTGTCTTCAGGAGACAAGGATTATCATAAGGACGTCTACAGATTAGTTATGTTTTACCTACTCTAGCCCTAGTCAGAATGAGGTCTCTATGGCCCAACATTCAAAATTTAATCAGAATGAAAGTCAGAAACATGGAGGAAATATTTCGCGCAAATAAGAAAAATAATGAGTTCATATTTTTATTAAACATGCCTCATTCTAGTGAAAAACTCTGAGGCATTGATTCATAAATTGATAAAATGTACAACTGCCAAAACACAAAATGTAATTAGTAAATAGACATATGGTAAAGTGTTCAAATTTTGTTACTTATCAAAGAAATACGGCATTTTTTAAGCAAAGAAAACAAAAATTCTTAAAAGAAAAATAGCCACCCACAGTTATTAAATGGTACCTTGAAAGTATTAAATTCAGAAAATAAAAATACTCAAAATAATAATATCTAGTTTTCCAAGGAGGCCTAATGGTAGTCTAGTACATTGCTGGTCTGAGTAATATTGCGACAGCCATATTGAGAAGCATTTTGGTAGTGTGTATAAACAATCACAAAAACACTGACTCTTTGACCCAATAATTCTACTTCAGTGTCTGTCAGAGGCACTATAAAAATACAAAATGCACAGTGATGTTCATTACAGCAATATTTATAAGGGAAAATTGCAGTGTTCTGCATCAGAGGAATAGTAAATAAATTATGGAAAACAGACTAGCTTGAGTATTATGCAAATATTTAATGACCGCTCAAAGACGAGTGGTGTTAAAGGTGTTTTATATATAATGTTGTGTTTTTTTGGTGAGGAGGATTAGCCCTGAGCTAACATCTGTTGCCAATCTTCCCCTTTTTCTTTTTTATCCCCAAAGCCCCCCAGTACATAGTTGTATATTCTAGTTGTAGGTCCTTCTATTTCTGCTATGTGGGGCACTGCCACAGCATGGCTTAACAAGCGGTGCTAGGTCCGTGTCCAGGACCTGAACCAGTGAACCCCAGGCTGCAAAGGGGAGCACGTGAACTTAACCACTCGGCCCAAGGGGTCAGCCCCTAATGTTGTTTTTTTGAAGATTATATATGCACTGTCTCTATGAATGGCATCTTCTATTCCATTCTACAGAAATCGAGGAGTCTTTCCTGACATGTCTCCATCCCTAACCCTGCAAAGTCACTGCATCACTCAGTGGACACTTGGGGGTCAGTTTTACCCATTAAGTAGCTCTGAACACTTTCTACTTTTCTTCCACTGTACCACCACCATCCTAGGCCAAGTAGACACCTCTTTCTCTTAGACCCTACAAGTATCCTCACTCCTCTCCTCTTCCCCATTGGAATCTTCTCTCCACCTGCAGCCAGAATGAATCTTTTTTTTTTTTAATTGAGGCATAATTGATATATAACATTATATTAGTTTCAGGTGTATGACATAATTATGGAGGATTATTATTGAGAAATGACCACCACAATAAGTCTAGTTAACATCTGTCACCATACTTAGCTACAATTTTTTTTTCTTGTGATGAGGACTTTTATGTTCTGCTCTCTTAGCAACTTTCAAATATACAATGTTATTAACTATAGTCACCATGCTGTACTTTTACATTCCCAGGACTTAATAATTTTTTAGCTGGAAGTTTGTACCTTTTGACCCCTTTCACCCATCTCTCCCATCCCCCAATCCCCACCTCTGGCTACTACCAATCTGTTCTGTGTATCTGTGAGCTTGGTTTGCTGTTGTTGTTGTTTTTTAAATTCCACATATAAGCAAGATCATACTGTTTGTCTTTCTGTGTCTGACTTATTTCACTTAGCATAATACCCTCAAGGCCCATCCATGTTGTCACAAATGGCCAGATTTCATTCTTTTTTATGGCTGAATAGTATTCCATTGTGTGTGTATATATACCGCATCTTCTTTATCCATTTATCCATTGGTAGACACCTAGGTTGTTTCCATATCTTGGCTATTGCAAATAATGCTGCAGTGAAATGGGAGTGTATATATCTTTTCAAATTAGTGTTTCATTTTCTTCAGATAAATACCCAGAAGTGGAGTTGCTGGATCATATGGTAGTTCAATTTTTAATTTTCTGAGGAATCTCCATCCTGTTTTCCTTAGTGGCTGCACAAATTTACATTCCCACTAGCAGTGCACAAGGGTTGCCTTTCTTTACATGCTCACCAATGCTTGTATTTGTTGTCTTTTTGATAATAGCCATCCTAACAGGTGTGAGGTGATATCTCATTGTGGTTTTGATTTGCATTTCCCTGACAATTAGTGAAGTTGAGCATCTTTTCATGTACCTGTTAGCCATCTCTGTCTTCTTTGGAAAAATGTCTATTCAGGCCCGCTGCCCATTTTTTAATGAGATTGCTTGTTTTTTCCTATTGAGTTGCATGAGTTCTTTATATACTTTGGTAATTAAACTCTTATCAGATTTATGATTTGCAAATATTTTCTCCTATTCAGTAAGTTGCCTTTTCATTTTGTTGATGATTTCCTTTTCTATGCAAAAGCTTTTCAGTCTTGGATGATCTTCGGAGAATGCAAATCTGATGTGTCATGCCCCCGCCAAGTCATCAATGCTTTCTTCTTGCTCCAGGACTAGATGCCAAACTGCTTAACCCAACCCTAAACACTGCAGGATCTAGCAGCTGCCTCGCTGCTCTCCCCTTTGCTTCCTCTTCTCCACCTCCACTCTCCAGCCAGGCGGACCTCATTTCAGTTCCTGACTTCTTTCCTTAAGGGCTCTTGCTCCACAGCTGCTACTCCTCTGTCTGGAAAGGTCTCTCCCAGAACCACCTACGTACTACCCCTTTGCCTCATCCTTCATTCTTCAACCTTCAGGCCATATGTCATCTTCTCAGGGAATCTTTGCTGCTGCCTCAGACCAGATCCTCTTGGTATATGCTCTCATACCACGTGTTTAATTTTTCATTGCTGCCCCCACACCTACCCCAGGAGAATGTAATTTCCAAGAGGGTAAGGACTTGACTTGGTCACTGCTCTTTACCCAGAGTTCAAACATATGCTGAATGAGTAAATCATACCACTCTTTGTTACCTTGCAAAGAGTTTGTTATTGGACTCATCACATCTGTCTCTCCCATTAGACGGTGAGCTCTCTAGGGTAGAAACCGTATCTGCTCTGCTCACCATTGTACCCCTGCATCTACACCATAGGAGGCCTTCCACAAATGTGTAGTGAATACATTTTATTATAACCATGTGAAAAATGCAGAGGAAAAATCACACCAAAAGGGCAAAAGTAACTGTGTTAGGATTGTGAAAATATGAATGATTTTTTCTCTCTACCAGAAAAATTATAATGGAAAAAAATGACAATATAAATAAGAATCCACAATTAAACAAAAAGAAATTGGCCCACGTATTGTACTTATTGAATAAACATAATAAAAAAGCTGAAACCAGAAATGATACCTATACTTACTCTACTCTAAGAGATCAAGTGTTTTGATTTTTTCCCCCCAGTATCTCCATATGGGTGCATCATTCTATAGCTATAATCATAGTTAAAACATTGTATTTTGTTTTTCCTGTTTCATGTTATGTCACACGTATTTTCCCAGGATGCTACATTGCCTGCATAATTATTTTTAGCAACTGCGTAGTGTTTAGTTGAATTAATGTATTTTGGGGGGGTATTTCTTTAAGATATATTTCTTGGAGTAGAATTCAAACTGTATGAGTATTCACATAGAGGTACAGATTTCTGATGTCACTGGCTCGAAGGTGGAAAAGAAACAGGCAGTGATGGATATGAATACAAATGTGGAATGAGTGCTTGAGGTGAAATTAAGTGAAGTAGGATGATTTTAAAAGAGAGTCAGTGTTACATTGAGACTTGAGAAAAAAAAATAAAGTTATGTTTATCAACTTCTGTTTATTAGGAGAGTTCCTGGGTCAGGTAGCTTGACTGTCCTCTGAAATGAGATGGATGTGTTGAGAAGTGGAGGGGGGCGGTGCTGAATGTTGGAGTCTAATAATTTGGGAGGATTGAAGAAAGTGGAGGTCATGTACAAATGTGGGACATTAATAAGTGAGCTGTTAATAAGTTGGAGGCAGCTAGTACTCTTTAGAAGTAAGTACTTGTGGTCTCTCAATCTGTTAGGGAAGGTGTGACAGCAAGAGCCAGGAGTTAAGACAGTATGAGACAGGGGTGACCAGATGTCAGAGAGGTGGCAATGGCAAAATGGGAGGCACCAATGCAAATTATCTATCTGGGCAGGACATGAGGATTGCTGCCTAATGCTTTTCAAAATGCAAGTCTGGGCAGGATGGCCTCTGGCTTCCTTCTGGATTATTTTATAAAATGGCAGTATCATAGCCCCAAGCAGGAGCCTGAGTTGCAACCGTCTCAGGTCATTGCCTTTAACCCCTAAATTGCCATTCTGCAGCTGTCTTGCTCACCACCTTCTTGGTAATACGAAGTCTCTAACACTGTGCTTCACAGAGGACCCTGGATAAAGGTCAACCGCAGAGTCATATGAAATTCTTTCCAAAACATCAGAACTTTCCAAGCTTGGAACCCAACAGCAAGCCTGACTTTTTCATCAGTGTTGTGCCCAACTGACCGTTCTATGAGATTTGTCATCATATTCTTCAAACTCTCCTTTCTGCTCTGTTTGCGTCAGTCCAGGGCTGTCTCCCTCTGGATAAAGCACCTCTCATTTCCAAACAGTTCTAGAGTCCTTTTGAAATAGAGCAAAAAGATCTATTTCAAAAAAACCCCACAACCAATGGTTTAATTAAGGACTGAGAGCAGCATTTGAAGGAGGACAAACAGGAAAGGGCAGGGGAGAAGGAAAGAGAAGTAATGATAGAATGTCAGTTCTGGTATTCTGAAGGTGTGGGGCAGACACGTTTGTGCTTCAGATGGCCCTTCCTGTCCACCTCAGAGTGTCCCTTACTACTGAGGATTAGCCATGTGCTCATTCATGGAGTTTTGTGTTTTTGTGTTTAAAGACTTCTATTATGTAAGACCATGATATTCAACAATGTCTTTTCTGCATATAAGCTTTTGTCTTTGACCACTGGAAGTGCAAGTAAGAACCCTATCTGTTATATTCACTGTTGAATCCTCATTGCCTACACAGGGCCTGGTACATGGACATTCTCAATAAACATTTAATCGATGAATGAGTGAATGAGTAATCAGAACTAGAATATTCTCGTTTCTCCATGTCATTAAAAGATCTATCATTCAATTGCATTATTAGGTCAGGTTTGCATAATGCCCAACCCAGGTTGTCCTCACCAACCTATTTTTAACTACTAGCAAAAACTTTTAGATTGTCGTCTTCTTTAAAAGAATACAGCTAAAATATATACACAGCAGTGAGAAGGAAATTCTGAGTAGAGCTAGGGTTTTTTTTCTAGACTTATAGTTTATGCAGCTTCTCCACTAGGTAAAGTTTAGCCCATCACGTGAGTTTGCACTTGATGTGAATGAATGTAAAGGGTGCATTGATATTTTTGTTTTATTTCAGCAAACTCCAGAAGACAAAGTGGGATATCAGATGGCTTCAAGGAGTGACTGGTGAATGGTTTGAAGAAATTCAAAGAAAAAAGTTTTGCAATGAAACAGATGTTAGCCAAATGTTAAAACAACCACTTACATCCAGGCTAAGGAAGGGGATGGCAGAAAATGGTGAGAAAAAGATTTAGATCTAATTTTTTGTTTTCTTATGGCATTGCAGATAATGGCTCAGTGGATCTCCAATTTAACCAATCCATGTTTAGGTCTATTTTTAAATCATAAGGTACAAATTTTTATAACATAACACACACTGAAAAGAGTAAACTGAAAATGTACTGTAATAATGTTTAGGGGGTATGTTTTTGGAATCAGGCAAGATAGCATGGTGATTAAGAAGGCAGACATCTATATCCCAAAAGGCCTGGATTCAAATCTCCACTGTCCTATCCGTGTGACTCTGTTCAAGGTATTTATTCTCTGTAAGCCTCAATTTTCTCATCTTTAAATGGAGATGCTAATGCTACCTCATAGGGTGGTGTGAGAATTAAATAGAACTGTATGTGTAAAGTACTGAGCTGGAACAGAGTAAGCACTTAAATAAGTGGGATGATGTTGCAGAAGGAGGGGGATGCAGAGGAGGGGAGGTGCCACCCTTCTGGTACTTGGGAACTTAAACCCTATGAATTCAAATAAATGCCTTCTTTGGCCATTCAAACTGTGTGACTACCAGCATGTCACTTACATTCACCAATCACTTATTTTTTTAATCTGTAAATGAGGATAATCAAACCTGCTTTCACAGGACTATTATTCTGAGACTAACATAGTGCATTAGAAATTACAAAATACTAAAACAACATAAAGTATCTTTCTACTGATAATCACATTGACTGCTTTTGCTTATATATTACTAACATTAGTAACATCAAGAAATGTGTAACATTTCTAAACTTATATATTGACAATGCTTTGCAATTGCCAAAATAAACAAATTTATCTAAAAAGACTTACAGTTCAGATTTTTAGATGAACCCCATGTAAACCATGGTGCCTTTCCTCTTACCTTGAATTTTTCTAATATTTATAAATTCAGCATGTCCAAAAGTATTACACTATTATGGACTTTGTATATGTTGATATTGCCTTAAAATTTTTAATGCTCATATGTAAAACTATTTTCTATACATAATATTATACATATTTATTTTACATACATACACATAAAAGCCATATATATAGCAAATACGTATACACAGAGATAGATTTTTAATGGGAATAAGGAACAATGTAAGTGGCTTAATTTCCTCTCTTTACTTTCTTTGATATAAAAAGTTACGTAGTATCTATCACTAAGATTTTAAAGTACTAACATAAAAATTTCTGAAGAACAGGGTGGTGAAGAGCAACAGGAGACCTGAGTGAGGTCCCTGACACCTCTCCTTTGGTTCTGGATGTTCCTGGGAAGACATGTTGAGAAAGATTCATGCAGCCGGTGTGAGGGGAGGGACGTTCTGCAGAACTGAGGTCCACAGTGCGGATGGAAAGGCTCCCTACTCTTTGTGAGGATTTTCTCTGCTCAGCAGAACGGTCAGAGGCACAGAGCTTCCCTCATTCCTAGGTCTTCATGTGGCACTATCTCCTGCCTTTCTAGAATTCATAGAGTGAGGGGGAAGCAAGAGCGAGGCCTTAGTTCTCTGAGATACATTTACCTGGAAATAGTTTAATGATGCAATATTTTTACAATTTTCTTTTAGATCCTGTGGAATTACAAACATCAAGATCTAAAAATATACCTAATCAAAGAAACCCAACCTCCATTCCTTCCCGGCTGAGCTTCAAATCCTCATTAGCTTCCCTGTTCTCATTCAGAAAATCCAGAAAGGAGACTTTAAAGCTTCCATCGCCGGGACAGAAAGGGTGAGTTAAACTCAAATCTTGGGACAGCTCATTAGTTATCTGATCCCAGAGGCCGGTAGCCTGTTTTGTGTTCAGAATGTTGAATGTTTGTTCTTAGAATTTGAATTCAGATAGTAACAAAGGAAACAGGATTTAGCTCACATGGGGACAAAGTCCTTGTGGAACCGTGAAAACTTGGCTCTCTCGAAATCTAACTTCTAACCAACTGTGCAGATCCCAGGTGGTGCACTTGGTGAATGATGAGTTAAATGTTGGGAAATAATTATTGACAGTTTCCCCACTGCTCCAAGAGCCTGGTCTACGCCCTGGTCATGAAGATGTCTCTGAATCAAAACTACTTCTTCCTTGGTGGGTATGTGTGTCTGTGCTCACAAGGAGAGATGGGGTATAAAGACTAAATGAAAGTAAATGAGATGAGCAAAGAGAGTAGAGAAAAATCAAATTTTACAACAGAGGGAAAAAATATATTACTGTCACTAGAAGTATTGAGGGCAGCCGTTCTGAAGTGGTTGCCCAGAATTTAAACTTAAGGTGAAGGAGGCGAAGCTTTTGGAGCAGTGGAGACATAGCTCCTAGTGTAGAATTGTGTAAATCGATTCATCTTGACTCATTAGGTTGTAGGATTGTTTTGTGAAAAACAAGGAAGGCTTTGCTCACATGCGGTTGAGCTGACTGCTAAATACTTTTGGCCTGTCTTCCTGGTTGAAAAGCTTCCCACCCTCTTAAGGTGTTGGCTTGGCACGTGATGTGTTCAGTATCTGCCGTCAAACCATTTAAGAGTGCATTGCAGCGCTGAATAAAAGGTATTGGAGGTCACTCTTGCCGAAAAATAATAGGCAGCAAGCAGCTGGTGGGGCATGTAATGCGGCTCCCGGACTTAGCACAGAGCTCCCCTCTTGGGGACGGAAGGCTTTTTGCTTCCAGCTTTTGCCTGCGACTGCTTTTTTCTTTGATGAAATAATGAAGAGCTGAGCAAAATGTAGATTTATGTGACTGTCTCTACTGGAGTCACTTCCAAGCAAATACTCTTCAAATAGGTGAGTTGTTTTTCTTTGTAAAAATATTTGGAACACTGGGAATTCTCTCATTTGGGAATTTGAAATTGAGGAGTGTTTCCTTTATAGGAAATACTTCTTTTATGGAGATAAGAAATATCCCTAATGTGTGGTATAGCTGGGACTTGTGATGTAAATTGTGTTTTAGGTGATTTTCTTTAAGGCAGAGTTTTAGATAGCCGAATAAATAGTATACTAGGAAAAGTTGACAAACCTGTCACTCTATGGACAAGTTATTTCCAAGCTCATACTGCAAGTTACTGCGAAAGCGTATCAAAGAAGATAAATGAAGTATAATCTTCCTTCTGGGTATTACGTGTTTTAGTTATAAACCAAACTGAAAAACATGAAACTCCTGCAACATTCTGTTTAACAACCGTCCCTCTTTTACATATACCAAAATGACTTGTAGCTCTCTTTTAACCAGACAAACACAGCATGTAGACATGAAACAAATTTCATCATTTAAGTGTATGTGTGTGTATTTAGCAGTTTTTGGAATTTGTCATCTTTAAATATATTTTACTTTCAAAACATAAGTGGAAATAAATATTTATTAATTGTGCTGGTGCTGAATATAATGAAGGCACTGTTTTTTGCTCCTAAGAAGTTTCAGAAAAGAAAACATAAAAATATGTCCTTTTTATTATGAAATATAAGTGTGATCTAAATATTTGGATATAAATCCTGAATGTGTGTGTGTGTGTGTGTAGGGGGTGTTTTTAGGTAGTGTTGTACTATAGTAGAAATATAAATGGTGTGTCATACATTCCGAGGGGCTCTTTACTCTTAAGCGGAACCCAACTTTCTTTGGCAGTTCTGCTCTTTTGAAATAGAAAATCAACCTTTAAAATACAGCCTCTGATTCAAGAGCTCCTCCTCGCCTGCAAGTGCACTGGGAGGAACTGACAAAGGGCCTGGGGGAAGCACAGTCATCCTGTGTCAGGCAGCAGTCAGGTTTCTACTTGCTGAGGCCATCAAGGCCTGACTTTGTCACACTAGGCACTCACTCTGGAGAACAAGTCAGCAAAGCAGTTTAGAGTATGTTTCTCAAATCACAGAAAGAGAACCAACCTTTCTAAGCAAAAGGCAGCCGTCTGTTCAGCCCCAAAAGACATGAGTACCAGAGACATTTCTTTTCCTCTGTTAAGCTGTGGTTTAACTGAGAAATGACACTGGATAATGGGCAACTGTCCCAGAAGAAAATGGACTTCATCATTTCACCAGATATTCTTGCCAATATACCAGCCAATAAAAGTATGTGGCATATCAAAGCTTTGATCTCCTATTATCAGTGGATAAAAAGCCATGGGAATATAGTGACTTCATGAATTAATAAAAAGGCAAAACATTTACCATTTCTGCTTCAAATGTGACTAGCTTCTTCCCCAAATTGATGCACTTCTGAAATTATCCCATTATTATTTTAAACCTATTTGTAAATTATTAAAGTGTACCCTCTGGAATCCCGCCCCAACTCCAGGAAAAAAGAAAAATATTTTCTGTTCAAGTTTTAATTTATTTATTGCTAGTCAATAAATTCAAGAAAAGTGTACCTACATTGCATGTAGCTTTCCCTAACATTTTCCTGTAGGTCTTGTTATGGGGCATCTAGTGCCTATGATATATAATGCTCAGCTCCACCACAAAATTTCAGAAACTCTATTGCCTCACAAATTCCTTCCACATAGTTCAGCAAGCACCCGATAACATATGTCATGAGCTTGTAAGTGTGGTATTCCTGGCTGACAAATAGCCTCTACAGTTGTTTCTTTCTTATTCCAGACTCCAGGTTATTCCAAGATGCCCTCTCCACCATGAAGAGGTGATGTGCATGCCACTCTCTGTTTCATGTTCCAACATACTCCACAGTGAAGTCATCCCTTTAAGGAGACCCCTTACCCTCATGTTCACACACATTCTCAAATCTGTGCAGCCATGTGCCATGAGTTCGTTATGGCGATTTAGGGATGTAGAGTTTTCCCGTCTACTCTTTCCTTTACTGTAGTCCCAAGGACTAGGGAAAAGTGAGACTACAAGGGAACTAGCTCAGAAGGTTTGTGAGTAACATGGACAGTTAGATTTAAGATTGCCTCTTTTCGGGGCCGGGCCCCGTGGCCGAGTGGTTAAGTTCTCGCGCTCCGCTGCAGAGGCCCATGGTTTCGCTGGTTCGGATCCTGGGCGCGGACACGGCACCACTCGTCAGGCCACATTGAGGCGGTGTCCCACATGCCACAACTAGTAGGACCTGTAACTAAGATACGCAACTATGTACGGGGGGGATTTGGGGAGATAAAGCAGAAAAGGAAAAAAAAAAAGATTGGCAACAGTTGTTAGCTCAGGTGCCAATCTTTAAAAAAAAAAAGATTACCTCTTTACTTTGAGGACCATCACAGTGCTTAGCATACAGTAAATATTCACCACAGAGTTGTGATTAGAGAGTGACAGCTGCTATCCTAGAGTGAGCGAATGGATGCCCACTCCCCTGTTCCTTTAGGATGATTTTTTTCCCCTTGAGATGCAAAGAGCTCTGGTTGATCCACCTAGCTGCTCTTCAGACATGCCCAAATCTGCCTGATCCATCATAGGGTGTACACAGCTCAGGCAATCCAGCTGCAAGCTCAGTTTACGTAAGCAAAAAGTTCAAATACTATTTTGGACAATTAAAAAGGCAGATTGTATTTTTTTCCTGGATTCTGGTTATTCTCTCTCTCTCCCCACTCACCTTTCTCTACAAATGTCCTACTGTGCTCTCTTTCCTTCTCCTAGTTGAGTGCCTGGGCTTGAATCGGAAGACACAGGAATCTAAAAGACACCTAGACTGAAGGAGAAGTCAAAGTAAGCAAGACCCTTCTTTGGAAATGCTCCTTCAGTGATCCCAGGTGTGGTGTCCACAGATAGACAGTAGGGTTGTGCTGACAGGAGGGAGGAGAAAGACAGGGGAGTGGTTCCCAGTTGATCTGGTTGATCACTATTAGAATCTCATCAGCAATTTAAAAGTAATGACAGATAATCAGGTCCTAACCTTAAGGTTCTGATCCAGAAGGTGTGAAGTAGGGCACAGGAAACGTTATTTCTTTCTTTATTTTTAATTCTGCAGGATTTGGGGATGCTCGTTCAGCTTTGAGAACCACTGCAGCTTAGTCTGCTACACTTCCACTAGGGTAAGGGCTGTCAGAATTCCTGGCCTCGGTGCTGGTAGCCGAGGTGATAGCCTCCTTTTTGTTTATTTATCAAGCTTTTCTCAAAGTCCCACTTGGGATCAGGTACTGTGTTTAGTGCTGGAGATGAAATCATGAAAATAAAGCAAAATCACTGCTGGAGGACTTTAGAATCTAGTAGGGAACTTCAGATTTCTGCGTGTGGTTAGGCAGGAGGCGCACCATAGAACTCTAGGAAGTGCCAGTCATACCTTGATCATCATGGATCCCTATATGTATTATGGCAATTTTCCAGCAAATGACAGTAAGGATCTTGAGGAAGGACGCCTTTTGGAATTCACACAGGGATACCATCTCGCCTAGCTGCAACCTGGGTGACAGCTGAGTACACTGATGATTATGGTATAATATGGTGAGAGCTGTGGTGGATGCATGGTGTTCCTGCCCTGAGAACTTACAGGAGATGCACTTAACTCAGACTGGAGGATCCAGAAGGCTTCCCGGAAGAAGAGAGCCAAATTTTGAAGGATATATAGGACTGGGTTAAGCAATTAAGAGTGAGGAGCCTTCACCAAGCAGAAGGAATGACACAGCAAAAGTGCAGAGACTGGAGAAAGCAAGAACTTATCTACCTCACTGAGGTTTTGTGACCCAGTGTAAAGTGAGACTGATAAGAGATGGGGTGGGAGAGGTTGACAGAGGCCAGAACACAGAGACATTACACATGCAGTGCTAAGGAGCTTGGCTTTGATCCTGTAGACATGGGGGAGCCATTAATCACTTTTTTGAATAATATCATCCTTTTCCTTATTTTATATATATAAAACATATATTTCCTTATTATATTTATATGTAATATATATAACAAATGAAATCATCCGCAACCCACTGACCTGGACAAACACTAATATTTTGGTATATTTCATGTACGTGTGCATACGCATATATTTTTTCCATTGACAATGGGAAAACAGAGTAGTGACATAATCAGATTTTCATTTTAGAAAAATAACTTCAGCTCAGTGCTTCTCAATCAGTGGCAATTTTGCTTCCCAAAAGATATTTGGCAATGTCTGAAGATGTTCCTGGTTTTCACAACTGAAGGGGGCTGCTATTGGCATCTACTGGGTAGAGGCACTCAACAGGCCACCACACTAAAGAAATGCCAGTGGTGCCTAGGCATTTGAGAAACTGCTCTAGCTGTAGCACAAAGAACGGACCTGAGGGAGCAAAACTCGAGTCAGAGAGACCCGGTAAGAGACTGTGAGGATGGTGGTGGCCTAAACTGAAGTAGAGGCAATGAGGAGGGCAAAAGCAGACAGATTTGTGCACAGGTTAGAATGAAGAATCATGAGAACCTACTAATCGGATGTGGGGATGAGGAAGAAGGAGGAGTGGAGGTGACTGTCCACTCTGACTTAGAAAACGAGGTGGATGATGGTGAAGAATATGGGAGGAGGAGCAGATGTGATGAGGATAAAAACAAACACATTTATTCATTTACTCAACAAATACTCCTCAAGGAATGCCATGTGCAGCACCATGGAACGAAACACGCAGTGCTTGGCTTCACAGGTTTTAGTCTTGCGAGGACAACAAAAAGGAAACAGAGAAACCCAGAATAGTCCTAAAATGGGGAAGTTCCAAATGCTATGGGTGCATGGATGAGGGGTATGTTTCTTATAAGTCTAGAGTCCAGACAGTTTTTCTAGAGAAAATGACATTTCTCATGATTCTCCAAGGATGAGATAGTTATCCAGGCAAACACATATTAGAAAAATGTTTCAGGCAAAAGAACAATATGTACATAGGCTCCGAGGTGCGGCGAATTCCCCGTGGCAGAAGGGATACAGGAAAGTGAGAGATGAGGCTAGGAAGTGTGCAGATCACATTGGGCCTTGTGAATGCAGAGAAGAGTTTGAACTTTCACCTGAGAGCAAATGGGAATCATTAAAATGTTAAGCAGGGAAGTGGCGTGATTCAATTTATACTGCTCTCTTGCTAAAGTGTAGAGAATGGATTGGATTGGGACAAAACCTGGAGACAGAAGCACAGTAAAGGGACTATTGCACCAATGAAGGCAAGAGATGTTAAATGTCTTAACTATGGTAAAGGGAGGGAGATGTAGAGATATGGATGGTTTTGAGAGGGATTTCTGAGTTTGAATCAAAAAGATCTGTTGATTGATTGCATAGGAAGGAGTGGGCGTGGAAGGAGGACATGGAGGCCATGTTGGACATGGAGGGTCTGAAGTGCCTGTGGTCATTCAGGGGGAACTCATCAGTGGCCAGTGATTAGAGCATGCTCCACCAGAACTTGGGGGGAAATCATCTAGAGTTCTGGTTAGAAAAGAATATTTTTTGAAAAGAATATTCTTGAGCCACACTCTAATCTACTGAATGAGAATTTCTGAATGGCATCTGCAAAGGTGTGGAGATGAGAGAATATTTTATGGAAGTGGAGTAAACTTGTTGAGTCTAGACTACAGGTACCTGTGGAGGAGTGGAGTGTGGAGACATAAGGCTTAAAGGGTGATGGATTGTCTGGGGGGCTCACCAGGTAAAAGAAGAGCCTTGTGTCATGTTAAGATTTTGGATAATACCTTGTAAGATTTTAAACAGGGGATTGATAAGATCAAATCTGCATTTTAGACAGATGTCTCTATTGGTGGTATGAAGGATGAAGAGGAGTCCAGGAGAGAAACTGTGAAAGTTTAATATAAGGCAGAATGAGTGGAGTTGGAGAAGCAGAGATGTATGTGAGAGATCTTTAAGGAATGGCATCAATAGGACTTGTGAGGGAATTCAGAAGGTGAGGTAGCTTTGTATTCCTTGATATCCCCAAGTTGGGAGGACTTTTACCAGCATAGCTTTCATAATACCATTGTTGCTTTTATTCACTCTACAAGTGGAAGCTCTTCACATCAGAAACAGAAATTAACATTTAGGAGGACTGGGAGTGGGTGCAGAGGCTCTGGACCTCCAAGCCGCCTGAGTCCTCGACCTGCTACCTGATCCACAGTGGCGCACTCAGCCTTGCACAACCGCAGTGAGCGTGCATCCTTCCACTCACAGCACGCCCTCGGTGGCACTCTGTCCCAGTTGTGCTCCAGGCATCCTCTAAAGTCACATCTTCCACCCACCTGCTGCTCTCAGAAACTGATTCCTGCCCCTGCTGCCCTCACTCCAGATCAGACCGGAGCCCGGGGAGCCGGTGAGAGTGTAGAGCCACGTGGGTGACCGTGAGGGCTGCAGCCCCACAGGGCTCTGGAAGGAATCTTCACCATCTGGCATGTTCTCTTGGCTCCTGGCAAATTGAAGTACTCGCCAGTTCCCAACCTCCCTTGTCTTTCCTGCCTCCAGGCTTTGCTCATGCTGTTCTTTGCCTCTGGTACCAGTTCAAATGCCACCTTCTCCCTGTCACCTTCCCGGCTCCTCGCCAGGAAGTGTTCATTGGCTCCTCTGCATTTTCAGCGCATTTTACTCACATCTCTATTGTCTTTATCACATCTTGGCTTGTATTTTGGCTCCTGTATCTAATCTTCCCTAATGTAAAAAGCTCTTGGAGGACAGGGTCCCTATCTCAGTCATATTTGTTTCCTCCAAAGCACTCAAGATAGTGTCCAGCATGTAGAAGGCATACAGGCCCGATAAAGCTGTAGGGAAAGGAAGAAGAAAACTAAAAGCAGCATTTAACTTCTAGATATTATTGATATAAAGTTGGTGCTTCAGAGTAAGATGAAAAAAATCCATGATATTAATTTCTATTTCTGTTTAAAATTTGAGCTGAACTCTGAAATACATGTGAATATCTTTAAGACACAAAATTGTTTGGCCTCCCAGGTTTTATGCTCAACTTTCGTGAGCCATGAAGCGTCTAGGAGTTTGAATGAAGGAAAACTACATGTTGCCACTTTTGGCTGATCTGACCCAAAGTCCCAGTTCGGTTAATTCTTGATTCTCTTTGCTGTTCTTAGTGATTTCCTGCAGAGCAATGATTCATTACGGTCTATTAAATTTTGAGCTGTAATTCAGGTGAAGCACCCCTTGGCATAGGATTATAGATTCAAAAGATCAAAATCTATCTTAATCTATGTCTTGTAAATTTTTTGTGTTCTATTGGTTTGAGAGAAGCAATATAAATAGTAAAAGCATAATTGTTCACCAAAGTGGGTTCATAATAAGTAAGGCATGCTTACAAAAATAAACATCCAGAAGCCATGTTTACAGGGTTTGCTTTTTTAAAAATTCCCGTATGAATTGTTGAATGTGATCCTGACCTAATCTCTCTTTAAAATGAAAATGTGTGGAAACAGGTACTTTGTTTGCCATTTGCAAAAAGAATCTATGTGCCATACTGGTTAAGAAAGAGTGCTCTGGGGGGCTGGCCCTGTGACCAAGTGGTTAAGTTTGCCCACTCCACTTCGGCGGCCCAGGGTTTCGCCGGTTCGGATCCCGGGCTCAGACATGGCACCACTCATCAAGCCACACTGAGGCAGCATCCCACATGCCACAACTAGAAGGAGCCACAGCTAAAAATATACAACTATGTATTGGGGGCGCTTTAGGGAGAAAAAGGAAAAAAATGAAATCTTTAAAAGAAAAAGAAGGAATGCTCTGGATTCAGTGAGCCTGTGGCCTGCTCTGAGCTCAGCCACTGAATGTGTACCTTAGGCAGTGTCTTCTAACTGCTCTGGGCCTCCATCTCTTGGCCTGTAAAATGGGAATAGTCATAGAATCCACTTCACAAGAGTGACGTATTTAAATGAGGTAACATGTGCACAGAGCATGAGAACACTGCCTGACACATTGACACATAGTCGACACTCAACAAATGTCACTATTTTGTATTTGAACACTATTTGTGTTCAAATAGAAATCCACTATCATGTAATTTTTTCTCAGCTGCCTGAGTGACAAAGATGTAAACCATTGATCCTGAGTGATCAGGGGAAGAGGTTTCTGAGATTTTCTTCAACAAGACACCAACCAAGAAATGTCTTCCTACAGAACATTAGAAACATATCTTCTCAAGATATCAAGATATAAGGGCAAATGTGCTGTTGATTTTCCTCCTGGTGAAAGTTAGACACTTCTTCAAAGACGTTATTTCAAATTCTTTCCACAGATGTGACAGCCACGCAGGACCTCCTGTGTCTGTGAGGGGAACAGCTTTGGTAAGTAACCAGAGAAGTAAAGGTCATGCTAAGGAATTCGGAATTTATGTAATCCCTGGTTGGCCACCTATGTAAATGGGATTCTCCTTGGCTCTCTTTTAAATTTACTTTAGAAGTTTAGATTTCTCCTAGAGAGTTCAAAGTTCCCCAGTCATGGTTGGTTTCCAGTTGGCTCTGGTACTAAAATGCACAAATGGCAGGCTCTGCCAGGAAGGAGCAAGGCATCATGTGTCCACTCACCATCAGTGGCGTCTCTGATCTTTTACCACCTGTCACTCCTGTGCAGTCCTAAAGCACTGGCAGAGGAAGAGGCATCCATGGCCACTTTTGCAAACTAGCGAGGGTCTGGGCTGGACCTTTTCTAGGTAAGATCGTCATTTGTATTCAAAGAGGAAGCCACTGACAGGTGAGATGCATTTGGCTGGAACAAGTTCACAGGAGGGGACTAACTCAACATGACCCTCCACCAAGGGCTTAAATTTAAACTTCTCTCTGTGTTCACATGCTTACAAGATTGAGAAGTTGTAAGTTTTCTGTTTCTTACTTTTTTGTGGTCATAACTTTTGATCTACACGTGCCTAGGTCTTTCTGTGTAACTCGTGTAGCTTGGAGATGAAAGAAAGGGAGTTTGAGAAGGGGCCTCAGAGTGCAGGAGGAGGGGAGAGGCATTTTTCAATTTCTCGTGGCTCTAGTAGTCCCTTCCTTTCTCTCTCTTTTCTTTTATGAAAAACATCGGGTAGGATTCTGGTGAGGAGTGCATATAAACAGAGGTTCTTCACTTTAAAAATGAAAGTGAGCCCCCTTTCTTCTTCAGGGTAATGTTGCTTGTTTCTGGATAACACTGCACCCTATCTCTCTCCTTTATATGCTTGAGCCCCAACCATAACACCAACACCAACAACTGCTATATTCGAATGGAGAGCTTGTTATCATCTAGGCACTCGACAGAGACCATTGCATTTAATGCCCAGAGGAAACGATGAAGTAGGTACTATTGTTATCCCATTTTAAAGATGAAGAAACTGAGGTTTAGGGCCAGCCCCGTGGCCAAGTAGTTGAGTACATGCGCTCTGCTTCGCTGGCCCAGGGTTTTGCTAGTTCGGATCCTGGGCACGGACATGGCACCGCTCATCAAGCCATGTTGGGGCAGCATCCCACATACCACAACTAGACGGACCCACAACTAAAATATACAACTATGTACTGGGGGGACTTGGGGAGAAAAGGCAGGAAAAAAAAAAAAGAGAAACTGAGGTTTAGAAAATTTAAAGATCGTGCTCAAGGTCACTTTGGTAAATGGTAGAGTCAAGATTAGAACACCTGAGTGTCTGTGACTCCACAGCCAGAAGTCAGTCATGCCTCCAGCTCCGTCAGCCCCGAAGCCCTGTTTGTTTATGAGCCCAGTTGCTCGTTACCTACAGACTCTCCTTTAACTGAGCAGTGGACTGAAGCGGCGCGCATCCAGCTTTGCCCTCTGAGGACAGAGCCCTGCTCCCAGGTGCTTCTGTACCCTCGTTTTTCCTCAGAGAAGTGCTCAGAGTTAACCATCCTCTACCGTTGGAGAGCCATGGGGTCTGAAGCAGATGAAGAATATAAAAAGAAATGCAAATGCCTAAAAGCTGTAAAAGTAGAGCTAATTTGGAGTTCTTGGGATTTGAAAATCCAGTCTGAGGATGAAGAGAGATCTTTCTCTGACTCTCTTGATTTCTGCCTGCATGTAACCATTTCACTGCTCAGAGCGTGTCAATCTAAAAGGTAAGAGCTGAGAAAATAAATGAAAATCAAGCCAGTGATTGCTGATCCCAGTTCACAACCTTTATGAAAAGTAGGAGAGAGAAAATAATGAAACAACTGTCTAAAACAAAGTTTTGGTGTGACATGTAGGTTTCCGTGATTTAATCATGGAAGTCCTATCCGCTTAGCCTGAAGAGAGCTGGAAGTTGGCCTTTGATGCTGCAGGGATTCTTGCCAAGATTTTCATAAACTTCCCATCACTTGGTTGGCAACCTGGCGGGAAAGGAACAAAGGAGAGTCTGGCATTTTGTAGATTGAACTACATTATTAGATGACCTTCCACTCAAGAGAAAAGAAAGCTGCTATTTAAACATTTGCTTTGGCTTAAAAGAAGCAAAGGATTTCAGAAAACACAGAATTTTTACAGCTAGAGAGAGACTTAAGATGATGCAGCTCAGAGTTTCTCTCAACTTCAGCACTATTGCCATTTTGGGCTGAATATGGCTCTGTTGTGGGGGCTATTCTGTGTATTGTAGGATGTTTAACAGCATCCCCGGCTTCTACCTACTAGATGCCAGTAGTTACCCTCCACTCATTTGTGAGAATCAAAAATATCTCTAGAAATTGCCAAATGTTCCTTGAGGAGCAAATTGCCCCAGTTGAGAACCATCTCCTTACAGGTGAGGAATCCAAAGTCAAAGTAGTAACATCCTTGAGACAAAACATATGGCCTCAGCCACTTGATCACTCCTCATCTCTGAACAGATTCTGGCTGGGCCTACTGTTAGGTGACATGCCAGCTCTATATCCCTAGAAACACTCCTCAATGTACGTTCCACGCTGGGCCAGTGTGAGCTCCCTGAGGCTGGGACTGTGTCTGCTCACCTGTACCCCACTGCCTGGCACACCCTGAGCACCTGACAATTGAAAGAGTGGTTTTAAGCCACAGGGTACATGGGTGGATTTGCCTTTGGCAGGAAAGCACACAGATCAAATTCAGGAACACCTTGAAAAATGAATTTGTTGACTTTGCCAAGGCATTTGATAACATCAGTGAGCTTAGGCTTCAGCCCTGACAGCTGTTCTGCAGGTTTGGCTGCCCTGGGAAGTTCTCAGACATTCTCAGGTTACTCTGTGACAGAGGGTTGGTTTGTTGCAGACAGTATCAGTAGAGTGCATTGGGGTTGGGTAAAAGGCTGCATTTTGCTCAGCCTTTGTTCTGCACCTTGTTTGAGAATGTAACTGAGATCCCCAAAGCCAGCAATTTGAGACTCTGGCCTATAATCCTATAGGACGCTTTTCTAGCTCATTAGGCTGCAAGCACCAGCAGCAGTCCTCCGGGAAATCCTCTGTAACCACAGAAGAAATGTAATGGCTAACTGTGAGGACTTACTAAGTGCTAGGCACCACTCTCAAGTGTTTTACAACTATTAATTCATTTAATCCTCACAGCAACCCTATGAGGTAGGGGGTGGTGTTATTGCTGCTGCTGTTATTATCATTATTACATTCATTTTACCAAGAAAGAAACTAAGATACAGAGAGGTTAAGTAACTTGCCCAAAGTTATACAGCTATTGAGGAGCAGAACCAGGATTTGGACCTGTGCAGAACTCATGTGCTTAATCATTATCATTTCCTGCTTCAGACATGCTTTTCTGAGTCTTAATATTGTGAACATTTGGTGTCTCAATTTCTGTAATAATCTTTACTAGAAATCTTATATATTTTCTTCCTTGGTATATCATAGATCAATCCATAACTGTGTGTATGAAGGGCATGGAATGTTTAAAGCAAGGTTCTTGTCTTCAGAGAGTTAACCATCTAATTGAAGATATGCACATTAGTATATCAGTAATAAGCAACATAGTGGAAAGAACAGGGTTAGGGATCACATCATATGAGTATGAGTAGCCGATGCCACCATTTATTATTCATGTGACTTGAGTAAGGGACTGACCTGAGACTCAGTTTTTTTCATTTGCAAAATGAGAATGATAATTCCTACCTAATTCACAAATTTGTTCTGAGGATCAAATGAGAGAGGATATTTTAAAAGTATATTGAAAACTGAATAAATGAATTAATTTTGTTCAATAGAAGATAGTTGATACCAAATGAGTGTACTAAAATGTGTTAGAGAAGTTCAGAAGTGGAAAATATTGTTGTGGGAAGAGTAGTCTTGGAGTTCAATTCAGAAAATATTAGTCAATCTCTTGGTGCTGATTTCATGCAAAGGAGAATACTATCCTTTCTTAGTTATTTTAGAGGTTGATCTACTTCCAGGGTCCTAATTCACTTGTCTTTGAATCCCTGGTTTCCTAGATCAGAGTAGGGACTGAAATGTGTGGTAGGGAGGAAGGGATAAAGTAAAAGTGGAGAGAAGGCAAACAACTCTGATATGACATAATAGTTGCAATATTAGAGGTGCATAAAAATACCATGATGATTAATTCTTGGGAGAAATGGAGAAGAGCTCACAGAGATGGTGATATATGAACTGGACTCTGAAGGATGAGTTGCTATTTTCCAGAAGAAGAGAAGAAAGAGCAGAGATCAGGAGCAGAGACATGGAGGCCTAGGAAGAAGAGCAGGGCAGTTTAGAGAACTGTGTGTAGGGAACTCGGAGCACGGAGGGCGGAGAGCTGGGGAGGACATGCTTCAGTCAAAAGCTGGAAAGGGATTTTGACACGATTTTGCTGCGTGGAGGTGTTTGAACCTCATCCTTCAGGCCAAGAATGGGAAACAGGCTTCATCTTTTATGGCAACTTCATGTCACGGAACATTATATAGAGGGGGATTCTGAGTCCAAGACTGAGCCCTGACGGAGGATCCGTGTGTGCTCTGGGCCCCAGAGGGATTTACTTCTGCTCTAGGTAACAGGAAACTTCAGACGCTTAACGGCAGCTCTAAGACCTGTGCTTGGCCTCAGAAGATGCCCCCAGCTAGCATGTAGTGCACTCATAAGTCAATAGAAAAAGGAGAGCAAGTGATTCCGCGTGGGCTGTGGAATCCTACAGACTGGAAATGACCCTTCCCTCCACCAGTGTGGCCTGAAGCACATGACCTGACCTCTTGAAAATGCAGTCTTTGCCAAGTGGGAATAAATAATAGTACCAACCTCATAGGGTTGTTAAAACGAAAAAAAGAACACCTATAAAGCCCTCGGCTCATTGCCTACAAAAATCAGTTTGTAGTTGCTGCTAATAATAATAATAATATCTCACATACAGCTTAAATGAAAGTTAAGGATCTATAGAGCAGTAGCAGTGTTCAGTCTTCTCTGTGTTGAATATCTACCACTGACTAGCACTTCCCTTTTTTTAATAGTTTTATCATAGGAAAAAAATCCTTGCTGAGTTCAAGTTGATTGTAAATGAAGTCTCCATGTTATCTCTTAGCCATATAATTTACAATCTCTATGTGTTGGAAGCATCCTTAACACGTTGGGTGAGTAGGGTTGGTCTTGAAGCAGAGGATCTGGGAAGAAATAGAAGCAGGGGAAGTTATTTTCAGGGTCTCCAGGTGGTAGTAATCCTTCCCAGCCTGAAGAGGTTCATCTTCATCTGAGCCCTCAGTTCATGTACTTTTCATTTCACTATAGATTTTCATTATAAAGGGATGTGATCCGGGAAGCCAAAAGAAATGTACTCTGGTCTACATAAAGGAAATTTTAAGTTTGTTTGGGTGTTAAAATGGTTGAGAGGCAATGATGCTTGCTATTCTCTAAATCAGACGTAGCTACTCTGCACCCACTACCCAACCTGCAGATTTGGGAAGAATGGACTTATAAGATCCATCACTAATTGTTATTAGCACGGATAAAAACCAGAAGAGACAGTAGGTAGGGCACAAAAGAGAACACCCTGATGCACTTAAGAGAAAAAAATTTAGCTGTAACTGATCTGATTTCTCAAATGATTAGTTTCTGGTTTTATTACCTCCAACTGATATCTCACTGTAGTTACGTTTTGCTTCTAGTATTTGTTTACTTCTGAATTTTATGTTGGTGTGTTAAATTGTATCCAATGACCAATAAATTATCATTGGATTGTTTCTTTCTTATTAATAAGTCTCCTTTGTGTGTATTCAACTATGGCTTGCCCATAGAACTGAAAACCACAAGTCAGTGAAATTTGGGCAGGGCTTCTATAAGAAATAGCTGACCTAGATCTTGAGAAAGAAAACAGGCAGGAGTGAAAATACTAGCTTTTAAGGAATGTAGGGATTAAGAGAACCTGGGCTTTAGAATTGGAGAGACCTCTGATGGAGAAGTAAAAAAGTTGGAGCTTTGGAAAGATCAGACATTTAGTCTTAGGCATTCAAGGTAAGATGAAATGTAATGGTGGACATCCAGTGGGAAGGGAAAATTTGGGGAAGAGAGGGATTCAAGAGGCAAGGACTGGATGACAGAGTGAGCTGAGAATAAAAGAGACTGCAATGGGAAGTGTCTACTAGCCTTGTTCAGGCCTGGGTGCAGGATGAGTTAAAGTGGAGTCAGGAGTGACAGAGCCAGTTTGACAGAGGAAATGCAAATAGAGTTTTGACAAAAGAAAGTGAAGGTGTGGGAGTAGATAATTCTCCCAAGGTTGTCAAGACAAATTAAAACTTGAAAGTAGGGCAGTGATGGATCTGATGAAATCAAATCAAGATAAACATTTGCTAGTGAAGAAAGGAAAACAACTTTAGCTCTACATTATTCTCCTAAATCCTGTAAAACTAGCGATAGTTTAAATACATGTATATATTTATAAGGTCATACTTTTAGCACCTTTGTTTCAGAACTACTAATCTGCTCTTTATGTCTGTCTGGGAGGTTCTACCATTCTACATGAACTCTGTGGATAGAAATACTTTTTTTCCCTTAAATCCATCAAGTTCACAAATCTTAAGTTCTACTACAAGTTTCAGCTAACTGGCTCTTGATGGAATAGGTACAGTGTTAAGAAATCTAAAATTCTAGCCACCGGGGCCATAGAGACAACACTGCCAACTCAAGAAAGGTCGATTTCTTTCCTGTTTGCTAGGAACCTTCCTAAGATTTGTGTAGTGCTGTGTAAGTTTGTAGGAATCTTTGGCAGAGAAAGACTCAATATCTTGCCTGAAGGCTGATACTTAAAAGTATTAAAGTAGGTATGAAGAAGTTTGTGATCACTAGCAAATGGCAAAAACAACTAAACGTTATAAGTTGAGAAATAAATTTTTGGAAAATTGATTTGCAGTCCTTAGACTAGGACTTCTAAGCTTGGGGACATTTTTGTGGGAACATGTGAGTATTCTCGCTGGAGAAGTTCCAGAAATAATATTGCATTTTCTATTTTAAAATTAGCAGACAAAAATACACAATTCACCGTTGGAAAATCAACCAGTTGACAGTACATTTGTCCCCAAGCCAGCAGGCATGAGGGAGGGAAGTGGCATACCCCCGTGGGATGCTTCACTGCTGGAGAATGAGTTTTTCCAAGGTAAGTCTATGCATTAAATTGCCTTTGGAACCCCTGGTACTAAACCAAATAATAATTACAGTTTTTGTTAAAATGCTCAAAACATATCAAACCTTTTACTTTATTTTTGAAGTCCTCTCATTCCCCTTATCTGAAGATGATGTGTCATATGCTATTAACACAAATATTAAAGCATATTATATTTAGATATAATCTAAGCAAATATTCTCAGGCCAAAACTGAAAAATCTATGGAATGGTAGTAATGTTTAATATTTAACCTCAGGTAAAAAGGAAATACGTCCTTAGGAAATGTACCTCTGAAGTTTACTGTTCTTCAGAGACTTTTATTGTTCCCAGTTAGGACCTAAATGCACTGTGATGAAATCTACTTGTTGTCAAACAATTAACCTTGTACAATAGATAACAATAAAAACTGAAAGAGATTCCAAAAGTACTACATGCATGTAGAACTTATTATTACGTAAGCATAATTCACCTTTACATAAATTATTCTGTATCAAAATAAGCCTGGCCGTTTGAAAAGTGAGCTTGAAGTTATTCACTGGCTTCACCTTGAGGAACTAACTTCAGTTTGCAAAGGCAATGACATCACCTGGGCCCTATAGCTGGGACAGGTGGGGTGGTCAGTGCCATCCAGCTGGGCGGTTAGCCTAGGGGCTCCCTTCAGGAAGATGGTTCTTGGCAGAAAACTTGCTTCAGAGAAAAGAGACCCAGAGGAAATCTCTGTTCCAAAACAAAGGTTTTGCTAGTAGAGGAGAGCAAATAAAGAGGAGAAGCTGACCGGGAATTTTGTTTCCCTCAGGAGTAGTGAGTAAAACAGCATTGTTAATTTGAGATTCGAAGTGACTTCAAATAATTTAAAATCTCACTATGGGGATGTTAAGAGCGGTTACCTCTGGGAAGGATTCCAGGGGATTTTACTCCTTTTGTTATACTTTCCCGTATTTTCTGTTATAACCATATATTGTTTTTGTAGTCAGCAAAAGACTTTATTTAAGTGAATAAAAAGCTATGAACAGCTTGAAGAGGAGAATAGAAATCAAAGAGATTTTATTATAATTCGTTTTAAAGACAGATTTTTACCCATTACATAGATTTGCTTTCTTTTTGCCTCACCTGACAGTTTGGCATTGCTTGATTACTTTATTTGTGGATATATGGAATAAATTATTTCAGAGACTGGAGAAAAATAATTTGTTTTTCATTAAAACAGTGACAGTATGATTCCCTGAAGAATTCCTTAGTGTTACAGGTCCTTCATGCTCAAGATTAGTTCTTCTGCTGGCTATGCAAACTTAGGAGCACCAATTTACAGATAAAATAGAGTAGGAGAATCCAGAACAGATGTCAAAAACCCCTTCAGCACTTGCCCTAACATAACTGACACGTCACAAGTGCATCCCACGTACATCCACTCAGATACTGATATGCCTCACTTTCCTTGTCATTGAAGTTTTTAATGACAAATAATTTTAAATAACCAAGAAGAGTGCACCATTTTATGTAACTCAGAAGGAAATATTTCAGCAAGCCGAAAGCTTCTTCAGCAATTCAAATAATCCCATAACTTATTTCTCATGTCAGATTTGATTTTCATTAATGAACATCTCTTCAATATGTACATTATCCACTTGTATTTATTATAACATGAACATGGTAAAATATATCTACTACAAGGTGGGCCTCAGAGAATCTTAAAACTTTAAGAGATTATGGTTCTATTTAAATTCTAACCGGTTTTTATTGAGGAAAAGATGTCAAATACGATTAAATAAATATAATTTAAAGAAATACCAACCAACCAAAAATATCCTATGACTTGTCTGAGATCACAGAGACTATAGTCCTAGTAAGCATGAGCCCTGGGTCTTGGCTTGGCCTGGCTCCTGGTATTATGGGGAGGTCACTGGGCCCTGATTTGGACACCACTCTCTGACCTTGCTATTGAAGGAGAAGTAAATATTATTTGACAAGAGCAACTTCACATCCTTGTAACAGTATGAGCTCATAGTGAAATCGTCTTTATAGTTCATCAAAAGAGAAAATGAAAACTGGGGCCAGCCCCGTGGTTATGTCCACGCGCTCCGCCGCTGCAGCCCAGGGTTTCGCCGGTCCAGATCCTGGGCGCAGACATGGCACCGCTCATCAAGCCATGCTGAGGCGGCGTCCCACGTGCCACAACTGGAAGGACCCACAACTAAAAATATACAACTATGTACCGGGGGGTTTTGGGGAGAAAAAGGAAAAATAAAATCTTTTAAAAAAGAGAGAAAATGAAAAGTGAACTCTTATGGCACAGAGGTTGCATTGCACAGTGGTTGCACGTGTGGACTCCGGAGACAGACTGCGTAGATCCACTTATCAGCTGTGTGACCTTGGCAATTTACTTAATCTCTTCATGCCTCAGCTCCTCATTTATAAAATGAGAATAGTAATGGTAGCAATCTTATAAGATTATGTGAGGATTTAACGAGCTAATAAATTAAGTGCTGAGAACTGTGCCTGACACACAGAAGGTACTATACTATTGGAGTGCTAACAGGTCTTAATTTTTCCAGGAAAAACAATCTACTGTTAGCATATCATTTAACAATATTCTATAGAACCTTAAATTTTCTGTGTAGCTCAAATCCATCCAAATAAGAATGTTTATAAATTAGGTGCTAAACTTTTGGTGGTAATGCTATTTTTTTAATGGTACAACTGAGAAGTTATGCGTTATTTACAGACTCATTTCTATTACAATCCTCTGGAGTAAACATAGTTGGAAATATTTTAGCTACCTAGTGACACAAAAGATGCACTAAAAGAAACCATGATTAAAATTTGTTGTTGGAAAACAATGTAGCTTTATGTCCTTAGGGCCTTATGGAAGGTTAACTTTGAAAAAGTATGATTTGAAAAAGTATGAAAAATAGACTTCCAATACACCCTTGTAAAATTCAGACTATCTTAGAACCATAGTCAAAACTGTCATCACATTTATGACAAAATAATAAAAATAAAATTATAAATGATTATGTTTCTTGAAGAGGGGCCTCAACAACTCAAATTATTGTTAGACTGTAAAATATTATACAAAAAAAATGATTCCTCTTCTCCTTTCAGTTTTAGATGATTTGGATAGCAAACTGGCTCAGGAACAATTTCCAAGCTCAGTGAATACCAGAACATCTCTCAACTATGGATCAAGAACACAGTTCAGTCACTTTTACTCGAGTGGGAACAGACATGGTAATATGACCGGAAGGCACAACAATCACTATAAGGAAACTTCTAATATGTCTATCTATGACATCCTAAGACCAGGAACCCCTAGGGAAGGTTTTAAAACCTTTTCTCCGAGAACAAGGACAATTTATGATATGTATAGGTCAAGGGAAACGAGAGTTTTAAAGGAAGATTATATGGAAAAGAATACTTTTGGTAGTACTTCTCTGTGTTTTGACAGCAGGCAACGATCAGCCTCACCAGCTACGGGGTATTTCACAGCAAGAAGCTTATATTTTCCAGGCACAATTCAGAACAGGAGTGGGTTTATGCCACCAAGCCACCAGAAGAGCCCCAAGAGAACCCCTTTATCATCCATCATATGGAATAGTTCAGATTCTTCTAGAGATAGGCAGAATCAGGAGGAGTTCCTGAGGGCACCATCACCAATGGAAATTGACCCTGCTGACCAGTATATGTATCCCAGGTGTTTTCAGGAGAATAGGAGATATGAATTTTACCGTTCACAGAGTATTTACCAAAGTGTTGGTTTACATGCCCCCATGGATAATGCAATGGGTCCTGACCCATTGGAGAACTCAGAGAATATGCCATTCTACCATCAAGACAATCCATTTGCTAGGTCTTTCTTTAGCAATACCTTTGGACAAAGCAGGGAACAGAGATTTGGACAAAGTCCTTTTTGGGGGCAACAGGAAGAACATTCTTCCTGGTCTGAGTTTCATCAAAGCAGGAAACCATTCACTTCTTCTGACAGAGACTTTGAAATGACTTCCATTGAAGCAAATAGTGCATCAGCTGGTCATGGCCACAGTGTTCCTTCTCAACGCTGGAGATCATTTTCTCCCAGTTACAGAACAGATATTTCCAGAGAGCAAGAAGAGCCACATCCTTGGCAGTTTGATTCTCAAACATCCACACTGGAGAGCATGGAGGTGTCACAAGGTAATAGGAACCAGTCGACTCATTTTGGCACACCAAATGTTTGCTCCATGACTGGTTCAAGCAATCACATCAAACCTGGTGGGTTAGAATGTCAACAGGACACTTGTCCTATAGAAGTACATATAAACAAAGAACCTTACTCATTTGGAATTGCTCAGACTTCAGCATCCTCATTCAAAACTTCCTTCCCTCAGATTCCCGATGACAGAGGAAATCCTCAGAGCCCCAACTTTCAGAATTCCACAGTCACTTTGCAGAAAGTTAAGCCTGCCTCTCTTCCCATAAGAAGATATACAGAAGTCACTATGACCAACAGCAATTCAGTTGTTTCTCCACCTCTTACTGAAAGTCAACCCAATATCCTGGTCACAGAAGTGAATAATGAGAAAGACTTGAATGAATCTATTTTGGAAAAAGACACACAACTAAACAAGATGGACCAGACAAACGTGACTAGTGAAATACCTCAACCTGTTTCACAGACAGTAATTTCTAACCCTTTACCTGATTTTCAAAATCCCCTCTCCCAGGACTCAGCCAAGAGCAACAGACTTGTTTTTAATGCATCTACCCCAGTAAGTTCAAAAAGGTCACCTGGAGTCATTTCCAGGAAAGATACCTCCAAAATTCATATATCACACAGAGATAAAGCCAATGAACTAAAGAAAGATAAGAATTATACCAGGAACAGAAAACTTGGCTCAGCAATTTCCCTTCCTTTCATTCAGGAAAACAGAACAACATCATCTTTTCCCAGCCCAAATCAAGGTTGTCACGAGGAATTAACAGTAAGTAATGAAGATATTTCAAACGTTGTTAAATATAACCGCTGGAGCTCTGAACCTCCAGAAAACCCTGCTATTTTAGATATTAAGGAAGAACAACGTACCACAACTCATTCTACCAACTGTAGCAAGTTGGCTGCTGGCCACAACATTCCATGTGATTCTTTAGATTTGTCATCAAGTACACTACCAGATTCCTTATCATCGAATAATTCTTTCCCTGATGCTCTGTTGATTCCTTCTACTACACTGTTCTCCAGGAAAAGTCTTTCCAGCAAAGATCCATCTCTGGGAGAAAGAGAAGAAAAAGACAATGATAGCAAGAACCAAGATAATCAGTTCACCCTAAGCCCCTCAGAAAACCAAAAAAGTAATGATAATTGTGTGACTGTACATAATGAAGTGATTGATGTTGTCAAATGCCATTCACACCCTCCTTTCAAGGATGGAAAGGGAAAAGGAAAAATAAGGCAAAGCATGTCCTGTACTGAAAATGGAAAGTCAAGCAAAATGGAAAGTAGATCAACACCCACAAGTGATAGCCGTAGCCTCAGTGAGGTGAATCAAAGCAACTCCCAGGACCCTGAGCTTCACACAATTTATTGCACCTTACCCAGACAATCAGCCAGTTTTCTCATTGGTAACAGGAAGTCAGAAGGTAAGATAATGGCTTCTTCATTTAGGAATGAGCCACTTCCATTCCAAATCAAAAATAATGTGGAAGATCCAAGAGGGAAGTACACATCAAATGAATTCAGTCCCAGTCCTGAGTCAGAAAGCAAATGTTCCAAAGTAGTTTCAGACTCAGTCTCAGGAGCCCCTGAAGCCACCCAGAGGATGACAAAAATGAAAAACATTGGATCTGCTTCTGTTAGAAAAGGACCACTTCCGTTTCTCATCAAGAGGGCTGTGTCTTGTCCTTCAGGAGTACCATCTCCCTCAGTTGGAAGAGATGAAAGAGAAAAATGCTTGGTCTCAGACACAGATGCTTCTGCTATAACATTAAGGCCTTGGGAGAGAATCATTAACCCTCTGGAAAGTGACTCATCCATTAGGGATTGTTCTTTAACTAAAAGATGCCACCAAAAGGAATACTTTCAAGAATGCACTGAAAAGGATGGTAAAATTTCTGCCTCCAGGATGGGTGTATTTTCCCTTTCAAATGAAGACCCTTTACCTTTTTCTTCAGACATGTCAGGAAAAGAAAGCGGAAAAACATTGCATAAATTTAAGACTACGAGTATGTTTTCTGTTTCTGGTGATGAAGATAATGTAAAATGTCTTGAGGTGGTTTCAATATATTACACGCTACCAAGGAAACACAGCAAAAAATTCTGTAACCGCCTTCAAAAATATACACAAAATATTGATTCACTTACAGAATTAGCTAAAGCGGAGACTGAGACATTTCCTAATGCTTTAGAAAAAGACAAACTAAACTATTCTACACGAGAGCAGTCAGGAACACCTTCACCAGAAGATCTAAAGATGTTGGTCAACTCTGCTAAGGAGAACAGCTATTGTCCTTCTCATGCCACTGAAAAAAGGACTCTTTTACAGTTACCAAGTAGTGGGCCCTCAGAACCTACATTCCAGGAAATGGCTTCTGTTGAAGCAGATGTTTCTCTTCATAAAGGAGAATCTAAAACTAGAGAGATTTCCCAAGATCACTTAGCTAAAACACCATCTCTAAGCAATTCACAAAGCAGGAAAGTAAGGGGGCAAAAATTGCAAAGTGAAACCCTACCTACTTCATCAGTTCTTCAGGGAAAAAAAGTTGCAGAAAAGGAATCTGAAAATTGTCAGCAATCCATTAAATCAGGTAACAGTGGTCCTTTTAATCTTCCAGCCCATTCAGAAGAGAATGTTGAAAATTCCCAAACTGGGAGAAGTTCTGGGGAGGGTGCAGGTGGCGGTATAGCCATTACAGCTACTGGAAGTGGAAAGTGTCTTCAGAAAGGTATCAATGACAGTGCCAATGGATTGCAGCCTAGGGAAGTCAGGAGGGAAATTGGAACAGATTTCCAAAAAATGACTGATGAAGCACTTTCTGACTCAGAAAGCCAAGTCTGTGCTCTGACTCCAGCTTTGCATAAACTACAGCTTGATGAGGTGACTCATTCAGGTGAACCAGATTTAGAGAGTTTGCCGTCTGAACCCAGGAAACTACCTCAAAGAAGTCAGGAGGTAAATATGACAGAGAACCTGAAGGCTAAGGATGAAATGCAGAAGTTGGCATGGGATCAACCTTCACTTCCTGGAGGAAGTAGTAAATATAAAACCAGCTTGGATGACCTAGAAAAAGGGAAAAACAGATCTTCAGTTAAACACAGATTGGCAGCCGTGTCCAAAGCAGGCAGAAAATTTCCAGCTAAAGATTTAAGCTCCAGAAGACATGTAGCTACTATTTTCCCCCAAAGTGGCAACGGTTCTGGCTTTGGTGGTTTATCTCTTGGCACACCAAAGTGCCACCCACTGTCCACTGAGCCTTCTCCAAAGTCCACAGAATCCACAGATGAAAGCAGGTTTAGTAATGATGGGATGGATGTGCAGAAATCTGAGAACCCTCTCCAGGTTACTGTAATATCCAACAGAGAAGCTTCTGCACATTTAAACAATCAGAAGTCTAACAGCATTTCACAACCACATCAGATTGAGTCTGAAAATATCACTGAATCACCACCAAAGGATGAGGATTCTAAAGCTGTAACAGTAGCTCAGATTTTAGAAAGTGAGTCAGAAGTCTTGGCCCAACCTACAATCACCAGGCTCGGGGAAGCAGACTTCTCTGACCATCCTTTTCCATTAGAGCCGGCAGAGAAATCAATAAACAGTCCACTGGCCAGTTGTCAGCAACAACAAAGGAGTGCTTCATCTCTGGAGAGGGAACCTGAGCCTCCACACCACTATCGTTCAAAGAGTTTAAAAAACATCAATGTGCACGGCGATCTGCTACGCAAAAGTCATCCTCCGAAAGTCAGAGAGCGCCATTTTTCTGAAACCGCTTCTATTGACAATGCCCTGAGTGGACTGACCCTTGGGAATGAATTCTCTAATAACAGTGGGTACAGTCGAAGATTCAAATCTTTTTCTGAACTTCCGTCCTGTGATGAAAAGGAAAATTGGGCTTTGTATAACAGCAGGACAAGAATGGGTCGCAAGTCTGTAACATCTATATCCAGACCTATTGACTATGGAATTTTTGGGAAAGAACAACAGTTGGCTTTCTTGGAGAATGTAAAGAGGTCGCTGACAGAAGGAAGATTATGGAAACCGAGTTTTCTAAAGAACCCGGGCTTCCTGAAAGATGATGTAATTAACCCTTCTAACCCATTGAAGTCGTCAACCTCAAATTCTCCTAGCAATCAAATGCCAGAAGATGGCTTATCTCCAAGTACACCACTTAATATCTATGAAGAGGATCCAGTAGACTCAGACTGTGACACAGATACAACCACAGATGACGAATACTACCTGGATGAAAATGACAAAGAATCAGAACTGTGAGGCTTTTTCAATAAAATGCATAACCTTTTCACCAAAAGCTTGTAATGGAAATAAAGCATAAATGTGTATGTCCATGGGAAGGACAGATATAAAAAAGATCTAGTTGGGGCTGGCCCTGTGGCTGAGTGGTTAAGTTCACACGCTCTGCTTCAGCGGCCCTGGGTTTCACCAGTTCGGATCCTGGGTGCAGACCTAGCACCGCTCATCAAGCCATGCTGAGGTGGCATCCCATATACCAGAGCAAGAAGGACCTACAACTAGAATATACAACTATGTACTCGGGGGATTTGGGGAGAAGAAGAAGAAGAAGAAGAAGAAGAAGAAGAAGAAAAGATTGGCAACAGATGTTAGCTCAGGTGCCAATCTTTAAAAAAAAAAAAAAGGTCTAGTCTATGCAGTGCTGGCTCTGAAACAACCCAAATTCTCTCTTTTCTTTTTTTCCTGCACACCTTACATATACATTTCTGAATTCTAAAGCAATGAATTCTTGTGTTGAGGGATTCTATGCGGGTCTTCTCCCTCTATATTTATCCTTGGCCTTTCTCCCCACCCCTCAACTTAATCTCTAATTCACTGACCAATTTTGGCTTTCCGCTCTACTTTACCCCTAACTTTTTTACACCTTTCATTGTGATTTACAACCCTAATAGCCCATGCACATACAAAATTTATTAGTTACCCAGCACAACCGCAAAACTCTGTATTGCCTTTTCCGGTCCACATCCCATACTCATGAAATTAAATAAAATGTAGGGATGATGACAGTGGAGTAAATATTGTTATCCTGTTTGACTCATCGACATCTGGGAGGCTTATGGTTTGGGTTTTTTTTCTTTCAAACAAAGATGAGGGAATTTTCATAAGGACGTCCTGTTATATCCGTAGTGGAGCCGGGGAGGCACATGTTTGAACTCCTTGTTGAATTATAGATGAGGAGCTGAGTCCCTAAGCCAAAGAACATTAGTACTCCTAGGAATTCCCTTGCAATAGTTTGTAGGAATTGGCTCAATTGTTAAGAGCTGAATTTTAATCAAGTCAAGGACTCGGGCTAGGCAGCCTGGCAATACAGAAGGTAGTTTGGCCACAGAATTTCTGCTTAGGAAGAAAACATAACTGAGGGGTGGAGATAAGCAGACATCCTTATATGAGACCGACATCCTTTCTGCAGCTCTCTCAGCAACTGGTTTTTCCCATTGCTCCAGAACTATCCATTTTTCTATTTTCTTTATTTGCAGGATAGAACACTTTTTTCCATGTGAGACATTTTAGTCTCAAGTATCAATTGGTAGCCTTGGCCAAGTCAGATCTGACACCCAGGGATTCACAGGCTTTTTTGTAGAATCATTTACGAAAACCTTCGGAAATTCTAAGGCAGCGCTTCTAAGGGCTTGTCACTATGATTTTTTCAATAATTTATCTAGACTAAATAACTTGTCATACCTGCTGATAATTTGGCTTTCCTAACTCTCTCTGCCATGCAGAACTTCTGGGGATTTCACCCTCCTAATCAGGATAAAGACCAATAGATGGCGGTGAAGGTAATTTGCTAGAACTACAGAAAGCATGCCATCCTGGATCTTAGTGGATTTCATCTTGTTTGGTTTATATTTGCTCCCTGACCTAATTCATCCATATAAAATAAGGATAATGATAGGTGTTGGTGAAGTATATAGAGATCTGGAACTGATAAAAGTGCAAGAAAGAACTATGTTATTATGATCCTCCTAATCATTGCCTTGCCTAGAAGCAAAATGCCAGGGCTAGTTTACATCGTTCCCATGAAACTCAAAACTAATGAAGATATGGTAACTAACATGAAAGCTATTCCTCAAATCTGTAAATTGTTTTCAGCTCTAGGCTGTGACCAATCTTGAGTTCAAAGAGACTGATAATAGAATTTAAATCAACTTTGTAAACTTTTCTATTTAAATCTGTACGGTAAAGAATAAATTTTATTCTTTATTCTATGTATGTTTGTAAATTATACCTTTACCCTTTTTCTATTTATCTGATTATTCAAGTAAAATTTTCATAAACAATGACCTTTGTTTTCTATGTAATTTTAAGATATCCAAAGTTAATATTTTAATATTAAGATTCCTGATTTTTTTTAATAATGAGGTTGCAAGTTTCTATTTTGGTTAGTACTGTGAGTCTGCATGTATGCTACAAAAGGTGAAATAAAGGTAGCTTATTTTTCACTGAGTTTAGGCTATATCAACAGTTAGGTAAGCTAAGATGAGGATAAGTAACTACATTGGGGCCCCGATTCTCTGCATTAGAATCTGCTGTATGAATTCAAAGGTAGTTGATGGCCAGTGCTTGCTTGCACTATTTGTAATGTTTGCTTGTTGGTCTGACTCAAGAATCAAGAAAACAGAAAATTCATGAAAATAGCACCTTCAATAGTTTTATACTTTTATTAAACACTTCGTTAAAGAAGTATAGCAAATTCCTATGTATTTTAACATACAAACTGCTGCTTTTTAGTATTCATTTTTGGTGTAGCTATAGTAATTTATAATAGTCATTTTTATACTGATAACATGTTTTCTAAGAGATATAATCATTATTAAAATAAATATTCACACAAATGGAATAAATCATGAGGGACTCAATACTAGTAAGTACCTGGTGAATTGTTAACTTCTTTAGATAATGGACTTCTATAATCATAAATTTTACACTGTAAAGTCTATTTAAAATAGGGCATGATGAGATTATTTAAATTTTTAGAGACTTCCCTCTAAATAATTTACCCCCTTACATTATAAATACATTGATCTTAATAAAACTCCAACCGCCACTAACAAGGTTTTGGCTGATGATAAGCTAATGAAAGCTACTCTATATAGGAGGTAAGTCTGGGCCTGTACTAGAGGTGGTGAAACAAAGTGTACTTAGGTTGTGGCAAAGATGGAACCAAATTGGAAGATCCATATCTCCATAAAAGTAATATATTCCGTTGAATGCCAGAGGGTCAAAGAGGCCTTATTGCTAAGAGTTTATTGTTAATAGTAGTAATAATGCTTCAGAATAGCCCATTTAAATGTACAGTGTAAATATGTAAATATTTTACTTTCCAAGTAAGTTTGTGAATGTACTACCACTACCACGTATGGGCTCTTTGTGACTGACACTTCTTTGTTTCTGAAACAAATAAGTCTTAAGCCACTCTTGTTAAAATTTTGTCAAATAATCTTTTTATGTACTTGTTCTCAAACCTGTTCTCTAGATATGAAATGTGTTACAAGGTGCAAATTTAAAATAATGCCTGTGTTGAAATAAATGATTTAAATAGATGCACTGTTTGACTTGGTTTTTATTCCCATCCTCAAATGATTATTTTTAAATGTGACAGTTTCAAGAAAAACACAAAAAAGGAGAGGAGAGACAAAAGTATTCAAACAAATCTTTCTGGTGTCTTTTGAATGAGATCAGCCATACAAGTAGTTTTTAAAAAACAGTGACTTGCTTCTCTTTTTTTCTTTGTACCGAAAAGCAACCAGCCAACAAAAGGAGATCCATGTGCATGGTTGCACAATAGTGGAAGAACAAAGAATGTCTGGCATTTCTGTCTGAGGGTCCCCACATTTATAGAGGAAGAGGCAGCTATGTGGAGTTGGCTCATGCATTGCCCAGTAGCATTGATGAAAATAAGCAAGAATTTCCAGTTGAAACATAAGACATGCAATGTCAATTCCTGCTAACCAATTAATTAATAAATTTGTACTAATCTTTTATCTTTTCTAGAAGAGCAATCCAAAGCCATTTCTCTACCAAGGACAGGAGAATGTCATCATCTTGAATATGGACAGTATTTTATTAAAAATATTTTTAGTGTCCTGTATTAAAATTTAAAATACATTGGATCAGCTAGGATTTTTAATTTTGGTCAATATGCTCTATAGCTGGTTCAAATAGAAAAGGATTTATACTTTGCTCACAAACATATTGGTAGGGCTGAGAAAATAGATATTAAGCTGAAATTCCAGGACCAATTCCTAAAACCATGCCACAGAACTGGACTGCCGCAGGAGCTGCTGTCTCTTATGACTAGGAAGATACAGAATCAGGAAGTTGAGTGAGCCAATATACTGAATCACCATATTAATTTGCCCCAGAAATTACTCCAATAGAAATAAAAACACTAAGATGTACAGTCTTACACATAAGAGCTTTTATTGCTACAATGTTTGTAGTGGCAAGAAATGAAAACAAAGTGAACACCTAATAATAAATGACTGAATATATATGGAACATCCACATTGTAATATTATGAAACCATTAAAAAGAATAAAATAGACCTATATAAGTTGACTTAGAAGAATTTTCATGAGGTACTACTGAGCGAGAAAAGCAAAATCTTGTTTTTGTAAAGCACTCACCAAAAAACCTACATATGCATGTGTACACATGGAGGGATCCATACTAGGTTATTCATGTCAGCTGCTCTGTGGCTAGGTGGGGGTTGAGGGATATGTTCGAGAACAGCAGAGAAGAGAGAAGGTGTAGTGAAGACCGCCTCCAAAAAAGAAACTATAAACACACACACGTATATAAAAAAGTGTGTGTATAATTATGATTACATTTATGCATTTAGAATTATATGTCACTGGGTATACAGATAAGAAATTAAAAGATAGTTTTGTTTTAAGATTTACTATCCAGGAAAATATTTAGTAAATTATTTTCTTTAAAGAAATTAATATTTGTACTTGATTCTATGAAACATTGTTTTAATAAAATAAATTCCAGCACTAATTTTCCCTCCAAGCCCATACTTTGTTCCCCAACCATCCTTTCCAGATTGGAAATTATTATTATTATATTATAAATTATGATATAATATAATATTATTTATTAACACAATAATCAATATATTATTATAATAAAACTTATAATAATATTATAAATTAATATTATTATACTGGCTGTCATTCCAGTCTAGAGTAAACTAAGAAGAACTTCTAGAAACGTTTTGGAGGTATGTGGTGGACTGATATGATTGCCCAGTAGACACTTTTCTCTTTTCTCTGAGAACTCTGTTCTCTGCCACACACCACTGCCACCACCACGTGCTCACTGTGGAAGAATCAATGTTCTTACACGACCCCAGAGTCTGAGCACAGTTGATTGGTTCAGGGATGAGTGCGTGACTCAGGCTAGACCAAGGAGTAGTTGTGTTTTAGGAGGAAATACCTCTATATAATGAGGTTCTGAATACAACTTAATATTTAAACTAATTGTCTCACAATCTAAAATCCACCCTAGGAACTGTAATATATGGAAGGGCAGGCACTGAGGCACTGAGTTTTCATCCTCAGCACCTTGCAGAAGCATGACATAACATAGGTGCTGAATAAATATTATTGAACTAATTAAAATAAATTTTTATGGATTTAATGGAATCAAAGTTTATCTAATCCCATGCAAGGTTTTTATTAATTAGTGACATTGAAAATGAGACAATTCTCTAAAGACAAAAGAGGAATTTATTATAAGGATACAGGGTTATCCCAGAAACCAAGGGCAGAGATGCCCTTCATAAACTGGACCGAGCCTGTATAACTAAAAACGCAGTTTTCTACATTTCGCTTCCATTTTTAGTTTACAAGGCAAAAACTGGTGACGTTTGCATTACCTGTATTTAAGAGAACAGTCAGTTATAAACTGAAATCTCTTAACTCTGATTTTAAACTCTTAAGGAAAGGATTCTGATTGGTTCAGCAGGAGGTAGGTCCGGAACTATGGGCCAATCAACTGTGGCCATGGGTTAAGGTCACGTTTTACAAAACCTCATTGTTAACCATAGATTGTGGAATAAAAAAAGGGAAGCTATTACTAGAAAAGCTATGAACCACATGGACAATCAATAGCTGTGAATTTTACAGAGCTTTAACGTGAAGATCCCAAGGGCCAGTGCAATTCATAAAATTATACTGAATGTCGACCTTCCAGAGTCACACAGAGTTTACAGTTCTATGTGTCTGAGATTGGAGCTCAGTATAGAAATGAATGTGAAAGGGGATAGAAATTTCTTGAAGTGTGTCATTTACTTCAAGTTTTGCGCATGACGTTTCTGCTGCCTAGAATGCCCTTCTCCCTTTTTCTGTGGCAGATTCCTATTTGACCTTCGTGATTCAGCATAGATGCCATCTGTTTGAGAAAGCCTTTCTTAATTCTCCCAAAAGTAGGTTAACTGGACCTCATATGGCAGTACTTATGTTAGGAGAGGAATCTGCCATGGACCCTGAGTCTCCCTGAACATTTTGCTGGGTATACCAAGAATGTAAGTCCTTGACCAATCTTCACCCATACCATTTCTCAGGGTTGTTTTTGCAGCAAGCAACCTTGAGGCGTAAGATAACATCTCCCCACCAACACAGAGTGGGCTTAATTTCCCTTACAGTAGACCCCCCTTATCTGCAGGGGATACATTCCAAGACCCCCAGTGGATGCCTGAAACCACAGATAGTACCAAACCCTATATATACACCATGTTTTTTCTATAAATACGTGCCTATAATAAAGTTTAATTTATAAATTAGACACTAAGAGATTAACAACAATAACTAATAATAAAATAGAATTATAACAATATATTGTAATAAAAGTTACCATAGATCCTAGCAACCTCACCATACAATTTTTTTTCTTTCCTTATTCAGTTGAGAACTTGCACCTTTTCACTTAAAGGAAGCACTTTACAGCTTCTCTTTGGCATATCCGAATTGCCAGCGTCACTACTCTAGTGTTCTAGGGCCATTATTACTTTATTTGGGGCCATTCAAATAAGGGTTACTTGAACACAAGCACTGAGATTTCGCCTCAGTCCATCTAACAACCGAGAGAACTACTAAGTGATCAATGGTTGGGTAGTGTGTACAGCGTGGACACGCTGGACAGAGGGATGATACACATCTCAGGCAGGATGGAGCTAGATGGTTCAAGATTTCATCTCTCTACTCAGAATGGTGCGCAATTTAAAACTTATGAATTGTTTATTTCTGGAATTTTCCATCTGATATTTTCAGACCAAGGTTGACTTCAGGTAACTGAAACCGAGGAAAGCAAATCCCCGGATAAGGGGAGACTACTGTACTCTAAAAGAGGTAATCCCTAAACTCTTGTGATGCAACTCACTTCAGGCGTCCGTGATAGACCTTTTACATTGCTCTCACTGGACCCGGGGGTGTGTGAGTTTGCTGGGCTGCCATAACAAAAGACCACAGACTAGGTGACCTAAAAAATAGAATTTATTTTCTCACAGTTCTGGAGGCTAGAAGTTCAAGATCAAGATGTGACAGGTTTGGTTTCTCCTGAGGCCTCTCTCCTTGGACTGCGGATGGCTGCCTTCTCACTGCATCCTCACATGGTCTTTCTTCTGTGCCCAAGCAGGCCTGGCATCTCTCTGTGGGCCCAAATCTCCTTTTTATAAGATTGGATTAGGGCCCACCCTAATGGCCTACTGTTTTTTTTTTCTTTCTGCTTTTTCTCCCCAAATCCCCCCAGTACATAGTTGTATATTCTAGTTGTGGGCCTTCTAGTTGTGGCACGTGGGACGCCGCCTCAGCATGGCCTGATGAGTGGTGCCATGTCCGTGCCCAGGATCCGAACCAGCGAAACCCTGAGCCGCTGTAGAGGAGCGCGCGAACTTAACCACTTGGCCACGGCGCGGCCCCCTAATGGCCTACTTTTAACTTAATCCTCTCTTTAAAGGCCCTATCTCCAAACACAGTCACACTCTGAGGTACTGGGGTTTGTGCTTCAACATATGAATTATGGAGGGACACAATTCAGCTCATAACAGGGGCCGTGGGGATCCTACACGAACCAACATGAATCTCTTGCTACTACTTTTGCAGTGAAGAATAAAGTTCTTTGTCTCTGACCCCGGAGTCCTTGACAGCATCCATGAAATAGTAACAGGCTAACTTGTTAGCTTGTAAATATGGCTAAATCCCAGACCCTGCACAGTTCCTGACACCCATATTCTAGTGTGACACCCATATTTTACCCTATCACACTATTTACATTGACTCTCTGTCCTTCTCCACTAAACCGCAGGAGTTGAAGTCAAAGTATAATGTCCAAAACACGGACATTAGATAAATGTTTGTTAAGTGAATGACATTTGATTTATGATAAAGAATCTGGTCAAGGCAGTGGTTTATCTGAAGGGATATGCTTTTTAAGATATGGATTAAGATGAGAAAGAAATCTGGTTGATACAGATTCGGCATTGCTAAACAAGTGTTCAGATACAATTATACGGCTTCCTTGATGTTTTCTTAAAAAACTGGGTGTTACTACAAGTGTCACATAATTTATTAGGCCATATTTTACTATCATCTATTATCAGCTAACCCTCAGATTATTTCTCTAGAAATTTTTTAAAGTTTGATTTTGGAAAAATGTGAACAAAATGTGTTCCACACAACTTTTTAAAGTGATAGCTAGAGAACAGCAAAGCTTTCAGTTTAGAGCGGCGCAGACACTCCCACAAAATAAAATTTCAGCAGTGAAAATAATACTAAATATCGCTACACTTTAGCTCTGCAATTTACCAGTGATATACCACCAGTTCCTGAATATCTTTCCAGAGTACAAAGAACACTGTGTACAATCTCTGCTAAGCATTAATAAATAGGTCAAGAGAACTCATGAAAATGTGAGAAAGATTTTGCCCTGGCAAAACTTGGTCAAAGCAAGAATGCCGACTAGCCCAGTTAAAGCCAGGAGATGAACAGAGCGCCCCCGGGTACCTGATTCTGGCATTTTTGGATTGAGAAAATGCCAAGAGGGTGTAGAAAACCTGGGCCAGTTCGGAGATGTGATCCCCACCCCCACTCAGCTTGATAAGAATCCTTATTTCCTTTGAATAGATTCAAACTGTTGACGCACATAATCAATAACCAATCTATAGATAAGAAAGAAGAGTGATTTTTATTGATACTTGGTGAGCCAATGCTGAGGTCTAGCCCAGAAGTGTTATCCTCCCCAGGGAAGAAAGCACTCGGGAGAAGGGTGGTTTACAGCATGGTTATATACCGTTTCAGAACAAAGAACATACGATGAGCGGGACAGGAATACAATTTTTTTTCCCCAAGCCACAAGGAGATGTTTTGCTGTAGTTCAGCATGTACACAGCAGGTCAATTTGAACTTGGATTTCTGGGAAGAAAAGCTTATCTTCAAAGAAATACTGGTACTGGCGTCCGAGAAAGGGAGACGATCATCCCCATCTTTAAAGAGTGCATTCTTTGCTTTGGGAAAATGTTTGAAGCAGAGGTACCAAGCATGTTTGGCGGGCCATAAATTAGGCTGCTCTGGGAAAAACAAGTTTTAGGTCAAATCAGATTTAAACTAGAATGGCTTCCCCATATACCCCAATATGTGAAAAATTATTATTATTCTTATTATTTTTATCAAAACCATAAGCAGATACAAGAAGGAAAAATAACAAGAGTGAATATAACGGTCAGAAAAGGGAGGCACACAGTGGCTTCCAGTTCTTAAGACGACTGTCTGTCTCTTCCCGGCAGATCCAACTTCCAACTTTTAAAGTGTGGCCAAGACCAACCATTCTTCATCAATTACAGGAGACAGGAGCTTCCTGACTTTGAGGTGAAGCTCACCCACCAGGCTCAAGGCCAGGCCTCGACCCTGACTTCTGCTACCCCAGTGCCCGCTCCTCGCTCCGCTCTTGGGGCTTGGCGCAAACTCAGCGGATGCTCAGTAAACACTTATCAAAAGAAGCGAAGTGAAGGGGGAAGGGGAATAGGGAGAATGGAGGAATCACCATCCAGTGAGAGAGCAGAAAAGAAACAACGGACTCATACACGCCACTGGTGTGAACAGAAGGCTGTGAGAGGTGGTGTCGGGAGCTGAGCAGGGCGTGACATTTGCTCTGCATCTTGCAAACCCAGTGAAATTCCATGTTTAAAGGCATTTCCCTGAACGCCATGGCTGTTCTTCGCTGCTGGGCCCATTCTCTCCTCCCATGGCAATCACCACTGTTTGCATCTTTTTAAAACGGTTTCCTTTAAACAGCTGACAAACTCAGGCAACCAGAGGTGGGGGCCTGGCGTGTCAAGGCCTTGGCGATCAAGGGCACAGACTCGCTCCCTTGGTCTGTGTGTCGGTCCCTGGATCCCCGTCTTAATGGGATCGGCGCGGCAGGGGAGTGGTGGGGATGTGTCTATCGCTGCGTGAGGCCGGCGACTATCCTGCGCCCCTGCGTTCCGGCTGGGAGAGAGCGGGGGCTGGGACAGCGGCGGCGGCGCGCGCGGGCCCGCCCCGGGGTGGGCGCAGCCCCGGCCGCGGCGCTCCTGGCCCCTCCCCGCCGCCGCCGAGCTGGACCGCAGCGGCCCGGCGACCATGCGCCGCCTCCCGCGGGCCCTGCTGCTGCCGCTGCCGCTCGCCCTGCTCGTGGCCGCGGGGGCCCCCGAGGCGCCGGTCAGCGCGCCAAGGAGCCTGGTGTGGGGGCCCGGGCTGCAGGCGGGCGTCGTTCTGCCCGTCCGCTATTTCTACCTGCAGGCCGTCACCTCGGAGGGCCAAAACCTCACCCGCTCGCCCCCAGGTAGCGTTCAGCCGCGGGCTCCCGCGCCCCGCTGCCCGCTTCCCTCCCGTCCCCGCCGCGCGTCCCCGCCGCTCCGCGCTTCTCGGGAATCCGCCCGCCGCCTGCGTGGCGCCTTTCCCCGCGGCGTGGCGCCCTCCCTCGGGTCTGGTCACCTCCTCTTCCTCTCCTCCTCCCTGGACACAAACGGCGAGGTTGTCTCAACAAAAGTCTGTTGAATGAATGAATGAATGAACTCCGAGGGCCCGTCCGGAATGGATGGCGCCCAGAGTGTTAATGAATGCAATGTGAGTTTCATGTTGGAGATGGTCTTTCCACCTCCGGCTTAGAAGTCTGAACTGTTATAGCAGGCCAGGAGTGACTTCACGTGTTGAGTCATCGAGCCCAAGAATCGCGTTACATTGTTTAGGCCTCATGGGTTTGAAACAGCTAACTCTTGCACAGAGGACGTGTCTGAGCAGTGGGCAGAAAGGAGGCAGTTTTGCATGCTAGATTTTTATTTTCTTATAGTTTTGAGTTCTTGAAAGCGGATTGCAGGAATTAGTGAAACTCAGTAGGATTCATTCGGTTTTCCCTCTACGAGGATGGATCTCGTCCTGAATGCTTTCTGGCCAGTCCTCCTCCCACGTTCTCCTTCGCATCTTGCCTTTACAACTTCTTAGAACTTGTCCTGCTGGTTTCAAGTTGTTGCCAGTCAGGATTTGCTAATTTGTGTCTAATTTATGTCCAGCCCACTGGCACCCTGTTTCATCAACAGAGACAATGAGAAGAAGCCAGTGCCTCTGTCGCTGCCAGTGGAAAACTATAACTAGTTTTTTAGTTTTGGAAAGATTTTCCATGTCCCTAAGGATCAGAAGAAAATATTCTCAAACCCAGATTTCAAGTCTTTCACTATGGGGTGTATTTTCTTCCTTATTATTTTCTTTCTTTTCTAAAATTAATTTTATAGTGTTATATTGAGGAGACTTTATAAAGAAAAGAAGGTGGAAAACTAAGAAAAAATTAATTTATTCGTGAAAAAGAAAATTACACGATCCAAAATGAAATACTGCTAATCTTACTATTAATGAAGGAACTGTGAATTCAGATAAAATTCCATTTTTTAATCTAAAAATATTAGCAAAGATTTTTTTTTAAGCGCTAACCCTCAAAGCTGTTAAGGCAGCGATGAGATCCTCTCAGTGACCTTCATGCTCTGCAGGTGGAAGCACAAATTGGTCAAATGTTTCTGGAAAGTAATTTTCCAAATGTATCAAGAATCTTAAGCTTTTACAAACCTAATGTACAAAAAATGAGTTTCGGGCTGCCAGGTGGCATAGTGGTTGAGTTCGCCAGCTCCGCTTTGAAGGTGCAGGGTTCACTGTTGGGATCGCCAGGGTAAACCTATGCACTGCTTATCAAGCCGTGCTGTAAAACACATGTGGCAGCACATAAAAAAAATAGAGGAAGATTGCTGCAGATGTTAGTTCACTGACAATCTTATTCCAGCAAAAGGAAAATTGGCTCAGGGCCAGTCTCCCCTCCCCCCCACACACGTACCAAAAAGTTTCAACAATTAGAAAATGTAATTTTTTTAAAATGTCATTTACAAAAAACGCCCATGCCCTTTAATCTGGTGATCTGATTTCCAGGTATCTGTCTTGAGAAAATGATCAGAATGTGGTCAAAGATTTTTATATGCAAGGATATTCTTGCAGTATTATAATTATTTATTACAGTAAGTTTAGATAGCCAGCTATAAAGTAATTACTAAAGTATGGTACGTGCACGTGATGGAATATTTGACAGTCATTAAAAGTAACATTTTAGATTCTGCTTATGTGACATATCTAAAGTAGTCAAATTCATAGAAACTGTTGTCAGGGGCTGAGAGGAAGAGGGAAATGGGAAGTTGTTGAATAGATATAGAGTTTCCGTTTTGCAAAATGAAAAAAGAAACAAGCTTAGAGATTGGCTGCACAAAAATGTGAATATACGTAACACCAGTGAACTATAAACTTAAAGTGGTTAAGATGGTCAATTTTATGTTATGTGTTTTTTACTGCAATTAAATATTTTTTTAAAGTAACGTTTTAAAAGATTATTTAGTAATGCTTATCCTAGGTTAAGGATGGAATAAACAGGAAAGAAATTATATAGTTTCATTCTAATTTTGTAATAAATAAATGAACCTGTACCTCGCTCATCAGTGTTAGCTGTGGTTATAGCAAGAAAGTAAGGAATTTTTATCATTCTTCTTTTTCCCAAGAAAATATTACCCCAAAATGATCATAATGCTTTTATAATCACACACACACAAAAAAAGTCATGAAAAAAAAAAAGCGAAAAACCAAAGACTTTCACCAAGTCTTTTCAGACAACCTCACTTTCATTCCCTTAGATTCTACTTGTTTTCTTTTAGGCCACTTGATTTCTATCTTCCATTTAAAAGGCTGTCCTATATTTCTGAAAAGCTTGTCCAACCAGTTCCCTACATCTTTTGCCATCATCATTCACCTGTAAGTCTTGAAATTTTTCCTTCTCCAAGAACTAATTGAAAAAAGGCAAATTTTCCTCAACCTATAGACTGTCTTACATGACTTACCAAGACTCCCTTATTAATTGTCACTCCCATTTAACAGTGTGGCATTTATCTGAATACCATTATTATGCTGCATATCTCCAGATACCTGGATAGCAAACATGTTGTGAACTTGAATAGTCTAAAGCAGGGGATCTCAAACTGGAGTCCACAGACAGAAATTAGGGGGTCCATGACCTTGGATGGGGAAAAATCCTACCTAATAGCTTTATTTTCACTACCATCTGACTTAAATTGAGTGTTTCCTTCTATTATGAATGTAGTCAGAACATGTTGATACTGTTATATTGCTGGCATCCAGCACAATGTCTGGCAGAGATGCTCACTAAGTATTGTAGAAGAAAAGAAAGAAGGGGTGGAGGGAGGGTGGTTGGCATATGTCAAGACAGTAGGATAGGAATACCCGTTTTCTATTCAGTTTTCCTGTACCTTCATCAGTAATGATATCTTCATAAAATAATCTTACGTCCTAGTTGTGTAGCACTTTAGTGTTTTAAACTGTGCCCTATTTAATTTGTTCTCCTTAATCGTTTTGTGAAGTAGGAAGGATAGATACTATTTTCTTCACTTTACAGATAAGAAAATGAGACTCAATGAAGCTAAAATGTCTTGCCCATGGCCCCACAGCTAACAAGTGTTGAAACCAAGACCAGACATCCAACCCTTTGAATACCTAGTTGAATGCTCTTTCTCTTTAATCGAATCACCCATAATACGGTTGTCGTGCATCAGTTTTCAGTAAACTCCTGGAGAGTGTCCATCGTTAGCAGGCAACCGGACATTTTTGGAGGATTTCCATTTAGCCTCAAGGCATAACAACTTGACCTTGTTGGACTCTGCTCCCTTGGCCATGTGATGGGGTTAACAATTTTGTTGCAACTACAGAGCCTTAATAAACTTCCCAAACAACAGGGGAGGGGAATGACTTCATTGTACCAGGAGTGGCTGAGATTATTCCTCCAATTTTGAATTCTGTGAATTTATACGTCAACATTACACAAAATGAGGATGTTAGTTCAGAATGGGCTTTGAAAGAAGAAAGATTCAAGCTGTGTTCAAATAGTGGCTCTGCTAATCGTTGTATATGTGATGGTGGGCAAGTTACTTAACTTCTTGGAGCCTTGATTTCCCGATCTGTAAAGCGGGATAACAAATGCCTACCTCACAAGTTCTTGTAGGAAATAAATAAGACAAAAGGCATACAAAAGTCTCAAGCCGAGGGACTTGCGCGGAACAAGTGCTAAGTAAGTGAATTTTTAAAATTTTTGATTGTCTACATAGTCACTTCATTCTCATTTGATGAATTTTGAATTTGTGGAGTAGAAAAACAAGCTGAGCTTCAATTCTGTTCCATTATGTTGGCCCCGGGACAAACAAGAATTCACATTCCTTCCATCTGAAGCAATTTGAAATTGCACCATTCTCATTTTCTCTTTTATGAGGTTAGAATTGTTTATTTCTATTTCAGTCCTGATCATTATTATTTTGCATTGATTCTAATATTAATTTCATGCCAACAATAACACAGGCATGAAAGACTACTGTAAAAATAATCAAACTTTAAAATATGTATTTCCAATGGCTATATTCTATTTTTATACTTACATTTTGAAATATAACTTTTAAATGTTATTTCAGAGACAAAAATATGTTATAACTGAAAGAGACCATAGAGATCTAGTACAATACTTTCAATTTAAAAATAATGAAGTGTTTTGGAGCTAGTTTTCATCAATAAATCGTGCTCTACCCAAAAAATCACACAATCATTAATATGCTTGTCTTATATCTGTTCTGTTTATTTAAAATCATAAACTTATGGAGAACAGGACTATTTGATCAGGACACAAGAAAACTTTTCTTTACAGTTTCCAGTCTGGGGAGGGTATCATGGAAATGGCTTTCTAGTTCCCAGGCTCTGAATTCCTGATTTTCAGTCTACCATACCACGTTGCCTTTCTGAAACAAAGTGGGAAATAACACAGCAATAACTTATGTATTTCATTAAACATTTCAGGTAATTGGCCAACACTAAATAATTTCACATTAAATTATTACCTTATTTTTTAATACAACACCCCTGTTTATCTATTAGAGTTCATTTATTTTAGCAGACTTGTTTTCCACACTTGTTTCAAGGATCCTAAAATGTATGTGTTAGGTACTAAATTATTTAATAGCAAGATATCAGATACTACATTACTATTACCAAATTGAAGAGGCTGAGAAACATTTCTCCTGACGAACAAGAAAACAATAAAACCCTTGAAGATCCGAAGGAAGTGAAAACTTCACTCACTAGATTTAGAAACTAAGAATAGGAGAAACAAACTTTTTTTCAGTAATTTCAAAAAATATATATTAAATATGCTTACTTTCATCATATGATAGAAGTGAGATCACAGCATATTATTTGCTAGGGCTGTGGATTTCAGAGGATTCATCACTTTTTTTTAACATTTCCCTTTGATATGGTGATTAACTGTGGTTAGGACGTTAACTAATCTTTATTCTTAAAGCTCCTAAGGATCAGATCTGCGCTGAGTGTAGGCATATATGCCCTGCACTCTGAAAAAAAGTATGCCAGTGTTTATTCCCGGACCACAGTAACAGTAATCACAACAGTGTTGTTTCAAAGGCTAAATAAGTCAGCTAATATACTGCAAAAAGAGAAGGGAAAGTTTGTTAAGTAGATATTATTTATCCTAGAACAGAAAACCCACAGAATTTTGGAGTTGAAAGGGATGCTAGATCATCTAGGATGACTGTTTCATTTCAGTTTGAGGAAACAAGCTTAGAGAAGTAAACTCTAGCAGTTACAAAGATGTGTGAATGTGTGCACGTGTAGATGCATTTGTGCACAGAATCTGGTAGCTAGGTGTAATCTCTCTCTACTTAAGGAAGTAGAAGTATAGCTTGAAATTTGGGTTAGCAAAAGGAAAATGTCTTAGAAATGAGGGTTATTAGATATTGAAATGGTTTACAAAGAAAGCGTGTGTATATTTTACAAGGAGAAAATGGGATTACCTTATTTCTCTGCCATTCTAAGAGTTCATGGATTTTTAACTACCTAGGCTTTAAAACTCAGCCAAAGTAGAAAAGATCAACTAGACAAAAAGTTAATCTCTTCCTTGCTTTTTTATGAATTGATTTTTTTCCTTCAATAAATCTTTACTGAATGACTAATGAATCAATGTTGAGTCAGGTCCTTGATTTGAAGACATAAACAGACATAGTTCCTGGCCTCAAGGATCTTCCAAACTAAAATGATTTTGTTTACCATTGATGCTAAAAAAAGTAACTTATGTGTAGAGACAGCTATCCAATAATTGTTAATACAAAATAACCATGAAGTAGTAGAGTTATTTATATATATATATATTTTTCTTTCAGGTCAAACACTATTCAAAGTAGTAATCAAATCTCTTTCACCTAAAGAGTTAGTCCGGATTCACATCCCTAAACCTTTGGACAGGAATGATGGAACATTTTTGATGCGATATAGGATGTATGAAACTGTCAATGAAGGGCTGAAGATAGAGGTCCTTTATGGTGATGAACATGTGGCTCAGTCTCCCTATATTTTGAAAGGTAAGTGATTATCACGTAATCCAGAGCCAGCCTTGTGTGTGTTTCACATGACTTCCAGAATGGGTTATGATGACCTTAAAGTCCTGCGCAACAGAGTAATCATGGCATACGTACCTCCTGAAGCTCAGTTTAATGTGAAATTTTAAGAGAAAGAAAAATAAATAATTTAAAGAGATTTAAATGATAAGAGAAAAAAATCTTGTGTATTTACCCAGCTAGTTACCATTTCCAATATTCTTCATTCTTTTGCATAAATACATATTTCCATCTAGTACCGTTTGCCTTCTGCCTTAACGATTACCATGAACATTTCTTTTAGTGTGAGAATACTGCTAATGAATTCTTCTAGCTTTTGAGTGTCTGAAAAAGTCTTTATTTTGCCTTTGTTTTTGAAAGACATTTTTGCTAGGTATATAATTGATCATTAATGTTTTCCTTTTACATTTTAGAGATGTTGCTCCACTATCTTGTTGCTTGCATCATCTCCAGCAATAAATCTGCCATCAACCATGTCTTTGTTCCTCTGTGCGCCTAAAGGTTTTCTCTTTCTCAGTTGTCTTGAGCAATTTGATTATGTGCTTTGATGTAGTTTTCTTCGTGTTTCTTGTACTTGTGGAGCTTCTTGGATCTCTGGATTTATAGTTTTCATTAAATCTAGAAAAATTTTGGCTATTTCTTCAAATATTTTTCTATTCTACCTCAGAATTCCTCCAAGAATTCTAATTACCTATATGTTAGACTTGAAATTATCCCACAGCTCACTGATGCTCTTTTCATTTTTTAACTTCTTTTTTTCCCCTCCATTTCATTTTGTATAGTTTCTATTACTATACTGTTAAGTTCACTAATCTTTTCTTCTGCAATGTCCAATTTGTCATTAATTCCATTCAGTGTATTTTTCATCTCTGGATGCTTTCTCATCTGTTTGAGCTTTTTTTCTGGGATGCAGTTAAATTACTTGGAAATAGTTTGAACCTTTCGAATTTTGCTTCTACAATTTATGAGGCAGGACCAGAGCCATGTTTAGTCTAGATCTAATTACTCCCCACTACTCAGACAATACCTCTCTGCATACTCTACCCAAGCTCCATGATTTTGGATGCTTTCCAGTCTGGCTGTTATAAATAGGCACTCTTCCCAGCCCTGTATGAACAATGGGTGCTGTTGCCTCTAATCCTGGAAGGTTCTTTCCCTGTTTTGGATAGTTTCCACACGTGTATACACTGATCAGTACCCTAAATACTTGAGAGGAACCTTGTGCAGATCTCTGGAGTTCTCTGTGCAGCTCTTTCCTTTCAGAGAGTCTCCCCTACAAATTCTAGCTGCGTTGATCTCCCTGGACTTTTAGCTCTGTTTCCTCAACTCAGTGAGACTTCTGAGCACTGCCTAGATTTCTCCTCCCTGTTCCACAACTTGGAAACTCTCTTAGGCAGTACACTTGAGGAATTGTGGAGTTCACCTTACTTGTTTCCCATCTCTCAGACTCACTGTCCTTCACTGCCTGATGTCCAGTGTCTTAAAAACTGTTGTTTCATATATTTTGTCTGGTTTTTTTGGTAATTTTAGGTAGGAGGGTAAATTGGTCCATGTTGCTTGTCTTGGTTTGAAGTAGAAATCTTCAAGAAACTTAAATAATTTTTGAAGGTTTTTTTATATTAAAATAAATATGGATATATTTCAAAATAAGATAAAATTTACATATACTCTTTTTTAAATGAGTCTCCAGAGAAGTTTTATACTTGTGGCTGGGCACTTTAAAATTACACTGCCAGAGGCCCCTGAGGTACACATTTCCTCTTTGAGACGTGCTGATGAAGGTGATTTTAGGGACTTAGAGGAGTTCACCCCACCTTGTCTTAAAAAATCACCACCCCTACTATATAATAAAGCCTGAAAAGTAATACATTCTCTTTTTCCTTGTTAAGAGGTAAGTTGTTTTATGTTCATTATTCACATATACCTCACTGAAATGAATTTATCAGCTAATTGACCAAGAACAGGTTGTATTGGGAGAGAGCATACACTATAATAGGTTCTCTAGGGGGCTGTGAAAGGGGGACAGAAAGTGGAAGCAAAGGACTCTGACATAACTACTTTACCACTGATTTGTTTAAAGCAGATTATCCCTGTCTGGATAATCTTAGAATTCACCAAAAGTCGTCCTATGTTCACATCCGGTGCAGAAACAGCTCTCTGTGTTATGGTGCTTGTTAATGGAGCGTGGCATGGTTCGTGCTTTGCCTTCCCTAGGACCCGTGTACCATGAATACTGTGAGTGTCCAGAAGAGGATCCTCAGGCCTGGCAGAAAACCCTGTCTTGTCCAACCAAGGAACCACAGATTGCAAAAGATTTTGCATCTTTTCCCAGCATCAATCTCCAGCAGATGCTAAATGAAGTTCCTAAAAGGTTTGGGGATGAGAGGGGCGCCATTGTTCATTACACGATTCTCAATAACCACATCTACCGGAGATCTTTAGGGAAGTACACAGACTTCAAAATGTTCTCTGATGAGATTTTGCTGTCACTGGCAAGAAAGGTATGAGAATGAATTAATCGATTCCAAAAATAATATAGTTTAATTATTGCATTATAACATTTAAATGCTTAAAATAATAATGGCAAAGGATGGAAATGGATTCTAGGCTTGGAAATGTGCATCTAAGATGTCTATCACCTGACTCTTTGTAGGTTCTCCACCTTTATGGATTTCTCTTTCCTTTAATATTTGAATGCAATAGCTTACTTACCCCCATCCCAGGTAAGCAGGTGAAACAAGGCACTCCCAAGGTGTCTATGAACTCCCAGATATTTATAGCCTCAAGGTCACTTATTGAAGTTCTTTGTTCCTGTTGAATACTCCTTCCATTCAGATGTCACTTTGTGCAGCTGTGTTGTTTTTGTCACCTCAAAATGACTTGAACTTAGAATGCATTTTCCTTGTTTTACTCTAAGAGCCTCTAAAAGATAGTGTTGTTGATGGTTGGGGTAGCAGAGAGGTTATTTTGTACTGGTGCATAGTAAAAAACAGAACAAAACAAACAAAAACCCTAACATTTAAAAATAGACATCCCTATATTAATCAGACTCAGTCATCCTTGCCTCTGGGAATTTCTCACTGGCTGTCCTTGATCTTCATGTCTTAGCTTCTTACTAAATATGGCTTGGGCCCTGCATCTTTCAGAAGACTTCTCCACCCCCCAATAACTGCCCTCCATCCCTCTATTCAACCGCTCTTTCCACATTTGTGGAACTCTTAAGCAGAGCAATTCAAACTGCCTTTTGTTCTTCCTTCTTCTTGACCATGCAGAGTGAAGGGTGAGAACGGGCATTTTTTTTTTTTTTCACCTTGTTCGCCTAGAAAGACCATCAAGGTAGTTTTCTAAAACAAAAGCCAACTTTTTCCTGGGGAGAGTTATACAGTTTCCAAAATATGCTGAATATGTGGCTGCCATCAATTCTTATTTTAAATTTCAGCCGCCTCCCACTTCCCCATCAGCCCACAATAAGAGCATATGAGCGTATTATGGGCACCTGATCCTAAAGGTGGTGCTTTCTTCCTGAGCTGTCACCAGTCCACCTTGCCCTGTATTCCTGTATCTTGTACTCACGTGGTTTTAAACTAGGGATAGTTTTGCCACTCAGGGCACAGTTGACAATGTCTAGAGACATTTTTGCTTGTCACAACTGGGGGGTTGCTACCAGCCCTCATGGGTGGAGGCCAGGGATGCTGTTAAACATCCTGTAATGCACAGGACAGCCCCTCACAGCAAAGAATTACCCAGACCAAAATGTCAATAGTGCCAAGACTGAGAGACTCTGCTCAATGGTGATAGCTTCTGATGTGGAGTTTATTAATGAGATTATAAACGAGCAGGAAAGTAATAGGGTGAGTAGTCATATCCCTTGCCCTTCCCTTCTGTTCTGGGTTCTTTGCCTGGTGACTGGGAAGAAATCTAAGATAAATGAGACTCAACTCTGGTCTTTGAGCAGCTCACTCTAATGGGACTTGTTTTTGTTATGTGGAAGTAAGACCGGGATGTGAATACAAACAAGTAATTGTACCACTGCATGATAGGCATGTAAGAAAAGTAGGTACCCAGGGTTAAAATGCCTGAGGAGAGCAAGTCACAGAGGAGGTAACATTGGATCTGAGTTTGAAGGATGAGAAAGGAGACTGCTAAGTGAATAAGTAGAAGAACATTCCAAGTGAAGAGAATTACATATTAAAGTGGATGGCATTTTCAGAGAGTAGCCTAAGGTTTACTGGTATGTGGGCAGATGGAGGATGAGGCTCAAAACTAAGCTGGAGCAAGATAGTGGGGCCCTGAATTCCAGCCAGAGGGTTTAAACCTTGTCCTATAGGCTTAAGGTTCTGTTAAGCTTGGTAGTAACATTAACGTGGGTTTTAGAAATTCGGGCAGCAATGTGGAGAGCAGCTTAGAGTGGGGAGAGTCTAGAATCAGAACATCTTATAAGGAACAACTATGGCAACAATCTAGCAAGAGATGATAAAGGCTTAAACTAAGGCATTGACCTTGGGGATGGATATGGAGTGGCAGTTTCCAGAAGCAAAGTTAGATATTATAAAGCAGTTTGACAGTGAAGGAAAACAAGGGCTCGTGTCTCACTTTGTAGATTTGCACTTAGGCAGCTAGCAGAAAGGGTGCCTGAAGCCACTCATCCCTACTTTTCTACACAATTTTCACATCTGTAATACTAAAAACAGTTTTGAATGCCATCTCTGAATAGAGGTAGCTGACTCCTGGTCAGTGAATTTGCCATGTACCAGCCTCACCCTTGATTTTCTGATACTACTGTTGAGCAAGAGGCATTCTTCTTTCTTCTACTATTTTCAAATGTTCAGTTTTATTAGAAATAATTAAGAAGCCAAAGAACTGAAGTATTTAGTAACAAAGACTGAGACCTTCCCAGCACTGATGTTTATTCTTTTGTTTATTTAGGTTCTTCTCCCAGATTTAGAATTTTATGTTAATCTTGGAGATTGGCCCTTGGAGCATCGAAAAGTCAATGAAACCCCTGGCCCTTTACCTATCATTTCATGGTGTGGCTCTCTGGATTCACGAGATGTTATCCTCCCAACATATGACATCACCCACTCCACACTTGAAGCAATGAGAGGTGTTACAAATGATCTCCTTTCTATTCAGGGAAATACAGGTGAATTAAAGTTAATTCTCTAAGAAAAAGTGTAGAGGTAAAAAGATAGAAGGAGGGGCAGCCCAGTGGCCAGGGTTCACAGGTTTGGATCCTGGGCGTGGATCTAGCACTGCTTGTCAGGCCACGCTGTGGTGGCATCCCACATAAAATAAAGGAGGATTGGCACAGATGTTAGCTCAGGGCCAATCTTCCTCACACACACAAAAAGGTGAAGGGAATGTTCAGTCAGAGGGAGTAAAGGTATACATTTAAATAACCATCGTTCTTCTTTTCTAACCAAGAAAAAAGAAAAGCAGCATGCTAAACTCTGAAGTGGTTTGTTTCAGATTCTTCTAACTCAAAAAATTAAAGATATGTGGGTTAGGCTGGTAATATCCAAACCTACCGTAACTGAGTCTGCTTTGAGTTGTCACTTATAAATACCATTTTAAAAAATATATTTTGTAAAATTGTCACTTAATTCTGACTTCAATGCCTTTATATTGCTGAATGAAGTCAGAGAGCATTTTGGCAAATATAAAATTATATGCAGATGTACAAGAATTGTGATAGCAGTATAATTTGGAATTACTACCTCTGACACTTTGTAAGGAATTCTCCCCTTTCCTCTTTCTGCCTCTCTTGATCCTTTAAAATCTGAATTCCTTACCTCCTCTTTGATGGCCTTAGAGTTATGGTACAACATACCTTTTTATTAAACTGAACTTCCTGAGTAGAAAAAGCCCTGTCTCCTCTTTCTAGCCTCTCTTTCTGTTTATTGTGGTTTGGTGGACTTATTTAGCAGCCGAGACCAGAGATTCTTTGTAAACTACCCAAAGATAATGTGAAGTGAAAACTCATCTACTTTTTATTTGATAACAGTGAATTCCTGAAAAGTGTGCTAAGATAGTAGAGATTGACCCCCTCCGATTTCTCTGTTTTATGATTTATCCTTTAGAACACTGACAGGTGTTAACTAATGATCTCTCTTTAGAATAATAGAAATAGATTTAAATTCATTCCTCTAAAATATTTCCCTTCCAGGAAATAGAGGATAAAAATATATATATGTGTGTGTGTATATTTTTATGTATATATATATAGTTGAGTTATACATATATATTTGCTTTTAACAGCATATTAGAAAAAATCTTTCTTGCATTCAAAAGTGATATGCTCACTTTTCTGAGCAAAATAAGGATTAAAGATGTGTGGGTGTACTTAGTTATATAGTTTTTTCTGGTCACCCTGTCTAAGAACAAAAGCCTAGCTCATTTTTTATTGTGAAGCACAAAAGATGGAAGAAGCTAATGCCTTGGTGAGTGGGCCAATCATTGAATCTCCCTTTTTTTTTTTCCTCTTCTTCTTCTCCCCAAAGCCCCCCAGTACATAGTTGTGTATTCTAGTTGTGCATGCCTCTGGTTGTGCTTGAATCTCCTTTTGCTTTGAACTTGACTCAGCATTATTTTGCATATTTCCTAATACAACATAAACTCCAATATTTAAGGAACTTTCACAAGTACACAAATGGGACAAATTAGAGCATTCACCTCTATGATACAGCACAGAAGAGGACTGTTTCTAAAAGTCTAACCTCGAAAGTATCTCAGGCAAATTGAGACTTGATCTCATATTTTTTGGAAATAGCATCTACCTTAGAAGATGAGTTGTGATAAAAGAGCTTTAACATCTAAACTGACAATGGTAGATTAAAGATGATTATACTTACCATGAAAAAATTCAGATTCATAGTCATATTTTTTTTATGGTCTCAAACTTCTAGGGCCTTCCTGGATCAATAAAACAGAGAAAGCTTTCTTCAGAGGTCGAGACAGCCGAGAGGAGAGGCTCCAGTTGGTGCAGCTGGCCAAAGAAAATCCACAGCTACTAGATGCAGGAATTACAGGATATTTCTTTTTCCAAGAGAAAGAAAAGGAGCTTGGAAAAGCTAAATTGATAGGTTTCTTTGATTTCTTTAAGGTCTGCACTTACGTCTTCCTGTCTGGATATGAAGTGATAAACTTGTGTTAAAAATGTACTAAATGGTTGAGCTTGGGCATATTTCTCCTTTCTTGTGAACTGACACATACTTTAATATCAGGCATAGGGAGTTACAAAACTCATTGTGGTTTCCTTTTTGTTTTTTTGTTGTTATTGTTGTTGCTAACTTTGTATACCAAATAGCTCAGAACTATATTTAATACCCAAAATATAGTACAAGGATTAAGCTGGAGTTTTGGTGGATTTATTTCTCTGTTTTTCTATTTTTGGATTTGTTTTAATAAACTGGGAATATAAATGTTTTTTACATAAAGTGATCTCAAATGCCTTTTGTAAATAGAAAGAGTATAAATTCACTTAAGTAAAATAGGAGCTGGAATTGGGGTTTGAGTCCTCCCTCCAGTCCTGCCTCTCATCTTGCCTCTGCCACTAACTGTGGGACCTTCATCTCTTAGAGCCTCTGGCCTCTAAACATGCCTGATGCCTGCCTAGCTCCTTCAGAGCATTGTCATGAGGCTCAAAGGAGATAGAGATGTGAACAATGTGACAAAATCTGACTGCCTAGAAAAATCCTTGGTATCAATTATTTATGAAAAAATTAATTATTAAACCTCTGAGTATAGCCTGTTCATCTCAGTGTAATATAATGAAAAGAACATGGGATTGGGACTTAGAGACTAGAGGTTTACAAATTTTTCTGAACACTAGTTTTCTCATTTGTAAAAAAAAAAGAAGGGGGATGCTAATACCTAATAATAATTGAGTGAAATTTAATGCCTGTGAAAAGTGATTTTGAAATGTAAATTGAAGTTTATTAATCTAACATATATGCACTGTGTCACCAGCCTCACACTTGTCCTTAAACTTCTCCAGGTTTCTGTCTCCTCAACTCTAAAACTGAGCAATAGAGATAATGCCTTCCTTTTTCATAGGTTGGGTATAAGGAACAAATGAAATAATGTATAAATGAAAGTGTGAATTGTTGTCAATATTCAGATTTAATAAATGTAGAACTTTTGAAAATAATTTTCCAACCTGGTTGCAGAAACCTGAATTCCCCATTACTTAGACATATTTAAAATAGATATCCCTATTTCCTAAAAGCATTTATCATCTTATTTTTAAATGCATTGTATTTCTTAATATTGACCTGCTAAAGCCTGCTTACAATTTTAATACAAAGAGAAAATGTTACAAAATAAAATATACAACTTCTAAACACCAAATTTGCAAAATGAGAAATAATTCCTTTAAATTTAGTATTAACAGTGTTGGTGAGAAGCAGAAGTGAAGTAAATGACTGTTAAAATTTTTGTTTGTTTATGTTTGTTTCAATCTTTTAGTACAAGTATCAAGTGAACGTGGATGGGACCGTGGCTGCTTATAGATATCCATATCTCATGCTGGGCGACAGTCTCGTTCTGAAACAGGACTCACCGTATTATGAACATTTCTATTTGGCACTAAAGCCTTGGAAACATTATGTTCCAATTAAAAGAAATCTCAGTGATTTACTAGAGAAAGTTAAATGGGCCAAGGTACGCTTTTTGCAATTTTAGTTTGTTTAGGCAATAACAAATTTATCAGTATTAGTTACATGAGTTCCATCAGAACACAATTTAATTTGACTTAATTTAGTCAAAAGAATTATTATCTAAAATTTGTGTTCCTTTCTATCAAAAGAATTAATATCAGGATCATTGTGTATAATTTCTATCAACATTTTTGAGGATTTTTAGATTTGAAGTCCAGTATTATATAAAATATAGATTTTTCTAAAGGAATTATTATTCATGCATACACACACAAGCAAGAACACACCAAATGTAAAATACAGATTGAAAAGGCTAGGGTTAAAGTGCTTTATGCACAAGGAAATATTTAAGGCAATTATGTGACTCTTTTCTTTTCCCCAGTTAGAAAAAAGGCACAAGTTCCTAATGAGTGCATGCTATACAACATCCCAAGAATCATGTTTCCCATAAAATAAGAATTCTTTTTTTAAACAAAAAGTATTAAAAAGCTGTTGTGTTTTATTATGCAACTATAAAAATTTACCCTTCCGTTATAAGACTTCATTCTGTTTCTAAGCGTCTGAGAAACAGTATTTGGTTTTAGAAATAACTGGTTGCCTGAGGCAGAATCTTTTTTGTGACCCTTTATAAAGAATCAGAATTGCTTGCAAAAGGCTTTTCCTATAGGCGTCGTGGTAGAATATTAGCTATTTTCCAAAAGTGTAATTAGGAACACGGACTATTCATGGTAGAAGGAACAGCCTGTGACTACTAATGACTGAATTTTTGATTATAACAACAATATAGTCTTTCATTGGTAACATTTCAGAACAACTATTTCACTCTAATTGCATATTTAAATAGAGCTTTTAAGAGATGTTATAATATGAAAAGATTCGTTCTATTCTAGTTTGTATTTTAATATCAAACAGGGAGGGTTGGGATGAGGAAACAGACAATGAGCCTAAACTTCCTGGGTGGCTAGGAAAGTACCAAGATAGTCACAGCAGAGGCTGCATGTGGGATGTTGCACTGGGGAGGTGTTTTCTGGGCCTGTGGAATAAGGTCCAAACATGTACGATCATTTCTGTGTAACAGAAGGGTCTAGGAAAGTACTTTGCCTATTTCCGTAGCCTCATTCCTAAGTTGTGTTTTTATTGTGTTCCATCTCTCCCATACCGTTCACATTCAACCCCACATCTGTCCTACCTCACATTCCCCCTTTGCTTTCTTTGTTGGTCGCAGGAGTAATTTTCATTCATTGTTCCTTTTTAAACCTTTCAGGAAAATGATGGAGAAGCCAAGAAGATTGCCAAAGAAGGGCAGTTGACTGCTAGGGAGCTGCTACAGCCACACAGGCTGTACTGCTACTATTACAGAGTGCTACAGGTCAGTTTCCAGTGTCCATCATGCTGGGTCAAGCGTCCTCAGACCACATGCTTGGCCTGAGTGCCTCGCTTCTTGAAGGGGTTCAGAGCGTCAGCCTGTGGAACCCTGGCTAAACTGAGGCACCAGCCTATGGAAAGAGGCTTGGTGCTAAGTCCCTATGCGGCCACCATATTTTTATCTCTACTCAGTGCTTAGAGACCTTACAAATATAAATTAAAAGCTCCTCCCATCTTGTTAATGCTATCTTTTATTAAATGCTTTGTGGAATTCCTAGTTTAGCTGTTCTCTGAACCTCAGAGAATAACATCTTTCCTCATCTGGAAAATAAGAAAGTTGCACTGGAGATCATTAACATCTCTTTATGCTCTAAATGCCCACCTCTTTGTTCTCCCTACTACTTAGGGTCCATGCTTTTGTTATCACAGTACAGGATAGAAAGCAAATATTTAACTTGCTATATAAAACAAACAAATGGAAAACCTTTATGATAGTTCTAATACCTAGGGCTGAATACTGAAGTGCAGATGTTTACTGGGAAGCCAAGGATTGGTTCTTTGAGTAACTACCTTGTGTTTTACTCAATAAAATTTAGCTAAGAAGAGAAAAAGAAGAAATTGTGTTTTTGGTTTTAACCTTATCTTATTCAGAAAAAAAGTAAATTTCCTCAGATGCCTATGGCTACTACCCTCTCATAGAAAAAATAAAAATGATAAATTACACTGTTTACTAGAAGCAGCCTTTCCCTTAAATGAGTTCTGTTCCCTCTGCTGGTCTAGCTGTAATTTTAATAGTAGGAGTTTCTCCCTCTAAAATATTAATTAGGCTCGTGTACTCATTTAGTATGTTGTTGAGTTTGGCCCAGAACCTAGAATGTACAGCTAAATATAGATAGAACCACTAAACTGAAATAGCCAATTTATAGGAATATTTCAGTCAGTGGCCAAAGTAAAGGGACATTTCACAGGCCTGTCAATGTTTAATAGCCCTAAAGGGAAGGAAGTGTGAGACCTGAACTTTATTTTGAGATGCTTGTCATCTTTGCTGATTTGAGTATTCAACAAAGTTATTCATTAACAAGTGGAGTTAAATGCCAAGAGGTGCTGTTATTTCAAGAAGGGACACTTGGCCTGGGATCCCTTTTGTAGAGGCTTCTTACTTACACATAAAATTGTGGATTGGGACTCCTTGTTAGATTATGAAATATTGTACTAGTGCCTATAATAACTAAAGTTAAAATGTAGCTTTAAGACTGGTATAAACCAGACCTTTGGTTTTAGTCTGAAGATACAAGCAACTAGAAATGATAGCATGAGTGGGGCGGGGAGGATTCAGTGGAATAAAGAGTGGACTAATCTTCAAACACACATTTCAGAAATATGCTGAGCGCCAGTCCAGCAAACCAGAAATACGTGATGGAATGGAACTTGTTCCTCAGCCAAAGGATAATGAATCCATCTGCCAGTGCCACAGGAAAAGGCCTTTAAGAGAGGAGCTTTAAGTCAGCCCAGATTCACTCCTGCGTATACCAGTGACATCTTTAATGGAAGTGTTCAGATGGAATCTAAGCCATGAAGAACACAGCTTGGAAGACTTTATCCAAAGGACTAGTTCTCTTGATGGTCTTATATAATGTGGATGGACAGAGTGATATTAGAGCAAGTATTACCAAGTATCTTTGGATATTAATTTCTTTTGAGTGAAAACTGCTATTATGAGCATCATAGTTTCTCTAAAAAGAAAACGTGGGGATCGTACTAGATAGAGAGGCTTGCCAAGATATAAATCACTCTCTGTGAAACTATTTACATCATATTTATTGATTCATTTCTACTTCTAGTTCACTTTCCCGCTTCCCCTTCCAATTATGAAGAAAAAATATTTGTGCAGGGCTTCCCCCCCTACCACGCCCCCACATAATTTCTTCTCCTATAAGCTGCTTTTGGCATTTAGTAATAGCAAGCCTCCTCTAAGAAGGTCTGATAAGAATAATTAAGGAAGATGAGGATGACTCTGTTATTAAAGGTAGTTTGGAGACTATCAAGGGGCTATTTTTTTAATGCTCACTCACATCTTTTCAACTATGTTTTACCATGGCCTGCCTGAGACAAAATTAAGTAGAAACTGTGCCGTAAGCTAGAAATTCCCAATCTATCTGGGTTGGACATCCATCAAGGACAACACAATTATTAAAGTAGATGAGAGCATCTTATGGGTACCATTCATTATCTATTGAATAAATAAAAGATAACTATAGTCAGGTGGGGATCTTTAATTCTTTTTTAATCTTTAAAAGGGATACTTGAAAACCTCTGCAACAAGCTGCAGGAAAGCTAGTATCTTGGGCTTTGCTAATAATCTGAGAACAAAGGCAAGCATCCATTCCTCACCACACCCCTCTTCTATTTTACTGCTAAGATAAAAACTTTGGAAATTTCCTTTGCCTTTTAGGACAGGGTGAAGACTTAAGACTTATAGCCCAGAAATTTGTTGTACATTGCTTGTAATACCACCAATCCAAGATTCAGTTCGCTAAAGAACACACTCCAAAAACAAGAGCTATCCACACTCCCAACCTAAAGATATTTACTTCCCTAATTGAAATATTTACTTAATCTGGAAAATAATGTAACTGCTTTAAAGTAGTTATATCCTTTATTAAAGATCAATAAGAACACAGGATTTTTTTTTTAACTAGACAAAAGCAACACCACATTTGGAAACAGTGAAATCAAAGTCAAGTATCCATAGAAAACTCCAACAGCCACCAGTTCAAAACCACCATGCACACATATAAAATAAAGAGCAAGCTGTACTGGCACCATACCCTAATGAACCCATGTCCTACATATATTGTACAGTCTGGAGCTTGTCAAAGCTGAGTTATGGAAAGACAGTTTGCCCTCCCACACACGTCCCTGCCCTCCAACCCCAGGTCCTTCCTGAATGACTAATGGCATTTTGTTAGAAACATCTTAAATTTTTAAAATTTGTATCACCTGCTCCCAGACAGGTCTGATAGTTAAAAGCAAGTTGAGACAAACTGGGCAGGTTCTGGGCATGGAACAGGAAGGATGTGCTTAAAAAATTAAGTGGAACCCCTTGAGAAATTCCACAGGGAGACAGCAGCCGTAGTCCAGATAATCTGTCTTCCACTGACTCAGTCATAGTCTCTAAAAAGAGTTTGTTTTACATGGCTTTCTGGTTTGTTGACATGAATATAACTGGGTAAAAATAGGATTATTAAAAGTCTGATTCTTTCCCTTTCACACGTTACCCACATATTCCATTAGTCATTTTTAATGCTTCAACTTTCATTAAAAATATCTGAATTTTAGGGGCCAACCCAGTGGTGCAGTGGTTAAGTTCACACTCTCCTCTTCGGCAGCCCAGGGTTTGCCATTTCAGATCCCAGGTGTGGACCTACACACTGCTTATCAAGCCATGCTGTGGCAGGCATCCCACATATAAAATAGAGGAAGATGGGCACCGATGTTAGCTCAGGGTCAATCTTCCTCAGCAAAAAAAGAAGGAGGATTGGCAGTAGATGTTAGCTCAGGGCTAATCTTCCTCAAAAAAAAAAAATCTGATTTTTAAAAAGAGAGGAGTGTAAGGATATGCAAGTAAATATAATAACTGCATTTCTCTAAATAAGCTATCAACATGTTTGTTGCAGCATTGTTTTTAAGAATAAAATGTTGGAAACACCTTAAATAGCCATCATCAGAGTATTGGCTAAATAGATATTGACACATCAAGGAATACAGTATTACCATTGAAAAGAATGAAGTAGTTCTACATGTAATACCATGAAAGATTTCCATGACAGCATTCAGTGAAAAAAGCAAGTTACAAAACAACATGTATAATGTGAAACCATTTATGTAAAAAAACAAAGATGTATCCATGTGGTTGAAAGTTTGGAAGGATACACCAATATCTGAGGAAGGGATGGAGAGAAGGGAATTTTTACTTTTTGCTATATACCTGTCTACGATATTTAAAATGTTTTTACTGTAAGTATGAAATGGATTAGAAAATAAAGAAAAATGCAAACCTAGGAAAAGACAACAAATGCACTATATATAGGAAAATAAAATGGATATTTATATTTTCCTTATGCTGTTTTAAAGTCTCATATGTCTAGAATTTTATATCATGGGACATATTATATACACTTTTTAAATAAAGTAAATTTTCTACATAAATTTTGAAAAAGATAAATTTCATTTTTAAGAAAAAGATTTTAACCACATATAGCCCTGGTATTTCTGTAACTGGGTTGGTCTAATATTAATTCTATTATGTGTTCATGAATAAATGAACCAAAACTTCTATCACTACCACTTAATCCCTAGTGGGTAGAAATATTAGAGGAAAAGATTTGGGCTTGACACGATTTTTTCAGTTATTTCAGGGGAAAATACAATAAGTTCAGCGTCCTTGTCAGTTTGTGTTGCCATTATAACAAATATATCAGAGACTGGGTGATTTAAACAGTAAATATTTATTTCTCACATTTCCGGAGGCTGGAAGTCTAAGATCAAAGTGCCAGCATATCTGCTGTCTGGTGAGAGCCTGCTTCCTGATTTGCAGACTGACACCTTCTCATTGTGTCTTCACGTGGCAGAGAGCAGAGTGAGAAGAAGCAAGCTCTTTCCTGTCTCCTTATATGGTCTCTAATTGCCTCATAACAACTCTACCCTTGTGGCCTAATTACCTCCTGAAGGCTCTGTCTCCAAATACCATCCCATTGGGGATTAGAGTTTCAACAAATTAATTTGGAGGGAGGGTGGTGGTGGTGGTGGTGACAAACATTCAGTCTACAGCAGCCAGGGAGGGGACAAAAGCTCCCTAGACACAATATGGCCAAGGGCAGAAGAAACCTGCATTTCTTATTTGGAGGGAAAGGAAATCATCCTTGTGGCAGTGAAGTATGTTTGACTACAAATAGTTGAGGACAAAATTAGCCAGACCTTGAGTAAAAGTCCCTCTTTATGTTCAGAGCTACAGTTTACGCTTTCCCAACCACTGCTGCTCCCACCCCAAGCCAACCTCTTGTGGAGCCATTCCAGACACTGAGATCAAAGTTAAGTCTCTTCTAAGTCAAGTTCTCTCTGTAGAGCTGTGTGGAAGAGGAAGCCACTAACTTTATACTGATGACCAACACTGCAACATTTCTTAGACACAAGGAAAGTAAAAGACAGGGCTTTTTTTTTTCTGTAGAAAAACATAGCATATTCTGGAATTGGGCAGTGGGAGAGGAGGAAGTGGTGTATGTAAAGGGGGATGAGACAGACAGAAGTAAGGGGAGGAGGGGAAGAGAGTTAGAATAAAAGGAATATTTTTGAGAGTTACCTATTCTGTTAACCCACAACTAGGTGTGCTTCAATATAATTCTGACGCTAACCACCCAGATTTAGAGTCAGGCTCCACAGGTTTCAGGGCTGTGTTCCACAAGACTGCCCTTACAGACACCAGCCACAAATGAGGTCCCCAGCTACCCACACTTCTGATTGTTTGGCTACAAATTCGGCAGTTCCCATGATTCCCACTCTCCCGCTCCCCATCAGGTTCAATAATTCACTCAAACAACTCACAGAACCCACAAAAATGCTATACCTAACTATTATGGTTTTATTATAAAGGATACAAATAGGGCAAGGTCTGGGAGGGAACACAGAGCTTCCATGCCCTATCCCTGGCAAGCCATGGCACATCACCCTCTTGATACATTGATGTGTTCACCAACTTGGAAGCTCTGCTGAGCTTTAGTGTCCAGAGTTTTTATTGGGGTCTCGTTACATAGGCATGACTAATTAAATCACTGGCCATATGATTGAGCTTAATCTCCAGCCCCTCTCCCTCCCTGGAGTTTGGGCATCTGAAAGTCCCAATCCTCTAGTCATGTGCTTGGTCTTTCTGGTGACAATCCCCCATTCTGAAGATATCCAGGGTCCTGCCATAAGGACTTCATTAGCATAAAAAAGACACTTTTGTCACTTAGGAAATTCTAAGGGTTTTTCAAACTCTGTACCAGGAACCAGAGACAAAGACCTGAAATATTCTTCATAATACCACAACCCCTCTGATGGCCTGAGAACTGAGGACCACTGAAGTCATGAGACTTGATTTAAGGGATTAAGGTAGCAAGATTACCCTCATTCCAGGAGGTTTGGGACAAATACCTGAGCCTTACAGTTAAGATATGCATTAACTGAATCTAATCTAATTTAGTTCAGAGCATTGTGGTATGGGGATATTTTAAATATGCAGAGAGTAAGTCTCTCTTATGGTTTCTAAAGGTTATTATCCACACCTTTAATGTGAACTAGTGGGCAGCAGGAAGTCCTATGCTTCAGATGACAGTGAACCAGCTGGAGAAACCTGAAGATTGTTTCCCCTTCACACTCCACTCCTTTCTTTCTTTAACTTTCTTCTGCCCAAAAAGTAACAAGAACTCTGCTACCACCTACATATGTCACCAGTACAACTAGCAGTGCAGCTATGGAACAGGGATCTGCCATCTGGGTGGGAACTAAATGGGCCCTCCAAAGAAAATGGCTTGTCTTCTGCCCCATAACTTTTATCATTTAAAATCGGGGTGATTCACCAAGTGACTGTCTGATTTGGAATAGTTTTGGATGACAATGGAGACTCGTAAAGGAGAGAATATTATAACAAAGTTCTGTTCTGGTTGCCACAATGAAATTTTTCTGTTTCCTCTGAATAATTCTAAAACATATGGTAAGTGTGAGATCCAATTTAGCTTTACACAGTTGTCCCATCTAAGACCACACAGTAACATAAAGTAGCCTTTAAAGCACAAGTATCCAAGAGCAGGGGTGCTAGGATGCCAACTTCTCTAAGAACGAAGTGCCCAATTCAGTGGCAGACTGGAGCCTGCTCCTGCCGGCTCTCCAGGAGATCTGGCTTCCAACTGCACATTTACATACATCACATTGGTACCTTAAAATTGCCCACGGTGAGGGTATTTTCAGCACTGGAAATTGGCAAATGCTACAAATCAGGGTTTTAATTTTTGAGAGCAGTTTACTAGCACCTATGGTTAATATTACATAATTCTTTTGTTAGCAAATTTAAAGTGTCCTACTCAAAAGAGAAGATCCTGTATCACTCAGGATGTTAAGGCAGGAGTAAGGGAAATTCTAACTCACAGACCCGATATGGGCCCTCATCATGATTTTTGTACACTCATTCATTGCTACTAGTATTGTCAATTGATAAGCCCCTTTTAAGAAAGCAGCAGGGTAATCCTTAAGAGTCATGGGGGTGAGGAAGAGGGATTTCCGTGAAAAGAATTAGTTAAAAGGTGCCAACTCCCTTCTCTCAGCCTCTCCAAACTGCTAAACCTCGTAACATTAGTACTGATGCCAGGCCCCTCTGGCTTTCTCTAGGTCACTGCAGGACTCACACCCACTCTTCATGTGTGACACTGTGGTTTTCTACTACCTGAGATTATTTATAAAAGATCCCATGCTCCCCTCCAGGGACAGTCTTGTCCATTGTTGGGGTTTTTTTCCCAGTGCCAAAGCAGTGAAGAAAAGAAATGGCGTGTAATTGTGACTCCTTTCCCTCTGCACTAAATATTTCCTCTTTTCTCATATTAATTCAATGTTTCCCTATTTCTTGCCTTAACACAACTTATAAAAAGAAATTTTTGTTTTCTAAGTGGAAAGCAAGAATATTACTTTCATAAATATAATACGACAAATTATATAATAATAAGAAAAAAAGAAAAAATGAAGAGGAGAATAAAGGGATAAAGAACAGAGAGAAGGGAGAAAGGAACAATTTCTATAAAACCACCCAGAAGTTCCTCTGAGTTCTGTTTTCTGGAAACTGTTCCCAGATTTAAGCAGGTGCATGTAAATGAATAAATAGAAAATCTGAGGGTTTGAGCCTTAATGATTGATTCCTTGCGCCTACTTTAAAGAAAGATACTTTTTCTTTTGAAGAACTGAAATATTTTTACATGTATTAGAGCAATAAAAAAAAGGTCTGCACCTATTACTTAGAAATTACTGAATCCCTCTGGATCAGGTTAGAGGTAACACAATACATGCTCAAATAGCAACTATTATAACTTTTTTTTTAGTAATTCAGACAGGCACTTCATTAAAAGTATGTAGGGCTTGTTTTTAAAGTAATATACAAACAAAATAGTATACGTTAAATATATTTTTATATTTCATTCACTACATTTAGAAATATTTTTTCTGAATTATTTACTGGCTTAGTTTTGTAGTTTTTAAATTTTAATTCTCATAATGGTGGTAATGTACACATGTTCACCATTTTAACCATTTTTAACTGTACAATTCAGTGGCATTAAGTACATTCACGATGTTGTGCAGTTTTGTAGTTTTGAATGTAAATTTTTAAAACCAGTTTCTACACGATTAAAAATTAAATACAAGTATATGTTTCCATGACTGTATTTTTACAGTTTATTATTCATAGCTACTGTGCATTAATGCCTCAAGGAAACTACATGAAAGAGAACTAAAGTTCCCCTTTCCTGCTTACTATGATTGTGATAATAAATTGAAAGAATTCTGGAAGCCCAGTGAGTCAATGAATTAGCCTACAGGAAATTCCTTTTGTATAAATGTTTTTATTATATAGGGAGACTTTTCTTTGGGTTTTTTCCCCCCCAGACGTTCATTTTCCTTACAAACTAATTGGATTACATGCATGAGCACAGGAGGGAAACAGAACTGGGCAGTTTCTGAACACGGTTATTTTACATTGCAATAATACGTAACTAAAGCATTGCCAAAGTGTGAGATATTTAGAATTCAAGCAAAGCAAACTTGCTTTAGATCTGAAGTATCTGTATAACTTAAGTTTATTTGAAAATTCATTTAAGAGGGCATCTGTTTTCACTTAAAAAGTGATTTAGGCTTTACTAGCTCAAGAGCATAAATTTAGAAAATAGCATAAAACTGCAGTCACGTGTCATTTATTCTTTGACCTTGAGCAAGACCTGTCAATTCGCTAGAAGGATCAAGTTTCTTATTTACAAATGAATAAATTAATTAAATAGAAAAGACTTCATCATATTTCTCTGACATCTTTCAGGTCTTTGGTTGACGTGACCAGGGTTTATGACACATTGAGCCCAACTTCGCAGAAAACCACTTCGTGGTTTCCCTTCCAAAACCCCAAGCCACTGACAACGACAGCGAGAGCTCCTAACAGGTCCAACCATCTTCACATTCTACGGTTTTGGATCCTCGGGACTCGGAGAGGTTGTAAGTGAAGGAAAGCACGGCGCCGAGGGGCGGGGCTAAGAAGGCAGGACGGAACTAGATTTACGTCATTTCCGCCTACGGCGTTACCGAGGAGACAAGCAGAGGCTGGGCCAGCGGCGACTGGCAGGTGAGGGGCATGGTGTGCCCTCCAGCGCGCTCGTACACTTCTGTTCCGCTGGCTGCTGTGGCGACTGGTCTGATCCTCCTCTGTTCCAGGGCGCTAAGGGGCCCATGCCCTTGAGTTCCCCGCGCCCCACCCAACCCCTCACGGACGTTTCCTTCTGTGAAGCCCGCATTCGGCCTCCAGCGTCTCCTTACAGTCTTGCCCAGGGTTCAGCCCGCCCCGCGCTGCCCGTCCGCGCCGTGGGAGCTCGCGTCGCTCGGGTGGGGAGGCGCTCGCCGCTCCTCCTGCGCGCTCACAGGGCTCCGCTCCCCCCGCGTCTGCGGAGATACTGTTTCGTCCACCTTCGGGCGGAAAGAGAAATACGTGTCAACCTACCTTAATGTTTTTCTGGACTTTTTTGTGTTCTACTCGTGAAACGGTTTTCCCTCTTTTCATTTCTTTCTTTAGAGATGGGAAAAGGAAAAGGAGAATGTTCGTAGTTAGTAGCTTTTAGTAGTAGATGGTAGTAGTTTTTAAGGAATACATTAGTAGTTTTCTCTCTTCTGTCTTGAGTGTAAAGGACCACAGGAAAAAAGGAAAAGTGAAATTACAAACTGATAAAGATCAGAAACACGTTAGTTTATTCACTAAAACTTAGTAGGGGAAACAAAATAGGAAGTATTGATTCCGATCCTAGCAAATTAATTTTAATATTCTTTTATAACTTTTTAAAGTGGAACTGAGACGCCAAAGACTTATCTTGTGGGTTTTTCTCATAAAGTCTAAAAATAGATCAATTGAGCCATGATCTATTATAGTAAAAGTTAACATTGATTTAGGATAGATAAAAATCTTTTATTTCTGAATATGCAAGTGGAACCTGAGTTCAGGAAACTTCCTTCATTACTTGAGCAGTGATTTTGTTACTGCCAAAAGGGGGTCTTTTACTCACAGGGAAGACAAGCCAACAGTGGAGAGGCAAGGTGGTAGGAGAAAAAGGGTTTCATTATAGCTTGCTAGCAAGGGGGAAGTTGGGGGTGATACCGAATCTGAAGTGAGTTCACTCACCAGTTGCACAGCAAGCCAGTCTCTGACACGGGGTGTAGTGGAAGAAAGTTAGGAATTTTATTTTTGCACAGTGCTGAGCATGGAGAGAGGGCAGCTAACGCTGAAATCCCAAACTTCCCGAAAAGCTAAAAGGAAGGGTTTTTATTTGGGGTTTTAGCTAGGGGAGGCGGAGCATATGGCCTTGCTGGTTGGAGCTTTCCTACCAGCCTGTCTTTGGCCTTGAGACTACGGGCAGAGAGGAGAGAGCCCATAACCTTGCTGGTCAGCAGCTTTCCCACCGGCCTGTATCTCTTTGCCAGGAGGAGATAGTGAATCCAGGTGCTTGTCCTTGGAAGTGTTTGTCTCCATGGAAGATAGTGGATTCTGGAGCCAGGAAGCCAGGGAGTAAGCAGGGAAAGAGTGTTTTGGTTTTAACCTTGTATATGCTGGATTTAATATAGGGAAACTGATATCAGGGTCAGTATCAGGGGGACTAACTTCTAGAATAACTGTCTTAAAGGGGGCACAGAATCTTGAAGCAGTTATATAGGCCAGTGGGTTATAGTGGAGGAGGTTAGGAAAGTTGACCCTCTGGTGTTACAGACGAGAAGTTGCCACACCAGATCTTTCAGTTGTCGTGGATCTTAGCGCAGAATCTCTGTCCCAGGGTCATCACATTCCTAGGGAACTCAAAAGAATAAAGTTATTGTCTTTTCACAGCTGGGAGAGGACATAAAATCTACAGAGCATGTATAGCCTGGAGATATCCAGCTGGGTTGTTCAGAGTTACAATATGGTCTCTTTTCTACAATATGGCTTCCCTAATGCCAACCTTGTGTCGAACCAGTATCAGCTTGGTAGTACTTTTTAGTATTGTTTAAAAAATGAGAATTCAACTGAGTAAATTTTAAAGATTAAATGGCTTTATTAAATGATTTATGAAGGTGGCAGCATCTCATCTAGCAAGTAGAGATGAGCTCCAAAGGGCTGCAGAGAGGGAAATGTTTTAAAGGCAGGACAAGGAAGTGAAAAACAGAAAAAAGGATTATTTGGGGTGAGGTCACCTTCCTTTGGGGCACAAAAGAGTCTATTAGGAGATTACCTCATCTTCCTTTGTGGAAATGGAGAGGGCCCGTATGACAGATTACTTCAATGGTGCTGACTAGAAAATTCTGGACTGACTGGTTAAAACCACATTTTTGGGGAAGGTTGAAACTGTAATTAGGTTAGATATTAAGCCTCAGTTTGGTGACATGGCCTAGCATGAGTGACTCCATATTGGGTCTGTACTTTTATTTTTAACAATATCTTACAATTTATGAAGTATTTTCACATTGGTTAGTTTATTTGGAGCCTCATCATAACCCGATGAGATCAGTGTGTTGTTTTTTATCCAAGGCTAGCAACTGTCCCTACCCCCTTTTTTTCCCTGGACTGTGTCCTCTTAAACCTACTCAAAGACTTTTACCCTTCAATTTACCCCTCTCTTGCACCTTTAATTTCTCCCTCACTACTGGATCATACCTAACAACATCTTAATATGCCTTAATGTCTCCCACATTAAAAAAAAAAAAAGTTCTTTGAATCCATTCCTGTCCTCCAGCTATCACCCATCTCTGCTCCCTTACAGCATTCCAAGGAATTGTTACTGTACTCACTGTCTCAACTTTCCCGCTTCCTCAACCCGTCCCAGTCTTTCTTCCTTTCTATGCCACTGAAAACAGGACTTATCAAGGTTACAAGTGACTTTATCTGGCCAAATGTAATTCTTTATTTTCCATTTAGTTGACCCTCCAGCAGCATGTGACACAATTGGACACATTCTCTTTCTTGAAATATATAGAACTTCGTCATTCCTCAGTGATATGACTGACTCATTTCTGAATCAGTTTTAATTCTGAAAGATATTTTGTCAGTATTTTGTGTTATTCATAATGTAATGATACGATGCACAACACATTTATAAGTTTAGTCTGCATTAACATTTTCACCACCACTTTCTTAAACCTGGACAACCAACAAAACAATAAGTCAAGCCCTGATTTGTAGTGTTTGTTAGTATCTATGATGTAATTACTCCCACCATGGCCAATTTCAAGCTACCAACATGGCCTCAGGTATTGGGGAGAAATGTGCAGTAGTGCACCGTAACATATAGTATTTTCACTGTGCAGATACCAGTGGATACCATACAGAGACCAGTAGTTCTTAGCTGTGGGTGATTTTGCTCTCCAGTGGACGTTTGGCAATGTCTGGAGACATTTTTCCTTGTCGCAACTGTGCTATGGCATGTGGTGGGTATAGTCCAGGGATTCTGCTAAACATCCTGTCTTGCACAGGACAGCCCCACAACAAAGAATCCAGCCAAAAATATCAATAACGCCACTGTTGAGAAACCCTGCAATAAACATAAGTAAACTCAAGAAATAAATAGAAGTAAAATATAGTGTAGGAGAGGGAAAAACTTTTCCTCCACTCTTGTAGGTTTTATAATTGGGACCCCTGCAAATTGAACTGACAAAAGACAGATTAACCAGAGAAAAGGCAAACTAATTTTATTTGATGTTACTATTTCAATTTTGCATGTACATGGGAGTCTCACAGAAAAGGAATTGAAAACGCAAAGAGGAGGTTAGACCCAGGGGCTTATATGCCATTTTAACAAGTGGTGATAAATTTGTGGAGAAGTGACAAGATAAAGTAAAAGGAGTTTGGACTTCCAGAGGTGGTAAATTGTGGGAAGGTAAATATATGGGGGAAACTAATGGAAGATAAGGGTTATTATAGTAAGGTTTGTTTGTGGAGACCCATTTCTCTGGTGATAATGGTTATTTTCCTCCTATTGATATGGGAAAGGAGATTGGGAACACCTTCACAAAGGGAAGTTTATACCCTGCTTTTAGGCAGATGGGGAAGGGTAGAGAGCTCAAAATAATTCTTATGCCAAAGTGGAATATTTTGGGGTAGTATATTCTGATCCCCTGCAATAATAAAATAATTAGTAAGTGATAAGTTTTGAGTATTTATTATCTTTGTTTAATTGTAAGTTTAAATAATTTAATGTTTAGTAATGGCTGTGTTTAAAAACCAGCTCACGAAATTCTTGAAAATTTAAATTTTGGCTCTGCTGAGCCGGTACAAGCCAGCTGCAGTACCCCATCCAAACCACTGAGTCGATTTCCCATATGATTATAGTATGGCTCCTGCCTACCTCTTCGACCTTATCTCACACTGTTCTGCCTTTTCTCTAAGCTCCAATGACACTGCTTCTTTCAGCCACTTGTACACGCCAAGCTCCTTATCTTGAGGCATTTTTATCTTCTGTTCCCTGTGCCTGGAACCCTTTTCTACGATTTTCCTGTATTGCCTCTTTGCATTGTGAAAAATAAAGTCTCCTCATTAGAGAGGCCTTCCCTGACTACTTAGGCTAAAATACCCCTGATCATTCTATCCCAAGTCTCTGTTTTAGCGTCTTCATTGCACATGCACTTCTTTTGGTTTTTACTTCCATATTTTAAATAACATGTGATTCTACTTGTTCTTGATTTCTTTTGGATTTAGCTATTAAATGGTAACTTCCTACAATACAAACCTCTCACACTAAACCACTACAAGATACATATATATGTATACATACTCATCCTCTCCCCTCATCTTCCTAATTAAAAAAAAAATCCTGCCGTAACACTAAGTAAGCTTCAAAATTTTAACTGCACACAATATAAGGTTGAATTATTCCAAAGTAATTAAATATCCAGGGTAAGCCTGCTTTGGAGACAGGAGCCAGTCACCAATCATGTTATATCCAAATTCATATTATCATAGGTGGTATTATCTATTGTAGGGTATGTAATTATGGGGCATTACTGTTGTAACATACATTTTGGTAGGATTAATATTAATATTTACATAGTTACGGTTGTATAATTATTCATGGCTGAGCCATAGCAATAACTTAGTTTTTTTGTTTTCTGTTGCCCCTTTCAGAGTGATAATTAAAAAACACAAGTCAGATCATGTTACTGCTCTGGTGTAACCCTCCAATAGCTTCCCATCACACTTAAAATAAAATTCTAACTTTTTACGATGGAAAGCCCTATGTCATGTGGGATTTCATTACCTCTCCGCTTTTATCTTCCACCAATTTTCTACTCTCTGGTTGGCTGCAGTCACACTGGCCTTCTCCCTGTTCCAGTTTCCTATCTTAGTGCCTTCACACTTGTTGTTCTCTCTGCCTAGAAAGTTTTTTGGGTATGTGAGTGACTCACTTCACTTCATTCAGGTTTCTGTTTAAACAATAACGAATTAATATAATATGTAGAATTTTTAGCCTCTTTTGTTACTTATTGTGTCATTCCCTCCAATAAATATTTATTTAAAATGCTATTTTTAACTGCTACACGATATTAATGAAATGTTAAAATTTGCCTTTAATCCCCAGCACCTACCGTACTAAGCTCAGTCCAAACAAGGAGACTAAAGCAACAGTAAGAACTCAAGCAAGATTAAGATCCTTACAAGTTGTGTCTGACATATGCACAGGGGTATCAGGTATTGCTGTATAAATTCCAGTTTCTAGAATGTTAAGCAGATGCTATTGACAATACAAGAAATCAGCTGAGTGTAATTCCTGGGCGGGATCCCAAGACTAAACTTTAGAGAAATTTTCAGTGATGAGGTAGCTTTTTAAAATTTATTTCCAGTGTGTTGCAGACCATTACTTTTGTAAAATAAAATGAAAATGAATTACTAGAGAAAGGGAAAAAAAAAAACCCACTAATGGTGTGTTTGTGTGCCACAGCAATGTCACATTGCTACAAATTTTCTAACTACTCTCAGTTTCTTTCTCTCATTTGGTAACAAGCAATTCAGAAACTAGCATAGGTCTATGGACCACATTCAAAGTAGCACAACTTTAGAGATCCACCTGCAGGAGATCCACCCCAATCCCTTATGCCCTACCCCTGCTCCACCCGATTTCTGCCGACTTTTCAGGTCAAGCCGGCAATGAGTTGTTTTCCTGCTGGTGACAAATTAATTTTAAGAACTCTTCTTATTATTCAAGTAATATATGTTCATGATAGAAGTAAGCAAAAATAAACCTATTTTTAATTCCTTCTTAGTTATATCACACTGTTAATGTTCATATTCATACATACATAGTTACACTCACACCCACATTTGAATAGGGGAGGGAGAAGCTAACACAAACAGCTTATTACAGGTAGCTGTTTAATACACTTTAAAAATTGAACATGTGATGTGAAACATGTCATTGTGTACATTTACAGCATCACTTTTAATATTCTCACAGGATTCTATTGTATGAATGCATCATAATTTATTTAATTTACTCAGCTAGCAAATATTATTTATTGATCACCTACTGCTTGCTATAAGTGGAGGCTGTCGCAACAAACAAGAAAAAAGAGTGTCCTGAGGGAACTTAAATTGTAGAGGGACAAGATAGGTGGTAAACATGTTCAACAAATACACGAATAAGAATACTGATTTGGAAGCATTTGACAACCCTTAGCCTTCATCACATGAGAAGTGGGTAGCAGGTGTGTGCAGGAAGCCTGGATGAAATTATTTAAATCAAAGTGCCCAATAAAACTGGTTCAGATATGTTCACACAGTCAGTTCAAAGGGACTTTTAACACCCAGTTTTAAATTTTTACCTGCAAAATTGAGAATGTGTTTGGGAAAATTATGCAATTTTCATGAATTAGCACTAATGCTATCTTATTCTATTACATGCACACACACACACACACACACACACGCACGTACGTCACTTTATACCTTAAAACAAATCACTAAGCATTGATAACAGAGATAAAAATCACACAATTTAATTATTGGAAAGAATATTAAAAGACCCACAAAAGTCCTAATGTCCCATTTATGTTTAGTTTTTTATTGTGAAATCTAGAAGTTAAGCACTCCCATAGAATATTTATAGGTGTAAATTGATCAATTTTTTTTATTAAGGTTATGAAAGTTAACATCCTTGTGAAATTACAGTTGTACATCATTATTAGTCATGTTGTAGGTACACCACTTCACCCCTGGTGCCGTCCCCCCCACCCCCCTTTCCCCTGGCAACCACCGATCAGTTCTCTTTGTCCACATGTTAACTACCACCTATGAGTGGAGTCATACAGAGTTCGTCTTTCTCTGTCGGGCTTATTTCACTCAACATAATACCCTCAAGGTCTATCCATGTTGTTGTGAATGGTACGACTTTGTCCTTTTTTATGGCTGAGTAGTATTCCATTGTATATATATATACCACATCTTCTTTATCCAATCATCAGTTGCTGGGCACTTAGGTTGGTTCCATGACTTGGCTATTGTGAATAATGCTGCGATGAACATAGGGGTGCACGGAACTTTTGGAATTGCTGATTTCAGGTTCTTAGGAGAGATACCCAGTAGTGGGATGGCTGCGTCATAAGGTATTTCTATTCTTAACTTTTTGAGAAATCTCCATTCTGTTTTCCATAGTGGCTGCACCAGTTTGCATTCCCACCAACAGTGTATGAGGGTTCCCTTTTCTCCACAGCCTCTCCAACATTTGTCACTCTTGGTTTTGGATATTTTTGCCATTCTAACAGGTGTAAGGTGATATCTTAGTGTAGTTTTGATTTGCATTTCCCTGATGATTAGTGATGATGAGCATCTTTTCATGTGTCTATTGGCCATCCATATATCTTCTTTGGAGAAATGTCTGTACGTGTCCCCTGCCCATTTTGTAATTGGGTTGTTTGATTTTTTATTGTTGAGTTGTGTGAGTTCTTTGTATATTATGGAGATTAAGCCTTTGTCGGATAAATAACTTGTGAATATTTTTTCCCAATTAGTGAGCTGTTTTTTTGTTTCAATCCTGTTTTCCCTTGCCTTGAAGAAGCTCTTTAGTCTGATGAAGTCCCATTTGTTTATTCTTTCTCTTGTTTCCCTCATGTGAGGGGTTATGGTGTCCGAAAAGATTCTTTTGAAGCTGATGTCAAAGAGTGTACTGCCGATATTCTCTTCCAGAAGACTTATTGTTTTTGGCCTAATCTTTAGGTCTTTCATCCATTTTGAGTTTATTTTAGTAAATGGTGAAAAAGAATGGTTGATTTTCATTCTTTTACATGTGGCTGTCCAGTTTTCCCAGCACCATTTGTTGAAGAGACCTTCTTTTGTCCAATGTATGCCCTCAGCTCCTTTGTCAATGGTTAGCTGTCCATAGATGTGTGGTTTTATTTCTGGGCTTTCAATTCTGTTCCATTGATCTGTGCATCTGTTTTTGTACCAGTACCATGCTGTTTTGATTACTGTAGCTTTGCAGTATGTTTTGAAGTCAGGGATTGTGATGCCTCCAGCTTTGTTCTTCTTTCTCAGGATTGCTTTAGCAATTCGGGGTCTTTTGTTGCCGCATATGAATTTTAGGATTCTTTGTTCAATTTCTGTAAAGAATGACATTGGGATTCTGATTGGGATAGTGTTGAATCTGTAGATTGCTTTAGGTAGTATGGACATTTTAACTATGTTTATTCTTCCAATCCGTGGGTATGGAATGTCTTTCCATCTCTTTATGTAGTCTTCAACTTCTTTCAAGAAGGTCTTATAGTTTTCGTTGTATAGATCTTTCACTTCCTTGGTTAAATTTATCCCAAGGTATTTTATTCTTTTTGTTGCGATCGTGAATGGAATTGAGTTCTTGAGATCTTTTTCTGTTAGTTCATTGTTAGCATATAGAAATGCTACTGATTTATGTATGTTGATTTTATTCCCTGCAACTTTGCTGTAGTTGTTGATTGTTTCTAATAGTTTTCCAATGGATTCTTTGGGGTTTTCTATATATAAGATCATGTCATCTGCAAACAGCGAGAGTTTTACTTCTTTGTTGCCTATTTGGATTCCTTTTATTTCTTTTTCCTGCCGAATTGCTCTGGCCAAAACCTCCAGTACTATGTTGAATAAGAGTGGTGAAAGTGGGCACCCTTGTCTTGTTCCTGTTCTGAGAGGGATGGGTTTCAGTTTTTGTCCGTTGAGTATGATGTTGGCTGTGGGTCTGTCGTATATGGCCTTTATTATGTTGAGGTACTTTCCTTCTATACCTATTTTATTGAGGGTTTTTATCATAAATGGATGTTGGATTTTGTCGAATGCTTTCTCTGCATCTATTGAGATGATAAATTGACCAGTGTTTTTGAGGACAATATGGCAGTGTGAAAATTTCAATGTGCATACTCTGTTCTTTTTTGTGTGAAGTTATATATATCTGAACTACATGCACATCGTAAAACTAAAATCACGGTGTGAAAGAGTATACTGGCATAAAATCTCCTTTTCGTTCCTAACTCAGGTCCCTTAGTCCCCCTGGTCCCTCCCCAGAGACTATCACTGTTAGCAGTTTCTTGTATCACCTTCCGGAGAGAGACAATGCAAATATGTATGTGCATACCTTTTGTCACAGCAATTCCATTTCTAAAAATCTATCCAACAAAAATAGTTGCACACGTACTCAAATATATGCATAAGGATATTAACTTTGTAATTGTAACAGCAAAAATGTAGAAACAGTCTGAATGTCCAATAATAAAGAGAAAATAAATTATGACATATCCATACTTAGGAATACTGATGTACACTGACATACTTAGGAATATGACATATCCATACTTAGGAATCTATATGTATAAAGATGGAAGAGTCTCCAATACATATTGTTAAGTAAATAAAGAAGAAACTATTTATAGTTTCATCACCTTAATGGAAACAAACAAACCTGCATGGTATATGTATGTATGTGTGTATATGTATACTATAATATATGGTTGTGTGTATAGATATACATTTAAAATTTTTTAATATATAAGAAAAGATCTGGAAGAATCACATCTACTAACAGAGATAAAGATAACTTTTGAAGGGAGAACTGGGCTAGAAGAAATGGATATGGAAGATTTTCACTTTTTACCGTTATACTATATTTGAATTTTTTGCTCCAAGAATGTATTTGTGTCTTATTTACATAATAAATTTAAAGGTATATAAATCTAGACAATACTATGAATAATTTTGGATTTTAAACAGTAGTGAGATGTTAAGTAGGGAATGATATTTACGTATTTTTCTAATGCTGTTTAAATATTGCCCTAATTCTGTGGTTATTTGTGAATAACCAAATAGCTGTATTCTGTATGTTGACCATTGAAAAAGAACATGGACAGGAAAACATAAGAGTAATGAACTGAGGTGACTACCATATTTCAAAATTCAGTATAATTACTTTTCTACTTTTTCCTTACATTTCAAAGTTGAAATTTTGATATGATTTTTGAAGTTATGATAAATCTCAGATGGCAAAATTATCTTCTCTATCTCTTTTAATAATAGAAATAGGAATAGTCCCTTAAAAATTATTAAGACTGGTTATCACACTATTCACAAGGAAAACTTTTTTTTCCTGAAGTGTCCTGAAATATACAGATAAATTATACTTCTTTCCTTCTCCACCTGCTGGCTAAAAAGAGTATATTTCAAAATACTATCCTTTGATCAAAATTAACAAATCTTTTAAGCCCCAAATATCATTCCATGCTATTGTTTGTGCTAATAGTTATTTGTAAATTATGAGAACAGTTGTGGTTAAAATGCTCAGTTACAGCAGTTTTTAAACCAGAATAATGTACAAAAGTAAAGTGTTTTTACTTTTGAAATAGTTTGTAGTATCCTAATAGATACAACTTATTGAGTGGTTATGGTGGGCCAGAAACTGTACTGAATGCTTTACCTGTATTATCTGATTCAACCCTGATAATCCTGTAAGATAGGTACTATGAGTCTGCATATTTTACAGATGAGGAAACTGAAGTTTGAATAAGTTAAATAACTTATACAAGATCATGCAGCTAAGTATGAGGTAGAATTTGTTAAGATTTAAACCCCGACCTGTCTTAATTCAGACCTACAGACTTAACCTATATCCCTATGTCTCCTGTATTATTAAAGCTATTTGAAGACAAAGAAAAATGTTATACATTTTTTCGTAGAGCACTTTGTCCCTACTCTTAAAAATGTCAACAATATATACAGGAAGAGAACAACTTTAGTTTTATGCTTGCAAATAATTTTAAACATCAAAAGAGAGAAAATAACTTAAAGAAAATATATAAATAGGTTTTTCTTTCATTTTTCCTATATATTGCATATCCTTTAGAGAGTTTTTCTGTTTGGTCCCTGTCTCTCTGTCTCTCTAAAGATAATGCACATATTAGTAGATGTGTGTTATATATAAATACTTCAGAGTTTTGGAATTTCTAAACCCTTATACATTTAGCATTTTACAAGCAACAGTTCAGAAATTTTAAATTTTAAGCAAATATATTCACTTAGTTTAGACTGTGATAAAGCATGCAGAACCATAGTGCTGTTGTAAATGTAATGAGTGACATTATTTTAGACTGTGAAGTATTAATAACTCTGAGATTAAGTAAAATCCATGTTTCTCCCTGTGTTCAGTACAGGACCTTTTTTCCCTTTATATTTGACTGCTGGAGCAGTGAATCCTTTATAATGTAAACTCATAAAATTGTGAAACTGAAAGTGCCTTTGGAGTTAGTTTATTGCAGTGCTTTTATTTTATAAGTAATGAAACTGAAACCTAAAGATGTTAAGCTATTTGTCCAAGGTTACATTAAGTAGCACTGTGAATTAAAACTAAAACACTTCTACAGTCTTTCAGTTCAATAGTCTTCCTTTTATGGTTATGTGTAAGAAGACTACAAAATCAATAGGTTATGTGCAAATCTTATGTATGGCTTGTATTTCCTTTCATTATGTATACTGAAAATGAATATAACTGTACATAATTTATACAACCTAGACAAAGAAAATTCTTGGATTAAACTTTTCTGATAACACTGGAGCAATATTGGAACAGTTTCATTATTGACCTAATCAATCATTCGATTTTAATGAGATCCTTTTTGGGATAATAAACATTTAAGCAGCATAAATAAGAATTTAGCTTCCTGTAACTTTTTTTATGTGTGGTAAAATACACATAAAATTTACCAGCTTAACCGTTTTAAATGTACAGCTCAGCGATATTAAATACATTCATAGTGTTGTATAACCATCACCACCATCAATCTCCATTAATTCTTTTCATTTTGTAAAACTGAAACTCTATACCTATTAAACAATATCCCCACTCCCCATACTCCATTCATGCCACTGGCAATCACCCTTCTACTTTAGTCTCCATGATTTTGATTACTATAAGTATCTCATATAAGTGGAATCATACAGTATTTATCTTTTTGTGATTGGATTATATTACTTAGTGTAATATCCTCAAGGTTCATCCATGGTGTAGTATATGTGAGATTTCCTTCCTTTTAATGGCTGAATAATATTCCATTGTATATGTACACCACATTTTGTTTATCTGTTCATCCATTAATGGACTCTTGGGTTGTTTCTGTGTTTAGTCATTATGAATAATGATGCTATGAACTTGGGTGTACAAATATCCCTTTGAGACCCTACTTTCAATTCCTTTGGTGTATACCCAGAAGGGGAATTACTGGATCATATGGTAATTCTATTTTTAGTTTTTTGAGGAATCATCATATTCTTTTCCATGGCAGCTAAACCATTTTTACATTCCCACCAACAGTGCACGTGAGTTCCAATTTCTCCACATTCTTACAACATTTCTTATTTTCTGGGTTTTATTTTTTTGTTTCTTTTTGATAGTAACCATCCTAATGGGTGTGAGATGGTATCTCATTGTAGTTTAGATTTGCATCTCTCTCATGATTAGTGATCTTGAATGACTTTTTATATAATTATTGGCTATTTGTGTATCTTCTTTGGAGAAATACCTATTTTGTCCACTTTAAATCAGGTTTTTTTTTGTTGTTGTCGAATTTTAGGAGTTCTCCTTACGTTCTAGATATTAAACCCTTATCAGATATGTGATTTGCAGGTGGGGGGAGGGCAAAAGAGGTAAAGGGACACATATGTATGGTGACAGAAAAAACTAGACTATTGGTAGTCAACGTGATGCAGTCTACACAGAAACTGAAATATAATAATGTATGCCTGAAATTTACGTAATTTTATAAGTCAATATGACCTCAATGAAATAATTTTTAATAAAAGATATATGATTTGCAAATGTTTTCTCTCATTCTGTGGGTTGTCTTTTTACTCTGGTGATAGTGTCTTTTGATGCACAGAATTTTTAATTTTCATGAAGCCCAATTTTTTTTTCTTCTGTTGCCTATTCATTTGGTATGTCCAAGAAATCATTGCCAAATCCAGTGTTGTGAAGCCCTATGTTTTCTTCTAAGAGTTTTATGTCTTACATTTATGTCTTTGATCTATTTTGAATTAGTTTTTATATATAGTGTTAGATAAGGTTCAAACTTCATTCTCTTGCTTGTAGATATCCAATTTTCTCAGCATCATTTGTTGAAAAGACTGTCCTTCCTCTGTTGAATGTCTTGGCACCCATGTGGAAAATCATTTGACCATATATATGAGGTTTTATTCCTGGACTCTCTATTCTATTCCATTGGTCTGTGTGTCAGTCTTTATGCTAGTGCCACATTGTTTTGAGTACTGTAGCTTTGTAATAAGTTTTAAAATCAGGAAGTGTGGTCCCCCAGCTTTGTTGTTGTTCCCTTTTTTTTCGAAGATTAACCCTGACCTAACATCTGCTGCCAATCTTCCTCTTTTTGCTGAGGAAGACTGGCCCTGAGCTAACATCTGTGCCCATCTCCCTCCACTTTATATGTGGGATGCCTACCACAGGGTGGCTTGCTGAGCAGTACCATGTCCGCACCCAGGATCTGAACCAGTGAGCCCCAGGCCACCGAAGTGGAATGTGTGAACTTAGCCGCTGCACCACCAGGCTGGCCCCTGTTCTTTTTTAAGATTGCATTGGCTATTCTAGGTCCCTTGAGATTCCATAGGAATTTTAGAGTGGGCTTTTCTATTTCTACAAAATAATGTCTTTGGGATTTTGATAGAGATTACATTGGATATGTGGGTCGCTTTGGGTAGTATTGACATCTTAAAAATATTGTCTCCCAATCTATGAACATGAGATATATTTCCATTTATTTATCTCTTCTTTAATTTCATTCAGCAGTGTATTGTAGTTTTCATTGTACAAGTCTTTCACCTCCTTGGTAAAAGTAATTCCTAAGTATTTTATTCTATTTGATGCTATTGTATATAGAATTGTTTTTGTAATTTTTCAGATGAGATCGGGTGCTTTTAGGATGGTATGGTTGTAGATAATAATTTCTTTTTCAGATTGTTATTTTTTTTTTTTTGAGGAAGATTGGCCCTGAGATAGCATCTCTGCCAATCTTTGTCTATTTTGTATGTGAGATGCTGCCACAGCATGGCTTGATGAGTGATGTGTAGGTCCATACCTAGGATCTAAACCTGTGAACCCCAGGGTGCTGAAGCAGAGCATGCGAACTTAACCACCATGCCACTGGTCCAGCCCCTGATCATTGTTGTTGTGTAGAAATGCAACTGACTTCTGTGTGATGACTTTGTATCCTACTACTTTGCTGAATTCATTTATTAGTTCTAAAAGTTTTTTTGTGGAATAATTAGGATTTTCTACATATAAGATCATATTATCTGAGAACAGAGATAATTTTATTCTTTCCTTTCTAATTTGACTGTCTTTTATTTCCCTTTCTTGCCTAATTGCTCTGGCTAGAACTTCCAGTACTATGTTGAATAGAAGCAGTGAAAGTGAACATCCTTGCCTTGTTCCTGATCCTAGAGGAAAAACTTTCAGCCTTTTACCACTGAGTATGATGTTTGTTGTGGGGTTTTCACATATGGCTTTTATCATGTTGAGGCAGTTTCATTCTATTCCTGGTTTGTTGAGTGTTTTTATGCTGAAAGAGTCATGATGATGATGTCAAATACTATTCTGCACCAATTTAGATGATTGTGCATGTCTTTTTTTTCTGTTAGTGTGGCATATTACATTGATTGAGATTTGTATATTGAACCATCTTTGCGTTCCAGGAATAAATCTCATTTGTTCATGGTGTATAATCCTTTTAATATTCTGCTGAACTTGGTTTGGTAGTATTTTGTTGGGGATTTTTGTGTCGATGTTCATAGGAATATTGGTCTGTAGTTTTCTTTTCTTGTAGTGTCTTTGTCTGGTTTTGGTATAGGGTAATTCTGGCCTCATAGAATGAGTCAGGATGTGTTCCCTGCTATTCAGTTTTTTGAAATTGTTTGAGAAGGATTGGTATTAGTTCTTCTTTAAATCTTTCATAGAATTAACCAGTAAAGGTAGCAGATCCAGGGCTTTTATTTGTTGGGATATTTTTGATTACTGATTCAATCTCCTTACTAGTTATAGGTTTATTCATATGTTCTATTTCCTTGTGACTTAGTCTCAGTAGATTTTGTGTTTCTAGGAATTTGTCAATTTTATCTAGGTTATTAAATTTGTTGGTACATAATTGTTCATAGTACTCTCTTATAATACTTTTTATTTCTTTGGAATCAGTGGTGTTGACCTACTTTCATTTCTTATTGTAGTAATTTTTTTCTTGGTCTATCTAGCTAAAGATTTGCCAATTTTGTTGATCTTTTAAAAGAACCAGCTTTGATTTCATTGATTTACTCTATTGTTTTTCTGTTCTCTCTTTCATCTCTGCTCTAATCGCCTTCCTTATGCTAGTTTGGGTTTAGTTTGTTCTTCTTTTACTATTTCCTTAAGTTATAAATTTAGGTTGTTGATTTGAGATCTTTCTTGTTTTTTAAGGTAAGTATGTATATAGCTATAAGTTTTCCTCTTAAGACTGCTTTTGCTGCACCCCATAAGTTTTGGTATGTTGTATTTTAGTTTCTATTTATCTCTAAGTATTTTCTAATTTCCTAAGTGATTTCTTCTTTGATCCATTAGTTATTTAAGAGTACATTGTTTAATTTTTACAAGCATGGAAACTTTTCAGTTTTACCTCTGTTGTTGATTTCTAACTTCATGTCATTGTGCTTGAAGAAGATACTTTGTATGATATCTGTCTTTTAAAATATTTTGAGACTTAATTTGTGGCCTATAATATACTCTGTCTTAGAAAATGTTCCATGTGCGCTTGAGAAGAATGTGAGTACTGCTGTTCTTTGTTAGACTGTTCTATATATGTCTGTTAGATTGAGTTGATTTATTATGTTTTCAAGTCCTCTGTTTCCTTATTTATCTTCTGTGTGGTTGTCTTACCCATTATTAAGAGTAGGTTATTGAAGTCTCCAACTGTTATAGTAGCCATATATGTCTATGACATATAAATATGTCTGTTCCTCCCTTCAATTCTGTCACCTTTTGCTTCATATATTTTGCTGGTCTGTTATTAGATGCATAAATGTTTGTAATTGTTATATCTTCATGGTCTGTTGAGATTTTTGTTAATATATAATGTCCTTCTTTGTATCTTATAAACTTTTTTCATTTGAAGTCTGATATAAAATATCCACCCCTCCTCTCTTTTGGTTACTATTTGCATGGTATATCTTTTTCCATTCTTTCACTTTCAGTATATTTGTGTCTTTGGATCTAAAGTGAGTCTGTTGTAGACAGCATATAGTTGGATCTTGTATTTGTATCCATTCAGCCAATCCTTGTATTCTGATTGGAGAGTTTAAACCGTTTACATTTCAAGTAATTAGTGATAAAGAGGACCTTACTTCTGTCATTTTGCTCTTTGTTTTTTGTATGCCCCATAGCTTGTTTGTCCATTATTTCCTGCATTACTATCTTCTCTTGTGTTTGTTAGTTTTTTATAGTAAAACATTTAAATCCTTTTCTTATTTCCTTTGTGGTTGCCATGGGGATTACATTTAAGATCCCAAAGTTGTAATACTCCAATGTGAAATTATACCAGCTTAACTTCAATAACCTACAAAAACTCTCCTTTACAGCTCCATCCAAATGCCTTTTGATTGTTGATGTCACAAAATTACATCTTTATACATTGTGTATCCCAAAACATAGTCTACTAATTCTTTTAAATGTATTTGTCTCTTAAATTATATAGAAAATAGCATGTGGAATTACAAACCAAAGTTACAATAATACTAGTTTTAGACTAATAATTTTTTAAAGCATATTATTCTCTTAAATCATGTATAAAACAAAAAAAAGTAGAGTTACAGACCATTGTTATGATAATACTGGCTTTTATAATTGCTCATGTATTTACCTTTATTAAAATCTTTATTTCTTCATACAGCTTAGTGTTACTGTCAAGTGTCTTTTTATTTTACCCTGCACAATTCCCTTGAGCATTTCTTGCAGAGCAGGTCTAGTGGTAGCAAACTCCCTCAGCTTTTATCTGGGGATGTCTTACTTTCTCCCTCAATTTTTTTTTTTTAATTTTCATTGATTTTATGATAGTTTACAACCTTGTGAAATTTCAGTTGTACATTATCGTTTGTCAGTCGTGTTTTAGGTGCACCACTTCACCCTTTGTGCCCACCCCCTACCCCCGTCTTTTCCCTGGTAGCCACTAATCTGTTCTCTTTGTCTACATGATTAACTTCCACATATGAGTGCAGTCATATAGAGATTGTCTTTCTCTATCTGGCTTATATCACTTAACATAATTCCCTCAAGTTCCATCCATTCTGTTGTGAATGGGATGATTTTACTCTTTTTTATGGCTGAGTAGTATTCCATGGTATATATATATACCACATCTTCTTTATCCAATCATCAGTTGATGGGCACTTAGGTTTCTTCCATGTCTTGGCTATTGTAAATAATGCTGCAATGAACATAGGGGTGCATGGGACTTTTGGAATTGCTGATTTCAGGTTCTTTGAATACATACCCAGTAGTGGGATGGCTGGGTCATATGGTATTTCTATTTTTAATTTTTTGATAAATCTCCATACTGTTTTCCATAGTGGCTACACCAGTTTGCATTCCCACCAGCAGTGTATGAGGGTTTGTTTTTCTCCACAACCTCTCCAACATTTGTCACTTTTTGTTTTGGTTATTTTTGCCATTCTAATGGGTATAAGGTGATGTCTTAGTGTAGTTTTGATTTGCATTTCCCTGATGATCAGTGATGATGAACATCTTTTCATATGCCTATTGGCCATCCGTATATCTTCTTTGGAGAAATGTCTGTTCATGTCTCCTGCCTATTTTTTGATCGGGTTGTTTGATTATTTGTTGTTGATTTGTGTGAGTTCTTTATATAGTATGGAGATTAACCCTTTGTCGGATATATGACTTGCAAATATTTTTTCCCAATTAGTGGGTTGTTTTTTTGTTTCAATCCTGTTTTCCTTTGCCTTGAAGAAGTGCTTTAGTCTGATAAAGTCCCATTTGTTTATTCTTTCTATTGTTTCCCTTGTCTGAGAAGACATGGTCTCTGAAAAGATCCTTTTAATACCAATGTCAAAGAATGTACTGCCTGTATTTTCTTCTAGAAGCCTTATGGTTTCAGGTCTTACCTTTAGCTTATTGATCCATTTTGAGTTTATTTTTGTGAATGGTGAAAAAGAATGGTCAATTTTCATTCTTTCGCATGTGACTGTCCAGTTTTCCCAGCACCATTTGTTGAAAAGACTTTCTTTTGTCCAATGTATGCCCTCAGCTCCTTTGTCAAAGATTAGCTGTCCGTAGATGTGTGGTTTTATTTCTGGGCTTTCAATTCTGTTCCATTGATCTGTGCATCTGTTTTTGTACCAGTACCATGCTGTTTTAATTATTGTAGCTTTGTAGTATGTTTTGAAGTCAGGGATTGTGATGCCTCCAGCTTTGTTCTTTTTTCTCAGGATTGCTTTAGCAGTTTGGGGTCTTTTGTTGCCGCATATGAATTTTAGGATTCTTTGTTCTATTTCTGTAAAGAATGTCATTGGGATTGCATTGAATTTGTAGATTGCTTTAGGTAGTATGGACATTTTAACGTTGTTTATTCTTCCAATCCATGTGCATGGAATGTCTTTCCATCTCTTTATGTCATCATCAATTTCCTTCAGGAAAGTCTTGTAGTTTTCGTTGCATAGGTTTTTCACTTCCTTAGTTAAGTTCACCCTAAGGTGTTTTATTCTTTTTGTTGCAATTGTGAATGGTATTGTGTTCTTGAGTTCTTTTTCTGTTAGTTCGTTATTAGAGTGTAGAAATGCTACTGATTTATGTAACTTGATTTTGTACCCTGCAACTTTGTTGTAGTTGTTGATTATTTCTAAAAGTTTTCCAATGGATTCTTTAGGGTTTTCTATATATAAGATCCTGTTGTCTGCAAACAGCTAGAGTTTCACTTCTTCCCTTCCTATTTGGATTCCTTTTATTCCTTTCTCTTGCCTAATTGCTCTGGCCAAAACCTCCAATACTATCTTGAATAAGAGTGGTGATAGAAGGCATCCTTGTCTCATCCCTGTTTTCAGGGGGATGGCACTCAGTTTTTGCCCATTGAGTATGATGTTGGCTGTGGGTTTGTCATATATGGCCTTTATTATGTTGAGGTACTTTCCTTCTATCCCCATTTTGTTGTGAGTTTTTATCATAAATGGCTGTTGGATCTTTTCAAGTGCTTTCTCTGCATCTGTTGAGATGATCATGTGGTTTTTATTCCTCAATATGTTGATGTGGTGTATCATGTTGATTGATTTGTGGATGTTGAACCATCCCTGTTTCCCTGGTATGAATCCCACTTGATCATGATGTATGATCCTTTTGATGTATTGCTGAATTCGGGTCGCCAACATTTTACATCTATGTTCATCAGTGATATTGGCCTGTAGTTCTCCTTTTTCTTGCTGTCCTTGTCAGGGTTTGGTATCAGAGTGATGTTGGCCTTGTAGAATGTGTTAGGGAGTATTCCATCCTCCCTAATTTTTGGAATAGCTTGAAAAGTATACGTATTAAATCCTCCTTGAAAGTTTGTTAGAATTCCTCAGGAAAGCCATCTGGTCCTTGGGTTTTATTCTTTGGGATGCTTTTCGTTGCAGTTTCAATCTCTTTCCTTGTGATTGGTCTGTTCAGATTGTCTGCTTCTTTTTGACTTAGCTTTTCAAGATTGTAAGAGTCTAAGAATTTATCCATTTCCTCTAGGTTATCCATTTTGTTGGTATATAGTTTTTCATAGTATTCTCTTATAATCCATTGTATTTCTGTGGAGTCTGTTGTTATTTCTCCATTTTCATTTCTGATTTTATTTGAGCTTTCTCTCTTTTTTTCTTTGTAAGTATAGCTAGGGGTTTGGCAATTTTATTTATCTTCTCAAAGAACCAGCTCTCTGTGTCATTGATCCTTTCTACTGCCTTTTTTGATTAAATAGCATTTATTTCTGCTCCAATTTTTTATTATTTCTCTCCTTCTGCTGACTTTGGGCTTTGTTTGTTCTTCTTTCTCTAATTCAGTTAGGTGTAGTTTGAGATTGCTTATTTGGGATTTTTCTTATTTGTTAAGGTGTGCCTGTATTGTGATGAATTTCCTTCTTAATACAGCTTTTGCTGTATCCCATATGAGTTGGTATGGCATGTTACCATGTTCATTTGTATCCAGATATTTTTTGATTTCTTCTTTAATTTCTTCAGTGATCCATTGCTTGTTCAATAGCATATTGTTTAGTCTCCACATCTTTGTCCCTCTCTCAGCTTTTTTGTTGTAATTAATTTCTAGCTTTATAGCATTATGATCAGAGAAGATGCTTGTTATTATTTCAATTTTTTTAAATTTGTAGAGGCTTGCCTTGTTTCCCAACATATGGTCTACCTTGAGAATGGTCTGTGTACGCTTGAGAAGAATGTGTATTCTGCTGTTTTTGGATGGAGTGTTCTATATATGTCTATTGAGTCCAGCTGTTTTAGCTTTTCATTTAATTACACTGTTTCCTTGTTGATTATCTGTCTGGATGATCTGTCCAATGATGTGAGTGGGGTGTTGAGGTCCCCTACTATTATTGTATTATTTTTGATATCTTCTTTTAGGTTTGTGAATAGTTGCTTTATGAACTTTGGTGCTCCCTTGTTGGTTGCATAGATATTTATGTGTTATTTCTTCTTCATGTAGTGTTCCTTTGATCATTATATACTGCCCCTCTTTGTCTCTCATTACTTGCTTTATCTTGAAATCTATTTTGTCTGATATAAGTATTGCAACACCTGCTTTCTTTTGTTTGCCATTAGCTTGGAGTATTGTCTTCCACCACTTTACTCTGACCCTTTATTTGTCATTGGAGCTGAGGTGTGTCCTGGAGGCAACAAATTGTTGGATCTTGTTCTTTAATCCATCTTGCCACTCTGTGTCTTTTTATTGGCGAGTTCAATCCATTTACATTTAGGGTGATTATTGATGTATGAGGGCTTAATGCTGTCATTCTGTCACTTGTTTTCTGGTTTTCCTGCACTTCCTTTGTTTCTTGTCCTGTGTGTTTTAGTCTACCCATTGACTTCTGCAGTTTCTTATGCTATGTTTCTTAGTTTTTCCCTTATTTTTTGTGTCTCTGTTCTGCTTTTTAGTTTAGTGGCTACCCTAAAGTTTGTATTCAGAGTCTTGTGCATAACATAGTCCATTTTCTGATAGCCTATTTCCTTAGTCTAAACTGATTCAGTCCCTTTCCTCCTCCCCTCCTAAGTCATTATTTTCACATCTTATTCCAAGTTGTATTGTGAGTTTGTGGTTAAAGTGACAAGATTGTCTTTGTTTTTTGGTGTTTTCCTTCCATTTATCCTAATGCTATAGTTGATTATTTGCTATCCTATTCTGATTCTATTTGTCTCCTTACTCTGTGTTTTGTGACCCCTTTCTCCCTTTTTTTCTTTTTTCAGGTATGAAGGCTGTCTTGAGGATTTCTTTTCGGCGGTTGGGAGGGGGGCCTCGTGGCTGTGAAGTCCCTTAGCTTTTGTTGGTCTGGGAAAGATTTAATCATTCCATTCTCTCCTATCTTGTAAGGTTTCTGCAGAGAAATCCACTGAAAGCCTGTTGGGGTTCCTTTGTAGGTTATTTTCTTCTGCCTTGCTGCCCTGGGTATTCTTTCTTTCTCATTCAGTTTTGCCAGTTTTACTACTATATGCCTTCCAGTAGGTATTTTTACATTGACAAATCTAGGAGATCTGAAATCTTTCTCCACACACATTTCTCTCTCATTCCCTAGATTTTGGAAGTTCTCTGCTATTATTTCTTTGAACATACTTTCTGCTCCATTCTCCTTCTCTTCACCTTCTTGGATACCTATAATTCTTATATTGCATTTCCTCATTGCATCAGCTATTTCTTGGAGGTTTTCTTCATTTCTTTTTAGTCTTAGTTCCCTCTCCTCCTCTGTCTGGAGACATTCAACATGTCTATCTTCGATTATGCTGATTTGCTCCTCTATGGTGTCCACACGAGCATTCAGGGAATCCGTATTTTGTTTTATCTCTTCCATTGTATTTTTCATCTCTAGTATTTTTGATTGATTCTTCTTTATAGTTTCAATCTCTTTTGTAAAGTAGCTCCAGAACTCGTTGAATTGTTTCTCTGTATTTTCTTTAACCTCATTGAGTTTTTTGACGGTAGCTATTCTGAATTTATTGTCGTTTAGTTTACTTCTTTCTGAGTCTTCAGGACATAATTCTGGGTATTTATTGTTTTCCCTCTGGTCTGGAGATTTGATGAATTGCCAGATGCTGGAACTACGGGTCTTGCCCATTGTGATGTTATTCGGTTGCAGTTACAGCCTATCACCACTAGATGGGGATCAAGAGCCACATAGTCTGAGCCCTCGGCCTTCAGCCGACATGGCATGGCACAGCATGGGTTGGGCGTGGCACTTTCTCTTTTGTGCAGACCAGGGTTTCCCGATCAGCTCTTGCCATCTGGTCTCCTGGGGTCTTGGCTTGATGAGGTCATGCCAGGCGAAAGCTTTTGCCCCATTAGAGGGCTTCCCTCTAGGTTGCAAAGGTGCTGACCCTGCAGACCTGCAACCCCTCCCCCACTCCTTCCCTCATGGGGCCTCTGGTGGCAGCCGTCCCAGTCTTTAGGGGAGGGAGTGAAGTTCTCTCTTACCTCATTCCAGCTCCTACAAGGGGCACTCCAGCCTCTCCGCCCTCTGTTGTTTGGCTGCTGTGGGTCTCCGAGGATTCCTGTGCTATTTGGATATTTTTTGTTGGAATATGGCTGCTCCTTTTTGTTGTATGTTGGAGGGAACAGAGTCCTGGGCAAGCTCACTCTGCCATAATGCTGATGTCACTCCTTCTCCCTCATTCTTGAAAGATAGTTTTGCTATATATAGGATACTCAGTTCACAGTTTTTTCTTTGAGATTTCCTTGTATGTGTGAATCACTTCTCTCTTACTGCTTTCAAGAGTCTCTCTTTATCTTTCGCTTTTGAAAGTTTAATTATGTGTCTTGGTGAGGATATCTTTGAGTCATCTTACTTGGAGTTTGTTGAACTTCTTGGATGTTTGCATTAATGTCTTTCATCAAATTTGAGAAGTTTTCAGCCATTATTTCTTGAGATATTCTTTCTGCCTCTTTCTCTCTCTCTTCTCCTTCTGGGGCTTCCACCATCTGTATGTTGGTCTACTTGCTGGTGTACTACAGGTCTCTTAGGCTTGTTCATTTTTTTCAGTCTTTTTTTCTTTCTATTCCTCAGACTCAACAATTTCCATTGTTCTATCTTCAAGTTTGCTGATTCTTCTGCCTGCTCAGCTCTGCTTTTGAATCCCTGTAATAAATTTTTCATTTCAGTTACTCTACTTTTCAGCTTCAGAATTTATATTAGGTTTCTCTTTAGATTTTCTGTCTCTTTATTGATATTTCCATTTTGTGTATATGTCATTTTCTTGAATTTCTCCACATCTTCCTTTAGTTCTTTGAACATCTTTAAGGTAATTGTTTTAAAGACTTTGTTTAAGATCTATCATCAGGTCTTTTTTCAGGTTCAGTTTATGTTGATTTATTTTTTCCTTTGAATAGGCCATATTTTTGTGTTTCTTTGTGTGCCTTGTGATTTTTTTTTGTTGAAAACTGGGCATTTGAACTTAATAATGTGGTAACTCTGGAAATCAGATTCTCCCCCTTCCCCAGCATTTACTGTTTTTTTAAAAATTGTTTTTGTTTTTGATTGTTGTAGGATGTTTCTACAGCCTACAAGGATCAGCCAAGGATCAGCCTGAAAATTTAAGGTCTTCTCAGGTATTTTCTGAGCCTGTGCCTTTCCCTGGGCATGCCTGGTCAATTTCTCATTTTCTTTGTATGTGTAGTTGTTTTTGAACGTCCTAGTCTTGAGGGTCTAGCTCCCAAAAGGGGAAAGGAGAACAATGTAGAGGGGAGGAAAAGGGCACTAGCTCTTTAAATGCCCTGGAAGTTACCTCAGCTAGAGGTGGAGGCTTGCAACAATGTGAGGAGATGCAACAACAATGGCTGCCCTCTTGTTTGTCCACATCCCTGTGATCAGAAGTAGCAATCAACTATCAGAGCACAGATCTCCTATATTTGGAGGACAAAACCCTTTTTTCCCTACCCTGGCTCCTACAAGCTATGTGCAGTCTGTTTCTAGAACATGTGCAGAGATGCTTGCTACTGGGATTGGGGCGGGGGAATGGGTAGGTGCTACTGGGCTAAGAGCTAAATTGACCAAAAGGAACCATAATTTACCCTCCAAGGCTTTCCCTGGAAGTTGTAAGCCTTCAGTAGACTCCAGAGTTCCAAAATTATTAATGTGATTCTTCCAGTGCAATTGTTGTCTAGATGGGGAGACAGACTTCTAGTGTTTACTGCTCCACTTCTTCTTGGGATCCTCTCTGCCTACTGCAACTTTTTTAAGAACTCATAAGCTATAATGACTTCCTGACTTCTCTATTACTAATTTCTTCATATTATTAATAAAAATTATGATTATAATTGCTGATTTTGCTTTGCTCCTTAATAGTCAAGCTTCATCTCGTTTTTTGGGGGGACAATTTAATGCATGATTTATTGAGTAGTCAGCACTTTTAAGAGTTACAAACAAAGAAAAGATCTCTAATCATCTCTAAATCTATGTTAGGGACCTACGTAAATTTATGGATGAAACTCTGTCTCTCTGCATATTGATTAAGGAAAGCTTATTTGAAGTCATTGAATGAGGCAGGGATAGGTCATGGATTTTCAAGACTAACAGACATGGATTCAAGACTGGCTTAGTTAATCACTATTTGACCTTAAACCTTGAAGCTCAGTCTTCTAATCTCTAATATAAGCATATTAGTAACATCTGTCATGCAGGGTTGTTGTTTTAATTAGAAAAAAGAAACAAAGGAACATGTTAGGCAATCAATGATAGGTAACAATTTTTATTTTTATTATAATTATTTTGATACCAAATCTCATGTTCATTATTTGCTTTATGCAACTTTCTACTTAATTTTCATTGAGTTCTAGTGGGTTTCATAATGGAGTATATAAAGTAATTTTAAATATGCCCTTTTTCTTATTTTAGGACTTTCAAATGCCTTGGAAACAGGAGGCAGAATTTATAAAGAGGGATAAAGCTGCCAGAGTCATTCAGAAGGCCTGGAAAAGTTTCCTTGTGAGCTTCTTTTTTTGCAGCTTTATTGAGATATAATTTATATATCATAATGTTCACCTGTTGAAAGTGTACAATTCAATAGTTTTTAGTGTTTACAAATTTGTGTACCATCTTTTGTTTTAGAAGCAGACATTTTTTAAAGGCTCAAAAAATTAACATTAATTAATGATCTCATTGGTCCACAAGTATTTACTGAGTTCCTGATCAGGGCCAGGCACATTGATGATGGTTACGATCAATGAAAGTATTACTAATAGGCTCATTTGACTTTCACCTCTAAAACTTTTTTTTTTTTTGACTCAGGGAGCAGATTTGTGAGGTGTTAGGGATACATTCACCCATTAAATAATTATTGAGTACCTGCTCTTGAAGACGATACACTAAATCTGGATTAATGTAGTACTGCTAGATAAGTGCTTACTTACTGTGCTCTAGTATGGGTAGAGCTGGTCTCATTGGAATAAGGAATATTCCAAGTTGATTAACCTAGCTGGGCGAAAGCTAAGAGCTAAAATGACTTCACTGCTTTCTCTCTGATAGCAGCAACACTCTGTCTGTGCCTGCTGATTTTGTGTGAAGTGGTATGGCTCTGTTTCTGGCACACAAGAACACCTTTGGGGCGGGCCCAAAGGCCGATTGGTTGAGTTCACCCACTCTGCTTGGGTGACCCAAGATTTCACTGGTTTGGATCCTGGGCATGGACATGACACTGCTTGTCAAGCCATGCTTAGACAGTGTCCCACATAGCACAACCAGAGGCACTCACAACTAGAATATACAACTATGTACTTGGGGGGCTTTGGGGAGAATAAGAAAAAAAAAAAACAAGAATACCTCTGTATCAGTTAATCAAGTCTTGCAAAATAGCTTCCATTATTTGCCCCCTTTGCCTCTATGAAAGCCATAAAACCTAAGCTAGGGCATAACTCTTGATTTCCAACACAAAAATAATAGTTTTCTTTTAAAATCTACTATTTATTTGATGGTTTCTATTTGCATACTTGTCATCTAGGCTAAGCTTTTCTGTCATTTGTAACTTCTTTTATTCCACATCCGAATCTGATCAGCCACATACTTTTGAATACCTGTTATATTCCTAGCACTGTGCTAGGCTTTTTCCAATACATCCTTGCCCTTACAGAGCTTCAGTAGGGAAGCCATATATATACATAAACAAATGTTTGTGTGTGTGTATTTTAACAAGATGGTAGACTGAGCACATTTTTGCTTTATATCCCCCCAGACCCCGTTGAGATGACAATATACAGAAAGTAACTCATAACAGAGAGAATGGAGTTTATGAGCAGATTATCTCATTTCTAGAAAACCAAAAATAGATGGTAGCATCCTGTCGGACAAAACAGGATGTAGGAGACTTACCTAGATACGCTTCAAAGGGGCTCCAGTGGGAGAGCTGGTGTGTCTTTTGAACCTTAGAAATGATATCAATTAGGAGTTAGCAATTTAAAAGGGCTGGAAGGAGAATGACTGTAGACAAGGGCATTAATTGAAGGTCTGTACGTGGAATAGCCGTGCCAATTGTTGCTGCTGTCACTTCAAGCCCCAAAGCTGCAGGTAGATGGATATTTATCGTTAGTCAAATATCTGCTGGTAGATGGATATTTACTATTACCCATAAAAACCCTGAAGTCTTATCCCCTCTTTTAAAACAATCAAATGAACTATCTGGTAATGTTAGTTCTAGTGTGGATTTGGCACTCCACGGTAAATAAGAGAAAACTCTTAATTTTAGTATTTGAGAGACACTTTGCTTAATTGCTGGCTATCTGACCATGCTCCCTCTAATAAAGCCTATTGATTAACTTATTCTAGCCACATCACAAAGCTCCCAGGCAATGTTCCTACTCATGAAGACAATGGGAAAAGAGGAGACTTACACAAAGCACAGGATACTCATACTAGCTCCCTAGAAAAATTGACACAGACCTTCATTCTTAAGAATTAATGTACAACCAAGGATCAGCTGACATTTAAGGAAAACCAAAGATGAAAAAAAGCAAAAAACAAAACCAGAAAGAAAAGAAAAATGAAGGTAATAAAAATAATAATTTAGATAAGATCAATATGTTGAATGGCTTCTAAGTGTTGTATCTGGAGGTAAAATGGTACCCCATGCAATAGAAGGTATGACTAAGAAGTTGAATTTAAAAAATGGTTAGAAACTCTTACTTCTAAGTAAAGATGCATAGTTTTAGCACGCTACTTGGCCTTATAAATGAATAATTTGCATAGTCAAACTAATGTAAATGCAGGTTTTTTCTATCATTTTAAATATTTTAATCAAAGAAATATGTGCCTTTTTTTTTTAAGATTGGCACCTGAGCTAACAACTGTTGCCAATCGTTTTTTTCTTTTTTTAGCTTTTTCTCCCCAAATCGCCCCAGTACATAATTGTATATTTTACTTGTGTGTCCTTCTAGTTGTAGCATATGGGATGCTGCCTCAGCATGGCCTAATGAGCAGTGCCATGTTCTCGCCCAGGATTCGAACCGGCGAAACCCTGGGCCGCTGAAGCAGAGCACATGAGCTTAACCACTCGGCCACAGGGCCGGCCCTATTTTTATTGCAGTAACATTGGATTATAATGTTATATAGCTTTCAGATGTACATCGTAATATATTTTGAATTCTGTGTAGGTTACATCATGTTCACCACCCAAAACTATTTATAGTCCATCACCACACATGTGAGCCTAATCCCCCTTTTGCCCTCCACTCTCCCCGCTTCCCCTATGGTAACCACCAGTCCAGTCTCTGTTGCTATGTGTTTGTTTGTCATTGTTATTATCTTCTACTTATGAATGAGATCATACGGTATTTGAGTTTCTCCCTCTGACTGATTTCACTTAGCATACTACCCTCAAGGTCTATCCATGTTGTCGCAAATGGCCAGATTTCATCATTTCTTATGGCTGAGTAGTATACCATTGTGTATATATACCACATCTTCTTTATCCATTTGTTCCTTGACGGGCACCTAAGTTACTTCCAAGGTTTGGCTATTGTGAATAATGCTGCAATGAACATAGGGGAGCATGTATCTTTATGCCTCTGTGTTTTCAAGTTCTTTGGATAAATACCCAGCAGTGGGATAGCTGGATCATATGGTGGATCTATTCTTAATTTTCTGAGGATATTCCATCCTGCTTTCCATAGTGGCTGCACCAGTTTGCACTCCCACCAGCAGTGTACGAGGGTTCGCTTCTCTCCACATCCTCTCCAACACTTGTTGTTTCCTGTCTTGTTAATTGTAGACATTCTGACCGGAGTGAGATGATATCTCATTGTAGTTTTGATTTGCATTTCCCTGGTAGCTAATGATGTTGAACATCTTTTCATATGCCTGTTGGTGATCCGTATATCTTCTTTGGAGAAATCTCTGTTCAGATCGTTTGCCCATTATTTAATTGGGTTGTTGGTTTTTTTGTTGTTGAGCTGTATGAGTTCTTTGTATATTTGGATATTAACCCCTTATCTGATATATGGTTTGCAAATATCTTCTCCCAATTGTTAGGTTGTCTTTTCATTTTGTTGATGGTTTCCTTTGCTGTGCAGAACCTTTTTAGTTTGATGTAGTCCAATTTGTTCATTTTTTTCTTTTGTTTCCCTTGCCCAGTCAGACATGGTACTTGAAAATATGTTGCTGAGACCGATGTCAAAGAGCATACTGCCTATGTTTTCTTCTAGAAGTTTCATGGTTTTGGGTCTTACATTCAAGTCTTTAATCCATCTTGATTTATTTTTGTGCATGGTATAAGATAATGGTCTACCTTCATCTTTTGCATGTGGCTGTCCAGTTTTCCCAACACCATTTGTTGAAGAGACTCTCCTTTCTCCATTGTATGCTCTTGGCTCCCTTGTCGAATATTAGCTGTCCATAAATGTGTGGGTTTATTTCTGGGCTCTCGATTCTGTTCCATTGATCTGTGCGTCTGTTTTTGTGCTGGTACCATGCTGTTTTGGTTACTATGGCTTTGTAGTATATTTTGAAATCAGGGAGTATGATACCTCCAGCTTTGTTCTTTTTTCTCAGGAATCCTTCGGCTATTCAGGGTCTTTTGTTATTCCATATAAATTTTAGGATTCTTTGTTCTGTCTCTGTGAAAAATGTTGTTGGAACTTTGATAGGGATTGCATTGAATCTATAGATTGCTTTAGGAAGTCTGGACATTTTAACTATGTTAACTCTTCTAACTCAGGAGCACGAAATATCTTTCCTTTCTTTGTATCTTGTCAATTTCTTTCAACAATGTTTTATAGTTTTCAGTGTAAGATCTTTCACCTCTTTGGTTAAATTTATTCCTGGGTACTTTATCCTTTTCTTGCAATTGCAAATGGTATTATATTCTTAATTTCTCTTCTTGCTACTTCGTTGTTAGTGTATAGAAACGCAACCAATTTTTGTATGTTGATTTTATATCCTGTAACTTGACTGTATTCACTTACTATTTCTAAAAGTTTTTTAGTGGATTCTTTAGGGTTTTTTATATATTAAATCATGTTGTCTGCAAATAGTGACAGTTTCACTTCTTCTTTTCCAATATGGATCCCTTTTATTTATTTTTCTTCCTGATTGCTGTGGCTAGGACTTCCAATACTAGGTTAAATAAGAGTGGCGACAGTGGGCGTCCTTGTCTGGTTCCTGTTCTTAGAGGAATATCTTTCAGTTTTTGTGTTGAGAATGATATTTGCTGTCGGTTTGTCATATATGACCTTTATTATGTTGAGGTAATTTCCTTCTATACCCGTTTTATTTAGAGTTTTTATCATAAATGGATGCTGTATCTTCTCAAATGCTTTCTCGCATCTATTGAGATGGTCATGTGATTTTTATTCTTCATTTTGTTAATGTGGTGTATCATGTTCCTAGATTTGCCGATGTTGAACCATGCCTGCATACCTGGAATGAAACCCACTTGATCATGATGTATGATCTTTTTAATGTATTGTTATATTTGATTTGCTAGTATTTTTTTGAGGATTTTTGCATCAATTTTCATCAGTGATATTGGCCTGTAATTTTCTTTTTTGTGTGTTGTCCTTGTCTTATTTTGGTATCAGGATAATGCTGGCTTTGTAGAATGAGTTAGGAAGCCTCCCCTCCTCTTCAATTTTTTGGAAGAGTTTGAGAAGGATAGGTATTAAGTCTTCTTTGAATTTTTGGTAGAATTCACCAGGGAAGCCATCTGGTCCTGGACTGTTATTTTCGGGGAGTTTTTTGATTGCTGGTTTGATCTCCTTATTGGTGATTGGTCTATTCAAATTCTCTACTTCTTCTTGGTCCAGTTTTGGAAGGTTGTATGTTTCTAAGAATTTATCCATTTCTTCTAGATTACCCAATTTGTTGGCATATAACTTTTCATAGTATTCTCTCATAATCTTTTGTATTTCTGAGGTGTCTGTTGTAATCTCTCCTCTTTCATTTCTGATTTTATTTATTTGAGCCTTCTCTCTTTTTTTCTTGGTGAGTCTAGCTAAGGGTTTGTCAATTTTGTTTATCTTTTCAAAGAACCAGCTCTTGGTTTCATTAATTGAAGTTAAGTTGTTATCAACTTAAGATATTAGAACTATAAGATATTTTATGTAAGCTTCCTGGCAACCACAATGGAAAAACCTGTAGTAGATACACAAAAGATTATGGTAAAGGAGCCAAAGCATACAGCCACAAAAAATCGTCAGATCACAAAGGAAGACAGCAAGAGAGGAAGCAAGGAACAAAGAATCTATAAAACAGACAACAATCAACAAAGTCACAGTAGTCAGCCCTTACCTATCAATATTTACTTTAAACATAAAGAGATTAAATTCTTCAATTGAAAGTCATAGAATGGCTAATCAATTTAAAAAAAACCACCAAGATCCAACAGTATACTGCCTGAAAGAAACTCACTTTAGTTTTAAGGACACACATAGACTGAGAGTGAAGGAATGAGAAAAGACAGGTAAAGTAAATGGTAACCAAAAGAAAGCAGGAGTAGCTATAATATATCAGACAAAATAGACTTTAAGGTAAAAATAGTCACGAGAGACAAGGAAGGTCATTAGGTAATGATAAAGAGGTCAATTCATCAAGAGAATATAACGATTGTAAATATATATGCAAACTTGAGGGCACTAACTTAGGAATAAATTAACCAAGGATGTGAAAGATCTGTACACTGAAAACTATAAAACACTAATTAAAGAAATTGAAGAAGACACAAATAAATTAATAAATAAATTCATTAATACTGCTAAAATCTCCAGACTACACAAAACCATCTATAGATTCAATGCAGTCCCTATCAAGATTCCAAAGGCATTTTTCTCAGAAAAGAGAAAATCCTGGGGCCAGCCCCGTGGCCTAGTGGTTAAGTTCGCGCGCTCTGCTTCGGCAGCCCAGGGTCTCGCAGGTTTGGATCCTGGACACAAACCTAGCACCGTTCATCAAGCCATGCTGAGGCAGCATCCCACATACCACAACTAGAAGGACCCACAACTGAAAATATGTACAACTATGTACTGGAGGGCTTTAGGGAGTAGAAGGAAAAATATAATCTTTAAAAAAGAAAAAGAAAGAAAAAATAATCATAAAATTTGTGTTGAACCACAGAGACCTTGGATAGCCAAAACAATCTTGAGAAAGAACAAAGCTAGAGGCGTCATGCTTCCTGATTTCAAACTATATTACAAAGCTATAGTAATCAAAACAGTATGGTACTGACATAAAAAAAATGACACATACGCCAATGAAACAGAATTGAGAGCCCATAATAAATCCATTCTTATATGGTTAACTAATATTTGACAAGAGAGCCAAGAATACTCAATGGAGAAAAGAGTCTCCTGAATAAGTGTTGGGAAAACTGGATATTCACATGCAAAAAAAATTAAACTGAATCCCTATCTCACACCACCCCAAAATTAACTCAAAATGAATTGAAGACTGAAATTTAAGACCTGAAACTGTAAAATTCCTAGAAAAAAACATAGGGAAAATGTCTTTGACATTAGTCTTGGCAATGATTTTGGATATGACACCAAAAGCACAAGCTACGAAAGCAAGCATAAACAAGTGGGACTACATCAAATAAAACTCTTCTGCATAACAAAAGAAAAGATCAACAAAATGAAAAGGCACCCTATAGAATGTCAGAAAATATTTGCAAACCATCTATCTGATAAGGGGTTAATATACAAAATATGTAAGGAACTCATGCAACTCAGCGCAAACCCAAATAATCTAATTAAAAAATGAGTATAAGGACATTTTCCAAAGAATAGATATTTTTCCAAAGAAGATATACAAATGGCCAACATGTACGTGGAAAGGTGCTCAATATCACTATAATCATGAGGGAAATGTAAATCAAAACCACAATAAGCTATCACCTCACACCTGTAAGAACGGCTATTGTCAAAAAGGCAAGAGCTAACAAGTGTTGGTAAGGATATGAAGAGAAGGGAACATTTGTACACTGTTGGTGGGAATGTAACCTAGTGCAACCACTATGGAAAGCAGTATGGACATTCCTCAAAAAATTTAAAGAACTACCATATGATCCAGCAACTCCACTTCTGGGTATTTAGACTAAGGAAATGAAATCACTATCTTGAAGAAGTATCTTCACCCCCATGTTCATGGCAGCATTATTCACAATAGCCAAGACATGGAAGTAACCTAAGTGTCCATTTATAGATGAATGGATAAAGGAAAAAGGTATATATATGATGTGTGTGTATACGTATACACAGACACACACAATGGAATATTATTCAGCCATGGAATAAGGAAATCCTACCATTTGTGATAACTTGAATGGATCTGGAGGGCATCATGCTAAGTAAAATGTCAGGCAGAGAAAGACAAATACTGTATACTGTATGATCTCATTTTTATGTGGAATATTAAAAAAAGCTGAACTCATAGAAATAGAGAGTAGATTGGTGATTGCCAGGGCAGAGTCGGGGGGATGGGTGAAGGTAGTCGAAAGGTACAAACTTCCAGTTATGAGATGAATAAATCCTGGGAATGTAATATACAGCATGGTGACTACATTATACTATAGTTTACTTGAAAATTGCTAAAGTTGTAGATCTTAGAAGTACTCACCACACACACACACACACACACACAAACACACACAAAATGCTACCAAGTAAGGTGATGGATGTGTTGACTCACCTTATTGTGATAATCATTTCACACTATATATGTGTATCAAATCATCACATTGTACACCTTAAACTTACACAATATTATATGTCAATTATATCTCAATAAATCTGGGGAGGAAAAAGGAATGTTTATCTAACCTGAAGTCAGAAGATATTTTCCTGAAGCTGTTTTTAGAGGCTTAATTGCTTTAGTTTCAGACTGAGCTCTAGTATCCATCTCAAATTAGTGTTTGTATATGATGAGCAGTATGGACAAAGTTCATTTTTTTCTTTGTCAATAACCAAATGATCAAGTATCTTTATTGAAAATACCATCCTTTCCACAATAAATTGCAGTGATGCCTCTGTTTAAATCATGTAATCATAAACGTGAGGTGTTTCTATAGTCTCTCTTAGGTTGTATTGGTCTTTTTGTCTCTATTTGGGCCACCATCATACTGTGTTAATAACTGTAGCTTTATGCTAAGTGTGGATATATGGTAGTACAGTCCTCCAACTTTGTTCTTCTTAATGATTATCATAGCTATTCTGTGGCTTTTGCATTTCCATATAAATATTAGAATCAATCAATTTTTGCAAAGTTTTTGTTGAGATTATAATTGGAATTGCATTGAATCAATAGATCAATTTAGGGGAGAACTGACATCTTATTATACTGAGTTTTCATGAACATGATGTATGTCTTCATTTATTTAGATCTTCTTTAATTTCTCTCCACAATGTTTTATAGTTTGTCCTATAGAAGTTTTATACATCTTTCATTTGATTTCTAGGTATTTAACTTTTTTTGATGCTAATGTAAGTGGCATTATTTTTTAATTTTATTTTCTAGTTCATTTCTAGCTTATAGAAATATAATTTGTTTTTTATGTTGACCTAATATCCATTTATTATTTATAATTGCTTTTTTATAGTTTCCTTTGGATATTCTACTTAATGCTGTTATCTTTGGATAATAACTTTTATTATTCCTTTGCAAACTTTATACCTTTTATTTGTTTTTCTTGGTTTATTGCACTGACTAGACTCTCCAGCACAATGTTGAAAATAAGTTGGTAATTAAGGACATTCTTGACTTTTTCCTGAACACAGAGAGAAGGCATGTAATATTCCACCATAAGTTTTTACCTATAGTTTTTTGTAGAAATTTATCACCAGTTTGAGGAATTTAACTTTATTGCTGATTTGCTAAGATTTTTGTTCTTGTTATTGTTGTTGTGAAAACTCTGGTATTGAATTTTATCAAGTGCTTTTGCTGCATCTACTATATGATCACATGGTCTTTCTTCTTCATTCTTTTTATGTGGTAAATTACATTGTTTGATATTCAAATATTAAACCAACCTTGCATTCCTAGGATAAACTCCACTTCACCCTGATGTGTTACCCTTTTGATATATCCTGGATTTGATTTGCTAAACTTTTGTTTAGGATTTTTTCCTATTTGTTTATGAATATAACTTTTCTTTTTTGTAATGTCCTCACCAGCCTTTGATATCAGGATTATGCTGGCCTCATAAAAGGAATTGGGAAATATTCCTTCTTTTTCATTATCCAGAAGAGTTTGTGTGACTGGTATTATTTCTCCTATAAATGTTTGGAAAAATACATTAGCAAATCATTGTGGGCTAGGAGTTTTCTTTGTGGAAAGATTTTTAATTAGGGGTTCCGTTTCTCTAATGATACAGGACTATTCAGATCTGTGTTTCTTCTTGTGCCCATTTTGATGTTACTTTTCAAGGAACCTGTCCTTTTTGTTTAAATTGTCAAATTTATTGGCCTAAAGTTGTTTACAATCTCCTATATCTTTTCCTATTATTTTACTTTCAAACTTTTTCTGTCCTTGTATTTAAAGTGTATCTCTTGTAAACAATAAATAGATGGGTCTAATTTTGCTTAATCCTGAATCATCTTTGCTTTTAATTAGCTTGTTTAGACTCTTTCTATTTATTATAATTACTGTATTAGTTGGGTTTAAATCTACCATATTTGCTGTTTGTTTTCTACTTACTGATCTATTCTTCCTGTATTTTTCTTTTTTTTTGTTTTTGCCTTTCTTTTTATTAATGAAAAAAAATTTAATATACCGTCATTTTCTTCTGTATTAGCCTTTTAGTTATTTTGGTTGATTGAAGATGGCCATAAAGTATTTGCTACTCCACCTATTGAGAGGTGAGTGGCAATCTTTATCCTTTAATTTAGGCTATTTTAGTGGCTTGCTTTACAGCTAAAACCAGTGAAATAGAACATGACATTCTGAGACCTCTAGGTCTAGACATGCTCATTCTTGGTGAAGCTAGCCACAGGTTACAACTACCCTGAAACTGCCATACTAAGCTAGCATAAGGGAGAGGCCACCTAAAGAGATTGATGATTGGCCATCCCCAGTTCTATCAGCTATTCTATCCCACTTATCAGATGTATAAATGAAAAAGCCATCTTTGATATTCCATCTCCGGCAGATGTAACATGGAAAAAACCAAGAAACATGGCTGACAGCTAGAACTGAAGTCCCTGCCATAAAAGCCCCAGTTGAGCCATCCCAGCCATTCTCAGCTGTTCAAGTCATCTCAACTGAAGCCTTAGTCATTAAGTGAGACTTCCCTGCTATGCCATACCAGAATTCTTAACCCATAATTGTGGCACTAATAAATTGGTTTTTGTTTTACACTACTAAGTTTTGGGGTGGTTTGCTACACCGTAATAGAGTTCTAGAGCAGATACATATCCTTTTGATGGAGTAACCTAGAGTTTACAATATGTATCCTTGACTAATTAGTGTCAACCTTAAGTTAGTACATTTACCTTTTCCAGAACAATGCAAGAATATCATTACAGGTTAACTCCCTTTATCATCTTTTCATTTTGTGCTATTATTGTCAGATATTTCACTTACAATTTTGTTTTACATACCAGAAGACATTATTTTTCTTGTTTTAAACAGTCAGCATTCATTTTTTTGTTGTAGTAAAATACATATATCATAAAATTTACCATTTAACCACTTTTAGCTGTACAATTCAGTGAACATTAAGTACATTCATAATGTTATGCAGCCATCACCACTATCCATTTCTAGAACTTTTTCATCATCCCAAACAGAACCTCCTATACCCAAAAATAATAACTCCCCATCCTCCCCTGCTGCCCAGACCATGGTAACCTCTATTCTACTTTCTGTCTTTATGAATTTGTCTATTCTGGGTACTTCATATATGTAGATTTGTCTTTTTGTGTCTGGCTTATTTCGTTTAGCATAATGTTTTCAAAGTTCATCCAATTTACAACAAATGTCAGAATTCCATTCCTTTTAAGGCTGAATAATATTCCATTATATTGTAAATACCACATTTTGTTTATCCATTTCTCTGTTAGTGGACATTTGGGTTGTTTCCATCTTTTGGCTGTTGTAATACTGATGTGAAAACTGTTGTACAAGTATCTATTTGAGTCCCTTTCAGTTCTTTTGGGTACATATCTAGAAGTGAAATTGCTGGATCATTGTAATTCTATCTTTAACTTTTTGGAGGAAGCACCAAACTGCTTTTCACTGTGGCAGCACCATTTTACATTCCTATCAGCAATGCACAAGGTTTCCAATTTCTCCAGACTTTTGCCAACATTTATTTTCTGTTGTTTTGTTGATATCCATCTTAATGGATGTGGAGTTGTATCTCATGTTTTTATTTCCTTAATGACTATTGATATTGAGCATCTTTTTGTGTGCTATTGACCATTTGTAAATCACTTTGGAGAAACGTATATTTAAGACCTTTGCCATTTTTTAACTGAATTGTCTTTTGTTGTTGAGATGTAGGAGTTATTTATGTAATTTGGATATTAGTCCCTTACAGATATCTGTTTGGCAAATATTTTCTTCCATTCTGTGGATTGCTTTTTCACTCTTTTGACATTGTCCTTTGATGCACAAAAGTTTTTAACTTTGACATAGTCCAACTTATCCTTTTTTCTTCTTTTGTTGCTTGTGCTTTTTGTATCATGTCCAAGAAATCATTACCAAATCCAGTATCATGAAGCTTTTCCCCTATATTTTCTTCTAAAAATTTTATGGTTTTAGTTCTTGTCTTTAGGTCTTTGATCCATTTTGAGTTAATTTCTCTATACAGTATAAGGTAGGGGCCCAATTTCATTCTTTTTCATGTGGATATCCAGTTTTTCCAGCTCCATTTGTTGAAAAGACTATCCTTTCTCCGTTAATGATCTTGGCACCCTTGTTAAAATCAATCGATCATATATGTGAGAGTATATTTTTGGGCTCTCTATTCTGTTGCATTGGTTTATGTGTCTGTCCTTATGCCAGTACCAAACTTTTGATTACTGCAGCTTCATACTAAGTTCTGAAATCAGGAAGTGTTAGTCTTCCAATTTTGTTCTTCTTTTTCAAGATTGCTTTAGCTATTTGGGGGTCCCTTGAGATTCCACATGAATTTTAGAAGTGGCTGTTCTAGTTCTTCAGAAAATGCCATTGAAATTTTAGCAGGGATTGCACTGATTCTGTAAATAGCTTTGGGTAATATTGTCATCTTAACAATTTTAAGTCTTCCAATCCAGGCACATGGCATGTCTTTCCGTTTATTTATGTCTTCTTTAATTTCAGTATTTATTTTTACTTCTCCAGATGTTTACCCTTTCCAGGTCCCTTCATCTCTTCCTGCAGTTCTGTGCTTCTAAAGAATACCATAAATGGTATTACTTTCCTACAACTTGAGGAATTCCCTGTAGTAGTTCTTACAGAGAAGAACTTCTGTAAAAAATTCTTTGTTTTATTTGTCTGAAAATATCTTTATTTCACTTTTATTTTCAAAGAATATTATCACCATGCATAGAAATCAAGGTTACCATGTTTTTGAGGGGTTTTTTCCTCCTTAGCACCTTCAAGCTGAATTCCATTCTATTCTGGCTTCCATAGTTTCTCTTCAAAAGTCAAGAATCAAGTTTTACTCTTTCTATCCTGAAAGTAATGTGTTTTTTATTCTATGGCTTCTTTTAAATTGCCTTTTTGTCTTTGGTTTTTAGCAGTTTAACCGTGATATGCCTATGTGTCATTTTCCTGCTTGATCAAGTTGACAATAGAATAATCTAGCTGAGTCTACCCTTTGTCACCCTGGCATCCATACACTCCTCTTATAACCATATTTAACTTCCAAATAAAGTTAATGTTAAAATTATGCTTCCACCTAACATGATACAACTATCCCTCACATAGGCCAAAACCTGTTAACCCTCTTCCCAAAAGTAGCGTTATCCATCTTTGGATCATTTTTTATTCCGTTTCCTGCTTAGTCATACTCTACCTATGATATCTTGTAATTTAAATATTAGATGTAAAGTTAAGCGTTTAGATTTATTTCCTATTGCTGCTATAAAAATTACCACAAACTTAATAGCTTTAAATAACAAAAATTTATCATCTTACACTTCTGGAGACCAAAAGTCTGAAATGATCTCATAGAGCTAAAATCAAGGTGTCAGTAGGGCTGTGTTCTCCCTAGAGGCTTTAGGGAACAATTTATTTTCTTGCCTTTTCCAGCCTCTAGAGGCTGCCCACATTCCTTGGCTCATGGCCTTCTTCCAACTTCAAAGCCATTTCCAAGAGATAGCTATTGAGTCTGTCTCACATCGCATCACTCTGACACTGACTCTTCTGCCTCCCTCTTTCACTTATACGGATGCTTTTTCCACTTATACAGACCTCCTCCCCTTTTTTTTTGGTGTGTTAGTTCAGTGACATGAGGAACCCCAGATGGCCATGTGTTGGTATCTGCTTCCATTTTAATGGAACTATTGGTGTGTACCTTGGTGGAAGCATTTCCATGGGTGCTAAGACTTTTATATCCACAGAGCCCAAAGGTATAAGAACAGAAAGCAAAATTTTCACTAGTTTATCACTAGAGGTAATACTGGGAGGGAACCACTTCTATTTCCACCCCTTGATTCTCAGACTCATAAATGCTGGCTGTAGGAGAAATGACATCATATGTTGGTTGTTCAGAGTATATACTGTTACATGGAGGACATCATCCTAGTCTGAAAAGTCTTATCCCTGGAATTCTAACTGTAACTAAGTTCCCAAAATGCCATTCCACCGTTCTGTCAGGCCAGTTACTTTAGGTTGAAGGGGAACAAGGTAATATCAGTGAATTTCATGAGTATGGGCCCATCTATGTTCTACATTTGCTGTGAAGCAAGTTCTCTGATCATAAGCAATGCTATGCGGAATACTGTGACAGTGAATAAAGCATTTTGAAAGTGCAGAGATGGTGGTTTTGTGGAACCATCGTGCACAGAGGGGAAAGTCTCAATTCCAGTGAGAATAAAGTGTGGCCCGTGGAAGTGTTCCAACTAATAAGTGTGCCACAAGGAAGCTGGCTAATGCCCCCAAGGAATGATGCCATATCAGGGACTCAGTGTTGGTCCTACTTTGGCAAAGTAGGCATTCAGTAATGACAGTAGCCAGGTCTGGTGAGTAGAAACCCATGTTGCTGAACCCATGAAAAGCCTCCATTCCTGCTGCCCTGGTCACTTTGTTCATGAGCCCTTTGGGCAAGGAGAGCAGTGACTGGGGAAAAAGGCTGACTGACTACGAAGAACAAGTCATTTTGCCCACCTGATTATTAAGATTCCTCTCTGCTGAGATTGCTCTTTGGTGAGCATTCACATGAAACACAAATGTCTTCATACTTGGTCCCCATTTGGAGGGGTCTGACCTCTTCCCTAGACCTTCTTGTCACCAATTTTCTAACCATGGTCTTTCCATATCCTTGATCATCTAGCCAAGACATCAGTCACTTCCCCTCTGTAGATTTGTACCTTTGGCCACCTTTCCTTCCAGGCACAATGCACAACCAGGTATGCTGCTCGAGATTCTGTCTCCAGGAAGGATTTCTCTTCATCCCTGTCCTTCAGGCCCACCCCTGAGTGAGGCCGTGGTATATATGGAACTTCCAATGGGTCCCACTTTTCACTTGACCTCCTGCAGCCTGCTAGGTCTTGAGTTTGACCAACAGAATGCGGATAAGTAATGCTGTGTGACTTCCAAGACAAAGCCTTAAGAAGCCTTGCAATTTCTACTTTCTCTCTCTCTTTGGTACTCTGAAATCTCCATGCTGTGAAGAAACTCAAACTGAAAGTCTGTGTGGAGAGAAGCCCACCCATCCCCGATGTTCCAACAAACCAAGCTGAAGCCTGGATATGTGTGTGAGGCCGTAATAAATCACCCAGCTCCAGCGGATCTGGCAGCTGGCTACAGCCACTTATGTGAGTTGAAGCAAGACCAGCAGAAGTTCCCTGTCAACCGACAGGAAGTTGCTGTTGCTTTAAGCCACTAAGTTTTGGGGTGGTTTGTTATGCATCATTAGATAACTGATACAGTAATCTACATATTTAGAAGATATCATTCAGATTTTAAACCATCATAAATTTTTCTGCATATTCAGTTTGGGGTTTTACTTAGGGGAAATTTTATCTTCCTTTCAGAAAGAATATTATTTGTTTTGATGTGAACCGCACCATTTTCCACAGGCAATTGCAGTGGGGCTTCAAATTATCACACTGGTGCTATGGATTACTTTGGTTTGGATTTATTTGATTTAATTTAACATAAGCAAACTGGAGGCAGGGGAGAAGTTCACCAAGGGTTCTTAAGGGTTTTTTAAGGGAATAGGATATGAGGAGAGGGTTATGAATGAAATCGTTTTCCAAGATAGAAGAATTGTTTGGAGTTGTTTGACTAAATTTGTGCTAACATGACAAGTAGATAGAGTTTGTAAATCAGTGGAATTACTACAGGAACGAGGATGATTCTGTATTGATAATAATACATAATATTTATGGAGTGATTTCTGGTGCCAGAAGTTGTTCTGGGTACTTTACAAATATTAACTTATTTATTCCTCACCACAGCTGTATGAGATAGCTACTATCATTCCCATTTTTCAGATGAGAAACTGAGCAGAGAGGTTAAGCAACTTGTCAAAGGTCACCCAGCTAGTAAGTACTAACAGTGGAACCCAGATATTATGCCATACTCAGTGTTCTTAACTACTGTATTTTGTCTTTCTCCTAGATTACTCTGGAGTATACAGAAGTGACCCAACCAAAGTTCTGGATAGTTTATTTATAGCTGCTAGTGATACAATTACAAATTTAAGGGTAAAACTCTTGTGAGAATAATACCAGTATTGCCTGGCTAGTCAGAGCAAACCCTGAGTGGGTAATATTTCTTTCTTTCTTTCTTTCTTTTTCTTCTTCTTCTCCTCAAAGCCCGCCAGTACGTAGTTGTATATTCTAGATGTAGGTCCTTCTGGCTGTGCCATATGGGACGCCACGTCAGCATGGCTTGATGAGCTGTGCCATGTCTGTGCCCAGGATCCGAACTGGTAAAACCCTGGGCTGCCGAAGTGGAGAGCGTGAATTAACCACTCGGCACGGGGCTGGCCCAGATAATATTTCTAAAATCTAGTTTACATATATAAAATCTATTTTATGGTTTTTACTCATTTTGCCCTAATTAGAAAAAAAGCTAATTAGAGGTAGAAAATCCAGTTTTGACCACAAAATCTTATGTTTGAACTTTTAGAATGTTGCTGTATTCCAACACTTTAAAAGTCTGATTAATATAAGAAGACAAGGGGAGCCACGTCACATAATGAGATACATTAATCCTAAAGAGGTAAGGACATTATTTATTGATACAGCATCTTTTCTCCCCCCTTAAAAATGTATGGCTACTTTATAAATTCAATGTGCTTGTATTTGTTTCTTTTTTAAAACTTTTTAATTGAAGATTACATCCATGTAGAAAAGTTCATAAAACATAGATGGATAGCTCAGTGAATCATCATAAGCAAACGCCTGTGTAACCATCAACCAGATCAATGTTTTCATACTTCAGTCCGCTGCCTTCAGGTGTTCTTCAAATCACTGCCAACTCCCTTCTTTGAAAAAGTAACCATTATTTTGAATACTAGCATTGTACTTCAGTTTTCTGTTTTTAAACTATATATAAACAGAATCCTATAGGACTCTTTTGTATCTGGCTTTGTTCATTCAACATTATGTTTGTGTAGCTAAATTTCATTCATTTTATTAAAAATTATGACTATTCCATTTTATGAATATACTGCTGTTTATTCATTCTACAGTTAATTGACATTTGGATTTTTTCCAGTTTGAGACTATTATAAAGACTATTTCTGAGAATATTCTTATTCGTGTCTCCTGGTACACATGTGCATGAATTTCTTTTGCTTTCAGCTCCATCTAGAAATGGAAATGCTGGGTGACAGGATATTTTCCATTACTGTACTAATTTACTTCACCATCAGCAATCTTTCAGAATTCCTTGTGCTCTGCATCCTTATCAACACAATATTGTCAGTTTTTTAATTTGCATTTCCCTGATTACTAATAAAGTTGAGCATCTTTTTGAGAAGTTTGGGTCCTGGTTAAACTTCTCTGTGCTCTTTCAGGCCTGACCGCAGGCTTTACCTCACAGGCCTCACAGGGGAAATCTGCCCCTCCTTGCACCAGACTTGGCGCGCAGCCAATGTGCTACAGCCTCTGAAGGGTGTTACAGTGAAGGATTCAGGCCCCTGGCCAGTGCTGCCCTTTGGCAAATTTACATTTCCAGCCCCAGTGCTTTCATTCCTAGCTCTCTTTGTCTGAGGCCTTGGGCAGAGGTCTTCAGGCGCCTCTGCTGAGAGCTCTTTAGCAGGAAACCTTGAAGATGCTTTCCCTCCTCTGACTCAGTCTGCTTTGACCTTCCTCCCTCAGTTCCTCCCCATCCACCACCCAACACAAATACTCACCTCACAGTCCATAAAGCTGCCTGAGCCTTTTGTTCCAGACTCCCTCAGCAGTGAGAGGACACCCACGTCTGTGCTGATCCACCTCAATCTCCACCCGTGTGCAGTTTTGTGGCAGAAAATGGAACAGGTGGAGTTGTTGCTTCCTCCAGTCTTAACTTTAACTCTTGCTTATACCATCACAGTAGGTATTTAAAAGCTTTCTTTCCCTTTTTGCATGTTTCCCTGTTTGGTTACTCTGACTACTGACAGCTCAGCTCTCTCTGTCTCTCAGATCAGCTGAGCTCCTGACATTCTTTATTTAATGTCTTTTATGTGTATATTGTCTCTCTTATTCTTATTGGTTTTAAGCAGTTCCTTACATATTCTTTACAAAAGCCCTTTGTCAGTTATCTGTGTTAGACATACTGTTTTTTACTCTATGATTTGACTTGTCCCTCTTTTAATAGAGTCTTTTCATTGAACTTTTTATTATGAGAAACATCAAACATTTACAAAAGTAGGAAGAATAAAGTAATAAACCACCATGTACCCATCACCCAGCTTCAACAATTAGCAGTTCATGGTCAGTCATCTGCACCTCCACCTACTTTCCCCAACCCCTAGGTTAATATTTTGAAACAAGGCTGTCTTTTGATGAACAGAGTTCTTACTTTTAATATAGTCCAATTTATCAATCTTGTTCTGTATGGTTAGTGCTTTTTGATAAATTTTCCCAACCCCGAGATCATGAAAATATATTCTTACGTTATGTAAACTTTATTGATTTGCTTTTCATACTTAGATCTGCGATCCATCTGCGATTGATTTTTTGTGTATGTGTAGCTAGCGGTCACTTTCATCTTCTTCCATATAGATATCCAAATGATTAAACACTATTAAAAAGGTGGTCCTTTCTCCATTGCTCTGCAGTGCCACTTTTATCATAAATCAAGTGACCATATATGTATGAATCTGTTTCTGAGTTCCCTATTCTGTTCCATTGGTCTATTTTTGTATTACTATAGCTTTATAACAAGTCTGTTACATAGCAGAGAACTCCCATCTTATAATTCTTTTTCAAGAAGACACTTCCAGGCTATTCTTGGATGCTTTGTATTTCCATGTAAATTTTAGAATTAACTTGTCAAGTTACACGCACACAAAATATCCACCATCATGGAAAATAGTGGAGTAGGGAGCTCTAAGAATAACTGTCAGAATCAACTTTATTGGAATTCTGGAATCTACTTTAAAAAAACTTAGGGCAACCAGGAGAGTGCTTAATGAGGAAAGAGGCTGCTAAATTTTGGTGAGGAAGCATTGCTGTCTTTTTGCTTACCCACCTAACATGCCCCCCTCCCCAGCTTGATGGCAGTTGTGAGGACAAAGGTGCACAGTCCTAGTGTGGCTTTCTGGGGCTGGAGATCAAATACAGGCCTTGTTCTCAAAGATTTGTGGCGATGTATTCTTGCATATCTGGCCCTTCCTTGAGGGCCCTGCGCAGAAGCTTGCCTTTGTCTCACTCCTCTGTGCAGTCCCGGAGCCGGCCGGCTCCCAGCCGCCTGAGGCAAGGGATGGCAGACAGGGCAAGGACGGGCAGACCCAGAAGCCTGGGAAGACGAAGATACATGGAGGTGTGTGAACAAATAAAGAATATATGTTAAGAAAGAAAACCAGATAGAAAGCAGATTAACAATTGCCAGGGAGTGGGGAAGGGGGAGAGGGAATGGGGAGTGACTGCTTAATGGATATGGGGTTTCCTTTTGGAGTGATGAAAATGTCCTGAAAAGATAGGCTATACAATGCTGTGAATTTACTAAATGCCACTAATGGCAAATTTATATGGTGTGTATTTTACCACAAGTTAAAAAAATCTATTGGGATTTTGATTGCGATTGTATTGAATATTTACATCAATTTGAGGAAAACTGACATCTTAACAATATTGAGACTTCCAATCCATGAACATTTGTGGGAAGCATGGAGATATGTTGCCCAGATTCCTCTTCACAAGTGGACTTACTTCCCAGTCGCAAGGAGTGCAGTCAGCAGACAGACTCCGGCTGTGAGCATCTTTGGTTTCTGCCCTGCTTGGGGAGAACTGCCTCACCCTAGGGCAGTCCACACCCAGTGACCAAGCAGTGAGTGTGGGGGTGGGAGAGGGGAGGGGGATACAAAGACCAGTCTGGGGTGGAACAACTCTGTTGGGCAGTATTCACTCTAGAGCTCCCTGCAAGATTGGCTCAGGCTTTGTGGGGCCTGCATTGTAGTTCAAACTCTTCTTTCCCCTTCCTTTCAGAGGTGTTGATCCCTAATAAACATGTGGCACCTGAACTTCACATCACCCCTTCTTTAGAAACCCCACCCTGCAACATTATTTAGCTCTTCTGTAATTTCTCCCAACAGTGCTTCATAGTTTCCTGTGCTTGCACATCTTTTGTTAGATTTATACCTACTTTTCGTGCTTCTATACATGGTAATTAGAAAAATTTTATTTTCCAATTTTTGTTGCTAGCGTAGAGGAAGATAATCAATTTTTGTTTATTAGCTTTGTTCCCAGAAACTTTGCTATCCTTATTTATTAATTCTAATAATTTGTACATAGATTCTTCTGGATTTTCTACATAAACAAGCATGCCATCCTCAAATAATGAGTTTTATTTTTTCCTTTCCAAGCACTATACATTTTCTTTCTTTTTCTTGCCCTTCTGCACTAACTAGAGCCTTCAGTAAATTGGTGAATAGAAGTGTAACCACTGTCTCATTCCTGCTTTCAAAGGGAAAGGGCTCAATAGTTCATCAAGTAGGAGGTGTGCTGTGGGTGTCATACTAGAAAACTTTTATCTAAGAAAGTTCCCTTCTCTTCTTATGGAGCTAAGAGTTTTGTTTTTTCCTTTCAGTCCAAGAATGGAGATTAAATTTTATGAAACATTTTCCTACTTTGAGATAATTATTTTTCTTTTATCTGACTGTTAAACCTACTTAGCATTCCTGGAATACACACATTTTACTCATAATGTCTTATCCTTTTTAAATATCACTAAATTTAGTTTGCTAATATTTTGCTTAAATTTTTGCACTTTGTTCATGCAGAACATGTACATTCTCATACTATCTCTATTAGATTTAGCTGGCATCCTAAAACAGGTTGGGAAATGTTCCTTCTCTGTTTCTTTTCTTTTTTTTTTTTAAACATTGAATGTTATTCCTTCCTTAGATGTTTGGAAGGATTTGCCAGTGAAGCCATCTGTACCAGAGGTTTTCTTTGTGGGAAGACTTTAAATTATAAATTCAGTTTATAGTTATAGGTCTATTCATATTTTGTACTTTTTCTTGTGCTAGTTTTGATTAGTTGTATTTTCCTAGGAAGTTGTGCATTTCATCTAAATTTTCAAGTTTATTTGCATAAAATGATTCATAATATCCTCTTATGATTCTTCTAATGTCTTAGAATCTGTAATAGTTTCTCTTTATTTCATTCTTGATATTGGTTATTTCTGTCTTCTGTTTCTTATTTCTTATTTTTTATTGAAATATATTTGACATACAACATTGTGTAAATTTAAGGTGTACAACATGTTAATTTGATACATTTACATATTGTAATATGATTGCCATTGTAGCAATAATTAGCACCTCTATTACGTTATATAATTCTTTCTTTTTAGTGGTTGAAATAATTAAGTTCTAGTCTCTGTTGATGCAAATAATCCATAACCAATGTATAAATCAAAATTTGGGCGAGTTTATTATGAGCCTGTCCTGAGGACCATATAGCCCCGGAGAGTCCTTTCACAAAGGAAGGGAGCACTCCAAAGAAGTGGGGGTGTACAGAGTGGTTATATATTGTCAAAGAGCATGTATCACACATGATTGGAATGTCTCTTTTACAATAGTCACAAGATTGCTTTGCCAGCACAGCAGTTTGGTGAACACAGCAGGTCAGTGGTCTCAAGTTGGGTAGTCACAAGGTGAGCCCAACAGGTCAGCAATCAATCCTTAGTTTAGGGAGAGATGCTTATCCTTGAGGAAATGCTGATGTAGGGGAAGTTACATCTTTATCTTTAAGGGCATTGTTCTGTTCTTTGGGACATAGTAAATACTTAAAGCAGATATACGGTGCATGCTCAATGACCACATTGGGCCCTTTTGGAAAAACAAGTTTATGCCGAATTAGTTTTACACCAAACGCCTTCCTCATATACTCCAGTATATCCTGTTGCTTGTTATTTATTTATCATCTCTCATCAGGTTTGTTGATTATAATACAGTATTGTTGTCTATATTCTCTATACTGTGCATTAGATCTCTAGGGCTTATTTACTTATCGCACGTTTGTACCCTTAAAGAACATCTGTCTTATCCTCCTACCTCCCATCCCCTGATAACCACCATTTTACTCTCTTTTTTAAAGATTTTATTTTAGTTTTTTTCCTTTTTCTCCCCAAAGCCCCCCAGTACATGGTTGTATATTCTTTGTTGTGGATCCTTCTAGTTGTGGCATGTGGGACGCTGCCTCAGCATGGTTTGATGAGCAGTGCCATGTCCGCGCCCAGGATTCAAACTAACGAAACACTGGGCCGCCTGCAGCGGAGCGCGTGAACTTAACCACTCGGCCACGGGGCCAGCCCCTTTACTCTCTTTTTTTATGAGTTTAGCTTTTTGTAGATTCCACATATAAGTGATATCATACAGTACTTGTCTTTCTCTGTCTGACTTATCTCACTTAGCATGTGCTCCAGGTCCATCCATGTTGTCGCTAATGGCAGGGTGTCTTTTCTCATGGCTGAATAATATTCCATTGTGTGTGTGTGTGTGTGTATACACACCACATCTTCTTTATCCATTCATCCATTGATGGGCACTTAGGTTGTTTCCATATTTTGGCTATTGTGACTAACACTGCAATAAATATGGGTGTGATGACCAGTCTCATTGGAGTTTCTTTTTTATTTATTTATTTTTTTTTAAAGATTGGCACATGGGCTAACAACTGTTGCCAGTCTTTTTTTTTTTTTTTTTCTGCTTTATTTCCCCCAAACACCCCCTGTACACAGTTGTATATCTTAGTTGCAGGTCCTTCTAGTTGTGGGATATGGGATGCCACCTCAACGTGGCCTGATGAGCGGTGCCATGTCCGCGCCCAGGATGCGAACCCTGGGCCGCTGCAGCAGAGTGCACGAACTTAACCACTCGGCCACGGAGCTGGCCCTGGGGATTTCTCACTTTTATTAATCTTTTCAAAGAATCAACTTTCAGCTTTGTTGTACCTTTCTATTGTTCATTCATTTCCTACTTCTTCATTTTCTGCTGTTTATTATTTCCTTCTTTATATTTTCTTTGAATTGTATTTACTGTTATTTTTCTAACTTTTTGAAATGGGTGCTGAATTTGTTGGTTTTCAGCCTCTTCTGATATATGCATGTAAGGCTACAAATTTTTATCTATGCATGGTTTTAGCTGCAGTGTACAAGTTTTGATATGTCATTTTCATCATCAAATTCAATTCAAAATACTTTAAAATTCTATTTTGATTTCTTCTGGTTATTTAGAATTGTACTTTTACATTTCCAAACACTTGGGGATTATCGTTATCTTTTTGTTATCAACCTTTATCTTAACTGCACTGTGATTTCAATCCTGTTAGTTGTCAGTTTTTGTCCATTTTTATCTGTACTTGAAAAGAACACATATTTTGCAGTTGTTGAGGAGCACAGTGTTGTATTCATGCAGTTAGGTCAAATTTGTCAATTATGTTGATCACATCTTCTATATCCTTACTGATTATTTTTGCCCTAGTTATACTATCCGTTACTGAGAGAGGTGTATTAAAATCTTTCACTATGATTGAAGATTTGTCTATTTTCCTGGTAATTTATATGTTTTGAGACCATGCTATTAACTGAATACCAATTTAGGAGTGTTATATCTTTCTTGCGAATTGATCCTTTTATCATTATGAAGTATCTCCCTTTATCTCTAGCAATACTCTTTGCTTTAAGGTCTAAAGTCTCTGATATTAATGTAGCCACACCAACTATTTTTCATTATCATTTGCATGCTACACCTTTTCTGTTATTTTACTTTCAACATTCTGAATCTCTGTATTTTAGCTCTGTCTTTCGTAGGCAGTGTATTGTTAGTTAACATTTTTTATCCAGTAGTATACTCTTTGTCTTTTTTGGGAACATTTACTCCATTCACATTTAATATAATTACTAATATTTTGATATTTAAATATACTCTTTTATTCTTTACTGTCTATATGTCTCAAATGTTCTATTTTTTTAAAATCCTTTCTTGCCTTCTTTTGGACTGATTATTTTTTATTGTTACATTTCTCCCTCTTATTTTCATTCTTTTATGCTTATACAAGAGATTGCAACTTATATATTTGACTTATGAAAATCATATAAAGACTGGCATTTTAATCTCTTCCCAGACAATGCACTTATATCCTTTTACCCCCTTCTGAGTTATATTCTTTTGCTGTTGTACTTTTAAATTCTCTATTGCTGGATCATATGGTAAGAGTATGTTAGTTTTGTAAGAAACTGCCAAGCTGTCTTCCAAAGTAGCTGTACTATTTTGCATTCCCACCAGCAATGAACAAGAGTTCCTGTTGTTCCCCATCCTTGCTGTGTGTAGAGGCGTCTCATTGTTTTAATCTATAATTCCCTAATGACATATAATTTTGAGCATTTTTTTGTATGCTAATTGGCCATCTGTATTTCTTCTTTGGTGAGGTGTCTTTTCAGATCCTTTGCCCATTTTTTAATTGAGGTTTTCATCTTCTTATTGTTGAGTTTTAGGAGTTCCTCGTACTTTTTGGATACTAGTCTAGTCTTCTATCAGATATGTGTTTTGCAAAGATATTTTCCATCTGAGGCTTCTCTTTTCATTCTCTTAGCTGTGTCCTTTGCAGAGCATTAATTTTAATGAAATCTATATTATCATATTTTTCTTTCATGGTTCATGCTTTTGGCATTGTATCTAAAAAGTCATCATCAAACCCAAAGTCACCTAGATTTCCTCCTATGTCATCTTCTAGGAGTTCTATAGTTTTGCATTTTGCATTTAGGTCCATTATCAATTTTCAGTTAATTTTTGTAAAAAATGTAAGGTCTGTGTCTAGATTCATCTTTTTAAGAATTTTGCCTGTGGATGTCCAGTTGTTCCAACGCTATTTGTTGAAGACTATGCCTTCTCCATTGAATTGCCTTTGATCCTTTGTCACAGATAAGTTGCCTATATTTATGTGGGGTTATTTCCAGGCTCTCTCTTCTGTTCCATTGATCTATTTATCTATTCTTTCACCAATATCACACTGTCTTAATTATTGTAGCTTAATAATAAGTCTTGAAGTTGGGTAGTGTCAATCCACCAAGTTTGTTCTTCTCCTTCAATACTGTATTGGTTATATTATGTCTTTTGCCTTTCCATATAAAATTTAGAATTGATTTGTCCATATCCACAAAATAAGTTGCAGGAATTTTCATTGGGATTGCATTGAATCTAAAGATCAAGTTGGGAAGAATGGACATCGTGACAGCATTGAGTCTTCCTGCCCAGGTACATAAAATATCTCTCCTTTTATTTAGATCTGCTTTTATTTCTTTCATCACAGTGTTGTACTTTTCCTCATGTAGATTTTTACATATTTTGTTAGATTTATACCTAATTATTTCAATTTTGGGGGGGAGGGCTAAGTAAAAGGCATTGTATTTTTAATTTCAAACTCTAATTTTTCATTGCTGGTATATACGAAAGCAATTGACTTTTGTATGTTAACATTGTATCCTCCAATGTTTTTATAATTGCTTATTAGTTCCAGGAGTCTTTTTGTTGATTGGTTGGGATATTTCATATAGACTATCATGTTGTCTGAACAAAGACAGGTTTTTTTCCTTCTCAATTTTTATACCCTTTCTTTTCTTTTCTCGTTGTATTAGCTAGGATTTCCAATATGATGTTGAATAGGAATGGTGAAGTGCCATCTTTGCCTTGTTCCTGATCTTAGCAAGAAAGCATCTCGCTTCTCACCAATAAGAATGATGTTAGCTGTAGGTTTATTGTAGATGTTCTTTATCAAGCTGAGAAAGTTCCCCTCTATTCCTAATATGCCAAAGTTTTTTATCGTGAATGGATGTTGGATTTTGTTAAATGCTTTTTCTGTATCTGTTGATGTGATCATATGATTTTTCTTCTTTAGCCTATTGATGTAATGTGATAGTGGCCTTGCCTACCTGGAATGAATCCCACTTGGTCATGGTGCATAATCCTTTTAATTTTTTTGTTGGATTTGATTTGCTAATATTTTGTTGAGAATTTTTGCGTCATGTGCCTAAGAGATATTGGTCTGTAGTTTTCCTTTCTTGTAATGTCTCTGTCTGGTTTTGTTATTAGGGTACTGCTGACATCACAGAATGTGTTAGGAAGTATTCCCTTTGCTTTTCTTTCCTGGAAGAGATTGAATTAGTGTAATTTCTTCCTTTAATGTTTGGTAGAATTCCCCAGTGAACTCATATGGGCCTGGCTCTTTCTGGTTTGAAAGGTTAATTATGGATTCAATTTCCTTAATAGATATTGGCCTATTCAGATTGTCTGTTTTAACTTGTGTGAGTTTTGGCAAGTTGTAGCTTTCAAGGAGTTGATCCATTTCATATAGGTTATCAAATTTGTGGGCATAGAGTTCTTCGTAATATTTGTTTATTTTCCTTTTAGTGTCCATGGAATCAGTAGTAATGGCACCTCTTTCATTTCTGATATTAGTCATTTGTGTCTTCTCTCTTTTTTTCTCAGTTAGCCTAGCCAGAAAGCTTCTTGATTTTATTGATCTTTTCAGACAACCAGCTTTTGCTTTCTTTGATTTTTCCCTTTTAATTTCCTGTTTTCAATTTCTGTGAGTTCTGTTCTAATGTTTTATTATTTCTTTTCTTCTGCTTACTTTGGATTTAATTTGTTTTTCTTTTCCTAGTTTCTTAAGGTGAAAGCTTAGATTATTGATTTCATATCTTTCTAATATATGCATTCAATGCTATAAATTTTCCTCTAAGCACTATTTTTGCTGCATCTCACAAATTTTGATAAGTTGTATTTTCATTTTTGTTTAGTTAAAAATATTTTTAAATTTCTCTTGAGACTTCTTATTTGACCCATTTGTTATTTAGAAATGTGTTGTTTAATTTCCAGGTTTTGGTGCTTTCCAACTATCCTTCTGTAACTGATTTCTATTTTAATTCCATTGGGGTCTGAGACTATACTTTGTATGATTTCTATCCCTTTGCATTTGTTAAGGTGTATTTTATTGCCCAGCACATGTTCTATCTTGGTAAATGTTCAGTGTAAGTAGGACAAGACTGTACATTCTGCTATTGTTGGATGAAGTGTTCTATAAATGTTAATTAGATCGAGTTGATTGATGAAGCTGTTCAGTTTAATTATGGCTTTATTGGTTTTCTGTCTGTTGAATCTGTCAATTCCTGATAGAGGGGTGTTGATGTTTCTAACTATAATAATGGATTCATCTAGTTCTCCTTGCAGGTCTATAAGTTTTTACCTTACATATTTTGATGCTCTGTTGTTAGATATATACATATTAGGGATTATTATGTCTTCTTAGGGAATTGACCACTTTATCATCACGTAAGTCTTCTTTTTTTCCTTGATAATTTTCCTTGCTCTGAATTCAGCTTTGTCTGAAGTTAATATAGCTGCTCAATTTTCATTTGATTAGCATTAGGTAATATGCTATATCTTTTTTCATTTTCATTTGATTAGTGTTAGTTAATATGTTATATCTTTTTTCATTCCTTTGCTTTTAACCTATGTGTCTTTATATTCAAAGTAGGTTTTTTGTAGATGACATAATAGCCAGGTCTTATTTTTTAATCCACTCTGACAATCTCTGCCTTTTAATTAGTATATTTAGACCATTGACATTTAAAGTGATTATTGATATAGTTTGATTGATATCTACCATATTTGTTACCATTTCCTATTTGTTACCCTTATTCTTTGTTTCTTTTTTTGTCTTGTACTCTTTTTCTGCCTTCTCTGGTTTTAATTGAGCATTTTATATGATTACATTTTCTTTCCGTTCTTTCCTCTTTCTTATAATATCAATTATACTTCTTTTTTCTTTTTTGGTTGCCCTAGAGTTTTCAGTGAACATTTACAACTAAGTCCACTTTAAATAATATTGTTCTAGTAAATGAAATCTCCCATAATCTCTCCTGAGCTTAGGAGACAAAGTCATTGTAGAGGAAAGGGACCTGCCTCAAACACACAGCCTACCCCCTACCCCCATTTGAGTCTGCAGGTGGTAGGAGGATAAAGAATTAAGCTCAAATCTTCCAAAGAGTGTAACTGAATCTCCCACAGTCTTTCATGGTTAAGGAGATAGAGACCTGTCAGGACCACATTTGAGAAACAGGGAAAAACTAGAAGCGGACAAACCAGGTATGGATTACTAAAACTGCAATCCACATTTGACCCAGCTCAATCTTCTGACTGGATTGATGTGATCAGCCCCTCACCCGAACTGACTAAAAGAGGAAGGGTAAAAATTCATGGAGCTATACACTTAATATTTGTCTATTTTAGTGGGAAAAAAGTATATAGAGTTTATGAATTTTATATATATAAAGTATATATTATATATAAAGTATATATTTATAATGAATTTTATAAATATATTGTTTGAGATCCTGTTATAAAAAATTTTTATATTTGAACTATGACCCTATATATGTATGTATGTGTGTATATATATGTATATATACTATATATATTTTGTATGTATAATTTATATATAGTATATATATTATTTTTATTCAGAAGAAAATTGTGCAAAACTAATGTTGTCCTTCAGGTTTTATCAACTGAACAATTTAGGATAAAATATATTTTCTTATCATCAGGAGACAAAGTTGAACTGTCTTCTGATAGAGGACCAACAATTTTTTCTCTACTTTCTATTTGATGCAGGGCACTAAAATTTAGAAGACCAATTATATACAATTCCTACAACATTTAAACATGGATTTTTGATTAATAAAAGCTAGTTAGGAAAGGTCATCAGGTGTCAAATTCAGATTGACCAGTCACAATTTTTTTCTCTGAATTTACCTGTAAGATAGAGTTTAATATGTATGTCATTCTTTGAGGATTTATTTAAACTTTTGCTTTATGACTAACAAATCACTTGGCTTTTATAATATATTGCATAGAAAGGAAACATAGTTTGGTATCGTTTTTCCAGTTATCATGTAAGATATTTTACTTATTGAATGTCCATAAGAAATTAAATCTTAAAATATTTTCTAATTTAAAATTATTTGAGATTTATTCTCTTGACCTATTTCATAAAAAACCAATATTCAGCAACTGTTTTAACGTGATACAGTGAGAATTAGTGAGCTGATATATACAGAATGTTGAAGAGTAATATATATTTAGTAATATATATTTTTTATAGGCAGAGCTTCTAGATGCTGCTGCTGGCATTCATGTACGATTCAGGCTAGGTGGTGTAAGTATGGATGAATTCTTATTTATTAGTTTTAAGCCATATTTATATGTAATTTAAAAGATATATTTTTTTAAATGTAAACCATTTTTATAATTAGATTACAAATGTCTTTTGAACTTTTCCATCTACAGGTTAAATTTCCACCTGAAATATATTATAAAATTTTCACTCACAGACATATTGAAGATCTATGTGCTAATAGCCCCAGAGATTACACAAAACTTCCAGTAAAACATACATCTCATATTAAAAGCAATAATCCTCAGGAAGAGGATCAAAGTGGCTGGTATCGTCGTACAGAGAACAATGGCTGGAGACCTGTTTCTGATAGAGTAAGAAAAGACAAATATTGCTAATTTTGAATTTTATATATTTAGAAACCCACTTGTCTTTTTGAAAATTAATTTTAAAAAACGTTTATAAATAATAAATCTTAGCAATTTGGCTGATAATTGCTTAAGTTAACTACTCTGGGGTTACTAATTATACTTCAGGATACAGCAATATGTCTTTTTTTCCTTATATTTGCTTCTACTTTTAGTAATCAGCTTTGATCTAGGCCGTCTTTAGATGCTCTCTAGTATCAGCAATTTACCATCTTTATAACAAAGCAAATTTGAAGCTGTTGTTGACTCTACATTAATCCTTGGACTAGAGGTGGGAGGTCTTGAGAATAATAAGATATTTTCTTTTATATAGAGCTGGTAACAGCAAAGACTAATGGGAAATCATTTGGATTTTCATGGTGTTGGGGAATTTAACATGTACTCATATGAATTGACAGAATTATTTTTAAACATACATAGTTCTAATGCATATATGTGATTTGGGGACTTTTCTATGGACACCCATTGGTGTCCATTAATCTCCTTTTTGTGGAGATAATTTCTGCCTAAGCATATTTGTAAGTTATACTTTATAGGTTAACATGATCTCATTCTATAGCCCTAGATGTCTGTTTATAGACCTCAAGTGTCTTCCTTCAAATCCTCCATCTCTGGTATACAGATTGTAGATTGTGGGCTGTTGAATATACTAAATATGAAAGGTGAAAATGATCAAGGTGTGAATTCATTCATTCATTCATTCAGCAAACTTTATTGCATATCAACCATGTGTCAGGCACTGTACTATATGCTAGGGATACAGTGGTAAATAGCAAGAGTCCTTCCTCTCAAGTAGTTTGCCTTTTAATTAGGGAGACAGTCAAGTAAACAGGATATTTCAGTACAGTGCAATAAATATGTGCTTTAATTGGGGCAAATACAGAGTGTTGTGGGGGATAGCAAACTCTCCTCCTTGTTATTTAATGTGTATGTGGTGGGGGAGGAGGAATGAATTGGAAGCAGGAAAATAGGCAACCAGGTAGGATAAAATGTCATACAGGGGAAAGCATGAACTCTTGGGGCATAATGGTGAGAATTCCATGTTCTTGGAGGGTACCTATACTCCTTGAGGATTAGAGTCTTCAAAAGTCAAGAGTAGGTCAAGTCTGTTCTTAAAACACTCTTAGAATATGTCCGTTAATTTCTTCATTTATTATTCATTCATTATTAATAATTCATTCATAATTCATTCGTTATACATTATTAAGAATACTTATTAAGTATCTCAGTACACTAGTACTTTATCAGTCTTCCTGTGGTGTGTGCCTCTGAAGGTCACCCATCACTACTCACCCATAACTTAATTAGAAATGCCTTAAAAGGGTCTGTCCTCTCCTCTATTTCTATCGTGTCATATTCCTACTGAACACACAAAAGTTCCTGTCTATAGCCAGACAACTTCACAATCAGTATTTCAACATTTTGTGTATTCATTTTTCATTTCTCAATAGTTTTGGATGTCTACTGAACATGTAATGATGGGAGATGAAAAAGAAAGTGAATTCCATTTCTCTAAATTGAAGAGAAGGCAAGATATGGAAAAGAAAAGAAAAATTAGAAAAATAGAGTGGATGAGGCAAATGTAAGTTGATGAAATTCTTAGACTTACTAATGAAGTATCCAGTATTTTAAGTTTTTTAAAAAAATTGCTATCATTAATAAAATAACTACATGTTATTTTAAAAAGAAAATGTAAGATTACAGTTATATTTTTTAAAATACTGAGAAAGCAAACAAGAAAACATAAGTGCCTACTATGTGCCAAAACTGTTAGTCTCCAGGATATTACTGGGAAAAGACATGTTGTCTTTGACCCTGAGGAAATTACAATCTATTGGAACATCAGATATGAAAATAAGCATATACTCTTATATATCAGATAACTTTCATTTGGCCCTTTGGACCCATTCTATACCCTTCTCAACCCTTCTTTCTGCCCTAAGAGACTGACCTATGTGGATTACACTAAAAGTTATTCTGGACCTATCTAACGAATGTTAAAAGCAAGTCTGAAAAAATCGAATTGTTTCCAGGTTTACTTGACTGCATACCAGAAAAAAGCCCCAAAATATTTAAAGGAATATAAAAAACTCCAGTACCTAAAATCATATAAAATTCACAATGTATACTATATAGTAATCAATTACCAGGGATATAAAGAAACAGGAAAATAGATCTCATATGAAAAGGAAAATTAATAGCAACAGATCCACCAAAAATATCTTTTAAAAATGAAGATGAATGAAAAACTTTTCAGACAAACGAAAGCTAAGTTCTCTCATCATGAATGGACTACAAGAAATGTTAAAGAAATTCCTCAGGCAGAAGAAAAATGATTCTATGTAAAAATCTGGATCCATACAAGGAATGAAGAACACCGAAAATGGACTATTATAAGTAAATATAAAGGATGTTTCTTCTTACTATTTAAATATCTTCAAGAGGTAATTAAGTAACTACTAAACTGTACATTTAAAAATAGTTAAGATGGTAAAATTTTTTTTCCCTGCTTTTTCTCCCCAAATCCCCCCAGTACATAGTTGTATATTTTAGTTGTGGGTCCCTCTAGTTGTGGCACATGGAATGCCACCTCATTGTGGCCTGATGAGTGGTGCCATGTCCGCATGATCCGAACCTGCGAAACCCTGGGCCACCGAAGCAGAGCACATGAACTTAACCATTTGGCCACAGGGCTGGCCCTGGTAAATTTTATGTTACATGTTTTTTACCACGATTTTTAAAAAGCTAGGTATTCAAATGTTTTATTCTAAAGGAATGAGTTAATATTGATATTGCCAATAAAGTTCTACTTAAATTCTTGATTCCACAATTGTACTCTTTTTCTCTTATGTTGAAAATCTTCATTTCAAACAAAATATAATTGCCTATTTTTTTCTGACATTACAAGTAAATAATTCCAAAAATAATTAATAATATAATATCAACACATATGATTCAATTACTGAATAAAGCTCAAAAAAATTTTTTTTAAGGTGATCTACTATTTAAAGCAGAAACAATGACAGTGTGTCGTGGCATTTATAAAGTTATAATGGTGCAGAAGTAAGATGTATGATAATAATATCACAAAGGTTGAGAGAGATGAAATGGAAGTATACTGCTGGAAGGTCCTTATACAACACGTGAAATATTGCTTAAAGGTAGGCCATGATAGTTAAAGATGTGTACTAAAAATCCCCAAACAACCATAATATCAACAATAAACATAACAAAACTGTAAACCTAATAAACTGATAATGGAGATAAAATAGAATCATAAAAACAATCAATCTAAGAGAAGGCTGAAAAAGAGGAAAGTAAACAAGGAAAGACAGGACAAATAGAAAACAAATAGCATTATGTAGATTAAAATCAACCATACCAATAATCATATCCAATGTAAATGGTCTAATCACCCCAAATAAAGGCAGAGATTGATAGACTGGATAAGAAGGCAAGACCCAACTGTATGGTGTCTACAAGAACTAACTTTAAAGGGAAAGCACAAATAGATTAAAAGTAAAAGCATGGGAGCCAGCCCCATGGCATAGTGGTTAAGCTTGGAGCACTCCACTTTGGCAGCCTGGGTTCATGGGCTTGGATCTCAGGTGCAGACCTACACCACTTGTCATCCATGCTGTGGCAGTGACCCACATACAAAACAGAGGAAGACTGGCACAGATGTTATCTCAGGGTGAATCCTCCTCAACAACAACAACAACAACAACAAATGTTTAAAAAAAACGTAAAAGCATGGAAAGAATCATGCTAACAGTAATCAAAACAAAGAGTGACTACATTAATATCAAAGTAGATTTCAGAGCAAAGTATATTTCCAGAGATAAAAGGGATCACTTAAAATAATAAGGGGTAAATTCATCAAGAGGACATAACAATCTTAAATGATTGTTTATGTAATAACAGAGTATCAAAATACGTGAAACAAAAAGTTATAATACTGAGAGGAGAAATAGACAAATCCAAAATTATAATCAGAGATTTCCAAAACCTTTTGTTAGTAATTGATATAACAAGTGGACAATAATTAATAAATATATGGAAGACTTGAGCAACAGTATCAACCAACTTGACATAATTAGCATTTACAGAGCACTGCACCCAACAACAGATAACACATTCTCTTCAAGTGCACATGAAACATTCACCAAGATACACTGTATTCTGGGCCATAAAACAAACATCCACAAATTTAAAAAAATTAAAATCATACAAAGGAAGTTCTGTGATCACAACAGAATTAAAAATAAATTTAAAACAGAATAGAATTAATAATAGAAAAATTTCTGGAAAACGTCCAAATATTTGGATACTAAATAGCATACCTCTAAATAACCCATGAGTCAAAGAAGTCGCAAGGGATATTTGAAAATATTTTTGATTTAATGAAAATGAAAATACAGCATATCAAATGTTGAGGATGCAGATAAAGCAGTACTTACAGGGAAATTTATAGCATTAAATGCTTTTATTAAAAAAGATCTCAAATCAATGATCTAAGCTTCCAACATAAGAACCAGTAAAAGAAGAGCAAAGCAATAGAAGGAAGGAAATAATAAAGATAGCAGAAATCAAGGCCATTACAAACAGAAACCCATCAGAGAAAATCAATGATCTCAAAACTTGTTTCCTTTGAAAAGAACAATACAATTTATAAGTCTCTAAATAAATTTACAAAGAACACATGCAAATCAGAAGCATCAGAAATGAAAACAAAGATATCACTACAGATCCTACAGATAAGATAGATATATATCATAATGCCTATACATTTGAAAAATTAGGTGAAATAGAAAATTTGTTGAAAGACATAAACCAAAGCTCACTCAAAAACCAAACAAAAAAGAAACATGAATAGTCTTATAGCTATTAAAGAAATTGAATTTGTAGTTTAAAAGAAATCCCGCAAAGAAAGCTCTAGGCCATATGAATTCCCTGGTGAATTCTAGCAGGCATTTAAGAAAGACATCATAAAAATTCTATACAAATATTTCCAGAAATAGGATAAGAAAAAAAGATATTATAAGAAAATAGCAATCAATATCTCGCATAAACATAGATATAGAATAATAAATACCATCAGAAACAAATGGAGTTTATCCCAGAAATAAAAGGTTGGCTTAACATTTAGAAATCAATCAATGCAATTCACCATATTAACTTAAAAAGAAAATTGTATATAATCATCTCAATAGATGCAGAAAATTACTTACAAATAATCCAACAACCATTCATAATAAAAACTCTTGGCAAACTAGGAATAGAAGAGAACCTCCTCAGCCTTATGAAGAGCTTCTGTGAAAAACCTACAGCTAACGTTATGCTTAATAGTGAAAGACAATGTTTTCTCTTTAAGATCAGGAACAAGGCAAGGATGTCTGCTCTCACCACTTCTTTACAGCATTGCACTGGAGGTCTTAGTGCAATAAGGCAAGAAAGCAGGGTGGGGAAAGACACTGAGATTGGAAAGGAAGAACTAAAACAGTCTTTCTTCACAATTGACATGATTGTCCAGGTACGAAATCCTAAGGAATCCATAAAAAAGTTACTGAAACTAATAAGTGAGTTTATCAAGGTTGTGAGATACAGAAACCAATTATATTGCCAGATTCTAACAACAAATAATTGGAAATTGAAGTTTTAAAAAATACCATTTACAGTAGCATCAGAAAATATGAAGTATCTAGGCATCAATTGAAGAAAAAATTTGCATGACCTGTACACTGAAAACTATTAAACATTACTGAGAAAACTTAAAACTTAAATGAAGAGATTAAGGTATTCATGGATCAGAAGACTCAATATTGTTAAGATGGAAATTGTATCCAAATTAATCTATACATTCTATGCAATCACAATCAAAAGTTCCAGCAGGTTTTTTTTGTAGAAACCGACAAGTTGATTTGAATATTTATATGGAAATGCAAAAGAACTGGAATAGACAAAATAATTTTGGAAAAATAAAATTTAGAGAACTAACACTGCTTGATTTCGACTTATTATAAAGCTACTGTAATCAAGACATTGTGGTGTTGCATAAAGACAGACATATAGATCAATGGAACAGAATAGAAAGCTGAGAAATAGACCCACACATATATTGTTCATTGAGTTTTAATACAGGTACCAATGTAATTGGAAAAGTACATTCTTTTCAACAAATTGAATTCTCAAATGTGGAAAAATAAACCTAACGAAGGTGCTATATATATATAATTAACTCTAAAGAGATCATAGATCTAAATCTAAGAACTAAAACCCTTAAATACATAAAAGTAAGCAAAAGAGGGAATCTTAGTAACCTTGGTTCTGGCAAAGATTTCTTAAATACAACACATAAGGCATGAAATACAAGAGAAAAAATTGTTAAATTGCACTTCATCACTGTTACAAAAACAAAAAAGCAAGCCACAGACAGGAGAAAACATTTGCAATATATGTATATATGATAAAAAAAAAGTCTTGTATCTAGAATATGTAAAAAAAAAAAAAAAAAACCTCTCAAAACTCAACATGAAGACAACCTAACTTAAAAATGGGCAAAAAATTTGAACACTCTACCAATGAAGACAGATGGATAGTAAATAAGCACAAATGAACTAGGGACTATCATCATTAGTCATTAGGGAAGTGTAAACCAAAACCATAATGATATACCACTACATACCCACTAGAATGGCTAAATAGTCTGTCATACTACTTGTTGGCACAGACATGGAGCAAATGCAAACTGGTACATCCACTTTGGAAAACAGTTTGGCAGTTTTCTTACAAGTTAACATACACCTGCCATTCAACCCAGCTTCCACTCCTAGATATTTACCCAAGAGAAATAAAAACATATATCCACAGTAAGATTGTATATGAATGTTCATAGCAGCCTATTTATAATAGCCAAAAATCAGAAACAACCCAAATATCTATCAATCCAAATGTCAATAGATAAACAAATTGTGATGTAGCTGCACAGAAGAATACTATTCAGCGACACAAAGGAATGAACTATTGATATGCATAACAACATGAATGAATCTCAAAATAATGATGCTGAATGAAAGAGATCAGTCAGAAGGAGTACATACTGTATGATTCCATTTATATAAAATTCTAGAAAATACAAACAAATCTAGAGTGATGCAAAGCAGATCAGTAGTTGTCTGGAGATGAGGGTGGGGGAAGGAGGAAGAGGATTACTGAGGCACACAAGGATCTTTGGGGGGTGATGGATGTGCTCATTGTTTTGTTGTAGCGATGGATTCACAGGTGTATATTTATGTCACAGCTCTTCAAGTTGTACAGGTTAAATGTCTTTACATTAATTATACCTCAATAAAGTTGTAAAAAACATTTTTAAAACGTGCAAACGATCAGAGGATCTCCGTAAAGTAGTCCTTTAACTCCTGTAGTTGCAGGGTGAGTTGGGGGCAACTTGCAGGGGCCAGTTGCAAAGGTCACAGGGTTACAGTGCCTGCAGTGCCACCAAATGTTTAACCTTGTCAGGTCTTGTGCACTAAGTTAAGGGCACTAGTGAGGAAGAAGTTGAACCCTGAGACCTGGAATGGGGCCGTTTGGGCAGACATGGACAAGGTGGAGGACATTAAACCTTCAAACTCCCCTGTTGATAGAGGAAACCCTGCCTCCTCGCTTTGAGGGAGCTGGTCTTTCGCTGCATAAAAGCTCTGCAATGACTGCACCTGCTGCAGTTGCCTCATGCACTTATTCGGATTCTCCTTAGGATTCCCCCACAACCATTTCTCATTGCCTTCAGCCCACAATGAGAGTTATATTTCAGAACAGCCAGCCAGAGAAGTACAAGGTCTGTAGGAGGAGATGGCTTATAAACCAAAAGAATTACAAGAATTTACCAATCTATATTGACAGGAACCTCAGGAACATGTGTGAGAGTGGATTCTAAGGTTGTCAGATCAAGAGTTGATTGGGCTGAACTTATTGATATGGCCACACTCATCTGGGATTATGAATTTAATGTGTTAACTTAAGTAGCCAAAAATGGTGTTAATAGTCTGCTGGGTTAGCTAATTAAAGCCTGAACTCAACCCAAACTCTACAGTTACAAAATGCCTGAATTTCTCTAATATAGTGTAGAAAAAGTATTTCTGAAGGTTCAGGGGAATACCTATGTTTGTTCAAATTACGTGCATCTACTCAACCACCCACTGGCTGTCACCCTAGGAGTCCTCAGATGATCGAGTCTAAGAAATAAGGGGGGAAGGGATGGAGCAAAATGGTGGGGTGAGCTGACCCGGGATTCTCTCCCCTCCAAAATACAACAAAAGATTGGAAGAACTGAATTTCAGAGAATAAACATAATGCCAGCTCGTTAGAGACCTACAATACCAAGAAGGCGGAGATCATAAACCTAGCTTTACACCTTTGGAGGCACTGGAACGGTAGGAGAGAACATCGCTCCCTCCCCTAGAGTCTGGGATCGCTGGGGCGCGAGTCGGGAGGGAGCGGGGGAGGGGCCGCGCGACCAGGGCATCATCCAGGACTCCTGCCGCTGATTCAGTGGAGACCCGCTGACGGGGGGAGAGCTTCCATCCGCGGGGACCCTATAAATCAAGGGCCTTGGGAGACCAGAGAACAGAACTGATCTGAACCCAGACCGGTGCGTGTGAGTAACAGCCCCTCCCCCCTAACAAAGCCAGTGGGCGCAGCCATCTTTCCCCGAAGGCGGAGAGCTAACACGCTGCTCTCGACCCCCATCTAGTGGCGACAGGCTGTAACTGCAACTGAATTCTACCACCGTGAGAAAAAACCGCTCCTCTACCATCCGGCAATTTATAAAAGCCCCAGACCAGAAGGTAAACAATAAAAACACAGAATTAAGTCCTGAGGACTTGGAATTAGGTAAACTAAGTGATAGTGAATTCAGAGCAGCTATAATCAAAAAACTCAATGAGGTAGAGAGAAAGATAGAGAAACAAGCCGAGTTCTGGAGTTACTTCACAAAAGAGATTGAAATCATAAAGAAGAATCAAACAGAATTACTTGAGATGAAAAACACAATGGACCAGATAAAACAGACTACGGATTCCCTGAATGCCCGTGTAGACAACCTAGAGGAGCAAATCAGCATAATCAAGGACAGACAGGCTGAATGGCGCCAGACAGAGGAAGAAAGAGAACTAAGAATTAAAAAAAATGAGGAAAATCTCTGAGAGATAATGGATTCAATGAGGAGTAAGAACATAAGGATCATAGGAATTCCCGAGAATATGGAAAAGGAAAATGGAGCAGAAAATGTGCTTAATGAAATTATTGAAGAGAATTTCCCAAATCTAGGGATCAACGGAGAAATGTGTGTAGAGGAGGGTTTTAGATCTCCTAGATTTGTCAATGTAAAAAGACCCACCACACGGCACATAATAGTAAAGTTGGAAATAGGAATGATAAGGAAAGAATACTCAGGGAAGTAAGAAAAAAAAAGAGAATAACCTATAAAGGAGCCCCTATCAAACTGTCAGCGGACTTCTCTACAGAAACCCTACAAGCTAGGAGAGAATGGAGTGATATATTCAAAGCTTTAAAGGATAAAAACCTTCAGCCAAGAATACTCTATCCAGCAAGAATTTCCTTCAGATATGAGGGAGAAATTAAATCTTTTCCAGACAAACAAAAGTTAAGGGAATTTGTAACTAAAAGCCCTCCATTACAAGAAATCCTCAAGAAGGCTCTCATACTTGAAAAAAGAAAAAAGGGAGAAAGGGGACACAAGTCACAGACTAGGGAGACCGATGGATAGAACCAGAACAGGATAGCAAATATTCAATTATAGCATTAGGGTAAAAGTAAGGAAACTACCAAAACAAGGACGATCTTAGCACTCTAACTACAAATTAATAAGGCGAGTTGGAATAAAAAATGAAAATAATTATTTAGGAGGGGAAGAGCAAAGGGTCTAAATCAGTATTGGTCGAGTAAGTAAGAGACCACCAGAGAATAGACTATATTATACACGAGATTCTAAATACAAACTTCAAGGTAGACACTAAAATAAAGTACAGAACAGAGTCACAAATCATAGATAAGGAAAAATCTAAGAAACCCAGCATAAGAAATTGCAGTATTAAATGGGTAGTCTAAAGCACAGAGGAAAAGAAACACAGGAAAACAAGATAATGAGCGACAGATTGACAGCATTAAGTCCACATGCATCAATAATCACTCTCAATGTGAACAGATTGAACTCTCCAATAAAAAGACACAGAGTGGCAAAATGGATTAAAGAACAAGATCCAACAATTTGTTGCCTCCAGGAAACACACCTCAGCCCCAAGGACAAACACAGACTCAGGGTGAAGGGGTGGAGGACAATACTTCAAGCAAATAGCAAGGAAAAAAAGGCAGGTGTTGCAATTCTCATATCAGACCAAGTGGATTTCAAAATAAGACAGGTAAAGAGAGACACAGAGGGACAATATATAATGATCAAAGGGACACTTCATCAAGAAGAAATAACACTTATAAATATCTATGCACCCAACACAGGAGCACCAAGATTCATAAAGCAACTATTAACAGACCTAAAGGAAGATGTTAAAAACAACACAATAATAGTAGGGGACCTCAACACCCCACACACATCAATGGACAGATCACCCAGACGGAAAATCAACAAGGAAATAGTGGAGCTGAATGAAAAACTAAAACAATTGGACTTAATAGACATATATAGATCACTCCACCCTGAAGGAGCTGAATACACATTCTTCTCAAGTGCACATGGAACATTCTCTAGGATAGACCATATGTTGGGAAACAAGGCAAGCCTCTACAAATTTAAAAAAATTGAAATAATAACAAGCATCTTCTCAGATCATGGTGCTATAAGGCTAGAAATTAATTACAAGAAAAAAGCTGAGAAAGGCACAAAGATGTGGAGACTAAACACCACACTACTGAACAAGCAATGGATCATTGAAGAAATTAAAGAAGAAATAAAAAAATACCTGGAAACAAATGAAAATGATAGCATGCCATACCAACTCATATGGGATACAGCAAAAGCTGTATTAAGAGGAAAATTCATCGCAATACAGGCACATCTTAACAAACAAGAAAAATCCCAAATAAGCAACCTTAAAGCACACCTAACTGAACTAGAGAAAAAAGAACAAATGAAGCCCAAAGTCAGCAGAAGGAGAGAAATAATAAAAATCAGAGCAGAAATAAATACTATTGAAATGAAAAAGGCAGTAGAAAGGATCAATGAGACAAAGAGCTGGTTTTTTGAGAAGATAAATAAAATTGACAAACCACTAGCCAGACTTACAAAGAAAAAAAGGGAGAAAGCTCAAATAAACAAAATCAGAAATGAGCGAGGAGAAATAAAAACAGACTCTGCAGAAATACAACAGATTATAAGAGAATACTACAAAAAACTATATGCCAACAGAATGGATAACCTAGAGGAAATGGATAAATTCCTGGACTCCTACAATCTCCCAAAGCTCACTCAAGAAGAGGCAGACAATTTGAACAGACCAATCACAAGGAAAGAGATTGAAACAGCAATCAAAAGCATCCCAAAGAATAAAACCCCAGGACCAGATGGCTTTCCTGGGGAATTCTACCAAACTTTCAGAGAGGATTTAATACCTATCCTTTTCAAGCTATTCCAAAAAATTAGGGAAGATGGAACACTTCCTAACACATTCTATGAGGCCAACATCATGCTGATACCAAAACCTGACAAGGACACCACGAAAAAAGAGAACTACAGGCCAATATCACTGATGAACATAGATGCAAAAATTCTAAACAAAATTTTGGCAACCAGAATTCAGCAATTCATCAAAAGAATCATACATCAGGATCAGGTGGGATTCATACCAGGGACACAGGGATGGTTCAACATCCGCAAATCAATCAATGTGATACACCACCTCAACAAATTGAGGAATAAAAACCACATGATCATCTCAATAGATGCAGAGAAGGCATTTGACAAGATCCAACAGCCATTTATGATAAAAACTCTGAACAAAATGGGCATAGAAGGAAACTACCTCAACATAATAAAGGCCATATACGACAAACCCATAGCCAACATCATACTCAATGGGCAAAAACTGAACCCCATCCCCCTGAAAACAGGAACAAGACAAGGATGCCCTCTATCACCACTCTTATTTAACATAGTACTGGAGGTCCTGGCCAGAGCAATCAGGCAAGAAAAAGGAATAAAAGGAATCCAAATAGGGAAGGAAGAAGTGAAACTCTCGCTGTTTGCAGACGACATGATCTTATATATAGAAAACCCCAAAGAATCCATTGGAAAACTGTTAGAAGTAATCAACAACTGCAGCAAAGTTGCAGGGTATAAAATCAATTTGCATAAATCAGTAGCATTTCTATACTCCAGTAATGAACCAACAGAAAAATAACTCAAGAATACAATACCATTCACAATCGCAACAAAAAGAATAAAATACCTTGGGGTAAATTTAACTAAGGAAGTGAAGGACTTATATAATGAAAATTACAAGGCCTTTCTGAGAGAATTGGATGACGACATGAGGAGATGGAAAGACATTCCATGTACATGGATTGGAAGAATAAACATAGTTAAAATGTCTATTCTACCTAAAGCAATCTACAGATTCAATGCCATCCCAATCAGAATCCCAATGACATTCTTTACAGAATTAGAACAAAGACTCCTAAAATTCATATGGGGCAACAAAAGACCCCGAATTGCTAAAGCAATCCTGAGAAAAAAGAACAAAACGGGAGGCATCACAATCCCTGACTTCAAAACATACTACAAAGCTACAGTAATCAAAACAGCATGGTACTGGTACAAAAACAGGTGCACAGATCAATGGAACAAAATTGAAAGCCCAGAAATAAAACCACACATCTATGGACAGCTTATCTTTGACAAAGGAGCTGAGGGCATACAATGGAGAAAAGAAAGTCTTTTCAACAAATGGTGCTGGGAAAACTGGAAAGCCACATGTAAAAGAATGAAAATTGACCATTCTTTTTCACCATTCACCAAAATAAACTCAAAATGGATTAAAGACCTAAAGGTGAGACCTGAAACCATAAGGCTTCTGGAAGAAAACGTAGGCAGTACACTCTTTGACATCAGTATTAAAAGGATCTTTTCGGACACCATGCCTTCTCAGAGAAGGGAAACAATAGAAAGAATAAACAAATGGGACTTCATCAGATTAAAGAGCTTCTTCAAGGCAAACGAAAACAGGATTGAAACAAAAAAACAACCCACTAACTGGGAAAAAATATTTGCAAGTCATATATCTGACAAAGGCTTAATATCCTTAATATATAAAGAACTCTCACAACTCAATCACAAAACATCAAACAACCCAATCAAAAAATGGGCTGGAGACATGAACAGACATTTCTCCAAAGAAGATCTACGGATGGCCAATAGGCACATGAAAAGATGCTCATCATCGCTGATCATCAGGGAAATGCAAATCAAAACTACACTAAGATATCACCTTACACCCGTTAGAATGACAAAAATATCTAAAACTAATAGCAACAAATGTTGGAGAGGTTGCGGAGAAAAAGGAACCCTCATACACTGCTGGTGGGAATGCAAACTGGTGCAGCCACTATGGAAAACAGTATGGAGATTCCTCAAAAAACTAAAAATAGAACTACCATACGATCCAGCCATCCCACTACTGGGTATTTATCCAAAGAGCCTGAAGTCAGCAATCCCAAAAGTCCTGTGCACCTCAATGTTTATTGCAGCACTGTTTACAATAGCCAAGACGTGGAAGCAACCTAAGTGCCCATCAACAGACGAATGGATAAAGAAGATGTGGTACATATATACAATGGAATACTACTCAGCTGCAAAACAGAATAAAATCATTCCATTTGCAATAACATGGATGGACCTTGAGAGAATTATGTTAAGTGAAATAAGCCAGCAAGAGAAAGATAATCTGTGTATGACTCCACTCATATGAGGAATTTAAAACTATGGACCAAGAACAGTTTAGTGGATACCAGGGGAAAGGTGGGGTGGGGGGTGGGCACAAAGGGTGAAGTGGTGCACCTATGACATGACTGACAAACATTAATGTACAATTGAAATTTCACAAGATTGTAACCTATCAATAACTCAATAAAAAAAAATGTTCGAGCAGAGAAAAAAAAAAAAGAAAGAAATAAGGGGAGGGGCCGAGTGGTTAAGTTTACCTGCTCTGCTTCGGCAGCCCAGGGTTTTGCTGGTTCAGATCCTGGGCGTGGACCTAGCACCACTCATCAAGCCATGCTGAGGCGGCATCCCACATGCCACAACTAGAAGGACCCACAACTAAAATATATAACCATGTACTTGGGGGCTTTGAGGAGAAGAAGGAAAAATAAAAAATAAAAATAATGAAATCTTAAAAAAAAAAAATGAAAGGAGAGCAGCAAAGTTCTCAACAAACTGTAGTGGCGGTCCTTTATAATCTGGAAATGACAGTAGGGAAAGCTGTGATGGAACTGGCTCCTGTAGTTCACTGGGAATAATGGAACTTTGAAATGGTAGAGGTCAGGTGGTGACACAAATTGTAGCTAAGCTTCCAGATGTGGTTTCTTTAATGGAGAAAATCACCACAGCCCCTGGCACCTGCTATGCTGCTATCAACCTGGCAAATGTGTTCTTTCTCATCTCAGTCAATAGGCAAAAAGAGAAGCAGTTTGCATTTACCTGGAAAGAATAGAGTGTATCTTTACATCTTACTCTCAGAGCTATGTCAGCTGTCCTGCTCTTGTCCTAGAGGTTTGCACATCTCAATTCCCACAAAACATCATGCCTTTCCATTATATTGGTTACCTTATTTATACTATCACATGCGGTGAGCAGAAAATAACTACTCCCTGGATAACTTAATAGGCCAAATGCACACCAGAAGGAGGGAGATAAACTTTGCAAAATGTTGTGTCTGCCACATAGTAAAGCTTACAGACATTTTGGGATCTCTTTTCTAAAGTGAGAGATAAGTTGCCGTACCTTGCATCATCTAAGTTGAAGACACACAATACTTAGAGGGCTTTCTGGATTTGGGAGGTAAAATATGCCAAATTTGGGCATGCTGCTCAAACCCATTTATTAGGTAATCTAATAAGGCTACCAGGCTCAAGTTATACATGGTATGAGAAAGAACATGGTAGTAGGTCCACATGTGGTCAAGTTGCTCTGCCACTTGGACTTTATGGCCCAGCAGTCCCAACAGTATTGGATGCATCATTTCAATATAAAATAGATGTGGAATATATGAGAGTGGGTCTGAGAAGGTCCAGAAGGCCAGGGTAAGCTGCACCAGCAGGTGGCTCAGACTCCTTCAACTCCTACTTGTGCTGCATTGGCTACTCTTCATCTCCATACTTTTGGCTTCATAGGGAGTCCCCTTTGACAAGTTAACAGAGGGAGAATATATTGGGTGTAACGCCCCATGGATTTGCACAGAATGCTGGCACCATCCAAAAATGGAGTCACTAGATTACAATCTCTCAATTGGCCCAGAGAATGGACAAAGTATATCCTCCCAGTGAGCACAACTGGATGTGGTACATCTGGTTTTCCACTTCATATAGGAAGGGAAATAGCTTGAGATATGGATCTTTACGAGTGTGGGCAGTAGCTAATAGGTTCAGCTAATCAGGGACTTGGAAAGAATTAAATAGGAAAATTGGTGATTAGGTCTGGGGAGAGGTATACTCCGAATGGGCACAGAGTTATATTTATGTCCTCCTGAATGCCCTCCAAAGGGCTTTATATGAGGCAGAAAGTTCTCAGTAATCAGATGGACAGGATGATCCATTCTGTGAATGTCAACTTTTTTCCCCCGGTCACCTCAGTGGTCGCTCAGTGGAGCTATGCACAAAGTGGTCATGGTTACTGGATAGCAGAGTACACAGCTAACTGTATAGCAAAGGTCATTGCTTTGCCCCTAGTAATGGGATATGCTGGCTACCTGGTGGCAAGCTGATTATTTTGGACCCTTCCCATAATAGAGGAGGCATCTCTTAGTCTTCACAGTGATAAACAAGTATTCTGCATATGTATTTTATTTCTCTGCCTGTATTACTTCTTTCAGCAATACCATTCATTGCAGAATGCCTTAGCCATCATCATTTTATTCCATACAACATTGCCCCTAACGAGGGGACCCCTTTACAGCAGAGGAAGTATGGTAATAGGCTCAGAACAACAAAATTCGCTCACCATATGTGTCAACAGTGGAAACAGCTGGCTTTGACAGAATGGTGGTATGACTTGCTGAAGCTCAGGCACAGCACCAACTGGGAGACAAGTGGTGATAAGCCAGTGCACGTGAATAATAATCTTCTATTTTCTTCCCTATGTTTATTTACTCTCAAAATAATCCTCTTCCGTAACTGAGCTCTGTATTTCTAATTATATGGACATCTCCATCTCAAACTCAACAGGTCCAAAACTGAATTTCTTATCTTCCCTATCACAAAAGTTGTTTCTTTTCAGTATTCCTCCTGGCCTCAGTTTATGAAACCATCATTTGCCCAGTCATCCAAACCAGAAGTGTAGAGGTTATCCTAGACTTCTTACCTTTCATGAGCTCCTGTGTGTAATCTCTTATCTGGTTCTATGAATTCTGCTTCCAAAGTATCTCCCAAATGTGACATTTCTCTCACTTCTCATTGCAGCATCTCATCGTGCTTATCTCTACTACATTTGTGGAATCCTTCTAATTGGTCTCTTTGTCTCTGATCTCTTCGCCATCTCTATATAAATACCCAAGTGATGTTTCTAAAATACAAATTAAATCGCTTACTTACCTGAAACACGTTAGGGGCTCCCTGTTATCTATATCCCACATGATAGTCCCTTTTCCTAGGTTGCTCTTTTCTGGCTCAGCTACTTGGTAACAAGATTTTTGTCTTTTGATACTTGGCTCAAATATCTCCTTCTGAAGCCTCCCCTAACCTTCCTAGACACAGTTAGGCGCTTCCTTTTGATGTGCCCCCGTAGATCTTTTATATACTCAGTTGTCATGTTTTTGCAATTTATCTGAATGTCTGTCACGTCCACTAGATCTTGAGCCCTTAAAGAACAGGGACTTTGTTCTATTTATTAACACAGAGCCTCAGACATAGTATATGCTTAATGAGTATGTATTGCTTGTTGAATGAATGAATGATGAATCCTTATGACTGGGTATTGTAATGTTTCATTTTTATAAGGTTGCAGGGGATGAATGAGAAATTCTTCTTTGTGTGCTTTGTTCATCAATGGTGTTTAAACACTCTTCCATCTGACTGCTGCCGAGAATCCACAGTTAACAAAATCAACAAAATCTTGATATTTTTCACCTCTGTCTTACTCAAAGAATTCTGATTCTTACATCCCTTTCTTTCCTGTGTCCTACGGATCTTCACTCTCCTTGACCTCCTTTACAATCTCAACTTTGATTCTTACTAGGTCTTTGTATTTTAATTTCTCTCCCTGTTGTGATATTCAGAAAAACATTTCTGTAATGTTCTTTCTCTTTAAATTTTCTGGTTTAAAAAGAATATGAGATCATTTTAAGTGAATATATTACATTACCTATAAAGCCAAATTTTATATTGTTTTTGTTTTCTTTTTAAAATACCACTCATTTATTTATAAAATAAGTTATGATTATTATAAAGTGATCCTCAGTTCTGATCACTATTGTATTTGAAATTCTGTTCCTACTTGCTAACCTGTTGTTGTTTTATGACTAATATGGCCTACTTAACTATAAATAGTAACTAATTTGTAAAGAGTTCAAAACAATTAAGTTATTGAAATAAGTATTATAATTCTCTTTAAAAACAAAGTATGAGAGCAAAAATAGATATCTGAATTGTTATATATCACTGTTGTAAAAGGAAAAAGGAATATCATCCAGGTCTCCCAATCTAATCTTAAGTGTTTGTATATTTTGGAAAGTAAAACATGGAGGAACTCATAAAAAAAAAAAAAATGCATTCATCCCCTGCCTCCCAGAAGTTACTGATTTCTAAATACATTTTTGCTATGGTGTGAGCATTAGTTAATAAATCTGGGCCAGTGGGTACCATCATTCATTCATTCATTCATCTAATACATGTTTATTGAGTGCCTGTTATGTTCAGGGAATAGAGTATAGAGTCAAAGATTGAGAGTTCCATGAAGGAATTTTACCTTACACAATGCTTTGCAGACAATGGACACACAATAAACATGTATTAAATGAATGAGTATGTGAATTAAGAACTATAGAAAAATTGTAAAATCATACTTTCTTAGAATTTGTCCTCTTACTAAACAACAATTGTGAAGAGGCATCTCCAGCTTCTATAAAATGCATTAGCTCTCATGCATCGTTATCGATTTAAAGTCTGACAAAGCAGACACTTCATGAGAACAGGGACATATCTTGTTCACTGTCATATCCCTTGCCCCCCTGGATTGTGTAAGCCTTCTTTTGTTGAATGCTTACTGTGTGCGAGTCATTGTTCTGAATGCTCTACAGGGATTTATACTTCTAAACCTCTCAAGAGTGCTAGGAGGAGGTAGTATCATGATTACCATTTTAAGGAAGAGGACACAGAGGCCCAGAAAGGCTAGGTTATTTGGCAAAGGTTATATAGCTAGTAAATGACAGAAGCAAGATTCAAAGCCAGATGGTTTGATACCAGAGTCCCATTTCTACACCACCACTGTGCCGCTTCCTAATAAATGAGTGTCAAATTAATAAAGGAATTCAATGTCAGAATAGGTTAACCTTTAAAATGGAATACCAATGTAGACCTTAATAAGAAAACCAAAAAAAAAAGATTGCTATGTTCTAATATTCTTGGTAAAGACTACTAATTCTCTCTACTCAGCTCATGTTCAGTGGATGCATTAATTTATGTGTTCAGACTAATATAAGATAGAATACTGCTGCCAAAGGAGTCTGGACTTGGAGTCAGATTTGAATACTGGCTCTGATATATATTTACTACATACGTGATCTTGAAAAATTTCTTTACTTCTCTAAGTCTCAATTTTCTCATCCATAAAATGGGAATAAAAATAGCTGTCACAAATGGCTGTGTCTTTTTAAAGAATTAAACAAGATAATATATGAAAAGTACCTGACACAAAAAAAGATGTTATTGTTTCTCTTCCCCTTTACCTCTTCTTCTCTTTCCTTTTCCCCCTTTCCTTCCCTCTTTGTACCTGCCATTAGCCACATGACCTTGTAAAAGTTACTCAACTCTTCCAGGATTTCTTTCCCTACCTATAAAATGAGTGGGCTAGTTATATTCAACATCCTTTGGCTCTATAATTCTATGATTCAGTGATTTCATAACTTAGTTTTTCTTGGTATCATAAAAATATAACTTATTGAGAGGTGATTTTGAAGTGAGGCTTCTCTGGTTAATGTGGCTGATTAAGTTGCTTTATTTTTTCCAAAAGATCCTATTACATAGAACTTGGTGTAGATGTATTTGGGTTAGATAGGATAAAAACTTGGTTTAGTATATAACTAGTTTCACAGCAACTATATATATTAACTGCATCTACCAGTAATCACCTGTTCCAAAAGATTTATGTCTCCTTTCCTTTCTTGTATTTAGGTACCACGCAGGAAGCCTGGAGGCTAAGTCAACAAATCGTGAAACTCTAGGTTTAATTCACACAGCAAAGAAAGGGCTGATAAGAGCTATCGAAGATGGTGGAATAGATTCCGTGATGGAATGGGAAGTGGATGAAGTGCTGAACTGGACAAATACGCTGAACTTTGATGAGTAAATACATGTTGCTACTCTTGGGGAGCAAGGGCAGGCACCAATATTTTTCTTTCTAACATTTCCCACTCCCATGTGGAATCTTGGGGACACAAACATAATCTTCAAAAATATGGTATTTATTATTTGTCTAGAAAGAAAAGAAGAAATGAGGGAGAATTATTTAAGAAGGGATGATCTAAAAGTAGAAAAAAGAAAATTAGACTTTATGTGTTCTTTATTCTCAGACTTTATTCTTATGCCTTAGCCTAAATCTGCTTTACTTCTTATTGGGATTTAGAAACAAGGCTAAGAACATGAAATTAATAATGCAAAAAATTCCCTCAATCCGTATTCCCTAATCTTTCTGTGTGAGACATCAAAAAGTTCTAATTTTTCAATAACATACTATGATCCTTGAAGAACATTTTTAGGATTTTTTGTGATGGAAATTTTACAATATTTAATATAGCCATCAGGGAAATGCAAATCAAAACCACGATGAGATCCTACCTCAAACTCACAAAGATGGCTATAATTAAAAAGATAGTAACAAGTGTTGAAAAGGATGTGAGGAAATTGGAACCCTTATGTACTACTAGTGGGAATGTACCATGATATAGCCATTTGGGAAGACAGTCTGGCAGTTCCTCAAATGGTTTAACATAGAGTTGCCATATGATCCAGAAATTCCACTCCTCAGTGTATAAAGAGAAATGAAAACACATGTCCACGCAAAAAAATTGTACATGAATGTTCATAGCAGCATTATTTATAACAACAAAAAGTAGAAATAATCCAAATATTCATCAACTGATGAATGGATAGGTAAAATTGGTATGTCCATACAACGGAATATTGTTCAGCAATAGAAAGAGATGCTGATACATGATACAGTGTTGATGAACCTGCTAAGTGAAAAGCCAGTCACAAAGGACCACATATTATATGATTCTATTTAAATGAAATGTCCAGAATAGGCAAATCTATAAGACAGAAAGTAGATTAGTGCTTGCCTCGGGCTGGGAGATTTGTGGGGATTGAGAGGTGTTGTCCGAGGGACATGGAGGTTTATTTTTGGAGTAATGAAATGTTCTAAAATTGATTGTGGTTAAAGATGCACAACTCTATGAATACACTAAAAGCCACTGGATTGTACCCTTTCACTGGGTAAACTGTATGGTATGTGAATTATATCTCAATAAATCATTAAAAAATATTCAATATTTACTCAGCGACAATAATGAATGTGAATAGTGCATGGATGAAGAGGCAGAAAAATTAAAACGAAGACAGTGTAAGTAAAGAAACATAAGGAAGAAATTAGGAAGAGGGAGATAAGAAAATGGGAAAGGAAAAATTAAGTTGGTTGTCATTGAACAGTAGAACAGGAAAAAGAGAGGCCAGAGGAAGCAGAGAGGAGAATAATGAGAAAAGGAAAGATAAGAGAAAAGAATAAAAAAAGGGAAGGAATGACTAAGAAAATAGGAAAACAAGAATAAAAGAAAAAAAGATATTGATGGAAGGGATATATTAGAAAATAAAAACAGAAAGATAAAATATAAAGAACTAATTATCTATGGTAGATGCTTTAAAATATTTTGTAATAAATAAATAGTAAAAAGAAATTATTATGATTCAATAACCCCAGTATCTTGTCCATAGTATTGGGATTCCTTATAGAGAGCACATTTCTGTTTTCTGGGGGCACTGATTAAAATACAGGTGATAATAATGAGGAAAGAAATGGGATCCAAAGAAAGGAACTATAATGCTGTACACTTATGTCATTTCCTAAGAGTAAAAAGTGCTAGGGAGGGGGGCTGGCCCCATGGCCTAGTGGTTAAGTTTGGCACACTCTGCTTCAGCGGTGTGGGTTTGTGGGTTCGGATCCTGAGTGCAGACATACACCACTTGTCAGCCATGCTGTGGTGACAGCCCACATACAAAATAGAGGAAGATTGGCATGGATGTTAGCTCAGGGTAAATCTTCCTCAGGAAAAAAAAAAATTGCTAGAGAGAGAGCTGTAGGAGAAGTCCATTTGAATGAGCTTCTGAGGGCAGGATAAAAAAATCTCTTAGGTGAGCTTTTGAAATCCTGCTCTGCTTTTCCCTTTTACAGTTGGCTAATTCAAGCAAAGAGCCACCAAGCTTTAGTGGAAGATTACAAAAAAGTCTACACCCAATGTCCTATCACTACTGGAATACAAAAAGAATAAAACAATTGAGGTCAAAGGGAAGAAATAAACAGGCATCTCAGTCTACATAATACTTTCTCCAATATCATCCCCTAACACGCTTCTCTGATGGGTGATGAAGATTCCTAATGGCTTCCCTCTGTGGGAAAAAAGATAAAAACAGAATAAACTCATAAGACTTGAAGTGGTCTTTTTGTATCAGACACTCTACATGGAGTGGGATGAGTATACCTAGCTTTGATATGGTGAGACTAACTCTCCATTCCAAAATGAAAATTTCCATTTTTGAAAATGCAGATGCCTTATGTTTCCAAATTATGTACAACTTCTATCAGTTCATTCTCTGAGTTGGGTATAAGTGTAATTTGGCACCAACTTGGAATTCTTAGAGAGTGAGTCTTCCTTTTGAGCCCTGGACAATAAAAATTTCAAATGGAATCCAGCATGATTGTTTGAGAATATTTCAGTTCCATTACTGACCACAAGCTACTGATTATCTCAGCAAAACCACTCTTTGCAAAGACCCTCCCCTAGCTGACTACGGATATTAGGTGTAAGCACCTTCTTCCTAGTACATTTACAGTCTCCGCAGTCTACTTTCCTGTTAGGTCTTCGTAGTTGTCAGGTTATTTGTAAATGGTTTGATGACACCTTGTTTGATGAGAATTTCAGAATCTAATATTTTTCCCTTCGGGAGAATTGGTAGCCACTAATTCCTTGGGAGTATCCTTCAAAATCTATAGACAGTTTTTGATAGTCAGACAATCACAGTGAACACACACACAATCACAATATTCACAATAAATGTGTTGAATACTGATATTGAGTGATACAAACCAGTTTCTTCCCAAAAGGCTTTTGTGCTAGCCCCTGGTTGTGACAGATGGACACTCTCCTGGGAAGAAGCCACGCACATCTTCAGATGCACACTGCAACAATAGCAACTGAGTACAATGTTATTATAATTTAGAAGAATGGATAGAGCCAACTTTACTCTTGGATCAAGGACACAGATGAGTACTATTACAAATTCTGTGCCATCCAGAGATGTGTTGCTGCAGGCAACATAGAATGTAAAACAATCCCTGCGTCACCATCATGAGTCACCACAACGCCACATGATGGCCACTGTGACTGTTGCTGGCATTCATCCTGCTGGATTTTCAGGGGCATATTCTCTATCAAGATGGATGTTCCTCTTCCAGGATCTTCATACTTTTCAAACTGGAAGTGAATTTGGACATAACCTGTTAAGTGATCAGCAGCTGGGATATCCTAAATAATTTCCTGATATTCTATTAACTCTGTTGGTGAGAGCTCTTTGCCTTTGTGTCTTATGGGTTGTTTCTGTTATCTGAAGCTGCTCCTTTGATTTCTAAGACATATAGTTACATGGCCTCTCTTGCTAGCGACTTTTCCTAGACCAATAAATGTTAAATTTGTATTCCTCTGGGATTCATTGTAGATTCTACAAACACTTTATTCTGCAATTATCTAAAGAAATTCCAAAACTTTCTTAGTGAGAAAGACAGATGAGCTCTATGATATAAGCAGCATGGTAACACTATCATCAGACTGTTGCTTCTATTTGTAAAACTTAGATACCAGTTACTGCTGGTATGTTCTTTATAAGTTCTTTTTAAATAATTGAATACATTCATGTCCTAATCCCAGGTAAAGCAGGGGTCAATGAGCAGCTGTAATATATAGCATATGCTTTTGCCAACACTGTCAGGACTTAGTGTTACCAAACCAGGTTCCTGTTTGCCCACCACCCAGAAAGCCAAACACCAAGACGATGAGATTGCAGCAGAGAGAGAGTTTAATCACAGGGCAGCCATGTGAGGAAGCGAGAGCATGAGTCTCAAATCCGCTTCGCCAAATATGGGGGGCTCAGGGATATTTATGTGATAGGGGGGCAAAGTGGTCTGAAATGTGGAGATGTGATTGGAGGTGACGAGAGGTGAGGTAATTGACGATCTGCACAAGTTCCAGTTCTTCATAGTGTTCCAGAGCAACCACTGAAAGCACAAAGTCTGCCTAAATTTAAGGTCAAGCCAGACTGAATTGTCTACTAAGAGATCCTGGAAGGGATTTACACTGCCTGCTGTTAACCTGCATCTTTTCATTTAACAGAGACCCAGCAGTATCCCATTTAAGGCCTGTAGGGAAGGAAGAAAATTTCCTCTTCTCATTCTACGTCCTTCTGGCTGGTCTGTGAATTAAATTGACATGAGACAGAATAACAGGAGAAAATCAAACAAAGCTTTATAATATGTGTACATGGGAGAAACCCAGGAAAACTGGGTAATTCACCAGAATGGCTGAGCTGCCAGCTTAAATACCATCTTCAGCTAAAGACAAAGGAGGATGTTGGGGGTAGCGGTTTGGGGCTTCAAATGGGAGGAAGGCAATTCACATAGAAATGGAAAAGCAAATGTTTGGTTTATAAGAATGGGCTTAACAAAGACCCTCACAGTGTATGGTGATGGCCTGTCCTGGGGACAGGCACTTTGTCTTAAATTTCTTTTAGGCAATTAGAGGGGAGGTCAAAGTTTCTTTCAGAGTCTTTTGTTCTTGAAAATAACCAAGGCAAAGAGATATATTTTGAGGTGGCCAATTCTGATCCCCCACAGGGCATAGAATAAAGTTCTTAAAGCAACAAGAGGTAGCAGTAACAAGAAGGAATCAACTTTAGACACAGTACAGTCATGCGTTCCTTAATGATAGGGATACATTTGGGAAATGCATTTGTTAAGTGATTTTGTCATTGCGTGAACATCATAGAGTGTACTGAAAGGGAACAAAATTTGCCACCCCAAAATGTGTCCCTTTAACATGAGGATTATTTTAGGCTGATTATTTTTAAGAAACAAGACTCAGAAAGTTTTTCTTGCTACTTCCCCCTTAACTGCCTAAAAGAATTCAGATTAAAAAACCTGTCTCAGGAAGTGAGCTGTCACCTCAACATAGTGTAAACTAGGTGGTGGACAGGGAGGAACCTAGAAAAGCCTGTTTTGGGGGCTCCCTTCTGTGTTCTTTTGTTTCTGTGGGGCCAAACTCTTGTTTTGCAAACATTTGCTCCTTTCACCTACTGGTGAATTGCCTTCCTCGCCTTTGAAATCCCTGACTCTCCCCACCCCAACATCTTCTTTTGTCTTTACCTGAGGATAGTATTTAAGGTGAGGGCTTTGGCCATTTTGGCGAGTTATTTGGTTTTCCTGGGTTTCTCCTATGTATACCTGTAAACTTTTGTTTGTTTTTCTCCTGTTAATCTGTCTCATGTCAACTTAATTCTTAGACCAGCCAGAAGAACCCGAAAGGGTAGAGGAAAATTTCTTCCTCCCCCACAGTACTTACACAAACCTAAATAGTGTAGCCTATTACACACCTGGGCTAGATGGTACTACTCTCATGGGACCACCATGGTATATGCAGTCTGTCACTGACCAAAACGTCTTTATGCAGCACATGACTTACTTTATTACCATTAAATACTGTTGGATAATATATACCTTCCTATAACAAAGAACTTCACAGAGTTCACAAAAGTAATTCAAATGAAATAAATAAATACTTGGGAAATCAGTGTTTTCTGAATTATATGGCAATTCTAATCCTCCTCGACTTCTCTCTGCCAGCTCTCTTTCAGCACTTGCTGTGACCAAGCCTTTCTGTGATTTCTTGAGAGCAGCTGAAAAGAAAAGAGGCTTGGGAAAGGGGGATACAAAGCTGAAAATGAAATGGAATAAGTTACAGGACCTGCGTCTTGGAGCTTTCCTTCATCTTTGTAGCTCATCATACCTTGTTCTTCCCTGTTTTACCTCTTTGCAGGCTACCCTTGTCTCCCTATTTCAGTCTTTGTTTAGGGAACTGAGGTGGCAGCTGCATGTGCCTTCCTTGAATGTAATCTCAGGTTTTACTGGCCACAGCAAAGACAGCACTGTTGCTCTAATAAGATCATAAACCACACACTTTAAATCTCCGTTGGCATGTCAGAGACAGTAGATCTGGCAGTCCAGAACCAAGGGGAGAGTTTGGTGTTGCTGCTGTTGTTCTCCTCTCTCAGAAGATACTCAGCTGAGGACATGATCTTGCAGGAATGGAACAGGATAAAATAATGGGAGGTATGCTGGAGGGAGCCCAAAGGGCACTAATATGGTTGATGGTGGGCACACTTTTACGCCTCCTCCAACACCCTGTCCTAGGGATGGCCTTAGGCACATGACAGCTACTTGCAGCTGGGAGAGTCATGAGAACTTTAAACATTTCGACTAGTGAATTTGTCCCCATTAATCTAAGATTTCATAAAGAAAGTGAATTTTAGAAGTTGTCTAAGCATATACTGATGAATCAATTTATTACTTATTAATAAATCAATTTAATGAGTGCCCATATAATGTGCTTAGGTATATTGCCAACTGGAAGGAAATTGCTACAAGCAACTCTTCAGATAACTTCAAAAGTAGGTGATTTTTAGCGATATTTTATGGAAAGCTCTTTTGAACAAAAACGATACACTAATGATACACTCCACACATGTACACCTTTCTAAGTACTTGCACTGTATGTAGACACAGATGAATTTGCCAAGTCACTTTTACCTTTATATGTAAGATGGTTATTTGGGAATAGAAGGAAATTTTCTATTTTACTTAGGGTTAGATAAAATGGTTTTTTAAAAAATGAATCCTCTTTTTTAAAAAGTTGTACATCTCATGGTTTCAGTAATAATTTTCAATGAGCAAACTTCACTCAGCAAAACAAATGCCTCAAAATATTACAAATATTTTTTGGGCTTTATGCCACTATTGTCCTGCCAGTGGTCCACAATCCCGAGAAGCTGAAAGTGACAGCATGTTGAAGAAGCACATCATTGAAACCCAGAAATATCAAGAATTCTAACATGGCCAAAGCCTAACTGTGGTTATTGTACACTCTGAGCGTGTCTGAGTTCTGTCCCGCGAACATCGTGAGAGGCAGTAAAGCAGAGAGGTTACACTTGTGGAGACAGGGTTCAGACTGCCTGGTTTTGATTTTTGGCTCTTTTTACCGGCGGTGCAATCTTGCGCAAGTTACCAGCTTAGTTTCTCATCTGTAAAATGAGACTAACAATAGTACCTAGCTCATAGGTTGTTGTGGGGTAGTAAGAGCTAATACATGTAAAGAGCTTCGACTGGTACCTGGCATCTAATATGTATTCTATAAATGTTAGCTAGCATTAGCCTTAACCTATCCACTTATTTCCCATTCATTGCCACCACCACAATCCAAGCTGCCCTCATCCCTCTGCAGGCTTCTGCAACAGCCTCCAAACTGATTCCCATGGTGCATTCCCCACACAACAGATGGCCATCTTTCACAAATTTACATCAGCACAATTAAAACGCTTATTTAACAAACTCTTCTTTAGGAATTCCTGTGTGGAAGTGCTGTTTTAAAGTGCTTTATAAAATTAACTCATTTGATCTTCAGAACAACCCAACGAGACAGGTTCTATTATCGGCATTTTACAGATGAGCAAACAAAGGAATGCCCAGTGACCTGCTCAAGGTCACACAGTCATTTCCTGTGAGGGCCAGCATTTGAATTGAGGCAGGCTAGCTCCAGAACCCTTGCTATTAGCCATGACTACCTCTGCTGCCTTTCGTAGTTTTCTACTGCACTTGGAATAAAATCCTAATTTTATCACGGCTCTGGCTCTGGCCTACCTTTCCACCCTTATCATGTCCCACTCTCCGCCCCTCACTCACAACCCTGCAGCACTGGCCTCTTGCCTGTTCTAGAACACACTCTGTGGTTTCCACTTCCGGGATTTAGTGGAATTGATGGCCTTCTAGACAAGTTTTAGGTAACAAGTTTTAGATCTTCACTTGGGGGCAGGGAGTTGTCTGTTTTGTTCACTACTGAATCCCCAAGGTGTAGCATATAATAGGTTCTCAATGGCAGATATAAAAGAATATAAAGGAATGGCAAGTACAAAAACGGAAGTGGAGAATATAAATATAAATATAAAAAATGGTAATTGGAAGGAACCTAAGAGCAAGTGAAAATTATTTTAAGCAGTGGAGATCTGCATTATAACTGAAGTCAGTGGAAAGGGATTCATTGAGGATGTTGGCACGAGAAGAGGAGAGCATGTGTGCTGCTGCTTCTAGAAGCATGAGGAAATCAAATCCAGAGATTGGAAACTTTAGCTCTAGTGAGAGAAAAGGTTTCTCTTTATTTGTGAATAAAGAACTGTTAGCTAATAATTATGGAGCACTAACTAAATGCTAAGTTCTTTATGTGCACCAGCACAATTAATTCTCACAAAAATATGATGAGGTGTGTGCTATTATTATTCCCAGTTAATGGATGAGGACACTGAGACTTAGGTTAAGCAACTTGCCACAAATTACACAGCTAGTTAGTAGTAGATCAAACTTCAAACCCAAGTCCTACTCAGCCTTTTGTAGAGATGGACAAGGAAAGATGATAGTGAAAAGCAGGATGAACTCAGACATTTGGGACATTTATGGTTTCAGTTAAATAAGATATAAAGATAATTGCTGTAAGAGTGGTGAAAAGGAATGTGGAATAGACCTTATCTGGCATCTAGTAGTATATGGAATGAGTCTGCATCTTATCACATCTGGCATCTTTCTAAACATTTCTAAACATTTGTCACTCCTCCCTAGGTTTCAGGTTTGATCAAGCACAGAAAAACATAGATGACTATGAAGATCTATCAGAGGATGAAATGGAAACATCAGCAGATACTTCACATAGAAATAGTTTTGATGAGCCAAATTTTACCAGACTAACACCTGATTCCACTTATGGAACATAGAATATTTTCTTTTCTCTTCTGAGCTATAGCCCTTCAAGCCCTGATTCCATCAGTTACAGTCAAGGGATAGATTATTCTGACTGAATGACTTGTATATTCTTGGCACAGAATCTACCCCAATTAAGTAAGGAAGATTATACAGAAATAGAACATTGGACTGAATACAATGGTCATGGAAAATGTAGAAATTACTCCTGGTATTCTGAGAAACTGATGTTCTAACAATCACACTTAAATAAAGGTATTATACTTAGGTGCAAAAAAATCTTCAGATGGATTTTTTTTCCCTTTATTTGAAGCATTCTATATTTGTGCATTTGTATCAGGCAGAGCTCTTTCTTCATTAAAAAAGCATGTAGCAAGTTCTTTTATTAGGAAAGCAAAAGGCTTACTAGAAGCCTCAGCCCGTCACCTTAGGCGTCCTTGAACAAAACTGGGTCACAGGGGTCCCTTTAGCTAAAGCAGCTAGAACAGCAAATACTGTCTTTCAGCTTCCATAGTGGGATGAACAGAGGACTGGCAATAACTGTTGGGTGAAGGAACAGAGTCGACCACACCCTTTAAGTCTGAATTACTATATATGCCCATAAGCATCCTCTACTACTATTCATCATTACTCTTATCACACTGTATCTGTAAAAATTTGTCTATAATCCTAATAGATCAGAGGCTTATATCCCAAGTATAAAAAAATCAGCAATGTGGGCCAGCCCCAGTGGCCTAGTGGTTAATTTTGGTGTGCTCCGCTTCAGCAGCCCAGGTTCAGTTCCTGGGCATGGACCTACACCACCCGTCTGTCAGTAGCCATGCTGTGGCGGTGGCTCATGTACAAAAAGAGGAATATTGGCAACATATGTTAGCTCAGGGTGAATCTTCCTTGGCAAAAAAAAAAAAAAAAAGAAATCAGCAGTCAGAAGACCTAGTGTATATTTAAGAAAATATTAGATTTATTGATGTATAATTTATATACAAATTCACCCATTTTGAGTGTTCAATCAGTTTTGACAAATGTATATAGTTGTGTACTTTTCACCACAATCAACATATAAAGCATTTCCATCACTCCCAAGTTGTGCATCTTTGGCTGCAGTCAATCCATTCACTCACCCCAAGCCCCTGAAAACCACTGATCTCCTTTTAGCTTCTACAGTTCTGTCTTTTCTAGAATGTCGTATAAAAGGACTTATACTATATGTAGTCTTTTTTGATCTAGCTTCTTTCATTTAGCATAATGCTTTTTTGAGATTCATCCTTCTTGCTTGTATTAGTAGTTCATTCCTTTTTTAATGATTAGTGTTCCATTGTATGGTTATGCCACAGTTTGCTTACCCATTCACCAGTTGATGGACATTTGGTTGTTTCCAGTTTGGGATCATTACGAATAAAGCTGTTAGGAACATTCATGTACAAGTCTTTATGGGGACATATGTCTTCATTTCTCTTGCGAAATACCTGAGAGTGGAATTGCTGGAGCAAACAATAACTATGTGTTTAACTATTTTATAAGAAACTGTTTTTCTAAAGTGGCTGTACTGTTTTGCATTTCCACCAGCAATGAATCAGTTGCAGCTGCACCACTTGGTTTTTGTCACTTGTCAGATGTTTCAATTTTAGCTATTCCATTCTATGTATAGGGAATGGTATCTCAGTGTGATTAGTTTGCATTTCCCAAATGACTTACCATGTTGAGGATCTTTAATGTGCTTATTTGACATTTGGATATCTTCATTGATGAATTATCTGTTCAAATCTTTTTGCCCATTTTTAATTAGGTTATTTTCTTATTCTGTTAAAAGATTTTTATATATATTCTAAAAATAAATGCTTTATCGGACACTATTTTGCCAGATTGTGGCTGGTGTTTTTATTTTCTTAACAATGTATTTTGAGGAGAAAAAGGTTTTAATTTTAATAAAGTCCAAGTTACCATTTTTTCTTTTATGATTCATGCTTTTAGTGTCTTATCTAAGAAATCTTTGCTTAAACCATGGTCACAAAGGAGACATGCAAATTTCATAATTTTAGCTCTCACATTTAGGTATATCATCCATTTCAAGTTAATTATTGTTTATAGTGAGAAAGAAGGTTTAAGATTCATTTTCTTGCATATGGATATTCACCAGTTTTTGAAAGACTACTACCCTTTCCCCGTTAAATTACGTTAGTGCCTTTGTTGAAAATCAATTAGTTATATACGTGGATCTATTTCTGCATTCTTTACCCTGCTCTATTGATCTGTGTGTCTTATCTTTATGGCAAGACTACCTTGAATTTGTTACTATGGCTTTAGTGAAGTCTTCCAACCTTGTTTTTCCTTTTCAAAATTGTTTTGGCTGATTCTAGTTCCTTTGCATTTCCATACAGATTTTACAATCAGATTGTCAAGTTTTAAAAGAAAAAAAATGTCTGGGATGTTGACAGAATTACACTGATTCTATATATTAATTTTGCGGAGAATTACTATCTTAACAATATTGAGGTTCCCAATCCATGACCGTGGTACATCTCTCTGTATATTTAGGTCTTTTGTTACTGAGTAATGTTTTGTAAATTTCAGTGTACAGGTATTTAACATATTTTATTAAAATTATGCCTGTCTTATGTTTTCTGATGCTTGTTTTTAAATTTCAAATTGTTCACTGCTAGTGATAGAAGAGAATTTCACAGACAATTTCCTGATCTAAGTGGTTTTTATTTAGCAATTCATAAATTGGGAAGCATCCAGTCTAGAAAATAGAAAGGAGCTTCCAGGAGTCGTACAAAGCAAGAGGGTTTCATAGACCAAAGTGAGCAGGAACAGGGAAGTTATACTGGGCATTTGTTAATTGCTTAAAAAAGCAGGGATGCTGTCCTTAGATGGAAGCAAGGGCAGTCTTGGAGCTGGGTTAGGTAATTTGTACTGAGCAGGCGAGTGCTGAATGATTGGCTTAGACCTACCTTTTCTGGGAGAGGTGAGCAGACAAAAAGTTTCAGTTTGCTGACACAGGGCTTAGCATAAGCAACTCCATCTTGGGCCCAGTGCAGACACTTTAAACACCTGTATATAGAAACACTGTGATGCTTTGTATGTTGACCTTTATCATGTGACCTTGTTAAACTCAGTTATTAGTGTTAGACTTTTTAATATATAGAATCTTTAGGATTTTCTAGATAGATGATCATGTCATCTGTAAATGAAGATAATGCCTTCATTTTCAAACTGTTGACGTCTTTTCTTTCTTTCTCTCTGCCTTATTGCATGGCTGGAAACTCCAGTACTATGTTGAATAGAACTGGTAAGAGTGGCATCTTTGCCTTGTCCCTGATCTTAAGGGGAAAACATTGTCTTTCACCATTAAGTATGATGTGAGCTATAAGTTTTTCAGAGATGTCCTTTATCAAGTTGAGAATGTTTCCTTTATTCCTAGTTTGATGAGTGTTTATCATGAATGCTGAATTTTGTCACATGCTTTCTCTGCATCTATTGACACGATCCTATGGTTTTTGTTAGTTTATTACTATTGATTGATTTTCAAATATTAAGCCAACCTGGTATTCCTGAAATAATGCCATTTGCTCATGATGTATTATCTGTTTTTTATATTGATGGAGTTGATATAGTTAATATTTCTAAGGACTTCTGCATCTATGTTCATGAAGGATATTGATCTTCAGTTTTCTTGTAATTCTTGAAATTTTTGATAGAAGGGTAATGCCGGCTTCATAAAATGGGCTCTTCTAATATTGGGAAGTTTGTGTAGCATTGGTATTATTTCTTCCTTAGAAGTAGAAGGCATTGACTCATCAGGATTATTTTCAGTTTTTGTCCTTTTCATGACATGAGTATGTTTGAGATGCCTATGAAAAACCACTTCTCCATCTTGTTTTACACTGCAATGATTTAAAACAAATCTGCAACCAGCTGATTACCCTTTTCTCTCTTAAAATAGTTCCAACTCTTACAATCACGGATATCTAAAAAAGTTGTTTAAGAAAAAAGAAATATTAAGTTAGGTACTATTTACAAAGAATTCTAAGTCTATAGTGAATATTCAAACACTAGGGAACATTTTGAGATAATTTTCAAGCTAATATTAAGATCTGCCAGGAAGGTTACCAACACTACACAGAATCAGGTTTCAAAATTGTCAATTGACGGACATATTTTGCTTCTAAAACTCAGTATTTCTTGCAGTACCCTTATAAAATTTGTATAAAGTATATAATGCTTTTACTTTCAAGAATGATTCACCCACACCCATTAGGATAGTTACTATTAAAAACAAAAAACAAAACACCAGGTGTTGGTGAGAATGTTAAGAAATTGGAACCCTTGTGCACTGTTGGTGGGAATGTAAAATGGTGTAGCCGCTATGGAAAACAGTATGGTGGTTCCTCAAAAAATTAAAAATAGAATTGCCTTATCATCCTGCAATTCTACCTTTTTTTAATTTATCAACAATTAAAACCAGGGTCCTGAAGAGATCTTTGTACACTTATGTTCATAGCAGATTATTCATAATAGCCAAAAGGGGGAAGCAAGCCAAGTGTCCATTGACAGATGAATGGGAAAACAAAATGTATATACATACAATGGAATATTATTCAGTCTTAAAAAAGGAAGGAAATTCTGACATAAAACAATATGGATGAATTTTAAGGATATTATGCTAGTTGAATAAGCCAGTCACAAAAAGACAAATACTGTATGATTCCACTCATAGGAGGTAGCTAGAATAGTCAAATTCATAGAGACAGAAAATAGAATGGTGGTTGCCAAGGGCTGGGTGGAGAGGAGACTGGGGAGTTGGAGAGGAGTACAGAATTTCAGTTGTGCAAGCTAAAAAGAGGGCTGGAGACTGATTGCACAACATGAATGTACTTGACACTCCCAAACTGTACACTTAAACATGGTTAAGATGGTAAATTTTATGTGTATTTTACCATAATTTTAAAAAAGTCATTCACAAATTAGCAATAGACCAGCTATGAACACACAATTATAGCAAGGCAAGAGCTGCAAGCAAAATCATGACCGTTTCTCTCCTACATGTTTCTGTCTCAGTTTGGAAATACTGACCTTAACCTTCAACATTGTGTGTCAGTGTTTCATGCTTCTCACCCCATGTCAGTGACAACAAAAACGTCTTTAGACATTACCAAATGTCCTCTGTGGGAGCGGGAATTGGGGAAGCAAAATCTCCCCTGATTGAGAACCACTGCTCTAGAATCATACACTGTACATTAGTGTAGAAAGTATACATTTTTACATATTGCTGTACATTAAAAACAAATTATGCATGCTGTACTTTATGGGCAAAGTAAGGGATTTCCTAGGGAATGATTTTCATTATATGAGATTTTCACCTTACTCACCAAATTCTGAATCTAATCTTTGTGAAAACTTTAATGCTACTGTATTTATGCAAAATTCATTTTTTCAGAAAATAGACAAAAGAGCCTGAGACTCTGAAAAGGAATTTATCTATTTAAAAAAATGATAAATATGTGGAGTGGAAACTTCACATTTAGGATATCAGGATCTTTGTATTTGTCATATCCTAGTATGCATCTTTTAGACTTTACGAATGTCAACTAGATCACTCTCTAGGCCCAAGCAAAGAACATTCATTTGCCTTTTTGTCATGGGATAATTAAGAAAAACTACCAGACTATTTAGACTGAGACGCAGCATCCCAGGCTGGTTCTGTGTAGCAGGCTTCCCAGTTCACACCGCATTATAAGCTGCCCGTGCCCCAGACTATGAGCTCTACAGGGGCCGACTACGCCTGCCTTACTCACTGTTGTCTCCCTAGGAACCAGCACCAGGCCTGCACAAAGAACACTCAATATTTGAATAAAATGAATGAGTCTTAGTATACATTTTCTTTTAGAATTATTTATTCCTAAGCAGGTAACAGTGTAAAGGATTCCAGTAATATTGTAATAAAGAAATACATTCAATAGTACTCAAATAAATCTACATAAAATATGTAATTTCACTAAGGTGCAATTAAAATACTTGAAATGACACATAACTCTATATTTCAAGCCAGCATACTAGTTTTCTACTTTTTTTTAAAAAAAGACTAGCCTACTTTAATCTTTAAAAAGCCAAAGTTTTATTTGCTTTAGGCTATATCTAAATTTTTAGCATTTCTAAGTGCATAAAAATATTTTAAGCATATACTATAATGATAATGGATTTTTGTACCTACTGATTAAAGAGCTACTTTGGGGTGGTATGATCTGCATGGAGAATGGTGGGAGGGCTATTATCTCCCTCAATCTGGACACAACTGTTCAAACAGTCTATAATTTATTAGCTTTTCTAGCAGCTTTTCTACTTGGTTTCCACTGACTTTGTGAGCAACTGACTGGTGAAGTCTAGATTCTTTTCACTCGAAAGCTTTTCAAGTTAGAAACTCTCCATATTAAACTTGTACCTTCGATTTACTATATTCTGGCTTTGGACAAGTTACCTTATTTCTCCAAACTTTAATTTCTCCAGCTGTAAACTGGGCTATCACTAATCCTGCAAGAGATGCTGCCTATAATGTATGTCAGGTACTCAGCACACAACAGATATTCTTTGATTAATATTTTAAAAACCTAACCACTCAATTGTTCTTGGCAAATTTCTATCCTAGTCATTTCCAGATAGTATTCCAGTTTGTCAAAAAATCTTTTAAACTCTTAATTCTATCACCTGTGAATTAGCTATTCCTCCTAGGCTTGCTATCTGCAAATTTGGTAAATTTTTCAAAGCCATTAATAAGAATATTTGAATAGGACAGGAGCCTTTACGCACACCATTCAAGACTGAAGACTGGATCAATGATGTGATCCAGAGCTCTTTGGAAAATCAGGTAGCAAGAATTAGCTTGTACTAATTCAAATTCATTTTTAATATATAAGTATAATAATATAAGTAAAATTCATTTACTTATACTATCATCTAGCTTATAATTTCTTATTCATCCATGAAGATTTCAAGGCTTTCATAAATCAAGACATTCTAAGTTTATTACATTCTCTTGATTCACTCCAATAATAAAACTACTAATATATAGCAAATATTTAGGCAGTTTATAAGAAAGATACACCAAGAGAAGTTTGTAATTAGAAATGCAAAGTCATTTTAAGAATAGTTCTCCAGAAACCAAAGCAAGAAATTTCTGTACAAAAAGTTCTGAAGATTGTGTCTGGAGTAGGGGGAGGTGCAGAGGTCAGATAGGAGTGCATGCTTGCCACGGGCAACAGATAGAAATGCCAACCCCTTCATAAGAAAAAACTGTTAACATAACCACCTAGGTAAAAAAAGAAGAAGGTTCAACCACCCATTTCTTAATTTCTGCAGCTAAAATGAACATTTTCCTAAGGATGGAGGAGGGGTTATATTCACCAATATCAAGTCAGTAATTTTACTTGTTTGCCTGATGACAGTATGGGGACAGAAAAGTGTTCCATTTCTAGCTACATATCAAACTCAATACCTAACTCCTTCCCTTCCAACAAAACACAAAGAAATACTGGATAAGATATAAGAAACATTCTTTTAAATGCATAGCAGAACTTGTAAGAAAGTAAGGGGAAATCCTTAGGGCCAAAAAGGCAGGGAACTGAAAACCAGAGTAAATGTGTGAGCTGATATTCTGGCTGTCCTGGCACAATCTCACTAATGTATAGGTTTCAGCTTTATTATCTTGGGGACTGATGAAACCTTGGACTTGCAAAGGGAGTGGGCAGGAATTAAACACACTTCCCCTCATGCCCACCATAAGCTGGGACACATGGAGGATCACACCCTCAGTGAAAGGGGAGTCAACAAAACCCTCTGCCCCCTCGCACAGGGGGATGATGAGGACGAGTGTTTGTCTGGGCCTGGGAGTCTTCTCTCAGTAATTTATACTACTCTTGAGGTCTGGAAACCCTGAAGCCAAGAAATTAAAGTAAGAGTGGTCTTCTGTCAGTGATCGTCCTGGGAATATGACATAAGCAGACACAAAACTTTTCTGGAAGGAATTATTCTTAACCCAGGTCATTCAGGATTGCCAGAGTACATACATAAGTAGTCTACTAAGTAAAAGAAGCAACAAATACAAACAACAGGAACTTGATTTAACAAAGCTATTAGAGATGTTACCCTACCATAAAATAGGGACGTTTGAAATGATTCATGACATAATAAAAAACAATTTTTGAAAGAAGAAACCCAATGAATAGTTTAAAAAGGAGATTATATACAGCTGACAAGAGAAAACTAGAAGACACATATGAAGGCACCACACAAAGATAAAGTAATGGAAAACACAGAAGGGCTTAAAAGATGAAGAAAACAACAGAATGAGAGGGTGCAATATACATTTTTAAATAACAGTAACCATAGTAACTGTGTCTTTCAAATTTGTTCTCCATAATTATTCAGTAACACTAGGAGATTTTGAAAATCCAAACAAATTTCTTAAATACTAATTTGTTTTCAACATTGCTTCTTATTTTTAATGTAGCTTTACCATGATACATAGATAGCTACAATTTTAAAGTTTTTTTCTTCCTTTTATACGTTAATATCAAGTAATTTATCATTTATATACTATAATATCTTGGAAACAAATTTCAATTAAAAGCCACCTCAAAACTAGCAGTATATTTATTTGTTCTAGTTCATACTAAAGGAAAAATTCTCAGTGATGTTCCTGCATTCCTGCTGCTTCCATTTCCAGCTAAAGCATAAATCAGTGATTCTACTGAAAAAAATACAAGTATGTACTTGAGAAGAAAAAATAAATGTTTAGTCTAGAAATACAGCATGAATGACAATTATTATGTTTTAATTTTTTTGCTGAGGAAGATTAGCCCTGAGCTAACATCTGTGCCAGTCTTCCTCCATTTTATATGTGGGTTGCCGCCACAGCATGGGTGGTAAGTGGTGTAGGTCCGCACCTGGGATCCAAACCTGTAAACTTGGGCCACTGAAGTGGAGTGTGCCGACCTTAACCACTACACCACGGGGCCGGCCCCAACAATTATTTTCCTTGAGACTATCAAAGCATCTTTAGGTGACTGAAGCAAGTATTAAACATTTTTTTAAAACACAGAAAGTAGTTCACTTAGCTAAATATTAATACCTATTAAAAGTATGTGGGTGGGTTAAAAATGAAGGCCAAAATATAATTTTGAAAGGTTGAATTCAAGGGTAATTCTTATGCTGAATATCACACCCAAGCTTTCCATCCTGGGAAAAGACGGCTGAGATTTTTGGGGTCCATGGCCTGTTGTATGAGCAGATTCACCTGTCCACCCACACTGAGCACGGTTCCTTCCTCCACTCCTTTCAGCTTCTCTTGCAGTCTCATCAAGACCCGTTCAGCTACTTTGTTGAAACTCTGGTCAACATCACTAGTGGCAAAAAAACCAAAGGTTTTAATGAGGCCGAACAGTTTAAAGGGTCTCAGGAATAAGAAAATCTGAACTATTGACAATAAATCTTTCCTAAAATACTGCTTACCTGAGATTTCGTTTGCATTCTTGGTCATCTGCATGTGGGGTGGAGTGGAGCTCAGTTTCATCTTCTGGCCTCTGCTGTAAATACAAAGCTTTCAAAGGATTCATGGTCCAGTCAAAGAGAGGATCATACAGGAGGACCTAGAGAGAACATACGTATGAGAAGAACAATGCAGACTCTGATGAGGTATTTAGAAAAAGTAGAACTAGTATTGTAAAAATGAGAGGCCAGTCACATCGTGGTTGACTGGGGGGAGGGGCACGCTTCATGTTTCTTGTGGAGGAAACGCTACTAGCATAATGCTCTGGGCTTCTTATCACGTTCTGAGTTCACCCTTCCTCCCCGGTTGGGGGTGGGACATCCCTTGACCTATGTTTCCTGACTGGGTGAAACTAATCTATTAAAAGGAGATAAACACTCGTCACTTTCTTTCTTTCTCTCTCTCCTCTTGACCTTTCTGGTCCTAGGTATAGAAATTTGCTTTGCAGGCCCCAATCCTCCCTCAGGTGGGCTGCCCCAAGGGACAGATTAGGTTGTAGGATTTGGACAGCACTAGCAAGCCTATTTGGACCTCACACTAAGCCATGTTCTCCATCAGTTTTACCAGTAATTACCCTGACAATTAGATCTCCATCTTTATTCCTAAGGCTCTTTCTCTCAATTAGATCCAAATTTGGGCGAAGAAGAAAAAAAGGGTGTAATTTATTGAAAGCTCTTTAAAACCAAGGCTAGTGCTATGGTTGGCATCCTGAGAAGTATATATGGAGTAGAATATGAATACCAAAATAACTCGAATGGCTAGAGCAAGTGGCTTTAGGTCTTAAATTTAGTTAAGTGAGGTCATAATGGATTTTTGACCTTGGAAATTCAGAACAAACTAACTGCCCCTGGTGTTTAGAAGCTTTATTATTATTATTATTATTTTTTTTTTTGGTGAGGAAGATTGGCCCTGAGTTAACATCTTTTGCTAATCTTCTTCTTTTTGCTTGAGGAAGATTGTCCCTGAGCTAACATCCAGGCCAATCCTCCTCTATTTTGTATGTGGGACACTGCCACAGCATGGCTTGATGAGGAGTGTGCAGGCCTGCCCCTGGGATCTGAACCAGCAAACTCTGGGCCGCTGAAGTGGAGCATGTGAACTTAACCACTATGCCACCAGGCCAGCCCAGATTTTTTTTTTTAATAGGCCTTACCAAATGCTTAACATAAAGGTCTTCATAGTAAGTGAATAGTAAGTGAAGACTCAACTGCAGGGATGAGTGATTCTGAAGGCTATTCCAGCATTAAAAAGTAGGAACATTTGCTGTTGCCTTTGTTGTATTTCTCAGTAGGTCTGCAGGCTGGGACTATAAAATGCCGTTAGCATTACATGTTTAATTCCAGGACATGTACCAGATCAAGAGTAAAAAATCTGGTCATCTGTTCATACTGTTTTGAGCATTTCCCAGGGCTGTTAACTGTGGGGGGACTGACTTTGAATATATGTAGTTTGCTCTAAGTTCAAGGGTTCCTATGTGACTTCAAGTTGGGCACTGACATGGCTTTACATTTCAGAGTTCCAAACCAGGTTCACCCACAAAGGGAGGTATGTTTTATTAATCAACTAAGGAAAAGGAATGGAGGCCTCTATTATACAGAGACATACATGGTCTTCTCGGGTTGAAGTAGAGAAACAACACAATTAAATTATTTCAAATCCAAGGGTCTGTGTAAGGAATCGTATTTGCAAATTTTGGAATCAAGGAGGAACTGGAGTAATTAAAAAAATATACTTTAGTTTTACTCTCAGAACAGAATTGGTTGAATGAAAACAATAAAGGAATACAGACTGATTAAGCTAGAGCAGTTTCTCAATCTCGGCACTATTGACATTTTGGGGCTGGATACTTCTTTGTCGTGGGGGCTGTCCTGTGCAGAGGATGTTTTGCGGCACCCCTGGCTTCTACCCACTAGATGTCAACAGTACCCTCACTAATACGTCCCCCTGCCCCAATTACGGCATCCAGAAACGCCTCCAGACATTGCCAACTATCCTCTAGGGGACAAAACTGCCCTTTCCTAAGAACACTTGAATTAAAGGGAGAGACTTCCTTAGTAGATTGGATAAAATCTTAGAGGATAGGATGGTCTGTTATGAAGAAGAAAACGAGATCTTGAAGGCCAGGAGAGACAAACATACTGAGAGGGAAAGGGAAACGCACCCAAGTCAAAGTGCTCACAGAGAGAGACTTTGGAAGCGAGATGTTTTTCATTATTAGATCAGAAACAGTAACTGTGGCTCAGTGAAATCTAACAGAGGAAAGTGATGAACAGAAGAGAGGAGACTGGAATGATATTCCAGGGGATTGGGATCCAGGATGCTACTGAGAAGCACCCTCCTAAAGCTGAAGACACAAAGTCCACAGTAAGAAAAGCGGGAAACGACTCTGGAAGTTTGGGACAACCACACCAAGTGATTTCAGGAAATGTGGACAGACTGAAAAGGGAGGATTAGGGAGATCAGCGTGAAATGCACACAGCATTAAAAGGTGAGCTTCTAAGTGACACAATTATTGTAGGTGATGATGCAAATCACTTCTCAGGCTCAAAACCCAATAGCTTCCATCTCCCTCAGTAAAGTTTCAAGTCCTTACAATGGTGTAGGAATCCCTAGGTGATCTGGCCACTGTTACTTCTCTCACTTTATCTCCTACCACTTTTTAAAGGAACTGCCCTCTTCCAGCAAGTGTTATCTCAGGATACAACTACTGAAGGAACCCCCGCATCTACCCAGGCACAAAAAATCCTTCTAAGACTGAGCAGAGTAAAATACTGGGGAATATGTTAAACTTCTTTGGATGTTAAATTAATTTGAAAAGTTTGGACTTTTTTGTCTTAAATGGAAAAAGGCAAGATAATTTGATTTTACACTTTAATTTCTACATTAGTGAGGTGTCCATGTTATCATTTACTCTTACTGCAGAAGCAATGGCAAACTCTAATAAATGACAACATGGATGAACATAATTTGAAATGGGAAAAAGAAAAGGGAATACATTTTCAACCTGGGGAACAGTATGGCCTTGGATTGAATTTTATATACTACTGTCACCCATTCAGCAGTCTCTTTGTAGCAAAAATCTGTATTGCCACCTGCAGCCCAAAGGAGATCTATAAAGAGGCCTTAGGTTCATAGAAAGGTGGACACAGGGCCACCATGACTGACTGTTAATTTCACCCTCTACCCTGACGGGATATAGCCTCACTCCTCTTGATCATAGTTAATGCCAGTGAATTAAGAATGTTCTCAATCCTGGCTGCACAGAAGAGATTTTAAAAGGTAACAAATGTTCTTGCCACATCCATAGAAGTTTGGGTTGAATCTGGTCAGCACTTTTAAAAGCAGTACAGGTGGTACTAAAGTGCAGCCAGATCCAGCACCCCCCGGTTAAAGAACAAAAAGCTGGGCTGGGCCAGTGGCGCAGCAGTTAAGTGCACACGTTCTGCTTCGGCGGCCTGGGGTTCGCCAGTTCGGATCCCAGGTGCAGACAGGGCACCGCTTGGCAAGCCATGCTGTGGTAGACATCCCACTAGGCATCCCACATATAAAGTAGGGGAAGAGGGGCACAGATGTGAGCTCAGGGCCAGTCTTGCTCAGAAAAAAGAGAAGGATTGGCAGCAGTTAGTTCAGGGCTAATCTTCCTCAAAAGAAAAAAAGAACAAAAAGCTGGAGAACATAAGGGAGGCATGCCTGTACTCTACCTCCCCTGTTTCCCTGTGGGGGACACACCCTGATCTCCTGCCCCACACATGCTTTACCACGGTGGTGAATGATTGCCTTAGGTATACAACTCTTGTCTGATGTCAGATAACGTCAGAAGCACCAGAAATTTGCTTGACTTCCTTCCCTTTCTGCCCTGCTCAACATGAGGCAGTGATCCTGATTAAGTGTGTATGTTCTGCAGGCCCAAACCCCCTCTTGGTGGGTTGTCCCAAGGTTCAGACAGCAGAGAGGCACCGAGGGAGCACCAGCAGCAAGCCAGTTTGGCTCTCACTCCTCAGCCATGTTCCTCCACTAACAGCGCTGACATGTGATTTCCATCTGTCTGACTAAATGGTTCTGAACCTGGGCAGGGGAAAAAGATATAATTTATTGATTTCTCTTAAAACTCCAATGGAAATTATTCTGAAAACAATTAATACCATCTGAGATAGCTAACATGTCAAAGTGCTGATTTCTGTGTTAAATAGTACAGATTACTTCTGACGCTGTAACATTCCAAGAAATGTGAAGGAACTGGAGGCACATCTAACCACTGTTTGCTGATGTGCGCAACCTCCTCCTGCTGCTGCCCAGCATCATCCCCCCACATTCTAACAAGGCACTGATCCTCCAGTCAGTGACTTCCTAGCAAGGTACATCGTCTATCAGGTAAAGAAATAAAGATTTCCTTATAATATACTTTACCTCTACAATGGTTAACAGGGTTTCCTGAGAGTTTCTCATAACCTCCATGGTTTTCTCACAGCATCTACAAACACATTATAAACGTGGATTTTGTTACACACCAACGTTTTAATATACCTTTATCCACAGTTGTCCCCCTTTATCTGTGGTTTTGCTTTCCATAGTTTCAGTTACCCACAGTCAACTGTGGTCCAAAAATATTAAATGGAAAATTCAAGAAATAAACAATTTTTAAGTTTTAAATTGCACTTTGTTCTGAGTAGCCTGATGAAATCTCATACTGTCCTGCTCCATCCTGCCTGAGACATGCATCACCCCTTTGTCCAGCATATCCATTCTATGTAGCCTACCCACCCATTAGTCACTTAGTAGCCATCTTGGTTATCCAATCGACTGTCCCGGTATCACAGTGCTTGTGTTCAAGTAACCCCTGTTTTACTTAATAATAGCCCCAAAGTGCCATTAATTTCTTGCTGTGCCTAATTTATAAATTAAACTTTATCATAGGTATGTATGTATAGGAAAAAACATAGTATATACAGGTTTTCAGCACTATCTGCCATTTCAGGCATCCACTAGGGGTCTTGGAACATACCCCTCGCGGTTAAGGGGGAACTACTATATATATATTCATGTGTAGTATGCTGAGACTATTCTTGTTAATTCCCAAATTAATCTCTCAAAGAGCACAGTATTTGGCAGAGTAGGTTTTCAATAGATATTTCTGAAATGAATACAAATATATATATGAATAAAAGTTTAGCATTTGTAAGAAGAACACACTACTACCATGAAATATTTCTTTTGGTTGATTATTGCGATAATTATTAATTTACTTTGACTAGAATCTGCCTCATTACAAGTTGAGTACATAGACCTATGCTGAGAAAACTACAGGGAACTGCAAGGTTCTTTTAACAGGCACTGGTCCTAGACCATAAGCTCCTTTAGGATAGTTTATGGGTCCATGTCCAACAATGAGCGCCCATAGGAGTTCTGATCAGTAAACAAAGAGTTTACTGCTGGGCAGAGGCATTAAAGGTACATGCAGGCTGCTTCCAGAGGAGGTGAGGAGGGACAGTATGCATGTTATATGGGGTGAGGTCCCAGGTGGTCTGCAGGGAGAGGAAACTATTAATTACTGTTTTCACCCAGGGTCTTTTCCTTAGTACTGGTAAAGCACTGGGATATATTCTAGAAATGAATTTTATGAGCTATGGAAATCAATAATCCAAATAATTTTGACACCAAAAATCATCTGCTCTACCTTACATCACTTACCTTCTGAAGACACCTTCAACACCAGTAATGCCCATCCCATCCACAATATCTCTGGTGAGTCGAAAAGGAACTGTTTCAGGAGTAGGAAGGATTTTACCCTGTTCAAAAGCAACTCCTAAAGTAAAAAATACAGCAAGGTTAGGAGGTTCCACAGCTCACTCACTCTCTTCCCAACTGGCACTTGAACTTCGCAGAGGCACCAAGTAATGTCACCTATATTCTGTCAGTACTAGGACACAGAGCAGTTTATTCTGTTTCTGCTCTGCCTGCTTTCCTCACCTCCACCACTGTCTGGGAGACAAATTAAAAGAACATAACTACTTCTTGATGTAATTAGAGAAATCTAGATTAAAGGCTGATTTTTTTAAATGAAATAGTTACAGGTAGAATTTAAAATGCAGAATGTATATATACCAATTTATATTTATTTAAATATACATATATTACAGTTATATATATTTAAAAATTTTTTATTAGATGACACTTTTTGAGATAATTATAGATTCACATGCAGTTCTAAGATATAACACACAAAGATGTTTCCAAATACCTTTTATTTATCTTCCCCTGATGGTACCATCTTGCAAAACTATAGTACAATATCACAACCAGAATACTGACATTGATACAGTCAAGATACAGAATATTCCCATCACACGGATCTCTCATGCTGCCCCTTTACAGCCACACCTACTTCTCGCCCATGGCCTACCCCTGCCCTCCATCCTTGCAGCAATCACTCATCTGTTCTCCACTTTTATAATTTTGTCAACCATGTTATATAAATAGACTCAAACAATATGTAACCTTTGGCATTAACTTTTTTCACTCAACATATTCTCTGGAGAACTGTTCAAATTGTGTACATCAATATTTTGTTCCCTTTTATTGCTGAGTAGTATTCCATGGTATGGATGTACCAGTTTGTTTAAGCATTTGTCCATTTAAAGGACATCTGGACTGTTTCCAGTTTGGAGCTATTACGAATAAAGCTGTTATAAACATTGTAGTACAGGTGAACATCTTTTTGTGTGTTTATTTGCTACCCATTTATCTTCTTCAGTGAAATGTTTGTTCATGCCTTTTGTCCATTTAATAACTGGAGTGTTTCTGTATTTTTTTCGCCCCACTGTTGAGTTTTGAGAGTTCTTATGGACCGCACTTTTGGTGTCAAGTCTAAGCACTCTCTGGCCCTAGTTGCTCAAGATTTTCTCATGATTTTTTCCTCTGTTGTTCAGATTTGGTAATTTCTCCTATTCTGTCTTCATGTATCACTGATTCTTTCTTCTGTCCCCTCATTCTGCCATTGAGTCTACTGACTGAGTTTTTTTTTTTTTTTTTTTTTTTTTTTTTTTTATTAATGTTATGATAGATTACAACCTTGTGAGATTTCAGTTGTACATTTTTGTTAGTCATGTTGTGGGTACACCACTTCCCCCTCCGTACCCTCCCCCCACCCCCCCTTTTCCCTGGTAACCACCAATCAGATCTCCTTCTCAATATACTAATTTCCACCTATGAGTGGAGTCATATAGAGTTCGTCTTTCTCTGCCTGACTTATTTCGCTTAACATAATACCCTCGAGGTCCATCCACATTGTTGTGAATGGGCCAATTTCGTCTTTTTTTATGGCTGAGTAGTATTCCATTGTGTATATATACCACATCTTCTTTATCCAATCATTAGTTTCTGGGCATGTAGGCTGGTTCCACGTCTTGGCTATTGTAAATAATGCTGCAATGAACATAGGGGTGCAACGGACTCTTGAGATATCTGATATCAGGTTCTTAGGATAGATACCCAGTAATGGGATGGCTGGGTCATAGGGTATTTCTATTTTTAACTTTTTGAGAAATCTCCATACTGTTTTCCATAGTGGCTGTACCAGTTTGCATTCCCACCAACAGTGTATGAGGGTTCCTCTTTCTCCACAACCCCTCCAACATTTGTCGTTCTTGGTTTTGGATGTTTTTGCCAATCTAACGGGGGTAAGGTGATATCTTAGTGTAGTTTTGATTTGCATTTCCCTGATGATTAGCGATGATGAACATCTTTTCATGTGTCTATTGGCCATATTCATATCTTCTTTTGAGAAATGTCTGTTCATGTCCTCTGCCCATTTTTTGATCGGGTTGTTTGTTTTTTTGTTGTTAAGCAGTGTGAGTTCTTTGTATATTATGGAGATTAACCCTTTGTCGGATAAGTGGCTTGTAAATATTTTTTCCCAGTTAGTGAGCTGTTTTTTTGTTTCAATCCTGTTTTCCCTTGCCTTGAAGAAGCTCTTTAGTCTGATGAAGTCCCATTTGTTTATTCTTTCTATTGTTTCCCTCAACTGAGGAGTTACAGTGTCCGAAAAGATTCTTTTGAAACTGATGTCAAAGAGTGTACTGCCTATATTCTCTTCCAAAAGACTTATTGTCTCAGGCCTAATCTTTAGGTCTTTGATCCATTTTGAGTTTATTTTGGTGTGTGGAGAAAAAGAATGGTCAATTTTCAATCTTTTGCATGTGGCTGTCCAGTTTTCCCAGCACCATTTGTTGAAGAGACTTTCTTTTCTCCATTGTAGGCCCTCTGCTCCTTTGTCGAAGATTAGCTGTCCATAGATGTGTGGTTTTATCTCTGGGCTTTCAATTCTGTTCCATTGATCTGTGGACCTGTTTTTGTACCAGTACCATGCTGTTTTGATCACTGTAGCTTTGTAGTATGTTTTGAAATCGGGGATTGTGATTCCGCCGGCTTTGTTTTTCTTGCTCAGGATTGCTTTAGCAATTCGCGGTCTTTTGTTGCCCCATATGAATTTTAGGGTTGTTTGTTCAATTTCTGTGAAGAATGTTCTTGGGATTCTGATTGGGATAGCATTGAATCTGTATATTGCTTTAGGTAGTATGGACATTTTAACTATGTTTATTCTTCCGATCCATGTGCAAGGGATGTCTTTCCATCTCTTTATGTCATCGCCTATTTCTTTCAAGAGAGTCTTGTAGTTTTCATTGTATAGATCCTTCACTTCCTTGGTTAAGTTTATCCCAAGGTATTTTATTCTTTTCGTTGCTATTGTGAATGGGATAGAGTTCTTGAGTTCTTTTTCTGTTAGTTTATTGTTAGTGTATAGAAATGCTACTGATTTATGCACGTTAATTTTATACCCTGCTACTTTGCTGTAGTTGTTGATTATTTCTAATAGTTTTTCTGTGGATTCTTTGGGGTTTTCTATGTATAAGATCATGTCGTCTGCAAACAACGAGAGTTTTACTTCTTCGTTACCTATTTGGATTCCTTTTATTTCTTTTTCCTGCCGAATTGCTCTGGCCAGCACCTCCAGAACTATGTTGAATAGGAGTGGTGAAAGTGGGCACCCTTGTCTTGTTCCTGTCCTCAGAGGGATGGCTTTCAGCTTTTGTCCATTGAGTATGATGTTGGCTGTGGGTCTATCATATATGGCCTTTATTATGTTGAGGTACTTTCCTTCTATACCCATTTTACTGAGGGTTTTTATCATAAATGGGTGTTGGATCTTGTCGAATGCTTTCTCTGCATCTATTGAGATGATCATGTGGTTTTTGGTTTTCATTTTGTTAATGTAGTGTATCACGTTGATTGACTTGCGGATGTTGAACCATCCCTGTGTCCCTGGTATAAATCCCACTTGATCATGGTGTATAATCTTTTTGATGTATTGCTGTAATCGGTTTGCCAAAATTTTGTTGAGGATTTTTGCATCTATGTTCATCAGTGATATCGGCCTGTAGTTCTCCTTCTTTGTGTTGTCCTTGTCGGGTTTGGGGATCAAGAGTGATGTTGGCTTCATAGAATGTGTTAGGGAGTTCTCCATCTTTCTCAATTTTCTGGAACAGTTTGAGGAGAATAGGTATTAAGTCTTCTTTGAATGTTTGGTAGAATTCTCCAGAGAAGCCGTCTGGTCCTGGACTCTTGTTTTTGGGGAGGTTTTTGATTACCGTTTCTATTTCCTTACTTGTGATTGGTCTATTCAGATTCTCCATTTCTTCCTGATTCAGTTTGGGGAGATTGTAGGAGTCTAGGAATTTGTCCATTTCTTCCAGGTTGTTCAATTTGTTGGCATATAGTTTTTCATAGTATTCTCTTATGATCTCTTGTATTTCATTGGTATCTGTTGTGATTTCTCCTCTGTCATTCCTGATTTTATTAATTTGCGATTTCTCTCTTCTTTTCTTGGTGAGTCTGGCTAGGGGTTTGTCAATTTTGTTAATTCTTTCGAAGAACCAACTCTTTGTTTCATTGATCCTTTCTATTGTCTTTTTTGTTTCAATATCGTTTATTTCTGCTCTTATTTTTATTATTTCCCTCCTTCTACTGACTCTGGGCCTTGTTTGTTCTTCTTTTTCTAGTTCTGTTAGGTGTCGTTTGAGGTTGCTTACGTGAGCTTTTTCTTGTTTAGTGAGGTGAGCCTGTATTGCGATGAATTTCCCTCTTAGGACTGCTTTTGCTGCATCCCAAATGATTTGGTATGTCGTGTTCTCATTTTCATTTGTCTCCAGATAATATTTGATTTCTTCTTTAATTTCTTCAATGATCCATTGTTTGTTGAGAAGCGTGTTGTTTAGTCTCCACATTTTTGCACCTTTCTCTGCTTTTTTCTTGTAGTTGATTTCTAGTTTAATAGCGTTATGATCAGAAAAGATGCTTGATATTATTTCAACTCTCTTGTATTTATTGATGTTTGCTTTGGTTCCCAAAATATGGTCAATCCTTGAGAATGTTCCATGTGCACTTGAGAAGAATGTGTAACCTGCTGTTTTTGGATGAAGTGTTCTATATATATCTATTAAGTCCATCTGGTCTAATTTTTCATTTAATTCTATTATTTCCTTGTTGATTTTCTGTCTGGATGTTCTGTCCATTGGTGTTAATGGTGTGTTGAGGTCCCCTACTATTATTGTATTGTTGTTGATGTCTTCTTTTAGTTCTATTAAGAGTTGCTTTACAAATTTTGGTGCTCCTGTGTTGGGTGCGTATATATTTATAAGTGTTATGTCTTCTTGGTGGAGAGTCCCTTTTATCGTTATATACTGTCCCTCTTTGTCTTTCTTTATCTGTTTTGCTTTGAAATCTACCTTGTCTGATATTAGTATAGCGACACCTGCTTTCTTTTGTTCATTATTAGCTTGGAGTATTGTTCTCCATCCCTTCACTTTGAGTCTGTGTTTGTCTTTGGGGCTGAGGTGTGTTTCCTGGAGGCAGCATATTGTTGGATCTTGTTCTTTGATCCATCCTGCCACTCTGTGTCTTTTGATTGGGGAGTTCAATCCGTTTACATTTAGAGTGATTATTGAGACGTGGTGGCCTACCACTACCATTTTGTGTCTTGTTTTCCGGTTTTCTTCAGTTTCCTTTGTTTCTCGTCCCATGGTTTAATCTGTTCTGATGTAGAGCTGCTATTCTCTGTTGTTGTCCTTCTACTTATCTCCTCTGCTCTTGGTTTTGTAGTCCCTTTCCTTTTTTGGATTTTTCAGGAATGAGGGTTTTCCTGAGGATTTCCTGAAGAGGAGGTTTTGTGGCAATGAACTCCCTTAATTTTTGTTTATCTGGGAAAGTTTTTATTTCTCCATCGTATTTGAAGGATATTTTCGCTGGGTAGAGAATTCTCGGCTGTAGGTTTTTGTCCTTCAGATTTTTGAATATATCATTCCACTCTCTTCTAGCCTGTAAAGTTTCTGCTGAGAAATCTGCTGATAGCCTGATGGGGGTTCCTTTGTAGGTTAGTTTCTTTTGCCTGGCTGTCCTTAATATTTTCTCCTTGTCGTTGACTTTTGCTAGCTTCACTACTATATGCCGTGGAGTTGGTCTTCTTGCATTGATAAAGTTTGGAGATCTATTGGCTTCTGTCACCTGAAGATCCATCTCCCTCACCAGATTTGGGAAGTTCTCAGCCATTATTTCTTTGAATAGGTTTTCTGCCCCTTTCTCCTTCTCTTCTCCCTCTGGTATACCTATAATCCTTACGTTGCATCTCCTAATTGTGTCTGATAATTCTCGGAGAGTTTCTTCATTTCTTTTAAGTCTTGCTTCTCTCTCCTCCTCTGCCTGCAACAATTCTATATTGCCATCTTCCAAATTGCTAATTCTTTCCTCCATATTATCGGCCCTACTGTTCAGAGCATCTAGATTTTTCTTAATCTCCTCTATTGTGTTCTTCATTTCCAGTATTTCTGTTTGGTTCTTCTTTATCGTATCAAACTCTTTTGTGACATAGCTCCTGAACTCGTTGAGTTGTCGGTCAGAATTCTCTCTTAACTCAGTGAGTATTTTAATGATGGCTGTTTTGAAGTCATCATCATTTAGGTTATATATCTCATTTTCTTTGGGATTGTTTTCTGTGTATTTGTTACTTTCTTTCTGTTCTGGAGATTTGATGTATTTTTTCATATTGCTTGATGATGTTGATTTGTGCCTCCGCATGGAGATAGAGTTTAGTTGCTCCTTTCACTTGTTTCAGCTGCTGCGGTGGGGGGAGCAGCTGTTTATACTTCGCCAACCAGGAACCCTGTCCGTAGTTGCTAACTGGGCCTGGGCCCCTCTTCGTAGCCACAGTGGCCCTTTGGATTCCCTCCTCTGCCGTGGGGGCCGTCACGGGGGGCTTCAGACTGCAGGTGCCTACTGTTGTTGCCCACCTAGATGCGCTCTCTCCTTGGGGTCTGCAACGGTGTTATGGGCTTTTCCAGCGGCCAGGGGTGGGATCACTTTTATTTGTCGCTCGGTTGCTGTCGGCACCCACCAAATCTCACTTGTCCTCTATGGGTCGCAGGAGAGCTATTGGCATCTTCTACAGTCTGTGGTTAGTACACCTAGCTATGCTGCTTTTGCCCTGGGGTCTTCCAGCCTTGTGGCTGGCGGCTGGGTGCCTTCTACTGATGCTGTGCAGAGGCTTTCCCTAAGGCTTCTGTGAGCCTGTAGGGTTTCCCCCTAGGCTACTAAGCTGGGTCTCTGGAACTCTCTCCAGCCCCAGTCCTCTCCGAGATCTCCGGCAATCCCTAGCCTCACCTGGTGGGCAACGGCAGCTGGGGGTCGCCCCGCCCTCTGGGCTTCTCTCCGGGCCTCTGCCGGGAGCTCTGAATGCTCAGCGTGGCCCCTCTGCTACCGGCAGACAGAGAGTTTTGTCTGCTGCCCGGGCGGAGCTCCGGCGCTTCTCCACCGGATCGCCGGACCCGCCTTTGAAAGTTCCCCCGCCCTGGTCCTCTCCGAGATCTCCGGCAATCCCTAGTCCCACGGGGCGGGCAACGGCAGCTGGGGGTCGCCCCGCCCTCTGGGCTTCTCTCCGGGCCTCTGCCGGGAGCTCTGAATGCTCAGCGTGGCCCCTCTGCTACCGGCAGACAGAGAGTTTTGTCTGCTGCCCGGGCGGAGCTCCGGCGCTTCTCCACCGGATCGCCGGACCCGCCTTTGAAAGTTCCCCCGCCCCGGTCCTCTCCGAGATCTCCGGCAATCCCTAGTCCCACGGGGCGGGCAACGGCAGCTGGGGGTCGCCCCGCCCTCTGGGCTTCTCTCCGGGCCTCTGCCGGGAGCTCTGAATGCTCAGCGTGGCCCCTCTGCTACCGGCAGACAGAGAGTTTTGTCTGCTGCCCGGGCGGAGCTCCGGCGCTTCTCCACCGGATCGCCGGACCCGCCTTTGAAAGTTCCCCCGCCCCGGTCCTCTCCGAGATCTCCGGCAATCCCTAGTCCCACGGGGCGGGCAACGGCAGCTGGGGGTCGCCCCGCCCTCTGGGCTTCTGTCCGGGCTTGTGCCGGGAGCCCTGAGTGCTCAGCGTGGCCCCTCTGCTACCGGCAGACAGAGAGTTTTGTCTGCTGCCTGGGGGAGCTCCGGCACTTCCCCTCCAGGTCGCCGATCCGGCCTTTGAAAATTCCCCCGCCCCGGTCCTCTCCGAGATCTCCGGCAATCCCTAGTCCCACGGGGCGGGCAACGGCAGCTGGGGGTCGCCCCGCCCTCTGGGCTTCTGTCCGGGCCTCTGCCGGGAGCTCTGAATGCTCAGCGTGGCCCCTCTGCTACCGGCAGACAGAGAGTTTTGTCTGCTGCCCGGGCGGAGCTCCGGCGCTTCTCCACCGGATCGCCGGACCCGCCTTTGAAAGTTCCCCCGCCCCGGTCCTCTCCGAGATCTCCGGCAATCCCTAGTCCCACGGGGCGGGCAACGGCAGCTGGGGGTCGCCCCGCCCTCTGGGCTTCTGTCCGGGCTTGTGCCGGGAGCCCTGAGTGCTCAGCGTGGCCCCTCTGCTACCGGCAGACAGAGAGTTTTGTCTGCTGCCTGGGGGAGCTCCGGCACTTCCCCTCCGGGTCGCCGATCCGGCCTTTGAAAATTCCCCCGCCCCGGTCCTCTCCGAGATCTCCGGCAATCCCTAGTCCCACGGGGCGGGCAACGGCAGCTGGGGGTCGCCCCGCCCTCTGGGCTTCTGTCCGGGCCTCTGCCGGGAGCTCTGAATGCTCAGCGTGGCCCCTCTGCTACCGGCAGACAGAGAGTTTTGTCTGCTGCCTGGCGGAGCTCCGGCGCTTCCCCACCGGGTCGCCGGACCCGCCTTTGAAAGATCCCCCGCCCCGGTCCTCTCCGAGATCTCCGGCAATCCCTAGTCCCACGGGGCGGGCAACGGCAGCTGGGAGACCTCCGTGCCCACCGTGTCTCTCTCTGGGACCCTCCGGGCGCCCCGAGCACCAGGCCGGGTCTCCCCGCCAATGGCGGGGAGAGACTCTCCCCGCGGGCTCAGGTGTGCAACTCCAAAGTTTCCCTCTGCGTTTAGGAGTAATTGCGGGGGGTTTAAGTAGGGTTCTGGTCACCTGTTTCCACCGTCGCTCCTCTGTTGTGTTCTCGCTCCTGCCCTAGATGTGTGTGGATCCTCTGGGGGCGTCCGTTGGAAGAAAGCCGCTTGCGGGTACTAGGCTGCCCGTCGGGGTCGGAGAGTTTTCACCTATTTCCACATCCTCCCGGAGGAAAGTCCGTCCGCCTTCCGATGTATAGTCGCGTGGGTGTCTCAGACGTCCTGAGATGCTGTCTGGATATCCTTTGTCAAGCGATAAGTGTCCAAATAATTGTAGACTCGAAGGGCGAGAGACAAAGAGGACTACTCACGGCGCCATCTTGGAGACTTCCCCCTACTGACTGAGTTTTTAAATTTTAATTACTGTATTTTTCTAAGATTTTCATGTGGTTCTCTTTTATATCTTCTATTTCTATGCTGAGATTATTTCTGTGCTAAGACTTACTATATTTTCATTTGTTTCAAGTATATTTGTAATTTCTCCTTGAAGCATTTTTATGATGGCTCCTTTAAAATCTTTATCAGATAATTCTAACATGTTGGTCATCTCAGTGTTGACATCTTTTGATTGTCGTTTTTCATTCAAATAGAGATTTTCCTGGTTGACAAATGATTTTTAATCGAAATCTGGACCTTTTGGACATTATGTTATGAGATCTGGATCTTATGTAAACTTCTCTTTCTGCTGGCTTTGGGAGTCGCTGCCTTGTTACTGCTAACTGGCAGTTAGAAGACTAGGTTCCACACTTGGCCACCTTCCTTCATGAAAACTTTGCCTCCCTTATATTCTAAGGTATCCCTACCTCCTAGTTCCGTGACTTGTTGGTTATTTCTCAATTGTTTTTCTGATCAGCCTTTTCAGTGCTGGCACTTCTTAGATGCCATCCTTAGTCCTCTTTATCAAGGATGATGTATAAGATGAGAACCTTCTCCAGTCCGATGACTTCAACTGAAATTTATTTGCTGAAAGTTTTACATCTCTGTCATTTTACTCAACTTCTTTGCTCTCCTATATATTAAACTGTCTATTCCACCTGGAAATACCATTACTACCTCAAAACAATGCGTAAAACTAAACTTATTGCTTTTTTATTCTTTATACAACCAGCTGTGTTCCTTAGCTAGGAATTTCAGTCATCCTGGAGTCGCCTCTCCCACTGTTTGCACATCGAATATCACTGGTACAGGTTACACAAAAATGTCCCCCAAATCCTATCTCCTGGTCTCTACAACTGTAGTCCAAATCTTCATCCTCTCTTGTCTAAACTATTATAATAACCCCTAACTTGTCTTCCTGCTGTCAACACTCCTCCCCAAATCATATTTCCAATAATCAAATATGATCACGTCCTACTTAAATATATCTTCATTTGTTTCCCATTATTTAACAGATTAAAGTTGAAACTTCCTAGCCTGGCTTTTTATAGTCTAGTACCAATCTACCTCTCAAGCTACTTAACTACATACAAACTTCACTCCAGCCACATTTAATGTCTCACCATTCCTATAACATGCTACATCTTCATTATTCCTCCTTTCATATCTGCTCTATCTTCTGTCTAGATTATCCTTCCTTTCTTTCTTTAAGACTTGGCTTAAATGTCACCTAGTAAGTCTCATTCATTATCTTAGGCAGAGTTAGCTACTCCCTCCAACATCACGGTGTTCATGCTTTTTTTAAAACAATACTTACTGCTTTATCTGTCTCCCTCATACTTATAATATCCTGGTAGGCAAACAACATTTCTTGGTGACCAAATATTTATTATTATTTTTTAAAGATTTTATTTTTCCTTTTTCTCCCCAAAGCCCCCTGGTACATAGTTGTATATTTTTAGTTGTGGGTGCTTCTAGTTGTGGCATGTGGGACACTACCTCAGCATGGCTTGATGAGCAGTGCCATGTCCATGACCAGGATCCAAACCGGCGAAACCCTGGGCTGCCAAAGCGGAGCACACACACCCAACCACTCAGCAACAGGGCCAGCCCTACCAAATATTTATTAAACAGAATAAAGATACATACATATCTTTTATTACTTACCTAAATCTATATGTACAAGTTCTGCTGACTGCTCGTTTATCAAGATATTCTGTACATGTCTATCACCAAGTCCAAGTATGTAACCAACTGAGGAAAAAAACGACCTGAAATCACTGATATCATCTATTTCTATAACACATTTAGCCACAATTTCAACTAATACCACTTATTCTACATAATTTTTAAGTAGCTTAGGCTTTTTAGCCTACTTAAAGGAAATTATGTACATAACTGGCCATTTTGAGTTTCAGTCAAATCTTGCCAGCTATTTTCATTTATACTGCATTTTACAAATCCTAGATGATTTGCTAAAAATGCTTCCCCTTTACTAATAAGCATACATTTAAAAATATTAGTACTTCAAAAATTAGTGTGGTTAAAGTTGAGACTCATTATTTACCAGGGCCAAGGCAGAGCATTATATGCACTCAAATATTTATTAAATATACTTTTAAATCAAGAAGACTTTGGGAAAATTCTTCATTCTTCAATGAAACTTTCTTTTGCTTGATGAATTATATTTAACAGAAATTAATCATTAATTCATTTCATCAGGTATATATCCAGGAAAAACTACATTTCTATTTTTAAGACAGATGATGACATGTCTTAAAATGCTTTTAGCCTAATGAAAGGCACTATGTCGTGTTATAGAAAAAATACTGAATAGGGAGTCAGGATGCCTGGGTGCCTGGCTAGCTCTGTCATTAATTGGGCCTATTTTCTTGTTTTTAACTAAATCAGATTGAGATTGAATCTAGATTACTGAATCAGACAGAGTCAGATTATTGATTTCAATATGGAGAAGAAAAGGGTTTCATAATTACCTACAATTTTTTCAAAACATACATACCCTGCCTTCCTAGGGTATGGTACCTAAGTGATGGAGGGAATGGTCCTTAGTTAAAAACCAATACATTAAAAGATCTCTGATATTCCTGTTAGTTCTCATACTCTAGGATTTTGTTAATTGCCCTATCTAGCTTTTCTAATCTCTTAGAAATTAAAAAAACAAAGTCAAAATATACGTTGTACGCTGAATATTTAAATACATACCATGATTTCTATTCCAAAAACAAAATATTAAACAGAATCAATTATTGGGTGATAATATTATGGTATAGAGGTTCTGTGTAAAAGAACAACAATAATTAAAGGAAATAACTTAAATGGAATTATCACAGGTTTTATTACTTTCCAAAGAAACCTCAGAAAATAATAAATTGAAGGGAGAGAAAATAAGCCAGATTCACCATTAAACAAAGAATAACCAGTCTATCCTTGGGACAGGAGAATTCTCTCCTGCAAGAGGTAAGAAGAGCTACAATTAGAAGCTAAGAAACAGGATAAACAAGAAACACAATGATCTAATGATGAAGATGGTCTGGTTGACAAGCACCATCACCAGCATCATCCCCCGTAACTCAGAATGTAGGAGGTGCTGAATCTACTAAAATGTATACGGAAATTACCAATAGAAGAAGTAGCCACACTGCGAGTATAAGCCAATCGTTTCTCAAACCAAACAGCTGGGTCCAAGAATTTTTCCATGCAGAAGTAACGGAAAACTGGTTGAAAATTTTGGCAAATATCCATGAAGGTTGCATACTTCTCTTCAAAAGACTTCTTTTGCACATCCTTTAACAGATCAAACATAAAATTATTTTAATATCGTGTTCAACTTATTTACATAACATCTACTAAGAGCTTCTATATGGAAAATAGTATGATAGATATAGAGACAATAAAAAGATAAACAAGATATTATCTCTGCCCACAAGAACCTAACAGTCCGGTCAAGGAAGCAATTAATAAGTTATAATTTCTTTAGGGTTTTCATTTTAATCTGAGGGGAAGGAGGCACACCAACAGTGACTGTTCATTTGTTTTAATTCATCTAATTTGAATGATTCTGTAATCTATGTGGAAGTAAATGCAAAAATGATAAAGGTGGCTCCAGATAGTCTTAAGTGGTATCACAACGTGATATGAAACAGAGAGAAGGAGAAAAAATGGAAGAAACACTGATCGATGACAAAGCAGCTGACACATCTCTGCTCTGTCCTCTAACATCTTCTCACTATATAATACTTTCCTGAAGCAAAGCTTATCTACTTCAATGGGCTCAACTCTCATGTGTGTGTTAATGACTCCTAAATCTGTGTCTTTGGCCCAGGTATCTTTATCAAGTTCCAGCATGATGTGCTTCTCCAACTGCCCGCTCAACATCTTCACCTGAATTACTTCCAAATCTGAACTGATCCACCTTCTCGTCTTTGGCAAACCTCACCACTTCCTCTGTTTTTTGACAAAGTAAATAGCCTCACCATCCACCCTATCATCCCGACCAGAAAACTGGGCACCACTGATTACTCTTTCTCCCCAACTCCACTGCTAATCAGCAACCAAATCCTATCACTTCTGCCTCCTTAATATGTCTCAAATGTACCCACTATGCTCCATTCCTACTGTTATTAGTCTTGATTCAGACCTGTCTCATGCCTCTAGTCGGCTTTCTCAAAAATATAACCCACAGTGCTGTCAGACTTATCTTTCTAAAATGCAAATCTGATAGTACCATCCTCAAGGGCTCCCTCTTGCCAAATTTCTTATTATTTCATAAAGCAACCCTCAATTTTTTACTAATGACTACTGCTCCGATCTCCTCTATCTATTCCCCCTCAAAGACTAAGCCTATGCTTAGTCTTAGTCTTTTTTTAAGATTTTATTTTTTCCTTTTTCCCCCCAAAGCCCCCTGGTATGTAGTTGTATATTTTTAAAGATTTTATTTTTTCCTTTTTTCTCCCCAAAGCCCCCCAGTACATAGTTGTATATTCTTCGTTGTGGGTCCTTCTAGTTGTGGCATGTGGGATGCTGCCTCAGCGTGGTTTGATGAGCAGTGCCATGTCCGCGCCCAGGCTTGGAACCAACGAAACACTGGGCCGCCTGCAGTGGAGCACACGAACTTAACCACTCGGCCACGGGGCCAGCCCCTAGTTGTCTATTTTTAGTTGTGGGTCCTTCTAGTTGTGGCATGTGGGACGCTGCCTCAGTGTGGCTTGGTGAGCGGTGCCATGTCCGTGCCCAGGATCTGAACCAATGAAACCCTGGGCTGCCGAAGCAGGGCGCATCAACTTAACCACTCAGCCACGGGGGCCCGCCCCTATGCTGTCTTTAACTACCTGTTCATGCCTCCTCTTTTTGCTTGTAGGCTCCCTCTGCTTGGAAAAACTCAGCTCAAACATCATCTCCTCTATGAAGCTTTTCCTGAATCTGATTCTCTCCACTCCTCCCTGTCCCGGGTAGAACTAACCACTTCCTCCTCTGTGCCTACACTGGACCCTCCGTACCCTGAACAGCTTTCCATCACAATGCTTTATAGCACTTTACCACACATTTTAAAAAACATATAATAAGAAAGCACAATAAAAGGACGAATAAATGGATTTTAGAGTTGGACAAAGTTCAAATCCCTGCTCCAGCATTTATTAGCTTATTGACCTTGGGCAAGTTAAATTCTCTGAACTTCTCCTCATCTTAAAATGGGATAAGTACAATGATGACAGTCATAATATTTGTGAAGTCTCAGCATAGTACCTGGTGTGGAGAAGGCATTCAATAAACGCTGCTGACTGGCAGACCAGATGGTCAGTGTGATGTGGCAAGTGTCTTAGAAGGTCTCTATATTAGTTTCATATAAAAAGTATTTCATAATCTGTTTTTTTGTTTTATTTAGTGTTTTGTTTTGTTAAGAATTAGCTTACCCTAAACTGGAAGCACATTAGCATACAATGAATGATGATAAATTTCTCATCGGACAAGGGTTGACACTTTACGTAGTTTAAAAACCTTCCCTTTTCACTCACATATACACTTTCATTCTGATCAGCTTACTTTCTTTTATTTAGTATCATTAACAGTCACCTGATGAAATCAAAACTTTGTGTCTGTAATATTTGATAACTGCCAGCTTTAATAAGATATTAAATAATCTTGCAATAACTTATACCTTAGAGGGTCACTCACCATCATTTTCTTTTGGCATTGAAGGGCACTGAAATCCTCTGGCCTGTATCTTTTATGGGCACCATTCTCGTTGTTAACAAGAAATTCACCAATAGGGACCGTTCCTGTGCACCACTCAAGAACACCACTTCGCTGAGAGAGGGGAACCACCTGAAGTTACAGATTAAATACATTTTAACTCTGGAGGGTATTAAAGAGCATGTGATGATCATTCAACTATCAGAGTCAGGGTGAAGCATTTTGTCAAGTTGTATTACTAGTTCTCTGTCCAGGGGAGACAAAGCTCCTTGGAGGAAAGCAACTAAAAATAAACTTAAGCTCAAAGAATATGATTTTCTAGCCTGCTGCTTAAACTTCTGAGAACCTGCCCAACTCTCAATCTCCATGATTCCCTGAGAGATCAGTCCTGTTAATGACACTCTTCAATGTCTGTGACTGGGCCATAGTTAGCTTGGTCCATGCAGTAGAGGCATGAAATGTTTTCCTCATACTTTTACTATCAAACAAATCTGAAATATTTCACCTTGGAAATTATTGAATGTAGTCTCAATTTTAGTATACCTTAATAACTGAAAGTATATGCATTCTTGCTTTATAGTCTTGTTAGCTTCACCAAGAGGAAATGTTTTCCTAAACATATTATGAGCAATTGTACTGGGAAGATAAAAAATTATGACATTATAAACATACATAAAATGTAGAAAATGATATAAACAAACAGCCTTTTACTGAGTAAACAGCTTTAACAAATCTAAGATTTTCTCATATCTGCTGGGAAAGACAAAGCTCCCCTTGTACCCCTCACTGATTCCACGCCCCTCCTTCCATGGAGATGACTGCGAACTTATCATTGTTTATGTATTTTTTGGTACAAAAAGAATTTACATATTTTTATTTCAAAGCTATACATACACAAATAGTTGTAAGCTTTAAATTAAGAGTATTATACTATATGTATGCTTCTGCAATTTGCTTTTTTCTCACTCAACACTGTTTTACCTTTAGCTGTGTTAGTACATTTAACTCTAAGTTACTTGTTTTAACAACTTCTTACTGTATAAATATACCACAATTAACCAATCTGCATACTGATTAACATTTACATTGTTTCCAGATTTTCCTGAAACACTGCTGCAATAAACGAGTCAACTGGTGAACATATTTCAGTTTCTCTAGGGTATATACCTAGGAATTGAATAGCTTAGGAGATGTCCATCTTCAATTTAGTTAACCAGATATTGTCAAATAACTATCCAAAGTGGTTGTACCAATTTATAGACCTAGGGCTATGTTTTATTCCTTTTATATCCCCAGCACTTAGCAGAGTATCTAACACAATGCTAGAAGTGTAAATAAACATTTATTGAACAAATGAATGAATGGATCTCACAGCCCTTCCTACTGATTTCCCTTCCTGCCTAAGTACCTCTAAACGCCTTCCTCCTATAATGTTTGATCACATTAACATTCTTGCCTCCTAGTACATTCCACCTGAGGTCCCTTTTCCACTGATTACATTCTATCAATATCTAGTTATGGGGAAAAAATCAAACTCTTGTCATTTTTTAAGAAACTGATCTAGAAAGAACAGGTTGACTTTTTTTTCTATTTCATTCCAGAGTTTAACTGTGATGTTGGCTAATGGAAAAACAGTTGAATTTAAGTTTCAAAAGGTAAATGGCAGTATTTTCTCTGGTTCTACGATTCTCTGGAATAGCCTATTTCAGCTGGTATCTGGGTATTTTGTGTGGGTATCACAACAATGAGTGATGACTATTTTCTAAATTCTCCCAAGGTACATAGCTACTACCATCCCAGATACAGAGAAATGCAATCAATTCATTATGCAAAGTGAATGCCTTAGGACATCATGGCTTCTCTCCCAGAACCCTGAGGAGGATGCTCTGAAACATAGATCACAAAGAAGAAAAATTATTTATTGGCATAAGGCATGATGAAGAGTTAAGCAGAAAGCTTCTTTCAGCACTTAAATATTGTTTATAAGAGACTTGCATTTTAAAAAATGAGTCCTCTCACATCTAAGACTTTAGGCTTGCTGTTCAATTTACTTTGGAAAGATGTAGTTTTAGTAGAGAAAAATTAGGCCAGGCACACTGATTCTGGTTGTCAGAGTGCTATGTCTGAGTGCCAGCATATACAGTAAGAACTTTGTCTTCCTTCATCTCCCTCTGATTCTGACAAGAGATTTCTGGCATGCCTCAATATGCAGGTCTCTCCTTTTGAGGTTGCATATTGACACTTGAGATTTGGGTACCAAGAGCTAGTTCCAGGTACTCAATGAAACCTCTTGTTGACACAATGATCACAGGAAGCCTGAATGCCAGCATTGGGAATGACTCCACAGAAAACCTGGACTAGGTAGACTGCTTCCCTACATACAGTTAATACCTCTAGGAACCTTAACTAAAGTCAAGAACAACTAGCTCAACATATTGATGACACAACTTTCACATTCTTGGAATAATCTCAAAATAACATAAATCTATTGGCCCAGTATTGTAATTCTAAGCAATAAAGTTAAACCTAAACTCTCATGTTTAGAGGTCATACTTTAATATTTAGATGTATAGCATTAAATAACTCAATTATTTAATTGATAAAATTGTTCTGCACAAAAATTAGAAATTAAAATTCAAGTCCTAAGGTAGAGATGGAAGTTTAGTAATTTCTGCCTTCAAAATATTCTAGATCGAGGATTTCTCTCTTTCATGCTTCATAGCAATGAACTTTGGAGGCTCAACTGTGTATCTGCTAGGAAACCTTAGCTGCTTTCTGAGAAAATCAGGAGTTGCTCCTATAGCCCATACTTTTTATAACCCATTATAACTCAATTCTTCAGTCATCAGCTTTGCTATCTAAAAGCCTGGCACTTAGAGCATAAAAATTTCCTTTCGTTCACATTATAGAATAGCTGCCCTCTAAGAATTTCTTAACAATTATTAAAGTATTTGCCAGATAGGAGACAGCTAACAGCTCGTCAACTTTGTCCTACAATTGAGCTACATCAATACAGCAAAGTAACTAGACTGGTAGGTCCCAAAGTGTGGTCCCTGAACCACGGAAGCATCAGCATCACTTGGTATCTTGCTAGAAATGTATATTCTCAGGCCCTATCCTAGAATTAGAAATTATGAGAATGGGGCTCAGCAATCTGTGTTTTAACAAACCCTCCAAGTGATTATGATGACTGTGCAGTTTGAGTAGCACTGATCTAAACCATATCAAAGAAGTCCCTCTAAAGAACAGATTTCACAGATCTTTATCTTTTGTCATTGAAGACTGACTAGTTTTTTAAAACTTTTTTTGAGGAAGATTAGCCCTGAGCTAACATCTGCTGCCAATCCTCCTCTTTTTTCTGAGGAAGACTGCTCCTGAGCTCACATCCGTTCCCATCTTCCTCTACTTTATATGTGGGACACCTACCATAGCATGGCTTGCCAAGCGGTGCCATGTCCACACCTGGGATCCGAACCCGTGAACCTTGGGCCGCTGAAGCGGAACGTGTGAACTTAACTGCTGTGCCATTGGGCCGGCCCCTAACTAGGTTTTTTTAAACTGCAACTGGGAAGCATCAATTATATTAGTTAATAGCCTATGAAGTTCCATGTGACAAATTTCTCACACACTTGAAGGCTAAGAAGTGTGCTTTTCTTAATAAATAATATGCTTTCCCGATCCCCATTCTGCCCAACTAATGAGTTTTATATTTCTGTTTCTGAAGGCAGTTAAAAAGCTCAAAATTAATTCTGTTTTCAATTATAATAGCCTGACTCAATCAGAATTTTGGAGGGAGATCTAATTTCTTTTTTCCCATTCCCCTATTTGGGATTTTTAGTTTAACAATTATTTTTATAATAAAAAATGCTCATTGTGAAGAACTTGAGATATATAATAAAGCAGCTATTACCCAGAGATAATAGCATTTTTAGGCTTATTCGGGAATTTTTAAAAAGTCATAGCTATATACTAATTTCTTACAATAAATGTATTCATAAACATCTGTTTTAAGGCTACTTATTCTGTCTCATGAATCTATTCTTATGCCACAAACCACACCATCTTCATTACTAAAGCTTTACCATTTGATTTGGTATGACTAGATAAAGTCCACTCTCATCTATTTCTTTTATTCAAAGACATTTTAGTCATTCTCACCAATATATTTTTCAAGATAAACTTTTAAATCATTTTCCGAGTTACAAAAAATTTGATTGGAATTTCATTATCTATGCATTAATTTGAAATGAGCTGACATTTTCCATTGTCTTCCTGTTTAAGACATGGTACCTCCATCTTATCCTAGTTTTTCTTTACTCTTTCTTATTATTTTTGTAATTTTTTTCCTGTTTCTTGTTAACATTACTCTTGGGCAGTTTATTCAACTTATATGCTTTTTATTTCTGTGAAAAGGACTTTTTTCAATTATATTTTTAAACTAGTTTTAGTTGATAGTTAGGATACTGCCAAGTTAAAGAGAGTTAGCTTGCTAGAGAAAAGAAACACTTGTGGGTAGGTACCATTTTGTGGGTATAAGAAACAGATTTGGACTACCCTAAGAGACTGAAGGATTGCTTCTCTACTACACAATAAATTATCCATACACTTTCTTATTTACATCTTCATAGAAAAAGGAACAATGAATAAACAAATAAGCCTTGTTACAACAGTGATAGAAGAATAAAGGGCAAACGTGAGATACAGGAATGAAACCAAAAAGAACACTCCTACAGGAAGCAGGCCCTTCAAAATGAAGGTTTATTGTATTTTATTTATTTATTTATTTTTTAAAGATTGGCACCTGGGCTAACAACTGTTGCCAATCTTCCTTTTTTTATTTTTCCTGCTTTATTTCCCAACCCCCCCACACCCCGGTACATATCTTAGTTGCAGGTCCTTCTAGTTGTGGGATATGGGATGCCACCTCAACGTGGGCCTGACGAGCGGTGCCACGTCCGCGCCCAGGATCTGAACCCTGGGCCGCCGCAGCGGAGCGCGCAACCTCAACCACTCGGCCATGGAGCCGGCTCCTATTGTTATTTTTAAAAACGTAAACATGCCAAATGAGCATTCAATTTAACAGCCAAAGATGATTAACAGAATAATGTAACTTCAGAATTGTCTTCTCAGGCAAACTGCTGGAGGAAATGCAAACTGGTACATCCCTCCATTAAGACTAATCTGACAATATCGACCTAATTATAGGTACATATATCCTCTGACACATCAATCCAACTTCTGGAAATCTATCCCACAAATTCACCTGCACATGTATGTCCAAGGTCGTCCATTGCAACACATTGTTGGCAATAGCAAAAGACTATAAACCCAAATGCCCATTTTACACAGTAAGAATTTGTATAACTATGTACAAACATACAAAGCCCCTATTAAAAAATGAAAGATCTCTATAAAATATTGTTGAGTTAAAAAAAGATACATATGTTTTCTTTTCTCTAAGAAAGGGGAGAAATAGGAAAATATATTCCATTTGCGTAACACTCGAAACAAATGAAAACGGCACTCATAGGGGTGGGGGGATGAGGCTGAGAGGGACAAGGTGAGAGAAGGCTTCTCTTTTTATACCTTTTCCTATTGTTGGATTTTTGAAACATGCAAATGCATTCTGTAGTCAAAAACCAACAAATTAACATTTTTAAAAGCCTATTTTATGTGCTAAATTCTTCACTGAATCAAAACTTCCTTCTTAACACTACTTTTCTTCTTAAAAGTACTTTTATACCAGAAATAGGGCACATGCTCAAAGATAAGAAAAAATACTTTTTTGATTACAAGAAACACCTAACTGCAGTTAACATTAATGAGCACTTTTTAACTTTTTTTTTCAAGATTTTATTTTTTTCCTTTTTCTCCCCAAAGCCCCCTAGTACATAGTTGTATATTCTTCGTTGTGTGTCCTTCTAGTTGTGGCATGTGGGACGCTGCCTCAGCGTGGTTTGATGAGCAGTGCCATGTCCGTGCCCAGGATTCGAACCAATGAAACACTGGGCCGCCTGCAGCAGAGCGTGCTAACTTAACCACTCGGCCACGGGGCCAGCCCCTAATGGGTACTTTTAAAAAAAGAAAATAAAAAACAATTTGGCTAAAGGAGAGACTGGCAATCTATGGTGTTTGGACCAAACCCAGCCCCAAACAGTTTATATACAGCCTGTGAGCTAAGAATGGTTTTTCAGTTTAAAGAGCTGTAAAGAAAAAATAAAGAATATGTGACAGAAACCTTATGTGGCCCACAAAGTCTCAGATGTTTACTACCTGGTCCTTGACAGAAAACATTTGCAGACCCCTGGTCTGAAGAACAGCATCTTTTCTATGTTCCTGGTGAAGCAGCAGAAGTAAAAACTAGTCACCTTATATGTGCAGATGGTCAATTTCCTCTTCCTGGTTTCAGTGTTTCTCTGCAGTAATGTATTGCACATCTGGAAAACCTGCTGCATGACAGCATCTTGTCTCAGGTCATCACGGCCCTTCAGAATAATCAAAACACAAATAACTAAGCACAGGTCATTTTCTTTATTATACAATCACACGAAGAGTCATCTGAAAACAGGGAAAGGGCACTCAGAAATCAATCCGAGCATCTGTGCTCCTCCTAACAGTCGCTTAAAGTAATCAAGACCCAATGCTATTCTTTCATTTAGAATAAGCTATAACACCATGTAGGCAGAACAATTTAGAAACAAGAAGTCTCTCCTAGCTGATTTTGTAATTAGGTTAACTGGAACTCCTCTACCTGAGGGCCACTGCAAAATCCCTGGGTGGTGCAGCACTACTCTCTCTCCACCAAACCCAGCAAGGCCCAAAGAGCTTTTGAGCAGACTACAACGGGAATGCTGATCCCTTTCTGGTCCATTTAACAGCACTTAGCAGAGTGCCAAACTCAGGATACTGGAGCAAGGGCCTCCAACTTGAACTATTTGAGAAAATATGCAACAACTAACAAAATAGTTTTTTCTATGACAAGCAAGCTGATTATTAGCCTCATCATGTCTGTACGTTAAAATTATTCTTTTACTTCTTTCAATTTTTGTAATGATGGTTTTTCAAAGATACAGAAAAATGAGGAAAAGCATTCTGCTTCTAGAAAATAATTATTTCTACTCTATAAGTTTTCCTCACTTGTAATTATTCAGAATAAAAACAAAGACCCAAATAAAGCAGGAAGAAAATATCAACTATAGTTTTTCTTTGACTTGCTTTCATTGACCCACTAAGAACCACACCAGAGAAGGGAAGTCTCACCTTGACAAGCTGTCTCCTTTCTTTGCCATCAGAGCCCAAACAATCTATTATTTTTGGTAAATTGAGACCTCCTGCTAAACGAAATTCTGCTTTAAATGATTGTATAGTCACCAGATTTTCATATTCTCCTGTGGGGTCCACCTAAGAAAAAGTATCAATATGATAATAGGTCAGATACACTATTTGCATTTAAATAAAGTGTAAATAACAATTTTAATATTAAACAGAGGAATGAATGACAATGTACTGTTGGTTAAGAAGTGGAGCTATAACTTTACTTTCTGTTTAAACGAAAGAAGATTTGACATTGGGAAGGTTTAAAAAAGTGACATAAACACAATTCACCTTCCTAAATATCTCTTAATTAAAGCAGGGCATGCAAAGTACCAATACCACTGAAATAATACCACTGAAAAACTATTGAAAAACCAGGATTCAGGTCTTACCATGGAATTGTATATGTTAAGTCATCTGAGAAATAAACTCCTCACAAGAACATGATTAGGTAAATTTTAGAAAAGTGTGGAGAGTTTTCTGTTTTGTAACTGCTAAATCTGGCATTTCTAGGAAATAGCTAAAGAACTTTGCTGGTATGGCTGGAAAGATATGAGTTAATCCACATGATGCAACTACATTTCAGATCAAATAACTAGGGATTCTAAGCACTAAACTGTAAACTCAAAGGAGAGATTTACAATGTAGTTAAAATGATCATTTCTAAACTATAAACTTTATTATTATTACATATATCCTTGCCCAAATGGTACTTCTAGCAATAAAAGATCTTTATGACATAGCTAAAAGTATCATGCTTATATTACAGTCAATTTAATACTGTAAAATCAGTCAATACATTCTAATGCATACAGAATTTTTAAAACTAATATAAAGCAATTAGGAACTTTCCTGCCAAGTTAAAAATTAATCTTGGCATAAGCACATGGGCTCTCTCCTTCTTCTGGCCAATGAAGATAACAGACTATAGACCTTTTTTTTTCAGTTGAAGTATAACTGACATACAATATCCTATTAGTTTCAGGTGTACATCATAGTCATTCGACATTTATATACATTATGAAATGATCACCACAATCAGTCTAGTTACCATCTGTCACCATGTAAAGTTATATTATTATTGTCCATATTCCCTATGCTGTACATTACACCCCCAGGACACTAATTTTATAACTGGAAGTTTGTATCCCTTAATTCCCTTCACTCATTTTGCCTGCTCCCCCACAACCTCTCCCCTCTCTGGTAACCACCAGTCTGTTCTCCAGACTTGCTTCATAAGACAGATGGGGGGTGTAAAACTGAAGGCAAAAGAAAAGAAAACAGGAGAGGGCTTTAAGGATTTTAAGGCTTGGGCAGAGAATCAAAGAAGAAAACTACAGGATGAAACAAATGAAACTGCCAATATTTAACCAAATTTTGACCTATTAAAAAAAGGTTATTTCAAATGGTTTAACCTAATAAAGAGGAATTTAGTTTAATAAAGAATCAAAACAGTTAATGGCAAATTACCTTAATTTCCATAGTAGGGACAACAACATCTTCTAAGTTCTGAAGTTTAGTAATTGGCTGGTCTGCTGGAATATTTATGCCTTCTGTATATAAAATAAAGAGGCTTTAGTGACCACTGCAAACTGGGGAACAACACTCAAGGTAAAGCAGGAGAATTCAGCAGATGCCATAGACTCCAACCTGTGGTGAATCTGTGGTTTAGGCCCTGATTTAGAAATGAAGATCCAAGAGCTTGGGACACAATGTAACTCGGGCTCAGAGCATAGCAATGGATAACATGGCTTACAAACAAATTTGCAGGTTACTTGGCATTGGTAATTAGACCGGATTCCACGTGAGGGGCCAGGCTGAGCATCTTAAGATAACTATGTAACAGTTTGCACAGCACATAGATATTACTATTAAATGTAACTAAAGGACCTCACAATATATTTTTTTTTGCTTAAAGGAACACTAGAAGAAGTCTCATTCTTATATAAAAGTAACAATTTAAATGTGAAGACAATTCTGATTACTAAAGAATGAGGAGAGAGATACTCATAAGTGTACGCACATAACCAAGTATTACAGCAGCTTATAATTATTTGAAGAGACATAAGAAGAACGATGGATTACATGCGAGGCATTCTAACACTTACGGAGGAAATGATAAGGCCTTTTCATTTCTAAGTCCTAGGGTACAGTGAATAACCAATATCATTTTAAAAAACGTCAACTTTGAAAATTCTCAGTTATTCAGTTATTTTAATGAACTTGGCCTCTATGCAATTCTCTGCAACAAATTTGTACCAGATTACTCAGAGCAATCAAATAATTAATTCAGTGCAGTCACCTATTAATCAATTCCGCTAAAAGATATTAAGTGAAAAAAATGACAGGAGTGTGGTAAAGCTATGAGATAAAAATTAAGTTTTGAATCATGTATTAACTGTAACCATCAGGACCTTCATATTTGCAATTACCGTATTTGTGATTTTAAACACATTTACATATTAGGCTCTATAATTAATAGACCCCTACAGAGAAGAACATAGCAAGAAAGCAACACTCATTCTTTCAAACACATACGTCTCTGAGTCCTCCACTGAGTGGCATCTAAGTTTGCTAATATAATATAAGCATCACAAAGCGCCTCAACACTTCTGATCATCTGAGGTCTTCTAGTCCTGATAGTATGTATTATTTTGTTTGCAGCCTCAGTTCGATCCTGTTATTAAAAAACAAACAATATCACATAAGGAAATACCCAACAGAAACTTTTCAGTTATAAAAACAAAGGAAAAAGAATTTATACACATATCTAGACAATGGAAGGACTATAATCTCTCAGATACAAACACAACAGTCACCTTATGAATGAAATACATCAAAGGTATAATAATCTCAAGAGAAATGACTCGGGTGCCTTTCAAAATCTATTTTTTCTTTGCTCACTGCTGTGAGGAAAAAAAGTGAAATATTATTGGTATCGCCAATGCTTTAAGAAATTCAGGAATTCTGAGCCAATTTTAGGTGGCACCATAACAAAGGATTTACAAATTTACAAACTTACTTAGAATCCCTGAGACTTAAGAAAAGAATATTCTGGGAAAAATAAATACCACAATTTAAAAAGGTATGTATGTTTAATCCAAATACCTCATCAAGCTGAGAGCTTTGTTTAGGTGCACTTTTAGTTATTCTACTCCTTCTTGCTGCCTCTGGTTTGGTCAAAAATTCATCTTTGTTTGCATTTGCTAATGCAAGTATAATAAACAAAGTATGATGGGGGTGATCCATTGAAATTCTAGAGATGAGCTGTCAGAAAATGAAGACCTATTAGCTTTATGCAAACAAACAAAACATAGAAAATCCACAATCTTTCATTTTGCTTAACATTAAGATATGCGTTACCGTACTAGATACTGCAGTGGGTAGAGTGTGTGGATGTGTGTGAGAGACAGAGGGACATGGAGAATGAGAGAGTGAGAGGAGAACAAAGGAAATCTTTATTCCTGCCCTTATATGGCCCAATAAATATAACTAAAATCTTTTTGTATTTCCATTTTTGGAGTGGAACAGTAGTTTATACTTTATGTAGTACATAATATAAACAAAAAGCAGTAGCAGTGTTTGTTTTTCAGGTTTACTTACGTTATTGAGGACTTCATGAAATCCTAGGCCTCCCATCATCTTGGTCCCCATTCTAGCAGCCAATTGGTACATAAGAGGCAAAAATTTATACGATGGAATCTTTATTCCATCTCTCTATTATTAAAAAGAAACAAAATTAAGAAACAATGCATTTCAAATAGTCTCATATCTAAGCAAATAAATTATTCTAAGATAATGTTCTTCTACTAGCACAACCATCTAGTGGTTGTTAAAACTTCCTTAACTACATTTTTTTCCTTATAATCTATCTTACCTGAAAGTCTTTCTGATGAGTATTCTAGATTGCTTCATCAGTAAGTCATACTATTTGATTCTAAATTAAATTGTATTCAAAACTGGAATACTTGGAACACCTGCTTATATTCCAGTGAACCCAAGGACGACAAACATGGATCTGAGGACTATCGTGATCTTGACTCCTGAGAAGTCAGTGTGTAATAAAATGGAATAACTATTTTTCCCTATATGCTAAAAGTAACAGGATTTAATGTGCACTAGTAGCAGAGACTGGTTATATCTATTATGAGCCTTATAATCCTTTTCATTCAGAAGAACCATTTTACTTTTAAGCTTCAAACTGACAGCTAATACATATCTTGTAAACATAACATTAAGATTAGGAGTCATCAGTAAAATCTAAGATTTTTAAATTAAAACTTATGAAATACAGTAGTCCCCCCTTATGTCCGTTGCATTTTCTGTGGTTTCATTTACCTGCAGTCAAATGAGATCTGAAAATACTAAATGGAAAATTCCAGAAATAAACAAGTCCTAAGTTTTAAATTGCATGCTGTTCTGAGCAGAGTGATGAAAGCTTGCACCATCACACTCCACCCTGCCCGGGACGTGAATCATTTCTTTGTCCAGGGTATCCACGCTGTACACACTACCTGCCCCTTAGTCACTCTGTAGCCATCTTGGTTATCAGATTCACTATTGTGGTGGTATCTCTGTGCTTGTGTTCAAATAACCCTTATTTTACTTAATAATGGCCCCAAAGTGCAAGAGTAGTGATGCTGGCAATTTGGATATGCCAAAGAGAAGTTATTGTTGTTAATCTCTTACTATGCCTAATTTACAAATTAAACTTTATTATAGGTATGTATGTATAGGAAAAAACATAGTATCTATAGGGTTCGGCACTATTGTGGTTTCAGGCATCCAATGGGGGGCTTGGAACGTATTCACTGTGGATAAGGGGGAGTATTGTCTTGCTGCCATATGTTTTCTTAAAATTTTTTTTTCCATTTACAAAAGCAATTCACTATAAAAATCCCAGAAAAGCATAAAGCAGGGGGGAAAAACTCACCTGTGATCACATTTCTTTAATTGCTTTCCAAATCCCCCAATCTAGCATTCTGAGTACTTTCCTGTGATAACTGCACGGATATAGGAAAAGACTGATCTAAATTCTCTCACCTCTACATAAACCTGCATCATTAGAGCTAATCAGGTACCTATGTGTAACTGAACCAAGCGCTAGGGACACAAAGAAGTATACAACATCCACGACACTGAGGGGCTCATGTCTAAGCTTTTAAAGCACAGGCTAGAATAGTGGGTTGAAAAAGAAGACTTGCCTTCATCATGCCATTGACTTCAGATACTCCAGAATTTTCAAGCCAGAGGGAACAAAGACGGAATATCCACATATCATGCCCTTCTCCACTTAATAAGCAACTGATGTAGTTTTCAACTGCTTTACATAAGAAACGTTTACGATCCTCCTTCAGTGCACGGAGCGCACATTCATCCAGCTCCAGCTCTCGCTGAACCTTTATTGTGTATCTTGCATGGGATAATTAAAGTAAAACACAAAAATCATCAAATTTTATAGAACTGCAAAATCATACATGATATACAACGTCAATGAAAAATCAGGTATCTATCCCAGGAGAAAAAGCAAAATTCCAAGGATTATAAAGGGAAAAAACTTGGAATAAAGGGTTTAATTACATCAAATAGGTAACTATTCTGTATTTAATATTAATACCTCTCTCTTTTCAACTATGATACCAACAAATAAACAAAAAAAACAAAACAAAAAGCTAACATTCACATACGCTACAATGAGTTCACGCTCTGGTTTTGTATATACAGATACACAGTGACTGTGTATATCTTGCCACTTGTCACTTGTAGACACCTAGTTACCTGTTGGTCTGAATTTTATGTTCCCTAAGAAGGCCCACTTCCTCTTTGGCCCTTTTCAGGAGAGCTTGCTTGTTTTCAAATTCTGATGATTTCATGTAGTTTTCAATTCTTTGGTACTGAGTATCTGAGAACCGTGCTAAAGAGAGAAAGGCCTTCATTTTTCCATTTCTGAGCTCATCATTGCTTTCTCCATCACAATTTCCAGCAACTTCTACTGCCTTCAAAAAAACACAGTCCATTTATATTGTATTTACAGATACTAAATGCATCTAAATAATCACTCAGATCAAAGAAACACCCACAGTAAAGTTCAACTTTATACACATGTGTAAGCTAAATTATATGCAGTATTTTCTTGACTTTTCAAAACAACTTTGACAGTACAGAAATAACCCAAAGAGCTAATATTTGTAAAGAACTGTGCAAAAACAAAGGACTCTACAAAATTTAAAGGCAATCATATTATGCTTTTCATGTCACACTTATTTAGTGAGGTAACTATTTCCAAAATTAGTTAAACTTCAGGAATAAGAGGGAGAAACAGGAAGGTGAAAAGGGGCTGAAGACTGAATCTTAGCCCTACTTAGATAGGGTGGTTGGGCTACAAATGAATTGCAAAGGCTGACTTGCACTTCCTTAATCAGCTATTTTTGTAGATAAATAAATGGAGAAACGACTTGTTGACAGAGGAGCTGGCGGTGAGGTGTAGAAAAGAGACATATTTGGGCTGTCTTTCAAAACATGCTCCTTCTTTTCTAACATTCTGTTTCATTCTGTGCTAAAGACTACACAGAGCTTCAACAGTAGCATATACGGAAAATTGAAATCATACTTTTATTTCCTTTTGAAATATATTTGTCCTTGATAAAAAGATCAAATGTATTCACGCTAAACAACTCTCTCAAGGGTTGCTAGAAAATCTTACCTTTTCCAGATAGGTCTGCATGATGACTGCAGGATTTTCTAAGCAAGTTTCTGCTAACCAGTTGCCACAAATCCTCAGACATTCTGTGTACATAAGTTTTAGGTTGGGATCATTCTGTATACAAAAAGCAAAACCTTAAAATGTAATTTATTACCATGACTGCACAAAAATATCTTCCATATGGGGGACAAAAGTAGGTTAAAAATGTTTTCCCTCATCTGCTTTCACCATACAACTATTTTAATAATTCCAAGTATGTAAGTTTATGAAACAATTATCCTCTACTGTTTATTATTATTACTATTATTGGAGCCAACTCCCAATTATTGAGTACTTGTATATGCCAGACACTTTCTAATGGCTTTATGTATATGAACTCATTTAATCCTCACAAGAACTCTATGAAATGAGTACCATTATTATCCTTAATTTGCAAAGTAGAAAATTAAAACTGAGATACAAAGAAGATATGTAACTCTGGCCAGCCCTACTCCAAGGCCCATATTGTTAAGCAATATTTAAACATCATAGCATACCAACTTCCGGTGCTCTGGTATAACGATGAAATCTCTAACAATGGAGGATGTCATACCAGTGCCCAATACCAAAATGACAGTAAGGTGATATTCACTAAGCAGGTGTATGTGAGAAGGACATCATTGTGACCAAAACTTTAAACATTCAGACAAATTAAATAAATCAACCAAAAGACAGACTGATTGAATTGTTGTAAATAGGAAAAATAAATACTTTGCAAACATCTTTTACAAATATTAATTTTCCAGGCTGCTTTTTATAATTTCTTGTTCATCCATCAGTAATTTCAAGGGTTTAATAAAATTGTAGATTTATTATTTATAACAGTAAAATACTAATTCAGCCAATTAAAAAAAAAAAGTCAACCTCTGTACAACTGGCATCCAACTTCTTGATCATTTGCTTGAGAATACTCAGGGCAAGGCTCTGCTCCTCTTTTGCCCAGAATACTTGCGCTTCCTCCAGCTGCCACTCAGAGACTCCACAACTAGCTGAATTATACTGTTTAATTTGAAATATTGCCCTTTCAGGGAGCTGAAATGAAAATGGTATATGGGAATAAATACTTGTACTATTACTACTACTACCACTGAAAGCAGTAACTACCATCCATTGAGGACTTCATTATTTGTCAGGACTGCCTTCCCCAGCCCCCACGTCTGACTGTTTTTCATACATACAGAGTGTATAAAATCATTGAATTGTTATCAAGATAGTAAGTTATCTTCTCATTTCATGACCAGGAAGTTGAGGCTTAGAGAAGCTAAGTACCTTGTCTGAGGCTAAACTCAGGTCAAATTCCAAAATGGAAATCTTAAACAATTAGGATATATAATATTTTAATAGCGATCTTTGTCTCTCAATGACATTTCTTTTTTACTCACGCTTTCTATTTTCTGGGAAATAAAAGGAAAGGTCAGGAGGTGAGATAGTTTTAAATCCTACTACCTGAGTGTTCTTGAAAGTTCGGGCTAGTGTGGAGAGTTCTACAAGATGCTTGGTGAGAATGTCCTTGAAACACTGTCTTTGGGAGCTCTCCATTTCCTTTTCCATCAAGATCTCCAAAATGACTGTGCGTAGAGCCATGATAGGCTCCTGAAAACTAAAATCACTGTCTTTGAGAAGCTGGGAGTGCTTTCGCCACTTAATGTAGACTTCAGAGGGTTGCCTATCTGTGACTGATCTAAAAGCAAAAATCACAGAATTCATGTAAGGAAGAGAAATTTTAAAAAACTGGTATTCTGCAGGTTCTAAACTTAAGATATAATACAGTTATCTGTCACTGAACAATGGGGATATGTTCTGAGAAATGCATTATTATGCGATTTTGTCACTGTGCGAACATCAGAGAGTGCACTTACACACACCTAGATGGTATAGCCTACTACGCACCTAGGCTCTATGGTACCAATCTTATGGGACCACCATTGCACACACGGTCCGTTGTTGACTGAAACATTGTTACGGCACATGACTGTACAAGGGAGTTTTTGGAGTAACAAGATTACAACTTATAAATAATCTGAAATAATGACCAAAGTTTAGAAAACTACAAAATGGTCAGACCTCTGAGGGTCAGCAGAGGGGCCACAGAAAATAAACATTTTGAAAGATTTTCTTAAAAATATTCTTCGATCTCACAAAAAGCAGCACTTCTAAATATATATTCTTCTGACATGAGAACACATTCATCAGGCCTGTCATACAGAATGCCTACACTTCTAGTCCTGCTTCAGTGCTCCTTTTGGTAAAAGTGGACATGTCAGCAAGGAGATGAAGTAAACTCATTAATTACTTACTGTGCCTGCCAGGCACAGGAGATGACTCTGCATGATTACAGCTGTTAAAGAAATCACAATCCAGTGAAGGAAATGCTGGCATTTGGCAAAGGTTTCATTTACCAATGCTATTTATTAAAGGAAGAGAAAATGCATACTGTACAATTAGTTTATAACAACAGTATGCTTCTTAGATGTTCAAACTAAGCAATACTGTCCAATCCTTCAGGACTACTGTACTGAGAGAAATCAGGATGAAGCAGGGAGACTAGGAAGATGACAAGGCGATGACAGGAAATGAAAGCTTGCTTAGTTGCTTGATAAACAAGGAAGCATTAACACAAATTCATAGGAACCAAAACTTTAATTCCTCTCAAAATGATCCTAGGGTAGCTTTTTAATCTCAAGAACCTCTTTACAATATTACAAATTATTGAGACCCCAAAGAGCTTTCAGTTATTGGGTTATAACTATTGATATTTACCATATTAGAAACCAAAACTGAGAAAAACCTACTATGCATTAATTTATTTAAAAATAACAATAATAATGGGGCCAGCCCTGTGGCCTAGTGGTTAAGTTCACCATGCTCCATCTCCGCAGCCCAGGTTCAGATCCCATGCGCCAACCTACACCACTTGTTGGCAGCCATGCTGTGGTGGCAACTTACATACAAAATAGAGGAAGACTGCCACAGACGTTAACTCTGAGTGAATCTTCCTCAGCAAAAAAAAATTTTAAAAAGTAACAATGAATCAACTATATTGTAAATAACATTTTTATGAAAAATAACTGTACTTTCCAAACAAAACATTGAGAAGACTGGCACTGTGTTGCATTTCTGCAAATCTCTTTAGTTTCTGGCTTAATAGAGAAAGTTGAATGCTCATCTTTGCCTCTGCACTTGGTTTGTTGTGATATGATGTTCTGGTTGAAGCACAGAAAGAAAATCTGCCCTCATACAGATATGTAGGTGGCAAGGGAAGATGATGTTAATGGTCTTTTCAGATAATTGTGGATATTTTTCTCTGATACCTCATGAAAACTGTACTGTACCTTATGAGAGAATGAGACCAAAAAAAGCAAATAACATCTTGCTATAAGTTAGATAGTTTTGATTTCATGGACCCCCTCAATGGATCTTGGGGACCCCTAGGAATCTGTACACCACACTTAAAACTGTTGTCCTAAGTATTAGTTCACCAGCTCATCAAACTTTCCCTCTGTCTCTCTTCCTTATAATTCCCTACCAGAGGAAGAGCCAGTATTACTCTTAAGGAGTTTCTTAAGGAATTCTATCCTTTCTTTAGTTGGAGACATCTTTCATTCAGAGGAAAAGTTCCTAGATTTCTGGCAGTAAGAACCACCAATATACTTATCAATGAAAGCAGAAAACAGTTTTGTTCCTTTATTCTCTAGTTAAGAAGAGCCACATCAATGACTTGGCCTTCTGCTATGCAATTTTGAAAAAACCCTATTATTTTCTGACTCTAAAATTTCCTTCTCTTTTCTACTTACAAAACATATTCCAAGTTTATTTTAGCATAAAGGTACATGATCTTGGTAACTTATACCCTCTTTCCATCCTCTTATAATGATGATAATGACTCAAAATGACGAGGCTAAAAAGGGCCCAGAGACCATCAAATATAAATCCCCCATTTTAGAAATGAGGAAAGTGAGGCCCAAAGAGTCAAGTGACTTTCTCAGGGTCACAAAGTCTGAACTTAGATCCATGGTATCCTGAATAACTGTTTTATGTCATTTTCCAATATTTCTGGATCACCTTCTTCTCACCATTATAAGAGGTAATCTTCCCTCAACAGCTACTCCAAATTCACTGTCGGTCACTGAATAAAGACCACTGAATGTTGACTAAGAATCAGTCACCAGGAAAAAGCACTTGGGGACACAATCATAAACAAAACGATGGGCCCCACATTTAGGGAGCTTCCAGTATAGCATGACAGACTATACATAAAATGACACCAATGCCAAGGCAGTGCGAAAACAGAGTGGAGTATAGTGTGCTACAGCAAAAACATGAAGAAACAATTTTATCTGGGGTAGAACAAGGAAAAAGCTATAAAGAGGACAGTACAATAAACCTAATTCTATAAACCTGAATTTTTACAATGAAATTTTTTTTTTAAGGAAGATTAGCCCTGAGCTAAGATCTGCCACCAATCCTCCTCTTTTTGCTGAGGAAGATTGGCCCTGAGCTAACATCCCTGCCCATCTTCCTCTATTTTATATGTGGGATGCCTGATAGAGCATGGCTTGATAAGTGGTGCGTAGGTCTGCACCTGGGATCAGAACCAGCAAATGCCAGGCTGCCGAAGTGGAACGTGCAAACTTAACCACTTTGCCACCAGCCTGGCCCCTACAATGAATATTTTTGCAAATGTTTATTTTAATAAGAGCACAGTTCACTAGGCTAATCAACTTATACCTTGATAACAGGAAAGAAACAAACCTACTGCTGGTCTCTATTTTTATTTTTTAAAGTCACTATTGGTAAGAGAAAAGCTGCATTTGAGGATTACAAAGTCACATGAACAACATACCTTGAGAAAAGCTCCCCAATGTTTTCGAGCTCTCCAATGGTCTGCAATCTGCTAAGTGTGGGGTAGAGTGAATACACAGACTCAAGGCTACCTTTACACAATTCTTCCACTTCTTTCACTCTAGTGGCAGAAAAGACAAGACACTTTGAAAACTAAGAAGAGGTTTTCAGGAGGATAAAAGTTCAAATTTGTTGTTAAAGAGTTCTCATCATAGGCTTTGATGTTGATCTAATAATACTAATATTCACAAGCGCCAGCATAATGCAGTGAAAACAAAGTAAATCGTGGAATCATACAGACCTAGAGCTAAATCCCAGTACTGCCACCTATGGCTGTATAACTTTGGGCACATTATTGGATTTCTCTGCACCTAAGTCTTTTCACTTCCAAAATTATTTTGAAGACTAGAGAATACATGTGGAAAGAGCCTAACAAAGTAGCTAGTACATAATAAGCACTTAAACGGCAGCAAACATTATTTCAGTAATAAAATACAGAATTTAATTAGGTCACTAACTGCTGTTAAACAAAAAACAATATGTTACATTTGTTTAGCCTGTTATAGCTAAGTACTTTCTTGTGCATTATCTCATTTGTGCCTCATAACAAGCCTGTAAGTAGTCACCACTTTATAAAAAGAGCACTAATGCTATGAGACGTGAGTGTCATACACCTATTAGAGGAGACAAGATTAAAACTCTCAGTACGCTGGTCCAGGAAGAGAAGAGAGGAGTGGGAATTGACAAGACTTTCTTGAGGGTTTGGTGGAAAGAATTCCCAAAGGGAATTTTTTAAAAGGAAAGAATATATTTGAACTACAGAAATAAATAAAAAAGTATTACATAAGAAAAAACAATGTAACAATTTACATAAGTAACTAACATGAGCATGCTCCTGCATCTAAAACAAAAAATAAAAAGGTAACATTAGTACTATATATATATGTGACATATGTACATTAAAGAATTCTCTAATATTAAACATTTAAATCATGAAGAATACATTTTCAAGGTACACAATAAAATTTTAAAGATAGGCACACTCACAATTCTTACAAAAACATGCTTGCAGAAGATAAAACTCACCTGAGTACTCATTTCTCAGATGTGCAAAAGCTATGAAATTGCTAATCACTGGATATTGCCTCCCCTTTGCACTGTTTGTGTTTCAACATTGATTGTATGAACTCTTGCTTACACAGGGAATTTTTTTTGAGAGGAGTGACGTGGAATGTCATGGAAACAACCGATCACAGCCACCAAGACCTTACCCCTGCACCAGCGCAAATCCTCACGTTGAAATTATTCATCAAGTTTTCAGAAAAGAAGCCATGACATTAAATGTTAAAATATGATAATTCTTTCTTTTTATAATACCTGGCATATTTGAGACTTTCATAAAACGTGGAGAATTCTCTGTCTCTTAGAGACTGCAGAGCATTGTACAACGACTTGTGGTAACTGGCTCCTTCTGCTCCTTTGCTGTGAGATAATTGAAAAAAAAGAAAGAAAAAATATATTTAAAACAAATAATCCTAAAATATGCATGTATAAATAATTTCATCAAAAGACAAAATTTTAAAACTAAACTTAAGATTTCTACACTTAAAAAAATGCATTTCTAGATATTCCCGTAAAAAAATACAAAGAATTTTGTGGGTCAAATTCTTCAGGTAGAAAAAAGTAAATTTCTCAGATATTTTGCCCAGTTCTAAAATTGCTATAGTCTCATTTATTCAATGAACGCCTACTACATGCCAGGCACCAGGTTCTAGATGCAGGGAATCCATTAGTGGACAAGTCAGATCAGGCCCCTGTTCTCATGCAGTTTATGTTCTGGTTTGGAGAAGAGGGACAATAAATAAGAAAAATGTCAGATGGTGACAAGGGATATGTAGAGAATTAAAATAGGGTAAGAAAATAGAATGACTGGGTGGCTACTTTAGAATGGCTGGTCAGGAATGGAGTCTCTGAGATGTGACATTATTAAACTAGACTCTGAATGACAAGAAGCCACACACATGGTAACAGGGGCAAAAAGAAGATGCATTTAAGGCCTTTGGGTAGGAACAGGCCTGATGGAAAAACATGGACAAAGCCTATGTGGCTAAAACATGGTAGGCAAAGAGAAGAATCGTATATGAGGATTTGTAGAGGCAAGCAGGAACAAAGCTCTTAGAGTAAAAGATTTTAAAAATATGAAAGCATATCTCTAATTTTATAGCAATCTAATAGTTTGAAATTTGAAAGACACTCCAATTAATGAAAATTCTTTTTCTATGAAGGTGATTAAACACACAATTAATATGATTTAATTTTTAGGTGTTTACATCATCAAAAGATTTTTTATGTAAACACGAAATCTTTCATTAGATTAAGTGTTTGGCTTTTCATTCAGAAAATATGGTAACCTTACATATAGGTTATAAACATTATCTTCCTGTGTTACCAATTTAGCAGTATTTTTTTAATCAAAAAAAGTATCTCATAAATAAAGATAGGTAGTCTTTTATGTACCATCCAGTCAATAAGAGTGCTATCTGACTAAGTTTGCAGCAGGGAAATGCCTACATTTTTCTTTGGACCTAGAAACAATAAGTGAGAAGATTCTCATGAGAAAATACTTTTTATACTTATATTTTCAAATACATCTTGGGGGTGGCAGTGGAACTGCCCTAATCGAAGAAAAGAGTGAAATTCGAGCCTAGGTACACTAACTGCTCTTGCTATCTTATTCAAGCATTTAGGCATATCTACAGCCTGCAGAGTTTACAAAACATAAAAAACACAACTCCTGTTACATTCGTAGAGCAAGATAAAAACAGTTTGTTTATAACTAGAGAAATGGCAATAAAAAATGTCAGAGTTCTTTTTACTTGACACAAATGCAGTGGTCCCATTGCATATTCCTCCATGCTGCTTGGTAATGAAGTTCTTGTAGTTCAGCACACCACTCTTTATTTTCATGATCTAATCCTTTTAAATAGACAGAAAGAATGTGGCAGAGTCCCAAATTCTGCAAGGCCTGAACAGGAGTTTAAAAAAAAAACTAAGTAAGTAATCAAAGATAGAAAACTAGAGAAACAAAAAATAGCAACCAAACATGAACAGTAACTTTAAAAAACTTTAGTAGTTCACAATAAATTGCTTAAAATCCCAAATATTGTTTAGCATGTTCCCCCCACAACACAAAGATAGAGCTCAAAGGACTTTAATATTTGATGGAAGAATGGCTAAGGAATATTAGCCAGTAACAGATATGACAGCTTTTGTGACCAGCTCTAATGCAAACTATGAGAAATAGTTTACATGAGATTTTTCCATGTGAAGAACTTAATTCACTATGTGGCACACTGTACACAGTCAAGAAATGTCTTCTACTGTTAGCTAACAAGATCACGATCAACAAATCTACACTATCTTTTAGGTCACTGTCCTGTCTCATTTACCTGTGGATCCCTCTGAGTTTTTAGCCCAATGCCTGAAAAACAGACAACTTTCAGTCTTATCTCAGGAGTTTATGTGGCTGTAGAAATATTCCATAAACATACTGAAATATTCTCAGCACTACACTAATAGCACTTTACTGAAGTAGGAAAACAACATACCTGAATTATCCCTGCCTGGCGGGTTGATGAGGAGATTGCTGTCTCAAGGTCGTATGTTACTAGGGCTTTTCCCCACATTGCTTCATGTTCGTATGTTCGTAGTCTATAATTAAAAGTTTTCAAAATACCTTTGAGTTTTACATGCATGTAACTCCTTCACAAACAGAATTATTATATCATTATCTAGAAAAATGCAGTTTACCTAGTAAGGGGTTGTAACATTTTTCCTCCCCCACAGCCATACAGACTGTCTGGCTCTCCTATACTTCTGTAGATCTCTAACAGCAGATCCTAAAAACATGGAAACAACAAAAATTGTAGAGGAAAAGTATCACTTTATGAATTTAGCATATCAGAAGTTACATCATTACCAAGATGTAACTCCCAATTCTAAATGTTACATTATAAAAATAAAATATAATGATACTGAAGTATACACTACAGATTTCGATCAGCAACACAACAAACCAATCCCAGTCAACAGAATGATTGTGGATGACCTGAGAATTGCTCACAATTTCATGAATTACATGAGAAATAAATCCCTACCTACGGGCTTTTAACACATGCAAAAATAATCATAAAAACAAAAACAAATAATCCTGTCAACAGCTAAAACTGTACAGGGGAAAATGACTTTCTGCAAAGTCTGACACTTGAAAACTGAATTTGGTAAAAATAAAGGTCATGAGTTTTTCTTTGAAAGAAAATTCAAAATTGCATTATGTTATAATCGGTAAAACATGATATGGATAAAGAAGTGGTTTGATGACTCAAATCTGTTGTAAAATTTACACAGTTAAAAATAGATTACGTGTAAAATCATCTCAGTAAAATAAAAACAAAAATAGAAAACTGAAAAAGTTAGAAACCGTATTGCACAGAAAAGTGATCAAGCAGTTTAACTGCCTTAATGGTGCTTGCTCTGGACAATATTTTCGAAATACAAATTCACTGATACTGGCATAATTCTAATTAAACTGTTTCTATTCATAAACATAAAATCAAGCCCTCAGTATTGGAACATTCAGTAACTAAGCCCAGCACAGTGCCTGGTACACAGAAAATACTTCAAAAACTCAGTAAAAGAGTTTGAGACTATAAAGCAGTAAAAAAAGGAAGGAGAAAAATCAGGATAATGTAGACAGAACACATTTTAAGCAAGGCATGCCTGACGGTGTTAAGTGTTAATGAAACGTTAAGGAAGATGTTGAATGAAAGGTGACCACCAGACTTAGTAACAGGAAGTTTATGGATGACATTAGCAAGTGCTACTTCAGTGGAGAGAGTGGAAGAAGCAGAAATGAAGATGGCAAACATAGACAACTCTCTCATAAAGTATCGCTGTGAAAAGAAGAGAGAAAAAAAGGGTGACAACACTTAAAAGAGAACACAGGGAAGAAGGAAATGATTGTGTGTTAGTGTGAAAGGGAATGTTTTTAATAGAAGTTTGAAAATGTCTGGATATGTTAAGAGGGACCACAGCACAATAAAAAATAAATTTTCTGAGAAAAAGCTGATGAAAAACAAAACATAGGAAGAAGGATTGGTCTTGGATAGGAGGAGAAACTGTTTGTTTCCTTTAACAAAAGGAAAGGTTACAACGGGAGGAGATGCAGGGAGATTTCTGTTTGATAGTGGGTTGTGGTAGGACTTCCTATTTGTCCCCTGTTTTCTCCAGGAAGTAGGAGGCAAGCTGAAAGCAAAAGCAGATAAGATCAGAGGTTTAAGTGTGGAGGAGAAGTTGAAATGGTCATTTTAGAGGAATGAGTTGACCAAACAAATTCAGTAAGAATACCAGACAGTACTGTGGGCCAATTTAAGAGTAGATATCAAGAAATTTATAGAAGAAGCAATCTGCTCTGAGATGTGACATAACAATAAACAAGTAAACAAATAAATACATAATTATAAATTATAGGTGTGATAAAGAAAGGGAACAGGGAATTGTGGCAGAAAATATATGGTATAAATTCACCCTATGAAATAGGTGGTTTTACTTCTGTCTTTCAGGTAAAGGAACTCACAGTTGGAAAGGTTAAGTAACCTGCAGAAGACTATACAATTTAGAAGAGTCAGGATCAGAACTCATGTTTCTTTACCCTAAGGCCTAAGCTTCAAACCATGAATGTATATATATGATGCTCAGTTCAAAAAGTCACTTCAGTTTGAAAACCAAATGACACATATATAGTTTCTATAACAAAATAATAATCCAAAGTATAAAATAAATATTATCACAAATAATCGAGTCTATAATATTTACCTGTAAACTTATTCCAGTTTCTTCTTTACTTTTTTCACTCAAACTAGAAATAGTTGTACTTTGGCTCCCTTCTTCAAATGTAAGACTTCTGTTTGTCACAAGAGTACTTCTTTTAATGAGAATACACTATTTTGAAGCTTGTTAATGTATATACTATAGACTTTGCCAGAAAAAAACCAACAAAGGTCACAAATAAAACATAATAAACTATTTATACTTTAAAACATAATACCATTTAGGCCTAGAATGGAAAAGAAATTTGTGAATTTTAATGATTTGAATGAGAATTACATTTTAATGACAATATTTTATATATGGGAAGGCTATATGCCAAAGTATGCTGATTTAGAGACAAGCCTGTTTAAAAATAGAGCAGATGTCCCCTTATTCAGTTAGTAAAAGTTCTGTCAGTGGTTTTACCTGAAGTTCAATCTCATTAATAATTATAGGCACACAAATTAAGACAACACTGAGACATTACTTAATGTCTGATAAATTGGCAAAAATTAAGAAGTCTGATAATATTAAGTGTTGAGAAGGAAAAGGATCAGGAGCAGCCACCTATACCCAAGATTATAAAACTAATAAGTGACAGTCAAGATTAGAACTGAGATTTGTCTACGCCAAGGCCTTATGATATTCAGTCCTATATGATATTACGAAATTCAGTATAATTTTAATACTAAAATCAGGCCAGCTATTACAGTATCTATGGCAATAATAATCCAATGTATAAAATAAAACTATCCTAAGTGATAGTGCCTCTACTGTTTACCTATAAACTTTTCCAGTTTCTTCTTTCCTTTTTTCACTCCAACTAGAAATAGTTGTGCTTTGGCTCCCTTCTTCAAACATAAGGCTTCCTACTGATCCACTTCCTCATGAACTACATTTCTGAGAAGTATGCAAATTGTATAACCACTTTAAAAAACAATTTGGCACTATGGTATAAGGTTGAAAATTGCATACCCTGCGACTCAGTAATTCGACACTAAGATATATATCATTAACAGGGGAAAGGGTAATAAATGAATCATGGTATAGTCTGCCACTGCTACATTATGTGGCAATAACAAATTAATATACCGCAGCAACAAACAACATAGGTAAATCTTACAAAAATATTGAGTGAAGAAACAAGTTGTAGAAAAGTACACATATAATTTCTTATAAAGCTCAAAAATAACAGAAACTAAACTTTATTTATGGGTTCATACCCATATGATAAAAATGTCATGCAAAGGAATGATAAACTCAAAACACAACATAACATTCACCTCTTGGAGGGAGCACAGAAAGACGGGATAGATGAGACCATTGATTGACATAATGATACTGACAACATTCTATTCTGCTTTATAATCTTCATATGTAGATATTATATATATTTTCCTTATTGGCAAGTCATACAGAAAAAAGGTTAGTTTTTAGAGGAGAAATTTGGAAAGTAGTAAAGATAGTATTAGAGGTTATTTCTTTGTAAGTCTAAGGCTGTAATTCATTCAGGCAAAAAACCTAGTTGCCAGGACTTCTGTCAGGCAATGCCTTAGGTATCAGGAATACTAAAATGACAGACTGTGAACTACCACCCGTTGTCTAATCCTGTTTGAAGGAGTTTTGACTTCCTTCTAAAAAAATATGGACACTAACTTTGAAATCTCATACTTTCTCACAAGCAAGTTAACACATAAAACAAAACTTTAAATATATTCCTGAATACCTAGTTTGAGGAATTTTGCTATTAAATAAATCGGATAGAGAACTGAAGAGAGCAATTAATTTTTCTGACTTAACAGTGTTTGTAAACTGTTAATCTGTATTTTGCTTTCAATTATACTTTTCCTGATCACTTTAGATTTACAAAGTCAAAGAAAACTAGCATTCTCTACCCTCTATACACCTTATCTCTCTGTTTACCCTCTCTTTCCCATAAGGTACTTGGGAAAAAAAATCAAAATCAGACTGTAGAGCAAACAGCAAGCCCTATTTGTCAAGGACTTTTCCCTACAGTTAACCAAAATAAAATCTAGACACTCCTTTTTGTTAAATAAGCAATTCTGCAAAACTTTTCCACATTCCATATCATCACCTATCCTCAAATTAAAGGTGCTTTAATTTACAGTCATAGAAGAACTCAGTTATTCACTCCTAATTATTAAAAAATACCACTTCGTTCCAATCCATGGAACGAAGATAACGAAGCACTTTCAGATTATAATTACTACTACCAAGTACGCAAGCCCTGACTCAAATTTTTGACTCTAAGAATAGGCAGCAATCAATTTCTTACTCATTTACATACTTAAAGGGCAACATACTTGTCTTCATACAAGTCTACAGTGATCATGAACGTATCACTGGCATATTATACACATGATTTACATGTTGTAGATTTTTAACTGTTTTCAACTGAAAAGTAGAAATTAAATACCAACCCAGAGAGTTAAGAAATCAGTCCAAGTCTACCAAGTTAATTATTTTTGGACTATGATCTGAATTCTGGATCCTGGTTTTCCACAGTCTAAACACCACACTGTTTCCAACTTAATAACAATCCAAAGTAGAAATTATAAGCTGCAAGAATGAGAAATCTCTCAACATAATACATCTTCACCATTTCAATTTTGTAATATGAGTAATTTTGTGGTGAGAAAGTGAGGCTAACTATAAAAATAAACACCAGGCTATTTCAAATGAATAAAGATTTGAGGAGGGCAGTTGGGGTGATAAAGTGTGTATTTTTCACCCTTCAACTTTCTTGGCTGGTTTTTGTTCTTTGCTATGATCTACAACTATCCTTATCAGATTCTTATGAGAGTTCTAACTCAAAGGAAAAGTAAATTAAAGTAGTAGAAACACAAGTAGACAGCAAAGTAATGAAAGTGATTTAGTCACAGAGAGAAATCAGTTATATTACTCTATAGTCAACAAGTAGAATGGATGTTGAATAAGCTGAGGGGTTCGTGGTAAATCTAATTTAACTGAAATCAGGGAATCACTCAACCATTTGAAAAATATTTATTGAACCCTTTATTAAGTTCCCAATGCGAGCTGCTATGGAGAATACAGAGGAAAAGAAGTATGGTCTCTGTCTTCCAAGAGCTTGCTATCTGTATAATTTTTACCATTCTTAAGTAATAAACATCTCTATTTACTTCAGAGCAGAATTATTTCTTTTAAAAAAATTCACTATTAGTTCACTGTATTTAAAAGCTAGAAAATTTCTATCTAAAATGTCTTTTAAATGGGGGAATGGGAGAAAACAAATCTTTAATAAACACCTTAATTGAAACAACGTCAACATCAATTTTAAAACCCACAACTTCTCCATTCATTACCTTTTCTCTTGATCCTCCATGCTTTTCTTGTCTGCGTAGATTTCGGCATAGAGCAATGCTGTAAAGTGAGCAGCACAAGACTGAGCTACCTTGGCAACTTCAAGATAATTCAACTCCAGCCAGAAGGCATCATCAAAAACTGTTCCTGAGGAAGGTCTAAAGAAAAATTTTAAATGAAGTCATGTCCATTCCTTTAACTTCAATATCAAAAGGAAAGTATGTTGAGATAGAATACAATGGTAGCAAGTGATACTTAAAAAGAAAGTTAAAGTCAAATAACCAAAAACGATATTTCCTCAATATATAGCTATTAAATTTCTTAGATAACATGACTGAACAGCCTTATTTGTCACTCTTTTTGGATCACACATCCCTTATAGAATCTGACGAAAGCTATGGACCATCATCCCATACAAATTTGGGGTTCATACCTGTTTTCCACCAAGGGATCCATGGACCAAAGGCTAAGAATAGGCTGGCCAGAATTGCTAATAACATACAAAAATCGTTTTAAATAGTCAATTTAATGAGAACTTTGTTTTCTCTAAACACTATTTACATGTCTTTCCTATTGCAGTTCATTTTCTCCTTAGTTTATTGCCTAGGTTATTTGGTAAAAGTCTTCCACTGTGGTAATAGAAGGTCAGAACTGGAAGGGACCATAGATATTATCTTTCTCAAAACTAATGTCAAAGAGATGTGACAAGGTTAAGAGCACCAGTTTTAGAGTAGGACACAGCTAGGCTCAAATACAGCTGGATCACCTACTACAAGCTGTATGATTTTCAGCAACTTAACTTCTTAAGCCTCAGTTTCTTCCTCTATAAAACCTGGATACAACATATTCCTTAGACGGTAGTTGCAATGATTAAATAATGCTTATTAAGCTGATGAATAAAGTGCCCAGCACATAGCCAATATTTAATTGTAGCTATTCTGAGGAACCTGAAGTTCAGAGAACCTTGATTCAGAGATCACAAAGCTTCTGAGTACCAGACTTAGACTTGAACTCAGGTCCTACCCTTTGTTCCATGTTCTATTCATATTTTCTCAAGGAATCTTCTTTAAGGTCTTGTTCTGAATGAAAACTGAATATTAAGAATTTTTACCTTCCTTAAGGCCTGCCAATCTCAACAACATTCTACCCCTATGACAAGCCTGAAATGAATGATTCAAAGGTGAAACTGCTTCCAAATACCAAGAAAAAAGGTGCTTCCAGCTATTGGTAAAGCTTCTTACAGGCTTTCTCAGAAGAGGATCTGGTACAAAATGATGAGGTGACTCAGTAACTTTCTAACCAGAAACAAAGACACTGAAAGGCCTAACACTTTTTTTTCTAAGAGTGGGCAGAATAGTATGAGGGGTTACAGAAGAATTAATATTTAAGATGTAAATGTATTTGGGTTAAACAGTTTTGCACTTTTTTCCCACCTTTCCCTCTCATTCTTTACCAAGCACTGCCACCATCACCATACACACTCATGAGATACCAGTTCCTATATACTCAAGTTATAGGCCTACTACATTATCTCTTCAAAGTTCTGGTCAACTCTGGAGCAGTACAGATCAGTCAGATCACCCACTCTAGCAATACCTGCACTCACTATCAAAAATCTCATGAGAAATAATAGGAGCAAAGACACCACACTGTAAAACAATTGACCAGAATCAAGAAAACTAGCACAGCCACAGCGCAGTATTACTAAATAGAATCACAGATTTTGAGAACCATGGTACATAGTAAAGAAACATATCTTATAACGTAAAGGAGACTTTTCCATAACTCTAATTTCTTCTATGAGCTAAAAGTAAACAGAAAAGTTAAAAGAGGGGTAATGCAACTAAAAGCAGCCTGGAAAATCACTTACTCCTTTCCAATCACTTTGTAGATGAAATAAACTAAAGCCCCAAAAGGTTGCATGATTTAGCAAAGATAACTCTGTAACTAGTACAGTTGGGACTAGAATTCAGAGTTCCTGATACGGATTTAACCAAAGCGCCACCTTGAATATGGATTATTACAAGGAGATACAAGCATCACACAAATTAAATATAGTACCTTGCAGCAGCCTCACCTAAAATAATCATGTTAAAATTCAGCCAGCAGTAAAAAGTTACACTTCTAAATCCCCAAACTCAAGAAGCAATATTCATTGTATTACCTCTTTTGTCTCCTCATGTAGTCCACAATAGCAAGCATTGTTCTTTGTGATTTTTTATCCAAACAGCCTCGGAAAATGTGCTCTGACTCTGACAAACAAACAAAGATATCTCCTCTCAGTCTCAGGTAGACTTGCTTAAGCACTTTCTTCCTTCTGTTTGTATGTCTGTCTCCCTCTACAATATAAGGTTCTGGTTGGCAGTATCTAGCACAAAATTGACTCTTAATAAATATGAACTGATAAATGGAAATCAATGACTTTTCCTTCTCCTTTAAAAGAAATTATGCTTAATAAAGCTGAGAATTTAATTGTAACTTATGTTTTATTTCTGAATGGGACTAATTCATTGCCTCAATAAATATTTATCTGGGATCTTTTATGTGCTAGGTGCTCAGTATACAACCATGAATAAGACAGACTCTTTCTGACCACACAGAACTCACTGACCGGCCCGACAGACTCTTAACACAGCGTGCTAAGTGCTATGACAGTGAAAGTTTAGAAAACTGTAGAGGCATACGGAAAGGAACCTAATCTGAATGAGAAAAGTTTCACAGAAAAAGTGCCATCTGAAAGCAGAGTAACTGTCAGGAGAAAAGGAAAGGATAGTGCTCTAGGCAATAGGAGCACTATCTGAGATGGCTGGAACAAGAAAGAACTTGGAGAATTTACTGAAAGAATTTCAATTGTATCGAACCACAGAGCTGGAAAGCAGTAAGGATGCATGCTAGGGACAGAAAGAAATAGACGGATTGTTATTTATAACAGAGAATTGGCAAGATTTGATAATTGGATGAGACATGAGAAAGAAGTTTCTGGCTTGGGCTATTGAATGCCATTCAGTGAAGAGGCACGCATAAGAGAAGCAGGCCAAGGGAAGGGGATGAAGATAAGTTTACCTTTGGACAGCTGAGTTTGAGATGCACATGGGACATTCAAGTGAAGGCAGTGAGAGTTACAGACATCAGAAAAGAGAAACCATCGAATTTGATAGAAATCTATACTTACTTTCCTTTCAATAACAGAATTTTACATGTGAAGTTTACATTTTCACTTAAGGCAATAAAAATATTGGCATTACACAGACATAATTTAGAACTGGCTGCTTTTACCTTTGAATGGTTGTAGCATAAATAAGTATATACAAATGATAAACGTGAAAAAAGTCTTCGTATGTTCGTGAACACAAATTGTCAGCTTATCATACGCAGTGACTATATTAAACTTGGTAGGTAATAAAATTGTTTTTAAACTACTTTAAATTACATAATATTTAAAGCTTAAATGCTTACTGGTAACTGTGAATCATTTATACTTATATTTCCCAAATTAAGAACAGGAAATACAGTCTAAATAGTCTGCAAAGTCTCTATGAGAATTTTTATTTTAGGAATTTCATTTCAATGTTCTAAAGAAAATTCATTTAAGTATATTCTGGAGTATTTGCATGACCAACTTATAATCTAGTAGGACCACAGGATGGCCATCCATATCCATGTCTACAATTATATTATTTCAAATAGTAGATGTGTGATTGTTGTTAGCCAATAGAAAAGAACCACATAAAACAGAGCAAAGTGAAATCTAAATGACATCACAGTCATGTCAAATAAAGGTTGTAGTAGTAAAAGTAAAAGAAACAATTGGGAGAATCGAGTATCACGACCTATGCCAAGATGCTTGGAACCACAGTTAAAGTTAAAAAGAGCAATTTATAGTTGTGGCAAAATATCACATTAAACCAATACTTTTCTTAGAAATTTAACAGTCAAAGTACAGTAAGTCAATTTGTACTTAATTTCATGATTTCACATAAAATACATGAATAATATATATTAAAGACAATAAGTTAAAATTACAGATCTGTACATGTTTTTCTTTTTTAAATCTAGATTTGAAAAATTAATCCAAATGAGCCCTCAACTATGCATATATATATTATGTGCCCCCAATTCCTGGTGGAATTTCTCCTGCTATAAGCTCTTGACAGGGGAAATACTTCTTAAAGCACAGAAGAAAAGAGGGTTATAAGAGTAAATAAAGTATAACCCAGTTTTTGTTTTAAAAAACTGGAAAGATATACACCAAATGTTAACTGCAGTTATTCTAGATCATAGGGTTATGGGTAATTTAATTTTTAAATTTATGCTAATTCTTCTATATTTTCCACAATAAATATATTTTGTAATTAAAAAGGCTGCTGTTAACCAGGGGGCCAGCCTGGTAGCCTAGAGGTTAAGTTTTCGCACTCTGCTTCGGTGGCCTGGGGTTTGCAGGTTCGGATCCTGGATGCAAACCCAGCACTGCTCATCAAGCCACACTGTGGTGGCATCCCACATAAGATAGAGGAAGACTGGCAAAGATGTTAGCTCAGGGCCAATCTTCCTCACCAAAAAAAAAAAAAAAAAAAAAGAGTGGGTCAGAGCTCTACTATGAAACTTCCATCCTATCTCCAACACAGTACCTTATAATAATATTTGGCTGTATTTATTTGTCTGCTTTTTCCATTGCTAGAATGTAAGGTGTATCTTGTTCACATCCATTTTGCCAGTGCCAAGAATAGTGGTTGACATATACCGAATGCTCAATTAGTCAATTAGTTGCTTCACTATTAATAGTCAAAATTTACTGAGGGAGAACTTGTGCATAACACATTAGGTGCTTTACATACATTATCTCATTGAAAACTTGCTACAACACTTACCTCCATTCTATAGATGAGTAAATAGGTGTTTAGAGGTTACGGAATTAAGCCTATAAAGCTCCTTGAAGTGATTCAAACAAATTTATCTTTCTCGAGAACTCAGAAGTTAACAATATACATGCTAGAAAGTTAATGGAATACCTGAATCCAAATTTGCAGGGGTCGTGGATCGACTTGTTTGTGAAGAATGTCTGAAACAGTTAGTAAAAAATCCCTGAATGTGTGTAGAAAGCAGATTTCTCCATGATTCATTTGTATCTTGGAGTAAAATATCATGAATCAAGTATGGAAGCACAGTCTGACAAAAGTCAGTTTTCACCTAGAATATACAAACAGATCTAGTCAACAGTTTGAATTAATATATTGTACTTAAGTTTTTCATTCTGTTACTGATATAGTAAACTTTAAAATAAATGATGGATGAATCTGTCATGAACCCAATGTACTGCTAAAAAAACAAACAAAAAACATGGCTGCCACGTAGTGTTAAAAAAAAATCAAACTAACCTAGAATATCTGTATCAAACATATGTGTTAATTACACTATTGTTTATTTCCAGTCTAGGCTATTTGCATATAATGAAATAGGATACTGTTTATAAATGAAATGATGATGTCACTACTCTAAATAAAATTTCATAGTTGAAAAGTGTTAATAATAACTAACAGTTTTTTAGTTTGATATAAGGGAAAACTGGGATCAAAGTTTAAAGGAAAAGCTGAAAATTTGATTTTTGCACTTTCTACACTCAGTGAAGAGCAATACTCTTCACTGTCACATTAAACACTATAACAGTTATGTGAAAATATTTTTTTAATAAACTCCAATTTCTGGGTATAAAATTTGGGTACTTATTTGTGGTATACTCCAAAGTGTAGAAAAGTGCTTTAACAGTGGTACATTAAAACAGTAGTCAACCTTATTTTTGCCAAGATACCGTCTTCATATATTCATCACATAACACACACATAAGATAGATTGTAGATTACCAATTGCACCCTTTTCTCTTTTTAAACTAAAGACAAACCAAAAGCTCTTGGAAATAGAGAATTTAAGGAACTAGGTACTGGGAGGTATACATACGCATATTTGGAATATTTTACCTTCTGGCCCAAAGTGAGAACTTTACAAAAATCTTAGGTTTGTTCACTAATGAGAAATGAGCCATGTGTGTGCCCAGGGTACCACTCTGCTAACCTGGTACAAGCACAATGTAGTATTGCAGACAGTGTGATGATTTATTCGCTATCAATACTTTTTCCATAGAAACAGGGCTGCTTTCTAATTTTTCAGTGAGGACACTTTACAAAATACTCACTTGTTGACCAGTTATTTGATATTGGTAGATGTTTGACCTAGTGAGATATTTTGTTTTCACGTTTCCACTGAATCATGCTTGACAGCACTATAAACTGCGTTAGCTTTTAAAGTCTTAGAGCATCATGCGTTGTGCTGTTTTGGATGACGTATTTGATAAAAGCATATGAACTTTTTGTTTGATTTGGTAGGTACCTTCACTCTCTATTGAAATAAATAGTACTGTAACTTCAAAAATGAAAAAGCAATGCTAACTGCTACCCTCCCTCTCTTTCTCACTCAAGAAAGCATATCAGGGAAAGTAAATGACAATGACCTCATTAGAAGAAGTAAACAAAAACAGTTTTAAAGCATTCAGTTAACATAAATAATTTACAATCATCAGTATTCTAACTATTATTAGTAACAAATTATTCAAGGCATCCCTTAGAACTCATCCAGTATGTAGCTACCCCACATCTGAAACCTACTGTATCCCGTTATGGCTAAATAAAGATGACCTGTATGATGGATTCCCAACAGCCGAGTATAACTGATGTTGCATGAAAAAGATGTGCAGTATCAGCACCCTTTTTAGATATATAGGCCATAAACATGTACACAGAAGCCAAACGGAATGGGACAAGCAAATAAAACTATTAAGAGAAAGATCAAATGAAAAAAGCAAAGGCAGAAAGGAATTAAGTCAGACTAATTAATCTTCTTACTTCACACATTGGCTTCAATAACTGAAGAATTTCACTTTTTGTGCCTCCACTATCCAAAACAGCACAAGTCAGTGTCTTTATCCAAATGTCATGATTTTTACTTTGAGGAATCCACAGGCTTGTATCATCCAGGCCTTCTAAAGGGTTTTCTTTGTCAATTCTGGGTACTTCTAAAAACTAGAAAGTGATCAAAGAATGTAAATAAAGTAATTAGAAATACATTTTTCTTTTCCTATGCAAAACATATACCGAGCTGTAAACATATCTGTTTCCAAATAAGACTAGATAAAACTAAATCGGGAGGCAAAGGTTACCTTTTAAAATTAAAATACATTTATGTCTATACCAGAGTGGTATGGTAACAAATTACTGGCCTAGACAGGAGGAAGCCTGAGCGCTCCTCTCAGCCCACTAGTGGTATATTACATGAATCACAAACTCTCTGCCTCATCTACAAACCCAGTCCAATTCTACCACCCAGAATTGATTTCAAGATGAAACAAAATTTTAAAACTTGAAAACTATAGCGTTTTACAGGTTATAATACTAGTTTTATTAAGTTTATATTACCAGTAACTTCACTAATACCAAAATTATATTTATGATACATTAAAAGCACAACTTCAATGATGGGTATATGCCCTGAAATTACATTGGTGAAAACTCAACTGCGTATTTCTCAGTTGCTTTATGAAAAGAAAACATTAAACAGCAATGCTTATGCTAAAGGAGAAGCAAGAGTTCCTAAATATCCTTCATAGAGTACTTTCAGTGGAACCTTGCTATGATATCAACATGGAAAAACGGATAAATCTATAGGTCATATTGAAGTCTTATATTTCACTAGGGGGTTGTTGATACTTTAACTTGCTATGGAAATAAACACTTGCTTTTTGATCACAATACCTATAAACCACACCCAGGGTCAATGGCTTTCATGAGATTGAGGTAAGGGTTTTTCTACACCTAATAAAAAAGGCCTGTCATTAAGAACTCCTATCGGCCAAATCAACCATCATTTCTTCAGGCTATCTACCTCAGCTTTTCCACACTGCCATAATTAAAAATATAAACTCTTTGGATTCAAGAAGTACAGTTAGAATTATTTCTAAGAAAGGTTAAATGTTGGCATAATACTATTTAAACAATTTGATATATATAATCCACAGCAAAGAGAACTGTTCTAGATATTGTGGGTATTCAATAAACATTTATTATTTGAGAGACCTTTTTTCTTGATGTTCTAAAAGGGTGTAGATAGATCAGCATGGGGTCAGTTGTCTTCTTATAAATCTCCCAGAAACTATGTCCAGTCTTTGTGGCTAAAATGTTTTTCAAACAGGTAACAGCAGCTGATCGCACTTTGACACTGAAAAACACATATAATTCAAATGCCTATAAAATCTATCAACTGTTAATCCTGATGAAAGTTAAGCAACATCCAATGAAAAAATTAAAATCTAAAATTTATATTAGGAAAGAAATCTATTTAATAGAAAATGTTTATATTTACTAGGAAATTTTATACCTATAAAATTCTATAACATCAAACCCAAAATTTTCAAAGGATTTTTAATATTCCTTCAGTAAACTGGAATTACTAATCACTGCAAGAGCAGTTCCCTTCATTCGGAAAAATAAAGCTTTTATTATGACTACTATAAATTAAAAGTATTCATAAAAGAAATACTTGGAAGTAACAATGACGAACAAAAATCAGTAATGAGATAACAGAATACAAATTCATCTGAGAAAATAATATTTTGATAGTATCGTCTCTGAGAGAGACAAATAATTTGGGGTAAGGCAGAACAGCATTTCCTGCCAAATGATAAAATTATTGTCTAGAACAATAATTTTAAATAAACAGTAAGTATGCACTCATTCTGACAAGAACCTAGTTGAGAATCGTTAAGAAGGCATCTAAAATCTTTAATAAAAAATTGAAGGTCTTTTTCTTTGGCAAAAAATCAGGAAAAGGAAAGCTGCAAAACAAGAGTACTGAAAATATGACAGCTTACCAAAAATACCACAATGCCTGACACTGTAAATGGTGATGAGCTATCAAGCAAATGCTTAATTCCTTTTAGGTTTCTCGATTTAAGACACAGGGGCATAAACTTCAACCCTGGATTCATCCTTTATTCCTCTCTCTTTCCCTTACTTCTCCATATCCAATTCATCAGCAAGTCTTGGTTCTACGGTAAAACAATACCCTGGTTCCACCTATGTTTCATCTCACTTCCATTACTGCCACACCAATCCAAGTCACCATGATTTCTCCTCTGGATTACTGTAACAGTTTCACAATTGTGCTTCCTGTTTCCACTTTTGCCCATCACAATCCACTTGGCATATAAAAGCCAGAGTAAAAATGTAAGCTGCATCATGACACTACTTTGCTTAAAGCTCCATGGCTTCCGTATATATTTCAAATAAAACCCAAATTTCTTAATCAGAATTAGTCCTACCTTCCTAATTTCATTTCATACCATCTTCCTTCAAACCAGGCTTCTTTCTTTTCCTCGAAAACACCAGCTTATTTCCATTCTAGCTAATCTCTGTCTCGAATGCATTATCCTTAACCATCTTACAGCTGATCCTGATCACTCAGATCAGCCATGTGATACTTCCTCAGCCTTCCATGACCACCTATTTCAGGAATTCCTTGGTCAACAGCCCCTTTGTAGACCTGAGGCCTCGTAAACATGCAAGGATTTTTTTCCTCTTGCAATAACAATAGGGGAAAAAATTGTACCTGTTTCCTATCGTTCTTAAGTTTAGGCCACACTAATATCTCTGTGTACCTTTTTCAGAAAAACCAATTGCAAAATTACTGTGTAACAAATGAAACATTTAATGTTTGCAAGTTTTCTGTGGAAAATCTCTTCAAAAACTGTGCCAGATATACTTTGAAATACATTAAAAAAATGAGATGGAAAGGACGGCTAGATGTGATAAAGCAAGGATAGTAGTAAAATATTAATGGTAGAATCTAGGTGGTGAGTATATGGGTGTTTACTGTAAAATTCTTCCAACTTTACTCTATGTTTGAAAATTTTTATAATAAATTGTTGGGAAATAAACCATGACAGCCTTTTCATTGTAACAATAACAACAAAAGAAAGATACATGTCCATTAAATCAACAATGAAAACATAGCAGGTAGACATTATTACCAATCATTTATTCCCCAAGAGAAGAGAGGAGGGGTTTGCAGGAAAACAGACACAAAACACCTGTTTACCTTAAAAGATACCTAGCTGTGGGCAAAAATCCTTTGAACCCACTCTCCCAAAATGGTGGTGATGAGTGCTCAAATATACCAAAAATAAATGGACAGATAGATAAATTGGGGGCGGGGGGGGGGAAGCAAAAGTAATCTCATAACCAGAAACCCGAAATCATGATATCTGTTATGACTTTGTTTTGCATAGAGAATAGGTGGGCAAAAGAAATCCCTGTCTGATTAGCTTAAGACTTTTGGAGTTATGAAATTTCTCCTCTATGACTGACTTTCTTTTTTTCTTTTTCAAGGAAGATTAGCCCTGAGCTAACTACTGCCAGTCTTCCTCTTTTTACTGAGGAAGCCTGGCCCTGAGCTAATATCTGTGCCCATCTTCCCCTACTTTATACATGGGACGCCTACCACAGCATGGTGTGCCAAGCAGTGCCATGTCCACACCCGGAATCTGAACCGGCAAACTCCAGTTAATGGGTGAACTTAACCACTGCGCCACCAGGCCGGCCCCTCTATGACTTATTTTAAAAGGACCAAAATGGTCTAGCTGAGAGGAGAGTGGCACCTCTGATTCTGACAAGTGCCCAAAACACCCCCTTCACATTCCCCTATCTTACTGTTCTGTGTAGAACCACCTGGTCATTTTCTTAGCCTAGTCTACTCTCACTAGAATTTAACACAGCCCTTGTCTAGCATTTTCATCATTGAATCAAGTGCCAGGAACACAGCCAGGTTTCAGTGATTATGTGAATTAATAAAAATACAACAGTTTTCATTAAAGTACTTGAGATTTAAGAAAAGTATGGCAACTTAAAGGTGAAAGCTGTAGTTACTGTAAATGTTAATTTATGTGAAGTATCATTCTCCTTGAAAGTCAGACTAAGTGCGTGCTATCTGATAGAAAGTATCATTAAATACTCACCAATCTTCTACCAGTGTATTATTCAGGTAGGTCAACATTATGAAGGTCCACTGAAGTTCTTTATCTTCAAATAACTCGAGGGCCTTGGTATAAGATGTATCTTTACTATGCTGTACAGCTATGGTAGAGAAATCTATAGGACCCAGTTCTCCCAAGCAGCTTCCAACAGCCTCTACATAGAGAAATTCCATTTCAGTAGAGTTACAGCTAAAAGAGCATACCTAAAACAGAAAACTTCTAATTTCAAAAATATAATGCTGTTTTGTCATTCTTCAGGTTCTCAAAGATTCTGAATAGACTGAAGAAGCTGCAAATTACTGTATCATTTCCTTTACATATCATCCATGTAGGCAACAGACATTTTCCCCTATAAAATCATATTCAGGAGATAGATTAACTAGTAACAGAATGTAGATATTAAGAATGTAGATATTAAGGATGAAAGTCTAAACATAGCCACTGTATAGGAGTATCAACAGACTTCTAAACTGTTAATAATTTTTGAGATATAATTACATAAAGTCCACACATCTTACACACACCAGTGAAAAATCACACACACATGGACATTTTCTTTCCACCTGTGTTATCACCACCCAGATGAAGACTAAATGTTTTCAGCATGCCAGAGGACTCCCTCATCCTCTTTCCCATTCATGGTGTAATTTATTAAAATACGTTCACAAATTCTTTGGTAGTCCTTCTTCCAAAAGGTGAAGCCTAATTCTAATTTCCCTTCTCCTTGAGTGTGGGCTGTACTTAGTGACTTTTTTTTTTTTTTAAGTGACTCACTTTTAACAAACAGAATGTGTACACTCATCCCTTGGTATCCGCAGGGGATTGGTTCCAGGACTCCTCCCACCAACCCTGGGGACACCAAAATCCATGGATGCTCATGTATATACAATGGCACAGTATTTGCATATAACCTGCACACACCCTCTCGTATACTTTAAATCATCTCTAGATTACTTATAATACCTAATATAATCTAAATGCTATGTAAATAGTTGTTATACTATATTGTTTAGGAAATAATGACAAGAAAAAAAAGTCTGTACATGTTTAGTATAGACGCAACCATCGCAGGCCTTTTGATCTGTGGTTGGTTGAATCTGCACATGCAGAACCCATGGATATGGAGGGCTGACTGTACAAGTCCTTCACCTCCTTGATTAAATTTCTCCCCAGGTATTTAATTCTCTTAAATGTTATTGTGATTAGAATGGAATTTCCTTTTCAGATTGTTCATTGCTGGTGTATAGAAACAACTGAATTTTATGTGTTGATCTTGTATCCTGCAACTCTGCTGAATGCATTTATTAGCTCTATAATAGCTTTCTTGTAGATTCTCTAGAATTTTCTATATAGAGTAGCGTCATCTGTGACTAGAGATAGTTTTGCTTCCTCCTTTCCATTCTGGATGCTTTATATTTATTTTTCTTGTTCTATTACTCTGGCTAGAACTTCCAGTATAATGTTAAAGAGCAGTGGTGATAGTGGGCAACCTTGTCTCATTCCTGATCTGAGGAAGAAAGCTTTCTTTCACCATTAAGTATGGTATTAGCAGTGGGTACACACCACTAAAATTTTATGCTACACAGGAAAGCCACTTAAGGGCTCCTGCAACATATCAGTTTTGCCCCCAGAAGCAGTGGACAAAGGGGTATACTTCTTGGTCAAGGGAAACTTCTGGGGTGCTGGTAAGGTTTTGCTTCTTGGTCTGGGTGCTAGATGCACAGGTGTACTCTGTTTGTGAAAATTCTTCAGGTTATATTCTTATGCTCTGTATACTTTTCTGTATGCAAGATATATTTCAATAAAGAATTTACAAGAAAAGAAGTACCCTGGATACTAGGCTCCCAGTGAGAAGTTAACAAACAGTCCACTGAAAGATAGTAGAATCTGTGAAGCTATTCTTATTCCTCCCGTTTTTCTTATTTGAAGCAATGCTGTCATGACAACTTCAAGCTGACTTTAACAATATGATTCTTCCACCCTGTGGTTAACAAATCTATTTACGTTAGGTTATCCCCCAAATGGTGATAGGAAAGGACTTCAATGTGGGTTTTTTTTGTTTTTTTGAGGAAGATTAGCCCTGAGCTAACATCTGCCAATCCTCCTCTTTTTTCTGAGGAAGACTGGCCCTGAGCTAACATCCATGCCCATCTTCCTCTAGTTTATATGTGGGACGCCTACCACAGCATGGTGTGCCAAGCGGTGCCATGTCCGCACCCGGGATCCAAACCAGCGAACCCTGGGCCGCCGAAGCGGAACGTGCGCACTTAATCGCTGCACCACCGGGCTGGCCCCTCAATGTGGTTTTAACATTTGAGTTTAATGTAGCCCACCAAGTCCTCAATTCTTATTTTTGTTACATGATAAAGATCTTAAGTAGGAATCGCTTAAAATATATTTATAAAAGGTACCAGAAGTCAATTTATCTGCAACTTAATGCTACAAATAAGTATTTCTGACTTTCCTAAATATTTACAAGGCATTTTCAAATTAAGTTATGCATATGTGTAAATCACTAACTTTTCACTTAAATGAATGTCTATGAAAGGAGGGCTACTTTGGGATACTAGAACTAAATAGAAATACAACTTAGCTAGCATCTCACATTTACTCACTATCTCAAATGACAAACCTTTACTGATTTTGAAAATACTACAAAGATGACCACTCAAACATAAAAACTCACATTCATTCAGCCAAATATTTACCTAAAACTTCCCTTTCGCCAGTGTGGTTTATTGCCATCTTGGATAACTGCAACAAGCCGACAACCAACTTCACCATTATGCCACCTTGTGGGTTATCTAGGAGCAATTTTGAAAAAGTTAGCTAAACCATCATGGAGACAACACTTTTCTTTATGATATGCTTATATGTTAAATTATCTGATTAGAAAACTTTTCTAAAGTTTTTTAAAAAGGTTTTAAATCATGAGTAGCTCAAAAAATACGAAGTGAATGTATCTGAACTTCCTTAAGAAAGAGAACCACCAAGAAGTGATCAGCAACTTTTGGCAGACAGAGAGAAAAATGTTTTAACAAGTTGTTCACAGAAGTCAATACCTCAGCAAAACCACAAACAGAAACACAAGACTCATTCAACAGTAAGCTGGAAGGGACCTTGGGAGCATGGTTAGATTTTCAACCTCTAGCACTTAGTTTAGACCAGCACTGTCCAATAGAACTTTCTGCAATGACGCAAATGTTCTATAATCTGTGCTGTCTAATGAAAGTCACTAGCCACATGTTACTACTGAGAACTTGACATGTGCTAGTATAACAAAGAAACTGAATTTTAAAGTTTAACACATTTAAATTTACATAGCAACATACAGCTAGTGGCTGTACCAGACAAGGCAGATCTAGACCAATAAAATACACAGACATAAGAACAAGAGATAGAGGAGTTCCTACTTTATACATACAAACACACATCTCAGAACAAATGCAGTAGAATCTCTGAGCTCAGCCAGTCAAAACCAAAATTAGTTTTAAAAAGTACTGAAAATAAAAATAAAACAACAGAAATATGAAACTAATGGGCACAAGATGATAATCAAAACATAAGGAGAAAAAGTTTCCCCCAAATGCAATACTATAGTAACCTAAACTCAAATCACATTAACATAAAAATAGATGTTTTGGGGCTGGCCCTGTGGCCCAGGGGTTAAAGTTCCGTGCGCTCTGCTTGAGTGGCCCGGGATCACAGGTTCGGATCCCAGGTGCGGACCTACTCCACTCATCAGTCATGCTGTGGAGGCATCCCACACACAAAATAGAGGAATATCGGCACAGATGTTAGCTTAGGGCTAATCTTCCTCAAGCCAAAAAAGTGCACATTTTCTTAAGTAAAAAAAAAGCTAGAAACACATATGCATATACATGTATCTGTATATAAAAAACACACACACTGGGGCCAGTCCTGTGGCCAAGTGGTTAAGTTTTCGCACTCTGCTTCAGCAGCCTGGGGTTTCACCGGTTCAGATCCTGGGCACAGACATGGTACTGTTCATCAGGACATGTTGAGGCAGCGTCCCACATGCCACAACTACAAGGACCCATAACTAAAAAAAAATATGCAACTATATACTGGGGGGATTTGTGGAGAAAAAGCAGAAAAAAAAGGAAGATTGGCAATAGTTGTTAGCTCAGTTGCCAATCTTTAAAAGCAAACACATACACACACACATATACATACACAATACACATATACATATGCATATACATGGCTAAGAGGCTTAACACGAGACACATTTCTTTTATTTAAATAAGTTAGAGCAGTAGGCAGAAACAGATTATCTGGTATGCCTGGCTTTAAGGAATTAAAATCTTTCTTTTAGGCAGTAGGAAGTTTTAACATTTTTTAAGCAGTAGAATAACACAATCATGTTTGGGTTTAGAGAAATCATTCTGGCAGAGGTGTAGAGCATGGATGAAAAAGAAGTTCAAGGTGAGGGAGAGACCATTTAGGAAGTCTTTTATGGTTAGATGAGAAATAAGAGTCTAAACTAAGTCTGTGGCAATTAAACCAAGAGCAAGAATTTATAAAACATTCTTTCAAAAAGAAATAGGTACAAATAACCCACGTCATTAAAATTAGTACCCTGGGACGCTCTCATAAGATCCATCATCTGATCTTTATGTTGTTCCAGCTGTCTCCGAAGATCCTTCAATCCTTCAAGCCTTGTCAGCGGAAGTGCATCATACTTACTTACTGAGAGAAAATGGTTAATTTCCTAAAAGAGAAAATTAGTTAAAAATGTAACTTGTTTTTGATATATTTTGGTTAAGTCTGTGAGATAAAACTTAAAAGAAACATTAAAAAGTGCCTTTTACAGATACTGACTCATATCACTATTACTACCAAACAAGGCAGAAATAAATTCTTCCATTTCAAATCCTATGTTTTAATTGTTTAAATTCTAATAGATTCTCTCATAACACAGATTTTAAGACTGCTATAGTTTGTTCAATTAAAGGGAAAAGCTTAAATTACTATTTATTTAGTACTGTAACTCTAGTTTTACATCTTAATATATTTATTTTCATGTTGATATACAGTTAAATGTAGACTATGATTTTAAAATTACAGGATTTATAAAGGAAAATATTACCTGAACATAATTTCAAAGTTTATAAAGGTTAGAAAGGATTAAAACTTGAAAAACTCTTTGAAAAGTTAAACATCATCTCTAATTCAAACATTAAATTGTCCCTCAACGGATCACAGTGTAATTCTGAGATATTACTGGATCTTTTACATATGAAAACTAAGCAATTTTATATCACATTTCTTCAATATTTAAATTTAGCTTCCTACCAAGAAATTTTGATACTCATACTTTTGCTGCAATGCAAGAGGATACATTAACATTCACTTTTTTATTTGTTGAGAGAGTAAATCTCATGTTTTTTTAAATCACAATTTTAAAAAAAGATCCAAATTTTTATTTTTAGAGCATTAGACCTTTTCAAAAAGCACTACTGTCTATCCTAATACAAAATAGTAAGATAGTGGAATAATGATTACCTCCAAGAGTGAAAAAGGTCCTCCACTGTATTTGATTTTCTGCTGAGTAATACGCAAATCCTTAAAGACAACATGGTCAGGAAAAGGATCTAAAAGTTTAATTGTCATATAGAGGTTTTCATTATCCTTGTTATCTATCACTAAGTATTTCAACAAGTCCAATACCTAAACACAATTTAAAAAGAAAAAATCAAAAGGGGAGAAATGGTTTAATTATATTTTAAAGTAAAACAACCAAATGCACTGTAATAAATGATAAAAACTCTACTAACCTAGTTCAGATAAAATGTTCTAATTACTTCTAAGGTACCTAGCTATTACTGTTTCTGTGCTTTCAAATAATTCAAAAAATATGTAAGGTGCTGCTACAGGATGGGCACTGAGGTATAAAAAGTGCCAGTATTACTGAAACATTTTATATAAGCAATATCTCACACCCCATCATGGTGGTGTCAACTGCCATCCCTCGTTCTGACTACCTCTACACTTCAGCGTAAGTAAGAGAGAGAAACTATTATGTTATTTATTAGATCAAAATTACTAGGTGCTCTGTTATTAAATGATTACAAAGATTAATTTGTTGAGAATGTTTTTCCAACCAGTTTTCAATGAATATTTTCACTAAAATTACTAATTACACCAAGTAAACATAAAACACTCAGCTCCTTCCAAGAATACTTTATCAATATATTTCAAATACCATTTTGAAGATAATTTGGGAAATTACCTGCTTCTGAACCTCCATCTGATCGTCCACAAGGGGTATGAGTGTACCAACAATAACATGGAGGTGACTTTCTAAAGCATCCTTACAGTAAGTTACTGCTGTGTGGCAAACCTGGCTTAACAGGTCACAGCAAAGAGAGAAGCTGCGTAATGACACATCCCTGAAACGAGAAGGCCTACCAGAGGAAAAAAACAGTAAGTTTTAGGAAACTCCTTTGATATAAGCTCATTCAAAAGTCATTTTTATTCAGCAGCTCTAATTCTGACATGGCTTGACATAAAAGTCGCTTTCATATCTAATTTCTTAGTGGTTTAAAAGACAAAAAGAAAAGTGACATCAGCAAATGACAGACTAGGCAGCTCCAAGCTTCCCTCCTGACAGAAACGTTGAAAAACAAGCGGAACTGTCAGAACTTTGTTATAACTCTGTAAAACAGTCAAAGATTTACAGCAATCAAACAAATGCTGAATCAAGAAAAAGGCAACTTAAAAATTGTAGAAAAGCTTTGTGGTAATTTTACTTGCACTAGCCCCACCCAATCCCCAGCTTGGCAGTAGTCATGAAAACTGCAGTCCCCATTCCCAGCTTGGCAGTAGTCATGAAAACTGCAGTCCCCATTCCCAATGTGGGATCCTGCTCCCTGGATCCAGAGGGAGCACAGCACACCTTATTCACAAATTACTGTGTATGTTTGTTCTACACCTGTCTGGGAGCTACCTGAAGGACTGATATAAGGTGCTCAGCTTGTTTTGCCTAATTGGATCTCCCCCAGGCTGAAAAAGCTGTGAGCATTGCCAGGAAACACTGTATGACTGATCAACAACCCACAGCTGCCTGGGGCACAAGATTATTGTTGAGACACACAACAGACTGCTTAAAGCCTAAAATGAAACGTTGGGGAGAAAGAGAGTTTCCTGGGGAAATCAGAACATTCAATATCACCCACGTATTTGGGGACTTTAGAAAGCTGTGCTCATGCCCAGGGTAGGATGCCTGCTCAAAAAATACCTGAGAAAACTGTAAGTTTTCACTTTGGGCTGATCCCTAAGCTCAGTGAAAGCCTGGCTAAGCACTGGAGAGTCCTTCACAGAGCCGATCTGCAAAGACTAGGAAAGATTCCCTCTCTCTCTCTCTCTCTCTCTCTCTCTCTCTCTCTGGCTCCTGCATTCAAGGAAATCTGTGTCAAATTGCTACCTGAACACAAGTTAAGGAACAGTCTTCAATGACCACACATGGTAAGGAATATACTGTCTGCAAAAACAGTTGAGTAAACTTATGAAAAAAATGGACTATTAGGGGCTGGCCTGGTGGCATAGTGGTTAAGTTCACGTGCTCTGCTTTGGCAGCCCAGGGTTTGGCAGCCTAGAGTTCGCCAGTTCAGATCCTGGGCGCAGACCTACACATTGCTCATCAAGCCATGCTGTGGCAGCATCTCACATAGAAGAACTAGAAGGACTTACAACTATGATATACAATTACATATTGGGGCTTTGGGAAGAGAAAAAAAAAAAGGAAGATTGGCAACGGATAGCTTAGGGCCAATCTTAAAAAAAAAAAAAGACTACTACAAAACACTTAAGAATAATTAACACCAATTTTTCTCAAACTCTTCCAAAAAACAGAATAGGAGGGAACACTTCCTAAGTCATTCGATGAGGCCAGCATTTCTGATACCGAATCCAGATAAAGACACCAAAGAAAAATTATAATATCCAATACCCCTTATGACTACAGACACAAAACTCCTCAACAAAATACTAGTAAACCAAATCTAACAGCATATTAAAAGGTTATACACCATGAGCAAGTAAGATTTATCCCAGGAATGCAAGAGTAGGTCAATATAAGAAAATCAATCCATGTAACACACCACATTAATAGAATGAGGGAAAATACTACAGGATCACCTCAAAAGGCACAGAAAAGGTATTTGACAAAATCCACACTTTTCATGATAAAAATGCTCAGAAAACTATGAATAGACAGGAACTTCCTAAACATAATAAAGGTAATTTATGAAAAATCCACAGCTAACAACATAATCAATATTGAAAGACTGAAAGCTTTCCTACTAAGATCAGGAGTAAGACAAGGATATCCACTTTTACTTCTGCTATTCAACACTGTACTCAACTTTTAGTTAGAGCAATTAGACAAGAAAAAGAAATAAAAGGCATCCAAATCAGAAAGGAAGAAGTAAAACTACATTCATGGATGACATAATTATATATATATAGAAACTCCCAAAGAATCCACAAGAAATCTGCTAGTGGTAACAAACAAATTTAGCAAAGCTGCAGGTCATAAGATCAACACACAAAAATCAACTGTGTTTCTATACTCCAGCAATGACAATCTGAAAGAGAAATTAAGAAAGTAATCTCATCTACAATAGCATCTAAACGAATTAAATACCTAGGAATAAATTTAACCAAGGACATAAAAGACTTGTACACTGAAAACTATAAAGCATGGATGAAAGAAATTAAAGAAGTCCAAATGAATGGAAAGACAGCCTGTATTCATGGACTGGAAAACAAATTGCTGAGATGTCACTACTATCTAAATTATCACATATTCAATGCAATCTCAATCAAAAATTCCAATAGCCTTTTTGCATAAATGGAAAAGTTGGTCATCAAATTCATACGGAATGGCAAGGGGCCCCAAATAGTCAAAATGATCTTGAAAAAGAACAACAAAATTGGAGGACTCACACTTCCTAATTTCAAAACTTACTATAAAACTACAGTAATCTACACAGCATGGTAACTGGCATTAGGATAGACCAATGGAATAGAATTGAGAATTCAGAAATAAACCCATACATCAATGGCTAACTGATTTTCGACAAGGGTGCCAAGTACATTCAAAGAGGAAAGAATAATATCTTTAACAAATGGTGCTAGAACAACTAGACTTCTACATGCAAAAGAATGAAGTTGAACCCTACCTCATAACACATATAAAAATTAAAATGGATAATGATCTAAATATAAGAGTAAAGCCATAAAACTCTTAGAATAAAACATAGGGGTAAATCTTCATGACCTTGGATTTGGTCAATGGATTCTTAAATATTACACCAAAAGTATGAGGAACAAAAGAAACAAACAGATAAATCAGACTTCATCAAAATTAAAATTTTTGTGTATCAAAAGACATTACTAGCAAAGTGAAAAGAAAATTTACAGGATAGGAGAAATTATTTGCAAATTATAATTGAAAGTTCGATATCCAGAATATATTTGCAACTCTTACATTAAGAATTCAATATCCAGAATATAAAAAAAAACTCCTACAGGTCAACAACAAAAAGAACCCAATAAAAAAAAAATTGGCAAAGGACCTGAACAGACATTTCTCCAAAGAAGATACACAAATGGTCAATAAGCACATGAAAAGATGTCCAACATCATTAGTCATTAGGGAAATGCAAAATCAAAACCACAGTGTGATACCACTTTACACCCACTACGATGGCTATAAAAAAAAAAAAAGGAAAGTAAGAAGTGTAGGTAAGAATGTGGAGAAATTGGGACTCTTGTGAATTGCAGGTGGAAGGTAAAATAGTGCAGCTGCTGTGGAAAACGGTCTGGAGGTTCCTCAAAGAGCTAAATATAGAATTATTATATGACCCACCAATGTCACTCTTCAGTGTATATACCCAAAAGAACTGAAAATGGACACTCAGATACCCGTACAGCAACGTGCATTGCAGTATTATCCACAAGAGCCAAAAGGTGGAAACAACTCAAGTGTTCATCAACAGAGGAATGGATACACGAAATGTGGTATATGTATATACAATGGAATGAACATTAGCCATAAAAAGGAAGGAAGCTCTGACACGTGCTGGATGAAACTTGCAGACATTACTCTAAGTGAAATAGCCAGATAGAAAAGGACAAATATTTTATGATTCTACTTACATAAAATATGTGGAATAGGCAAAGTTATAGAGACAAGAAGTAGATTAGAGGTTATCAGGGGCTGGTGGGAAGGGGGAATGTGAAGTTATTACTTAATACATACAAAGGTACTGTTTGAGGTAATGAAAAAGTTTTAAAAGTAGACAGGGGTTATGGCTGCACAACACTGTGAATGTAATTAATGTCACTGAATTGGGCATTGAAAATGGTTAAAATGATAAATTTCACGTTATATATTTTACCATAATAAAAAAAAGATTAATGAATGAAAGACTGAATGACTATACATAATTTAAATAAAAATAAAAATTATATTAAAGCCAAAAAGAAAAATATCAGAAGACAAAACGAAAATATTCATGTTCTTTGAAGAACTTATATTTATTTGATAATAATGTTATCAAGTAATAAGAAAAGAAATAATAGAAATATCACTAGAATCAATGGAGAAGAACAGAGATGCTAGATTGAATATACAACCCAAAATCTATAGTAACTGTGATACTGTGATTTATAACAAGAAACATATTTAGTCTTCATCTCCCATTTCTGGCACAGAGCTCCTAAAACTCTTGGAATTCCCTTAGATGAGAGAAATCAAGGTGTCTTTTGTTATGTTAATGTAGTGACTCTGGGAAAGCACCTACAAATGGGGTCTGGTTGCCAGGAGAACCAACCCTGTGATTAGAGAGTTGCAACCTCTTGGACCTCTGGGAAAGGGAGAGGGTTGGGAGGTTGAATCAATCACCAATGGCCAGTGATTTCACCAATCATGCCTATGTAATGAGGCCTCTATGAAAACCAAAAGGACAGGATTCCTGGAGCTTCCGGGTTGGTGAACATGTGCAAATGTGGGGAGAGTGGAGCACCTGGAGAGGGCATGGAAGTTCTGTGCCCCTTCCCCATACCTTGCCATATGCTATGTTCAAATCTTCCATCTAGCTGTTCTTTTTTTCTTTTTTTTTAAAGATTGGCACCTGAGCTAACAACTGTTGCCAATATTCTTTTCTTTTTTCTGCCTTTTCTCCCCAAGTCCCCCCAGTACATAGTTGTATATTTCACTTGTGGGTCGTTCTAGTTGTGGCATGTGGGACACTGCCTCAGCATGGCCTGATGATCGGTGCCATGTCCACACCCAGAATCCAAATCGGCAAAACCCTGGGCCGCCGAAGCGGAGTGCAAGAACTTAACCACTCGGCCACAGGGCCAACCCCCATCTAGCTGTTCTTGAGTTATACCCTTTTATAATAAAGCAGTAATCTAGTGAACAAATGGGTTTCTCGAGTTCTGTGAGCCGTTCTAGCAAATTACTCAAACCCAAGAAAGGGGATCAATCTCCAGTTGTCGGAAGTACAGGTGATAACCCGGGCTTGTGACTGGTATTCGAAGTTGGGGGGCAGTCTTCTAAGAGTGAGTCTTTCACCTGTGGGATCTACATCACCTCTGGGTAGACTGTGTCAGAATTGAGTTGAATTGTAGGACACCAGCTAGTGTCTAGAGAATTTCCTGGATGTATGTGGGGAACAGTTCCCTTCCCCCACACTGGAATTGGTGAACAAAACTAATATAGTAATTTATATATTTCAGGCCACCTAAAATTAGAATATTTATTTTAAAATGTTGAAGACATTAAATGCTGAAGTACTTAAAATTTCTAGAGCTGGAGAAGTAGTAACGCAATTTTCAAAAAATAATAGGTAGATATCACATATATCAAAAAGCAAAATTCAGAAAACAATACTCTGGCTTCCAGCTCTTAGAAGCATATACATTTCCAATTAAGATAGGGTAGAAAAACTACTTATATATTGGTCTAAATACAATATTTACCTTTTGTTGATATAGTGAATCAAAGTATAAATAACATCTCGAAGAACAAAGGCCCAAGCTCCTCCTAAGCCACTTTTTATATCTTTCAGTAATAAGCTAACAAACAGGTGATATATTTTAAGAATTCTGTGCTTTTTATAAATATTATTTGTCTCAGCTGCTTGCACACATATGGCTAGAAGAATTTTCTGATAGGAATCCTAGAAAATAGATATACATTTAGTAAAAACTTGTCTAATCACATATACTCAGTTATAATACATACACATTTTACAGTCAAAATAACTAAATTACAGAATTTAGTTTTGGGTTTGATATCGAATGCAAATATTACATTAAGAAAATTACTATCTTAAACTTAAAAAACTATTATCAATTTATTTAGTTTTCAGAGAGTAAACTATAACTAAATAGCATATTCTTCAAATATATATATATTCCCTGAGCCAATATTTGACTAAGGTATCACAAAATTCAGACCTCATAGTAACATATTTCAATTAACACTGACAAGTAAAATACCAAGATATCAACTGATAAATGAGTGCTTCTTCTTAATTTATTCAGATGAATTTTCCATTTGTTTACTTTTTTCTCTTTAAGATGTACTTACACAGATTTTCTAGCTGAAAAAGAAGGAATTCTCCAGTTATTATACCAATAATGTGTACTTACAGGGCTTTTGGAAAGAATTTCTACAATGCTTTTAAGCTTGGTTTTATGGCAACTGCTGATATAGGCAAATGTTGCTTTAATCACATGTGACGGAAAATGAGGTGGATTAGGAGCAGGATCCAAATCCCTAAGAGTTATAGGAAAAATGCAGTCATCATTTTCAGAACAAATTTATCAAGAAAAAAGATTTTGTTGATAGACTAGTGAACTTCCAAAAGGAAAATTTAGATTACAATAATCCCAAATTTTAAAATTATTTTTCTACTAAAAAACTAGACTTCTAATAAAATCACAAATGACATATCAGTCCATATGGATCAATCAGAATATTTAAATATCTTTACCCTCTATGACTTAATCAATTTTAAATGATGTGCTTAAGAAATCTTTTATGAAGTTAATGGCAATTCCACAAATGAGCCTCAGTATCACTTCACTTCAGGTCAGAATTACAGCTCTATGCTAGTACTGTGAATGCAATAATATTTTAAGACATAGCAATCAAACCTATTCACATCAAATGAAATGGTAATGTAAAAGTACTTTGGTAGCTATTATTATTATTTTATATGCCTAGCATTGTAGGGCAGATAAAAATAGTAAAAAGTGCTTTCAGGTAGTTTACAATTAAACTGGGAAAACAACTAACATTCATATACAACTAAGTGGGTTTCATATCCAAATTAAATTCTAGTACAGTAAGATTCTGATAGCTAACGAGCATGATAAAGAAAACGTGATTTAGAAACGCAAGTCACAGGTAAAGAGAAGAGAACAAGGAATAATGTGTCAAGAAGAAGAAAATTGCAAGAGACAACAAATAGCACAATACTCAAATACTACAGAAAGATTGAGAAGAGAAAGGTCATTGGATTTGCAAACAAGGTGGTCAGCTAGAAAGAGTAATTACTATGGAGAGGCTACAGTAGAAGCAGATAGATAATTTCTTCAATTCCAAGGTAGCTATTTTTAAAGAAACAATTTAAAAGCAGAGTACATGCCTAAAACTGAAATAGACATTTGAAGGTCAACCAATAAATCTGCCAAAGAACTTCTGAAATGTAGCTAATGCTGTAAGTATAAAATACCCATACCCTGAAAAGTCACAGAGGTCAGTGCTTTGGCTGGCACCAGAAGTTGCTGGTTCATGTAAGGTCATCAATAACTCCACCACAATCTCTGGTAAATTACTCCTGAATAAATGATCAATCTGCAAAGGTACAAAATTGCAATATATATTTAACTTTTTATGTTTGTGATCTTTAAGACAGCTCCAGGGGCTAATGTTACTGCCTCATTTCCAAAATTATTCAGTGACTATAGAAGGAAATAGATGACCAAAGATCTAAGACCTGCAAGACATACAGCTCACTTCACTTTTTTCCTGCTATGCAGACAACCTGCAGACTGAGAGGGAGGTCGGGAAATCAGACTAAATAAGACTCCCTTAATCCGACTCTTTAGTTTAATTTTAAAGAATAATTTTAATTGACTAAGGCTTCAGGTCTAGCATGAAATTCCTCAAACTAATAAATTCCCTGCCAACCCAGTCCCCCACTGATATATATTGCTCCTCAATCTGCATTTTACTCTTGACTTATTTGGCAACTCTATTTGACTTATAAAACTTTACTAGTAAGAATTTCCACTGACTAGCAATAATCATCTTTGCTCCCTGAATGATTTCCCCCCAGATTTCTACTTGGCTGATATCCCAAATAGCTAAGCTAGCTGAAGCCCACATCTCCTGTCATTTACAGTAAACTAACATCCTCCCCAACAGGAGCAGACTCCTCATCAATCCACTTCCTGCTACAGGTAGCCTCACAAAGGACATAAATTCTCTAAATATAAGGAATGCATCTGCTACATTATATCGCAACCACATGAATGAGAACCATGAAGTTTTAAAGGTGGATTTATTAGCTCTCCAAATAAGAAATTACAGGGCTCTAAACTAAAAGGCAAATGGCTGATTTACTTAATGCAGAGGGAGGTTTGGAAACACTTTCTAACAATGAAAGTATTTTGGAATGTGACAAGAAAGAAACGTAATGGAAAGATCCTAGCCTTTCCCTCAGGCTTACACATCAGTTATCCAAGTCATTATCTCCAAGGTTTCAGCCTTTTAAAAAATCCAGCCTCATTTCAAAGTATATCTGAGATAAAGGACAAATTAGTCAAACTTGATTAATATCAGAGGAAAAATTAATGAATTTCCTTGCACATAAGATGATGACTATCTTCGCTAGTTTCACATGATTCTCTAATAACCAGATCTGTAAAGTTTAGCTAAGGTACATATAAACTGTTCAGATGTCTAGGTATAGCTAAACAATCTTATAATTGTAAATATTTTAGGCATTCAGCAACTGACAGTTTTAGAAGACTCAAAGACTGATAAAAGTTGTACTAACACTTATCAATAGAAAAAAAACTTTAGAAGATTGATTCAGAGAAAGCACATATTAGAGGAAAAAAATTAACTTATAATGACAACTTAATGCTGAATGAAATAGAAACTAATAAGAAATTAATTTATGTCTTTAACCAACAAACTAAGAAATCATTATTTAATTTTAGCCTCTTTCGATTCTGGAGACTGGTGTTTTAATGAGGATTTAATGTAATCACTTTTCCCATCTAGACTTACTTTGACTCTGAAAATTGTTATCTTTTGGTTTGAATACAGAAAAAAAGAACAGTAAGACAAGGCTTGCTCAGAAGTCTAAGCTGGGAGTTTGGGTGGGAGGGTAGAGGCAGTGTCTCTCTCATAAATTCCACAGCCTTTAGAGTGCCAACATTCCATTCCAACTGCCTTCTGGGAAAGGAGCTCCTCTGTTCACCATTTGCCTCCAGACGGAAGACCTACAACAAGCACTGACTGGCAATGGTCTATCTAAGCAACTAGAGACTTGCTGTTCCATTTCTTGGTTCAATATAGATGACTGGGCAACAAAAAAAGAGTCTCTTGAAGTTTATCCAATTGTAATTCTACTGTTAACCAAGCTTGGTTAGTCATCCCCTACTTACATTTAAAAAAATTTTTAAAAATTGGAGTGACCAACCCTCTCTGACCTTAAAAAGTTTATATATATGTGTTTTAATATAAGTCGCTTCAAATAATTTTGAATATATATAAATTACTATAAAACAAACAGGCGTTAGATCCATTTTTACTTGGCTCCATCTTTTATCAAATAATGAGTAATCAATATATACTAGGTGGCTGGGATACATCAGCAAAAAGAAAAGAGAAAAAAATCCTACTCTCACAGTACTTATAGTGGAGAAGACTGATAAAAGACAATGAACATAATTCATAAGTCAATTATATCATATGTTAGAAGGTAATCAGTGTCATGGAAAAAAGAAAGCAGGGTATGGGAACTTGGGATTGTACTTTTCCTTGAAAAGTGAAGGGCTTGATGAGATTGAAGAGGAAAGTAAGGAAGATTTTCTATACATTGTTGAGTATCGTTTGAATTTAACAACCAGCTTGCATTCATGTTTTACTGCCAATTAAAATAAATTTTAAAAAGGAAAAAGCAATAAAATTATTCCAAAGTTGAGGGGTTTTTTTAAAATTTCTGATTTTAAACATTTCATTTAAAAGTGAATCAAAAGGTTGGGGCTGGCCCCGTGGCCGAGTGGTTAAGTTCGCGCGCTCCGCTGCGGGCGGCCCAGTGTTTCGTTGGTTCGAATCCTGGGCGCGGACATGGCACTGCTCGTCAGACCACGCTGAGGCAGCGTCCCACATAGCACAACTAGAAGAACCCACAACGAGAAATATACAACTATGTACTGGGGGGCTTTGGGGAGAAAAAGGAAAAAATAAAATCTTTAAAAAAAAAAAAAAGTCAATCAAAAGGCGAGAACACTGTATAACAACAAAAAAAAATTCATGGATTGTCTATGCTAAATAGTGATTACCATATACTAAATTTAACTGCATAAATAACGAATAGCTTTAAAATTTTAAAGTTACATCTCAGATCAATTAAGGAATAAAAAGTAGGTAACAGCTGAAGCAATACCTGTTTTCCTAATACATTTTCATCTTTAAGCATATCATAGACTTTGGTAGCAGTCTCTCTTTGCTGTGCCATCCCACTGTCTCCAGTATCCTCATAGGCAAAGTAAGGCAGAATATTTACAAGAATCTTTGGAAAGCAGTCTGTTAGAAGACTTTTCCAATCCTCTTGAATCTGATTAGCAATGGACTTCACCTCATCAAAATCACTTCTAATCACCAGATGTGGAATCAAAACTTTGTAACAAGATCTAAAAGTATAAAAATTTAAACAATACATTAAACATAATTTTTCAAAGTAAAATTTTATAATATAGTTCTTAAAATAATAAAATGCTTTAATAAGCATTAGAGTATAACTTCATCTAGATCACTGAGCACTTTACACAATTTTATAAATGGAGAAATGAAGTTAAGTAAATTCTAAATAGTCACACTAAAAAATTAGAGATAACAGAATATACCAGTCTAATTCTGTGATCAGAAAACCATGGGAATTGAATTTATATTTATTTCTTCTGCATAATCACTTTATGCAAAATTAGTATAAAATGAAAATGTCAAGCAATTTATGAATTCAAAGAAATGTAAATATTGTTACTGCTGAAATGAATGAATAAGGACCACTAAACAATTATGAACTACCTTCCCATCATCCTGATTCCTAAACATTATTCTTTAGTTGTTCTAAACCTATTTTCAAAATTTTCTTCTCCAGAGTTAGAGTTAGCAAAAGTAATACTTTTACATTAAACTTTAAATCTAATAGAAATAGTAACTAAATGGCTATAGTCAAGCAACAGAAAAGAAAAACAAAGCAAAAATAATCACCCACTAGTTTTATCTTTGTCAAACATTAAAGCTGAAAGGGATCTTAACATCTCCTTGTGTAACTTCCTTACTTTACAGATTAAAAAACCAAGACCCAGGGGCCAGCCCAGTGGTGTAATGGTTAAGTTCGCATGCTCTGCTTCAGTGGCCCAGGGTCTGCAGGTTCGGATCCCATGCGCAGACCTACATACCACTCATCAAGCCATGCTGTGGTGGTGTCTCACAAAACAGAGGGAGGCTGGCATAGCTGTTAGCTCAGTGACAATCTTCCTCAAGCAAAAACAGGAAAATGGTCAACAGATATTACCTCAGAGCCAATCTTCCTCACCAAAAAACAAAAACAAAAAAAAAACAAGCCCTGAGGGTATTTACATGGCTTACCTAAATTCACATGGCTAGTTATTGGCACAGGTAGGACCAGATTCAATATACTTTCATCAAAACAAGCCTTCCTGCCTCTCATACTATACAGCCTCCCACCTGTGTGTGTGTGGGGGGGGGGGGGGGGGTGGGGGGGGGGTGGGACTGCCAAACATTATTACCTAATTTTAAATTAAATATATTTCACCTGTGCCATATGTAAACCTACCTATAGAAATCCTCAACATTTGCGTAGTTTAATAAGATAAAAGGAAAAGAAGATAAACTGTATTCATTATCTCGAAGATTTAGCCATTCCAAAATTAGATAATCCAAATGAGAAGCCATGAAGTCTTCTAAATTTCTATATCCAAAAGTTTCAGAAACTTTCTCTAAAACCTGTAAAAGTCAAAAAGAAATCAATGCTTTAAGAAAACAACAAAATAATAAATCATTTAAATCCTTAATACATATTTACAGTATGACTTGGACTCATTCATTTAACTTTTCTATACCTTGATTTACTAATCTATGAGATGGGGATAATGAAAGTACCTACTTCAGCAAGACTAATTGAAAAAAATGTATTTACTACAATTATCACAGTGCCTGGAACAGAGGAAACCCTTAAATGAATAAAACCAGAAAAATATGTTATAATTTTCAACATCTGATTTTATTTCAAAGGAAGGTCTAACGTAAAATAAAATTCTCAGCCCTAAATTCAAATGAGAAAAACCTAAATGCTATATTCAACTTACACTAATAATTAGGTAGTGTAATAATCTACTTAAAAAAAAAGGAACTTTTTATTTTAATACTGAGAGGTAAAAGGTTAACTTGTCTAAGACTGATTACCCATAGGTTAGCTTTCTACTGTAAAGCTCCATGGAAACCATGCTGGTAGAATGATAAACGGTTTATCAGACCACTGATCTATCACTGGTTCATCATGTAAAAATCTACAATGGAAAGGCTTGGAAATTTCCAAATGATGAATGCTGAGGTGGTGGAATAGAGCAGAAGCGAACATTCTACAGCACTGTGCTGATGTAATTGCAAGGCTAGACCCTAGTCCTCCTTTCCTAACCATGCAACTTAAAAATATCACAGCTCTGAAATTTGACTTCTGGACCTGCTAGATCCCAATGTCCCGTCCCAGAAGCCACCAGGCAAAATGCTTGCTACTGCTCTTTTCTCCATGTGTTTCCCTCAATAAATGCTATTCCAGAGAGTCTGGTCTGTAAGCTAACAGGTCATTCACCCTTGTTAGTTCAATAAATGCCTTGTGAAATGCTCTTAAACTGAATGTAAAAAATGACACCGCGTACAAGTTATTTAAAGAGTTACTGCTTTCCAATATTCTAAACTTAAAAAATAAAACTGTCTCCAAATCCCTAATAAGTGCCACTTTAAAAATCTAGCTTAAACTTTTTAAAATGTTTAAGTTACCCAAGGAAGATTATAATAAAAAATATTCATCTACACGTACCTTTTTAACAAGGTGAGGTTCTAATCCATCGTCTTTCACAGACTTGCATAGGGCAAACAAAGCCTGTTTTTCACAGACAGGGCTACAGCATAAAACCACAGCTATCATCATCAGTAAAACAGCTTTTCTATTATAAATATCATCCAAAAGTTCAGGGTTCTCAGCTCTCTGGGACTTCAAAATAATTTTAAAAACAATAATGTAATGTAAATATTTAAACATTACAAATAAACCAAGCAGGCTAAAATCAAAGTACACAGTGACAACACCTAAGCAGCCAGTGAACAGTTTTAAATCCTACAGTGATGGAGCTGACAGTAGAGACTTTCAGAAAATATCAAAGTTTCTAGAGTAGGAAAGACCGCTTTTGACAAGATCTTATGGAAAGAATTGCCAAACATTTCAGTGAAGTAGAAAGCACTTTAATAAAAAAAGAAACTAAGAAGGTGAGAGAGATTAAAAGCTTCTCTTCAACTACCATGTATACCTCCTGAGATGCTTATTTTATCATTATGATACCCTGATAGTTCTTTATACTTTTAAAAATATTGTCATATATATTATACAAAAAGCCCAATAAAATCATGCAACTAATTAGAATAAGTGCTTTTAGTTTAACAATCATTATAATATCCCAAGAGATGCATACATTTTTTGACTAGCTATACTTGACAGAAATTTCTCTTCACATTTAGAAAACTCTGCTACTCACTGATCCTAGTTCTATTTTTTTGTACAAGAAAATGTCAGGACCTAATTCTGTTACTAAATGGTAATCATTGACATATTGAAAATAGCTATGAGGTTCCCACTAAGTCAACTCCTTCACTTAATCCTTTTAAGAAATAGATCTACAGACTCTAACATCCTAGTTAAAAATCTACTTTTACTTGGAACCAAACCCAACATGCTAGCTTCCTCTAAAATGTATAGAAGACCCAAGTTCTTTTTATCAACTTGTTCTGACAGTATTCTTCTATTAATGACATCTAAGACAGAATTTGGTTTCTTGATAACTACTACAATGCTGATTCATACTGTGTTCTCAAAATGTAAAACTTCTTAGGTCTTTTTCCAAGTGAACTGCTGTCAGGTCAGTATTTTCCCTTTGCACACGACGAACTGATTTTAAAATGTATATTATCTCTACTAAATTTTTTATTATTTGCACTCACCTTTCCAATCTATTAAAATCCTTTTCTAAATTCACATTCTTTCATGCAACTGTCCTTTTCAATTTTGTGCTATCACGGATTACAAAGTGATTTGATTAACCACCTCATGTACTTGTTATAAACAATCAAGGCACAAATAATTGAAAAAATAAATTCAAATACTAAGACAATTTTTGCCATTTTAAGAAAAAAATTCTCTAGAGAAATATGCAAATCACAAGGTTCAGTAACGAACACCAAGATGATTTGATCTTCCCTGTTAGAACATTTTCCTTAATCCATTTCTTCCTATTACCACTATTCCCTGAATTAGCTTTTAGTCAAATCTTTAAAAAAAAAGTTTTTTAATTAAAAAAAGCCATTTATAGTCCCATAAAAACTCAGTAAATTTTTTTCCCACAAAAATTCTACATGTGAGTTGAACCAAAAGAAATTGCCATTATTTGACCAATTCTGACCATAAATAAGGCAATTTCAATCAATTCATACAGATGTTTTAGTCTAGCTTTATATTGTAAATGATAGGATACAACTGTCTCAGGCCAACCTTAGTAAAGTATATAAATAAAGAAAGCATGCAATAATAGCAAATAGGCATTAGTAAAATTACCACTTGTCTCATTCCTTCTTGAGCTTTCAAGTATGCATTTTCAAAAGCTGTTTGCTGAAGCTTCAAAGGAAGTGCTTTCAATAACCTGGAAGAACTTCCTTGTTCCATATCCTGGAATAATCTTTAAGAAAAAAAAATTAAATAAAAGCAAACAGCGAAATAATTTTTTACCTTAAACTTTACTTTCCAAAGCATAGCACAGGACAAAAATAAATCACTCTATGAGACCTACTAACATACTAGGTCTTCCATTTAAAGAGGTTCAGATCAACTGCTTAATATTAGGGTCTTTACACATACTCCTTTTTTCTCCTAAAACTGAAAAGGTCTCAACAGATCTTTTAGCTTATTGCCCAAACCTGAATAGCCCTGAACTCAAACTAGCCAGAAAAGAAAAACTGTCCTCTGGTCAAACACCAATTAGAAGAAGCCACAGACTCCTATGTCAACCTGTTCTATTATCAATCACCCTGAAAGTGGATAGCTTAATGTGTTGATGTCCCATTTAATTTTTTTTATGTGATGGCGAAGAGCTGATCAGTGCCTTTTGCATTATATCCTATCATATTTAAAGACAACAATTTAATCACTTTTTCCTTTGTGCTTTTTTAGTAATCAAAACTTGAACATTTTTCCGTGTTATTCTGATTCCTCCAGTTTCTCTAACCTCTCTTAAAATAGCCCAGTATTAGATATCTAACAAATAAACAACCAAAAACAATAACAAATACAATGTTCATGCCATTCTTGAATTTATACATTTTTGAATCTTAAGAGATTTTTCAATGCCACCACTACACTGCTTTATTACATTCAACTTAGGGTCCTCAAAAACCCCAGATCTTTAACTTCAGTATATATCTGCTATCTTGTAAGGACCTGAAGTAAAGCACACGTTCATTAGCAATCCTTACAATGCACTATGGTCTTAGTGAAAAAAGGCTCAAACCTAAGGAGTTAAGACACAAATTCTGATTTACAGAATTTATATCCTAGCTTATATCCTAGGTAAATGTATTAAAATACAATATTTCAATAGTGATAAATGCTATAGAGAAATAAAGCAGAGAGGTCCTTTATTTACAGGGAGTGAGAGGTGGCGAAGGCATAAGTAGGTTGCAATTTAGAGTTTTAAAATCAATTTAATAACCTCATAAACATGCAGTCCTTAAGAAATGAATATTTGCTTCTTCAGGTACTCAAACACAAGACAGATTCCTATGACAGAATCAGTCCAATGCCTAATTGTGTGTTCACTTAAGTAAAAATCATTGTAATCAGCACAATGTAAAATGTGCTAATTTTCGTTTAACATATTCATATAAAATCACAGTAATACCCAAACATTCTATATCTCCCATAAGTTGAAACAGACACACGTCCTTCAACTCAACCACTTACTAGCTATATGGCACGGAACAAGTAATTTTACCTCTCCAAGCCACAAAGTTTTCATTTAAAAATTGGAGAAAATAATAGTATCTAAGTGATAGAGTTGTCAGAATTAAGAGAAAACATAAATGCCGGGCATAGAGCATATGCTCAGTAAGCATTCGCTATTTTCAATACCATTACTGACTTATGATTGCACGAGACACGGCACCGCTATCTGCAGTGTTCCAGACACTTCACAAATACTTGACCCATTACCTGTTGATTGACTCTGCAGCCAACATGCGAACTTGGTGATGATCATCAGCAAGAAATTGCGGAAATATTTCATTTACAGGAAAGTTGTTTCCCTTTACCTTAAGAATAGCCCATTTTGAATAAGGATCGGCCTATGGGAAAAAAGTAACTGAGGCTAAATATGAAATATTAAGAGAAAAATCACCCATTAACAAACAGAAACAAGGCCTGCTTAAAAAATTTCAGTGGAGACCTTACTAATGCTTAATGTGGAATAACTCACCTCAAGCAAGGTTTTAAGGCATTTTACCAGTGCCATTCTTACAGAGAATGCGTATTTCCCCTCCTTTGTTAAGCGCCTGAAATAAAGTGTTCCGATGTCAAATAATTATTCCAATAAAAGCACAGTCAAAATAATCACAAGACATTAGGGTTATTCTAGGTTGCTTCTAAAATTTATTTCCTTGCTAAATTTAATTCTCATTATGTGGCATACATCAATATCTCACCTTTCTAAAAAGTGCAGCTAAAAGAAATTAGTTTGAAAAGGAGCTCATTTTAATGTACATTATTTATTTTATAGGATTATGCCTCATGTGGAGGCTATCATACTTCAGCTAATCACATTAGAGTAAACTTGCTTTAAAAGGACAAAAAATCTTAAGTTTTTCTTGTTCTATCAAAGATTTTAAAACCACATTCTATACTGATTCAGAAGTCCTTACAATCAAATGATATGAAGGTTCTAAGTTACATATATATGCTCCTCTGTAAGTACCATGGTGTTACTCAGACTGTGAATATAGGGCATGAAATAACCAGATGATGCTAAGACCAATTTGTTCACTTTAGGAACATGAACAATTCAATTTTAGGCTCGTTGCACTTTGCCTTATTCACCTATAAGTCAAACTTCTTATGTGATTCAAAATTTAGACAGAAATACACTCAACACACTTTAGAAAGCCAAGCCTTAAGCAATAAACAATGTAGTTCTTCAAGTAATTAAGGAGGGAAACACTAATTACATTCTACTATTGTTAAAAGATGTATAAATAATTACATTCGAGAATTAGAAGAAATCACTAACAAAGAAATGCAACATTTGCATTTGTATCCAGAGGTAGCAAAAGAAAAATCAGAAGTTCAAAAAATAGTCTGTTCCTACCAAAATACTTCAATCACTCTTAGAAACTGTTCTTGAGCATCCTTTGTGTTCTCAGCATCCATATTGCCTTGACGTAGGTTCATCACTACATGAAGAACATGGTTTAAAACTGTCTTACAAACATCTTGGTCACGGCGATAAAAAGAACACACATTGCTGGAGTGGAAAAAGTTTAACTTCATTATAACAGAATGTATCAATTATACTAATTTAAAGTGAACATAACATATGGTTTTAATTTCTTACGATAGTGGTTTCAGAAGTTCAACAACATCTTCCATTGGCAAGGAATATTCTTCTCCGGGCAGCTCCTTTAAAAGCACTAGATACTAAGATAGTAGGGAAAACAAAATCAGGGGTTTTTTCCTAGATCATTTACTTAAATAAGCATATATGTAACCATAAATTCATATATAGATGCCCAGGCACACACACAACAGTGAATGTCTAAAAGATGCAGTACAGCAAAAAAGAGGTTTGAAGTCAAACAGAGCTGGATTCAAATCCCAGCACTACAACCTATTAGTTGTATGATTAAAAAACCTTCATTGTCATCTGAGCCTTTGTACCCTCACCTATAAAATGGTTATAAACCACATATCTGGTTGGATTCATGTGAGGATTAGAGGGAACAAATGTAAAGGTCCAGCACTTATTGTAGGAATTCAATAAATGATAATTGTTAATTAACACTGTTGGGGTTAAAAGCCTGAGCAAGAATCTAAAACTAATACAGTTTTATTAATATAAAACTAATACAGGACATATGGAGTATGTTCCTACTCTCTCAAAATTATGCTTGGGGATAAAAGTTTAATGGTCAAAAACTATTCTATTAATGAATTTTGGAAAGCAGAGATAATCATGGGCAGGAAAGAAGTCAAATACCCTGACCTCTCTTCCTACGAGGCAACCTCGTAAGGCTCTCTATGGTACTATGGATACAAAGGGCTGTGCAGTAACTATCAGTTATAATGGAGGTTATAACTAGGAAGCCAGTTTCTGAGAGCTACCCAATAATTTTCCACCTGTAGTAGGAAATCAGAAGACTTTTTTCCCTATCTTCTGTATATAGAAAAATATTTCTCACTCCTTCTCAAATATTTTAAAAGAACATTAAATTGGACCATTTTAAATATTTGCCATGAGAGTCATGTGTGATGTTACCGAGTGTCTTGAAGTAACTTTAAACATCAAAGTCTCAAGAAAGTATACAGTCCTCCTCATGGGTGGGTGCTGGAGCCTCGACTAGAGTTTTTGTCAGGGTTGAAACCAAGGGCTCAAACAGAGCTCAATCAAGTATGTTTGCCAGGGCTAGGGCCTCGACCAGCATGTTCACCACGGCTAGAATATGACCAGGGATCTTACCAGGGACTCAATCTGCATGTTTATAACAGGTTCTAATTAGGGTATCACCTGGCTTGTTTGCCAGTTTGTTGGCACTAGGGACATGACCACGGACTCACCTAGCATACTGGCTGGGCCAGGGGCTCTCCCTGTGTGTTCGGCAGTGCTGGGACTAAGGAGATGGCCCACATAGTTGGGAGGTTAGTTACATATAAAAATATTGAGTAAACAAGTAAATGCATTGAGGCTAAATGAGAAGCCAGGTTTCTTACTGCTGGAAAATGGAGCCACAAATACAAACAGAGAAAAAACAAATAAACCCTGTGATGTTGGAGTGGAATTGGAGATACCTATAAGAAGATGGATAGATAGATTGGGGTAGGGCAAGAGGGGGATTACTTCTATAATATTCTCACCAAAGTCTAAGTCTAAATCTAATCATGAGGAAACACGATAAACCCAAAGTGAGGGATTCTATAGAGCAAGTGGCTGTACTAATGAAAAACAGGAAGGTCATAAAAGATAAGACGAAGGAACTGTTCCAGATTGAAAGAGACTGAAGAGACCTGATAACTAAATGCAATGATGATAACATTGATGATAATACTGTGGGTATATAGGAGAATATCATTGTTTTTAGGAAATACACACTGAAGAATAAGGGGTCTCATGTCTGCAATTTAATCTCAAAATGGTTCAGAAAAAAAGATGTCTATGTGTGTGCGTGTGGAGAGAGAGAATAAGGCAAACATGGCAAAATGTGAACTGCAGAAGCTTGTGAAGGGAATATGGAAGTTCTTTGTAGTACTGTAACTTTGCTGGCACTTTGAAATTACATCCACAAAATTTAAAAGCATGCAAACTAAGGTCAAGTCAAGATTCAGACTTCAACTATAATATTATGTAAGTATTATTTTTACATTCAGAATTTGTGGCCTAGTTTAAAATAATTTATAATAATTAATTAAATCTAAAGAGAACAAATCTATCCAAAGTCTATCCAAGTTTTAATGTTTCAGTATCCACCTAAATTTTTTTATAGCACAGTAAAAGAAAAAGTGTATTTTACAACTAGTCTCAGATTCATTTCTCAAGAAGCAATTTCACGTTTTCAAAGGTACAAAGGTACTATGTGATTCTTCTATGTCAGTCCATTACATTTAGCCAGCAACATGAGACAGAATTGAAGAGCTTTTTCATTTCACTTAACTCACCATGTGTAGGTGGAGAGATTTAGCAGGGTCTAGCATGCTAGAATCAAGTAACATCAACAATTTCCTCCGAATATCAGCTGCTCTAAATGACACAGTATTGGTCTGAGCACTAGTTACACACATACACAAGAACTTGAGCATGTCTAAAAAAAGTAGATCTTGCTTTGACAGATGTTCTTCAGCTAAAGGATTTATGGCACCTACAAATAAAAAGGACTTATTAAGACTAAGAGAGGGGCAAAACAACCAGATACATTGAACATTAACTCAAATATCCTCCCCTCTACCAAAAAAAAAGAGATAAAAGTATATAGAAAGTAAAATTATGGTGAAATTGATTACACACTAAAAGATTCAAAATTCTTCATAAAAGGTTACACTAGGATTCTGTCATCAGAAAATAATCTATGGAAAAATCTATATAGACATTCACTGTAGTACTACTAATTATAGGGAAATAGAAAGAAATCTAAGTTTATGACAATAAAAAATAGTCAAGTAGATTATAGTATACATGTTAACTGGAACACTACAAAGCCATTAAAAGGTAGGATTTCTAATGCAAGTAGCTACATGAAAAAAACTTACAAATAATGTTAAAACAGACAAGGTATAAAAAGTCATCTGAATGTTGATGCTGATTACAATTCTGAAAGGGTCTATAGGGAAATAACAGAAAAAGGTTAAAAGTGATGGGATTATGGGTGCTTTTTCACTCTCCTGCTTTCTATTTTCAAAATAATCTAACATATGGTTCTACTTCTTTAGTAATTATTTTAATTCCTCCCATGAAGAATAAAACAGGAAACTAATAAATTCAATTAAAAATCAGAGAAATCTATAGTGTACACAGGGGAACAATCCTAACAGACTACACTGAGGGAAAATGAAATGGGCATAAAATTGGTATCTATGAGGCCATTTGTAATACCAAGTCAACATGAAGAGATAAAAGAAATCCTAATCAGTAAATACGTATTTACCGACAGTACTTTGGTTCTCTCCAGATTCATTTGCATCACCAACACTAACAGTAGGGCAATCATCAAATAGATTCATGGAGGACTGATCCTCCGTCTCCATCAGATTTTTATCAGTATCATCTCGCATTGATTCTACTTCTCCATAGTCAAATGGCTTTTTGGTAAAAGATGCCTTCAAAGAAGAGAGAGAAAGATGTTCAAGTTGGCTTCTTTCAGAAGCATGTTGTAATTAAAATTCACCTAATCAAACAATTCAAGATGTGTATGCCTGAACACTGCAGTATTATTTCTATTAAATGTCTAACAATAGGAAAATGGATAAACTTTAATATGCCTATGCAACAGAATAATATGCAAATTTTCAAAATAATTTCTTACATTAAGAAGCTTTACAACACCCCAAATTGATGAGGGTGTAGGGAAAAGTATAAATTGGCACAACTGTTTTGGAGGAAAGTGACAATATTCACCAAAAAATAAAATTCATATTCCTTCTGAAGAAGCAATTCCATTGCTAGAATTTATTCTACATCCTTCATAGGCACAAATAAAAGTAGACACAAGTATGAGAATCATTACCACAGAACTCTTTCTAATGAAAAAAACTAGAAACCACTTAAAATGTTAATTAAGATCAGATGGGCTAAAAATACATATATATACTATTCCTATATAATGAGATACTATGCTACTGCCAAAAAAAGTAAAGAAGAGCAGTAAGAAGCAACATGGAAAAATGACCAAGATTTATTATTAAGTGAAAATAATCAAGTTACAGATTATTTTCTCATTCAATACACATTTGAGTGTCTACCACATGTGCTAGGCTCTGTTCCAGACAAGAGTATTTGTAGCATAAGCCCACTTGCATGGAAAAAAAATACCACGATAAGAATATGTTGTCTGGCAAGGTTTTTGTTTTTATTTTTAAGGATAGAAAATTATTTTGAATTCTGGTACAGTGTTACACAGAAAGAGGTATGCACGTGGATGATTAGTTCCCTATCACTGTCTATTATTATTTATTGAAAAACTAAAAGCCAAGCACTATGCAAGGGACTGATATTAAGAAGCAATCAAATATATTCTCCCCTAAAACCAAATAACTTTAATTTCCACATTTAAAATATATAAGATGCCATGTATTGTGAGATGTATTTAAAAGATTTCAGTGAAAAAAAAATCATCTTAGAATCAATGAAATACAGTAGTAAAATAAGCAGCATACTTACTAAACTTCTACAAATATCAGCAATATCATTCATTAGCTTTGATGTTAACAATCGTAGGAAAAAGCCAGATGCAATCTTATTTGGACTGTGCTATTATTAAGACAAACAAAAAACCAAGCAAACAAAGAAATAAAAACAATTATTCTTGGTAGATACTTTCTCTATCATGAATGAAGTGTACATTTTCTTTTACACTGTCATAAGAAGCATAGATAAAAAGTTTACTATTTATTATTATTATTATTCATTAAAAAGTTTACTAAGAAGCATAGATAGAAAGTTTACTATTAGGGCCAAGATATAAATTGCTTCAAAAACACTAACCTATTCTCTTAGATTAATAATAACTATAGCACATATCTTTCACTATGCATAAACATTAAAGTAAAATACCAGCCACTGACCCTAAACATAAGCAAGCAATAATTGTAAGTTAGAGTTTATTTTTCCACTTCTCTCCTTTCCCACTTACAGCAGAACACACACTTCAAAACCAAAAACATACGCTGATAATCTTGATATATGGCCATGTACTTAATATTAGGTTTCAAAAATGTTTTTTCCAATTACTATCAACAATCTGGCCTGGCTCAACTACCCCTCAGGCCTGCCTCCAAATCAAAACAAAGATTACACACAGTAGCACTCTTTCTACCAAATAATATACAAGACTACCTGGGCAAAAGAGAGCATAATGTAGGTGCTGGAGTTGTTTATCTTTGTAGTGCTCACTAGTCCTGGTATAGTGATATGCATATCACATGGCTAGGAGTCAAAAAATTTTATTAAATGAAGGAAAATAAGCTGGCAATAAAAGTCACCTATGTAGTTGTACATAAAAGTGGTAAAATAATCTCAGAAACCCTCCTGAAATGGTGAAATTAGTTTCATGAGCAACTCAAGATTACCTATTGCTTTATTCCTCTAGATACTACCTTTACTTGCAATTTTAAATCAGTGTATAAACTTATAAATGGACCAAAAAAACAACACCAACCAGTTATCAACCTCCTGGATAAGCTACACTGCCAAGTAAGAAGAACATCTTACCTTGGTACAGTTACACAAGCAACTTGTACATAGATGCATCATATTTCTCAGTGAAACAATTCTAGATTCTTCATTTGTCTTATTTTTAAACAGAGTGATACTTTCTCCTGCACACTGCATTAGAGACTATTAAGAATAAAAGAAGGGAAAATCCAAATTCTAGTTAAAATTATAGTTCAATGATTGCTTTTTAAAGTTTTACTTAAGAGGTAAAATTAGGGGGCAAGTCCTGGGGCCGAGTGGTTAAGTTCGTGTGCTCCACTTCAGGCGGCCCAGGGTTTTGCCAGTTTGAACCCTGGGCGCGGACATGGCACTCCTCATCAAGCCATGTGGAGGCGGCATCCCACATGCCACAACTAGAGGGACCCACAACTAAAAATACATAACTATGTATCGGGGCGGGGGGGCTTTGGGGAGAAAAAGGAAAAAATTTTTTTAAAAATCTTAAAAGAAAAAATTAAATTAAATTAAAAAAAGAAGTAAAATTAAGTGTTTTTAGAAATTTTACTTGGTTATATAGTATAATTAAAAATTATGAACAATTTTAAATGACACATCTTATATCCTGTTCTCCTTAAAAATCACACCACTCACAGAATAGCACCCAGAAATGAAAATAAGTTTCACTCTTAGAGCCTACTTGATTGACACTCAGTCAAGGATTCTTTAGGATAACTGATCACAGAAAAAACTTAAAAGTACAAATAAAAATCAGTATTTTTGTTAATGAGACTAAATTTTAATGTAATATACTTCAATTACTATATTTATAGTTGGCTTAAAATAATTTTGAATCTTAAGGAAGGACAGATAGTATCATTTCCTCTCAAACTGCATAAAAAAGCAAGAGAAAGAGTTAACCTACATAAAAGTTATGTTTTTCCAAACAAATATACCAATTTTTCCAGGAATAAATTTCATTCAAATTTACCCAAACCTTTATTAGTATACATTCTCCTACCTTGGCTTTCTGGAATAATTCTGATTTATATGCTTCCTCTTCAGCTATTACACCCACATAACGATAGCAGCCAAGAACACCCACCAAAAGACTTGAACACCGGACAAGCGTTTCTGAATTTGTAGTCTTAAAGTAAAACACAAATAAAAATACATATCTTTTCATAAATAATTTTGACTACGATTATCTTTTGTAAGTACAAATTTGATGTTCAGATTAAGAAACAAAAGTTTAGTTAATTAATAGTGGCGTAATTCTGATTATCTCTAAAAACATCTAAGAGAGCCCTGCAGAGTTGTGATAACTAGGATTCTCAGGAAAAATAGCAAAAGTATCTCTTAACGGCCAAGCAAGGTATCTCCTCCTAAAATGGCACAGTGTACTGCTCACACAGGCCCTCAAATATTTGAGGTAGAGAGGAAAGAAAAGATAGGCAAATAAATGTCTCTAACTCTTAGAACATGAGTAGAAATTAGATTCATATAAAGAGACATTAAAATGACATTTTGAGCTTCTGAAGAACAAGAATCTTGAATTATTCAGCTTTTTAGACTGCACAGACTAGCACAAAGTATTTTTGCAGCAAATAAATACCACTTAGCCAGTTTTATAGAATTACGTAAGAATTTTTAACGGTTACAAAGAAAAATAAGATTTTCAGGTTTTTCGCTCCTATGTTGCAGGAAATAGTACTTTAGGAGAAAACATGGAAGACCGTGTTAATTTGTAATGAAAGTGGTCACAATTGTGATCTAGAAGAATATCAGTAATTGAGGAAAAGACAGATGAACAGATACACTGTCCCTTCTGTGACTCTTCAAGTCATCATCCCTGGCTACTGAATTCACTCCTTTGAGTAGCTTATAGGTTTTATTTTATTCAACAAATATTTTATCATTTACCATATAGCAAGGCATCGTGGAAGATACAAAGATTAATAAAAATATACGTGCCCTTTAAGGAACTTACAGCATAAAGGAGCATTTGTATATAAAAAATATATACAAATATCTATGGTACAAAGAAGATGCTAAGTGTCATTTTAAAATAGAAATACTAAATACTATGAAAATTAAAAGTTGAATTCTTATGGCTGAGATTACCTTTTATCAAGGTTTTTAACATAGGGATGATTTAAACACAGAGAAATAGATAGAAAAACATTTTACATAGAAAGAAATGGGAGTTTCCGCAAGAGAATAGCACACACAAAGAGAATTTGTGATTTTTAAGAGGACAAAAGAAATGACTTATGAGAAATTACTAAATGATCTCTAAAATATGGGTGACTGCTAGTTCATGTATTACACTTATTAATCACTCCTCCCTCTTCAAGTGTCCCCAAAATCTATTAGATCAGTTTAAATTATGTTCTTTTCTATTATTGTAACATCTCCCTCCTCTGTATTGAGAGGTTCTTTTTCATCATATAATCCCTATGCTCAAAACCATTACTATTTCCCACTAACCTACCCAAAGAATTATACTTCTTTAATGTCTACCAGAATTCCTGGTACAAAGGAAACACACGAAATATTCTTTAGTTTCCCTTTTTCATGTTACATTCTCCCTATTTGTAGCCATGTTCGGTCACTTTGCTTTTAAAATCAAACCTCTCACCATCCTAAGTGTCTTTCCTGCCTCTGTTTCTCCTTCCTAACAGTCCACCAAAGTTGAATCAAATATAGGCTTCAGTTCTTTTTTAAAATCTCACCTCAGATGAGTAGTTATTTAGAAGTTGTTCTGATAATCCCAAAAGACAGCGATTCAGTGATTCCTTGAGGTTTTGGTGGACAGAAAAGCCTATACTGGGTTGGTGCTTTTCTGTAGCATGTTCTTTCCCAATGGTTAAAAAATCCATCTTGTCAAAAGTTGTCTGAAGAAATAGGTCTTCAACTTCTGAGAATGAAGGCTCATCTTGATCTTTTTGGTGTTTTTCACTTCAAGAAAGTAAGATCTTAAATTATAACCAAATGACCAAATACTTTAGCTCCATATAGCAGCAATACATTACAAACGAAAACATTAATTTAGTGTCTATATTATTCAAAGACTGCTTTATAGCATTAATGGATTACTCTTTTAAATGTTGCTTTTTTCTGGACTTTGATACCTACTTGTATCAAATTTCATTATTCAGCAGCAAATTTTAGTAACAGATGGACAAAAGAAATACAACTTATAATCTCAAAGGCAAATTCAGAAACTATCAAAGAGAAAATATGAATAACACTGGATATAAACACTAAGAATAACATTATCTGAAAACATTTCTCTTTTTTCATCTTTGATTTCTCCAAAATGTAGAATTTTTTTCATCTTATGCCTTCTTGAGGGATATTAGGAATCTTCACGCTAATCAGTCATTTTCAGTCAGTGATAAACATAAGCTTCTTGAGTCAATCAACAAAAATGAAGTCTTTACATTTATTTTTGTTTTCCCTATCCTTGTTTGTTTTAAAGCAAACAAATAGATTTTACTTGACATGCAAAAATAAGTCACATCTTTAAAGAACTCACTTTACACAATTTTTATGTTCTTTTTTTTTTTTGAGGAAGATTAGCCCTGAGCTAATTGCTGCCAATCCTCTTCTTTTCCCTGAGGAAGACTGGCCCTGAGCTAACATCCATGCCCATCTTCCTCTACTTTGTATGTGGAACGCCTACCACAGCATGGCATGCCAAGCAGTGCCATGTCTGCTCCCAGGATCCGAACCGGCGAACCCTGGGCCACTGAAGCAGAACGTGGGCACTTAACCGCTGCACCACCGAGCCAGCCCAATTTTTATGTTCTTAATTTCCTATCATAACCATTCTATTTCTTCCATTGGCAAATGTCACATTATACTAAACAGCATTAAAAAACAGCAAAATAGATCTAAAATTATAGAACACAGATTACAATCATTGAATTAAAAGAAACTTTTCCCTGGCTAATAGTTGTGATTTTTTTAAGTTGATCAACTTAGTTCAAAAGTTTTAAGATGTAGCTACTACTCTGCTAAAATTATCTTTGTAATTAAAGCTATATCTTAAAATAACACATAACTCTATTAGATAACATACCATTCTGGCACACTTTGGAAAAAACTCATTGCAGCTTGACAGTTTTTCATAGTGAGACTCACAAGAATCTTCTCCAGTGCAAGATGAGGAAAATTACTATAAAGGAAAATAAAAATCTTCACTTGGAAGATCAAAAGTCATTTAAAGCATTCTTTAAATTTAAACATCCATGTTTGGCTATAAATCTTGACCTCTAAAATTTGGATCCAAAATTAAAATTGCTTTCATCTGTACTGAATTTCTTAACATCTAAAAGGAGTATTTAAGGAGCATACATTTTATGTTACTATCGTTTTCAACACTTCCTAGAAGCAGAATCATGTTCAGTTTTTAAAGATCATTTCTGAAACCAAAAAAAGATTACAAAATTAAAGCAAATGCACTAGCATCCAGAAGTCTCTCCTCCAGGCACTCATTTCCAACTACCGACTATGGAAAGGCAATGGTTAAGTGGGCAAGCTGCTCCCCACCCTAGTGCTTAAGTCCCATTTTGTCTTTCTCTCATTTTCTTCCCTCCACTAATTTAACATATTCCATCTAGAAGATACTCTTATTATGATTCCAGAATACTCTTGAGTCAGATATATGTTCAGATGGACCTATTTATAAAATACCACAAAGGAACACATAAATGCTCAAAGAATTATACTCATACTCCTTGTGCATATCCCTCTTATTCTCACTGTCTAGACAGACAGGTGAAAATGAAGTAAAAAGACCCAGACTGAGGTGCAGGCACAAAGACACAGAACACTGTAAAAACAAAGGGACCGTTTAATATTTAGGGCTAGTTCTGGAAAATCCTGCATTATCAGTGTAAAATAAAGCCATTTAGTATCAAATAATGGAGGGTACCTTACAAAACAAAACCAAACCAAAAACAGTAGAATGCTAATGAACTCAAATTACCTGTGAAGAATTGGAGGCAGCTCTGTACTGTCTTCAAAGTCATCCTCTAACTGATAGAATAAGAGCCATTTCATTATCAATTCTTTTAAAGAAGAACTTCTATTTACTTCACATATATTCTGTTCCATTCCTGTTTTTACTGTTTCTGGAACTACACAAATGGTCAGGGCCAAAGTCAAACAGCATACTGCAGGACTATAACAAAACAAAGGACAATGTTGTTAAAAGCAAGCTCTTTGATGGACAGAGATCTTGTCTATCTTATTTACTGCTGTGCCACCAATGCTTACCACAGTGTGTGGCACATGGCAGACGTACAGAAAACTTCTGGTGATGAAATGAACACAAAAACCGTAAAAAGTCTGATTACATTTGAGAAGATTCTTAAGAGCTCTTAATCACAAGAGTACATGGTACTACTAAAAAAAATAAGGTTTATGAATATTGAGCAAACTAATTAATTGTCAATTACAGATAAAAGAAATTTACACTTAATTCTTTAATATTGGGCTTAGTAATCTCTCAACGTTTGAAACTAAATTTACATTTATTTATTTAAGACTTCCTAGACAAACAACAAAAGCATCTGAAATAGAATTTAATATATCTTCAACTGAAGTTACAAACTATAAAAATCAGGAAAAATAATATATATACACATATTGCAAAATCCAATACAGTGCATAATCAACTTACAATGAAGGTTTGCAGGCTGACCCAGTAAATAACTTCCAGAATTCTCTATCAACCTCAATTAAACTGCCTTGAATTATGGCTCCAAGTAAACCAAAGTTTTCAGCTTGTATTTGTTCAGAACTTATACCACGAAAGGTAATACACCAAATTTTATTCCAGAGTTTCAATAAATCTGACTTTTGTGAGCTTTCTAGGTTTGATTTCTTGCCTTGACATAACGCAACTTCCATAAGGCATCGTAACACATATGGTGTGCGCTCCCCACGTCGCTGTTGAGGCAGAAGCTGGCATAGTATCATCAGTAATGGTGACAGCTCACAATTAGGTAAACTTGCAGGATATTTTGATATTAACTGGGTTGCAATCTGTAACCTAAAAGAAAAAAAGTGTAATTAATTTGAAAATTATTCAATTCTATCAACAAACTAAAAGGAAATAAATACATAGACATGGTACTCAGAATATTCTAACTGAAGTATCATCATCATCATTTTCCATACTACTCTCAAAATAAACTTGCTATTAATATTTATTAGACCTTACCTCCTAAAGTGGCAGACTGATTGACAACTTTTTGGCTAGCTGGGTAAGCTATCATATTTACCTGCTATCAAAACTTTGAAGAATAACTAAGTTACAAATACTCTACTTCTGAGTTACTGCATCCATTCCCGCTCTTCAGCCACCAGTAACATTCCTTTAAAACAGGAAAACAAACCAAAAAAAGGCCCCAAAAACTGTTTTTCCCTGTCATTAATTCAATTAATTCAATAAATATTTGTGTGAGTTCCTAGAACGTGTGCTACTCAAGAAAAGGAACTTAATCTTATTCATCTCTTTATTCCTAATGCTTGGCACACAACAGGTGTTCAATAGCAAATAACTCTTGACTATAAGGACAAATCAGAGCATCTGAAATAGGCACCCTCAACTATATAAAATAAACATGAGCTTAAGCAATAGGTATCTAAATCAATACATTTTCTCCCCAACTCACTTATATTTAAACATTACAACGACATGCTAAAACTCAAAAGAGCACTGATCAGAAAAGTTTGACTGTAATCTAGAAATTTCTAACTGTCCTTAGGCAAGCTGCTTAACCTTTCTCAGTTTCAATTTTCTTTTTATTAAAGCAAACAGGCTGAACTGGGTGAATTCTAAAGATTCCTACCAGATCTAATATTTTGTGATTCCACAGAATTCCACAATTTATTTATTTAAATAATCATGAATGCTGTATGATACTAAAGAACATAGCAAATAAGAAAAAATCCCTTTTATTATGGCGTAAGGTCTAAATTATTGTGATTTCCGCATTTTATCTTTAATTTCTTCCTAATCTATTTCTTTTAGAAAGTGCTATGCATGTTCAAATCTCTTTCTGTCGAGATGTACAACTCAGTGAATTCCATTAGGCACACAATACTGATTGCCTACCAGGCAGCCATTCTCCCCTCTTTCTTGCTATGGAATATGCTTAGCAAAGGTGGCCCTGTCCCCAGCCCCAGCAGATGAGCCATGGCGGTTGATCTCAACATGTCCTGGCAATCACCGATTTGGGAGTGGACAAATGACCTAGTTCTGGCCAGGCCAATGAGATCACGGATCCTACTGAAGGTCTTGTGAGAAAAACTAAATGAGACTAAAATGCCACTAAAAGAGAAAAAAGTAACATTTTACCAAGGCACAAGATCAAAATCATTCTGTGACTTCTGAAGACGATCGTTTATTACTTCCCAGCCTAATTCTATTTTCCTCTTTTTGCAAGATACACTGGAATCATTACATTCTCTTTGTGTGGTGGCATAAGACTGAGAAATCTCCAAAGATTTGGTATCTTCACTGAAAACCTGTAAAATTAAAAAAGGAAAATCTTTTTTTTTTTACATTGCTATTGTTTTCTAATAGTTTGTTAGGTAAAAAATGTTCTTCCTCAAATGAAGATACAGGGAAGTCATAAAGCAAGAGTAATAAATTATAGAAATATATGTAAATATGATAATATAGTAATAAACATACATTTTGTATGACTATAATGGCTCTCTAGAAAGTAGATATTACCAAGTAGGGCATCAGTTGTATTTCCTTAGAACATTACCAAAAGCACCAATAAATATAAAAATAAAGCAAAACCTTCTATTTTCAAAGGGATTAAATCATAAATTTAGCATTAAGAAAGTATTTGGCAAATAAAATTACCCAAGACGTTAACCAAATCTCTTGGAAAAAAGTTTTACCTAAGAAACATTAAGCCATCAACTGATGAATGGATAAACAAAATCTAATATATCCATACAATTGAATATCATTCAGCAAAAAAAAAGGAATGAAATACTGATTCATGGTACAACATGGACAAACCTTGAAAACATTATGCTAAGTGAAAGAAGCCAGACACAAAAGACCACATATTGTATGATTCCATTTACATGAAATGTCCAAAATAGGCAAATCTAGGGAGACAGAAAGTAGATTAGTGGTTGACTACTGTGTACTAGAAGAAGCAGGGAATTGAGACTGACTGCTAATACGTACGAAGTTTGTTTTTGGGGTGATGAAAATGTTCTGGAATTAGATAGTGGTGATAGTAACACAACATAGTGAAAATACTGAAACCACTGAATTGTACACTTTAAAACAGAGACTTTTTATCCTATGTTATTTCTGACTCAGGAGACAAAACAGCATTAAGGTTAGGGCAATCTTAATTCCTACAGACAATCTTTTAAGAATGGAAAAAGTTCAGGGGACAGCCCGGTGGCACAGCGGTTAAGTTCACACGTTGCGCTTCTCGGCAGCCTGGGGTTCGCCAGTTCAGATCCTGGGTGCAAGCATTGCACCGCTTGGCACACCATGCTGTGGAAGGCATCTCACACATAAAACAGAGTAAGATGAGCACTGATGTTAGCTCAGGGCCAGGCTTCCTCAGCAAAAAAGAGGAGGACTGGCAGTAGTTAGCTCAGGCCTAATTTTCCTCAAAAAAAAAAAAAAGAATGGAAAAGTTCATTGTTAGTTTTCACTAAGTTTATATGCGCAAAAGAGTTATCTTTTAAGTCAGAAAGGCAATTCCAAATATTTATGGTGTTTTGAAAGGAAAAGTTACTGATACAGAGTAAGTTTACAGGCTTTTAATCAGAAAACACATTTAAAAAGCCCAGTAAAAGGAAAATTAACTGGAAATTTCAAAATGTGACAAGACCTACCATACCTGGTGACAAATATCTGCCATCAATTCAATCAGGTTTTCCTTGACAGCAATATTACGAGATCCTGAAGAATATTTCCCTCTGCTTCCTATACGACTTATCTCATTAACTAGCAGATCATATAAGTTGTATAAGATACTTTTCCATTTCCTTGATTCATAAGCACCTGTAATTCAAAAAATTAAAATATAATTTATATATACACTTCATTTTCACTGCCAACTCCCACAAAACTATTCAGCTTTAAGGCAGAAACAACATTAGAAGACATTTGATCCAACCTTCTATTCAGTACTAATGCCTCCCCTGACAATATCATTAACAAGCTCTGCTTCGTAACGGTGTCCATTTCACACAAAGATAACTGTATTTGTTCTAAAATTCTTCCATATTCTGATCTTTCTCTAATCAACTCAAAATCTCAATCAAACTTCCCCCAATTACTTTTCTCCTCTGAAACAAATACAATTAATATGTTCCCTCTTTTATATAAGGACCAAGTTCTCTGTATGTCTTTGTTTAAGAGAAAAACATTACCAGGTCCTTCAACAAGTGTACAAATGACATATTATCCAGACTTCTCATCATCTTGGTCTTCTTTCCCTAGACACATTCCAGTCAATTTATGTCCCTCTTTAAATGCTGACTCTACAAAATCTGGTGAACATAATACACCAACTGTAATCTGACCAGTATGGAAAACAATGGGCTATTACTCCCCACAAAGAACCACAAAATCTATTAATGTAGCCTAAAACTACACCATGTTTCTGGCAGCCTCACCATCCCGCCAATTTTCAATTCATCCTGAATACGCAGTAACTTAACCCTAAACATGTCATTCCATCCCCTAATATGCCTGATTTTCATCCTGGAGAGAGCTATGTGAAAGATGAAAACCTAAGAAAAGCTACCACTCTTTGACTTACAGTGGTTTCATGGGTTACAAATACATCTAATTATACACACTAGAAGAGCCCACGAAACACACACAACAACTTTTGTTCAAAGTGGCTACAACAGTTTTCCTCCATTTTACCTGCTATTACTCAATGCAGCATGATTTCCTAATGAGATCATTAAACCGGCCATAATGAATTGGTCCAAGGGCTAGCACAAGCCCAAAGGCAAATGCAGCCTGACCATCAGGGAACTCATTCAGTTCCAGTCCCACCCAATAAAGTTCCTATCTACTGAATGGAGCTACACCATCCAAGCAATACTCTCTCACGGAAAGGCAAATGTAAAGGCATCAAGGGAGGATAAGTCATTCATTTCTGGCTTTCCCAGCAAACAGGGGCCTGGAGTACTATGAGGTTTACGGTAATATGTATGTAACTTCATTGGAAAGTGACTAATCTGACTGGCTGTTTTCAGTCCACATTTATCTATTTTATTTTCTAATAAAAGCAATGTGTGGATAAACAAGGTCCTGCCTTCTCTGAATTCTTTTATTCTTACGGTCTGTGTCACACCTCTTAGCACCTAATTATTGTAGCATAATCAGATCCTGGAGGGAACAGTGTCTCATATTTGTTAATACTCCTCAGAATACCTAGCATTGTACTAAACAATGATAAGGTATGCTATGATTTGCAACCACAGCTTCAAATTCTAAAAAGATGTGTAAAAAATATCCTCATGACTAATACCATTACCAAGCACAGCAATCCAGAGAAAGGTCATAACTTCCTACAAAATACAGATTCCATACTTAAGCCTCTATGTTTCAATGAAGAAGCAAATTCAAAACAGCAAAAACTTTCTTTATACCTTTTTCTTGGGTTTTTGCTCCCTTTGGATGATGGATATAAATTTGCAGTTGAAATAATTCAATCATTACTTCTTTTAAGGAATCATTAAGTCTATGTTGAGTCCAAACATAAAGCAAGGTAGGAAGAATTTCATCTCCTAATTCACACACTTGAATTCGAAAGTTAACAGCCAAAGTCTTGAGGAAGAGAATAAATGCTGCTAAGATATGACTTAGACCTGCAGAACTCTTTTCTTGTCTGTGACAGAAAACAAACACAATTAACTTGGTATAACAGGGGAACATGCACAACCTGAAGACAGTTATGAAGTTGCATGCTGAAAGGAAAAAAAAATCTAATTTTCAAATAATAACAGCCTTAGTTTCAGGAAAAAAAAAAATCACAGCAGTAATACATAGCAACAAAAAAACCAGTTCTTATTTGGTGCTAAGAGATCACTACCGTTAGCTCTCCCTGCTGCTGAAACATGGTCTAAAATTATTACAAAACTGATTTGTAATACCTACCACTTATGAAATGTTTCACATTATAAATTGGGTAAGGCCACACAAATGTAAGGTATTGACATTTCTAAAATATATTCCTATTTTAGTTTATTCTTAGTACATTATATCTAGCCTCAAAATGGGGAAAATGAAATGACTTAGAGGCCATTTAGCTTTTCCTTTCATTAGAAAAGTTAAGACAGATTTCCGCTTAAGAACATCATTTCATGTCCTGCATATTGGATATTTAGGAAGAGCTGGACCTGACTAACACTTCAGGAATCCACTACTTTTACTATAATGGGCCCACACTTTTTAAAAAATTGATAGTATTTTTAGTTTACTGAATCTAAAACATAGTGTTACAAGAAGACCAAATGGCTTTTTGATACAAAACAAAACAAAAAGAGATTAGATTACCTTGCATGCTGAATAGCCTTGGAAAAATATTCCAAAAATTTAGAATTTAATCCATCAGTTTGCGAACAGCATCCTTTAGTCACAGCTTGAATTATTCTAGCCACTAAAACCCTATTAATGTCTTGTGAAGGTTTAAGATACAGCCTGAAGTACACAGAGAGCAATTCTTAAAAAAACAAACAAAAAACATATTAGTTATGTTTTTAAAAAGAAAACTATCAAAGTATTTAATTTAAATGTCACAATTCAATTTAAATTTCAATAATCCCACATAGACAAAAAGATTAAAAATTATAGTAATTTATATTTAATATAGTAAAAGTATTCCATCAATATTATTTTTACTTTACATAAACTGCCTTCAAGACAGGAACAATTACAGGCAGCAGAGTATGTAAACACCGGTTTAAGAGCCAGATCTCAGATAAACTACTTAACTTCTCTAATCCTACCAATTCCCTCATCTAAGCCTAACAAAGCACTTGATACAGTGCACACTCCACAGTTTTTGTTTTGCTTTAACACTGTTTGATTAATAATGTGTGTAGAATGTGTCAAGAACTGGGAAGAGTCTGAGATTTTACTCTACTCATAACCTAACAAATTAGAATACCAGTTTCATGAATGCTGGCAGAAAATGTGAGATTCCTGATCAGAGAAAAACGACAGTTTTTTTTCTCACAGCAATGACACTAGCCAGAGTATCTTCACTTTTGCATACATTCTTCAGTCTCAAAGGCAACATAAAGAGGGACAGGTGGCACATGGGCAAACACTGAGCTATATGACATGAGAGAAATCCTAAGCTTTTTATAATAAGTGGGCTGTAAGCCAACCTGTCCTCTGCCCTGGAGGAAATCATCATCTCTATCCTCCAAGGCTCACTATACAAACATACTTAAAAAAATAGTCTGGAAAAAAGCAGTCAGTGTCTCTCTCATAAGACGTACAGAAACGTGAGATGCATTGAGAATCATCTCCCAACACAATGAAAAGTAAAGTTGTATATGCAAGATTTTCTTTCCACAGGGAGATAATTAGAAAGTCCTTAGTAAAGTGAGTAGGAATAACACCTATGGGCATCTTCCTTTCCAACTGCATAGGTCACATGATTCTGCAGAAACAGTTTAAAATCAGAGATATTAAATACAAAAGAACAGGGACAATATAAATACAATATAAATATAAACAATAAGTAAAATCACTTTTCAAATGATTCCTATCATATCTGACACTTTATAGAACTCTACACTAGTGCTTCCCAAAGTTTATTCACTACATATAACACCTAAATAATGGTGAAATGTGAGTTAATACACATAAATTTGGAGATAAGAAAACAGGAAGCCAGGGCCTGCCTGGTGGCCAAGAGGTTGGGTTCGTGCGCTCTGCTTCGGGGGCCTGGGGCTGGGTGGGATCCCGGGCACCGCTCATCAGGCCACACTGAGGCAGAGTCTCACACAGCACAACCAGAGGGACGTACAACTAGAATATACAACTATGTACTGGGGGGTTTTGGGGAGAAGAAGGGGGAAAAAAAAAGAAAATAGGAAGGCTTATGTTTGTCATTTCCCTCTTACTACTTGGTAGGAGGAGAGGTGAAAAAGAAAAGCCGGCAATGCAACGATCAAAGCTCAAGCTTCAGGGCTTTTACGTCAGTTGGAGGAAACGATCGCAATTCTCACAGAATCACACATATGCTTCCCTAGTGAGAAGTAAAAAAGCTCATATGAGACATTCAACAAAAGTCTCAAAAGAGTAGAGACCAACTTCTTCAAAAAAGGCTGCAGTGCATGCCTGCAGATGAATTCACTTCCTCCATGAATTCAACAACAAAAGCTGAATAGAGCAGATGGTAAAACAACATGCTATTAAAAAGGAGTTTCTTTTTAATATCACGGAGCTAATGAAATAAAACCTCAAATAACATCATTGAATGTAGATTCCTTGAGACTTTATACATAGACAATCACACCATCTGCAAATAGCAACAGTTTTATTTCTTCCTTTATAACCTGTCTGCCTTTTATTTTCTTTTCTTGTCCAACAGTCCTGGCTAGAAGCCCCAGTACAAAATTGAATAGGAGTGGTAAGAGGAGACACCTTGTTCCCAAATTCTTTCTGAAGTGTTTTAAATTATGGATTCAATTTAACAGTCATTGAACTATTCAGATTATCTATTTCATATTGGGTGAGTTTTTATCGTTTTTTTCCTTCTTCTTCTTCTCCCCAAAGCCCCCCAGTACATAGTTGTATATTCTAGTTGTAGGTCGTTCTGGTTCTGCTATTTGGGACGCTGCCTCAGCATGGCCTGATGAGTGGTGCCATGTCCACATCCAGGATCCAAACTGGCAAAACCCTGGGCTGCCGAAGCGGAGCGCACGAACTTAACCACTTGGCCACAGGGCCAGTCCCTTGGGTGAGTTTTGATAGTGTGGTTTTTAAGGAATTGGTCCACTTAAATTCAGTAGTCAAATTTATGTGCATAGAGTTGTTCACAGTATTCCCTTATTATTCTTTTAATAGCTGCAAGATTTGCAATTATATCCCATTTCATTCCTAATATAAATAATTTGTGTTTTCTCTTTTTATCTTAGTCACTCTTGCTAGAGGTTCTAGATTTTATTGATGTTTTCAAAGAATCCGTCTTTTGTTTCATTAATTTTTCTCTATTATTTTTCTGTTTTCAATTTCACGGATTCCTGCTCTCCTTTTTTTTTTTCATTTTTCCTTTTTCTCCCCAAAGCCCCCCAGTACATAGTTGTATATATTTAGTTGTGGGTCCTTCCAGTTGTGGTATGTGGGACGCCATCCCAGCATGGCCTGATGAGCAGTGCCATGTCCACGCCCAGGACTTGAACTGGTGAAACCCTGGGCCGCCAAAGCAGACCACATGAACTTAACCACTTGGCCACGGGGCCGGCCCCTGATTCCTGCTCTTCTGCTCACTTTGAAGTTTTTGGATTTGTTTTTCTTTCTCTAGTTTCTTGAGATGGAAGCTAAGATAACTGATTTGAGATCTTTCCTCTCTTCTAATGTAGGCATTTATTGCTATAAATTACCCTCTCAACATAACTTTAGCTGAATTCTACAAATTTTGATATGTTATAATTTTCATTTTCATCTAGTTCTAAGTATGCTTTGATTTCCTTTGAGACTTTTCCTTCGACCCGTGATTTATTTAGAAGTGTGTTGTTTATTTTCATAAAAGTACTATGAAGGAAACAGAGTACTATGGTAGAAAACAAAAAGAGAAGAACAAAGTTAGAATGGGCAATCAGAAAATGGCAGTGACATTTAAGCTGAGACCTGCAGGATGAGAAGAAACCAGCCACACAAAGGGTAGTCTCTGACAAGAGGACAAATGCCATGGGGCATGAAAGAGCTTGCACTCTCTAAATAGGAGTGCATGAGATGATTCACAGCAGTGTCAGAGGAAATATTAGAACTCTTATTTTTTAAATTAAAATTAAATACATATAAAAATATAGAAATTACTAAGGACCACTTTGAAAGACAGTTTGGCAGTTTCTCACAAAACTAAACATACTTTTACCATATGATCTAGCAATCATGCTCCTTGGTATTTACTCAAATGAGTTAAAAACTTATCATGGATGTTTATAGCAGCTTTATTTCTAATTGCCAAAACTTGGAAGCAATCAAGATGTCCTTCAGTAAGTGAATGAATAATTAAACTGGGGTACAAACAGACAATGAAACATTACTCAGTGCTAAAAAGAAATGAGCTATCAAGGCATGAAAAGACATAGAGAAACTTTAAATGCATATTACTAAGTGAAAGGCGCCAATCCGAAAAGACCACATACTATATGATTCCAACTATATATTCTGGAAAAGGCAAAATTAACAAGACAGTAAAAAGATCAGTGGTTGCTAGGGATCAGAGGGGAGGTAAGGATAAACAGGCAGAGCACAGAGGATTGTCAGAGCAGCGAAACTATTCTGGATGATACCATAATGGTGGATACATGTCCTGATACATTTGTCAAAACCTACAGAATGTAAACCACCAAGAGAGACCCTAAAGTAAACTACAAACTTTGACTAATATGAGGTGTCAATGTAGGCTCACTGAAACAAATGTACCACTCTGGTGCAGGATGTTCCTAACGGGGGGGGGGGGTGTATACGTGCGAGAGTATATGGGAACTCTGTACTTTCTGCTGAATTTTGCTGTGAATCTAGAACTGGTCTAAAAAAATAAAGTCTATTTAAAAAAAAAGTTTGGAAACCACTAGGTAGAGAATCTGAACATTGGCCACTGTGGCTAAAGCACAGAAATTAGAAGGATGAGAGAGGGCATTTAGTTAAGGTAAGAAGTAAAACTATGCAGTTCTTCCAAGGCCTGGAAGAGGAGTTCATACTTCATATTAGTTCTACAGGAAAGCCACTAAAGTATTTTAACTTTTCTTCCTTCCTATCTTATTAGAAAAACTATCTTCCTTTGGACAATCCTAGGGCTCTTGCTTTGGATTCATTTCTTCTCAGGAAACACACATATCAATTTTCCTGCATACTCAACCACTCTCTCTCCTCTGAATTCCTTTGATTACATTTATATATACTCCAGTCACTCTCATCTTTAACAGGACCCCTCTTTTCCTTCTCCTTGCAATCAAATCTTTTGAAAGTGTTGTCTGCACAGTCGGCCCTCCACATCTGTGGGTTCCACAAACGAATTCAACCAACTGTGGATCCGAAAGGCCTACGATGGTTGCATCTATACTGAACATGTACAGACTTTTTCCTCTTGTCATTGTTCCCTAAACAACACAGTGTAACAACTATTTACATAGCGTTTACATTGTATTAGGTATTAAAAGTAATCTAGAGATGACTTAAAGTATACAGGAGGATGTGCATAAGTTATGTGCAAATACTATGCCATTTTATATAAGGGATTTGAGCATCAAGTCCTGGAACCAATCACCTCTGGGTACTGAGGGAGCACTGTATTTGCTAATAGATTTCCTCACTTGTCACTCATGCTTCCACACCAGTCTGTTATAGAACTGAACACCATCAACCAACTGACTCTAACTGCCATTTATAGAATAATTCACCCAACAGCAGCAGATACACATTCTTTTCAAAAACATATGGAACTCTCACCAAGTTAGATCTTAACTTGTGTCATAAAAGAAATCATAACAATTATACAATTACAAATAATTTAGATTATAAAAAGTGTCTTCTCTGGCCATAATGTACTTAAGACTAGAAACCATAAAAGGAAGAAAACAAAACAAAACAGGAAAATCCCCAAAACAACTGGAAATTAAACAACTTCCAAATAACCTAGGGGTCAAAGAGGCACTCTCAAGAAAACCTAGAATATATTTTGAACCAAAGAAAAATGAAAATACAACACTGTCAAAATTTCTGAGATGTAACTAAAGCAGTAGAGAAAAACTTACAGTAAATGCACATATTAGGAAAGAAGCTCTCAAATCAATCATCTAAGCTTCTACCTTAAGAAACTAGAAAACAAATTAACCCAAAACAACAGAAAGAACTAATAACGATAAGACCAAAAATCAGTAATGAAAGAGGCAATATCATTACAGAGCCTACACATATTAAAAGGATAATAAGGCAATAATGTTTAAGAACAACTTTATGCTCATACATTCAATAACTTAGATGAAATGTACAAATTCTTGAAAGAAACAAACCACAAAAGGTCACTGAAAAAGAAATTCTATTAAAGAAACTGAATTCATAGTTAATCTTCCAATAACATCCACCACGACCAAATTCAATCCAATAATATATAAAAAGGATAATACATTATGCCCTAGTGGGGTACATCCCAGGAATATAAGGTTATCTAGACCTGTGAAAATTCCATCAATGTAACTCACCATATCAATAAAGAGAAAAAAACAAATGATTATCTCAATAGATGCAGAAAAAAATTTAACAAAATTCAACATCCATTCATAATAAAAACTATGAGCAACTAGGAATAGGAGGGAACATCCTCAACCTGTATTAATAGCTAATATCATGCTTAATGGCCAAATACTGAATGCTTCCCCCAAAACCAAGAACAGGAGAAGGATGTCTGCTCTCACTACTCCTATTCAAAAATCATACTGGAGGAAAAACTACAAATCTCTTAGAAGAAAATATAAGGGGAAAGTTTCATGACATTGGATTTAGCAACAATTTCTTGGAAATGACTCCAAAAGCACAGATAACAAAAGAAAAAGATAAACTGTACTCATGAAATTAAAAACTTTAGTGCATCAAAGAATACCATCATCAGAGTTAAGGGCAACCCATGGAAGGGGAGAAAATATCTGCAAACCACACATCTGATAAGGGATTAATATCCAGAATATATAAAGAACTCCAACAATTCAACAACAAAAAAAGAATCTGATTAAAAACTAGGTAAAAGACGAACAGATATTTCTCCACAGATGACAAACAAATGGCCAATAAGCACACAAAAGGTTCAACATCACTAGTCATTAGAGAGATGCTAATCAAAACTACAATGAGATATCACTTCACACACATTCACATTAGGATGACTATTATCAAAAAAAGGAAGAAAAAGAAGAACAAGTGTTAGTGAGGGTGTGGAGAAACTGAAACACTTGAGCACTACTGGTGGATATGTAAAATGGTACAGCCCTTGTGGAAAACAGTATGGCAGTTCCTCAATAAATTAAACATAGAATTGCCATATGATGCAGCAATTCCACTTCTGGATATACATCCAAAAGAATTGAAAGCAAAGACTCAGCTATTTGCACACCCATGTTCATAGCAGCATTACTCATAATAGCCAAAAGGTGGAAGCAACCCAAGTGTCCAAAGACAGGTTAGTGGGTAAACAAAATGTGGTATATACCATACAACAGAGCATTATTCAGTCTTAAAAAGGAAGGAAATTCTGGCATATCATACAACACAGATGAACCTTGAAGACATTATGCTAAGTGAAATAAGCCAGGCACTGAAAGACAAATATTGTATGATTTCACTTATAGGAGGTAGCTAGAGTAGTTAAATTCATAGAGACAGTAAGTAGAATGATTGTTGAGGGCTGGGGAAGGGAGGAAAGGAAAGTTCTTGTTTAATGGATACAGAGTTTCAGTTTGGGCACCATGAAAAAAGTTCTGGAAATGGATGGTGATGGGTCTACAACAATACGAATATACTTGACGCCACTAAACTACAATTAAAAATGGTTAAAATGGTAAATTTTATATCACGAACATTTTACTATTAAAAAAAATCATACTGGAGGTCCCAGCCAATATAATAAGGCAGAAAAAAGAAATAAAAGCCACATGGCTCGGAAATGAAGGAAAAAAATCTCTCTACTACTTGCAGATGACATGATTATCTAAACAGAAACTCCCACAGAATCTACAAAAAAGCTCCTAGCAAGGTCCCAGGATACAAGACCAATATACAAAAATCAAGTGTACTTCTGTAATAATAGCATTTAACAGTATGGAAATCAAAATTTAAAAAACAGTGCAATTTACAAACTACTGCAGTATAAATCTAACAAAAAATATTCAAATCCTGTATGCTGATAATTATAAAACAGTGATTTCTTTAAATCAAAAAAGATCTAAATAAACGAAGAAAAGTTCACAGATTCTATGACTCTACATTGCTAAACTGTCTGTTCTTCCTAAATTGTTCAATAAATTCAATGCAATTGCTATCAAAATCCCAGCAGGGGGGCCTGCCCAGTGGCAGAGCAATTAAGTTTGCACATTCCGCTTCTCGGCAGCATGGGGTTTGCTGGTTTGGATCTTGGGTGCAGACATGGCATCGCTTGGCAAAAGTGATGCTGTGGTAGGCGTCCCACGTATAACGTAGAGGAAGATGGGCATGGATGTTAGCTCAAGGCCAGTCTTCCTCAGCAAAAAGAGGAGGACTGGCAGTAGTTAGCTCAGGGCTAATCTTCCTCAAAAAAAAAATCCCAGCAGGATTTTTTGTAGAAATCAACAAGCTGACTCCAAAATTTATATGGAAATGTAGGCTCAGTCTTAGGCCATCTTCTCATCTCACTCTAAATTCTCTCTGTGGACAATCTCATCCATAACCATGGCTTCAATCACCACCTCTACCAAATATATATATATTTTTCTTTTTTTGTGTGTGAGGAAGATTTGTCCTGAGCTAACGTCTGTGCCAATCTTCCTCTACTTTGTATGTGGGATGCCTCCACAGCATGGCTGATGGTGAAGTAGGTCCACACCTGGGATCCAAATCCATGAACCCCAGGCTGCTGAAGTCAAGCACACAGAACTTTAACCACTCGGCTACAGGACCAGTCCCCCAAATGTCTATTTTGAACATAAACTCCACTTCTTGAACAAAGTCCCCATTAGAGAAGCAAGTTTCAGAGAATGGAGCTAACTAGAAAATTCAACAAAAAGGCTGATTATTAGAAGTGATAGCAATTTGCTTAAAAATAGAAAGAGGATTTCAGAGATCATGCCAGATGATGGAATCACGGTAGAGACTAGAGGAAGAACTGCCTTTTTTTCAGTGAGACCCATGGTTACAAGTAATAATGTAAAATGTGCAAATATTCTAAATATTTAGGATGGACCATTTTGGTGAGAGATGTGTTGAAGCATCCCAAACATCACTGGTCTATCCTCCAAAAGCTGCCACTCAGCTTGTTGAGTGCCATGTTTGGAACACAGCCTCCCTGATGTTCAGAGCAGCAGCAAGGGCCCCAGATGACGCCTAAGAAATTAATGCAACAACTGAGAAGGCCTTTATTTATGTAGGAACAGTAGAGTGTAATGCAGGGCTCTCATTAGGTCACAGTTTTATGGTCCACATATATCTCATTTTGAAATGATAAACTGACAGTAAAGAATATAGATAAATGTCTTTCAATATAGTTAGCACAATTTATCTTGAAATACTTTTCAACGAACAATACTGAGTTTGTAAATTTTCAGAGGTGGTTCTATTAGAAGACCTTTACATCTGGCTTAAAATCACCTCGTTAAAGCCAAATCCCATTTTCTCCCATTAAACTCACTCAGACCCAGAAATGCTCCACCTTGAAATCAATAAATTCAAATGTTTCAGTCTCTGACGATAACTTCCTTCCTTTGTGGTCTCTCAGTACCTTTCACATACAAACTGTCAACAACACTAGATTTCTCCCTGGCACCCACTACTTACCTTGTTAAGTCACTGGGTCCTATATATCCTATGCTAACACTTTTGGTTTCCATTACCTTACCAGTGACCTGCTAGTTGCCTAAGCCAATGAATACTTTTGTATCTTATTTCTACAACACTTAAAATGTCATACCCTTCCAACTTGAAACTCTCGCTTTCGCATTTATGAGACCTCTCTCTGCTTTCTTCTTTCTGCTTTAATCATGGTTGAGTTTAGGCATCACTGACCTGTGAACTCAATGCACTCAAACATATCTATATCATATTGCATTATAATTTTTGCTTTACTTGGTTTTGTCTGCCACTGGACTGTCAAGTCTTTGAAGACAGGTATGGCATCTTTCAATTCTGTAAATCCAGTTCTGATAGCAGGCACCTAATATATCACTATTGACAATAATTTAAGAAGTACATAATAAATGAAAACTAAGGGTCAGATTCTGTAAGTATTTAATTTTACTAACGTAGTGTTAAACTGTGAGGTCATCTGGGGATATAGATAGACTCTGACTGCTCTTTTGGTGAAATTTCATTTCACAAGGAAAATTCACAAAAAAACAAATTTCAAAACACACCTAGCCACTGTTGCTGAGATATTTCACACCAATATTTTCTCACTGAAAGAATGTCCTTGAGCAGTATGTTGCTACAGTCAGCTCCAGAAATGGCACCATTAGATGAATCTTTCATAGTATCCATGATATAATTCAAGAGTTCTTGACATTTTAGCTTGGGTGCTCCTATTTAAAAATGAAATAAACAAATAAATTTAAAAAAAACATATAAGTCTTAAGAAAAATAAATTAAAGATTATTGGAAGGTCAACTACATAAATAATTCCATTTGAGAAATCACTATTAACTAACCTCCTTCTCATAGAGCAGGAATTAGCAAGTAAGGCCCATGGGCAAAATTCAGCCAGCCGTCTGTTTTTGGAAATAAAGTTTTATCGGACCACAGCCATGTCCATTCATTTACATATTCACTATGGCTACTTTCATGCTAAAAGAGCAGAGCTATTGAGAAGGGAGACTACAAGAATACAGCCTGAAAAGTCGAAAATATTTACTGTCTGGTCCCCTTATAAGAAAAGTTTGCCAATCCCTGTAGGAATATACAGCAGAAACATTCATTCATTCTATCCTTAATAATTTAGTTTCCAGCATTAGACCTAAAATGGTCCAAAGTTTCTTGGTACTTTTTATAAAGAATAAATTTATTAAAATAACATAAGATTATAAAAAGGATATTTACTCTGAAAAGCAAAATTACTTCCAAGACCTATAATAGCATATATAAATATGTAAGGCTGTAATTTTTATGGTTTTATTTATTTACTAGAGGTCCTGAAAATTTAGTATTAATGGATATATTCTTGAAGGTAACAAAAGTATACTTAAAAATTATTTTTTATTTTCATCAAATCATTCAACGTCATAGCTGAAATTTTATCATATGTCAGTATAAACAGTCAAAATTGCACATAAGATTTTTCATTACAAGCTATAAGCAAGGCGTAAGTCATTATGCTTATCTGAACGTGTTCTGGGTTAGGATTTTCTTATGAGACCAGTTATCATATATTCAGAAATATCAGACTATGGAAAATAAATATACACTAATATAACTAGAAAATCATTTTTACTTATGGCTTATATCATAGTTCAAGGTATCTGGCCAGTGATGAAATCCACAATCCTAATACTCTGTGGTAACCCCTGTGCATCTCTTCCAGTCCTTATAACATTTTCTTATCTATAAAATCTATTATACTATTGTACCCTTAAAAAAAGGAATTATTTAGTTTCTATATCCCAACATATAGCCCAGTAACTGTCCTAATAGTTGAGGCTTAATAAACATTTGTTGAATAATCACAAAAATTAATATCAGCATGAAATCATATTTCCCTCTGTCCTTAATTTCAATATATTTCCTTCCTCTGCCAAACTTGAGAAGTGTTTTAAGAATTATGCTGATATTCTTTTCTAAAACATTTGCCTCAAAGGGACAACTAAGTTGGCTGCAGAGACTTTAAGGAACCTCATGGAACTTAACATTTTTCACAGCTGGGTTTTTTATTCCCTAAGCTCTGCCTATGCTTTGCACAGCAGCAGACAAATGCCTACACAAGGGAATGAGCAATATTTACTAACTGGTTCCTTCCCAGCTGCCTCGTTTTTTCTAATCTGTTTCTTTCATCATACCTTGGATAGCAATGCTAAGCAAGTCTGGCAAAGTCTGGACACATGTTTAAATTCCCACCAACCCTCCAACCTTTGGAAAACAACTGAAGAAGTGAGATGACAGGATAGTAGCACCCTAGTTTTGCTCTAAGATTAAAGATGTTTAAGGTACTAAATCAAACTTGAAAGAAAATAAAGTCAAATAAAAAACATCACTTTTCAACCATTTAAATGATGTTACGTTGATAATTTCACCCACTCATTCATGTAAATCTACATATTGACACTTTCATACATTTTCAAATCTCCATTGTTAATCTCCATTGTTAATTTTGGAATTGAAGGTTTCTTCATTGTAAAGTAAGAATACAAGCTGAAAACTTTTCTGGTGCGCTACAAACGGGCTTGGTATCTTTCCCTCACTCACTCACAAACTCTGTAAGTACATATTAACAGCTATTCAGAATCCAATGTTAGTAGCCAAGAATACAAATTTTAATGGATGCAGGGCTATCACACAGGGGAAAAGCAGGGGCAGAATATTTCCGTGTAGCTTTCCTTTGTCTATGCTGGACTCCCTGACAAGAGCTTGTAGTTACCCACATACACTAGCATCCAGAGGAGCTGGAAAACTAAGTTTTCGCTAAACTACTGTTTTTTAGACTCAAATCTCATACCACCATTCTGATATATCATTCACTAACAACCTATGGCCTTCAACTTAACAATGTTTACCAACATTGGGTTTTTCTGATTCTTAAATTTGATATTACAAAGCCACATCCTTAATTGTGAAGAGTAAACAAAGTCTGAGCTCAAAAGTCCCTAAACAAATATATCTGTTTCTAGTTTTTCAGCACTGTATGATGCCCACATCCTTCCGCAAGCCTACTAGCATCCTGTGTTTTGGTTCAAAAACATCAATTCGTCAAAATATCAACTGTACAAGTTCAGAATGGGAGACATGTGGCTCATCAGGAGCAAAAAAGAAGTTGGTATTTTTTTTAAACCAATAGTAAGCACAGTGTTAGTTAAGAGTGTGAATTTTGACTGCCAAGAAAGCTCATGGGATCTTAGAATGAATTAGTAAAAGTAAAGAATAAAAGATATTCAACTCCTACTCCACTTTCTACCGATCAGAATTTTAAGTATGAGTCCCACATTTTAAGAGAGATATAATCAAAACCAAGAATATTCAGAAGATAGTGACCCAAAAACTAGGTCATATGAGCTGAAGGAAGTAGGTCTGTTTAGCTCAGAGGAGAGGACTCAGAGGAAATATCATGGTTAACTTCAAATATCTCAAAGGATATCATACTAAAAAAATGGATTAGGATTTTTCTGTATTACCTCAGAAGGCAGAGACAGTAACAAAAGGAGACAGGTTTTCACTGCTATTAAATTATCCAAAGATAGAAAAGAAAGCCTCAAACGGTATGTTTAATCTTTTTTTTTTTTTGAGGAAGATTAGCCCTGAGCTACCATTTGCTGCCAATCCTCCTCTTTTTGCTGAAGAACTGGCCCTGAGGTAACATCCATGTGCCCATCTTCCTCTACTTTATATGTAGGATGCCTGTCAAAGCATGGCTTGACAAGCAGTGTGTAGTCTGCACCTGGGATCCAAACTGGCAACCCCAGGCCGTCGAAGTGGAACATGCGAACTTAACTACTGAGCCACCAGGCTGGCCCCAAAAGGTATGTTCAATCATTAAGGATACCTAAGTACTAGGGACATATAGAGGGAATCCAAGAAGAATGGGCAGTTGAAATAATTTTTAATCCTTTCAACTCTGAGATTCTATCATTCCATGCTCACATACATTCCTCCAAATATTTAAACCTATAGTATGAAAACTTATATGTACTAGAAATTAGTTAGCACTCAACTCTTATCTCACCATATTCAGACCAAACTCATGCAACAATAACCTATCAAGCCAATTATTTACAATAAATAACAGCACTTACTTTTATTTGCACATTTGATGAAGTATTTGACCAAACTACTGATTTCTTGCATCTTTTTCTGCCTGCCGGCTTGTGTTGAGGCTGATACATTTGGTTTTGCTGTTCTCAGATGTTCTATTTCTTTCTGAATATATTTCTGTAAAAATCTTCAAAACAACAAAATGGAATTTCAGAAACTCATTAAATGCTTAAATTATTATAATAGTTTCAAAAAACTCTTCATGCCATCATAAAAAAGCATCTTTTAAGCCCACATTGCTTTAATGCACCAGTTAAATGAAACAATTAAATCTCTCTTTCATGGCCTTAGCCCCACAACACCAATTAGAATTCTGGTCTGCAAAGCTCTTAATCTGTAACCTCCATGATTTTCTATTACTTTACTATCTACTCTTTCATTTTATTATTAAAAGCTTGCAATGCTATTAAGGGCTCTCAAATCTCTCTCACCTCTTTCTGTTATTCTATACATGACCCACCTCTTTCCTAGGTAGTTGGTAATGTTTCTAACCTTTAAATGAAGCCTGCCTCAAAGATACCCATGATTAGTTGTAAATGCCAGTTACATAGTTGGTTTACCTGATCAGCTTATGCAAAGTAGTATTCATCTTTAGTTAATAACTATATTTGTGGTATCTGAAATAAACTAACCATAGGAAAAGAAGCGTGCATTTTTCATGTTATCCACATTGCAATCTGTAACAGTCAATAGTACCAAATAAGAGCTAAAAAATAAAATACATTTTCTGTTCTAAACACTTAAGAACAAGTAAATACACATTCTTCCTCTTGACTGCAAAATGTTGCTCCAAGTTTCTCAGTATTCCACATTAATATTAATTTAAAATATTCTCTTTCTTGTTTTACATCTAAAATGCATCAACTCTGTTTGCCACTCCAGTCCAGGAATCAATTGTGTCTTTCTAATGCCTAAGTTTTGTTTTTTTTAACTGCATTAATATGGAATTATTCTAAAATTCCTTTTACTTTTTTGTTATAATTTAACATATGGGAGTTACTTAGAGCAATATTTAAAGATGTCAAAGTAATAATAAAGCACTTACTATAACAATTTTGTTCTCCAATTTGAAATAAAGTCTTATGAACTAATTGATATGAAAAGAATTCTTTTTTTTTTTTTTTAAAGATTGGCACCTGCACTAACATTTGTTGCCAATCTTTTTTTTTTCCTTCTTCTCCCCAAAGCCTCCCAGTATATAGTTGTATGTTCTAGCTGTGAGTACCTCTGGTTGTGCTATATGGGACACCGCCTCAACATGACCTGATGAGTGGTGCCACGGGGCCAGCCCTAGGAATTCTCTCTAACCTTGAGTGAGATACCTAAGACATTTTACTGAAGAAATGATTTAAAAATGTTAAGTTTTTCTATATGAACATCCTTTAAAAATTATCCTTCAGGTAAATATTAAGGACCAACTTCAAATGCAAGGCACAATGGTATACAGGGAGCAAAGATAAACAAGACTTACATACACAAAAAAATACTATCACAACAGAAACACAAATGAAAGAGGAAAATAAAGACAGTAAAAAAAATTAGAATGGAATACCTAAAAACAGCATCCCAATTCAAATATTTTCCTTGTTTGTTATCTAAATGCTGATCTAACTGTTTAACAGTTTCAGGATCGCGAATCAGGCGCTTAAATTTCTCAACTTCTTTCTGAAAATTAAAGAACATAATAATCAGTTACCAATCATATACTTGTTTCAAAGAACGATTAAATTTAAGTAATTTATTACCCTTCGTTCTGTAGCTCTATCATGTCCTAGTTGATGGCAGCAAATAAGCAGATCATTAAGTGCTAGACTCATGGTTCAGAATTTTAGAAAACATATCACTGTCTGTAAAAAAAATATATATATACACAAAATTATTTCAGACTGGTATTAATACATTGTTAGATCTAACTGTATAACTATAGGCATATTGTGATCAAAGGTACAATGATTTTTCTTAACATTTCCTTATTTAAATGAGATTTTCCTAGAATACATCAAAACAAAGCTTTAAAACAAAAATGTGTGTTTTATGGGCAGTACCAAGATAAAAATATGAAACGCATAATTTACTTCATTGCTCTGATACCTCTTCTATGAAACATGACGTTTAAATTGAAACATAAAAGATGAACAGGGGACAGCCAGGCAAAGAATAAGGAAAACAGCACTTAAGGATTTAACACTGACCCACTGAACTACACGTAAAAGCACCCTTTCTTAAATGTAGTGACTCATCAGTTTACTGAGCCAAAAGCTTAAATTGCTTATGCTTTGGAATTGATATGTAGGAGGTTATCAGAGATAGTAAGCCTTGCCTAGCACTTACATCTCAATTGGCTTTATGGTTCTCATTTAATACATAAAAACAGGAGGAAAATAATATTCCTGTTTTAAAGGGAAATTACATGCTATAGCGATATCCCTTGCAAATGTCAAATGTCAACTATATCTTACTATATCTTAATGCCATTGCAGTATGCCTCCTCCATTTAGGTTTTCTTATATAATCAAACCTTCCTTTAAACAAAAAATCTTACAAAAAAAACATTTCGGTTTAGTATTTCTGAGCATTTTTACAAAGCAGCTTTATTTTTATTAGTTTATAAACAAAGAAAAAATGTACATATGTATGTTGATTATATCTACATGTATACAGATCTCAAGAGCAAAAAAGGTGGGGAAAAGTCCTTTTCACATCCATTCATATAAATTCTACTCAATCTTTCAAGATCAAGTATGTTTCTCTGCCCCTGTTTAATCTTACAGAATCTTAAAATTGGGAGGAATTGAGAGACCATGTCAAATCTCAGTACAAAGGAAGAAATCCCTCCTACAAAATTATTGCCCTCTCTTTAAACTCTCAGTGAGAGCAAACTACCTAATAAGACTACCTATTTCATTGGCAGATAGCTCTAATTCTTTTCTCCATTTGTCTTCATTGGTTATTCTGATCCCTCTATCCCTTGTACAACCTCCTTTACTTACTCTGCTGTAGATTACAGGTTATTATTTATTTGATAGTCTTTTTCACTTGATAGTCCTTCTTGAGGACAAGGACTATCATTGTTATTTTTCCACTCCTTATGGGTTTATCTAGGACTCTTCCCCTTTCTTGCTTAATTTTAATTTAAAGCCATCTTGATTGACTCAATAAGGAAAATAAAATTGGGATTCTAACCAATGAAAATATCTTAACAACATCCAAAGAACCATCAAAGTAGGCACCTTTATTCCTAAATATACTATAAGACGTTATTTGTAAAGTGAAAAAAATGCATGTTTACTGAACATCTGATACTTGCATGAAGAGGCAAACTTTTTTTTTCTTTAAGCTGTGGCTTTCCTGCACTTCCTTTTGTCTCCTTCAAAGATTGATTATTTTCAAGAAAACAAAACAGTTCAGAATTATCTACATAAACAAGAGATGTTCATTCACTGATACATGCAACAATATTTACTGGGCAACTACTGTGTTTGAGGTACTATGTTAAGGATAGCTAAACACATAAAGTAAATAGATAATAATAAACTAAATAGGCATAAATCCTAACCTTGTGGAGTGATAACTAGTGAGGGAGAGTGACAATAAACAAATACTCTGATAAATCAATGCGTAATTCCAAATTGTGATATGACTCAAAGGAAACAAATAGACAATAACAACGGAGAGGATCATTTTTGATAAACTTTCAGAGAACACGTCACAGAGGAGGCTGCAATAAAGCCAAGATCTGAATGAACTGGTGCCAATCACAGACAGAGCTAGAGAACTAACAATTTAAGGAAGAAGAATAGCATAGCCAAAGGGTCCTAAGATGGAAAAGTGCATGGTTTATTGGAGGAACTGAAAGATGACCAAAGAACTAGAGAGTAGTCAGCTAGAGTAAGCGTGTCACCAGATAAAGCTGAATTTAATTAATATATTAATCCAGAACTAACAAGGTTCCACACCCAAGATGCAACTGATTTGATACCTATTTCCTAAGTAACAGCCTCTCAATTGACAAATTCAATGTTCCTTTTTGGACTTCAACCAAGTCAATCCCTTTGTAGGATTTGACCAGGATGCCTACATCCCACCTTCCTGGATACAATTTTGCCCTTGGCATGCCATTCTTTTCTAGTGTGGACTCTGTAGTCAGACTGTGCTCCTTCAAATCCTGGTCCTGCGACTTACAAGCTGTATAACTTTGGGCAAGTTAGCTAATCTTTCTAAATCCCAGTTTTCTCAATGATAAAATGAAAAACAACAACAGAAACCACGTCAAACAGTTATCTAAGGATGCATGTACATGTCTGACAGTGCCTGGAACACAGCAAATGCTCAATAAACGTTAGCAATTATCATTATTCTCTTCCTTCCTGTTTCATAAGTCTCTTTTGATGGTTTTTCTTCCACCCACACCTGAAAGAGAATCCTTGTCGCTTTACTTCTCACCCTATGTTCTCCCAGTGTGATCTCCTCCATTCCTATGACTTTTACACGCTGAAAATATCCAAATCTATTTTATTCAATGCCAAACCTCACTCTTGGGCTTCAGGAACCATCTACACTTTGTGCCTTTACATGCATTTTCCCTCCTACCATCCTCCGGGGAAATTTAACACTGCGAGGTCTCACCACAAGGTGAATTGATTCTCCCAGGCTGAGTTTCCACAGAACTTCATTCACTTCTCTACCATCACAGCACTCTTCTATCGTACTATCACCCTGAATTGTAATAGTCTTTTTACTTATCTGTACCTGGTGAAAACAGCAGCGAACGTTCTTGAGCGTTGACCACAGGCAAGGCTATCACAAGGAAGACAGTACAGCGAGGTCACACAGCCGACAGTCAGGATTCGAACTCCCGCAGTGTGTTTCCAGAGCCCATGCTCTTAACCACGCGTCTGGAGTTTAAGCCTCAACAAATGCTCGCTGATTAAAACTACTAATTATGAGAGAGAGAAAAAAGGATGATTAGTCAATTTATCTAGTTAAATCTGGACCCTAAAGTGACAGGGAAGTAGGCGCGTAGGAGGATCCAATTCAGGACATGAAGAAGGAAGTTCACGGCTAAGTCCGCTAGGGGCTCGCAGAGACGGCGGGAGAGGGCGATGAGGACAGGGCGCCTGGAAAGATGAGGTTTGGAAAGGAGTCAAGGGCCGCTCTGGAGGAGCGCGTGAGGAGGGGGGGCCGGGGGCTAGGACAGAAGAGCTGGGACACGACTGAATTCCCCCACGCCGACGCCACTGCGTTGCTTCCGCGCCCCTACCGCTGGCCTCGGACTGCCAGAGCGCAATCTCTGCAGGCAGCGGTGGCAGAAGCCTAAATCCCCGCTCCACTCGCCTTGCTCCGCGGCCACAGCAGCCTCAGCCGGGCGTCCATGCGCTATTGCGGCTTCCGGTTCAAACCTGGCGTGACCGCGCAGCGTCCATCTCGGGAGGAAGAAGAAAGGCACTGTCTGCTCATGCGCGCCAAGCAGCGCACGCCCTCCACTCTAAACACGCCCCCAAAACATTCCGCTCCTCTGGGGAAACGCGCCTGCGCCTTACCCACCAATGGCGTGCGACCTTGCGTTTGCGGCTCGTCCTTTGGCTCCTGCTCCTGCGCATGCGCCCCACCTCCCCGCCCCCTCCAGCCCCACCCCTCCAAATGTGAGGACGGAAATGACGACAGTTCCAAGGAGAATGGAGGCGGGTTTCATTTCGGCGCCTTTCTTTCTCGCGCGGAAGTGATTGGTTGGCGTGGAGCGAAAGAGGCGGGACATTTTGCCGCGGGTTCAGTGCAGCCACTGGAACCGGGAGATGCGGCGCAGGGGTTGTCGCTGTGTTGGCTTTTACCTGAGTCTTGTCTCTTCCTGCGGTTCTTTCTGCGGCTTCGATCATGTTACTACCTTCGGACGTAGCTCGGCTGGTATTGGGTAAGCGCGGACGCGGGAGGGAGAGATACTGGGCCAGGCTAAGCAGGACGAAGGGACCTTTGGGGCCAAAGGTTTTCCCTGGGTGGGGAAGCTTTGGGATTTTGCCTCCCCGCCCACAAGTTCAGGTTGGCGGTGATTATTCTTCAGCTGGGGGCTCGGGCAGTTTAAGCTTCTTTGTGTGTTTGTGGGGGGGGACACTGTCTCCTCCGAGGCTGCGTGGCGAGGGGAGGGAACACCTGAGGCCCGGATTCGGAGGGAAAGTCGGGCCTGCACACTTAATTGGGACCCCTGGAGGAGGGTAGTCTACGTGACGAACCGACTGCGTGTTCTTCCACCTTGGGCGCACTTTCCCTTGTCACAGCTGGGACCAAATTAGGAAAAATAAGGACTTCCGCAGCCACCCAGCTTTGTAGAAAGACCTTCCCAACGCCCTTCTCATAACTCACCCTTAGAACCACGAATTTGGGACGAGTGGAGGTGCTCTTTCCTCTCCATCTCCCTCCCCTTCTGCCCCCCCGGAATAAGTCGTCCCGTGTAGAGGTTTGAAATGCCATTTGCATATTTTAAAACAGGAGCCATTCTTACTGTTTTGACTAGCAAGAAATTTCACAGGGGAAGTGCCTTCCAGTTGAACATTTTTCTAGTCCTAGTTTTTCCTCCATTTGAGGCGGGTTGGTCTCACGGGCCGGTTGTCAGGATGTATTGTCTGTGTGGGAAACGGGTTTTGTTGTTTGTCCCCTGAAAGAATAGAGAGGATTGTACTGCTGGGAACGAAAGCCACGTAAAACTCAAAACCTGAGCCGGTGATTTAGGGACATTTACAGACATCATATGTGATGTCCCAGAAAGTAAATGGGTAAACATCTGTGATGAAGCTTCCTGTAGTATGTACAGCCGTTACTAACATTTTTTTATTGTTAGAAAAAACCATTTGTCTCTTTTCTTTTTTAAGTACTCAGCCCCATCCCCAAAAAATCATGTTGTGCGTGGGCTGTTGATAAGCACATTTTGCAGGATACATTAGAGTAACGGTTCCACTATCCGTTTTTGGAGAAACTAATGACTTAAGTTTAAACTAATATGATGTTGTTTGGTTAATCTTTTACCCACTTTATCAGAACTGAATATCAACAGTTAACCTACATCTGCATCTGTGAGAAATAACTGGCTATCTTGTAATTTCTATATTTGTTAGGCTTGTATTGAAACCAATCCAAAGAAGACTTTCACAGTGTTCACCATAGCATTGACATACTTTATTTTTTGCTCCATGCATATTGTTTGCTTAAGAATTTTTGGGTTTTGGCAGTTTGGTAATCTAGTTGAGTTTCAATAACCATAGTCTTCAACAAGGTTTCTCACCCTCAGCACTACTGACATTTTAATCCAAATAATTATTTAATATGGGGAGCTGTCTTGTGCATTGTGGGATGTTTAGCAGCATCTCTGGCCTCTATGAATAGATAGCAGCAGGACCCCACTCCTTACTGCACCCCTGCTCAGTTGTAACAGTGAAAATGTCTCCAGATATTGCCACTATGTTCCCTGGAGGGCAGAATCACCCCCAGTTAAGAACCACTGGTCTTAAGAAAGCAGTATGATTTCCTAACTGGAATAATTCACACCAACTTGTGAATTTATTCTCCACAAACCAGCTGCTCTGCTTGACTTCCTACTTTTTGTAACTGGTAAAAACTCCATTGTTTCTTAGCCTAAAATTCTTCTTTTTCATTTTTACATTCCATTTGTCATGGCCACCAATCCTAGCAATATGCCTTCCATTACTTCTCTTTTGTACTTTTATCATGGCCTCTCATATAGTCTTGCAGTTTATCTTATTTACTGTTAAACAAAAATCTGCCTAAAGCATTCACACTGCACCTTCTATTCTAAAAGTTGAAACAATTCTGCACTTACCAAAAATTTCAAGTTGTGCAAAAGAATATATAATTCAAAAAACACATTTCCCATACTCAACCCTCTTACGTTTTTCGTTGAGCGTTATGTATCTTGAAGTTCACTCAGCACATAGAGAAACTTAGTGGCTTAAAATATTAACAGTTTTGTTATTTGCTCATGATTCTTCTCTTATCAGTACCTCCTCCTCATCTTCAGCCCCTCTCTTGTTGTTGCCCCCATTTCCTCATAACATTCTTTCAGCAAATCTTTAGGTGCTTAATATGTTCCAGACACTGTGCTGGTTGCTGAGAATAGAGAAGTTAGAGTTCACGTAATTATATTTTTTAACTTACACACGCACACGCCAAAATACTCTCCTAGATCCCACCTCACATTCTGTCTAAGGCTCTGTGTCACCCTTTCACAAGTCAAATTTATTCAAAAACAATGAATTCTACTTAGTTGCTCCACTTCCTCGCCTACCTTTCATTCTTCGACATACTGCACTGACTTGCACCTCGCTACTCCATTTAAACAACCTTTGCTGCTCAGCTACATCCAGCCATTGCCTTGCTGGAATTTCTTTAGATATTGTACAGGCCAGAATATATCAAAGTGTTGTTTATTGCCTCTGAGCCACCAGTTTGGGTTTTATCAGTATGTCATACAGGACGCTCTGTGGAACTCATGCTCCCTGCCTCTCCTGCCCCATCTCAACTTCTCAACATCTGCTTTGTGCTCCAGGTATACCAGACTACTTGCAGTTTCTCCAAATATGCTTATGTATTCTGTTCTCTCTGCCTGCAATGTTTTTCTCCCTGTCTTCTTAGTACAATTGTATTCAAGGTTCAGACGTAATCTCTGAAACCTGTCCGAGCAGGTATAGTTAGTACTTTCTCCTTAAATGCTTCCATAGCATTGTATGTTACTTCTCTTATACTGTTACTATGTTTTATTGTAGCTGCGTGTTTACTTACTTTTTTTTGGTGAAATAGACATAAAAATGACTAAAATGGTTAAATTTTAAGTATTGACTTCTTTAGCATTAAGTACATTCACATTATTCTGTAACCATCACCATCATTCATCTCTAGAACTTGTTCTTCTCAAACTGAAACTTGTTCACCTTTGTATCCTATTCAGTATTCTTTTTTTTAATTTTAATTTTTTTTAAAAGATTTTATTTTTTTCCTTTTTCTTCCCAAAACCCCCCAGTACATACTTGTATATTTTTAGTTGTGGGTCCTTCCAGTTGTGGCATGTGGGACACTGCCCCAGCATGGCCCGATGAGTGGTGCCACGTCCGCACCGGCGGAACTGCGGGCCCCCGAAGTGGAGCACGTGAACTCGGCCACGGGGCCGGCCCCTATTCGATATTCTTAATCTGGGATTAATGGACAGGCTTCAAGAGTTCTGGGGCCTCCCAAAACTATCTATAAAGGTTTGTGTGCAGGTGAGGCAATTATGTGCTGGCGAAGGGTCCGAAGTTTCTTTAGATTCCTAAATAAGTTTGTTCCTTTCTGTGTGAGTCAGTGTCCATTCAGGAAAGTTGAAACCAATCTGCGTATTTAACATGGAGGGGTTTAATGAGCGAATTAGTTACACTGGTGAGAGAAAAGCTAAGAAGACAAGCAGCTTACATGAGCCAACTCATAGGATAGCAATAGCGGGAAGCCACTATGATAATCAGGAGGACAGTGAGAGATGAAGCAACCCAGAGGCTGGGCTCACTGTGTGGAAGATAGAAGGTAGACTTCTCTGGTGAAGGAGCAGTAGTCATAGAAGAGATTCTACCAAGGCAGAGAGGGAACAGGAGGAAAAAACCTGGGTTCTTCCACCTGCCCTCCAAACTCCCACCAGTTCTTCCCACTGTTTGAACCCAGCCAGAAGCCAGCTGACGTGAAACGTTGCTTGCTTGGGGTCAGGTTTCCTGTCATATAGTGCAGAGCAGGGGAAAGAGGAAGAATAGATTTGAAGACAAACAGAACCAGGACTGGCACACCCCTGAAATATCAAGAGCCCCTAGTCCTATTCACCTTTATATCACTAAGATATTATGGATATTTATTAAATAGTTACGAAAGTACAACTGTGATCATGACATTCCCCTTTCTCTACTGAATAATATATCATTTGTTCAGATTCTCTTGTTCCCTGCTGTTCATTTATTCAGATTCTGTTTATTCTTATTCTCTTTTTATTCATAATAATATAATGTTATTGCTGACATTTACTGTTGTTTATGGTCCTTACCCATTCTGTCTTTTCAGTTGTATCTCCAACTCTTCTCATCCAAACTGGGCGTGTTCCCCAAACATGCTCACCATATATGCTTTCCATCAGTTTTGTTGGGATTCCCCAATCATCCCTTAAGAGTCAGGTCTTCCTTGAAACATACGTAGTTTTCCCCAAGTCTGGTAATACTTTCTCCAGCCCTATCCTCTTGTGAAGTAAGTTGTATTGTCTTACCACCTTTGCTTTGTATTATAGTTATTTGCATATGTATCTTCTCTGTCCTAGTAAATCATAACTTCTTTATAGACAGAGACTTGGTTATTTTTGGAGCTAGTAGTATAAGGCACCTTAAGTTAAGTCTTCCCAAGAATTATTTACATTTTTTTAAGGTCATTAAACCACTGATATTTCTGGGGAATTATTAGAATATGTGAGGGAGATATTTTTAGGTAGGGGGATTTGCTGTCTCTTGCTTTCTTCATCAGGCTCCATTCTCTTTATCTTTCCGTCTCTATAAATAGGAAGAAGAGAGGGCAAACTCTTGGCATCCCAATTTCCAAAATTTGAGTACTCTAGATAAAGGATTTTATCTTTCTTGTCTTTTTCATTTTATGTTTTTCCTTCAGTCTATTTGTTACTCATTACTACCTCCACTGAAAAGCAGGCAAAAGACAGTATTATATTAAGAAAAAAAGAAACTCAGGCATACTTTCTTACCTATTTGACCTTTGTTAGTAAGTTTACAAAAAATATATAGTTATTATTAGCAAAAGTTGTTTGTAGGAATAAAAAAGAAAATAACTAATGTTGATTGAAGAGTATTATTTATTATTATTGTGATAAGAGATAATTGGTCCCTAGTTTGTATTTTCATTGTAACATTTTAGGTTTAGAATAGTTTGTATCTAAAATTTCCCTATTCTGAATGAGAATTCGTTATAATCAGGTACTTGTTGACATAAATGAGCTTTTTGTAGGCAAATAACTGGTTAGTTATATATATAATAATAAATGAATATGAAAGTCATCAACTATTACTTTACCACATTATTTTGGAACTTCTAGGATGAAAGTAAAGCAGAATGCATCGTCTAATTTAAAGTTGGAGCTCTAGATTGCCCAAAGTTGGGCATGTTTTTTAACAGCAGAAGATATATGTCTCAGATATTGCTATTTTAAGATCTAGTACAACTTTTAAACACTTGTTATAGAAGTAATCTAGGTTTTTAACAAAGCCTTTTCTGAAGTATATGCTGTGCAAAAATATAAGATCTTATGAGAAGCCCTAAATGATCTGATCTGTAATGATTCCTTTCCCAGGATACGCTAGCACAGATGACCATATTTTTCTGGGAAAGGTTAACTATATATCACTATATTCTCTCTAGGGCAGTGTTTCTCAACTTTTATTTCATTATCACACCCTTAAGGAGTATTTCTAGACTATTTTTCCTAATTGCCCCTCCTACATGAAATTTTAATGTCACAAATATACTGTTTATATGTTGTATCTAAATCATATAGACCTATTGTATCTATATGATTTACGCATAAAAAGAGTATTTTCTTCATTTGCCTCACTCCTCAGTACTGATTTTCACCCCATTGGGGCTGTGTCGTTCTTTTTGAGAATGCTTGATCTACAGAAAAGCAAAGCTACTTTAAGGAATTAGATTTCCTACCACCACCTGTTAGAAGTTCCAAGTGGTTATGAGTACATGTGGTGTAATTAGTACTTTTGAAACTCTCCACCATGAAAAGAAACTGTTTATTTGGTGTCTTCTGTTTAAATCTTGAAGCATATAAAGAAAAAGCTCAAACTGCCCTGATTCTAGGGTGACTCTAGTGGTTCATACATGTTTTAAATTTCTATATTCGTGAAATCCCAGTAGCATCCAACTTATTCCAAATAATGTAATTGTCAGAAAGCCAATCGTCAAAAAATGATTTCTTTTCAGCTGGCTATAGTTATATAGGGGTTTATATTCAGTTGTTTATTTGTGAAAAATTTAAAAAGAAGGAAAAAGCAATCTGTGTTTGATGCATCTAATTTCACATCTGAGGTTTTTCCATATCTTTAATTGTGAGGATGTTGAAGTAGTATCTTAGATAAAAGGTTTCTTCTAGTTTCTGAATGCTTTACCATACCCCAAAGGACAATGGTTTTTTATTTGTATTTTTATTTGTTTGCTCGTTTTTCCCTCTAGCATTAGTTAGCAAGAGGTTGGAAAACTGAATCATCAGCTATAAGTAGAAAGAAGTGAGTTGGTTCTCATATACCAGCTAGAGCATTCGCTAAAATGGGATGACAATTTCCTTGCTCTTTCCTTCTTATAACCTTCGTATATAATGACTTTTTAGGCCCTCTAATTAGTTTTTTTGACTTGTAGGGCCTGATTGCTTAAAGATACAGTTTCAGGTGAAAAGTGTAGAACCTTACAATTTTAGAATTCAAAGAGACCTTAGAAATAATTACCTTAGTTAAAATGCTTATTGACTATTATACCAGCATTGAGATAAGTATACTGCAAAGGCACGTATAAGGGGATCTACTGTCTAGTAATAGGAGTAGGTATATAGTGAGAGGATTCAAAGAAAGATTCTCTGAGGAAGTGATGGTTACACTAGATCTGAAGAATGAGTTGGAATTGGCTTGGCTAAGAAAAGATAAGCTGCCCAAGCAAAGGGACTAGAGTATACAATGGCCTTGAAATAAGAGCATTCATATGTTTATGGAATTGAAAGTCCAGTTTGGCTCAGAGAGACAGAATGACAAGACATAAGGCTAAAGAGAAAATTAGGATGCAAAACAAATGGAGCTTCAAATGCTGTGTTAAGAATTTAGGATTCTGTTTTTTCATTGAGATACAATTCACATACCACAAAGTGTAGTTTTTAGTATATCCACAATGTTGTGCAACCATCACCACTACCTTAGTTCCAGAACATTTCCATCACCCTAAAAAAGAACCCCATAGCTATTAACAGTCACTTCAGATTTCTCCCTTTTTCCGTCCTCTGGCAATCACTAATCTACTTTCTGTCTATATGGATTTGCCTATTCTGGTCATTTCCTGTAAATGGGATTAGACCGTATGTGGTCTTTTGTGTCTGACTTCTTGAATTTAACATAATGTTTTCAAGATTTATCCATGTCGTAAGAAATATAGGTAGTTAATTCCTTTTTATAGCAGAATAATGTTCCACTGTGTGGATATACCACATTTTGTTTGTCTATTCATTGATGAACTTTGGCGTGTTTCCTCTTTTTGGCTATTATAAAAAATGCTGCTGTGAACATTTATATACAAGTTTTGTTTGGACATAGGATTTCAGTTCTCTTAGATATATACCTAGAAGTGGAATTGCTTGGTCCTATGGTAATTCTGTTTAATATTTTTGAGAACTGGACAGGTGGTTTTCCAAAGTGGTTGCACCATTTTGTGTTCCAACCACCTGTATATGACTTTTTCCAGTTTCTCCATATCTATGCCAATACTTACTACTGTATTTTAATTCTAACTATCCTGGTGGGTATGAATTAGTATATGTCATTGTGGGTTTTTTTTTTTTATTGAGGTCATAGTTTATAACATTGTGAAATTTCAGTTGTACATTACTATTTGTCAGTCACCATATAAATGCACCCCTTCACTCCTTGTGTGCCCCCCAACCCACTTCCCCCTAGTAACTACTAAACTGCTCTCTTTGTCCATGTGTTTATTTTCCACATATGAGTGAAATCATACAGTGTTTGTCTTTCTCTGCCTGGCTTATTTTGCTTAACAAAGTACCCTCAAGGTCCCTCCATGTTGTTTCAAATGGGACAATTTTGTCCTTTTTTTATGGCTGAGTAGTATTCCATACACACACACACACACACACCACCCCCCCATACAAACACATCTTCTTTATCTAATCATCAGTTAATGGACACTCGGGTTGCTTCCACTTCTTGGCTCTTGTGAATAGTGCTCAATGAACATGGGGTGCATAAATCTCTTTGAATTGTTGATTTCAAGTTCTTTGGATAAATACCCAGTAGTAGGATAGCTGGGTCATGTGGTATTTCTATTTTTAATTTTTTGAGAAATCTCTATACTGTTTTCCATGATGGCTGCACCAGTTTGCATTCCCACCAGCAGTGTATGAGGGTTCCCTTTTCTCCACATCCTCTCATCCATGTGTTATTTTTTGACTAGGTGATTACAGCCATTCTAACAGGTGTAAGGTGCTATCGTAGTGTAGTTTTGATTTGCATTTCTCTGATGATTAGTGATGTTGAACATCTTTTCATGTACCTGTTGGACATCTGTGTATCTTCTTTGGGAAAATGTCTGTTCATATCCTCTGCCCATTTTTTGATCAGGTTTGCTTTTTTGTTGTTCATTTGTGTGAGTTTTTTTATATATTATGGAGGTTAACCCCTTGTTGGATATATAATTTGCAAATATTTTCTCCCAGTTGGTGGCTTGTCTTTTCATTTTGATCCTGGTTCCCTTTGCCTTGCAGCAGCTCTTTAGTCTGATGAAGTCCCACTTGTTTATTTTTTATGTTTCCCTTGTCTGAGTAGACATGGTATTCAAAAAGATCCTTCTAAGACAGATGTCAAAGAGCATATTGCCTACATTTTTTTCTAGGAGTTTTATGGTTTCAGGTCTTACATTTGAGTCTTTCATCCATTTTGAGTTAAAACTTTTGTGTATTGCCAAAGATAATGGTCTACTTTCATTCTTTTACATGTGGCTGTCCGGTTTTTCCAGCACCGTTTATTAAAGAGACTTTCCTTTCTCTTTTGTATGTTCTTAGCTCCTTTGTTGAAGACTAGCTGTCCATAGATTTGTGGTTTTGTTTCTGGGCTTTCAATTCTGTTCCATTGACCTGTGGGCCTGTTTTTGTGCCAGTACCATGCTGTTTTGATTACCATAGCTTTGTAGTATATTTTGAAGTTAGGGATTCGAAGCCTCCAGCTTTGTTCTTTTTTCGGAGAATTGCTTTAGCTATTCTGGGTCTTTGGTTGCCCTATATGAATTTTAGGATTCTTTGTTCTATTTCTGTGAAGAATGTTGTTGAGATTCTGATTGGATCACTGAATCTGTAGATTGCTTGAGGTAGTATGGACATTTTAACTGTTTTTTCTTCCAATTCATGTGCATGGAATATCTTTCCATTTCTTTATGTCATCATTGATTTCTTTCAATAATGTCTTATAGTTTTCATCTTATAGGTCTTTCACCTCCTTGGTTAAATTTATTCCTGGATATTTTATTCTTTTTGTTGCGATTGTAAATAGGATTGTACTATTGAATTGTCTTTCTGTTAGTTCATTATTAGAGTATAGTAATGCAACTGATTGTTCTAAGTTGATTTTGCACCCTACAACTTTGCTGTAGTCATTGATTATTTCTAATAGTTTTCCAACGGATTCTTTAGTGTTTCTGTATACAGAATCATGTCATCTGCAAACAGTGAGAGTTTCAATTCTTCATTGCCTATTTAGATACCTTTTCTTTCTTTTTCTTGCCTAATTGCTCTGATCAAAATCTCTAGTACTATGTTGAATAAGAGAGATGAGAGGGGGCACCCTTGTCTTGTTCCTGTTCTCAGAGAGATGGCTTTCAGTTTTTCCCCATTGATTATGATGTTGGCTATGGGTTTATCTTATACTGCCTTTATTATGTTGAGGTACTTTCCTTCTATACCCATTTTATTGAGAGTTCTTTTCATAAATGGCTGTTGGATCTTGTCATATGCTTTCTCTGCATCTGTTGAGATGATCCTGTGGTTTTTGTTCCTCATTTTGTTAATGTGGTGTATCACATTGATTGATTTGTGCATGTTGAACCATCCGTGTATCCCTGGTATAAATCCCACTTGATCATGGTGTATGATCTTTTTAATGTATTACTGGATTCAGTTTGCAGATATTTTGTTGAGGATTTTTGCTTCTATGTTCATCAGCTATGTTGGCCTGTAATTTCCTTTCTTTGTGTTGTCCTTGTCTGGCTTTGGTATCAGGATGATGTTGGCCTTGTAGAATGTGTTAAGAAGTGTTCCATCTTCCTCAATTTTTTGGAATAGTTTGAGATGGATGGGTATTAAATCTTCTTTGAATGTTTGATAGAATTCTCCAGAGAAGCCATCTGGTCCTGGACTTTTATTTTTGGGGAGGCTTTTGATTACTGTTTCAGTCTCTTTACTTGTGATTGGTCTATTCGGATTCTTTATTTGTTCTTGATTCAGTTTTGGGAGGTTGTATGAGTCTAAGAATTTTCCATTTTTTCTAGATTGTCCAATTTGTTGGCATATAGTTTTTCATGGTATTCTCTTATAATCCTTTGTATTTCTGTGGTATCCATTGTAATTTCTCTTCTTTCATTTCTAATTTTACTTATTTAAGCCTTCTCTCTTTTTTTTCTTAGTCTGGCTAAGGGTTTGTCAATTTTGTTCATCTTCTCAAAGAACCAGCTCTTAGTTTAATTGATATTTTCTACTGTTTTTTGTTTGTTTGTTTCAATTTCATTTATTTCTGCTCTAATTTTTATTATTTCCCTCCATCTGCTGACTTTGGGCTTTGTTGTTCTTTTTCTAATTCTGTTAGATGTAGTTTAAGACTGATTTTAAGTTTAAGTTCAGATTTTTCTTGTTTATGAAGGTGGGCCTGTATTGCTATCAATTTCCCTCTTAGGACTGCTTTTGCTGCATCCCATATTATTTGGTAAAGTGTATTTTCATTTTCATTTGTCTCCAGATTTTTTTTTTTGAGGAAGATCAGCCCGGAGCTAACATCTGCTGCCAGTCCTCCTCTTTTTTTGCTGAGGAAGATTGGCCCTGAGCTAACATCCATGCCCATCTTCCTCTACTTTATATGTGGGTGCCTGCCACAGCATGGCTTGATCAGCAGTGCATGGGTCCACACCCAGGATCCAAACCAGTGAACCCCAGGCCCCTGAAGCAGAGTTTGCAAACTTAACTGGTGCACCACCAGACCGGCCCCTGTCTCCAGATATTTTTTTATTTTTCCTTTAATTTCTTCAATGATTCCTTGGTTGTTCAATGGTGTATTATTTAGTCTCCACATCTTTGTCCCTTTCCCAGCTTTTTTCTTGTTGTTGATTTCCAGTTTCATAGCATTATGGTCAGGAAAGGTGCTTGATAGGATTTCAGTGTTGTTAATTTATTGAAGCTTGCCTTGTTTCCCAACATATGGTCTATCCTTGAGAATGTTCCATGTGCACTTGAGAAGAATGTGTATTCTGCTGTTTGGGGATGGAGTATTCTATATATATCTATTAAGTTCATCTGGTCTAGTTTTTCATTTCAGTCCACTATTTCCTTGTTGATTTTTGGTCTGGATAGTCTATCCATTGATGTAAGTGGGGTGTTAAGGTCCCCTACTATTATTGTGGTGTTGTCACTGTCTCCTTTTAGGTTTAATAGTTGCTTTTTGTATTTTGGTGCTTCTGTGTTGGGTGCATGTATTTTTGTAAATGTTATGTTTTCTTGGTGGAGTGTCCCTTTTATCATTATATACTGCCCCTCTTTGTCTCTCATTACCTGTTTTATCTTGAAGTCTACCTCGTCTGCTCTAAGTATGGCAAAACCTCATTTCTTTTGTTTGTCATTAGCTTAAAGTATCGTCTTCCATCCCTTCCCTCTGAGCCTGTGTTTATCTTTGGAGCTGAGATATGTTTCCTGGAGGCAGCATATCATTGGGTATTGTTTTTTAATCTGTCCTGCCACTCCGTGTCTTTTGATTGGAGAATTAAATCCATTTACATTTAGAGTGACTTTTGATATATGAGGGCTTACTACTGCCATTTTATCTCTTGTTTTCTGATTATTCTGTATTTCCCTTGTTTCTCGTACTGTCTATTTCCAACTGCCAGTTCAGTTGGGTGATTCTCTGTAATGGTTTTCTCTTTATCATTTGCGTCTCTGTTCTAATTTTTCTTTAGTGGTATCCATGAGGTTTGTATAAAAGATCTCGTATATGAGATAGTCCATTTTCTGATGGCCTTTTATCTCCTTGGTCTAAGCAGGTTCCATCCTCTTCCCCATCCAAGTTAATGTTATCACAGCTCATTCCATTTTGTGTTGTGAGTTTGTGGTTAAAATGAAGTGATTATAGTTATATTTGATACTTTCCTTTATCTTTAATGTTTTAATTGTTTGCGAATGTGTTCAGATAGAGAACTGCAATATTCTGATTTTGTCTACCTGTTTATCTCCTTGCTCAAGGCTTTGTTTCCCCCTTTTCTTTTTGTAGATGTGAAGCCCTTCTTGAGGATTTCTTGTGGGTGGTTCTTGTGGCCATAAAAAGCCCTTAGCTTTTGTTTATCTGGGAAAGTTTTTATTTCTCCATCATATCTGAAAGATATTTTCACTGGATGGGATAGTCTTGGCTGAAAGTTTTTCTCTTTCGGAATTTTGAACATATCATTCCACTCTCTCCTAGCCTGTGAGGTTTCTGCTGAGAAATCTGCTGAAAGCCGGATAGGGGTTCCTTTGTAAGTTATTTTTTTCTGCCTTGCTGCCTTTAATACTTTTTCTTTGTCTTTTATTTTTGCCAGCTTTGCTACTATATGCCTTGGAGAAGGTCTTTTTACATTGATATAGTTAGGAGACATATTGGCTTTTTTCACTTGTATTTCCAGCTCTTTCCCAGGTTTGGGAAGTTCTCAGCTATTATTTCTTTGCCTGACCTTTCTGCTCCATTCTCCTTCTCTTCTCCCTCTGGAATACCTATAATCCTTATGTTGCATTTCCTAATTGAGTCAGCTATTTCTTGGAGAATTTCTTCATTTCTTTTTATCTTAGTTCTCTATCTCCATCCATCTGAAGCATTTCTATATTTCTGTTCTCCAGACTGCTGATTCTCTCCTCCATAATATCAGCTCTGTTATTCGGGGAGTCCAGATTTTTCATTATCTCACCCATTGTGCTTTTTCTTCTCCAGCATTTCTGATTGGTTCTTCTTTATAGTTTCACTTTCTTTTGTGAAGACATTCCTGATTTATTGAACTGTCTATCTATATTTTCTTGTAACTCGTTCAGTTTTTTTATTATAGCTATTTTGAATTCTCTGTCATTTAGATTATAAATTTCTGTGCCTTCAGGATTGATTTCTGGTGCTTGTCATTTTCCTTCTGGTCTGGAGATTTAATACATTTTTTCATAGTGTTTTGCAGCTTAGATTTCTGCCTCTACATAGTGATAGTATCTGGTCACAGCTTCCACCTGCCACCACTGGGTGAGAGTCAGGAGCTGTGTATTCTGAGCCCACTGTGATCTGCAGCTTGCTAGCTCACAGCTGCTGCTTTCCTACCTGTACTAGGGCTCTGGCTGACTGGCTGAGTGGGAGCACCAGGCAGGAGGAGGGGTGCTTTCTTTTGTTTGCGTGATCCTGGGGGTGTTCTCGCTCTGCCTTTGCTATCTGCTCTCCTGGGGTGCTAGCTTGATGAAGACACCTGTGGAATAGCTTACTCACTTCTGTGTGGGGCTTTCCCATGGGCTGTTAGGGAGGTTGGAGAGCAAAGGTGTTCCCCTTGGAGGGCTGTCCTTACCCCCTCTCCTCTCAGAGCCATGCAGTCTGGAGCCCAGGGTTGCTGCTGTTGGGGGAGGGAGAGGAGGTCCCCTTAACTCTTTCCACTTCCTCCAGGGGGTCCAGCACCTCTACCTTCAGATGTATGGCTGCGTGGGTCTCTCAGACATCTTGTGGGTTGTGTGAATGACTTTTGTTGGTAAATGAATGTCCTTTTTGTTGTCTCTTAGCAGGGAGATTCTAAGGGTAGAGCTCAGTCTGCCATGATGCTGACATCACTCCTGTTTCATTGTGGTTTTGGTTTTACATTTTCCTAATGACTATTGAAGTTGAGCCTCTGTTTATGTGCTTATTAACAATTTGTATATCTTTTGCACAGAAGTCTATTCAAACCTTTTGTCCATTTTTTAATTGTATATTTGTCTTGTTATTGTCTTAAAGAGTTCTGTATATATTCTGGGTTCTAGTCTCTTATCAGATAATATGATTTGCAAATATTTTCTTCCATTTTGTCAATTGTCTTTTCACTTTACTGCTGGTATCCTTGGAAGTCCAGAAATTGCAATTTTGATGTAGTTCAATGTATCTGTTTTTTCTTTGGGTTGATTGTTCTTTAAATGTTATATGTAAGGAACCATTGCTTAATCCAAGGTTAAAAACAAAGATTTACACCTATTTTGTCTTCTACGAGTTCTGTAGTTTTAGATCTTACATTTAGGTCTTTGATTCATTTTCAGTTAATGTTTGTATTTTGGTGTGAGGGAATGGGCCAACTTCATTCTTCTATGTGTGGTTATCCAGTTGTCTGTCACAGCACTAGCTGTTGAAAAGTATGTTCTCCTCCATTGACATGACTTGGCAGTCTTCAAAAATCAGTTAATGTAAATGTCTGGACTGTTAATTATGTTTCGTTGATCTGTATGTCTATTCTTATGCCAGTACCACATAACCTTGACTACTATAGCTTTGTAGTATGTTTTGAAATTGATAAGTCTGAGTCCTCCAGCTTTCTTTTCAAAATTGTTTTGGTTGTTTTGGGTTCCTTGTATTTCTTTATGAATTTTAGAATCAGTTTGTTAATTTATGCAAACGAGGCAGCTGGAATTTTCGTAGGGATTGTGTTGAATGTGTAGATCAACTTTGAGAGTATTGACATCTTAACACTATTAACTCTTCTGATCACTAAACCAGGGATATGTTTCCTTTTTAATTTTTTCTTTAATATTTTTCAGTGATCTTTTATAGTTTTTAGTAGTCTTAGACTTTGTTAAACTTACTCCTGAGTATTTCGTACTTGTTGATGCTATTGTAAATGGAATTTTCTTAATATCATTTTTGGATTGTTCACTGCAAGTATATAGAAATACAATTGATTTTTGTATATTCATCTTGTATCCTGAAACTATTTATTGTCTTTAATAGTTTTTCTCTGTGTGTGCATGGATTCCTTAAAATTTTCTATATGGGACATGATGTCATCTGCAATTAAAGATATTTGACTCCTGGGGCAGGCCCAGTGACACAGCACTTAAGTGCGCATGTTCTGCTTCGACAGCCCAGGGTTCGCCGGTTCGAATCCCGGGTGCAGACATGGCACTGCTTGTGAAGCCATGCTGTGGTAGGCATCCCACATTTAAAGTGGAGGAAGATGGGCATAGATGTTACCTCAGGGCCAGTCTTCGTCGGCAAAAAAGGGGAGGATTGGAAGATGTTACCTCAGGACTAATCTTCCTCAAAAGAAAAAAAATGATATTTGACTCCTTCTTTCCCAAACTGGATGCTTTTTATTTAGTTTCTTTTCTATTTTCCCAGGCTAGAACTTTCAGTACAATGTTGCATGGAAGTAGCAAGTGCAGGCATCTTTTTCTTATCTCTGATCTTATGGGGAAAGCTTTGAGTCTTTCACCATTGAGTATGTTGTTAGCTGTGGGATTTTCATGGATAACTTTATCAGGATTAAGAGATTCCTTTCTATTCCTTTTTTTTTAATCTTGCAAAGACGAACTTTGTCAAGTGCTTTTCTGCGTCTATTGAGATGATAATGTAGTTTTTGTCCTTTATCCTCTTAATGTAGTGTATTACATTTATTTTTGTTTAGTTGAACCAACCTTGGATTTATGGCACAGTCTCACTTGGTCATGGTGTATAATCATCTTTAAATGTTACTAGATTTAATTTGCTAGTATTTTGTTGAGAATTGTTGTGTCTACTTTTTCATAAGGCATATTAGTGTGTAGTTTTCTTGTGATGTCTTTGGTTTTAATAACCGGTTTTACTGACCTCAGAGAATGAAATGGTAAGTCTGCATTATTTGTAAAATAGAGTTTGTGGAAGATTAGTGTTAATTCTTCTTTTAGTGTTTTGTACACTCACCAATGAGACCATTTGATCCTAGACTTCTCTTTATGAAAAGTTTCTTGATTACAATTCAGTCTCTTTACTTGTTTCAGGTCTATTCAGATTTTCTATTTCTCCTTGAGTTAGTTTACTTAGTTTGTGTCTTTCTAGGAATTATCCATTTCACCTAGGCTTTCTAAGTTGTTGGCATACAACTATTCATAGTATTCCTTTACAATCTGATTTATTTCTATAAGGTTGATAGCAATGTCCCCTCTTTCATTGTCTGATTTTAGTAATTGGAATCTTCTCTCTTTTGTTTTCTTGATCAGTCTAGCTAAAGATTTGTCAATTTTGTTGATCTTTTCAGAGAAACAACGTTTGGTTCCCTTGATTTTTCTCTATTTTTTTTTACTCTCTGTTTCATTTTTTGTCTATTCTATATGATTTCCTTCCTTCTGCTTCTTTTGGGTTTATTTTGCTCTTTTTCTGCTTTCTTAAAGTGGAAAGATAGGTTATTGATTTGAGATCTTTCATCTTTTCAATACAGGTATGTATAGCTATAACTGTACCACTAAGCACTGCTTTCACTGCATCGTATAAGTTTTGGTATGTTGTGTTTTTGTTTTCTTTTGTTTCCAAGTATTTTCTACTTTCCTTTTGATTTATTCTTTGGCTCTTGGATTATTTAGGAGAATGTTGTCTAGTTTCCACATATTTGTGAATTTCCTTCAGTTGCTGTTGTTGTTGATTTCTAATTTCATTCCATTGTGGTCAGAGAGCATACTTTGTAGGATTTGTGTTTCTTAATTTAATGAGACTTGTTTTATGTCCTAATATTTGGTTTATCCTGGAGAAAGTTCATGTGCACTTGTGAAGAAAGCCTATTCTGCTATTGGGTAGAGTGTACTATAGATGTCTGTTAGGTCTAAGTGATTTATAGTTTTCAAATCTTCTATTTCTTTGTTCATCTTCTCTCTAGTTGTCTATTATTATTGGAAGTGGGATCCTGAAGTCTGTAACTTTTATTGTTGAACTGTCTATTTTTCTCTCCACTTCTGTTAGTTTCTGCTCCATGTTTTAGGGGACTCTGTTTTTACGTGCATATATGCTTGTGATAGTTATCTGAGTGATTAAACCTTTTATCATTATCTTTGTCTCTAGTAACAGTATTTATCTTAATGTCTGCTTTGATATTGATGTAGCCTTTCCAGCTTTCATTATGTTAGTGTCTAGATAGTATATCTTTTGCATTCTTTTATTTTCAACCTATTAGTCTTGGAGTCTTAAGTATGTCTGTTGTTGAGAGCATATAGTTAGATCATATTTTTTATCCATTCTGTGAGTCTCTATCTTTTAGTTGAGTGTTTAATTAATTACCATTTAACATAATTACTGGTAAGGTATGGATTCTTTCTACCATTTAGTTATTTGCAGTCTATATATCTTATGTTTTCTTTGTTCTGCTATTCCTCTAGTATTGCCCTTTTTTGTGTTAAATATTTGCAGTTTGGCATTTTAGTTGCTGTTTCCTTTATATTTGTTATATTTGAGTTATTTTCTCCATCATTCCTTAGAGATTCCAGTTAACTTAAAAAAATCTTGTTTAAATTAATGCCAGCTTAATTTTAATAGTATATAAAAACTTCAGTCTTACATAACATCATTCTCTTTTCCCTCTTTGCTGTTAAGGTCATAAATTACATCTTTATACATTGTATGCCCCTCAACACAGATTTATAATTATTGCTGTATGCAGTCGTCTTTTAAAGAAGAGAGGAGAAAAAAAGAGTAACAAGCAAAAAATCATTTATGTTGTTTCACATTTACCTATGTAGTTACCTTTACTAGTGTTCATTTTCTTTTAATGTGGATTTGATTTACTGTCTAGTATTCTTAAATTACAGCCTGAAGGACTCTCTTTAATGATTCTTATAGCGCAAGTCTGCTAGCAACAAATGGTCTATTTTTTTAAATCTGAAAATATCTGAATTTCTTCATTTTGAAGGAGTTTTTCTAGGTAAAGAATTCGTTATTGACCTTTTCTTCTATCAGCACTTGAAATATATCATCTCACTGTCTCTGGCCTCCATGGTTTCTAATGAGAAATCAGCTGTTATCTTATTGAGGATCTCTTGTATATGATGAGCCATTGCTCTCTTTCTGCTTTCAAAATTCTCTCTTTGTCTTTTCACAGTTTGATTATGATGTGTCTAGGTATGGATCTCTTTGAGTTTATCCTACTTGGAGCTTGTTGACTTCCAAGATAAGCATATTAATGTGTTTCCTACAATTTTGGATGTTCTTGGACGTTACTTCTTCAAATATGTTTCTGCCCTTTTCTGTCTCTCCTTTCCTTCTGGGAATCCCCTTATGCTTATATTGGCACAATCAATGGTGTCCCACAGGTCACTGAAACTCTGTTCACATTTCATTCATTCTATTTTTTCTCTTCCTCATACTGGATAATCTCATTTGATGTATGTTCAAGTTCACTGATTCTTTCATCTGCCTCCTCAAATCTGCTATTTATTTTTGCATTTTTTGTTTCAGTTGTTATACTTTTTAACTGAAGAATTTCTGCTTGGTTTTTTCTTAGAATTTCTCTCTATTTCTTTTTGATAAGACATTCTTCTCATAATTTCCTTTAGATGTTTAGCCATAGTTTTCTTTAGTTCTCTGGACTTATTTAAAATACGTGATTTAAAGTCTTAAGTCTAGTATCGTGGCTTCCTTCAGGACAGTTGCTGTTGACTGCTCCCCCCTATCACCACCCCTATATATGAGCCATATTTCTTGTTTCTCTGCATGTCTCAATTTTTTGTTGAAAATTGGACACTCTAAATAATGTGACAACTCTTGTAGTCAGATTCTCCTGCTTTGTGTTTTTCATTGCTCTTTGTTGTTTTAGCATTGCTGTTTATTTACTTAGTTCCTCAAACTAATTATATAAAGTCTGTATTCTTTGACTTTATACCCTATAATTGGAGATTGATTTCGTTAAATGCTTGGAGTCAGTAAATCTCCCATTGTTTGTCAAGGGGCTGTGCATAGGTTGGGCATGCTGAAGCATTCAGCTAAGCAGTTGACAACTCTGCCTTAACCTTCTCTTCCTGCTCGCTCAGAACCTGCTGTCTGCCGGAAGTGACAGCTTAGGATTTGTTAGGTCTTTCCTGAGTATGCACACTGCCTTACACTTACATGCAGCCTTCTGGTATCCAAGGAATATGTTGGAACTTTTCAAAGCCCCCTATGAGCTTCTCATTCCTCAGCTTTTTTCCTTTTTATGGTTTTTGTTTAGCCTATTGTTTATCCAGACTGTTCTCTCTGTCACAGTCAGCTGTAGCACTAAGCAATTCTTGCTGATTGTTTAGTGAAACACCAAGGAGAAGGTTGTTTGCCCTGGGTGAGCTCTGATTCAGTTCAGAGACAAGCCATGCAACTGGGGTTTTACAGGGAATTGTCACACAGGTCAAATAATGACAACTTCTGGGAATGAGACTTTGCAGAAATTCCAGCTGCCAGGCTGCTGGTTTTCACTGTGATCACAGGCTGTTCATTTTCAAGTGTACCACTCCACTAGGGAGATGAGCATGAGAATAGAACAAGTTAAAATACTACAATGTTCACTGTTCTTACTGACATTCGGCCACCTTTCATAAATAAATGCTCCTAGATTTTCATAAGATTTTGATTATTTTCAGAGTTCTGTAAAAGCTGATTTTAATAATTTGTGCCAGTGTTCACACTGCTTTTATGGAAGAAAGGATTTTGGAGGTCCTCACTCTGCCATTCCTGCTGAAGCTGCTCAGAATTTAGAAGTTTAAACTGAGCTATGGGAAGCAATTGAAGGGCCTTACACAAGGAAATAATTTAACCAGATTTGATCCACAAGTCAAGGCAAGTGTGATGCCTTATAGATGAAGCATCTTACTCTTGAAGAATTTAAGTGCTTTTTTCCCCCAAAGTCACAATGCTTATTTTAACAGAATAGAATAAGAACGTGGTCTCTCCTCATATCTTTCCAGTGTTCTTTTTGTACTATACTATGGTTTTTAGTGGTTGGTTTAGTTAAACCTCAGTAATCCTAAGAAATAAAAGGACAGGGATTGGCTGCCAGTCAGGACAAATAAAGCATTCATGTGTGTAAGTGCCAAACACTGGTACGTAATATTGTTCCATAAATGTCAGTTAGGTATGAATGTCAAAGTTCTTGTTGAGGGGCCGGCCCTGTGGCTGAGTGGTTACGTTCGTGTGCTGTGCTTCGGCAGCCCAGGGTTTCGCCGATTCAGATCCTAGGCAGGGACATGGCACCACTCGTCAGGCCATGCTGAGGCGGCGTCCCACGTGCCACAACTAGAAGGACCCACAACTATGTACCAGGGGGCTTTGGGGAGAAAAAGGAAAAATAAAATCTTTAAAAGAAAAAGAAAGAAAGAAAGTTCTTGTTGAAATAGTTAATATTTTGATTCCCAAAGGGCGTAAATTAAAACTGAGAGTGCCTTTCTTATCTTTCTTGCAAAGTAGATCTTTTGTTCATTTTTTTCTTAAGCCATTAAACAAATGAGTGAAGTATACAAATAAATAGCAACGCTGGGAGAATGTAGTTTTTTGATAAACCAGTAATTAATTTATACCATGTACTGACCTGGTTAATGTAGAGGTTATGGAGTAGAAGAACATCTATCATTTTTTTTTTATTGGTTCCCCCGTTATTTATTATGACTTCATTGATTCTCTTGTAAGCCTTATTGTGTAGTAATTGCACTTTATCAAACACCTTATTTTTCTAGTTTAGCTAGAGTTTTTTGGGTTTTTTTTTTTTTAAGATTTTATTTTTGCTTTTTCTCTGCGAAGTCCCCCAGTACATTGTTGTGTATTTTTAGTTGTGGATCCTTCTAGTTGTGGCATGTGGGATGCCTCCTCAGCATGGCCTCATGAGCGGTGCCATGTCTGTGCCCAGGATTCGAACCGGTGAAACCCTGGGCTGCCAAAATGGAGCATGTGAACTTAACCAGTCGGCCATGGGGCTGGCCCCTTAGCTAGAGTTTTGTGGGGGTTTTCCCCTCAGTTTTATTGAGATATAATTGACATACATCACTGTATAAGATTAAGGTGTACAGCATAGTAGTTTGACTTAGATATGTTGTAAAATGATTAGCGAAGTAAGTTTAGCACTTGTCGTCTCACATGGATAGAATAAAAAGAGAAAGCAAAAAAAGAGAAAAATTTTTTTCCTTGTGATGAGAACGCTTAGGATTTACTCTCAGTTTTCATGTATATCATACAGCAAGTTAACTCTAGTCATCATGCTGTACATTACATCCCTAGTACTTAATTTACCTTGTAACTTGAAGTTTGTACCTTTTGACCGCCTTTCTCCAATTCCCCATCCCTCCACCCCTACCCCAGGTAACTACAAATCTGTTCTCTGTTTTTCTAAGTGTTTGGTTGGGTTTTTTGGTTTTGTTTTGTTTTTAATATTTCACATTGAAGTGTGATCATACAGTAGTTGTCTTTGTCTAACTTACTTTACTTTAGCATACTGCCCTTGAAGTCCATCCGTGTTGTCGCAGATGGCAGAATTTCCTCTTTTCTTTTATGGCTGAATAATACTCCATTGCATCTGTGTGTGTGGAATACAACTTCTTTATCTACTCATTCATTGATGGGTATTTAGGTTGTTTCCAAGTCTTGGCTATTGTAAATAATGCTGCATTGAACATGGGAGTGCAGATATCTTTTCAAGTTAGTGTTTCTGTATCCTTCAGATATATTCCCGGAAGCAGATTTGCTGGATCATGTGGTAGTTCTGTTTTTAATTTTTTGAGGATCCTCCATACTGTTTCCATATTTGTGGCTGTACCAGTTTACAGTCCCACCAACAGTGCACAAGGGCTCTCTTTTCTCCACATCCTCACCAGTATTTATTATCTCTTGTGTTTTTGATTATGGCCATTCTAACAGTGTGAGGTGATATCTCATTGTTGTTTTGATTTGCATTTCCCTAACGACTAGTGATGTTGAACATCTTTTCATATGCCTTTCAGCCTTTCATAGATCTTTGGAGAAATGTCTACGCAGGTCTTTTGCCCATTTTTTAAATTGGAGTATTTGGTTTTTTGCTCTTGAGTCGTTTGAGGTTTTTTTAATATATTTTGGATACTAACTCCTTATCAGATATATGGTTTGCAAATATTTTTTCCTACTCCGTGGGTTGTGTTTTCACTTTGTTAATTGTTTCTTTTGCTGTGCAGAAACTTTTTAGTTGGATGTAGTCCCCTTTATTTATTCTTGCCTTTGCTGCTTGTGCTTTAGGTGTCACATCCAAAAGATTATTGCCAAGACCCATGACAAGGAGCTTTTTTCTTATGTTTTCTTCTAGGAGTTTCAAGGTTTCAGCTCTTACGTTTAATTAAATCTTTAGTCAATTTCAAGTTAATTTTTGTGAGTAGTATAAGATAGGGGTCTAGTTTCATTCTTATACATGTGAATATCCACTTTTCCTAACACCGTTTATTGAAGAGACTATCTTTTCTCAATTGAGCCTTCTTGGCTCCCTTGTCGAATATTAGTTGATCATATATGCTTGGGATTATTTCTGGGCCCTTGATTCTGTTCCATTGATCTGTTTGTTTTTCTGCTGGTGTCATACTGTTTTGATTACTGTGACTTTATAGTATATTAGCTAGAGTTTTTCCCATCAAACAGCCATCTGTTATATTAATTCTACTTTGTACTGCAGCACAAACTAGTCTTTCTGAGCAAGACTACAAATCCCAGCGTGTTCAACCTGAGGTTCCATTTGTTATATGAAATTACCTAAACTTTAATTTTTCACTTAGGTTACTTACAACAGGAAAACCTCACTTCTACCTGCCAGACTTTTATTTTGGAAAGTTCAAATTTAAAAGAATATGCAGAACACTGTACAGATGAAGGTTTTATCCCAGCCTGCTTATTGGTGAGTGATTTTGTTCCATAAGGGAAATAATTCATCATTGACCAACATAAGAGACTATAAATACAATCTTAAAATCAGCTCATTAGCAAAGTCAAAATTGGCAGAAATTTGGTAGTTTGTATTCATGCATGACTGGGAAAACCCAAAGGAGGCCAGCTCTTCTTTTCACACACTAATGCAGAGCTGGTAAGTGAATTACAGTTTTGCCTCTGAGAATCTGTTTCAAAATGACACCCTCATTTCTAATTAGTTTTACTATTGCTCGTGTTGGGGCTTAGTTGTTTACTGGCTGTTATGGACTGGACATTTGTGTCCCCTCAAAATTCATATGTTGAAACCTTAATCCCCAGTGTGATAATATTTAGAGATGGGGCCTTTGGAAAATAATTAGGTTTAGATTAGGTCGAGGTTGGGACCTTCCTGATGGAATTAGTGCCTTTATAAAAAGTGGAAGAGAGAGAGAAATCTTTCTCCATGGGCACACACAAGGAAAGATTATGTCAGCACACAGCAAGAAGGGGGATGTCTTCCAACCAGAAAGTTGGCCCTCTTGAGGAACCAAATTGGCTAGCACTTTCATCTTGGACTTCCCAGCCTCCAGAACAATGAGATATAAATGTCTGCTATTTAAGCCACCTGGTCTGTGGTATTGTATAGCAGCCCTACCTTTCCTATATCTATTTTCCTATATTTCCTGTATTTGCTTACTTCAAACAAATATAAAACAGATGTTTTAATATCTTGTTCTCACCTCTTTTTTAAATATCACTAGACCAACAGAGCATTATTTGGTGTATATTCTGGAACTACATTATTTGAAATGGTATTTTGTCATTTTACTTTTAACATTGCTCCTTAGAGTCATTTCAGCTATCACAGACAACAAGATCATCTGTGGAGGAAACTTTAAAAAATTTATAAAACTTTGAGAGTTTAGAAAGATCAAAAGATACAAAATATACAAATGTCTATTGTATTTCTTTATACTGACAATGAACCATTGGAAATTGAAATTTTTTTTAAATACTATTTTCAATAGCACCAAACAAACATAAAATACTTAGGTAATAAATCTAACAAAGTACGTATAGAATCTGTATGCTAAAATCTGTGTGAAAGAATTGAATAAAAGAGATATACTGTGTTCATGCATTGAGAAACTCAGTATTAAGATGTCAAGTCTTCCCGTTTTGATCTATAGATTCATTACAATCTAAATCCCCACAAGCATTTTTGTAGACAGCAACAAGCTAAATTCTAAATTTTATATGGAAAAGCAAAGGAACTAGAATAGCCCAAACAATTCTTAAAAAGGATTAGTTGGAGGACTCACATTACTTGCTTTTAAGACTTACTGACAAGCTATAGTAATCAAGATTGAGTGGCATTAGGGGACAGTTAGGCACTCAGATCAGTAAAACAGAAAAGAGAGCCCAAATATAGACCAACAAACTGATTTTTGACAAAAGTACTAAAGGTAATTCAGTGGAGGAAGGATAATCTTACCAACAAATGGTGATAGAACAGATATTCAGATACAGTAGAAGAACCTCTGTGCATACCTTATACAAAAATTAACCAAAATGGATAATAGACTAAAATATAAAATGTAGAACTATAAGACTTTTAGAAGAAAACAAAGGAGAAAACTTGTGTAACCTTGGTTTTGGCAATGAGTTTTTAGATATGATACCAAAAACACTGACTATAAAAGGAAAAACTGGGCAGCCCTAATGGTCTAGTGGTTACAGATTGTTGCTCTCACTGCTTTGGTGACCCGGGTTTGATTCCTGGTCATGGAGCCATGCCACTCATCTGTCAGTCACCCTGCTGTGGTGGCAGCTCACATAGAAGAACTAGAAGGACTTACAAGTAGAATATATAACTATGCACTCGGGTTTGGGGAGGAAAAAGAAAAAGAGAAAGATTTGCGACAGATGTTAGCTCAGGGTGCATCTTTCCCGGGGGGTGGGGGGGGCAAGGAAAAATTGATAAATTCAACTTTATAAAAATTAAAAATTTTTGCTTTACAAGGACAACAATTAGAAGAATGTCAAGCTGGGAGAAAATGTTTGTAATTCACATATCTAATAAAGGATTTGTATCAAGAATATATTTTTGAAAACTTTTAAAATTCAAAAAAAAACTGAATTTTTTTTTAATGGACAAGAGATCAGAAGACCCTTCCCCAAAGAAAATATACGGATAGCAATAAGCATGTGAAAAAAAGTGCTGCACACAGTTAGTCATTAGGAAAATGCAAATTAATACCCTGACAATATACCAATATATACCTATTAGAATGGCTAAAGTAAAAAGCAATTTAAAAACTCAGATCCTTGATGGCAAGGATGCAGAGCAGCAGGAACTTTATAGCTGCTTTGAAAAACAAATTGGCAGTTGTTGGTAAAGTTAAACATACACTCCCCATCTAACCCAGCACTCGTACACTCAGATGTATGTTACCCAAGTGAACTGAAAAACCTATGTTCACACAAAAATCTGCACACTAATGTTTATCAGTGATGGTCAAAAACTGTAAACAATCAAGATGTCTTTCAGTAAGTGAATGAATAAGCAAGTTGTGGTATGTTCATTCAATGGAGTACTGCTAAGCAATAAAAGGCAACACACTATTGATTCAGATAACATGAATAAGTTTTAAATAAAGTCTTCTGAATTCTAAATGAGCAGTTCTAAACGAGTAAATAAATACATTATAGATATTGGGAGCCAGGTTTCTCTATGAGAAAAAATGATACAAATAAGCATAAGAATGAAAACTGTGGTGTTGAATTAGAGATACCAGTGTAAGTCTTGTTTATTTTAATATATGTCCAAATATATACAGAATATAGATATGTTTGTATATGTAGATTAGCGTGTCTGTGTTTGTATGGCTCTGTCTGCTCTGAGGGCCTAGCTACAGTAATACCCCAGTAGCTACAGCACACCTAGCACCCAGATCTTTGCTTCTTACAGTTCTGGAGGCTGAGAAGACCAAGGTCAAAGGTCCCTCCTGTAGCAGTCATTCAGCAATTAATTATTTGCTTAGCTACTAGAAATATGACCACATTAGTATTAAGCAAATTCCCTAATTTTTCAGGCTTCAATTAAGACAGAAGAACAAATTAGGAATCTACTGTGAAACTTCAGGAGGAGAAAGGGAGCTAATCACCTACTATCTGTTAGACATTGTCCCAGACACGTTACACGTAATCTCACTCTTCACAACAAAAGATTCTATGAATTAAGAATTAATATGTTCCTTTTTTTATGTATGAAAGTAAGCCTTAGGGAATTTAGGTGTTCTGTTACACATGTATTAACGTTGAACTTGACACTAGAACTATCTGCTATAAAAATCCTTGATCTTCCCTTTTATGTTGTATGACTCAAATTTGATGTAATAAAAGCCTGCCTTTGAGTAGTAGTAGAAATAGGGTAGGGGGCATGAGGTTATGAGATGATAGAAGTGAAAATACAAAGGTACTGACCCTTAGGAAGGGTATGTCTTAACACTAAGTTTTTTTGCTTTATTCTTAACAGGTTCACACGGCTTTCAGGATAGAAAGGACAGATTAGGAGTGGGTCCTTATTGTTTTTAAATAGTTGTATGACTGGATCCTACCTCCCAGCTGAAAACTGCTTTTCTGCCTTTGAACTGTCTTAACTAAAGAAACATAGTCACAATGTCTTATTCAAACAGACAGGGTTCTTTACCTTAGAAGATTTGATGCCACCCCTAACTTGGGTAACTGTTAGGTTTTTGATGACCTGCTCTTTACCCTTTCTTCATCAGCTACTCTGCAATCCAGATCTTCTGTTAACTTTTTTATGTGGTGAAATGTTTCATGCTGGGAAATTATTGTAGTATAATACAGTGTTGGTAATCCTTGATCTTTTTCTTTTCAGTCTTTATTTGGAAATAACTTGACAACAATTTTGAATGAATATGTAGCTATGAAAGCAAAAGGTAAGAATTTAGGTTTGGGAATTTTTTCTGTTAGTTTTATACAGGATTTATCTAATTATTTTAATTAAAAATAATTTTTAAAGGATATTAATGCCTCTTAAAAACCATAAGAAAACTTGTTTCAGTTTTGATGAGATAAGTTTTATTGGGAAATGTCTAATTAAATAGTTTGTGTTTATATTCTGAGATAAATAATTGAAAATCTGAATATTAGCATATATAACAAAATAATTTTTTTTAAAGATATACAAATCCTAACTCTGGGTATCTACCCTGGTTAACAGGCCTTGCTATGTGTTAATAAAATTTCAAACTAATATTTTAATTTTAAGTTCTTTGTAGTCTAAATCTGGACACAGGAGCCAGTCATAAAATTCTGGCTTATATTTATCAGAATACTAAATAATACTTTTTAAAATTAACGTTCTAGGGGAAAGTTAGAATTGTTTATTTTATTCCCTAATATTGATTATTTCACCATTAACAGAAGATTAGCAGTAAAGAATCAATTAGCATAAAATGATAACATTAAAAAATAGAAATAAACTTATCATTTATTGAGTACTCTTTGTATGCAGCATTATGCTAGGTGCTTTCATGTTTTATCTCAGTCTTTAAAATAATCCAGTGAGAGGTGTTGATTGTTTAGATCCATTTTTAAGTATCAGAAAACTGAGGATTAGAGAAGCCAGATAACTTTTCCAAGAGCACAAAACTAGAAACTGTAGAAAGTAATTCCTGGAAGTTCAGGGCCTGAATTTCATTTCTAACTCTTCAAGAAGGTTACTTGATCTTTCTGCCAGTTTTCCTTTCCCAAAGTATCTTAGAGTGTAAATGACATTAAACAATATACAACAATTTCAGCACAGAGGTTTGTATCCCACTTTTATGTTGAGTAGCTTTCTCTGGTTTGAGTTTTTAATAAGTATTTGGTAAAGATTTTAAATATCTTATGAATTTCCCATCATTATGGCTTTAGAGTACATCCTTAAAGAGACTAATTAGTCCTTGGGAATTTTACCTGTAGTTGTAAGTGTAGTAACTGGTGAACCCTTTTTAAGAGGTTCCTGAGCAGTCACAGTGATTTGGGTGTGACTACATGGGATGTAGAAAACTAATTTCCAACCTCAATGGAGTTTGCATAATCTTTACGATAATTATTTGTTATAAATCAAATTATTTTAATTTACTTCCAAATGTCACATGATGTCACATAGAACAAATATTTAAAATAGTCTGTCTGTTTTTAATTCAAAGAAGTGATCTAAAAAAGCTTCAGAGATTTCACAAATGTCCATTTCCATTCATATTACATCTGATAACTCAGTGACTTGAGAAAAGGAAGCAACCTCATAGCTTTGTAGGTCATTTTACAAAACAGACATTTCTGTGTTCCCAACATAATGTCAACAGCTGAGAGAAATGTTTCTTTTCCTTACTGATTTTCTATCCAAATTAAATGAATTTTCTCCAACTGGGTTTATTAAGAAACTTTTCCTCTTATGATTTAGAAACATCAAATGATGTCCCAGCAATTATGTCATCGCTGTGGAAGAAGTTAGACCATACGCTTTCTCAGATCAGGTAATAAAAAACATAAGTTTATCAGAATATGCATAATTTTGTAATGCAGACACATGTAAGAATCACTTCAGGTTTAAATCTTCTTATGATCCACACAGTGCATTATATAACACTCGAGAAAAATTTTAAGTCTTTTGTTTCTTAAAAGCAATCAGCCTGGGGCCAGCCTGGTGGCGCAGCGGTTAAGTTTGCACATTCCGCTTCGGTGGCCTGGGGTTCGCGGGTCCGGATCCCGGGTGCGGACCTATGCACCGCTTGGCAGCCATGCTGTGGTAGGCATCCCACGTATAAAGTAGAGGAAGATGGGCATGGATGTTAGCTGAGGACCAGTCTCCCTCAGCAAAAAGAGGGAGGATTGGCAGCAGTTAGCTCAGGGCTAATCTTCCTCAAAAAAAAAAGAGGAGGATTGACAGTGAATGCTAATCTTCCTCAAAAAAACAAAGCAAAACAAAACAAAATCAGCCTAAAATAATCCTCATGTTAAAGAGACACATTCTGGGGTGGCAAATTTTGTTCCTCTTCAGTACACTCTATGGTGTTTGTACAAGGAGCAAATCGCCTGATGTATTTCTCAACGTGTGTCCCCATGGTTAAGCAACACATGACTGTATATACCATTCTGAAATATATTAAGTTCCTAGAGTCAAGTCAAATTGTATTCTCAGTGGGATATCAAGGCTCTGTAATGCATATTGCATTGGATAGAAACTTGATTAAAATTATGTGTGTGTGTGCTTACATGCCAGTATTTTTTTTCCTAAAGCAAATAAGATTTGGTTACTCCCCAAAAAATGTGCTTGTCTTTTTTGTCTGAGAGAGATGTGATGCCTTTTAACTCATAATTTACTTCAGGACTGACTATAACTAAAGCAGAGTATATCTTAGCAACAGAAGTTTTTTAATGTCTGACTTCTTTGTTTTATTTGTTAGGAGCATGCAAAGTTCCCCAGGGTTTGCTGCCAATCAGAGAGGTTGGTGTTCAACTTTAAACTATAAATAATGTTCAGAGTTAACTCAAACTCAAACCAACTGTCAGATGAACATTTTAATTAATAATACATGTGTCTAAGTATATATTTTGTTTATACTACTGCTTTTCTAAGTACAGTTATTTTAGGAAACAACATTTTTATTTGTTGTAAAAATATGCATTTTAAGTACTCCCTGTTTATCTCTTTGGCTCTCATGTGTTCCCGTCTTTTAGTTCTCATTCCATAAGTTTGTTTCCTAACTTGTGGAGGTGTTACAATATGAATTAGAAGATTTGAGCATAATCGTTATAGCTTGTTTCCTATGAAATTATTGCATAAACTTAGTTGATATTTTCAAGGGCTGTTTTTCAGTATGTAGGTCTAGCATGTTAAATAGCAGGCCATGTATCATGCAGACTTCTTAAAATTCCTGAACTACTCTGACATTGAGTTAAGTTTTTAAATGCTCATGTTTTTCAGCCCGAACAAGAAGTGGAATTGCAGAAATCAAACGGCAGAGAAGACTTGCATCTCAAGCAGCTCCCGTCAGTTCAGAGTTGCTGACGTTACCGTATCTTTCGGGACAATTTACTACTTCTCCTTTGACAGCTACACAAGTTACGCGGCCAACTGGCCAAATTTCAACTCCTTTGAGGTCAAATTTTGTAGTGGTCAACCATTCACAGTCACAAGACTCTGTGACCAGTAAGTTTAAATTTTGCTCTTAAATTTTGTTTTTAATCAAATTGTATACACAAGGTGATATACTAATATCTTTATACTCATAAAATTATAGTAAGAAAAAAATGAGAGGCTAGAAATGGAAAAGACTTTAGGTAAATTTACCATGAAATAAACATATTATTAAATCTGTGAGATATTTTAATCTAGGATTCTTCTCATTTCTATTCTAACTGAAGTCCAGCCTTGAACACTTCTAATTCTCAATTTTCTACATTAGTAGAAAGACCTTGTTGTATTTGATTTTTTTTTTTTCTTTTTGGTGGGGAAGGTTGGCCCTGAGCTACCATCTGTGCCAATATTCCTCTATTTTTGGTATGTTGGATGCTACCACAGCATGGCTTGATGAGTCCTGTGGAGATCTGGCCCAGGATCCAAACCCACGAACTCCGGGCTGCCAAAGCAGAGCATGCAAACTTAACCATTACGCCACCAGGCTGGCCTCAGTATTTGGTTTTAAAAGAAATACACATTATATTTCACCACCTCTTTGTCTTTGTTCGTGCTAGTCAGTCTTCTTGGAATAAGGAATATTTTCCAGTTCACTTTTTTTTTTTTTTGAGTTAATGATAGGTTACAATCTTGTGAAATTTCATTTGTACATTAATGTTTGTCATTCATGTTGTAGGTGCACCACTTCACCCTTTGTGCCCATCCCCCACCCCACCTTTCCCCTGGTATCCACTAAACTGTTCTTAGTCCACATTTTTAAATTCCTCATATGACAGTTCACTTCTTTTTCTGCATGTTGAAAATCCTTCATGTTCCTGGCTGAATCTTAGAGCTAGGATAAACTTAGAGATCATCTGGTACATCTTGCTTGTTACTTGAAACTATGGAAACACGTGATATTAAGGGGCAGAAAGCTAGTTAATAACAGAGTTGGGATTAGAATTGAGACGCCAGCTCTCTCAGTTCCTAGCCTGTCTTCTTTCTCTTCTGTGCAGCTGAAATTTATTGCCTTCTGTTACATTCTCACTTGTTTCTATCTTTTCTCCAACTTCTTTTACACCTCTGGGTAAAAACACTTAGTTTATATACACTATAGTGTACACTTAGTTTATACTTCTTACCATTCTTCCATTCTGCCATGTTACTTTTTGTTGAGATTATACTGTACTTTATATTTTATTGTAAAACTTTAAGTCACAGGGACTGTATTTTATTCATCTTAGTGTCTTCCATACTGCCTTTCACATAGTAGGCACCCAGTGTATGCTAACTGAATTTAATACAAAATAATAATCATTTCATAATGCGACTTATTCCATTAAGTTTAGAGAACTATTCAATTTCCTTGACTTACTGGTTTGTTTTCTTGAAATACAGCTGCAGAGGCTTTAAGTATCATTCCTGGTCCTCAGGAAAAGAAAACTCAAGCCAGTTTAATGTCTCCTGGTAGACGCAAAAGGTAAATGCTTTTTAAAGGAACGAGTTTATAGTAACTTTTAGGAAAAAAGAGAGAATTACACCAGGATATTTACATTGTGAATAAAATAGCAAGATTGGATTAAGGTCTGGGGACTATTTACTGTTACATTATATCCATTCCAAAACACATTTTTTCTCCCACATTCTAACTTCTCTAAAATCAGGTTGCATCTTGTAATCAATGGCAAATCACCATTTCATTGGAAATGTGTTTTTTCTGTTTGGGTGCAGAATGGTATATCTTAAAGTTGATGTTATCTCAGATTTTTTGCAATAACTGTTTTTTAAATGAATATAAATAATACTGGCATATGTTAAGGTCTACAAACACATATTTAAAGTCCTAAATCAATTGATAGAAATCTTTTCAGGGATAGTCTCTGAGAAAAGTTCTTTTTGTCCTTACTTATCCCATGTGTCTTTGTTCAAAGGATATTTCAGAAAAGCGAGAGATCAGTTTAAAATGTTTTTCCTGATTTTACAACTGCCACACCATGAGTATTTTTGTTGGAATTTTTACTGTTGGTTGTTTCTCATTCAAGGCTGACCTCAGCCTCCTTTATGGCAAGCTTTCTCACTTAGCCACATAAAATAGAAAAACAACTATAACAATTTATAGCATTTATAGGAAACTTGACATTTTTGTAATGTCTTTACATATACTTTATTTCATTCAGTTCTTTTAGAAACTGAATAATGCAGTTGGTCTTATCCCATTATGAAATGAGTCAGGACCAAAGCTTACTTCGCTACAGACCACATAGGCCAAAAGTGGTAACCTCAAATTTGTTTCTTCTTAATTCAAATCTAATAATGCTTTCCTACTCTGCTGCCCTTTGTTCCTACCACAAATAGGGAAAATATCTTTTCTACCATGATCTTAAGATTTATGTCTGTATATGTAATTATCATTGAATCTGTTATTCATACTAGTTAAAAGACAAGCTTTTAAAATGTGTTTCAGTGAATCTCAAAGGAAAAGTATCACTTTGTCTGGGCCTCATTCAACAATACGGAATTTCCAGGATCCAAATGCATTTGCAGTAGAAAAAGTAAGTGACCTTCCCAAACTTTGCAAGTTGAGATATTCATGAGTTCTAAAACATTGATATATTCACAAATGTGTGTCTATATTATATATGTGTGAGTATTTCTGTAAGACTGTGCAATGGAATTGCCTTAGGATATAGAGAATAGCAAAAATGTTTAACAGTAGGAGACAGTCCATTCAGAATAGATAACATGTGCAGATGTCCATGTTTAGGTATATTTAGGAAACTAAATAATACACTGTTTTTGTTGGATTATACAATATAATAGGACACTTTACTGGAGTCCATATTAAAAACCTTGTATGAAAAGCCAAAGAGTTTGGAACTGTATTCTGTAATCAGTGAAGAAAAAGTTGGTGAAGGGTCTTTGAAAACACTTATAAATTGTAAAGTGTAGTTTTCAGGTGTTCATGTAGAAGGAGCTACCGTAACTTCTGAGTTTCCACCTAGATTTATTAAAACTGTCCAGCTTCCATTAATTGGTTCTTTTTTAATAATACTCTATCTTATCCTTTTACTAATATTGACTTTCTTTTCCAGCAAATGGTTATTGAAAATGCACGGGAAAAAATTTTAAGCAACAAATCTCTTCAAGAAAAGCTTGCAGAAAACATTAATAAATTTTTGACTAGGTAAGCTATGTGTGTTTAAAATGCCTAATTGTTTCTGCCTAATGAGAACTGTGCTAGAAAAATTTTTTTCTGTGTTACAGTGACAACAATATTGCTCAAGTACCTAAGCAAACAGATAGCAACCCTACTGAACCAGAGACTTCAATTGATGAACTCCTGGGACTTCAGGTATGGGTAAGGGTGGGTATATGAGTAGTGCATGTACTCATAGTTAAAACTGATGGCATTTTGGTTTTATTTCAAAACTACTGCCGACAGATTAGATGTATAAAAGATTTAAAATAATAATTTAAGATGTAGAATTCTTTCAATATCCAAATGTAATCTGTTCCTGAAAATGTGTTAGATACTGAATTTTCAAATAATCAGTCAAAATTACTTTAGTTTTTTCCAGTTTTACTGAGAAGAGATTGACATATATCACTGTATACTTTAAAGCGTACAGCATGATGGTTTGATTTACATATATTAAAATTGCATTGGTTAAATGGTAAAAGTAATGACATTCCTAACCCATCTAATAACTCTAACCAACTCTTCCAGATGTCAGTAAAACACTTTCCTATGTCCTTGCAACAATCAGTTACGGATTTCTAAGTATTTAATACTTGAAGATTCATTCATGCGTATATTTGTGTGCAGTAAGCAACAATACTGTACAGTGTGTATATAATAAATTACATTTCTTCTACACTGCTACAAACTGTATAAAAACGTAAAGAAACAATGAAATAATATGTTAAAGATATATAATGAATCCAAGTGATATTCAACAAAAGAAAATGAACAGGACACTTTTAAGAAGTTACTAACCGAATGAATAAGTGTGTGAGATTTACTGCTAAGAGAAGAAAGATAGGATTTATAGTCACTGTTGCTATTCAGGGATAGTGAAGATGAAAGAGGGTGAGCTGGTAAAGGAAAAATTTAACAATGTGTGTTTTAAGATTAGTCCATGTGCAAATATGCTTTTTGAAAAGCAGCTGAGATTGTGACTGTCACACATTCTTTCACCTGGGTTCTCAAACAATGTAATCGTTTTTGTTGCCATGCCCACATTATAATGAATTCATTACAACAGGTTTTCTTTCAGATGATGAATTCTGGGTAAAACTACTGATTTTTCCCCCTTTAAAAAGTATGCCTTCAGAATACTTTTTAAAAAAAATATTTGATATGTTTTCCCATAGTGAAATTCAGTAAGTTTAACAAAATATGACAAGGTTTTTCAGGCAACCTTTAAATTATCTACTAGTCCTTCTTTAAAATGCCTCTCCTATATTAATGTTTAACAAATACCTATCCCCTGTTCTAAATTTTTATAGTCTCCAACTGCTTGCTTGTATTTTCTTCACAAACATATCAGGTACTTATCCTAACCAAGACAATCTGTTAGATACTGTGAAGATTATAAGAAAGTGAAGACACAACCTTCTGCCCTTGGTTGTTCATAATATTGGGGAACATTAAAAATTCTGATTTAAATAACTTTTTAAAAGAACAGCAAGACATAATGCCTGACTGAGTAGTATTTGCATCAGCTTCACTGAGTGACTAGCCAGTAATACACATAGGTAAGGTAGGAGTTTTTAATATATTTGCAGATCTTTGTAACCTTGGGGTAGGCAAGATTTCTTAGGATATACAAATCACTAACTGTAATTTTAAAAAGAAATAGGATTCCTTATATTTTAAAATGTCTGCTTATTAAAATCATCATTAAAGAAAACTAAAAGGCAAAACACCAACTTGGAGAAAATATTCATAATACATATATCTGGCAAAGAATTTGTATCCAGAGTATATAAAGAGCTCCTGCAAATCAGTAATAAAAAGATAAATCACCCATTTAAAAAAATGGGTGAAATCAATGGAACAGTCAAAAGAAGATATAGGAATGGCCAATAAGCCCATGAAACAATACTCAACATTATTTGTCATTTGGGAAATGAAAGTTAAGAATACGAGATGCCATTTCACATTCAATAGAATGGCTAAAATTAAAAAAATCTGACAACAGTTAATGTTGGTGAGGATGTGAAATAGCTAGAACTCTGAAAAATTGCTACTGGAGGATGTGAAATAGTAAGGCCAATTTCAAAAACTGACAGTTTATTACAAAGTTATGTATACACCTACCTTATAACCTAGCAGTTACTAGGTTTTTACCTAAAAGAAATAAATATGTTCACATATGTGTACAAAAACACTTACATAAGAATGTTCATAGCAGCTTTATTCATAGTAGACGAGCACTGAAAACAAACCAAATGTCCATCAACAAAAAGGAATAAACAAATTTTGACATAGTCGTAAAATAGAATACTACTGAACAATAAAAAAGGATGACCTACTAATATACATAGCAACATAGATACAAGTATGTTGCTCAGAGAAGTGAGGCACACAGACTGAGAAAGACAAACACCAGATGATTTCACTCGTGAAATATAAACAAACCCAGGGACAAAGAAAACAGTTCAGTGGTTACCAGAGGAAGGGGGTAGGGAGTGGGCACAGGGGTTGAAGGGGAGCACTTATGTGGTGACAGTTAAGAAATAATGTACAACTGAAGTCTCACATTGATGTAAACTATTATGAACTCAATTTAAAAAAAAGTGAGGCACAAAAGAATGCATATTGTATAATTCTATTAACATAAAGATCTAAAACAGGCAACACTAATTTATGCTGCTAGAAATCAGAAGTTGTTGCCTGAATGAGGGTAAGGGAAGTGATTTCCCAGGAGGAGGAATTCTCTAGAAAGGAGAATGGTGTGTGTGTGTGTGTTTGTGTATGAATTTCTTGGGTGATGGAAATGTCCTACAGTTTGATTTTGATTGGGGTGGTGGTTACACAATCCTGGATGCCTGGATAAAGATTTTCATTGTATTATTATTTACTATAACTGAAAACTAGAAAAAATTCAGACATCCAATGGTGGGAATTGGTTAAATTGTGGCATATTTATGCAAAGAAAAATATCTGTTACAAAGAGGCTCCTTTCTTTTAGAAAGATAGTGGATTAAACATTTAGTTTTGTACCCTACTACTAAAAAGACAGTATAGGGAATTTTCAAAAAGCATAACCCCACAAGGTCAAAAAAGAGAAGAGGACAGGACAGAAAAAAATTGGGAAGTTGAAATGGACAAGTAGTACCTGCCTTAGCAGTAGTACTGCCAGTAAAGGTAAAGCTCAGGTAAAAGCTACTTTACAACACAGAAATCCCAAGAGGCTGGGCACCAGTACTTCTGAAAGTAAGTGTAAAGATAGGGCTACAAACAGGATGATTAGGTGCAAAATTTAGGAAGTAGTTAAACTCCAGTATCTTCTCCCCATTCCACACTGCCCTCCAGAAACACTGTTGTCAGTCATAAACTCTCCCAGCAGGAAATCTAACTCACTGAAAAGAAAAAAAACTAAAACTACAGATGGTTCTGTAGGATTATTCTACAGCTTAGGTTTTAGTTGACAAGCTCTCTCCATTTGCGCAGAGTTCGCAGGTAGCTTTTGGCATGCTACTTTTAAATATGAGCAGATAAGCAAGGGTTGTCCAACATTTGAAGAAAGCATTTAATGTGAAGAGACCAAAGTAGACAGATAAAAGGGGTGAGATAGATTTCTATTGGAGGATCTAGAAAGCAGTGTACCATAAACTAATGTGAAGAAAGCCAATTAAGGAACATTATGAAACCAAACTCAAAGAAAAAGAGATCAGATCTGTGGTTACCAGAGGTGGGTGGTAGTGAGAGAATTGGATGAAGGGGGTCAAAAGGTACAAACTTCCAGTTATAGGATAAATATATACTGGGGATGTAATGTGCAAAACAACAAACATAGTTAACACTGCTGTATGGTATATTTGAAAGTGAAGAGTAGATTCTAAGTTCTCACGAGGAAGAAAACATTTTTTTCTTTTCCTTTTTTTGTGTCTATATGAGATAATGTTAACTACACTTACTCTGGTAATCATTTCACAATGTATATAGGTCACGTCATTATACTGGAAAACTTATACAGTGCTGTATGTCAAGTACAAAAAACAGCATGGTTTTATTTTGTATTTATATACATACATACAGTTCCTATGTTCATTTTATTTTAATGTTTGGGAATGTATTCACCAAAGTAATTAACTCTAGGAAGTAGAATTAGGGAGCACTTTGTATTTTCTTAGTCTGTTTTAATTTGCTTTAAAGGAGCATAGTGTTAGAAGAGGTTTTCTTGGAGGGGAATACTTCTGCATAAAAAGTCAAAAATATAAGATGTTCTCTAATTATATTGGTGGTCTTGAACCATATTAATTCAATTAGGATCACTCTTTCTTTTTGCAGAGTGAAATCCACATGTCTGAAGAAGCTATACAGGATATATTGGAACAGACAGAATCAGATCCAGCATTTCAGGCACTCTTTGATCTCTTTGACTATGGTAAGTAGACCATTTCTTCTAGGTAATTAGAAGAGAAAAGTTTCTACAATTTCTCTGGCAACTTAACCAGGGTGAAGCAACATTCTACAGAGCTCTTGATAAAAGTTCCTGTTTTCATTAAAGCAAACATTATATGGGGGGCTGGCCCCATGGCCAAGTGGTTAAGTTCGCGCGCTCCGCTGCAGGAGGCCCAGTGTTTCGTTGGTTTGAGTCCTTGGCGCGGACATGGCACTGCTCATCAAGCCACACTGAGGTGGCATCCCACATGCCACAACTAGAGGGACCCACAGTGAAGAGTATACAGCTATGTGCTGGGGTGCTTTGGGGAGAAAAAGGAAAAAATAAAATCTTTAAAGTAAAAAAAAGCAAACATTATATGGATATGAAAGGGTTTTTTATTGTTTTTGTCTGTCTGTTTTTTTTTTTCCTTAAAGAAATTTTAGCTGTAAAAATGGAGAACAATTTTGTGTTTTGTTTCTGTGGGCATTTTGGCCAGTCACTACAGTTGTACACACATACTAAACACAACTGGATAATACAAAAGGAATACAAAAAATTGGCTATTGCCCTCAATCTTATGGCCTAGTGCAGTAGTTCTCACAGTATAGTCTCCAAACCAGCAGTACCAACATTATCTGAGAACATGTTAAAAATGCAAATTCTTGGACCCTCCAAGTGATTCTGATATAGGCTAAAGTTTAAGAACTACCAGTCTGATGAAAAAACCATGTTTGTCAATGATATGTAAGGGAACATGTTAAAAACATCCGAAAGACCATAATTAAAACCAAAGTTTAGGAGACTGGCCCCGTGGCAGAGTGGTTAAGTTCGCACACTCTGCTGTGGCGGCCCAGGGTTTCGCCCGTTCGGACCCTGGTAATGGACATGGCGCCGCTCATTAGGCCATGCTGAGGCGGCATCCCACATGCCACAACTAGAAGGACCCACAACTAAATATATAACTATGTACTAGGGGGATTTGGGGAGGAAAAAAAAGAACACCAAAGTTTAACATTTGCTTGACAACTGTCAAGCTGTATTAATTGATGCTTATTTTTATTTTGGTCATTTAACTAATTGTTTCCCTATTCCCTTTTTAACAGGTAAAACAAAGAATAATAAAAATATGTCACAAGGCATTTCCAGTCAGCATATGGATACCAATCCCAATGTAGTCTTAGCAGATGAAACTAATCTAGCAGTTAAAGGTTCTTTTGAAACAGAAGAATCTGGTAAGAATTTGATTTTGTTGATATCATTAATCCAAATCCTAGTATCAGTCTCAAAGTTTCTAAGGCAGAAAATATTGTTTAATTTGGAAGCGGTTCAAATTATCACGTAGGTCATTTTTGTATTTCCAGTTTTCTCTCTTCATTAAAAAAAAAAATTACTCCCAAGCCTTTACTGCTTTAAAAGGTGAGTTTTTAATACTCGTTCTTCCTTGATGCAGTAGATTCTTAAAATGCACAATTTGGTATTAATAGTGTTGACCCATTTGACAAAAGTCTGTAATATTTAACATGATTTTTCTGAGGCACAAATTTGAATCCCTAATATGTAAGGTTGGTATGTGGTATTGATCATTCAGCTTAGCAGTCGAGTTTGGCTGACTACTCAGCATCCACAGCTCACTTATTTAGAGGAAATTATATACTGTAGTGATAGTCTGGAATTATGGATTTCATGAGGTTTGAGGTCATGTTCCTATGTGTCTACTAAGCCAGTTCTTTACATTTCTGCCTCTCATAGAGTACCAGTATGGCACGTAATTGGTCCACAGTAATTACGTATTGAATGAGGGAAGGCAGTGAATAGGTCCATCTTAGATCTTATAAGTATTTGCCACATTTTTTTAAATTATGTTTTTGTGAAATATGACACACGTACAAAGTGCACAGTAAAAATGTGTATAGCTCATTGAATTACAGTCAAGCAAAAACCCACATAACCAACTATCTCTCAAGTCAAAAGATAGAACACCGCCAGCAACACAGAAACCTCTGTTCATATCCCTTCCAAGTCACTGTTCCCTCCATCCCTCTTCCTCAGAGATAACCAGTATTCTGGCTTCTCTCCCATTATCCTGGTGTCTCACACTTCTTGCTGAACTTTATGCCTCTTTAATACAACCTCTGTCCATTTCTGTCTACAGCAAACTATGCCCAAATAATCTTTTGTGCTTATCTGTTTTTAAATGCCATTACCCCCACAAGGCCCCCCCAAAAACCTGATGGCTTCCAAGTTTCACATCATGTCTTCCTAAGAATAGTTTTGGAATATCTCAGACTATGTTCCTACTTTGAGTTCTCTGCCTACACCAAAGCTCAACCCTCCATTTCTTAGGCTGAATTATAGTGGGATGTGTCTTACTATATATTATGTGTGGAAGATTGCACTTCAGTTAAGCTTCATCCTGCACAAAATGAAACTTGAAATCCTATTTTCTCAAAGTCTTTCAGTTTCATTGAAACTGACTACACCCTGAATTTGTGTGGCCTGGATGAAATTTCCACTATCTCCCCACAGTAAGATTTGAATGTGCTCTATACCCAATAATATTTTACCAGTGTCACGTTAACAGAATTATGTGTTGGTCGATACACATTTTTCTAAGTTTTTCCTATATTTTTCATGTTGTTAATTGTTAATGTTTTCTGTCCTAAACTGTGAATGCTACATGACATATAGTCTACCAGTGCTGTGTCATTTTCTGAAACGCCCTTTTCTTCTTATACCAGCTCCTAGACATTTTTTAAGATCTCCTCATATAATACCTCTTTTATGACACTTTCTCACATCCCCTAGGCAGAAAGAAATGCCTTTTGTTCCTATACTATTACAATTTTTATCATGTTTTATTATGACTTTCTGTTCTATGTCTGCTTCCCTTACTAGACTGATCTCTCCAATGGCAGAGACTGGGTCATTCATCTTTATTTTGTTGTTGTTGTTGTTCTTGCTGAGGAAGGTTATCCCTAACCTTCCTCATCCCACGGAACTAACATCTGTGCCAGTCGTCCTCCACTTTATGTGGGTTGCTGCCACAGCATGGCTGAGTAGTGTAGGTCAGTGCCCAGGATCCAAACCCACAAACCCAGGCGACTGCAGCGGAGCATACCAAACTTAACCACTTATGCCATGGCGCTGGCCCAAATCTTTGTATGCCGGTACCAATCATATGGTTGACCTTCTGTAAATGTGTGTTGAATGTTAAACAGGGCACAGTAACATCAAATGTTAATCATGCAAAATGTACTTGGCCCTCTTTCGCCTTTAAGAATATATCAGTTGAAGTAAAGTGAATAGAAACAGTAAAAGTTAAGAAAAGTCAACTGTTCTGAAAAAAAGAAACAGAATGTTTGGTGCCAGTTTTTTATATACTGGTAAATATTAGGTGTTCTTAAACCTATATATTTTTTCCTTCCTTCCGTCATCTGTTTTCCAAGAAGCCTGAAAAACAATTTGGCACTTGTTTAAAAAGGCATCAGTAATAAAAGTGCCCATAAAGTTTTTGATGCTTAGAAAATGGGAAATATAGTTTATCAGACTTCCACTTACTGATATGTCAAAGATTAGTTACTTGCTTGGGAAAATAGGTTTTACAGAAAGATGACTATTTCAGAAGCTGTACATACTCACCATATCTTCCTACCATCCTTATATTTTGCAGGTGATCAATCTGGCCAACCCTCATTTTGCACATCCTATCAAAGTGAAGACACATCAAATCCTTTGAAGAATGGTAGCAACCCTGATGAGCTCAGACAGGAAGCCCAGGAACCTTTTTCCCATATAGGCTCTAGCATGCAGAAAAAGGCCTTTAAAACAGTTGGTGTACCTCCTGAACAGAAGTGTAACCTCGATATTACCTTTGAGTCTGTGCCTAACTTGAATGACTTTAACCAAAGAGTAAATTCTGATGCTGAATGTAATCAGCATTGTGCTGAATTATACACCAATCAGATGTCCACTGAAACTCAAATGGCTATGGAAGTTGAAAAGAATTCTTTGCCTCCCGGTGTGCCGAGTGAATCTCAGTTACAGCCTGATCAGTCTGATATACCAATAACGTCATTTGTTTCCCTTGGTGGTGAAACTAACAATGAAAACTTAATTCTCTCTGGTAAAAATTCTCAACTTTTATCCCCAAATATTCCATTAACTGGAAATCCATCTAAAAAAAGTCAATTTTGTGAAAGTTCTAATAATATAGGAAGACTTAAAACTAGTTTCCATGATTCCAAGTCACCAGATTCTAGAGAAATTCACCAGAGTAAAATTGAAATTAATAATGTATTAGCAGTTGCATCACAACAACTTTCAGATTGCCAAGATAATTCTTCCCTTCAAAGTAAAATATTACCTGTATCTGTTGAAAGTTCAGGTTTAAATGTATCTGAACAAGTAGAAATTCGTCTTGGAGGTTCAGTATCTTCAATGAAACAACCATCTAATGATTCATCATCTGTTGAGTTAAATCATGTGGAACATGAAACTCAGCCCTCCAAGTCTGAGAAAATTGCTTTGGATTCACAAGAGCCTTCATCTTCTATAAAAGAACATGGAGATAGTATTTTTCTCTCTTTAGGTGAAAATGATAACTGTGGGGAAGTAGCATTGATGCCTCCAGAAGGTAATCCTATAGAAGGGAGGCATTCTCTTCCCTCGGAATCCCTGTGTTCAATGGGAGATTCTCACGCTGAGTCCCAAAATACTAGTGATAAACCTGCTAGTGACAACTCAGCAGAGATAGATGCATCAAATATCGTCTCTCTGAAAATTATCATCAGTGATGATCCATTTGTTTCCTCAGATACTGAACTTAACAGTGCTGTTTCTAGTATCAGTGGAGAAAACTTGCCAACTATAATTTTGTCTTCTCCTGCTAAATCACCTGCCAAAAATGCAGAGTTAGTTAAATGCCTGTCTTCAGAAGAAACTGCAGGTACTATCACATCTGCTGAAGGAATAGGAGATTCAGCATCAATGGAACAGAGCCTTTTAGCACTCAAACCTGAAGACTCGGCAGTAAACAATACTCAGAATGAAGACAGCATTGCTTTTTCAGCCAGTGTTACACCATGTGTTTCCAAGGATGGAGGATACATACAGCTGATGCCAACTACAAGCACAACTTTTGGCAATTCAAATAACATTCTGATAGCTACCTGCATGACTGATCCAGCAGCCTTAGGAACAACTGTAAGTCAGTCTAATGTTGTGGTGTTGCCTGGAAATTCTGCACCTATGACTGCTCAACCTCCACCACCTCAGTTACAGACACCACCAAGGTCAAACAGTGTATTTGCTGTCAACCAGGCTGTGTCACCCAACTTTTCACAAGGTAACTTCACGAACAGTTGAAGTTAATTTCTCTGGAATGGGATCTAATTTCTCTTAAGTGTGCAGCTGTTGGCTAGGAGGTAATAAACCATGGATAGATAGTATGAGAAAAGATTCTGAAATTTGTGATGATGCCTCCTCTTTACTCTAGCTAATTAATTCAGTCAAACCTTTTTTTAAACCTTTTTGTATGCTCTGGAATTCAGTGGTTTAATTTTTTACTTTTTTCTTTCCACAGTTACTTCCCAGTCCATGTGCTAAGATACAAAAAAGAGAGAAAAGAAAGACTAATTCATCAAAAAGTTGTATACCTACTAAAACCCAATGTTGTGGGAAATTTTTTTAAAAATAGCTATTATAGTCTTAGTTTTCAAGGAATTTTTTTATCTATTTGGAGAGACTTTTAAGACACAACTTGAAACCCTTTGTAATTTCTGTCTTCCACCTTCCAGAATTGATCTGTGTCTTTAGAATTCTTTGGTTATAGGGCCACTTGTGGCATTTATTGCATGCCATTTTGTATGTAGTTAGTGATTGACATGCCTGTCATATTAGTCATTCTTGATTGTATCTTCCTTGAAGATAGAACTTATGGCACATTTATCCACATTTTCTTATATATTGGTTCCCAAGCTCCTTTACTCTCTTGTTTTACATTATAGGCATGCAATAAAATCTGATTAAATATCATCAATTAAATATTAATTATTAAGCCTGATGGATCTGTTCCAAGTGCTATTTAAGATAAAGAAAGAGTCAGAATTGGTAGAGAATGTGGGACTTGAGCTGAAACTTAGAGAAATAAGGTAGTATTTGGAATAGAAGGAAGGAAGTCTAAGCAGCACAAGTTTAGGGAGGTATTTGAGTGACCAAAGTAGGTGTTCATGGAAGTGAGGTGATCAACTTGACAGGCGCAGTTAGTGAGTGTATTAGGAAAAGATTCATTTCCAGGGCAAGGCTAAATTATGATACCCAGAGACTATATTGTTGACTTCCAAGGACCATAAGAGCATTATAATTTTCCCTCGTAGTTTTGACTAACTGCTCACTTTTCTGGACCCTTTTTGACCAATACCATTAAGCTAACAGGTTGGGGTTGTGAGCAAACCTTGGGCTGTTAACATTCATTTGGGACCCGTAAGATTCAGACTCGAAACTTTCACCGCCAGTTTTCTGATCAGTTTCACTATTCTTTCTAGAAGAATCAAGATATAACTACAGTATGGTCTCCTGGCTATAGAGTCTTACGCTCATTCATGACATTTACCTTGAGTAAATGTGATAAGACTACTAACCTTGCTGTTATTTCTAAATTAATTTTTTTAAAGGAGAGTTACTTAAAAGGAAAAGGGATTATACTTTTATAGAATTTATTTCAAATTAATAATTACTTTGGTGTCTTGTGTTTATGAGTGAAAATCTTATTTTATTGTGAATTGGTTTTTTTAGGATCTGCCATCATAATAGCTTCTCCAGTCCAACCTGTACTGCAAGGAATGGTGGGAATGATCCCTGTATCTGTGGTTGGACAGAACGGAAATACCTTTTCTGCTCCTCCTCGGCAGGTAAGATTTGTGAACTCAAAATGGCGCGGTGACACTTTTCAAACATAGTGTAATTAATAGCTTCTTCTCTTCTAGGTCCTTCATATGCCTTTGGCAGCACCTGTATGCAATAGAAGTATCCCTCAATTCCCCATCCCTCCAAAATCTCAGAAGACTCAGGGCCTAAGAAACAAGCCTGGTACAGGTACATTTTAAAGTTTGCAAATGTCACCTTTATGTCTGTGTATTCATTTGTTTGCAGCAACACCAGTATTTTCTTTTTGAATACCTATACCATTCCTAACAGGTGATTGTCTAACCTTTGCTGAAAGTTTTTTGCAGTATTTAAAACAAAAAGACAAATGGAACAAAATAGAGTTTAGGAAGTGACCATGTATTTATAGGAACTTGTATGTGGTAGCGGTAGCATCAGAAGTCAGAGGGGATAGGATGGATTATTTAATAAGTGGAATTTATTGGCTATTATATATATTATATAGGAGAAAGTTAGATCCCTTCCTCATACCGTATACAAAGGTGAACTACAGGAGGATTAGAGACCTAAAGGTGAAAAGCAAAACAATTAAACAATAAAAGAAAATGTAAGATAATATCTTAGTGACAGTGGGATAAAAGAATTACTTTTAAAAAATGAAAAATGCATAATTTATAAATGGAAAAATTTAATAGTGCTGACTACTCAAAATTAAAGATTTCTGTTCAACAAAAAACATGTACAAAGTAACACCAGATTTTCATTCAGGGCCTTAATGAATGTTACACCTAGTTCTCAGACTTCTCTACCTCTAACTTTTCCATCTTCCTGAGTAACAGAATGCCCATGTTGTTAACCTACCTAACACCCTAACCCTTAGAATTCTTTGACCCCTTCCACTTCTAAGTCTTTAATCTTCACTTTCAGCCAACTTCTCTATAGCTTCAACTTTAATTGTTCACCTCTTCTTATTAGACCTATAAAATTTTTAAAGGCCAATAACCTCTATCAAAATACTCTCATTTCCATATATCCATTGAATCTCTCTTCAACCAATAAGAACTCCTATTAATTGAGTCCTCATCTTTTCATCTGAACTTTAAGTTTCTTTCTGGATTCACTTCCTTCCCTATCCAAGCTAGACCCCACAATCTACCACATCAGCCACTTGTCCAGGTACTCTTAAGCAACTTCATATCTGCATTCTTCTACCATACCCACTTGCTACCTTCCAGCCCTGGATCTGTCCAACCAACCATCTCTGCCTTTATACCTGGGCTTCTTAGCATCGCTTTAGAAGTGGTGCCATTTGATACTACTTAAAAATTTCTCACACTCACTACCATTTAGCAATCATTTTAAATGTCTACCTATCTTCTTTCTCTCCCATCCCCCCTTCAAACTATTCCAGACTTTCACAGCTCTTCTCAAATCTGTCTAGTCCCTATCCTTCTCACTCTAGGCCAATGATTTTTCTCTCCCAGCTTATTAATAGGACACTCCATTTTTTCATATCATTCCCATTTAGTATGTACCTGTTCTACTTCTAAAATCATTCTAACCTTTTTCTTTCTTTCTTAGAGGAATAATCATCTCATGCTTTCTAAGGCTAATGCAGTCTACCTGTGCTCTAGATTCTATCTTCTATAGGTCTTCAACTTTTCTTTATGGCTCCTTCCCTCTCTGTCTGTAAAGTTCCTTAGGTTTGTGTCACCTGCCAACCCTTTATCTCCAACCCCTCTTATCTCCCATTCCTTCTTCATGCACATTATTATTGTCTTTTCTCATGTTTCCACTAAATCTGTTTAAACTGACATCACCAGTGGCCTCCTAATATTGCCATATACATTGGATGTTTCCCATCCTTACCTTACTTTACTTCCTTCTAACTGTTGATACTATTGGTGGCTTCTAGAACCACCACTAAACTAATACGCACCTCTCTTTCTAACTTTATGTAACTCAGGACCTTCCAACTCTATATATGTAAGTCTCACCTCTTCTTCCTCAAAGACCTGCTCTGCCTTCTTTTTCCCCCTTGGTTAATGTCACCACTGATTCGTCCTTTACCCTTCATATCCATGTAAATGCCCATTACTGTCTCTAAGATCTTCGTCATCTCTTACCTGGAATATTTATAGCCAACTAACTAGAATGCCTGTTTCCAGTTTTCTTTCTTCTCTAGTCTATCATCTACGCTACTGCCAGAGTCACTTCCTAAAACATAAATCTACCATGCTTCTTTCCTATTTAAAACTCTTAAGGATTCTCTATGAAACCTTTTGCATAATACACAAGGTCCTTCATGATCTCATCTTTGCTGTGATTTCTATCTTCATATCTTGCTGATCTCCCACATAAACTCAGAAGTTCATGGAAATTAAAGTATGGCTATTAAAACTCCAGAGCATGCATTATGAGTGACATAGGCTTGCAATTATGACAGTTAAATGGGCAAAATTTTAAAACAGGCATATTATATTGCTTTCTTTAAGTAACTTTCTGGATCGAAGTAGTACTTTTAAGTGCCATACTGATCATTGTAATTTGTAGATCCAAAGACTGGATTCATAATATTTGACTAAAGTTGAAGCAAGTCATTTGTTTCATATCTGTATTTCCTCTGTAAAATGAATGAGTGACTGTCTTGTGTATATTACAAAGCTGCTTTTTAAACTCAGTATGTGAAAGTATTTTGTTTGTATATTAGCTATAATTTAAAAATTTTTCTCATGATGTGTGACACTGTGGTCTGTTCCATTTTCTTTCAGAGGAATATACTCTTTCTAGGATGTTTTCCTTTTCTAATTAATTCATTTATAATTCTAGGAAAGCAGGTAAATAATTTGGTGGATTCATCAAGTCATTTAGTTGGATGTCATGCACAAAGGTGAGCATAAAAGTAGTTTCTATCATAGATTATTTGAATGCTCGGATTAAAACCAAAGTTTCTTTATATTGCTAAAAAAAATTTTTTTTTTTTTGTAGAACTGAAGTTTCTGACAAGAATATGGCCACAGATCTTGGAAAAAAATTGGAGGAAATCACAGTTCCCTTCTCAGTAGAGAGTCTAGTTCCAATTAGCAAACCGTTTGAAAGCCACAGGCGTGTGCTCTGTTTTGATAGCACTGCTTCTCCTGTGGCAAATACACAGGGGACAAACCATAAGATGGTGTCTCAAAACAAGGAAAAGAATGATATTTCATTTCTTAATCTTGACTCCCCCATTGTGTCCTCCACCTTAAAACCCCCTTCTAATAATGCTCTCAAAAGAGAAAGAGAGAAACCTGTGCCTAAGATTTTAGCTAAATCAGAAACTGCCATTGGCCGACATACCACCATAAAAGAAACTCAGTCAGAAAAGAAAATTTCACCAACAGAAATTGTACTTGAATCTTTCCATAAAGCAACAGCTAATAAGGAAAATGAATTATGCAGCGATGTGGAAAGGCAGAAAAGTCTAGAAACTTCAAAACTAACTAATGGGCAGCAAAATGGCAGTTTACGGAATGAGAAAACTGTAACTTCGCTCCAAGAACTAACCAAAAAACAAGGCACATCCTCAAACAGTAAAAATGTCATTTCAGTAGGTACAGCTGTGAAGGATCTAAAACAAGAACAAACCAGATCTACCAGTTCTTTGGTTAACCCACTAACCAAACATTCCACAGAAATGTTACAGGATGGTCAGTTGCACAGCCCAGTAAATAGGCTCACTGAAAGTACTGATTTACCTGTACCCCGGATATCTGGCTCAGGGGCAGCAGAAAAACACAAAGAGGAGCCTACAGATGGTATCAAAGTCCCCTCTAGTAGACGTTTTGGTGAAGACGGTAGCACACCCAAAGTAATGGTCCCTCCTGTCACTCCAGACTTGCCTGCCTGCAGCCCTGCCAGTGAAACAGGAAGTGAAAACAGTGTAAACATGGCTGCCCATACATTAATGATTCTCTCCAGAGCTGCCATCTCTAGGACTACTACAGCAACTCCTCTAAAAGACAATACACAGCAATTTAGAGCATCTTCAAGGAGCACCACAAAAAAACGGAAAATTGAGGAATTAGATGAGCGTGAGCGAAACTCCCGTACTTCTAATAAAAGTCTTGCAAATTCATCAATACCAATGAAAAAGAAGAAAATTAAGGCAAGTTTGAAAGTCTTAGTCTCAAAACCACACCTTTTCCCTTCCTTCAGTGCTCAGATTAGAGATCTCAGGATTTTTTTGCCAGAGCTACCTAACAACATTCTGGTCAAACAGGTTTGAGTTTTGATTGACAAAATACGTTCTGTAGCAGTATCTCTCTGCCAGTGAGGTACTCAGAAATTGTCTGGGTGAAACACAGCATTTTCAAAAGAATTACTAAGGCATTTATTTATAAACATCTTTCCTGAGAAAAGGTTTTTGTTTCTGTCATGGTAGGACCCAAGTTTGTTTGAGGGGGACGATGACATAAGGCACAGAAGACTGGGAAGCCACTATTGTGTGTGGAATTATCAAGTAAAAAACTACTTTAAAACCCCTGTATCTTTGGGTTTTTTCACATGTCCTGCCATTTCTTCCATAGGCTCTTACAGATGTTCCTCTGTTGGAGCAGTGTAAACATAAATTTACCTGTTCTTTCTTTAACCATGATTATCTGTAGAAAGGCAGTGCAGGGATAGCATTGATAAATGAAACCCATTTTTCCTGAATCTGTTTAGCCATTTAGTACGTGGATTGAGTAGAAAGAAAGGGTTTAAAAGGTCATAAAGGGAGTATGGCATCAGGGAAAGAATCTTGGCTTCGCTGCCATGCAAGCCTGGGTTTGAATCCTGCATCTCCTACTCAGTGGTTCAGCTGCATCGTTTGATGTGAGGTTACCACACATCTTACCTAATGGCCGTGAGGACTAAACGTAGTGTTTTTATAGTGCCTGGTCTAGATTAAGTGTTTGGAACTTGAAAAGTACCTGTTACTCTTAAAATCTTAGTAAAGCTATGTAAGGTTCATGGTTTTGGCAATAAAGACCACCGTATAGAAAGCGTATTCTATCTTTTCTCATTCAGCATTCATACACTCTGGATTTGTATCATGTCTTTTGCCCTAAACTAATGTTGAAATACCATTGAAGTATATTTTATTAACCTTGGATTTATAAAACTTGTCTCTGCTTCTCTCTATAACTAAAATTGTAATGAACTAAAAACTTGTGGCAAAAATTTTAGTAGTATATGGAAGAACCCGATATAAGGTTCTAAGTGACTTAAAGTTTTTTGGCCTTGTTTGAGTTCAATATGTTAACTTAGGTTTGTTTTTTCTTTCTTCTTTTTCTTTCTTTTTTTGTTTTTGACAGAAAAAGAAGCTCCCCAGTTCATTTCCAGCTGGAATGGATGTGGATAAATTTTTGTTATCATTGCATTATGATGAGTAAACATTCTGAACATATAAGAACAGCAGCTGTTTAAAACTCGTATCCCTTAAACTGTGAGTGTAGGGAATGAGATGTTGACAAAATCTGAAAGCATGACCTGCACTTTTACTGTACTGAAATTTCACTTTATATCTAAATCATGCTGTTTCTGAAGCAGCTTCCTAGTTTGTAAATAGATTTACCTGGTATATTTTTATTTTGGAAAAAAAAATTTGCAGAAATGTAAGTAAAGCCAATCTGCAAAACTGTATAGCTTTGACAATTGCATATTGTAAATATTGTGTAAATCTTGTTGAAATAGAGGTTAAATCAACCTAATGTTCTTACACTGTGTTTTTTGACTTCTTATGATCCTTGATGCTGAGGCTTATTCATCTGGAATAGTTTTTTGCTTTTGGGAAGAAAGTGATACTTTTCCTTGTAAACTGCCTCCAGTAACTATCCAACAAGATATTCAAAGACATAGCCACTAAGTGATAACCACCTGAAATGATAGTAAAGTGACAATTTGGATTTTTTCTAGAGTGAATACTTTACCATCCCTTCTTATAATTGCAGTAAAGATTATATTCCTGAAGTTTTACACTTTAACTGCCTCTGGTCATTCTGATCTCTTTGTTTTAGAGAGAATTTTATAAATCATCTGAGTGTTCTGATCTTTTGTTTATAACTTTCAACATCTTTTACAGAACTTTAAGTGTTTAGACTATTGAGCCATAAAAAGTTTGGTTATGTAGTAGAGATTTCTTGGTATGTATATACTTTTTCCCTAAATACTGGGGATTTAAAGAATTGCACTAATTCCTAGAACCTCTTCCACAGTAGTGACCAGTGCACATTTAATTTAAATCTTGTATTCTATGTTCAGGCTTGTGTGGAGGATTATCTTCTGGTGTCCTTTTAGAAAGCCATGTCCATCATAAGATGTAAAAAGAGAAATCATAGTTTTATATTTTAATTTAGTTTCTCCTAAAATGGGCTGTGTTAAATAACTATATCTATACTTAGATACAGTGCATTGTCTCTGTGCCCCTTAAAGTGTTATGAAGAGTTACTCTCAAAAAGTCCTTAAGGAGAATGAAAGAGGTGCCTTCTTTGTATTAGACTCACTTACATCAGTCAAGTTGAAGAATTGGTTTAAACCTTTAAATGAGAACAGAAATTATAATCAGTACCTGACCAATTGTGCCTAGATATTAAAGTATTTACTTGTACTCTTAAGTGCTTTCTGTTTGGTTAAATATCAGTATGTTAAGGTTTTTTCCTACAGGTGTATATATTGTTAAAGAGTCATCTTCCTCGACCTTTCTTTGTTTTTTTTTTACTGGGCCTTTAAAAAACTAAATCCATCCTACTCTTACACAGCATTTCTCAGTGTAGAAATCACGTCTTAATTGTTGAACGTTACTGCAGAAATTTGTGTTGTAAGAAATTTTTATGATGTGGCAGTGCTCTATTCCTAAGGAACTAATTATCGTACAGTTAATGTTTATTTAACTCAAAAGTTGATACTGTATTACAGTTAGGTTTGAATAAATATTTTCATTAACTTCACAAGTTTGAATTCCTTCATATTGGCAATCATTCTCGTTTAGATGCTTTGATCAAATTCCTTTGCAAATCAATTCTTGCTTTTTCGGAAATTCACATAATGCTGAAAATTACAGATTGTCTTCTCATTCAATTAATATGTATTTATAAGTGCTAAGTACTAAGAATTTATGTACAAACAAAATAAGTTCACCCTCTCCAGGATTCTTAGTTCACTAGCCAGGAGCCCCTAGATATAGTCCCAGGACAACTCGTTATTAGAGCTTTCATTTGTATTTAGAAGCAAAACCATAATCCACATTTTACTTTAAAAGTCTAAATGTGCTGGACCTAATTGTAGTACTGTACCTGGTAACGTATTTTAACAGTCAGATGCCCAGTGACTGCATCTCAGAGTTAAAATATACCACAGACAACTCGGGGCTGCTTTCATAACCACATGTAAGGATCTGCTCTTTATCTTGTACATTACTTAGTGGTTAATGTAGTCAGTGTATGCCAAATCCGAGAAGTCTTAATAATGAAAATATTTGATTATTTTAGCCATGGATATTGTTAGAACCCTTTACTGTGTTGAAAATGTACGTAACAAGAGCACCCATCAGCACTTAGCCAAAAGCTAGCTAGGTGTCGTGACCATTAGGGAGACCGAGATTTAAGCTTTGATAAGGAGTAATTTCAAAAGCGTGTTAATTTATACTCTGCATTCCTCATTTCCAAGCTACCGTCTTTCAGCCTCAGGCCCAATTTCTTGAAATTATATGTCAAGTTTTGACTTTATTATTATACTTCCTCTTCTAGTAGACTTTTTTTTAATGTAAATACTGGTTAACATTTTAGCATACTTTTCTAGTCTTTTTTCCTAAATTATTTTTTCTACATAGTTGAACTTTAAATATAACTTCCTAATGCTTTTTTCACTTTAAATAATATCAAGCGTTTTTCTGTTTTTAGCTATTATATAAAGCAGTGAAAATATTTGTGAATATATATTGGTCTGTGTTAACAATCATTTCCTTAGGAGACATTCTAGAGAGCGGAATTGCCAAATCAAAAGGTTAGTGTACATTTTTTCTTCTTCTTCTCCCCAAAGCCCCCCAGTACATAGTTGTATATTCTAGTTGTAGGTCCTTCTGGTTGTGCTGTGTGGGATGCCACCTCAGCATGGCTTGATGAACGGTGCCATGTCTGCGCCCAGGATCCAAACTGGCAATACCCTAGGCCGCCAAAGCAGAGTGTGAATTTAACCACTCAGCCACAGGGCCAGCCCCTAGTGTACATTTTTTTAAGGATCGCAATACATTTTGCCAATTCTTCCAGAAAATTACTTCAGTTTACATTCCTTCCAACAAATTGTCATTTCTTCCATAGTATATGCTTATCTTTTACTAGAGATATATTCAACTATGTCATCAGCGGCTTCCAGGCTTTTATTTCTTGATTTGTTAAAATTTGGAGTTAGCTCTTAATCCATATATAATTTGTTTTGGTACCTGGTGTAAAGTAAAGATCAAGGTACATTTTTTTCCCTAAATATTTAACCACATGCCTCAGTATAATTGGTTAAAGTTAAGGTTTCTCTCCCCCCATGCATTTACTTGTAATGTCTTATTCTATACTTATTCACAACCTTTTATTCACAATTCTAAAATCCAAAAAAGTTCTAACAGCTAATTTTTTCCCCTAAGTTTAGCATCAGAACTCATTTCATGGCAAAACTTGACCTGATTTGACATGAGGCTACAACATGAGTTTTTTATCTCATATTTTGCTGGAAAAGTAGTAATGTGCTTAATCAAGTGTGCTGTTTCAGATTCAACTGGAGTAGATATATATATTGTGTTACTTTTTAAAAATTCTGAATATTCTGAATTTTGAAACCCAGCTATAACCATAAAGCTGTTAAGATCAAAGGTTTTAGACCTGTGTTAAATTTGTACACATATATGTATGTTATATACTATAGTGTGTAGATTATTTTGTGCTGCTGATTAAATCATTATAGTTTTGTGTCCATTATAACTGTTCATAGTTTTTCAAGTATTCACCCCTTTTATGCTTCTTGATTAAGTTGAGAATCACTTGTATTATTTCAAGTTAAAATTCTATTGGAATATTCATTTGAAGTACATTAACGCTATAAGTTAACTGATACTGAAAGAAGCAAAAGGTAATGGTAATATGGTATGTATCAGTAGTTTTGTAGTTATCCCTATCCTCATAAATTTCTTGCTAAACTGGGTATTTTGTTGTTTATTGCTATTTTTAGGGAACTCTTCATTTCATTGTTTTAACTGGTTATTGCTTTTTTAGTTAATGTAAAATTTTTATGGAAGCATAACAGAAAAGCTGTAAAACTATTAAGTTTTTGCAGTTAAATGACTTTTCTAACAGTACACACATCTACTTCATCACCAAGATCAAGACTGGCACATTACCAGTAATCTAGAATCCCCTCATACTTCTAGTAACTGCTAGCCCCAAGGGTAATTATTATCCTGACTTCTAGCACCATAGTTGCAGCAGCTTTTTTTTTTTTTTAACTTTGTATAAATGGATTTAGGCAGTATATAGTCTTTTGTAACTTCTTCTACTCAACGTTACAAGATCCACTCATGTTGTATATAATTCATTTGCCATCCTCAATGCTATGTGTGTTTTCATTGTGTTTATCCATATTGTATTATGCCATAATTAATCCATTTTATAGTTGATGAACAGTTAGATTATTTCCAATTTAGGGCTGTTATGAATAGAACTACTGTGAATATTCTTCTACATGTTTTTTGGCGAATGTATTACACTTTTCAGTTGGAGATATACTTAGGAGTGGGGTTGTTGGGTCATGGGGTTGCATATATCCAACCTTATTCAGATTTTTGATTTTTCCAGAGTGGTTGTACCAAATCATACTACTGTCAACAGTGTAAGGAGAGTCCCAGTTGTTCTACATCATTGTCAATGCTTAGTATTTTCATTTTAGCCATTTTGCTGGTGTATATTGGTATCACGTGGTTTTAATTTGGCTTTTCCTGATAAAATTTAACACCACTTCAAATGCTTAGTGCCATTTGGATTATCTCCTTTTGTGGTGTATCTGTTCGTGTCTTTTGCCCATTTTTGTATTGGATTGTCTGCCTTTTTCATACTGATATGTAGGTGTTCTTTCTGTATTCTAGATACAGGTCCTTTTTCAGAGGGACATCAGATGTCTAAATATTTTACCATGTTTTTCTTCTAAAAGTTTTATTGTTCAACCTTTTGTATTTTGATGGATCATCCATCTGGGATTGATTTTCCATATGGATATTCAGTTAACCCAGCACCATTTATTGAGAAAGAATGTCCTTTCCGAAATACATTGCACTGTTACCATTGTAACATGTACAGTGAGGATTTGCTTCTAGACTCCATCTATTCCCATTAGTCTGTTTTTTAAAGATGTGCCAGTAACACACCATCTTAATTACTATAGGAAATATATTTATTTTGTGTTTTATTTTATATTTGAGCCCCTTACTGAGTGAACTCTATTAAAGCTGATGGCTTTCCTGTTGCTTATTTTTTAAGCACTAAGGATATATCATCTCTAAATAATTATTTTCCCAATTTTATTTCTTCTTAATACACTGGTTAGCACTTCCAGTACAACTAATAATGATCAAAGTAGGCTTCCTTGTCTTATTTCTCATTTTAATGGGAATGTTAAGTATAATGTTGGCTTTTGTTTGTAGTGTTTTAAGAATTTACATCTGTATCTGCTGAGCTTAATTAAATGTTGGTCTGACATCAACTAAAATATTTTTATTAAATCCATGAATTTGTTTTTATATTAATAATCCTAATATTGTATACTTTGCAATCTTAGTGATTCTTTAAATATAACTAAATTTGATTTGTGAACATTTTATTTAGATGTTTACTTCTAATGAGATTGGTTTCAAGTTTATGCCAATTTTTTAAATGAATTTGAAACTTTCCGTCTCCTAGTTTATCTGAATATTGGAATAATAAGTGGTACCTGTTTTAAGATTTATATGACGTTTAGCTAAGACAATATATGTAAAGCATTAAGTCAATGTCTGGAACATAATAAGCACTTTTAACAGCAAGCTGCTATTCTAGCTCCTGTTTTTTATTTTTATTTTCTGCACAGTTTATTTAGAATGAGAAATAACTGTTCCTTGAAACTAAATCACCAAGGAATCATTTAGGCCTGGAGGCTTTTGCAGAAGCAATTCAGTTTTTTTCACCCAAATTTCTTCTAGGCTGGTTTGTCTTGTCAGGCTTTTGAGCTTTTTTCTGAATTAAATATCATATTTTGCCTCTGTAATTTTTGCTTGTGTTCTCTTTAAATTAGCTGTGACTAATTTTTTTCTAACAAAATCACCTCTTATATTTAACAATTCTTTTCTGATTCACTAATTTCTGATTCTTTATGTTTCCTATTTTTCTCACAGTTCTTTTTTCATGCTTAACTACTTAAATTGAACAGTTATCTGATTGTTCCTTTTAAAATCATGAAAACATTTAATTAAGGCTATGAATTTAGTGCTGCTTTCATCTTTAGACATTAAAATTTGGAAGATCGGGTAAGTATTTTCATTTTCTTGTTTAGTTATTTTTATATCTTAATTACTTAGAATAAGATAGCATGCTTTTTTCACTTAAGAATTTGTTTTTATTGTGATCAAAGGATAAGCTAAAATTTCTATAATTGTTGCATAGGTGCTTAACAAGTATTCTGTTAATAAAAGTACAAAGTTTGATATTTATTCCATCTTACACTATCAAATCCTAACTTCGCTTTTTAGCACTTTTGTCATAAACATTTAATTTCCCATTAATTATCTTGGCCATAGTTTTGCTTCAGTTGTTTTTGGTATTATTACTCAGTATATAGTCTGTAACTGTCATAACTTTATTTTTTTTCAGCTTTATTGAGGTATGATTGACAAATAAAAGTGTAAGATATTTAAAGTGTACATTGTGATGATTTGATCTGTGTATCCATTGTGAAAGGATTCTTTCTGCCTAGTTAATTAACACAATCCATCATCTTTATAGATATTTATCTTTTTTGTGTGTGTGTGACAAGATTTGAATTCTGCTCTTAGCAAATTTCAATTATGTAATACATATTATCAACTATAGTCACCATGTTATACATTAGACCCTCAGACTTTATTCATCTTATAGCTGAAATTTTGTACCCTTTTACCAACCTGTCCCTATTTCCTCCATGCCCCCGTCCTTAGCAACCACATTACCACTCTGTTTCTGAGTTTGACTTTTTTTTAGATTCCATATATAAGTGATACCATCTAGTATTTGTCTTTGTCTGGTTGTTTCACTTAACATAATTCCCTCAAAATCTATCCATGTTGTCACAAATGACGGGATTTCCTTCTTTGTCATGGCTTAGTAATGTTCCATTGTACGTATTTACCACATCTCCTTTATCCATTTGTTCATTGACCACCACTTAGATGTTTCCGTATCTTGGCTGTTGTGAATAGTGCTGCAATGAACGTAGCAGTGTAGATACCTTTTTAGTATCTTGTTTTCATTTCCTTTGGATATGTATGTAAAAGTGGTATTCCTGGATTATTTTTGTTTCTATTTTTAATTTTTTGAGGAATCTCCATACTGTTTTCCACAGTTGCTGCACCAGTTTACATTTCCACCAACAGTGCACAAGGATTCTCTTTTTTCCACATCCTTGACAACACTTATCTTTTGTTTTTTTGATGACAGCCATTCTAACCAGTGGTGAGATGATATCTCATTGTGGTTTTGATTTGCAGTTTGCATTTCCCTGATGACTACTCCTGTTGAGCACCTTTTCATGTACCTGCTGGTCATTTGTATGTCTTCCATGGAAAAAATGTCTATTGAGGTCCTCTGCCCATTTTTAAATTGGATTGTTTGTGGCTTTTTGCTGTTGAGTTGGGTGAGTTCTCTATATATTTTGGATATTAACCCCTTATCCAGATACATGGTTTGCAAATATTTTCTCCCATTCCGTAGGTTGCCTTTTCATTTTCTTGATGTTTTCCCTTGGCTACACAGAAGCTGTTTAGTTTGATGTATTGCCACTTGTTTATTTTTGCTTTTGTTGCTTTTGCTTTTGGTGTCAAATCCAAACATTCATTGCCAAGGTCCATGTCAAAGAAGTTACACCCTGTGTATTCTTCTAGGAGTTTTATGGCTTCAGGTCTTAAATTTCAGTCTTTAATTCATTTTGCATTGACTTTCTGTATGGTATAAGATAGGGGTCCAGCTTCTTTCTTTTGCGTATGGCTGTCCGGTTTTCCCAGCACCATTTATTGAAGAGACTGTCCTTTCCCCATTGTATATTCTTGAAATACTTTATCATAAATTAATTGACCATACATGCATGGGTTTATTTCTAGGCCCTCTGTTGCATTGATCTATATGTCTGTTTTTATGCAAATACCATAGTGTTTTGATTACTATAGCATTGTAATATAGTTTGAAATCAGGAATTGTGATTCCTGCAGCTTTGTTCTTCTTTCTCAAGATTGCTTTGGCTATTTAGAGTCTTTTGTGGTTCTATACAAATAGTAGGATTGCTTGTTTTATTTCTGTGAAAAATGCCATTGGAATTTTGATAGAGATTTCATTGAATCCGTAGATGGCTTTGGGTAGTATAGATCATTTAACAATATTAATTCTTCCATTTCATGAACATGGAAAGTCTTTCCATTTATCAATGTTGTCTTCAATTTCTTTCATTGATGTCTTACGATTTTCAGTGTAAGGATCTTTCTACTCCCTGGTTAAATTTATTCCTGGGCATTTTCTTCTTTTTGATGCAATTGAAATGGGATTATTTTCTTAATTTCTCTTTCTGATAGTTTGTTCTTGGTGTATAGAAATGCAACTGATTTTTGTATGTTGATTTTGTATCCCACAACTTTGCTAAATTCATTTATTAGTTCTACCAGTTTTATGGTAAAGTCTTTAGGGTGTTCTGTATATAATAGCATATCATCTACCTCTTCTTTTTCAATTTGGATTCCTTCTATTTCTTTTCCTTGCCTAATTGCTCTGGCTAGAACTTCCATACTATGTTGAATAAAATTGGCGAGAGTCAGCCTTCTTGTCTTGTTCCTAATTGTAAAGGAAAGCCTTTCAGCTTTTTACTGTTGAAGATGACATAAGCTGTGGATTTGTCATATATAGCCTTTATTATGTTGAGGTACATTCTTTCTACACCCGGTATGTTGCTAGTTTTTATCATAAATGGATGTTGAATTTTGTCAAATACTTTTTCTGCATCTATTGAGATGATCATATGGTTTTTATCCTTCATTTTCTTAATTGGTGTATCACATTGATTTGTGGATATTGAACCATCCTTGCAACCCTGGAATAAATCCCACTTGATCATGGTATATGATCCTTTTGATGTGCTTCAGAATTTTGTTTCCTAATATGTTGTTCAGGATTTTTGCATCTATGTTTATCAGAGATATTGCCATGTAATTTTCTTTTCTTTTACTGTCCCTCTCTGGTTTTGGTATCAGGATAATGCTGTCCACATAAAATGAGTTTGGAAGTGTTCCCTCCTCTTCTCTTTTTTTGGGAAGAGTTTGAGCAGGATTGGGATGAATTCTTTAAATGTTTGGTATAATTCACCAGTGAACCTGTCTGATCCTGGACTTTCCTTTTTTGGAAAATTTTTGATTACTGATTCAATCTACTTACTAGTAATTGGCCTATTCAGATTTTCTATTTTTTCATGATTCAGTCTTGGTAGGTTGTATGATTCTAGGAATTTACCTATTTCTTCTAGCTTGTCAAGTTTGTTGGTGTGTACTTGGTTAGCATAGTCTCATGATCCTTTGTATTTTGTGGTATTAGTTGTAATGTCTCCTTTCATTTATAATTTTATTTGAGTCTTGTCTTTTTTTCTTGGTAAGTCTGCCTAAAAGTTTGACTATTTTGTTTTTTTGTGTTTAATCACTTCTTAGTTTTATTTATCTTTTCTTTTGTGTTTTTAGTTTCTGTTTCATTTATTTCTGCTCTGATCTTTGTTATTTCCTTCCTTCTGCTAACTTTGGTCTTATTTTCTTTTTCTTGTTACTTGAGGTGTAGAGTTATGTTATTTGAGATCTTTCTTGATTCTTAATGTAGGCATTTATCGCCATGAATTTCCCTGTAAGAACTGCTCTTGCTGCATCCAATAAGTTTTATTAGTATGTTATATTTCCATTTTTATTTGTCTTTTTTTTAGAATCAATATCCCATAGAATCTTTTTTCTCCAACTTTATTAAAATGAATTTAACATGCAAAATTGTGTCAGTTTAAAGGGTACAACTTGATGATTTCATATATGTATATATTACAAAATGATTGCCACAATAAGCTTAGTTAACACATCCATTACTCCACATAGTTATCTGTGGTATGTGTATTGAGAACATTTAAGATCTACTCTATTAGCAACTTAAAAGTATACACTGTGATACTATTATTAACTATAGTCACCATGCTGTATGTACATTAGATCCTCAGAACTTATTCATCTTATAACTAGAAGTTTGTATCCTTTGACTGCTATTGCCCATTCCTCTACTCCCTAGCCCCCAGCAACTACCAGTTGGCTCTCTGTTTCTGTGAGTTCAGTCTTTTTAGATTCCACATACAAGTGAGATCATAGAGAATTTCTCTTTCTCTGACTTATTTCACTTTCCATTTCCTTATGTCTTCTTCAGTTTCTTTCAACAATGTCTTATAGTTTTCATTATATAGCTCTTTCACCTCTTTGGTTAAATTTATTCCTAGATTTTTTATGCTTTTTGTTGCAATTGTAAATGGGAGTATATTCTTGACTTCTGTTTCTCCTAGTTGTTATTATTGTGTAGAAATGCAACTGATTTTTTTTTCTTTTTTGGTGAGGAAGATTGTCACCAAGCCAACATCTGTGCCAGTCTTTCTCCATGTTTTTGTATGTGGGACGCTGCCACAGCACAGCCCAACAATCAGTGTACAGGTCCATGCCAGGATCCTAACCCGCAAACCCAGGGCCACTATGCCACCAGGTCAGCCCCTTGATTTTTTATTTTTTTGCTGAGGAATATCAGCCCTGAGCTAACATTTGTGCCAATCTACCTCCACTGTATATGTGGGTTGCCACCACAGCATGGCTGACAAGTTGTGTAGGTCCACATCCAGGATACAAACGCATGAACCCGGGCCACCAAAGCAGAGGGCACTATACTTAACCACTATGCCATGGGACTGGCCCCTAGGAATGCAACTGATTTTTGTAAGTTGATTTTGTAGCCTGCAACTTTGCTATAGTTGTTATTTCTAATAGTTTTATGGTAGATTCTTTAGTGTTTTAATATATATAGAATCATGTCATCTGTAAACAGCAAGAGTTTTACTTCTTCCTTTCCCATTTGGATACCTATTATTTCTCCTGCCTAATTGCTTTGGCCAAAACCTGCAATACTGTGTTGAATAGGAGTGGCAAGAGTGAGCACCCCTGTCTTGTTCCTGTTCTCAAAGGGATGGTTTTCGGTTTTTTACCATTAAGTGTGATGTTGGCTGTGGGTTTGTCATATATGGCCTTTATTATATTTATGTACTTTCTATACTCATTTTATTGAGAGTTTGGAAGGTTTTGGGGGGTTTTTTGTTTCTTTTGTTGAGGTAACATTAGTTTATAACATTACATGAATTTCAGGTGTACATTCAATTTCTGTGTAGATTACATCGTGTTCACCACCAAAAGTCTAATTACTATTCATCATCATGTGCATGTGCCCACTCACCCCTTTCGCCCTCCTCACTCCCCACTTCTCCTCTGGTAACCACCAATCTAATCTCTGTGTCTCTGTTTGTTGTTGTTGTTGTTATTTCTATCCTCTATTTATGAGTGAGATTGTACAGTGTTTGACTTTCTCCCTGACTTATTTTGCTTAGCATAATACCCTCAAGGTCCATCCATGGTGTCACTAATGACAAGATTTCATCCTTTTTTATGGCTGAGTAGTATTCCATTGTGTATATTTACCACATCTTTTTTTATCCATTCGTCCAATGGGCACTTAGGTTGTTTCCATGTCTTGGCTATTGTCAGTAATGCTGCAGTGAACATAGGGGTGCATGTATCTTTACACATTCGTGTTTTCATGTTCTTTCGATGAATACCCAGCAGTGGAATAGCTGGATCAGGTGGTAGTTCTTTTCTTAATTTTTTGAGGAATCTCCATACTGTTTTCCATGGTGGCTGCACCAGTTTCCATTCCAACCAGCAATGTATGAGCGGTCTCTTTTTTCCACATCCTCTCTAACATTTATTTCTTGTCTTGTTAATAATAGCCATCTGACAGGCGTGAGGTAATATTTCATTGTAGTTTTGATTTGCATTTCCCTAATAATTAGTGCTTTTGAACATCTTTTCATGTGCCTTTGGCTCTCTGTATATCTTTGGAAAAATGTCTGTTCGGATCTTTTGCCCATTTTTTTAATTGGGTTGTTTGTGGGGTTTTTGTTGAGTTGTATGAGTTTTTCATCTTCTCCCAATTGTTTTCCTCTTGCTGCTTTTAAGATTCTCTCCTTGTCTTTAACTTCTGACAATTTAATTATAATATGTTTTGATTTGGGGTTCTTTAGATTCATGTTTTTTGAAACTTTCTAGGCTTCCTGGATCTGGATGTCTTTTTCTTTCCCCAAGTTGGCTAAGTTTTTAGTCATTATTTCTTTGAATAAGCTTTCTTCTCCTTTGTCTGTCTCTTCTCCATCTGGGACCTCTATAATGCAAATATTGGTCTGCTTGATGGTGTCACATAAGTCCCTTAAGCCATCTTTACTCTTTTTTATTCTTTTTTTCTTTTTGCTCCTCTGATTGATGAACTTCACTGCCCTGTCTTTGAGCTTGTTGATTCTTTCTTCCGCATGATCTAGTCTGCTGTTGAACCCCTTGATTGATTTTTTTCAGTTCAGTTGTATTCTTCAGCTCCATGATTTCCAATTGGTACTTTTATATTTTTTCTCATTTTTGAAATTCTCACTTTGTTTATACATTGTCCTAGTTTCGGTGAACATCTTTATTAGCATTATTTTCAAGTCTTTATCAGGTAAATCACTTATCTCTGTTTCATTAAGGTCTATTTCTGGAGATTTATCTTCTTTTGTTAGAAACATATCGCTGTTTCTTCATTTTCCTTGACTCTCTCTGTTGCTTTCTGCACATTAGGTAAAACAACCACCTCTCCCAGTCTTGACAGAGTAATCTTGCATAGGAAATGGAACTTATCACTCAGCCTAGCCAGAGCTCTTTGTTGTCTCTTAGACTTCTGTGATGTCCATGCTGCCGCCGTTGTTATTTGTGGCTCCCAGTAGAAGGTATGCCAAGACCTGTCATTGTCCTGAAGGGGAGGATCACAGTCAGCACCTAGATGCAGGCTGATTCAAAGTTGTGGCATCAGACAGCAGCTGGGAAAGTATATAGTTAGGGCTCTTCCAGGGAAACACCGGGAGATGGGCGTTTTTGCCTGCTCCCTCTGCACTGGGCGCAGCTGTATAGCCACAGGCAGGAGCAGGAAGGACTCCTGCACCCATTAATAACTGCTTTGCTAAAGGGACCCATGAGTGCAAACCTTGTTGGCTGTCACAGCCAGGTGATCTAGGGGCCTCTTGCTTGGGAGGCAGCTGCAAAAGCTGGGGCACCAGGCATGTGTACAAGCTCCTTCTAGGGAGATAGCTGTGATTTGTAGTGGGTTCACGTGAGGGGGCAGAGGTAGTTCTGCTGGCTTCCCCAGTCTCCAGGGAGGATCACAGTCAGCTCCTAGATGTCTGCTAAACTCTCATCATCCTCCATAAAAACCACTTCTTCTGTGCCCCTTTACTTATTTTTGGGTTTTCCATAACTTCATTTTAAATAATCTTTTCTTTATGTGGGGATGCCTCATTATTATTGTGCTGTGCAGATACTGTGTTTTTTACAAGACCCTCCACCAACAAAAAGATTAATGACTGACTGAGGGCTCAGAAAACGGTTAGCATTTTTTGGCAATAAAGTATTTTTTAATCAAGATAGATACATTGCGTTTTTAGACATATGCTATTGCACACTTACTAGACTACAGTATAAAGATAACTTTTAAATGCACTGGGAAACCCAAAAATTTGTGTGACTTACTTTACTGCAGTGGTCTGGAATCAAACCTGCAGTATCTCCAAGGTATGCCTGTACAGGATAGTTCTTGTCCTATTTTTTTAACACTTTCTGCCTTGACTTCTAATCATTTTATGATATATGCCAACCCTGTCTTCTTACTTCTATAATTGGGTTTTCAGCTTTTATGTTCTATAATAATTTAAGATGTAGAACTCACTTTTACATTCTACTGGCATTTGCCTTTATTTAGCATATATATATTTTTACCCCTATTTTACCAGTACCTTCCCTTGCTCCCCAGCTAGTTCTTAATCATTTAAAAAATTTTAAACTTTCATGTTCCTGAATTCCTGATTTTGATTCTTCTTTCCATGTGCTGGTATAAACCTTTGTCATTTTGGGGGGAAAACATCAGAGTGCTGTACTTTCTAAGCTCTTGCATGCCTAGACACTCCTTCTAGTTATCTATCACTTTATTCCATTACAAATATGTAGATGGTGGTCACTTGTCTTCTGATTAGAAGTAAGGACTTAAACTACCCATTTTTCTCTCTAAATGTTTGAAGAATTTTCTTCTTTACTGTTTTCTCCAGAATATCTTAGTATGATTCTGTTAATTTTGCTAATGAAATAAGGTTCAAAATCTGCCCACTTAGTATTTAAAAACCTGAGTTTTTCTATTATATTGTAATTATTGCTTCAGAGAACTATTTGAATTTATTTCTTTTTAAGAAATACCATTTACTTGTTGGTTCTGTATCCTTTTTTGTTTTCCTCTCTTCATTATTTCCCAGAATTGTCAGAGCTTTTCAGATGTTTTTCAGATCACTGACTTTTGGGTGCAGTGTTAATTCTGCTTCTCTTCAACAAAGTATTCTAATATATTTTGGGTTTCTTTTTTTTCGTGTATTTTGCTGAGTTCCTGTTATAGTTAGGACAGATGCTTACTGAGAGTCCCGAGAAGCCGAGCATAGCGAGTTAAGAACTTGGGCTCTAAGGTGAGACTGCTGGGATTAGAACCCATTGCAGCTACTCACCAGGCATTTGACCTTGGAATTTATTTAGCCACTCCATGCCTCAATTTCCCTATCTGTAGAGCAGGGATAATAATAGTACCTACCTACCCTCTTGGGTTTTTGTGAGGATTAAAGGAGTTAATATAAATAAAGCCTCTAGGACAGAAAGCACACAGTGAGCCACAAAAGTTAGCTGTGATTACCACACAGGTATTTCTGAAAGTATTCTTTTAAACAATATTTCTTTTTTGCCACAAATTGCCTTTTTGTTCCTTCAAAGATAAGGATTCACAATGAATTATTTGCCAAGAGGTCCGTGTATACAATGATCTTTTCTGCCCCCTCTCCCCCACTACTGTCAAGCTCAACTCGAGTAGCAGCTTTCCCTTCTCGGAGCTGCAGCTGAGGTTGGTGCGCATAAGTCCCCCTGCCTGCAGTGGTTTTTTCCCCCAGATGAAATGCAGTTCGAGGTACTTGTGCTGCATTTTATCCTGCTAAGAACAAGCATTGTGGCATATTGAAAGTGACCATCTCTTCCCTTTATAAATCCATTCAGTTGAGCAGTTTCCACCTTCTTTCTCACTCTATGCTGCTGTAGGAACCTAGAGCCTAAACACCAGGATTTTGTTTGACCTCACCCCAACCAAATCCTGAATGCTGAGGTTATGAGAAAGTGCACCCACTCTGGACCTGAGCACATGAGTTTCTCCTGTTTCTAGCAACACTTCACACATTGTGGCTACTTGACTAACGGTATGAGGCACTGCTAGTTTGCCCAAAATAGCTTGCTCTCGCTTTGAAGAGTCTACTAAATCTGAGTTAGCTATAGGTGACATTCACTTGATCTTTAACAAACAGTCCTCACAAATATAGATTATGATTTGTTCTCTAAAATGGAAACTTCTAGCTACTTATGTCACTAATATTGCACACTGGTATTTCAAATAGTATAGCTTTATAACATGAAAACGTGTTGAACTTCTAGAGATTATAAAAAATTTAAAGCAGAAGAAAAATTTACATTTAATTTCAAAAGGTGTTGGGATTTGATCTTTTTATCATATTAAAAAAAAGTTAAAATAGAAAATAATAAAATAAATGAAACAGATTTTGAGTCCAAGCTGAGCCAGGGTAGTCAGTCACACCCATTACAACGGGTCTTTCTGGCCACGTAGGGTTGTTGCCTTAAGACAACAGAGGTTGTCTACAGCTTCTGGATCAGGATGGCAGAAGCACCTCCTCCTCCATTGCAAATACTGGCAAGACCGTATTCTCCTTGCTTCAAGGCATGAGTCAGATGAACGACAAGCCTGGCTCCAGACATCCTAGGATTAAGAAAGCATTTTGGTTCTTTAATGAATTATAGAATTATGACTAACTAAAAATGTTTCTATTCCAAATTAACTTCTTGAAAAGCTTATTAGCAATTAGTTATAGCTGAATTTGACTACTTTTCTTTAACTTGGGAGACTTGTTTAAGAATGGTGACAGCTTTATAAAAAGCCCAAGCATAGATTTTAATCTTAATTTATCTTCTTCAACATAAAACTAGTTTTCAAGCAACAAATGTGACAGATCTTTGTATTCAGTGTTAGATTCTATCAGAAATGGGGTTTGCCTTACCAAGGACAGGTGGGAAGGAAAACGGTTAAACCAAGACTAATAGGAATTATCATGAAGCAGTTTAAGTTTAGACAGAAATACAAAGGCAGCCATTAACCTAGATAGATGTTTTTCTTTATGATTTTACCTACCCAATTGGATGTCCCAGAGAAACGGCTCCTCCATTAATATTCACTTTTTGGGGATCAAGCTCTAGCATTTTAATGTTTGCTAGTACGACCACACTAAAGGCTTCATTTACTTCCCACATTGTAATATCTTCTTTTTTCAATCCTGCATCTTTGAGAACCTAAAAAAATTTTAAATATAGGTTATGTTTAGATAATTAACACTCAAAACTTATTATCATTGTTTTATTGAAATTCTGCAATTTTGGTTTGTATTTGCCTCTGATGCAACAAATATTTTCATATGGAGTTTCTTAGCTTCCAGGAGGAAGGGCTCTTTTATTTTCTGCTTTTAATTTCTCATCTTATTGCACTATAATCAAAGAATCTTGTTTGCATTATTTTATTTCTATTTTGGAGAGAGAGAGAGAACTTGATTTTCTTGAACATTCCACAGATACCTGAAAAGAACATGTACTCTTGATTTGCAGGTACATAATTGATGTATATTCTAAAGATCTACTTTACAGATTCTATGATGCTTAGATTCTTGATCTGGCAAATGAAAGAGGAATATTACTACTGTTAGTATGTTTCTGTTTTTCATTGCATCCTCTATAGTTTCTGCTTTATGAAACTTGCTGTGGAGTTATTTCGGGCACAGATATTCAGAGCTTATTGTATCTTCATTGTAAATTATTTACTTGAAGTCTTTTATTGTATGATCTCTTGTTTTAGTAGTTCCTCAGCTATGCAGGAAGGTGTTAAGGGACTAGTTACCCTTTGCTATTATCTTTATACAATATTGCTAGTGCCCTTTTTCTTTAGAAATATTTTTGTCATGCGCAATGATAAAATTAACATGAAACTATTCCTCGCCTTCTCCAGCAGGCTCAGGTAGCTTTCTAAGCTGTACAGCTCACACAGCTTCCTCTGTTCCAACAGCACAAGACAAAACATGGTACCTGAGTGTAGCCACTTCTCTAACTCTCAGCTTCTAGCTGGGGTCAGGATCTAGCTTCTGGCTTCAGAATCCAGAACTGTTTGTCTCTCCTGCTTTCCAATGAGATGCATTCACTTTCAGAAGTTGTATAATTCTGTCGCTTGCTGAGATCTGCCACCTCTGGACAGATCCTCACTCCCCATTGTTTCTGATCCTTCTCTATCCTTATTCCCCACTGATTTCTGCTCTTTTTTAACCTGGATGCTGCTCTCAGAAGTTCACTCTCAGGGTGAGGCCCTCTCCTGAAAAGGAACATTTGCTGGCGCCTTCTGAGATTCCTCAACCCCTACACCTCCTCACACTGTCTCTTTTCCTGTGACCCCTTAGCAACTTCCCACAGAGACTTAGACTGACAATTTGGAGTATGTAGGTTCTCTTTGTAGTTTTACTCTAAGACCTGCTCCTAGCAGTTCTCTTTCAGGATTGAAACCTCCCCTTCTAGTAGTGAATATTTGCTTTGAATTCTAGAACCAGGACCCTCAGCATTCCCTTTTTTTCTCTGCAGCACCAGCCTCCCACTTTGTGGTTACCATACTAGGCGTCTGAGTTTAGCATCATACTTGAAAGAAATTCAATTATGTAGTTTTTAATCTGTTCCATTGAAGATGTGGGTTTATCAGCTGCTCGTTTATTTTTTTGGTTTGTCAACCTTGTTGCTCTAATTGTTTTCAAAAGAAGTGAGAAGATTTGAAACCAAGCTATCTCTGTGCTTTATGAATAACATTTAACAACTAAACCTGCAACCTTGGTTTAAGCAAACCAGAAGTTGGCATAATGGCAAATCCTCACATTGTTCTCACCTTAGGTACAGCATATGCAGGTGCAATTGGAAAATCAATAGGTTCTACAGCAGCATCAGCAAATGCTTTATAAAAAATAATAATAAATAGGTTGTTAAAATTTTTACAAGCACCCAAAGCTATATCTAACAACTGTTATATATAACATCCAAAAATACAAGTTTCCTAACCCCTATATGTAATGGTATTTGTTTCTTTTTTAAGATTCTACATGTTACAAAATGATACCAATCATCGAATTGATTTTTCACATGTAGGAAGTTAGAGGGAATTTGCCTCCAGGGACATTAGCATTATCCAGTGATATTTTTGGTTGTCACAATAGGTAGAATGCAACTTATTGTGGTATCTAGTGGGTAGAGGCCAAGGATGCTGATAAACATCCTACAATGCACAGAACAGCCCCCACAACCAGATTATTTGTTGCAAAATATCAATAGTGCTAAGGTTAAACCATGATCTAAACTAAAAATGAAGTTACAAGATTTTTATAAAGTAACAATAATATCTGTTCAACTCCTTTTGAAGAAGGGAAGGCAGATTTTACAGCTAAAAATATAAATTTAAGGAGACTGAGGGTATGTCAAGGCCACATATTTAATAATAAATGCAAAAACATCTATATTTTACATTTCTAGACTCCTAATCCAATGTCCTTTTTATTCTACCTTCCCCACAGTGCCAGGGTTTTTAAAACACAGACCTTGAATTCTCCGCTGTGCCACCAGGCCGGCCCGAGGACAAGATTTTTAAAGCTTACTCTTACATACAATTATGACCAAAATATTAAAGGAGCTTCTATCTCAATTAAAACATGGAATAAATTCTGTCACAAAGTACAACCTATAGCTAGAAATAGCCAACTTCAATATTATGTATTACCAACAAGGAAACTTAATTTCAGGAAGAGCTGATTGGGGTTTAGGAATAAACAAGTTCAGAACATTGCCACCTGCTATTCTTGCCAGTGGTTTAACGTTGAGCCTCCTGGCCGCATCTGCGGTCATCAGAACCACAGCAGCCGCTCCGTCATTCAGTGTGCTGGCGTTGGCAGCTGTTACTGTGCCTAAAAGCATCAATGAGCATGAAGTCAAAACATTTTTTCACATTGAATTCACGTGGGTCAATTTGACAGATTCCTACAGAGTACTGCCTGGGTGGCTAGATGCATGAAAAATTACAAATATGGGTGGAGATAATTCCTACTCAGGAAACATACATAGCTAACTATAACAATTAATGTAAGAATGCCTTCTTGTGTTAGTTTTTGGTAACAGTTTATTCAAAGCTAGCTCAGAAACACCTGCATGATGGCACTGGGAAAATGCTGGTTTACAATTCTTCAAACATAAGGACCAATTCATTATTTTTCTCCCCAGAGTCTCTTTGCTTATCCACATTAGAGCAGACACTCATTATATATTTTTCAAATCAGTGTCAAAATCAGATACTTCTTCTCTACAATCACTTGAAGTTAAATGTCAATGAATACTAAAAATCACTGAACTGTACATTTTAAACAGGAGAATTTTATGGTATGTAAATTATATATCAAGCTGTGTTTTAAAAATATCAATGAAGACCCTATAATAGACTGCTGCTAAAATTATAAAGATATACTTTTGCAATATAAATTTTTATATGATGCTTTAAAAAAAAGAAAGACCCATTTCTGTAGTTGGTAGTGAGAAATTCAATCAGGGAAGGGGGAAGGCAAGAGCAGAAAAAGGGGTGATTAGGCACATGTGAGTGGTGATGGATTGTAATTAGTCTTTGTGTGGTGAACATGATGTAATCTACACAGGAATCAAAATATAATGATGTACACCTAAAATGTATATGTTATAAACCAATGTTACCGCAAAAATAAAAAATCAGGAACGGGGGAAAAAAATAGTTTCAGATTATCATCACAACTGAATACAGCTAATTTTAAAAGCAAAACTGAGCATTTCTCAAAGGATTTCAAAACCATTACTTTAGAACACTGGGATCCTGTTTATACTAACATTCAATGATTATTTATTAAGGACCTACCACATGCCAGGTACTAGATACAATAGTGAACAACACAGCTGTCATCTGAGTCCTCAAGAGGCTTACAGATATTTAACAGAATATGTAAACTTGGCTTTCACACCACAATAAACTTTCAAGATGAACTGCATATGAAAAACTGAATTCTGTAGTCATTCTACAATCTCTTCCCTAGGATTCATATATTGAAGGTATTAACTGTTAAGCAATTTTAAATATACTTTGGATAAATATCATTTGTTTTGTTAATTTCACTTGAGACTGATGTACTGAAAATGTCAAATAACATGTAGATGCTTTCTAGAATTACTTTTTAAAAATAGACAATTCCAAGACTAGATACATATTTTGACTGCGTTTTTTCTTATGCTTCATTTTTTAATACTAACCATTTTCTTTCTGGAATACTGCCTTCAACTTTGGAACTTTGCTAAAATCAACACGTTTATATTCTTCATCTTCTTTCACCACTACATCTGGTTTACCTAAAACAAAAAGCTTTTAAGTAATGTTACCAGTCAAGACAACAATTAGTCATTCAGTAATAAACTGTTGCACAAGGTGCCTGGTAGTCTGTGCCTCTCTTTATATGCCTGCATACCTTAAACCACCCTCAGTAAATTCTGCTCTAGAATCTACCATCTATAATCTCCTTTAGTGTCTTGAAGAGTTTAAGTAGCTTAACACAATTTAAATCTTCTATCCAGCCATATCCCATTCTCGTCTCTCTCTGCCGCCTATGATTACAGACTTCTTCTCACCCCAAGGGGAGATGTCTGACCTAGGCTGGATAAGCTCTAGTATTCCATCATTCTAAGCACAGTAATCTTTTCTATAACAGAAATATAACCTAAACCAAGTTAATGAGTCTTTCCTGTGCATTATTCTGCTGGAGTTGGTGAGAAGTCTCCTCTTTGAGAACCCTGTAGATGTGACTCTAGAGATGGAGGCAGCAACTCAGGAACCTGAAAGAATACAGCACAGAAGCATGCAGCACAGAGAAGCCAAGAGAGCATGTCCTAACTGAACAGCCAGTTCCAATCCCGGAAGGTCCCAGAGCTGACTAGTTGCTGCCATACATCCTTCAGTTCTGGGAAGTACCCCCAGTAGCCTTCTGATAAATCCCCTTTTTCACTTAAGCTAATGTGACATCTGTCACTTACATTAGAGTTTTAATAAATACATTTCTCAAAAATAATATGCTTAGTGGAATTTGCAACTGAGTTGAAATCTGATATTAAATCGAATTGAATTATATTATCTCTCAACTGGCAAGATTTCCCTTCATCAACCGTAAGCGGAAGTGTCGGTGTCCTCAGTTGAAATGAACAAAGATAAACATGTACTAATTTAAAACTTAAAAAATTCGGCAACAGGTAAAGTCTACATTATCCCTCTACCTTTTACTGCAACTGTGACAGGAATAACTTCATTTGCAAATTTTCCGGCTTCCCACGCTGCTTTACTTCTGGTGTAGGAGTTAATAGCAAAAGTATCCTGTTCATCTCGTGCAATATTCAGTTTCTTGGCAGTATTCTCGGCACAGTTGCCCTGATAAAAGTTGGGATTTTTTAAAAACTAACTTTGTATAACTTATAAAATATCTATTAACTTTGCATAACATAAAATAGTAGTTAGCAGTTAAATTTAGTTTCTTAAAATACACTTCTTTCTGTACTAAGTAACTTTACACCCACGTCTCATCTTCAAATGCTTGAATTAGCACAGAAGTTGCTATTTCAAAGGCAAATATTTAAATGATTATGGAATCCAACATTAGAAGTTAGAAAATGCCCTATTCCAGTGTGGGGCAATTTATTCAAGAATTGAGCCAAGCTGATACAATGAACATAGAAAAAATATTTTCCTAAAATGAATGATTAAAATCAACATTTATAAAGCCCATCCTTCAGTTACTAAAATATATTTTAAAAAATCAAGCAATATTGTATAGTATACAGCATTTCTCCATTAAAAAGCAATAATTACCATGTGAATTTTATTGTAGACATCAGTTAGCCCATCTTTTACAATTAAATCTTCGAGCTTTACCCCACCATATGGTGTTGCTCCTCTGTTCATTATGTAGGGAACGTTGGACATGCTCTCCATTCCACCTGCCACCATTACATCCTGCTCAGCAACACAAAAAACCCAGTGTCAGTTCAAATAGTAGTTGCAAACCCATTATACCCTTTACGCAGCTACAACAAACAAGTATTCTACATGGACTTTACTGAACATTTATTACACAGTGAATATATATAAAGCAGTGTCTTGACGCTGGTGAGAGGAAATGGTTTAAAATCTATAATGATAATTAAGATTAGAATTGGACATTAATAAAAATGGTAGGAATCTTTCACGTAAGACCATCTTCTGAAATTTTTTTTTAACTTTTGCCACTTTTGTATTTTATTGTGGAACTGAGTTTTTTTTCTTTTACATCAAATATCCTCAGTGGAAGAGGGGATATTGCACACAAATATCATAAAAGCACTACATATTACTTTCACTGGAAACTACATTAGATATGACTGGATAGGATAGAAGTAATGCAGGATCTAACCTTGCTTTTCACTCGCACTGCTAACAATGTCTTTTAAAAGATTAAAAGTAATCTCAGTTCACAGAAATAATCCTTCTGCTTCTTTGATTGAGATCCTCCTCATCAACTCTTCCCAGACAGCTGTAATGTTCTTCTACTTGATCATCTCACATGCAGCCTTTCTTCCACCCAGGCATCATCTACACTCACCTGAGTCATTTTGGCTAGAATATAAATCTGATCATTCCACTCCTTAAAGGACTGCTCAGCATAGTACATAAGGCCATTTACGATCTGCCTTCTCTACCTTTCTAGTCTCATGCCTGGACCTACACCTTAGCTCATACAGAACTGTTTAACGGTTTTCAAAAACACCATCTCATTCGTACCTCTGCACTTTTGACCCAGCCACCAACATGTAAAACGCCTCCATTTCCTTTCAAACTAATCAAGACTCAGCCAGTCCTTCCTGACCACCTAGTTCTATCCCTCCTTAGAACAATGTCTCTTCTGTGTTCCCCAATTACCGTGTAACGCTTTTATAGTACTATTATACTGTATTGTAGCTATATTTACATGTTGAATCTCCTCACTAAACTAAGCTCCTCTGAGGCCAGAAACCCTGTCCTATGTATTTTTATGTCAGTACCTGACATATTTAGAAGTTTAATAAATATTAATCAACTAACCTGTTATTATAAATCAACAAAAATTCATTTGCATTATAAGGCGTAATTTAAAACAAACGGTTTAATATAAAACATTAGTGTAAACAAAATTAAAGCCAACGTTATTTTCTCACACCCTTTAATCAGGAATAAAGACAAACACGTCCTACCCCAAAGAAACAAACATTTTACCCATTTTGTAATATGATTTTCAATTAGTTCTAATGTAAGTTTCTTTCAGTTATCCTGAAATACTGAATATTTTCTAGGGATGATGGCAATAAGTGACAGAAAATAACGTTCCAATCATCCTATTAATATAAAATTGACCCTTTTCCAAAATCATAATTAATCATTCAAAATAAGGCAATCTTAGTATTCCTGTAGGTCAAATAATTGTATACATGCACAAATGAATCAAATAATACCAACTGAAAGCATTTCACTGTAGTGCAAATAGCATTTGCTAGAGAACCACAAAAAATCAACTAAGACAAAACTTTCCTTGTCACTAAAACAGTTTTGAAACATCTAAACAATCTCATGACCATTTTTCACCCACTGGTTTGACAAGTGTTTGGTAACACCCAATGTTGGTGTTACCTTGTATGAAGGCAAACGAGCTCCTAAAACCTTTGGAAAGTATGTAACTGGTGCAACTTTTATGGAAAACATTTGAAAATATCAAAATTTTAAAATCTTCTGACTCACAAATTCTCCTCTTATGAATTTTTCCAGTAGACAGACTTACACATGATGAGATTTTTTAATGTTTTGTTCACCAATCTCCAGTAAATGTCACATAGTAGGCGCTCAGCTAATGAGGGGAAGAGCTGGGATTTGAAATTAGTCTCGCTCCAAACTTTGTGTTCATAACCACTACACTGTACTGCTTCAGTGCAGTAGATTCAACTTTTTTTTTTATTGCAGTAACACTGGTTTCTAGTATTATATAAATTTCAGGTGTCCATCATTATATCTCGATTCCTGTGTAGATTACATCATGTTCACCACCCAAAGACTAATTAAAATCCATCACCACACACATGTGCCTAATCACCCCTTTGCCCTCCTTCCTCCCCCTTCCCCTCTGGTAACCACCAATCCAACCTCTGTTAGATTCCACTGTTTATATAAGTACCCAAAGGTATATGTACAGGGGTACTCAGTGCAGCACTATTTAAAATAGTAAAGAACTCCACAGAGACAATCTATAAAAGTCCATTCAATGAGGACCATAAAATATATTATAGTTGTTCAGTTCAGTAAAATACTGTCTTATGTGCTGATATAGAAATATCTCAAGACATTGAGTGGGGCACAGAATTTAAGTAACTTTCCCAGAGTTTCTCTGCTCTTAAGTGGCAGAACACACAAGAAAGTGGTGAAAAAGTCAGAGACTCAGAGGGATGCAAGAAGACAGACTTATTTTTCATTTTATACTTTTCCATACCAGTTTTTAGCATGTATATATATAACTTTTATAATAAAGTGTCTGATATATTAGCTCAGATATCACTCTGTCCTTTTTTTCTCTTTGGCTTGCCTTATAATTGGAAACAGCAAGAGAGTAACAGCAAGGTACAAATAATTGTGGTTTTTGTATATGTAAGAAATAACTGGCGAGCTAGTCCTGATGGCTTAGTGGTTACGTTTGGCATGCTCCACTTTGGTGGGCTGGGTTTGGTTTCTGGGTGCAAACTACACCACTCATCTGTCAGTAGCCATGCTGTGGCAGCAGCTCACATAAAAGAACTAGAAGGCCTTACAACTACAAAATAGAACTATGTGCTGGGGCTTTGGGGAGGAAAAAAAAAGAGAGGAAGACTGGCAACAGATGTTAGCTCAGGGCGAATCTTTCCCAGCAAAAAAAGAAGAAATAAAACAATAAAATAAAAAGAAAGAAAAAAGAAATAATTTGCAAACACCTCACAACTGATTTTTACCCTGGTGTGTGATGCCCTTTTAGGCTGGAAAGCACAAGATAAGAATAAAGACCCTGTAACTTTGTGTTCGTGGTCATCTCAACCTCACTTTCCTCAACTGAAAAAAAGGGCTTGGCTCTAATAAACTCTTAAGTTCTATGAGTCTAGCCTAGGTCTAGTCTCCTAACACCACAGCACATATTTGCTGGGCAGCCTATCTCTTGCTTCATCTCAAGTAAAGACAAGATCTAAATCAGCAAGGCCAATGGAAAGCTGCACAACTTCCCAGCTGAACTGGAGCATGTAGGAACCACAAACTAGTCAATTCTAGGCTCAGGCAATGAGTTGATTCCCAGGGTCAGCACCTTATTCTTATTTATGATGAAAACCTTTCTTATTCAAGCAAATACAGAATTTCTGCTGTTTTATATCACCCAGAATCTCAGAGAAAGACGTAGAGGGTCATTGAAGACTAAAACATCTTGGCTGAAAACTACTTTGTAATACGACACTTGGCCTATCATCTTGACCTCTACTTCAAATGGAATTAGCAAATCCAGACCCTCCTGCGTGTCTGAAACAACACAGCACCCAGACTTGTAAGAGTCTCTCTTACAGCACGAATGTGCTCCAGTTTTTATTGTCACTGCATATTATTTTAGTCACAAAGTGGAAAAGGAGGTGCTTCTTACCTGATGTCCACACATAAGATTCTGAGAGGCCATCATGATGGCTTTCATTCCTGAGGCACAAACTTTGTTTATAGTGGTGCATGGAGTAGAAACAGGCAAGCCTAAAACCAATAATAAATAAGTCATACTTCTGAAAAACAAAGATGCTCTTCAAACACAACCATAGAATTAAAAGTAAAAGGGCATGCTGATCTGCCGTCTGTAACACTCCTGCCAGTCTAAGTCTATGAATGGTAAATTATGTTATGCGTTTAACATTTTATTTAAGCTGAAATGACCCCCATTTTGCCACGTCAAACATTTTAAGTATAAAAGCAAAAATGTGATCCTAGTACCTGCACCCAATACCGCTTGCTTTGTAGGGGCCTGTCCTTCGCCTCCTTGGAGAACGTTACCCATGTAGGCTTCTTTCACTTCTTCTTTTGGAATCCCTTTTTTAAAACATCAAAAATACGTTTCCATATTTTATTCCATTTAATAATTAGTGATTACCTAATAGGGTCCATGACTTTATACAGCAGGAATAGTTTCTTTTTCTTGTCAGTTTTGACTTTCATTCCTAACTCTATAGTACAAGGACTTCTTTCTGAGGGAACTCAGAAACGTAGGCATTAAGTCCTTTCTAGGTGTTATGTACACAGTAAGTGCAAAATAAATATTTGTTCCATTGAATGGCTGTTCCCTCTACACAGAAAGCAAAGCAACTACTGACCTGCCTTTTCGATGGCTCCCTGAATGGCAATGGAACCCAGTTTAGTAGCTGGCAGGGAGGAAAGGCTGCCTAGAAAGGATCCAATAGGTGTTCTTATAGCACCTACTATGACCACTTCCTGGCAGGACAGAAGATGGTAAAGATTATTATATTTAAATATTTTACCCAAATCATCTTTCATTAAATAAACATAATTCATAGATATCTAAGAAACACACATTTTTATGAATGATTACTCATCAAAGATTAAATTAATTTCAAGATTTGAACAGGAGTGAAACTAATCAGTTCAATGTTGGTGCTTTATGATTTAGGACCTAACAGAAAACCTAAGACAAACCAACTCTAAAACAGGCGTAGATCCTTCCCACTTTTACAGAGAAGGTGGTTTCACAGTAGACAATGGGGAAGAAGCAGAAATTACGCAGAGCACTAGATTAACATTTTTTATGGTAACTTGGGAGTTTAACTTAATATTTCAATAATTAGCTATTCCTAACTATTCCATCATCCCAAGTTGACCCTTACATATATGCAAATTATAAGAATATGCATTTTTTTACTGACTACATTTCCTTTAAATTCTTGAAATTTCAAAGGATGATGTAAATTTATACTTACATTCAAAGTGGGTTTTGATACATAACCTCGCTCCACATATCTTATGTCCTGTAATATAAATATTTATGTTATGATGTAAAAAATATCAATCTACATCATCTTATACTTCTCAGTGATGGATTTATGGTGATTTCACTCTACTTCTTTATACTTTGATTTCCAAATTGTCCACAGTTAGCATATATCACTGTTATAATCAGAAAAAAATTACTACTTTCTAATATACTTTTCTGATTAACTGTTCATCGGAAATATATGTTTTAACTTCTGAGTTTATCATCTTAAAATTTCTAAGCCTTTTTAAAGTATAAGCTTTCTAAAGTGTAGTTTCAAGTTAAATCGAAGTTCTAAATTAAGTATTTTTAAGGTACCAGAAGAAAATATCCTCATTGCTTAAAAAAATTTAAGTAAAACTTGCTACTTCTCCACCCACTCACTTCTAACAAATGTTTCTGATGTGAGGCAAACACACCTCATACAAATATGGTCTACATTACCAGATAAATTCTTTTTTCTTTTTTTTTTTTTTTATTAATGTTATGATAGATTACAACCTTGTGAGATTTCAGTTGTACATTTTTGTTAGTCATGTTGTGGGTACACCACTTCCCCCTTTGTGCCCTCTCCCCACCCCCCCTTTTCCCTGGTAACCACCGATCAGATCTCCTTGTCAATATACTAACTTCCACCTATGAGTGGAGTCATATAGAGTTCGTCTTTCTCTGACTGGCTTATTTCGCTTAACATAATACCCTCGAGGTCCATCCACGTTGCTGTGAATGGGCCAATTTTGTCTTTTTTTATGGCTGAGTAGTATTCCATTGTGTATATATACCATATCTTCTTCATCCAATCATCAGTTTCTGGGCATGTAGGTTGGTTCCACGTCTTGGCTATTGTAAATAATGCTGCGATGAACATAGGGGTGCAAGGGACTCTTGGGATTTCTGATTTCAGGTTCTTAGGATACATACCCAGTAATGGGATGGCTGAGTCATAAGGTATTTCTATTCTTAACTCTTTGAGAAATCTCCATACTGTTTTCCATAGTGGCTATACCAGTTTGCATTCCCACCAACAGTGTATGAGGGTTCCTTTTTCTCCACAACCTCTCCAACATTTGTCGCTCTTGGTTTTGGATGTTTTTGCCATTCTAACGGGTGTAAGGTGATATCTTAGTGTAGTTTTGATTTGCATTTCCCTGATGATTAGCGATGATGAACATCTTTTCATGTGTCTATTGGCCATATTCATATCTTCTTTTGAGAAATGTCTGTTCATGTCCTCTGCCCATTTTTTGATCGGGTTGTTTTTTTGTTGTTATGCTGTGTGAGTTCTTTGTATATTATGGAGATTAACCCTTTGTCGGATAAGTGGCTTGTAAATATTTTTTCCCAATTAGTGAGCTGTTTTTTTGTTTCAATCCTGTTTTCCCTTGCCTTGAAGAAGCTCTTTAGTCTGATGAAGTCCCATTTGTTTATTCTTTCTATTGTTTCCCTCAGCTGAGGAGTTATAGTGTCCGAAAAGATTCTTTTGAAACTGATGTCAAAGAGTGTACTGCCTATATTCTCTTCCAGAAGACTTATTGTTTCAGGCCTAATCTTTAGGTCTTTGATCCATTTTGAGTTTATTTTAGTGTGTGGTGAAAAAGAATGGTCAATTTTCAATCTTTTGCATGTGGCTGTCCAGTTTTACCAGATAAATTCTTTTAAAATAAAAAAAGAAAGAGTAAATATCATGCCCCTACATCTCAATTCTTTCCACACTGTTCTTAGGAACAAATGCCATTAAACAAGCTTTGTCCTGACTCCATGCAGATAACCAACTAAAGCTTTCTACTTACGATACAGCACAGACAACAAGAAATTTGACAAAGACTGGTTATGAGCAGAGATAACCACAATAACCACCAGATATGCCCCCTAAATTAATTTTTATAAAGTGTTTGGATGAGAATAGATACATGCCAATGGCAGCTTAAAGAGAGAATGTTTTCCTAGGCAGTGGAAGAACAGAATTTAACTCTAAGGTAATCTAATTTAGTCCTGATTTAACTCAAAAATGTCATCATGACAATATTCAATGCAGCCCCGATTCTGAGAAGAGATGCCTTTGTGGTCTTTGTGAGGGAGAGATGACTAATATACATAAGACTATTTGATCCTTCACTTGCTCAGTAAACAGGCTAAGATCACTTACATTATAGAAGGCAATATGGGGAATTTGAGATCTGTAAAATATCGTCCCTATACTCAAACAGCAATAATAATCTTAGAAGGGAGAGATGTTAAAATTACCTATACTGGTTCCTAAAACAGAATTTGGTAAGAACTACAAGAGAGGCGTAATAGGCAAGCCATCCCCAGGGTTCAGAGGAGAAAGACTACTTGGTGATGCACAATGGTCTTCAAATATCGGGTTCCACTGAGATGCTTCAAGCAAGAGCCCCACGAACTCTTTGAATTCATCTATCGAATATACCAACTGTAAACCCAACTGAGATCACCAACATGTTACCCGTTGCTATCACATTAGCCTGTTTGTGCAGACCTTGAAATGAAATGTATCTGCCATCTCTAGCTATACATGTACCTCTGAAAGCTGTGTCACTAAATCAGTAAGGTTTGTATTTTCACTCTCCTGAGCTTCACACATCCACTCAAGTGACAACATAAGCTCCTGGCCCAGGCCAGCACACGCGTCTATGCTCAGGAGGCAAGGTCCAAGTGCATCTGCTTAATGGATGTGCTCCTCAGTATCAGCTGTGCAAGAACAAGTGTACCCTTAACGCATCATATAATTTGGGCTGCTGCTTATTGTAACCTACTTATCATGAAGGATCCTAGCATATTACCTGTGATCCACCTTTGAATTAAAAGTTCCTACTTGTAGTAAACATGCTAGTCATTGCCTCTCCAACTACACTCCTTTCTCAAAAGGGTCTGGAATGGACAGCCCTAAGTACCGACACGGAGACTCCCATCCTCCTCCCACTGGCAGGGCTGATGGGACCAAGACTGGAATGGACCTGACCCAAGATGGCACCCTGGGAGACTGGGTCAACTGGATGATGATGGGCACTTGAACTGAAAGGTCACAAGGGGCTGGAGCTAGTGAGCACAATGGCCAGCCAATACCATGTAAAAACAGAGGTGACAGCAAAGAGAAAAGCCATGAGTAAGCAGAGAAGCAAAGGAACGGAACATATACACTCAGAGAAAGGAGGAAAAAGACCATGGCACACTGTAAGAGACAGTGATTCCTTGTGTAATGTAAACCCTGACATGTTTTATTCTTTCTTTTTTGTAATGCAATCACCTGACTTAAGCTTTAATTGCTGAGGCATCCACTTCAAGAGGGCACCTCAAATAAACACTGCCAGCCACATGACTAGATAAAGAGCCAGGCCCCCTCCCTCCACGGAGGATCCTTTATTTTAGAGATCTTGGTTGATTTTGATAACTGACCCTTGGGGTCGCTTGTTTTTTTCCTCCTTTGCTTTAAATTCCCATTCTTATGTTTTAAAATCACAAAGAGTTAGTCCATAAAATCCTAGGCCCCCATCCTCGACCCCAATAAAAGCTGAACCCCAGGCCCATGTGTGCACTCTCTTTCTACCGGTGACCTTGCTGTGTGGCCCTAGGTGTGCTGGGTAATTTCCAGGTCCTGTAATAAACCTTTATTTTCTCAAAGTTTCCTGATGGTTACTGTTGAAGAGCGTCTTGCAATCATAATAAGAACCACAAGGGCCAGTCTAACCACCACACTGGTTATTGAGAGACTGAGACTGGCACATACCACCTTGGTTAGTGATTTTCTAGTTAGGGTCCCCGCAAGGCCAGCTGTACTTTATTTCCTATCCTTGGATGTCCAAGAGCTCGTCTACTGTATATCTTCAAAAATGCCCCTCTCTACTTAGCTAGTTTGAAATGGGAATATTGTTCCTTGTAATCAAAGGGCCTCTGTTAAGCCACTTCTACTCTTCTTTAGAGTTTCTGGTTCTGTTTCATTGAAGGCCCCCTGGTCTCTCCACTTTGCCCTGGATCCCATCTTTAGTTGCCTGTTCAAAGATGCCACAACTTAGTTATCCCTTCCCTCTCCTGTACATCATTCATCCCCTTTACTCCTGGATCACTATGTAAGCATACAAACAGGTTCTGGTTCCTCCCACCTGAAAAACAGAAACAAATTTCCCTATAAACAAACTTACAGAGAGAACAACTTATTGGTTATTGGGGGGGAGGGCACAAGGGGCGCAGGGGCTCATTTATATGGTGTTTCACAAATATTAATGTACAAGTGAAATTTCACAATGTTATAAACTATTTAGACCACAATAAAAAAATTTTTAAAAAACAAATTTCGCAGGGCTGGCCCAGTGGCGTAGCAGTTAAGTGTGTGCACTCAGCTTTGGCGGCTGGGGGTTTGCCAGTTCGGATCCCGGGTGTGGACATACCACTTATGAAGCCATGCTGTGGCAGGCATCCCACATAAAAAATAGAGGAAGATGGGTACAGATGTTCGCCCAGGGCCAGCAAAAAAAAACAACAACAAATTTCTCTTAATCCACATTCCCACTGAGCTTTCACCTCATTTCTTAGCTCCCTTTTATAACAGAAATTCTCCAACAAGTTACCTACAATTTTTGTTTCTTTGTCCTCTCCTCCGGTTTACTGTTCAACTCCCTCCAATCTGGCTTTTATCTATACTGTTGCTGGCTCTGAGCAAGGTCAACAATGTTTGTGTAGCAAAACCCAATAAACACTTCACTATAATCATCTCAACCTCTCAACAACGTGGACTCACTTTTCTTCTGTGAGAAATAGGCATAGTGGGCTCACTAACTGAACATTTTTTTTTTTTGAGGTCACATTGGTTTATAACTATGTAAATTTCTGGTGTACATATTTCGACTTCTGTATAGACTGCATCGTGTTCACCACAAAAGTTTCATTTCCATCCGTCACTATATATATGCGCCCCTTTACCCATTTCACCCTCCCCCCTACCCCTTCCCCTCTGGTAACCACCAATCTGTTCTCCGCATCTACGTGTTTATCTTCCACATGTGAGTGAAGTCATATGATAACTGTCTTTCTCCATCTTATTTCACTTAACCAGCTGAATATTCTTGAACAAGCTATTTAGACTCTCTTTGCCTGTTTTTCTCAAATACCCTCCACAAGCTGTTGTAAGAATGAAAGGAGGTAGCACGTGTAAACTACAATGCAAACCCTCCCTTTTCTTGGCTCCCACTTTAACACAATCGTGCAGTTCCACTCCTGCCTTGCTGGTCACTTTTCTTGGTCACCGTTGCTGTCTCATCCTCCTCTTCCCAACCTCTAAGTGCTGGAATGTCCCAGGGCTTTATCCCAGGTCCCTTTTAATTCTCCAACTTCACTGTCTCCTTAATCCTATCTAGTCCCATGGCTTTCAGCAGCATTTATGTCTTGATGATTTCCAAATTTCTATCTCCTGCTTTGACCTCTCGATTGAGCTCCAGACTCATGTCCAAGTGCCAACTTCATAGCTTCAATTTAATGTCCAGATCATGGCTCTCAATTCCCAACCCTGGGAAACTACCTTCTTCCCAGTATTGCCCACCTCAGGACATCACATCGCAATGTACCTGGGTGCTCAGGCCAAAAGCTTAGGACTCACCCTTCACCCTTCCCCAAAACCCAGATACTCCTTCACAGATACTGTCAATATTGTGTGCAAAATGGACCTAAATTCTCCCACTTTGCTTCATCTCCACAGTCCACCTAGTCCTGGCCCCATCTCCTGCTACTCTAACAGCTTCTACCTCATTTCCTGCTTCCCGTGAATTCCCTTCTACAGTCTGCCCAGTTTTAGAAACATAAGTCAGGTCACGTCACTCCCCTGACTAAAATCCTCTGATGGCTTCCCGCTGCTCTTAGAATGATCTCCAAACTCCTCCCCTTACCCCACAAGGCCCTGCGTGGTCTGGCCCCCGATTTTCTTTCCAAACTCATGTCATGCTTGCTCTGTGCCATCCACACCAGCTTCCTCTTTGTTCCGAACCCGTTCCGGCCTCCAGATCTTTGCAGTGTGCCTCTGCAGTAACAGTCTTTCCCCAGCTCTCCACGGCTGGTTCATTTTTATTCTTCAGGTCTCAGCTCAAATGGCACATCCCCACAGTGGTTCTCCCTAACTACTCTATTTAAAGGTGGCCTCTCTTTTATTTCAACATGTTTATTTCCTTCAAAGCACCTCTCACACTGTGTAAATATGGGGTTCACACCTCTATTACCCCTCTCAACCTAATGCAAGCTGCTCCCTGAGAGCAGGACTGTCTCCCATTCACTGCCACAGCCCTGTCACGTGGCACAGCGCCTACGGCTCATAAATTATCTTGGGAAGAAAGGAGAAAATTAGAGTAGGGTCAGGATACTAAATAGAGTGTGTAGTAAATATGTGCTGAATGAACACAGCCCAGTTAAGTTTCATCTGCATAGCACAATCATCTTTCAGGGACAGCTCAGCTGCACTGCCACCTCTGGAAACTTCACCTGACCATGCCAGGCAGAGGGAGGCACTCCCATCTCAGCCGCCACGGCACCCTGTTCACACTCTAACTGTTCTCAGAATACATCATTTTGTAACCCTAACCCTCAGTGGCCTGATTGTCTTCCCACTAGACTGTGAATTCCAAGAAGAGAGTGATTTTATTTATTTTCTACCCCAGTGATGGCAGGAGATACTAAATAAATATTTGAACAAAGTCTGATGCTTACTAGCAATTCTGAAAAACATTTCAGGTGCAGTAAACTCATTATGAAGCCAGAAAAATGAGATAATGAGCTAAAGAGTGAAGCCCTATTTTACATGGAATGGTCAAAAAAAAAAAGGGCTCTCTGGAGATGTCAGTGGAGCTGAGAAATGAATATCAGAGTCAGCCTTGCGAAGACCTAGGGAAAGAGCACTGGAGGCACAGGGAGGAACCAGCACACGGGCCTTGAATGAGGAACAGACTCGGCACACGCTAAGTGGAGCAGCGTGACGGGAGCCACAACTCAGGAGACCACCATGTGAGTGGGGGCTAGAGACGCAGGGACCAAAGAGGCCATGAGAAGGAGTCTGGATTCTGGGCCGTGCAATGAGAAGCCACTGAAGACTTTTCCATTATAAAAAGACCACTCGCCACAGGGTAGAGAACTGACTGTAATAGGGCAAGGGAAGACAGGAAGGAGCCCAGGCAAGACTCATGTGGCTGGTGGCAGGTGGTGACAAGAAGCGTGGGTACAGATGGATCTGGAACATATGTTAGAGAGAGAACCAGTCAGTGCGGACTATTTTTCTTATTTTACAGGTAAGGAAACTAAAGCATAGGCACGTCAAGCAACCTGCCCAGAGTCACACAGCCAGTAAGGGACAAAGCTTGGATTTCAAATCCAAGCAGTCTGATTCTATCATACATACATATATTTTACATGTTATACATATATACATGTTACACATACTGTATCTTTTACATATTACATATTTTATTATACACATTATTTTATTAAAAATAGTAATAAAATTTAGGAAGCTGAGGTAACTGCTCTTTCCAAAGGACTGTATATTTTTCAGGAATTAATGATTTACTTATGAAATCCTTCACTGGTGAAACGTCTCAACAGCTTTTCAACTTTACATTACTGCATTGTAGATACAGGTGAAACCTTAGGAGACAAAAAAACACGTGGGAAACATCTATATGCCAAAATAACCGTAAAAATCAATCAGATGAATTAGAAATTGAGCCATTATTGAGGAAATTTTTTTTGGAAAATCGACTGAGTCATTTTTAAACTTTTCAACTTCTTAGTACAGAGAGGGCTTAGCAATTAGCACTCAAAATACCTTGTGTTTACGCATATTATTGTAAAAGGAAAGCCAAATTCCCTTATAGAAAACTGAGATATCCCAAATCCGTACTTCTTCAGGCCTTCAGAAAGCTCTCCAAGAATTAGTTGTGTTAATTTCAATCAACACTTTCATTTTTATGTATTTCATTTATATAATTCCTTTGTTAAAATCTTACATAACCACCTTGTTATATTAAATTTTTACATTGTTGAGCACTCCTTCTGTTATGGGTTGAATCATGTCACCCCAAAAAAGAAGTCCAAACCCCCAGTGCCTCAGAATGTAACTTTAGCTGTAAATGTGGTCTTTACAGACGTTATCAAGTTAAAATAAGGTCATTGGGGGACCCTGATCCCATATGACTGCTGTCCTTATAAAAAGGGAAAATTTGAACACAGACAAGACACGCACAGAGGAAGGATGAAGTGAAGACACAGGGAGACTGCCACGTGCGGATGGGGGACTGGAGTGACGTGTCACAAACCAAGGAACTCCAAAGACTGCCGGCAAAGGTCAAGGGTCAGCCTCACAGCAACACGGACAGAGCAGGGGAGAGGAGAGAAAGGAATCTGGGAGCAAAGAGTCTCAGGACTGGCACAACGCAGCAAATTTTTTTAAAGTTTCAGTATTACAAGAAACAATTTTGGTTCAAGACAGCAAAACAGGAGTTTCAAGGAAGGAATGGTCAGTAGTGTCAAACACAGTACAAAGGTCAAGAGGAAGAAAATAGAGAAAAAAATCACTAGGGCTGGCCCGGTGGCGCAGCAATTAAGTTCACACGTTCCGCTTCTCGGCGGCCCGGGATTCACCGGTTCGGATCCCGGGTGCGGATGCGGCACCGCTTGGCAAAAGCCATGCTGTGGTAGGTGTCCCACGTGTAAAGTAGAGGAAGATGGGCATGGATGTTAGCTCAGGGCCAGTCTTCCTCAGCAAAAAGAGAATGATTGGCAGTAGTTAGCTCAGGGCTAATCTTCCTCAAAAAAAAAAAAAAAGAAAGAAAGAAAAAGTGATTAGAGTTGCAAAGGCAACAAGTTCTGGTAAAGTCCGTAAAGGTTTGCCGACCGTAAGGGTGACCTGTGTGTATCTGAAGGCAAAGAGGAAAGAGCCAGTGGAAAGGGTGAGAGGTCAAGTTCTACTCCACAAAATGGCACTGAATACTGAAAAGCCTGTTAAACAGATTTCCACAGTTCAGTAAATGACCACTTAATTCAAGTAACAACCAATACAACTGACTCCTAGAGTTCAATAAAATGACCACCACAAATCATGTGCTATATGACCCACAGCTTCATTTTTCTCAGCAGCAACACTGGTGTTTGATTAGAAGCTCTTAAACTATAAATTAAGAAGGTGGTGCATTTTTTTTAATTTACTAGAATACCTAGTTCACCTAATTCACCTAGTTAACGTTGGTTGAAACCCAGGTTAACTTAATTACATTTTTGTGATTTCCAAAGTCACTCCATGAAACTAACAAACATGCTGATTAAGAACTCAACTTTCCTGGAAACCTACTCCTCCTGACTTCCTATTATCTCAGTCACCCAGGATTTTAGACTCTTCTCCCTTGACTCCCCACTCCCACTCCAAATTTGTCAAATTCTACACTGATTCTTTCACAAGCTCCTGCGTAATGCTGCTCCCTGTCACGTGCCAGCACACCAGCTCAAATTACTGCACAACCAGACAGACAATAGTTTTCTCCCCACTTCAACCCTCCCTAACCTCTGATTATGACAACAAGAAAAATATCAACGGTCTCCACTGGCTTGAGTCAAATCCAAACTCTTAAAAATGACTGGATTTCAAAGTTTATGACCCCCACCAAACTGGGAAACTCACACTTCACTAACCAAGTTCCCTACCTACTCCCTAGGGTTTGCCAGACCCTAACCGTGCGGTGCAAGCTCCCTTCCTTCGATGGATGGAAAATAAATTCTTTCTTTCAAGGCTGTCGCTCCTGTGTTCCCTAAACACAACAGCCGGAGGAAAAACACGCCTCTGGATGCCTCAGTATGTAAATTTTCTCATCTATCAAGTATAATTTATTTCTTGTATTATGAGGAACCATTTACTTTCCCTGGTAAGTCTGAGGTTGCTCCGGAGAAGGAGCATCTTTTTATTATCACATAGCGTAAGCCCAGTGGTTACCCATCGCATGAAAACAAACCGTCATAGTGACACACACATAGCTCTAAAGGAAAGCTCAGAAGCAGTTTTATGGGCCTTCCACACCCGTCGGGGACGGCAAGGACCAATCCCGGGCCTTGCAGCCTGCCAGAAGCTGCGTCCCGTGTAACACACCAGTTAAGTCATCACTGCGATGACAGCAGAGCTCCCGGGGTCGGGCTGGTGCGGGGCAGCCGCGGGGGTCTGCGCGCCAGCTCCGCGCGCGTGGCCTTCCTGCGCCGGGAGCCGCGGGGGCTTCCCGAGGCCTCCGGCCACCGGGCCGGGGCGGGAAGCTCCGGGGGAGGAACGCGCCGCCGAGTCCCGGGTCCCAGCCCCTCTCACCTGAGCCAGCCTCCGAAGCAGGGGGCTGCGGCCGCGGGCGCCGCCGCGCAGAAGGGCCGCCAGCAGGGCCATGGTCGCCAGGCGCCGACCGGGGACTTCAAGGGCGGAGGCGGCCGGGGCGGGCGCGCGCAGCGAGTCCCGGCTCGGAGCGGCCAGCTAGCCCCGCGGCCTGGAGCGGCACCGCCCCGGCCCCGCCTCCGCCTCCTCCAATAGCCGCCACGGACGGCGACGGCCGCGCCTATTGGCCGCCAGCCCGGGGAGGGGCGGGGCCTGGCGCTGGAACCCGGGAGCCGCCGGCCCGGCGAATTTGTCAGAAGAGGCGCGGGGCCCGGGACGCTGGCGCTCGAGTCATCGAGCGCGTGATGCGCCGCTGGTTCCCGTTTCCGCCGCTTCTGAGCGCGGAGGCCAGTGGTGTCTGTGTAACCTGGGCCTGTTCGGTTCACTGAGCCTGCCTTTCTCACTGATACCCGCAAAGTACAAAGGAAATTCATGCAGATATTTTTAAGCAATTCGATTAGCTTTTAATTTATGATAATTGTGCAATCGTTTTTCAGTAGCAGGACGAGAAGAGGAAAAAAATACAGATTAAAGCAGACTTTAACTGAACAAAATGAGGATTATCTTAACCTTCACAAAGACTCCATGAATTAGGTGCTCTTGTTATCCACGCGTTAAGTAATGAGACAGCAAGGACAAAGTTAACTTTTTGTCTATGTTTGCACAGAAAGTGGGAGGGCTGGGGTCTGAACTTATATCATGATAGTGCGTTGCTCTCCTGTACCTTTTCCCAGAGAACGATGTAAATGTTAGCTATGATTATTCTCACATTTGGGGAACCCATAACTTAACTTTGGGTCTTCAGCCGGAGACAGTAAATCTTTGTGACTTTGTAACACGATTTTCTTTTACATTGATTGTCATATAGAAGATAGGAGTGACAACGTACAAAGTGAACAGTCAAGTCAACTTCTTCCAAGCCAAACCCATGTGTTTTCTAAAGTAAAATCCCCACCCTTAATTATGTTTTGTTGGCAGCTGTGGGAGATTGTATTGGTCAAAGATGGTAACGCCTTATAGTTAACCCCCCCCCCCCCCACAAACTCTTCTTTCAATGTGACTGATGCTCCCTCCTCTCACCGGAGGTGGAGTCTGAGTTCCTTCTCCTTGAATCTGGGTGGGGAATACTGACTCCCCCACCATTGGAGGGTGGCAGAAGTGAGGCTATGTGACTGCCTGAGCTAGGTCCAGGGAGAAATATAAATGAGGCACTCACACGCTTCGAGTCCCGAGCCTTCAACCTTTCCAGCTGAGATCCACAGAAACAATGAGAGAAAATAAATGGCTCTTGTTGTTTTAAGTCACTATGTTTTGGAGTAATTTTTTTTTATGTAGCAATAGATAAATACAGCACCCCTATCTTCAATTTCCCAGTCACCCCAGGTTGGTCCCTTAAAAGTAGCGTTGATTCCTTCACCGACCAGATCCTCTGTATTCACTGGGTCACCAAGTCCTGCCTCCTTCCTTTGAACATCCCACTCATGCCTTCTCTCTTGCTGACCCTAACCTAGGCCAAGCACAAACCTTTTCATAACTATTATTCAATAGCCGTGGGAAGGAAATCATTACCATGGGTATCAGTGCTTAAGCTGTGTGTGTGTGTGAAATGTACAAGATATATTCCATCTTTAACTGAAAAAGTTGAATTTTTAAAGAAATAAAAAAATGAAACAGCTGGTCTGGCCTAATAACTAGAGATTACCAGCTGTGAGAAGTCAAAGCTGATGACTAGACGAGGGGCTCAAACAGTAAAAGATGACTGGTTATAATAATAGACACTTACGTAGTTATTAGTATAAAGCAGTTCTTTCACAGTTTAACTCATTTAATCCTCACAAAAACCTAATGAATTAGGGAGTATTCTGATCCATGTTTTATAGGTGAGGAAACTCAGAAGGTACGTAATTTGTCCAAGGTCACGGAGCTGGTAGTTAGCGACAGCCACACTTTGAACCCAGGCGGTCTGCTTGCCAGGTCCAGGCTCAACCTCCACACTGGTTTTGCTCAGGAGAGTCTTGCATCAGAAGCACAAGGGTCATCTCTGACTGGAAAGTTCTGCCAGCAACAGCACTGCCAGGAAATATTGCCACTGGGTTGGACAGGACAGCTTCTAGAGCAGTGCAAAGAGGCCTTGGGGCAGCTGAGGAGAAGGGTATCAAATCCAGTCATGAGTGACAGCAGACAGCTACTCTTCAAAACTAAACTTCAAATAAATAAGAGCAGCTTCCTTGCAAATATGAACAGCAGGCAAAAATGGTAATAATTTCAGTTAAGAATCTAGGAATTTGAAAATTCAAGATTTTTTAATAGAAAACAGGGAAATCCACTGTATCCAGAATAATTGGAGCACTGAGGGGTCTAAAACTGGGGCAGTTTAGACGCCTAAGTAAATAAAAACTAATTCTGATCCTGATGCACATTTGTCCAAAAATATTTAATTGGGAACCAGTTCAGGATTCAAGCACAGAATTGAGAATTAGAACAGAGAGGGAAATGTGGAAGGTATTGAGTGAGGGGAGATTACGAAAAAAGAGACTTTATAGAGAAATACTTGTGGAAGACCTGCAATTAAGTGGAGGAAGAGGACACTTCAAAGTAGATGGAGCGAGAATTGTAAAAAGAAAGGTGGGAGAGGGGCTGGCCTGGTGGTGTAGTGGTTAATTTTGCCCACTCCACTTCTGCAGCCCCGGGTTTGCAGGCCCAGATCCCAGGCATGGACCTAGCACTGCTCATCAAGCCACCCTGTGGCGGGGTCCCACATAAAATAGAGGAAGATTGGCACAGATGTTAGCTCAGCGACAATCTTCCTCACAAAAAGAAAAGAAAGGTGAGTGAGAACTAGATTACGCTGTGACATGCTACACCCTCCACCCCCACTTCTTTCTAAATCTGTGCCAATCCTCCATTCACACCCAGCATGTGAAGCCATAATCACTCTGAGGGGAAGCAGAACCACAACAAACAAAAGGATGCTAAATTTTTTATTCTAAAGTCACAGTTCAAGAGAAAGACAGGAAAGATTTGGAAACCCATTTTCCTCCCGTCACCCAACACTGGAGTGGAACTCGGGGGAGAAAGGCTAGAGCTGGAGAGGACGCCGCGGGATTAGCACTGATGAGTGTCCCGGAGACAATGCCCTGATCCCTGTCTCCTCCTTCGGCCTGGCCACAGGGGAGTGTGACAGTAGAACTATCCGCCTACACACACACAGGATAAATTCAGTGTTAGGAGAGTAGACCTGAGTTCCCTGACAGGCCAGCTTGTCCAAAAAGTCGCTCACATTAGCACTAGTGGTCAAATGGAAGCTTGAGGTGGCTGCTTACGGAGCTTGCACATCAGGGGCCTAAAGTAGCCTCACAGACAGTCCCCATGACCCAAAAAGCCATCCGAACAGCTAAATGGGTGCTCTTCCTCTTGCAGCGGGGAAGAGAACAGAAGTCAGCTGAGCAGGAGCTGGGGATCCTCAAGAGGCCCCTCTCGCAGGAAATGGGGCCTCAGCTACAAGTCAATGTGCAGGCACAGCCATGCCTGCCTGGGCATAAGGCACACCAGGACCACATGAATGCCCAGGACAGAAAGGGCGAAGGGAACAAGCCTGAAAGTGATGGCCCTAAACCTAAAATTTACGAAAAGATGACTGAATTTGACTGAATTCAGGTGAAAATGACTAGATTAAAATTTCTTCCATGAGATAGAAATGGAGTGTTGGGGTAAAAAAATTAAGTCCAGGGACCCACCCCATAGCTGAGTGGTTAAGTTCTCATGCTCCACTTCAGTGGCCCATGGTTTCACCGGTTCGGATCCTGGGCACAGACATGGCACCGCTCATCACGCCATGTTGAGGTGGTGTCCCCACATGCCACAACTAGAAGGACCTACATCTAAAATATACAACTATGTACTGCGGGCATTTGGGGAGAGAAAGCAAAAAATAAAAATAAAAAATTAAGTCCAGGGGCCAGCCCCACAGCTGAGTGGCTAAGTTTGCCTGCTCTGCTTCCATGGCCCCAGCTTTCCCAGTTCAGATCTTGGGTGTGGACCTACGCACTGCTCATCTGGCCATGCTGTGGCACCATCCCACATGGAAGAGCTAGGATGACTTACAACTAAGATATACAACCATGCACCGGGGCTTTGGGGAGAGAAATAAAAAAGAGGAAGATTGGCAACAGATGTAAGCTCAGGGCCAATCTTCCACACCAAAAAAATAAAAAAAAAAAGTCCAGTAAGACAGAATTAAAAACTTTTTTTCTTTTTTTTGCAGATCTGAATTTGCAGCTTTGGGTCATCATTCCTGCCACAGTAGGTAACATAGCATCTGGACATAGAGTTATTAGCAAAGAGCTACATCTTTTGAAATGTAGCTCCTCTTAGATTTTAAGTTACCGACATTTGTTAGAGACCAAGCCAATAACCCCATCTAGTGGCACAAGTGTAAGTGGAGGCTTATGTCTTGCAAAGGACACTTCCAGTCTTATAAAAGAAACTTTTTGGCCGCTTCCTCTCTGTAGATGTCCCTAACTACGGTCATAAGCCGCAGAGTGGTTTTCTAGAAGTAGAAGTTAGTCTTAGGAATATTAGAACAATATTTTCACAGCAGGGAACAAATTGGAAGATAAAAAAATTTAAGAGAAATTTAGAAAAAAATGTGGATATTAGATTCCTAATGCAACAGGATGTTTGTTATTCATTTCTAATTAAGTTCTTGTATAGCGAGTAATTTCTCTCATAGTTAGTCTATTGGAATGACTCATTGTACTAGGTTGAATAGTGTCCCCAAAAGGTGCTGACCCCTGGTACCTGTGAATGTGACTTTATTTGGAAATAGGGATTTTGCAGTTGGAATCAAGTTAGGATGAGGTCACACTGGATTGGGATGGGCCCTAAATTCAGTGACTGGTGTCCTTATAAAAACAAGGACAAACAGAGACAGAAGGCACAAGGGAAAAGGCCACGGGGAGACGGAGGCAGAGACTGGAGTGATGCATCTTCAAGAGAAGCAACATCAAGGAGTCCCGGCGACCACCAGACGCTAGGAGAGAAGCGTGAAACAGATTCTCCCTTCGACCTACAGAAGAAACCAACCCTGCCAACACCTGCGTTTCACACGTCTGGCCTCTAGAACTGTGAAATAAGAAATTTCTGTTGTTTTGAGCCACTCACTTTGTGGTGCTTTGTTATGGCAGATGTAGGAAACTAATATACTCATCCTGGGTCAAATTACATACGCCATTTCCTTATGTTTTCTATTTATATGCCCCATAAAATATCTCTTTCCTTGAAATCCTGGCAAGTACAAAGTATGAGGCATCAAGAGCTTCTCTAGCACACATATGGAAATGTTTGTACCCCGTTGTTGAAATAAACTTGTAGGTCCAAGATGAAGCCGCTCCTGGCCACAGTGCCATGTCGACAAACCGAAACGTAAAGAACCTTGGTGTCCCCGTAAGAGCTCCACTGGACCAGAAACGCACTGCATCAAGCCAGCCAATCCCCTCCTCCCAAGGATTTGTAATAATTTCCCTGTCCTGAATAACCCCAGCCAATCAGCTTAAGCCAAATACTCTTTCCTTATTCCCTGATTGACCTGCAAGCCTCATAAGGAACTCCCCCACCTCCCAGGCAGTCATGCCCTGTTTCCGCGTCGCTACTAACACTCTACAAAACTCACTCTCACCCGGATTCGCTCAGGAAGGGTGCTCTGCAGCTTGTGAGGCGCTGTACTCACCAATCCATGGATTGTTTTCCTTTGAATGAAGGGCATTAAGCTCATTACTAAATTGTTTTAGTTTCGTCATTTGACCCCAAGTATCTCAGTAAGAAAATGATGACAATGGGAAGATGCATAAGACTAGCAGAGAGTTCCTAAAAATAACTTTTATATGATTTATCTTGGGATCTAGAACAAAAAGATACAAAAGAAGATATTTTAGGAAGTTCTTAATGAGTGTAAGACAGAAGCCCGACTCGTCCCCAGAATGACTTTTGGGCTTGTCACAGGTTCCTCCACCTTTAGAGGATGATGTGGTCTGGTCAACGGTGCTTCCCAAGACTATCGATTCAATTTTACCAAGAGTGGGCCCCTAATAGAGCAAGGGACTGCACTAGAAACGTGAGAAATTTTTTTTTTAAGATTTTATTTTTCCTTTTTCTCCCCAGAGCCCCTGATACATAGTTGTGTATCTTTAGTTGTGGGTCCTTCTAGTTGTGGCACGTAGGATGCCACCTCAACACGGCCTGATGAGCAATGCCATGTCCGCACCCAGGATGAGAACTGGTGAAACCCTGGGCCGCCGAAGAAGAGCACGAACTTAACCAATTGGCCACGGGGCCAGCCCCGGAAATTTTTAAGTGATGAAAATCCTGCCTCTGCTTTTATGCTTTAGATTTGCAGTGATCCCTCAGCCATAGGCTAAAGGGAATGATCCAATTCACATCTTTTGGTATCTTAGGCCTCTGGCATTGAGGTATAACTTCTAAGAGGAAATATTGGGGATAGGCCAGTGGTCCACAAATGCCACAGATTTAGAGCAAACATCATCTAACTGAGCACTCTGGGCCAAGAGGCAACTCGGCAGCTAGTCCTTACCTACCTCAGAGGGTGTAAGCAGGCTATGAAGTGTTCTTATTCATCCAATGAACACAGTAGAAGTAAAGGTAAACAGAGGTCAGATGCTAGAGATAATACAGAAGAAGAATCAATGATGTGCTGTGGCGAGGCCAGCAATAGAGAAGTACATCAAGGTTGCTAACCTGGGAGACTGAGGTAGCTATTAAGTGGAGCAAGTTTGTGACAGATGATGAGATGCTCAAGAAATAGCTGGAAATACACGTTAGTCTTGGAATGGAAAGCCTAGGCTGGAGACGGTCTGGAGCATCAACACGCAGATAGTGGTGGCAGCCAGGGAAGTGGGCGAAATCACCCAGGGAGAGCATGTAGCTCACAGCAAGAGCGGAGATTGGAGATGAAGTCTGGGGCATGCAGGCAGAGGAAGAGCCAGAGAATGAGACTGAGAGAGCTGGGAGAGGTCAGTGGGAGGACAGGAGACAATGGGATCTTTGAAGCCAAGCGATGAAACAAGTTCAGTAACTAGGAGTGCTCAGGGTGCACATCCTGTAAGATCAAGAGGAAGATTGAAAATGAACTTCTGATTAAGCAACAGGGAGCTCACTGATGGCCTTGGCAAGACAACCGGTGGGGACATAAGCGAACAAGTACCAGTGGAAGGAATAGAGACGGTCAGACTGCGGACTATTCTTTCAAGAGAATGGAAGAATAAGGTCACAGCATGACTAAGGTAGGGGGACGCATTGTTTTTTAAGGATGGTGGGTACTTGAATGTGTTTCCAAGCCAGTGGTTCTCAAACTTTAGTGGAGTCTGCACCATCTGGAAAGCTTATTAAAATTCAGATTGCTGGGCCCTACCTGAAAGGTTTCTGAATCAGTCGGTCTGAGGTGGAGCTCAAGAACTTGCATTTCCAACAAGTTCTCAAGTGATGACAACGCTGCTGGTCTGTGGACTAAACTTTGAGAACCCCTGTTGTAGGGTAAAGAGGAAATTACCAAAAGAAGGATGTTTGGAAGCTATAGGAAGTGTAGGTATTTTTGGAGCAAAACCAAAGAGGCAGAAGGGATTCAGTGTACAGGTGAAACAGTCGGCCTTGAGTAAGAGGGGCAGGATCTCTTCCGTCGAGACAGGCAGGCAGATGAAGATGTGCAGTTAAAGTTTAGAGGTGGAGGGAAGGCAAGTTGAAACTTCACACCTGAAGGCCTTATTTTCTCAAAGCAAGATCATCTGCTGAGAATGGAGGGGGTAAGGGAGAGGAGGGGAAAAGAAATGACACATTTAGCAGACACAGGACAAGGACCTTGTAAAGGTGTTTCCAAGCCCCACTCTTTCTTAGAGGCACGAAATTATGGTCTCTTAACAAGGAGTATTAATCTTCAAAGCTGGCTCATTGCAAAGTTGGCTCTTTCCTCTGGCCTCTTTGCCTTCCTGGTTCCCACTACTAACCTTCAACTATCAACCACTGTTGAAGAAACATCTAAGTAGTAGCAGTCTGCCTTAGTAACCACAATATAATAAAGGTAATACTGAATTTATCATTGAATGAAAATAGGAAAACTCAGTAACATCCAGGGAAGTCTCCAATCCTTCTTTTTCTTTTTCCTTTTTTTTTTTTTTGGCTGAGGAAGATTTGCCCTGAGCTGAGATCTGTGCCAATCTTTCTCTATTTTCTATGTGGGGCCACCACCACAGCATAGTCACTGACGAGTAGGGTAGGTCCGCACCCGGAAACTGAACCTGGGGCACTGAAGCAGAGTAGGCCGAACTTAACCACTAGGCCACAAGGCTGGCCCCTCCAGTCATTCTTTAAACAGCCAAAACCTAGAGTAGATCTAAGTTTGGATCATTACCAATTCAGAGAGCAAGCTGCTATCTACTCTCTACACTCACTCTAGGATCTCACTATCAAAGATTTTTAATCTTGGGTGTTGAACACTTAAAATTTATACACAGAATTGTTCATATCTTTATATATTTGTCTTTATCAGATGCTCATAAAAGTCTCCTCAACAGTCTAAGCTCCCTACTCCAGATTGTCCATTGGTCAAAACAGAAGTTTGATTTTATAGCCTAGAATAAGCAATTAGAAAATAAAGCCTCCCCACTTAAAACTTCAAATACTGGGGCTGGCCCAGTGGTGCAGCGGTTGAGTTTGCACATTCTGCTTTGGCGGCCCAGGGTTTGGCAGTTCGGATCCCGGGTGTGGACATACACACTGCTTGTCAAGCCATGCTGTGGCAGGCATCCCTCATATAAAGTAGAGGAAGATCGGCACGGATGTTAGCCCAGGGCCAGCCTTCCTCAGCAAAAAACAAAAAACAAACTTCAAATACTGAACTCTACTCGGTTCTCAACCACACATGCTCTCATTCTATCCACATCTGAGTGCCTACTACTTGCCAGACAGGTTTCTTTTTGCATTGTTTTAGCAGGACTGGATCCAACTTTCAACATTTGGGTATTCCCTTTGAGAAAAACAATATAAATTACAAATACGAAATTCCTAGGGCCCCTCCCAGGGCCTTGGAAGGGGCCTGTGCAAGTAAGGGGCACAGAAACAAGCTTACTGGTAAACGTCCCTAGGTTCCGGTGAATCCTATATTGGGACCATACTCTTCTCTGCCTTCATTTCCAACTCCCCTCCAGCCCCCGACCCTGCCCCAATCCCAGTTCAAGTCCATGGCTGAGAATAGCATCATTATGAAGTGCTGTAGACTGAATGTCTGTGTCTCTCCAAAAGTCCTATGTTGAAACCTAATCTCCTTGTGATATCAGGAGGCGGGGCCTTTGTTTTGGGAGGTGATCAGGTCCTGAGGGTGGAGCCTTCATGAATGGGATTAGTGCCCTTATAAAAGAGACCCACTGAGCTCTCCCATCTTCCGGCTATGTGAGGATACAATGAGAAGTCAGCATCTGTGACGTGGGAGGGGTTCCTCACCAGAACCAACCATGCTGACACCCTGATCTTGAACTGCCAGCCTCCAGAACTGTGAGAAATACATTTCTGTTGTTTATGAGTCACTCAGTCTATAGTATTTTGTTATAGCATCCAGAACTAAGACACACTCCACCTTCATAACCTTATTACTAAACTATCTTTAGCTTTGAAATTGAAATATTTCACAAATTTTCAAATATACATAGAACATGAAATAATTTTTTATATTTTTTACTTTGATATAAAATTTAAATTTTGGTTATGACATAGCGTATGTAAACTCGTGAATGAATGCATTAATCACTTTCAGATCTGAAACTTTTGACCTCTTCCAGGCATAAAAGTTACATGCTATCAGTCAGTGGAAAAGTTAACGTTCCTGATGGCTTTCATTTTGAACTAGAATTTGAAATCTAAAAGAAATAAGTAGGTTACTTTTCATATTTCTGATCCCTAAGGCTGGCTCAGATTTACTATTTCACCATAAAATATATAAATATACTTACTGTAAAAATTTTAATTAAACTCTCAGAAACTACGGTAGAACATCAATATTTTCTGGATAGGTGAAAGCTTTTATATTACATTTTTATTTTGCAAGAAAATAAATTATACAACTTAAAAAATAAAATCCAAAAATTAAGCAGTTCATCAAAATATTTCAGCCTACTGCATACAGAAACTGCTACCATTTAAAACTGTACAGCATTATCATCTCAGTATGTAGTGGCACACATTCAAAATCGTATATATCATACGAGGATAGATTACAACTGAGGAACTCAAATTTGTTCAACACTCCAGACGACAGATATAGTGTAGATGACAGGAAAGCTCTCATGTAATGTTTATTTCACAAACATGACCTTGGAAGAGTTTATAAGATAGCATCCCAGTCATTTACATGAAAATAGAAAAACCAGCTTGAGTTTAAGATAGCAAATCTTTCTGGAAAACTAGCAAATCTTTCACCCAAATTGAATTTTTAAAATTTGCCCTTTGAGCAGGGCTAACGACATCCTACCGCAAATAATGCAAAATACTTTTTAACTACTCCGGTCATACTTTGTATTAAATTTAATAAAAAGTAAAAATAAGAAACCTAACATTTCATTTTTGGAAATTTTAACACTTATGCACAAAATAAGAGAGACTTAAACAGGCTGACAGAATGCAGGGACCCCTCCAATAAATGTAAAAATTGGAAGACTTCAGAATTTATTTCAAGATTTTCATTAAATAATTGGAACAGTAAATGTTCTAATATATATCTCATTATAAGCATTAAAATTGTTTATATTTTTATTTAGTAAATTCTGTTTCATGTTTACTTACTCTGGCAATGACATAGCAACAAAGGTTAACATTTTCCAGATGGCTCCATCGTTAAATTAGGAGATATTCAAAGCTTAAATTAACCTCTGAAGCATCCTATTGCCCTATTACTCATGAAAAAAAAAAAGGTTTTTTTCCCCTTAACTACGTCAGGTTTCATCTCCGCTCAGATAGCACTAATTTTAAGTGCACATTAGAGGAAAGGGACCTGATAAAGGATACTGTGATTCTCTACCTTTAGCAAACTGCTGGTAAGTTTTTTTTCAAATTCTTTTTTTAAAATTAGCACATCTATTGTCAAAACATATTCAAAGAAAATTCAACAATGGTATAGGCACCTTGTCAACTAAATGGTTTTCATGAACACCAAAAAGCAGTTAAACTTTTGTATACATAACGGAAAAAATGACGAAAACTGTAAGTCTACAGTATTTGCTGTTCTATTCCCCAAAATATAATTAGGACAGAATTAGCTATCAAAAAATTTATAAAATTTAATAGAAAACTTTGCTATGGATTTAGAGTTACCCACTTTTGCATTAAATTTGCCTTTATAAATGAAAACATCATGGCTCTCATTCTTAAATGACCAAAAAGATTAGAAATTCCAAAAAATTTCTGAGAACAATTATGGTTTAAAACAACAAAAAACTCTTAAACTTTAAAAAATGGCCTGTAATTTTCCCTTCCACTGTCTCCTCCTTTGGCATTCCTGTATGGATAAGCAAATATGCCAATACCAAACTATTTGTTAAACGTAAGGGCCCCAATTACTACAAAATTATCTTTTTAATTTTGAATTTATCCATTGTTCGTAGTCATCTAATTGGACAGTGAGCACCAATTTAGTTTAATTCTTCACAATATGCTTCGTCTAGTAATTGACATATGCTACCTTAGAGCTCAAGTGTAAGAATTTAAATCAGAAACAAAATTCCAATTTCCTATGAGTTTCAGAACAGGCATTTGACCATAAACAGCACAACGCCCAGTGTTCTAAACTGGCTTTCCACAGGCAGCTCACAAAGCCTCTGGAGACAGGGGCTGATTCCGTGAAGTGCTCCTGAAAGCACTCGGCAGGAACACTGTGCGCCTTTCAACGCTCCAGCACGCCACTCCCTACTACCTTCAATATCATATGTTTGAAATATTACTTAATATCAAGATAGATATAAAATAATTTGCAAGAAAATTTGAAACGTGCACCATAATGAATAAAAGTCCATGTGAGCCATTCTTTCCCAATGGGGAATAAGTTTTTCTCTTTTAAGTTGTTCACATCCTCAAGTCCTACAATCTCCACTACTCTGGGTATTCAGTTGCCAGCAACTAATAAGTTGCTACTTTGGATTGACTGAAAGGAACAAGTGTTGCCTTCTGAACATTTAAAAAATGTTTATTTTTAAAATATATAAATATATATGTACATATATTTGGCAAGTTTACTGTTCATATTAAGATTGCAACAACTTTGCTTATGCTTTTCAGGTCTTATGTTGTGGTTTTCTCTTCCTCCTAGGTGACTGATAATTATTACTTTTTAAAACAGAATGTCTTCCTTTCCAGAAACCTGAGGCTATAAATCCCTAATCATGAGACTTCAAAATACCAAAATATTTCTGTGCTACAGATTGAGAGATCAGTTACGTAACTGTATTATATCAGAGAGGAGATTTCTGCCTTGTTTTTAATAAATTTGCATATGGCATAATAAACATTAGGTATATAAATATTAAGTGTGTTAGTAGACACTCAATGTTTGTTTTTGTTTTGACTCTGCGATCGAAACGATCTCCACACATTTTTTTAAACAACTGAAGCAAGAATGAATATAAGCTTCATTTTTTCCAAACAAGTTCTCCAGCCATATAAGATAAAACTCCTGTCCGTTTAAAAACAAACTAAAACAGCAGTCTTCTGCTTAAACAAAGCCAGCATTTGTAAGCTGGAAAAATTTAATACCATTTTTAGGTCACCACTAAAATCTGGTTACTGTACTGAAGGAGTGTTTGAACAAATAACTTGATACTATTAAACACATCTTCTCACCTACATCTGCCTCTCTCAATGTTGTGTAGACCACCTCACTCCTTTGATAAAAAGAAACCACGAGTACTATTTCTAGTTTTAATTGCATTTTTAAAACAAAACATAACAGCATTTTTCAGTGCACAAATATCTGAAGATCCTTCCTTGTGCAATTACATTTTTGTGAAAGAGGAAAAAAGAGAAAAAAAGAGAAGAAAAAGCAAAAAGAACCCCGCATTCACCCTTCGCAACTGTATTCCTTCTGGTGGATATAAATCAAATTTACTTTTAAAAGTTCATAATGGGCTCTTCATGAATGCAAGTTTCTCCACAAAACAGCATGCTGTTAAAGAGTGTGCAACATGAAGGGAATGCCATCATGCTAACTAATGTGATTGGCAAAATATAGTTGTTTTGTTAGGTAAGGCAGAGATTTCAATATTTATGTAATCAAAGTCCAAATAAACCTTCCTCCAGCACAAACTGTTACAACTTTCTGCCTAAGCACTCCAATATTTGGGTTCTTAATATTGTCCATGATATTCAAAATTATGCCATATATATGAAAGTGTTGATATCGGATTCATCTCTTCTGATGTATTTGTGCTCTATTAGCCATTCTATTTGCTCTTTTATCATTTTCTTTTGCGGCAAGAACATGTTTTTCAAAATTTCTACTAATTCAGTCTGCAGCTGAGCATTACTGATTTTCTTTCTCATCTTCATTATTTGTATGATAGCTTCCTAAAAGAAAAAATAAAAATGAAAGAGCATTAATGTATTAAATTATTTTAAGTAAAACAAAACACAAAATGACTTTTTATGTATTTCATTCTCTATCCAACATCTATTCAAATGATTAACAATCACTAGGAGGTTAAACTTGAGACCAGCATCTTTCACTTAACAAATAAAAATATCTTTTTTCACTCACTGTAAAAGAAAATCTGCTAAATTACAGAGATTTCGAAGAAAGAGAAAAAGCAAAATTACTGATAACCTCTCTGCTGAAAGAAAATTACACCTAACGTTTTGGTATATTTCCTTTCATTTATTTTTCCCACACTAAGCACATTTAAAAAATTTATCTTACCTGTGAAAAGGTATATAATTTGGTATTGTGTTAAAAATCAATTAAGATCCAAGGAACCCCTTACACATACTCTTTCCCTTGTATTCACAGTTATTTCTTCTGCAGCAGTAGAGGCCAGTTGGTGACTGTTTTAAAAATCAATAATTACTATGCTCTCCGTAGTAATTAATAAATTGTATTTGTTATAAATACTATCTTCAGTTTATATTAACTCAATTAAATGTTTTAACTTTCTACAGAAGTATGCACTTTTCATCTAAGTCAATTTTATCAATATTTCCTTGATGATTTCCTTAATTACTATTAAGCTTGTATCAGAAATAATTAGAAAATTATTAAATATTGCTTTCTCTTTTGCCTTTTCCAGTACAAGTTCTCTCTTTAGCCAACAAAAGGCATCTATCTGCCGTGGTAGAGATCAGAATTCATTGTAAAAGAAATGTGAAAACAGAAAATGAGGTAACATTTGCTTTTAACATTCAAAATGGAGTTTTGCTGCAAAGCAATAGGCTTGGGAGTCAGGCACTATTCAGCAAGAGACAAGGACCTTCAACCTCCCCTGTACAGACATGAGGATTCCTTCACTATCACTAAGAGGTCAGGTGAATTCCTCCCAATCTCAGTATGTCCAGATGCCCGGCTCGTGATCATAGGGGATTTTGTCAAAGGTCCGGATAAAAAGAAGGAAGAGGGAAAGTCTGTTCCTTCAAGTACTTGAAGATTACAGGAACCAAGAAGAGAAGAGGAATAATTGTAAACGTTCCAATTTCTCCTCTTCTAGCTTTGATAGAGGTGAAGATGGTGGTTGTCTTAGAGAAGTTAAGAGGAAAGCAAACAGCACAGGGGCTCTGGCCCTGGTCCTCATTTAATACGCTTGGAGGTCACTTGCAGAGTGGCATGATATGATGGAAATAATTTGCACTCCTGAATCTCTCAGTTCCCACATGATGCAGATAGAGTTTAGAGCTCATAGACCTGCCACAGAGTCTTTAGCGGCAGGAGAGGATGATCCTGCAGCAGCAGCAGCAGCAGATAATGACAGTGTGCCATGTAGGCCAAGAGTCTACACAGAAGATGTGGCAGACTCAAGAGCTCACTCAGTAAGAGCAGAGGACACACAGTCAGAGCAAGGAAGAGGCCATGTGGTCCTACCAACTGGAAAAAGAATAAACCATAGTTCATCTGCTATGGACATCAGCAGTAGATAGCAACAGAAAGTCAAATTCCCACAGGTGACAGATAAAGCACTCCACAGCTGCCAAGAGCAAGAACCCAGGACACTGTCACAACTGTATAGATACGACGATCCCTTCACTGTTACTACGAGATCAGGTGAATTCCTCACCCTCAATACATCCAGATGCCATCTGTGAAAATAGTAAAGAATGGGACAGGTGGAGCAGGATCAGGGAGAAATAAGAAAGTCTGAGCATTACCTAAAGGGATGGTTCAGATTACTAGATTGGGCATAATTATGGATCAGTTTAAGACAAAACAAAAAAACTTCATTTTCTCTGCACATCTTATAGTACAACTACACCCGCCATCCCATTATACATCTCAACTCTAATCCATCTGTAATTTATCCTGGTGTAGCCATAAATGAGGAATATATCCTGATTCCTACCCTCAAATGTAAAATTTCCCCAAAACCTCTTATTGAATAATCCGTTCCCTTTTCACAGACTATGGAAATTATTTCCTTTATTGCAAAGTTCATTTATACTCATATAATTTAATTCTGAGTTATTTTTTCAATTAACTGCTTGTCACACTTTTTTTTTTCTTTTTAGAAGGAAGCTTCTAGATCATCAGAGTTTCTCTCCCTTATTTTAGTATTATTATTTTTCCTTCTTCTCCCAAAAGCCCCCAAGTAAAATACATAGTTGTGTATTCTAGTTGTGGGTCCTTCTAGTTGTGGCATGTGGGATGCCACCTCAATGTGGCCTGATGAGCGGTGCCATGTCCGTGCCCAGGATCCGAACTGGTGAAACCCTGGGCCACCGAAGTGGAGCGTGCGAACCCAACCACTCAGCCACAGGGCTGGCCCCTGTTATACTGTTTGATTTTTGTAGATATTTTAATGAGTTTTAATATTTGGCAAGGAAAGTTCCATCAGCACCAATGCCTTACTCTTGATTTTTTTTTTTTTTTTTAAAGATTTTATTTTTTTCCTTTTTCTCCCCAAAGCCCTCTGGTACATAGTTGTATATTCTTCGTTGTGGGTCCTTCTAGTTGTGGCATGTGGGACGCTGCCTCAGCGTGGTTCGATGAGCAGTGCCATGTCCGCGCCCAGGATTCGAACCAACGAAACACTGGGCCGCCTGCAGCGGAGCGCGCGAACTTAACCACTCGGCCACGGGGCCAGCCCCAACCTTACTCTTGATTTTAAAAAAAATATTTTTCAATCACTGTCATGTATTCTTTCTGATAAAACTGAGAATCAATCTGTAAAATTCCACAAATATTCCTAGTTGAATTTTTATATGAAATATTCAGTAAACATGGTAGTAATATGGGAAAAAATCAACTTAAGTTATTCAGCCTTTTCATTAAAGAATATGGTATTTCATGTGGCGCAAAAGAAGCCAGACACAAAGAGTACAGACACAGTCTGATTCCATTTATGTGAAGATCTAAAACTGGTAAAGACAAGCAATGGTGACAGGACCCAAGTGGGTTGGAGGGGGCCTGGCCGGATGGGAGACAAGGGGAAATTACTGGAGTGATAGAAGTGTTCTGTATCTTAATTGAAGTGATGGTCACACAGGTACATACATTTATCAAAACTCAATGAAAACTATACTTTGAAATGTGCATTCTATCATGTGTAAATTACACCTTAATAAAAAATTTTAGAAAGAAAAAACAGAGCATGAACTTCCTCTTTATCTACTGAAATCTCCTTGTGAATTTCTCAGTAAAGGGCCGCTCTCTTCTCATAGGTCCTATACACTACTTTTTACAAAAATGCATATGATTTCTATGGTTTCTTCTTTTATTTTCCTCAAAAGTTTTTAAATTTATTCATTTATTGCTAAAAAGAAAAGCAATTGATTTTTATTTATTCATCTTTTCTCTACTCCTTCAGCATATTATATGATCTATAAGTAATGAAAAATTTTAATCTTTTACTCTTGTTTCATATTTTATTGCATTGGCCAGTAGTTTCAAACAATATTAAATAAATATAGTAAAAGTGGGACAATTTTGTTTTAATAAAACTATTTCTAAAGTTAAAAGGGTCACACAAGTCATACATTAGTTTGCAATAGGTATTCTTTATCATGCTCAGAAGGTAGTATAATCCTAGCTTTAAAAAATTTTCCCTAATTTCACATTACAATGGAATTAGAAGTCTTAAAATAAATAAAATTTTTAATATTTCAATCCTAGAATTATAACTTGTTGCTGAGATACATTTATTCAAGTGTGGTCAAAGAGAGACATAACCCAAAATAAGGCTTTGCCCAACCAAGAGAATCTACCAGAGGCCACCCAAGCCATACAGACATATTTCTTTCAGCAGCTAAGAGAATGCCACCAACACAATTTTTAAATTCCTGTAAATGGAAATCAGCTCTTCCTTACAAAAAGTCTGAATACCTACATGCTTTAAAAAAAAAAAAAAATTTGAAGATTAAAAAAAAATCCCAAGAAACCAAGTTTCTCATAATTTAGACATTCTGTCTTAATGGTACAAACCTGGGTTCTGAGTATTCTTAGTTGAACTATTCCTTCATTCTCCTCTTCTCTCATCCTTTCTGTAGTGAGCTGCAAGCGTCCAATCAAGTTGATTTTACCCCTTTTCTGAACTTTTGCATTTTTTCTATAAAAACATTGAATCAAATATTTTACAGTGAAAGGCCTTTTAAACATCATATATAGCAACAGTATCTGAGAGAAAAGATTTAGAAATATTCTAAAGGAATATCCAGAACTGTTGAAAGGAAAAGTAACAAATAACCAACATATAGCTTTATTTAAAATGAACCCTATGAATTCCCTCAAACACAATAGAGGCTGTTTTAATAAAACATGGGTGACTACACTCCCTGTAATAACAAAGTTAATATAATTTATATTGCTATGAAAGTGATAGATAACTGAAAATATACGGGTGATAATTTAGCATTATCTTTTTTTTTTTAAGATTGGCCCCTGAGCTAACATCTGTTGCCAATCTTTTTTCTTTTTCTTCTTCCCAAAGCCTCCCCATACATAGTTGTATATTCTAGTTGTAGGTCTTTGTAGTTCTGCTATGTGGGATGTGGCCTCAGCGTGGCCTGCTAAGCAGTGCCATGTCCACGCCCAGGATGTGAACCCATGAAACCCTGGGCCTCTGAAGCAGAGAGCTCGAACTTAACCACTCGGCCACGGGGCAGCCCCTCAGCATTATCTTCTAATTGAATCTTAAGAAAAAAATGCTTTGTGTGGATAAAGCTAATTTAGAGTGCAAGAAGATGTTTAAAGATGAAAAGTAACACACTATGTCAGACACCAAAATGTATCCATGAAAAATATGTAAAGAAGTAAACATCTCCAGTTCAGTAATATGTTTAATAAACAACTAAATGGCATAAATCTAGACTGTTGACAGTATACAGACATGTTTTAAATATCATGAAAGGAAAAGAATTATTTTGCTAAAAATGAAGCACTAAAATTCAAAACGTATTTTTATTTTCGATCAATCAACATAAACCTTACATTAAACTGAACTCCTGGTTCACTGAGAAGAGGGTACCTTCTGTAAAGTCTTTGGGTGAGTTGACTTGAGGTTCATACAATAAAACTTGCCGTTTGAGCTTTGGGAAAGCTACTAAAGACTATGAAGTAAAAAGAGAAAACAATTAGCATCTATAAACAGTATGGAATACTAAGATCAATTCTCCAACATGACCAATATAGGCAAAAAAGAATTATACGCACAAATTCAGAATTCAAACTATTATTTGGTACCTCCATGAATATAACAACGTAAATGCATAATGAGGAAAGAACGAGGAGAAGAGTTGGTTATGTGGAAGCAATAAATGCTCTCTTTTCAATAATACAAGAAACTAGAGGGACTGGTCATATGCGACCACAGCAAACACCACTTACCACTTATCAGCTGTTTCTCTCCAGGAAATAATTTATTTTGGAACTTTTAAGAGGTCTATGGAGTAGGGATAAAACTGCGGTTATGAGATGAAGGCTAGTGAGTACATTTTATAAGCCTGAAAAGGATCAAAGTTTTCTAATCCTTAAGGTTTTGGGTCATCATAAAATCTCTGAACACATTCTCAGTATGAAATATTTGGTCACACTCTTCACAGGTAACACTTAAACACCAACTCGATCTTTCTCTCCTTTTTATATTGCCTTTCTCTGTCTTAGTAACTTGCTTATTTTCAATTTCTTTTTTTCCATAAATACCTCATTAGAGTATTTTTCTTGGTTAAAAGTCATTTGAGAATGTTATGAACTCATAAATTTATTATAAGCACATCAACACATATTTCTTGCTATGTGAGAGGATATAATTTTAAAAACAAAAAACACAAAACAAACCCATAAAGTCCTTCTAAGCTCAGCATCAGGGAGTTCAGTTGCAAGTTTTAAATTTTCAAAGCTTATTTTCTCTCTGGGTCTTTGGTTCCATGCAAACAACACAGCCAGCTGAAACGTTGTTACCTCCAGATCATATTGACCTACTTCGTTCTTAAACGTTATCTATAAAAGATAAAATAATTTTTAAGAAATAAGAATCTCTTCATAATGATCACCAACTATCTACTATAATATCTCTTACATGAGGTTACATAAGAAAAAGACTGCTAGTTGTCTTCCAATATCCCTTCTTCCTTTCTTACATGGTAATAAAAATTTTAGCAGACCTTAATTAAGACTGCCCAAAATAAAGCCTCATCTCCCAATTTTCCCTGGAGCAAAACGTGACCAGGTGATTGAGTTCTGGCCAATGAGATGTGAGTGGAAATGATGCGGGAAACTTCTGGAAATCGCCCTTACAGGAAAGTATACCCTCATCTTTCCCTTTCTGTTTGGCTGGAAGGCAGACATAGTGAGGATCATACTGGATTCTGCAGACAAGAGCAATACCTTAAGACTGGTATAACCAGAAGTCCGTGTCCCTAACAACTTCACAGAACAGATCAACTCTATCTGATCAAACTCTTACATGTGAGAGAAGCAAAGATCTATGTCATTTAAGCAACTCTTATTTGGAGTCCTGCTACTTTTAGCCAAACCAATATCTGAACTAACACACCATCTACTTACAATTCCATTTGACATGAGATGATGCCAATGTAATTTTCTACCACTATGATTTTTTTTGTAGAATTCTTCTACTTCAGGTATCAAATCCTCCAGTTCAGTAGGAAGTGAGACAAAGACTTTCTCAGAGCTCCTTGACCAGGCACCAGCATTCAAAATTTTTATATTAACGGAATCAGCTATAGGCAAGAACATCAGAAAACACAAAGTAAATAATCTTGACAATGGATAAAATTTAAATACACACCTACAGAGTAAGCTTTGGTGAAAAATAAACAAGACTAAAGATTTCGTTAAAAGTATCCTTTTGTTTCAAAATAAGGAAGAGCAAATCTAAATTCTGCTTTGCAGGATTGTCTTCAAGGAATGTGAACTTTGTAATGTCTTTGTATCTATTACTGCTAAGAAATATTTTTAACTTACTGGAAAACAAAGATATCTTTTCAAAAAAGTTTAAAAAAATATATGTAATTATAAAACAATACCTGGTAAAGCCAATTTATTATTTTTGTGCATTTCCTTAAAAGCTTGGTTCAAATCTTCAGATACTTTTATGTCCTGAAACATTCGAGCAAGCTTGTTTACATAATCTGCTGGCATACCAACTTCCTATGAAAACCAAAGACAGAAGAGGTAATAAATAATACATGATCTGATACACTATTAGGAAAATTTTAATGGAAAACTACATCTTAGATGCCTTAATACAAAATTCTTCCTCTTTATTTATTAGAATGTTATAATCTAATACCTATTAAATTTGATTTTTAGAAACTAAATAGAATAGTACAGGCAATCCTGGCTTTCTTTGCACGATTCCCATGTGCATGAATTTCAGTTACCATAGTATAGTTAAATAATAGCAGGCCCAACAACACAGTTCAGCTTTCAGTTACCATTAGATATTAAATGTGAGCAATGCATAAAGTACAAACTTCACTTCTAGCGCCTCAACCTACAAATCACTATAACAAATAACAGAGCACATCATATCAGTGACAAATCACACTATTTCTTTCAAAATCTATTAGTCATCTGTTTATTCAGTTCACCCACAGACAGTAAAGCATGTAATTTTGTTGCATCCTTGTCTTCCAGTGATAATCTACATTTCACAAAAATGGATAATCAAAAGAGGTAACTGGCCAACAAAGATGATAAAAGTATACCAAAGAAATGAAAATAAAATAATGCTGGAAATGAAAATAAAATAGAACATAAATGGAGTTATAGAAGAAAGAGCTGGCTGTGGTTGTAATGTTGATACTGCCAACGTTGAAGACTCTAAATATGCAGGCAAAGGAACTTAGAGAAGATAAATCATTAATATCAATGAGAAAAGTGGTAGTGACCAAAAAGGATAAGATGCCCCAGAGGAAGCGATGTCAGCAAAGACTTTCACAACATTGAAAGCCCAAAAGACAAAAGGATGGAAAATGACACAAACTTACAGGGAGTATGACAACTCTCCAAGGCATACAAAAAATGCTCACTCTGTATTGTAAGTTATACAACAAGAAGGGAAACGCTAGTCATACTATTCTTCATTTTAATAACAGTATTATTGAGATATAATTCATCTACCACAAAATTCACCCAAATGTACAACTAAGTGGATTTTAGTATATTTACAATCATCACCACTATCTAATTTTAGAACATTTTCATCACCCCAAAAAGCAACTCCATACTTATTAGCAGTCACTCCCCAATCGCCACCCACCACCCACCTACCCCACTCCTGGAAACTACTAATTTACTTTCTGTCTCTATGGATTTGCCTATTCTGGACATTTCATGTAAATGGAATCATACAATATGTGGTCTTTTGTCTCTGGCTTCTTTCTCTTTAGCATAGTGTTTTCAAAGTTCATCCATGTTGTAGCATGTATCAATACTTCACTTCTTTTTATTACCAAATAATATGCCATTGTATGAATAAACCACATTTTGTTTATCTAGTCATCAGCTGATTGACATTTTGGGTTGTTTCCACTTTTTGGTTATTATGAATAATGCTGCCATGAACAATGATGTACAAGTTTGTGTGTGACCATATGCTTTCATTTCTCTGAAGCAGAATTACTTAGGAGTAGAACTGCTGGGTTGACTCTATGTTTAACTTTTTGGGGAAGTGCCAAACAGTTTTCCAGAGCAGCTGCAGCATTTTATATTCTCACCAGCAAGGCATAAGGGTTCCAATTTCTCCTCTTCCTTGTCAACAATTGTTACTGGTTTTTTTTTTAAGTTAACCTTTTTATTTATTTATTTTATTTATTCATTTCCTTCTTCTCCCCAAAGCCCCGCAGTACATAGTCATATATTTTTTAGTTGTGGGTCCTTCTAGTTGTGGCATGTGGGACGCCGCCTCAGCATGGCTTGATGAGTGGTACTAGGTCCATGCCCAGGATCCAAACCGGCAAAACCCTGGGCCACCAAAGCAGAGCGTGCAAACTTAACCACTCAGCCATGGGGCCGGCCCCTGTCTGTTTTTTTTATTTTAGTTATCCTAGTAGGAGTAAAGTGGTATCTCATTGTGGTTTTGATTTGCATTTCCCTAATGACTAATGATGCTGAGCACCTTCACACACACATATTGGTCATTTGTATATCTTCTGTGAAGAAATGTCTATTCTAATCCTTTGCTTATTTTTAATTGAGTTGTCTTCCTACTGTTGAGTTGTAAGAGTTCTTTATATATTCTAGATACAATATTAGACAAATAAACTGCAAATATTTTCCTAACTATTCCTGAGTTTGTTGCCAAAAAACCCTCTGAAAGTTTCTTATGTTTTAAATTACAGTATATTAAATACATATTAATTTTGCTAATTTTTTCCTGTATATTTATAACAGACACTAAGAGTTTTTAACGTTTTCACCAAAATTTCTAAGTCACAAAACAACAGTTTTTCCCATTGATTGTTAATACGAAGATCCTTTTGCACAGTAATTTCTACTATCCCACACTACCATGCAAAGCAGGGCTATCAGTAAATCTGTAATTTGAAATATATATATAAATGAAATACATAAAGTACATATAAGTATATACATTATATAATTATATTATAATATACTATATATAATTTTATTATATATTAGTATATATTATAAATGATAACACCATATATATATAAATGAAAGACATTCATTTTAATATAACTCAAATTCCATTAAAGGGAACTGAAAGAAATAGACAAAATATTGTGATGTGGCAATTTAGTCATAATTAGCAATGATTATTCTAAAAGCTATCATCTTTTACCTATTGGTTCTTTTTGCTATATAGAAGTGCTTATTTACAAACATCTTTATGGTTAAACATAATAGTACTGAAAACACCTTAAAAATGAAATGATTTGTTCTGCAGCCTATTTAATAAGGTCAGTTCAAATGAGAGTGGAGATACAAAGAGTGAAATAGTAGAAGCAAGGCAAGAGCCAAGCAGTTCACTAAAAGTCTTTACTAAGAAAACATACTTTATTAGGTATTGCTATTTTATATAACTGATGCTATATTCTTATAAAATTTTCCTATTTCTTTGACATTAACAATATCACCAAAATGTATTACTTAAGCACACATATGAACCATGTGCTATATTAAGAAAACCAAACATTAAAAAAAATTTACTTACTCTTAGCCACTCTACCATATTCTCTTCAATTTCACTATCGGCAGAGATGTCTAATATAAGACGTCGTGTCAAATGAGCTTTGTGATATCTCATAAAAACGTCTTTGTTTTGTACATATTTAAGTACCAAGAGCTGTACAGAAAACAAAGTTACTTCAATTCATACATACTCTTAGCCATCTCTCTCATTTAGACATTTCTACATCCCCCAATTGTGAGAATTCAAAAATTTATATAAGCATATACAGACAGAAGCCTAGTAAACTGCCCATCTCTGAAAAATAACAGTCCTGATATATTACTTTAAAAGTTAGCAAATTTGAGACTGTAACCAAATAACCTTTTAGAGTTCCTAGAAACAATTATTTTTCAGGTTTCATATAAAATATGATAAAACTTCACATGAAAATCAATGGTTCTTCCCCAATTTTCTCTTCTACATATGTTCTTCCCTTTTTCTGACAGTAATCTCTCTAGGCCTTTTTGTCTATACTTTCTCTATATTTTACTTATTTTTTTTCTCTTTGTATTCATGGGCTTATATTATACTAACAACCAGGAGACAAATAAAAATGAACACAACTAACTCTTTCTTTATACTCATTTATCACTAGTTATCTATTTTAGGTTCTCACAAAAATAAATAAGTGAAAAACTCCCAGTCTCTCAACTATTGTTCCAAACACCATCAGCTCCATTTTCCCTTTTTCTGTTCTTTAATAGGAGCTAGAATTTAATTGCCTAAAAAGAAGAAAGGGGAAGAATTAAGTGCTGTTTCCCTTTCTGGTAGCTATAGAATAAAAATTATCAGGAAGAAAAATAACTGCCCTATAGAGATCTTACACTGTAAAATTTCATAATATTAGTTGCTTATAGATAAACATTAAAAAAACTGATGCTATCACAGAAAACTTTATAAGCAAAAACACAAAGTAAGGTGATTAAAAATTTTGAAATAAAAAAAAAAATTCTGTACCACTTCTTTAAGCTTTGCTTCAATCTCTTCAGAGGTTAGTTTTTTGCTTAATGGTGTTTTTCTTAGCAACATATCACAGTAATTGGCAAGCAGCTCAGGGCATTTTGATTCAGGCTGAGTTTTTAATCCCACCCTAAAAAACAAATTAAAAGCAGTTGATAAAAAAGGATTGGTATCTGCAAATATTTTTTATAAAGCCAATTTTTCACAAAAAACTTCTTACGTTGTAAAGATCCAGTGATCAGGGCTGGGACTAGAGTGAGCAAGAAGACACTTAGGGTGCATAATTTAAGGAGGCACTCACTCTTAGGTTCCCATAAATGCACTTGCAGGACCCTGAGAGTGAGACCTCCTTAAATTTTGTACCCTAGGTACCTCCCTGCTTCACTCTAGTGGTAGCCATGCCAATGATCTTTAAGAGATTTTATTCAGATATTTGCTAAAATACTTTTGAAAAACTATGTAAATCCTTGCATACTTGTAAGTTAACATTTAAAACTTTTCATTATTAAGTTAGGATAAAACTGTTACTTCACTCTTTGAAATGTATCCAATTTAACCTAAATTCCATAGTAACATATTTATCATTATCCATTTCAAAAAACTTTAAATAAACTTTTCTTAAACAAGGAAGAACTTGTATCTCTACTTCACTTTCCCGACATAATTTTAAAACCAGTGTATTGTATTTTTATGCTTGAAAAAATCTTGCATTTATACTTTCTCCTACTTATCTAAACTATATATGTAAATAAATTTAAATTCAACAACCTAAAATTTCTTGTGTATATGAAATTCAAGTGTTATTTTACTAGAATTGAGTTATCCAAATTATTGTAAGTACACAACTTACCAAAACCACAATTATACTGTGTGTAGATAAAACATATGCATATGCAAAATTTTACTGTATGTGTTAACTCTTAATGAGGTGGATGAAAATTTTTTCCCTTCCCAATTATGAATCCAGAAATCACAATCATTTTTATTTCTACTTTTTATTTTTATAAATGCATGTCTTTGCTGTGAAAAATCTCATTCACATAAGTACGAAGATAGGACTGGAAGAAGTTTTCCCTATGACGTTACTCAATTCATTGAGCACCTCCTCAATTATTTGCTAAAAAAATACTGATCTGACAAAAAAAAGTTATTCTAAATAAAACATCAAATTAGCCATCAATTGTGTTGAAACCAAAGAATTAGAAACCATCTGACTTGCAAAGGATCTAATACCTAGTTATTAGAAATTCATTTTCTGTACATCAATACCAATATTTCAAAACATTTCTTTCTTATGCAGCTTGGAGGCCTTTTATATTCCAAGACAACACATCATAGTAAGATCTAAGAGAGGTATGCTTTTACAAAATAGGGAAGAATAATTGTGGAAAGAAGTGGAAAGGAGAAAGTACGATGATGCTTCCACCAAAGGGCTCAGTTTTAGAAAACAGTAGATGCAGATGAGGATTTAGAAACTGCTTTTTTTAAAAGTATCCCCTCTGACATACACTAGGAAAGTCTTTCTGAATCTTCCAAGGTAGACATCTGCCAGTCTGAAGACCACTATTCCTTCCTTCTCCCTTCCTTCAATTCAACCTGTTGAGAAGACAGCAGTCGGTCTTTTTATTGCTGTTTGTTTGAAGGTAGTGTGTCATTTTCCCCGCCTCTGGCTGTTTTAGTGGTTTTTTTTCTTTCAGTTTTTGGCTGTTTAACTAGGAGTTACCTAGGAATGGTTTAACTTATATTTATCCTCCTTGGGATTCAAAGAGATGCCTGAATCTAAGAGTTGGTATCATTTATCAACGTTGGAAAATTTTGGTCAATAGCTCTTCAAATATTGCTAATGACTTCTCTTCTGTTTTCTATGATTCCAATTATATACCACTATAGATATTTTACCTTTTCTCAGGTAACAATTTCCACCTATTTGTCCATTAACATGGATTATTTATTCATTATTACTCATTGTCTATTTAAGATTATTACTGAGATACAATTCACACACCATATACCATTTAAAGTGTGCAATTCAGTATCTTTTAAGTATATTTACAAGGTTGTGCAACCATCATCATAATAAAAATTTAAAACATTTTCACTGCCCCAAAAAGAAACCCCCATACTCATCAGCAGTCCAATTCCATTCTCCAGCTATCCCTCCCTCCCAGCCCCAGGATACAACTAATCTACTTTCTATCTCTATGAATTTCCTTATTCTGGACAGCTCATACAAATGGAATCATACAATATGTGGTCTTTTGTGACTTATTTCTTTTACTTAGCATAAGGTTTTAAAGATTCATCTGTATCACAGCATGTATCAGTAGTTCATTCCTCTTCAAAAATATTTGCATCTTTTTATTCCTTTTTAAAAATATTTCTATCTTTGTGGTAAAGAAGATTTAGCATTTTAACCATTTTTAAGTATAGAATTCAGTGGCATTAAGCACATTCACAATATTCTACAAATATCACCACTCTCTATGTCCAGAACTCTTCCATTATCCCAAACAGAAAACCTACACCCACTAAACAATAACTTCCCGTTCTCCTTACCCCCAGGATCTGGTAAGGTCTATTCTACTTTTTCTATCAATGAATTTGCCTATTCTAGATATCTAAGTGGAATCATACAAAATTTGTCCTTTTGTGTCTGGCTTATTTCACTTAGCATAATATTCTTAAGGTTTCACTCATGTTGTAGCATGTATCAGAATTTTATTCCTTTTCATGGCTGAATAATACTCCATTGCATGGATATAGCATATTTTGCTTATTCATTCATCAGATAATGGACATTTGGGTTGTTTCCGTTTTTAGTCTATTAAGAATAATGCTGCTATGAACATTCATGTACAAATTTTTGAGTAGATTTATGTTTTTATTTCTTCTGGGTACATATACTCAGAAGTAGAACTGCTGGGTTATATGTTAACTTTATGTTTAACTTCTTGAGGAGTTATCAAACTGTTTCCAAAGTAGTTGCACACCAACTATATATGATTCTAATTTCTCCACATCCTCTCCAGTACTTGTTAACGTCTTTTTAGTTTTAGCCAACCTAGTGGGTGTGAGTGGTATATCACTGTGGTTAAGATATTAATCTTTTTTTTTTTAAAGATTGACACCTGAGCTAACAACTGTTGCCAATCTTTTTTTTTCCTGCTTTTTCTCCCCAAATCCCCCCAGTACATAGTTGTATATTCCAGTTGTGGGTCCTTCTAGTTATGGGATGTGGGACGCCACCTCAGCGTGGCCTGATGAGTGATACCATGTCCACACCCAGGATCCGAACCAGCGAAACCCTGGGCCGCCAAAGTGGAGTGCACAAACTTAACCACTTGGTCATGGGGCCAACCCCTAAGCTATTAATCTTAATTATTCTAAAATCCTTATCTGCTAACTCCAATATTGGGATCATCTGAGAGTCCGCTTCTAAAATGATTTGTCTCTTAATTGATCATAAGTTTCTCTGCCTTCACAGGACTAGTAAGGCCAGACTGAATACTGGGCATTGCATATAAAAGAACAACAGAGGCACCAGATGATGTTATCTTCAATTGAGAGTGGGTTTACCCTGTGTTCTGCTATGGAAGAGACCAATCACTTTAAACCAATAGGGACTGAGTTGGTGCAAGGCTGGGTTGCAGTTTTGCTAAGGATCAGTCTACCTCTGATTAGCCATTGAATCTAAGGAACGTCCCTCCTGTGTTTTCAGTTGAGAGCCTAGTGGGTTTTGTCATTCCAGTCCTGTGTGACCACCAAAAGCTCTATTGTCCCCCAGCAGTATTGCTCAGCCTGAGCCAAACCTAGATTCTTAGCTGCTGCTTTTCAGGGAAACACAGCTATAAATCCTCAGCTAACCTCTGAAAGGTTCTCTCTCATTTCTATAAGTTCCAAATCTTTTGTCCTAGTTGCTTCTATAGCTCTTTGATAATATTAAAGTTACTATTTTCTAAATTTACCTGGTATTTCTGGTTGTTCTCAGTGGAAGCACTGGCCCACCACAAGCTACTCCATTCCACCTCAGAAGTGAGTCTCCCAAATAACCTGGATGCAACTAGTAGCTTTATTCTTCTAGAACATCACCTCCAATAGCCACAACACCCATGAATCAGCTAATAATACTCATTTTAGTCCATGGAAATTTTCTACTTTAATCTGGAGCTAAAGGTAGGCCATGGTGACCTTAGAATGAGAAAATAAAGAGAAATCTAGCCATCCTCACTTCTGGGAATCTAGACTAGAGAAATACTTTCACAAATATAAAATGACAAATGTACGATATTATTCTCTGGAGCATTATTACTTATAGCAAAATATCAGAAACTACTTAGTGCAGCAATAAAGGATCAATTAAATAAACTATGTTCCATCTACCAGACAGAATGCCATGCTGCTACTAAGAATAAGGAGTTATAAAAACCCACAGCTAACATGCTCAATGGTTAAAGACTGAGAGTGTTCTCCTAAAATCAGGAACAAAACAAAGATGTCCATATCCGCCATGCTGCTCATGGTTGTACTTGTTCTAGTTAGAAAAATTAGACAAGACAAAAAAGGCATCCAAATTGGAGAGGAAAAACTAAAAGAATGTCTATTGGCAGACACCATGATCTCGTATTCACAAGGTATGAAAAAATCCACAGAAAAGCTTCTAGAGCTAATGAATGAATTTAGCAAAGCTGCAAGTACAAGATCAATACACAAGAATCAGTTGTGTTTTTATACACTAGCAATGAACCATTCAAAAGGAAATTAAGAAAACAATTCCATTTACAAGAGCATTTAAAATAAAAAAATATCTAGGAATAAATTAAACCAAGGACATGAAAGCTCAAGACATGAGAGAGTGAAAGAGCCATCCATGCAGGGTTGCAGCCTGGCATGGGCTGTCATAGTCTAGGCTGGGTAAGTTAAACATCCACTAGAGGGGGCCAGCCCCGTGGCCAAGTGGCTAAGTTTGGCAGCCCAGGGTTTCGCCGGTTCAGGTCCTGGGTGTGGACCTAGCTCCACTCGTCAAGCCATGCTGAGGTAGTGTCTCACATGCCACAACTGGAAGGACCCACAACTAAAATAAACAACTATGTACTGGGGGGCTTTGGGGAGAAGAAGGAAAAATAAAATCTTTAAAAAAAAAAACCCCATGAAAACCAAAAACATCCACTAGAAGGGCCTAGCATCATGTGTCAAAACCCAAACAGGTAAGGGGTGTGTTGACGTGGAGGAGTGGTCAGGTATGGAATATGAGAAACTAAATACGTAAGGAGGCTGTCCATGCAAGGGAAAGGCACAAAGGGAGGCATGAAGGTTCCAGCAAGAAGGAGGCATCCACGTAGAGGGTGGCCCAGCCTGGGGAGTCACAGCCTCAGGAGGGTAAGAAAAGCATCCATAAGGAAACAAGGCCAGACACTGTAGTTATAAATGTGCATGTGTATCTTTAAGATTGTCTACTGAGAGGGTCTAGGAGCAGTGACACTCCAACAGCAACGAACACACCAGCACTAGAGCTTGTCCACTAAATATCATCGTCCATTAAAAAGAACTAGGGCTTCATGAAAAAATGGCTGATTCTGAGGCTAGGGAAGGAAAAGTACAAAATGAACGTGGAAATCCTCATGTGGCAAAAAGAAAGGAAGAGTTTACTGTCAAAAGGACTCAGAAACCAGCTTTCACTAGTGAAATCTAGGATAACTTGAAAAACAAAATAAAGAATGACAGTAAATTATAACCCACTGATTAAAATAGGAAACCATGAGTCCATACTGATATGATAAATCAATGTATAAATTGAAAATCTGATCAGCAATGGGATCTTACATAGTTTTAAAGTACCTATCACAAAATACTTAATTACAAAGAGAAAAAGAATAACTTTGCAGTGGAGAAGTCTGGCAGGCACCAACTTAATCAAGTGATCAAACTAAACAAGATTAGTAATGAGATAAATCAAAACCATGCACTCTCCGATAAGATGCAATGAGAGGAACAAAGTTTCTCTTCTGCCAAACATGCAAACCTGAATCTAATCATAAGGAAACATCAGATTAACTCAAACTTTGGGACATTCTACAAAATAACTGGCCTGTGATCTTCTAAAGTGTCAAGGTCATGAGAGTCAGAGACTGAGATGCTTCTAGACCAAAGAAAACCAAAGAAATATAACAACTAAATGCAACACATGATTCTGTACTTAATCTTTTGCTATAAAAAACATTATGAGGCCAGCCCAGTGGCACAGTGGTTAATTTTGCACTCTCTGCTTCGGAGGGCAGGGGTTTGCAGATCCAGATCCTGGGTGCGGACCTAACACTGCCCATCAAGCCACACTGTGGCAGCATCCCACATAAAATAGAAGAAGATTGGCACAGATGTTAGCTCAGAGACAATCTTGCTCAAGCAAAAGGACTGGCAACGGATGTTAGCTCAGGGCCAATCTTCTTCACAAAAACAAAAAATCATTATATGGTCAATCAATGAGATTTAAAGGAGTGTGAGGAGTAAATCGTAGAATGCATCAAAGTCAACTTCTTGATTTTGATAGTTATATTGTGATTATATTTGTAGAAAATAGTGTACTTAGAATGACGAACAACTTACTCTCAAATGGTTCTAGAAAAAAAAGTTTTAATGTACTTCCAAAGAGAAAAGCATAATGAGGAATAGTACTTACAACTTTATGTACACAAATCTGACAACTTAGAAGAAATGAACAAATTCCTTGAAAAACACAACTTACTAAAACTAAAACTAGATTAAATAAAAAATCTGAAGAGTCCTGTATCTATTAAAGAAATTGAACTTGTCATCAAAATTTGCCCATAAAGAAAACTCCAGGCCCAAATGGTTTTACTTACGAATTCTATCAAACATTTAAAGAAGAAGTAATATCAACTACCCTAATTCTTTGTGAACATACAAAGGGAGGGAATAACCCCCAATCCTTTTTATGAGGCCAGCATAATCCTGATCCCAGAAAAATGACAAGGACATCACAAAAATGAAAATTATACAAGACACAAAGACCAAAAAGAGGTAAATCATTCAAGAATAAAGACCAAAAAAAAGGTAACAAAACATTAGCAAATTGAATCCAGGAACATATAAAAAGAATAATAAATCATGAGCAAGTAGAGTTTACATCAGGAATTCAACCTTGGTTAAATGTTTAAAAAAAAAAACTCTCACAATGTATTTTTACCACATCAAAAGAATAAGGAAGAAAAACTTATAATCATTTCAACACAGAAAAAGCATTTAATAAAAGCCAACACTCCATTTACTATCAAAAGTTTTAGCAAATTAGGAATAAAAAGCAATCTAATTAAGGGCATCTATGAAAAATCCTCAGCTGTCTTTGTATTTAATGATGAACTATTAAAGGCTTTCCCCTTGAACTTGCCAAAAAAGGTAAGGACGCCCACTCTCACTATTTCTATTCAACACTGTACTTATGATCCTAGTCAGTGCTTCAAGGCAAGAAAAAAACGTAAGATCAGAAAGGAAGAAGTAAAACTGTCTCTGTTCACAGATTCCATGATTGTTTACATAGAAAATCTTAAGAAACCTACAAAACAACTACTAGACCTAATAACTGCAACAAGGTAACAGACCATAAGATCAATATACAAAAATCAACTATATTTCTATACATTAGCAAAACACCAGAATATTAAAAGCATTCGTGGAAAAAAGAACAAAATTATACTACCTGACTTCAAGACTTAACTACAGAACTATATTAATCATGACTAAGCAGTAATGACCTAAGGACACCCAAATAAATCAGTGGAACAGAATAGAGAACCCAGGAAAACATACACATTCTTAAGTCACTTTTTTTTTTGCTGAAGAAGATTTGCCCTGAGCTAACATCTGTGCCAATCCTCTCTTTTGTATGTGGGATGTCGCCACAGCATGGCTTGATGAGCCATGTAGGTCTGCACCTGGGATCCAAATCCCCAAACCCAGGCTGCTGGAGTGGAGCATGCTGAATTTAACCACTATGCCATGGGGCTGGCCCCATAAGTCATTTGATTTTTGACAAAAGGCACCAAAGCAACACAGTGGGGTATAGAAAGTATTTCCAACAGATGATGATGAAATCACTTGCTACACATATGAAAAAAAAAAAAAATTTAACCCCTAGCTTACACTATACACAAATATTAATTTAAGATGGAACTTAGACCTAAATGTGAAAGCTAAAACTATAAAGCTTTTAGAAGAAAAAAAGATTATTTTCATATCCTAGAGGTAGACAGATTTTCCAGATAAAACAGAGAGAGCAAAAACCACAAAAGAAAAGCATATATCTTATAAAGGATCTGAATACAGAATATATAAGAACTTGTATAGCTCACTAATAAGAAGGAATAACCCGATGGAAAAAAATTTAAGAACAGACAAAAAATTTGAACACTTTATAAAGGAAAATATAAGGATTCCAAAAAATGCATTAAAAAGTGCTCAACATCAAGTCATGAGGGAAATGGGAATTAAAACTATAATGAGATATCACTACATATATCCAGAATTACTAAAATTAAAATGACAACACTCAACATTGGTGAGAATGAGGATCAAGTACTCTCATACTTCACTGGTGGGAGCATAAAACACTACAACCACTTAGAAGAACAAACTACTATGATATGCAGAAACATAGATGAATCTCAAAAACTATGTTGAACCGAACGAAGCTTTACGCAAAAAAGCACATAGTGTATGATTCCATTTATATGAAGTCCTAGATCAGGCAAAACTAATCTATGTTGAAATAATCAGAACAATAGTTGCCTCTGGAAGGAAGTGGGGGTGGGACTGACTGAATGGGCATGAGGTAACTCTCAAGGATGATAAAGATATTGTACATCTTAATGGGTGTAAGCATTTGTCAAATCTCAAAAAAGTATATGCTTAAGATTTATTATATGCAGGTAAATTTTATCTCAGAATATGAACAAACATCAAATTCAATTATTGACTGCACGTTGAAGTATTTAGGGAGTAATGGTGACTGATGCCTGCAACTTCTTTCAAATGGATTTAAAAAGTTGACTGATGGATGTACAGGGAGATACATTGATAAAGTATTACAGTAACTTTAAGTTTGAAAATTTTCATTAAAAAATCCTAGGGGCAGAGGAAAATGAGGAAGATCTCTATCTATTATATGAAGAGCTCTCCAAGATGTAGTGGTACATGTTTCATAAATCTCACAATTTATAAAGAGAACACAATAAATACTCTTTTAAACTATGCCAGTTACTATAATACTGTATGACCCAGGTATCTTCCACTGTAATATCACCCAACTAACTTATATAGCTCAAAAAACTAAAATGAAATGATTAAAATAAGATAAAAAAACTTGAACAATTACTTTTCCTTATTAACAAATGCTATTTTCAAATATTTTAGCATTATGTATAAAATATTTTTAAAATAGCAATTCTCTGCTAGAAATTACATCCAAAGATTTTTCCAATTAACCCTTACTGCTACTTAGTATTACTCTGAAGAAACTATAACTAGCTCAGATTTATTAATATTTCATTAAATTTTGATTTTCATATTTTCTATAAAAATACTTAGCAGAAGTAAATTCATCTTACCAATGAGATCAATTTTTAAAAATAGTAATGTAAAAATTTACATTAAAACTGATTTTCCTTTTTGTATCATTATGGTGAAGTGAGTCATATTCTATGATTTTATAGGTAATAAAATAACTTTAGTGACTATTGGAGAGGGAAAAACAATAAAGTAGAGATTCTAAAAGATTAAGAACAAAACATTTTTCCGACTTAAAAAACTAAGGTTAATATTTTTTGGCCAAAAAAGGAAATAATTAAAAATTGAGACAGAGTTTTTAATAATCAAAAGCAACAAAAATCATAAAAGTAAAAAACAACAACGAAAAACAAACCTAATTAGGATTAGGGAAATACAGCACCTTGCATACCCAATAACATATAATAAACACACTCTGAAAAAATTTAAGAATTTTAAACATACAATATTTAAAAAACTTACCCTTTCTGCTTCAAAGGTAATTCAAGTTTAAATATGGTAGCATCATTAACAACTGCTTTATACGCCTACAAATAATTTAAAATTAAATATAAACATCATTTTTAACATTTAAAATACAGTTAAATTGCTACAATTCCAAAAATACATAAAAATATAAATTAATTTTTATTTTTAATGTTGTATCTGTCCTGATACGATTTTCAAGTCAATGACTTCAGCATGCTCTTAGTCATGTTATGATTATCATTATTCTCATATAGGATCTTAATGCTTCCTGAGAACCATACCATTCTCTTGTCCACGAGTTCTCCTAGAAAACATTTTCATACCATCTTCTTTCTCTTGAAACCTCAAATATTTCCTCCCCCATGTACACTCTCAGCTGATAATGTGGCTTCCTACTCCATTGAGAAAACGGAAGTAATCAGAATTCCCTTCTATTCCTCCTGCATGATCACTATTTTCCCTCTCTTTGTTTCTGTAGCCTCAGCATACAAACATACTGTTATTGTTTAAATCCTTAAAATTCTGTGTTGGCTTTGTCCATCTTCAGCTACTGCCCCATTTCTCTCTCTCTCTCTTTAAGCTAAACTCCTGGAAGAACTGTCTAATTCACTGTCTCCAATTTCTCTACTGCCCTTCTTACCAAAAACCATTCTCCCCAGGCTTTCACATCACTACTCCACCCATTCGTTCTTGTCAAAGCCACTCACCAGCTGATCCTGCCCTCCTCCTGCAAGTGCCTTTTCCACTCGTTTTCCAGCACACGCTCCTGGTCATTCCACTCACTCTCCTCCCTCCTTGTGAAAGATAGTTCCTCATCTTTCTGATAAATAAATTTAGCATGCCCCAGGCCAGCGCTTGGATCTCTTCTCTTTTCTATCCTCACTCATTAATTTGGTGGTCATACGCAGTGTCAGTGCTTTCAATATCATCTATATGCTGAAGCTCCCAAATTTATCTTTTCAGGCTTGTCCCCCACCTTAAACTCCAGACTTAACGTTGCCACATGGATGTTTAATAATCATTTCAAAGTTAACTTGTTCAGAACTGAGTTCCTAATCTCTCTGCAACCACTTCCCCAAAACCTGCTTCTCCCAGTCTTCCACATCTCAGCAAGCATATGCTTCTAACTGATCAGAATAAGAATCTGAGTGTTAGCCTGGACTGGTCTCTTTCTATCACATTCCACATCTGACTCATTAGCAAATCCTGTATAGTATATTTTCATTATATAATCAGAATCCAACCACTTTTGACTACCTCCACCACTATCATTCTGGACCAAGCTTCCATCATTACCTAATTGAAGTACTTAAACAGGTCTTAACTGATATTCTTATTTCTTCTCTTGCCCCCTTCAGTCTACTCTTTTTGCAGAGCCAGGTAATCTTATTAAAATGTAAGTCAGGTCTTGTCATTCTGTTCAATCTTTCAATGACTTTTCATTCTACTCAGAGTAAAAACCAAACTCCTAACCATGGTTCACAGAATCTTACGTGATCTGGCCTCCTGTTAGCTTTTTGACTTCAATTCCTACGATTCTCCCTCTCACTCAATCCCCTCTGGCAATGACCTCTTACTTCTCTGTTCCTGGAACATGATAGGTATATTCCTGCCTTCGAGTCTTTGCATCTGCTGTCCCCTCTGGCTGGAACACTCTTCCCTCAGATAGCCACATCAAGAATAAATCACCTTTAATCTTGATTCAAATGTCACCTCAGCGAAGCCTCTGCAGGCCACTCAATTTAATATTCCAAACCACCTAATTACCTCCATACTCCTTTAACCGTTTCCTACTCTAGCTACCTATCTACTTACTTATTTTAAAGCAGACAAATAGAGTGAGAAAAAAAGCCTACTGGAGAAAGTTGCTTGCCTTTTTAGAGCCACAGAAAAAAATCTAACTTGGGAAGTAATGAAAGGTAGTTGAAGAGGGGAAAAAACTGACGGTAATTTCTAGTTATAGGTTTATGACATTTAAAAAGACACAACTCTAAGGATAAGACTATGTTTCATTATCATTATCCCACACTAGTGAAGATGGGAAAAGAGGGTATGGGAAACAAGGATAAATGTGACATAACTCTCACAGGAGCCCTGTGAAAGGACAGAGGAATCACCTCTGCTTGTGGTAGGATGTGGGAAGAGGTAGGGTATCAAGGAAGTCCCAGGAGAAGTATACTATGAACTGGGTCTTAGAGGATAAACAGGAATGCAATAATCAGTAACATCCAAAAACAGGAAAACATTCTTGGAAAAATGAGGAAGAGAGCAACGTTCTAGCTAAATTCTAGGCCCATATCCAATGCTTACAAAAACATCTAACAAACCAAACACAATAAATACAGTTGTTCTCCACTAATGAAACATCAGAGTTGCTGGGTTTTCAGTTTGTAATTTAATAGCATAATGATGCAAGTTTCTAATTAAAAGCAAATTATGACAGTAGTGTTAATATACAGGAATATATACCTTATCTCTTGCAGTGAGAAATCGTGGATCATCTTGAAAAGCTTCTTTGACGAGTTTACTAAATCTATTAAATAGTGTAAGTAACTGCTCAACATATTTCTCAGAGTCCTAAAAATAAAATTTTTTATATTCAATTGAGTTTTTAAAAAGCAAAGAATGATACAAAAGAGAGAAAATAAAAACAATTTTAATAAAACACTACAGCTTTAAAATTTGGGAAATTTTCTGAAGAATTTTTTCTTAAAATTAAAAGGTGTTCCAATACTGCTGTTTTGTCATTAATTACTATTTTAAACACACAATCCTGAATTGAAAAATAACCTTGGGGCAAGCCCTGTGGTGTAGTGGTTAAGTATGAAGGGCTCTGCTTCAGCAGCCTGGGTTTGTGGGTTCAGATCCCGGGCGCAGACATACACCACTTGTCAAGCCATGCTTTGGTGGTGATCCACATACAAAACAGACAAAGACTGGTACAGATGTTAGCTCAGGGCTAATCTTCCTCAAGCAAAACAAAAAGAGGAAGACTGGCAACAGACATTAGCTCAGAGCGAATCTTCCTCACTAAAAAAAAGAAAATGAAGTAAAAACTAACCTTGATATACATCTATCATTGCCATTAAGGAAAACTTACAGTAGTAATAGTTTCAGCAGCTGCTACCATATCTGCCAGGCCAGCACTAATGATATGCTCCTCCAAGTCTTTCAACATTGGCTCTATCCCATTAGGAACTTTATCCATCAATGAAAACATTAAATGTAATTCTGAAAGGATAGAACACACTCATATAATCATTTCATCCATCAGAATAAATTTTCTCTTTGAATTGCATCATGGGTCTAGAATGCCTATGATTGTAAGAGTTTGGAGAAATATCAGTTGGAAATTGATAACCTTAATAGTATTCTACGGGTACAATCAGTTTAGGAGTTGTTATAGAAAGTAATATAACTTCCTGGTCCACCTTCTCAGTCTGACAAAAATTATTTTTTAAAATAAACTGTAATAAAAAGTGATCACACACTGCAAAACCTAACTCCTCCTAAAAGGTTAGTCATTTGATCTTCAATCCAATGGAATATCTTTTATTCTAAGAAACAAAAGTTCACATAGAAGATCAGTACATTTCATAAAGTAGATGCAATATTAAATACATAGTCACATCATTAAGAGGTAAAAAAACCATGTCATCAGATTGTTCAGAGTAATGATTATAAAATCTTCAGACTTCATAAATCTTAAATTGTATTAGAGATAAAATTAAACTGTATTCACAAAGATTTTTCAGTTTACAAAAGCACTTTCTCATGTTATACTATTTAATTGCCCTCCACAAAAATCTTCCCTCCAGACCTGGTTACTACTAAATAAATCATTTTGAAGGAAGTCCAACATGACTTAGCTTGGCATACAGAAATTCAAATATTTCATTTGTGCCAATGAGCAGCTTGCTTTTTACTATAAAACTACTTCTAAAGAGTGTATAAAGTGAAGTGAAGTGAAACACATACTTTAAACGCAACTAAAGATTAAATAGGATCTTGCAATTATACACAACGAGATCTGGAGCATAAGACATTAAAATGTTAAAAGTGGTTATCTCTGGGTAGTAAGAATATGGGTAAATTTACTGCATTCTTTTTGGTTGTAATGTAGTTGCTACTTTCCAAAAATATACCATTATTACGCAAACATTTAAGTAACAAAAAAAAACAGACTTCAGAAATCTTAAATCGTAAAATATTTTTGGAGAGAAGGATGAAGATTACTAACATGGAGTGTTTTATTACTTTCTAAAAATATTCATCACAAAATTCCACACAAAAGTCAAATACCTACTTCTAGCCTATACCATGCTTACCATTTAAAATAGTCTTTAGAAGCAGAGTCCTACTTTTGAGAACAAATTGAAATTCACACACACACAATCATTGATACCTAGGGGGGAAAATACTTAAAATATAAATTAATAACCTTCTTTACAGTGCTTCTAACTGTGCTACATATTTTATTATTTTCTTTAAGCACAGTTTACTGTAACAAATATACCTATGCATAAAAAAATGATCTAACAGCAATTTATTAAAAGTGTCCCGCTTCAAAGATACCCTCTTAAAAGATTATGAGAACTTTCTGTGATGTTTTACCTACTTTCAGTTTCATTTCGCTTGATCATGCCTTGGCACTCTGCTAAGATAGTCTCTTTAAAGGATGTCACCAGGGCATTTACACAGCATTCCATGAGCTGAAATACATCAAAATTGGTAAGGATGTTATAAGCATAAAAAAGCACAAATTTATTCCACTCTACTTTGCTCTATAGCTCCATGAAACCATATTGTTCAACAACAGCAAAAAATTAAGTATACTGAGAGGAGATTTTACTTACCTTCACTACAGGATTCTTGAAGATACTATATACTAGTTGACCAAAGTATATTTCCCCCTAAGGAAAAGGCTCTATTATAGAACTTAGGTTCTCCTTAGAAATTTTTAAAACTTTCCCAAGGAGGGGAGGGAAAAAAAATGAAAAATACACAAAACAAAATGAAAAAATAAACTTTAATGAATTCTTCTTATCTGGAGAGAACTTGTGTTGGGATTAGATTCGACAGTTCTAAAACTATGAAGACATTCATTCAACAAACCATCATTGGATGCCTACTGTGTGCGGGCACCAAAGAAAGTGGTTAGGAGACAAAGAAGAATACGATATAACCCCTGCTTTGGAGGAGATCACTGTCTAACTGGGGAGGGACGCAAACATAAACTAATAAATATGACTCAATTAAGTGTCAAAAAACACACATACCCCTCCACATACACCCAATAAACAAAAACAAGCAAGGGAATTTCTTTCTGGGGTAGTTAAAAAGATCTTATGCACAAGATGAAACCTAAACTGGATCCTGAAAAATAGGTATAAGTCCTAAAATAGACTGAGTATTCTAGGAAGAAGAATAAGCTGAATGTGGTAGGGAAGAGACAGATAGTGGGAAAGAAAGCTAGAAACATAGGCTGGAGCCAGATTATGAGTGAAAATCTGTGGTTTGGGATTTTATTCTATAGGTAGGGAAGGAAGAATTGAAGGTTTTAAACAGAATAAATGTAATGAGCTTCCACTGCCCCCAAGACAATTTTAAAAGATCAGTTTAATGGCAGCAAGGTAGGTGGTATTGAGTGGCAGTAGGGAGACTGGCAAATGAGGCTGTGGAAATAGTCCAAGTAAGATGGCCAGGGACTAGTGTTCTAGGTGGCCCTTAGGAAAATCCGCCCTATCCCACTACTGCTCCCTCATGTCATATAATTTTTTACTCTTCTTGCAGGTATCAATTAAAATGAATAGGTTGTGAGTACTAAAGCAAGGTACACTGATACATCTGATACATCTCTTCTGAAAAAACAGATCATCTATCTGTATTAAGGAAGGGAATTTTATGTGCCTTAAAAGTTCCTTGTTAAAAATTCCTCTTGGAATTAACATAATGTTGATAATTACTAAAGCTGAATTTAGGTAATGGAGATTCATATACTATTCTTTCTACTTTTTAAAATGTTTAAAAATTTCTGTAGTTAAAAGTTTTTTTCAGGTCCCTCTTTCAGAACTATGCTAATGACTTTAAAATCCACGTATGTCAACTTTTGTCCTAAGAAAAACAATACACATACAAAGTCATTGATAAATTTCTGCCCTGTCAAGGTGAGAAGCTCTGCCCCAACTATTGAGTAATCTCATCTACACCAGCTCTGGAATATGCACAACTGAACGCTCCCACCTTCAGCAGTGAAACCAGATTGAGAATAGGAAAATCTAACCATATTATCTATTAGAGAAGAAAGAGAAAGTACAATTGAAATAAGCTCCAAGCCCCAGCGGCTTCATCTCCATTTTCTATTTCATTGAAAATTTATACTTGAACATAATCCAGTTCAGTAGTAGTACAAATTTTGCAGATTCCAAAAATCTAGACCAGTGTGTTTCCAATTGTGTGTTGTGAAATCAGTTTTAATGGCTGTGACCAGCATTTTTTTTTAGTAACACAGAACAAAAAACATCAGTGTATCATAACTAATTATTTCATAAAACTTTTGTTTCACATATGTGCATATAAACAGTGCATACTAAGCTATGATATAAAATGTATTTCTTACTGTGGGTTACAATCAGGATTAAAAGGAGAGGCTAAATTGACAAGATAATTGAAGTAAACTGAGCAGAATTTGGTAACTGCTTAGATAAAAGGAGCTAGGGAAATTAAAGGTTGTTGAAGTAGTTTCTGGCTGGAGAGGTTAAACAAATTACTATAATAACAAGTATCTTTTAATGAGCACTTACTCTGTACCAAGCATTGTACTAAATGCTTTACATGGATTCTCTCATTTAACCCACATGTCAACGTTATGAAGCAAGTATTTAACATGAGGAAACAAGCTTAGTGAAGCTAAGTAATTTGCAAAGGTTGCAGATAGTTCATAAGATCTTGAGCTGTAATATGAAACCAGGTATGTGACTCTACAGCCTACAACTTTCATTACTACATTAACAGAGCAAGTACATACTTAATAATGGCTACATGCTCAGAACTGAGTAAAGTGTTGTAAGGAACAGAGAAGTATAAAACATGGTTTATACTCTCAATGATTTTATAATCTAGTTGGGGACATACAAATACGTATCTAAAAACGTGTGTATACTTCATATATAACAGAGGTATATGAAAAGAAGTTCAACCTCACTAATAAAGCAAAGAAGTGGAAATAAATGCATCATTAGTATACTACAAACTTTACAAGCACAGAAACTGTTCTGTCCATAGCTATCTATTCATGGTCTTGCACACAGTTGGTACTTGCTAAATAACACAACAAAGCAGTCTATAATTTGCTACTAAGTCAAGTGGTAAAAACAGCAGGTACAGTGGGGATTCAAATAAGAGGAAATCGATGAAGGCTAGAGAATTTGGGGCAACTTCATTGCAAGACGGGCTACAAGGATTCCGAAGGACTTGAATAGGCAGAAAAAAGAAAAGTGGAATATAAAAGCATTGAGAAAAGAAGAAAAATAAAACATTACTTAAAAATGAGTCCAAGAAAAAAACGAATAGAATGAGGTATATGAATGAGGAAATATTACTTATTGGAATAGAACAACTCCTGCTGGACAGTATTAAGCTGGAAAAATAGGTTAGGGCCAAATTATGAAGGGTCTTGAAAATCAGAGGTGGGAAATAATGACACCATGATTTTTGAATAAAGTGAAATAATGAAAGGGATGTTTATGAAAGAGCAGCCTGAATTCATATGGCCTGTAGTAAGAGTAAAGATGCTCAACCTCATTAATAATTTTTAAATGCACATAAAAAATCTTTAAAAATCTATGGTACTGGGAGATTGGAAAAATTAATAGACTGACAAAACCCAGACCAGCAAACATAGACAGGCACATTATTGTTGAGAGTAAGAATTACTACAACATTTCTGAACATGAGTTTGGTATGATGTAGCGATTTATAAAAGTGCATAGCCTTTGCTTCAGCAATCTCATTTCCAGGAAATTCCATTTCAAAAGAAGGCCATACGTGAGAAGGATGTATGCATGAAGATGTTAAAAAGATAGAGGCATATAAGGATGTTGTTCCAGGAAGTACTCTTTATAGGAAATAAACTATAATAATAATGAATAATAAGGAAACACTCTTCATTAGAGGATTGGTTAGGTATATTATAGTACATATATACGATGAGATACATACAGGCATTAAAATAATGCTATAATTTGAGCTGGGCTGGTGGCCTACTGGTTAAATTTGTGTACTCTGCTTTGGCGGCCGGGGTTCATGGGTTCAGATCCTAGGTGCAGACCTACACCACTCATCAGCCATGCTGTGGCGGCAAACCCCACACAAAATAGAGGAAGACTGGCACAGATGTTAGCTCAGAACAAATCTTCCTCAGTGCAAAGAAAAAAAAAGCTATAATAGAGTGTTTACAGTAGAAATGCATGATGTCATAAATTTCCTTTAAAACTCTAGAGGAAGGAAAGAAAGAAAGGAGGGAAGAAATGGAGGGAGGGAAGGAGGAAGGAAGTGGAGAGGAAGAGAGGTAAGGGAAAAAAGAAAAGAAAAAAGGGATCAACCTAGCAAGTAGGACAAAATGATGACCATTGATGAATCTAGGGGCTACTTATGGCGGTGGGGTTCATTACACCATTTTCTTACTTTTATAATATTTGAAAACTTTTACAAGGAAGCTTTTTTTAAAAAAAAATAAAGAGAATAATTATGTTATACATCCCTGTGAAATAAAAAACCCCTTAGAAAACTATTTTATGTAGGCAAAAAGAAGACAGGGAGATTGCCTGACAGAATTCTCTCCTTATTTCAAATGAGTCTTAACAAGAGGGTCAGTTCCTTGGGGCCAGAGACCATTTTATTCCTCTTCTGTATTTCTTCCCCATCATTTGCTAAAGTACTACAGACAGAGTCAACCCTAAATATATACTTGTTATTTGAAAAATACATCTTGAATGGAAAGGATAGTGATAAACCATCTCTCTCACCTTGTATTCCCTTTCTGTCTCCTTTTGCTAGCTTCCGTGAAGAAAAAAACTTTTGCCATATGCCATCAACTCCTGTATTTTGCCTGAGATGAGCACAACTTCTAAATCCATAGCAATCTCTCCCCAGAGGTCTGCAAGGTGAAACACTTTAACTATCAATGTGCTTGATGTTTTACCTTCCTCTATAGCAAAACTCTTCAAAGATGATGCCTGCCATAAAACACAGCAGGCACTCAGCATTTGTTGAATGAATGAATGCATAGGTCTGTGAAGATGAAAGGTAGGATAGGCAGGCTAAGTGATGCAGTAGAGTCCTTTGTTAGTGGTATTCAATTTGCACAATTAATTATACTTCACAGAAATTTAGTAAAAAAGCAACAAGTTCTAATTTTTGCTACTTATATAATCTTGTATAAGTAATAATTTGCTTTGCGCCTCAGCTATAAAATAGGAATCGAACTAAAAATTACCCTATGTTTCTCCACTTTAAGATTCTACTTTATCATTATCAGGTCTTTAACCATATAAGAATATCTGTAATTCTAGATTACAGACATTAATAAATTATTCTAGAATTAATTTATTACATGTGTGGTAGGTTATTCTCAAAATTAATTTCATTGGCCTTTCTAGCTTGGTTAAGATTTCTTTTTTTTACCATTATAACTAGTGGTACTTGCTTCATTTCTAAACTAGTTACACAAGTAACTCTCTATACAGAGCAATGAAGAGTCAGTTAGACCGACTCACCTTGACTCTGGATACCACTCAATATACTAAAATATTGAAGGTTAACAAGTTCTTTAATGTTACTAATTTACGACTTGTGACCTAGTTGCTAACTCAGTTTTTTATCAATGTTTTGCATAGACAGTAAAACAGTTTGTCTTAGAATCTGTAAGCAACTTTTTCCAAACCAGAGCCCTAACAGTAAAAACTACCATGCCAGGCACAGTGCTTAAATATTTTCTATATAGTATCTCATTAAACTCTGACAACACAAGTAGGTAGTATTTCACTTTACTGTTAAGAAAACAAGGATTACAAAGGTTGAATAACTTGCCAAAGGGCACACAGTCGGTAAAATGACAACAATGGAATTCAGCTCCTCATTTGGTTCCAACATGTATGATATTAGTGCCCGGGTCATTGTAGAGATGAAGATTTGCCACCACCAATTCACTCTCTATTCCATTACTCTGTCGTATGAACAATCCATTTTATTCTACTGTCACTGAAGATAGGGACCAGATCTGTCATTATCCCCAACTAGCACAAGGCTTGACATATTTTAGGTGCATAATAAATACTAACTGAATGCCCTTAGGAAATATCAACGTATGTAGGACAATCACCTAAAATACTAATAACCATAGAAAAATTTTAAGCTATCTTTGTTTAAATTTTTTTCTCACTCTTTTCTTACTGTTGTGTGTCACTTTTTACTGTCAATGCGTCTGCAGCAGCACAGCTGTGAAGCCCTCCTACCTGGTCTCACTAACATACTGCTGCTCATCTGCTGCAGGCCCATCCAGTGATAATCAAGCTTATTAGAATCATGTGTATAATTGGATCTGAGTGGGGCTAAGTTGCCCTCCTATAAGTAAAAGTAGAAGAGCAGACCTATCATGCATCTGAGGCAACAGTTAACTGCTCAGAACTCTTGGGCTAATTTGGTTTCCAGGTTGTCCACTGAACTGCAAGTAGCTAAAGTTGCTAAAAGGGTTGTCCTCTGGATAAGTATTACTATATTATGCATACCACAAATGCATATACATTGGCACTCAAGCAAGCTTGCACATGTGTGCAAAGACACACATACAAAGCATTTGATCCAAGTTTGGGCCCTCAACCCAAGATGGGCCAGTTGAAGCTAGGCTAATTAAAACCAGTGCGGCAAGACTCTTATCTTCTCTCAGATCATAAACTGGAAGGTGAGCCTGACAGCTCTCACGGTCTTCACTTCAACAAAAAAAAGTATAACAGCTATAGAAGATGATAAAGCAGACCAACAGAAAAATACACACCTAGAAAGTTCTGGCAAAGCTCCACGTTTCTGAATTGAGATTTCCTTCATTTTAGTCTCACCCTAGTGCTTGTCAGAGTGGGATTTTTTTTGCTGAGGAAGATTCGCCCTTAGCTAACATCTGTTGCCAAACAATTTCTTTTTGTATGTGAGCTGCTGCCACAGCATGGCCACTGACAAACGAGTGGTGTAGGTCCATGCCCAGGAACAGAACCCGGGTCGCCAAAGTAAAGCGTGCCAAACTTAACCACTAGGCCACCAGGGCTGGCCCTCCAGAGTGGATTTTACAAGAACCAACACATCTGACTTCTTTGTTTGAGATGGGTTCTTGCTTCTTGCAACCAAGAGTGCTAATTACATATATGTATGTGCAATACATATGTTGAAAATTATTTATCAAACTTGTCTCTTCTTTATATAGCCCCAAATTGCTTAGCAGTATCCACAGGAACTCAGGACCTACAATTAGACTTAATTAGAAGCCCAGCTTCCCCATTTCCTAGCTGTGTGAGGGCAACACTTGGTACATCCTAAATTTCAGTTTCATTTGTAAAACAGAAACAATAACAGCATCTACCTACTAGTTCCACCTCCAGAATATATCCTGAGTCCCTCCACTTACACATTCCTCTTCACTGCTATCAACATCTCTCACAGGGATTACCAGTCTATAATCCAAATACCACACTGCAAGCCGAATGCTTTCTTTTAACATGAAAACTAGATTACATCAGTTCTTTGCTTAAAACCCTTGAATGGCTTCCACTACACTAAGCTCCTGCTCTTCCCTCTCCCCTCACCTTGCATCACACTCCTCCCCTCACTCACTATGTTCTAGCCACACTATAACCTTTCTCTGTTCCTAAAACATGCTAAGCTCATTCCTGCTTCAAAACCTTTACACTCGCTCTTCCCTCTGCCTGGAATGCTTTTGGCCCAGATCTTCACAAGGCTAGCTCCCTATCATTTAGGTCTTGGCTCCAATATCACTCCCTCAAAGAGACCTTCCATGACTACAGTCCATAAAGTAAAAGCAAGAGCAGGAGCATTACCAGCACTAATCCACTCTTTATAGTATCACTCTATTTTATTTTAGAAAGAATCACTTTTCATTTATTTGTTTACTTGCCCTTATCTGTCTACCTCCAGAAGAATGCTAGCTCTGTAAGAGCAAGGACTTTGCTTTGGTCATGCTATATCCCCACTAACTGTCTCACCATAGGGACTAAATAAATATTTATTGAGTGAATGAGTGCTCAATAAATACAGGTCAAATGGTTAGTGAAAAAACTGGAGGATTATAATCTCTAGCTATAGGATCCCATCCCCTAACAAGCCAAGGGCATATTCACCAAAAAACAAATAAATCTTTAGATTATATAATTTTTACCCACATCCCGTGGACCATCATACAAGAAGGAAAGCAGTCCAGTGGGAAAAACAGTAGCTTGGAGCCAGGCAACTAAAGCATAACTAATCATTACATATATAATACTGAAGACAGTTATTTTTCATTAATTTTTTATTGAGGCAACATTGATTTATAACATTATATAAATTTTGGTGTACATCATATTTTGACTCTGTGTAGACTACATCATGTTTACCATTAAAAGTCTAGTTTCCATCCACCACTGTACATATGTGCTCTTTTACTCCTTTCACCCTCCCCACTCCTCCCTTGCCCTCTGGTAACCATCAATCTATTCTCTGTCTATGTGTTTGTTAGTTGTTGTGTTTTTTATCTTCCACATATGAGTGAAATCCTAACAGAATTGGTCTTTCTCCATCTAACCTATTTCACTTAGTTATAATACCCTCAAGGTCCATCCATCCATCTATATTGTTGCAAATGGTAAGAGTTCATCTTTTTTATGGCAGAGTAGTATTCCATTGTATATACACATATACACCACATCTTTTTCAGGGAGGGGGAGGGAGAAGATTGGCCCTGAGCTAACATCTATTGCCAATCCTCCTCTTTTTGCTTAAGGAAGATTGTCACTGAGCTGACATAAGTACCAACCTTCCTCCATTTTACGTGGGACACGGCCACAGCATGGCTTGACAAGTGGTGCTAGGTCTGCGTCTGGGATCTGAACCTGTGAACTCCAGGTTGCCAAAGTGGAGCACACGAACTTAACCACTATGCAACCAGGTCGGCCCCTACACCACACCTTCTTTATCCATTCACCCTTAATGGGTACTTAAGTTGTTTCAAAGTCTTGGCTATTGTGAATCAAGCTGTAATGAACAGAGAGGTGCATATATCTTTTCAAATTAGTGTTTTTGTGTTCTCTGGATAAATATCCAGAAGCAGAATAGCTGAATCATATGGTATTTCTATTTCTAATTTTTTGAGGAATATCCACAGTGGCCATACCAGTTTACATTCCCACCAGCAATGTATGAGGGTTCTCTTTTCTCCAGATTCTCTCCAAGTCAGTCTTTTTAATAAGAGCCATTCTGACAGGCATCAGGTGATATCTCATTGTGGTTCTGATTTGTATTTCTCCAATAATCAGTGATGTTGAACATCTCTCCATGTGCCTGCTGGCCATCTAAATATCTTCTTTGGAAAAATGTCTGTTCAGATCCTTTGCCCATTTTTTAACAGGGCTGTTTTTCTGTTGCTGAGTTGTACGAGTTCTTTATATATTTTGCATAGTAATCCCTTATCAGATATGTGATTTTCAAATATCTTCTCCCAATTGTTAGGTTGTCTTTTCATGTTGTTGATGGTTTCCTTTGCTGTGCAGAAGCTTTTTAGTTTGACTAGTCTCATTTGTTTATTTTTTCTTTTGCTTCCCTTGCCTGAGGAGACATGATAGTCAAAAAGATACTGCTAAGACTGATGTCAAAGAATACACCGTCTACATTTTCTTCTAGGAGTTTCATGGTTTCAGGTCTTACATTCAAGTCTTTAATCCACTTTGAGTTAATTTTTGTATATGGTGTAAGATAATGGTCTACTTTTATTTTTTTGCATGTGGCTGTCTAGTTTTCCCAACACCATTTATTGAAGAGACTTTCCTTTCTCCATTGTACGCTCTTGGCTCCTTTGTTGAAAATTAGCTGTCCACAGATATGCTGGTTTATTTCTGGGCTCTCAATTCTGTTCCATGGATTTGTATGTCTGTTTTTCTGCCAGTACCATGCTGTTTTGATTACTATTGCTTTGTACTATATTTTGAAGTCAGGGATTGTGATGCCTCCAGTTTTGTCCTTTTTTCTCAGGAGTGCTTTGGCTATTTGGAATCTTTTGTTGTTTCATATAAATTTTAGGATTCTTTGTTCTATTTCCATGAAAAATGTCATTGGGACTTTGATAGGGATTGTGTTGAATCTGTAGATTGCTTTAGGAAGTATGAGCATTATAACTATGTGAATTCTTCCAATCCACGAGCATGGAATATATATGATATAAATTTCTGATGGTGAACAATTTCTTGAAATTTCTAACAATTAAAAAAAAATTATCTATCCTCAATTTACACAACAATATCATCCGTGGAAAATGAAGTGTATGATTAATATCATGCAAAAATATTTTGGTTTATAAGTAAAATAAAGTTCCAGATTCAGTTAAGTATAAACAAGATTTTCACTTAAATGAGTGGCCAGTGGGACCACTGAACATTACTTGTGGGATGTGGTTTAATTCTGGTTATTGTGGCACAGTCTGACCACTGTGAGACATGTAGCATTCCTGGACCCCATGCACTAAAAATCAATCACTGTGACAACCAAAAAAACACCCCCACAAATTTCTATAACACTCACTGAGGTAGATACCACCTTCATTGAAAACCTTTAGCTTAGAGATCTCAGTTCAAAATATATTAGCTTAATGCAAAAATATTTTCTGTAATTCAAATATCCTCCACATTGAGACTGAAACCTTTCTCCTACTTTCCCAGACCTACTTCCACAACTTTCTGACACACTGTCTAAACTTTAGAGAATACAGTCTATCGGCACCCCACCCTTTCTCTACCTTTTGCTTGTTGGCATTTTTATGTTGTGATATCTAAACCACTCACAGCATAACTAACTTTCCATTGATTTATCTCTGTGAGAATTTGCTGTACTAATGACAAACAAATTCAAATTCAAATTGAATTAGGATAAATCTATAAAAGGATCCTAAAGATATTATCTTGGTTACATAATAAACAACATGTAAACATCTAAATTTCTAATAAATATATTTTCTTTACATATAAGAAATTATGAGAGGAAAATCTTGGGAGTAACTTCCATTGTCTATATAGGATATGTCAAAATCCCTTTGGGGTATTATAAATTTTTATCCATTAAAAATGGTAGTTTGTGTTCATTCCTAAAATGGAAGAATGGTTTAATGTTAGGGACTCAGTTAACGTGATTTACTGAAGTAGTTCAATGGAGGAAAACACCATGTGATCATCTCCAGTGATGCTTCCAAAGTAAAAAAAGCCATTCTTCATAATATTCTTTATTCTTTTTTACATTTTATTTTGACTTTAGCCTTACAGAAAAGTTGCAAAATAGCAGAGAGTGGATCCAGCCTGGTGGTGTAGTGGCTAAGTTCTCACGCTCTGTTTCAGCAGCCTGGAGTTCGCTGTTTGGATCCCAGGTGCAGACCCTTGCACCACTTATTAAGCCATGCTGTGGCAGCGTCTCACATATAAAATAGAGGAAGATGGACTCAGATGTTAGATCAGGGCCAATTTTCCTCAGCAAAAAGAGGAGGACTGGTGGCGGATGTTAGCTCAGGACTAATCTTAGAGGGGGAAAAAAAAAACCAGCAGAAAGGGTCCATACATCCATCACCTAATTTTCCCTCATGATAACACTTTACCTAACTATAGGGGAGGTATCAAAAGCAGGAAAGTAGTATTGGTATGATATTATTAACTAACTACAGACTTTATTAGAAATTCACCAGTTTTCCACTAAAGTCTCTTTCCTATTCCAGGATCCTATCTACAAGCCCACATTGCATTTAGTTGTTAGTTCTCCCAGTGTCCTCCAATCTGTAACAGTTCCTTGGTCTGTGTGTGTGTGTGTGTGTGTGTGTGTCTGTTATGATCTTGACACTTTTAAAGAATAGTTATTTTTTAGACTGTCTCTCAATTTGAGATTGTCTAATCTTTTCTCAGTAGAAAAAATTGTGCATTCTTGACAAGAATACCACAGAAATGATGATGTATTCTTCTCAGTTAGTGCATCTTATCAAGGGGTACATAATATCAATATGTACTATTACTGGTGATGTTAACCTTGATCACTTGAATAAGATAGTGTCTTTTGGATTTCTCCATCATAAAGTTACTATTTTTCCCTTCCTAAATATCTTAGGGAAGATACTTTGAAACCACAAAAATATTTTATTTCATTTCAAACTTTTGGCCATTAATTTTAGTATCCACTAGTAGAGCTTGTCTACAAGAATTATTACTGTGATATTTGCCTAATAGTGATTATGTATTTCTCTTCATGTTTATAAAGTGGAATTCTTCTGTAAAAATGAATTTCATATGTTTGATAGCCATTATTAAGTATATATTTGTGTGAATTATCTGTATCTTTTTCCAACTTTTTCCTAACAGATTTTTTGTTACTCAATTGTTTTTGGTGAGGAAAATTGGCCCTGAACTAACATTTGTGCCAATCTTCCTCTATTATGTATGTGGGACACTGCCACAGCATGGCTTGATGAGCAGTGTGTAGTCCATGCTCGGGATCCGAACCTCCGAACTCCAGGTCGCTTAAGCAGAGAGTGCAAACTTAACGCCACTGGACTGGCCCTGTTCCTCAATTTTTAAAAGTTCTTTATATAGCAGGGGTAATTAGGCCTTTGTCTGTTACATATGTGGCAAATGTTTTTTCCCAGGTTGTCAGTTGTCTTTTGTCTTTGTTTATGGTGTTTTGAAATTTTAAAAAAATTTTTAATTTTTAGGGGCTGGCCCAGTGGCACAGCAGTTAAGTTAGCACGTTCCGCTTCTCAGCAGCCTGGGGTTTGCTGGTTTGGATCCCAGGTGCGGACATGGCACCACTTGGGAAAAGCCATGCTGTGGTAGGCATCCCACGTATAAAGTAGAGGAAGATGGGCATGGATGTTAGCTCAGGGCCAGTCTTCCTCAGAAAAAGAGGAGGATTGGCAGTAGTTAGCTCAGGGATAATCTTCTTCAAAAAAAATATTTTTTTAAGTTTTAAAGTTTAGGTTTATTTCTTTTATTAAGGTATAATTGGCATATAAGAATATATTAGTTTCAGGTGTACAACATAATGATTCAGTATTTGTATATATTATGAAATGATCACCATAATAAGTCTAGTTAACATCTGTCACCATACATAGTTATTAGTTTTCTTGTGATGAGAACTTTTAAGATTGCAAATTTTTAAATGTAGTCAAATTTATCAATCTTTTCTTTTATTGACTCTGAATTTTGAGTCATATTAAAAAAAGCCTTTCCCTACACCAAGGTTAAAAAGGAATTCTAGTACTTGCATAATTTCATTTTTAACATCTAGATCCCTGATCCATTTGGTGTTTATCCTTCAGAATGGTGTAAAATACAGATCTAACGATCTTCTTCCAAATGGCTACTGAGTTATTCAATCACCACTTTCAAAAAAATGTCCATCTTTACCTCCCAGTGATTGAAGGTCCAACCTTTGTCATATATACTTCTGGACTCTCTATTCCATTTCACTGGTCCACTATCTATTCATGGGTCAATACCATACTATTTTAATTATGGAGGCTTCATATAGTATGTTTTAATGGCTGGTAGGGCTAGTTCTTAGCTTTTCTTTTCCAGTGTTTTCCTAGATGTTTATTTTTAGATTCTTAGATGTTTATTTTTCCACATGAACTTTCATATCCACTTGTCTAACTTTATAAAATAGTTGTTGGTATTTTTATTGGAATTACGGTGGATATACAAATTAATTTAGAAAAGAACCAAGATCTATATACTTTTGAGTCATAGGGATGGACATCTTTCCATTTTTACAAGTCAACTTTTGTGTCTTTTGAGTGCTTAAAATTTTTCCTCCTATAGGTTTCACGTATTTCTTGTTAAATTTATTCCAAAGAATTTAATTTTCTTTGCTGTTACCATAAGTAAAGTTTTCCCTAACACTATATTCTCTGTTTATTATGTGTGTGTATGAAGGTTATTGATTTTTGTATGTTCATTTTATATCCTGCTACATTACTGAATTACTTTATTGTTTGAGTTAGTTTTATTATTGATTACCCTGAGTTATCAAGATATACTATCATATCTTCTCCAAACTGAGACATCTCCAAACTTACTTCTTCTTACCCATTCCTATGCTTCTAATTGGTTTCACTAGCCTGATTATATAAGCTAATATCTCTAATACAATGTTAAATAGCAGGATAGTGGGCATCCTTGCATCGTTCATGATCTTAATGGAAATGCCTCTAACCTTTCTCATAAAATAAGATACTGGTTTTAGGACCAAGGTATATACATTCCTGGTAATATTCTTAATAAAAGAAGAAGTGATTACTTTCTTAACATAATAAAATGCATACATCATGCCAAAAACCAGCATGATACTTAACGGTGAAAATTTAGAAGCATTCCCATCAAAGACTGGAAGAAGACAAAGATTCCCAACATTATTTAACGTTTTCCTAAAATTAACCAATGATAGATTTAGTTCACTGAAGGAAATAGGAGGTATTAATATTAGAAAGGAAGAAGTAAGCATCATGATTTGCAAATATGTAAGCAAACGCTTGGAATACCCAAGAGAACAAAATAAAATTCTTATAAACAATGAAGTTCTGTAAGCGGCTAAATGTACCTCTGGCCTTTATTAGGCCTGGCCTGGCGAGTGGGTACTACGTAGGTGAGATATGCTCTATTATAAGAATACGGGTCCAAAAACTTGTTTTCCTGTGTATATTAAAAACTAATCAGGTTTAGAAGATTAAGTGTGACTCATACTAACTAAACTCAAGGAAGGTAACTGATTAAACCATAACAATACGTTAATTTTCAGAGAAAAACATAAATGCCAAAAATGTACATTCTTTCATCTTAAATTCTGACGTGTATTATTGTGAAGCCTCATATGAACTGATATGTACTTGTCCTCTGTTACTAAGAATAGTCTAACAGGTAAATACAGACTAAAACTAGTATCAATAAACCATTAAGATATAGCATAGAATGTTCTGATAGCTGATAATTCCTCTAAGAGAATTTAGGGCAGTAAGTCAGTTCTGAATAGCTTTCAGTATGGAAAGTGACTTGTTTCTTACTAACTATTCAAATAATACTGTTCATATTTTATTCATATTAAATTAGAACAGAGGACTTGGCCATTTTTTGGTTTACTGTTCCTTGCATTACAACATATTTCATTTTAACATACTTATCTTTGGAAATAAAAATTGTAAATTAACAAATATATAATAAATATTATGTATATAGGATAATGGCCTTAGCTCAGTGAGGTATATAATACAGTAATGCATCTGCATTAAGCTTAAATTCTCAATGTTATAATTAATTCTACAGCTTTGGTGTTTGATGTCTCCTCTACACCAAATTTTGCTGTACAAACTATACAGTAGTCACTGACTAGTATTAATCTATGTTAAAAGTTAGGAGAGTGATAACCTTTGAAGAAAAAGATGGTAATAGTGCTTTGGAGGAGGCATGATGAAAAGTTTCTGAATTGCTGGTAATTCTTGTTCTGGTAATTTCGCAGGTATGTTCACTTTGTGATAATTCACTTACTATCTAGTTGAGATTTTTGTGCACTTCTCTGTACATATGTTATACTTCAATTAAAACAGTTGATTTAAAAAAACAGAAAATCAAAACAAAACAAAAACAAATCATACGAACAGTCATCTTACAACTCTAATAAAGTACTATTTCTTTGGAAGCATACTATATATTGCACTTAGGGTCTTTGCTGGGAGAAAAAACAACTTTAAACTCTAGAATCATTCAGCTTGGGGAAATGCTCATGCCAATGGATAACCATGGGAAGAGCAAATTCACATCTTCTATTTCAATTTTTTCCCCAATGTGTGTGTATGTGTTTTAAAGTAGGGAAAGAGACTTTATTGTTCTACACAAGTCGTTATGTATATTTGTTTATTTCTACCTTTCTCATTCTCTTTTCCTTGCTCTTTCTTATTTTCTTAGTTGGACATCTATAGTTGAATTTCCATAAGTTTAATTTGGATATGATACAACTAAGCTGTATAAACTACAGTAGAAAAATAGAACAACAATTCTATCTTACAAAACTGCAACATCCCCACCCAGATGACATGGACACATCAGCCAACTCAAAATATTCAAATCCCTCTGACTAAACTCATCTTTCTCCCTCACTACAAGATTTACTCTTACACCCGATCTCTTGGTAGCAGCACAATTCTACCAAGCCAAAACCTCAGAAACATAACTGACTCAATTCTCTCCAATATCTAGCCCCATCCATACGATACAATGTATCATCTCTAGGAAGTCTTTCTCTCCCTTTGTCTTTCCATTCCCATTGCTATAACCCTATTTGGTACTCCTAATACCTTCCTTCAATTATCGTGACAATCTTCTACTTTCCGTTCCCAGCTCTTCCCCAATCCAATTAATCTTTCATACTGTCACTAGATTAATCTTCCTGAGGAATGACTTTGAGCGTGGCATATTTACTTAAAAAAATTTCAATGCCTTTCCCTGCTTTCTGATTGAAGCGCAAGCCTGGGCTCCTGTAAATTTCTGTAGAGAACTTTATAAACAATCACTAAATCAGCCCTCTTTTCTGGCCATTATCAAAGTTATTTTAACTTAAAAAAAAATTATTTTATTGAGGTCATATTGGCTTATATCATTGTGTAAATTTCTGTGTAGACTGCATCCTCTTCACCACCAATAATATTTTAACTTTTGAAAGAGGAACAATTTTGCACATTATGAAAAGTAAAACAAAAAGACAAGGGGAAGAGATCAAACTCAGCCTGATTTCTGAAAAAGAATAAACATGACTATCATTCAAGACGGAAGAAGCCAAAGAAAAGTCAGAAGAAAAAAAAAAATCCCATCCATAGTTGAAAATTTTTTGGTTGTAGGCAAACTAGAACACTACTTCTTTGAATATAACTCTAACTCTAGTTCCTAGGCTCCAAAGACTGAAAGGAACTGGAGGAAACATTGCTATGATTGAGTAATTTCTAAGACTCTATCCAAGCTTGATTCTTACCTTCCTTACAAAAGCACACTAAGGTCATTCTCCAGGTAAAAGAAAACACCCAGGAAAGATACTGTAGCATGGCTATTACCTCTGGTCAGTTTTTTTTTTTTTAATGAGGAACTCAATAATACAGAATAAAGCAACAATATAAAAGACTGATGTTTTCTTATCAAATAATCAATATTTTATCTCATGACGAGATGAAGTTTGAAAACATCCTCCCATAACAAGAAGAAATATCCCCTAGTAGCAATGATTCAGTACCCACTAATTCAGTGTTTGCAGCCATTTTATAGAACATAATTACTGTGAATAATGAGAATCAACTGTATCTCTACAGATTATATTTTACTTGCTACATGAAAGTCACTAAAAAGGTTACCTTTAGATATGCATTAAATATAATAAAAGGAGACTGCTTAAAAATTAAGTACATTAAATATAGTAAAATCTAGAAGAGGGATGGCAAATAGGTTTTCATCTTGCACATCAGCTCTGAAAAATAATGAGTTCTGAATAAGGTGCCTTCTGAAGCTGTGCTATGGCTCACTGGGAAGAAGTACTATAATCAACTAGTAATGCTGGTCAGAGACATGAGAAAGTATAAATAATGTTACTTGCATCATGTATTTGCCATCCCTGGGCTACTCTACTTCAAATAATCTCACAGAAAATACAATTACAAAATTACTTACTGCTTCAACAGAGTTACATTCTCGTCTTGTTTCTAAATAACGTAGTGCCCGTTTTTCTTCTTCTTTTAATTTAGCATCTGCCTGTCCAGAAGCAAAATAGCAATCATTTTAAGAATATCAAGAGAATAGCTCAAAGTATCACATATACTAAGTTCTGACTTACATATTTCATATAATTCTGTACACCATTTTGTTGTAAATACGAGGGTGCCTGTGTTCTATAAAATCTCTCTGTTGAATCCAAGTATGCCTTCTCAAAATTGTCCCTATAAATTTGAAGCTTATCCTCAGGATTAGAACAAAGGTTAACTGAAAAACAGAAAATAAAATTTTACTCTAATTATGATTCAAACCAGTATTTTGAGTACAATAAACGAAATAACAACTATTGAGGAGTCATCATGTGCAAGGGACTATGACAATGTTCAAAAGACCATAAAAAACCATTGAAAACAAAATTCTTCTCCATAAGAAACTTATGGAGAAGATAAACATAAAGATAACAGCACAAAGCAGTAAAGTGACAAACAGTGCAGATAACATGGACTATTTTACTTTTGAATAGGAAAGAGACTGACTTCTAACTGGACGATCAAGAAACCATTCACAGAAGAGATAGGATCTGAATTGAGTCTTACCGAATAAACTAGTATTTATATAGATTAGTAAAGTAAGTAAACACTCAGAAGTAGAAAAGCACAAGGTCAAGTCAAGTTATAATGACTACGTTGTCTAAGTGGACTGTAAGGTTAATAGAAGATAAGATAGAATGGTTAGTTAGGAATGGTTGTGGAGAGCCTCAAATTTTGGGTTAAGTAACTTGAATTTCTAACCTCTAAATGGGTAAGAAAAACACCAATAAAATAGTACTTAAAAATTAACCTTGTGAACAGCACGCAGGTTAAATGATAGCAATAAGACCCTTAGAAGACGACTGTCTGAAAAGTCCAGAAGTAGAGTTTAAAGAAGTCTGTAAAACTGGTGGCAGTTGAAAGAAAAAGTGATGAATTTCAGGGACATGACTAACGAAAATCTAGACTTAATAACCTAAAGAAATATGAGGGCAATGAAGAAAGCAAGTGAAAGATAACTAAAGGTTTAGTAATATAAAAAATTCTTATTGACAACTGTTTTATGCCAGGCATTCTATGTTCAGTAAAGATACAGGGTCAATAACACAGTTAATTACACTGAAGTACTATGGCAGGGAGGCACAGGTACCATGAAGCACCGTGAGAGGACTTAATCTAGTCCGGAAATTAGGAAAAGCCTCTATAAGAAAATAGAGGATGACGATGAGTTAGAAGATAAAGAGGGGGGCCAGCCCTGTAACCGAGTGGTTAAGTTTGCGTGCTCCGCTTCAGCAGCCCAGGGTTTCGCTAGTTCGGATCCTGGATGAGGACATGGCACCACCCATCGAGCCATGCTGAGGCAGCATCCCACATGCCACAAGTGGAAGGACCCACAACTAAAAATATACAACTATGTACTGGGGGGCTTTGGGGAGAAAAAGGAAAAATAAATCTTAAAAAAAAATTAATTAAAAAACAAAAGAAGATAAAGAGGAAGGAGGAAGAGTATTCTAGTCAGAGGAATCAACATATCCGACTGAAAGAACAGATGAGAATATTGTTGTCAGAAACTGAAAAGTTCAGAAAGGAATGTACACATGGAATTCATTTACATCCTAAAAATATAAGTACAAAACCAGTAACCTTTTATAAGCTATAGATTCAAATCTACATTTCTCTAAGTTAGGTCACTAAAAACATTCATCAGCCAAGAAATGAGTGAGATGGAGAAAATAAATATTAACTACATGAATATAAATGTATGTTTCTTTAAAGCAGAATTAATACCTGTTGTGTACTCTTAAAAGCATCTGACACTAACAGTAGATGTGACTGTAAGCTAATAAACATAACTTTGATAGTATTACTCTATAATTGTCTTAGAATTTCCATGAAAAGGAAATTATGATCATAAAAGTTCAGAACATACCATATGATTCTCTTACTCCAATGACCAGCTGAGAATCAAAAGCTTCTCCTAATCTTTCAGCATGTACCAGCTTCATTGCACTATCTTGGAGTCTGTTTTTTATATTTGAAAAGATTGACTCATTCCATGTATCAAGCATGAGCTAGGAAAAAAAGAACAAAATATGCAATCATTTCAATTATTAACATACTAAGAACCACATACACACACACAAAATTTTACGTACAAACTCACAGATACACACACACAAATCAAATTCTTTGACCTACATTCAGTTGAACACTTCAGGGAAGCAGTATATTTAAATTTGGTAAATAACACATGGTAAATAATGGTAAAGAACACATTGCAGAATTAAACATAATTGTAATTGAATTTCAGCTCTGATACTTATTTATCTGCTTTCCCATCTGTAAAATAGTGAAAATAATAGTACAAATTTCAAGTGGTTGTTGTAAAAATTAAATATGGTAATACATGGAAAATGTTACTTCCTCTACAGTTCCAAGGTTGAACTTTAGAAATACTGATATTTGTTTGGAATGCTCATATGCATGTTTGTACAAACACACAATAAATGCAAAAAGGGCCAACTGAAAATCTGTTTGATACTGGACCTTAAAAAAAGGAATACACAAATCCACCTTACAGATGTTCCATTTAAATGATGGAAATAGTATACACATATTCATGAGTACATATTATCACTCCAAGTAACTTTGTCAGGTATAGAAAATATGTTAATAACAACAGACGCAGCATCAATAATAATAACAAGAATAACAGTTATATAACATTCACTATGTACTAGCACTGCTCTAAGTACTTTCCACATAGAACTCATTTAATCTTCACAACCTAGATATAGGTACTATTATCTCCCTTTTAGATATGTGGAACCTAGGGTACAAAGAGGAAAGCTAACTTTCCCATATTTACACAACTCATAAGTGGCAATACTCAACTCGTATCCAACACCTGTGGTCCCAGAATTGATGCCCTTCATCACTAGTGATGCTAATTCCCATAATTAATAGGGAATGGTAAGACTTAAAAGAGTAACAGAAAAAAATGAGAGGACAAGATATGGAACTGCAAATTAAAAGGCATCTAGAAGTGTTTTTCTTTTTTGGGGGAGGCGCAATTTCTCATATTGCAGTTATTTCTACCACTGAAGAACCACTGGATATCTAAATTTACAGTACCCCTGTCAGCATTAGTACAAATTTTAAGGCTGAGAAAGAGCAATAAAGCCCAGGCCACTACCTGAATGCCTGAATTTGTTCCTATAACCATTGCAGCAAGAGTTGTTTAAAGGTCAAATGGCATATTTTACTTTTCAAATCTGGGGTTCCATTTGATTCTCACAAGTAGGAATATACATAATAAATGAGGACAAAGGAGTTAGGTCATTATTGACTGAAGAGCTAAAAGGGAAACACAGGACTCTTCAATTTCAGAGCTGAGTTCTTTCCAGTAAATCCTGAGTTGTTACTGGGTACAGAGCTTTTAACTAGAAACTATGTAAAATATGAAGATAAACACAGTACAGATTGAGTTTATAAAGAGAATCAAGTAAAAAGGTTATAAAGATGACAGCAGTGTAGCCACAATTAAACACAAAGATACCAGAAGGTAACCTAATAAAAGGAGAGATTTTTCAAACAGAAAAAAATAATTTAATTATAGGAAGGTAAAAGTACAAAGAAAGAATAAGGAAATAAAATACTGAAGACAAAACTAGGGAAAGGAGAAAGGGAAAAGGGAAAGCAAAGGAGGTAACATTTGAAGACACAGATCTACCACTTACGACCACATAAAAAGGTGAAAGAGAATTGAAGCTAAAAATGAAAGAAAAAAATTATTATGCAATGAAACCCAGCAAGAACCGAAAAGAAATTAATATGTGAAGTAGAAAAACCCACTTAAAGTCTAAATTACTTTCAAAAGTCTTCAAGTCACCCTCTTTCTGAAGAATATTAGGAAAAAAATGAGAAAACTTACTTACCTTTCGAACAATACTGTCTTCTACGTTTGATTTTTTATTGCTGCCCTGTTTACCCATTAAAGTAATCTCTAGTTGACAAAAAGGCTTCGGTAAAATGTCACATTGTGTAAAGAATTTTCGCCACTCAACAATATATGCTTTTAGCAAAGCTGTATCATCTTGATGGCTCAATACTCGCTGAAAGAAAAGAATTGTACCAATGTGAAATAAATACAAATACTTTAAAAAAAACAAAATATATTCATGCTATAAATTTGAAATATTTTATTTACTGTACAAACTATATTATACCCAAAATAAATTAAACCATATATATATGCAAGAGAAATTAAAACATGTTCATATAGACTTATTTTGGTGACCATTTCGCAATATAGACATATATCAAATTGTTATGTTGTACACCTGAAGCTAAAAAAATATTATATTGTTAATTATATCTCAAAAAAAAAATCCTATACCCTTTAGCTATCACCTTCCTATCTTCCCCTCTTCCTCAAGCCCAAGTAATCACTAATTTACTTTCTGTGTCTATACACTTGCCTGTCCTGGACTTTCATATGAATGGAATTATATAACATGTGGACTTCTATGACTGGCTTCTTGCATGTGGCACTGTTTGCAGGGCTTATCCAAGTTGTAGCATGTATCAGTACTTTATTCATTTTATGGCTGACTACTATTCCATTTTACAGATACACCATATTTTGTTTACCTGTTTGTCCACTGATGGACATTTGGGTTGTTTCCACTTTTAGGCCATTGCAAATAATGCTGCTATAAATGTCTGCGTACCAAAAAAAAAAGTTCACAAAGAACTTTGTATACTCACCAAGAAAAAAGAAAGAGGACTCAAATAAAATCAGAAATTAAAGATGAGGTGCTACAACTGATACCATAGATAGACAGAGGATCATAAGAGAGAGACTACTATGACCAATTATCCACTGACAAATCTTATAACCTAGGAGAAATGGATAAATTCCTAGAAATATACAATCTACCAAGACTGAATCATGAAGAAACAGAAAATCTCAACAGATTGATTACTGGTAAGGAGATTCAATCAGTAACCAAAACCTTCCCAACAAACAAAAGTCCAGGACCAGACAGCTTCACTGGTGAATTTTATCAAACATTTAAAGAAGAATTAATACCAATCTTCTTAAACTCTTCCAAAAAACATAAGAAGGAACACTTCCAAACTCATTTTACAAGGCCAACACTACCTTGATACCAAAACCAGACCAGGGTGCCACAAGAAAAGGAAATTACAGCTTAATATCCCTGATGAATGTAGATGCAAAATTTCCCAACAAAATATTAGCAAACCAAATTCTACAGCATATTATAAAGATCATAGACCATAATCAAGTGGGATTTATTCCAGGGATGCAACAATGGTTCAATACCTGCAAATCAACCAATGTGATATACCACATTAATAAAATGAAGGATAAAAATTATATGATCATATCAATAGATACAGAAGGATTTGACAAAATTCAACATCCACTTATGACAAAAACTATCAACAAACAGGGTATATAGGGAATTTACCGCAACATAATAAAGGCCATACAGTAGGCCCCCAGTATCTACAGGTTCTGCATCCACAAATTCAAGCAACCGAGGATCGAAAGGCCTAGGATGGTTGTGTCTGTACTAAATGCAGACTTTTTTCTTGTCATTATTCCCTAAATAATACAACAACTATTTACATAGCATTTACATTGTATTAGATATTATAAGTAATCTAGAGATAATTTAAAGTTTACGTGAGGAGGTACACAGGTTATATGTAAATACTATGACATTTTATATAAGGGACTTGAGCATCTGCGAATTTTGGTGTTCATGGGGAGTCCTAGAACCAATTGTCCATGGATACTGAAGGATGACTGTATATGACAAGCCCACAGCTAACATCATATTCAATGGTGAAAAGCTGAAAGCTTGTTCTCTAAGATCACAAAGAAGACAAGGATGCCAACTCTCACCACTCTAATCCAGCACAAAACTGGAAGTTCTAGCTAGAGCAATTAGGCAAGAAAAAAGAAATAAAAGGCATCCAAATTGGAAAGGAAGAAGTAAAACTGTCATTATGTGTAGATGACACGATTTTATACACAGAAAACCCTGAAGACTCTGCTAAAAATCTGTCAGAATAAATGAATTTAAATAAAGTTGCAGTGTACAAAACCAATATACAAAAATCTGTTGCATTTATATACACTAATAATGAACTATTAAGAAGTAAAATTAAGAAAACAATCCCTTTGGCCAGAGCAATTAGGCAAGAAAAAGAAATAAGGGAATCCAAACAGGCAATGAAGAAGTGAAACTCTTGCTGTTTGCAGATGACATGATTTTATATATGGAAAACACTGAAGAATCCATCAGAAAACTATTAGAAATAATCAACAACTACAGCAAAGTTGCAGGGTACAAAACTAACTTACAAAAATTAGTTGCATTTATATACTCTAATAATGAACTAAGAGAAGGAGAACTCAAGAACACAAACTCATTTATAATTGCAACAAAAAGAATAAAGTATCTTGGAATAAATTTAACCAAGGTGAAAGACCTATACAATGAAAACTATAAGACATTACTGAAAAAAACTGATGATGATGTAAAGAAATGGAAAGATATTCCATGCTCATGGATTGGAAGAATAAACATAGTTAAAATGTCCATACCACCTAAAGTAATCTACAGATTCAATGCAATCTCAATCAAAATCCCAATGACATGCTTCACAGAAATAGAACAAAGAATCCTAAAATTCATATGGAGCAACTAAAGACCCTGAATAGCTAACGCAATCCTGAGAAAAAAGAACAACGCTGGAGGCACCACAATCCTTGACTTCAAAATATACTACAAAGCTACAGTACTCAAAACAGCATGGTACTGGTACAAAAACAGGCACACAGACCAATGGAACAGAATTGAAAGCCCAGAAATAAAACCACACATCTACAGACAGCTCATCTTCAACAAAGTAGCTAAGAACATACAATGGAGAAAGGAAAGTCTCTTCAATAAATGGTGTTGGGAAAACTAGACAGCCACATGCAAAAGAACGAAAGTAGACCATTATCTTATGCCATACACAAAAATTAACTCAAAATGGATCAAAGACTTGAAGGTAAGACCTGAAACCATACAACTCCTAGAAGAAAATATAAGCAGTATCCTCTCTGACATCTGTCTTAAAACAATCTTTTTGAATGCCATGTCTACTCGGACAAGGGAAACAAAAGAAAAAATAAGCAAGTGGGACTTCATCAGACTAAAGAGCTTCTATAAGGCAAGGGAAACCAAGATCAAAATGAAAAGATAACCCACCAATTGGGAGAAAATATTTGCAAATCAAATATCCGACAAGGGGTTAATCTCCATAATATATAAAGAACTCACACAAATGAACAATAAAAAAACAAACAACCTGATCAACACATGGACAGAGGATATGAACAGAAATTTCTCCAAGAAGATATGCAGATGGCCAATAGACACATGAAATATCACTAATCATCAGGGAAATGCAAATCAAAACTACACTAAGATATCACCTTACATCCGTTAGAATGGCTATAATAACCAAGACAAAAATAACAAATATTGGAGAGGTTGTGGAGAAAAGGGAACCTTCATACACTGCTGGTGGGAATGCCCACTGGTGCAGCCACTATGAAAAACAGTCTGGACTGTTCTCAAAAAACTAAAAAGAGAAATACCATATGACCTGGCTATCCCATTATGGGGATTTATCCAAAGAACATGAAATCAACAATTCAAAGAGACTTATGCACCCCTATGCTCACTGCAGCATTAGTCACAATAGCCGAGACATGGAAGCAACCCAAGTGCCCACCAACTAATGGTTGGATACAGAACATGTGGTATTGATTTACAATGGAATACTACTCAGCCATAAAAAAGGATAAAATTGTCCCATTTGCAATAACATGGAGGGACCTTAAGTGTACTGTGTTAAGTGAAATAAGCCAAAAAGAGAACAACAAACACCATATGATTTCACTCATATGTGAAAGATAAACAAACACATGGACAAAGAGAACTGTTTAGTGGTTACCAGGGGGAAGGAGGTGTGGGGGGTGAGCACAAAGAGTGAAGGGATACACCTATATGGTGACTAACAAATAATAATGTACAACTGAAATTTCACAATGTTGTAAACTATCATAACCTCAGTAAAAATAAAAAAAGAAAACAATCTCATTTACAATTGAATCAAAAAGTATAAAATACCTAGCAATAAATTTAACCAAGGAGGTGAATGACCTACACTGAAAATTATAAGGCACTGATGAAAGAAATAGAAGATGATGCAAACAAATGAAAAGATACTCTGTGCTCATGAATTGAAGAATTAATATTCTTAAAATATCCATATGGGGCCAGCCCAGTGGTGCAGCGGTTACGTGCGCAAGTTCTGCTTTGGCGGCCCAGGGTTCGCCAGTTCGGATCCCGGGTGCAGACATGGCACTGCGTGGCAAAGCCATGCTGTGGTAGGCATCCCACATATAAAGTGGAGGAAGATGGGCATGGATGTTAGCTCAGGGCCAGTCTTCCTCAGCAAAAAGAGGAGGATTGGCAGCAGATGTTAGCTCAGGGCTAATCTTCCTCAAAAAAAAAAAAAAAAATCCATACAACCCAAAGCAATCTATATATTCAACACAATCTCTAACAAAATTCCAATGGCATTTTTCACAGAAACAGAACAAACAAACCTAAAAGTTGTATGGAACCACAAAAGACCTCAAATGGGCAAAGCAATCTTGAGAAAGAAAAACAAAGTTGGAGGCATCATGCTCCCCGATCTCAAACTATATTACAAAGCTATAGTAATCAAAACAGTACGGTACTGCCATAAAAACAAACACATAGATCAATGGAACAGAAGAGAGAGCCTAGAAATAAACCCACACATATATGGTCAATTAATTTATGACAAAGAGCCAAGAATACAAAATGGGGAAAGAACAGTCTCTTCAATGAGTGGTGCTGAGAAAACTGGACAACCACACACAAAAGAATGAAACTGACCCACTATCTTACACCATATACAAAAATTAACTCAAAATGGATTAAAGACTTGAATGCAAGACCTGAAACCATAAAACTACTAAAAGAAAATATAAGCAGTAAGCTCCTTGACATTGGTCTTGGCGATGACTTTTTGGATTTGACACCAAAAGCAAAGGCAACAAAAGCAAAAATAAACAATGGGTATTACATCAAACTGAAAACCTTCTGCACATCAAAGGAAACCATCAACAAAATAAAAAGGCAACCTACTGCATGGGAGAAAATATTTGCAAATCATGTATCTGATAAGGGATTAATATCCCAAATACAGAAAGAACTCATACAACACAACAGCAAAAAAAACCCCCACAAAAACCCCAATCCAATTAAAAACTAGGCAGAGGATCTGAATAGATATTTTTTCAAAGAAGACACACGGACGGTCAACAGGTACATGACAACATGTTCAACATCATTAATCAGCAGGTAAATGCAAATGAAAACCAGGGTGAGGGGCTGGCGCCATGGCCAAGTGGTTAAGTTCGCACACTCTGCTTTGGAGGCCCAGTGTTTTGCTGGTTTGGATCCTGGGCATAGACATGGCACCACTCATCAGGCCATGTTGAGATGGCATCCCACATGCCACAACTAGAAGGACCCACAACTAAAAAATATACAACTATGTACTGGGGGAATTTAGGAGAGAAAAAGCAGAAAAAAAGAAGATTGGCAACAGTTGTTACCCCAGGTGCCAATCAAAAAAAAAAAAACCATGGTGAGCTATCACCTCACACCTGTTAGAATTAAGGCTATTATTTATTTATTTATTTAGAGGAAGAGTAGCCCTGAGCTAACATCTGCTACCAATCCTCCTCTTTTTGCTGAGGAAGACTGGCCCTGAGCTAACATCCGTGCCCATCTTCCTCCACTTTATATGTGGGATGCCTACCACAGCATGGCTTGCCAAGTGGTGGCATGCCCACACCCGGGATCCAAACTGACAAACCCCGGGCCACCAAAGTGGAATGTGCGCACTTAACCGCTGTGCCACCAGGCCAGCCCCAAGGCTATTATCAAAAAGACTAGAAATAACAAGTGTTGGTGAGGATGTGGAGAAAAGGGAACCCTGGTCCACTGTTGGTGGGAATGGAAACTGGTGCAGCCACTATGGAAAACAGTATAGAGGTTGCTCAAAAAATTAAGAATAAAACTACCACATGATTCAGCAATTCCACTTCTGGGTAACCATCCAAAGAAAATGAAAACACTAATACTGCATGATTTCACTTATATATGAAATCTACAAACAAAACGAGCTCATAGAGACAGAGAACAGACTGATAGTTGCCAGGTGAGGGGCAAAATGGGTGAAGAGGGTCAAAAGGTACAAACTTCCAGTTATAAAATAAACAAGTCAGGAGGATGTAATGCACAGCATGTGACTATAGTTAATAATACTGCATTGCATATTTGCAAGTTGCTAAGAGAGTAAATCTTAAAAGTTATCAAAGAAAAAAATTTCATAGCTATGTATGGTGACAGGTGTTAAGAAAACTTACTGTGATGATCATCTGCAATATATACAAATTTCAAATCATTATGCTGTACACCTTTAATATAAAGTAAAATCTCAATTACACCTCAAGTTAAAAAACAACAAGTGCACAAATGTTCATAGCAGCATTATTCAAAATAGACAAAAAACGGGAACAACTCAAATGTTCATCAATGGTGAACAGATAAACAAAATATGGTATAGCCATACAATGGAATACTATTCAGCCATAAAAAGGAATGAAATACAGATAAATGCTCTAACAAAGATGAACCTTGAAAACATTATCGTAAGTGAAGAAGCTAGTGATGAAAAGCCACATATTGAATGATTCCATTTATAGGAAATCTCCAGAATGAACAAATTCATAAGGATAGAAAGTACATTAGTGGTTGCCAGGGTTTGGGGGATGGGAGCATGGGGGAATAACTGCTAATGGGTACAGGCTTTCTATCTGGGGTGATGAAAATGTTCTAGAATTAGGGGGTGATGGATGCACAACTTTATGAATATGCTAAAACCCACTGAACTATACACTTTAAAAAGGTGAATTCTGGAATGTGAATTATATCTCAATTTTTTTAAAAGATGGAGTATATTTCTCCACCACTGGAGTTTGGGCTGGTCCTGCGACTCACTTCAACCCAAAGAATGCAGCAGATGTGACAACGTGAGACTTTTGAGCCAAGACCAAGAAGAGGTATTATAGCTTCCACTATCACTTCAAAGGCTAGTTTCCTTGAGAATGAGAAACCACATGAGGGAAGAGATGCTCAGATGGAAGCCAGCACCAAATACCAGGTATGTGAGAAAAGCTCTCTCCAACCATCCAGTCTTTGCAGAGTCGCCAGCTGACTGCTGCCAGATTAATAAACTTAGGTGAAATCAGGTGAGCCTAACCCAAATTGGTAAACCCCAGAATTATGAGCAAATAAAAGTTATGTTAATCTAAAAAAAAAAAAATTCAATATCCTGATAACTTTCAAAGCATTGTACATTTATTTTTACTTCTCTTTTTTGCCATTTTTAAATAATGCTACGATAAACATTTTAATGTATATTGCCTTTCCTGTTTGGGAGATTTGGTCCTTCTTAACAAGATAAGCTCATTAGTCTAGTAATTGACTAGTAAAATACCTCACAAAGCTAGATTTTCTTTCATTCTTTCTTTTTTTTTGGTGCGGAACAGTGGCCCTGAACTAACATCTGTGTCCATCTTCCTCTATTTTGTATGTCAGTCACCCCCACAGCATGGCCTGATGAGCGGTGTGTAGGTCCATGCCTAGCATCCGAAGCTGAGACCTGGGCTGCTAAAAAGGAGCATGCCAAACTTAACCACTATGCCACCAGGCCAGCCCCAAAGCTAGATTACAAGCTTAAAAATCTTTTAAAGTCACACACCCATGTCTGGCATTGCTACTCCTACAATTGCTCTGAATTAGTGGCACTAAATCCTATCCTCAGGACATTCCAAACTTTACTGGGTCATGTTATAGTGAAACCCTTAACATACATTGTTTTCTAGTGTAAAGTATATTTTTAAACATTTGTTAACAATATGTAAAGTGACTCTTTATGAGCCCATTTCCAGAAACTGAAGAATAAAGCTCTGTCAATTTGAAACAAACATGATTTATCTCCACCAAAAATCATACAGATAAGCTGATATGCTTTCTAAAACAAGTGGAAACTATTTCTAAATCAGTTCTAGAAAAATACAGTTTTGATTAAATTGTGATACTGAAACATTTAATTTTTCCAAGAAAAGCCTGAAAATATGATTTATTTTCATTAAAAAGATAATTTTCTAGAAAAATTTTTTTGAAATCATTTATGAAGACAGCAGAATTAACATTGTTAATAAACATTTCATTTTGTAACTAACACTGAATTCTTATTTCATCATGGTAGTGGCTGGCTACAAGCAGGATTAAATATATCAATCATATACTCAACTTCAATATCTTCAAGTCATATATAGAAAAAATTCATTTTTAATTCTAGCTGTTAAGCAGCTATTAATATTTAACAAGATTTCTAACAGACAACTTTTACTAATGTTGTACAAGACACTGACGTAAAAATTCAACCAAAGAATAAGAAATTCTGGCTCTCTAGTCGTCAAATGTCATTTCACAGAAAGGAAAATAATCTCATGTCCTTAGGCCCTTCTTCAAAGTGGTAAGGGATGTGTGAGTGATGCCACAGTAGATTCGAAATAATACTTTACCTCTGAATTTTTTCCAAAAGATAAAGGTGTTAGACAAATAAAGACAAAACAAACAAAACTAGCTCTTGCAAAACTGACCTAATGCCTAAATGAGCTCTGTCTTCATTTTAATAATATTAAATACCTATACAGTCAGAGAAGTATCTGGAATTGAAGAAAATTACTGTCAACTTGAGAAAGAGGTATTAGGAGAAAAAAATAGACTTATGTGGACTGATGTATGGCCAAAAAATAATGGTGGTGGGGACTTCTAAAGAACATATAAAAAACAGAATTCTTTATAGCATCTTTTAATTGAGGATAATAATGTACTCTCTTGAAAGAAATGTCACTGAGGGGGGAACAAAATCAACAAACGACAATCATTAAGTCATTAAAAAGTTTCTTTAACAAATGTGTCAAAAGTCAATGTGATATTTTAAAATTACTTCAGGAAGTCTTACACTCAAAATCAAAAAATTTGATATTTTCTGAGTAAAGTCTTAATACAAAGATGCAGAACTTACTGCCTGGGCTTGCTTAATAAACTCAAGAATATCTTCTTTTAAAGCCTGATGAATTTTTGCTGGGCCTTTATCATCCCACAGACAGACTGCATGCACATCCCTGTAAAAATAAGGCAGGTAAGCAAACATTAACACTGGAACAAGAACAAAGACAATTTCCATGTTTTAATACAATTTCCATGGATCGTGCTAGACCAAACTAAGCGTGCTTGAATCCATTCACATGAACCAAGCATTCTTTGTAAGTTGTCACACACGTGTTTCTATTTTTACTTTCTTTGTCATTGTTTTCCTTAAATCTCTGCTACCTGCTGTATAAAATATTTTTAATTATAAAAGCATGTTCCCATCTCCCAATCCCACTCTATAAAGTTAACTACTATTAATATTTTCATGTGCAAAGACAAGTATAAATCCTTTTACTTCTTTAACACAATATATGTAAACTATTCCATCTTTTTTAAAAAAATTAGTAATTTAAATTCTATTACAGCGAATCTCCTAGCTCCCCCCATATATTCCTTACACTTATACATCAATTATCACTGTCTCCTTTATTTAAAAAACAAAAAACAAAAGTTCTCATAAATTGGTGTACAAAAATTTGAACTTTCAAAGCTGATATCTTACCCAGGTCATTCATTATGGAAATATATTTAATATTAATTCATGTTCACAAAGTTAATTTCTTAATTACCAAGCTGCAGAGCAGGGAAACATAAGAAAAGGACAGAGTCTTATATTGAGGATTCTTCTATTCAAAAAATGTTCCCTAGTGACTCATTCAGCACCTTATAAGCCCCAGCTAAAAAAAAATGTCAAAGAAATCAAAATAAAACATCTCCAGAATTGTAACTTTATAACAATGGCCACATAGTTTGTTTTATATTCAGATTCTCAGGAACATCATTATAACCCAAAGTTTTGTCTACATATTAATTTGAACTTGCTTTTGTAATTTGTTAAATTCAGCTTAATAGTGGTATCTGGCCCAGTGGTATCTGCCTAGGATGCAGTAAGAATGGAAGTATTTGTTACATAACAACATAGTAGGTAACATCTGACTGCCTACTACATGCAGATAACACTCCAAGCTGTTTTAACTCATTTAACTTTCATAGCAACTCTGAAGTAGTACTATTTTTATCACCATTTTACAGATGGGGAAACTGAGGCAAAGAAAGGTTAAGTAACATTCCCAAGATTATAAAGCTAATATAGAACCAGGCAATTGAGCTCCAGAGCCCACACTAAACCATTTCTCCAAATTTGTTCTTGCACCTCTCCAATCCATTCAACAAACAGCAGCCAAAGTGATCTTTATAATCAAATCACATCATATTATTATTATTATTTTTTTTTTAAGATTTTATTTTTTCCTTTTTCTCCCCAAAGCCCCCTGGTACATAGCTGTATATTCTTAGTTGTGGGTCCTTCTAGTTGTGGCATGTGGGATGCTGCCTCAGCATGGCTTGATGAGCAGTGCCATGTCTGCGCCCAGGAGTCCAACCAACGAAAGACTGGGGCGCCTGCAGCGGAGCGTGCGGACTTACCCACTTGGTCACGAGGTCAGCCCCTAAACAAACACATTTTTTAACACACCAAATACAAGTTGTAATATAACTTTTTAAAACATCATATTATTTTTATATTTAAAATCCTCCAATGGTTTCCCATTGTTCTTGGAATAAAGTACAAACTGGTTAACTGACCCCTATAATACCTCTGCAATCTCACCTCACGACTAAAGGAATCTATAGTCTAAAAAGAAGAAACTGATACAAAAATAGATTGATTATAATTCAGTATGTTTACAACTATTATGCATATAAACACAAGATGGTTTAGAAACCCAAGGAGAGGGCGAGGGTGAAAGTGAGAGGTAAAGAAGAAAAGAGAAGCCTCCCTGGAAGAGTTGATTCCTCAGCTTAATCTCAAAGAACAAGCAGGAGTTTGCCAGGCAAAGGTGTAGGAGGGTGGGGAAAGGATATTTTATGAAGTAACAACAATATGAGTAAAGAATTGTGGAAAAGACCTATAAAACAGATCAACTCCTTAAGAGCCAGATTAAAGAAAAATACGTAAGTATAGGGATGAAAAATGAGATACACATAAGTAAAGTATACTACTTATAATTCTATGGCAGCAAATTTCTAAACCTAAAGGAAACTGAAATGAAGTGTGCAAATACATACTTTGTCTAATTCCCAATTTTAAATAGAATGCTTCCAACATTACATTATTGGGATGATGTCTGCTGGTAGTATACTTATAGATGACCTTTACCAGGTTAAGAATAATCCTTTTAGGGGGCCAGCCCCGTAGCTGAGTGGTTAGGTTCTCACGCTCTACTTCGGTGGCCTAGGGTTTCACCAGTTCAAATCGTGGGCGCAGACATGGCACCGCTCATCAGGCCATGCTGAGGCAGCGTCCCACATGCCACAACTAGAAGGACTCACAACTGAAAATACACAACTATGTACCGGGGGGCTTTGGGGAGAAAAAGGAAAAATAAAACCTTAAAAAAAAATAAGAATAATCTTTTTACTTTTCTATTTTATTTTGGAAAGATTATTTATCTCTATGTTTTTCTTCATCTTCTGAGATGAGATTTCTGATATAATTTTGTCTTTCTATTTGTTTTCTGAGTTCAATTTTCATTTCATTTCCTTCTACTTTTGTTGATTTCTTTCCCCAGCTTTTGAATTTTTGATTCATGATTTTTTTAATAAGCCCAAATGGTTGTGTGAGGATACTGAACTCAGTTTGCAGTGCTGTGTTTGTGTTCCATAGTTTCATAGGTGGTTTCTGTGGGACAATTTTTATCAACTAAAACGTTTTGATTTGTACTTTTTTGTAGTTCTGGATGGATGATGTCTGCTTTTTTCTATTTATATTCATTTTATGGTCAGGATTCCTAGTTCAAGAGCCCCTCCTTCTGTTTAGTTTAATAAAGCTCAATTTCTTTAATGGCTGATGTTAGTAATGGTGGAGGAAAGAGTACTTGTTTCACTTCTGCAGGATCGGTCAATCCTCTAAATCCCTGCCTATTTGAAAATATGTTCATCTTGCCTTAAACTTGATTAAAAACTCGACTAGGTATAGAACTACCAGATTCAAAATAATTTTCCTTCAAACATTAAGGGGAACCTCCTACATCCAATTTGGCCAATGAAAAAAAGAGTAGGGACTGTTTTGTTTGAAAGGTAACTGTTTTTTTTCTCTGCAAGAATTAGGATTATTTTCTTTATTCTTGGAATTCTCAAATTCCTTAAGGAAGTGCCCAGCCATGTTTTTTAGCACTTCAGTATGAAGACTTGTAGGGATGGGTGGGAAAGGACAACAGTTTTTAGCCCTGGGAAATTTTCTTCTGATACTTTTGGACTATATTGCCTCCTCTACGATTTCTGTTCTCTCCTTCTAGAACTCGTTTTAAGTAAAAGTTAACCCAATTCTAGATCTATCCTCCATACTTCTTAACTTTTATTTAATCTTCCATACTCTGTCTTTGCTCTACATTCAGGGAAAACTCTTTGGTTTTAATTTTCAAATTACTAATTTAGTGTTTTTTTAATTATTTAGCTCTTTTATTTTTTATTTCAAAGATCTCTTCTTTATTTTGACTATTTCATTTTCAAAGTAATCTCTTTCATTTTATTCCCCTTTAATGATATAAACTGGAATTTTTTTTTAGCTGTTTTCTAGACCCAGCATCATCTCTTTCCTCTAACTCTCAGATACAGCCTCTAAGATGGCCCCCAATGACCCCTGCTCCTGGTATTCATATCCTTGTATAGTTCTCTCCTACAATGTATAAGCATTTGTCCGTGTGATCAATTGCATATGACAGGTGTGATGGTTTGTCACTTTGAAAATTATGTCATAAAACACCATGACTTCTGCCTTGGAAGCACTCTCTCACTCTGGGGAAAGCAAGCTGCCACACTGTAAATAGCCTTATGGAGGGTTCCACCTGGTGAGGAACTGATCAGCTAAGAGCCAAGACCTGCATGTGTAAGCCTGGAAGAAGATCCTTCAGCTCTAGTGGAATATAGGTCTAGATCTTTTGCCAAGAGCTTAACTGCAACCTCCTGAGAGACCCTGAGCTAGAACTAACCAATTAAGTTGCTGCCAGATTCCTGACCCTCAGAAACTGTGAGGTAATAAATGTTTGTTACTTTAAGCTGCAAGGTTTTAGAGTAATGTGTTATGCAGCAATAGATAACTAATACACAAAGACACAACAGAAGACTATTATAATCATTCAGATGAAACAGAGGAAAAAGACAGTTGGGATGGAAAGAAGTTCAAAGATATTTAATAAAGAGCTGTGAAACCTAGCAATCAACTGGGTATGAAGGGATGAAAAAAACTGGAGGTTAATGGTAGCTTCCAAATTTTTGGTTTGAGAGCAGGAATAATAGATTTTCATTATTCTAAATTTGGAGTACTTATGGAACTTAAGAGAGAGACATAAGCAGGAAACAATAGGCCACATGCGTCTGGGAGCTCAACTCAGGAGAATAATCTGGATTGCTTATATAGATATGAGAACTCAGGTAAAAAAAAAAAAAAAGGAAAAAATCAACATTAAAGGTACACACAAGGGTAAGTCAGCTAAGGTGACTGATATGAGGCAGACAGGAGATAGGAGAAAAACCAGGAAAAAGTGCTGTCAAAAACAGCTTACAAAAAAGAAAAACATATTTTAAAATCACTTATAGTAAAGATGAACTTTCTGAAAAATAAGGTCTCGCAAGTTGAAAATAATTTACTATTTAATTCTGGCTTCAATTTCACAAACCAGAGTCAAACCAAACAACACGTATCTAAAGCAATGGTTCTCCACAGAGGGAGGTATTGCCCCCTCAGGACATGTGGAAATGCATGAGAGCTTTTTTTTGTTTCAATAAGAGGGGTACGGAGAGAAGTACACAGGGAGTGTCCACCACTAGAGTTTACGAGGGTGAAGACCAGGGGTGATAAACATCCCAGAACATGCTGGACAATCTTTTATAAACAGCCAAAATGCCAACAGCACTCCTACTAAGAAACAATGCTAGAGATTATCAGAAAAGGGGAGCAAATAGTCAATGTAGTTTAATACCATACATTATTTTAGTACCTTAGAATTAGAAAGATATAAGTAACCTAAATGTTATTAATTAATATGGTTAAACAGGCTAAAATTTGGAAAGGTTTTAATTAATGTGGGTCTTGCAATTTTGGTGATGTCGTAAGATGTACAGGAATCCTTTAACCTCTTTAACATATTGAAAAGCCTTGGGTAACTCCAAGAAGATCAAGGATTTTTTAAAACCATGTGTTGAGGCCACTAACTGTAGCAAGTGCAAGGTTATTGACTATTTCTACTTAGAAGAATACTTTAAGCAGAGAAAACCATCACACACACTATGCTCCTTTTCCCAGTCAGGAGTCCACAGAGCACAAGCATTATTCTAGATGATAAATCATATAATCAACACAAATTGGCAAAAACAAACAAAAAATCACACCACATTCAACATATTATTCATAAAAGTTTAATCAAATAATATAAGAAAAATATATGTATACGTGAATGCTATAAAGTTTTACAAGGTCTCACCTGTTTCTTATTGAATTCTAATTTCTCAAAAGGCAGAATCCTGGATATAAGTTAATTAATATCATGCAACAAGTTCCATGTTATTTAGGGAAATTAGACTATTTTCTTATGTAATAAAGAGAAAAAATAAGCACAACAGCTTTATGTGTATAGATTATTCAGTCACACATCTACAACTCATTGATACAGTATTTCACTAGTGCACAAAGAAATAAGTATAGCAGGTCTGAGACAGCCTCCTATAACTTAGGAAGCCATGGTTGCAAGGTTGGCCGTTGGCTGGCATCTGTAACTTGGATTTTGGGAGAGTTCTCATCATTTCCTGATAAGAATGGCTCACTGTGCCTAAACTGTTTAAAAAATGTCAAAAATCTGATTTATGTTGAACACTTGGCTTTTCATCTAGAGTCTGAAATCTAGGATCATAACAGGCAGAGGCTGCCTATGTGACTAGCCTCCAATAAAAACCCTAGGCACTGAGTCTTTAATGAGCTTCCATGGTAGACAGCATTTCGCATGTGTTGTCACAAATAGTTTCTGGAGGAATTGAGTGTATCCTGTGTGACTCCACTGGGAGAAGATGCTTGGAAACTTATACCTTGTTTCCCCTGGACTTTGCCACATGCCCCTTTGTTGCATTCTGCTTTGTATCCCTCACTGTAATAAGTCATAGCCATCAATACAACTATATGCTGACTCCCATGAGTCTTCCTAGTAATCACTGAACCTAGGGGTGGTCTTGAGACTGCTGAGACGGCTGGTGTCAGAAGTGGAATTCACTAGAACAACTCTGACTCACTGAAACATAGTGGAAGCATTGTATGGGAAAAGAAAGGATGAAGTGGTAGGATGATGAGCCTTTGCTGCTTGGGTGGCTATGAAATCATCCATGGTATGAAACTGCAGCTGAGGTGCTATCTGTTGTGAGAGGTAAGAGTTACCTATGAAATGTGAAAATGATAGATCTAACCCTAGGAGAACTGGCTCGTTCAATCCCCTGGTTGCTTTTGGCCATGCTGACTGAAGCGAGAAGAGAAACAGCACAGCCTGGGTGACACTTTTGGCTTTTGTTCTCACCTCCAAATAGGAGAAGAATATGCCCAAAAGTTCCTTAAGGGAAGCTTTGGGTGAATCAAAAATGTTAAATGTTTGTGTTGCTCCCTCCTCCAAGCATGAGGAAGTAATTGTTAAACTAGATCCCAGGGCTGGAGAAAGCTTTAGATAAACCAAGGGAGAGGAAACCACTTCAGCTGTTTCTTCAGCTTAACTGCTGTTGCAGCAATCCCTTTGTACCCACTGCATTACAGTCTGGATCTCCCAGCAACTGTAACGTTAATGTTGCAAATGCTGAATTTACTTTTAGGGAATTGAATAAATTTGTAATAAGAAAAAAGGGGCAGGGGAGGTTTAAAAGATGGCTTTGTACTTTATGGATACTGTATCTGGATGTATGATAAATAATTATATAAAATATTATATGCTTGTACTTTCAGAAATACTAGAGGGATCATATCAACCAGGGAAAGTTGCAAAATAAAAAGTTTTTCAGCAACTTCCTTCCTTCTTACTGCTGATGAGGGGATTGGAATTTAAGTTTGACTACTGGAATTTAAGTTCCAGTACTGTTTGAGTACTGGAAACAGAATAAATCTCCAAAATGGATAATTTTTACTATTATTTTTACCTATTGGTGTCTCTGAGAAAAGGGAGACTTCATGAAAACAATGGAAATCTCCAGATAGAAATACACTCTTGGAGTTTTATAAAGCAGTTTTTAGCTGCAACTCAGCTCTTGTGAAATCAGATGTCTGAGCCTTAGAGGCTGATGACTTTCCAGCCTGATGTGGATACTTTTGAGTGGATCAATTTGGATTCTGACAAAAGAAAAAGGGCTTGGAAAAGTCTTGCTTGTCACTTGGACTTGGGACATGACTGTCTGGTCTGCAGTGTCTTGGCTTTGCTGCCACTGAAGAAAAGACGTCGGCTTTTTTTGTAATCCTGAATTCATAGACCCTAATTGGCTGGATTTGACTCTAAACTGAAATCTGACACTGTCTGATATGGAGCTGTTTAAATCTCAGCACAAGCTGTGCTGAACTAAAGCAGGCATATGCTCAATGAACAGGACTTTGATTTGAGGACTGTTGAAGATTTAAGACACCCTCTCTGGAGCCATAAACTGAAAACATCATGGATTCTGGTTGGTCCCTCTGAATCACTTGCAGATGTCCACAGAAAAGGGCTTATTCTCTGATGGAGTCATCTGAAACCAAGCTGCTGATTGGCTCTATCTATCTGATACAGAGACTAAGTACATTCCTAACCTGTGGTTACTGCCCAAAGCTGCCAGCTGGGAGAGGGCACTCTACTTGCTCCTTACTGACCGGACTCTTGACCACTTCTCAGGGATGTCTCACCCCTACTGACTTGTGTTCAGCTTTCTGGATTAGTTGCAGTTTTCAACAATGGATTAATAACCTGATTCTATTTCCCCCACCTTCACCTCACCCCTCCTCGTACACACACCTTAGTAAGGCAACTTGCTTATTAAACACAGATGTCTCCAGAAAGGAACTGATCTTTTCTAGGCTGCTCACTAGATGAATGATGAGGATAAAAGGGGTGGGAGGTGATATAAACCTATTTTGAAAAATTCTGAAAATTTGGATTTCAGCCAGACCAACTCCTAAAAATGTGATATGTCTTTCTAGTTAAGTTGGATAAAAATGTCTTTCTGTACAATGCTTCTGTTCCTCTTTTCAGGTCTAGATGAATGGGAAAAAAATGAAAAATTTTCATTACTCAATGTGAAACACATTTTCTAAGGGAGAAAAAAACAAAATCCAGCACCTGAGGAGGCACAGGGGAAGAGGACATTAGTAATTTTTGTTTTTCAGAACTATTCTTGAAAGCTTCTCCCTGTTCCTGAAGGAAAACTCCTGGTGTTGGCTTTCCATGCTACTGTGAGTGCTTTGAATTCAAACTGCCTGCCGAGCTTCTAATTACACCTAACTCTGAGGCCGCAAGGAGCAGCTCCAACTCCTACACTTTCCACACAGAACACCTCTAAATGTCATCCACCTTAGTAAGGCAAGTAAACTGGTTTCACGGCTAAACAAAACTGTTTGGAACTAAACAGTTTTGTTTAGCAGTTCATCTGAAAACAAGGCCTGAACTCAACTGGATGGGCTTGGGAACTCAAGAGTGAGGGGCCCCATGGGAGGAGGGCACGCTGGGGGCCTTGTTAACCTATATTACCTGTCTAATGTAAGTCTTGCTTGGGGTACTCTAACAACTGTAAACTCTTAATTTCCAGGGGTAATCACGTGTGCCCCCTGAGATTATACTATTTTGTGTGTGTATGTACCCTGACTATCATGACACTGCTTTAACCCTGGTAAGCTTTCAGGTCTGCTTCAACTTACAGGCCAGAGTTGTGCTTTGCCTAAATTGATGCCTCAAGCCTTGTACAAAAAGGTCCATACAGGAACTAAAAGAGAAAACCACTTGGGGTTTTCTAAGGTAAAATTCATGGTTGATGCAATTTATTTTAACTAGCTAAATCCAGGACTTCTACAAGGCATAAATCAGATCAAGACTACAAATTGGTATTGCCTTCTGCCTGGGGTCCTACTGAAAATAGTTTTGCTATACAGACATTTTGGCCAAAGACCAAGAGTTAACACAGCAGACCTGAGACTGTATTCCTTAGAAAAGCCTGCTTGGCTTTGGCCGGCATGTGAGAACCTGAATGGTCAACAGTTCCCTACACTGATATAAAACTTTCCTGAAATGATAAGAATGGCTCACTGTGCCTATACTGTTTGTACAAACAATGTGATTTACAATGAACACCTGCTCTCTTTCTGAAAGTCTGGAATTTTGGTACATGCCAGGCAGAGGCTGCCTATGTGACCAGCCCCAAATAAAAACCCTGGGTACTCAGTCTCCAATGAGCTTCCCTGGTAGACAACATATCACATTACGTTGTCAATTGTGTTGCTGGGGAACCTAAGTATGTCCTGTGTGACTCAACTGGGAGAGTACTCTTGGAAGCTTGTACCTGTTTTTCCCCAGAGTTCACTCTATATGCCTTTCCCTTTGCTAACTTTGCTTTGTATCCTTTTGCTGTAATAAATCATAGTGGTATGACTATATGTTCAGTCCTCTGTGTGCTCCTAGATCACTGAACCTAGGGGTGGTCTTGGGAACTCCCAACACAAGTAGTAATAATTTTAAACAGCTAAACTGACCAACCTAGAGTCAACATTCCATTTAGACAGAGAAATGCATCACCAAAATTTCCTTTATGTTAGCAAACAGTTAGAATTAATGGATTACTTACGAAAACAGATCAAACCACTGCTGTTTTGTAACACATTCCTGGCGTAAAAGCTTCAAAACGATTGGACGCATGAAATCCCATTTGTCTTCAAACTGAAGAGAACCTTTATTCTTTAATTAAAAAAAAAAGATAAACAGTAGTTCAATTTAAATGCATTTAAATCAAATGTGTGCATTATTTTTATCTTTTAAGAGGCAGCTAGAGAAATTTAAAAGAATTATTTTTCCATCATGGAATCCCTATAAACTTAATCTGGTATCAAGGAATCACAGGAAGACAACCATAACAGAAAATCAATTGTACAAAAATATATAGTGAAGAATTTGGCCTTGCCCAAAGAGAAGGTCTGGCCTTTGCCCTTGGCTTTTTAGCAGGTAACCTTTGGGCCCTCAGAATTTTATGTCTGATAAGAGACTCTTTGTTTGCCTGGGGACCTTGGTTCAAACTGAATAACCAACAACACGATTTAGGGAGGGGACTGGCCACACCCATATAGGCTTAGAGTGGGGAATCAGGAAACACCAACAATCTGACAGAGTGGGGGCTTTTGGTCAACCAACCCGGAGACTGAGATTACCTATGTGAGCAATCAATCACACCTACATGACAAGGTCCCAATAAACATTCTGGACACCAAAGGTTGGGTGAGCTTCCCTGGCTGGCAATACTCCTTATACACTGTCACACATTGAGGCAAGGAAAGAAATGTGACCTGACTACACAGGAGAGGACAAGGGAAGCTGTGTTTGGAACCCTCCTGGACTCTGTCCTATATGTCTCTTCCTCAGGCTGATCTTAATCTGTTATCATTTCCCTGTAATAAACCATAACCATGAGTTGAGTAGCTTTCAGTAAGATCTGTGAGTCTTTCTAATGAATTATTAAACCTCAGAGTGGTTTTGGGAACCAGCCCAACTTGCAGCTGGTGTCAAAAGTGAGGGTGGTCTTGTGTGTGGAGACTGTGTCCTCTAATTTATGGTTGTCCTACAGTCCTCACAACAAGTATATTGAACATCTATGTAAACTCTAAAAAGTGAGACAGAAAACAAAGAAAGACACCCATTCTCACTTTATAGTGCTAACAAAACCCTGATACCAAACTGGTGAGAAGACAACATGAGATGGAAACTCTAGACCAATCTTACTAGAGAACACAGATGCAAAAATCTTAAATAAATATTAGTAAATTTAAAAAGTGGCATATCAAAAGAATGATGCCTCATAATCATGCATGATTTATCCCAGGAATGTGCAAGTGGTTCAATATTAGAAAAAATATCATCAATTCATTACATTACTAAAAAAAGAGAGAGAGAGACCCCATGTGTGTTAGTCATTAGTACTGTTCCTTTTCAAGTTAAGTACGGCCATGTGACTTGCTTTGGCCAATAAATTTCAACAAAAATCATTAATTTTCTAATATACCAGCACCAAACACCCCTATGAAACTCAATACTGTTTTTACTATATGACTGTTGTTGAGAATGTTGCTCACTTGTAGTAGATGAGATTGATGTATTAACTGCATGGAATCTACAAACTCCCTGGAATTATAACCCAGAAGCAGTTTCTGAACATATGGTCTGACAACAACCTACAACAGAATCACCTAGGGTGGCTGTTATACATATAGATTTCTAAAACCTACCTCAGAACTGTTGGCTCAGAATCTTCTGAGGTGAGTTCAGAATCTGCAAGTTTAGCAAATTCATGGTAAAACTACATAAAAATGTTAGAGGGTCTATGACCCAAAAAGGGTTAAGAACCACTGAGAAACACTAAACTCTTGTGAATCCAAGTGATGCTTCTTACATCTACAAACATGGTTGATCCTAAAAGTTATTGTACTGTCTTGACCCAGGTACCTAACTTTTATCACACAGTATTCTTATAATAAGGACCCATAGGAAATATTCATTCAACATTTAGTACTGGGATTAGCTGTGCTTCCCCCTTGAACAACTAATGTGTTTTTACCTTATGAACTTAAGCAAATCTTGTGAGTAACTTTGCTCTCTTTAGTGCTGGCTAATGAGAAATTCAGTCAGATTTGTGATCCCATAGCATATGCTTTGTGTACTAACCTTATAATTAGCATAACTTTTTCTACTGTTATTATTTTCCTATAACCCTCATTTCTTCATTTACTCTTCCCTCTGAGGAAAGGGTGTGCAAATAAACAAATATGAAAAACTATAGAAAGAACACACAAATCTTTTCTTTTTTGAGTATGGCATAATCCTAACACTCTCTTAAAAGGATACTTCATAATGTCAACTAAGTCTACTTCTATAAGCAATTTTGGCAATTTCTGGAATTAAACATAGTATAAATCCTGCAATTAAAAATCAAAAAGGCATAGAGGACTAGAGTAAACAGGTATTTGAGATAAATTAAATACTGGTTAGGCTCAAATCTATCAGCTATGGCAAAATAATAGGAAACACATTTTGGTTCTCCTGTCTGATGAAACATACAAGATTAACTACAGAAACATTTCCCCCCAATACTGAATTAAAGGAGGAATTTAATAATTGAATGTTTTCTATTAAGCTTTTATAATAGATTCCAAAAATGATGCTCAAGCAGTTACATTTTCTGTTAAACTGAAGAGCACTATCATTAAATCATAACTAAACCTACTATCTACAAAAGAGAATGTTTTATTAATAAGTGAAGGACTTTCAAATTATGAACCCTGATTTATGAATGTTTCCAAAGTTTAACCCAAGGCTGCCTCATCTCTATTAATGTGCTAGAAAGTCTCTTTTGCTTTAATTCTTCTATTAAATACTCAGAATAGCAAGTAGGTTGAACTCACCAATTGCTAATAAGTCTAGGATTATCTCACCCACTGGTTCTTTCTCATCAAGAGGATTTCAATGTTTGCCATATCCTTGCTCCTCCATCATTCACTTCCTACAGCACAACTAATTCCCTCACAGGCACTCTTCTTTTCAAACACACAAATGGGCCATGAGGAAGCCAATGGGGAGTTGGCCATGGGAGATATCTAGGGGAAGAGTATTCTAGGCAGAAGAAGCAGCCATTGCAAAGACTCTGTCTGATGTACTCAAGGCAGAGCAAAGTAAGGGCAGAGGAAAGAGCAGATGAGGTCAGGGAAGCAACAGAGGGGTGTGCATCTTGTAGGGCCTTGAAGGTCACTATAAACACTTTGGCTTCTATTATAAGTGAGACTGAGAACTATTAAAAGATTCTGAGCAAGAAGTGGCATGATTTGATTTACATTTTAAAGTCTCCCTGATTGCTATGTTGAGAATACATTATAAGGGGGAAAGAGTTAAAGGCAGGTGCAAGGTTAGGAGGTGAGGTGAGATGACAGTGACTTGGACCAAGGTGGTAGCAATGGAGGTGGTGAGTAGTAGTTAGATTTTGAAGGTGGCGCTAACAGTGTGTCCTGACAGTATCCATGTAAGATGAGAGAATGGAGTAAAGCACGACTCTGAGGCTTTCGTCTGATGAAGTTAATTCATCTAACAGGACCCACAATAAAGGAGGTTACCCCAGTGGCCCAGCCCACATCACAAATCTAAACCTAAGTCAGTCTGCACATTTGGGAAACACCGCACTGTCAAGGCAACCTGACGCCAACCACAATCTTCCAACTCAGCTTCAGTTAGCTAATCTTACCTAAAAAAAGGACCTGTTTACTTTATAAGGAAATCCCTGACCTCCTAGCCAATCACACCCTGTTTCCGCGCTGCCTCTTCTAACACTCTGTAAAACTAGGTCTTGCTCAAAATTCCTCAGGAAGAGTGCTCCACTGCTCGTTAGGCCTGTACTCTCCCAATCCATGGATTATTTTCCCTTGAACAAAAAGTCATCAAAGTCGTTACTAAATTGTTTCAGTTTTGTGATTTGACATTTCCCAGAAGTATGTCATTGCCATCAACCGAAATGGAAAAGACTGCAGATGAAAGAGGCTTAAGAAGGAAAGCTCATGAGTTCAGTTTCAGATATGTTACATTTAAAACTATTAAAAAGTCATTTCAAGATGCTGAATAGGCAGTTTGACAAGCAAATCTAGAATTTAACAGAAAGGTCCGATCAAGAAATAAAAATCTGTAAGTCCTCAGAATATAGATGGGTTTTAGAACTTGTTATTGGACGAGATCACCATGGGAGTGAATATAAACAGAGAAGACCCAGGCCTGAGCCCTTAGGTATCCAACATTAAGAGGTGGGGAGAAGAATGGACCTAGATGATATGCTAAGTGAAATAAGTCAGGCAGAGAAAGATAAATACGTTATGATTTCACTTATATGTGGAATCTAAGAAACAAAATAAATGAACAAACAAAACTAAACAGAAACAGACTCACAGATACAGAAAACAAACTAGTGGATACCAGAGGAGGGAAGGGCTGGGGGGGAGGGGCAGGTAAAACAGGTGAAGGAGATTTAGGGTACAAACTTCCAGTTATGAAATTAATAAGTCATGAGGATATAATATACAGCATAGGGAATATAGTGAATAACATTGTAATAACTTTGTATGGTGACAGATGGTAATTAGACTTATCGTGGTGATCATTTCATAATGTATATAAATACCACATCACTATGATGTACACCTGAAACTAATAGGACATTGTATGTCAATTATACTTCAGTAAAAAAAAAAAAAAAAAAAAAGAGGTGGGGAAAAGAGTAGAACTAGGAAAGGAAACAGAAAGAGCAACCAGAGAGGTGGCAAGAAAATCAAGAGCATGGTATTCTGGAAACCAAGTGAATAAAGCGTTATCAAGAAAGAGGGAGTGACCCACTTTAGCAAATGCTCCTGAGAGATAATGTAAGACGACCACTGAAATAGTATTACAGAAGTCACTGAGACTTTGTCAATAGCAGGTTTTGTAGGGTGGTAAGGATAAAAGCCAGATTGGAGTGAAATTAATAGAGAAAGAGACGGAAAAAACTGGAAAGAGTACAGACAACTCTTGACAATTTTTGCTGTAAAAGGGAGCACAGAAAAGGCACGGTAACTGATAGGGTAAGAGGGAGTCAAAAATTTTTTTTAAGATGGAATACAGTATATTTGTATACTGATAGGCATGTTCCAGGATATAATATTGATGATGTAGGAGAAAAAGGGGAAACTGCTGGAAAATTTAAATTGCCCTGGATAGGCAACAGGGAATGGAATCTAGTGCACAGGTGGAAGAACCAACTATAAGCTAAGAGGAGAAGGCAAAGTATGTACATGCAGATGCTGGTAAGAGGGCAGATGTAGTACTACTCTGAGAAGTTTTTTTTTTTTTTCTGGTGAGGAAGATTGGCCCTGAGCCAACATCTATGCCAATCTTTATTTTATATGTGGGTAGCTGCCACAGCATGGTTTGATGAATGGTATATGTCCACACCCAGGATCCAAACCCATGAACCCGTGCTGCCAAAGCAGTGTGCACCCAACTTAACCACTACGCCACCAGGCCGTATGAACTGAGAAGTTCATTTTTGATTCCTTCAATTTCTCAGTGATGTGGAAATAAGGAAAATGCTTGGAAGATGGTGGAGAAGGTGCTGGAATTTTGAGAGAAAAGATGTGAAAAAGACATCTAGGAAAGTGGAAGAATAAATGACTATGGAAGTGTAGTATGACTAGGCTCAACTATAGATTGTAGTCATGAATTTAAAGTGAAAATAGCATGGTGTGTCTTTTCCCCCTGCAACATTCAGCTGCACAGGTGCTGGCAGTGAGAGGTGAAGAGATGGACTTAACCAGGGTTGTGGTTTTCCTCAGTGAAACAAGAGAGGAGCAAGGCAGTCAAAAGTATATTCAAGGGAGTGATTACAATGATTGAACACATAATTTATGCTGGGTATGGGGGAGAGAAAGGACAGCAGGATGATGAGAAACAGAGACTTCTGCTTCCAACCATGATGGAAAAACAGAGCCAGATTTTCCCTCCTGCCTGAACAACCAGAAAGCCAAAGGGCAGTACAGGACAGGGTTTCCTGAGAAAAGGAAAACAAATGAGCTGAGGCCTACAAATGCCCAAGCATACTGCCTAGAGAGAGTTTCTAGGCCGCGGCACAAGCAGGGGGAAGCTAAACAGCCTGGTGATTTCATTAAGTTTAGGACACAGAGTTCAGAGTTTTGGGAGGCCAAGGCAATTAAAATTTGTGGCAGAGTACCAGAAAAAAGGGAGCTGCACAGAAAGGGAGCTCTGGAGATATGCAGAGGGGTCCCCTAGAGCCTTTGACTGGATATTGACCTATACATATGCGTGAGAAAACTATCAGAGACTGGGGAAAGAACCATTAGAAGGCAGCAGACAGAACAATCACCAGAGCCCACAGAGAGCCAGGAACAGTTCATGTTCCCAGCAGTCAGAGTGGAAACGCTCCTATATGCTAGGCATTGGGGAGAGTCCTCAGAAAGGTATTACATCCATAGTGGAGCCAAAGTAGCCCTACCCTGAATGTTGTTTCAGACCCACCCTCTAACAAAACTTAAAAGCAAGCTTCAAAAGAATTAAATTTATTCCAAGTAACTTAACCACGTCACAGCCAAATCCAAAAATATTTAAAGGAAATTTTAAAAATCAAGCCCCCAAAACATAAAACTCACAATGTCTGACATCCAATCAAAAATTACCAAGCAGAGCCAGTCCTAGTGGCCTAGTGGTTAAGTTCAGGGCACTCCTCCTTGGTGGCCCAGGTTCAGTTCCCAGGCGTAGACCTACACCACTCCGTTAGCAGCCATACTGTGCTGGTGGCCCACATACTAAAAAATAGAGGAAGACTGTCACAGATGTTATTTCAGGGTGAATCTCCCTCAGCAAAACATAAAATAAAATAAAATTACCAAGCTGGCAAAGAAGCAGAAAAATATAACTTGTCATCAAAAGAAAAATCTATCAACACAAACTGACCCAGAAATGACACAGATGATAGTTTTATTAGACAATGACATTAAATCAGCTATTATAAATATACTCCACACGTTCAAGAAGAGAGAGGAAAATATAAACATTGTAGAAATCAATGGTTTTTAAAAATGAGTATTTGGACATCACCAAGATGGCGGAGTGAGTAGTCTTCTTTGTCTCTCCCTCTTCGAATCTACAACTAATTGGACATTCATCGGTTAACAAAGAATATCCATGTAGCATCTCAGGATGCCTGAGAGACCCATGCTGCTGTACATCAGAGGGCGGATGGACTTCCCCCCAGGAGGAGGTGGAGATAGGTGAAAACTCTCTGACCCCCGACCCCCGGACAGCCTAATACCTGCAAGCGGCTTTCTTCCAGTGGAATCCCCCATAGCATCTCCATGCACCAAGGGCAGGAGTGTGTGCGCACCGGCAGAGCAACAGTGGAAATAGGCGACTACAGCCCTACCTAAGCCCCCTGCGATTACACCTAAGTCCAGGGGGAAACTCCAGGGTCCTGCACCAGCGGCAGGGAAAGGCTCTACTCGCCATTAGCGGAGAGGCTCCGCCCAGCATTCAGAACACCGGGAGACTCCCGAAGAGGAGGATCCTGGGCAGGGCAGCAGCCCCTCAGCTGCCACAGGACTCACAGACTCCAGCTGTCTCCCAGAAGAGACAAGGGCCTCCCGGAGATCCCATAGGAGTGCTCTGGGGCTGGGTGGAGTTCCAGTGGCCCAGCTCTGCGGCCCAGGGGGAGACTCCAGGGTCCCGCATCAGTGCACCAGTGGCAGGGAAAGCCTCTACTCACCATTAGCAGAGAGGCCCCACCAAGCATTCAGAATGCCGGAAGGCAGCTAAAGAGGAGGATCCTGGGCAGGGCAGCAGCCCTCCAGCGGCCGCCGGACTCATGGACTCCAGCTGTGTCTCAGAGGGGCCAAGAGGCACCCAGAGATCCCGTGGGCATGGTCAGGGGCTGGGTGGAGCTCCAGCAGCCTGGCTCCGGGACCCAGGGGGAAACTCTACAGTCCCACAGCAGCCTCAGCGAAAGCCTCTGCACAGCACTAGTGGAGAGGCCCCGACTGGCAATCAAAAGGCTGGAAGGACCTGGGGCAAAAGTAGCACAGGTAGGTGAGCTAACCACAGACTGCAGAAGATACCCATAGCTCTGCTGGGACCTATAGTGGACAAGTAAGATTTTGTGGGCTTTGACAGTGACAGAGCTGCGAATATAGGTGATCCTGCTCCCTGCCGCTGGGAAAGCCCACAACACCACTGCAGACACCAAGGAGGGATTACGCCTAGGTGGTCTGCAACAGTAGGCACCAGCAGCCTGAAGCCCCCTTGCAATTGCCCCCACAGCTGACGAGGGACCCCACAGGACCACTGTGACTATGAGGAGGGGCCCAGGTCCAGTCAGCAACAGCTGACAGGGTCCCTGGTCTGGGCAGTCTAAACAGGTGCTCCCCCAACACCAGTAGAAACAAGTGAAAGCAGTAACTAAACTCTAGCTCTATGCAGAGGCACAAATCCACGCCATCAAGCAGTATGAAAAAATATACTAAATCTCAAGAACAGAAGGAAAATGACAAGTACCCAGAAAAAAATCCCAAAGACAATGAAATCTACAACCTAAATGACGATGAATTTAAAACAGCCATTATTAAAAAACTCAACGAGTTAAAAGAGAATACAGATAAACAACTCAACGAGTTCAGGAGCTATGTCACAAAAGAGCTTGATACTATAAAGAAGAACCAATCAGAAATACTGGAGATGAAGAACACAATGGAAGAGATTAAGAAAAATCTGGACTCTCTGAACAGCAGGGTCGATAATATGGAGGACAGAATTAGCAATGTGGAGAAGAGGAATATAGAAATGCTGCAGACAGAGGAGGAGAGAGAACTACGACTAAGAAGAAATGAAGAAACTCTCCGAGAATTATCCGACTCAATGAGGAGATGCAACATAAGGATTATAGGTATACCAGAGGGAGAAGAGAAAGAGAAGGGGGCAGAAAGCCTGTTCAAAGAAATAATGGCTGACAATTTTCCAAACCTGGGGAGAGAGATGGAACGTCATGTGACAGAAGCCAACAGATCTCCAAACTTTATCAATATAAGAAGACCAACCCCAAGGCATATAACAGTGAAGCTAGCAAAAGTCAACAACAAAGAGAAAATACTAAGGGCAGCCAGGCAGAAGAAAATAACCTACAAAGGAACCCCAATAAGGCTATCAGCAGATACCTTACAGGCTAGAAGAGAGTGGAATGATATATTCAAAACTCTGAAAGACAAAAACCTGCAGCCAAGAATACTCTACCCAGCAAAAATATTCTTCAAATACGATGGAGAAATCAAAACTTTCCCAGATACACAAAAGTTAAGGGAGTTCATTGTCACAAGACCTCCCTTCAAGAAATGCTCAGGAAGACCCTCATACCTGAAAAATCAAAAACAGGAAAGGGGTTACAAAACCCAGAGCAAAGGAGATAAGTAGAAGGACAATAACAGAAAGCAGCAGCTCTCCATCACAACAGATTAGCAAAAGTTCAATAAAACATTAAAGATAAAAGGAAGGGAAACGCCAAGAATAAATATAATCCTGTCATTTTAACCACAAACACACAACACAAGAAGGAAGAGGGAAAAAAAAAATCTGACAATAACAATCTAGGAGGGGAAGAGAAAAGGGATGGAACGTTTTAATTTAAGGAAATAAGAGGCTATCAGAAAATGGACTATCTCATCTATGAGATGTTTTATACAAATCACCTGGTAACCACTAAACAAATAATAAGAATAAAGACACAAATTACAAATAAGAAGAAAGCCAATACAGAAATTTACCTACCTGAATTAGTAATCCAAAAATCATGGGGCGAGAAACAAAGGAAATGCAAGAACACCAGAAAACAAGTGATAAAATGGCAGCAGTAGGCCCCCACATTTCAATAATCACTCTAAATGTAAATGGATTGAACTCTCCAAACAAAAGACACAGAGTGGCAGGATGGATCAAAGAACAAGACCCAACAATATGCTGCCTCCAGGAAATACACCTCAGCTCCAAAGACAAACACAGATTCAAAGTGAAGGGATGGATGACAATACTCCAAGCTAATAATGAACAAAAGAATGCAGGTGTTGCCATACTTATATCAGACAAAGTAGACTTCAAAGCAAAACAGATAAAGAAAAACAAAGAGGGGCAGTATATAACAATAAAAGGGACACTCCACCAAGATGACATAACACTTATAAATATATACGCACCCAACACAGGAGCACCAAAATGTGTAAAGCAACTCTTAATAAAACTAAAAGCAAACATCAACAACAATACAATAATAGTAGGGGACCTCAACACCCCATTAACACCAACGGATAGATCATCCAGACAGAAAATCAACAAGGAAATTATAGAATTAAATGAAAAATTAGACCAGATGGACTTAATAGATATATATAGAACACTTCATCCAAAAACAGCAGGTTACACATTCATTCTCAAGGATAGACCATATCTTGGGAAACAAAGCACACATCAATAAATTCAAGAGGACTGAAATAGTATCGAGCATCTTTTCTGATCATAATGCTATGAAACTAGAAATCAACTACAAGAATAAAGCTGGGAAAGGGCAAAAATGTGGAGACTAAACAACATGCTACTGAACAAACAATGGATTACTGAAGAAATTAAAGAAGAAATCAGGTATTATCTGGAGAGAAATGAAAATGAAAACACACCATACCAAATGATTTGGGATGCAGCAAAGGCAGTCCTAAGAGGGAAATTCTTTGCAACACAGGCTCACCTCAATAAGCAAGAAAAATCTTACATAAACAACCTCAAACGACACCTAACGGAATTAGAAAAAGGAGAACAAAGCCCAAAGTCAGTAGAAGGAGGGAAATAACAAAAACTAGAGCAGAAATGAATGATATTGAAACAAAAAAGACAGTAGAAAGGATCAATGAAACAAAGAGTTGGTTCTTCGCAAAAATTAACAAAATCGACAAACCCTTAGCCAGACTCACTGAAAAAAAAAATGACAGAAGTCTCAAATAAATAAAATTAGAAACGAGAGACGAGAAATCACAACAGATACCAAAGAAATACAAAGGATCATAAGAGAATACTATGAAAAACTAAATGCCAACAAATTGAACAACCTAGAAGAAATGGATAAATTTCTAGACTCATACAACCCACCCAAACTAAATCAGGAAGAAATAGAGAATCTGAATAGACCAATCACAAGTAAAGAAATAGAAACAGTAATCAAAAACCCCCCCAAAAATAAGAGTCCAGGACCAGACGTCTTCTCTGGAGAATTCTACCAAACATTCAAAGAATATTTAATACCTATCCTTCTCAAACTGTTCCAGAAAATAGAGGAAGACGGAGCACTCCCTAATACATTCTGTGAAGCCAACATCACCCTGATCCCCAAACCTGACAAGGACAACACAAAGAAAGAAAACTACAGGCCAATATCACTGATGAACATAGATGCAAAAATCCTCAACAAAATTTTGGCCAACCGAATACTGCAATACATCAAAAAGATTATACGCCATGATCAAGTGGGATTTATACCAGGGACACAGGGATGGTACAACATCCGCAAGTCAATCAACGTGATTCACTACATTAACACAAAAGGAGAAACAAAAACCACATGATCATCTCAATAGACGCAGAGAAAGCATTCGACAAGATCCAACATCCATTTATGATAAAAACCCTCAATAAAATAGGTATAGAAGGAAAGTACCTCAACATAATAAAGGCCATATATGACAAACCCACAGCCAACATCATACGCAACGGACAAAAACTGAAACCCATCCCTCTCAGAACAGGAACAAGACAAGGGTGCCCACTTTCACCACTCTTATTCAACATAGTACTGGAGGTTTTGGCCAGAGCAATTCGGCAGGAAAAAGAAATAAAAGGAATCCAAATAGGCAATGAAGAAGTAAAACTCTCACTGTTTGCAGACGACATGATCTTATATATAGAAAACCCCAAAGAATCCACAGAAAAACTATTAGAAACAATCAACAGCTACAGCAAAGTTGCAGGGTATAAAATCAACATACATAAATCAGTAGCATTTCTATATGCTAACAATGAACTAACAGAAAAAGATCTCAAGAACTCAATTCCATTCACGATCGCAACAAAAAGAATACAATACCTTGGGATAAATTTAACCAAGGAAGTGAAAGATCTATACAACGAAAACTACAAGACTTTCTTGAAAGAAATCGAAGACGACATAAAGAGATGGAAAGACATTCCATGTACATGGATTGGAAGAATAAACATAGTTAAAATGTCCATACTACCTAAAGCAATCTACAGATTCAACACTATCCCAATCAGAATTCCAATGCCATTCTTTACAGAAATTGAACAAAGAATCCTAAAATTCATATGGGGCAACAAAAGACCCCGAATTGCTAAAGCAATCCTGAGAAAGAAGAACACAGTTGGAGGCATCACAATCCCTGACTTCAAAACATACTACAAAGCTACAGTAATCAAAACAGCATGGTACTGGTACAAAAACAGGTGCTCAAATCAATGGAACAGAATTCAAAGCCTAGAAATAAAACCACACATCTATGGACAGCTAATCTTTGATGAAGGAGCTGAGGGCCTACAATGGAGGAAAGAAAGTCTCTTCAACAAATGGTGCTGGGAAAACTGGACAGCCACATGTAAAAGAATGAAAATTGACCATTCTTTTTCACCATTTACTAAAATAAACTCAAAATGGATCAAAGACCTAAAGATTAGGCCAAAAACAATAAGTCTTCTGGAAGAGAATATCGGCAGTACACTCTTTGACATCAGCTTCAAAAGAATCTTTTCGGACACCATAACCCCTCACATGAGGGAAACAATAGAAAGAATAAACAAATGGGACTTCATCAGACTAAAGAGCTTCTTCAAGGCAAGGGAAAACAGGATTGAAACAAAAAAACAGCCCACTAATTGGGAAAAAATATTCACAAGTTATTTATCCAACAAAGGCTTAATCTCCATAATATACAAAGAACTCACACAACTCAACAATAAAAAATCAGACAACCCAATTACAAAATGGGCAGGGGACATGAACAGACATTTCTCCAAAGAAGATATACGGATGGCCAATAGACACATGAAAAGATGCTCATCATCACTAATCATCAGGGAAATGCAAATCAAAACTACACTAAGATATCACCTTACGCCTGTTAGAATGGCAAAAATATCCAAAACCAAGAGTGACAAATGTTGGAGAGGCTGTGGAGAAAAGGGAACCCTCATACACCGTTGGTGGGAATGCAAACTGGTGCAGCCACTATGGAAAACAGTATGGAGATTCCTCAAAAAGTTAAGAATAGAAATACCTTATGACTCAGCCATCCCACTACGGGGTGTCTATCCTAAGAACCTGAAATCAGCAATTCCAAAAGTCCTATGCACCCCTATGTTCATCACAGCATTATTCACAATAGCCAAGTGATGGAACCAACCTAAGAGCCCAGCAACTGATGATTGGATAAAGAAGATGTGGTATATATATACAATGGAATACTACTCAGCCATAAAAAAGGACAAAATCGTCCCATTCACAACAACATGGAGAGACCTTGAGGGTATTATGTTGAGTGAAATAAGCCAGACAGAGAAAGACGAACTCTGTATGATTCCACTCATAGGTGGTAGTTAACATATGGACAAAGAGAACTGATCGGTGGTTGCCAGGGGAAAGGGGGGTGGGGGGAGGGCACTAGGGGTGAAGTGGTATACCTACAACATCACTAATAATGATGTACAACTGTAATTTCACAAGGATGTTAACTTTCATAACCTTAATAAAAAAATAATAATGCTCAAATAAACACATGAAAGTAAACAAAAATAGAAGTCAAGTGGCTTGCAAAATGTTTTAAAAGTAATACAAAATCATTTTTAAATTACTCACTTACTTTGCAACAAAATAATACAAATATTGATCTATTAGTCTGCCCTGAAAATGTCCAGAAACTCCTATATAACATGGGACAAAACATACCTCATTAAATTGTAAGAATAATGTTACTACAATATTTTAAATGTCAAATTTTGCATTTAAAAGAAAACATAATGTAGTTACTATTGCTGGACATCTTCTTGCTATATCTTCATGACGACAAAAATTCAAGAAAAGTTACAGTGAAAGGGCAAGTTGAAGGCAAGACAAGAAACAATAACATCCACAGAATTAAAAGCAATTATTTTTTATCACCTGTATTCTTCCACGCCCATAACATTTTGACACACAATACAAGGAGTTCAGTCATTTTAAGATTTGTATTTATTCCCTCTTTGAAGTTCCTAATCTATTAATTATAGATGGCATTTTAATAACTTTACAAAAGGAATCCAATTCGTATATTTTAGGTCTTCTGTGTAAATTATGAGGTCAGCTATTTGAATGTGTGGGTTCCCAGACTGTCTATGAGTCACTAGTACTCCCAGTTATGTGGTTTTAAAACCACATTTACAATCCCCATCAACCAAAAGAACCACAAAACCACAGTATATATTTGAATACCGGCAATTCTCACTATATTCCAGCCACACTACCCTTTTCAAGGAGTTCCTCAAACATGCCAAGCTCACCACTGCACAAGACGTTTGCCCAGAATGCTGATCATGCAGAGGCCTTCCCAAACCAAAATGCCCTTTCCCCTGTCTTCTCTACAGACCCAGAGCCAATGTCTTGAGCTGGTAGGACAACTGCTTTGATTGGCTATGAGATTGAAATTTTAATTCAGACTAAATGGCAGTTTTCAAAAAGACCTGAAAGCTACGAATCTGACTGAAATGTCATCAAGTGGCAGGGAAGGAAAATTCAACAGAATATAGTTGAAAGCAATATTTAGGGGGGAAAAATTATTTTCTATTGTAAATAAGTAAAATAGTGCCCCCACCTTCTGAACATTTTTGATTACATTGTTTTCATCACAGCCCTTACCCAACATGTTACTTATTTCTTTGGTGTCAGTATTTACACATTAGAATATAAGCTCCAAAGACCAGGGACCTTGCCTGTCATATTCACTACTGTATTACTGACACTTAGAATAGTATCCAACAGAGTAGATGCTCACATATTTGTGGAATGAACAAGCCCCAGTTATACACATCAAATATTCCTGCTATTACCTGTATGTACTCCACATATTATGACTAATTTTTTTTTTTTTTTGGAGGAAGATTAGCCCTCAGCTAACTACTGCCAGTCCTCCTCTTTTTGCTGAGGAAGCCTGGCTCTGAGCTAACATCCGTGCCCATCTTCCTCTAGTTTATATGTGGGACGCCTACCACAGCATGGCTGCCAAGCAGTGCCATGTCTGCACCCGAGATCCGAACCAGCAAACCCCGGGCCGGCCCCCTAATATTTTAACCTGAGCTGTAACTTGTTTACAGAGCCGATCAGGCACCAATTTATGCTACATACTATACAGAGGCAAGAGCCAGGTGACTTTCTGTGACACAACTAGGTTCACCAGGACCCTAGCAAAATACCTAATGAGAAATACCTGTCTTTGTCCATCCCCCTTCTCCAGCTTTCATTGTCCACCAGATAGATGTCCTATAAGTAGCTTTAATTAACATATATCACCTCCAGATTATGGTAAGTGCTCACTTATCTATTTTCACAGAACATGAAAACTCTCACATTTACTTTTATCACATAGTTTTATAGTAGGTGATTTAGTCCACCATTTCCACTTCACCCCTACCCATGGCCAACATACATACCTCTGAAATTGTTTTCTCCCTAGGCTGTAAGTGTCAAATATAACCATGTCTCTAGGATAGGACACAGGAATGAGGGAAGGAGGCCCTAAGGATAATGTGCCTCTTAGATGTCCATTCAGAAGGGCAATTTCCATCAACTCGATTAAACTGACAAGTTACATTCTAAGGCTCTCATTTATGTTTAAGTAAGACATTAAAAAGAATTACATACCCAGTTGTGTATCTTAACTACATTCACATCTTAGTATCACATCCATACTCCCTGCCACACATCTTCCTGACTCAATGCCTCTGCACTGGCTGTTCCTGTTCCCTCTACCTGGAACTCTTTTCCTAAATATGTAGATGGCTTGTTCCCTCACTTCATTCAGGTCTCACCTCAAATGTCATCTCTTTAGGGGTCTTCCCTGATCATCCTATTAAAAATAACACCTATCACCCTCTATCCTTTACCCTGTTTGTTTTTCCTCATAACATTTTTCACAACCTGACCTTAGTATATATGTATTTGCTTATATGTTTATTGCCTCTACCCTCCACAAAAATCTAAGTTACATAAGGGCAGGAATTTGTCTGCCTAGATCACCATGATCTAGTTGGAATTAGAAAATGCTAAATACTTGTTGAATGAATGAATTTATTTTCCACAGACTTAATGACTGCTGTTATGATTTCAGTGAACATGGTGTCATTAGCACAAATGCCCCCCATTCACGGTCACCCCACAAATTAGATTTTGAATACACACAAAATAGAAGTAATGATGAGTGACAGATTTTATGTGTAAGAGCCAAGAATAGATTAAGGGCTTGACAACATCTCTGCTCACATATATTTCAAATATTCTCCATTATCTATGGAAGTTTATTTCAAACTCCCTTGTCTAGCATTGAAGACCTTTGACAATCTGACCCTGACTTTCCTTTGTACTCTTATCTCCTACTGTTTCCTGTACTCCGGGCTACTTCCAGTACTCTGGGCTGCAAGGCTGCAACAATTCCAAGGAGCACCATTCATAGAGAAAGCAAGAAAGCACGCAGTCCTGCTTACAACGCAGCCAAACTAATCTAGTCTCCATTCCTACCAAATTTTCTCCTAACCACCACCTACAAAAAGTCTACTCATTCTTCAAAATCCAGCTCCAATGCTTTCTCCATAACACTTTGATGGTCCCGTGAAATGATCTCCTCAGTCTGTGAGGGACCATACAGCATGTGGTAACATTCCTGAAATTCTTGCCTTAGGGCAAATCATTAGTACTTTTATTCTTCTTTAGTGTATGGTAAGTTCCCAAAGAGCATGGACATTGTTTTACACATCTTTGTATCCTTCATGGTGCCTGCACGTGTGTCTAACTTTAATTTACTTTACTTTTACATTACTTTAATAATGAGTAAATTCTACATACATTTCGAATCACTCTATAGTATTTCCATTTTCTTTCCTCTCAAAGGATAAAAAAGTTTCCACTGAGAAAAGTAGCTTCATATTTCAGTTTAAAGTTTAGATTCTCTTGTGGTTTGGTTTTATACCTCTATCACCTCCTCTCTTTCTCTCTCTCGCTCTAGATCTAATTGGAAGAGAATAAAACCAGAAATTCCTCCTTTTAACCAATCAACACTCATTTACTGAGCACCTATAATGTACAGATACTGCAGTAGACTTCTCTTTTCAATCAATTATCGTCCATTTATGGAGCACCTACCATGAGGGATCATCGCACTACATGGTTAAGGCATCAGTAGATTAATAAAATCCCTGAACTAACAGGGCGTACAATCCAGAAAGGGAGTTAGATATGTAAACAGATCCTGTAACTAATACATAAGGCATAATGTAAGTGCTAGAAGAGACTGATGCAGTGCTATGGTTGAGCAGAGTAGGCAAAAATTAATTCCAAATGAGAGCACTAAGAAGAAAGGAGGTATCTGGGCTGGGTCTTGATGAATAACAGGATTTTAACAGGCAAATATTGAGGGGAAGGGTGCATTTCTGACAGAAGAAACAGCAAACATAAAGAGTCTTGAAGACTCTGGCATGCCAGTGATCCAACGAGTAACCAGCCAAGTAGAGGGATGTGTGTGTTTGTGTAAGAGAGAGTGAGAGTGTGTGTGTGTATGTTATTAGGGAAAAGACCCAGCTGGAAAGATCTCAGAGAATTTGAATCATCAAAGGTATCTGAGTAGGAAAGTGATATGGTCAGCACTGTGTTTTGGTCTAGAGCTCAGATTAGAGTTAAGAGATAAAAATAGTGAAATCATGGGAGTTAAGATTGTCCCAGAAAAAAAGTACAAAGATAGAAAAAAGGGCTGAAGATTAAATCCTGAGAAATAATTATACTGGGGAGGAGAGGAGGGAGGTCAATGAAAAACACAAATGATCTGAGAGACAGGAGACCAAGGAGACAGTGTCATAAAAACCAAAAGGCAAGCAGAGTTAGTGATCAACAATATCAGAAGAGAGGATGAATGTATCAGAGAAGAATCTCATTTGGCAATCAGGAGGTTGCTAGTGCTCTTGAGACTCACAGCTTCAATAAAATTGAGCGGGGGTAGGGGGAGAGTCAGATGACAGCAAGCCAAGCAAAAAGGTAAAGAATTACAAAGGCAGCAAGTGAGGGCTGTTTTTCTAAGAACTGTGACAGTGAACGGGAAGGGAAAAGAGCAAAAGTTTGAGGCCAAAGCAGAGTACAGGTTAAGTTTACACGAGGAGATACATGAACTCTCTTATCCTAGAAGTGAAAATAAAGGAGATTGAAACAAAATAAGAGGGGACACGCTGCCAAGTCCTGGGGGGAAAATGAAGGCTGAACAAGAACAAGTGGAAGGAGGCAATGTTGCAGTACCTTGGAAAAGAGCAGAATACAGAGGAAACAGAAAAATGTATGGTATTGACCAAGGAAGCTAAGGGCACTCCAGATAGATGGATAAAGTAACATGCTAGGAATTAAATGGGGTGAGGCTTAGCAAAATAAGATTTAAACAATTGCTATTTGGAAAAGGATACTCAATTGGAAATGAAGAAAATGAGCACTGAGGGCCTAGATGAAAACTGCAAAAGTAAAGGAACAAGCAGAATTATATGTTAAAACAACAAAGTTAAAACAGTAATATTGGAAAGTTTTTGGAGATATAAAACCCCCAAGCAACTAATAACTGTCTATGTCAAAACATAAAACACAAATCTTTGTACATATATCCAAAAGATTTCCAAAATCCAGCCAAGTCTACCTGCTTTAAATAGAGAATACAATCATTATGATCAAATTCCAATATAAAAAAAGTAGGTGGTTTTTGCTCCAGTGGGTTCTGACTTGTAAGTTTCATATCAAAGTTTTGCGTGTTCACAACTTATTAGCCATCCCTCTGAACACTGTCACCCACAAAATCAATAAATTTAACTTCATCCAAGTTATTGATAAAGAGGAAGAGGGCATATTCTTTCAGAAGGATACTAAAGCCCTCCCTTCAGAGTTGATGATGATTTATTACTCATCATTCTTCAGATACAGTTGTTTGACTGACAATGAATCAAATTCTAACTGTATTATCATCTAGCCCACATTTGTCCATTTTGACCAGAGGACATGATAATTCTGTCAAATATGCTCTTGTGAAATCTAATTGTACAATGTCTAAGGCATTTTTCTACAGAACCAGTCTATTAATCCTGCCAAAAAAGGACGTGAGGCTAACTGGCCATTCCCCATCGCCCTGTCTCTATTCAAGGTACCACTAGCCTTGAATTTAAATGATCCTACGAAGAATGTCATGGATCTACTCTGGCGGGGTCTCACTACATTTCTCCAAGAAGACAACCTTCCACTTTTTAATTAGCTATTTCTAAATATATGAATATAAGGCAATCCCCTCCACCTCCCAGTAAGGAGAGAAAAAAGAAAAGAAGGTTTTCTGGCCTACCTGAATATGTAAACTTTTGGTGATATAGATAAAAGAATCAAATGTCTACTCATAATGTCCATTATGTTACATTAGTTATACATATTTAAAATCACATAGTGCATAAAACAATATTTAGAAATTATTTCCCCCCCCCCTGCATTTTATAAAACAATTTTATTGAAATTTTTCCAGTGTATCTCTGGCACCTGTCTTCATGTTCACCAGAGTGACTGAGTCATTTACCAGTTTTTTCAAAGAGTTACCACCTTCATTTTTTTTTTATAAAAGTTGTTTGATCAAGTTACAGAACTTTTTGAATCCTTGTGATCTTTTTAACCTAAGTACCATTGTCTACACATTCAGGCAGTTTTTTCATTCTATAGGTGCGTGCTGTAGATGCAGACTCATAACCTCCACAAGGTAACCACTCACTAGTACTGAAGGAGCTTCAGACTTCTATCTCCTCCAACAAGCCTCTGTAAGGCTTTGAATGGAGTAAAGTGACTTGCTCTTTTCTGAGAGAGAATTACTGGTGGTGTGTGTCGGGGGGAACATGACAACTTGCTTTATATCTAGGTAACCAACAAGTCAAAAATTCACAGACAATCAGGAACTCAATTATTTCTAATTACATTTCAATTAATGTATTAGTTGAATTAATCGATTAAAGTATTTCAATTAATAACAAGCTATTGCTTATGTTAACACACAGATGCATTAACAGGAGTCTTTAATTTTAATTAAAGTCTTTAACAGAAGTTAAGTTTTCTTTCTAAACTAACACATTAGAACTCTGCTATACTGTTATAAAAGTCAAGTCAAGCAGGATGGGTTACTCAATTTCTGTGAATTTGTCTTCTTAGGGAAACAGCAAGAATAGTAATTCCAGTAATTTATCTATATCCTGTACTAATTAAGCGCCAGTCACTATTTTAAACGTTTTACATCGTTAACTCAATCTTCACAATGCTCCTATGAAATAGGTGCTACTGATAATTCCATTTTATTGATGAGGAAACCCAGGAACGGAGAGGTTAAGAAATTTGCCCAAAGTCACACAGCTTCTAAGTGGTAGAAATTCAGTCTGATTCTAGGCCTCTCCCCCTTTTAAAAGAAGATATATTGCCTCTTAAATCAGTAAAATTGGGTCTACATTTTATAAGACAGTCCCATCTATCAAGCAGTTAATGTCAGTAGTCTGAAGAAGACATGAATGAGATTCCAGTATATTTTAATATATTTGCGATTCTATTATTTTCTGTTCTCATCCCCACTGCCTGAAGGCACAATAAGGGGTTTGGGGGAGTAGTTCATCCCTTGTATTTACGTTCCCTGAGCTAATCGCTACCCCCATTTCAGTCAGTACTTTTAAGGCAAAATCTTCCCACTATAAACACAAACACAGAACAGACTAAGCGCCCTGTCTCCCTCATTCGCCTCCAAACTTTTTAACAGACGGTAGAGAATCTGCCCCTCTGGGGCCAGCACTCCCTCGCTATCCCAAATCTCTGAAACTAACTTTAAGCGTTTTCTTTGTTCAGGTAACTTTCCTAAGCCCTAAAACGATGGCAGCACTTCCTCAGTAGTCATCTGGTTGTGTCCTATAACGGGGTTCAGGAGCAGTTTCCCAAGGAAAAAAAGGTAAAACGTGAACTCAAGAACGGGAGGCCGGGAGGGAAGGTGTGGCGCGCAGGCCAGCGAGGGCACCGCTGCCCGCCTCGGAATTTCTGCAGACAGGACGAGAACGGGAACTGAAGGTGGGGGTCGAGCCACTGGAACCTGTTAGGCTGCGTTTTCTCCGATTTTCCTCTCACGCGTCTTAGACTCTCGCTTCAGAAGAAACTGAGACCCTAAGAGTACGAACTGCCCCACTGGTCAGGACACAGCGCCACCATTCATCCCCAGCCCGAGGCCAGAGCTGGGCCCGGGAAGCAGTGCTCCCCGCCAGCCCTCCCTGGGCCTTTCTCACACGGGTCAACCGGCGGGAGGGGCAACAGGAGCCTCTCGACCCCAAGGCCAGAGACCCGCGTTCCTGTCCTCGGCGGCAGCCTCCCCGGCTTCCCTTCCGGGAGACAACCCCTGAACTCTCCCACATTTCACCCCCGAACCCGAACCAACCCTCTCCCGAAGAGCTGAACCGAGCGGTCACGGAGTAAAACCCAAGAGGGACTGAGGGTCTTACCTTTAACAGATTAGACGTCGCCATGTTCCTTCAACTTAGATTCTCGCGAGACGACGCGAGATTTCGTGGCGCTCCGGGCCCGACCACAAGCGGAGGCCGGAGTTGCCACCAGGGCCGACGGACCCAGCGGCCCGCACCGGGGGTGTCCTGGTCGCCGGGGCGGCGTGCTGACAGCGCTGACCTTGTCCCAGGCACCTGGAGCTTCCTTTCTCTTTTCCCCTACATGGTCACCGGAGCTTCCCCACACGAAAGAGCTCATACAAACGCTCAGGGAGACGGCAACGGCGAATGGTGAGAAGATAACAGGAGCCGACCTGAATGGGAAGAGGAAGCATCGACTCCACCAGCCTCCCCACTCCGTCGGATTAGCCTTTGTGGTTGCACCCGCGGCGGCCACCGGCAACGAATTTAGCTCGACTTAGGCCGGGCAGCTCGGGTTCCCCGGGCGCATCACGTGACGCGGCGGGCGGGGGCGCGCTCGGGAGCGAGCGTGGGAGCCTGGAAGCCTCGGTGGGCCGGGAGGCTGCGGAGAGGGCGAGAGCACGCCCTCTGCTGGCGGGACCGCACGTTTTCTCTCTTCCCTCGCCCCAAATCTGGCGAGCCGGGGCTGAGGAAGACACCTTATCCCGAGTGAAATGCTTATGACAGCTCGTCTTAGGCCCGGCAGCTCATGCAGTAAGAACTGGCACATAGACGGCGCCCAATGAATATGTGTTGAATGAATGCACAGAAGTATTTATTAATACTTCTATTCAAGAGTGCCTGGCACTGAAATCATCTAGAAAAGGTTGTTCAGGCAATGAATATTCATCTTGGATTTCCTGAAGGCACATTATCTTAGAAGATCCTAAACCATAAGTCCCCAGGCTTTATCGCTTCAGACCAGAAACACGCCAAGGGAAGAGAATATATATGTAGAATCTACAATATACTTGGTATTGTCACGCATGTTTGCAAACAATCTCATTCATACGTTCATAATATGTTGGAAACAAGTAAGAGCTATGGAGTAAAAGCAGGAAAGGGGAATGAAGTTTGCAGTTTTCAGTAGAGTGATCCAAGTAGTCCTCACTGAGAAGATGGCATTTGAGCAAAGTCTTGAAGGAAGTGTGGGAGAAGAGCATTCCAGACGGGGGAAGCACAGCACCATACCTGAGGTGGCAGGTTGCCCAGAGTGTCCGAGGAACAGCGAGAAGGTTGGTGTGTTCAGAGCAGAAAGAGTCAGGAGGGCGTTAGATGGTATAGGGCCTTGTAGACCACTGGAAAGACTAGCTTTCATTCTGAGTGAGACTGGGATCATGCAGGCTTTTGAACAGAGAACTGATGATCAAACTCCCATTTTAACGTGATCTCTCTGCTGTGTAGTGAATAGAAGCAGAAGGGTAATTTAGAAAGTTTTTGTAATATCTCATTAAATTGACACAACAATCAAGCCACCTAGGTGTCCCCATTTTACAGATGATTTAGTAGAGAGTAATCTAGGCACGATTAAACAATGAGAAAATGGTAGAACAAGGATTCGGAGCCGCTCTGCCTGTAATGTCCTGGCAGAATGTTAACATAAGGATGACTCTTAGAGGTCTTTGTTCTACAGATGAGAAGACTGAGGCTTGATCTGGCCAAGGTCACTCAACTGGGTTAGAGAAAAGTCCTAGTCCAGAATAAACTTTATATAATTATGGTTCACTTTTCCAGCGAGACTAGGTTATCTGCAACCCTAGGCCAACTCTACTGCTTAAAGTGTAAAACTATAGATTAAATTATAATCAACTTTACCCTAAAAAAGAAAGGTGACAAGCTGTGATACAACAATTGAATTGAATTAATTAATTAATGGCCCTACTTAAAAAATCCAATTAAGTATTTAGTTCTTGTTTGAGTACCTATTAAGAGTTAGGCACTAGAAATACAGGGTTAAATGAGACAGAGGAGACCATTGCCCTCTAGGAGCTTATGGTCTAATAAGGGAGCCAGATATTAAGCATAGTTCACAAATGAAACATTACTTAACTGGAATTATGATAAATACTGCAAAGGAAAAATTCAGTGTGCACTCGAGAACATATGATAGGCAGGGGGCTTAATATCCCAATTGCCATCATTCCTCTGGTCACACTCTGAACCTTATGGCTAATTTTGAAAACTCAATTTCAGGGGCCGGCCCAGTGGTGCAGCAGTTAAGTGTGCAGGTTCCGCTTTGGTGGCCCGGGGTTCGCTGGTTCGGATCCTGGGTGCGGACATGGCAACATTTGGCACGCCATGCTGTGGTAGGCGTCCCACATATGAGGTAGAGGAGGATAGGCATGGATGTTGGCTCAGGGCCGGTCTTCCTCATCAAAAAGAGGAGGATTGGCAGCAGTTAGCTCAGGGCTAATCTTCCTTAAAAATAAAATAAATAAAAAATAAATAAGTTTAAAAATTAAACAAAAAATCAGCGTATGGTTAAATAGGCATTATCATGCATTACTAATGCAAGTATAATTTGATAACTTTGGGATAAAAATTTGGTAAAATAAATCCAGAGCTTTAAAAATGAAAAAAAAATATGATTAATTTAAAAATAGAGAACACAAGCACGTTGTACAAAATTCACAAGGTGCTGAAAGGAATACGGTTAAAAGAAGGCCTCCTCGCCCTTTCTGGGGTAATGTCATGTTCTATATTGTGGTAGGGATCTGGGTTATTCGGGTGTATGCATTTCTCAAAACTCAGCCCTTCTACCCTTAAGATTTTTGCATCTCATTCAAAAGAAAAAGTAGTAAACAAAATTTGAAATGTAGTTAGTGATATTTATGCTAAAGAATTTAGGGGTAAGTGAAGTTATGTTTACGATTTACTTTGAAATGTATCAAAAAATAAGATGGATTGATGGTTGCATTGAAAGGTTGACAAAGCAAGTATAGTAAAATGTTAATGACAGAATCTAGACGGAGGATATACTAGTGTTCTCTGTGTAAAATCTTTTAGCCTGTCTATATGATTGAAATTTTTCATAATCAAATGTTGGGGGAATTTTTTTTTTAAAACAGGCCTCCTATCCTCCACAGTCCCCCAGGTACCCATTCTTCCTTCTGAGGCTCAACTGTGGTTAGAAGTTTTTTGTGACTCCCTAGGACATTTCTATGTGTATATAAGTATTCATGTATGTATTCTTGTCTTCTCCTCCTCCCCAAATGATGGTATACTACTTATACTCCTTAACGTCTTTTTTTTTCACTCAGCTGTATGATAGAAATTACTGAAAAATATGTTTTTGCTTATTTTTTTTCACACGTTCTCAAAGAAATTCAAACAATTACTGGCAGGCCCTAATGCATCCGTTGCCTCCAGGATGTTTGGGATTATTACTTCCAAAATAGGCTCTTGATGTCCATGAGAAAGATGCAGGAGCAGTGACTTCAGGGGAGAAATAAGATTCACTTAGAATAAGAAAGAAACCATTAAGAGGAGAGTTTGAGGATACAGAGGATTTTACTGCCTGTCCAGAGGCTCAGAGTTTGGGGAAAGAGGAGATGGAATTAGAAGTGCTAAGTGCTGAGGTGTACCTGAATGAGGGGTAACCTAGGTGTTGGGGCTTCTTGTGGAGACTGATAGAACAAGGCTAAAGGCGTAATAAGATTGGTCTTAATGGTGGAAGGGTAGATAATGGGGGTGTGTCAGATGGTATGGAGCAGTGGGGATCTCGCCAGAAAGAGAGCTCTAGAATCCCATCTTCTCTGCTGCAGTTGAAAGTGTGGAGGCTGGGGAGGGGCACTCCTACTCCATTCAAATCCACAGGGTTCTTGAGAATTCTCTTGACCCTTACCAGAGGAGGCAGGGAACCCAGGGAGACACATGAGCTTATCTAGAGTACTGAGAATTCTGTGGAACAATATATATATATTTTTTTTAGTGATGAAGATTCACCCTGAGCTAACATCTGCTGCCAATCTTCCTCTTTTTTTTGCTTGAGGAAGATTACCCCTGAGGTAACACATGTGCCAATCTTCCTCTATTTTGTATGTGGGATGCTGCCACAGCATGGCTGATGAATGGAGTAGTTCCATGCCCGGGATCCGAACCCACAGACCCAAGCCACTGAAGCAGAGCATGCAGAACTTCAACCACTCAGCCACAGGGCCGGCCACTGGGGAACAAATTTTAATAACCAGTTTGGGGCTGGTCTTCTCAAAGCAAATGGCAGTCACCTATCCTTTCAAGGTTCTTCATTAAGAATTGTTAACCAATGCCTTAAGCTTATGCCTCAATGATATTTTCTAGACAAGGATGAATTGAATAATGTAGGGCTTATGATTTATTTACTGGAAAATAAACCTCTGAATGCTGAAAAATGCAAAAGCATCTAAAGATTTAAAATATTGCAAAACAATACTGTGAGGCACCAGAATGATCAATTCTTGAAAAACCAGTGATTAGATATATGATTTCTGGAACAAATAGATATTTTAACCAACTTGTTGGGTTGGCCAACTTGCATCCTATGAACTTGCTTGGGGTCAAATTATCTTCTGCTGTATCAGCTAGTGTTGTTATTGACAGAACTGGGACTAGATCCAAGTCCTCTGATTTGTGATTTAATACTCTTCTTGTCTGAAGGATTGTTTCAGAGAAAAACATCAAAGAAAACAAAGACAGAAAGCTCAAGATATGTTTCGCTTGTCCTGCGAGGCAGAACTCTCATTTCTGGACCTGATTCTTCTTATCTCCTCTGAGGCCACCTCACTGAAGACTCAGACTCTAGTTCCTCGTTGCCCCCTGTCCACAGCTGTGGCTCTCCCTTGCCTGACTCTCAGACGTACCCTCTCTTCAGTTAGGAGAAAAGCAGCTCAACCTGAGATGGTTCCAAGTTTTCCAATGTTTTTGCTGGATCTGTTTGCACATCTTCTGTACCTGTTTGCTCCAGTGCCCAAGGCAGGCTCATCCTTTCTCCTTTACTCACCTACTAAATAGATTCGCCAGCAGCTAGGAACTCTCCTCCCTGGAAAGAGAAGACAAGTCAGAGGTTTTAACTCCGGGCTCCTTAACCTCGCATTCTGGTACTCCCCAGCGGCTACTGGTTGGACATGCAGGCGCTGGAATGGGAGTGTTCAAAAACTCTGTCTCACTAGCTCCTCCCAGTGGCACATCCGTTCACTACAGTGGCAGGAGCTGCTATCAGAGATCATGTTGACTTTTTAAGGGGGATTTCAAAGACCCAGAAATTCTCCCTCCCTCTCTCTCTCTCTCATACACACACACCCCCCAACACTTCTAGTACTTGTTTCATTATCTATAATTACACAAATAATTATTCCCTTTCCAGAAAAGCAAACAACTTTTTCTTGCTTAATTAGTGCTAAGCAGAGGAAACAAAACTTTGCAGCTGTTGGCCAATTATAACCTTTTGATTCATGCTATCACTTGGAGACTTCATCTAATTATAATTTTATTTTAAAATTCTATAATAATACTTTTTACTCAAGTTACTATCATTCAAAAGCCTTATCTACTTTTAATTTCTTTCAGTTTAGACAATTTGAAATATGACTATGAAAATAATATTTTAGTAATAGAATTTGGAGACTTACTTTCTGTGTGAAACTCAGTTTCTTAATTGAATTAAATCTGAAGTAAAGTGTCAGAGCATTTTTGCTGTGCCAAAGCAATCCAGTAGTTGTAGTACAAAGGGTGTATCCTGCTGTATGTTTCTTATTAAATTACGTACTACTTATAAAATTAAAATACCCTCAGGCTTCACAAGTCCAGGCAGTGAGGTCACATGAGTATTAAGGTCTAAATGTTGCCACTTCTTCCACCAGCCTCCACTCCTTCCCCTTCACTTATTTTGTTTCGTTTTGTTTTGTTAGTCTCCAGGGCAGGCTTCGGAATGCCTGGGATCAATTCTGCTTGTGTTCTTCAGCTCCATTCAGCTCCATCCAGCTCCATCATTTAGTCAGCTATCTACAATGTATTGGTGATTTCAGAGAATACAATTAGACATGCTAATTATGAGCCAGCTGAGAACAAACACAAGGGGATAAACAGGCCTTAAAGTATTTACATTATGGTAGTAAGGCTATAGCAGAGAATGTGTCTTGAAAGGGAGGCCAAGGGCCAGCCCGGTGGCGCAATGATTAAGTTCGCATGTTCTGCTTCGGCGGCCCGGGTTCGTGGGATCCTGGATGTGGACATGGCACTGCTTGGCAAGCCATGCTGCGGCAGGCATCCCACATATAAAGTAGAGGAAGATGGGCACAGATGTTAGCTTAGGGCCGGTTTTCCTCAGCAAAAAGAGGAGGATTGGCAGCAGATGTTAGCTCAGGGCTAATCTTCCTAAAAAAAAAAAAAAAAAGAAAAGGAGGCCAAGTGTTTTTTTCCTCTCTTCTCTCTGAATAGGACTTGCCCACTCAGTCATAGATAGTGTGGCTGGAGAACCACCGACTGCCTTCAACTCCTGCAACTTAGAAGTGACTAAGGCCTGGAATCTACCCACTAGACATACATAAGAATCAGCTCAGACTATCAGGGACATTCTCTTACATTTGTCTTTGATATGATTTCCCCAAAATTAATTTGTATACTGTATTCAATAAAATTCTGATAAAATACTTACATGATCTTTTTTTTTACAGAAATTTGGCAAGCCAATTAAAAATGTATTCAGGAGGTAAAATGTGGAAGAACAGCAAAAAATAATTTAAAAAACAATAAAGGAGGACTTGCTCCACTGTATATCAACCCATATTACATTTACTTTTTCAATGCTGGTTTTCTTTTATTTTTCAAAAAACTTTTTATTAAAGAAAATTTCACAAAAGTAGAAAAAAAGCCAAATAAATTCCATACGCCCACTGTATTAGATTCCCATTGCTGCTGTAACAAATTACAATAAACTTAGTGGCTTAAAACAGCACAAATTCACTCTCTTACAGTGCTGGAGGTCAGAAGTCTAAAATCAAGGTGTCAGTAGTGCTGCATTTCTTCTGAAGGTTTCAGGAAAGAATCTATTCCTTGCCTTTTCCATCTTCTAGTGGCTGCCCTCAGTCTTTGGCTGGTGGCTCCTTCCACCATCTTCCAAGCCACAGCATAGCATCTTCTCTCTCTGACTCTGCTTCCCTCTGCTTCCATTGTCATATGGTCTCCTTTTTTTGACTTTGACCCTCTTGTCTCTCTCTTATCAGGACGCTTGTGATTATATGGGGCCCACCTGGATAACCCAGGCTCTTTCCATCTCAAGATCCTTAACTTAATCACACCTGCAAAACCCTTTCTGCGATGTAAGGTAATATATCCCCAGCTTCTGGAGATTAGGACACGGACGGACATCTTTGGGGGGGCTATTATTTTGTCTTCCGTCCATACCAACAACTCATCCATATATACTCCAATTCACTTCTAGTCTATTGTTTTGAAGCAAATTCCAGATAGTCTATCATTTCATTGATAAAATGTTAGTACGTATGTGTAGAAGGTTAGAGCCCATTTTAAAAACATGACTATATACCATTATCACACCTAAAAAATCAACATAATGTCTTAGTATTCAATTTCCCCTGACTGTTATATAATTCTTTTTTACAGTTGAATCAGGATCATATGATCAACACAACGCATGTGGCTGATGTTTCCCGTAAGTCTCTTTTAACTCATGAGCTTGTCTGGTGGACACTGAGATATTCTACCTTGATCTCCTTCACTGAAGGACTTGTTTCCCCAGCTCTGCTGTCTGTAGGCAAACTTCATCTGCCTCAGGTGCAGAGAGCCACCTCACCCAAGGCCACACCTCTTCTGGAGGCCCATCTCCTACAATTTATCAACAAAAGGGAATCAAGCCCTGGCCATCTCAACCTAAATCTGTCTCAGAGGCAGCTTGCTGGGAAACCTATTCTGTGAGAGTTGTTACCAGAAGGATTTCAATAAAGGAGTAGCTAAAATGAAGTTATGGAACTGAATCACTTCTTACAAGTACGATAAAGACACCATCACAGGTTGTTAAAACTTTCTCCACTGGTGAACTGTTTGATATATGGTGGAAAGGAATGCATTAGCTGGTGCCGTATATAAGGTATTTGAGGAATAAAGGTTAACTATATGGGGGTAACTATAGTAACTATTAGGACAACGGTATTAGGTGGCTATCACTAAGCACAAGAAAAGGTAATGAAAATCGAAGAACATTAATTGCCAATTGGAAACTAAGTGTGAAATCCAGGTCTCCTCAATAGCTTGCAAACAGGCTTTCATGTCCTCCAGTGGGAGGATGGAGAAAGCCAAGGACCAGGCCCAGGACTTAATCGTCAGAGTAGCTGAGCTCCAAGGAGAGTTAAACTCCCTACAAGGCAGGTTTTCTACTCCAAGGTCAAGGCCTGACTGAGAAAGCATGAGAACCTGACAAATGGAGTGAAGACATCTAGTTTGATGACCTAGAAAATCTTGATTCACCAGATTCCCCTGAACCCTCTGATCCTGAGGAGCCCATCCTTTTCTATTAAGAACTAGCACTTCTCCCTTGGCTTGTTGATGATTCAGAGATTTTTTTTTTTCCCCTACAAGGCAACATGTGCTTCCTCTCCTGGCCTTAGCTAGGGTTAAGTCACGATATAACGCAGTCAAGAATGTGCTGGGCCTGATAAGTGAGGAAAGAGACTATATCCCAAAAAGAATGGCAAGACTGCCAGTCTGCACTGCAGGGGCTGGGGGATTACTCCTGCTATTGGTGTCTGAAGGTGCTTGATCTGCAGGCCAGAATATAAGGTTGATAAGGGAAATTTTATTGATTTGGGAGCATTTTCACAGAGCATTGGATTTGATACTCTGGCAAGAACCCCAGGGTTGTCACCTCAATAAAAATCATCGTCCTTTGCCCAATTTTCAGACCCAGAACCTATTGACTTTAGAAGAGGTTGGGTACCCAGGAGGAAGGACCCTACAACATCTCAGCAAGTGTACATAGTAATGGTTTCTCTTGTCCTTTCCCAAAGAGACCCACAGCCATTTACAATGGTAACTATGCACTGGGGAAAAGGGATATCCAAATATATCAAAGACCATTGGACACAGGGTCAAAGTTGACACTGATATTCAGAGTCCTGAAGTGTCATCATGGTTCCATTCTAACATGTCATCTGTGTTGGAATAGAGGCATATAGGGATCAGGTAATAAGTGATACACTTGATTAGGTCCGCCTCACAGTGAGGCTACTGCATCTGCAGACTCATTCAGTGGTCATTTCCTCAATCCTCAAATGTACAGTTGAAACAGACATAACTGGTAGTTGGCCCATCATATTGAATCAATAGCCTCTGGGGGTACAGCTAGCAATGTGGGGAAATCCAAGCAGCAGACTCGGAAAGTGCACATCTGCCCTGGCCAAGAGCATAAATACCATATCCTGAGGGAGGTGGTGGAAATTAGGGCCTCTAAAATCTTGAAGATTTTAGAATTCAGGAGTGATAATCCTTATTACATCTCCATTTAATTCACCCATCTTGACCCTGAAAACACTAGACAGATTTTGGAGAAGGACAGTAGACTATCAGATTCAACCAACTGCAGCACTAATGGTACCAATTGTAACATTGTCCCAGGTGTGCTGTCTTTGCTAGAGTAGATTAACATGGTCCTAGGTACTTCTGATTTTGTGAATACATTCGTTCCTATCTCTATCAGAAGAGAGGATCAGAAATAGTTTGCATTCACTTGAAATAGACAACAGTAAAAATGTACAGTTTTTCCCTAGGGCCATGTTAATTCTTCTGTCCTTTGTCATACTATAGTCCAAAGAGATCTGGACTATCTTAACATCCTGCATAACATCATATTGATACATGACACCATTTATGATAGATGACTGGCCATAATGCTAGAAGCCTTTATAAGACACATATACTTCTGAGGTGGGAAATAAACCCTATGAAGATTCAGGAACCTGCCACAAGAGTAAAACGTTTAAGGGTCAAGTGATCAGATGCATGTTGAGACATTCCATCTAGACTCAAGAACAAATAGTTATATCTTATACCTCTTACCATGAAGAAGGAAGAACAAATCCTAGCAGGCTTCTTTGGGTTCTGAAGACAACTTAGTCTACACCAGATAATACTGCTCTGCCCCATATACCAGGTTTCCAGGAAATGAAAGGGCTCTACGGCAGATGCAGATTGTGGTGCAAGTGGCCTTGCTGCTTTGACCAAAAATCAGCAGACTCTATGCCATTAGATGTATCAGTGGTGGGAAAGACACCTTGTGGAGTTTATGGCAAGACCCAATGGGAGAATCACAAGCATCCCCTAGGTTCCAGATCAAAGTCATTCCATCTATAGAGGAGAATTATATGCCTTTTGATTTTTTTTTTAAATTGGCACCTGAGCTAACAACTGTTGCCAATCTTCTTCTTCCTTTTTTCTTTTCCTTTTTCTCCCCAAATCCCCCCAGTACATAGTTGTATATTTTAGTTGTGGGTCCTTCTAGTTCTGGCATATGGGACACCGCCTCAACATGGCCTGATGAGTGGTGCCATGTCTGTGCCCAGGATCCGAACTGGTGAAACCCTGGGTCACCGAAGCGGAGCGCATGAACTTAACCACTGGGGCCGGCCCCTATATGCCTTTTTAAAAACAGTTTCTGGGGGCTGGCCCCGTGGCCGAGTGGTTAAGTTTGCGTGCTCCGCTGCAGGCGGCCCGGTGTTTCGTCAGTTCGAATCCTGGGCGCGGACATGGCACTGCTCATCAAACCACGCTGAGGCAGCGTCCCACATGCCACAACTAGAAGGACCCATAACTAAGAATATGCAACTATGTACCTGGGGGCTTTGGGGAGAAAAAGGAAAAAAATAAAATCTTTAAAAAAAAAAGAAAAAAACAGCTTCTGGTATGATGCTGGGCACTGGTAGAGGTGACGAGCATGACCATGAAGCACCAAGTGACCCTGTGGCCACAACTGCCTTTCATCAGTTGGTTTCCATCAGAGCCGCCAAGCACAGCAACACTTATAAGACAGAAGTGGTACATCCAGGATTGAGCACAAGCCAGATCAGAAGCAGAAGCAAACTGTATAGACAGGAAGCTTGGAACCCTATGTCATCCAACGCTATTGCACCAGTGTCTCTTCCTTAGCTCACACCTATGGCCTTATGACCAGCTGACGAAGGAGAAAAAAGGCCAGACTTGATTCATGATGGATTGGCTCAGTGTGTCTGTGTGCAGGCTGAAAATGGACAGCAGCTGTACCAAAGCCTTGAAAGGCAGTAGTTTGGGGAAACCCTCCCTGTGGGCAGAGCCTTGGGTGGTGCCCTTTGACAAAGATTCTCTCCTTGACCAAACTTTAGCCAGGTTCCTCTGAGCCTGAGTAGGCCCTGGCTTTGGGGATGTCCTAGAGCCCAGTTTTAGCAAGAACCCTGTGAAGTCATTTCAGCTAAAACCTTCCACCCTTGATATGTGATCAAACTCCTCATCCCTCAAATTCCTCATCGTGCATCATCCCCCAGGTGGTATGTGGTCACCCTGGCCTGCCTTCAGCAAGAATCCTGTTAGTTCTGTTCAGCCAGAATCTACCCTGATGTTTCCTCTTAGTCATTTTCTCCTACCCTGCTCCTTGGCTATAAATTCCCACTTTTGCTTGTTGAATTTAGAATTCAACCCAGTTCTATACTGAAGTTTCTTTTCCCTCATTGCAATTGTTCTTGAATAAAATACATTTTTACTACTTTAACTACTGTCCAGTTCTGGTTTTTCTATGCCAACTTAGTCATTCACTTTACGTGGAAAGAGAAATGGCATGAAGTTAGAATATACAGACTCTTGGGAAGTGGTGAATGGCTTGGCTATTTGACTAGGGGTGTGAAAGTAGCATGATTTGGGATGAAGTCTGGGATTGAGGCAGAGGATGGACATATGGGAGAGGGTACAAGGTACGAAGGCCTTTTTATCATGTTAATGCTGCCGAAAGCATCTATCTCAGAAGAGGCTCTAAACAACCAAATAGACAAAATTACTCTGCCAGTTGGCATCAACCAGCCTCTGTCATTGGCCCCCCAGTTCTGCTATGAAGGGCACATGAGCAAAGTGGTCATGGTGGCAGGGATGGAGGCTGTGCTTAGACACAACAGCATGGGCTCCCAGTTACCAAACCTGAATGTCCACCATTGAATGTCCAATCTGTCAGCAGAAGAGACCAACACCGAGTCACTGATAGAGTATCATTTCTTGGAGAGACTAATTGGTCACTTGGTGGCAAGTTGCCTATAGTGGAAAGGTCAACTGTTAATTCTGGCAGGAAAGACACATATCCTGGATATGGGTTTGCCTTTCTTGCTTACAGTGATTCAGCACAGTATGCCATATATTATCACATCAGATCAGGGACCCACTTTATAGCAATAGATGTGCAGGAGTAAGCCCATGACCATGAGCTCCCTGATTGTATCACATATCGCATCACCGAGAAGCTGCTGACCTGACAGGGTATTAGAGGCAGAGCTGAAATGCCTGCTAAATGAAGATACTTTTTGACGACAGGCCATCATCCTTCAGGATGCAAAGTTTACTTTGAATCGAAGCCTTATATATAGTGCTGCGTCCTCAATAGAACACACGGGTCCAGGAACCAAGGAGTGGAAGCAGGAGTGGCTTCACTTACCATCACTCCCAGTGACCTACTCCATCTCCACAATTCTGAACTCTTCAGGATGAGAGGTCTTGATCTCCAAAGGGGAATACTTCTGCCAGAGGACACAGCAAGAATACTGTTAATTATAAACTATGGCTGCACTGGGAACGTTGGCATCTTATGGCAAGGGACCAGCAGACAACAAGAGGGATCTTCATCCTGCTAAGAGTAGTTGAGTTTTGTTAGGAAAGGATTTGGATGCTGTTAATGTAATGGAGCAGGGAAAAATATTTGGATCACTTGGGTGTCTTGTGGGACTCCCTTTTCCAATTTGATGGTAAATGAAGAAGTGCAGTGACCTCGGCCTGAAAAAGGCATATTGGATTAATTTCCTATTGCTGCTGTAACAATTTATCACAAACTTAGTGGCTAAAACAATATAAATTTATCATCTTACAGTTCTGGAACTCAAAGGTCCAAAAATGAGTCTTATGGGCTAAAATTAAGAAGTCAACCGAGTTGTGTTCGTTCTGGAAGCTCTAGGGGAGAATCTGTTCCTTGACTTTTCCAGCTTCTAGAGGCCACCTGCATTCCTTGGCTCATGGCCCTCTTCCAACAATGGCATCACTCCTCTGCTTCCATCATCACAGCTCCTTCTCTGACTCTCAATCTCCTGTTTCCCTCTTTCCCTTGTGATTATATTGGGCCCAGCTGGATAATTCAGGATACTCTTCCCACCTCACAATCTTTGTTTCAATTACATATTTGCAGGGGGACTCTGCGAAGTTTCTTTTGCCATGTAAGGTAACAAAGTCACAGGTTATCTGGGGATTAGGATGTAAGCACCACCAGAGATGAGAGTCTGCATCGTATCACCAGACAAGCCAATGAAACCAGTAGAGATGCTAGGCGAGGGTGAGGGGAATCCAGAATGGATGGTAGAGAAAGAAAACAACAAGTATTCGTTGTGATCTTGAGACCAGTTGCAGAAGCAGCTTCTTGTATTTTGTTCCGCTTCCTCTTCTAAGTTTTCCCCAGAAGGAGAGGATCATTGGAATCCTAGAGGAGCTGCTCTCAAACACATATGAAGAAGTGGATCGGAGCAGCTTTGCTAGGGGTCAATTTATGGCTTCTGGCACCAAATCCAGCTTCCTTTGCCTTGCTGTGTGCTTGGACGCAACAACACAGGCTTCTACTTAGTAAGGCTGATCTAGCTACTGTTACCACTGAATGTCCAACAAAAGAGACCAACACAGAGCCCCTGACATGTCACTACTTCCCAGGGGGACTGTGCAGAAAAGAGTTAACACAGCCAGCCTGACTGCTATTCTTTGGAAGTTCTGCTTACAAGGTTGGCCCTTGGCTGGCATCTGGGAACCTGTATTTCAGGAGGGTTCCCACTATCCCCAGAACTGAGAAGAATGACTTGTTATGCCTAAACTGTTTACACAAACAATATAGTTTATGCCGAACACCTGCTCTCCTTCAGGGAGTCTGGAATATGTGCCATGGAGAGATTGCCTACATGATCAGCCCCATGAAAACCCTGGATGCTGAGTCTCTAATGAGCTTCCCTTGTAGACATTTCACACATGTTGTCACAATCTTTTGCTGGGGGGATTAAGCACATCCTGTGTGACCCCACCTGGAGAGGACTCATGAAAGCTCATGCCTGTTTTTTCCCAGACTTTGTCTCATGCACCTTTTCCCTCGGCTGATTTTCCTTTGTATCCTTTGCTATAATAAATCACAGCCATGAGCAGACTATCTGCTGAGTCCTGTGAATCTTCTTAGTGAATCACTGAACGTGGGTGTGGTCTTGGGGATCCCTGAGACAGGGACCAACCAGCTGCCCATGGAAGGTTAATTACAGTGGACCTTTTCCACCATGGAAGGGGCAGTAGATACTTACCAGAATACATACATATTCTGGATATGGTTTTTATCTTCTCTGTCAGCAACGCTTTCAGCTGCACTTCCTTGAACTCACAGGATGCCTTATCTATGTGATGGTGTCCCCCTATAGCACTGTGTCTGATCAAGAAACTCATTTCACAGCAAAAGAGGTGCAGTAGTGAGCTCATGCGTAGGGAATTATTTGGTCTTACCACACACCTTAGCACTCAGAAGCCGCTGGCCTAACTGAAAGGTAAAATGGCTTACTGAAGACTCAGTTACAGAGCCACTTAGAAGACAAAACCTAAAAGGATGGGGCTCTGTCTTACAGGATTCAGTATATGCTTTCAATCAGAGACCATTACATGCTATAGTTTCCTCTATGAGCCTGAAAACATGAGTCTGGGAATCATGGAATGGAAGTATGAGTGGTTCCTTTCAGTATACAGTGAATTTTTCTTACTATCATTTTGAACTCAGATTTAAAAATATTTAATTCTATTTTACTCCACTCTTATTCATTTTGATGCTTATATTGCCCTACCTTTGGCCTCTTCAGGTTTGCTTCTAAGTCCTTTTGCTATGTCTGTAGTATTTTTTGATAGCTTCCTCACTTCCGGTATGACAAGATGTCCAGGCTCATTTTGTTCATTTCTTGCCAGACCAAGAATCAGCCATTGCACCAAAGATCCCCTGGTTCCTTTTAGTAGGAAATAGTATTTAGAGATCACAGTCTGGGTGCTGGTGGGCGTGGGAGGGAATTATAGGTTAGTCATTATGACACCACACTTTAAAACTTCAGTAGATGGAAGTGTGGTATTAGCTCAACAGACTAATAGTCAGTGGAACTGAGGTCTGGAAACAGACTCTGTTCAGATACAGATAGAGCTAAAATATGGATATGTAAATCTTATGTGATAAAGATGGCAATTCAAATGTGTGGAGAAGGGGATAAATGACATTTGAACAATGGACTATTTATTCAGAAAAAAACCCCTAGGTCATATCGTGTATAAGTAAGTTCTGTTATATAAAAGTGTAACTATAAAAAGCAAAATGGAGGAGAGTTTTATAAGTTTTGGCTAGGGAAGAAGTTCCTAATCAAGACAAATTCTAGAAGACACAAAGGAAAATGAAAACTTTACAACAGAAGATAACATAAACAAATTATAACAGGCTGGAAGAAAATAATTTCAAGCTACAAAACAAAGCGTTTCTGTTCATATTATAGAAAGCGTTCCTAAAAAAAAATCAATAAGAAAAATTCTAACAAGTCAATTGAAAATTGGAAAAGGATATAAATAGGTAATTCACCAAAATACAAATGATCGATAAATTTATGAAAGCTGCTCAGCCTCAGAAGAACAGAAAAATGTGAATTAAAACGAGAATATTTTGCCCATCATTTGTCAATACGTCACAATTTTGCCATATTTAGTATCAATGAGGGTTAGAAGGAAACAAAGGTTCTTATAATCTCCTTTTGAGAATATCCTTGGTCTACTAATTTTAAAGGAAGTTTGGCAATAGCTACTAAAAAATGAGCAATGTCCTTTGACCCAGTAAGCACACTTCTGGGAATCCACCATACAAAATTACTCACACATTTGCCCAAAAATATGTTCACTAATATGTTCATTTAACACTGTTTATAGTAGTAAAAAACTGGAAAAAATCTAAATGTCTATTATTGAAAGTGGTTAAATAAATGATATTTCCCTGATATTATGGAACTCTATGAAACTATCAAAAAGAAAATCAAAATATGTCAAAATGGAATAGATTTCCAAGACCCTATTATGTGCAAAAAGCAAGTTACAGAGTAATATTATAAACTGATCTCATTTACGTAGTCTCTCCTCCATTATATACATGTATTGTATGTGTATTTACATAGGAAAAAGACATGAACGATGTATGTAAAATTGTGAACGGTGATTTTCTCCTGGAGGGGAATGGAACTGGGGTAGAGTATCTGTATCATTAGATTTTTTCTTTTTACAACATGGCTGTGTTATTACTAGGAGGAAATACATTAAATATTGAAATAGTTGTTTTCAGGTAATGGGTCTAATGGTGATTTTCCCCTCCTCTTTCTATTTTTCTATATTTTCCAAATGTTGTACAATGTGCTAGAATTTATTACATAATGGGAACACTTTTATTAAAATGATAGTACCACCTTAAAAATAATTTGCTAATTCAAAGAAGCCAGTCACAAAAGACCACATATTACCTGATTCCATTTATATGAAATGTCCAGTAGAGGTAAATGTAGAGACACAGAAAGTAGATTAGTGGCTGTTTAGGACTCAGGTGGCGTGAGGTGGGAAGGGGTGTTGGGAGTGATAGCTAAAGGGTGTGGGGATTTCTTTTTGAGGTGACAAAAATGTTCTAAAACTGATTGTGGTGGTTATATAACTGATTATACTAAAAGCCATTTAACTGTACATCTTAAATGGGTGAATTATATGGTATGCGAATTACATGTCAATAAAGCTGTTACCAAAAAAATCTTTTAAAAAACAATGCTACTGATAATCATTTTATATATAACCGACTAAGCAGCCCCATCCTTTGACCCACACACTGTGCACGTGCACTAACTCTTCCTGGTGACGACTGTTCCAGCGCTGCTGCCGAGATGTGACGGCCTACCTCATTTGAGGACCTGTCCCTCTGGTCAGATGCTGTTGGTGATTGTCAGCAGTTCCCAAGAGCTGAATCATCTTCTGTTTGTCCTTCTAAAGCATTCTTCTCTGACTCTAAGAATCAGACCATTTCAGAGTCATGACCACTTACAATGAACTAGTAAGACAGCAACTATCAACAATTAGTTTCTAGCACAAATGGGGATTAAAGCTGCCTTCTTGGCAATTCAGCGTTATAAGAATACTACAAATAAAACAAAAATAAAAAATGACGTTTATCAAGTGATTACTATGTGCCAAGCACTGTTGTAAATATTTTACACGTGTAACTGGTTATATGTGCAGAAGTCATGAAATTTTTTGCATGTGATTTAACAGCTCATTTCAAAATTTAATAAGCTCCTACTATGTGCAAGCCTGAAGCACAACAAAGATAAACCAATTAGAAAAAAGTCACAAATTCTGAAATATCTGTTAAGGCTTGGTAAATGGCCATGATCCCTTTTCTACAATTCTAAAATCCAAAAAACTGTCAAAATCTGAAATTCTTTTGATAACTCCTTTGGCTGTAAAAATCTGACCCGAACTGATGACAAGTTATTTATAGACTGTGCCTTTTTTAGTGTGAATATTCATACATTTTACTGCATATATATTAATGTTTGACTATGGGGTTCTGCCCCACACTCCATTATGTATTATGTAATTCATAAGGGATTTCAGATCTCTGATTCTTATTTGCACTTCATGTGTGAATACACACACACATGCATTTAATTGCAGTTAAATAGTTGCTTCTGTTTTAAAAGCACCACTAGAGATAGTTTGCTAAAGATGGATAACGTAACAATCCTGTGACAATCATAGTTCTCGTTCTCATTCTTTTTATTCATTATTTAAAATCAAATAACACTAATACTTCAAAAAGGTTTATACCATATCTTTCTTTCATTGGTTGTCATTCTAAAAAAAAAATGACAAGTGATGATTGTAGCAAAACATGTTTGTCCTCCACGGAATGTGTAAATTAAAACCAAGAGTATGGAACCCACTTTTAATAGGATTAATTCAACATAAGAACCATCAATTAGTAGCCACTGAATGTCATGTAGATAATAAAATGTTTTAGGCACTATTTTAAAAAAGACAAAAAAATTACCCAGAGAGACAACAAAGAACACTAATGTTTTTATATCTTAAAAAAATTTCTTTTCTTCTCATTTATTTTATACCACGATTATGTGTAGTAAGCGAACTAGACTGTGTAATGATTGCTATAGATTGTCAGAGCTCATCACTCATGTGTCTACTTGCATCAGTTATTAAGATTTCAGAAATACCAAGTCATGCAGTTCATTCAGGTCAGAACTGTTTGTCAGTTATTGTAAGTGAAGATCGGTTACTCAGGAAACTTCAGTGAAAACTTTGGGATTGAGAAAGATTCTGAAGCAGAAATGGCTATTTACTGGCTGTGGAATTTCCAAGAGTTAGCTTCTGGTCAGGAATGTATTCTACCATTTTAAAATACAAAGGATCTAACTTTACAGCCTTTATAGTCTTTCATTTTTTTTTTCTTAAAGATTACATGTTTCCTTTGCATTTCCAACTACAGCACTCCAGGCAATTACTGGGGAACTGATGAGTCAGTTTAAGATATGTGTCTTTAGTCTTTCGAGTCCTTCTCACTATGTCAGACCTAAGGAAATTAATATGTAAATATGGTGCACTCTTTGAAGTCAATGGAAGCTTTGTAGTTAGTTAATTGAACCAAAAGCAATATAAAATCTGACAAAACCACTCTTAAAATGATTTTATTAATCCACAGATTCAGTTTTTTAATGATGTAAAGTTGGATAAAATGACTGGTAAAGTTATCTTAACAACAGAAAAGACTGCTTTGGTTGCCACACAAAAAAATCATGAAGTGCTTTGAAGCTTTGGAAACCTAGGGTAAACTTTCAAGTTTCCAGACTCAAGAAATCTTATTTGCTACCATTATGCACATAAAGGCCACATTTAAATGCACTGTGATTACATAATCATTTCAGCTTAAGCTTACCATTTAATGAACCATTACACCACTACATGCACGGAGAGTGTTAATGCAACTCAAGATGAGCAATTTTGGTCAGGGACAAGTTTATTACACAATTGGATAGTTTTCCATTTCTTTTTTATCGCATTTAAAATATTTAGTAATTAGCTACATCATCCATTAGTTTTAAATTTTTAAATTTAAATAAGGTTTAAATTTAGATTAAATACATTTTAAATTAAATAATTTTAATGTAAAATCAAGACCGATTTCTAAGAAACTTGGTCAAAATATTTTGCCTGGAGCAAATATTTTTACTATTTTGGCATTATCATCCATATTCTCTATAACGACATGTAAGAAAATAGGTCAGCTATTTTATATAGATAGATCAAGATATCTAGCTATGGTTACACAGATGTTTGGCAATCTTGTATAAGAACTCAGATCTTTGTAGGCATTGTTCATTTTCATATTGTTTTACCACAAATAGCTCCTCTATAACATCAAAATGATTTAGTCCAATATTAGTATTTTGGATTCATTTAGTTCCCATTTCCCATTTTCTTCTACACACACACACACACACACACACTCCCGACACAGCATGGTAATGGAAAGAATCCTTCCCCAGGTACAAGGAAAACCAGAGTGCTAGGCTTGCTTCTGCTCATGTGTGCCCTTGGTAAGTGTCAACTTGTTGGGGCCTTGCCTTCCCATTTGTTTCTTCTGATTACTTAATTCTATTCTAAATCTTGGAACACATCATACTCTTTACTCAAATATTAGTCCTACTTGAACAATAGTACTGCAAAGGGTGTCCACTGAAAGCTAAGTCGCATTTTAGATTTTAGCTAACTCTACAAGTAGGCACAGGTGACGGTACTTTAAACTCTTGTTAGATATTCAGTATTTGAGTTTGTCATTTTGGGCTGACGAAAATTGTAATATAAGATTTAAAATTGTAACAGTAAAAATAGACCACTTCGCATTTTGGGGAACAGGTATTTTCTTATCTGGCCAATTAGAGTTTGAACTCACCCACGTGAAATTAATGTAAGGATATTAAGAAAATGATGACAATATAAATACTCAAAAATTTCATAGTGATGGTATAATTTATATTCTTCTCTCCACAAGCACTATTAAAAATACTTACATGAACCTGGAAAATGTGCAAGTACTTAAGAATACAATTAAATATCTACTTCAAAGATGCACAAAGCCCACATTTAAACATGACTTTTGATTGAATTAAGTCTCCTGACATTTCCTTCCCTATCATTCCCACTTTGGAGGAGCAGTGTTCCAGGGCAAGAGGGCAGAGAGAATACATCAAACCAAGAATTCCCCCAGGTCCATGAAAACATGAGCCTTCCTTGCTCCCTCTGTGCAGAAATAAAGAGAAAGAACATGAGAAAAAAAAGTCTCATCCACTGTAAATATAATAGGATGCTTATGAGCAGCTGATAGCAATCTCACATTTGTATAATACTTTCTTGATTTACAAAACTTTTTTACATGATTCACTTGATTCTCAAAATAATTCCATGACACATAATAAATGGAATTATTACCCTCATTTTACAGATGAGAAAACTGATACTTAGAGAGGTTAAGTGACTTACTCATGTGCAAATATTGTAGAGCAAATGCAAGCTTAGAACCCAGGTTTTCTGACTTCTCGTTAAATATTCTTTCTATTATACCACTTTGGTTTTCATACAAGTGAAGCAACTATAGTTTTTAACAGGAAAAACCTTATGATTCCGCAGAAGGCAGATTCATTTAGTGCTCCTTTGTGATCAGGAATGGTTTACAGAACAGAATAGAAAATGTATATTATAAAATATTTGACACTGTGATCAAAATGCCACTTCCAGGAGGGGAATTTAAATATAAGTTAAAAATTAGGAAACTCAAAAATCATCTTATAGTCTTAACTTATTATTCTATCTTTACTTTTACTGATGAGATTGTAAAATACAATTTGAATGCTGAATATAGCAAACATCTAGCCAATTTTCCTTGCCCAGAAGAATCTTTTCTGTACTTTTCTGTATTGGAAATGGGGAAATCTGGAAATTTACTTGGACCAAAAAAGCCGTTACTAAAAACATTCTATATTTACCTATATTGATAATTTTGACAATAGTTCAAGGTGAATTGCATTTACTTTCTTTGAAAATGCCAGTATATAAATAAATTTGTTCTTCTTGTCTAAATAAGGACAGTATACTACCACATCAAAACATTTGTTGAGAGTGGTCCTTCATTTCTATTTTTACAAATATTTGCAATAAAATATTTTGCCTGGATCCTTAGATATCTTTATAAAACATAACATTTTCAGGACCAATAAATCAGAGAACAAAAATGAGTATAAAACATTTTCTAATGTTCAGGCAAAATTAAGGGAGGATAAATATTTCAGAGAATGGCTAGAAATCTGATACGTTAAACAAGGACCTGCTACTTGAGTCCTAGTTGAAACCTCTGAGATGGTTTACCTTGTAAATGAACAATGCACTTTTAAATCCACTTTACTATTCAATATTAATTAATTAACTCAAGAGAATGTAATTCCTGATAAATTCTTTTCTTTCTTTTTTTTTTAAAGATTTTATTTTTCCTTTTTCTCCCAAAGTCCCCCAGTACATAGTTTGTATTTTTTTTTAGTTGTGGGTCCTTCTAGTTGTGGCATGTGGGATGCCGCCTCAGCATGGCTTGATGAGCGGTGCCATGTCCGTGCCCAGGATTTGAAGCAGCGAAACCCTGGGCCACCGAAGCAGAGCGCACAAGCTTAACCACTCAGCCACGGGGCTGGCCCCCTGATAAACTCTTTTCAATCAGGTTATATGTGCACAAAAAAACCATTTGGAACTGCCAAGAAAAATGAGTAACATTGACAAATTTGTATATTAAGGTCAGCTATATGATAACAAAGAATGGAGGTAATTATGTAGACACTCCAGTTTCAAGAAAAAGTTGTCTGCTTTGTCTGATAATTTAGCAAAATATCCAATCTGGTAGTGTAACAAGTAAGCATAGTGCTCTGAATCAAATACCTTACAAAATAGTGTTAGCATGGGTTGATAACTTTTTTTAATGCATTCATTGCATCATTCTGCTGTTAATGTTGGTATTTATCCTGAAATGACACCCAATCTGTTCTTGTTAGTTCTTTGGCATATTTGAAGTCAGCAGAAGCACTCTTTCCTGGGCTTGACTGCTTCCTCAGAAGAATGCACAGTATTTGGAACAAAACCACTTTTAACCCCTTCCCAGCCATCCTGAATACAAATTTCTCCCCTTTTAATCAGCTCATATATGTCTCTTGTCAAGATCGTGAAGGATTCCTCAACATTCGTAGCATCTCTTGCAGAGGTTTCTATATACTTCATACCACAGTCTGCTGACAGTTTCTCAGCTTCTTCCCTTGTAACTTGACGTTGTGAAGCTAAATCACATTTATGTCCCACTAGCAGAAATACAATCCGAAATGGCTGTACATACATTTTTGCTTCTTCTAGCCAATCTTTCACATGTTCAAAAGACCGTCGGTTAGTAATGTCAAACACTAAGAATCCACCAACTGAGTTGCGGTAATAAGATCGAGTTATTGATCTGAAAAATAAATAGAAAAAATGGTTGTAAAAGGACAAGTTGTTCTTTTTCCCCTCCTTCAAACAAACAATGTAACGCCATAATAAAATTTTAAGATACCTTAATGTGATTTAACTAGAATTTATAAATTAAATATGAAGTGTCTAAGGGAACAAAAATATTCTCAGACTAATATGCAGGCCAGTTTCATCCAACGACAACATTAAAGTTGTAGTTATTTTTAGATAGACAAATAAGCACTTACATGGTATATCATCTCACACTCTTAGGATTATTTGTTTTTATTTTTAAACATCCAATAGAATAATTATTACATCATTGTTGTTAAAAATAGGCACACAGTGAGATTTGGTGAAGGGCAGAGGTTGCAGAGCAAGCCAGATCTTAAGAACCTCTCTCTGTCATTTAATTCAACAAGCCCCTCTCTCCACCAGTTAAAGAAGGAGAAACAAGGGCAAACTTGTTAAAACATTAGTTACAGGTTTAGCCCTGTGCTATATCCACTCGAGAAACAGGAAAGTGTTTGGACGTGGGATATGAACCCGAGGTGTGCTAATGATTGCTTCTCCAGATCTAGTCTCTGCTCTCTGGGCCTCAGGAAGCTGACCTTTACAGAAAGCTTTCCCAAACTCCCTTGCCCTCTGGCTTGCAGTGGGGTTCAGTCAAGGGGAGGTGCATGCTGGAGACTGCAGGAAAGACAGGACAGGGTTTTTACCCCCTCCCTTTGTCTCTGCCAGGCTGTGGCTTGGCAGTGGTTGTGTTCCTCTGCTTCTGGTCAAGGTTCCTGTTGAGGAGTCCTTCTCTCATGCCTTTGGCTCTCACCAGGTTCTGGCAATCTCATTTCCTTTCTTTGCCCCTTCTCGCCAGGTGGTTAATGGCTTCCCAGTGTTTCTATCCCTGAATGCTTCATTTTTTGTTGGTGTTCTTGACCTTGCCCACGTTTCTGGAAATAGTCACTTCACTATATTCTTTTCAGTTAACCTTTCCAATGTGCCGTTTGTTTCCTGACTGAATCATGAGGCAAGGTGGCAAAGCCATACTGCTTTATATTTCTTGGCTTTATGTATATTGTTTCTCTAACTAGAATATCTTCTACCCTTTTCTGCCTAGCAAACTCCTATGTCTCCTTCAAGAGTCAGTTCAAAAATGATATCACTTGAGAAGCCTTCCCCATCACTGACCTCTCCCCCTCCACCTCTTTTAGGCACTCTCATAATTCCATGGAACTTTTGGCATGCTGCCATTATGATCAGATCAATTTTCATAACCAGCTGATTGGATTTGCTGGTAGGTCTCCTACTCAATTCAAAGCTCCGTGAGGGTCAAACATTTTCCGTCTATGTTTCTAACAATCATATTGCCGGGCAAATGGATGTCATTTAATGTTTGTTATATTCAGTTTATTAATCTTATTGGAGAGGCAAAGTGCTAAATGTTGCATGAGCAGAGATCACATGTCTCAAGTTTCCAAGTTGTCAATGATCTTGAGCACCGAGATCCTCCTTAAGCAAACTCATCTGTCTGCCTGAGGCACCCAAGATCTTTGTGGGAGGGCCAGTGGGTTATCTGGTACTCTCCAGCTTTTACCTACCTCCCTTATGCTTACTGCCGAAATCACAGCTCAGTTCAGTGGCGCAATCTCACAAGTACCATTTGTCATGGGAGTGTAAAGAAAGTATTTTATTTACCTCCTCTTTCTTCCCTTTTCTCCTGCTTCCCTGTTTCTCCTCAGAATTCCCAGTAGAGAGATTCCCAAATGACTATTTTATAAAAATTTTTCTCAAAGGCTACTGTACTAAACAGCCATTGACAGTAAGGAAAAATCTCCCACTCTTATTGGCAGGCTACAAATAATGCACTTCATTTAAACTGTTGCTATTTTTTTTTGTTAATTTTGAGGAAAAACTAATTTGTTATTGTTTTGCTGCTCATCTTTGTATGTGTGAATTTAGGCAGAGGTGCATTGTCTTAAGAGAAACCTAATTAAGGCTGTTATTAGACTGAAAGCTTTAATTTACTCAGCACCAAGTGTGCATTACTCCCCTTGGCCTCCATTTAATTGACCATTAATATAATTTTAAAAAACATCCTTTTGTGGTTAAAAACTCAACGCTGAAATGCTAGTCCATTAGGCAGACACATGTCTTACACTGTATGAAGTACCATGCTTTCTAGCACCTTGTATTGAATTTTGAAGACATATTTGGAATACAGTTGGCAAATCATTATGTAGAATAAAATTATAGCAAAGTATGTGCAATATATGCTGTAAAACAGCCCTTATTAATAATTAGTTGGAATAAAAGGTCTCCATATGACACCTGCCATTTTCTATATAATAACTTGACCTCCATTTTCTGTGTGTCAGTCTGGATATTAGGTTCAGAATTCTGATATCGTTAGGCTTCAGATTCGGACATAGTTGTCCTAGGGGGTAGGGCTTTCCCTCAGTTGGGCATCCCTGCTGCCCATTATTTAGGGGAAGAGACAGGTCTTCAGACTGAAAACTGGAACTCAAGATGCAGATCTCACAGGAGTGATGAGGGAGCATCTCTCTTTTTCTGGACCTTCCTCTCTTGGGTCAGGACACTTAGGTCTCTAGAAGTTCTTGAAGGTACTAGAAGGAGGTAGGGAACAGACGCTAAAAGAACTAGGTAGGTAGGCCTCCCTGTAAAGAATTCAAGAGTTGGTGATGAGTAACAATTCTTTATAAGGAACAACTTCTTGTTGAGTGTTATTTTATATCTGTTTCCTTCGTGGCTTTGAAAGTCTCACTGAATGAATGGATGATTTAAAGAACGGAAAAAAATTAGGGGAGAGAGAGATGCAAGGAAGGGAAGAAGAGAAGGGGGAGAGAAATCAATGAATCCAGTCTGGTCTCAGGTGCGCTATGGGAGAATTAAGTGTTACATAGACTACCCTCTGGCAAGACTGGTATAGGGGATATAGCACCCCCTAAATTCAGTGTGATGGTGGTGTGATGAAAGGTAAATTATGGAGAACAGGGATCAGGGTTACAAACTCTTGGCAGCCCCTTGTCCCTCCCAAATGGAAGATCTGGTTTTGATTATAAAAGAAACCTGCTGGTTCTTTTATTCCTTCAAAGCTATACTATCAGCAACTCCTATCTCATTTTCAAAGAACAGTCACCTCTCAGATTGTTTTCTCCATCTCCTTGCCTTAACTGAAACCTGCTGTTCCCTGAGAATCCAGCTTCCTCTGCAGCACGCTCCTGTTGCTCATTCTATAAGATCAGGAGGTGGTTTCTGCTTCCCCAATGCCACTTCCAGATAATTATTCTTTCCCAACCCCTGTTGTAAAAAATATCCTTCTCCTCTGAGCCTTATGCCATCTGGCTCTCTCATCTGTTGTCATCTGCCAATTGCTTGGTCATTCTCTGTAGACTGAATGAAGACTTTAGCATTTTGCTTTGTTTTTCTTTCTGTCTCAATTCCTGTCATTCTGCCCAGATTTCAACATCCATTTGGATGACCTGTCATCTCTGTTTCTTGACTTTCTTATCTCTAATGAACTTTCCCCTGCATTCTGAGTTTCTCATCCTCTTCTTCTTTTCTCATCAGAAATCTTCACTACCTTCAAAATTGCAAATTTACAATCCACTTTTTGATCAAAATCTCACAACCCACAAGCATATTTTTACTGTGGTAATTCTTTATTTTCAGCAAGATTCATAATCCACTGACCAACTCTATCACTTTCTATCCATTAATACCCTCCTATCTTTACCTCCTTTCATACCTTAGTTCTATGAGACACCACAGTTGTTCGCTTGGAAATATCTCAATTCCCAAGCCCCTTGCCCTCTGTCGTATTCACCTGGGAAAACTCTATCTCTAGATCAGTTCAGCATGCAGCTGTGTTTCTGGGGAAAATCACTCAACCAAGCAGGCTTGTGTGACTACGAATTAGTTAAAACCAATCCCAAGTGGGCACTCAACACTGCCAAGGAATACTGCTGGTGTCAGGAGAAACTCTTCGCCCTCTTTCCTCACCTTTAGACTTCTAGCATAGATAGAAATGGAATTTCCATTCAACCTTCCTCTCCCTACAAAAGAGAACTGGAGGAACACTTTACCCTTTTTGCTAGGTTTCTCCATAGAAGGAAAAATGGCTGCTCTGTTTGGTTAGAGTCTGTTTCTCAGGCTGGTAGGCAGAATCACTGTGTGTACAAGGTTAGTACTCTTGCATAGCATTGTTTCCCCCTTCTCTCCACTTTCTGGATGCATTATCTTGGCTTGATAATTTCGAGGTAGGCAAGTGCCAGGACTATGCTCATCTCTGAATACCCAGTGGTTTTCAAGTGCCTGGCACATAGTGGGCACTCAATACATTCTTAGTGGGTGAATCAATGGTTCATTTGGTACGAGCCATGAACATAACTGTTGGGGAAATAGGAGAAATGGCAGAGAGAGTGAGGAAGTTTGAAGGAAAGAGATACCAGCAGTGCAGAAAAAAGAAAGATGCCCAATATTAGACCTATTAGCAGTGAGTTCTTTTGTTCTTATACTGGGGTCACTGAGTTGCTATGAGCACGTCAGTACTGGAGGAGGGTGGATAAGTTAAATATACACATATGCATCCTAAAGACATATCCCATGAAGTTACAGTAGTCAGTAATCTTTGTGAAGTTTCTTGGGAGAGGAAGATCTCTTAATCAGGGGCATACTGATGAAACTTTTCCAAAGAAGACAAGTTGTGGTATCTTATGTCCCCTACCAAGAAGAAGTAAGCATAACAGTTGGCGGATTTTTTTGGATTTTGGAGGAAATGTATAATATTTGGGTGTGCTTTTCTGACCTAGTAAGTGGGAGACCCCAAAGCTACCAGCTTTAATAGGGCTGCAAGCAAGAGAAATCCCTTCAGCTGGTCCAAGCTACAATGTAAGCAGTTTTGCTACATGGCTCATGATTCATCAGATCTAATGGAGCCTGCCTGAAGTGCCTATAGCAGACTGAGATGCTCTATCAAGCCTGGGGAAGGTTCCACTGGACTATTACAGTGCATTTTGGAATAAAGGCATGCCCTCTTTGTCAAGAACTATTATGCTTTTGAGAGATACTTCTTGGCTTACAAGCTGGCTCTGATAGAGACTCAATGCCTGGCTGTGGAACATCAAGTGACTGTGCAATCTGAGTGCTCATCAATAGCTAGGTGTTCTCTGATTCACCAGGCTGGAACTTCATCATGAAGCAGAAGTCACACGTATAGGCAGGAATAGGGATGGGACCTGAGGGGACCTGGAGTAATAAGGCTCACACACCCAGCATGCCTACTCCTGCAGCACCCTCTCAACCTATGGCCTTATCTGGATTTCCCTATAATTATACTGGAAAAAAATTCAAGGCTGCCTCACACATGGCTCTGAACAATATGCTGGCATCAGTCAGCCCCACTCAATAGTGGACTTGAAGGTCAGTGGAAAAGAGAAACCCTCCCACTTGTGGAACTCCTAGTGGTACTTTTTTCCAGAGAAGGGGATGGAGAGATGCAGGTAAGAATCTATACTAATTCATGAGCAGAGGATAAGGGTTTAACATATGGGAAAAAACAAGATTGGAGGACGGATAATAAGGAGGTTCAGAGAAGATGTATATCAACGGGTCTATAGTATGTGAAAACTTGTATCTTATGTGAATACTCGCCAAAAGCCCCCTCTGTAGAGGAGTTCCTAAAAATTGATGAAACAAAATGTCCTGTCTTATAGTTATTAGTCAGTATTTTTAGCCCAGTTTGAACTCAAAGTGGTCATGGTAGAGAGAGAAGCTGTGACTCAACAGACTCTCTTACCTGGACTGTCACTGCTTAATACCCAGTTTTCCAGCAGCTACTGACACCTTGGATATGGTACTTTATTCTCGGGGGACCTTGATGGGGAAGACACTGATATGTCCTATTTGTTGTCAGGGCCATCAATTTGACTCTCTTGTCGACTTGACTCCTAGTGACGAGGTGAACCCTGCCTGGTCTTTTTGCGACATCCTCTCACCTTCCAGCACTATACCAGACGAAGCTCCACTGCTATTCACAGGGTTTTCATGGCCAGTTTTATCAGAAGTGGGTGGCCAGGTCCTTCTTCCTAGTCTGTCTTAGTCTGGAAGCTCTGCTGAAACCTGTCCAACGTGGGTGACCCTGTTGGTATTTGAAACACCAGTGGCATAGCTTTCAGCATCACCGAAACATACAGCCACTACAGTACGACAACCGACAGATAGGTGGTGTGGTTCCCTGATCAGGAAATGAACCTGGGCCGCATAGTGGTGAAAGTGCAGAATCTTAACCACTAGACCGCCAGAGCTGGCTATGTCCTCACTAAAACAGACATTTAATCTGGACTCAAGCCAAGCTAGCACCACCATCGATGAATTTGTAGAATGCCTTATACATAGTCATAGTATCCTACACTCTGCTATAGACCAAAGATTTCACTTAACAGAGGAAGAGAAAGGGAAATGGGCTGATGCCATAGGATTCATTGATCTTATCATGTCACTGTCATCTAAAGGCATCTGGCCTATAAAACAGTATAATGGGCTATTAAGATTCACTTAAGCCCATGTCCAGAAGATGACACCTTGTAAGATTTTGGCATGATCCTTCAGGATGTGTATGGTCTAAACTAGTGAGAAATAGAGTAGGTGGTGTTTTTTGCCCATAAATAGATGCTGTGGTATGAGAAATACAGGGTGAAAGTAGGGTGATGGGCCGTCTCACAGTTATTCTTAATGAGTCACTAAAATTTTTTGTTGCTTCTAATCCCTGTAACTCTGAACTCTGCTGATATAAGGGTTTTAGTATCCAAGAGAGAAATGCTTTCACTAGAGAACCCCGTGATGTTTCTACTGAATTAGTAGCTGAGACTGCCAACTGTCCATTTGGGGCTACTTATGGCAGTGGGTGACCAGGCAAAAAAGAGACAACAGTATCATGAGGACCACAATGGCCTCTTGTGGTTCTTGCTGCCCAGAACTCCTCGGATCTTTTGATTCATTCTGAGTCTGGTCCCTCCAGCTTCCTGTCAAGTCTCTGTGCCTCAGACATATTTCCAACAACTTTCATTTGTGATTAAGGTCCTCAAGCTGGTTTTGTTGTTGGCAATCAAAGACCTGATTGATAGAGGCTGCATATATTTTGGAAAAAAATACAAAACAAAGTCACAAATATTTTATAACTTGCAATATAGTTTCACGAGGCCAAAATTCATTTTTTTTATTGTGGTAAAAAAACACATGAGATCTACCCTCAATAAATTTTTAAGTGTACAGTACAGTATTATTAACTAAAAGCACAATGTTGTACAGCAAATCTCTACAACTTTCTTATCCTGCATGGCTGAAACTTCCATACCCACTGAATAGCAATTCCTTCTCCTCCCAGCCCCTAGCAACCACTATTCTACTTCCTGCTTCTATGAGTTTGGCTACTGTAGATACCCCATAGAAATGGAATTATGCAGTATTTTGTCCTTCTGCGATTGGCTTATTTCACTTAGCATAATATCCTCAAGATTCATCAATGTAGCTTATGACAGGATTTCCTTCTTTGTTATGGCTGAATGATATTCAATTATATGTATATACCATATTTTCTTTATCCATTCATCTACAAAGTCTATTCTTGTATGTATATTTGATTTAGAATAGAAAAGTGGTCATGTTGTTTATGTAAATATTTTCAACTGTTTAATTTTCCTCTTTAATTTTTTTCCTGAAATAATATGTAGACAAGTAATATTGAGAGCACTGGAGTTGGCTAACATTTACAAAGAATTACTTAATATATGAGCAATGCAATCAAGCATAAATGATATGCTTTGGGAAATTTGGAATTTTTTTGACACAAATGATGTGATTACTGAGATTCTAAAAAATGTAAATGATATCTCAAATTAAACATTTATCTAATTTCCTGGAAGGCACTTGAGATGCTGTTGTCATATGAAGGACACAAGTCCATAGGCTCTGCAATGCCCCAAATTATTTGCACTAGATAGTTACTTAAATATAAGATTTTATCTGAAAGCGGCAAGATTATGTAGATCTGATATGCTATTATTATAAACTTTGTTGGATGTGCACAGGCCTCTTAAAAAAGCAACAAAATATACAGCACTTGCTGACTGACTTAGGTAAAACCAACCAGATATTCCACCCTGGAAATGCCCTTCTGTGGCTTTGCCAATTGTAAGGTAGGCATTTAGAAGATACAAGTACTTTGATGCCAGAGGCTGTTGGCAGCAAGCAGCTTATGAGTGCATTAGCCTTGTGAGTGCCTCTCTTCACCATGACATTACACTCCTACTGTCCTTCTGGGAATAGTCATTGCATTGATGCCTTATTTACCTGGTTCACTTGCCTTGTAATCCAGGCCCTTAGGACTGCTTTTAAGAGACTAAAACACAAGTCTCCTCCCTCCTTTTATTATCAGTGACTTTAACAGTTCCTGCCCTTGCCTGAGATTCTGAAACCTGGAGCTCACAACTCAGGATATAATTTTGCACACACAAACACCAAAATTCTTTTTTTTGTATAATTCCAGGGTTTCGCCATCAAAAACCAAGTGTGTGGTTATGGAAGCTATATATAATACTGACAAGACCTAATGGGCCATATTCTCTCTTTGAGTATGTGAATCAATTCACCTGTGACCACCTTTTATTTTCCTTTTATGACAGATGATCGTTTTATGATAGTGAGGCCTTCTTACCATCCCCAGCAGGCTCTACTCACTTTTTATCCTCTATTTTCCTGGTAGCAATTACCACATTCCAACATCCTATATAGTTCTTCCAGCTTTTTTGGTTCTAGCCTGTCTCCTCCCATTAGAAGATAAGCTCCATGAGAGCAAGGATTTTTGTCCGTTTTTTTTGATACTGTATCCCTAGTGTCTAAAACAGAACTGGGCACGCATGAGTCCTACCAACATTTGTAAATGAATAAAGAACTGAATTAATAAGTTCATACTGTCAGGCTGTGCCCAGGTAGCATGCAAATGATGAGCAAATGGGACAATAAAAGAGAGAGTACAAAAAGCTGATCTCCTTTTGATATTTATAGTAGGCATTTATGAAGTCAAAAGGGGAGCAACGGGCTGAATAACTGTACATACTCTAAGCATATAGGTGACATCATCCACATTTTTTAAAGAACTACTATATTTAAATTGGTAGGAATTCAAATTGTACTTTGCAGTGGATTCTGGAAGGCAAAACAAGTTATGTGTGAAAACTGAAATAGTTTATTTGGAAATTAATGAGAAATGTTTCTAGCTTCACTAACTGTCTGCAAGGTGATAACGAAGGATGTGTATTTTCTATTTGGTACGGTACCAGAAAGTGTATGAAAGACTTTAGCATTTATTCCAGTGCTTTCTGGTATCCTTTTGCAGAACAAAAATGAGATGATGACCAGCTTCTCATGACTATTTTATTTTCCATATAACATACTGCATTATGTGATTTAACGTAATTAAAGAACATTTTTTCTTGGGTTACAATGCTGCCACCATTTTTGTGACTCTGTTTCCATACGACTTTCTCTTTATTGCTTCATTTCGTGTGCTTTGGTATCTCTCTCCACATGTTGGAATTTACAATTGGTGTTTATCCTTTTATCATTTCATTCTCTCTGAAATTATGCAGCTTTTTATTTTCAAGTCATCTGAATAGACTGTTCTTTTCCTTCTCATTTCTTTTCCTAAGTTTGTGCTTTTACCAAAGTTACTTGTGCACTTACCACACATCCTTACTTTTCCTATTCCCCCAACTTGCCAATATCATTATACCATAGTTTTAGAAAGACCATTTCTTGGCATGTGTGTTATTCTGACCATGTAGATATTTTTCAATGCTGAGCCTTGGAGTAAACTATGACTTCTTTTCCTTTCCTGCACAACCTTTTCTTTTCCCTAGAGTTAATAATAACCTCGCATATTAGTCAAGATAGGCCAGGTTATGCTGCAGTAACAAACAACCCACCTCTCAGCAGGAAGAATGTGAAACAATCTGAGCTACGCTTTTTTTTGTTTATTTAATTTTTATTTTTTATTTTTCCTTCTTCTCCCCAAAGCCCCCAGTACGTAGCTGTCTATTCTAGTTGTGGGTCCTTCTAGTTGTGGCATGTGGGATGCCACCTCACCATGGCCTGACGAGCGGTGCCATGTCCCCACCCAGGATCCGAACTGGTGAAACCATGGGCTGCCAAAGCAGAGCGCACAAACTTAACCACTTCGCCACGCGGCTGGCCCCTGGGCTATGTTTTAAAACTACCACATGTGAGCCCTGCTCAAATCCACTGGCCAGAATTAGTCACATGATTCTGTCTAAGTGCAAGCAGGAAGAGAAACACATTCCTATCACGTGTCCTAAAGAAAAGAAGCATCAGATATGAGTGAGCACTAAAGTCTCTACCATATTCTTTTCTTCTTTCCTTTATCTTTTTGCTGTAGTGCTCAATAATCCAATGTAGTTTTCCATGTAGTGCTCAATAATCCAATCCCAAACTCTGTACCAGTTGCCTTCTAAGCAGTTCTTTCCCATTAGCTTTTCCGTCAATTTCATCTTCCTGAGGCGGCTGCTCCTACAACCTTCTGCCCCGATCCAATCTGGCCTAGTTGTCCTTGGTGTCTGTAGCAGAGATTTCATCCTAGGATCTCCCTTCATCATCTTCCTGGGCATTTCCTTTGCCTTTCTTCAGGGTTAGATCTCTTGTTTCTGGTATCCCACATCTTCTTCATTCCGGGTTTACTCTTTTATGTGTGTGCGCGTGTCTGCGTGTGTGTGTGTGTGTGTGTGTGTGTGTGTGTGTAGAGCACATCCTCAAGTAGCTTCCTAAAAAAGAGGCATGAGGTAATGTTTCGAAATCTTGCATGTTTGACTTATTCTGCTCTCAAAGTTGAATGACAGTTTGGTCAGATACTGAATTCTTTTTAGAATTTTGCAGTCTTTCCACTGCCTTCTAACTTCCACTGTTGTTTTGGGGAAGTCTGAAGCCAAACTGATTCACGATCTTTTTCTATGTGACCTATTTTTTTCCTCTAGAAGTTTGTAGGAAATTCTCTGTGGTCCCAGAGTTCTAGAATTTCATGATGATGTCCCTTAGAATGTGTCCACTTTCATCTATTGTGCTGGGGCCTTCCAATCTGAAAACTCAGGTCCCTAAATCTTGGAGAATTTGCTTAAATTGCTTCACTGATGATTCCTCCCCTCTGTTTTTTCCTCTTCTCTCTTTCTGGAATGCCTGTTACTTGTGTATTGAGCCTTTTAATTTTTAAAAAATTTTTTTTCCCTATTTTCTATGCCTTTGTCCCTTTGTCCTACTTTTTGAGAGATTTCCCCAACCTTATATTGAACGTTTTCTTTTTTTCCTACTGTTTCCAAAAGCTCTTTTGTTCTCAGAACATTCTTTTTTTAAAAATAGCATCCTGCTGGGGCCAGAGTGTTGGCATAGTGGTTAAGTTTGTATGCTCTGCTTTGGTGGTCCAGGGTTCATGGATTTGGATCGTTGGCAGGGACCTACACACTGCTCGTCAAGCCATGCTGAGACATAAAAAATAGAGAAAGATTGGCATAGATGTTAACTCAGTGACAATCTTCCTCAAGCAAAGAGGAAGATTGGCAACAGATGTTAGCTCAGGGTGACTCTTCCTCAGCAAAAAAAAAAAAAAAAAAAAACCAAACTATAAAGGGGACCCCAATCTCAATTATGCCTGGTACTTCTAGTCAGAGATTCTATGTTTAATTCTTTTCAAAGAATAAATTTCCAGTTTTTTTTGCCAATGTCAGGGAGAGAAGAAGTCACCTCAGGTGTGGAATGGTAAAGAGGATGTGAGGAGCCAATCTTTCCTAAACAGACTGACAATGAATGATCCTTATTTTAGCACTCCCACTTCCAGAAGTATCTGGTGCCACCATTTCCTGAATCGTTAGGGGATTCAATCGTATATATTGGGTTTGTTTTTAGCTTTTTCCACCACTAGCTTAGAAGTTTTCCTGAATCTACTAATTCATTTAGCATTACTCCATCTGCTTTCCTGCTCCCAAAATTTTGTTGCTGTTGTATCCTAACCTATTCTCCTTGTTTGAGTGTTTATAGTTAAAAAACAAAACAAAAACAAAGCTACTGTCACTTTAGTGAGGTTTCAGGAAAAAAAGCTAAAATAGCTACGGGTGTTCAATCTGTCATTACTGGAAGCCACTTCTTTTTCTATTGTTATTGTTTCCTATTGTTATTTCTCCTACTACTGACATACCCTCATGACCCAGAATCAAGGGATACATCCTCTGAACTAGCCCTCACCCTAGGCACAGATGACAATCCCTCCCTTTGTTCTGCCACTGGCACTTATTTTAGCACTTATGAGCCTTTACTGCAACGATTTGATTACTATCTGTCTTTGCTACGAGTCTGTGAGAAAGACCTCTAATAGTCCCCTACTGTCTATTCTGTCTTCCTTCAGCAACAGAATTCCACGAGTTTTAGCTGTCACATAGCAACTCATATAGAGACTACATGCCTCAGCTCTCTTGCAGTTAGTTGTGGTCATGTCATAAAGTTTGGGTCAATGGCACATGGTAAGTTATGCCTGCAGTCTGAGGTTCATCTACTTGAAGACATTTGTCCTAGGCTTCCTCTTTCTCCTTCCTGCTTGCTAGGAAATGGCGAGGACTGGAGAACCCTGGAAACTGATGTTGAGGCAGGACCAGCCTGAGAGCCCGGAAATGCTCATTCTGGACTATTATTATAGGAGAGAGAAACGAAGTTCTATAATATTTAAGTTGCCATATTTGGGCAGTCTCTTTGTTACAGGAGTATAATCTGTACCTACCGAGTATAGAGACAGCATGGACCTTGAATGTGAGACCATATCTTATTTATTTTTATAGCTAGTGCCTGACATATAGCTAAGCTAAATAAATGCATGGATTTCTACAAGTAACTGGTTGTCCTGGCTGATTTCAGTTTCTCTGGAAAAATATGGGGCTGCAATTAAGGATTGGAAAGCTACTTTATAGTACCTTTGAAACTTCAGGACACCATAGCAAGTATTTGCTTGTAGCTTTGCCTGATACCCAACACCTCTCCTTGTCTAACAAAGCAAAAGGGTTTGTATAAATTTCTCCACTGCAGTGGCAGGGTTCGTTCCTGTTTCTTAGTATAGCAGCGCAGTCACTGAGTACTGCATGGAGGGGAGGGTTGGTTGTCATTGCGGCCACCCGTGTTTGCTGGCAGGTATCAGTACCCCTACTATTGTGTAAAGCTATTTCCCCTTTTGTTTCTGAATATAGCAGTAAAATAATAGGTTTGGGTGGACAGAGTAATTAACATGGGTCTACAGAGGTGGGAGCAGAGGTGGGGTTGTGTGCAAACAGAATACTTTCCATGACAGAAACTACACACTGTGCCAATAAAATTCTTTTCAACCATGACAGGAGGCCTGGTGCAGCAGAAAGAGCACTGAACAGAGTCTTATGAACACTGGGCTCTTACGCAAACCACTAAGAATAACGACCAGGGCAAGGCAAAACCTCTCTGGATATTAACTGTATTATTTTTAAAATGGGACTGTTGGGTCAGACCATCTGTCTGTTCCTTCCCAGTCCTATGGCTGTAGTTTAGCCACCAAAACGGCGAGAATATTGGCCACAGTGTGGTTGACCTCTGCAGCTTCTTTCATGTGCCTTTTCCCCTCATTTTCTTGGATTTTGTTTTCAATTCATCTCTCACTAATCTTCCTCACCTCCAATAGTCCTCTGCTATACCATTAACTATACCTTCTCTTCTTTTAATTCTCTTTTTAGAGTCTACCCATCTATTCTATCAAATCTCAGTCTTAAACTTCACCTCATATTTGCTTCATTAACTTTTGCTTTCCTAATCCCATAGCCTTTTGGTAGCCCTTTTATATCTAGGAAATCTTAAATTATGAAGTTTCATTCATTTGCTCCTTTATTGTTCTTCCATTTTCCAAGTGATTCTAATTGGAAGGTTTTGTACTTAAAACAAGTGCTCATAATAGTGCATGATCTGTGTAAAGTGTGACAAGTGGCTAGAACATGCAAGAAGATAAATCTTTTAATTTTTACTGAGGGGACAAATATCAAGGGACTCTCCAGAGTCTACACATCTGACAAGATCTCTCCCTAAAATATAGTAATCAAGTGTTTTAAAAGGGAGACCTGACGAAATCATCCACAAGTGCCAGCAAAAGGGACACAGAGAAACATATGAGAGAAGACACTGTGAGAGGTTCTCAAACATATTCCTAAAATTTAAGGAATTGCCTTCACTTTTTCTTCAAAGTATCGGTGCTCGATCTATCTACTGGTTCCTAAAATGCTCTAGGGACAAGAACTCTGGATTAGAAAACACCGTTATGTGTCTTGGGGATTCACAATGTGTATCAGTATATTAGCAATTACAAGCTCTGAGATCCTCCCACAATCCAGAACTTTCCAAACTATTTGATCAAGGAAACTTCTTCTCAAACTACACTTATTACTATCACTTTGAAAAATGTTACTCTGAAGAAAAATGATAGGCAATGCCTAGAATTTCAGAATCTATAATCTTTCTTCACAATGTCTTCTCTTACAGCCAGGAAGTTCTTAATATCTACCTGACTCTCATTTACAGTATTCCCTCTTGATCTTTTCTCAGAGAAGAGGGGTCAGTTTGGGCCACACACGCTTCTTTTGTATTTCTGAGGCAGGAGTCTGTTCTTAAGGCTATCTTTCAGGCTCATCTGTTTGAGGCCATATCATACTAAGTCCTATGAAAAGGAAATACATTTGGAAAGGCTAAAGATTCAGAAGAAAAACCTCTTTTAACATTCCCAGTACAGGAAGATAATTTTAAAAGAGATTATGACCAATCATACAAAAAGCAGAAAAAAAAATAGGCATTGAGAGGGATCACAATTTGCCAAGAAAAGTCACTGATGACCTTTTGGCATGGCTTGATAAAGATTTTTCATGGGTGACATCTTATACACTCATCATATTAGTGAAGTAGAAGCAAGCCTGAAGAGAGGTCCCTGTTCCCTTATTTTTTGGGGATTGAGATATTTTTGATGGCTTCTTTATATCCTAGCTATTGATATCAGTGGATGGTCTAAAAGATTTACTCCCAGTAATATAACAATTTGATTTAGCAAGGTGTGTTCCTAAGTGAAAAACAAATCATACTCATAGGAAGGAAAATAGAAAAAACTCCACTACGTTCCAAGAATGTTTAAGAGAATGCCATTAAGATTTTAAACTGAACTAAAATAATATGCCAGCTAGCCAGCAACATTTACTCAGTTATGCTTATATAGAGAGCTACTATCTGTATTTTGAAACTTTCACAGCTTAAACTAAAAATATGCTTTTAAATTTATAACCTACTTTGACCTCTGTTTCACATTTTTCTGGAACTCCTCTAGGTCAGAATAGTACTTTATTACATATAAAGTGATTCTTTTCAGAAAACAATGGTTTTTACCATAATACACATTTCATGATAAGCCAGGTAGATTGCATGGGGTGGCAATTTCTAAAGTGAACTTCCCTGAATTATATATTATCAGAATTTATTAAAAGTTATTCACATTTAGAGGCAGATTTATTAAAATCATAAAGTATTGGCTTTATAGGTATTTTGCTTTAGTAAGAATGAAAATATCTTATTAAAGTAATATCTGATGTTCCCTGGTATATATGTGTGTGTGTGTTTGTGTGTGTGTTTAACTTTGTACCACTTGAGTGGCTCACCTTTCTTTTCCACTGCTTGACAGACAGAGCAGCTTGGAAGAAAGCAGACAAGCAGATTCTCTCTAACTCCACTACAATAACAATAACAGGCTCTTGATAAACCAAAATATTCTCAGATCATTCCAAGACATTCCTCTTTAAACTTTTAAGTGGCATGGCTATGAAAGTTAAGCTGTTAAGAAATCTATGTATGCTAGCCAAACTGACTGACAATGGCTGGAAATTTCTTCTCTCTTTCTCTCAGACTGAGCAAAGCAGTTTTCTTCATGTGAAAACTTTGCTGTCGTGACCCGTGTACTCACAACATCATTTTTCTAGCCCTTGCTTTGAAAGCTAAATGTGGGGCCAACGTGTCAGAACAGGCGGTTATCACTGTAGTATGATGAGAGGAAATTCCAACACCCATCAGCCACATATCTATAACTCTGCCCACAGGGAAACACCAAGATGAGGTGTTACCTCTCTGGGTGGTCATCCTCTTTTAGATGTAAATGTAAAAGTAAATATAAATACTCCTGGGAGGACCCTTTTTAAGTTTTTTCCAACCATTAATAATTTTGTGTGTCTTGGTTTCCCAGCTACCTCACTCTCTGAAGCTAAGATGGAGTATTAAGGGATGGATTTTTGATTGAGATGTGCAGAGAAGAAGGCAAGGTTTCACTATCCAAAAACAGAAGGAAAGAAAAGTGGGAAAGCCTCAAAGGCCCCAAGAATGGCCTTTACTCACTTTACAATTTATCCTACTGCTGGTCCAGGCCTCTTAGACATTTGGTAAACAATATTTCACTTACTTCAGGATGCATAATCACCCTCATATACTAATGCAGCCTTGAAGTTGTGGCTACATACATTAAATCAAATGATTTATTGAAGAAAAAAATTAAGAAAAACAGTCACAGGTTTTTCAAATTACTGGCTAGTTTCTTGACTGTACTGATTATGGAATCACTCAAAATGGTCCGAATGGCCTGACTGGACAGTGAAAATAATCTTTAGAGTATAAAAACATGTTTGGCTACACACGTCATCTTTTCACATTCTGTTACACTTGTTAGAAATGATGCTGGCTCATTCTTACATATCATTTTTCTCTGAAACACCATAAAATAGATACTTTTTGGGGTGACTGCTCATTTTCTTCTTTCCCAAAAAGTAGAACCTGACAGAATTTCTCCTTCCCAAAAATTAGACCCTTACAGATACATTTGCATTGTATGACCCATAATACATATCTAGTATATTTGTATTATAATACATTTGTATTACATGTATCTTAATGACCTGATTGTGGGGGAGCTGATTCACTGGCCAGTCAAATGGCCAATGAGATTTTTTTCTCTCAAGAATTTGAATAAGAAGCTCAGAGACTGAGAGAGTTGGGAGCCAACAGAGTTGGAGAATGGTAACACATTAGAGGGAAAATCCACAAACCCTTGTTATTGGAATTTCCATACTTCCAGACACCGGTATGTTCAGTGAGCTTTCGTCTTTCAAGAGATGTGTATCATTTATCATTTGTCCTCTATTATCTAAACTAATTTGGCTATATTTCTGTTACTTACAACACAAATAATTTTAATGACGATATTATACTGATTACTCAATAAAAATAGAGCCTACTTCCTATTGCTTCCAATAACTTGGAATTACAGTTGACTGCACTGATTATGGACCTGAACTGTGGACGATCTGTGCTCTGCTACCTATGCAATTATGAAACCACCAATCCATGGTCAAAAAATCTTTTTCTATTGAAGACTATGAACAACAGTAAGGAGGGTGGGGAATCAAATAAGCACCCTTAAAAAAATTTTGTTTAGTTTAGGGATCTTAAAAGATCTCCTAAGGAGAAATATAAAATGTTCATGTGCTTGCTTTTAAAATTAAGAACAGGCAATACAAATTAAACCACCTTTAAACATTAACTTTATACAAATGTTTTGAAGGAGCAGAGGAGAAAACAGAGACATAAGAGAGCCAGAGGAGTAAATAGAGAGAAAAAGAAATGAGAATAAGAGAGACATTCAAATAAAAAAGGAGAGAAAAAGATGGAGGGTGGGAGGAAACTATGAGTAGGGACAAACAGATGAAAGGGGTAAAGGAAAAATAAAAATAAGCTGAAGGAAGGATAAGACACATGGGGAAGAGAAAGATACACAGCAGAAGAGGAGCTGGAGGAAAAGAGGAAGAGGCAGGCAGGAGAGGGCTGTCCCTTATGTAGCACATAGCCCTTACAGCCCTTTGCTAGGTTAATTAGCTAGTCAACTAAACTCTGCAGGTCTTGCATTGCTCCACACCTCCACAGTCGAGTGGTTCTGCTCAAAGATTGTGACTAAAGCAACTTATCAAGGGAGCTTTCCCCAAAATATACTCCTCAGAACACTAGTTATCAGAGATTTTCATATTTTAAAAATAGCCCCTCAAATAACTTTGGGAAATGCTAGTTTAATCAAAGTCAGATAGATTTCTTTGCTGTAGTACTTCTTAGAGGCTTTGATATGAATTCCTAAGAGAGTACAACATGGAATATGGGGATTTAGAAGCTTATTTGATCGCAGAACCCATCCTTTAATAAGAATCACCAGGGCAAAGTGCTCTGCAGAAGACGCTTTGAGAAGTGCTGCACCAGGAGGACGTTACTCTCTGAGCTTTATAACCAGTGGCTGTAACTGTAACACCCCAAAGGCCAGACCACATGAAATAAAAAGCCGAATCTGCCTCGAAGCCTCAAGGTTTCCTATCCCTTCAGCCAACACTGCTATTTCTTTATCTTAGTTTACCTTCATATTTCTTTAAATGCTTTTTATGGGAAAAGTTCAAAATTTATATTCTTATATTTGATGCTCTCCATACTTCTAGCCCTTCCAACAGTTATCCTTATTAACACCGTGTTAAACAATATTCTTGTTTCCTTTCCTGCTAAACTTCTTCCACTACGATGATTAAAAGTTAGGGCTGGCCAGTGGTGCTGCGGTTAGGTTCGCACATTCCCCTTCTTGGTGGCCCGGGGTTCGCCGGTTCAGATCCTGGGTACGGACATGGCACTGCTTGGCAAAAGCCATGCTGTGGTAGGCATCCCACATATAAAGTAGAGGAAGATGGGCATGGATGTTAGCTCAGGGCCACTCTTCCTCAGCAAAAAGAGGAGGACTGGCAGTAGTTAGCTCAGTGCTAATCTTCCTGGAAAAAAAAAAAAATTAAAAGGGGTGACTGTTAGTTTCCCCTGAATGCCCAGAATGCCCAGTCCATTTTCCCTTCTTCCTGGGCACATGGTGGCCCTGTCTAAGTTTGGCCCTGTAATTAATTTCTCCTCAATGAATTGAGAGCTGAAGTGATCTGTACCACATTGGCCTTACTTGCTTAAAAGCAACATTGCTTGATTTAGATTTTTCTCTCTCCTTCCCTTGAGCTGGCACACAGTGTGTCTGCAACCTAGCTTTGTCCACAAAGATGATGAAAATGTCCTAGGGAAGGCAGAACATAAGAGGGAAGACACCTGAATGATGTTCTGGAGCAGAGACATTCCAACCACTTGGACCACTTACCTTGAGACTGTTACACAAGAGAGAAATAAACTTCTACCTTTAATGAAGGCCCTGTAATTCTGAGCCTCCTTAATACAGTAATTTAACATTTAACTTCATTAAAACATAGTGTTAATAATAAAAACTTAACATTTCAGTGTTACATTACAATTTACAATATGCTCACATACACATTATTTTTCTAAACCTTCTTTACTTTGATTTTGTTCCTTTTTATTTTCTGCAAGTATTATCTACTAGCATATGTTAATCTAAACATCGAAAACTAAATCTTTGTCAATTATAACTCAATAAAGCTGGGGGGAAAAAAGGAAAACTAAGGTTCAATATGGTCATAATTATCAGTTTGCTATTTTGTTATTCTGTAACATATTTGTTTATGCTTTCAAACTACAACTCGGGCCGTCTAAAGTCGGCTCCTTTCTGTTAGTTTATATATAATCACCAATAAGCCTTCAGATGTAATATTTCCCACAAATTCCTAATGGTATGATTATAACTAATGACAGGAACATATCTTCATTAACTATACTACCTTTCTATGAAACAAACGTGCAAGGATATCTGTTATTCAAAATAAGTATCTGTATTTTCCTGGAGAAAGATACAGAATGATTTAACAGAAATTATTTTAAATGCAATTTTATGGAGAAATATTCTGCTAAACGAGAGAAAAGCAAGTACGCATTTGGAGGTAGCTACTGAAATATGTATTTATGAATACGTCTTTGGTAAAGAGCCAAAAAAAAATAAAGTATGACTCATTGTCAGTAAACATTCCCTAAATGTCCTTGCATTATTATGGGAGAGTTACTGTCTGGTTTTAATAATGTATATAAAATGAATTACTATTTACATTCTTCTTAAGGCATTAAAAAACAATGATCTATTTAGCAGAGAGGTCTTTAGAATCTAAAAAATTAATTATCCTCTACTTTCTTGTCAATCAGTTTAGGACCTACTTTTAAAGAAAGAATTACCAGATCCAATAAGATTTCACTACCTATGTTTCTTGTAGTTGCAATTCACAGTAGTTGCTAGAAGTTTAAGGCACTGTAAAGAACACGTTTTTCTTATATTCACTTCAGAAGGTAGAGCAAGAGCTATTAGTAAACTTCTTTTTCTGACCATGAAATGTCTGAAAGTTCATCTCTGATGGAAATCACAAGTGAAGGAATTTGCAATCAACCTTAGAATGGTAAAACCGCAAGGAATCTTGGAGATGATAATGATTCTTTCATTTTATAGATGAGGAATCAGGAATTTGAAAAGTTATTTTAATTAAAGGAGGCTTCTTGAAAAAAAATTCTTCCGTATTCTAGGTATTGTCCAATTCAAACAGATAACCTTCAATACCTCTCTGAAGGGCTGGCCTCACCATCTTCCCACTTCATACACAGGAAAACTAAGGTAAAAGCAAGCTAAGCAGTTCGCTCATTATTATGAATCAGCGTCATAGCTGGGAATGGAAGCCAAAACTTTAAACGTTGGAACATTCTCCCAGAAGTAGGCTGATCTCATTCAGAATGGACGCTGGCTGGGGTGAGGGGAAGCCATGTTTGGGAAGTCCCCTCATGGAGTACCGTATTTCACAAGCAGAGTACTTGCTGAAGATTGCAAAATGCTTGCTCAAATGAATTCCAAATGATAGCACAATCTCAGAAAAACCCCAAACACCACAATATATCAGATTTCCTACCTTCCTCTAAAAGAAAGTGTCTAGAAATTTGAAATGTGCTTTATATTTGGTTCAATCTTAAATATCCAGGAAATGCATACAATTTCCATTTAGTTTTTATTTACGTAACAGGAGTCGCCTTTGTGAAATCCTTCCTTCAGGGTCTCAATGAAATTTAGACATGTAGAATGAGACTATTCATTTGGATCCCTTCTTCTCTATTTAGAAACGTATTTTCTGATCCATCATCACCGTGGAACATTAATTACCCATTATAAAATAAAGGAAAAGTTCCTGCCAAACCTCAGTCTCTCTCTCTTTTCCCCACCAAAGCACCAATGACAAACTTCTAAAGACAACACAACCATTAGAAAACAAAACAACAAAACCCTCTCAGCTGTGCCGGTGACCCTGATGTCACATCTTGTTGCTGTACAAGACACAGTCCCACGGGTCCTGGCCCAGTATTTCTGATGACCACATTCGGTGCTGTGAGGTGTTCAAACCATTACCGCATCCATCTCCCTCTGAACCATGCCCAATGAGCTCATGCAGTAACGTGGGTTGGAGCACTGCTTGCTGTGAAGCTAAAGGGATCAATCACGACCCTGGGAACCCTACTTTGCAGTTCTCCCGGACCGCATAGGGGGGAAGCTGCTTGGTTAGGGGAGGAAGAGGGGAGTTTGGAGGAGGGTGGCTAGGTCAGGGTGTGCGCAGCGAGGGATGCTGAGTTTAGGGAGAGGGCAGAGGGGAGCCGAAGAGTTGGGGACCAAAATACCTGCAGGGGCGGAGGGAGTTGGGGAACAGGGGGCCGGCGAGGGTGACCCCGGCTCAGGCGGGAAGGAAAGACGGAAAGGGGGCGCAGGAAATGGGCACCAAAGAAAGAAGTGAGAAATTGCGGAGGAGGAAGTCGTCCCTGGAAGAGGAGGGGCAAAGGGGAAGCGAGAATGGAGTGTTTGCACTTTAGAGAGGGGAGGGCCGGAGCCTCTCCCGACCAGGGCCGGGGCGGCTGGCGCTTGGGGAAGGGGCGCCCGGGCGGACGGAGGGGGCGACGCGGTCCCTGGGGTCCCCGAGGTCTCGGTGCTGGCGGCCCTACCTGAACCGCTCCTGTCCTGCCGTGTCCCAGAGCTGCAGCTTGATCCTCTTGCCGGGCTCGATCTCCAGCAGGCGGGAGAAGAAGTCCACGCCGACGGTGGGGTCGCAGGCGGGGGAGCGCAGCCCGGGAAAGCGGCCCTGGGTGAAGCGGTGCAGGAGGCATGACTTGCCCACGGTGGAGTCCCCGATCACGATGAGACGGAACTGGTAGATCCAGATGGTCTCCATCGCTCACGTGCTCCGCCGGCTCGGGGGCTGCCCCACCCGCCCTCGCGCCGCGGGGCAAGTTAGGCGGCGGGAACTGTCCGTTCAGCACCTCCCGGGTGCCCGCCCTTCGGCTTCCAGCATATTCCTGCGGCTGCGGCCGCCGCCTGGTCCCCGCCCTCTCTGGAGGGAGAGGCGGGGCCCGGCCGGGCTGGGGGCGGGGCCTCAGGCCGGGGGGCGGGGCGGGGCGGGGGCCGCGGCTTGGGGGAGGGGGAAACGGGCTGGCGGCGCACGGACTCCCGCCCCCGACCTCCGTAAATCACTCTCTCCCAAAGCTCACTGGGCGCGGACGGGAAAGCGGGTGTGGTGAAAGGACGTGACGGCAGCAACAACCAATGAAAATGAAGCAAGGGCTCACCTCTGAGAGGGTCAGCCAATGAAAAGTGAGAATCGTTTTCTTACAGGCGTCAGGGCGGGCTCGTCGGATTCCTGCTCTGATTTTGGAAGTGGTAGAGGCCATAACCTGAGTTGCGAGTCTTGCTGTTGCTTTCATCAATTTGACCAGCTTTGTGAACCACCGTCACCTTCTACATTTTTGAAGATTCAAGTTGGCAGATTTCTGCTCTCTAGCCTTGCTGAGCGCCACCTTTGAGGCGTTCTAAGCTGAAGGAATTGAGAGCAGGATGGAGATAAATTTGCAGAGCAGATTCTGGATGTTTCCAGTAAGGGCTTTGGTCATTGCTCCTGCTACAACCTTCTCTTCCTCACTGCTGTTCAGTACCACTGAAGAGTGAGAAAAATGCCAGGTACTCATCTCCCCGCTCTCTGGGGCCCTCCAGCCTGGGGAAGGAGAGGAGGAAACGAGTGAAACGTTGAAATGCTCATAAAAGCTCCCATTCTTTTCCATCTCCGTTCTATAAATCGGAAAAATCCTAAAGTGGTCTCTGCTTAGCTTGTGTCTGGTCAGGAATCTAAATAAACAAAGCACACCTGAATTCTGGTGAGATCTTACTACTTTCTCATGCCTTTCTTCAAACTGGATAATAGTGAATTCGAGATTTACCTTTTAAAACTTAAACAGTTTTAAAGTGTATTTTTGACAAAATAGAATTTTCAACAATTCTTTTTTTCATACCGGCATCCAAAGTTACACTATTGTTATTCATCCTTACCTCCTTTCTTGTTTTGGTGGAAGGAGTGTCATTTTAAAGATGTTTTTAATCCCCTGCCACCCATCTTCTTGGAGCTTTTTTTTCCCAACAGTTGATCTTTATTTCATACCATTTATACCTAAAATCTCCCCCTCTCCAATTGGTTCTACTCCTCAGCCTGTTAACATGCTCAGGTGTGCACAATCCTAAAACCAAGCAAAACTTCTCTCTATTCTGCCTCTCTAGATTTTTGATTCCTCCCTTATTCTCCATTTCAAACATCAAGAAAGAACCATGTAGGGCCTGCCCGGTGGTGGAGTGGTTAAGTTCGCGCTAGGCTTTTGGGGCCCAGGGTTTCCACGGTTGGGATCCTGGGCGCGGACATGGCATCGCTCATCAGGCCATGCTGAGGGGGTGTCCCACATGCCACAACTAGAAGGACCCACAACTAAAATATACAACTATGTACTGGGGGGGATTTGGGGAGAAAAAAAGAAAAGAAGATTGGCAACAGTTGTTAGCACAGGTGCCGATCTTTAAAAAAAGACCAAAACCATCTATTGTCATTTCTCACCCATCAGTTAGTCTTCAACAGCCCTCTCCATGCCTAATAGACCCTTGAAATTGCTTTCAATAACGTTACCAAGGACTTCTAAATATTATCTCCCCCATCATCTATCTTTAGTTATCATTCTTGATCTCCCTGTAGTTTTGTCGATTATACTCTGTTGCTGAAAGCTAATTGGCTGACCCAACCACAATCCTTATCCACAGTCCTCTTTCTTCTAGTCCTCTAGAGATCAATGGCTTCCATTTGTGTCAAAAATATATTCTCTATAATGTCCAAAAGTGAACTCAATAGCTTTCTTGCCATGTTTTCTCTTCCTACATTTTACAGGTTGGTTAATGGCTTTACTATTCTAGCTCCCTAGACAAGTGTGAGCTTGTGGTGCTAGATCTGGAAGCTGGGAGTTTGTGCTGGGTATAGAGGTGGGATGGAATTGGTCTAAACGCATCAGAATGTAGAGCTAAGGATAATCTACATGTATAGCATGCAGGACAGAACTAAAATGGAAAGGAAAGTAGGCAGGTCAACTGAAGTCTGAGAGGAGCAGAATAGAGGGAGCAGAATATAGCTATAAGCCAACAGAATGGAAACTGGGGAATCTAGCTCAAAGAAAGGTTTGAATGAGAAGTCAGAAGCATAGCTTGGTTAAATACCATTAAGCAGAGGAAAAGGCATGGGACTTTTTATATGGTCCCTGGCCTCAGGAGAGATCTAATGAGGGCACTAAGGTAGTTTAGACACTACATTCACTTGATTAAGATAGGGTAAAAACATCATCCGTCTTGGACTCCTGCCTCTCCTTTGGCACATTCAGCCAATCATTAAATCTTGTTACTTTTATCTCAACAATATCTTTCAGCTATATGCCATTTCCGAACTCCCCACTGTCACTGTCTTTGTTCAGTCTCTTATCACTTTAGGCTATAGTGCTGGATAGCTTCTGCATTAGTTTCTAGGGCTTCTGTAACAAAGTATCATAAACAGAGTGGCTTAAGATAGAAATTTATTGTCTCACAGTTCTGGAGGGTGGAAGTCCAAAATAAAAGTGTTGACAGGGTTGGTTCCTTCCGAGGGCTGTGAGGGAGAATCTGCCCCATGCCTCTCTCTCCTAGCTTCTGTGGTTTGCTGGCAATCTTTGGTGTTCCTTGGGTTGTAGATGTATCACTCCAGTCCTCCACCTTCACACGGTGTTTTTCCTTTGTCTCTTCAGGTAGTCTTTCCTCTGTATATGTCTCATGTGGGCATTATTTTTTATTTTGTTATATTTGCAATGAGGGGTATCTAAGTGGTAGAATTTCCTCTATATACTCCTCTGCACTTAAAAGATAAGACTCTACAGCCATTGTGTTAGTGAAGGCTTTGCCATTTCTCAGTTGAACCAATGTCCAATTCCACTACCATCTCCAATACAATGAACTCATGTAAACATCCAGGAGTTTAAATGACTTGAATAAATATAGGGAGAGAGAAAGAAATCCTAAATTGACAGAGTTTAAACCTGCAATGGCTGGGAAAAAAAAAAATCCTAAATAACTACATTGGGTTATTAGGTGGAATGGAGGCTCAAAATAAAGACCAAGTTGAGTTGTAGAAAGATAAAGTTACAGTTCATTTGCATACCTGAGGCAGTAGATTGAAGATATCTTGCTTGCTAAAAGAGGAAGGACTGATCTAAATGTTATCCAACATGTAGTCATGATTTAAACATGCGTGCACTCCAATGAACTGTACGCATTCATTCAGACACAACATGCATGTGAATCTCAGGACTTTCGTGAGAGCTATATACGTGAGTGGTGAAAGAAAATCTACAGCACAAGTAGCTGCATTTTTTATGTTATCCCTCTGGAATGTCCATTTTGGACTTCTTATATCAGTTGGTCGTAGTCTTGTAATAGTGCCTGTCTGCCTCTATTGCTTCAGAAGTCATTCAGGTTGACCAAATTCCTGTCAAATCTTCCTTGTATATTTCTTTCAAATCTGTCTCCTCTTTGCTTCCCCCAATACTGATGCACTGATTTTGACACTTCTCATCTCTTGCTAGAGTTGTTATAAGCTCGCTTCCTCTGGTTTTGCCCACCTTCAAAAGATCCATCATGTCACTTGAAGAATCTTTCTAATATATAAAATAATCTAATCATATTATGCATAGCTCAAACTATTTTAAATCCCCCTTCTATATACATACACACATTGCTTAAAGAATAAAATTTAAATTTATTAGAATAGCATAAAAGACGTGCTTTGGTCACCAATGGATTTTCCTTCATCATCTACTTTCTATTTGCTGTTATATTATTATATGATTTGTGGCTCCTGAAATGCCATGGTCTATCTTAACACTGTGCACTTTGCATTGGTCAGTATTAGATTAGGCTATGAGTGACAGAAAAAACAAAAATAACAAAATAACAATGGCTTAAACAAGATGGAAATGTATGTCTCTTTCATGTAAAAGAAGGATAAAGTTGGGCTGTCTGGGACTAGTAGGCAGCTTTATGAAGGTAAGGACCCAGACTTTGTCTACATTGCTGCTCTGCCATGCTCTACTTGTGGCTTTCACCTCCAAAACCACTGCATAAGCACCAGCCATCACATCCACATTCTAGCAAGCCAGAAGAGGGAGGAGTAAAGTGTGCCTCATCCTAGTGATTCTTAGTGAATCACAGGGCTTTAGTGAAAGCTATTAAAAAAGAGAATCTCTCTTTCAGTTGGATTTGGGGTTTTGAGGTTAATGAGCGCAGCCTCCTTGCCATCATGAGAGAGTCTGCCTGAGTGTGGAACCAACCTGGAGGAAACAAAGCTTTTAAGCCCAGAAAAGAGACTGCATTCTTTTGACATCGTCTGATCCCCAGCATCAAGCTATAGCTAAAGCAAGACATATCCTTGGATTTTTAAATTACATGAGTGATAATAAATTTAGGCCGTGATACCTAAGGTAGATAAGGAAGAAAATGAAGACAAGAAAACCTTGATAGACGGGAAGTGGTGGAGGGGGAAGGCGTCAATAGATAGGTACCCTTAATGAGATGAAGAATGTGGCAGTGTGCTCACTACTTGAGTAAAGAAGCTCACTACTTGCGTAAAGTACTCACTACTTGAGTAAAGATGGACAGAAAAGAGGGTCAGATGTTAGATTTGTGATTTTGGAAGTGGTATAGTTTCTGTTGATGACATCCAGAATGTGACTCTGGGAAGTGGGTCCCTCAAGTAATGTAGATGAAAAATATCCATGGAGTTGAGGAGGTCAAGAAACAGTTTGATTGTTTCATGTGAATGCCTCTCAGCATAGGCCAATGGCATCATGTCTGAGCTTAAGGCAGCAAGAACAGATGACAAGAGGTTGAGATTCAGGTCTCTTCTGGTTTGGTTTTTCCTAGCGATAGATCGTAATAAGACTAGGGGAATAGACCATTCAGTAAATCTTGCATAAACATTATTTGTCTCACTTTGGACAAGTATTAATAGTCAGCTGGGCTGGAGATAAGATTGACAGTCTTTTTTTTTTTTTTTTTTTTTTTGCTGAGGAAGATTCACCTTGAGCTAACATCTATTGCCAATCTTACTCTTTTTTGTATGTGAGCTGCCACCACAGCAGGGCCACTGACAGACAAGTGGTGTAGGTCTGCACCTGGGAACTGAACCTGGGCCGCTGAAGTGGAGTGTCCCGAACTTAACCACTAGGGCATGAGGGCTGGCCTGACAAACTCTTTTGAAGGTAGAAAAGTCCTGGAGGGCCATAGAGGTACGCCAAGGGAATATTCTTGGGTGGGGCTTAGATTCTCCTCAGGAAGTAGTTTGGAATTCACTCTAGCACACAGATGAAAGGGTCTTCAAGACCCAAATGTTCAATATAATGGAATATGACTTTAGGAACTTAACCTGGAAAAATTTTAAATCAGATGAAACTAAATGTCTGTCTCAACCATTCGAAATGAAAACACATGTAGGTAACCCAATGAATTAACTTGTATAAATTTGTAACTGATAAGCAAGTTAAACAGTGGTATCTGTCTTTCAAGGGTAAGAATTTATTTTTAGAACAGTTGACTTTTTAGAAGCATTTCTTGTCTGAATATAGAGCAGAATGGTTATAACAGAAACCCTTAAAAGTGATTCACATTTAAAAGCAAGGCTAGTTTTTTTGTTTGTTTTATTTTGTTTTATAGCTAGGGGCCTGTAATCTACTCATTCAAGAGCAGTATTAGTAAGGTACAAATTAGAAAAAGCAGAGGTCAGAATATAGTTTGTCTTTACTTCACTGGAAATTGCTATCTGATTTATTAAAACACCATTTCTACCAATGAACAGGTTATTCACAAACGAGAAAATACAAATGGCCATTAAGCACTGAAAAAATGCCCAACCTCACTAGTAATCAAAGCAATGCAAATTAAATCAATGATATGCATTTTTTACCTATCAAATTGACAGTTTTGCTAAGGGTGACTAACTTGATGATTGATCTCTAGTTTTTTCTTACCTCACTTTTCCCATCACTGGAAATGAAATGACTCCAAAGTTAGGGTGTAAATCATCGCAATGAATTTCAAAATCATTAAAGAAAGCAATTTTGTTGGAATTTCTGAACTGTGAAAGTAGAAGCAAGTTTTCCTCTAATCTCAAACCTAAAACATTGAGGAAATTTTGCTTTACAAAGATGCTCAGAAATCAATATTATTGAGGAAGAGAAAAGGGAAAGAATTGAATCTCTTCCAATTCTAAGCCTCCTCAGATGCGAGTGATTTCTGATTGGAAGTCTACCAAAGAACGTTCAGGACCTATTCACCTCAATAGAGCTAAATGCTTGGACTCTGATTCTTCCTTAAAAAATGATTCAGCTTTTACTACATTTTCTATCAAGCAACATTTCATTAGGAATACGCAACCTGCATGTAGCCTGCATTCTTCAATAATACATTCATGGAGTTGCTGCAAAAGAGTGGCCATTTATTTTTATTAAAAACATAGAGACATGGCATATTATAAAACAATCACTATTGTGATCCTCCCTAGAGTTAAATATATTGAACAGTGTTTCTCTAACATCTTAAAGATCTCAAAATGGAAAAGCAAAAAGTTTTTTCTTTGTCTAAACTACCTTCTTCAAGTCTCTCCAAATGATGGTGTCTGGCCAGTAGTTCTTTGAAGTTTTGTGTGGTCATCCTTTCAGCCTCATCCTCCAAGGAGTTCAGGGAGAGTCAACAGGGAATACTGTGTGGCCGGCTGCTATACCCATCCCTGACCACATCACACCAAACACCTTTCCTGCGCTTCTCAGTGCCATCACCGTTAGCATTTTGCTTTCTCTTTGAATACACCTCCCACCACCACATAAATACAGAGTTTTTAATGCTGGAAGAGACTTTGAAAATTATCTCGTCTACTGAGAACCCATCATTTTAATTTTAATTTTTGCCAAAGTGTAACATGATATAATGGCAGTTTCAGTGGAATCCTCTTTACAAGAGAACATATTTCAAAGTAAGGCTTGAGACAAAGATACAAAAATTTCAAGAGACATCCCAAAACTGCTCATTCAACTCATAAACCCTACCTGTATAGAGAATATAAAAGTCATAGATTGCCAGTGATGAGAGGAGAGTTTTGGAGAGAACTGGTAGTGTTCTGTGAGTTCCTTCTCCCCTTCCCAAGGATGCCTGCCCCTCATCTCAAGTGCAGGGCAAGAACCTCAAGAGGATCACTTACAGAGTCCGATATGTGTCCCAGCAATTTGGGGATATGTTTTACAAAACCGGAGAAATCTAAAGACTGAGAGCCTTGCTGGCCATCCATTCCAATGTAGGAGCAAAGGAGAAGTTACTGATATGTTGGGACTAACCTGCATTTCCCTACTTCCTCAGGGCAAAGGATGAGTAAGCGTTTTCTGTGGACCAGAAGGAAATCATGCATGTGAGAGAGCCAGCATGGAAATGTCTTAGATCCCATCCAAGAAGATTCCCTGGAGGTGTACCACTGGATGCCTGTGGACCATGGAAGGAGTGGTAAACAACTAGTTGGAATACAGACGCATACACCCATGGCAGGGGACTTGCAAGTGAAAGCTTCTTAGTGATGCGGAATTTATTAAAAGTCCACAAAATCTGCCAAAGTGCCCAGGAAAAAAAGAGCTGGTTTAAAACCTTCTCAGAGACCAAAGAGTATGACGCCACATTACCGTGACGGTGCCAGTTAGATACGAATTTTTCTGCTTCCCTTTCCTCTTCCTTTTCTGTGTACTCAGACCCTAGAGAGGTCAAAAACCAGGGCCGGCAAGATGGGGGAGAAGGAGACGCGAGGGGTGGGGCAGAGGCAGCAGCTGGCTTTCTCCTCCTCCCGATTTGCAGGCTTCCCTGCAGCAGTGAGTCAGAGAGAAGCCACAGCTTTGACTTGTGGGACAGGGGATTTTTATTATTGAATTGAGTGTGTGCCTTGTGACCTGAAGTGACTAAAAGGACTTTCTATTACCTAAGAATGGCCTGAAAAGTCCAAGCACTGGCCTGAGTTTTTATCTAGAGGTGGGGGAAAATTAGCGCCACAGAGTGGGTTTAAAGAGACTCAGGGAAGCAAAAAATAACCTGAACCTCCCAGTCCTTGCATTCTTTATGCACATCACACTGTGGTGGTTTTTGCTACTCATTCCACCAAAGCTGTGCCTTCAAAAGGCACTTCATTTTAGTTCATGCAGGTGATGATGTAAGTAACATGCCTCTGGGTGACATGGACTAGAGGCATCCCATCTTCTAATCTTGATAGATCCCCACTCCTTTCAAATAAATCCAGGTTACATAAATCCTAGGTTCCTATCTTTGACTGTCTGTTGCCTACAATCCTTTTGGGTGCAGATAGGCAACAGAAATCATTCCAGCTACTTTAAGCAGAAAATGATTTAATATAGGAATTCAGTGGCGAAAATAATTGCTGAGAGGGCTGGAGGAGCAGGCTCTAGGTGGCCTCCAGGGATGACTCAGAACAAGACTGGCTGCTGGAGTGCTGCCATCTGCCCTAGTCAAGATGCTGGGGAATCAGGAAGCCATGCTACAAGAACATACCCTCTTAGCTCTGATACAGGAATCAGGATGCTGCCACTGCAACTGTGGGCTCCAAAGCCATGTCACACTTACTATATCCGCACCAGCAAAAACAGATGCCATGCATGTTACATACTCATTCTCCACTTAACTCAGTTCTGACTTCAAGTTTAGCATGCATGCATCTGATTAACAAAAACTGAAGTCTTAGCTTCAAGGGAATTGGGTAAATGCAGTTTTTAGCTTTCCAGCCTCTACACACTCAGAGAGGCACACTAGGAGGAAGTTAGAATAATTATTTAGCGAGGCTTCACTGCATCTGCCACACCATATATCTTTCTTTCTTGATAGATTTTTTCATTTGGTCGATCACATTTTCCAGCAGCTTCCCAAAAAAGGATGCATAGTAAGGATTATTTTTGGGATCACTTTCATGTCTAAAAATGTCTTTATTTTACCTTCATATTTACTTAATAGTTTGCCTGAATATAGTGTTTTGTGGTTGGCAATCAATTTCCATCAGAATTTTGAAGATGTTTTTGCATTGTCTCCTAGGTTCCAATGTTGTGGTCGAGAAGTCCAATGCCGTTTTCATTCCTAAATCTTTGCATAGAAACTGCTTGCTTTTTTCCTCTCTGTAAGCTGGTTGGATCCTTTATTTATGTCTAGTTTTATAAAATTTTACCATGGTATGACTTTTTCTCTCACTGTGGGCTCTTTCATTATAGGCACTCTTATGCTTCAATTCCTGGATTTTTTTAAAATTTATTTTTTCTTTGAGAATTTCCTTTTCTCCATTTCTTTTTCCTCTTCCTGGAATACCTAAAAGTTGGATGTAAGAAGTTTTGGACATATCTTTTGATTTTCTTCTGTTTATCTCTCTTTTTCTCTCTCTTTATATTTTGGTTTCATTTCTTTCTTTCTTTTTTTGGTGAGGAAGATTGGTCCTGAGCTGACATCTGTTGCCCATCTTCCTCTTTTTGCTTGAGGAAGATTGTCACCGAGCTAACGTCTGTACCAATCTTCCTCTATTTTGTATGTGGGACATTGCCACAGCATGGCTAGTTGAGTGGTGAGTAGGTCCATGCCCAGGATCTGAACCTGTTGAACCCCGGGCCACTGAAGTGGAGCGTGTTAACTTCACCACCATGCCACCAGGCTGGCCCCTGCTTTCACTTGTTAGTAGATTTCCCCAAGTTTATCTTTCAATATTTCTGTTGAATTTTTAAGTTTTTCTTTCACACTTTAATTTCCAAGAGGTTTTTGTTGTTGTTGCTCTCTGATTATTTTGTTTTTACAGCATACTGTTCTTGTTTCATAAATACATTATTATGTTATCTCTCTGATGATAATTAATGTTTTTAAAGTTTTCTTTTGGCCTCTGCTTAGTCTGTTTCCTCTGACTTCATTTTATTTTCCCTGGTGGTTTGTTTTGGCCTCTGACTTTTCACACCGAAGCTTCAGCTTCCTTAATTCTGCTAAATCAGTTATGATTTGTTCAACTACTCATATCTTCCAAAATTTGATTGACACCCTTGCCTGCTGTTGTCTTTTCTTCTCTTTGTGCTTGTGGGTTTAAGTCTTCATCTTTCTTTGGTTAGTCTGTTTACTCTCACTCGCTGAGATTTTGGAAAGGAAAAAGGATAAACATATATGTTCAATACACTATGTTTTAAAATGACTTTCGTTTGATGTGTGAGGAATTAAGATCCAGGAGAGTGAGGTGTTTTGCCCAAGGACCAAACACAAGTCTGTGGCAAAGCCAGGCTAGCACCTCGTTCTTCTGATTTCAGGTTCAAGACTATTACCAATTTCTGTTTTCCTATTTTTTCCCTTCTACCACTAGCACTTAAAACTATCTGATATCCTTCTTATGTATTATTAATTAACTCACTTCCCCACCTCATCTTCCATGCTCTATATATGCAATATTAGGAGAGTGCCAGGCACAGAATAAGAACTGAGTATTTAATTATTGAATAAATTAATGGAAAGACAGGTGATCTGTACCTTAGATTTCCCCTCACTTAGGATTATGCTTTTAGGAAAGACAAACTCTTCTCCAGGTTGATGGCTGATCAGAGGCATTCAGTATGACTTGGGGTTTTGGAAGATAATATCTAAACTTATTTATTAAAAGGCAGAAAACAGGGTGATTGAGAGCATGAAATTTGAAGACAGAGATAAATTTCGGTACTTGGATTCGAATGTCAGCTACCTTGCTTACAATCTGTGCAACCTCTTCTTCTTTTTCAAAAATCTCAGAAGGTGAGAGTTTTAAAGCCCCAGATCAGTGTATTCTTCCAGTTTCTCTCTTTTCCCATCTCACAATCATTCTCTCCTTTTGGAGCTCTGTGGGGTCTGTTTTTGAAGAAAGGAGGCGTTTCTTTCTCTGTCTGCGTGGGTAAATAACTCTATTTTATAGAACTTGTGTGAGTCTGCTCCCTCAAAGCTGGAAAAATCATTCTTTATTGTCTTGGTGTTTTCCCCTAACTCTTCGAAGTATACTGACTGTGATGCTTAACATTGCTTTTATTTTTATTAATACTAAGCAGAAATTCAGACCTTTAGTGCTTTTGGCTGAAGACCATAGGAAGATAGTATAGCAAGTAATTACATTGGACTTCTAGCCCTTATTTCCAATTGGTCCATTACTTCTTGGTAGCTTAATAAAGCTAAAAACTAAGTTCTTTCAGATTACTGAATAATTTTTTTTAGGCCATATAGAAATTATTTTTTTAGAGTTTTTTTTCCCTGGGAAATACCAGGCTATCGTAGGGCTTCCAAAAGATTTCTCAAAAGGTTACGTAGACTAAGAATCTGTCCCACTGGATTACTTTTGGCCTGCAAGTGTTTGACTATGTATAAATGTTTCCTAAAACAATGAAGTACCGTGGTAGCCCCTCCTCATTTGCGGTTTCGCTGTCTGCAGTTTCAGTTACCCATGGTCAACTGGGGTCCAAAAAGAACACTATCACACAAAGTCTACGCCATTCACCTCACTTCATCTCATTACGTAGGCATTGTATCATCTGACATCATCACAAGAGGGGTGAGTACAGTACAAGAAGATATCTTGAGAGAGACAGACCACATTCACATAACTTTTATTATAGTACATTGTTATAATTGTTCTATTTTATTATTATTGTTGTTAATCTCTTACTGTGCCTAATTTATAAATTAAATTTTATAGTAGGAATGTATGTATAGGAAAAAATGTAGTATATATATAGGCTTTGGTACTATCCGTGGTTTCAGGCATCCAATAGAGGTCTTGGAATGTCTCCCTCTTGGATAGAGGAGGACTATTGCAGGTGATTTAAGTTTCCTTGTGCTGTTGCAACTTGGGTACACTTGGAGGCAGTACAGCATAATGGATAGAGCCCAAGGTTGGGAGTCAGACTGGGATTCACATTGGGATCTGTGTTGACTAGTTGAATGATTATGCTAACTAGTGTAAGTTATTAAACCTATACCTTTGTATCTCTCTATATAAAAAGATGTTTTTTGCTTTTTGTTTTCTTTTTCTTTCTTTCTTTTTTTTTTGAGGAAGATTAGCACTGAGCTAACATCTGCTGCTAATCTTCCTCTTTTTGCTGAGGAAGACTGACCCTAAACTAACATCTGTGCCCATCTTCCTCTACTTTATATGTGGGATGCCTGCCACAGCATGGCTTGCCAAGCAGTGCCACATCTGCACCTGGGATCCGAACTGGTGAACCACAGGCTACCAAAGTGGAACATGTGCACTTAGCCGCTGGGCCACCAGGCCGGCCCCAAAAAGATGGTTTTTGGATTAATAAAAGAATATTGTGGGGCCAGCCCAGTGGCACAGCAGTTAAGTTTGCACGTTCCATTTCGGCGGCCCAGGGTTCGCCAGTTCAGATCCCAGGTGCAGACCTACATACCACTTATCAAGCCATGCTGTGGCAGGCATCCCACCTATAAAAGTAGAGGAAGATGGGCACAGATGTTAGCCCAGGACTAGTCTTCCTCAGCAAAAAAGAGGAGGATTGGTGGCAAATGTCAGCTCAGGGCTAATCTTGCTCAAAAAAAAAAAAGAATATTGTACATTTGGAAGGACTAAATAAATTTGTTATTACTAGATATTAAGAAATCACTTCTGAGTGACAGACACATATTTTTTTATTACCTTGCTACACATTTCCATCTGGACGTCTTAGAGGCACTCCAAACACAAAATGTTCAATGTAAAATTCATTATTTTCCATTTCAGACCTGCTCCTCTCCCTAGATTCTTCAAGAAGACTAGACCGTCTTCCATGAAGTTTCCATAGTCAGAAGCCTGAAGTTGCTTAGACTTCTCCATCCCCTCTACCCATAGCATCCAATCAGTACTGAGCCTTGTTGATTCTGCTTCCTAAATACCTTCAAATTCTGTTCCTTCCTCTGCAGTCTTGGTTTAGGTTCTTAGTGTCTTTTGCTTGGGTTATTCCAGTTGCCTCTGTTGACCTTAAACAGATAGACAGCCAGTTATTTCTCCAGCAAAAATGGGTTTATTGGAGATGAGCAAAGAATTGCAATTCAGTGTCCTCAACCATGGTAAGCCACGTGCAAGTCCTTGAGGAGCAAGGGAGGAGAAATTCTTATAGAAGGGAAGAGGAAGTTGGGAGGGCTACTGTAAACAGAGTTCAAGGGGTGGTGGCTTTTCATTGCCTGAGTTGTGCCAGTCTTTCTTTAGCTGATCTTCTTGATGGCTAAGAAGAGAAAGTTTTTCTTCTTCCTGTTGGGCTCTGCTATGAACATAGGGTGTGAAAGCTCCCCCACTTTGGGCTCTGGAGTCCAATTTAATGAGGTTTCTGTCTATTAATCTCCATGTTTTCCTCTTTTGGTCAAGATCTTTTCCTGAAAGGATGGCTGATCAAGAGTCAGATTTTTCTGATTTCATCAGCTTTTTGACCCTTGATGCCAGGAAGGACTTTTCCTTGGTGTCCCATGTTGGAGGAAAAGTGCACAGACTGGAAACCTATTGAGGCCACGTTTGAGTAATAAGTAGGGGTAGGCATTTTTCTTTTCTAAAGTCCATATGTTATTAAGATCATAGGCACTGGAGATCATCTGAAGATGCTCATTATGTCATCATCAAAGCTTTGTCAAACAAACTTCCACCTTATCTGGTCCAGACATCTTGGGAAAACTGTGTCATCAAATGTCATCTGCTTCAATTCCAGGAAATCTTTACTTTCAGGTCACCAGATTATGTGCATGTCCAGTCAAGGTTTGGTGCTTTAGGTGTGTCACATGGACGCAAGAGTCTATTCCCTGGAGTTTTGCAGCACAAGGGTTAGTTAACTGTACCTGATGGGGTCTTCCCAGCGAGGTTGAAGAGTCCTTCTGGAGATGTCTTTTTCCAGTAGACAAAATCTTTGTCTGCCTGGGGTGCACCGTAAAAAGATTGCTCTGCCAAAACATGATTTTTTTCTTTTTGAGGAAGATTATCCCTGAGGTAACAGCCGCCACCAATCCTCCTCTTTTTGCTGAAGATTGGCCCTGAGCTAACATCCATGCCCATCTTCCTCTACTTTATATGTGGGATGCCTGCCACAGCATGGCTTGATAAGTGGGTGGTGCATAGGTCCACACCTGGGATCCAAACCAGGAAACCCCGGGCCACTGAAGTGGAGCATGTGAACTTAATCACTATGTCACTGGGCTGGCCCCCTAAAACATGATTATTATTATTGTTTTCATAGTTAGGTATTCTTCCTTTATTTTTTTATAGTGTGACATTGGTTTCTAATGTTATATAAATTTCAGGTGTGCATCATTAGATATTTCAATTTCTGTGTAGGTTACATCACGTTCACCACCCACCATGCATGTGTGCCCAATCACCCATTTCATCCTCCTCCCTCCCCACTTCCCCTCTGGTAACAACCAATCCAATCTCTGTTTCTATATGTTTGTCATTTTTATCTTCTACTTATGAGTGAGATCATATGGTATTTGACTTTCTCCCTCTGACTTATTTCACTCAGCATAATGCCCTCAAGTTCCATCCATGTTGTCACAAATGGCCGGATTTCATAATTTCTTATGACTGAGTAGTATTCCATCATGTATATATACCACATCTTCTTTATCCATTCGTCCTTTGATGGCCACCTAGGTTGCTTCTAAGTCTTGGCTATTGCGAATAATGCTGCGATGAACGTAGGGGTGCATGTATCTTTATGCATTCCTATAAAACACGATTATTTTTAATAGAAGCAATTAGGCCTTTGTGATATTGGAGTATAACTCCTTTTATCAGCTGTGGATTAAAAGATGCAGGATTGGGCATTTTGTGACTATCTCAAAGGAAGAGTTTTTGAGTTCCAAAGTGGATGTATCTGAGATTTAAAAGGACCAATAGCAATGCTTTTGGCCAAGGTGTTTGGAAGGTCTCTACAAATTTTGCCAACCAAGTCTTAGTAATGCCAATAGTGCATTAGACTAAACCAGAGGATTGAGAATGGTAAATGCAGTGAAAGTGTTGTAAAACTGGCCAAACAGCACAGACTTGTCGAAGTACCTGACCAGTAAAATGGGTTCCTTGATTATTATGAAGCGTAAGAGGAGTTCCCCAGGTGGAAATAATTCTTTCCAAAAGGACTTTAGCCACAGAAGAGGCAGTAGCCTCTCTGCAAAGAAAGGCTTCTGTCCATTGAGAAAACATACAAACCATGACTAAAACATGTTTATATCCACAAGAAGGGAGATGTTGTATGAAATCCATCTGCTAAACCTTGAATGGTCTATTAGGGAGTTTGAAATGTCCAGGAACAGTACGAACAGGCTTCCCTGGATTATATTTTGGACAAATAGGACAAGTGAGGTAGGCACTTTTTGTGGCCTTGTTTATATTTCCCTGCCAATACTACCTCATGAATGTTATAATTTTGTCAGTAGACCAATGGTTTAATGCGTGTACAGTGGTTAAGGGTGAGAAATTTTAGAGTCTCTGGAAGCACTGGGTTATTATTTAGTCTGAACTAGAGCTTTGTCTTTTTACCAAATCAACAATTGTTGAATTTCCAATCTTGTTTTTCCTTTCCTGAGGCCAACTGTTGGTCTTCTATAGCCAGTTTTTCTAAGTTATCCTTTGTGGAAATATCCCTTTGGACCATGACAGAGGCATTAGTTTTTGTTGGTTCCTTTAAGGGATGCATTCCTTGTGGAAATGTCAGCAAGGTGATTTCCTTTAGCTTCTAGAGAGTCAAGTTTAGAATGTCTTGGGATCTTAATAATAGCTAAAGCAGTAGGTAAAAGTATAACATCCAATAATTCCTGAACACAGGGACCATTTCAAATTTTATTTCTGCTGAAAATAAGGAAGCCACGTGGTACCACAACGTTCCATAATCATGAGCTACTCCAAAAGCATGTCTACGATCATTATAAATGTTGGCAATTTTTCCCTGAGGTATAAGCCTGTGTAAGAGAATATAATTCAGCCTCTTGGGCTGATGTAGCCAGGTGTAAAGTTGCTGCCTCAGTGATATCAAAAGGAGTTGCAATAGCATACCCAGCACAATATTTGCCATTGTCACCTTTTAAATAAGAACCATCAGTAAACCATGAGAAGTTGCTGTTACCCAAAGGAGTTTCCTGCAGATCATCATAAGAAGTTAGGAGGTGATTCATCAGCATTGGGCAGTCGTGAGGGACTGCACTGGTAACAGAGTGGAGAAAAGTAGCAGGGTTAAGGTTATTACAATGTAAAAGAGTTATGTGAGGAGGATTGATATCAGCATAATGGCAGAGTGAGTTCTACTGGTGATCTCTCCCCTCCACAATAGAACGAAAAAGACATTCATACTCCAATTCATAATCCGACAGAGGACATCCATGCAACACAAAAGACTTCTGAGAGACACACGCAGCCATACATTGGATGGTGGAGAAGCTGGAACCCCCTTCAGAGGAGGTGGATGGGGTAAGAGAAAACTTCACCCCCTCCCCAAAAGACTGCAATCTGGGACTGAATGCAGCCTCTCAGAGGGAAGGAATGGGGGAGGGAGCATCTGTTAGTGGGAACATCTAAGATCCCTGAGGTCCCTTGCAGCCTAGTGGAAAGCCCCTTACCAAGGTGAAAGCTATCACTGGGGGACTTCATCAAGCCAACACCCCAGGAGAGCTGATAGTGAGGGCAGAGTGTGTAAGCCAGGGAGAGCACGCAGAAGAAAGTGCCCCTGACCCCCACCCGCCCAGCGCCAGCTCCAGTGCCTGGGATCCTGGCAGAATGCAGAGGGCTGAGAAATACTCAGCTCTTGACCCTACCCAGTGACGATAAATAGTAACAGCAGTCAATAATACCAGTATGTGGAAAAACAGAGCCACATTCTCTAGCAATATCAAAGATTATATTAAATCTCCACACCAGAGAGAAAATGACTAGTACCCAGAAGTCAGTCCTGAAGACACAGAAATATGCAGAGAATTCAAAATAGCTATCATCAGAAAACTCAACAAGTTAAAAGAGAATGTAGAGAAACAATTCAACGAGTTCAGGAGCTACTTCACAGAAGAGATTGAGACTATAAAGAAGAACCAATCAGAAATATTGAAGATGAAAGACACAGTGGATGAGGTAAAACAAAATATGGTTTCCCTGAATGCTTGAGCAGACATCATAGAGGAGTGAATCAGCATAATTGAGGATAGACATATTGAAATGCTCCAGACAGAGGAGGAGAGAGAACTCAGACTAAAAAGAAACGAAGAAAGTCTCCAAGAAATATTCAACTTAATTCGGAAATGCAGCATAATGATTATAGATATTCCAGAGGGATAAGAGAAGGAGAATGGAGCAGAAAGCTTGTTCAAAGAAATAACAGCTGAGAACTTCCCAAACTTGGGAAAGGACATGGAAATCCATGTAAAAGAAGCCATCAGATCTCCTAAATATATCAATGTAAAAAGACCTACTGCAAGGCATACAGTAGTGAAACTGGCAAAAGTGAATGACAAAGAAAAAATACTAAAGGCAGCAAGACAGAAGAAAATAACCTATAAGAGAACCCCTGTCATGCTTTCATCGGATTTCTCTGCAGAAAACTTACAGGCTAGGAGAGATGGGAATGACATATTCAAATCTTTGAAGGAAAACAACTTTCAGCCAAGAATACTCTATCCAGCAAAAATATCCTTCAGATATGATGGAGAAATAAGAGCTTTCCCAGATAAACAAAAGCTAAGGGAGTTCATAGCCATGAGACCCCCCTCTACAAGAAATCCTCAAGAAGGCCCTCATACCTGAAAAAAAAATGGAAGAAAGAGGTTACAAAGCATGGAGTAAGGAGATAAATAGGTAGACAAGATCAGAAAATTGTAGTTATACATAAGAACAGGTTAGCAAATACTCAAGTATCACATTAAAGACAAAGGGAAGGAAAACACCAAAAACAAAGATAATCTTGTCATTTTAACCACTACCTCACAACACAAGATGGAATAAGATGTGACAAAAACAACATAGGAGGGGAAGAAATAGGGGAATGAATCGGTTTACTCTAAGGAAATGAGGCCATCAAAAAATAGACTATCTTAACTACAAGATTTTGCATACAAACTCCATGGTAACCACTAAACAAAAAAGCAGAACAGAGACACAAATAATAAGTAAGGAGAAAACAAAGAAACCCAACATAAAAAACTGCATAACTCAATTGGTATACCGAAACACATGGGACAAAAAACAAAGGAAATACGGGAGAACTGGAAAACGAGTGATAAAAAGGCAGCATTAAGCACTCATATATCAATAATCTCCCTAAACGTAAATAGATTGAATTGTCTATTAAAAAGACAGAGTGGTGAGATGGACTAAAGTACAAGAACCAACAATATGCTGCCTCCAGGAAAGAGATCTCAGCTCCAATGACAAACATAGGCTTAGAGTGAAGGAATGGAAGATGATACTCCAAGCTAATGGCAAACAAAAGAAAGCAGATGTCACAATATTATATCAGACAAAGTAGACTTCAAGATAAGACAGTAAAGAGAGACAAAGGGGGCAGTATGTAATGATCAAAGGGACACTCCAACAAGAAGACATAACATTTATAAATATCTATGCACCCAACACAGGAGCACCAAAGTACATAAGGCAACTATTAACAAACCTAAAAGGAGATATTAATAATAACACAATAATAGTAGGGGACCTCAACACTCCACTCACATCAATGGACAGATCATCCAGACAGAAAATCAACAAGGAAACAGTGGAATTAAATGTAAAGCTAGACCAGTTGGACCTAATAGACATATACAGAAGACTCCTTCCAAAAACAGCAGAATACACATTCTTCTCAAGTGTATAGGGAACATTCTAAAGGATAGACCATACATTGGGGAACAAGGTAAGCCTCAATAAATTTAAGAAGATGGAAATAATAACAAGCATCTTTTCTGATCACAATGCTATGAAGCTAGAAATTAATTACAAGAAAAAAGCTGAGAAAGGGACAAAGATGTGGAGACTAAACAACATGCTATTGAACAACCAATGGATCACTGAAGAAATTAAAGGACATATCAAAAAATATCTGGAGACAAATGAAAATGAAAGTGTACCATACCAACTCATATGGGGTGCAGCAAAAGTGGTACTAAGAGGGAAATTCATCACAATACAGGCTCACCTTAACAAACAAGAAAATCCAGAATAAGCAAGCTGAAATTACACCTAACTGAATTAGAAAAAGAAGAACAAACACAGCCCAAAGTCAGCAGAAGGAGAGAAATAATAAAAATTAGAAAAGAAATAAATGCAATTGAAACACAAAAGGCAGTAGAAAGGATCGATGAAACAAAGAGCCGGTTCACTGAGAAGATAAACAAAACTGACAAACCCCTAGCCAGACTTACAATGAAAAAAAAGAGATAAAGCTCAGATAAATAAAATTAGAAATGAAAGAGGAGAAATAACAATGGATACCACAGAAATACAAAGGATCATAAGAGAATATTACGAAAAGCTATATGCCAACAAAATGGACAATCTAGCAGAAATAAATAAATTCTTAGATGCTTACAACCTCCCAAAGCTGAATAAAGAAGAAATAGATAATCTGAATAGACCAAACACAAGTAAAAAGTGAAACAGTAATCAAAAACATCCCAAGAAATAAAAGCCCAGGACCAGACAGCTTCTCTGGAGAATTCTACCAAACCTTCAGGGAGGATTTAATACCTGTCCTTCTCAAGTTATTCCAAAAAATTATGGAAGATGGAACACTTCCCAACACATTCTACGAGGCCAACATCACTCTGATACCAAAACTTGACAAGGACAACACAAAAAAAGAAAACTACAGGCCAATATCGCTGATGAACATAGATGCAAAAATCCGTAACAAGATATTGGCAACGTGAAAACAGCAATACATCAAAAAGATCATACATCATGATCAAGTGGGATTTATACCAGGACACATGGATAGTTCAACATCCACAGATCAATCAATGTGATACACCACATTAACAAAGTGAGGAATAAAAACCACATGATCGTCTCAATAGATGTAGAGAAAGCATTTGACAAGATCCAACAGCCATTTATGATAAAAATTCTTAACCAAATGGGGATAGGAGGAAATTACCTTAACATAATAAAGGCCATATATGACAAACCCATAGCCAACATCATACTGAATAGCGAAAAACTGAACGCCATCTCTCTGAGAACAGGAACAAGACAAGAATGCCCAATATGATCACTTTATTCAATATAGCACTGGAGGTTTGGGCCAGAGCAATTAGGCAAGAGGCAGGAATAAAAGGAATCCAAATAGGGAATGAAGAAGTGAAACTCTAACTGTTTGCAGATGACGTGATCTTATAGATAGAAAAACCCAAAGGATCCATCAGAAAACTATATGAAATAATTAACAACTACATTAAAGTTTCAGGGTCCAGAATCAACTTAAGAAATCAGTTGCATTTCCATACTCTAATAAGGAACTTACAGAAAGAGAACTCAAGAATACAATTCCATTTACAATTGCAACAAAAAGAATAAAATATCTAGGAATAAATGTAACCAAGGTGGTGAAGGACCTATATAATGAAAACCACAAGACATTATTGAAAGAAATAGATGATGACATAAAGAGATGGAAAGAGATTCCATGCACATGGGTTGGAAGAATAAACATAGTTAAAATGTCCATACTACCCAAAGCAATCTACAGATTCCTTGCAATCCCAATCAGAATCCCAACGATATTCTTCACAGAAATCATAAAACTCCTGAAAGATAATATAGGTAATACACTCTGACAGTGAACGTAAAAGGATCTTTTTGAATACCATGTCTTCTCAGAAAAAGGAAACAAAAGAAAAATAAACAAGTGGCGCTTCATCAGACTAAAGAGCTTCTGCAAGGCAAAGGAAACTAGGATCAAAACAAAAAGACAACTCACCAATTGGGAGAAAATATTTGCAAATCATATATCCGACAAGGGGTTAGTGTCCATAATATATAAAGAACTCACACAACTGAACAACGAAAAGACAAACAGCCAGATTGAAAAATGGGCAGAGGAGATGAACAGACATTTTTCCAAAGAAGATATACAGATGGTCAATAAGCACATAATAAAATGTTCAACATGAGTAATCATCAGGGAAATGCAAATCAAAACTACACTAATATATCACCTTATACCTGTTAAAATCACCAAGACTAAAAATAACAAATGTTGGAGAGGGTGTGAAGAAAAGGGAACCCTCACACTGCTGGTGGGAATGCAAACTGGTGCAGCCACTATGGAAAACAGTATGGAGATTTCTCAAAAAACTAGACATAGAACTACCATAGGACCCAGCTATCCTGCTACTGGGTATCTACCCAAACAACTTGAAATCAACAATCCAAAGTGACATATGTACCCCTATGTTCATCGCAGCACTATTCACAACAGCCAAGACATGGAAGCAGTCCAAGTGCCCGTGGACTGATGACTGGATAAAGAAGATGTGGTATATATATATATATACAATGGAATACTACTCGGCCATGAAAGAAGACAAAATCATCCCATTTGCAACAACATGGATGGACCCGGAGGGAATTATGCTATGTGAAATAAGCCAGACTGAGAAAGACAAATACCAGATGATTTCACTCATATGTGGAATATGAACAAACACATGGACAAAGAAAACAGTTCATTGGTTACCAGGGGAAGAGGGGTGGGAGTGGGCACAGGGGGTGAAGGGGAGCACTTATGTGGTGCCAGACAAGAAACAATGTACAACTGAAATCTCTCAGTGATGTAAACTATTGCAAACTCAATAAAAAAGAAAAAAATGTGAAAAAAAAGAGTCGTGTGAGGAGCAGTTAACGAAAGGAAATGGAGGCGGCTGACTGAAATACACTGAGTGTGATGAGAGTTCAGAAGGGCTTCTACTGCATGGCGTACAAAGATGGCAAAAGGGGATCCCACAGTGATTTTCTCGGTGGGTTTAACAAAAACGTCAGTGGGAATAATGGCTCTAAGGCAAGGGAGTATCCCTGTGCCAGAGGGTCCAGTTGCTGGGTATAATACCCTATGGGTCGATGGTGGTCCCCGTGTTTTTGGGTGACATGACCCAAGGACATTCTCTTTCTCTTCATATACAAAGAGAAAAAAGGGAATCTGATAATGGGATGTCCAAGGCCAGGTGGGTTTGTCAAACTCTCCTTTAAGGCTTTAAAGGCTATATTGTCGCTTTCTTCCCATATAATTGGGTTGGGGTGGTTGTTCTTTAGTAAAACATACAGAGATTTGGCCATAAGAGAAAAATCTGGAATCTAATTTTGGCAGTAACCAACTAGCCCGAGAAAACCTTGGAGTTGGCGCTTAGCTTGGGGTTTGGGGAAACTTAGGATACCAGGAAGCCTATCTAGGTCTAGGCGTAGCCCTTGTTCTGATATCAGATGCCCCAAATACTGAACCTGGATTTGGGCAAACTGCAATTGCTTCTTGGTGACCTTATGTCCCTTGAAGGCTAAAAGCTTCAGAAAGTGGCTGCTGCCTTTCTGTAAGGAGACTTGGGAGGGAGAGGAAAGAAGCAAACTGTCCACATATTGCAACAAACTAAAACCCCCAGGGTACTTTATATCATTCAGATCAGCCTTCAGGATTTGTGAGAAATAAGAAAATCTCTCAGTAAAACCCTGAGGCATTACTGTCTAGGTGAATCATTTTCCTTCCCAAGCAAAGGCAAAAAAGTATTGGCTAACTTCATCAACTGGAATGCTAAAGAATGCATTCCATACGTCAATTACTGTAAAGAATTAGCTCCCAGTGGGAATGGATGTTAGTAGTGTATGAGGGTTAGGAACAACAGGGTGTTGAGGGATAAGAATATTGTTTATTGCTCAGAGATCCTGGACAAACCTCCACCCTTGGTCCCTGGGTTTTCTCACAGGAAAAATAGGAGTATTACAGGGACTAGTGCAAGGGATAATAAGGCCTTGAGCCTTCTGGTCTTCTATTATGGGCTTTATACCTTGAAGGGCTTCTTTACTTATATGGTATTGACTAATTCTTTTTTTCTTTTGAGGAAGATTAGCCCTGAGCTAACTGCTGCCAATCCTCCTCTTTTTGCTGAGGAGGACTGGCCCTGAGCTAACATCCATGGCCCATCTTCCTCTATTTTATATATGGGACGCCTACCACAGCATGGCTTTTGCCAAACGGTGCCTTGTCCGCATCCGGGAGCCGAACCGGCGAACCCCGGGCCACTGAGAAGCAGAACGTGAAAAATTAACTGCTGCGCCACCAGGCCAGCCCCGTATTGACTAATTCTAAAGAGATATTTTGAGGGATCTATTGGAAGCTTGATGGGTGTGATCCCGACCCTGGTATCAGTTTCCCCACATTAAACCCAGCATATATGGGGTTAAAACCAAAACACTCATTCCCTGCTTACTCTCTGGCTTCCTGGCTCCAGAATCCACTATCCTCCATGGAGACAGACACTGTCAAGGACAAGCACCTGGACTATCTCCTCCCGCAAAGAGATACAGGCTGGTGGGAAAGCTCCGACCAGCAAGGCCATATGCTCCCCCTCATCTACCTAAAGCCCCAAATAAAAACCCTTCCTTTTAGCTTTTCGGGGAGTTTGGGATTTGAGTGTTAGCTGCCCTCTCTCCTTGCTCAGCACTGTGCAAAAATAAAGTTCCTACTTTCTTCCACCACACCCGGTGTCAGAGATTGGCTTGCTGCGCAACGGGTGAGCGAACTCACTTCAGGTTCGGTAACAGGAAGTGCACTGTGAATTTTACCAATATCAGTTGAAGATATTGCCCACAAGGAGCGTGATGGCTGATTCAATAGGGACTCATAGTCACTGCTTCCATAATCAGCTCTAGGACTGTCAGAGATGGAGCAAATAAAAGATGTCCAAGGGTCGTTTAATTCACCTGGTTGTCTGTTTGGATGGCAACTGTAAAATTCTAGAATTATGTCTCCCCTTTGGGAGAAAGAAATTATGGCATGATACTTTTCCGAGAAGTCTCTGCCTAATAAATGAATAGGGGTGGGTGGAGGAACTAAGGAGAAAAGGTTATGTGTCTCTCAGAGGGCCTAAAAAAAAGGGAGTAGGTTCAGAGAGGAACATTTTGAGGTTTATTAGAAAACCCCACTATTTGACCTGTTTTAGTACTCTGAGGCAGGGGATGCTTTATAGTAGTGGAGTTGAGCACTAAAAATATGGCTCCAGGGTCAGTTAGGATAGAAAGAGATTCATCTCCAATCTGGAGAAATGTTTCTCCAAGCCAATTAAGAGGGAGGATTGGGAGGAGCCCCTACAGTTTCTTGGAGCCCTGGCACTGAGAATTTGGCAGATTGGAGGGGCTGGGTAGAGGGTTGAAGGTGCTTGAAGCACTTAAATTTATAACAATCTCTTTCCCAATGTCCTGGGTGTTTGCAATAATAACAGAAGCCAGAAGAATTTTGGTTGTGTTTATGGGCCTTCGTTTGCCGGATTTGAAGATTAAGGGTTTTAGTGATCTTTCTTTTAGGGGACTCATCTAAAGAGGGAGACAGTTGGCTTGCCAGATTAACCAAATCTGAAGTGGATATAGTTTCCCACTCCATCCTGGTCTTTTTTACCATTAGGGAAATATTCCTACCTGGGGGGAACCAACCTCTGAAGGAAGACCCGAAATTTCTTTAAGAACAATCTGAAGATGATGGGAGCAGTCATGAACAGGTTCATCTGGTTTTTGTGCGCACACCTGAATTTTGTGCCAATCAGTTTTGTGCCAGTCAACAGGCTTTGGGCAAGTCCTGGGAATTGCCTGATGCAGTTGCCCAGCAATTTCCTGAGGCTGATCATACATCAGGTCAGCGGGTTGGTCTCCTGGTTGGAATTCTAGACCTTTCAGGATTTTCCCAATTAGCAGTTTTGATTCAATGCTGGGCCTGACCCTCACCAATAAGCATGTGAACAAGTTGATCTAAGTCAGAAAAAGCAGGCTGATAAGTTTGAATGACTATATTAAACTCCTCAGGAAACCTGTGAGAATCTTCAGTTACTTTGGGAAAATCCTTGACTGTGGCTTGTGGTTCAGCTTTAGTCAAGGGAACATAGGAAATTAAGGGTTTAGCCTTTGGATCTTCCAAAGGCTTAATTTTGAAGGGACAGATTCTGATGGGCTCAGAGGAAGAGGGAGTAGGGAGAGGCTCAGGGAAAGGGGAAGTTTGGTGAGAGTTTGTATGGGGCAACTGACAGTCTGGAGGAGGTGTAGACAGCATAGAAGGGAAGGAGGAAGATGGCACCAGAGGAGGGACCTGAACCCCAGGAGTCAGGGAAGAGGAACAAGATGACACAGGAGGAGAGAATCATGAGGTTTTGGAAGCCGTTTTGTCTTTCTTTAAATCATTTGTTCACCTCAGTTAATCTTACAACCTTATTTTGCAAAGAGGCAATTTTAGACTTCTGGTAACAGGAAGCCTCAAATACCAATCGAAATAGGCGTTCCATTCACTTTTGGGAATTAAAAAGATATGGATGTACAATTCAGTTTTAAGAGTAAGTTTGGGGAGTTCAAAATTTCCCCACAATGGCCATTGATATTCTAAATTACTTTTCATTAAATCAGTCTATTTAGTTAGAAATGTACAATTAGGAATGACTGTGGTTTTTAAACATAAAATTGGCTGGGGTCCCTGTAGGGGGAGCAGCTTCAAAATATTTAGATAACTGGATCCCATTTCTTAGAGGTTTTTCTCTAGAGCAAAGGAATAATTCTCAAACAGCCTGAACACCTCAAACAGCCTGCAGGCTTAATACCAGCCTGTTGCAACAGAACAGTCCGATTTTATTAAGGTGTGTCCTGATACCGGCTCAACACAAAGTTGACATAAGGGAAGCCATATTGTAGGAAAGAAACCATATTGTAACTGAGTGACTTCTGATTAACTAACCCTGACGTGCCAGCCCCTTTGAATCTTTGAATTAATTTTCCTAGATAATTGAGGGTCTGTCTCCAGGGGATTTGCAGGCTCTGTAGATTTCATGGCCCCTCCCAGCTGCAATAAGATGATAACTTTGTTCCTTTGAGTTCCTTAGGAATGTGATGATCCCTGGGCAGAAAGTCTATGCTGATAGTCATCATCAACGACAGCTGAAAGATCAGGGTATAGGGCGTTGCTCCGTTCTCTGATGCATATCCAGTAAAACAAGACTATCAGGAACTAAGACCAGATGTCTGCCTCACCCAGAGACCAACCACCTCCCCGACCCGGAGACCAGCCCCGTATATAATTGGCCTGTAGTCTTTGGTCTGTAAGATGGTTCTTTCAGACATTAGTTGACGATCTTCCCTCTTGCTAGCAAGCTGTAATAAAAAACCCTTTCTCTCCTACACCTTGCCTCTTGACTATTGGCGTGTCTTGCAGTGGGCAGATGACCCCCCTTGGTTGGTAACAGTCCAAAGGTCGAATCAACACAGTTCCAAAGAACCATCCGGTTCCCAAAGGTATCTGACCAAAGATTGATCAAGGCAGTTCTAAGGGATGACCTGCTCCTAAGGGAGTCAGGCCAAAGGCTGGACAGCACAGTTCCAAGGAGCAGTCTGAAAGTCGGACCAAAGCCTAACCAGTTCCAAGTATGGGAACAGTCTGGTTCCAAAAGTAACTGGACTGAAGGCTAGCACAATTCAAAGAAACAGCCTGATTCAAAGAGTCAGGTGAAAGTGCTATCCGAGTACTCACAGACAAACAAGGCCTTAACCAGAATGGAATGGAACCTTAAAACAGATCTTGAATAAAGCCTGAAGAGCCTCAAGCACAAAGAGGGTGGAAGCTTGGATCCAGGAGAAAGACTTATCCTTAAACTCGAGGGTCGGCAAGCAAAGCAGTGAGCTAATAGGCTCTTTTGTGGGTGCTGCACCTCTTTGCTGACCAGCCTCAGAGTCCTTGGGGATCTTTCTGGATCCCCATACAGGCCATCAAAATGTTGGCCTTAAACAAATAGCCAGTTATTTCTCCAGCAAAAACGGGTTCATTTGCGATCAGCAAAAGTTGCAATTTGGGGTCTGCCAACCATGGCAAGTCATTGGCAAGTCATGTGCCAGTCCCCAAGTAGCAAGGGAGGAGAAACTCTTTCAGGAAGGGGAAGAGGAAGTTGGAAGGGCTATTGTAACAGAGTTCAAGGTGTAGTGGCTTTTCATTGGCTGAGCTTCTTCCTTTTCAAGAAGAGGAAGTCTTTCTTCTTCCTGTTGAGCCCTGCTATGGATGTAGGGTTTGGGAGCTCCCCCTTTTGGCCTCCCAGCTCCAATTTTTTTTTGGTGGGGGTGGGGGGGAAATTAGCCCTGAGCTAACATCCACTGCCAATCCTCCTCTTTTTTTTTTTTTTTTTTTTTGCTGAGGAAGATTGGCCCTGAGCTAACATCTGTGCCCATCTTCCTCCACTTTATATGTGGGATGCCTGCCTCAGCATGGCTTGACAAGTGGTGTGTAGGTCCACACCCAGGGTGCAAACTGGTGAATGCTGGGCCACCAAAGCAGAGTGTGTGAACTTAACCACTGCACCACCAGGCTGGCCCTCCAGCTCCAATTTTATGAGGTTTCTCTTTATTAATTTTCACATCTCCTAATTAGTGTTTCTGCACCCTCCTTTCCATCACACACATTAATGACAGAATGATCATGACGTGCTTCCTGGTATTGCAACTCTTCAGGAGGCATCAAGCTCTTTATGGCTTGTCCCTGCTGACCTTTCTGACCTTCCCTTTGACCCCATTTCCATGTGCCCTCCGTGAACCAGCCACACCTTGTGTGTTTGCAGTTCCTCCTCTTTTTACTTGTCTTCTCCATCTCCTTGTTTGTCTTCCAAACTGCTACTTTTTAAGACGCTGACTTTATTACCTTCTCAGGAATATAATTCCTGACCCCTTTTTATCCTCTCAGTGCTGTCTCTTGCTTCCCTGCATCAAGAACCTCCTCCTTTCTACTTCCATAGCTCCTTCTATTCAACTCTGTCTGGAGACTGTATCCATTTGTGTTTAAGAGCCCAGACTCTGGGGTCAGCAAGTCTGGGTTTGGATGCATCGCTTAGTAACCATGTGACATTGGGCAATTTATACAGGCATACCCTGGAGATGTTGCAGGTTGGGTTCTAGACCACTGCAATAAAGTGAATATCCCAATAAAGTGAGTCACATGAATTTTTTGGTTTCCCAATGCATGTAAAAGTTATGTTTATACTATACTGTATTCTATTGTGTGCAATAGCATTATGTCTAAAAAAATGTACATACCTTAATTAAAAATACTTTATTGCTAAAAAATGCTAACTATCATTTGAGCCTTCAGCAAGTTGTTATCTTTTTGCTGGTGAAGGGTCTTGTAAAAAACACAATGGCTGCAAAGTGCAATAAAGTGAAGTGCAATAAAATGAGGTATGCTTGTATAACTTCTCTAGGCCTCAGTTTCTTGTTCTACAAAATAGGGATAATAACTGACACATAGTAAACACTTAATAATAATAACAAAGTATTATTATTGTTGCATTATTTTACTTTATTTTAATGGGTGGTTTATATGTCTGGCTTCCTCTGTTGCTCATGAGCATCTGAAGTCAAAACTTCCTTATTTAATTGTTCAACAACATTAACCTAACACTTTTTATGTGCATATATCTCCTCACATAATCCTCCCAATGTTCTCTCTGGATCTAAGTTTGCCTGACTCTCAATCCCATACTATTTTACCAAACAGCCTCTTGGCTTTTTTTTTTTTGGTGAGGAAGATTGTCCATGAGCTAACATCCGTGCCAATCTTCCTCTATTTTGTATGTGGGATGCCACCACAGCATGGCTTGATTAGGGGTGTATAGGTCCATGCCAGGGTTCCGAACCCATGAACCCCAAGCCACTGAAGCTGAGCACTTGAACTTAACCATTATGCCACTGGGCTGGTTCCATCCTCCTGGTTTTAACATCAACCTCTTTTCTTTTCTTTTCTTTTCTTTTCTGCTTCTTCTCCCCAAAGCCCCCCAGTACATAGTTGCATATTCTAGTTGTGAGTACCTCTGGTTGTGCTACGTGGGACGCTGCCTCAGCGTGACCTGATGAGCGGTGCCATGTCTGTGCCCAGGATTTGAACTGGCAAAACCCTGGGCCGCTGAAGTGGAACACGCAAACTTAACCACTTGGCCATGGGGCCAGAAAATCAACTTCTTTATTATTTTTTTTAAAGATTTTATTTTTTCCTTTTTCTCCCCAAAGCTCCCTGGTACATAGTTGTATATTCTTAGTTGTGGGTCCTTCCAGTTGTGGCATATGGGATGCCGCCTCAGCATGGCCTGATGAGCGGTGCCATGTTGGCACCCAGGATCCTAACCAGTGAAACCCTGGGCCCTGGCAGCCGAGTGCGTGAACTTAACCACTCAGCCACGGGGCTGGCCCCAAACATTTCTTTTTTTTTTTTGAGGAAGACTAGCCCTGAGCTAACATCCATGCCCATCTTCCTCTATTTTATATGTGGGACGCCTACCACAGGATGGCATTCCAAGTGGTGCCATGTACGCACCTGGGATCGGAACAGACGAACCCAGGGCCACCGAAGTGGAAACGTGCACTCTTAACCGCTGTGCCACTGGGCCAGCCCTCAACTTCTTTAAATTCTTCCAATAATTCAGTGGTTCCATAAAAATTTGTCAACAATAGTGTCATGCTTATATAAGGTAGTTATTTCCAAATGTTACTTTATTGTTTGACATACTGTAAAAATGGGATCAACCCATTTATCATTCAGGGACCCACAGCTGAATAGATTTGAGGATTATCTATAAACTGTTAGTGAATAATTAGGATGTAAGCACATATTTGATTGTATTTGGCTTTGTCCATGTGACCACATGATTCTAAAACAATCAATCAAATACATTAATTCAATTAAACTGGTCAACTGAAAAAAACCAACTAGTTAATTGACTCAGCTGGCTAGCACAGGTGATTTGTTTCCTATACATAAATGTGTCATTATTATGGATAATTTCACCTTATCCTTCCTCGAAATTTGTATTCATTATTAACTCAAATATTTGTATACAAATACTTTATTAGCTTTCATCTCACTTAAGTGAGCAATATACATTTAATGTTAAAACATTGCAATATTTATCTGTCTCTTGATATGTTGTAATCTCTATTGGCAGAATTTATGAAAGAGTTTTGGCGCCATTCTTGCCTTTTCACTATTCTTTAGGAAATTTTCAATATCTTATATTTGCTTGAACAATATGGAAAGATAAACTTCAAAGGCATCATCATCATCATCATCATCATCATCGTCATTCGTGTTACATATTTCCATTTCCTGCACTGACATCCATTAAATGTTTTGGCCTCCACAAATGGCCTCTCTTCCTCTTTCCATCCTCTAAGTGAGGGCATTTGCCAGGTTAGTCCTGTTTTTCTCTATTTACATTGTCGTCCTCAGGAAATTTAGTTTAGTTTCATTGTTTCAGCTACCACTTCTAGGCAAAGGAATCCCAAATCTCTTTCTCTAGTATTGTCTTTTCCATGTATCTTAAACAGGCCCGGACGTGACCTGAAAGCTTAGCTGCTCCTTGAAATACAATGTTCTTGAAAATCAAACTCATTTTCTTCTCCACAAACTGACTCCTCCTGATTTCTCTTTCCCTGTCAATAGTCAGTCTCAAAACTTTCAGGTTATCTATCCTCTCTTCCCCTTTCTTGCCAAACAATCACCAAGTTCTATAGATTCTGTAGGTACTTCCTTTGTTTTGGTTCTTTCTTTTGTATTTCTGTCACCACTACTCAAGTGGACCCTGTTACTGAATGTGGCGCTGCAATAATTACCTTCTAAGGCCGCCTCTCCCTACATCCGGAATCCTTACCATCTGATGTATTCTACGCGAGCAACCTTAGCGCTCTACTGCTCAAAAAGCCTCTTAATGACTGTCTATAGAATGAAACTGAAACTACTTGACTTCAGTTCAAGGCTCTCACAGTTTGGTCTCAACTTACCTTTCTTTCCATATCTTCTCCTGTTTCTTATCATGAAATCTCCTCTTTCAGCTAAGCTGTTTGCTTATTCTTCCATGGTTATATATAATACTCCACTTTTTACCTTGATTCCAAATGCTCTTTTCCTCATCACCTATTCAACGTCCTATCCATAATTTAAAGCCCAGAAAACCAGGTGTATTTTTTTCAGGAAGTCTTCTCTGATTGAGCCTGGAACCATCTCACCTAATTCTGAATCCCTCCAGAGTTTATGGCGCTTGACATTTAATACTTTACTTTTTCAGTTAACTTTTAATGTACGTTCTTTATTTCTCCAATAAATTGCTAATTTCTTGATGCAAAGGAAACATATACATATCAATACATATGTTGATGTTTTGAGCGCTGGGATCATGTACACTGAATGAAGAATTGGGACATATGATCTGTGAAAATGTGACAGTACTTATGGAGAAATAGAACTGCTATTTGAATTTGGGGGCCCTCGTGACTTCTGGAAAATCTACTTGTATTTCAAATTTTACTAAGTCCTTTTTGTTGATGCATTTAAGTTTGTTTTCCAACCAATGTGTTTTGCAGGACAGTAAAGGTGATGTTATTTGGCATATATGAGTTCAAAGTTGAGTTGCTTTTTTATTTTATCTGATTTAATGAGAAAACAAGTAAATCAAAGTAGGAAAATCAAATATACTAAACCTCAGAATATTCTTAGCTGATTTATTTTGATGAGAGTTTAAATTATTTAGCTGTTCTGAATTTATTTGATTTTAATTATTGATGACAACACACTACGGTGCATTAGTAAATGTCTTGAAGAGTGTTTTGTAAAAGTAGGCGGCATCTCAGTAATAATATCACAATAACTCTGCCATTTAATTTTTGCTGACAAGTGGGTTGAGCCTGTGAGCACAATTGTAGGAATCATTAGGGGACAGTGCTTGTCCAGTTGATATAGGATGGCACTGTAGTTGCCTTTTTAATTCTTTGTGCTACTATAGTTTTTCAATACTTTTCAAAACTGTCAGCAGTTCAATAAGACTTTTAGTTCATTCTTGAGCTTAAAATATCATCTTTATATGCACTCAATGCTATAAGCCCAAATTTCTCAAGTGCTTACCTACTTACTTTTTAACAGGAGCACTTTTAAATGATGTTCCATTACATCCTAAATGTCCAAACCATTTCTCTTTTTACTTCTGCTTGGAAACTTTTCAAAAGCACTTTGGTATTTGAACAATAATGCAATAATCTACAATGCAGATTTTACATGGAATGACTCTAGCTTCCTTATGCATTTTTCCCCTCAATTTTTTCCCTTTGATATTTTCAGTAGAAGCTCCTTATTTATTCCACAGTGAGAGTGAGATTAGTATAAACAGGACTACAGTAAGGCATTCTCCAAAGTTTGTTGACTTTGAAAGCAAAGCCAAGAAGAATCAATGCATTAGTTATTTAATTCCCATAGCGGATACCACCTGTGTTTATTGCTGATAAACATTGTGCTTAGATTGTAATCCTAGTGCTGGTAAATAACCTGGAGAGTTATAACCTTCAGCACTACCAAGGTAGAGAGACATTGCATTTTACAGATAGAAATGCTCCAGTTACTGGAGAGATGGAATCTCTTGTAGGACAAGGGCTTTCCAATTTTTGTATCGACTCTTGTGTTTCATTATCTGGTAACATCATGTCTCAGCACTTGATCTCCATCCTTCGTAGCACTTAATTTCCTTCCAGTGCACCTTTCTGGTCTGCAAAGGCTAGAAAGGTAAAAATTAGATTTCCCAGACTCCTTTGTGGCTATGTGTTTTGTTTTGGGGTTTTTTTGGTGAGGAATATTGGCCCTGAGCTAACATCTGTTGCCAAGTTTCTTCTTGCTCTTTTTTTTTTTCCTTCCCAGAGCCCCAGTACATAGTTGTATATCTTAGTTGTAGGTCATTCTAGTTCTTTGATGTGGGATGCTGCCACAGCATGGCTTGATGAGAGGTGTGTAGGTCCGCACCCAGGATCGGAACCAGCTATCCCTGGGCCGCCAAAGCAGAGCACATGAACTTACCCACTTGACCACGGGGCCAGCCCCATGTGGTTTTTAAAAAAACTTTTTAGTATAGATATTTTCAAACATTTGCAAATGCAGAAAGACTAGTCTAATGGACCCCACATACCCATCCATCATCCAGCTTCAACAATTACCAATATTTTGCCTATCTTGCTTTGTCGGTTCCCTTCCACTTTTTTTGTTGGAATCTTTAAAAATAAATCTAAGGTATCATATCTTTTTATCTGTAAATATTTCAGAAGGCATCTCTGACTGATAAGTACATTTAAAAAAATATCGACAACAGCTAGGTTCTTGAGAGATATGTGTGATCAAGATTTGAAAGGCAGAGGCCATCTGTCTATTACTTCTGCTGTTAAGCACAGTAGTGAAGATTTTGGATTTTTCTGCAGCAGCAATCCAGTGTCCAGTTGCTCACTATTGGTAAATAAAGGGTCACTGCACTTAATGGGATGATTGATCTGATCATCAAGGAGAAATACGATTGCTGCTATACAAGGGGACAAAATAAGCTTTTCTGGAATCTAGAGGATCCTCTGGGTTGCCTCTTACATGCCAAGCCAGTGATAAAAGTTAATGGAAAACTGAGCTACCCAATATGGTCAGGACTTCTCAGGAAATACACAACAGCTTGTATTCAGATGGTGTTGACTATGTGTTATATACTGATCTAAGCATCTCACGTATATCAACTCGTCTACTTCTCACAATAACCCCATGATGTAGACACTTCCATCTCCTCTGTTTTACAGGTGAGCCTATTGAGGCACAGAGAGATTAAAATAACTTGACCAAGGTCACAGAGTTAATAAGTGGCAAAGCTGCGCTTCAAACCTAGGTAATGTAACTCCAGAGCCGTGCTCTTAACAACTGCGTTTTACTAGTTCTTAGTTTATATCATTCTACCAAGTAAGTCCCAAATCAGTTGAAGTGCTGACCGAGGGCAAAGGACACATTGGAATGAGCAATGATGAATGAAATTATAAATATAAACTATGGTTTTATGACCAGTAACAGGAATGAGGCCTGTAGTAGCAACCCAGATTTTCTTCCTTTGTGTGTTATATACTGTAGCAGACACCTTAGGTGCTGCCTCTGATTTCAGCTGCAGTTACTGTGAAGAGTTGCCCTGCTGGACAACCCCTTTGCACGCTGACGGTGTCTCACTCCAAGTGTTTCTCTGTTTGCCTGCTCGGGGCTTTCTCTGAAGTTGTGGGAGTTTGCTCAGCCCATGCACAAAGCAGCCCAAAACAGAGAGGAGTTAATGCCCAGGGGCAACTCTCTACCACAGCGGGTTGGAGTTGTTGGATAAATGCCCACCTAGTTCTTCAGAGACACAGCTTGGAGTTGCATTCCATCTGTTCCCCAGAGGATTCCCAGTGGCATCAGCCCCAGGTGCCCATGGTGGTAACTAACTCAATACTGGACACTTTATTGTCTCTCCTCCTTTCCTCGCTCACCCCACTCTTTTATTCCTCGTTTGTGGGGTCACCTCCCAAATAAATATGCGCACTCAAGTCCTTGTCTTGAGTATGATATTTATATACTTGAACCAATTTCCGTCATTTTTCCCTCTTCCCTTCTGTTGTATTTGTGCAGGGTGTGTTGTTGGAGATTAACTTCATAATCTAGTGCATTAATTACAGAATATGACGGCAGCATGGTGACTGCATGAGAAGAGGAATGAATATCACCCAGAGGTGGGTGCAGTGATTCTTGAGAATTTGGATGCACCCTTCTTGTGAGAGATTTGGCATGTCTTTTTATTAGGAAGGATAATTTCATCACGCTAGGCAGGAGCAAGTTGGTTTTGCTCTTGACATTGTTTAGATGTTTAAGCATAGGTAGAAGAGTTCAAGGATATTGAGTAGTCAAAGGGCTCAATTATGGGGAACATAACTCATAAAGCCACCTCCATTCCCAACTCCTTCTGCTTTGCCTTCCTATACTTCAGAATCTGAAAAGTCACAAACAGCACTTTTAAGACTCCCTTGCATTTATGATTGTTGTGATATAGGTTCTACAAATTAGATGCAATTGTTATGGTTTAAAGGCAAAAGTGAAGCAAAAGCCATCCGTCTGCCACTTCTAATATTTTGCTATTCCAAGTATAGTCACTGACGTATTGGTTTTTTCTTCTTATAAAGACATTAGCATCCGGTTTCTAGCTTTGCTGATAGGAAGTGGCAAGGCATGGGGCATCTGGCAGGCATGGAGTGAGCTCAGGATCACATGTGTGGCAGCAGTGACTTCCTGATCTGTGGATTGGAGCTTCCATATTGAGTTTTAGGGGCAGCCTCTGCTTCTCCACCTTCCTGACTGTGGCAGAGGCTGTTGGGCTCGTCTGTTGGGCTAATTCTGTGGTGCTGTTCTTTCTAGAAGTCCTCCCTGGAAACCAGAACAGAGTTCACTTCTCCAGGCTTTCCAAACATTTTTTGGTAAGCACCTAATTCCCTGATTTATATCTTTATATGTTTAAAATAGTTCCTGGTTGCTGTTTTCTGCAACTGGACCCTAACTGAAAAAATTACAATGAGACACGTCTCTGTGCTGTGTTATTTCAGGGTTTATTACCAGATTGAGCTTCTGGATCAGCAGAGGTGAGGGGCTGGACCTGAAGCTCTCTTGCCTCACCAGGGCGATGTCACTCTGTGAGACCTGGCCTGAGAAGTTAGATGCTCCCTTTATGATTTTTGTTCTCTACTAAAGCAAAAGCTCTTATCAAGAATCTTTGGGTCTGGAGGCACATAAAAGATAACATCTTTCACTACCTTCATTTTACTTTGTTTATTTTATATACTATATTTTTTCTGTTTGGTTTCCTTTTTATTTCCTTTTTAAATTTTGGTATAACTTAGAGTAAAGCGCACATAAAAGTGTAGCTCAATGAATTTCTACATAAGTTTGTATCATGTGACCACTGCCCAGATCAAGATACAAAACATTTTTTAGTGCCCGAGAAGACTCCTTCATGTTCTCTCCCAGTTGCTAGCGCCCCATAGCGTCTTAGTTTCCCAGAGCTGCCATACAGATTATTACAAACTGGGTGGCTTAAACAACAGAAACTTATTCTTTCATTGTTTTGGAGGCTCTTGGGAAAATCTGTTCTATAGCTCTCTCCTAGCTTCTGGTGGTCTCCAGCAGTCCTTGGAGATCCTGCAGCTGCAGCACTCCGATCTGCCTTCCTTGTCACATGGCCTCCTCCCTCTATGTCTCTATGTCTCTGTGTCCAAATTTCCCTCTTCTTATAAGGACATCGGTCATTGAATTAGGGCCCACCCTAATCCAGTATGACCTCATCCTACTTGATTACATCTTTGAAGACCCTATTTCCAAATAAGGTGTCATTCACAGGTACTGGAGTTAGGACTTCAACATATCTTTTTGGAGGAAACAATTCAACTCATAACGTTGAAAGTAATTACTATTCTGATTTCTATCATAATAGGTTACTTTTACTTTTTTGAACTTCTTGAAATTCATATAAATGGAGGGATACAGTAGTTCTGGCTTTTCTTCATTCAATATATGTCTGTGAGATTCATCCCATGTTGTTTCATGTATCAGTACTTTGGTTTTTTTCTCAATGCACTATAGTATTCTATTGTAGAAATTAATCTAGTCTACTGGTGATGGACATTTATGAGTTTTCCAGTTTGGGGCTTATTAGAATCTGTTTTTACCCACAGAACACTTCTGACACCAAATAAATGGATTTTCCACACCAACAACCAATGCTTCCACTCTCCAGACACCAACTAGGCGTCTGACAATTCAATTCACTTCTGATAACAACTACCTGGAGTTAGCACAGATCCCACAGATTAAGGATTCCGTCCCACAAGCCCTTCAGATGGCAGTTTCAATTCTGGGCAACCTGTACTTCTTAGCAGCCAGTTATAAAGTCAAGGGGTTCCCATGACCCCCTCTTCAGGTTTGATAATTTACTAGAAGGGCTCACGGAACTCAGGAAAATAGTTTACTTACTATTATCAATTTATTATAAAGGATAAAACTCAGGAAGAGCCAAATGGAGGGGGTGCATAGGGCAAGGTGTTGGAGGTGGGTGGGCACAGAGTTTCCATGCCCCCTTTGGTTGCACCACCCTCCCAGCACCTCTTTGTGTTCACCAAACTGGAAACTCTCTGAACCTCACTGTTTAGTGTTTTTATGAAGTTTCCATTACATAGGTATGATGGATTAAATCACTGGTCATTGGCGATTAACTAAATTTCCAGCTCCTCTCACCTCCCCAGAGGTCAGGGCGTAGAACTGAAAGTCCCAACCCTCTAATCACATGGTTGATTTCTCTGACAACCAGAACCCATCCTATAAGATTCATCACATTAGCATAAACTCAGATATGACTGAAAGGGGCTTATTATGAATGACAGAATATGTTCCTCTTACCAGTGTCACTCAGGAAATTCCAAGAGTTTTAGGAACTCTGTGCCAGGAACTGGGGACAAAGACCAAATACGTATTTCTTATTATATTAAGATATTGCAGGGGTATTATCAACAAAGATGTTATGGACATTCTTGCATATGTCATTGATGCAAATATGCCTGTCTTTAACTTGAGACTTGGTGGAGGTGAAAAATATCCCTTGAAGATTCATAACACAAGATGGCTCTTATGAGTTTTGCATTTCTAATTCATGCTACATGTGTGGCTCAAAAAACTTCCAGTGTAGAATTTCATTTAAAGTTGTCCTAGTTTGGTAGCTCCCCCTCGTAAAAGTAACTCATCTTTGTGGGACTTCAGTTCCAATCTAGATATCAAAATACTCACAGATAATATTCCAAAGAATAGAACAGTTTAAAAGAAATGAGTCACCATTAGTGAGAAATGATAGAATAAATGAAGAGCAGAAATAGGCCTATAAAAATTTCTGCTTTTGGAATTTTAAGACAGAATATAACTAACTTTGTTTAATGTGTTTAAAGAAATAAGAGCGAAGCTTGAAAATACGCAGAGGAGACAATAGATCTGCATGCTATCCTGTAGAAATAATTGAAGTGAAAATCTCAAAATTGACTTAAACTGCCATTAGACACAATTAAAAAGAGAATTAACATTATTGAAGATAGATTTGAAGTAATTATCCAGAATAAGTTCCGAGGCAAGATATGGAAAATATGGAAGAAATTAAGAGATACGGAGGACAGAATAAGTATATTTAAAATGAGTTCCTGAAGAAGATAATAGAGAGAATAGGGAAAGGGCAATATCTGAAGAGATAATGGAAAAAATTTTCAAATTACCAAAAGATATCTTCAGATCCAGGAGGCCCAACAAAGCCAAACAAATCCCAAGGAAAAAAATCCACATCTAGATACATCATAGTGAAATGCACAACATCAGAGAAAAAGAGAAGGCGGTAAAAAGTCACAGGAAAACAGTGAGATCACCTATCAAGAAAAGGTAATTAGATGGTTGGCTGGCTCTCAATTGCAACAGTAAAGACTGGAAAAATATATTCAAAGTGGTGAGAGAAAATATTAGTCAATGTAAAGCTCTGTATCTGTCAAAACTATCTTAAAAAACAAAGAGGGCAAAATAAAGATATTTTCAGACAAGCAGAAATATAGAGACTTTACCATCAAAAGGCAAGGAAGTTCTAAAGATGTAATTCAGTAGAAAGAAAGATTCCTAATGGAACATCTGGCTATATAATTTTTGAGTCTCAGTGCCGGACCCTGAAAATGTAGGACCCCTTGTTAAAAAATTATTAAGAATTTTAAGATAGAAACAGCCGAGCATGAAATCAAGATGAGGCCCTTCTGAGCAGGGGGCCCTATGTGACTGCATAGGTTACACACCCATAAATCTGGCCCTAGGTAATTCTAAACAATCGGTGACTGTATGAAACAATAATAAATTCATTTACTTTGTGCGGGAGAAAAAGCAAGCTGGAATTAAATTACTAGACAATCATATATAAGTTGGAGGAGTTGTTAAAGTAGTCTAAGGTTACTGTATTGTTTGGGAAGATGATAGACACTGAGTAATTTTAAACTTTGTTAAGTCTGTATGTTAGAATAGCTAGGGCAATCACAAAAGAATAGACATAGTGTATGTAACTTCCAAATAAGCAAAGGATAAAAAACACCTAATCCAAAAGAAGACAAGAAAGAGCAAAAAATACAATTAAGTAAGACAAGTTGAAAACACATAGTGATTTGGTATAAATAAATCCAAATATTCCGGTAATCACTCTGTAGACTAAACTCCAATGAAAAGATTGTCAGATTGAAAAACGAAACAAAATCCAGCTATATGCTATTTCAAGAGATGTATAAACATCATTATCATACAGACATATTGAAAGGCAAAGAATGGAAAAAAAAAATAACCCAAGCCAATCTAACTACGAGGAAGCTGGAGAAGCTATATATCAGAAAAAACTGATTTTAACACAAAAAGTATTACTATAGATAAAGTGTCATGTCATAATGATAAAATATCCAATTCGCTAGAGATATATAACAATTTAAAACTGCTATATACCTAATAACAAAGATTAAAAATACTCAAAGCAAATATTGGCAAATCTATAAGGAGAAACTGACAAAGCCCCCATCATAGCGGGATCGTTTAACGCATTGGTTCTCAAAGTTTGGTGCACATCAGAACCCATGGAAGGCTTTAAACACAGATTGCTGGGCCCAACTCCAGAGCTTCTGATTCATAAGGCTGAGGGTAGAGTCTGAGAATTTCCACTTCTAACAAGTTCTCAAGTGCTGCTGACGTTTCTGGTTCAGGAAAAACATTTTGAGAATCACTAGTTTAACAAATGTTTCAATGGTTGATAGATCAGACAGACAAAAAATCAGTAGGAAATGGAATATTTGAAGAGCACCATTATTAAGCTTGACCTAATGGACATATTAGAACATTAGAGAATACACATTCTTTTCTTTTCTTTTCTTTTTAAAGATTGGCACCTGAGCTAACATCTGTTGCCAATCTTCTTTTCTTCTTCTTCTTCTTCTTCTCCCTAAAGTCCCCCAGTACATAGTTTTATATTCTAGTTGTAGGTCCTTCTGGTTGTGGCATGTGGGATGCTGTCTCAGCGTGGCTTGATGAGTGGTGCCGTGTCTGTGCCCAGTACCCGAACCAGCGAGCCCTGGGCTGCCGAAGTGGAGCGCATGAACTTAACCACTGGCAACGGGGCTGGTCCCTAGAATACACATTATTTTAAACACATGTGAAACATTTATGAAAATTGACTGTGTCCTAGTTCTTAAAGCTATTCTTGGCAAATTTCAAAGTATTGGCATCATATACGCTACGTTATCATGCAATTAAGTTAGAAATAAATTGCAGAGGGGCTGACCCTGTGGCGGATTGGTTAAGTTCGCGCACTCCCCTGCAGGCGGCCCAGTGTTTCATTGGTTCGAATCCTGGGCACGGACATGGCACTGCTCCTCAAACCACACTGAGGCAGCGTCCCACATGCCACAACTAAAAGGACCCACAACGAAGAATATACAACTTGTACCCGGGAGCTTTGGGGAGAAAAAGGAAAAAAATAAAATCTTTAAAAAAATTTTAAAAAAAGAAAAGAAATAAATTGCAGAAAAATAACTAAAAACTCCTATTATGTTTAAAAATTAAGGGATGGTCAAAGAAGAAGTCATAATGGAAATAGGAAAATACCTAGAACTGAATGATATCAAAACTATTATCATCTCTTGAGATCCAGCGCAAAATTAATGGGCTTAGAAAACAACTTAAGGAGTTAGGGAAAAGGAAGGATAAACCCAAATAATGTAGAAGGAAGGAAATAATATAGATTGGAACAAAAATTAATGAAACAGAAAACAAATATAAAATAGAGAGGCTTTAAAAAGTTTTCTCCAAGGAGGGAACCCCTGAGCTGAGTTTTAAAGCCTTTGCTGGTCTAAGCAGACAAAGATCATTCTAGGCAAAGGGAAAGCATGTGCAAAGGCCTAATCATGCAAAGTGGTGTGTTTCATGAACTACAAGTAGCTTGGTATGGCCAAAGGAATGGGTGCTGAGAATGACTGCAGGAGAGTGAGGAAGGAGAAAGACCTTGAGAGGGGCACTGAGATTAAAACATTCAGATTTGTAGAAGATGTGTATGGAGAGATCGAAAGAAATCTTTTTGGAGGAGGTTATCCGAATGCTTTATGGTTTAGCCTCTTTGTTGAGTTCTAACGTGATTATCAAGGCACTTACCAGACTGTTCCTACTAGAAGGGCAGGACATTCTTTGGAGGAGGGAAACACTTAGTAACTAAATACACAAGACAATTTCAGATAATTTCTGAATTAGTTAGCCAGGGTTGCCATAAAAAGGTACTAGATTGGGTGGCTTAAACAACAGAACTTATTATTTCACAGTTTTGGAGGCTGGAAGTCCAAGATCAAGGTGTTAGCAGGGTTGGTTTCTCCTGAGGCCTCTCTTTGGCTTGTAGATAGCCATCTTCTCCCTGTGTCCTCACACGGTCTTCTCTGTAAATATCCATGTTCTAATTTCCTCTCCTTAAAAGGACACCAGTCATATTGGATTAGGTCCCACCCTAATTACTTCATTTTATCTCATTACCGTTTGAAAGACCCTATCTCCAAATGTCATCACATTCTGAGGTACTGGGAGGTAGGACTTCCGACATTACGAATTTTGGTGGGACACAGTTCAGCCCCAAACACTCTGCCCTCTGGCCCCCTAAAATTCATGTTCTTCTCACAAGCAAAAGATATTTGCCCTATCTCAACAGCCTCAAAAGTCCTAACCCACTCCAGCATCAACTCTAAGTCCAAAATTTTATCTAAATATCATCTTAATCAGGTATGAGTGAGACTCAGGGTATGACTCTCCTGAGGAAAAGTTCCCCTCCAGCTACGAACCTGTGAAACCAGGTAAATTATCTGCTACCAAAATACAATGGTGGACCAGGCATAGGGGTTACATTCCTCATTCTGAACAGGAGAAGTTAGAAAGAAAGGGGTCACAGGTCCCAAGCAAGTCAGAAAACCAGCAAGGCAAATTCCATTAGATTTTAAGGCTTGAGTATTATCCTCTTTGGCTTGGTGCTCTGTCCTTTGGGGTGGCCCTGCCTTCCTACCTTACCAGGGTTGTAGCTCTGCCCCTTGGCCCTGGTCGACTTTAACATATGAATTTTGGGGAGACATAATTCAGCCCATAAAAATTTCAATGATAAAAATGTGACCAATCAATTTGATAGCAAAAGACTGAGACAATGGATTAATTTACGTCAGGGAAGCCTTCTCTGAGTAGGTGATATTGGACCTGAGACAAGGCTGAAATTGTGCTCCAATAATCTGGGGAAGATTATTCCTGCAGAGGAAATTACACAAGCTGGGAGTTTGAGGAATGGAAAAAAGAGTACCATATGCAAGAAGAAGAGATAGGCAAAGCCATGGCAAGCCAGAGTAAGGAGCCTAAATTTTATTCTAAATATAACAGGCAGCATTGAAGGCTTATAAGCAAGAAAGCAACCTTATTTCCTAGGCATTTTGGATAATGAATTGTACAGAGGCAAGAATAGAATAAGTAAGAAGTTAATCGAGTGTACTGTCATGGTTTAGCCTAAAGATTTTGGTGGTTTGGCCTAGGGTGGTGGAGATAGAGAAAAGTAAAGTGGATTTAAGATATATTTTGGAAATGGAAATAAAAGACTGGCTATTGGATTGAATGGGAGGATAAGAGAAAAGGAGGAATCAAGTGTGATCTCTAGATTCTTAGCATGAGAACTGATAGATTTAGGTGCTATATATTGGCATGGGAGTGAACGGGGAAAGAGCAGGTAATGGGGAAACAGAAATAGTTTTGTTTGGGCCACGTTTGAGATGCCTTTAAGATTTCCTGGTGGAAATATCAAGTAAGCAGTTAGATATATGAATCTGGAACTCAGGGGAAGCCCACATTGGAGATAAAATTTGGGAGTCATCAGCTATGGATGGTATTTAGAACCACGGAACTAGACAACAAGGGCTAGCTATGGTTAATTACAAACTTTAAGTTTCTTCAGATGATTTTTTTGTTCCTTTATCATTATTATTATTTTTTGTTCGACTCCATGTCTGTTTCCTTTCTGTTGACCCTTAACTTCTTATTTCAGAGGATGGTCGATCTCAGGAAAAAGGATTCAAGCAATAGCATCTGGAAGAGGTGAAGGGAAGAGAAATCTTTTGGGAATGTGGCCAGGAAAGAAGGGGTGAAGTGAGAGCTGGCCGGCCCTGAGGAAGAATCTAGGAAAGAGCTCACTTCTCAGAATCCTCTCTTCTTGAATAGATAATGAGGTCCTTTAGGGTTGTGTACAAGTCTTCTTTATTAAACTGTAGACGATTTTAGGGCGAGAACCAAGTCTTATTTGTTATTATATTCTCCATGCCACATGGCATGGGGCCCTCAGCACAGTAGGTGTTCTAAAAATGTTTGTAAAAGATTGGCAATAGATGTTAGCTCAGGGCTGATCTTTTTTTTAAAAAAAATGTTTGTCGGGAGAAGGAAGGAAAGAAAGATGGAAGAAAAGCTGAAAGTATTTTTCACGTCTTGAATATTGCTGATCATATCCAGAACTGTGGTCTGCACATAATTTGTATTCAACCAATACTCGGTTGATTGATTTACAATTTGCCCTATAATAAGATAATGGTAATAATGTGAATTCTTCAAAGTTGCCATCTAAGCACACAGTATTATTGACTCACTCTGTTTAATGACAAATAATTCTGACATGTTCATTTTTGGTAGCTTGTGCACTTTTGGCAATTCAAATCCAAGACAGGTGGACACCAAGATTCTTAGAACACCTCTGAAAGAGAAAATAAGGAGGCTTAGCTGGAACAAGGAAGCTATTTGACTTTGCGAGTCTTAAGTGTAGTGGCAATATGCATATTTAATAGGATGCTACAAACAGGATCTTTTAAAATAAGGTTTTTTTTTCCCTCCAGCTTTACTGAGATAAAATTGACAACATCGTGCAAATTTAAAGTGTACAATGTGATAATTTGATACACGTATATCTCGTAAAACAATGACCACATTAAGGTTAGTTAACACATCCATCACCTCATATTGTTACCTTCTTTTTTTGTGGTGAGAACATTTAAGATCTATTCTCTTAGTGAATTGTAAATTTACAATTCAGTATTGTTAACTATTGTCACCATGCTGTACATTAGATCCCCAAAACTTATTTATTTTTTTGACTGAAAGTTAAAACCAACATCTGAGGGCCGACCCCGTGGCCGAGTGGTTAAGTTCACGCTCTCCATGTTGGCAGCCCAGGGTTTTAACAGTTCAGATCCTGGGCGTGGACATGGCACAGCTCATCAAGCCATGCTGTGGTAGGTGTCCCACATATAAAGTAGAGGAAGATGGGATGTTGGCTCAGGGCCAGTCTTCCTCAGCAAAAAGAGGAGGGTTGGCAGATGTTAGCTCAGGGCTAATCTTCCTTGGGAAAAAAAACACAAACATATTATTACAGACTGTGTGCCTTCACCAACAAATATCTATTTCTCACAGTTCTGGAAGCTGGAAGTCCAAGGACCATGTACTGGCGTGATCAGGTTCTGGTCAGAACCCTCTTCTGGGCTGCAGACTGCTGACTCCTCATTGTGTCCTCATTTGGCAAAAAAAGAGGGAGCTAGCTCTCAGGCCTCTATAAGGACTCCACTCTCATGACTTAATTATCTCCCAAATGTCCTAATTATCACCTCCAAATACCATCACATTGGGAATTAGATTTCAACGTACAAAATTTGGAGCGACACAAACATTCAGTCCATAACAGTGTCTATGTTCCTTCCCTTTGTGTCTGGATGGGCTTGTGATTGTGGTAAAGATCCTGCTATGTGACTTCTGAGGCTAGGTCATGAAAGGAGATACTGAGGGGGGAAGTAAGCAGTCTTTTAACATTTGGAAGCTGGCCTGGCACACACAGCTAAGCCATAGTTTTCTTTTATTGGGCATAAACAATTTCACAGAGTACCATCCTCAGACAAGATTACTCTGAGACCATGATAAAATGAGACAAAGCAAGGCCAGTTCATAATTTTGTCTAAGCACAAAAACAAGGTCACTGTGCCACCCACAAAATACCAACTCTCCTTCTCTCTTGGTCAAAATGAGTGACTGCTACTTCTTTACCAATTGCCGATTTATTCTCACCCTAGTCTGCCCTCCATCTACATAAGATTTATTGAGATACCAGCTAGAATTGTATCCAATCTGACAGCATTCAATCCACAGTAAATCAATCCCTTCTTCCTTAGACTTTGCCTCAAATCACTCAGCCAAAGCCCAAATCCTATAAGAGGTTCTTTCTAACATTCTTACTGAATCATCCAATGGTTCTCCCGTGGGATTTGTTCTCCCTTGCTGCAAGGAGTAATAAATTCAACTTGTTTAACAGCATATATGTTCATGGCGGTCTGTGGCTGGAGGACATCCACAATGTTTTGACCTTTTTCTCTTAGGACACTTGCTTGGGGGGAAAACCAGCTGCCATGTAAGCAGACCAACTTCCCTAAAGTCGCCAGGCCGTGAGAAAGCCCAGATTAGCCCACGACAAGAGACCACATGGAACTAAGAGGAGAGGGGGTTGCTGATCAGCCCCCAGATGCTCCAGTCCTAACACCTCCCCACCCCCCATGCCTCTGCCTTCTAGCGTCAGCTACCTCTGACCAACTGCATGAAAGACCTTGAGCAAGAACCGCCCGGCCCAGAGCTTCTTAAAGTTTTGACCCACAGAAACCGCAAGAGATAATAAAATGATTATTGTTTAAAGCCACTGAGATTTGGGGTGATCTGATACATACAGTAGACAACTGGAACAGGATTGAAAGTGTATATAAAGTATCTGGCACACAGAAGGTGCTCAATAAGGGTAGGTGTTTTTTAGTACTTGAAAAAGGACGGTTATTTCGTGCAAAACCTCCAACACCTAAATAATTCTTTTTCAGTAAATTTCCTTGAAAAAACTTGTGGATTGGTGCCCATAGAGCAATGTATTTTAATCCTGATACCAAAATAACGTAGACTGATCAATAACCCTCAGTGAGGGGATGAGCTCATTGTGCAGCCATGCTAGAGCAGTACTACTGTTGCTTCTCTCTAAGGAGGATTTTCTGTTTAGAAAACACATAGAACTTTGTCCATAACTTTATTTATTTGTTTATTTATTTATTTTTTAAAGTTATTTGTTTATTTTTAAAGATTGGCACCTGGGCTGACAACTGTTGCCAATCTTTTTCTTTTCTTTTTTTCTGCTTTATCTCCCCAACCCCCCCTGTACACAGTTGTATATCTTTTTTTTTTTGAAGATTTTATTTTTTTCCTTTTTCTCCCCAAAGCCCCCGGGTACATAGTTGTGTATTCTTCGTTGTGGGTCCTTCTAGTTGTGGCATGTGGGACGCCGCCTCAACTTGGCCTGACGAGCGGTGCCATGTCCGTGCCCAGGATCCGAACCCTGGGCCGCCACAGCAGAGCGCAGGAACTTAACCACTCAGCCACGGAGCCGGCCCCTGTCCATAACTTTAGAATCCACATTAGTGGTTGGCTATATTTCCTGGCCCCATTTCCCTGTGGGGGTGATATGTTAAACCTAACATGTTTTAAATTAGGATTAATGTGACGTATTGAAAAACGTCTTAATTGAATATTTTTCAAATTACAGAAGTAGTATATGCCCATAGTTAAGAACACAAAGCACAATTTCTCCTCCCTTATTCCCTCTCCTCACCCCTGACCCCACCGCTCTCATGACTTAAACCAATATCAATAGCCTGGTGTGTATTCTCCCACACCCTTCTTCTTGCTCATGTAAGGACAAGCAAGCATAAATATATGCATATATAGATGTATATGTATATATAAAGATATTTAGCGACTAAATTGGTGGCTTTTACTAAAATGGAATCCTATTATACAATTATTTTGCAACTCTGCAACTTGCTTTTTTCACTTGACAGTATATTACGATCTCTACAAGATAGTGTATATACATCTGCATTTATTTCCCGTGGCTGCTATAACCAACGATCACCAACTTAGCGGCTTAAAACAACACAAATTTCTTCTCTTACAGTTCTGGGGGTCAGAAGTCTGAAATCAGTTTTATTGGGCTGCAGTTAAGGCTTAAGTTGTCAGGGCTACTTCCTTCTCGAGGCTCTGAGCTTCTCGGGGCCGCCTTTAATCCTTGGTTTGTGGCGCTTCCTCCGTCTTCAAAGGGCATCACTCCAATCTCTGCTTCCATCATCGTATCACCTGCTCTTCTGCGTAAATCTCCCTCTGCTTCCCTTTTATAAGGACACTTGTGATTACATTATGGCCTCCCAGGTAATTTAGGATAATCTCCTTATCTCAAAACACATAATTTAATCACCTCCGCAAAGTCCTTTTTGCTATATAAGCAGCATTCTCGGGCTCTAGGGATTTGGAACTGGGTATTATTTCAGGGGGACATTATTCAGCCTGCCATAGTATCTAAATCCATCTTTTACTCTCACATATTTATACAGAACACACATTTGTATAAAAGGGACTGTATCGTACATGCTGGAGCGTATTTTTAAGTGCTGTTTTCTTTTTCTATTTCTTTCTGCATCCTTTAACTTTTTTAAGGTCACTTGTGTTGACATGTATCCTACACTTTTCTCCATGCTCACATAACCATATACATATTGTCAAATAAAAACCAAATCTGATTTAGGTAATTCTTTATTTGAAAGAATTATTGCAAGCGGGTGGGGGTTATTGCAATAGGAGGAGGGGAACTCTTCCCTGTCTGGGGGAAAGTGGATGAAAGGGTGGCTGGAATGGATGGTAGATCAGAGAATGTTTTACCCTGAGGCAAGCATATTCTCAGGAATGGACCTGTTAAGGTGGGGGTGGGAGGGGTCACATGGGCTCAGGCTGAGGTGGGTGAAAGTTCCCAGGCCTAGAGGAAGAAGAGGAAGTTAACCAGTTTGGTTAACGAGCCTTTTGTTCCAATTGGTCAGGGGGACAAGCAGTTCAGTCAATCATTTATGAGGCAAAGGATGGGAACTTGGAGGGTCTTTGTCTGGCCTTTTCATAGATGAAAAAGGGAGCATCTCTGGGTCTTACCTAAGTCATGTGGGCAACGGTTTCTTTGCAACATGCCACTTCTAAGAGCACAGAAGGGTGGGAGGTTTCTTAACCATCACTATTTTTCAGGGGCACAGGGCTCAGGTAAAATTCAACATTGTCAATGTACAAGGTTTAATGTGCTGTTTGCTTTACAAAAATGAGATCACGGGCCTGCCTGGTGGCGCAGTAGTTAAGTTCGCACGTTCAGCTTTGGGGGCCTGGAGTTCGCCAGTGCAGATCCCGGGTGAGGACTTGGCACCGCTTGACAAGCCACGCTGTGGTAGGCGTCCCACATATAAAGTAGAGCAAGATGGGCACGGATGTTAGCTCAGGGCCAGCCTTCCTCAGCAAAAAGAGGAGGATTGGCAGCAGATGTTAGCTCAGGGCTAATCTTCCTCAAAAAAAAAAAAAAAAAAGAGATCACATTAAAGGCACTTCTCTGCATCTTATTTTTTTCACTCAAAGATAGCTAGAGAAAATCCTTCAAAGTTCAACTATAGCTCTTTTCTATTCTCTTGAATGTCCTCATAGTGTCTCATGATGTGGTTGTAGCATAATATTCAGTCATGCCTCTAAGGATGACCTTGTTCTTAGTTTTCAGTATTTTCCCCATCTCACTTCAACAATTAAAAAAAATCATTTCACCTAAACTTTGGGGTTCCGGTACCTGCTAAACTTGGGTTCCTAAAACTATATTCCATTTTTCAAAATCTATCTTCTCTCTTTGACTCTTCTCCCAGAACTGCCAGCCCGTTTGAATTTCCATTTACCATGGTCCCTCCCTTATCTCCTCAGGGGACATGTTCCAAGACTCCCAGTGGATGCCTAAAACCACGGATAGTACCAGACCCTACAAATACTGTTTTTTCCTACACATACATACCTATGATAAAGTTTAATCTATAAATTAGGCACAGTAAGAGATTAACAACAATAAAAAAATAGAACTATTATAACAATATACTGTAGTAAAAGTTGCCATAGATCTTAGTAACTTCAGCATATGGTTTTCTTCTTTCCTTATTCAGTCGAGAACTTTCACCTTTTTCACTTAAAGAAAGCACTTTACAACTTCTCTTTGGCATATTCGAATTGCCAGCATCACTACTCTTTTGCTTTGGGGTCATTCTTAGTAAAATCAGTTACTTGAACCCAAGCCTTGCCATACTGGGACAGTCATCCGACATCCAAGAGAGCTACTAAGTGACTAACGGGAGGGTAGCAAGCATGGATACACTGGACAAAGGGATGATTCACGTCTAGGTCAGGACCCAACAGGGGGGGCAGGGGGCGGGAGGACGGGGGGGGGCGGGGGCGGACGAGGGGGGCGGGGAGGGATTTAACTTACGAACTGTTCACTTCTGGAATTTTCCATTTAATATTTTCAGATCACCGTTGACCTGTGGGTTACTGAAACCCCAGAAAGCGAAATCGCGGATAAAGGGGGGGAACTAAAGTATTTTTCTCCTTCCTCACCGACCCCTCTGTCCCCCTCCCCGCCCTACCCCTTGCCCAGGGAAGGAGGTGGTCAGGAAAAAAAATGGTCCCAACACCTTTTCTTTTGTTTTCCTGATCGCCTCCTTTCTGGAGGCAGGGGCTCTACCAGACCCATTGATGTCCTCCTGCCAGTGAGAGTCAGGAACTTTTCCACCCCGGTTCCTAGTCCCTCCTTGGTGCGCAGAAGCATCGAAAGATGTGGCCCAGGCCCAGTGCATCCTGGCTGAGCGCCAGGGGTTGGCACCGTCCCCTTCGCTGGCACCTCCGAGACAACTGACTACTGAAGGGCCAACCGACCACGCCCATGAGGAAGGAGACACACCACAAAGACACGTTTCCAGGATCCTTTTAAGATTTTGCTCGTGTTTTGCAAGGAAAAGAAACACAGTAATAAAGCGTCTTCAGTTCTTTTAGATGGGAAATCTCTTATAAACGTCAGGAGGAGAGAGACTGGGAGGTCAAGGGGAGGGTCAGCCGGCCCTTTCCAGTTAGCAAAGTTCAGGCAGTTAAACCTAACTGCTTCTTAGATTAGGACACGCTGGCATTACCTCGTATCACCTCATTTGCTGATTTAAACAAGGAACCATAAAAACCTGAAATGCATATTGGGTATCGCCCAACGCTGAGGCTCAACCGCCAAGGCGAAAAAAAGAAGTGCCCTTTCTCCTCTTGCCTCTCCGGAGGTGCCAGGTTGTAATCTGCAAATGTATTGTCTGGCCCCAGGGGCTTGACAGTTAATGATTTGCGGCGGCAGGAGCCCGGCCGAGGAGCAAGAGGGACGCGAGCGAGCGCGGGCGCGCGGGCGCAGGGCCCGAGCCGAGCCCCCGCCGGCAGAGGCGCCGCCTCCCGTCTTCCGGGCCCCGGCACTTCGGGGGGTTCCGGGCGCGGGGGATCGCACGGCTCCCCATGGAGGCCCCCGCGCCGGCGGGCCCGGGCGGGCCGCAGCCGTACGCGCCGGGAGCGGCGGGCGCGCCCCCCAGCCTGCTGTGCAGGATAAAAGGCAAACTCTTCACCTGGTGAGTGCAGGAGGCGGCGGGAGCGGCGGGGAGCGCCCGGGCGCTGCCGCCTGGGGACCCGGGCGCACGTGGCCGCGGAGACACGCGGCCCGGGAGCGGGGGAAAGGCGGCGGCGGCACAGACTTTGGAGCCGGTTCGGGCGACTCAACATGTGCACCAGGATGTTGCTCTCTACCTGGCTTTATGCAGTGCTTCCTGTTCCTCCCTCGGCTCCCTCTTAGAAATCGTGGGGATGTATTTCAGAGGATTTGGGGGAAATTCACCCTGTGGGCAATGTTAGGTCGCTCCCCGGTGGCCTCCCAGCGGGGAGGGGACCAAGTCCCCAGGGATGCTGTGAAGGTGGGGTGCCCACCCTCGGGCTTGGCAGGTGAGTGAGCGCCTCTTCCTGGTGCCGGCGCCCGCATTTCTTTGCTGCCGAGCCCGTCAGACAGGGCTGGTGATCCTCCACTCACAGATGAGTTCACCCAAGTGAGAAATCTGGGTTAAGTTCGTGGTGCCGCCCGGACGTAGTCCAGAGCCTGCCTCCTTCTCGGGCCTGAGTGAGGCGACAGGGCCATCCCCGGGGCTCGGGTCCAGGATCCTGCTTCTGGTGTCACTGTGCTCTGTGGGAAATAGAGAGAAATGTGCTTAAGGGATTGGCAGCGACTCTGAGACTGGGAAAGCATTTCTGTGGTTACTGGAGGACTTGCATTCTGAAAATACAGGTAACCCAGGACCTAAATTATGAAAGCCAACATTTATTGAGCATCACTGTGTCAACTACTGTGTTTAGCAATTTGTGAGGATATCATCATCTAATCCTTACCACTTTATGAGACAACACCGTTGTTACACCCACTTTGCAGACGGAGTAACAAAGAAGGCTAAGCGATTTGCCCAAGACCATGAGATGACCTACAAGGGGTGGTGCCTGCAAACCGCAGTCTAAAGTGCACCTTAACCCCTGCTGGCCACTGGCGCCTCGTGAAACGGCATTTGATTCTTTTTTTTTTCTTCAGGTTAACAAAACGAATTTCCCTTTAAAGGTTGTGAAAACCATGTCCTGAAAAGCCACTCCATTTTCAAGGTTAGATCAATAACTGGTATATGCATTTTTGTCATATGAATAAATAGAGTGTTAAATAGATGGATGTGTTTAAAGGGGAAAGTTGGCCAAAAATCACCTGGTATCATCCAGCTGTATATGTCCTGATAAATTTAACCACAAGATCTCAGCTGGAGGCAGTATAGTGTAATAGCAAAGGGCACTGATTCTGGGTTCAAATCCTGCCTGTCCCACTTACCAGATGGGTGACCTTGGGCAAGTCACTTAACTTCTCTGTGACTAGTTTACTTATTTGTAAAATGGAGATAATAACAGTGCCTACTTTGTAGGGCTATTGTGAGAATTAAGTGGCTGCCTACACAGGAGTGGGCAGACAGCCTGGCTCACGGTCCTACTCTGCACAGGATAGTTGTCACCCAGCAAAAGCTATCCACTCCTGGGTGATGGGAAGATGTGGTGTTGCTCCAGAAGATGCCAGAGGCCCTCATGATGGCACAGACAATAGCAGATATCAGTTTAGCAAGATGTAACAAGGATTGGCAATGATTTTTTTTTCTCTGGATGTTCTAATATTGTCAAAATCCTGGTATGTTTGTCAGAAGTATCTAACAGCTTCCTATATGAGACTTCTGTCTCTGAACACACTTTTTTGGTACCTCCCTTTTGGGTTTTTACTTTCTTCGCTGTGTGAGAGCTATTTGTAGGCATCTTACATTCCTGATGGATGGAGTCCTTAACCGCAGGAATCAAGGCTGTTTCATTTTTGTATCTCCCATAACCCTTAGCACATAAATGGATAAATGAATGAGGGATGACAAAGCTTCTTGGGGCTTCCTTTCCAGTCTGCTACACTCCCTGCACTCTTCCCTTTCTTGATCTTTATTTCAAGGGTCTTGAGTTGGGGCTTTTTTTCAGTTGGCAGAACTCTTGTTCATTAAGGTTTTCAATCCTACCTCTGGCAACCATCCAGACACTTGGATTCTGATTTGTGGTTTCTCCTTGTCTGACCCAACAATCAGAAAAGTGCAGTTTACCATATATCCAGTATTCCTTTACTCAGTATTTTAAACTCTCAAGGTTAAAATTCATCTCCAAAATTTGAGCTTCTCTCCAAGCATCCCCAGCTGTGGCCAGGGAACCCTGGGGGACGGAGGGAGGTTCGTGAGTGAATATGTTATCACCACTTGGATAGGATACAGAGGGATAGTTTGTTAGCACACAACTCTTTTCTACTCCTTTTACCAAAATGGGGCAAGAATAGCCCTTCTGGCAACTGGATACTAAATACAGGGGACAAGTTTTGGGCTGGAGCTGGTTCTGTTTTCATTATGAGAAGGATATAGTCTAGGTAACCCCAACTCCTCATTTACCCACCTCACTAGTGGACAGATAACTTTTCTCTGATTAAGAATATCAGATCACTCATTCAATAAAAGTTTATTGAGCACTCACTGTGTGCCAGGCATTCATGATAACGAGCATTGTATGTTTCCCAGTGGGCTCTGCTTGTAATTTCGGCTTTTGTCATTTATTGCTATCAACTCAAATAACAAATACTGTAATAGGAGGATATGGGTTTCCAGGAGTACCTGAGGATATTTATTTAATTGTATACCATCTGGCAGTTTACATCCTAACACATATACTCTAATTCATACATGAAAAAAAGGCATATTCCTTATAATGAATATCAAGTTTATATCTCTAGCAAAAATCTTTAATTATTATTCCACATATTTATCCTTTTCCCATCAAATAGATGGTAAGCTTTTTGAGGGCATAGATTTTATCCCATTCTTTTTGTAGCACAGTGCAGGACATGTGTTCATTCATTCATTCTTTCATTTCACCAAACCTTGAGCATCTATGATGTTCTACATTCTAGACTAGTCTCTGGACTATAAAGATGAATAGGATTTAGTTCCTGTTCCCAAGAGAGCTCATAATCAAATTATGGAAAGAAATTATAGTAAGTGCTGTAGAGATGAGCACAAAGTACAGATGGCACGAAGGAGGGCAGAGATCAAGTCCACCGGGGTGAGGTGGGGTTAGGGAGCTCAGCAGAGAAGGTGATCAGGAATTTGAAGCACGAATAAGAGTTTTCCAGGTGGACTAGGTGAGGAAGGGCAGTCCAGGCTTGGAGGTGCCAGAGCGTGGTTTGCTCAAGGAACTGCAAGTAGCTTGGTGTGAGGGGAGCATGGGCTTGAGGAGGAGTGAGCAACAGTAGTCGGTCAATCTACACACGAACTCCTTGTTATTGTCCAACAAAGGGCCTGGTCCTTTGGTTCCTCCATTCAGTTCAGTTTCCTCATTTCAAAGGTTACAGCCCAGAAGTTTTTGAAGGAGTCAGTTAGTGGTGTTTGAATCTACAGCCTTCATCTGTTCATTGAACAAACATCTACTGTGCACAGCACAATCCTAAGCTGGTGTGGAGCCCTGCTGAAGGGTAGTGTTCTGTAGTGTTATGTAAGCAAATATGTGGCCTGTGCAAGTGGGAGATTGGGGAACTTGAGATCCTACCAGTCTCCAAAATGTCTCCTCCCTTCCCCCTTTTATTTGTGAGATTATTTTAATTAGTATCTGCCGGTTCTCCTAGACTCTGGGAGGTGAGTAATCCTGTCTAGTTTTGGTCACAGTGGTAGACTCCACCAAGCACAGCGCCTGCTTTGGAATAGATACACAATGAACATCAGATGATTGGCTGAATGAATCCCTAATTCCAAATAGGAATTTTATAATAGACCGCATCTCTTTTTTAAAAAAAAATTCTGTTCCGCACTATGTCTTTTGCTCATGTTGCTTTATTCATCTAGTCTAGTGTTTCTCAATCTCAGCCTTATTGACATTTTGGGCCAAATAATTCTTTGTTGGGGGGGGGCTGTCTTGTACATTGTAGGATGTGGCAGCATCCCTGGCCTCTCCCACTCAATGCCAGTATAGCACTCACCCCGCCACCTCACCTCTGAGTTGTGACAGTCAACAATCTCTCCAGACATTGTCAAATGTTTCCTGGGGGACAAAATCACCCGTGGTTGAGAACCACTGATCTAGCCTGTTGTTTCTAATTACCTGCTACAAAGTATTCTGTGGTTCCATGGTCCTCCAGTGGCGGAGACCAGGTAGCTGCCAACTCCCAGCCTCCACAAACAGTGCTGTGATGAGCGTTCTCGTACGTGTCCCCTTATGTACTGGGGAGGAGCCAATGGCCATGCCCGGGTCTGAGGCTCTCCAGGTGACTTTAATTAGAAGGGAGGAGATGAACCCCAGCTTGGAGAATCTTTGAGTACCAGAGAACCACTGTTGATTGCTATTGTTGGGTGCCCCTCCATCAGGCTATTCTATGACCATGGCTTTCTCATCAGCTGCTCTAGAAGAAGGGGGAGGCAGGTTCGTTAAGTTGTAGCCCATTGGCCCTAGGAGCTTGGAAGGGGAGGGTGGACAGCCTGAACCTTTTTATTAACTTCTCGACACTCTGGGTAGTTGTTAAAAGGACAGGTAGTAACTGTCCCCATGCAGTGAAGGGGAGAGGTAGGGGCGGATTTTGAAAGCTGTTCTCCAGCATGCCCTCCACTGGGGCTCTGGCTGTTCTCTGCCCTAGGCTATAGTCGTCTCCCTCCCTTAGACCAGCTCTAGACAACCTTGGGTTATTTCTGCTTATCTCTGCTCCGTTCTTCAGTTTGATCTGGAAGAAGAGGTGATGGCTGCCAGTGCTTAATCCCCATCTTGAGAGCATTTCCAGAATATTTCTGAGTCCGCTTCCCCCTCCAATCCCTATTGTCACTGTTTCAATTCAGGCTTTTATTGTCTTTCACTAGCATGCTTATCCTAGCTTCCACCCATGCCTCCACCTACCCCAGATCATCTCACTACTGTACGCAGGAGCCAGAGCGATGCCAAATAAAACTAAAGGGTATCAATAGCTCCATCAAATAGAATTCACCCCGTATCAGGCATCCTACTTACATCTCATCAGTCCTATGACAAACCTATAAAAATAGTTTTTTTAGTCTCTGGGACAGCAGATAGGTCACTTGCCCAAGGGCACATGGCTGGTGAGAGACAGAGCTGAGATGTGAGTTGAGAAGTGAGGTTTCATTTGAGCCTAAAGACCAGATTCACTTTACTATTTCAGAAATCTCATTGCATCATGTCCAGGCTGAAACCGTTTGGCTTCCTCCCGTCACCTGCACCGGTGGTTTGCAAACTGAGGGAGTTCTTAGGGTTCCCTGGAGGTTCCTTAGGATCCATTATAGGGGCAAGTTTGGAAATAGGAGCTGGTGGGCTTCTGGGCCAGCCTCTGACCCCCACCAGGTCTGTTGCTTTGCCTGTTTTATAATTTGGCTTTTTTTTTTTTTTGCTGAGGAAGATTTGCCCTGAACTAACATCTGTGCCACTCTTCCTCTATTTCGTATGTGGGTTGCTGCCACAGCATGGCTGCTGATGAGTAGTGTAGGTCCACGCCCAGGAACTGAATCTGGGCTACTGAAATGGAGTGCACTGAACTTAACCACTAGGCCATGGGGCCCCTATAGTTTGGCTTTTATGCAAGATGTCTGAAGAAAGGTTCTGCAGCTGAAACAAATCTGGGGGCTGCTGATTACTGGATGGAGCTCAAGCACTAGCTCTTGCTGCTGCTTCTGGTTGTTGTTCCCCAACCTTCTTCCCTCCCCTTCCTTCCTCTCCCCTCACCCTCTTTCTTTACCTGAACATTATTAGAATTTTAGTGGTTTTTATTGTGGTAAAATAACCATAACATAAAGTTTACCATTTTTACCATTTTTTTAATCTTTCTTAATTTTTTAAATTTTTTATTTATTTATTTTTATTTTTAAAAATTTTTTTATTTTTTATTCATTTTTACCATTTTTAAGTGTGCAATTGAGTGACATTAAATATATTCACAATGATGTGCAACCATCACCACTCTCCATTTCCAGAACTTGTTCATCATCCCAAACAGAAACTCTGTACCTGTTAAACACTAACTCTGCGTCCGCCTCTCTCAGCCCCCGGTAACCACCATTCTACTATCTGTCTCTATGAATTTGACTATTCTAGCTCCCTCATATAAGTGGAGTCCTGCAATATTTGTCCTTTTGTGAGAGCTCAAGCCTCTTGACATGAACTACAAGGCCCTCTATCACTGGCCGCAGTTCCCTCTCCAGGCTCGTCTCCCAGAGCATCCATCTCTCACGTGGTGCTCCAGCAACTACGACAAACCACTGATTCCTTCGTACACACTGTGGTCAGCGCCTTTACTCCTGTGGTTCTCTCTTCGAGTGCTTGTCCTATCTGACTTCTTATGGCTGGTGACAGTCTCTTGTAGACAGCACCAAGTCAGGCAGTCTTCTTCCCTGGCTCCTTCTGGTCTCTTCACACACATCTTGGGTTGGGTGCCCTTCCTCTGTACCCTTCAGGGAACCTGTTCCTAACTCATGACGTCTACATATTGTGACGTACAAGGTAATTAGCACTAACCTGGGAGAATGCCTTAAGGCCACAGATAGTACTTCATCTTTGATGTATCTGTGCTACTCTGTGCCTGGCCGTGAACTGAAACCATAAAAACCTATTTACAACCAGATTTGGTAAATAAACTGTAAGAGTTAGGACTGAAATAAAATTAGGCTATTTCTGAAGAGGAGTTTTCAGAGATATTTTGAAATAAAGGCTTCATGGTATATCTAAAACAAATATATGAGACTACTTGCCTTTTAATAAACAAAGTATATTTCACATATCACCCTTTCTTCATGATTCAGGATTATCATTATGAACTTTAATTATCCTGCTAAGTGGCAGTAATCTGCTCAGGGGCCTCTGACGTGAATTGTCTTATTTTTTTTCTGACTTTTTCTCACAGTTGTCTCATGTGATTTTTTCTGTGTTACTGAGCACATCTCTGGGAGCCAGCCTTCTTTCTAAATTATGACTTCTAACCTATTAACAATGTAGAAACCACATAACCCAGTTTCTTAGAAGTGCTTGTAATCAAAGTATAAATAGGCCCTGTATAAAGATTTAAGTGGTTTCATTTTAACAAATTATAAAAACTTAGTGCACAGATTTGGGGACTTTTTTCTTTTGATGGTTATTACAGGACTCTTAATTAAAGTAATCAGATAAGTGACATGTCACAAAAACTTGGTTATTTATGTTAATGATGCAGAGATAGATTCCATGAAAAACCACAGTTAAGACCCAAACTTCTTTTTAGTCATTCCTTGGAAACCAGAGTATTTAAGGAATACAGTGACTCAGTTTCTTCAGTCCAGCAAATCCTTACTGGGAGCTTGAGGCTAGGATTGTGCTGGGTGACTCAGAGCTTCCCAGAGAAGGCAGGGATGAGCCTGCCCAGAAGAGTTTAGAGGAGGCTTTCCCAAGCTTTTCACAGTGCACTCAAGTCAGAGAGAAAAATAATTATAAAAGCCAATCTTTGCTGAGTAAAGTTTATTACTCTGTGTACCTAGAGGAACCACAGTATTCCAGGACCTCAGGGTGGATTAACTCCTGTAATCCTTACAATAACTTTCTGCAGTAATTATAATACTATCCTGACTAGCCCCATTTGATACATATGGAAGCTGAAGCACAGAGAGGTTAAGGAGTTTCCCTTAACAGGATTAGTCACACAGTAGTAAGGAATGCAACCAGGCTTTACCTCCAACTCCCCAGAGCAATCTGGCCCCAGAGCCTGTGCTCCTAAACACTGTGCTGCCCTGCCTCTTGTGAGCTGGGCAGCAAACAGAAAATACAGGCCTTGGACAAATTACTCCCTGGGGTTTTTGCTCTGGGATATTTGTATTCCCAGGGGTTCCAGAGAGTATATAAAGTCACAGGATAAATATAATGCATCTTCCTGGAGCATCATTTAATTTAGTTTTTGAACTCCAGTTGAATGGAAGTGGATTAATCATAATCCCTGGCTCATGACACACTTTCATCATTGGCCCATGAAAGGCTAAATTAATTATTTTATGCAGTAAGTTCTTGTAAACCCACCATTAGCTCTAAAACTAGAATTGTGACAGTAATTTACATCGCCTATTGGTCATCCTCTCTTCCACCCACTTCTTCCCCAGAGATAGTCACCATCCTGAATCCTCCTTTCACCATTCTCTTGCTCTCAGTTTTATTTATTTATTTAATTTATTTTTTTGAGGAAGATTAGCCCTGAGCTAACTGCTGCCAATCCTCCTCTTTTTGCTGAGGAAGACTGGCCCTGAGCTAACATCCATGCCTATCTTCCTCTACTTTATATGTGGGACGCCTACCACAACGTGGCTTGCCAAGCAGTGCCATGTCTGCACCTGGGATCCGAACTGGCAAACCCTGGGCCACCAAAGCGGAATATGTGCACTTCTGCTATGCCACCAGGCCGGCCCCTCAGTTTTATTTTCTAATTTTTTTTTGTGGATTTTTTGGTGAGGAAGATCGGCCCTGAGCTAACATCTCTTGCCAATCTTCCTCTTTTTTTTCCTCCCCAAACCCCCAGGACATGGTTGTATATCCTAGTTGTAGGTCATTCTAGTTCTTCTAGTGGGATGCTGCCGCAGCATGGCTTGATGAGTGGTGTATAGGTCCGCACCAAGGATCCAAACCTGTGAACCCTGGGCTGCCAAAGTGGAGCACAGAAACTTAACCACTTAGCCACGGGGCCGGCCCGTACTTGCTCTCGGTTTTACATAGTTTTGTACCTCTATGTATTTCTAAAAAAATGTTTTTTATTATCATTTTTTACTTGGTTAAAAGGATATCATACTACATGTAATCTGTTGGGATTTATCCTCCCTGCCGTATCGCATTGCTAAGATTCATCCATATTGTTGCCTGATGCTGCAAAACCCCTCCTTTGACTCTAGATAATACTCTTTCCTGTGAATATGCCACACTTTATTCATTAATTTTGTTGATGGGCATTTGAGTTTTCTCCAGGTTTTTTGCTGTAGTGAACAGGACTTCTAGGCACATTCTTTTACATGGCTCCTGTTGATCATGGATAAGAGCTTTTTTATACACACACGTGCACATTTACATGGAGAGGAATTGCTGGATTGTAGGGTATGTGTCTGTTCAACCTCATAAAATAATGCCAAACTGTTTTTCCAAAGTGGTTGTACCAATTTACACTCCCACCAGCTGAGTATGAGAAATCCTGTGAAACAAACATCATTTCTAACACTTGGTATTTATCAGACTTTTAAATTTTTGACAGTGAAATGAATGTGAAAGAGTATCTCTTAATTTGCATATCCAGGATCACTAATGAAGTTGGGTCTCTGTATGTTTATTGCTTTACGTGTTTCCACTTCTGTGCAATACCCATATTACCTATGAAATACTCGTATTACCTGTGAAAGACCCATCTTTTGCACATTATTTTTAGGTTAAACAGATTGCTCTATACACAATGCAGTTTACATGGATTTTAAAGATACCACCTGAGGCGCCGGCCCGGTGGTGCAGCGGTTAAGTGCGCACATTCAGCTTCGGCAGCCTGGGGTTTGACGGTTCGGATCCTGGGTGTGGACATGGCATTGCTTGGCAAAGCCATGCTGTGGTAGGCGTCCCACATACAAAGTAGAGGAAGATGGGCATGGATGTTAGCTCAGGGCCAGTCTTCCTCAGCAAAAAGAGGAGGATTGGCAGCAGTTAGCTTAGGGCTAATCTTCCTCAAAAAAAAAAAAAAGATACCAGCTGAAAGTTGAAAATATTAGGGGCTTGCATCAGGTTCCCCACTAATGCTCATTTACTTCTCCTGCTGGATGGCAGTTCATTTGAAACGTGTGAGAGTAGTCAAGAGTCGGCTGGATGAAATTAGGAGCAGTCAAAGCTGATTCAGGAGGGGAGGGAGTTTTTCTGGTTTGAGGCCGGAGAACTGTTGAAAGGCTGGCGGGGCTAACATGACTCACAGGAAATCTCCCTTACGCCTGGCGTTTCTGTCACAGGCCAAGTCTCTAGGAACTTTCTAGATCAGGCGTATATTCCTCTTTTCTCCTGGTGCCTGGTTGGTGTTTGATGAGTGTATTAGTTTGGTTGTTAGCAGAAATCCAGCTCACCACTGGCATAGGTGAAAAAAGAGGATTTATTACTTTACAGAATTCGAAGAAAGCTAAAGTGCCAAACCACAGAGAGACGAGAGGAGCAGCTGCAGCCAGGAACCCAAACCACACCGGGATTCCCTGCCTGTCTCTTTATTTGTGCTTTGCTGTCCCTGTTGGTTTCATTCTTCTATTCTTTCATTCTTCTGTTCTGTCTTCTGAGGATTACATTTTACAGTTCAGATCACACAAAACAAAAAACAAACAAAACCCTCAAGTTTTGAAAACTATTTTTGTTTTGATGGTTCACAGGGAGTCGTATTTAGATTTTACAATAGTTAAAAAAAAATAGTCCTTCCAAACTTTCTATTCTGCCTCAGTGGGAAGCAGTATTAGGAATTTAAAAATTTATGGGCTGTGGCTTCTTGGCTGCCTGTTGAGAACAGGGTTATACTGTTCTCTTCAGTGCCTGTGCCAGACGGAGGAGGGTAGAGAGAGGGTGTATGTCTGTCACAGGGTCGTCAAGCGTCTCATCCAGACTCTTGAAGCGGCAGTGCACTCGGTACTCAGTACTAATCCTGTCCTTCCCAGTCGCCCCTTCCCCATCCCTGCGACCCCTTGTCGGCCCTCCGGGAGCTCCTGTTCCTGGCCTTTGGCGCCCCTCTCCGCGTTCTCACAGAGGAGTCTAGGAGGACGGAGGATTCCGGAGGGAGACGCCGAGTCCTCAGATTTTGCCCAAACTTTATGCTACCCCCTCCTCCCGTCTCGGCTGTAGTACTCGAGTTCCTCTGACTCCTGTCCAGATTGGTGATTTGAAAACGTGTCTCACACTTTCTCATTTCAGCCCATCAAAGACTGGAAGACAGAGGGAGGATATCATAAATAGATTTCATATCCTCTCATTTTCATTAAAACACCCCTGGGGCCGGCCTGGTGGCGCAGCAGTTAAGTGCGCACTTTCTGGAGGCCCGGGGTTCGCAGGTTCTGATCCCAGGTGTGGACATGGCACCATTTGGCCCGCCATGCTGTGGTAGGTGTCCCACATATAAAGTAGAGGAAGATGGGCATGGATGTTAGCTCAGGGCCAGTCTTCCTCAGCAACAAGAGGAGGATTGGCAGCAGTTAGCTCAGGGCTAATCTTCCTCAAAAAAAAAAAAAAACAAAACCCTTATTAAAATAATTGTAGAATATATAATTAAAGGGGTCGTGTTAATCAGTCAGTGCCTATTGTTAGAGATGCTGGATGACTTGTTAGAGATCAATTGTTCTCTCTGCTTGGTATCATAATCCCCACTATTATATGGTTTTTTTTTTTTTTTGAGGAAGATTAGCCCTGAGCTAACTACTGCCAGTCCTCCTCTTTTTTGCTGAGGAAGCCTGGCCCTGAACTGACATCCATGCCCATCTTCCTCTACTTTATATGTGGGACGCCTACCACAGCATGGCTTTTGCTAAGCAGTGCCATGTCCGCACCCAGGATCCGAATTGGCAACCCTGGGCCGCCAAGAAGCAGAATATGTGAACTTAACCACTGTACCACCAGGCCGGCCCCGTCACCTCACTTTTTTTAGAGTAAGAAGAGGGGTTTTTTGGGTTCCTAATAGATGCCAGTAGTGTACTTCCAATATAACAGTGGTTACGAGCCACGCTGCTTGGGGCATTCTCCAGGTTCTACCATTTGCTAGCTGTGTGATATAGCACAAGTTGTTTAACATCTCTGTGCCTCAGTTTCTTTATCTATAAATAGCAATGATAATAGTGCCTACCTCATAAAATTCTTGGGAGGATTAAATGAATTAGGACTATGAAATTGTGAAATTATTAGAACAGTGCTTGGGACAGAGGGTGCACTCAGTAAGTGTTAGATATGATTATTACTACTGTTAATAATAGCAGTAATAGCAACAGTAACAATAGTAATAGTGACAATAATAATAGTAACTATAGTAACAGTATTAGACATTGTACAGATATGTGTATAAGAGAAGACAGAAATATCCATGAAACAGTTTCTGCATTTATAATCCAGTAAAGCAAATGCAACAAACATATAAAACACTACAGGCGGGATGTAGAAAAGGGGAAAGACAGTTACAGCCCAAATGCCGTAGGAATTGAAAGGTCATCATTCTGGAACTGGGGACATTTCCTACTCTTCCTTCCCATAATTATTTCATTTTCTTAATGTGGCAGAATGGAAAGAACACAGGCTTTTGAATCTTATTTGGATTTTAATCCAGTGCTGCTATTTATTTGCCATATGAGCTTGGTTAAAAGACTTGAACTTTGGCAAAAGGATACTTACATTTTAGGGCTGTGTGAAAATCCAGTAAGTTCATATATGTAAGAGCTCAGTATAGTGGCTGGCACTTGCCTCCTTTCCTTTTACTGTATAGAGGGTGAAAGAGTATTAATATGTTTCTCCTGTACTTTTCGCTATCTAAGAGTCATGCAGGACATAACATATAAGGAGAAATCACTGGCTTTATAATTTTTGTTTTTGTTGGTTTGCATAAAACTAGTTGGAGAGTTTCTGGCTTGATGGCATGGTTTTGTTTTCTTCCTGGCAAGTGATGAAAGTGTTTTAATCCAGGATGGCTCCTGAGCAGCTTTGTCGGCAGTTATTTAATAGACTCTGTTTATTTGATGTGATTATCTCGTTACTAAGGCAATTCATTGAGATGAATGTAAATGGTTATAACATTATGATTCCAATATTGTTTTAAAGTATCACACGCATTGTTGACTTAGTCTGTTAGTTTTCTATTGCTGTCAGTACAAATTACCACAAATTTAGTGGCTTAAAACACACACATTTATTATTGTACAGTTCTGTAGGGCAGAAATCTGACACGGGTCTCATGGGCTAAAATGAAGGTGTTGGTGGGGTTCTTTTCTGCAGGCTCTAGGGGAGAATGGATTTCCTTGCCTTTTCCTGCTTCTGAGGCCACCTGCATTCCTTGGCTCGTGGCCCCTTCCTCCATCTTCAAAGCTGGAAAGGTTGCATCTCTTTGACCCTTCTCCTGTTAGTGACATTTCCGTCTGACCACAGCTGGGAAAGGGTCTCCCTTTTAAGGATTCGTCTGATTAGATTGGGCCTACCTGGATAATCCAGGATAATCTCCTCATCTCAAAGTACTTAACCTTATTCACATCTGCAAAATCCCTTTTGCTATGTAAAAGGAAAAAACTGTATTTTCCTATACTCAGTACTTCCAGCAACAAATGTGTGGGTTTTTTTTTTCTCATATCAACCAGTTCTCCAACTCTCTGGACACAAATTGGGTGTCCTATGATTCAGTTGTGACACTAACTACCTGGAGTTAGTGCAGACCCCACCGGTTAAGTGCTCAGTCCTGTAGGACTGCCTCCCCTCCCCATTTCAGACATCAGTCATGAGTTCCAGGTTGTCACCTTATACTTCTGATCCATTGACTATAAATCAGAGGTTCCCACAACCCCCTCCTCTGGCTTAAGAATTTGCTAGAGTGGCTCGCAGAACTCAGGAAAACAGTTTACTTATTAGATTATCAGTTTATTATAAAGGGATACAACTCAGGACCAGTCAGATGGAAGAGATGTGTAGGGCAAGGTATGGGGAAAGGGGCATGGAGCTTCCGTGCCCTTTCCAGGTGCACCACCCTCCCAGCACCTCAAGGTGTCCACTAACCCGGAAGGACTTGAATCCTTTTGGTTTTGTTTTCATAGGCATGAGTGATTAACTCAGCCTCCAGCCCCTCTGCCCTCCCTGGGGCCAGGGCTGAAAGTTCCAACCCTCTAATCACAGGTTGGTACCCTTGGCAACCAACCCCCCGTCCTTAGGGGCTTCACCCAGAAGGTCACTTTTACCTCATTACCCTAAACTCGGATGTGCTTGAAAGGGGCTTGTTATGAATAGCAGAAGACCCTCCTTTCACCTTTATCGTTCTGGAGCTATTTCAGCAACTGACGACAAGAACCAAGTATAACAAAAGATGCTCCTTACACTTTTATCACTTAGGAAATTACAAGGGTTTTAGGAGGTCTAGCCAGGAGCAAAGACCAAAGTATATATTTCTTATTATATTGCAATATCATACCATATAAGGAGACTTATTCACAGGTTCCGGGGGACTAGGGCATGGGCATTTTTGGGGGGAGCCATTAGTCTGCCTACTGCATTTAGTGGTAGAATCTAAAGATAGTTGTAATAAAAATAGCTTTAGAGCACAAAGAAATAAGACCACCTGGATGTTGGTAAAAATGTAAGCAATAATTCGTAAAATGTCCAGAAAACCTCAGCTCATCTAAACCCACAACCTTTTGCACATGCTCATCATTTGAAATAATCAACCACGAGTCGCCAGCCTCTTTTCAAGTTCTACCACAGGTTGGAAGACATTTGGTAGCTGGTAGTTCCTTTGGATGAGCTGCATTTCCAGGCTCCAGTCGTGCTGAGAGTTCACAATACTGTTCCCTCTGGAACAGCAGTTCCTGTCCCCCGTCACTTGATCCAAACAACTTGTCTTCATTCTTCAAGTCTCAGATGAACCATCGCTTCGTGAGTAAGGCCTTCTGTGAAATCTCAGATTAGGTTAGGTCTCATGGTCTCATCCTAATTGTTTCTTTACTGCTTTTTTTTTTTCACTGCTGTATTGTGAATTCCATGAAGGCAGGGGCTCTGTTTCTCCGTATTCCCAGAGCCTGGCACAGTGTCAGGATTCTACTAGGTACTACAAAAATATTTGCTGAATTGAACTGGGTATGATTACGAGGACGGTAATAAAGGCCACTGTGGGCTGTTGACGTTGCTTTCCAGGTTGGACTCTTGCCGCTAAGCAGGCAAGGAAAATTCCCACGTTGCAGGCCCCAGGTAGAACGTCTGGAGTGGTGTACTTACTGCAAAGGCTCCTGCTTCACCTGAAAACAGACACTTGATTTGATTGTCCCTGAGCTAGATCAGCAACCTGGACAAGGCTGCAGGTTTCCAGGTGTGCTCTGTCCGGTCCATAGGTCCAGTTAGTTTCAAATACCTCAAGTGGCTCTTCTCTCTCTCTCCACACTTCTGTGTGTGTGTTTTAAGGTTCAGTAGCCAATCAAGGCATTGAGTGCTGGTCCCTTCAACTAAAGTCCTTTTGATTTTCTGCTTAACTGTAATTTTCCGGAGGATTTGATATTGGTAGCTGTGGGATAATAATGTGATAATTAAAGTTGTCAGGTACTGCAGAAGGTTGCATACTTCAGTAGTGTGGACGGTATTTATTAAACTGTTTGGAGTATGTTAGGATATATTTGCACACAAAAGTCTAAGTAAAATGCCAAATAATTATAATTCTATAGTTGCTAATTTATTCTATAATAACTGAGTTTGCAGTTATAGGATACATTCTCTATTATAAAATATAATATTGAAGTCATATTCACTGCTCAGATGAAAGGTGAGGAATTAACAGACAGAGATGGAATTAGAATCAGCCAACCTGTATTTTTGTAGCTTCATCCATTTTCATCAAATATATGGTTAGAAGAAAAAAAAAGAAGGAATGGATCCTCTATTTTGAAGTTATTTTAACAGAATCCTGTGGGAGGGAACTTGGGCTAGCAGAAGCGTTCTACTTTGTGCTGTGGGTTTGTATTTCGTACCTGATTCTGCCGCTTTTGAACAACGTCAGTTAGGCAACCCATTCACCTCTCTCAGCCTCAGTGTTTTTGTCTGTAACCCTATAGCATTGTTAAACGGATCAAAAATCAAATAAGATAGGGTATAGAATAGTTTTTGTAAATTGCGAGACACTATAAAAAACATAAAGTAAGGTCTTCTGATGGGGTCCATTAGCATGGGTGTAATAAATAAATAATACTTGATGATGATGGATACCCCATTGGCAAGTCCAAGGAGCTTTAAGTCAGCAGTTTGGAAATCTTGAATTGTCAACAGAGAATCACAGGGCATAAGGAGTTGGGGGAGAAATAAAAGAAGGAAGGTGAGCTGTGAATCCCCAATAACATGAGGACTCAAAACGAGGAGTCCAGAAATCTTCATGGGGCCGGCCCGGTGGCGCAGTGGTTAAGTTCACAGGTTCCACTTCTCGGCGGCCCAGGGTTCGCTGGTTCGGATCCCGGGTGCGGACGTGACACCGCTTGGCATGCCATGCTGTGGTAGGCGTCCCACATATAAAGTAGAGGAAGATGGGCACAGATGTTAGCTCAGGGCCAGTCTTCCTCAGCAAAAAGAGGAGGATTGGCAGCAGATGTTAGCTCAGGGCTAATCTTCCTCAAAAAAAAAAAAAAAAAGAAGTCTTCAGTGTTACCTTGCTGTGTACAAAATGGATAAAGAAGAAAACAACCAAAAAATGTCCTCTAATCCCACCCAAATTCTCTGTGAATTTTAAGGCTCAATCAGGCAATTTGATCCATCAATCAATGTAGTCATTGACTTCCCCTTCCACTAGTAGCCTTTGGCTCTAGTCTCTCTCTTGTTCCTGCAGAGTCAGAATAGAATGAAACAGTTCCAGGAAGTAGCTGAGTTGGGAAGGCCCGGAGGTTGACGTTCACTTTGGTTGAAAACATCCTGAGTTTCAACTAAAGTGACTGGATGTAGTCCCGTGCTGGATCTAGACCCACCCCCTACTTCATGACACCGTATCTACTACTCTTGGTATCTGCCTTCCAGGCAGTTGAGATTGACTTGTTAATGGATCAGGGGACTCTTGCTCCTGTATGAGGACTGGAGAAACTGTGATAACTTGGCAACTTTCCTTTTTCTAGAATTTATATTGCCCAGCAGAGTAGATCGCTATTGCTCTGTCTCATTTCAATGTGCATTGCAACTTATTTTACGTTTTCATTTTAAAGTTGAATGCTTTCTGGTGGTATTTGGGTTGACACATTTCCAAGTTACAATGTAGAATGGTTTCTTTTTGTGGTCCATTGTAGTTCCCCTGCTGCAGATAGACTAATAGAGCCTTCAGAAAGACCTCTCTCTGGTGGCATTTTTTCACCTTTGCAGCAATTCAGCCAGCCCATCCTGATTCACGTGCTGGCTAAACAAAGATGACTACGACATTGTTTCTGCCTTTTAGAAGCCTACAACCTACCTGGGGAGCCAAGCACATGTCTTAAGCAGAATGCAGTGTGAGGCATTTTGTATTAGGTCAGCCGTCTTTAGGGTTTTCCTCCATTATACCTCTTTGATTGTTTTTCTGCCAGGAATTATATATTTTGATAGATTTTGAAACTCCTCTAACTTGCATTGGTTAAATAATAATTTATTTTCTCTTTCTTTTAACTAATTAGACACTAAAGCTTCTGATTAACAGGAGGAAATGAGTGTTCCCACACTTGGATGGTGTAATTATAGCCGAAAGCAAATATATGTGAGGTAAATGTAGGGTTTCTGTTAGGTGTTTTTAAAAAAACCTTTTTATTATGGGAAAGTTTAAATACAAGTGGAGTCTATTATGTACTGTGATGTATCTGTCACCCAGTTGCAGTAAGTATCAACTCATCTTGTTTAATTTACACCTCTTCACTTCACCTCCCCTGGATTATCTTAAAGCAAATTTCAGGCATCATATAATTTCATGCATAATTATTTTAGTATTAATCTCTAAAAGATAAGGACTTACAAAACATGGTCATAATACCATTATGCCACCTGAAAATTAACAATGGTTCCTTAATATCACGTATCTAGTCCATGTTCAGATTTCCCCAATTATCACATAATTTTTAAATCGTTTGTTCAAATCAAGATGTACATGAGGCCCATACATTTCAACGGTTTCTTATATCTATATCTCTTCCTTCTGAGGCTTCCTTTTTCTCTTGCTGTTTTTTTCTTGCAGTTTATTTTTGAAGAAACAGTTCATTCATCATGTAGAGTTTTCCACATCCTGGGTTTTGCTGATTGTATCTTTCTGGTGGGTTTACAGTATCTTCTTCTCAGAATGTTTTTAAATGGATAAAATAAAATACATAGGATTATAATGGAAACCAATTGCAACTATTTAGGTATTAAATTATTAAAAACATATTGTAATATATGTTAATATATGTGCTTTTCTCCTTTAAAATGCACATTAAAGGGGCTGGCCTGGTGGTGCACTGGTTAAGTTTGCATGTTTGCCCAGGGTTCTCTGGTTTGGATCCCAAGTGCGGACCTACACACTGCTTGTCAAGTCATGATGTGACAAGCGTCCCACCTATAAAGCAGAGGAAGATGGGCACAGATGTTAGCTCAGGGCCAGTCTTCCTCAGCAAAAAGAGGAGGATTGGCAGCAGATGTTAGCTCAGGGCTAATCTTCCTCAAGAAAAAAAAAAGCTCATTAAATAACAAGTTTTCCCAGTTGTTACTGCACCAGATTCATTTTTGCCCGCTGCCTGGAAAGCCAAACACCAAGACCATGAGATTCCAGCAGAGAGAGGGTTTTAATCACAAGGCAGCCAAATGAGGAAGTGAGAGAATGAGTCTCAAATCCGCTTCCCTGAAAATTTATCAGGGATATTTATGGAGTAGCGGGGGGCGAGGTGGTCTCAACCGGCCTGAAGTGGGCAAGGGGTTCTAATTCCTGAAAAACAGCTCAAAACACCCCTTACCATGGTGACCCAGGCTCCAGGGAGATGTTATCTATAGGAACCTAGTGGGAGTCAGTAGCGTATTGCCTAAACAGCACAGTTAACAATGGGTGGGTTAAACAGCTAAAGCTATAATCAGTAATTGCAAAAAGGAAAAAAAGCTTTAGTTACTAGCTTTTTAATCATCAATGGCTAACTGTTTGCTGGTTTCACAATTGATCTTTAACTACCATGATTTTGAAGTAGTGATGAATGTAAATGATATTTTGAAATTTTGCAACAGTTGTATGATTTGAAAATGTCTGTGAATTCTTTGGCAACAAGTCCTAGGTACTGTTAGTACTGCTGCAGTTTCTTACCTGTGATCGTAATTGAAGGGAATGTTAAACTTCAGTTAAATGTTACTGACAATCAGGATGTATTTTTTTCCCCAGCCGAGTTCATAGATTCCCTGGAATATTTTCATGCACATGCTCCATGGACCCCTGTCAAAAACTCTGTGGTCCTATTTTTTTTGGCAAGAATGTGTCTTAGATGTTATGCCTTGCCATCAGGAGGAGCATAAGGTTTGCTCGTCTGTCTTTTATTTTAGAAACTATTGAGGTTTACTGCTTAGGTTCATTATTTTATTAGGGGCTGTAAAATGATATTCTGTCATTCCGTTTTTATTTATTATCCACATATTTCTACAAAGATAAACTCCCCGTCATCAACTCATTACCCTGAGGTATAATTTGTGTAGAAAGGGCGGGATAAATGTTTGCTTCTTTCCCTTCATTTACCAGTTTTCAAAGTAATGGGTTGGTTCCCTAGCATCCTCCAAAGATGACCAATGAGTGTTATTTTATTTTAATTTTAAGTATTGCTATTAACTTATGAATTCTGACATATTTGGGGTGTTTCAATCCATTGCAGTCATTCGTGTGGATGCTCAGAATGTCTTTTTGTCCTCACTCCACTAGTCTTTGATAGCTCTCTTGCCATTTGGTGTGGTAAGGTGTTCCAGGCTTATTTTGTACCTTTCTTGCCCCAGGCCTGAAATCAGCCATTTCCAAGGAGCTCTAGTTCTTTTTAGTGGGAAGTAGCATTTAGTTGCCATATTCTAGGCACTAGGAGTATTCCTCATTAGTTGGTTGGTCATTGTTTCAGGGCTTTTCAATGGACAGAGATAGGAAACATAAATTAAAAAATAATAAAATGCCTGATTAGTTAATTCTAACTTTCATAAAGTTCAGAACTATAGGGTTTTTAACTTAACCTCTTCAATCTTACATCTTCATCTCCTTCTTCCTGAAGCAAAAATCTATACTTCAATATAGTTTCTTATTTACTTTATTCCACAGTACACATGCACAGTCTCAAAATAATATCAACGCCACTTCCAAACAGTTTAAAATATTTTACAGCTCTTTTTATTTCTATAGTATATTCTATTAGGAGGGTACTGCCAAATTAGTGTGTTTTAAAGTTACTTGAAATAATTCTTCTCTGCTTGGTTTTGCCACCAACTTAACACATCATTAAGTTCACTTTTAGTTTTTTTTTTTTTTTTTTTTTTGAGGAAGATTAGCCCTGAGCTAACTGCTGCCAATCCTTCTCTTTTTGCAGCGGAAGACTGGCCCTGAGCTAAGAGCCATGCCCATCTTCCTCTACTTTATATGTGGGATGCCTACTACAGCATGGCTTTTGCCAAGTGGTGCCATGTGTGCACCCGGGATCCGAACTGGCGAACCCTGGGCCGCCGAGAAGTGGAATGTGCGCACTTAACCGCTACGCCATTGGACTGGCCCCATCATTTTCAGTTTTGTTTTTTATTTTAGATGCAGCTTTTTTTAAAATTTAATTTTTGTTTCATGGTTATGTAAAATATTTACATAGCTTCAAAGACAAATCTATAAAAGAAGGTATATTTGGACATCTATCTTTTACTTTGCTCTTTCCTGACCTATAGGTGACTTTAAGAACAGTTTTTGTCCTATCTTTCCATTTAAAAATATTAACAAATATAGGTAAATGTTAGCATTCCATACCCATTCTTCCACATTTGCTTCTTTTTTTAGATATCCTGGCGGTTGCTTTAGATCAGTGCACAGGAGCGTTGGCCTTGCTTTTACAGCTGCACCGTACCCCTTTGTGTTGATTTGGCTAGTCCTCTATTGTTAGACATGCAGGTTTTTTCTTTAGTCTTTTACTATTATAAATAGTGCTGCAATGAATAGCCTGTATATACGCCTTTTGTATTTTTGCCAGAGTATCTTTGGGATAGATTCCTACGAGTAAAACTGCTAGAAATTGCCACCTCCTCCCCTTTAGGATTGTATCACTTTGCATTCTTACCAGCAATGGTCAGAATTACTGTTAAGCTTTCTGAAGTGTCAAAAAAAAACAGCTCCAGAACAGCCCATGGATTCCCATCGCCAGTTTCATGGATTCCTAGAGTTGAGAGACCTCAGAATTGGAAGCACTGCTACTCAAAGTGTGGTCCGTGGACCAGCAGCACAGGCATCACGTGAAAGGTTTGAAATGCAGAATCTTCAGCTTCTCTCCAAACCTCCTGAACCAGAACCTGCAATTTAACAAGGTCCTCAGGTGATGCATATCGTATTAAGGTTTGAGAAGCACTAGTCTAGAGCTGTGCTCTTCAGTCCTGTAGCCACCAGCCACATGTGGCTATCTGAGTTAAAAGGAATTACAGTGAAATAAATTGAAAAATTCAGTTCCTTGTTCACACTACTAGCCACATTTCAAGTGGCTATTGAAATGAGGATGACAAACTTTTCTATCACTGCAGTACCTTTTATTAGACAATGCTGGGCCATGGCTACACTGTCCAGTATGGTACCTCTAACCACAGATGGCTATTTTAATTTAAATTGAAATTACATAACATTAAAAATTCACTTCCTCATTCACATTAGCCCTGTTTCAAGTGCTTACTTGCTACATATGGCTAGAGGCTGCTGTATTGGATGGTGCATAGATACAACATTTCCATCGCAGAAAGTTCTATTGGACACCTTTGGTCAAGAGGTTTCCAAAAGCCTGGGTGAGCCAGAGGAAGAAAGAAAATGCAATTCATTGAGTACCTAAAGTGGTAGGTCCTTTTACATAGGTTACATCAATTAACCCTTGAACCCCCATTTAAAAAAAAAAGAAACAGTCTTTGAGAGGCTGACTTATTCAATTTCTTAACACTAACAAGAGCTGGAGTTAGGTCCTCTGATTCAAAGTCTAGAGTTTCTTCCACTGTGTTCCTCCTTTCCTGAAGGCTACACCTGGGGTGCTGTCTCCACCAGCGTTTTACAAAACAAAACAAATGACACGAACCACTGTTTTTCACTTGTCTGCTCCTGTTTCTCTTATTTTGCATGTTTCAAATTTAAATTTAGATCCCAGTTTTATCGAACTCCTGAGCTCATATTCCTTCCACTATAACATTCCTTGAGTTCACATCTAAGGATCTCCTATCTACAAAATTTGTCTACCTTGCCTTTTTAACATGATGGCATCTCAGTAATTAATTGCAGCATTTATTCATTAATTTAATAAACATTTACTGAGTGCCTAGTCTAAGTAAGACATAATCCAATGGGGAAAAAGAAAATGCAAATTTGCCTTCCTTTTAAGGTAATAATATATATGACTGCCTTTTCTTTCTTTGAAATGTGGCTTTCTTGGCAACTTTGAGTTTTGAATATGCCTTCATTACATCAGAATGTGGGTTTTTCCAAACTGCTAGCTACTTATGCTTATTAGAAGTAGACGATACACTAATTGCTAAATTTTTGAGTCATAGAAATGTAGATATGGAAAGAATATAACAGGTCCTCTAGACTGCTGCTCACTGTGTAAAGAAAAACTACTTCTTGATTTTTGTAGCTTGCTTCCAATATAATTTAAAATGCTCTAGTAATAGACACTGGATAACCTGTGTGTTAAATGTGAGGAATTGGTCTAAATGAATATTTCTTTTCAGATTTATAATAGGATTTTTATGGAAGTGCTGGAAGTTATTATTCTGTACCAGGTATTTACAGGTGGCAGATGTGATGGATTTTAAAATCTCCCCAATAAAGCTATGCATTATAGAAGTCTTTTAGCTCTGATAGTAAATCCTGCCTTTAGCTGACAATGTGCAACCTAGCAGTACAGATTTATTGAGACATAAAGTAAAAAAAAAGTGTGGTTTGCATTTAAACAATGCATTTTATCAGTCATTTGGAACTCCTTTTTACTTCAAATAATAGGGAGAGAATAATTCAGTGGTGCCATCTTCATTCCGTATTAGATTTGTCGAGGAGGCTTTTAAAATAGACTGGTATTTGGACCCCACCTCCTGAGAGTCTGATTCAACTGGCTTGGGCTGTCAGTGTTTTTTTTTAAAGCCTCTGATGATTTTTTTTAATATACCCTAAGGAGCGGACTGTTGGTCTAACTCGATGTTGCAAATGAAGAAGTAAAGAAATGAATCACTCCCATCCTTGTGTTGCATGTATGTTTTCTGTAATGTTTATTTTATGCATGTAGTATTTGAATTAGGTAGAAACACATGATACCCTTTCCTTTGTTCCTGAATCTTCCTGGAAATTGTTCACCTTTCTGGTCTGTGATCAAGTGTCTCATCCTCTGTGAACTGTCTCTGGAGAGTCTTGACCCTTCCTTCCCCTTGGCTACAAACATATCTCGATTTTGACACTTTCCCGTTTTATTGTGCTTCTGTGTTAGGAGGGCTGTCTCCTTCACTAGAAAGAAAGCTCCTTACCGTGTTCAACAACGGCAAATATCCTTTAAGCACTTGTATGTGCCAGGCACTCTGTTCATCATGGAGGATATAATGTCCTTGTCCTCTTGGGGTGTAGCATCATTGGGGAAGGAGAACCACAAGCTGGGTGGGTGCTGGGATAGAGGGATGTGGTATTTTTTTCAGGGCACACAGTATGAGCTCCTGATCTGGTCTGGGGAGAAGAGGGTCTGGCGACTGGGAAATATGTGGGTCTTAAATTCTGAATTCCTTGTGCTTGGCACACATCAGGTGCCCAACAAACTTTAGTGAATACACGACTCAAGAGCTTACTGACTGAATAAATAGATAAAAGAAGATGTAATTTCAAGAAAGCATGTACTTGAGTATGTGTTTTGGAATGGGAGGGATGTTAAGATGTGTACTTAGGTTCTCTGGAAGAAATAAGGGGAATAATAAAATGCCTTAAAAATCTTTTCAATCCTTAAGTGCTTAAATTCATACAATGTAGCCCAATAGTAATGTGGTCAGAAGTGACCTTACTCAGTTTATCTTCCACCTGTTTCCTAGCCCTACCCGCAATGATCCATAGCTCTTGTTTGCTTGGCTTTCTGATGCCCTGGCTCCCACAGCGTGAAGCTGCCTTGGGAAACAAGTCTTGAAGTTGAACCATATCCTGCCATTGAAGTTCACTTCAGTGGAGATTCCGTTTGAAAAACCGTGACAGGATATATCCCACGGTTAGATGCACGTTGCGTCTGGCAGCTTCCCTTAGAAAGAAACAGGTTTTGTTACGGTGTAGAGAGTCCCTGTGTTCAGTTCAGAATGCATACAAACTAGGACCTTGTGGTGAAATGCAAATACTTAAATGTGAAGCCATAAGTAACAAAAAATGTTTTGAGGGCTTTGATAACTCTCTCTACAAGTCTGTGTTTTTCTCTTCCTTCTCTCTTTATTCAACTTCCATCCCCTTCAGCTTCCCTCTCTCTCTCTCTTGCTCACTCACCCACTCACTCTCCTCTTGCTCTCTTGCTTTTCCATTATAGATGAGGTCATTATGATTTGGAGCCAAGTGAAGTGCATTCCTGTAACTTTAAATCTCCATACTCAATCCGTGACTCTCCATTTTTTTTTTTTGAAGATGGTTATACTTTATAGTTGGAGGACAGTTTGCTTAATTGTGCTATTTTAGAATGCAAATATGAGCTTACTAGAGGAATTTTGTCAATTTGGGAACACGGCTTAGTGCTTCCACACTTCTTATTCTCACTTATTTCAAATGTATAATTGCTTTTGAGTCCTTTATAGGATGTGAAAAATGTTCTGGATTTGATTAGGTTGTCAGCCACTTGATTATTTTTGGTGCCCTGTACTTTGGACATCCAATGCCTTCCTGACATACAGGGGAGCAATCTTCATACTGGTAGGAGAGAAATGAGGCTAGACTCCTTTCCTGACCTGAAGGTGAGGAGCAAGGATCCTTTGAAGAAGGGGTTTTTTAATATAAGCTCTGTTATATTATAAAATCATAATGGAGAAGTGAAGGAGGGTACATTCTCTACAGAGAGGGACATGGGGAAAGGAGAGTGAGAAGAAAGATACAGAAGATAAGAAGGTATCAACTGTGAGGGATGACCTCACTTGCTGTCCCAAGACCATGTGCTGGAGGGGGACAGCAGAAGTTTAATGGTCAGAAAATTTGCGCATTGACTCTGCTCGTGTATCATCTTCTGGGCCACAGTCTCTTCAACTTAAAAAAATGGGCAATTCTGAGACTTTCTTCCAAGGAAGAGAGGAGGAGAAGTTTCCCTAGATTCTTCTCTTGAAGCAAATTTGAACCTCCTGATGTAGTCTTTCAATAGCTGAGAGCACTGACTTCCTCTGCCTTTTATGAACTGTATGACTGGGGGTGAGTTGCGGAACCATGCTGAGTCTCATTTTCCCCAGCTGTAACAGGGGTCTGCTAAGACTTTTCTCAGGGCTGTTGTGAGGATTATGTTGAGAATGTGTGCTATGATGGTACTAACTGAACAACGAAATTGGAGCCATTTCCTTGGCCAGGTGCCCTTCTCCAAATGATTCCTGAGGGCAGTATGTGACTGGGGACAATGACACAAAAATGAAAGCAATTTTCACTCTTTGGCTTTGGCCCCATGCACTTGTAGACTTCTAGTGCCCTCCAGTAGGACTAAGTGGTGAATTCTTATGTCTAGGATAGGGCAGCCTAAAATCCAGACTTAATGCAAACCATGCCTCCTTCAGGAAGGAGTGGGCACAAGAGAAAGGAGGTAGCAACTCGAGATCCAGTTTCCCTTATCAGCCTGAGACAACAGAGCAACCCTAGAAAGAAGAATAGAACACTGTTGTGGGAGCAAGTCCTTAACCCTTTGCTCACCTGGGTGAAAATCCCCTTCACTAGCCCAATAAAGTGTCTTTAGATCTGACCGGTTCCTGATACTGTTCCTCCTCCTTGAAGAGTGGAGGTTCCTTCACTTCCTTCCTTTTGAGAGTAACAGAATAAACTACGTGAGGGAATAGAACCCCTTGAAGAGCATTCTAGCAAAACAAGTAAAGTTGAAGATGCTTGTGACCTATGACCAATAATTCCACTCTTAAATATGATTCCTTTAAACCTCATGACCCAAATAGAAAGTCATTATATTTGTAGGGTACTCTGAGTTCACTGCTTCCAGCAGATGCCTTAAGTGGTCCCCATCAGGCCATCCTGAGTGCCGAGGAGATTCTATCTTAGCACATCAGTAACCCGTGTGCACCAGTTTGCTAAAAACCAGAAAAATGCTTAGATATGTGTATCAGGAGACATGCGTAAGAATGTAGAGGCATTGTTTACAAGAGCAAAAAAAAAATTTGGAATACAACCTAAATATCAATAAGGGTATGGATAAATAAAGTGTGATATATTCATGTAGTGGAGTACTGTATAGTAATGGAAAGGAATGAACTAGAACTAATGTATCAATGTGGATGATTCTCAAACAGTGTTGATCAAAACAGCAAGTTGCAAAAGTATACATACAGTATGAAACTGTTTATATGAGATGTAAAAACAAGCAAAACAATGATATTTATTGCTTAGGAATACTTATATAAATATTAAAATATATGGAAATGCATGGAATAATAAATACCAAGCTCTGGAAAGTATTACCTCAGGAGGGCTAAGAGATTGGGGAAAACACAAGGGGGATATGTTGATATTGCCAGTGTTTTATTCCTTAAGCTGCCTGATAGATATATGAATACAGGTTGTTTATGCATTATACTTTGTTATATTTTAAATATCCTTTAAGAAATTTTTAAATTAAAAATTAAAGCTCTGAGAGAGTAGTCCAAGATGAGGCTGGAGAGCTGGTCAGAGGTCAGATGGTAGGTTGGCGTGTAGGCATTTTTAAAGTTTGGCTTTCATCTAAGGGCAAAGGGGAACCACTGAAAGATTTTAGACATAGGAACGATCCCACTGGATCAGCTTCTGAACGTTGACTCCGGCTATAGTGTAGAGGTTGGATTTGTGGAGAGCGGGAGTGGAGCGGGAAGAGCAATTAGGAGAAATTTGCTTCAGTTCAAACTGTAGAGCGTCTCCTCTTGGATACACCATCTTCTCTTACTTCCAGAGTGTTCTTTCTGCCTTGTTCTCTCCCTGCCTCTCTGGCCATACCCTTTCATCCCCATCTCTACTTCCTTTTCCTCCTCTGGCCCCTTAAATGTTCCTGTTTCCCAGAGTATTTCTTTCTTTTTTTTTTTTTATTGAGGTTGCATTGATTTATAACATTATGTAAATTTCGGGAGTACTTCCTTGTATTTGACCTCTGTATAGCCTGCATCCTGTTCACCACCAAAAGCCCAGTTGCCATCCGTCACGGTACCCGTGTGCCCCTTTACTCCTTTGCCTCCTCCCACTCCCTCCTCCCCAGAGTGTTTCTTTTTCACCCCCTTTTCTTTTCAGTTTTTAGGTGTACATATGTTTTAGTGATCTCATTTGTATCCCAACTTCAATTACCACTTTTGTGCTTATGATTCCCAAATTTATTTCTCCAACCCAATCCTTTTTCCCAGCTCCAAACTGCCTACTGGCCTTTTCTTCTTGATTTTCTCACAATTAAGCAAAATCCAGCGTGTCCAAAATGGAGTTATTTGCCTTTCCAAATGTGCTTTTTTCTCCTGTCTTTGAGACTGTGATTAACCATGTTGCTATCTTTCCAGGTATTTGATCCAGAAAACCCAGTGTTATTCTAGATTCCTTTGTCTCTGCCAACTTTCTTTTAAAGAAACATGGTTTCCAAGTTAGGAATTAAGGGTAATGTTTTGGTGCTATGTGCTGTGACATATGTACTATTACAGAGCTAGGGACCCAGAAATGCTCAATTCCTGCCTCGCAAATCACTTTACTCCCTCCTAGTTAGAAGATTTCAGTGATCTTACCACTAGCAAGATAAAATACCACTCTAGAGCATTATGTATCAGGCTTTTCTTGATCTGGCTTCTGTTGACTTTTCCACCTTCATCTGCAGCCATTTTTCTCTCCTACGCTCTGAGAAGCAGCTACACCAACCGACTTGAAACCCCTGAATGTGCCATATTGTTTTAGGGTTCTGTGCCTTGGTATATGCTATTCCTTCTGCTTGGAATGCCTTTCCTTACTGTGACTGACTAGTGAAGTCTTGAAGTTTTTTTAAACTAGCCCATTTTTGCACTTGTCTGGCTGTGCCCTAATTACTAGTTTACATGACTGTTTCTCCCCAGTAGTCCCTGAGCCTCTGTGGCACGGAGACTGTGTATTCAGTTTTGTATCTTCATAGCCTGGCACTATGGTAGGGAGTGGTAGATGCTGTACAAGTGTATTAAGCGGAGCTGGCCTGGTGGCGCAGCGGTTAAGTGCACACGTTCCGCTTTGGCGGCCTGAGGTTCACTGGTTCGGATCCCAGGTGCGGACATGGCACCGCGCGGCAAGCCATGCTGTGGTAGGCGTCCCACATATAAAGTAGAGGAAGATGGGCACAGATGTTAGCTCAGGGCCAGGCTTCCTCAGAAAAAAGAGGAGGATTGGCACGTTAGCTCAGGGCTAATCTTCCTTGAAAAAAATACAAAAAAAAAAAAAATTAAAAAAATAAAGTGTATTAAGGGTTGTCTCACTCAGCAAACTTCCCGTTTCTTTTTCTGCTCTTGTGCTAGGATTGTTTGAGGTTAGTTGCAAATTACTGAAACAAATATTCCGGAGGAGAGAATACATTGTAAACTCTTAGAACAGATATTCTGTGTCTTCTGCTGTTTTGGTGTTTTCTCCTTTGTTTAGAGCAACTCTGGGAGGAGTCTTTACACAGAGAACATTTGAAATACAGATTGCAATGTTCTCAATCCTGGTCCCTGACCCTTCTAGGAACTGTCTGTCTTCATCATCTGTTTTTAATTCTCTTTTTGTCAGTCTTCAAGTTTTCACTCACATTGCCTTCTGCTCATCTCCCGAACGTGTTTAAGTTTCCTTGATCCTTTAACAAGATAATTAAAAAAAACCTTGTCCTCCACTCTGCTGCTTGTTCTAAACTCTTTCCCCATCTCTCTTCTCCTTTTCATTATTTTTTTAAAAGAGCTATTTGTGTTTGGTGCCTTCACTTGTTCATGTTCTACTCACTCAGCTTCCTGGAATCTGACTTTGGACATTACCGCTAACAAAAAGCTTTCCTTCAAAGGTATCTAGCACCTTCCAGCTTGACAATCCAACTGTGTTTCTTCAGCCATAACGCCACCTCTTCTCTCTCTAGGTTTTGACATTGTAGTGTTGATGATCTTTTCCTTTTTTAAAATGTTTTGCCACTCTCAGCTTCTGTGTCGTGGCACTATCGTACTTTCTTGTCTTTCTCTGATTATTGCGTTTCATTGGGAAAGTGGGGAAGTGTCTTATATTTGGGGTTACCATATATTTGGGCATATATGATAATTTCTTTATCCATTTACACTCATTCAATAAATATTTATTGAGTAAGAACAAAGTGCCAGGCACTGGATATGTAGTGGAGAGCAAAACAGATATGGTTTAACTTTCTAATGTCTGGAGTTTCAACTTTGTATCTGTTATCTATTGTCATAAAGCAGATTACCACAAGCTTAGTGGCTTAAAACAACAGACATTTATTATCTCACAGTTTTTATGGATCAGGCATCTGGGCATGGCTTTGCTCTGCCCTCTCCTTCAGGGTCTCTCACAAGGCTGCAGTCATGGTGTCAGCCAGGGCTGGAGTCTCATCTGAAGCCTTGACTGGGAAGCAATCTGCTTCCAAGCTGTGATTTTTTTGTTTTTTGATGAGGAAGATTGGCCCTGAGCTAACATCTGCACCAGCCTTCCTCCATTTTGTATGTGGGATGCTGCCACAACATGGCTTGATGAGTGGTGTATAGGTCTACGCTCGGGATCTGAATCTGCAAACCGTGGGGTGCTGAAGCAGAACACGTGAGCTTAACCACCATGGCACTGGGCTGGCCCCAAGCTGATGTTGATGTCAGCAGGATTCATTTCCTTGTGGACTGTTGGGCTAAGAGCCTCAGTTCCTTGCTGGTTGTTGGCCACAGGCCACCCCCAGTTCTTTGTGATGTGGACCTCTCTCTAGGGCAGCTTGTTTCATGAGAACCAGCAAGGAAGAGAATCAGTAGAGTTGGTTAGCAAGATAGAAGTTATAACTTTATGTAATATGTTCCTGGAAATGACATCTCATCACTTTTATTGTATTTTAATGGTTAGCATCAAGTCATAGATCCAACCTACACTCAAGGGGAGGAGATTACATGGAGCAAAAATACCAGGAAGCAGTGATTCACTGGGGGCCAACTTAGAGTCGACCTGTCACAAACCTCTTATTATTTTTTCTTAGATGTTCCAGCCCTCTCAATTTCTACTGCTCTCAGATTGAACTCACTGCCCTTCTCTCCCCCAAACTTGCTTCTCATCCTGTATTCCCTGTCCTGGTCAGCAGCCTCATATCCGTCCAGTCATCTAGTCTAGACCCAGAGATCATTTTCATTACCTCCTCCTGAGGTTTAATGGGTCACGAGGTCCTGTACATTCTACGTCTGTGGCGTCTTTCATATTGTTCTCTACTTCCCAGTCACACTGACGTGGCTTTAGCTCAGATCTCACTTTTGCCTGCAGCATTATATTAGCCTTCTACCTGGCTTCTCTGCCTAGTTTCCTTTCTCATCAATCCTCCTTCTCACAGCCACCAGTGCTGCTTTCATAAAACCCTCTGTTCAGAAACCTTCGTGGCTCCCAGCTGTCAATGGCACAAAGGCCCAACTTCTCAGTGTGCCATTCAGACCTTTTTACAGTCTGACCTCTGCTTACTTTTCCAAGCCTCTTGTCCACCACTCTCTGCAGCTGCCCTTATGCCCCAGGCACACTGGGCCGCTTGATATTTCCTGAACCCACCCCCGCATGTTTGTGCCTCCGTGCATTTTGGTACTATAGTTACTTCTTCTTGGATTCCCTCCTCCCCAGTTCTTTCTCTAGAAATCCTTTATATACTTACAAACCTAACTGAAAAATCACCTCTGCTGTGAATCCTTTCCCAATTTTTCCCCTGCCTCACTCAGAATTAACCAGTAGCACCTGTGTGTTCTCTCAGCTGTCTGCGTGCACCACTGTTCTAAGACTGTTGTTTTGTAGTTTGCTGTCTGTGGTTTTGTAGTTGGTTATTAAGATGCCTCTCTCTTCAAAAGCCAAAGGGTAGGGTCTGGGTCTTTTCTTCTATGCATCCGAAGTTCTTGCCCCTGGAGCAGTGATTCATAGTCTTGGCTGCACGTTGGAGGCACCCGGGGAACTTTGACCGTCACCGATGTCTGCGACCCACCCGTAGAGATGAGGATGTAGTTGGTCTTAGGTTCAGCCTCGATGCAGGCGTTTTTAAAGCCCGGTGATTCTAACACGCAGGTAAAATTGAAAGCCACTGCTTCTGATCGAAGAAATCAAGTCTCTGGGAGAGTGAAAGGACGACAAATGTTAAACATTTAATGAATAGGAAGACTTTAAAACTAGAGTTAAAGCTAAGTTTTTAAAAATCACACACACTTTAAATAGTCTAAGACATAGCTAAGTAATCAAAATGATCTCTAAATGGATGGCCAATGAAATGGGGGAATATGTATTTTTGTGGTACTGAAGGGAAATCAGAAATGTAAAAGAACAACAATGTAGTCTCTCAAAATCCAACACTTTACTCTTTTTCTTTTTGTAGGTTTTATTTTAAAGTTAGAGTTACAGAAAAGTTGCAAAGATAGTAGAGTTCCCGTGTAGCCTTCACCCAGCTTCTCCTAATGTGAACATCTTGCAGGACCGTAGTGCAGGGATCAAAACCAGGAGACTAATAGTGGTGCAGTGCTTTTTAACTGAACTACAGACCTTACTTGAAATTCACCACTTTTTCCACAAACGTCCATTTAATTTTTTTTTTGAGGAAGATTAGCCCTGAGCTAACATCTGCTACCAATCCTCCTGTTTTTGCTGAGGAAGACTGGCCCTGAGCTAACATCCATGCCCATCTTCCTCTACTTTATATGTGGGACACCTGCCACAGCATGGCTCGACAAGCATTGCCTAGGTCTGCACCCCAGATCTGAACTAGCAACCCTGGGCCACCAAATTAGAACATGAGAACTTAACCACTGCGCCTCCAGGCTGTCCCCCCCCTTTTTTTTTTAAAGATTTTATTTATTTATTTTTCCTTTTTCTCCCCAAATTCCCCCAGTAAATAGTTGTATATTTTAGTTGTGGGTCCTTCTAATTGTGGCATGTGGGACGCCGCCTCAGCATGGCCGGATGAGTGGTGCTCCCAGGATGCGAACTGGCAAAACCCTGGGCCACCGAAGCCGAGCTCTCGAACTTAACCACTTGGCCACAGGGCCGGCCCCTTAATTTTTATTTTTTTAAATTGAGGCCACATTAGTTTATAACATTATATAAATTTCAGGGGTACATCGTTATATTTCAACTTCTGCATAGACTACATCATGTTCACCACCAAAAGTCTAGTTGCCATTGGTCACCATACACCTGTGCCCTTACCCCTTTTCTCCTCCCCCCACCCCCAAACACTTTAATTTTTGTGCATATGCAGTAAGCAATAAAATGAAACAAAGAACCACCTGGAATAATTAGCGTTTCCCTTTTTGTTTAGCATTAAAGTGTGTGTGTGTGGTGTGTGTCAAAGGTGTAACTTACTTGCAAGTTATTCTGATTTCCTCCTTTATTTTCTAGGAATATTTTGAAGACAATTGCCCTGGGTCAGCTCTTGTCCTTGTGCATATGTGGGACAGCCATCACCAGCCAGTATTTGGCAGAAAAATACAAAGTGAACACCCCCATGCTTCAGAGCTTTATCAACTATTGCCTGCTTTTTCTAGTTTACACAGTGATGCTCACATTTCAATCAGGTAGGTCAAATGGGAGAATTACCTTTTCAACACATTATCTTCATAAAAACTTTTGGCTTCTAGACACTTAAAAAATAAAAGGAGGCAAAACCAAGAACAGGAAACTATTGCTATTTTTATTAAAGTTATTAGAAAAGTATGACACCTCTGAATTCTATGAAAATAGTGACTAGAGAATTATGCATAACTCTCTGAAATTGTTGGTTAAAATAAACAGCATCAAACTGTAACAGTAGCTGTCAAAAAAAAATATAAGTGCCATTGCAAGTGAAGTTTTATTTTTATTCCCTGTGGATGATAAAATTAAGAGACAATATTAAAAACACTAAAAGAGTCAAGAACTTCACTCTCCAACATATATATTTCCAGCTAAGTGGAGAATGCTAAATGGAACGTTGATTGCACACAGATCAAGTCTGTTGTGAGAGAAACAAAGACAAGGAATCGGCAAGGAGTTCACGTCTTGATCACTGGCTGGTTACGTTGTTATAGATTCATTGTAGAATTATCATTTCTCACTAGCTACCTTCCTATGTGTCGGGATAAATAACTTATTATTATTTTTTTCATTCAGTAGGTGTTTATTGAGCACCTACGGTGTGCCTTGCACCATGCTGGGCAGCACAAGATGTAGTGGTGAGCACAGTTGGACCTGGACCCTGCCCCGAAGAAGTTATGGTGTCCTTAGGATGCAGAAAGTCAAATGCCCACGGGATAGAGCAATTGGATCTGTGATGGGGGAAACTCAGACGAGGGACCCAGAGGAGGCTCCTGACCTGGCCAGGCATCCAGGGAGGGCTTCCCAGAAGAGGTGATGCCCAAGCAGTGTGGAGTCAGCAACGTGAAGGGGGTGTGGGAGGAGGGCAATGTGTTCGGAGGGGAGGAGATGGCATTTACAAAGGTGGGGCTGGCGAGAGAGAGGGAGGTGCACTAGCAGAGCCAGCCGGGCCCTGAGTGTGGGCAGGGTTTGGATAAAGGTGAGGAGGGAGAGAAGCAGGGGTGTGGGAGGTGATAGGTGAGTGTACGGTGGGAAGAATATTTTGGAGTCAGACCAATCGGGGTATGAATGCTCAGGTGAGTCATTTCTCTTCTCTGAACCTGAGTTTCCTCTCCCTAAGATGAGGGTAATGACAGCTTACAGGTCTGTAGTGAGGGTGACAGAAAACAGGGACAAGCTCCTTACACATTGCTTGTCAGAGAGAGGAGCCCATAGGTAGTTCCTCTTTTTAGTCCAGGCACAAGAAACCATGTGGGCAAATGCCCAGAGGCAGGGCTGGGTCCCGGGAGACAAACAGCCCCCAGCTTGGGGCACACCCAGGGCCGGTGTGCAGAGCAGGGACCTGTGGCCACGAATGTCAGGGTGGCTTTGACATCGGACTTGGCTGAGGGCATCGGAGATGCTCACCCTCCTGTGACTCCCATCCCAGAATTCACTGCATTCAAGCCCCTGAATGTCACTAGGGTAGACTCGAGAAGGCCTCTTTGCTTGACAAGGATGTTTATCTGTTAGGGACTGCTTTCCCAAAGTTGTTTTGACTGCAGAACCTTTTTTCCAGTTGAAAGTGCCCTCAGAACCTTGGACAAAGCAGAGCTGCTCTAGTGGAGGGGGTGTGGGGGTGTCCCCAGAGTCCTGGTGGCTCGGTCTCCCCCACCCCACCCCATGGGCAGGCTGCCAGCCAATTTGAAAGCCTCTGCCCCCGGTGGGTTTAAAGGACCTGAAGCTGGAACCTGAGGAGATGGGGGCGGTGGGGGGGTGGGCAGGAGCCCCAGAGCTGGTGGCTGATGCCCACCCCACTGGCCGGCTTCCCCTTGACCCCCATTTCCACAGCCCGGTGTTCAGTCATGCAGGCTCAGAATTTTTCCTTCATCAGGGCCTGCAGATATAAGCAGACTCCTGGGGAGTAGCCCCTCAGCTGAAGTCAGTGTAAACTGGCCTCCTGTTTATTCATCCACAAAGTAGTAGTGGAATAGTCCTATTTATAGCTGCGTGAACATGGGCGAGAGTCTTACACCCCACCCCCTGTGCCTCGGGCCTCAATAAATAACTTATTTTTGAAAGAAAATAGAAACCAGTTGTGGGAGCGGGGAAAACATCTTAAGGGGAAAGCACTACATTTGGCAAGAGCTTTAGGAATTGGAAATAGAAGTGGTACATGGTTAATAAGGCAGGACTTTGCCTTTCTCTGTAAGCGTTGGCCTTTAGGAAGTCCGTGTGGTTCACCAGCACATCAGTGAGGTCCTGCTAAGGGATGGTTGTCAGGTGCCTTCCCTGCTGTCTCATACTGAGGAAGACTAACTCTGTGTATTCAGGATGTCCCTGCGAATTGGGTTTTATTGATAATTATTTGGTTATGATTCTCATTACCTTTATTTCCTTGTAGGTTGTCTTACCATAAAGCTTTCTCATATATACGTCAACTCTGTATCTCCTATGATTCTAGTTCTCTGAAGAAGGGAATCGCAGTTAACTTGAATAAATAGAATTTGGGGGATAAAAGGTGTTATTTCAATGGTGGCACTAAATTTTTTTTCCAAGCTTGTCACCAACTTAATTTTCACTTAAAAGCACATCTCTTCCAAAAGAATGACCACATGCAGAGTTTCCTTTGAAGAAGCCCATGAATGGAGGTTAAATAACCAATGAATTCTTAGGAAAACATTTTCTTTCCTAGGCTAATCTGTGGCTTGTCAGGAATGGCAAAATCCAAACCCACATCTGGGTATTATATTTCGGTTACAATGGGAAAGGGGATTGAACCACTTCTCTCCTACTTACTCTCTCTCTGGTGCTTTCATGGAATACTTGGTCTGCAATGACACCTTAGCTTGGGGCTCATAGTAGAAAAAATCTAACCGACTCTGCTGAGCTGTCGCAGGAGTTTGGGTTATGAGTAACAGACATCAGGAGGGGCCACGTTCAAAAGACACGGTGTATACCTTTGCTTTGACTCTTTAATCTCTAAATTAATGTGCATGGTATCATTTTCCAGTAACATGGACTAACCCAGATTTCTTTCAACCAGGCAGCGGTAACCTTTTATACATCTTGAAAAGAAAATGGTGGAAGTACATCCTGCTGGGACTAGCGGATGTGGAAGCTAATTACCTAATTGTCAGAGCGTACCAGTACACGACCCTAACCAGCGTCCAGGTAAGAGGGGGGTCCTCTCACCACTTTGGATTTTACAGCTTCGCCAGAAGAATCCAAACTCGTATGTGTTAACCTAATTTTATTGAAAACCTGTTCACTTGGAGAAAACCCAAACACAGGTGGATGCTATCTGTTTTCCAGTGGAGCATATGCAGTAATGAGTAAGGTTTCTTGGAATTAGTGAAAACATATACAAGTTAGTCAGTGCCCACACTGCTAATGCCATAGCACATTGGAACAGTTTCTACCAAAATAAGCATAAATATTTAGTTGGCAGTTGATGCTGTGATGTTGACAAGAGTTCTGTATTATGTGTTGCTCAAACATGGCATATAAAGTGGATGTACCTTTGTGTTACAGAAAACATGGAGCTTTGTAAATAAAGTTGATATTTAAGATAAAGGAGCGATTGGAAGAAACCTATTAGACATCTTGGGTAGAGATGGTAGTCTAAAGTAAAACTTACATTTCTGTTCCTTTATTAGGTTTATTCTTGCTGGATTGAAAGAAAAATGTTCCTGTATAGCAGTACTTTTCAACTTGGCCGAATTGAGGAAGACTGATTTAGTTGTCTTAATGTTAGCCAGCTCTGGGGTGTGTTATAACACTGAGTCACCATTACTGACAACAAAATGTTTTATAAATGGAGGTGAAATTGAGACAGACTCCAGGGCCAGGTTTAGACTTCACAGTTTCATGAATTCATAACTTTCGATGCATCGCTTTTTTATATGAAACAGAGATGTTCTTATTTGACCTCCAAATTTTAAGAATGTGGAAAAATTGAAGTGAGATTAGACTTGTTTCACTTGGAAAAGATAAGGATTAATGAAAACTCAGTATTTTTCCAATGTGAATATACGTTGAGTGCTATTATTACCAGAATGCATTTTATTAAATATTGTCTTTTCTATAACTTTGTGCCAAGCATTGTCCTCAGCAAACCTCTTGGCTTTTGACTGGCATGGGATAAAAAGCCAAGACAGGAAATATTTGTTAAGACAGACATCATAGGAGACACATGAAAAACCCAGATTTTCATAAAAACTAAAACCAGGAGTTACCTAGAGGATGAAGTTCATCACAGATAGGATTAAGTGTACTGTTAGCAGTGGATAATAAGGGTAGAAGTATGTAGAAAACGGCATTTTTCTAGTCACATCTACCCTCATAATCTCACCCACAGTCTAATTACTTGACTACGATTTCTGTAAACTTTGATCTCTGACTAATGATGATTAGAAGTTTTGAATTGGTGCAAGGTCTAAACACAGCTAAACAAAACACTTACAGTTGGGTTTTTTTGTGACTGAAATTCATGCTTTATACTAATTCATGAATAATTTCTTTCATCCTAGCTTCTTAGAAAAACCTAAGCATTTGGTCAACAAAAGTTATGTACTTTCGGTCCTTGCTAGGAGTATATTATAAAAAAGACATCTAACAGCTAAAGCTCCCTCCAGCAGTGGAACGTGCCTGTCCTGGGAATTCTTTAAGATCTTTCTCTACCTAAGTAAATCTCTGGCCAGGGTAATCAGAAAGGGTGGAAGTTTGAATTAGATGGTCTTTGAATCTCCTTAAAGACTCCTTTAAAGATTCTGTAATTACAAGTAGTAATGTAGTTTCCATGAAGTTCCTGATGTAGCCACTCACATCCCACGGCCTAGGTTCCTTCTCACGTCTCTGCCCACTTTACTGCCACACTACCCCTTCCCCACCCACAGCCAGCTTCTTCTCTCCTGTGCTGCTCTATTCTTTCTAGAATGCAACCCTTTTGAAGACCCCTCCTCCATTCTCTAAGGCCTCATTCAATTTGACTTTCTCCTTTCTACTCCATTTCGTCTCTAATAGAGTCTATTCATTTTTATACCTTTGCCTCCCATCACCCCAGGGTCTTACTTAGTACCTTGCTTACTGTGACTGTAAAATAATTTTTAAAGATTTTTTTAAATAGGGAGATTCTTGGAACTAAAAGCATCAAGCAGAAGACATCTGTCACCAAGAATGCATTTAGAAAAGGAGAATCGATGTAGATAAATGACTGAATGTGGTAGCTATCGGATGAGAAGTCGTGGAATTTTAGAGTTGGAAGGGACCCATGAGATCGTTTGGTCTGATGTCGTGATTTCTTACTCTAACTCCATTATATGGCTACTCATTGCCCACCAAAACTGGTTAAAAATAGAGCAGATTTAAGTTTGATTTTAAGACTCAATTTGAGGCCCCTGGGAGTCTCCTGTGAGAGTTTTTGAGTGACTTGCTTTGGGTGGGGAATGTAGTTTAGGCTTTGTTAAGTCGTTATGGCTGAATTATGCCTGTGTCTTCCGGGACAGGCTATTATCATTTTCATCGTTTAATGGTTTGTTATTCAGGCAGGCTCGATAAAGCACTTAGGAGATTAGAGTTCTGCAGTTGGAATAAATAACAGGCAAGGTGCCCATTCCTACACATGGCGCGTCGGACCCAGTAATGACATTGCAGCGAAAGGCAATCAGTAAAGAACTGTGGGCAGGATCACACAAGCTGCTGGAGATTTAGGGTCCTGCCTTGTTCGAGACTAAACAGAGAGAGAAGCAGGGACAAGGTGAAAAAAAGAACAGGGTGAGCAATAAAACGGCAGTTTCAGGAATATGATTAGTGCAAGGAATATATTTTGTCCTTGAATGCGCTTTGCAAAATTTGTGAAATTAAGAAACAAGTGAATGAAATCTCTCTTTTTCCTTTATCTTACAAATGATTTTGGATTGGCTGTAGTTTTGGCACTCTTCATCCCCCTGCTTTTCAGACTGGCAATATCAGATGGCAGGGGTGTAGCAAGTATTTTCTAGATCCAGGATCAACAGTGATGGAGGAGTATATGATGAAGACCAGCAAGAGCATTTGCTGTGAGCAAGTGTGTGTCTCACATGGGGGGCTGGACACTTTGTCAAGGAGATGGTGTGTGCTTGCTTTCTCATAGTAACCTGTACTTCTTTGCAGCTCATTGCCCAATTTCAATTAAATTTCTGGTTGTGTGATGATTTATTCTGTCTGTCTAGCCTTCTATATGCTCCTGAGGGTGGGGCTTGTGTCTCTCTTGTTCTTCTCTGTATTCCAGCTCCTCTCAGAGTGTCTTCCACGTGTGAGGTGCTTAGATATTTATTGACTGAGTGAATGGGTACACACAGGAAGGAAAGTTTGCCTACTGGACTTAGGATAAACACAGGTGGGAGTGTCGAGGTAAATTGCACAGGCCCTCAAGCAGAATTCCTGGTTCAACAACTGGCTCTCTCACTTTCGACTGTGTGATTTGGGGGAGCTCATTTAACCTCTCTGTGCATTGTTTTCCTCATGTGTAAAACGGGGTTTGCAGTTACAATCTCATAGCATTACTGTGAGGGTTCAATGAGTTAATCTGAGTAAAGCATTTAGTACAGAGCTGCAATAATGAATGCTCAATAATGCCAACTTCTATTGTTACTTAATTCCCCATCTCTTAGCTAATGAGAGATGTTTTAAGCTGTTTGTTTCTCCTTCCTTCAGCTTTTGGATTGCTTTGGGATTCCTGTGTTGATGGCTCTCTCGTGGTTTATTCTCTATGCAAGATACAGAGTCATCCACTTCGTTGCCGTGGCTGTCTGTCTGCTGGGCGTAGGCACTATGGTTGGTGCAGACATATTAGCAGGGAGGGAGGACAATTCAGGTAAGACTGTGCTCCTTGTTTCTGGTTCAGTCAGAGAAAACAATTTTGCTTATGTTTTCGCTTTTATTTTGCAGAGACCTAGTAAAAGGCAGAAAACATGCCATGGTTAATTATCTTTTAAATTTTATTTTCAGATTTACTTGCTTTTAGTATCGTAACCACTTCCACAGAGCAATCTTTATGTTCCTACCTGCCCACAGTCCTGGTTCCCTTTTCTCACACTAAATAGTTTTGTTTTGTCTCCTGAGAGAGCAGTTTCTTTCTATATTTGCGATAATCTTCCTTTGGCCCATACATTTGGATTAGTTACTGGAAAACCTACTGTAGATTCTTGTTTTTTTAATCAAAAAGGAGACGTGGTGTCCACTGGATGGCTGACTTCTTTTTCAGTCACTCTAGATGAAAACACTTTGATATTCTTTGAGTCAAAGTTCAGACAATGGACAGCATAAAATCTCAATAAGCTCTGTGAATTCACCCAATCTATAGGTGACTTCATTGTCTCCTTAGATTAAGAGGGAAATGACCTTGCTTACCTGGCTTTCTTCTCTATAGTTTTCAGTTAATTCCCTTCAATAAATTCTATTAGTTTCTCCTGTCATAGAACCCTTTTCTGAGGCCTTACATTGTGGTGTAGACTACCATCTTCCAGTCTGTTAGTCTGTGAGGAGTCACAATATGAAACCTCACAGCAGAATTGGGCCAGAAAGTGAGGAGAGCAAGAGTCTTTAAACCTCTAGAAATCAGGGCTTCTCCTTCCATTAAATCATATTTGAATGAACTTGAGCCAGATAAACTCTTGGGAACAGGCTAGAGAGGTTTCCCCATTGATAATGTGTTCCTTTTTGCGACTTCCCATAGGTAGCGATGTACTGATCGGCGACATCTTGGTCCTCCTGGGGGCTTCCCTCTATGCCGTTTCTAATGTGTGTGAAGAATACATCGTGAAGAAGCTGAGCAGACAGGAGTTTTTAGGAATGGTGGGCTTATTTGGAACACTTATCAGCGGCATACAGCTGTAAGAGTCTAAAATTTTTTTAAAAGCGAAATAAGCAAATATGTCGTAAATGCTTACTTTCCAACTACTGACCTTCATTGTTTATTTGGTCCAAATTCACATTTGAAATCAGTCACTTGCTAAATATCTATTAGAGGATTGTTGAAACATCAAGAATTATGCCTCGTTTTCTTGTACATGTGTGATGCTTAGGATTCCTGCTCACAGTGTGGTAGAGGCATCACCAGGAAAGACTTTCTTTTTCAATTATTTCCAGAAAATATTAACTTCCTATTCAAAGGGAAAACATCATGTCATGTTTTCCTCCTGTAGCTGACTGCCACTGAAGAGTGCTCCTAAGGATGTCAAATATATATTTATGGGCTCCTTTGGATTTATTCTTGGTCATTTTTATAAAGATAGTTATTTTTATACCCCAAGAAAAATTCAAAAGTCAACATAATTCCTTACCTTAGCCGAAGTAGACCAACTAAAATGCCTATAAAATCGTGAAAATTAGTATGTGGATCTCTCTGTGACCCTTTGTTTTAATCTTAGATTGATTGTGGAATATAAGGATATTGCCAGCATTCACTGGGACTGGAAAATTGGTATGTACATAAATGATAATTCTTTTTAGTCAGTATCTTTTTCTCTGACTGACAAAAACATGCATCAAGAAATACTTCATTTTAATAGTATTTAGACATTTTTGTAAAATCACAGGGTAGTTCAATACACAGAGAGCTATAGTGGTTTACACTGAGTTTTCTCTGAGAACTTGTAAATGAACCTCCGTTTAATTCCATAGAAGTTAATTCTTAATCTTCACCTTCAGAAATAGCCTTTCTTTATTAGGAAATCTGAACAAGACTGACCTTTGGTCACACCTTTCAATTAGATCTGTATCTGGAGTCCTCATACTTCTTGTGAAGGTTGTCTGCTTGATGGAATTTGTGAAGCATGAACCTGAATAATCTGACGGTGTCTGACGGTGTGTAATCACCCACCACCTTCCGTGGCTGCTCCCATGTGAGATTCCTAGGCATCTGCACAAATAAATAACGTAGGAGAAAACAGTGGCAGGACAGTTTGGAAGGCTTGGAACCTTATTTAATGAAGAGTGGAAAGAAGTTAAATAGTCCGTAAAGTGCCATTGCAGTTCATGTACCATGCTTAGATAATTGAACTCAATTAAATAACTTACATTGCTTGTGTGTGTGTGTGTGTGTGTGTGTTGGGTATTGGGGTGAGATTGGAGAAGGGGTTGCAAAGCAGAGATTTGGCTGAATAGTCAGCACCCACATAACCAGCTCTGTTCTAAAGAGGGTGGTTATATTGTGCTATCTGGGGGCACTGAATTTAATGAGATGAAAAAACATAACGGACCTAACAAATGCCTTTGATGCTCTAAAAAGACTTTATTCTGAGTCCAGTTACACAAATAATATCCAACCAACCCACCAGATAAAAGCAAACAAAAGATAATGTGTGATTTTTCTCGACCTTTGCTTTTATTACCTATTATCACAGGCATCACTCTTCCCTGGGTGGGTAGATGACATGGGTGGTAAGAGCTGTTGAGTCAGTCACACCATAAGCAAGATTTTATGGCCATGACCATCCAACACCTTGTTGAGTTTTTACGTCCTTCGTTGACATCCTGTCTCGTTATTATTCTTTCTTTCCTGAGAGCTTGGTGTGTCTCATTTGCAATGCTGACTGTTAACAAGGGGCTTTGTAGATAGCGTATTAAAGGATCAGGGAGTTTTATAATGCGGCCAAGCCTTAAGCACCTTTGCCTTCTGATTTCTTCCTATAATATTAGCTGTTCCATCTTTTCACAGCTCTGCTGTTTGTGGCATTTGCCCTCTGTATGTTTTGCCTGTACAGCTTCATGCCTCTGGTGATTAGAATCACGAGTGCCACTTCTGTCAACCTGGGCATCCTGACCGCGGACCTCTACAGCCTCTTTTTTGGACTCTTTCTGTTTGGCTATAAGGTAAGCAAACAGGTCACGTTCAAATAAGAACGCTTGCTTAGTCCAAAAGAAGTAGCGGGTTTCTTCAAGATTTTAGATCCAAAAATAAAACCTCATCCTCTTGGCAAGAATTTCATTGGGACTGTCCTTACTCCTTTTGGTACTGCTTCTGAATTAGAAAATTGATCCAAATAAGACTTGCTCTTCTAGGGTTTTTCTAAAAGGTAAAATGTAGTGAATTTCCTCTTTGGTATGGCCTGGGACACTAGCGTATGGAAATGCTAATACATGTTGCCAGGTGTTAAACAACCAATCCCAGAGCTGCTCTTGACCTTGAAGGACCATCTAACTTAGGCTGGGCATTCTGAGCTCCCCCCGACCCCCCAGCTTTATTGAGATATAATTGATTTACAAGTTTAAAGTGTACAATCTGTTGATTTGATACAATTTTATGCTGCAAAGCCGTGGCACACAGATAAAAAGTCTGGGGCACCTGATGGAAAGGAAGGAGATAGGTGTGTTATCATGTATGCAGTAGTTGGAATGGTTCCATCTTTGTTGGTAATTTTAGATCTGGAAGGGACCTTAAAGGCAATTTAATCTAGTGTTTTTTCAGACTTTTCCTGTCTCCACAGCATCACAGTATTCATAAATGTAACCTCCTCCCATCAGTAACAGCTCTTGTTACATGTAGTAATTCCAAAGAGGAGCAGGGGGCGGAGAATGGATCAGTGTCTTCAAGGGAAGTAAGAGAGCATATATGTAGTTTGACAAAACAGCATCTCCAGAGAGTCTGGTACACCTTCCAGTGAGAATTACTGATTGAACTATCTCATTTTAGAGATGAGGAAATGAAGGCCTAGGGAGTTTATGTGCAGAAATGATTTACCCTTGTTGATGCAAATAATCCATTGTCAATCTATAAATCAAAATTGGGTTGAGTTTATAATGAGCCAGATCTGAGGACTAGCCAGGGGCCTTCCTTCCCCAAGCAAGGAAGGGCGTCAAAGAAGCAGGATGTACAGAGTGGTTATATACTATCTTGGAACAAAGAGCATACATCACATATGACAGGAATGTCCCTTTTACAATTGTCACAAGATGCTTAGGTGGCACAGTAGGTCAGTGGTCAGTGGTCAGTGGTCACAAGGTGAGCACAGCAGGTTGGTAATTAATCCTTAGTTCCCAGGAAGAGAGGCTCATCCTTAAACAAATGCCTATATGGGGAAAGTACATCCCTATCTTTTGGGGCATCATTCTTGTCTTTGGGACACAGAGATATTTAAAGCAGATGTACACTGCATCAACAGGCTACGTCAGCTCCTTTTGGAAAAACAAGGTCAGGCTGAATTAGTTTTAAACCAAATGGCTTCCTCATGTATCCTAGTGCTTTTCATTTATTTATCACCCTTAATCAGCAGCTGTTTAGTGGTAAAGTCAAGCCTAAGTCCAAGTTTTTAGTTTTATAATTCAGTCTTCTTTCCACTGCACCTTTCTCCTTATTTTCTTTAAGATGAGACTGTCAAGCTTGTGTATTCATCAAGTTAAAAATCTCATCCATCAGAGAGAACAAATAAGTAGATTTTTTTGTACTTCACAGCTAATTTGAGAGCTGTTAGGACTGCAGTCTTCATACTGTTTGGTCTCAGGACCCTTTTAAAGGCTTAAAAATTGAGGACTCTAATATACATCTATTATTTACCATATTGGAAATTAAAGCTGAGAAATTTTAAAAATGTTTACTAACTTGTCAAGAAAATAATAAACTCATATGTTAACATAAAATATTTTTATGAAAAAACTGTATTTTCCAAAATAAAAAAACAGTGAGAAAAATGGCAATGATTTACAGTTTTGAAAATCTCTTTAATGTATGGCTTAATGGGAAACAGCTGGATTCTCACATCTGGTTCTTCCTTCTGCATCGTGATAGCCCATGTCACGTAGCCTCTGGAACATTCCACTGTGCACTTGTAAGAGAATGCAAGTTAAAAGGCATATAACGTCTTAATGTTATTATAGTAAGAGTTTTGACCCTACAAGTCCCTGAAAAGGTCTTGGGTACCCTCCAGGTCTTTGGACCACATTTTGAGAACTGCTGCCTTAGAAATTTGTCTCTCCTTAGTTTACCTTCACTAAATGCTTATTGATCTGCTTTTTTCCCCACAGTCATTTGAACAAATAGTTAAGATGTTGGCTCTTACTTGATAATTTTAGTTTCAGTAGGGGATAGCAACTGTATTTCTTTGTCCCTGTAAAATTTTGTATCCAGGCAGAAATCCTTGGCAGTGACTTTCCCTACTCCCAGGAACTGGCCATGAACTCACAATGCCAAGTTCAGTGGGTTCTCAGATATTTCTGCTTAAGAAGCATAAACCATGTTGCCTCGCAAGGTTGCATGTGACAGGAGCCAGCTGTTATCTTTGGAAACTTGCTGGTCGAGGTATTCCTGACCTAAGACTGAAGGAGTATTTATAGCTTTTTGGTAGCATCATTAAAAAGTAACAAAAGTCAGAGTGAATCAGAGAAGTGATCCTGACAGACCTAGATTTTTTTTTCTTTGAGAATGGAATTGCCAAGGGCTGCAAAGTCAGCCTTAAAAATGAATTGTTTTTTTGTGGTGCTGTGCTTGCATTTCACATGGCCACCACTAGGGGATGATGGTGTTTCTATTCTGCAGTTCAAGGCCAGTTGATAGCTACCCATACCCAAAGAACCTGAGAGCTTGGTGGTATAACGTGTGACCCCATTCACTTGTGCTTTTTTTTTTTTTTAAACCAAACATATTGATTTAACTTCAGTAGTTTAACTTTTGCTTTTCCCTCGGAAGTAAAATAATGTCCAAGGAGTAAGTATGGTTAAAGAAATGAGAGTACATTTGTCACTACATATTATAAGCTCCCTTAACATAGATATTTACTCTTTAACTGCTCCTAACTTTAACATGAAAAACCTTTTTGTGTGTCATTTTTTTGGCCACATGTTTTTAAACTATTATTCTTAAAACTGGAGCATTCAAACTGTAAATTCTTTTCCAGTTCTTTCACTTTATGTTTCTTTGTCCCTATGTGTCTGCATGCCCTACATGCTCATTCTTTTTTTTTTGGTAAGGAAGATTGGCCCTGAGCTAACATCTGTTGCCAATCTTCCTCTTTTTTTTTTTTCTCCCTGAAGCCCCAGTACATAGTTGTATATCCTAGTTGTAAGTCCTTCTAGTTCTTCTATGTGGGATGCTGCCTCAGCATGGCTTGATGAACGGTACGTAGGTCTGCGCCCAGGATCTGAATGAGCGAACCCCAGGCCGCTGAAGCAGAGTGCACAAACTTAACCACTACACCACTGGGCTGGCCCCATACATGCTCTCGCTTAACTCAGATTAGATTTTATTGTTTTTGGTCAGAGGCCATTTCAAGACTTATAAAGCACAGATCAGGTCAGCTGTGATCTTCAGATTATTCAGAGCTTAAAGAAGATCACTAGCATTTTAGAAGTAGTTTATAAAGACAGAATCGTAAGCCCACTACACCACCAATTTTGAAAATTATAGTATCCAAAATAACTTTGGCTCTGAGTTTTTGAAACAGACAGTTGAAAAAGAGGTTTAAAAATGTCTCCACTCACCTGTGTTGGACTCTGCTTTCTTTGGAATTGATCTTGAGTAAATACTTTTTGAACAGAGTAGCCACAGGAAACTTCCGGTATAGATCCAAACACAAAGGGTAGAATTTTAAAAAAGCAAAAAGGTAAGAGCGTCTAATACAGGAGACTTACCTCCCTCCCTCAGAGGCTCTCCCTTCTGCAGGTGCCTCCATTTAATCACTGCCTTCTTAAGAGGGATACGATACTTTTTCTTCTAAACGTTTAAGACCACCAAAACGTTTGGGCTATTCGCAATAGCTTTATCTTCCCCTAATATTTTCTGAATCACATTTTTTCCCCCAACCAACATTTGGTACGTACCAGCTATGCGTTGGGCACTGTGCTGCCTATTGGATCCAAGAGTTAAAGCCAATGGTAGGAAATTAGTGTGGCTGCTCCGCTCGACATCGTCACTGAATCCAGTGCAGTTTCTCCTGCCTTGGGGTGGGCTGTGGCTATTCCATTCCTTAAGAAGTTCTAAAGGTTTAAGGTTAAGAGGTAATTGAGCACCTGTAAAAAGTTAACACGGCAAAGCCAGTGGTGGCCCACGGAAGCCCACAGCTGGAGATGACCAGTAATCTACTTAAGACTCATTTCAAAAACCTATTTTGTTGTTCCTTGTACCTTTAGGAGTGTGTCTAGCTTTTTCTTCTCTCTCTCCCGCTCATCTTTTTTTTTTTTTTTTTATTAAGGAAGATTAGCCCTGAGCTAACTACTGCCAATCCTCCTGTTTTTGCTGAGGAAGACTGGCCCTGAGCTAACATCCAGGCCCCTCTTCCTCTGCTTTATATGTGGGATGCCTACCACAGCATGGCTTTTACCAAGCGGTGTCCTGTCCACACTTGGGATCTGAACCGCTGAACCCTGGGCCACCAAAGCAGAACGTGCGCACTTAACCGCTGTGCCACTGGGCTGGCCCTCCCTCTCGTCTTTCTCTTCTTCTTTCCCAATCCATTCTGCTTTCTTATTGCTTTTCTCTGTCATCTTCTTATTAGAACTCTTTTTATTGGGCATACTATGAAATCTAAGCTAATTGAAAAATATTTATTGGCTTGAGTAAAATGGCATGCCCCATTCTTAATTTTAAAATGAGATTAGCAGGACCATTCATAAGTTGAGTTTGGTTATTCCAAGCAAAAAAATGATCCTGGGCATTTAATTACACCTTGATTATGCTACATAATTTCCCTAATTTTTACTACACTGTTCTTGGTCAGTCTTTAGCTAGTCTCTTCCTGTGTTTTATTTTTTATGCTGTTAAAAACAAATATTAATTTCCTTAATACTTAAACCTTTGTATGGACCTTCATTTCAAGTAAGAGCAAATATAGAGTACGTAATATTATTTATTTAAACTTTGGGGTATGTGAGAATGTCATTTTCAGTAGAAATACATAATGAATTAGTGTTCTGTCCTCATTGCATTTTGCTCTGGATGGTTGTTTTCAGTTCTGAAAAAGGGCAGGCTGGAGAAGGTCACTGGGAGCTCCATCCGTCTTGTGATGTGTCTGTCAGAATGGGCTCCTGCTGTAATCGGTCCTTCTGGGAACAGAGAGGGTAGGAGGTGCCTCCTGCAGGGCTCTGTTCCCTGTGGTTGTCCTACTGGACCTTACACCAGTGACCTCTTTGGACTTGAGACCCTTCTGAAAAATGATGTCTTTCTAGCTCTAAAATCTGGAACTGCTTGGTCACCATAAATTTTACTATGTAACACTTGCCTACAGAGACAAGATAATTTGTTAAATTTTAACAAAATGAATTTTACTGGAATAGCGTACATGAGGGATTGTTGAGAAGATGTCACATTTGTACATCCACGTTTTATCTTATATCCCGTGTTCTTCTGTTTCAAACTGATATTGTAAGTTGTGCCTGGAGTCTGAATTGGGCTCTCTCATGGAATCCATGCTGACCTTTTATTCTCTCCACCATGCGGGACTAGTTGCGGAGTGGGGCGCAGCTGGATTGTCACAGACAAGGGCAAAGTTTCCATTTCTGAGACATCCAAGGATCCAGTTGGCCGATGTGCCAGGCTATGTTGCCAGCGCCCATGCATCCACCAGTATATCCTGGAAGGGTTTTGGGCATTAGCATCTTCCTAGGCAACTTATAGGAAAAAGACTATGAGAGGGTAACCCACAGCACAGTTGGCAAAAGGCAACAGCAAAGATGTGTATGTGAGGGAACGCAATCCATAGCCTGTTCATCTCTCCTCCTAGTTTTCAGGGCTCTACATCCTGTCCTTCACCGTCATCATGGTGGGGTTTATTCTGTACTGCTCCACCCCGACACGCACGGCAGAGCCGGCTGAAAGCAGCGTGCCACCGGTCACCAGCATTGGTATCGACAACCTGGCCCTGAAGCTTGAGGAGAACCTCCAGGAGACCCACTCTGCGGTCTTGTAGCTGGAGAAGGAGGCACACTGAGCGCCCGAGGCTTCCTGGGAAACCGGGAGCCCCACCAAGGTAAAGCAGAGCCTCCTGCCTGCTGAAGGGACACTTGGAAAATTATCAGACTCAGAGTGAAACTCTACAGCACTGGATTGGATCCAGTGGTTCGATTTTACAAAGGAAGGCAAAATAATGTATCAAGAGTAGAAATATCAAAATAGAGCAGAAGCCAAGGCTAGCATTGTGTTTCTGTATGTTTGAGGACCAGTACCTGTTGGTGTCAGACAAGATGTGGGTTCCACACTGGGGTCTCGCAGGCACAAGTGAGAAAGCAGGTGGGCAGATACCCAGATGAGAGCCAGCCTCAGGCCAGGGCCTGAACGCAGGCTGTCCAGGCTGGGCTGGGGGTGGGGTGGAGGGGCAGTCCATGGTGGTTGGGGAGTGGGTTTCCTCAGTTGGAGCCTTCTGATTTTTGTCCTGCTGAGGTAGTCATTGTCCACGGGCCTCACAGCCTTTGGGCCACAGATGAGGTCTGGTGACTGCAAGTGGCGGGAAAATGGCTGGGGGAGCACTACCTGAGATACAAGTGTGAGTACCACAGAAACATTAAAGTGGACTCCAGGAAACCTAGGAACCCTCTCCTGACGGTTAAAAGAGGCTACTACACTACTTTTACCAAATATTTGTAATGTGCCATGCGATTTTTATGATACTTCATCAATACGAAGTGTTAATATGTAGCATCATTATGATATCAGCTACTAGTATGCTGCTTTACAAAACTCTGTACGTAAACTTCTTTTTGTAAAAAATGTAATAAAGAAATTGAGGGTTCATATTATTAAAAGATTTTGATTTCATGGAAATACATTCACTGTGTGGTTTCTTTGATTAACCAGTTCCCCTTGTGGATTTTAAATAACTTAATATATTCAAGATTTCTTCATATCCAAATTTTCACAGTCATGTCTTCTTAAGGTGAGGCAAACCTATCTATTTGGGGCTACCTGAAAGGAGGGGAATTTAGAGCAAGCTCATGGATCATTTGCAGGAATAAATCTTTTAAAATTCTAAATTACCACAATGGGTTTTTTACTTTTTTTTTGCTGAGGAAGATTAGCCCTAAGCTAATATCTGTTGCCAATCCTCCTCTTTTTTCGCTTGAGGAAGATTAGCCCCAAGCTAACATCTGTGTCAGTCTTCCTCCACTTTATATGTGGGTTGCTGCCACAGCATGGCTGACTAGTGGTGTAGGTCCATGCCTGGGATCTGAACCCACGAACCCGGGCCACTGAAGCGGTACATGCCAAACTTAACCACTATGCCATGGGGCCGGCCCCTGGGTTTTCTACTCTTTTGAGTGAGATTACCTTTCATTCTCTGCAACCAATTAAAACTGATGTTTGGTTTTTACTCCCCACCGTTAACAACTGTCATTGAGTGAAAAAAAGGTTATGTTAGAATGTTTGGTCTTTGGGGGAAGACTTTCAGTTTGATTAGCACACTGATGATTTCTTAAAATGTCTTGCTTCAGACTAAACCTATATGTCTACATAGGGATAGTGGTGAAGGAGAGACTGTCAGGTGATGGTGTCCCACATGTCTGTCAAGGCTGAGCTGACAGGTCCTCTTTTCCATGAAGCCCTTCTCAGGCCGTCTAGGCTGGGTCCCCCCTCCTCCAGGCTCTCAGGGTCCTTGTTCCTACCCTCCGTGTAGCCCTTACTGAAGGGCTTATGGTTTACCTGCTCCTCCTCACCACAGGTTGAGCTCTTCCAGGTCAACAATGGCCTTTTTTCATCTTTCTAGTCCTTTGGTTATCTTACTTCTTGGCTGTTTATTAAATAAACGTTGTCTTTGGTCCCAATTCAGAACATGTGAGGAGAGACTGACCTATAAAGTAAGGCCTTTCATGCAGATACACCCAGGCAGCAAGTTTTCCTACCCTGCTCTGCTCTTTCCACACATCACCCTTAATCCTAGTGATTCTCCTACCTGCTCCCTGTGCAGAGGGGCAACGGAGTTCCGATCCGGGCATCCAAGGTGAAACTCAGAATTCAGTGTTGCAGAGAAGCAACGCTGAGAATGCCATTCAGCGATTAAATAATAATGCTGCAGGGCTGTGCTCCCTGGTTTAAAGACAGAGTTTAACCACCCTGTATGATACCGCGTCTGTGGAAAATGTCTTATCTGGATTACACACAAGCTTTTGAAACACAACACATTCTTAAGTTGAGAACCTCCCATCAGTCCTTTTGCAGCCTATTAAAACAATATTGATTTTTCAATATTTTTGGTAGATGTTCATGCCATTAAAAAATCCCTGCTGAATGGTGTAATAGAATTGCTAGATTGTTCCCTAGTGTTGTATAGATACAATAAATTGTTCAGTTGGACTGTGGTGACCCTGTAAGAAGAGAGGGCTTTGCTGGTGCCATTTTCACTATCTGCATTTTGAAATTAGGTTCTTTTTTGTGGACAGGTGGTTAACATTTCTCACCTTTCTGATAGGAGCGTCTCACAGAAATGACATGTGTTATCAGCGGCGTTTCCAGCAGGTGGCGCTCTAATAGTTGTTACGCCAAAGATCTCTGACAGGAACAACAGTTTCATTTTATAGTGCCTCCATAATAGTGTTTCATTTTTGTTACACTGTTAAAGCGTTTCATTTTTGAAGAGGGCATTATGACGACTGTCCTCTGCAGGGATTGCCTTTGATTAACAGTTGAAGAAATCTGGGTCTCAGAAAAGTTGAAACGCCCTTTGCAGGTCACTTTTTGGAGTTTCGTGGAGAAGATGAAAACAAAATCCACGAGTCCCTTCAGTTCCGCCTGGATGGCTTCTGTAAACAGTGAATTTTGAGGGGGCTGATTCCTGTGGAACCGCTGAGCCAGCAAAGGCGAATGCATCTTTAGTGAGAACAACTGGGAAGATTTTCGTGAAAAAACTGCCTTGATGGTGCAGTTTTCCCTGCGACTCTGGAGTCTGCCGATTAAAGAAACTGTCTGCATTCGTCTCTGAGGAGTCTTATGTATGCCTAGTCACGATTCTCTTTTCTGTCATTATTATGGTGATGTGCAATTTTCATCCACATTTAATCACTTAGTATCTGGACATATCCTCAGCCCTCAAAAGATAGCAATAAATCAGGGAAATTCAGCAGATAGCCACTTAGCTGATTAAAAGGGCAAGAGATTTATGAGGAAATTAGGTAATGCTGAGCATGCCGTTCTCCAACAGTCTTATAAAGGGGGTTTTGAGAAGCCTGGCCATGTCTGAATGGTCTATCAAGGGGAATAAAGGATGAATGTTCCAAAGTTTTTTCTCCCAGTGCTTTCATCATGCACTTTATTCTTTGGTTTAAATCTTGCCCTCTTCTAGCAATCTTAATGTAAAATGCAGGTACTTGAAGAGCGAAATTTAGACTGAAAGACAGAAAGAAGTGATGCCAATAGAAAAACATATAAGCCATTTGAACAATTAGCTCCAACTGACCTTAAGAAACATTCAGATGGTGCCATATGCTCATCACTCAATCAGCCATTACTGAGGCCAGGTTCTGTATACAAGGTGTGATGACTTGGGTTAGTAGCTGGAGTTTCCATGCCAATCCCAACTCCCTGACCGTGGATGGTACTTTCTTTCTGCCTGATGACTGTGCTTTTCCACTTTTGCCTGAGCATTTTGCATTCTTTCAGATTCCTATTCTGACTTTGGTCTTGTGATGCCATGTGGGACCTTGCCCACCTTGGTCTTCGTGAAAAGCCTGCTAGTCCATTGCATGCACTTTACATGGGAGGACACACACAGTCATACACACCACTGTCACCACCATCATCAACTCCCCCTACCCCGTCCCCACACCTTATTTCTCTAGAAATTGCTGATGTTGGTAAGATTGATTGCAGCAGCTTCAGGAATCTACCCCCATCCTTGACGCACTTCTAGAGGCATTCCTGCAGAACTTCATTTTCCCAGTCCCCAGTTGCATTGAGTGTATATGGTACCTTCACTTGGACACAATTGTTGTACAACATTTATTTGGTCTCTACTGTCAATTTGGAGATTGAGACAGGAGAGGGACGGCCAAGGCTTCATCCTTGATCTGCTAACTAATGTCTGAGACATGACAAAGCAGGGGGATTTGGCTCAGGTGAGAGGCAGATTTGGGTCGTGAGCACAGTACACTATCCTGAGTACTCTGGTCATGATGTAGGAACATGGTTCAAGTCCTCATCTCAGTGGGGGGAGCAGAGCAGGGGAACCCCAGGGCAGCCCAGGAGACACTCTCTGGGAGATCTATTTGTAGAGAGCAAGGCACTCTCTAACTGCTTGGAGTTCAGTGGCCGCATGCCACTCTCCTAGGGAGAAGGCTGGCTAGGTTATGGGATGACACTCAAATAGACCCCCAAGATGGGGCAGGGAGAAGAAACTGGGGTAAAGGAGAGTCCTAGGCCCTTGGTTCTAGGATGAGCTCAAGAAAGGTGACCAGGAGCACTGAGGACAGACAACTCAATTTGGCCCCCAAATAGTCCTGTGCCCTTAGATTGTTCTTTAACCTTCTAAATAGACATTTCTCCAGCTGACTATCCCACCTCTGCCTCAAACTCAGTGAGCTGAACTGAAGCACATCATGGTTTCTATCCTCTTCACCTCCTCCATCATCTGCTTTCACCTCAAACCTTTGACTTCCCACTTCTGATTTTCGTATTTCGTTAATGGCACTGTTCTAGTGTTGCTCAGATTCAAACCTTTGGAGTTATACTAGATTTATTCCTCACCCTTCACATCCCATAAGGCACCAGTGTCTCTTAGTTCTTCTTTGGTGACGTCTTTCATGTCTGTCTGTCTGTCTTTTTTTAGTTCTCACATTAGCTCAAACCCTTGTTACTTTGCTCAGACTAGTCCTATAACTGTCTTGTAACTATCTTGTAACTATCTGGAGTCTCAGTCTACAGTTTATTTTATTCTCTACATAGTCCTAAAATTCTTGCAATCCTACATATTCCTGCTAAAGGAACTTTTCTAAAATATCCCCAGTTAACCCAGAAATCTTCAATGTCTCCTGGTTTCTCTTAGAATAAAGTCCAAGCTGAGCCTGACTGTTTTTACCTTCCCAATATCATCACATACTGCTTCCTCATACAAATTTAGTCAACAAGCCTGGTCTATGTTCACATGCTTTGTGGATTCTGCCTCTGTATAATTTACAGGCAGTTCTCCTTAGGTCCAACTCCTTCTTCCACTTCACTTTGTGTATCTAACGCCTACTTCATTCTCCAAGCTTCAGCTCAAGTGCATCTCCTCCTTCCTAGGGAGGGTGTCCACAGGTTTCTCTTCCTCTTCAGAGAGCCCATAGCACTTCCTCTTTTGTCCCACTCTGTTGACACACCAAGCATCCCGTAGCATGAACACACCACATTCCTCAGACTGTGTGTGACAGTTGAATGTGGAAGTCAAACAGTACACTTTCATGTGAAGAGGTTCATTCCAAGAGAGCTAAGAAATTCAAAATATGCAACTACATCTCACATTTTAGGCACATAGTTTGGTGACACATTTTCAGCACTTCGTTAGTATTTTGTATATATTCTTCATTCTTTTCTCCTCACAGCTTAGACCAGTGATCCTGATTGAGGTTATAGACTTACCACTTTCACGATTCCACTTTTTGGAAGATGGAAGCAGTTTCCATTTTTGTTCTATTATATTTATAAAAATTACACTCATCACTGGAATCTCATTTTCACTTCTTCTTGTAAAATAGGATGGGCAGGATGAGATAAAATAGTCAAACAGTTACATAAATAATAACTGCTCAGTGGAGATAATGCTGAGGTGAAACAATTGGCTGGCAGCAACATCATTCATCTGTTTACTCAAAACTATATTTACTGAGCAACAGAGTCAGGTACTGTTCTAGGCTGTGGCATCCTAGGGCTTTCAAAAACTGGTTTGTAGGGGCTGGCCCCTTGGCCGAGTGGTTAAGTTCGTGCACTCCGCTGCAAGTGGCCCAGTGTTTCGTTGGTTCGAATCCTGGGCGCGGACATGGCACTGCTCATCAAACCATGCTGAGGCAGCATCCCACATGCCACAACTAGAAGGACCCACAACGAAGAATATACAACTATGTACTGGGGGGCTTTGGGGAGAAAAAGGAAAAAAAATAAAATCTTAAAAAAAAAAACTGGTTTGTGGTATTAATGTCTAATATAAGAAAATGGGGATTCTATGAAAATACTGAATTTGAGTACCTTCTGCCTAATTTACCTAATTAACAATCCATGTGAATATTTTATCCTCCAAATGAAATAAGATCCTTGGGGACAGATCTTGTCCTACTTCGCCATATACTTAAACCTTGATGGAATGAGAAAGTTCACAAACATACACTTTTAAACATTCATCATAGTACCAAGTATAAGCCTTAAAAATAACATGGCTCAGTAATATTGCATTTGTATTTGTTGATTATGTTTTTCTCATGTTCTATTTGATTCTAAACTTGTGAATCACTGTTTTTGATTTTGGTAAATAGTAATAATTCTATGATGTAAGAAACCAAAAGATGATTTACTGTTCAGGACGATGCCCAATCATGGTATCCATTCACTGCACATTAATCTTTCCCAGAAAGGCTCTTTCTTGGCATCAGTTAAAATGGGGCAGAATAAAGACTTTTAGAAGCTACTTGATGTGAAATGCTACTCTAGTTGGGAGAAAGGAAAGCCTAGATCGGTAGGTTATATTTCCTATGGTTAGAACATGAGTTATTGAGAAATGATAAGCAAATTAAATAGAAGGGGAATTAGTGGAAATTATGATCACCTCAGTGTTAACATGAACGTTGGTGAAAATGACTATATTTGGAAGCCAGAATCTGCACATCTGAGTAGATAATTAGCACTTTTATAGACTCTCCGAGTGACTGCCTGGGAGGAAAGAAACTGGTTCTATCACTAAAAGTCTTGGGCAACTCTTTACCACCTTGCCCTCTCATAGGTCTCATTGATCTAAAGGTAGTGTGTGTTGCAGTGTGCTATATTTTTTAAAAATATGCATTATTTATTTAAACTTCACAACATCCAAAGGAAGTAGATTCTATTTACGTCTCCATTTAACAAATGAGGAAATTGAGGCTTGTGTCAGGATGAAGTAGGTTATGTTGCTATAACAACAACAACAACTATATTACCGGCTTAAACCAACAAAGATGTAATTTTTGGCCATACTACATGTCTACTGTGAGTCTGCTTCAAGCTGGCCTCACTCTGGGACCCAGGCCAATGGAGCAGCCATACTAGAGGGAAAAGGGAACTATGGAAAATTCTTCTCTGGCTCTTTAAGACTAACCCAGAAGTGACATATATCACTTTCTGTTACATTTCATAGGCCAAAGCAAATCACCTGGCCACATCCAAATTCAAAAGGATGTAGAAATGCAATTCTACTGTGTGCTTGGATGGGAAGAAACCCAGAGGTATTTGTGTGCATCCCTGTCAGATGACCTAAAGGAGTTAAGCAACTTTAAGAAATTTAGATCTTCATCTCTCTAACTCCAGAGTCTACACTCTTAGCCACCATACTATATTGGCTATGGTGAAATAGTAATACCTATATTATCCATCATTGTTGAAATAACAAAACCAGTAAAGTGGGGAGAAAATAAAAAGGGTAGCCAGATTGCAAGGTATTGTTTTTAACTTTTATAGTAAAATGATTATTACTTAGCTACATGGAGGTCTGAGCAGAACTAAGAGAACTGTGAGCTCTAAGCATTGATACCTCGTTGCATCTTGAGGAGTAGCTCTCAAGTGCCATCATTTGATAGGACTTGATTTGGTAGCACCCAAACCTGCCAGAGTGTTTTCAGTCCCCGGGAATTTGAAAATAAGTTCTGAGCTTCAGGTTTTGGCTGCTTCCCAGACACAGGCCTGCTACCCAGGAAACTATTAGAAGGGCCAGGAAGAATAATTAACGTGCTGCTACATTAAACCCTGTGAGAGACGGAGTTCTTCATCTACAGCTTTAAAACAACAATGACAACAATAACCAAAAAGACCCTGGGTGAATTGGAGTTCACAAATAGGTTGGCATCTGCAGGGCCTGATCAGAGACCTCTTCTGGAAGAAAACAGCAGCCGTGCAATCATAAAGCAGCCTGGCCTGGGCATGGTGATTGTGAGCATTGCTGGGTGCAAGCCTGTCTCTTCTGGCTGAGGGAGGCTTGGGCAAGTGATTTAGTTCGTGTGTCTCAGTTTCCTCATCTGAAAAGGCGAGGATTAAGTGAGAGAATGCACGTTGAATGCTGAGCACTATAAGGCACTGCCCCTCTGGCAGTGTTTGGGCTGCTGTCCTCTGCGGGTGCTGGCTCTGTCTCACAATGCTACAGTCACACTCTTCCTACACTTCAGCTATTTCAAGTCTCATAGTCTCACTACCTCCCCTGTTATCTTGAGACACCCAGCTGTTTCTGTTGACAGTGGAGCAAGGCGATCCAAAAATAAAGGAAGCACAAAGTGACTTATCGTGATTGTCACAAATCTAAACTGCCCCCTGAAATGGGAACAAAGCTATATGACATTTATATTACTAATGAATTACTCTAGAACTCATCGTCCTTGTTAGTAAGACGTTCTCTCTTTGGGGCTCTCCACTTTCCCTGAATTCCCTGAAAATCCCAGGGGGCTTCAGCAATTCAGATGGTTTAAGGGTGCTTTTCTCCAACTTTCGTAGGCAGGAGGAGCTGTTTCTGATTCTTCAGCCTCTGTTGCTTCTTCTCCGCAACATAACAGTATTACTGTGGAGAAGCTGGTCCTCCGGAGTCTGACAGAGGATGCCATTCCTCTCTGGGTGAGGCCTGAGCTGATCCAGACGTGCAGAAACTTGATGTGGTTCTTTGTGGTTCTCCAATGAATGAGCTGAGCCTGCAGAAGCTTGGCCGCATGTATTGCAGTCCCTAATACTTGACATTTGAATTTATACATGGTTCTCTCTTAAGGTGTCGGCTGGGCTCAGGCAAGTAGGTGTCTATTACTCAGAACTACTGACTTGCTTTCCTGGCCAGGGGTCTGCACTTGTAGGGGTCAAGCAGTTTTTAAATCTTCAGTCCTCAAAAAACAGACTATTTCCCCACCCAGACCACCAATCCTCCTCAGGGATGAAACCCTTAGTCCATTGATTGCCGTGAAGGTAACTCACCTTTTTTAGGGGAGATTCTCCAAGATTCCAATGTGTCTGCACCAAATTCTGGGGCAGTAACTATTTTCCATGAATCTAAGCTAGTCTATTCCCTTTTGAAGAGAAGCTGCTCTCAATGAAGGCAGGGCAGTTTTCTGATGCTTTCCTGGCTGAAAAAGAAAAACACCCCACAAATTCGTTATCTGGAAAGTCGTTCTGCTACATTAAATTTAGGATGACTTACATTTAAGAATAAACTATCAAGTTTGAAAAATCTGACTATTTTTCTTTAGCAGTGTCACACCTACTGAGAATCTTTTCTCTGAGGGGAGTTAATAACTATTTATGTCTCATTGCCACAGCAATAACATTTGTTGCCAACAGTATTACTTCAATTTTTGGCCCAGTGGAATAATTAGTTTGTGATTTTCTCATAGCGATAAAATTTGTTGCCAACAATGCAACTGTGCATTTTGTTTTATTGTCTTCCTATTTTGAATTTGGTTTTATGCCCTCTATCTCTTGGGTGGTCAACTACCTCCTGCCTCCCAGTCACTCTGTCGAAGTCATGAAAGACTTGGACACTGGGCTGCAGTCTTCCCGCCCAACATCCATCACTCAGACCATCTGTGCCCATGTGGATGAATTACCCACACCCGAACCTCACACTTTCTTTATGCCCTTCATGCCGATGACTGTTACCTTAATTTCTCTGTAATAGTTACTTCCAAATCACATCTGTATTTTGTTATTACTCAGAAGTGCTCTACCGTTATGTCTTAAATCCCCATATTCTATATTCTGAACACAATTTACATCCTTAAACCCAGTATACCTGGTTTTCAAGCTCTCCTGAACTCTTATTCTTTAATTACTTTAGTTTTTCCCCTTCTGGAATGCTCTTTCTCCTGTCGTTCCCACCTACAGTCTGTGACTGATTGCTTGGATTTCTTCCACTCTCGCCTAAACTCTTCATTTCCTTGCACCCACATCCTTCTCAGCAAAACCCCAGTGGTGGATCAATGGTATGACACAATATCTTTCTTGGCTTTCTAGACTGAGAGATATAGATTTGTCCCAACCTGACAGTCCTAGCCCACAGTCTGGGCAGTCCTCCATTCCCTGCTTAACATCACTTCTGGTCTAACAGGAAATGTGTGTTGGAAAATCCACATGGTTGAGTCTGGGTTACCTTCTGTCCAGTTAAGGGCGATACGTGATAGTGGATAAGGTATCAGCAGTTATGAAGCGGAAGCCTCCTTATCACGTCACCTATATCCTATGGGTCTTTGGCTTCCCTTGGTATTTCTTTTTTGCTTTTGTTTTTGATGAGGAAGTTTGGCCCTGAGCTAACATCTGTTGCCAGTCTTCCTCTGTTTTGTATGTGGGATGCTGCCACAGCATGGCTTGATGAGTGGTGCATAGGTCTGCACCTGGGATCTGGACCTGCGATCCCTGGGCTGCTGAAGCAGAATGCGCGAACTTAACCACTACGCCACCACCTGGCCCCTTCCTTAGGTATGTCTGATGGTTCATTCCTCACTTTTCTATCCCAACAGTTCCAATGTCAACTTTTTCAGGGATGGAAGAATGCATACATTTCAAAGTTCATTGCAGCAGCAGCATTCCATTCAGAAGTCCTGGTTTTCCCCTCTGTAGGTCACCCGATCTTGGTCAAGATACTGAGCAGGGTCCCCAGGGACCTCTGGAGCCTATGCTAGGGTCATTATATATTACACTTGCTGTTTGACTAAGGGACATCAATTACTGCTTATCCTGCATTTTCTTTTTTTTTAAAGATTAGCACCTGAGCTAACGTCTGTTGCCAATCTTCTTTTCTTCTTCTTCTTCTTCCCTCCAAAGCCCCCCAGTACGTAGTTATATATTCTAGTTGTAGTTCCTCTGGTTGTGCTATGTGGGATGCCGCCTCAGCATGGCCTGATGAGCGGTGCCATGTCTGTGCCCAGGATCCGAACCACTCAGCCACGGGGCTGGCCCCCTATTCTGCATTTCTACTCCAAATTGTCTTTTTTTTTTTTTTTTTTGAGGAAGATTATCCCTGAGCTAGCATCTGCCACCAATCCTCCTCTTTTTGCTGAGGAAGATTGGCCCTGAGCTAACATCTGTGCCAATCTTCCTCTACTTTATATGTAGGACGCCTGCCACAGCATGGCTTGACAAGTGGTGCACAGGTCCGCACCCAGGATCGGAGCCAGTGAACCCCAGGCCGCCAAAGTGGAACGTGCCAACTTAACCCCTGCACCACTGGGCCAGCACCTCCAGATTGTTTTGATGGTAGATCCTTCACAATGTGGTGCTTCGTGCTCTCCAACAATCACATTTTCTTTTGTCAAGCTGTTTATCATTGATAATTTCCAACTCTATGAACTCCAAAATCACACTGACTTTGAAGATGGAAGGAGGGTCGTGAAACAAGGAAGGTGGGAGCCTCTGGAAACTGGAAAAGGCAAGAAAATGGATTCTTCCCTGGGGCCTCCACAAAGGAACCCAGCCCTGACCACAATTTTAGCTCAGTGAGAACCAGTTCAGACTGCTGATCTCCAGAACCATAAGATAACAAACCTGTGTTGTTTTAAGTCAATTTGTGGCAGTTTTTTACACAGTGATGGAAAACGAATACGCTAACCATTTAACATACACTTGCATCCAGGGGTATAAGAGGCTGAGAATCAGGCATCCTGATTCTAATCTTATCAACCAGCTGAGTGACCATGGACAGTTATCATGTTCAGGTCTCTGGGTCCCATACCCTCCTCTGTAAAATGAGGATGGTGGCAGCCTCATCTTAAATGATTAATCTGAAATACGTGTTGATCACTATCCTGAGCCAGGGAAGCATGAGGCTGAGGGAAGGGTCTGAGCTTTGTAGTCAGTCAAACCCGTGTTCAAATTCTGGCTCTTTTATTTACTAACTTAAGTCTTGGGCAATGTCTCTGAGCCTTTTCCTCACCTGCAAAATGAGAAGGGTAATTGTGCCTACTACTTCACGGGGTCGTTGGAGGATTAAACCGGTCAGTGCGTGTTAAGTTCTTAGAAGAAGTCCGGGCAGAGAGCTGGTGCTCAACATGCTATTTGTTACGTTTATTCTCTCTGTGACCTCAGGTAAAGTTGTCATGTAAAGATGGACTTTTGCTTACTTGTTTTGTGGTTGTACTGTAAGAAATATCTACCTCGTGGATTTCTATGAGGATTAAAGAACGGTGCCTGACACTTTGTAAGCACTCCAAAAAGTTACCTCCCTGTTCTACCCAGGCTTGTGGATAACCGAGGGGAACTTCTCAGTTCCGTGGAAGGGATTGTACAGTGGTTCAGCGGCTGAGTTTTGGAGAAACACCTGGATTTGAATCTCACATATTCTCCGAAATACGTATATTCTCAACCTCTCTGAGCCTCAGTATTCTCACCTCAGTACTTTCACCTCCAGGATTTTAAGTTTTAGAATGCGAAGAGCTCAGTGTGGTGCCTAACACATAGTAAATGCTCATTAACTGGTAGCTAGTATTATTACCTGGGGTGCTTTACTGGTGTGCTTTAGGATCAAAAGAATACATTGAACATAGCAGATGCTCACTAAATTTCTGTTGAGTATATTTAACTTCAGAAAGTAATCTTTTTTGGGGGTAGATTCTCATCTTGGGGTCTCATTTAATCTTTTTAAGAATTGAGATTTCCCCTTATTTTCACAAATGATGGACTATTCTTATGAAAAATTGAAGAAATGCAGATAAGAATAAGGAAGTAACAAAAAATTCCCCCAAATCCTCCCAACCAGAAATTCCATCAATAACATGGGGAATATTTTTCCAGATTTTTATGCATATACACATAAGAATAAAGTTTGCATACATACATACACGCAAGTCTACACGTATGGAATTATATAGTACATATCATATTTTAGTTTTCTTGTTTTCATTCAACAGTGTCATAGATAGCTTTCCAAGGTAGATAGTATGGCTATCTTGTCTAAGAGTCAAATAGCATTTCCTTGAACGACTGACCCGAGGCCTGGTAAATCAGAGAAGCGGACACTAGATGGCAGTGTTGAAATGAAAATTTTGGAAAATAATTACCAGCATTACAGGAACAAGAGGCCCCTGGGACTTTGTTCAGTTGTTATTGACATCCTGATAACTAATAACTGGTGAAAGGACATTTATCTGATTAAGATTCTGTTACGTTGGAGGCTCCATATTCCTCCAGCTTGGGCTGCAGACATAAAGCTCCCAAGACTTAAAACTTGGTAAGACTGCATTCAGGTTTATTTTTTTTTTAAAGATTTTATTTTTTCCTTTTTCTCCCCAAAGCCCCCCGGTACATAGTTGTGCATTCTTCGTTGTGGGTTCTTCTAGTTGTGGCATGTGGGACGCTGCCTCAGCGTGGTCTGATGAGCAGTGCCATGTCCGCGCCCAGGATTCGAACTAACGAAACACTGGGCCGCCTGCAGCGGAGCGCGCGAACTTAACCACTCGGCCACGGGGCCAGCCCCTGCATTCAGGTTTATTTTATCGTCCATCTGTGAAACTGAAAGTCTGCCCTTCATGGAAGGAATAAACGACTTGCCATCTCCATCACACTCTCTCCCCACCTCCCGTACCTGACACAGTGGAAGGACTGACACTCTTGCTACCTCCCTACTCAGAAAAGCCAGCCTGATTCTTGTGCTATATCCATAGCAGAGGAAGCCCTGCTCCGTGGCAGTTAGGCAAGAACTGGCTTCCTGTCTGATCCAAGGTACAGTGGGTGGTGCTTTACTCTGAGATTCCAAGTCTCAGAGATGTGGATCCAAGTCTCCTGGGAATTTATACTCCCCATAGCAACTGCATCCATAGAGAGATAGCAGGTCCACCCAGACCTTCAGAATCCCAGCCTCCCTTGGATCACCTTGTTTTTTGTAGATACTTCCCACTTCTGATCCCAGCATGCACACACACACACACACACATGCACGCAGATAAATGCGTGGACACGCACCCCTTGGTATTTGTGCACTATGCTCTGTTGGGAAGAGTGCAAGGTGCAAATCTGAAGCTTCAGCTCAGCCAACAACAGACCTTGTGATCTTGGTTAAATCCCTTACCCTGTCTATTTCTCCATCTTGGTCTTCTTAAAGATGAGTATGTGGGGGATCAGAATTTGCCACCACAAAACGTATCTCCTTGGCTTGATTATTTCTAAGAACAAAGGACTCAGAAACTCTTTGACCTTCCCCCAACTGACTAAAAGAATTTAAGATAGAAGGCCTGTTCCAGAAAGGAGCTATCAGCATAGATAACTATAGTATAACATGAACTCGGTGTGGTAGACAGGGAGGAACCTAGCAAGGCCCATTTCATCAAAGTCCTCTCCACGTCCCATTGTCTTTGCAAGGCATGATAAACACTTGTTTACCTGACATTTGCTTGTCCATCTCCATGTGCATTGCCTTTCTCCCTTTTGAAGTCCCAAACCACTACCCCTAACATCCTCCTTTGTCTTTAACTGAAGACCATATTTAAGGTGGGCTTCGGCCTTTTTGGTGAGTTACTCAGTTTTCCTGGGTTTCTCCCATGTAAAAATGTTATTAAATTTGTTTGATTTTCTCCTGTTATTCTATCTCATGTCAATTTAATTCTTGGACCAGCCAGAAGAAACTATAGGGTAGAGGAATAATTCTTCCTCCCCTACATGTAATAATAACTCCTGATCCCCTTCTGGGGTATTAAATATGTAGACCATAAATATGCTTAGAGCCCTCCCAGCTCCACCCATAAAAAATGAGAAGAAATATTCTGAAAGAATTGGATAATTTCTATTTTTAAAAATAGCTGTCATGGGAAACATCAGAACTTTATGGATTTCTTTATGTTTATTTTATGATTTAGTTGTCTTTATCCTGTACTACACTGACTTCTCAAACCACTTCATGGTAGAGTCTCCTACAAGCTTATTACCATCAAAATAATCTGTGATTCAGGATGTGAGGGTATTTTCAGAGTCAGAGCTCAGCCATGTCACATGTGTGGACAGGCGCTTCTTTGGTCTGTTATAGCACTGAGTCACGGGCACAGATTTCATCTTATGGGAAGTGGCATGAAGGGGAAGAGGAGGGCCTTGTTCACACAGACACTGTGAAAGGCCACAAGTGACACTTGCTCTGGAAGCTGACCCTTCTGGTTTTACTTGGAGAAAATGTCTGTCTTAATTTCAGAGGCTGAATAAGGAGGACTTGAGGAGATGTTTTGAAAAAGGCAATTATTGAAGCTTTAAAGGTAATCTAGATCTCTTGCTGGTCACAAGCAAGCAAAAAGAGAGTTAACTAGTGACCCAAATGAAATATTATCAATTTGATAATGTTTGATTCTGTAGGGGAGGAAGATATTTCCTGTACCCACTCTGGGTCCTTCTGGCCAGGCTATGAATTAAATTCATGTGAGACAGAATAACAGGAGAAAATTAAACAAAGTCTTTTTGTTTGGTTGATTCTTTTTTTTAAGATTTTATTTTTCCTTTTTCTCCCAAAAGGCCCTAGTACATAGTTGTGTATTTTTAGTTGTGGGTCCTTCTAGTTGTGGCCTGTGGGACACTGCCTCAGCATGACTTGATGAGCAGTGCCATATCTGCGCCCAGGATTTGAACCGGCGAAACCCTGGGCTGCCAAAGCAGAGTGCGTGAACTTAACCACTCAGCCATGGGGCCAGCCCTTAAACAATGTTTTATAACATGTTTACATGGGAGAGACTCAGGAAAACTGAGTAACTCACCAACATGGTGGAGGTTCTCATCTTAAATACCACCTTCAGCTAAAGACGAAGGAGGATGTTGGAGGTAGAGGGAGCCAATTATGGGAGATTACCAGAAAAGCACAGTAAACAAGAGTAAAAGTTCTTATGCAGAGGGTATTATGCTGAGTGGAATAAGTCAGAGGGAGAAAGTCAAATAATGTCTGATCTCACTCATAAGTAGAAGATAAAAACAACGACAAACAAACACATAGCACAGGAGATTGGATTGGCGGTTACCATAGGGGAAGGGGGGAGGGCAAAAGGGGTGATTAGGCTCACATGTGAGGGGATGGACTATAATTAGTTTTCAGGTGGTGAACATGATGTAATCTACACAGAATTCGAAATATATTATGATGTACATCTGAAAATAAATAAATAAATTTTTTAAAAGTTCTTATGCAGATTTAAGTCCTTGCCTTCTGAATTGATAAGAGTTTCTAGAGATAAAGTCATTCCCTCCCCTTCTTCCTGGTACAGAGAAGGAGACACCTTTACAGATGGAGATTTCCCTTACAAATGTAAACCTCTCTTACAAAGGGTAACTTCTACTTTTCAGAGTTTCTCTCATGTCTGCAGTTTTTAAAAGTAACCAGCCCATGGGGCCAGCCCAGTGGTGCAGTGGTTAAGTTCACATGTTCCGCTTCGGCGGCCCAGGGTTTCCCGGTTTGGATACCAGGTGCAGACACGGCACCGCTTGGCAAGCCATGCTGTGGTAGGCATCCCACATATAAAGTAGAGGAAGATGGGCACAGATGTTAGCTCAGGGCCAGTCTTCTTCAGCATAAAGAGGGGGATTGGCAGAAGATGTTAGCTCAGGGCTAATCTTCCTCAAAAAAAAAAAAAAGAAAGTAACCAGCTCAAAATAATCCTCATGCCAAAGAGACATATCTTGGGGTGGCCAATTCCAATCCCCCACCATTCAATTTAATTCAATTCAATATATTTTGATTTAATTAACAGTTTTTGAGCAACATACTGTAGCTCGGGTATGTGGAAGGTGAAGAATGAATGTGACTTCATCCCTACCTTCAGGAGGTTTATCTAGTAGAGGCAAACATATACACAACTCTTTCCTTGGCTGTAGTCCAATAAGCCCAGGGACTTTGTACATCTTCTTCATCACCCTTTATCCTGTGCCTGGAACATAGTTGGAGCTCACTGTGACTTTTAGATGAATAAATATATAATCTACGCAAGGCAGGATGTGACAACTACTATCAAAGAGATAAAGAGTGATGTTGGAGTGCAGAAGGGGCAAGAAGTAATGCTGATTAAAAGGAAAAGGAAGGAAGGAAGCATTTGAGCAGAGCCTTGAGGGATGGGCAGAATTTTGATGGGGAGAAGGAGGGTGATAGAGATTCTTCTCCTGTCCGGGAGGGAACATGGTGAACACAGGCCGAGAAGCAGAGAGAGACAAGGGGAGGGTAAACTTCAAAACAAAATAAAACAAAACACATATAGGTGATAGGGAAGAAAATCTGCCAGCCCAAAATGTGTCTCTTTAATATGGTGGTTATTTTAAGATGATTATTTTTAAGAACCAAAGACTCAAAGTTTTTCTTGTTACCTCTTTGTTAACTGCCTGAAAGAATTTAGATAAAGGCCTGTAACAGGAACACAGCTATCACCAGAGACATCTACAAAGAATATGGGCTAAGTGCAGTCAAGGAGACAGAGGGCAGGGCCTAGAGATCAGAGTCCCCACCATGTCCCATTGTCTCTGCATGGCACAGCAAACATTTGTTTACCAAACATTTCCTTTTCCATCTCCACGTGAATTGCTTTCCTCCCCTTTGAAGTCCCAAAGCACTACTCCCAACACCCTCTTTAGTCTTTAGCTGAAGATGGTAGGTTCTGCCATTTTGGTGAGTTACTCAGTTTTCCTGGGTCTCTCCTACATATACATGTTATTAAATTTGTTTGATTTTCTCCTGTTGTTCTGTCTCATGTCAATTTAATTCTTAGATCAGCCACAACTTGGAAGGATAGAGGAAAATTCCTTCCTCCCCTACAGAGGCTTTCTGTGGCAGACATTGCTTTAAGCACTTTATAAGCATTAACTCATTTAATCTCACAACAACTCTATAAGACATATGCTATAATTATCCTCATCCAACAGATAAGGAAACTGAGGCATAGAAGGTCGAGCAATGTCAAAGGTCACAAAACCACTAAGTGACAGAGCTAGATTCAAACCCAGAGATTGTGTTAACCACTTGTGGTGGATTGTAAGAGTGGGCACAGATTGTTTTTCTCTGTGTGTCCAAGACCTTGTGTTACTGCCCAAGGCGGGTTGTTTGCCTGCCGCAAGACATGACAATAGTTGAGAGGCACGGGGTAGGAGAGAAAGAGTCTTATTATAGCTTGCTAGCAAGGGGGGAGATGGCTGACTAATGTCTCAAAGAACCATCTTACAGAACAAAGACTGCAGGCCAGTCACATAAGGGGCTGGTCTCCTGGTGGGGGAGGCAGCTGGTTTTCAGGTGGGGCAGACATCTGGTCTTAGTTCCCGATAATCTTTTGTTTGCCTGGATATGCATCAGAGACCAGAGCAATGCCTTATACTCAGATCTTTCAGTTGTCATTGATGATGGCTGTCAGCATAGACTCTCTGCCTCATAAGGAACTCAAAGGAACGAAGTTATTGACTTATCACAGCTGGGAGAGGGTGTAAGATCTACAGAGCATGTGTATCTCCTGGAGGGTGCATATCCTCCAGCTGCACTTAGTTAATCAGAGGGTTAGTTAATCAGAGGTCATTCAAAGTTACAATAAGGTTTCTTTTCTATAATATGGCTTCCCTTATGTCAACCTTGTGCTGAGCCAGTGTCACTTAGACTGTGACTTTGTGGCTCCTCCCATCAAGAGGTGGATCTACTTCTCTACCCCTTGAGTTTGGACTGATTTTATGACTTGATTTGGTCAATTATATGTTGCAGAAGAAACATTGTGCCAGGTTCAAGCCTAGACCACACATGCTTCCGCTATCACCATAGAACCTTGCCTGCTGCCATGTGAACAAGCCTGAGCTAGCCTGCTGGTTGATGAGAAACATGTGGCCCATTCCTTCATTCTACTGGACAGTAGCTAATTCCCAGAACTGCCCAGCTGAACCCAGTCCAAATTGCCAACCCATAAAGTCACAAGCTAAGTAAATTGTGGCTTCTTAAAAATAAGACAGCAGGCCAAAAATGGAGTCACTTATGCTAAGCCTCACAGTACCAAACTGAGACAACTTAATTACAGTTTCAGCTCTCCCAAAAATGGAATCTTAAACCAGTAAATCAGGAATTGCTGGATCGATACTGGTTAGATAATCTGCCTGAAAACCCCTGCCATCCCCTAAAGGAAAGTGACCTTGTCATAACCAATCCACTGTTTTGCCCAGTATACCTTTATTATTCTTACTCCCTTCTGCCCATAAAAGTCTTTCATTTTGTACAGCTTCTTGGAGCTTCTTTCTATCTGCTAGATTGGATGCTGCCAGATTCATGAATCATTGAATAAAGCCAATAAGAGCTTTAAAATTTACTCAGCTGAATTTTGTTTTCTAACAGGTTGATTTAAGCCCCTAAGGTTTGGGATAGTTCGTCAAGCAGCAGAACTAACTGAGGCTTGCCTATGCTATGCTGCTTCTAAATTCTAACTCTAATTCTAAGTCTATCCTTGATTTGTACAACACATTTCATAGATGATTTTGCATGTTACCTCACAGCTACTACATGAGATGTCATAAAAAAGCAGAGATTGTTGGCAGTCAATTTGCCTAAGATCAAATTGCTTAATAGATGGAAGAAAGGATTAAAACGTATAAAGTTTAAAAAAATCAAATGTCAAAGGAGACTTCAACTAGTGCTGATAGGAACAGAAGCTACTTCTAGCTCTAGACAAGATGGTGATTCAGCAGGAATGCTGGCTCTTTCTTCTCACTGAACCGTAGACATACCACGGAAATGAGAAGAAAGCACTAGGATTTAAAGGACTAGAGCAAAATCCATGAGAAACCTTTGCGGAGATGCAAGGTGATTTTTGACCTGGTATGGGAAGGAAAACTCAGCATGGCATAGAGAAAGGCCAGGATCCAGTAGGATGGGGAGGAAGATTTGAGTTGTGCTCTTTTGTCTGTTGCCCAGGGGGATCATTGAGGGCTCTGCTGTAAAGTAAACAGAAATGTAGCGGCTCCAGCCCAGGGCTTCAAGAGTCATTGAGATAACAGCAGGGCGATTGGCTGGGGTGAGGAGCATATAACAGTGATGCAGTCACATAATTGAGCCTTTGTGTGTTCCCTACTGTCTCCCATGTCCACCCAAAAGAAAAAAAAAAAAAACTACTGTTTTTCTCTACTACTATGCTCGCACTTCTGATACTGTCTACCTAGAGTTAGCTAGAGATTTCACAGGTTAAAGGGCTCAGTCCCGCAAGACTGCCCCTACCCCATTCAGACGCCAATCACAAGTCCTAGGTTGTCACCTGTACTTCTGACTGACCAGCTGTAAATTAAGGGTCCCCAGGACAGTCTACTAGGTTTTGCTAGATGGCTCACAGAACTCAGGAAAACAGTTTATTTACCACATTGCTGGTTTATTATAAAAGGATACAACTCAGGAACAGACAGATGGAAGAGATACACGAGGTAAGGTTTGCGGAAAGGGGCCTGGAGCTTGCATGCCCTCTCAGGGGGACCACCCTCTCAGCACCTCCACGTGATCACCAACCCAAAAGCTCTTCAAAGCCCTTGGGTTATGGTTTTTATGGAGGCTTCATTACATAGGCATGAATGATTAAACCATTGGCCATTGGCGGTTGAACTCAATCTCCAGACCCTCCTCCCTCCCCAGGGGTCAGGGGGTGGGGCTGAAAGTCCTAACCTTCTAATCACAGGGTTAGTTCTTCTGGCTATCAGCCCTCTTCCTCCAAGAGTCATTTCATTAACATAAACTCAGGTGTGGTTGAAAGGGGCTTATTAGGAGTAACAAAAGATATTCCTTTCACCTTTATTACTCTTACATTCCTTTTTTTTTTTTTTTTTGATGAAGATTGGCCCTGAGCTAAAATCTGCTGCCAATCTTCCTCTTTTCTGTTGAGGAAGATTGGCCCTGAGCTAACATCTGTGCCCATCTTCCTCTACTTTATATATGGGACGTCTGTCACAGCATGGCTTGACAAGCAGTGTGTAGGTCCCCACCCAGAATCTGGGCTGGTGAACCCTGGGCCACTGAAGCAGAATGTGCAAACTTAACTGCTGTGCCACCAGACTGGCCCCATATCACTCTTATCACTGGGTAAATTCCAAGGATTTTGAAACCATTGAAGAGTTAGATATTAATGATTACATTGCGAGTGACTATAGTTTTATTAAAGTTTTTAACTGTAGCTCTTAGTTGTCTGCCACCCATTGCTAGTTGTGTTGCTTAGGCGATGTATTATCTGACTCCCACTACGTTCCTATAGATAACACCGCCTGGCGCCTGGGTCACCATGGTAATGGATGCTTGAGTTCTTTTTCAGAAATTGGGAGTCAACCCCTGTCCAGTTCAGGCAGGTTGAGACCACCAACCCACTGACTGGGCCTGTGTAAGTGAACACCTGACGTCAGGGAGCTAAAAACACCACCCTCAGATCATGCCTGTGCTGCCGCTTTTGAACATGCATCCTATGAAGAGGCGTGAAGTTTGACCATGCCTGCACGGATCATCAAAATGCCTCACTCCTCCCTGCCTCGGATCATCTATCCCCACACTTCAAACCACCTCGCTCCCCTCACCTATAAATATCCCTGTGTCCTCATTTTCGAGGAGGTGGATTTGAGCCTCATTCTCCTGCCTCCTCACTTGGCCTCCTTGTGGTTAAAACCCTTTCTCTGCCACAACCTTGTCATTTTGGTGATTGGTTTTCTGTGTGATGGGCAAAATGAATCTGGTTCAGTAACAATTTTAAGAGTTCTGTGCCAAGAAGGAGGACGAAGACCAAATATATATTTCTTATTATAAATCAGAATATCACACTTCCACACATCTAGAGTTGGGCAATTACAACAGAGGAAAAGAAGCTCTTTTAGGGGAGATGTTTGAGGGGCTTATGCAGCTTCTCCAATGACCTGGAGATCAGGTCAGGGTCACTTGGTGAATGTGCAAAACATGGAATAGCTTGTCTTTCCAGCTCCCCAGGAATGATATAAGCAAGAATCTGGGCCTTGGCTCCTCGTTCTGGGTACATCATCGGGGGAAAACAAACTCAGAGGCAAAAATAGCAAGATAATGGAGGAGTCCAGTCTGTTTGAGAAAAAGAACACCACCCAAATGACCTATACTAGAGGAAACAGAATTAATGTAAAACATGGACTAAGACTTTAAAATAAGCTTAATAAACATCCTCAAAGAAATAGGAGATGATATTGGTAATATAAAGCAGGGGCAAAAAGCAACCATGAAGAACCAAGTAGATATCCAGGGTATAAAAATATTATAGTTGAAAACTGGATTCAATAGATGGCGCTAAGCAGAATGAATACAAACAGTAGCTAATGAGCTGGAATGTCAGGTCAAGAAAGCCTCCTAAAAGAAAAAGTTAAGGCCTTGGCTCTACTCTAATTTATACTAAATTCTGGAGAGTTTTGTTGAAATAAACTTCTAGGCCCAAGATGGAGCCACTCCTGCCCGGAGTGCCACGTTAGCAAACTGAAACTTGGATAACGTTCTGTCCCTGTAAATGTTCTGTTGACCAGAAACCCAGCATATCCGATCGTCCTATCCCCAAATGCCAAGCCAACTCTGGGCTCTATTCTTACTTGTTTATCCTGTAAAAGCTTCCTGCCTTCTGCCCCATTTTTCAGTTCTCTGGACTGTTGGGAACAGAGACTGTCTGCTTCATGCAGTGTTAAATAAGTTTGCTGTATTGTCTAAACTGTCTTCTTCAATCATTTTTAATAGTTTGTAGGGGCAAATTCTCTCTTTTTCTCTCTCTCATTTGTATCTGCTTTCTCTCTTAGAAAAAAGGAAGCACACTATACACTCTGTTCTGAACCTTGCTTTTTTGTTCTACGATGTTCCATAGCAAAATAACAGATCTTCCTTGTTTCTTTTTATAGTTGTATAGTACTCCATCATATGCATGTCCGTGGTTTATCCAAATAGCTCCTTATTGTTGGGTATTTGAATTCCTTCCAGTCTTTTACTGCAATGAATAGCCTTGTTCACTACTACTTAATTTTTTTATTTTTTATCGAGGTTGTAATAGTTTATAATATTGTGAAATTTCAATTGTACATTATTACTTGTCAGTCACCATATAAATGTACACCTTTACCCCTTATGCCCACCCCTAACCCCCTTCCTTCCAGTACCCACTAAACTGTTCTCTTTGTCCAAGTGTTACTTTATCTTCCACATACGAATAAAATCATACGGTGTTTGCCTTTCTCTGTCTGGCTTATTTCACTTAACATAATACCCTCAAGCTCCATCCATGATGTTGGGAATGGGATGATTTTGTGTTTTTTATGACTGAGTAGTATTCCATTGTATATATATATATATATATATATATACACACCACATTTTCTTTATCCAATCATCAATCGATGGGTATTTGGGTTGCTTCAACTTCTTGGCTATTGTGAATAATGCTGCAGTGAACATAGGGGTGCATAAGTCTCTTTGAATTGTTGATTTCAAGTTCTTTGGATAAATCCCTAGTAGTGGGATTGCTGAATGGTATGGTATTTCTATTTCTAATTTTTTGAGAAATCCCCACACTGTTTTCCATAGTGGCTGCACCAGTTTGCATTGTTACCTGCAGAATATAAGGGTTCCCTTTTCTCCAAAACCTCTCCAACATGTTATTTTTTTTGTCTTGGTGATTATAGGAATTCTAATGGGTATGAGGTGATATCTTAGTGTAGTTTTGATTTGCATTTCCCTGATGATTAGTGATGTTGAACATCTTTTCATATGCCTGTTGGCCATCTGTATATCTTCTTTGAAAAAAATGTCTGTTCAGATCCTCTGCCCATTTTTTGATTGGGTTGTTTGTTTTTTTGTTGTTGGCTTGTATGTGTTCTTTATATATTGGAGATTAATCCTTTGTTGGATATATGATTTGAAAATATTTTTTCCCAGTTGGTGGGTTGTCTTTTCGTTTTGTCCCCGGTTTCTTTTGCCTTGCAGAAGCTCTTTAGTCTGATGAAGTCCCACTTGTTTATTTTTTCTTTTGTTTCCCTCATCCAAGTAGACACGGTATTTGAAAAGATCCTTCTAAGGGGCCAACCCCATAGCCAAGTGGTTAAGTTTGCACGATCCTCTTCAGCAGCACAGGGTTTCACTGGATCGTATCTTGGGCCTGGGCCTAGCACCACTCACCAGGCCATGCTGAGGTGGCATCCCACATAGCACAACTAGAAGGACTTGCAACTAGAATATACCACTGTGTACTGGGGACTTTGGGGAGAAGGAAAAAGAAAAAGAAGAAGATTGGCAACAGTTGTTAGCTCAGGTGCTAATCTTTAAAAAAAGAAAGATCTTTTTAGGACGGATGTCAAAGAGTGTACTGCCTATATTTTCTTCTAGGAGTTTTATGGTTTCAGGTCTTACCTTCATATCTTTAATCCATTTTGAGTTAATTTTTGTGTATGGTGAAACATAATGGTCTGCTTTCATTCTTTTGCATGTGGCTGTCCAGTTTTCCCAACACCTTTTGTTGAAGAGACTTTCCTTTCTCCACTGTATGTTCTTAGCTCCTTTGTCGAAGACTAGCTGTCCGTAAATGGGGTTGTATTTCTGGGCTTTCAATTCTGTCCCATTGATCTGTGTGTCTGTTTTTGTACCAGTACCATGCTGTTTTGATTACTGTAGATTTGTAGTACATTTTGAAGTCAGGGTTGTGAAGCCTCCACGTTCATTCTTTTTTCTCAGGATTGCTTTAGCTATTTGGGGTCTTTTGTTGCCCCATATGAATTTTAGGACTTTTGTTCTAGTTCCATGAAGAATGTCATTGGGATTCTGATTGGGATTGCATTGAATCTGTAGATTACTTTAGGTAGTATGGATATTTTAATTATATTTATTCTTCTAATCCATGTGTATGGAATATCTTTCCATTTCTCTATGTCATCATTGATTTCTTTCAATAGTGTCTTATAATTTTCATTGTATAGGTCTTTCACTTCCTTGGTTAAATTTATTCCTAGATACTTTATTCTTTTTGCTGCAATTGTAAATAGAACTGTGTTCTTGAGTTCTCTTTCGGTTAGTTCTTTATTAGAGTATAGAAATGCAACCGATTTTTGTAAGTTGGTTTTGTACCCTGCAACTTTGCTGTAGTTGTTGATTATTTATAATAGTTTTCCAATGGATTCTTTAGGGTTTTCTATATATAAAATCATGTGCAATTATCTTTTTTTTTTTTTTTTTGAGGAAGATTAGCCCTGAACTAACTGCTGCCAATCCTCTTTTTGCTGAGGAAGGCTGGCCCTGAGCTAACATCCATGCCCATCTTCCTCTACTTTATATCTGGGACGCCTAACACAGCATGGCATGCCAAACGGTGCCATGTCTGCACCCGGGATCTGAACCGGCGAACCCTGGGCTGCCGAAGTGGAATGTGCACACTTAACCACTGTGCCACTGGCCGACCCCTCATGTGCAATTATCTGCAGACAGTGAGAGTGCCACTTCTTCACTGCTTATTTGGATTCTTTTTATTTCTTTTTCTTGCCTAATTCCTCTGGCCAAAACCTCCAGTACTAGCTTGAATAAGAGTGGTGAGAGTGGGCACCCTTGTCTTGTTCCTGTTCTCAGGGAGATGGCGTTCAGTTTTTCCCTGTTGAGTATGATGTTGGCTGTGGGTTTGCCTGTTTACTACTACTTTTTAACACAGTAAAGGAGGTCCTGGCCACTGCTAAAACAAGAAAAAGGCATAAGAGGTATAAGGACTGAAAAGAAAGAGATAAAATCAATCTATTCAACATGCAAGTATATTAGCATTAACACATATTTGGCAAAATTGTAGGTTACAAGCTCAACATAAAAAAACTCAAGACTATAGTTAGTGAGTTGGGGAGACAGGAGAGAAGGGAAAGAGTAAAGAGATAAAGCAAGAGAGGTGTTTCACATGGAATGATGAGGATAACGTGTTAAGAATTAGGATTATACTTAATTTAATTTAATTGTACTTAATTTAGCTCTTCATCTAAGGTAAACCAAACCAAACCAAACCAAACCTCATAAATAGACATCCCTGTAAATTCCCAGGGCCGAGCTCATGTTACACTGAGTGAGATAAGATTACACAAACGGATCATTGGAAATCGCATGGCATGTTGAGAAGCTGTATGACAGATTTTCCAAGCACGTAAGTCCTCTGTTGAAATAAATTCAACAATTTGTTAAATCAAGTTCTCTACGTTAACTGAAATGGCAGGTGTGGTACCACGTGACATCTTGCTTCCTCCTGAGACTTAATCGTAGGGAACTCACCGGATTTTCTCGCATGGGACCCGGTTAGCAAAATATAAGAGTTTTCCACTATCATGTGGTGACTGTCACTCCACAGGATTTAAAGTGGAAACCAACTGTCCGTGACCTTGAGTCACAGAGATTCATGGTTAGACTATTTCTGCCTGGTGGAATATTCTGCATAAACACCACATCCTGTTGGAATTCACATTAGGGCCCCTCGGAGTGATGGTGTTTAGAATGTGCATAGTCCTAAAGAAGATTGAGTTTCAGTTGACTTAGTCCATTTGACTAAAATAATGAGCTCTAGGCACTGTGGTCAAAACAAAGGTCTCCAAGGGAACTATGTTCCTTTGATTTATAAAATATTATTTTTAGAAGGAGTATATTAAATGGTCACCCTGTCCCATCCTCCATCTGATGCTTGACACTGCTTAGCAAGATTCTATTAATTAGACATTTAATTATAATTGAACATCCTTATCTGGAAAGTTCATTAGGCCAGCAACAAGGATTGTATTCCCTTTTTCACATATTAATATATTTATTTACTCAACAAATATTTATTGAACACCAACTATGTGCCAATCACTGGACATACAGGGTTGAAAAAGAGAGAAATTTCCTACACCATGGACATTATTATTTGGTAAGAGAGAGGAATTGATGTGTAGATAAAGAAGAATATGTCACTGAATTATAAGTACAATGAAAATAAAACAGGGTGATGTAAAAAAGAATAATGGGGTGGGTAGTGGGATGGCCATGTTAAGTGGAGTGGGATGGAGAGACCTCTCCAAAGAGCTAAGGTTTAAATTGAGATCTGACTAGAAAGTAGTTAGTTATAGGAAGCTTCAGGGGAAAGCATTTAAGACTAAGGCAATGGCTGGTGCAGAGGCTCAATGGCCAGAACAAGAAAATCTGGCGTTGGAGGAAGAGAAGAATCTTGACTTTAGCGGCACATATTTGCTAGTCATTTGTTTTTTCCATTTTGTGAATCGTATATTTATTCATATTATTTACCTTTAAAAAATGGGATGTCCTTCCTTTTTCCTATATGTTTTCAGGTGTTCCTGGTAAACCTAGAAAGTAATTCCTTGTTGATTTTACACGTTGCAAGCATTTTCTAATCTATCACCTTACCACTTGATGGTATGACGTGCTTTGTTGAACAGAAACCCTTAATTTTGACGTAGTCAAATCTCATCAACTTTTCTTCTTATGGTTTTTGCTTTCTGGGTCTTATTTAAGAAATCCCTCATGAAATTTGTAAGATATTTTCTTACATTTTTTTCTTATTTGCTTTATGAATTTACCTTTCACATATGGATATTTCACACATCTGGAATTTACCTTGATTAATGGTGTAATGTGTGGATCCATGTTACATTTTTTTTCCACATCATGAGCCCCTTTTTTCAACACCATCTTTCCCTCTAATTTGGTGATGCCACTTCTACTGTAAACCAAGATCTGGGCACTAGGGATGCTCATTGCTACTGGAGTGTTCAGAAATTGTGAGCTCATGCTTGTACTTCCAATGCCGCCTCATCACCACAGGTATCTTCCTTCCTTTGCCCCATTTCATAATTGTACTTTCTTTCTTCCACAGTGAGAACTCTGGCTTTATTGTATTTACTCATTTACTCAATCCTACAACAAATATAAGATAGATTCAGAATTGTTGAAAAACAAACCTACCAAAAAAGAATTCAAGGGGCCCAGCCTGGTGGCGCAGTGGTTAAGTTCACACATTCCACTTCGGTGGCCCAGGGTTCACTGGTTCGGATCCCGGGTGCAGACCTAGCACCGCTTATCAAGCCATACTGCGGCAGACGTCCCGCATAGAAAGTAGAGGAAGATGGGCACAGATGTTAGCTCAGGGCCAGTCTTCCTTAGCAGAAAGAGGAGGATTGGTAGTAGTTAGCTCAGGGCTAATTTTCCTCAAAAAAAAAAAATAAAGAAAAGAAAAGAAAAAAAAGAGAATTCAAGGTTTGTCATATTCTCTTTCTGACTTGAAATAAACTTGGGTTAATTTGTTTCTGCTTACACTCAGTTTTAGGTCTCCACCTATTCTTGTTGATTTAATTGTATTATTTGAATATGTAGAATATTAACACGCTTCCAAAAGTCAAAATTATACTCAGAGAAGCATCACTCCCCTTCCTATTCATTCCTCCTCGTTTCTCTCCACTCCTTGTATGTAATTGATTTCATTGTTTTTTGGTTATCTTTCCTCTGTTTCTTTTTGCGAAACTAAGTGGAAACATATAGGTACGTTTCCCTCTTTTAAAACAAGAGGTAGCATACTGTGCATACTCTTTAGTATTTTGCTTTTTTCACTTAACAATATCTCCTGGAAAGCACTCCTTCTCAACTCTGTCATTTATTTAATGCTATAATTATTGGAGGTATCGTATTTACTACGTTCCTTTACTATTTAAAAACATTACGTTTGGTATTTAGAAAAGTTTGTATTAACAGTTGTAGGAGTTATCTTTGTTTCTTTTTTTCTTGAGATATAATTGACATATAACATTATATTAGTTTCAGGTGTGCAACGTAAAGATTCAGTATTTGTATATATTGCAAAAGGATCACTATAATAAATCTAGCTACCATCCGTCACCACACATAGTTACAATATTTTTCTTGTGATGAGAACTTTCAAGATTTACTCTCTTAGCAACTTTCAAATATGCAATACATATTATTAACTGTAATCATCATGCTGTACATTATGTCCCCAGGATTTAGATATTTTATTAATTTTTCTTTTTTTTAAAGATTGGCACTTGAGCTAACAACTGTTGCCAATCTTTTCTTTTTTTTTCTGTTTTTTCTCCCCAGGCCTCCCCCCACCAAGTATAGTTGTATATTTTAGTTGTGGGTCCTTCTAGTTGTGGCATGTGGGACACCGCCTCAGCACGGCCTGACGAGTGGCACCATGTCTGTGCCCAGGATCTCAACCAGCAAAACCCTGGGCCACCGAAGCAGAGCATTCGAACTTAACCACTCAGCCACGGGGCTGCCCCAATATATTTTATAACTGGAAGTTTGTGCATTTTGACCCCCTTCACTCATTTGGCCCACACCCAAACCCCCATCTTTGGCAACCATGAGTCTGTTCTCTGTATCTATGAGTTTGTTTGTTTGTTTTTCTAGATTCCACATATAAGTGAGATCGTATGGTATTTGTCTTTCTCTGTCTGACTTATTTCACTTAGCGTAATGCCCTTAAGATCCACCCATGTTGTCACAGATGGCAAGATGTCCTTCTTTTTTTACTGGCTGAATAATATTCCAGTGTGTGTGTATCACATTTTCTTATCCCTCCATCCATTGATGGACACTTAGGTTGCTTCCCTGTCTTGGCTATTGTAAATAATGCTGCAGTGAACTTGGGGGTGCAAATAATACTTATTTTTGTTTTAAAATTTTTTCTAGTACCCCTAGTTCCTCTTTAAAACTAATAACATACCTTCAGTTTAAAATGGTATCTTTTTTTTCAGAGTCAATTATCTTTTTCTATTTTCCCTTTTATCTTTTCTCCTCCCATTATTTTAGTTGCATTGTTGCTATTTTGTTCACATACTATTCTCCTACCTATTGCTCAACACTTGTTTTATTCTTAGTTCTACAATTAATTATATTAAATGCTTATCATTAGTCCTTTTGCTGGAGGTTTCTTAGTTTTCTCTTGGTTGAATGAAACTGATCCCCGGTAGATTTCTCCAGAAGGATTTGTGTGCCCTTGAAGGACAGCATGAAAATGCATAAAACCCTTGGTTCTGGCAGTGTTCACATCTGACCTGTTAACTGGCTCCTTCAGTCTCCCGCAGGGTAAAGACTTGCTGGGAGCATCCTGATTAGCAAGTATTCTGTCCCATCGTCAGACCTGTGTCAGATCACCAGCTCTACTTCTGGGCTCAATATATGGTCACCAAACCTCTAAACTTAGTGTTTTATACAAGAATTGTTGACAATGAAGTTTCATGTCAAGGCTTTTGGCTTGGGGTTGGGGGAGAGAAACAGGCCCAGAAAGTCCAGATCTCATCATCATATAAACCTTATGTGGTAGGAGCTTAATTTAGACAAGGTTCCAGAATATAAATAGATAAGACTAGGTGGGGAATGCCTCTGGGGTGAGGCTACTGTGAAAAGAAGAAGCTTTCATAGTTTAAAAAACGTTCCAGGGCTTCCTTCCCTTGTAACAGCTGACAGTATATTTCTAACTCCTTTCCAGAACCTGCTCAAACAAAAGGTCACTCATCTACAATCTTGTCAAAGCCTATGAGATTTCTTAGGAGGCTAGAGTGTCAGGGCTGAAAGAGATTTTAGAAGTTATCTAATCTACCTTTTCTTCCCAAATTTTTAATAAGCCCGAAATGTCAGGCTTATTAAAAATGTTTTGAAAAATATCTTTGGTGCAGAAATGAACAAAGAATCATGAAATATTTTAAATTTTAGATTCAGATTAAAAAAAATTTTTTTGAGAAATAAAAGTGTAACAAAGTTGAGGTCCCTATGTTCTTCTCTTTTTATCTTATTCCTTTCCTTTCCTGGAGGAAATGGTTATCACGAATTTGGTATATATTCAGTCCATGCTTTTACACTTTGCTCATATTTATGTATTAATATTATGTAATGATTTTAATTTATAGAAATTGTAACATAGTATAACATTCTGAAATTTGCTTTTTAAAAATTTTGATGACAAACAGTGTTTCAGTGAATCTCTGTGCAGGTGTGCATTTCTTTAATATCTATCTATCTATCATCTATCTATCTATCTATCTATCTATGAGTCTAGAAACGGAATTAATTGCTAGGTCATAGAGCATTTTCAGCTTTTCTTTATATTGTCTGATTTCTCCCAAAGTGGAGTTCCTTGTTGTCCCATTTTCACCAACACTTTCTGCTGCTAGACTTTAACATTTCTATAAATCTGGTTGGGGTGAAAGGTTACCTTATTGTTTTACTCTGCATTTCTTGATCAACAGGAGCATTTTTCATGTGTTTGTTGGCCATTAAGATTTCCTGTTTTTTGTGAATTGCCTGGTCATATTCTTTGCCCATTTTTCTATTGAGTTGTAAGTCTTTTTTTTAATTGACTTGCAGGAATTCCTTGAACTCTGGATATTATTTCTTTGTCTTTGCACACAGTTAACATTTTTCTCCAGTCTGTGGCTTATTTTCTAACTTTGTTTATGGAGTCTTGCTTTTATAGACATTTTACATTTTTATATAGTCAGAATTAATCATCTTTTAATTTGTAACAATACTGCCCTATAACCTGACACCAAAAGAAGGCAAGACCAAGTAAACCCCAATCAATCCAGTGTTCCCCAGGCTATTGGCGAAGGAGTCACTCAGCACAAGTGTTCTTGCAATTGGGACACACTGTGATAATTAGCAGTGGTCAGTCCGTATCGGGTGTCAGGACACTCTTGTCTTCTGGAAGGAGTTTTGGGTAAGGAGTCAAGTTTACTGCTGGCTCTGTTCCTAATGGTGTGACTTTGGTAGAGGAGCTGAAGTGTGGCAGAATGAGCACTGGATATGATACCAGAACACCTGGCTCCCAGCTCTACCACTAATTCCACTTGAGCCTCAGTTTCCTGACGTGTAAAAAGGAATGATACTCCTTCACAGGGCTGTTGGATTCAAACTGGATAGGGGTGGAAATGCTTTGTAAGATGAGATAAAAGCAAAATATTGTTATTACTAACTTCTGTGGGCCTCAGTTTTCCTATCTGTAGAATAAGAGGGATAGAACTAGGTATTGAAGGCCCTTTTTAGCTCTAAAATAACCTGTGATTCTGTGACTGGGAGTAAAAACAGATCCTCCAGATCAGCTAGGGTAGCAGCTGGCCTCTGGCAATTTTAGAACTCCCGGTGAGGCCGGCTTTGGAACAAGAAGTATTACAAGGCAAATCAGAGCCTACGGTAGCCCTTCCTTCCTCCCTTCATTGCTTCTTCCATTCCTTCCTTCCTTCCGTTCATCCTCTTCTTCCTTCCTCTCTTCTTTCCTTCCTTCTTTTTCTCTGTTCCTTCTTCCTTTCTTTCATTCCCCAAACTCACCATGCTCCCTGGAACACTCCTTCCCACCCTTCATGGGTAACTTCTAGTTTTCTTCAGATATTCTTTGTTTTCCTGGGAAGCTTCCACTTGGAGGCTTTTCCTGATTCCTCAAATTTTGAGTTTGAGTGCTCACAACTTCCGTCAGGGCACTTATCACACTTATTTGAATTATCTGCAACCCTTTACGGAACGTAAGCTTGGGGGCATGGAAGGCTCATGTCTTGATCACTGCTGTATCCTCAGAGCCCATTCTTGTGCCTGGAACATAGTAGGCACTCAAATCCTGTTGAATGAGAGAGTAAATAAATATACAGGCACTCTGCTAGGCGGTGTGAATAGAGATAAATAAGGCTCAGCTCTCAAGGAATTAAAAGTCTTGTAGGAGAGTACAGACTGCAATGCTATGCTATAAGAGCAGGCAACAGAAATCTGTTCAGTGTGCAGATATGTAGAGAGGAAAGAGTTTGAGTGGGTCAAAGAAAGGTCTACAAGAGACAGATGAACTGGATCTTGAAGGATGAGCAGGAACATGTCAACCTAAGTAAAGGGCATGCCAGACAGAGCTGCGGCATATTTATTCAACAATTTATTCAACAAATATTTACTGAACTCCTACCATGTGCCAAGCACTATTGCAGGGGCTAAGGGTAGAGCAGACACAAAGGCAAACAGTCCCCCTGGATTCCCTCCCTACTCCCCACAGAGGTCCCCCTTCATCTGACCCATGTAATCCCGTGTCTCTGCAGAGCTGAGAACGTGGGTATTTACTGCATACAAAGTCCTATGGAACAGTTGGCATGCCTTTCCTTGATCCAAAAGAACAGGGTCCTGGCTGTTTTTGGACTGAGGAGGACATGAGGGTTTGTGTTTCTCAGTGTTTTGATCAAAGGCACACAGCTGTCACATGAGAACACCTTGGAAATGTAATCTGAGTTCCCTAAGGCACTGGCTGGGCCTCACCATCTGTCTCAGGCCACCATTTGACTGAGGACTATCTTTGGCTGAACACCCTTTGCGTGGGTCAAATATTAACACAGGCACTTGCCAAGGGAAATAAGAAGGTAAGAAAAAATATACATGGAATAAAGGCTGGAAGAAGTCTCATAAGTCAACACACACCATTATGTGGAACTTTTATGGAGAAGACCAGTAGAAAGAAATACACGGTTTCACGGGGTGAAAGATAAATCCTTAAAGGGGTTCTTTCATGACAAAACTGGAATTTCCATTTCTAGTAAGTTTTGGACCTATTTATGTAGAGAACTAGAAAGGAAAAGTTCTTCTTTGTTGTCTAATTGGGTTCTACTGATTAATCAGAGTAAGTCAACTTGGTATTTAAAACAAGCCCTTTTCTCCAGCTAATTGTCTGCAGAGGCTGGCATAGGTTTATAATTTGAGAGACAGAGGATTGAGTATGAATATATTTTACCATTCAAAAACATTTATTTACATTTTTTAAAATGTTGGTTTTAATTTTTTAAGTTATAGATACAATAGTGTAAAGTGACTCACAGCTTTACAATACGCAGTGGCAGTCTTAACTAACTCCCATTATCCTCCCCCCACCCCCAAGGCAACCATCTTCACAAAACGTGATTTCACAAAAGCATTGATTCATTTCATGTTTACTTACATATTTTTAAATAATGTGGTTGTATTACTCCTTGAGTTTACACATTTTAAGCATTATATTGACCTCTCACTATGGTAGAAAGAACTTATTTCTCTTCGCTTCTCCTCTCTCCATGTCCCAATAGAGTTATATTTTAATTTTCTTTAGCTCAATATTCATTGTTTACGTTAGAGTTATCGAAATGGTATCCATAGTTGAGCCATGTAATAAACTATGACTACTTTTCATTTTCTGCACAAAATTTAATTTTTCTTGAGGTTAAGAGTTGTCATCTTTTTGTTTGTTTCTTTGCTTGCTTTTCTAATATTTATCACTTAATCATCCCCTAACCCTGCTGATTCTCTAAATCTCCTTTCAAGATGTTCAGATGCATCAGGTTTCCTAGTGGTTTGCATTTTCCTAAAGGCCTCTCTCATGGCCATCTGACCTACTTCAGTGTGGATTAGTTGCCCTTTATTCCAGCTACACAGATGTCACTTTGAGACGTCCACTCACGATTATCTTGGTATTCCCTTGGCCTTTCTTGTCTCTTGGATACCACTTCTTCTTTCAAGGGGAGCTCCCTCATTTTGGTGGAGTATACCATCTGGGGCTGAATTTATAGGAGGTGAATTGTTTCTGAGAATATCTGAGAATTGTTCTGGGAAAGTCTGAAACTATCTTTATTTTACTCTTTCACTTGATTGATAGTTGATTGGGAAGTGAATTCTCAGTTATAGATTTTCTACAGAATTTTGAAGTAATTTCTCCATTACCTTCTAGTGTCCAATGTTGCTGATGAGAAGTTGGAAACCAGTCTAATTCCCTCTTCTTTTCATGTTTTCTTCCCCTTGTATAACTTCCCTTCAAGTTGCTTTTCTTCTGTTCATCTTGGCCTCTAACTTCCATGTTTTCTGCTAATATTTAAGTATGTAGGACTAAACCTGCTAAGACCCTCTGAGTACATGAGTGAGGCTTGTTGATTGTGCACTTCTCTGTAAGATGAGCTGTTGAGGCCTTTCCATCAGGGGAATTCCAATGTCAGTATCCTTTCTCCTTGGGCTGCTCAGATTCCTCAGAGAAGGCTTTTCCAATCTTCTGCCCACAGTTTAATGTGAAGGCTTAGCTTCCACTCTTCTGGAACCTGAGTAGGGGAAGAGGGGTAGAGTAGGAGATGGGCTCACCATCCAGATGTACATTTATTTAAATCCCCCCTTTCAGTAGGATGCTTCTAGCTTTAACTGTGCCTGTGCTTTCTCAGTCCAGAGACTCTCTCCAGGGAATAAAACTCTAGTCTTCTGCTTAGGTGGGCAAAGGGTGGTTGTTGGCTGTGCCAAGGTTGGGGGTAGGGAGGAATCTTGGGACCTAACAACTTCTTGAAAAGCTCTCAACGACTTCTCTTTAGTTTAGCCACCCCACTCTTCCTCCCCGCTGCCACCAATCTGTACAGTATAAATCATATTGTCTCTTGGCTTTCCCTACGAACAGTTTAGGATTCAGCTTTCATAGCTTTGCTTAATCGGTTACACCTGTCCTTTAGCACTACTGCTTCCAAAATTTATTTGCTGCTTTCTCCTCTTCAATTCTCTTCATCCTTATGGCTTTATGCCTTAAAAAAAACCTCTCCTGTCATTTTAGTAGGGTTTGGAGAAGGAGTAAAATTAGATGCATATGTTCAATCTGCTGTCTTAACCCAGAAGCCAGGAAAACTTTTAAATTGAGGCTAAAGAGATTCTATTCCCATTACTGAATCTTGAACATCAGTTGAAGTCAGGAAATTAGTAGCCAGATAGCATAAGGGTTCAGAGCTTAGACCCTGGAATTAAACCTGAGATTGAATCCTGTGTCTGCCACTTGTTGGGTTTCTGACCTTTTGACGTTTACCTAACCTCTCCCAGCCTCAGTCTTTTTCATCTGTACAATAGAGATAATAATATAGCTAATTTATGAGGTTAAAGTACATATACCTACACGATATGCTTCTTACATTGTCTAAAGTCTAGAACATAGTAAGCGCTCAATAAGTTGAGGTAACCTGGGTGCCCATGAAAGGACAGTCAGCAAAGAGAAACTACAGGAAATGAGTTCATGACCTTCTGACTGCATGTTGTTGAGTACTCATTACATACCAGGCAGGGTGCTAGTACTAGGTATGTATATAAGAGAGAACAGAACACATGTAAGGCTAGCCTTTGAGGATTTTCGAGTGTGGTGGAAGAGAAACAGTAAATAAGCACAGGAAAATATATAATTAAAATTTATGGTAAGTGCTATAAAGGGAAAGAACAGAATGCTATGAAAGAGAATAATAAGGGAGAATTACTTCAGATTAGTCTGTTGGGAAAAGCTCTTAATGACTGAGAATACTGCTTACGCCAAATCCAGACTAACGTCAGAGTGGATCAATAAAATGCACATGCCTTTTAACTATTCAAAGTAAATTAATATTAACTCATCCAAGGGATTAATATAAGTTCAAGAGATTAGAGATGTGACCTTGCTGTCAAGTCATTTAACTTCTTTTGGCCTTAATTTCCTCATCTATAACATAGAAATTGGACAAAATAATCTTTCAACTCGCAGCTTCTACAATTTAGGGCAGTAAGAATATTATAAATAAGGTTAAATATAAAGAGAACAGCGTTTTTCCATTTAGTTCCCATTATATAGTTTTATTACTGAATTTAATTTTTTTCTTTTTAGGAAACCATACAAATCGTTTAGAAGTGATTAAACCAAGAAGTGAAAAATCCTTCCCATCTGCCCCGCCCCCGCCAAGCCCCAGCCCCTCCACAGGGACTCCATGGAGATGATCATTGTTAAGTTGCTAAGTCAGGTTTTTTTCCTGTAGCATCTCTCTGTTCATTTGTTCTTGAGTATATGACATTATGCTCTCAGATATGAAAAGCGTAAATGTATAGAAAACTGAAAGGTAAGTGACAAATTGTTAATAGTGGCTAATATGGCTATTTTCTACTTAATTTTTTCCTCCTAGCATTTCTCTGTTTTTCCACAATTTGCATGTTACTCTTATAATCAGAAAAATTAATTTTATTCAAATAAAATAATGCTAGTTGTAATGAATAATAACAAATATACTTTATCTCTGCTTAATCTTAAAGAGAGAAGTGAGTTATCCATTTGATTAAAAAGTTTGTGTGGAGATAGTTCTAGCTAGTCATTATATTTTACTGCAGCCAAATTGCCTGTGAAGATTTATTCTATAAGTAGGCTTAAAAATATGACAGCCAGATGGTATTTCAAATCTCTGATAACCATATAATATATTCACAAAAGGAAGTACTGGCCTTTATCAGTAAGATCTTCCTTTCTGTAATGAGTTCAGGGGCAGGCTTCAAGGAAAAGAGAAATTTCTATAACATGTTTTAATAATTAGTAGAGTTGAAGATTTATCAGCCTTAGAAAAGGGATGGTAGATTGAATATTCTGTCTTATCTTCCTTACTGTAAAATTTAATTTTTCTTCTTTTCATCTTAGTTTTATTTACTTTCTGGGAATTATAAGAAGGTCAATAGGAGTTATATATAAACACATATACATATATATATTTACAGATAGATATATATTTTCCCATTAAATGATTCATTTTCGAGCCCATCATGGTCAAATTATATCAGGACTTCTCTAATTCTTTGAGAAGTTCAGGTAGAGTGTCATTATGTAACATTACTGACGAAACTTTAAGGCACTGAGGATGTTCCATGAAGGATGTAGATTGGATCAATACCTGGGTGCTATGGAGCTATCACCAAGGTTTGTGAATTCTTATTCATACCAAGCACAGCCTATGGACTAAATATCTAACATTCACTACTGTTTTTCAAATATTTGTTGATGCTATAGAATTTAATGTAATATGAATTCGTTTAAAGCTATTAAAACATTCTGTCAGCATGCATTTTGTTGATAAATATTTTCTAAAAGTTTGGGAATCATTTATCTAGTGAAATGAGCACTTGATCTGGAATATATATCTTGAGAGACCATAAATATTGCTTTCATGTATAAGAGGTAAGACTACCTCTGGGGTTGACCATTTAATGAGTTGTGTTGCTCATTTATTTTTCCTCATTTGAGAAATGGAAATAATAATACTACCTATATTTATTCATCTAGGAATTTTGTGAGTCTCATGTGCTTTGAAGATGCTACATACTTTGAAACTATCAGATGGCACTACGATGACAGTTATTATCACAATTTTTCATACAATGATTTCAAGCATAGTGAGAGAAATTGATAGAAATGATTCATCTACCCTCTTACCTCAGGATCAGGGAATCAGGTTCAAGTTTCTTGATTTTTAAGTTCATAAAATTTTAGTTTTTGTTGTTTACTTCAGTAATAATTTATTTAAAAAATAGAAGCAAAATTTCTGAGTCAGCATGACAGAATGAGTACATGCAGAGCTCTCCACCTCTGTTCTAAATACATAGGAATGAGAGATGATATTAAATAATACATATAATCACATTAAAAAATGGTTGAAAAAACTCCCATGGACAAATGCAGAGAGGGAAACTACAGAGATAAGCAGGGCCTGAAGACACATGGTCCTCAGGAAGCTGGGATTGGAAACAGGACAAGGACTACAATGCCTTCATGGGATCAAGGGCTAAACATGCCCCAGTCATGATGAGGATGGAGATCAAGTTTTCTTCTTCAGTATAAGAGACAAGGGCTATTTTCTTTGCTCTCAAATATCACCCATGTCGTGTGTTTAAAAATAGGGAAATAAATGCACCTACTCATCCAAAACCTACTTCGGCTCATGCCTGGTAGCCGAAACAGGTTTCTGTGTGAGACTGGAATTTGAGCTTGTACTATATATACGGTGGATGTATATACATTAGTAATTGTGCCACCTGAATAGAGGGGAATCCCAAGGCAAAATGGGAGTATGTGACTTGTTTTGAGGCCACACAACCGGTAAGGCAAGGGTGAGGTAGCTAACTCTGCCCTACATACAGGCCAAATATAGGGGAAACCCTTCACCAAAGATTATCCCTCAAACAAAAAGAACATGGGGACACTCGGAGTCATGAAGAATAGTCAACAGAATCCATAAATAAGAAAATTCATAACCAAAGAAAGAGAGCTAACAGAATACTCTGGAAGGGCCTTAAAGTTTAAAACTGTAAAAAAAGAGAAAAATAAAACAATTCCCAAAAGGCAAAGTTATCATTCATAAAACAAGATTAGGAGTTTATGAAAGCAAAAGCGTCAGATATAAAAATGAAACTATTGAAAATCTAGGAAATAAAATATAGTCATGAAATTTAAAAATATAATGGATGGGCTATATAATAATTTTGAAAAAGTCAAAGAAAGAATTAATGAATTGGAAGATAGAACAGAAGAAATTTCCCAGGATGCAAAGGTAAAGAGATGTGAAAAATGAAAGCAAATTTGAGACATATGGAAGACAGAATGGGATGCAGAGCATTAAAAAAAAGTTGAAATTGCAGAAGTCACTAAAGAGAAAGTACAGATTATCTACAGTGATATATCAACCAGATCAGTAGCAGACTCCTCAGCCATAGCAACAGACGCCAGAAAACAATGCAGTTATTGCTTGAAAGTACTGAGAGAGGTCATCATTTGTGCAACTGGAATAAATGTTACATTGAAATTGTAAAAAAAAAAAAAGCTCTGAGAAAATAAATGTAAACATAAAAATTAATACTCAGAAAAATTAAAAGGGAGATTTAAAGAAATCACATTTTTAGCTATTTGAGGACTAAGAAAGCTTACCATACACAAAGGCTTATTGAAAGAACTATTGAAAGATGAATTTCAGCAAGAAGAAAAGTGAACCCAGAAGGAAGAATTGTGATGCAAGAATTCTGAGTGTGCCAATAAATCTGAAAAGTATATTGATAACTCTAAAGCTATAGTAATCAAAACAGCATGGTATTGGCACAAAAACAGACACACAGATCAGGGGAACAGAATCAAGAGCCCAGAAATAAACCTACACATCTATGAAGAGTTAATTTTCGACAATGGAGCCAAGAACATACAATGGAGAAGGGAAAGTCTCTTCAATAAATGGTGTTGGGAAAAATGGACAGCCACATGCAAAAGAATGAACATAGACCATTATCTTACACCATACACAAAAATTAATTCAAAAATGGATTATAGATTTGAGTGTAAGACCTGAAATCATGAAACTTCTAGAAGAAAACATAGGCGGTATGCTCCTTGACATTGGTCTTAGGAGCATATTTTCAAGTACCATGTCTGACCAGGCAAGGAAAACAATAGAAAAAATAAACAAATGAGACTACATCAAACTAAAAAGCTTCTGCACAGCAAAGGAAATGACCAACAGAATGAAAGGACAACCTGACAATTGGGAGAAGATATTTGCAAACCATATATCTGATAAGGGGTTAATCTCCAAAACATGTAAAGAATTCATACATCTCAACAACAAAAAAAACTAACAACCCAATTAAAAAATGGGCAAAATATCTGAATGGACATTTCTCCAAAGAAGATATACAGATGGCCAACAGGCACATGAAAAGATGTTCAACATCACTAATTATCGGGGAAATGCAAATCAGAACTACAGTGAGATATGGCCTCAAGCCTGTCAGAATGGCTATAATTAACAAGACAGGAATCAACCAGTGTTGGGGAGGATGTGGAGAAAAGAGAACTTTCATACACTGCTGGTGGGAATGCAAACTGGTGCCTCCACTATGGAAAACAGCATGGAGATTCCTCAAAAAATTAAGAATAGAACTAACATACGATCCAGCTATTCCTCTGCTGAGTATTTATCCAAAGAACTTGAAAACACAAATGCATACAGATACATGCACCCTTATGTTCATCGCAGCATTATTCACAATAGCCAAGACTTGGAAGCAACCTGCATGTCCATCAAGGCATCAACGGATAAAGAAGATGTGCTATATATACACAGTGAAACACTACTCAGCCATAAGAAATGATGAAATCTGGCCATTTGTGACAACATGGATGGACCTTGAGGGTATTATGCTAAGTGAAATAAGTCAGAGGGAGAAAGTCAAATACCATATGGTCTCACTCATGAATAGAAGACAAAAACAACAACAAACAAACGCATAGAGACAGAGACTGTATTGGTGGTTACCACAGCAGAAATGGGGAGGGAGGATGGCAAAGGGAGTGATTAGGCACATGTATATGGTGATGGATTGTAATTAGTCTTTGGGTGGTGAACATGATGTAATTTACACAGAAATCTAAATATAATGATGTACACCCGAAATTTATATAATGTTGTAAAGTGCTACTGCCATAAAATAAATAAATGTTGATTGTATAAATAATAATAATGACAATAATAATAGAGAACTAAGGATCTGAACAATAATTACATGGATATTAGAGGACATCAAAGGGAATGAGAGGTGCTAATATCCTTTTCTTATTTAGAAGGAAGATAGAGATTCTGAGTAAGTTTAGATTTTAATAGAAAATGTATGTTTAAACATTTACTTTTGAGGGGCTGGCCCGGTGGTGCAGCAGTTAAGTGCGCATGTTCTGCTTCAGCGGCCCAGGGTTTGCCGGTGAGGATCCCGAGTGCAGACATGTCACCGCTTGGCAAGCCATGCTGTGGTAGGCGTCCCACATATAAAGCAGAGGAAGATGGGCACGGACGTTAGCTCAGGGCCAGCCTTCCTCAGAAAAAAGAGGAGGATTGGCAGATGTTAGCTCAGGGCTAATCTTCCTCAAAAAAAAAAAAAAAAATTGATATTTGATTATTGAGTTAATCTTTCAAAGAATGGAAATAGAATACACAAATTCTAAGTCAATAAAGAGAAAAACAGAAACAAAACAGCTTTATGAGACTAGGCAGGAAGGAAAAAATAATAAGGAGGAAAAATATGGAAAATGTAAAGTAAGATGTTAGAAATATTTCAGAACAATCTCATAAATATAAATAAAGAACCCACCCATTCAAAGATATACACTCAGATTAAATTTTAAAAATTTAGCTATGTGCAGTTTAGAGAGACACATATAAAACAAAATTATATAGAAATGCCAAAAATGAAGAGATTTAAAAGTAATCAGACAAATACTAATCAAAAGACAGCTAGTACAACATTAGTTAAACCAGAAAATGTAGAATACAAAATTAAAAACATTAAGAGGGACAAGGAGAAAAACATCCTTAAAAAGGTAAAAATCTCACCAGAAATGTAATAATATAACAAGAAAGACTCAAAGTATATAAATTAAAAAATTCAGAATTATAAGAAAAGAAATGCAAACCCACAGGTACCATGGGACCCTGCTAGATTTTTAACAGATGTCGCTCAGAAATAGACAGAGTAAAAAGATAAAAATTGGTAAGGGTATTGGGGATTTCAGAAATACAAAGAGCAAGTTTGATCCAACAGATATATATTAAATAATATTTTTAATAATCAGAGAATATAGATTCTTTTTAAGCACACCCAAAAAAGTTACATGAACTTTTCTATTAGACTTCGAAGAAAATCTCTTAAAATTAGGAGAATTCACATCAATTATTAAATAAAATTGGACATAAACAATAAAAAAGAACCAAAATATCCATATATTTGAAATCAAATCAAACTGAAAACTCACTTCAAAATAATTTGTGGTTAAAGAAGAAATTCTGATGAGAAAGATAAAGTCTTTAAAGCAGACTCATACCAAGGGTGTTATCATATTGCAACATACAGAGAGCGGCTGAATTAGAATTTAGGCGATTTATAGCCTCAAGTGCATATATTTGAAAAGAAGACAGAAGGAAAGAAAAAAAATATCCCAGGCACTTAAATAAAGAAGCTAGAAACACGACAAAGAATAAGCTCAAAGAAAGCAGACAGAAGTGAGTAGTAAATGTTAAAGGAGACCTTAATTAAATAGAAAACAGATTAATAAAACAGCAAAACATGCTAAGAAGGGAAAAAAAAAGAAAGCAAAAGTAAATAATGTTAGGAACAAAAAGACCTAGAAAAGGGGACACTAATTCAACAAGAAACAAGAAATAAATCAAGAATTCTTGTTAATTTTACTAGGTATAGTAATGATATGGTGGCTGTGAAAAAAAAAAGAAACTCAAGTTATCAATTAAAGATGCATATGAAATGATCATGATTTCTGGGATTTCCATTAAAGTATTCTAGAAAAAGTAGGAAAGAAGGAAAGAAAGTAAGAAGGAAAGGAAATAAAAGAAAAGTGAGAGGGATAAGGATAAATGTAACAAGACTGTCAAAATATTCATAATAGCTAAAATTTGGAGCTTGTTATATTATTTCTTCTATTATCATGTGGTTAAAAAGTTCTAAAAAGGGGGAGAGCATAACAATAGATAAGAGAAATGGAAAAATCTAGGAGAATATAATGAAAAATGATACTGATAGAATTACAAAAGATTAAAGGGAAATTTTCTAGTAATATAATAAATTACCAGAACTGAGTTAAGAAGAAATAGAAAACCTATTAAATAGGACCTATGACCATGAAAAATCATGAAATCAGTAGCCAAAAATTTCCTCTGACACTCCAAGAAGGTCACCAGGCCCTTATAGTTTAATGGACCAGTTGTTGCAAATCTTAAAAAAAACCGTATCTATTTAATGTCTATTTTTAGAGAAGAAAGAAAGTGGGAAACCTACCTATGAGGCTGGCGTAGTCTGAATGCCAAATCTGAAAGGGTTAATTATAGAACTTGGATTTCACGCCAGACTCACAGCAACTGCTTCCTCTGGAGAGATTAGGAGCACAGAACGGAGAATGGTGCTTCAACGGGACTTCAACTTCATCTATAATATTTTAATTCTCTTATTAAAAAAAAAAGGTATGAAGCAACATGACAAAGATATTAAGAATTGTTAATCTTGTGTGGTAGGAATATTTAAATTATTTTTTACATTTGTAAATTTTTAAATTTTCTCATAAAAACAATCTACAGCAAATTACATTGTTTGCTGTTCAACTTCAACAGCAGAGAAAAATCATCTTTTTAAAGCATAAAACAGCTGTCAGACCTGCTCAGTGGTAGGAAGCCTAGAAGGTACTATTCTTAGATCAAGAAATCCTGAGTAGTTCAAATTATTACAGGTCTTATAAACATCACTATCTTTTCTCGTGCAAATTGATGACAGATTAGAGCATTTTATTTTTAAAATATTCATTTGCCCAGGACTCCCCAGAGCTGAACAGTTATTAATTAATTAATCACTTTACATTCCCACAAATATTTATTCAACAAACTTTTAAGCAGAGCCCACTGCATTGTGTGCACTATACGACTAGGCGCTGGGTCTACAGGGTTGAGTTCTTAAGGACGAGAGATGGACAAGAAGGTCAACGATGACAACACAGTGAAATCAGTAGTGTGTGTGGCTACGTAGGTCAGAGGTCCATCTACCCCAGCCTTAAGGAGCAGGGAATGTGACGCTTGAATCAAGTACTGTTGTTAATCGTCAAACAAAGGTGGGAAGGGTTGAAGGAAGGGATAAAGGATGTTATGGTATAATCAAAAGGGATGACATATGCACACATGGCGAGAACTGCAAGTTTGGGATTGCTACAGACAAGGATAGCGAGTTTAGAAGCTAGATCATGGTAGGGCCTTGCCTCTGGAGCTGAAGACTTTGAGTTTAATCTGGGATCTACAGGAAACCACTGAAATAAGAAATAGTATGCTTTCTAAAATAACCAAAACAAAAAGTGACAAATGTTGGAGAGGTTGTGGAGAAAAAGGAACCCTCGTACACTGTTGGTGGGAAGGCAAACTGGTGCAGCCACTATGGAAAACAGTATGGAGATTTCTCAAAAAATTAAAAATAGAAATACCTTATGACCCAGCCATCCCACTACTGGGTATCAATCCAAAGAACTTGAAATCAGCAATTCCAAAAGTCCCATGCACCCCTATGTTCATTGCAACATTATTTACAATAGCTAAGACATGGAAGCAACCTAAATGCCCATCAACTGATGATTGGATAAAGAAGATATGGTATATATATACAATGGAATACTACTCAGCCATAAAAAAGACAAAATCGTCCCATTCCCAACACCATGGATGGACCTTGAAGGTATTATGTTAAGTGAAATAAGCCAGACAGAGAAAGACGAACTCTGTATGACTCCACTCATAGGTGGAAGTTAAACACAGAGACAAAGAGAACTGATTGGTGGTTACCAGGGGAAAGGGGAGGTGGGGGGAGGGCACAAAGGGTGAAGTGGTGCACCTACAACATGACTAACAATAATGTACAACTGAAATTTCACAAGGTTGTAAACTATCATAATCTTAATAAAAAGTTAAAAAAAATAGTATGCTTTCTATCTGGAGTGCAGAGAAGCCAATTTCTGCTCTGATCTCAGTGGAAAGCTAATTGGTAGCATGATATGCTACAGTCTCTGTGCAAGGACACTGATGTGGTAGGGTCTCAGCTTGAGCCTAAGCTGTGTCTAATGCTGCATTCCAAGATATGTCACCACGTCACAGGTACTGATGGAGAAGACCTGATAGAAGTTGCTGTGCCCTGGGAACTTAGCCACCTGCTGAGAGAGAATTTATTCTAAGGGAAGGAAAGTTTGGTGTAGCATCAAATTTTAGCGGTGGAAGGGAAGAAGTGAATCTGAGAAAACAAGATGCCTATTACCTCTATGTATTCCCTAGCTGGACTTCCCCATGAACTCATGTCTGGGAAGACACTGGAGTGAGAGCAAGGAAGTGTCCCTTTGGTACTCCTCAACAGGGTGTAACACACAGGAAGAGGCACACTTCCTCACCCCCACTCCTCATTTTGCTCTAGAGGCAAGTGTAACTTTGGTACCTCCAATGGTCAAAAGCTGTGATGGCTGCTGAGGAAATATATCTTGTATATCTTGTAGGCGTGGATGATAGCCAAGGCAAGCAGATGCGATTGTCCATGAAGAAAGTGGCAGGGATGTCTTGTGCTCGCGTTGGTACTCATTGGAAATGGTTGACATGTTAAGTGCCTGCTGAATGCTATCACAATAGCAAAAGAGGGATAGCATGGGAGAAGAGGAAGAAAATGTTAGCTTTTTGGACTTTCATTAGCACAAAACATGTACCCCCATGAAGACACAGATATAATTGGCCTGAGGTATAGAGGCCTCCTTTTCTGTTCTACACTGGCAAATGGGGGCAAGAACCAGCAAAACGCAAGGTAAAGAGAGTAGGCCTGAACCACCTCTCCCAGATAAGCTGCCCAAATTCTCGGAATACTAGCCCCTGGCAACTCCACGTTCACTTACTGTAAAAGTGTAAAAGGTTAGGTTACTCCCCAGAAGAAGAAGTAGTCAATTGCCCTGAGATATAGTACATCCCTCATCCGAAAGGAAACCTAGCCTGTAACTTGCATCTGGCTAATCTTCTTCCACATTACTGCAGCTGGGCACTTCGGTTTTCCATTATCTTCGCAGAGAGCAGAGAGAGATTTTCATGATTCTTCATGACTATGTTCTTTCTGCTTTAATAGCCAAAGGCTAAAGCCAAATGAACTCGTTCACAGAGAACAACAAGCAATTCTGTCTGATCCTTATTATTCTTGCTGAAACTACAGTTGTTACTCTGACTGACAGATTCTCAAAAGCGATTCAGTGAAAATATCCTTGATCAAATTCACGAAGGAACAGAATGTTTCAAGTGGGCGTGTCTGGCTAGAATCTCCCTGAATGGTTCAGTAACAGCATATCAAAAGAATGCTGAATTCTTATTTCCCATCAGAAAACTCACAAAGCCAATCTGAAATCTAAGGGCAGATGGTATTAGCCTAGTAGTAAACACATTTTTAGCTGCTTCTTTTTTTTCCCCCAGTAGCTATGTTTAATGTGCTGAGAGAAAGCTGTCTGCTTGCAGAATCTTATTATAGAGCAGAAATATACTTGGTCCAGAGAAGAGGAATTTGATTGGTTCCAAGTCAAATGATGGTAACAGGTGTCACCTCACCAATCCAGAACTTAAAATGGGTTATTATAAACAGGACTAATATGTATTTTTCTGGCTCTTGCTCCCACCTATTATGCAAGACTGCATGCCCCTGTAATGTTCCTCTTGATTATTTCCAGCAGCTTCAGAGGGTAGTTGACATGTGCCCATGCACAAGTGCTGTTAGCTACCACATAGTGCCTGCCATTTTCTTGCTGTTTAGTTCAAGCTCCTCTCTGCTTCTATCTGCTACTAAGGCCTGCACAGCTTGATATAAACTGCAAGTGAGTCATGATAAGTATTGCTGCTTCTGCCAGGCTCTGTGACACTTCAGTGGAAGGACATTACATGGCTGGTTCCATGGATGCACTGAGGTCCATGAGATGGCACAGGTAGAGGGAGAATCTCTCTCTCTCTCTCTGTTACACACTGTTGAGGTTGACTGTTAGAGTCACAGAATTTTTATCCGTAGCTCTCGCTCCTCCTAGGAGCCAGATGTCAAGCTGGAGGGGAGTAGGATGGGTAGTAGGGACGTGTGGTGGCCATGAGAATGTGTCTCTCACATGCAACCGCTTCATAATTGAGATGGACCCAGCTGCTGTGCCTTGAAATCATCATCACGTCTGCTGAGGCCACAGTTCCCCTGGGCTGCTCCTGGTCAGTGATTCAGCATGGAAGGAATATGCGGGTCAATTCATCCCTGGGAGACGTGGGACATCTCTGACAGGAGACTTTGATTTGAGGTTTCCTAGTAGCCTTGTCAAACTTTCCTTAGAATCGAATTGCAGTTTAAAATGTTTCCACCCAACGTCCCTTTCTTTTTTCCCTCTTTTTCTTGCTGTTTGATGACTCTCTCAGTTTCTACCCTCCCTCCATATTTTCTCTTGCAGGCATTTCCCCCAGCACATTTTTCTTTTGCACATTTGGTCCCATCTTGGCATCCACTTCTCACAGGACCTAGAGTAACACAGTGAATTTGTGTTATGTGCAACAGAGTGACTATGTATTCTCCCTGTTGCTAAACAACGTGTATCTTCTTGATCACTTCCCTTCAGAGGAATTTTCTCTCCCAGGTGGCTTCTAGGTCCTTTTATGAATAGATCTGATGTTGACCTCAACCTCTCCCACTCACATTTGCCAGGCGTGATTAGACATGTCTTGGGTCTCAGAGGCAACGGGATGGGATGGAGGTTCAAGCTGAGCCCTGTGCTATACACGCTAGAGCAGCGATTGTGATTCTTCACTGCTGAAGCGAATGCACAGCTAAAGAAACAAAAGAAGTATAAGAAACTATCCCTGCCTTTGAAATGAAAATCCAGTTAGTGACACAAAAATCACACATGTGCCACAAGTGGTCAAGAATACAGATAATAATCATCAGTTTTTCAAGGACATTGAGAGAGGTTCAAGAAATAGTGTTTCCTCTTTTTCTAGGCTTGTACTCCTGTGTTTGGGATAATGAAATGAATAGCAGAGAGCTTTTTCTTTCTTTCTGAGCAGCTCCATGACCAGCTGGATGTGAAGATGTGAAAGCAAGAAAGGCACCATAATCATCATACTCATTACTGTGATGTGCTAAGAGCTTATCGCCTTTCATTAGGCCTTGCTGAGTTCTCCCATTGTGTCATGGACTGTAGAGTTCATGGACTGACATGAAGTCTTCACTTTTCACTTCCCAGAGTAAAAAAGTGGATGGAAATGGGGAATAAATTAGGCAAATTAGCTTAGCTCCTAATCAGGCACAAGAGCTCAGCACTGATTCTCGAAAGTTATAATATTTTACACTGAAGAATGTATGTGGTGGTGGCAGGGGTTGGAAGAGAGACATGCCAATTAGAGCTTCAATGCTAATATCAATGTCAGTGTTGTTTTCTTGACATTTTTGGCCCTTGGCTAAATTTTAGATTAACAGGCATAGAAATAATTTCAAAGATTAGCATGTTCTCCTGTTGATGGCAGGACAACACTTTGAAAGAAAGTTGATATGAAATGAATGCCGTTAAGTCTTGGGAATTGCTCACAGAAAATATCAGCAGAATTAAGTAAGGTTAATTGAAAGGGATGAATTTACTTTGGCACTGAGGTTTGAAATCTTGTTATTCTCAACTTCTTAAATGAGAGATAACAATGTTGATTTTTTTTTTTATGGATGGGCAGGTCCTCAGGGTTAAACTCTCCCTTAGGCCTTTGAATCGCTGTCAGGTGTCTTTGGGAGGCTTGCATATTTTTCTGGAGAAGGTTAGGTCAAACTAGTGACAAGCTAGATTCCCAGTGTAATCCACTCTTTCATGACATCACAGGATAAACCACTACTATGCAGAAGCTTCTGAAGTTTCTATCTGGGAATTTGTCAATGTACTGGGCACGATAGTCCCTGGTGTAATGTTGGATAAACTTAAATGGGACAATCAAGTAGACAAATTGAACTGACTCATGAATAAACAGTAAGATTTTTCCTCCAAGTTACATTGAAATTGACCAATTCGACTAAATTAACGGTATTGGCGAGCTGTTTTGTGATATGTTACGCTTCCCAAATGTATTTAACATTTTAAATATTGTGGAGCTAATTCCTATTCTGATAAGTACCAAATAAATTCTTGTCCCATAAACTCAGTTCCAACACATGGCATGGCATGAGTAATTGGACTCTATAAGAATCAAAAAAGATAAAGGTTTTTCAAGGAGAAGTTTCCTTTACTAAAAGTACCTTGGGAATTTTAGATTGTGTTTATGCAGCCTCAAACATGAATAAAAAATAATAGAAAGATTTTTTTTCCTTTTGGGTGGTGAGATTAAAGGTAATTTAGATTTTCTTTGTACTTTTATATTTTCAATTTTTTTTACAATAATTATATAACTCTTTAATTGGACAAAAAAGAATTTCGAGTGATTAAAAAAAGGGACAGATGTGGCTTGGTGAGTGGAAAAACATTCCTAACATTTGAAACAATCTGGCAAGGACTTAGAGGCAAAAGACAGAAATCTGACTACGTTCAAGGAGTTTGCCAGATGGCAACAAATAACTGCCAATGTTTGATGGCACTATAATTATTATATACTATCTGTCACTCAGCAAGCTGTCTTTTTACGAGGCATGCAGCAACAGAATGTTGTGTTAAGATCACGCATCCTTGGGCTTATGTTGAAAGGAAGAAATGGCTTGGAAAGTCTTTCTTTTAGTCATGCCTCTGGGATATGAAGAATGGTGGGGAAATGTTTGATTATGAACACAATTGTATAGAGAATTTTGTTTGTTTATGCCTTCTGGGAACGCATTGTTTTGATTGACCCTACTTGGGAATTCAGAGGGGAGAAGTGCTCTATTATCTATAATGCCAAGATCTGCTGATCAAACACAATTGCTGGGGTCATGTTTAAAGTGCTTAATTGATGTGCTTTCAAGTCCAATTCAACACTGTAGAGGTCCCATTTACCTTCAGACATCTGGAATGTTGATCATGAATTCATCTTAACGGTCCAGTTTTAGTTGGTATTTACGTTTGACAGTTACAGAATTCTATTTCTCTCAGACATACTCTATAACTCACATTCTTCACTAGTTTTGACCATTTCTCCTACCCTCAATCTATCCAAGTGACTGAGTTTTGCTGTATGAGTTTACTGCTGTATTAGTTTACTGACAGAGATATATATAAACCATGGCTTCCACAGCTGTTTCAGATGAAACTGTATATTAACGTGTAAACTTGCAACATACACTGGAAAGTTATGTGGAGCAGGTGACTGAGGAGATAATTTTCACTGCTTGGACTCAAGTCAGTTTTGAAGGAGCTAAAGATGCCCATTGAATTCTGGTGTGTATGTGTGTAGTTTTGCTGTATGTGTGCAAAGCAGAGCACTGTCTATATTTCAAATAGTTAAAGATATGTGGCACAATGAAGTCACATTTTTACACCCTCACATGCTAAGGGTGTAAATGCAGTCTCACAGCCAAATGCAGCATTTATTTCTTAACATTGGTCTATCACTCTTGGTTTATGATGTTTTAAACACATGTTAGAGATATTCATGAAGATGTAAAAGATAAATTTAAAACCCACATCAATTGCACCAAAAGTCAACTGGAAGGAGAAGATTTTAAGTCCCAGGTGTGTTAATACAAATTGGCAGCCAAAGGAACGGAGTCTTGGCCAACATATTTCCATGTCCACCTAAACACAAATAGCCTCAAACCTTTGGAGGTTGTTCCTTTGAGATGTTTCATCAGTGACATCACAGTGATTGCCACCTCCCTTGGACTACTTTAGGCCCTGCCCAGAGCCCTGGAGTCCAGACAGCCCGGGAGAGGAGCAGGAGTTGGAGCCCAAGTTGGAGAGAGAGGAGAAGCCTGCTGCAGCCAGGTGTGTCCCTGACCCTCTTCAGGTAACGGCAGGATTTTCGTGCATAGCATACAGTGTGTGTGCGTATGTGCGCGTGCATGCAAGTTGAAAACGAGAAAGGCAGAGGAATATTTACATTTCTTAATGAAATGGACAATGCCTATTGTACACAATGTTTCTTAAGATGTAGAGTGAATACTGTTGATTCGTATTTTCCTTTTTTCCACCTCATGGGATGTATTTTTCTCCCTTCCTACTTAAATGTTTTTTTTTTTCATATCAGAGAAGAAAGTCTGTTTTCCATCTTCTCAAAGTCTCCATTCAAAGAAAGTCAATGTTAACCAATTTATTCAGAGCTTTTTTTGATTTTATTTCATCCATATGGCAATCACTTCGGATCATATGGTGTGATCTTGACTGTGGGGACGATTTAAAATGCCATCAAAATTGTCTTTGTGGATTAATGGCAGAAAAATGGATGTTTGCTGATCTGAATTTCTGCCTAACTTTGGTATAAATGTGTGTGAAAGTAAAGTTCGCCCCTTACAGCTAGTGTATATGTTGATTGAATTGGATTTATTAGAAATTCTAACTTTAACTCTTTGTGTTTTATTCATTTAAAAATATATAAAACAACACATTTAAGTTCACTATCAAAGTGCAAGAAATAGTAAGAGGTAAACTGTAGGAAATAAAGAAGTGTGATGATGGGTAGCCTGTCAATTCAGAGACTACAGAAGAAAATGTGAAGGATGCATAAAGCATAGAGTTTGAACAATAATTATAAGGCAACATCTGTATAACTATCACCCAGGTCAAGAAACAGATCATTGCCAGTACCCCAGAAGTCTGTTCCTGATCACCTCTGCCTTCTGCCCCACCAGAGGTAATCACCAACTTGATTGTTGAGAATCTTGTCCTTGCTTTTCCTTGTAATTTTACCCCCTATGTCTGCATTCCTAAACAGTGTGATTAAGTTCCCTGTTTTGGGCTTTGTATAAATGGAATCATATTCTATGTTTCTTTTGTAAATTCTTCTTTTGCCCAACAATTATATTTGTGAGATCCGCCCATCTTCTTGTTTGTTGCTCTGGTTCATGTTTTCTTTGCTCTATAGCATTCAAATGTATGCATATACCACAATTCATCATCCATTCTACGGCTGATGAGCATTTGAGTTGCTTCCAGCTTGGGGGATATTATGAAAATGTTGCTGTGAACATTCTCGCCTGTGTATCCTGGTGCATATGTGCTTGAATTTCCAGAGTAGAAGTGAAATAGCTGGATAATATGGGAATGAGCACTATCAACCTTAATAAAAAGTGTCAAATAGTTTTCCCAAAGTGGTTGAAAATTTATATATTTTTTTAGCCAGGGACATTAATTGCAGTAATAACTCATTCTTGTCATCACTTCTATGGAGTAACCACAATTCTAGCAACTAGTTCCAGTCTGCCAGTTCTAGTCCTGCCTCTAACTTGCTATGTGTCATTAATGAACTACCTCTCTCTAAAAGTCGGTTTCTCAGCTATAATCTTGAGAGAGAACAAAATTGCAGTAATACTTGCCCGAGTGGTTGTGAAGGTCACAGAGTTGTTTGGAAGGTCCCATGGATGGAGCTGTGCACAGTTGTCAATAACATTTTCCGAGTATGTTCCTTTGGGCCACTATCTATGATTTCCTTTATTTAAGAGCATAACCTAACAAGCAAATTTGGTGGGACAGTTATTTTGCACCCCCCTGAATTGGGTTGTTTTGATCATTATAAACAGGGTCTCATATTTTTGGCCGATCTCTGTAGTTCTTCAGAACTCACCCAAATACGTGGGCTTTTGGACCAGGATTTGATTTTATTAATAAATTCCTAAGAAGGAGTCTGCCTTTGATTCTCATCCCTTTGCTTCCAGGCTTCTTGCCTGGATCATCACCTTCCTGTTCCCCTCTGCTCTGTGTACATTCTTACATATTCTCTCTACTTCCCTTATCTGTTTATTTTCTTCTGTTTATTTTCTCCTTCAGGCAACCCTTTGTAAAGATGTTCATTGGCAATTTACTATATTCTTCATGCAGAGGGTCAAAAGATGGATAAGGATTAAAAGGAAAATGAAACATCAATCAATCATCATCAGCCATATTTTAAACCAAGATTCGACAACCTACTGGTTGACACCGTCTGATTTGAAGCTGCGTGTTATGCCAACAATTACATAATAAGAAAAATGATTATTCAGCTGGTTTATAAAAGTAGTAATTTGGCTCACTAATAATATAACAAATACAGTAATTACAATTAATAATTCAGTCAGGTTAGATGGTTAAAAATACCATTCAGGCCCAAAGCTTGCTAATAACTTTTCTGCCCCCTGAAGTCCCACCCTTAGAAAAAACACTCTTTCCTCCTAAACTTTTTCACTCCATAGTAGACTTTTGTCCTAAGTATCTAAAATTTTATCTTTAATTTCATGTGGTTTGCATACATGAAGTGCCAATTCTGCCACATCACTGAAGATAATAGTTCGATCGACTATATTGCATATGTTCTCAAAGTATGATTTCCTGCGTGTACTATCTGTATGAACTATAAAGATACCATCCCTACTCTTTGAAGTGTTTACAATCTAGGCACATCCTGGACTTGACTAAAAATAGCTGGCACAAGCCTTTGTTGAAATAGAAGTACTCATGAGGCTAACACTTGCTCTTTGGACCAAGTGTCTGTTATGTGAGGGACTTCTGGGTGACCCCAGAAGGCTCTGTGCCCAATGCGGGGCTTATAAAAAAGGCCAAGCAGCTGTTGGAACTACTTCAAGCTTTCACGAGGGTTAGATGAAGTCCTCTAGCAGCCTAAAACCTGAAAAATGATGGTATCCTACTTCTATATGCAATTCAAAGAAAGAACAATACTAAACCATAACATTTTTTCTGTTTTGGTGACCTTGCTTGCTGGCACTCTAAGTTAACAAAGTAAGCGCACACACACACACACACACGCACACACACACAGAATTTGGAGAGAGAAAAGTGTAATATTTTGTATTTTATCAAAAGCATCAATACAATCATCACAGGAAAAAAATCTTGACTATGTTGGTCTTTTTGACATCAAGTAGAAAAGTCAGGCTCTCTTTATTAGTCAGGGCTCTTCAGGGAAACAGAACCATAGGATATGTGTATGTGTGTCTGTGTGTGTTGTGTAGATAGATGATTGATGGATAGATAGATAGATAGATAGATAGTTAGATAGATAGAATTGGCTCATGTGATTGTGGAGGCTGGCAAGTCCAAAATCTGCAGAGTAGGCTAGCAGGCTGGACACCCAGGGAAGAGTTGCAGCCTTAGTCCAAATATAGTCTGGAGGCTAGAAATCCGAGATCAAGGTGTTGGCAGAGTTGATTTCTTCTGAGGCCTCTCTCCTTGGCTTGCAGATGGCCGCCTTCTCCTTGTGTCTTCACATGGTCCTCCCTCTGTACATGACTGTATCTTAATATCCTCTTCTTATAAGGACACCTGTCATATTTGATTAGGGTCCATCTTAATGACTTCGTTTTAACTGAATTACCTCTTAAAAGACCCTATCTCCAAATATAGTCACATTCTGAGATACTTGGGGTTAGGATTTCAACGTATAAATTTTGAGGGGGACACAATTCAGCCCATGACACTCACCTCTTCCACCATGCTTCTATTTCCTTTGAGAAAAAAATGCTCACTAATCTCCCCATTTTTTTTTGCTGTTTTCTGTTAGGAGGTGAGGACAACAGGAGGTCTTTGGTGTGCCCTCAGAAGTCCGCCTTCAATTCTCACCCAGCCACTCTGAGAATGGAGTGGAGACGGGAGCTGTTTCTCAACTTCACCGTTGTCCTGATTACAGTTCTCCTTATGTGGCTCCTTGTGAGGTCCTATCAGTAGTGAGAGGCCATGCCACGCTCCTGGGATTGACTGCAACACTCCAGAGCTGCCTGCTGTATGCCCTGAGACCTCACCGCTGTCATGGGATGCCTTTCCTGGCACCCCAAGACATTTCTGACCTGCACTCACAATATCTGAGGTGCCTCCAGTGCTAGGATCGATTGTGTGTTCTCTAAGGATGCTGCTCTCAAGGGCTCCCAAGCGTTTGCCTGCGAGCATTAGATTTATTCCCCCAACTCTTACTGCAAACATGTTAGACAAGCCACAAGGTTAAAATTAAACTGGATTCCCGGTGATGTAGAATTGTAACAAGCCTCTGATCTGTCTTACCACACGTCCCTTCAACCCACACTGTCTGCAACCAAACTCTAAATCAACCTGCCAGAAGAAAGAAATGTTAGACCAAGTCTTTGTCAGCTCCTATAGCTACTGTGTGAATAAAGTTAAGTCAACCACAAAAACGACTTTGAGAATTTATTTTAGCTTCTGTTTGTGATACTGCATTTGACCCTTGGCTGGGATTGAAGTGACAAATGCTACAGTATTTCTAGCATTTGAGATAAGCCAAAATACTCCAACTGCTAAGGATTTGAAACCAAGTCAATTACGAGTGTCACATTTCAAATGATTCCATTGGTTCAGTGCTCCTCAAACTTTCCCTCTGAACTAATCTCAAGGGCAGAGGGAGAATGAATGCATTCCGCTAGGAGGTCCAGGGCACAGCCTGAAGTTTCCACTAAAAGCACACAATTTCTTTGAAGTTTTGTGTTTTATCTTTAAAATTCACAAGAAATGTGTATTTTACCCTATGATATCTCCATGTTTGTTTTAATATAAATATTTACAATTGTTTACCATTGAGTAAAACTAGAGAAGAGTCATGTCCCTAAGAGTAGCATTTTTCAGTTTGGTTATTATCATTATGCAAATCGAGCGAGTCATTAATAAACTATAGTTATAACAAAGAGGAAAATAAAAAGTACAAATTTACATATATGTTTATAAAAGAGACTATGAAATAGATATTTCTAAAACACGTAGCTAGAACACCCCATACCAGATAGATCAAATTTGTTCTTTGTGCCAATTCTAAGGTAATCGCAGAGAAGGGAAACGTCGTTAAACCTCATCTTTCACAGCACTCCTCGTGAGGGCATTTCTTGCCGAGAATTCGGCCTATCGCTGAGGCATTACCTACCTAGCATTGTGGTTCTCAACCCTGGCTGCACAGTTTATTCACCCAGGGATGGTTTTTCAAAAATATTCCTGCTAGGTCCTCCTCAGACCAATTAAATAAAAGTCTCAAGGGAAAGAGCCCAAGCATCTACATTTTTCAAAAGTCCTCTGGATGATTATATTGTGTAGCCAGAGTTGAGAATCGAGGATAGCTACCAGTACTTCTCAAACTTTAACGTGATTACGAATCACTGGGAGGTCCCTTTTAAATGCAGATTCTGATTCAGTTTTGATTCTGACTCAGTCTGGACTGGGGCCTGAGATCCTGCACTGTAAACAAACTCCGAAGGGGTACCGGTGCTGTGGTCCATGGTCTACATGTGGAGTAGCACATTAGAACCACCTGGGACCTTTAGCAAACAACCCAAGCTTAAGCCCTATTCCCAGGAGTTTCTAATTCAATTGATCTGGGGTGAACCTGAGCATTATTCTTCTTTTAAAAGGATTCCAGGTAGCCTAATGTGCAGCCAAGATTAAGAACCCTGATATAATTAAAGGGAGAAGTGTCTTTTTTTTAAAGGAAGATTAGCCCTGAGTTAACATCCACTGCCAATCCTCCTCTTTTTGCTGAGGAAGACTGGCCCTGAGCTAACATCCATGCCCATCTTCCTCTATTTTATATGTGGGACGCCTGCCACAGCATGGCTTGAGATCTGAACTGGAGAACCATGGGCTGCTGAAGTGGAGCGCACGAACTTCACTACGATGCCACCAGGCTGGCCCCCAAAAGTGTTGTTATTTTTGAGGGGTTTCCAGAAAAAGTTGGCAAATAGTGATGTATGTTTCTCAATGTCCTGTTCCTAATTTCAGAGTTGGACTACATATACGGATGGCAGTTGTTAATGTTTCAGTGTGCAGCACATCTACTCATAGGCACATGGCTCTAGGGTGCTTGGTGGAGGGTTACTAGTCTTTCCCTTACTCAAAGAAAACCTTAGAGAATCTACCGTGTATGTGTTGGAGAAGGTGTGTGTGGTGGTGGAGAGGGGAATGGACAAAAGGAGCAACAACATTCCTTCCACGTAAGTTTGAGTCCTCGTGCCAACATTTACAATAAGTACCACTTGTTGAGTTTATTGTATATGAAGCCCTATACTAGGCACTTTCCACACATTAAGCCACTTAGCACATGTGGGAACTGAGGATCACAAAGCTCACTAGCCAGATGTAAGCGGTGAAGCCAGGATGACAAAAGCATCATCTTATTATCTGTTGGGGTCTGCATACAAATCATACTTCATTATTGATCTCCAAATCGTTTGATTATAGGTTCTTATTCTCCCATTCTTTAGCTTTCTAAAATATCAGCCTAATTAGATAAAGGGAACAGCTGTAATTCTCTACGTAACTTCTCTTTGCTTGTCAGTCCTCACCTTTCTCCTGCCTGTCTCTTCCTGCTGATAGGACCCGTTTGCAGGCCATATTATGGGTCACCTTTGCAGGGGTGGGGCATCCATTAGCTGAGGCTAGAATTATGTCTAATTTCTCCCGTGTTCAGGAATCCTAGTCATTATGGCTAGATTCCAGTCTGATTCATAATTCTCCTTCTATGTATAACCTTCCCTGGGATCTTGGGTACCTTGAATCATCACAGTACTCCCTCAGTGTTGGCCCCATCTACCCAAATGCTGTTCAGTTACCTCCAAACAAGATGCCAGTTCTCCTCTGGAACCAGAACATTGAATTCTAGTTGTTAGCTAAAGTCCAGCTCATTGGCTTGATCCTGCCCTAGCTTTTTTCTATTTAGTTTGTTTATTCCTTCAACAAATACTTATGTGAAACTATGTGTCAGGCATTGTACTAGACACTGGGGATAAAATGGTAAATGAGATAGATAAGCCCCATTCTTATGGTGCATATGATTTAGTGAGGGAGATAGATACATGAACAGGTGGTTATAATGGCATGATAAGTTCTTTGACAAGAAAAGGAAAGGGTTTTGTTGGAGGAGATTCCAGGCAGAGAGAACAGCATGAATAAAAATCTAAAGGTCAGAGAGCATGACAAATTCAGGAAATTGAAAGTATCTTCATAGCTAAAGCATAGAGTGCCTCTCCCACCATTGGCAGAACTTATGCTACATAAGGGTAGATCTCAAAATTCTGACTGCATCTGTCTGACTTTCTCATTGGACCACCTCTGGGATCCCTCACCATCACGCTTTACTCACTGGAAGAGACCTCCTGCCACCAACAACTGTCTGAACCATGCCTGTGCTTGCACAGAGTTTAAACGCTGGACCTTGGAACACCTGGCAACCTTTATCTATGACAGTCAGGTCAGTTCTCCCCACTTACCATCTTACCCTTTGAGAAGCTCTTTGTTAGGTGATGGTGTCTTCCTGCCCTGAGCTGCCAGGATCCCAGCGCATCTTAAAGTTGAACTGTTCATATCACAATGCCAACCAACCACATGAATTTTAAAAAGAAGATATCTTATATTGCTGGCTTAGACTTTTCTTCCAGTCTTCCCTAAACTCACTGCTAAATTGGACATCTTTTGGAACATCCCATTTTTATCTAATAATTTTCTTACATTGAGAAAATACACAAGCTTTTATTAGTTTAGCAGTCGCAACACCATATCTGGTCACCAACTCCTCTCCCCAGGACTGCCATATAGTTGGCCTTTATAGGCATAAGAAATTATCCAGATAATTCATGTGCCAAGACATGGCTCTAAGAAAGGAGCCCCAAGATACTCCAGCTTCCATAACCACATTTCCATCTTTGCTCCATTGACCCAGACAGAGGTGTGTGAAAATTGCCATAAAATGGTAGTGCTGCCATTGTTCTCTTTTAATTTGAGGCTCTCAATCAATCTAGAAGCCATCTCAAGGGGACAGTTCCCTTTTCACTCCTACTGTTTTCTTATTGCTTAGCAGTCCCTTTTGCTCCACTGGGACACAATTCTTTCTGCCATTCCCACCTGCCCCCGCTGCCATTTTGGGACTTGATCCGTGCCCTTCCTATATAGGATCCCAGAGCCTTCTTCAGCAGGCAGGGCATTTCTGTTACCATCTTGAAATCCCACTACCCAGAATCCTGTGCTGAATGCCTAGAGTACTCAATAGTTAAGGACAAAATAAACTAATCTGGTTCTCTTCTCCTTTCCTCCAAATATGTTACCCATCATTCTCCTAGATATATTTTATCATTTTACTGCTTTCTGAATGTCTTCTAAAAAATTTTGGCACAGAAGACCTTTCTTAGCTGATCCACATCTATTTTTAGCTTCTGTTCTATTTACCTGTCCCACATGCCCACCCCACTGCTCATTTCCTCCTATTTGTAGTTTTCAAGGGTGCCATGTTCTTTTATATTGCCGTGACCTTGCACATCTGTTCCCTTTGCCTGAGCTTCCCTCTCTTTCTTTCCCTGGCTAATTCATTTGTTGAGATTGCCATTAGGTGTTATTACCTCTTGGAAGTTATCCCCAGATAATTCCCTTCTCTGAGCCTCACGCCTAACGTGCTCATAGCACTTACCTCATTGTATGGTTTGTTTGCACTTGTCTCCCATGTTTGTTTCTTGTCTATGAGGACTCTCTTAAATGTTAAATTTTAGTTCCTAGCTGGTCCATCATCATCACTAAATAAGTATCAGTTGAACACATCAATAAACTCTGGGCTAGATATAAAATCCTCCTGAATAAACATGTACCCATTTCTATGATTGGGTGCATGATCTGTGCTCACCACAGTGTAATAAAGAGGGAACTATGAAATCCATAGTTCTAAAAGTTCTATACTATTGAGCAAATCAAACTTCTTTTAAACTTTAGACAGTTGAAACAGCTTTTCCAAAGGCAGTTTGCTTCTTTATAAAATATTCATGGCGCTTGCTTCTTTTGATCTGTCTCTAACACCACCCTGAACACTTTGACAATGTTTATGAATGACTCATCAAAGCCCAAAGTGCTGAGCGTATTTTTGAGTTCATCTACAAACAGGGTGATATTGGAGAAATTTCCATTTTTCGAGCTGCATAAAGTTGGAGTTAAACTTCATTTATAAACAGCATATTTAATCAAACGTTATTGCATACCTACTGTGTGTTAGGAACTCATTTTATTTAATTCTCCTTTATTTTCTGAAGTATTTATTTTTATTAATACCTTGAGAGTGAGAAGACTGAGGCTCAGAGTGGACAAACGACCAGCCCCAAAACACAGAGCTAACGAGAGGCAGAGCTGAGAAGCAAATCCAGTTCTTTCCAACTCAGATCAGGCAGAGCTCTTTTCCAAACTCATGGCTGCCCCTCTGTGCTATCAGATAAGTGATTCTAGGGCAGAAAGCACGTTCCCTTACTCCGGGCAGAAAGTACCAAAGATATGGTATATGGGGCAGAAAGTACCAAAGATATGGTATATGTCAGAGGCCTGAATCGCTCTACAGCTCAATCACATGGGGTGTGCAGCTTACACAATTCTGTTTCCCAGGAGTTTGAAACAAAGCCCTGGAATCATCTTTTCTTTGTCAGTCAACTGAGCAGTAGATAAGAAGGGACAAGAATATTGATGACTGATTACTTTTCAACGTGTTGTTGTTATCTACGGGGATTAAGTGGAAATGGCAGCACTATCTCCAGCATTAGCCAGTTATACACACTTGCAGCAATTTGTCACATGGAGATGTTTTTATCTCTCACCCACCAGATCATTTTAAAATAAAGCATTGGAAAATGCACAGCCTTTGGATTCACAGACTGTATTCTGCTTATTAATATGTGACCTCAGATAAGTTACTGAACTTCTTTGAGCCACAATTTCCTTAGACATAAAAATTGAGAATAATACTTTCTTTTTAGGAAAAAGGTTAAATCAGATATTATTTAGACATCCTGTGTTTAATCAGATAATTAGTGCCTGGCAATTAATCAACACTCAATAAACAGTAGTTAATATTATTATAACATAAGCAAATTGTTCACAATGCTTAGAGCATAGAAGGCTTTAAAAAAGTGTTAAGGATTGGTGGTGGGCAATGCTGCTGCTGCTATTTCAACGCTATCTCTTCTAGGAGGGAAAATAAAACACTTTGTGAAAGTTAGTGATTCTTTCTTTTCTTTTTGAAAGCAGGATAAAGGTATAAGAGAATTGCAGATTTCTTTAATCCTGAAGAGTATAGTGTATTTCTCAAAATGCAAGGAACTCTTGAAGTACAATATCTGAAACACCTATTCAATTGCGGACTCCTGCATCAAGCCCAGGACTACGGAAATGAAATCTCTGAGAGTGGGGTCTGGCTTGCCACATTTTAAACCAGCTCCCCAGATGATTCTTGTACTCACTAAAGCTTGAGAACCACTAATCTACAACATCCTCCAACGCCAGCCCCCAGGATTTTCATTTCTAATATTATCCAGGATTCGGGCACAGGTTGGACTGAGGACTTCACACATTTTCACTTTCTCGGAGGGATCACAGAATTCTCACCCTCATTCCCTTGAACTACAAGTTTACATTCTTCTTCTTCCCAGTCCCTCCAGGGAAAGCTCTCCTTCCATCCTCCACACCCATTCCTAGTCGGATCCCACCCTGGATCTATAGATTCTCTCCCAAATGAGGCTGCTTCTTTGTACTTGCAGATTCAGATCTATCCACAGCTACGCTTACTAAGTTGATTTTTTAAAACCTGAGTTTATACAGTGTGTCAGCTTGTATGCAAGAGTTCTATTTTGATATATTCAAAGAAAAGTTGGAACTGTCATTCAAATTTTAATAACTTTAGAACATTAAATATCAGTAGATCTTTCCAAATTTTGCTCCCAATTGACCCCCACCTTTTTCCTGGCAGTCAGGTTGCACCCCAGGATAGAAAAATCACCATAAAGCAGTCTTCACTTCAGACCTCAGATTTAAAAGATTCAGAACTTTGTTACTTTCTCCCTGGGTAGGTAAAGTGAAAATGAGTTTTCTCAGCAGCAGCCATTCCATCCTGGGTCTGCCCGACGCGATATCGGTCTGGCGGCTGTGTTCACTGGCTCCAGCCAATACTGTGTGACCCAGATCCAACTGTGAATTGCTTCTCTTCCAGCCACTTTCCCACTTTATATTCCTCTGACACAGCCTCAAAAAGGCCATGGAGGAAAAAAGTCTATTTTCTATATATGCTATGTCTACGATGATGACATGCATAGTGATACCCACCACCCACACACTCACGTACATCCTGCCAAGTGCCAAGTTAATTTGTCTTCACAATGGCACTCTTCAGCTCTTCAGAGCTTTCCTGATGATTATCTGACAATTTAACATGAAAGCTGCTCCTGTCCTTTGCTGCATCTCCATTGAACATTCCATCTTCATCCAGAATGACAAGGCATTCAGAGCGTCTTAAAATCAATGTTGAGACTTCTCTGTGAGTAGCAGAGCTACACTCGGAATCAGGTGATAGCGTAAGGCCGTTTTTGTCAGTCACCACTCCCATTCCCACCCTGTCAGATTGACTGGGATCTCATTCGTATTGCAGACTAATAGAGAAAGTGGGAAGCTATTGTAAGATTTGATTTTGTCATGTGTGATGATACCTTAAACCTTGATTTTGGAAATGAGAAACAGCCATATGCAATTCGAGACTGCCAACCTGAGAAACATTATGCATTATAGCATGTGTCACTGACATTAAGGATGGTTTTGGACCAGTTTGTTTTGAATGTCGGTTATGAAAGATCATATCTTTGACATTTAGTACTATTGATAATTAGTCTCTGAGCCATGAAGTATTCTCTTCCTGGGAAAGATGTGTATAGCTAAATATATTTCCCTTGAAGATCTCTGTATTGGGTTCCATCTTCTCTTTTCCCTCTTTTCCCGGTATTTTCAGCGTCCCAAATATGCTTAGACTGATACCATAATGATTAATATGGACTTTCGGGTAAGGTTGCATTTAATCTGCAAATCAATCCCCCAAAATAAAAGGACATCCTTTCTATCTACAGTGAAAAGGTAAAGCAAGTCCGATGCTTCAGACCTAGCTGTGCAAACCACATGACCACTCATCTATGGAAATGAGAATGAAGGGCTATCTCTGCTGTGAGACAATGATGGGGTAGTACCTGACTGCAGGACGTATATTTTGATAAGCATTATTTTTTATTTGCAATTCAAAACTGGCAAATATTCTTCTGAGCATTAGGTATGATGACTTGAAAAAAGATACCAGAAGCTTGTTTTCTATCTTGGTGCCAATGAAAAAACAACTCAGCTCTGAAATCTGAACTGCTATATGTTACTGTGCTATTTTAATCACAACTCATTAGAACCCTTCATTATAAAGTCTTATATTTTCTGGGAAGAGACAAATTTACTCAAATTTTGCTTGGCTAGAGTTTCCCTGAGGTAGTCAGAACTCTTTGGTAAGGTGAAAATCGGTCCTAGCCATGTTAATGGAAATCCTTGCCTTGGCTTACCTCTTTCATCAACAAAAAAATACAGAATGGATAGTGGAAGAAAGTAGTTACAAATACCAGCTATGATCATATATATACATGCACACACACACACATATGCACATACAAGGCCTCTGTAGCTGTGTATGTGTGTGTATGGGACATATAAAGTCAATATATCTTATGTTACATGATGAGGGAATTTTACCTGAAAAGGATGGGCTCAGAGATGATGGAATCAGAAGCCTGCAGAATCTTTTAGAATCTTTCCTACGGTTATTTAATAATAAACACTCTAGCCTTCATTACGGTTGGAAGTAGAAAAAAAAATTCAGCAAGCATTGAAATTTTAGCTGTGGGAGGAATAAATAGCCCCTATGACCTCTGAGATTTCCTACAATATCATTGGACGGTTTCCCTGAGAACTTTTTACAGCTCTCAGATGCTAAAACCAGCGGCTTACAGATATCTTTCCTTACTCTCAAGGAACATGATCTAAATATGAATCATCACAGGCACCAATATCTTGGCTAGAAAATCTTCCTAGTGACACAGTATCCTATTCCCTGAGAGATGCCAAAGGAATTCTTTCCACAGCTTCTTCCTCAGAAGAGAAGCAATAGGGCATAATGGAAAAAACAGTGGCTTTGGCTACAATTAGACTAAAGTTTTAATCCTGACTCGGCCATTTATTAATTGTTTGACCCGTGACAAGTAAATTAAAACTCCCTGAGACACAGTTTTCTAATCTAAAAATGGAGATAACATTCCCTACCTTAGCAGGTAGTGGAAGAAGTAGAAATAGTGCATATAAAGTACACAAACATAGTAGATTCTAGATGAATTATAACTCTTAGCTATGACTTTTAGGTTGAATCTGGTTACTAGAATGGAGCATCATCTCCTCATACAAGGTAAACTTTTGAAAGTTTAACGTCTCACCAAGTCCACCACACGTGTCTGTGTGTTGAGGGTAAGTGTTGGGATGAGCGAAGATAAGAATAAGAAATTAGAAGCTAATTTTCATCTTTTTAAGTAAAATTTTAGTATTCCCTTTCACCTTTCCCTTTCCAATTCCTTTCTGCCTCATTTACTTTTTTAAAACAATATTTACTTTTAAAATCAAAAGTAATACATCAATACATTTTTGTTAAAAAGTGTGAACAGAAGCATCCTTGTCATTCCTTTTTTCTGACTAGGGGAGAGTCAAAATAGCTGCTGCTGTAGAGATGAAATGCTAGGGAGTAAATAACCAAGCTTGGCTCTTCCGACTAGAAGTCAAAAGTGTCTTAATTATTCTTGCATATTAACTATTTCATGTGAAGTTCAGAATCAGTTTTTAAAATTTTATAAAAAGTCCATTGGGATTTTTATTTTAAGTATAGTGAATTGTAAATTGATTTTAAGAGAAGTAACACCATTAAAAGATTGAATATTTTAAAATCATGAACTTGGTGTATTTCTCCAAATATACTAGTCTATTTTTAAAAATGTCCTTCAGTAAAATTTATAGTTTTAGTTAAAAGGACTTACATATTTTTTTCTTTTAGTTCCATGATTACTTTTTTAAAATTGAGCTATAATTGACGTATGACTTTGTATTAGTTTCAGATGTACGTCATAATGATTTGATATTTGTATGCGTTGCAAATGGATCGGCACAGTAAGTCTAGTTAACATCCTTCACCATACATAGTTAGAAAAATTTTTTTTCTTGTGATGAGAACTTTTTTTTGATGTTGTAAACTTTTTTTATTGAAGTATAGTTGAAATACAATACTATATTAGTTTCAGGCCTACAACATAGTGATTCAACATTTATATACGTTATGAAATGATCACCACGACAAGTCTAGTCACCATCTGTCACCATACAAAAGGGATGAGAACTTCTAAGATCTTTTCTCTTAGCAACTTTCAAATATGCAACATAATATTATTAACTATAGTCACCATGCCATACATTACACCCCCAGGGCTTATTTATTTTGTAGCTGGAAGTTTGTACCTTTTCCTCTTCACCCATTTTACACACCCTCCCTCCTGCCTCTGGCAACCACCAATCTGTTCTCTGTATCTATGAGCTTGGTTTTTTGTTTTAGTTTTCAGATTCCTCACATAAATAAGATCATATGATACTTATCTTTCTCTGTCTGACATTTCACTTAGCATAATGGCATTAGGTTCCGCATATGTTGTCCCAAATGGCAAGATTTCATTCTTTTTTATGGCTGAATAATATTCCAGTGGGTGTATATGTGTGTGTATATCACTTTTTTTTTATCCATTCATTCGTCAATGGACACTTAGGTTGTTCCCATATCTTGAGGATTGTAAATAAGGCCGCCATAAACATAAGGGTGCATCTATCTTTTTGAGTTAGTGTTTTCATTTTCTTTGAACAGATATCTAGGAGTGGAATTGCTGGATTACATCATAGTTCTATTTTTAATTTTTTGAGGAACTTCTGTGCTGTCTTCCATGGTGGCTGCACCAATTTACACTCCCACCAACAATGCACAAGGGTTCCCAAAAAGGTCTTATGTATTTCTTATTAAATTTATTCATATGTACTTCATAGTTTTTTGCTATTATGAACAGAATATTTTTCTGTTAATTAAAAAATTAATATTTCTATTAATAGTATGTTTATTTTATATCCAGCCACATTACTAAACTCTCATTAGTTCCAGGAGTTTGGCAGTTGTTGCTTTGGAATTTCCTAGTTGACAATCACTTATTAGGCAAATAGTGATGCTTTATTTCTTCTATTCACATGTGTATAGCTTAAGTCCTTTTTATTCATGTTGCATCAGCTAAATTCTCCAGCAATATGTTGATCAATGGAGATAATAGAAGGCATCGTTTGTTTCTCACTTTACTGAGAATGCTTCTACAGTTTCCCCATTAGGTATGATATTTGATGTAAGTTTTGGTAGGTAACTTTTATTTGGTAAAGAGTTCCTTTTCTATTCTCAATTTGCCAATTTAAAAAATCAAGGTATGGTTTTAGCTTTATCAAATGCTTTTTTACCATCTATTGAGATTATCGTATAGTTTCTTCTTCATTTGATCTGGTAATTAAGCTACTTATATATCTGGGAAATATCTTACTTGATCACAATATATTATACTTCACTATATAACCAGAGTCAGCTTACCATCTTATTTACAATGTTCTCCCCTATATTCATAAGTGGGATTGGTTTTTTATTTTCTTTTCTCGTGTTATCCTTCTTCAGTTCAGGTTTGGCAATAGGATCATGCTGGTCTTATAAAATACGTTGGATAACTTTCAGTTTTCCATTTATAACTTGTAATATTTTATATAACATTGAAATTATCTTTTATTGAGGATTTGATAGAACTCATTGGTAAAATGCTTGGTGGAATACTTTTATTAGGGATAGATCTTAGACTATACAATTTCTTATATTATTACTGATCTATCTAGATATTCTACTTCATGAATCAACTTGGGTAATTTATATTTTCTCTTAAAAATCCTTCATTTCTTCTTGGGTTTTAAACATATAGCAGGTGGGTAACTCAGACCAATACTTCCGAAAAAAAAATAGCTAGAAAAGCTGGACAAAATATTTTTAAGAGATATGTTTGACGGCTTTGGGTAGCTAAAAAGGGCATGAAGAACTTCAGGCTCACGTTAGGGGATTTCATCACTGTGTGAACATCACAGAGTGTACTTACACACACCTAGATGGTATAGCCTACTACACACTTAGGCTCTATTGTGCTATTCTTATGGGACCATCGTCATTTATGTGATCCATTGTTGCCCAAAACATAGTTATGCAGTGCATGAATGTATTTCAGATTTTTTTTTCCTATTAGTTTTTAGATTCTGAAGAAGTGACTGAGACAGTCAATAGTGTTTTAGATAGCCTTTAGGAACTAAAGGAATAAGCATTTGAATTCAGAGTCTTCCAAGAAGAGGAGTTATGGAAAGCTCCCTAGGCTTTGGGTAGACTGTCAAAAGGTTACACTAGAAGTAAGATAAACCAGAAATAAACTGGCCTTCATAATAACTGAAGTCCAGATTTTTATCCCATCTGACAATCTCTGTTTTTTAATTCATATATTTGGACCACTTACATTTAACATAATTATTGATATGGTTGCATTTAGCACTATTTGTTTTCTATTGGCTCCCTGTTTTTGTTTTTCTGTTTCTGCTTTCCTGTGTATCTGGTGTATGCCATTTTAATTTATTTATTGGCGTTTTGACTACATTTCTTTGAATAATTGGTTTAGTGGTTGCTCTGGGGATTACAATATATGCTTTTCACAGTCTACTTAGAGTTAATATTTCATGGCTTCAAGTGAAACGTAAAATCTTATATTCATATAGATCTCTTTACCCTTTTTTCTTTACATTGTATTGCATTTACAACCACTGAAAACCCCCATACATAATGTTATAATTTTTCTTTTTTTCTTTTTAAAGAATGAAAAGTCTTTTTTTCTTTTCTGGGAAAAATTTTCCTTGAGCTAACGTCTATTGCCAATACTCCTGTGTCTTTTTTCCCCTCTTCCCAAAGCCCCAGTACAAAACCCCAGTAGTACATATTCTAGTTGTAAGTCCTTCTAGTTCTTCTATGTGAGCTGCTGCCACAGCATGGCTACTGACAGACAAGTGGGGTGGTTCCATGCCCAGGAAACAAACTGGGCCACCAAAGAGGAGTCCAGCAAACTTTAACCACTAGGCCCTGAGGGTGGCCCTAATTTTGCTTTTAATAGTCATATATGTTTTAAACAATTTAGAGAAAAAATAGTCTAATTATTCAGATATTTACCATTTCTGTTGCTCCTTCTTCATTCCAAGTATCCTTCTGATACAATTCCCCTTCCCCCTTAAGAACTTCCCTTAGCATTTCTTTTAGGGCTGGTCTTCTGTCAACAAATTCCCTTAGTTTGCCTTCATCTTGGAACGTTTTTATTTGCCTTCCTCTTTGAAGGGTATTTTCACTAAATATAGAATTTTGGGTTGACCATTATTTTCTTTCAGCACTTTGAAAATGTTGTTCTGCTGTCTTCTGATCATCATGGTTTCTTATGAGAAATCTGCAATCATTCAATTTGTTGTGCTTCATATGTAATATCTATATGTTTTATTTATCTCTGACTGCTTGCAAGATTTTTCATTATCTTTGATTTTCAGCAGTTTAGTCATGATGCACCTGGTTGTAGTTTTCTTTGAGTTTATCCTATTTGAAATTCACTGAGCTTTTTGAGTCTGCAAACTCAAGTCCTTCAACAAATCTGGGATGTCTTCAGCCATTATTTTTTCAAAAATTTTTCTCTGCATCAATTTATTTCTCTTCTTCTTCTTGGACCCTCATAATAAGGATGATAGACTTTTTTACATTTTCTTACAGATCCCTGGGTCTCCATTCAATATTAAAAAATTGTTTCCCCTTTGTTGTTCAGATTTGATGATTTCTATCCATCTGTTTTTAAATTCACTTACTCTTTTCTCTGTCATTTCCATTATGCTATTGAGCCCACCAGTGAATTTTTTATTTTAGTTATTTTACTTTTCAGTTCTAAAATTTTCATTATTTTAGTCTCTCTCTCTTTTTTTTTTCTTAGAACTCCTATTTTTTCCATTCATTTCAAGAGTATTGCCCTTATTTCATGGAGCATACTTAGAATGGATACTTGTAAAATTTTTGTGTGATGATTCAACAGCTGGTCATTTCTGAGATCCTACCTATTGATTATATGTTCTATTGAGGATTATTGAGAATTTCCTTATCTTTACATCAAGCAATTTAAAATTATTTCCTGGACATTTTCAGTATTATGTTATGAGGCATTGGGTTCTGCTAAGGTCCTCTGGACGATTTGATCTTTAGTTTTAGTAGGTAATCAATCTGGTTAATTTAAGATTGCAAGTCCCAATCTGCCTTCTCTGTGCTGTGATTCCAATGTCAGCTTAGTTTTTAAAGGGTTTGCAGTGTTGTTTGGGTTCACCCCTGGTGTGGCCCACTCAGAGGCTAGTTTGGGACATGGGCAATGGTCTACATCATAGTTCAGTTCTCAAACTCTTTGCTATGTTGCTTCCTATCCACCCATGAAGATCTCAGAAGTGACTGACTACACAGATTTAGAGGATCCATTTCTACAGCTGTCCTTTCTACGATTTCCCCAATATTTTCTAGCTCTCAAAGGCCCCTTCTCATGGTCTTTAGAAAGCTGGAGGGAAAAAGCTGGAGTTTTGGCCTCTCCATGCTGCTACATACTTTCCAAAACTGGATCTGCCTCAGGAGCAAAGGGTAGAGAAAAAAGAGAGAGAAAACAATTAATAGACATTCCCCTAATACACTTCAGACTGCAGGACTCCTTTCCCCAGTTCTTCTGCAATAAAAAAGGGTTTTCTCTGCGTTTTAGGTGACTTCAAGCTCACCACTGCTGCTCTGTTCTGAGTACAGCTTCATGACTTGCCACAGGCCACAGCCGAGAGATTAATAAAAGAAAAAGTAGGGGATTCCCTCCACATTCACAATCCTGCAGGGTCTCTTACCTGGTCCTCTGACTAGAAAAAAAGGGTTTCTCTGAGAGCTTTTCTGTTCATACCTGTTCCAAGATTTGGGCTGCCCTGGAGTCTAAATTAGGAGATATGGGTAGAAAAATAAAAAAACCGGGAACTCTCCGCTATAATGGTTATTACATGAGTTTTGAGAAAAAGATAGAAGATGAAGCAAGTTTATTTATTTTAGCCAAAACCAGAAGTTCATGAATTCTAGATTTGAATCATCTAAACCCCTGATTGGATTAAGGTGATACAAGACCCCTAGTGCCACAGTGGTCTGGCAGAGCAAACGAAAGCTCTCTCAGGAGACTTTCTTAATCCTAGGCCTCAATTTATTTTTACAATTTTTTCACATGCAATATCTGCCACTCAATAAAAATGACTAGGCATATGAAGAGACAAGTTAATAAAAAACAAGAGAATCAATAGACAATAGAGAAGATCCACAGAGAATATAGATAATGCAGTCTTTTGACGCCGACTTTGAAATAACTCTGCTTAAAATGTTCAAGGAGGGGCTGGCCCCGTGGCTGAGTGGTTAAGTTCACGCGCTCCACTGCAGGCGGCCCAGTGTTTCGTTGGTTCGAATCCTGGGCGCAGACATGGCACTGCTCATCAAACCACGCTGAGGCGGCGTCCCACATGCCACAACTAGAAGGACCCACAACGAAGAATATACAACTATGTACCAGGGGACTTTGGGGAGAAAAAGGAAAAAAATAAAATCTTTAAAAGCAAAATGTTCAAGGAAAAAATATATATTGTTATAACATTGTCGCTTGCATTCTTTTATAGCTTTTAATATTCTCTGTATCTGCAATTTAGTCTTTTATTAGAAGGCTTGCCAACTTCTTATTTCCATCAAATGAGTGGAGTCAAACTAGAATTTGTGACATTGGAGTGAGGGAATCACTTTAGAAGAAAAGAAGGTTTTAAAGTCAGTTACCTTCCCAGAAAAAAACAGTGCTATTTTCTATACAGTTTAAATAAAGAAGTAATTAAGATCAGTTTTATTTAGCCCATATTTAATATACACACACCTATCCAGCAGCATTTTTTATTCAACTTACCCATTCGGACTATAGTTTCCAGGTTATTCAAGGGTTGTCTTTTTTGACAGTAAATTTTCTTCTGGGAATCCCACTTTTTAAAAAATTTGATTTGTCTTCATCTTATTTTCTATCCTGCCTCACCTTAACTTTTCCCTTTTCTTTTCTTATCCCGTTGAGAAAGCTTACGATTCCTCCAGAATTGGGATCTTGCCACTTGCCTCAGTTAATACTGAGAAAGAAAATGTTTAAACTCACCCAAATCTGTTACCACTGTTGTAAATCTATCACTACATCCTGATGAGTGTGAACTGTCAATTTCAGTCAAAATTAGTTCAAAGGAATTGATACTCCAATATTAGCAGAAATAGAGGAATAAAGAAGCTTTGCATTTATGGAAAGTGCAATACACTAATTGGCTTATCTCATACCCAGCTTTCAGTCTTATGGGCATGAAGTATTCGTACAAGAACGTAGGCTCGTCCTTTCACTGAAGTTTGACTGTTCATAGCAGAGACAACTAGAAAGAGACCACTATCTATGGAGCACAGTACATTAAGTTATTCAGAGCAACTGTCTTTGAACATGTTTTCTCTTAAGTAAAAAAAGTCTTCACAAAAATGAAAATACATTTTCCTCTCACCACAGTGTCCAACAGCATCTCCTAATATATAAATTATATATTATTTCCAGACAAATGCATTATTTTAAATAATTTGCTGCAATATGAATTGTATTTGTTTTGTTTTGTTTTGAGGAAGATTAGCCCTGAGCTAACATCTGCTGCCAATCCTCCTCTTTTTGCTGAGGAAGACTGGCCCTGGGCTAACATGCATCCCCATCTTCCTCTACTTTATATGTGGGACGCCTGGCACAGCATGGCTCGACAAGCAGCGCATATGTCCGCCTCTGGGATCCGAACTCGTGAATCCCAGACTGCTGAAGTGGAATGTGCGAACTTAACTGCTGTGCCACCAGGCCAGCACCCGAATTGTAATTTTTTATTCTCTCTGCTTAAATTTTTCTTTTACAGTTATATGATTAAGTAATCATGGCACATAATCTGATTTATTAAAAATATGATTTATATGGGTGTTCCTCCGAATCTTGTTACTCTGTAAATCGAGGGGCATCGGCATTCAAGTGTTTTTAGCTAAAATCTCAAGTGACGGGTATATTTTAGGTGCATAGCCGCTTCCTCTCTTTTTTCTCAGAGGGATTTCAAACACAGCAGAGCATGGAGTCCTGTGATCTCTCCTTTCATCTCTCCCACCACCTCTCTTTATTTTATTATTTCATGGTTACTTCTGAAGGGGTATTTATGATCTAAACAAGGTACAAAATCTGAGCCAAACATTTTACTTCTTCAAAAAACGAATAAAACATGTGGTTGCAGCTATAAAGTGAGCGACTCCATGTATAGCATTGGGGAGGGGACAGTAGCCCTTGGTTAAAGAGATGGACCCTTTGCCTGGAATGAGCCTTTCTGGAAACCGTAGCTTTACTTGGACTCCCTCAGGAGTTTCACTTCATGCCCTGAGGTGTGACCAGACTCATACACAGCAGAGGGCGCCCCAGTATAACAGAAGAGCCCCGGGGCCACTGAACAGCTCTGTGATGACTGGATTTATGCTCAGTTCTTATGCATCTGGAGATATCTATTCAACAAAGATCTGGTGAGTGTGTTTTATGAGCCAGGCACATATACACTTTAGGCACTTCAGACACAAAGATGAATTTGGCTCAGTTCCTGCTCTCAAGAAACTTACGTGCAGTCAAGTAGGGGAGATGAGAGTATGTGTCAACTAAAAATAACAACAGCTAACATTTATTTTCTACTTACTATGTTTCACGCACCATGCTAAGGGTTTTGCCTTCACGATCTCATCTAGTCTTCATAAGATTTCTTCAAGTTAGGTACTGTTATTATGGCAGGAGTCACACAGAAAGAAGTGCTATAATTGAGGAATGAGAGTGCTTGGGAAGAAATAAGATAGACTTAAGTCCATCTAAGGGAGTTAGGGTAAAAAGTTAAAAAGTGACATTAGCTATTTACTTGTTTGCCTTGTCCTCAGCTGTGAGCTGGACTAGTGTCTTGCTTGGTTTTGAAACATCAGTGCTTAGACTCAATGAATATCTCAGGAAGGAAAGAATGATGTCTGAGCTCAATCTGGAAGGGTGAGTAGATTTTCACAATATAGGAAAGAGAAAATTGCCTTCCAGGCAGAGGGCTCAGCATAACAAAGGCAGTGAGACACTCAGTAATTTGGGGTAAAGGAAGATCAGGGTATGAGTTGGGGAGTGGAGGAGAAGCAGGAAAGTAGGTTGGTGTCTTAGTCAGCTATTGCTGTGTAATAAGTCACCCTAAATGGAGTGGTTTAAACAAGAAGTATTTATGATTGCTTGTGAGTGTACAGGCCTTTTGGGGGTTCTGCGGATTCGGGCCAGACTTGGCTGATTTCAGCCAGGCTTGGTTATAAATCTGCAGTGACCTGACGAATACACTGAGGAATGGCTTGTACACAAGTGGTGGATGGCTGGCTGTCGGCTGGGTGGATAGAGGTGATTGGGCCATGTGTCTCTCATCATTTAGTAGCCCAGCCTGGGTTTGTCCATGAGGCAATGGCAGGATTCCAAGAAAGTGAGCGGAAGTGATCAAGGCCTCTTGAGACCTAAGCTTGGTATTGGTTCTCTGTCATTTCTGCCACATTCTATTGACCAAAGAAGATCACAAGTTCAGCCCAAATTCAAAGGGTGGGGAAATAGACTCTATCCCTTGATAGGAGGAGCTGCAAAGTTACATCTCAAAGGACAGGCATACAGAGAGAGGTGAAGAATTGGCGATATCTTTGCTCTCAATCTATTGAGTTGGGATCAGATACCAAAGGGTTATCACCATCTGAATACCAAGTACGGACTTTATTTTCTAAGAATGGAAAACTCTCAAAGGCATGACATAGATTTTGGTTTTAGAATGATATCTCTGGTAGTGGTATGATACAAACTTTGGAGGGAGGAGAGGTTAAAGGCCAAGTTCCTTTGAGGTGGCTAATGCAAGAGTCCAAGATGATGTGGGTTTAAACAGAACCTACAACATTAGTTCTCTCCATCTAGTCTGCCAAGTTACATCAAGATCACCTCTTGTATTCTCTGCCCCTACCAATTCATTTTGCATAGAGATTTAAGGATTTGAGTTTAAATATGTGGGCCTACAAATTAACTTAGATGGCCTGTAAATTTCTACCCTATGTTAAGTTTCCATCATTTTAAGAAGAACCTCATCTATGGTTGTTCCAAATGCTTTGAGGGTGAAATACTGTCCAAAAGTTGTTTTCTTACATAAAAGAAATATGGCTTTGTGGGGAATCAAGAAAGGTTTTTGAGCGAGAAAAATATGTGATCCTAGATATTATTGGGAAGTTAAATTTCATAATGAAAGGTAGGTTAAATTGCTAGGAGAAGGTTGTAGTGAAGGAACCATTTGTAGCCCATAGAAATAGTTCATGTATGGATTCATAAGGCCTGAATTAGACAGGGGGTGGAGTGTGGGGTACGGGCTCTGGGAGTGGGAAGGGAGGAAAGGACCTACACGATGGTTCTATTAAGATTGGAGAGAGCTTGGAGCCTGACTGGATGTAGGAGTGGGACAAGGGAGAAGAAGAGTTGAAGGTAAGCTCACTGATGAATGTCAGTCTTCAGTCTGATTCATTGTGTCTCCAAGGTCATATTTTACAAGAATTAAATTTTCTTGCTTCTAAAAGTAATACTTAGTCATCACGGAAAATACATTTGTTCTTTTATTCATTTATTGAACAAACAGTTAAGGAGTGCTTCCTATATGCCAGTCACTGTTCTAGGCACTAGGGATACAGTAGAAAGCAAAATGAAACAGAAATCCTTGTCCTTTTGGACAAAAGGAAGGGGCAAAAGTGAGGAAAATCACTCAGACCCTCCCTCCTGCCCAAACTTAACTCTTTAGAATATCTACTTCTCTCTCTTTCTCCTCCCTTTTCTCTCTCCCCACCTCTTCTTTCTCTCTCTGTGTGTATGTCTCTCTCTGTGTGTATGTGTCTGAACATGGGTTGTTTGTTTAGCAACATTTTGATCACTAAATAAAATACTGTTTTTCTGGCTTAAATTATAGTACAAGATTCCCCTGCCCCATATTAGTACCTATTCTACATTACTGTCTCTTATTAGCTGTGTGAACCTAGGCAACCTCTGTGCCTCAGTTTCCTCATCTGTAAAAAAGAGATAATGGTAGCGCTTCCCTCCTAGTGTTGTTGCAAGGGCTGAGTTAATACATTTAAAGTGCCTAGAACAGTGTATATTAGAGTACAAGCACTCGACAAATTTAGCCATGAGAATTATTATTTTTATCACTAATATTTTAAAACACTATTTACCAGTTTACTACTATTTTTAGTTCTTTAGATTACTTTCATTCTAAAGTAACACTAAATAAGCATCTCTTTATGTGAAGGCTTTTTTCTCTATTTCAGATTATATCCTAGGGACTGATTCCAAAGGTGAATTACATGGCTAAAAGTTACAAACATTCCTTTGGGTTTAGTGGCCTTGTGATTTGACTTTTCTGGGTTTGCCGCCCACATCGACTAAGCTGATTAATTGCAAAATCTCTGCATTACTCTGTGATTGGAATCTGGGAGATTCAGGCCCAGCTCTGGGCAAAGCTGAGGTGAAGGGGAAAGTTATTTAGGTTCCTCCATCCTCTCCTTTCTATGCTCTATTCATATCCTTCTCTTCATTCATTCCTCAATTTTTTTTTTTGCCTGAGGAAGATTAGCCCTGAGCTAACATCTGTGCCAATATTCCTCCATTTTGTATGTGGGTCACCACCATAGCGCGGCTGACAGGTGGTGTCAGTATGCGCCTGGGATCTGCATCCACAAACCCTGGTCACAGAAGCCAAGTGTGCTGAACTCAACCACTACGGCTCAGGGACCTCCCCATTCCTCAACTATTTTGCAGAGAACTTGCTGTGTAGCAGATACTGTGTTGGAGACTGACTATGCCGAGAAAGCCTAGCCCCTGACTTGGCAGAGCTTGAAGTCCAGAGGCACAATTACAATCAGGTGAAACTGTGATGGCAGGATAGGACATGAACTGAGCTGTGGGAGCTCTGGAGAGCTCCTCAGACTGACGCCTGGGATTTCAAGGCTCTCTGGAGGAGGTAAAACTTGAGTTGAGGCAGACAGTAGAAGTTGGTCAGATACAGACATGAAATTGACTCTGCCATTATTACTTCCTAGATGTGGGACGCAGGGCAAGTTTTTATCATCTCTGAGCCTCAGTTTCCTTATATATAAAATGAGAATGATTGTGCCTACTTCATAAATTGTGAAAGGAATAGAAAATTTTTTGTAAAGTACTTGGTACATAATGACAATAGCAAACAATTGTACAGCACTTACCAGGTGCCAGACATTATTCTCCTTCACTACATTATTAAATTTCTCAGGCAATTATTTTCAGGCAGTGTAACTCACTGAATCCTCATAACAACCCTATGTTGCAGACACTTCTATTATACCCGTTTTACAAACAAAGAAACTGAAGCAAATGTGTTACTTATTATATAGTTCATAAGTGGATAAACTGGAATTTTAACCTGTGCTACTCTATAGAGTCTCCATAAAAACTGCAAAAAATAGTGAATTATTGTTAAAGGAAGAAGAGCATGTGATGCAGAGGAAACAGTACATAAAAGCACAGAAAGTAAGAGACAGCCTAACACTTTGACTTATGTGTAAGACAGGTTCTGGTGGAACATTATCATGTCAGTCAGGATTCTCAGTTACTTACAACAGAAACTGACTCAGCATAACTTAAGTTAAACAGAATTTGTTGGTAGGATGTCAGGGCGCTCCTGATAGCAATAGATGGAAGGTTGAAGGACCAGGCTTGGTGACATGTAGAGTCCATGAGAACCCATGGAAACCTCAATAGGCATTGTGGGGAAGAAACAGCTTGGTGAGTAACACCTAGAAAGAGTAACACCCAGCCCTCATGCTGCTTGCTCAAATTCAGAGTCCTCAGAAAGTGTCTTATTGGCCAAGCTTAGTAACGTGCGTGACCCCTGTCCCTATTCCCAAGGCCAGGGGAAGGAGGATCTGAATCCTTCATCTTCTATTATGGGAAATCGTTTCCAAGAGTTTCCCTTTTTCCAAGACTACTCAGTGGAAGAGAGTTATTTCCCCACAAGAAAATTGGGGTGCCATTAGGATAGGGGTGGGTGTTGGAAGCTAAATAAGGACCTAGTCTGCTACATGTATTAAGAGAGCAATGAGGGTTGATATTGAGGCACCATTCCTGACATCATCAAACAGGTATTTATTTGAACACTGAGCCTTTGTGTTCTAAGGAGAGAAAGACATTTGATCATTTTCACACTGTCAAAAAAAGTAGACAGAAGCCTCATTACGCTTGGGAGACTTGAAACATTTCTGGAAAAAGATAATAACCAAAAGATTATCCTTTTTCAAACTGTGTTTTAAGCCTGACATGTATATCTCCCTCATCCTAGGCTTTGAAATGACAATTTGCCGGCTTTTTCTTTCCTCTTCCAGGTTGCTGGTGAAGAACTGAGTCTTCGGCCAAAATTAAGGTAGATGAAATATCCCAGAAATTATATTTTCTGCTTTATACTTGGGTTCTTCTTTCATATAAGAGTTGGAGAATTGTAGAAGAGGAGGAAATATTAAAGATTACCTAATTTCTTCATTTTATAAATGAGGAAACTAAGATCCAAAGATGTTCTGTGGGCTGCCCAAGTTCAAGCAGAAATGGTCTCCTGATCTCAGCTCTCTGCTTTTTTCATTCCAGCACATAACCAAAGAAATAATTGTTCCTGATTTTTTTTTTATGGCTTGCAATATGACTCATATTATTCAGTAAACTGTCTGAGCTTCCAAATTTCCAGGGATTATATTGTTCCCATTTCATGGGAAAATCTCGCTTGGTTTGTCTTCTTCAGTTTTCCTGTGCCCCAGTGCTGTCTCCCTCCTCCGGTTTCTACCTTACTCTGCTCCTGCATCTTGCCAGTGTGCATTTAATCATATGGCAAGGATTGTTATGCTCTGCTCATTTCATGAGTATGAATCTCTTCTCCTCAGTTCCTTTGTCTTTGCCCCGAGGCCTAGCCAGTTGCACCACATTGTTTCAACAAATGTATAAATGGGAACTTGTAGGTCGATTCATTCCATTTGCCAGCCACCAGTTTTTGCAACTTACTTCTGCCTTTTAGCACTTCTCGGCCCTGCTCTCCAAGGCCTCTGGCTGCCAGCGTGCCCACTGTATCAACTCACTTGGGCTGCAACCACATGTTCGTCTCTTTCCTGCTGTCTTCCCAACCACCAAAAGTAGCCCATTAGTGTCTGGGGCTTTGTTGCCTTTGTTAACTTTGATAATCACATTACTAGGCATAAATGGAGAATGTCTGTTTCAGCTATCTATTGCTGTGTTATAAACTGCCACAAAACTTAGCTGCTTAAAAGAACAACCGTTTATTATTTCTCATGATTCCATGGCTGGATGGTTCTGCTGATGTGGCTTACCTTGGCTGGGCTTGCTCATGAGTCTGCTGTCAACTGGCAGGTCAACTGGGGCCAGTTGGTCGAGGATAGCTTTAGCTAGGACACCTTGACTTTCTTCCAAATGGTCTTTGGTCCTCCAGCAGGCTAGCCCAAGCTTGTTCTCCTGGTGGTGGCCAAGTTCAAAGAGAGGAGGAAGAAACTCAAAGGTTCTATTTCAAGCCTCCGTTTGTGTCAAGTTTGATATCGTCCCATTGGCAAAAGCAAGGCACGAGTCAGTGGGGAGAGCACAGAGGTCAGACTCAGGGAAGTGTGAAAACTGGAGCTACTAGTACAAACAGTCTAGTACAACATCCAAATTAAAGCAACTTGAAAACTATCCAAGCTGGTTGGTTGTTATATATATATTATACATGTATACAAATACATAGGGGTGTGTGTGTTGTTTTAATCTAGAGTAATAATAGTAATCAACGGAGTAGTAACCAATGGAATGGACATATGTTGTTTTTTGCCACCCACCCCCCCATATGCATTTCCCCTATTTCTTGCCATGGTACCTAATTTCTTTAGGAGTGAGTGACTCCTCCCCTACTCTCAGTATATGCAGCTTTGGGAGAGTGGCACATGACCATGTTTAGTCCATCAAAGCACTGCTTTCCCCTAGTAACAGTGATGGGCACACGTCTCAAGTTGGACTATTAAGAGACTCAGTTTCAGGTCTTTAGTTGAAACAGCCTCCCCCACCATGCAAAAGTCCACGAAAGAGACTCACTAAAAGTACACAATGTGGGAGCTGCTTCAGTCACTGCCACTGTGGAGCCGAGAGATGAAGACAAACTCAATTTTACTGATTGTTTTTGAGTTGCTGGATCCACGTGTATCTGAAGCCAGATATGTGATTCACTTTTTCATTTACATGAGCCAATGTCTTCTCTTTTTATTGAAATGAGTTAAAAGATTAATACATATAAAATGCTTAGATCAATGTCCAGCAATAATAAGTACTCAATATGTGCTACCATTATTTGTCTATATCAGTTTGAGTAGGATATTGTGTCATTTGCAACCAAATGAATCTTAATTGATGCAACCAATGAGAAAATATGATGTAAAAAAATATCCTGTTTACAACAGCAACAGGGAAATAAGAAAAAAATCCATAGGTATTCGCCTAGTAAGAAATAAGTGAGACTCATATGAAGGAAATGACAAAACATTATTTTGGGACCAGAAGAAGATTTGAATATTTGAAAAGAGACAATAAGAAACTTGATGGGAAGATTCCATATTTTAAATAGATGAAATTTCCATAAAATAAAGCACAAATTTTTCTATTTGCTGGTTCCTCCTCATTCTCCCACATTTGGATGCTCCTACCCCAACACTTCCAAATAAATGCGTACTCTATTCCCCTGTAATCATGTATTAATTCCTCCTGATTTAATCTTTCAATAGTTTCTGAATCTGTTTCCTCTTCTACATGCCCACGCTCACAATTCCAGCGTGGGCCTCCGTAATTTGTCGCCTGGACTGCACTACCAATCTCCCAGCAATCTTACTGTTTCACTTTTGACCCCTCATGTTCACCCTCAAGTTCCAGCTCTGTAACAAAGCCTTCAAGGCCATTCTTATCCCGTGTTCTCTGCTCTCTGACAACACTCAACTGTTTGTAACGCTTGGCCCAGACTGCGCTCTTTTCACCTTGGTGCCTTCATTCATGTTGTCCCCCTGAGTGGCATCTCTCAGCACCTAAGACTTAGCGCCAGCCATCACACTCACCTCACTGTAGCGCAATGGGCTGTTTGTGTGTCTATTTCCCGACTAGACTTTCAGGCAAGGTGCGTGTCTTATTTTGTATCCTGGCACCCAGCACAATGCCTGGCATTTGGCAGGCCCTCAATGAATATTCGCTGATGAGCGGATGAATGAATGCAAGTTTCCCTAGCCCTCTGATCGCCCAGGAAAGGAAAACTGAACATTTCTTTGAGGGGTATGACACCGATGGAAGGATGCCACACTCTGCAGCAGAACGCCTGGAGCTGCTGAGTGGGAGGAAATAAAGACACAAATATCCAGGGTTGAGCAGTGAGATGGAAACGAATACGGTCGCTTGTGCTGAAACTGTCATTCTTTGCTGCAGTGATAATAACAAGACATAAATATTCATAGTGCCATTATTCAGACAGTTATGAAGTGTTGGCAGAGAGTGTGCTGTCTGAATTTTTTGCTTCAGTGCCTGAAATTATTACTGATAAAATTAAAAGAAAGAAAAACTAACAAACTAGTGGTCTCTGAGAACCAGTGAGATGATGGGAGACTTTCGAAGTAATGGCTAAGTGAAAGAAAGGTGGCGGCCAGCACCAGCCCAGGGGGCTGCTCTCTGACAAGGCTTTTATTGGGAATATTATTAGGGTTGGCTCTCAGGCCTAGTGGCAACCTGGGCCTGATTATTTAAAACAGGCTCCTCTTTCCTGCCAAAGAACATGCATAAATTTAGATTCCCGAGGCTGTTCTTTCTTTCTCAAGCAGTTTTATTTTATTATTTAAATAAAAACGTTTGTTATTTTCTTCAGATTATAGATACCATGCATGCTTATGGAAGAAAATTTGGAAAATGTAGATAAGTATAAAATAAAAATAATCTATAATTCAATTATCCAGAGGTAACCATTTTGGAATATTTTCTTTCAGTTCCTTTTCTGAAAAATATAGAATCTGAGTGTTGAACTGGTGGAATATAGCATATGGTTGTGAAATAGAGACCTGAACCAAGCCAGAGAAATTGAGTTTGCAGTATATCCTTGCCAGTTTCCAGCTAGGAAACTCTGAGCAACACACTCAACTGTTCTCTGCCTCAGTTTCCTTATTTGTAAAGTGTGGATAAAAACAATACCCCAGAGAGTGAGTCTGAGGATTAAAAGAGACAATGAATATAAAGCACTTGACCCAAAGAGGAACACGGAGTAGGCGATCGGTAATTTGTGGCTATTTCTAGCACCATTTTTTTTTTTTTAAAGATTTTATTTTTTCCTTTTTCTCTCCAAAGCCCCCCAGTACATAGTTGTATATTCTTCGTTGTGGGTCCTTCTAGTTGTGGCATGTGGGACGCTGCCTCAGCGTGGCTTGACGAGCAGTGCCATGTCCGCGCCCAGGATTCGAACCAACGAAACACTGGGCCGCCTGCAGCGGAGCGCGCGAACTTAACCACTCGGCCACGGGGCCAGCCCCTCTAGCACCATTTTATTAATAACTTAAGTCATCTAGTCCCAGAATCCATCCTATACCTCATTCTTATGTTTAATCAGCCACCAAACCCTGTGGATTTTACTTATTTTGTGCTATTTCGAATATATCCCCTCCTGCATCTCTGTGTGGAGGAAATACTCAAACATCCTTTCAGTCTCTGCTTTGGTTCAGGCCCTCAGAATTTTTTGCTTGGGCATTACAATTTTATTTGCTTCTTTTCCTGTTGTGCTCCAAACCATTTTCCATGAAGCAAGCAAAGAAAATTTCTTAAATGTAAATCTGACCACATCACAGCCCTGTGCTAGTCACAGGGCCGATGTGTGCACCTGTGTGTGCATGTGTTTGTGTGTGTATATGCATGTGTGTATGTACACATTTTGGGATTCTGAGGGTGAGGGAAGGAATTCCGTGTTTCTCCCCAGGAGAAGTATAGAGAGGGTGGTATGGAGTGGTGTCCAGCTGGTCTCGGACCTCCCTGATGGAGGAGGGTAATTTAGGCCAGAGTCTGAAGGTATTATCACCTTAAGTGTCTTTGGCAAGAATATAGCTACAATCAGTGACGCTCAAGGTACCTGGTGACCAAGGGGCTCTAAATGATCTGTCCTAACACCTGCATGACCCACGACTGCAGAGTCAGCTGCTGAAGCAGCAATGAAGCCAGGAGCGCTGGGCTGCCCAGCAGAGCTGCTGGAGGCAGCAGCCTCAGGGAGTGTTCCAGCACAGTGCCAAGGCCGAGGCTCCCTCTCAGTGGTTTGTGGGAGAACACATCTGGATGCGTGGGTGTTCCTAGGATTGTTAGGCAAGACTTTGAACGAGAGCTCTCTGTTCCTGTACAGGAGCGGATCTGGCATACCACACCCTTCATGACCGGGCCCCTGCCTTTGTCTTTGGCTCCTGCTTCATTTCTAGTCAGATACCAACGAGCGCTCTGTGCTCCAGCTGTTCTGACCTCCAGCTGTTCTGAGCTAGTAGTGTTCCCTGGATGGGTCATGTATGTTTTCATGCTTTGGTACCTGGTATTAGTCAGGATTCAGTCCGGCTGTAAATACCAGAGGCCTAAATAAAGGATGGTAGCTTAAACCAGATAGTTTATTTCAGTCACATATAAAATTCTGGGGAAAATGGGATTGGTAGTTCTGCTGAGGGCCTCAAGGACCTAGACTACTTCCAGCTCACCACTCGGACCTCCTTAGGATACGTATTTATGGTCCAAGATGGCAAACATCACATCTGGTTTGTAGCAGTGAGAGGAACTGAGAAATAAGTAAAGGGGCAGAGTATAGATTCTGCATTTCTTTAACAGAACATTCTTAGAAGCTTCCCACAACATTCCCACTTACATATGACTAGCCAGAATTAATCAAATGATCATAATCTCGCAGCAAGGAAGGGCAGGAAATGTAAGTCTTTACTCTGGATAGCCATGTGCTCTAGGTCAAAATTAGGGGTTTCTACTACCTTGAGAGAGGGTTGGTCAGACATTGGGGAACAACTAGCAGTCTCTGCTATACCTAGAAATTCCTACTTATCTTTTATGTAAAATGGTACAGCCTCTCTGGAAAACAATATGACTATTTCTTATAAAACTATTACCATATGGGGCCAGCCCCGTGGCCGAGTGGTTAAGTTTGCATGCTCCGCTGCAGGTGGCCCAGTGTTTTGCTGGTTCGAATCCTGGGCGTGGACATGGCTCTGCTCATCAAAACCATGCTGAGGCAGTGTCCCACATGCCACAACTAGGAGGACACACAACGAAGAATATACAACTATGCAACGGGGGGCTTTGGGGAGAAAAAGGAAAACATAATATCTTTAAAAAAAAAAAACTATTACCATATGTATTGCCACATGACCATATTGTATTACCATATGACCCAGCAATTGCAGTCTTGGGCATTTATCCCAGAGATGTGAAACCTTATTTTCACATAAAAATATGTGCACCTATGTTCATAGCAACTTTATTCTCAATAACCAAAAACTGGAAACAATCCAAATATCCTTCAACAGATGAATGGTAACCGAACTGTGGTATATTCATTCCATGGAATACTACTCTGCAATAAAAAGGAATGAGCTATTGATACATGGAAAAGCTTGCATAGAGCTCAAGAGAGTTATGCCGAGTGAAAAAGCCAATCAAAAAAGCTGTATACTGTATGATTCCATTTATAAAACATTCTTGAAATGACCACATGCTAGAGATGGAGAACAGACTAGAGCTTGCCTGGGCTTAGGGACAGGAGTTGAGGGAGGTGGGTAGGTGTGGTTATAAAAGGGCACCACAAGGCATCCTCACGATGATGGAACTGTTCTAAACATTGACTGTGGTGGTGATTACACAAATGTACATACAGGATAAAATGGCATGAAACTAAACACACACAAACTTGTACATGTAACACTGGTGAAATCTGAGTAAGATAAGTGGATTGTATCAATGCCAATTTCCTGGTTGTGATGTTGTAGTACAGCTATGCAAGATGTTACCTTTAGGGGAAAATGGATGAAGGGTCTATGGGATCTCTCCATGTTGTTCCCTAGAAGCGAATGTGGTAAGAAATGCAATATGTTAAGTTTAATAAAAAATGCTTTCAGGAGTTGGAAAAAAATTAATTTAATTAAAACATTAATCCATAAAAAAATAAACCCACAGTAAATTAATGGTGTTTTAGATGGATCCTGTTTAGATGATCCACACATCATCCTCTAAATAGCAATAATTTTTTTAAAAAAGCAACCCTGGCATTTGTGTAGCACCTTCACACCCGTTAATCTATTCATTTATTAATTCATTTATTGAGATGTAATTGACATATAATATTGTATTAGTTTTAGGGAGACAACATAATGATTTGATATATGAATATATTTGAGATCATGAAAACTATTCAGATTGTTGTTAGCCTGTGTGAGATTTTTTGGTTTAATTAAGAATGGCCTTATTCTGAAGATGTTTTGATCTCTCTTAAAATAGGGTCGGAATACTTGGGCAGCAGAGTTGCATTGTTTTGGCTCTCATCCTCTTGGCACTGTCAAGCTCCTGGATTCACTCTAAGAAGCACAAGGCCTGGACTTCAAATAACTTCTATGAATAGTTGCCAAGTTGCAACTACGTGGTTTCTGTTCAGTGGGGGGAAAACTTTGGTTAATAAGTGAAGACCCTATTTATTTGTTTTCTCCAGCATGTAGGAGGCTGGCCATCCTGACTGACACTTGAGAGAAGGAAGCTCTTTGAGAACGGCCATCAGTGAGAGTGTACATCTGGGGCAGCACCAGCACTGGCTACGGTAGGAAGCTTCTCAAGAAGCATTTGGGGTGGGAGGGCAGGCCATCCACCCGAGGCCTGTGCCTAAGTTGATGTCTTAGTTTGGGCTGTTATAGTAAAAACACCACAGACTCAGTGGCTTAAATAATAAACATTTATTTCTCATAGTTCTGGAGGCTGGAAAGCCCAAGATCAAGGTGCCAGTAGATCCAGTGTCTTGTTAGGACACTCATCCTGGTTTGTGGATGTTCATCTTATCCTTATATCCTCACGTGGCAGAGCAGGCAAGCGAGCGAGAGAGAGAGAAAGCAAGCGCTCTCATGTCTCCTTATAAGGGCTCTAATCCCACTCAAGAGGGGTCTACCCTTATGACCGAATCACCCCAAAGGCCTTACCTCCCATGACCATCACTGGAGGTTAGGATTTCTTTCTTTTTTTTTTTTAAAGATTGGCACCTGAGCTAACAACTGTTGCCAATCTTTTTTGTTTTTTCTGCGTTTTCTTTCCAAATCCCCTCAGTATGTAGTTGTATATTTTAGTTGTGGGTCCTTCTAGTTGTGGCGTGTGGGACGTCACCTCAACGTGGCCTGACAAGTGGTGCCGTGTCCATGCCCGGGATCCGAACCAGTGAAACCCTGGACCGCTGAAGTGGAGCACATGAACTTAACCACTTGGCCACTGGACAGCCGAGGTTAGGGTTTCAACATACGAATTTTGGGGGGACACAAATATTCAGTCCACAACAGCCCTCCTCCTTCTCCATGCTAACTCCTATTTGCACCTCTGGGCAGATGACAACAGAGCTTGCGGTGCTTCTTTGTTAGAGGTGGGCCGGTGTCAAGTTATACTGACAGAACAAGTTGAGGGAAAACAAAGAGAATGTTTGATTTATCTTTAAACCATTAACGGATGAGACTAAACCTTGTCAGTTTTCACTGGAGAGTAACGAGATCAATACCTTCTAGAGCAGTGCTTCTCAAACTTCACTGTGTGCACGAATCATCTGGGGAGAGGGTTAAAATGAGGATTCTTGTTCAGTAGGTCTGGGGAGGGGGCTGCGATGACTCACTTCTAACATTGCTCATGCCAGTGGTCCAAAGACCAGACTTCAAGAAGCAGGTGCTAGATGTGGACTACAAGGTCCATGAGATCAAGGACACTGTCTTCTTTCCCATCTTAGCCCCAGACTTGGCAGAATGCCTGGCACAAAAATAAGTTCTCAATAAATATTTGCTGAATTGAATTAATAGGGGACGCTGGCTACAAGGACAAATTCTGTAGCTTAATTTTCTGCTAAAGTAAGCTCATAGCCAAAAACCAAATGGATAAAAACCAACCATAATTAAACATGTGGTTGACTAGGACTTTGGAGTTTCCCAAGCACTTTAATTAAATGATAGCTTATTTGACTTTTACTTTTCACAGTAATCCTCTGAAGAGTTGTCGTTATTATTTTCCTGTGACGGATGGTAAAAGCAAAGTCAGAGAGGGTAAGTCATCGGTTTAAAGAAGGCTAGAAGCACGTACACTGCAACATGGGATCTTCTGACTGCTGGATTTGTCCTGCTGTACTCTGCAGAAATAGTAAAAACTTAACCAGAATTGGATTACGTAAGTATTGTACGGCTTGAGGCTGTTGATGTCCCTATTCCTCTGTAATTGTTACACACTTGGTACAGAAGAGCTAATATATCTAAAATGTAAGTGTATGGGTGCGATGTGAGGAGATGTGTCAAAAAATAACTCAAGCTCTCTCTGGGCTGCTGGGACAAACCAGCTGTGCCTGAAGACTCCTCTCTCTCCCAGCAGAAAGGGTTATATCCAAGCTCAGCTTCTCTTGGGACCAGAGATTTCCTCCCCCAGGGCAAAAATCCATAGACCCCAAGGTCTGAGGGGCAGGTCAGCTGGTGCTCCCCCTGGGTTCCCCACCAGCTGGCAGCCAATCAGGGCTGTCTGGCTACAATGTGGTCCGATCAGATCACCCCCCCTCTGTCAAGGTTGCTTTCAGTCTTGCCCTAAAAGAAGGAAGGACAGCAGCGGGTGGAGGGTCTCCACCTGAACTCAGCTCTCCGGTGTGTCTAGCACAGGACATGGGCCCTGCGTGCCTTGGGACAATGGGAAGCACTTACACCTTCTCTCTTGCTGATTCCTGCTTTAGAAATTTCCCTAACAAAGTCTATTCCAAAACCCATGCCGTGTGACACTGTGGAATTCATGAGAACCCTTGTATGGTACGTGGCAATCACACAGGGACCCACCTTAACTCACTTTACAGGAAAGAGGGGGTTTAACAAGTTTAATCTCGGCTTTCTCTTCTCCTTGCCACACATTCCTAGTCGCCATACACTTTTCTTCTAAGTCTTTCCCAAAGCAGACCACAGTAGTAAAATAACAGAAAGGTACCGAGTCAACATTGTGTTTTTGGTAATCTTGCCCTGATCCGTTTCCTAATCATCTATATGAGGTTTCTGTACAGCATCCTAGGGACAGTAATGGACGACATCACACCTGTTAGCGTGTCTGGGAGTAGCAGCATTCTGGAGGCTAGGTCAGGTCAATGGGGTGTAAGAACCTCAGAAGAGAAAGTAATGTTTTATTTACAGAGAGTCCACATGTCCAAAGTCCCACATGTTTCTCTTTCCACGGATATGCCCCATAGCTCCCGGCCTGAGCATACCACAGCGCAGGCTCTGCAATCCCACCTTGCTGAAGTTTCCCATAAGGGAGTGAGAAAGGAGTGTGCAGACTTCCAGGGCCCTTGGGGGACATGGGATCAGGAGAAAGAGCTCACAATCCTGTCAGGATTGTTTTTTGTGTATCGAGGAAGAAATTCTGACCGAAAATGTGGGAAGTCCTAAGGGACATTATGGCAGCCTTTGTGATTTACAGGTATGAATTCTCCCTGCAGACACCTCAGCAAGAAATGTTATTTACACATATATCATCACTTGGAGTTAGAGTGTGTACGTGTCTTTATAATCCACCAATCCCCTGGATAGTAGAGAATAACTCCAATTAGGTAGGTGGCATAATGTCAAAAGTCTGGGCTTAAGGCCCTGGGTTCAAGGTCTCTATGTCATTTACTTTTTTGTACCTTTTGATCCCCTTCATCTGTTTTCTCTACGCCTACCATCCCCCCACCACCTCTGGCAACCACTGATCTATTCTCTGTATCTATGAGGTTTTTTTGTTTTTTTCCTTAAGATTCTACATATAAGTGAGATCATATGGTATTTGACTTTCTTTGTCTGATTTATTTCACTTAACATAATGCCTTCAAATTCCATCCATGTTGTTGCAAATGGCAAGATTTCCTTCTTTTCTTTTTTTTTGGTGAGGAAGATTGGTCCTGAGCTAATGTCTGTTGCCCATCTTCCTCCTTTTATGCTTTAGGAAGATTGTTGCTGAGCTAACATCTGTGTCAATCTTCCTCCACTTTATGTGGGATGCTGCCATAGTGTGACCTAGATGAGTGGTGCTAGGTCCATGCCTGGGATCTGAACCTGTGAACCCTGGGCTGCTGGAGCAGAACACGCAAATTTAACCACTACACTACTAGGCTGGCCCTGTGGATTTCCTTTTTTTCCAAGGATCACTAATATTCCATTGTATATACCATTCGTCCATCAATGGACACTGGTGTTTCCATGTCTTTGCTATTGTAAACAATGCTGCAATGAGCAAGGGGGAGGATGTATCTTTTTGAGTTAGTGTTTGTGTTTCCTTCACATATATTCCTAGAAGTGAAATTGCTGGATCATATGGTAGCTTTATTTTTAATTTTTTGAGGAACTTCCATACTGTTTTCCATAGTGGCTGCACCAGTTTACATTCCCACCAACTGTGCACAAGTGTTCCCTTTTCTCCATATCCTTACCAACACTTGTTATCGCTTGTCTTTTTGATAATAGTCATTCTAACAGGTGAGAGGTGATAGCTCGTGGTGGTTTGTGGTTTTCTTTTTCTTGACACCTTTGGTAACGCATTTTAATTCTCTAAGCCTGTTTGTCTAGAAAAACAAGCAAGCAAACAGTCTCCCTTTGTATGTTGTTGAGGAGGTGAAATAATGCAGGTAAAGGGCTGGCATGGTCCTGGCATCAGAACTCACTAGCATTCCTCTGGAGATGGAATCCATACCAGAGTCTAGCTCATTTTCTAGGACTTGATGTTATCCTCGCTTCTGCTTCTCTGTCATTTTGTTTCTAGATTAGAGCAGTGACTTCTGCTAAGCTCCCTGCAGAGTTGGAAGCATTGCTTTGATAGAGCATCTGTCACTATGGCTCAAAGTTTCTAGATGTGCTGTTGGCCCAGCAGACACTTTCCTTTTTGTCTATCCCCTTTTTCTTCTCTCCAAATCCCATTCTGTTCCCACACACCACCAACTCTGGTCCCCTACTCATTCCCATTCAGTTTGGATCTGGCCCCATATGTTTATGGGTCAAAATAATTTGTGACCATGGAATATGATTGCTGAGTTTTAATTCCCCATTGCTGACTTGCAGTGAGCCCAGATTATTCGGCTGACCTCCCAGCACAGACCAAGCCCACACTTCTGATGGGTCTTTAAGATTTTGGGTAGTATCCTGGATATCAAACTGTCTATGTCTCTATGATGTACTTCTCCTACCAGAGGTTAGAAAGTGAAGACATTGGGTTGTGTTTGTCTAATTGAGTTGTGCAAGGACAATCCCTACATACATCTGTCTATTGGTCAACTAACATCTCATTTCCTCAAACTGTCCCAGTTTACCCTACTGTTCTAAAGAAATTAACAACATCCTCTTTCTCTCTCAAATGTGTCCTGGTTTGAAAGTTATATTGTAAGGTCATCCTATCCTTTGGGATTGGTATATATTTAAACTTCTTTTCAAATAGAAAAGATGGTGAGTTACCAGGCAAAAGATATTTTTTCAGTAGAATAACAAGAATTGTGAGAAGGAAAGTCAGAATTTTGAAGTCACAATTTTCAGAAATGATGCTTCGAAGAATTTTCTTTCTATACTGCGAACTGGGAAGTGTTTTTATCATAGCAAGTCGTGTTTTGGAAAACTTGGAAGAGGCTTGCTACATCATTTACATTTTAAGTGGTCAACCCTTGTTCAATGGAATAAGTACAAGCGAGCTAAGAATGCTCAAGGGAAAAACACACATCACACATTTTTTTATGCTTTTGAAACCTTCTCCTCTTCTTTTTCTCACCTCACTTCATGCTACTGGCTAGAAGGCATCTTCCACAAAGAGGTGTGAAAGAGAAATCTAATAATACTCTGAAGTAGAAGGAGCTGGCAGAGTCTGTTCATGCTAAAATTGTGCAGCCACGTTAAGATACAACAGAGAGAAACGACTCAAGGAGCTGGGAGGGAAAACTCCCAGCTTTGTTACCATCAACCATCGACCTGAACAGAAGAGACATGAGCTGGTGTAAATGCCACATACTATCAAGCCATGTCAGTGACACAGGACCACAGGAGACAATGCACACATGTGGCTGACAAAGTCTGTACTGCGTGTGAAATAATGCCTTCATCTATAGCAGCTGCAGCTGCGGTGGAAATTCAGGGCTCCCCAGACAGGCCTTTTAACAGGTTCACAAGTTCTTACCTACTCCAGAGGGAACATATATTCTTGTTGTTACTCACAGGATACAACACGCATTAACCCACTCCTTCCCTTCCCCATTCTAAGAAATGGACAAGGAAACCACAGGCAACTTAATGTTTCCTTGATCAGCTGCCTATCAGTAGACAAACCATGCTTCACAGGAAGGTGCAAAGAAAAGCCGGATCTTACTCTTTCATTAAAGCACCACCAGGCCTCAAGATTAGTTAAATAAAAGAAGTCCCTGAGACATGACACACTAATTTACACCTGGTTACTCTGAATGATCACATGACTTCTATTTGGCGCCAGGTCTGTGACATTTTACTCACTCACATATTTGCATATTCAGAAGCTGTATGAGCATAAAACTATTAAAAATGAAATCCACTATACATTACAGTAGAATGACATGTAATTTATTCATATAACCGACAGTTAGGCAGTACTGAAAATTCATTTAAATAAGCAAGTGATTACACAAATGTCTAATAATACTAAAATTGATAGTCAGAAGGTATAAAATACCATGGGTATGAAATGCCATGGTAAGTACTATTCAACAGACTACAATCATAATTCCAAACTAAATCATGGTTTTTAAAATGATTTTTAGCAGTTTTGGAATGGTTTGATTTTTTCCCCCCTTCCAAGCAATATACTTCTTCTACTGATGTAAGACAAGGTCATTATTTTCAAGAAATATTGCAGAACAACATAGCTCGGGTTTCTCTCTTGTAATGCATTTTCTTGCAAACTGTTTTTTAATATTGCCTCTTGACATAGAAAACAAACCAGTCAGCACTCGGTTCCCTAAGCTTGGATTCTTGGATCAGAACAGCGCCAGGGTGTAACTCTGAGTTCAACAAAAGGCCGGCAGTGAAAAACCTTTTGCAGCTTTTGAAATATGCATACTTCTTTTCTGAGGCTCCAAGCATCACAAACATATGTAGGGATCCAAGCCAATGAAATTATGGGAATAAAATAATTTGATAGCCAGATGACTATGACAGAATTGCGACTGGGTGTAAGTTACGATATAATTCCGCGGTACTTCAAACAAAAACAGCACCTACCTAAAATTGCTTCTTGTAAGCCTTGGTAGATTTTCATGAAGCACAGCTATGTTTGCAGGAATGGTTTGGCTTATCATGTGTCTGTCTGTCTGTATTATTTTAAAGTCATACTTTATTAGAATGAGGTCCAAGCATGAACCCAGCTTGAAAAGCTAGCAGCAGTAGTCATGAAACATATCAATAAATTAAAAGGCTTTCACAGAATAAGACTCAGCTAAATCTCTGACATACAAAACACAGCTAGAGAAATACAATTCTTCAATGCTGAATTATGAGGGGGAGGAAAACAATCTAAAAAAATAGAAAACTCTCTCCATACCTGGGTGTCAAGGCAAGATGTAACACTGCATAATGCCACAATATGAGCAGTCACTGGATGACAGATTCTCCAGAAACAGTGGTATCGGGGGATCTGGTAATTATGACCAAGAGATGAAAATACTGTACCAAAAGGCATGCATACAATTACTGTGCATTCAGTGTGTGAGCTGGGATCTAAGCAGAGAACTAACACGACAATGAGGCAGTGTTCCGGGGCATCCATTAAAACCAGCGTGGGTGACTACATGTTGATTAAACCTTCCGAGGCAGCAAAGTGTGGGCACAATGCCATGTCTGGGTTCTGCAGCTGTTTTATGATCCTCTTGCGGAATTTCTCCCGCACACGATTAAATTCCATTATGTCCATGGGGTCCTCTTCAATCCAAAACTTATGAAACTCGTGCATCAAATAGCCTGTTAGAGATAAGACAGTGATAAGAGCCCTGGAGAAAAAAAAAAGTCCTTAATCACATTCAAAATCAGCCTGAATGCTGGAAGAGATGTCAGACCAAATAACAGCAACCACAGAGCTCAAAGAAAAGATCAAAATACAGCAAATATTGCTGTTAAAAATTATTCTTTAAAATCGGTGCAGTAGAAGCTACCAAGATGCAAGATTTTTGCAATTGGTCTTAGAATTACTCTCACTCTTCTCAAGCAGGAAGAAAAATCAATTCTGCCATCTCTTGAATACGAATCACTTCTGGAACATACTCTGAAAGGCTGACAGTGACTACTTCATCCTTCCCCTCCTAATTAAATTAGCATAATGGTCTGATTTTCCAAAATTACTCCACTCAGCCTTTTTTTCCTTGATATTCGATTTGAGTAAAGTTTTAAATTACCCTGACAAATCAAACAAATGCATTCTGACAACCTATTATGAGACAATAAAAAATGTAAATCAACTCTGAACAACACAGACTGGTCATTTAACTACATGAAATTGTTAATAAGCCTTCCTTGCTCTGAAACATAATTTCATATTCAAATACTTCTGTGTCTCAAAAAAATGATCCAGATTGGGAAAATTTGGGGAATAAACATGAAGTATTTGATATGAGAACCTATTCATTGTATTCTGTTTTCCCATTGTGCCCCCTCCCTCCACCACATTTAGAATTGAAATGTGAATAGCTTTTTAAAAAGAGAATAAAAGACATTTGTGTATAGTAAATCAATTGCAAGCTCAAATGTCCCCATATATATTAGAAAAAAGTATTTAAGGAAATAATCCTAGTTAAAAAAAAGAAAACCAAACATTAAACTGGCTTTTCTTTGTCTTAACATTGGAAGGCAATAGAAAATAGTTGGGAGTAAGGAGTTTGGAGCCAGAAACCTGATTTGAATCCTAGCTCTTTCAGCTTCATGGGGAAGGAGTGAGCAGCAGAGATAGTAGGAGGCATAGGAAGAGAATTTTGGAACAAACGTACTCAATTCTAATAGTAAAAAAAAAATCAACAGCTTTTGTTTGTCTGGTAACTGGCTGCTTATGGGAAAACCTTCAGCATAGCTCCATAAAACAGATTTTTAAAAATCTTTATTCATCTCTCGCTACAATACAAAATTAGAAGTGACCTTCCCTCCCACTCCCAACACACTGCCAGAGGCTGGTCCACTTCCACAAACTCACCTCCAATTACTCATCTCATTACATTGTTAAGTATGCTTGTACATCTTTAAGTATTTGGTCTCTCTACAACTACAGGAGGAAGGGTAGTAAGGAAAGAGGGAATTTATTTTACTTTTTTGGGGGTGGTTGATGGTTCCATTTCTTTTAGGACTGGACTGTCTTTGGACCCTCCACACACAGTAACTGATGTGACTGCTTTTAACAACTCTGACGGGGACACACACCAACCCTCACCCGAACAGCTTCTGGGCTACACAAGCCAGGGCTCACTACCGCTGTCATGGAACCTGACGACCTCAGAGAAGCCCCAGACCAGAGCATCAGCGACCCCAGGAGCCATCCCATCTGTCTCTGCTCTATTCTGTACTTGGATTCCCCAAGGTGGCATCCAGCCTTGAACTCTTCTGGTAAACAACACTGACATTAGCCTGTTCCAAGATGAAGAACCTGATTCTTAAAAGGTTCTTCATCACACGGGGCCAAAATATGTTGCCCTGTATTTCTCGGAACAAATTCAATCCTTCTCCAACTCAAATATTTGAAGTGCCCTTCATGCACTGGGTGTCTCTCTTTTCCAAGTTAAGCATCCCTATTTCTCTTCACCATTTCTTGCATGCCATAACTTGGAGCTGTTTATCATCCTGGTCATTTCAGTGAAACGCTAACAGAAACTTGTTTCCTCTACTCTCAGTATCTTATTCAACCCAAAGAATTCAACCATCTATCCATCTAGTGACTGGGCAAACTCCTAAGGTACCCAAAGAATGGTATGGGGAACTCTCTAAAAACACAGACCCTTCCAGATTCAACCAGATATCGCAGTCAGTAAGAGGAACCTTACATCACTAAGTTTGTGATGGCCTTTAGTCTAGACGATGGTCTCTAGGAGATGCTCTCTTTTTAAGTTCCCTTGGCTTCTTTCTAAATATTGTAATTTTTATGGTTCTAAATGAAATCTATGATCATTTATAAATTCTTCTTCCCTTGCTGTATAAAATACACACATAATTTTCCTGACTTGGCCTCTGAGCTTAAATAAACACAACTGAGCTGTTCATATCTAGAGTCAAGTTTCCTATTCTATGAATTAAAATAATCCATGATGAATGAAAAGCATCTCATTAGTATCTCATGAACGACAAAGTCTTTACTCCTATTGACAGTAATAAATAGGAACTGTAAAAAAACAATCTTTCAATGAAGAATTCATTTTTCCACAATGTAGATAAAAATATTCACTCTTCTACAACGTGCAGGTATATTGGCAACTCACTCCAAAGGTGATCGAGTATAGCAGAATTTTAGGAGAATGCAGATCCATTTGGTTTCCCCATTTTTCTACCTTACACGCAATTATAGAAAAACATTTTGAAAGGTTTAAAAGACAGGCTAGGATAAGAGTAGAGGTGGGGGTGGTTCATCTTCTCAACCATTCTCAGGATCCTTCCTCTTAAGGCTATAGCAGTCAAGCTGTAAAGACTTGAGACTCTCTTTCTTTATCCCATCAGGAAAATAGAGACTGCATAATGTGATTTTAATCAAAATGCAGAAATAGTTGCTTGGCTTCCAGGGTGCATATTATAATTATAAAACTCCACTCATTTATGTAACATTACAGAGTGTTCAAAAATCCATTTGGTCAATTGGTCAATTGGCCCACCTACCAATTAACAATATGCAACAGATACAAAAGAAGGTAGAGTTCCTATGCTCCTCAATTCTTGGTCTCTCAGTGACAGGGACCCAGGTAGATGATTTCAGATGATGATTTCTTAGCTAAGGAAGCCAATAAAATGGCATGGAAAGTAGAGGAAGGAAACAGTGGCCAGGCTATTGCTTACAATCTCTTATTTAATTCTTATAACAGCTTTGTGGAGTAGGTAATGCAGATATATCTTCATTTTACAGTCGAGAACAGTGGGCTTAGAAAAGATACTTGAATGGTGTACAGTTGCACAATTACAGCTTGAAGCTGGAAGCCAGGACCTGAAATCAGCTGACTTCCCACCGTACTAGCAGTCTTTTCCAGTGTAGTCTCTTCCTCAGGCTCTTCCTACTGAATAGTTCCTTCTTTTGAAGGTCAAAGTAAAGATAATTCTTTCTCCTCTTCTGGCCATTGTGCTTTCCTTCTGCTCACTACACCTAACCTTACTTCATTTCAATGGAGCTGTATGTTGAGTGGAGCTTTAAATTGAATGCAATTTTTGTAGCATACTGCCTTGGCAGTGCAGTGTTCACTGAATAATACTGTGAAGTCAGAATGATGTGGCTATTATATTCTTATATTCTTTCACCTAGATGAAATACCTGCTTTGAATACTAATTTGGCTTTCCAGTCCAAGCCTGCAGCATATTTGCTGTTGCTTGAATGTGTCTTGGTTTTGCTTCATTGCATTCAGTTAGTAGACAGTAGAGACATATGCAAGGACACAGGTAATTGCAAGAATATTACAGAGGAGAAGCGAGGAACTGATCATGTCCGATGGAGGAACAAGGAATTCAGAGCACAGTTTGCTTCCTCTAGAGAGGGCTGAGACCCTCTGCCTACACCCCAATCCATAGTGGGATTGCTGCTGTGTCTAAAACCTGGTGAGAGCCTTGAGAAAGAAATAATCCTATTGCATGCTTTCTCACCAGGGCTAGGGTTCTCTTGGAAGCATATCAATTCAGGCCAAGGCTAAATTTTTCCAGAGAAACTAGACTCCTTTTCTCTGGCAAAGGACATCATCCAATATTTTAGCCTCCCATCCATCATCCATCCATCCATCCATCCATCCAACAAATAGTTACTGAGCACCTTCTCTGTACCAGGCTCTGTGCTGAGTATACAGCAGGGGACAAAACAAACATTCCTGTCCTTAAACGTCAATTCCTATGATTCTAACTTTGATTCTCTCTTGCAAGAGCTCCCCCACTGCGTGGCCCTGCATTCTCCTCATGCTGAAGAATCCCAAATCTGCCCTTGCAATTCTTCAGACCACCAGAATTTTACATTAGAATGCCCACTATTCATCTCCTTGTGGGTTTCTTTAAAAGAACTCACTCCTAGCATGCTTAAAACTAAACTCATTCTATTTTCCCTCAAAACTGCTTCCCTGGCTTCCCTAAGGAGCATGGTATATATATAGAAATAGGGTAAGTACAAGGGGCAGGAGACAGAGCAAGGGGTTTTATTTATCTACATGCTTATGTTCTTGCAAATGGCTGACGAAGCTCTTCAAGATATGCACCCCCATCCCCACCCCTGCTTTTCCTACTGTCATCTCTAGTCACCCCTCTTCTCAGACCCTCTGCTCTGTTCCTTGAATTCACCATGCTCTGCGTCTTGTGCCTTTGCCCACGCCACTCCCTCCCTCTGTCTAGACCACTCGCCCACGGCTGCTCTATTTCCCTCTATTCACCCTTTAGGTCTCGTGGAAAAGGGCATTTGCTTGGGAAGTTTTCTCCAACTCCCAGACCGAGTGAGCTATGCCAGTCATAGGCCTTTTCCATTTTTAAAAACAATATCTTTATTCCTCAATCACAATTCCTCAATTCTTCCCGCCACATTCTCATTATTTGTTCAGATGTCTGCCTTCCTCAGCACAGAACCTAATCTGTAGTAAAACTTCAACAATATTTGTCAGAAATGGTCAGAGTTGTTAAAAGAGTAAATATAATCATCTAGTTGTCAAAGTAGGAGCAGTAATCACATATTGAAGGGACTTTCATTTTCCATTAATAAGTCATAAGGTGTATATATTTTAAAATTTGCTTTTTATTTTTACCTAATTTATACACACACATAATTTAGAGACAAAGAGTTTAACAAGGCTTGTTACAAAAAGCAAACAAAAACCCAGCAGCAACCCCTGCCCTAATTCTGCTTCCCTGAAGCAACACTTCAACTCTTTCAGCTGAAGCTTTTGATTATTGACCTGCATAGCTCTAACTAACAGACTTTCCATTGCTTGCTTGTTTTCACTTCCCTCTATAGAAGATGAAGATTTGGCTCCCTTTCACTCATTCCAATCACATTATCACATATTTTCTAAAAATTTTCTTTATCTACTTTTATTAACTGCCCTCTTTTTATTTGCTTAGTTTCTACTTATTTAATTTAACTCTAAACTATTCTCTAAGTATGCCAACGTGTTCAACATGGTAGATATTCCATCAATGTCACATTCTTCAAATAGTCTCTCCCAGAGCACTCTGACCTGCTAAAATCTGGGTTTATTTCTCTTGGCCTATTGCATAGATATCATCTTGGGCTTTCCCTTCACCTTCATCCTGAAGATTCTCTTCTCTTCTCTCCTGTAATAGATTTCCTGCTTTCTGGACTCCATTTATTCCTTTTAGGATTACTCTCTTATTTTGTGGAAATGCATCCTTTAGGAACCTTCCTGATAAAGGTACAAGGAGGTTAAACATTTAAGACCTTGCATTTAAGTCTTTATTCTATTCCCACACTTAACAGGTAAATTAGACTGAGTAGAGAATTCTAAATTGGAAATCATATTCCCTTAGATTTAAAAAACATTCTCTTAAATTTTTGAAGGCATTATTCTACTGTCTTCTTTTTGCTGCTGAGAAGTTCAATGTCATCTTAACTCCCAAATCTTTATGTGAAAGCTTTGGACGTTTTTAGAATCATCTCTTTCCTGTGTCATAAAATTTCATGATGATGTAGACCTTGGTGTGAATCTATTTTAATCTATTATGCTGGTGCTTACTAGTTTAAATATGAAAACTCATTCTTCAGTTCTGAATATTTTTCTTGATTTATTTCTTTGATTCTCTCCCCTTAGTTTCACTGTTCTTTTTCTGGTACTCCTATTATTCAGATATAAGATGACTTTCTAGATTGGTCCTTTAATTTCTCAACCTTTATTTTCTATTTTTCATCTATACTTTTTGTTCTACTTTCTGGGAGAGTTTTCAGCTTTATCTTCTAATCTGTCTTAGAGATTTCTTTTCTGTTATCTGATTTTTAATTTCTAAGAGCACTCTTCTGTTCTCTGAATGCTCTTTCGATGGCACCTTGCTCTCGTTTCATAGTTGCATTTCTTTTGTCTTTGGAGATATTAATGACACATATTTTTAAAGTCTTCTTCTCCCTGCATAGTTTCTATTTCCTCTTCTAGTGACTTTATTTCTGCTTGTTTTAGACTCTTGCTTGAGGCTTTCATGCTTTAGGCTTTTCTTACTGTTCTTGTTATCTAGTGCTGCTTAAGAAGTTATTCTAAAATCCAGTGGCTTAAAACAACTATTTTAATATACTCATGAATTCAGTGGGTTAGGAATTCAGAAAGGGCATTGGGTGGATGGTTCACAATGTCTGGGGTCTCAACTGGGAAGACCTGAAGTTTGGGGTGACTTGACAGCTGCTGGCAGGAATCATTTGGAGGCATCTTCACTCACATGTTTGATGGTAGATACTGGCTGTTGGGTCCTCATCTAAAGCTGTCAGTCAGGTCACCTACATATGGCTGCTGCATGTGTCCTGGACTTCCTCACAACACGGAGACATCAGATCCCTTACATGTGGCTCATGCTTCCAAAGGCAGCTCAGTCCCAGAGAACCAGGCAAAAGCCTTTTCTGATCTAGCCTTGGAAGTCACGTAGTGTCAATTCTGCTATACGCTATTGGTCAACTAACCAGCCAGCCCGGATTCAAGCAGTGAGAGGGACAAATAAACCTTACCTCTCAGTGGGAGGAGTGTCAAAAAATTTGAGGACATGTGTTTAACCATCACACTCAGACATCTGATAATCCTTGGTTGTCTCTGAATATTTTCACAGTTGAACTGAACAGCCAGTTGGACTAAGAGCTGATTGAAAGCTCTGAGCATTTAGACAGGGCTTGTTTACTGGGAGCATGACTATAGAGTGATATGGCTGGGCTGTTTCACTGGGGAGCTCCAGAGGTCAACATCTTGAGCTCTTTTCTCTTGGGCTGCTCAGATTCCCCAGAGAAGAGAAGGCCCTGTCAATCTCTTGACTGGCTGCCAAAGTGACAGGAACTGGGTGGGAGAAGGAGTCTGGGCGTCTCAGCTTTCACAACACTTTCGGTATGGTTTGCTGTTAACTGTACCTGATACTCATCAGACTAGAGATCCTTTATTTGTCTCTCCCTGGAGAATAATCCACCAGCTTCTGCTGGGGAAGGGGAAAGGGAGGAGGTTTGGGTCTCTAAGAGCTTCTCATCATACTTTCAAGCAACCTTGCTGTTTTTGGTCCTACCTTCACCCCTATTTCCAGAGATACCTAATGCTGCCAATTCTTGAACCTTCTGGGGAGTCCTATGGAATAAATTAAGTTGCTTCTTAACTTTCCACACTACCTGTTTGGGATTTGCTCTCTCAGGACTACTAAATCAGTTACTACCTAATCTGTTTCTCTGCTTTCAAAATAAGGTTTTTCTTGCCTTGTTTCTGATTTTTCCTGTCCTTGTGGATTTATGTTTTCTTTGAAAAATTCCTTTATATTAACTTTAATGAAGTTTCAGAAGGGAGCATAACGCATGCTCTCTTTAACCAGAAGTCCTGATTAATCAGATACAAAAGAAGACAAGACCCTAGATAATATAATCACTATTAATTTAGGAACTTAGATAAAATAAATTGCTATTAACTCGTGATGTTATCACATTTTAAAAATGAACTGGAGAACAGTACTGCCCTGTGGTGGATTTGAGGTGAAACAACTGTGTCTCAATCATACTTAGAAAGAGTGGCAGAACTGTTTAGCAAATTAACAGCAAAAAAAATCTGAAAGAAAGAGAAGGAGAAGAAAAACTGAAATTTTCTTGCTAAGAAAGCCTAGGTCCAAGGCCCTCAGGGTGGCAGGCATGGTTTAAGTGACGTTTCTCCTTTAATTTGCCTAGGTTGCTGGACAACTTGGTGGACTAGCTTTCCATTTCCTCCAAACCAGCTTGCGTCAGGCCCACAGGATCATAATGACATACAGCTGGATTTTAGGATTCTGCCTCCAGGAATGGAGACTAGCATCCCAGGGCTCTACCATACAGTCTCAGTCTTTATCTTCTGAAACCTCAGCACAGCTGCAGCCCCGAAGGATACCCCTCAGTCAAGCACAACATAAGGCTCTGGTTCAAGGCCACCAATACTTCCCTCTACTAGCACCTACTCTTAGAGGGTAGCAATGGTAGTGTTAGTAGTAAAAGTAATACCAATGACAAATCTACCACCATCAATATCACCCACTAAACCAACACCTCTTCTTTCTAATATTCACTGAGCACTAACTACGGGGCTGGCTTATAACAACTTTTGATCTATCATTTCATTCTATCTTCATAGCACCTCTATAAGGAAAGGATTCCTTTTATAGATGAGATAACTGAGGCTTAGTGAGATCTCAGGCTGTCTTGAGAGCCTGCATTCTTAAGTGCTATGCCATGCTGGGTCAAAGGGAGAGAGAGACACCCATAATGTCTTTAAGTCAGACCAGAAGTGATTCATTGGCTATTATGCAAGGGCTGGGAAAGAGGAAAAATCCACCATGCCTGAAAATATAAGTGTGGGTTTTTTAATGAGAAAACCAACAAACGATCTAAACTGAAGGAAGAAGTTCAAAGGCCCCAGAGCAGCCAAATCACCGGGATCTCTCAGCTTTGATCCTGGTCGAGTGTTCTATAGAAACCTACATTGATAATTAAGCAACAGGACACTTACAGAATGTTTGTTGGAAGTGAGACAATGTTGGAGCTTCTGGGGCGATGTTGTAGAAATGAGTTTTTAGAGCTCCACTCACCAGTAGATTATATGCCAGATCAGTTATATTGATGCCCACAATTGCAAATGAGTACCTGTAAAGCATAAACCACAAAACCAACTGTGTGTCACATATGGGAAAGAAGCATTTAAAAATATGATAATCTGATTATTAAATTACTATTAAATTATTAGAATGGCAGGTTACCCTTCCCTCTCGATCAAAACCCTGAATTTTGTAATTTACCAGAAAATTCGAGTAATATGTACCAAGAGAATTGAGAGTTCATATGCTTTGACTTGGTAATTCTATTCCCAAATATATGAGAGAAAAAAATCAGAAAGTGACAAAGCTTTATATGCAAGGATATTCACTGCAGCATTATTTATGATGGCAATGGCATGGAAACTATTAAAATATTCTAAAAAAATGATTGGTGAAATAAATGATGGTAATCTCATGTAACATACTATAGCCAATAAAAACTATATTTCTAGAGATTATTTAAGCAGGATATAAAACATGTAGAGAATAGGCCAAGTTTTATTATATACACACAAACGTGCACAGAAAACAGGCTAAAATGAAATGCTACAAAATACTAATATTTGTGTGTTAGAGTAGTAAGATTGGGGTGATTTTTTTTTTCTATTTACTTTCCTATATTTTCTTTTTTTTTTTTAAAGATTGGCACCAGAGCTAACAACCGTTGCCAATCATTTTTTTTTTGGCTGTTTTTTCTCCCCAAATGCCCCCAGTACATAGCTGTATATTTCAGTTGTGGTTCCTTCTAGTTTTGGCATGTGGGATGCCATCTCAGCATGGCCTAATGAGCGTTGCCATGTCTGTGCCCAGGATCCAAACCAGTGAAACCCTGGGCCGCTGAAGCAGAGCGCACTTAACCACTCAGCCATGGGGCCGGCCCCTACTTTCCTATATTTTCTAAATGTTCTATGATAAATTATATAATACTCTTAAAATTAGGAAACACTTAAATAAGTATCTTAACACTCAAGGTACATTTTCTAGTCCTTTTTCTACATATCTGTCAAAAATGAAATGGAACTGAGTTCTTAAGTCCTCTCTGGTAATATAAATCCAACACATTAAAAAAAAGTTCTCTTTTCAGAAATATTTTTGGATGAAATGGGGAATTATCAAAAAAAACTTCTAAAGTAAGTTTTTATCTGATACTTGATAGAAGTTCTTAAAAGAAAATTACCAAATATACTTCTAAATGATAATTTCTGAAAATCATTTCTATATAGTTATCATTTTCTAAACCTTGTCAGTTGGTCACAGGCAATGTAGTATCATGTAATCATATAAATAAAGCCAAAAACATATAAGCAGGTCCTTTTAAAAATTCAACTGGATTGTAGATTTCCATCAGGACAAGTGGGTCTTCATCCTTGTCATCTTTCACAGTGCCCTTAGGACGTCTTTGCTCTGGTTCTGGTTCAGACTGACACCCTTCATATACGAAATCCCCAACTCACCCAATTGCTTTATCCATCCTTTTCTTCTCCCAGTCTGCTTTGCTGAATTTGCTGAATGGATGAATGAACAAATAAATAAATAAGATTTAATTTCTAATTGGTACTTGTTCCCTTAATGTTTACGTTAAAACAGTTAACTAGATGCAGAGATCTGTAACTTGGTTATCAAAACTAATCAACTTCAATGTCATCTATTAAAAAGCCACAATACAATTTATATGGAGCTCAGGAATGGAATTATTTAAAGCCATGCTACTTATCCCGCATTCACTTTAGTACAGTAGTGGGAGACAGCCCTAAAGGCCAATATTAAAATACTCTTTCACACTATCAGTAATTATCAAACACAACACTTCCTCCATGAAACCTCGCCTGGCCTCTCTCTCTCCTCTAACTAGATGCTACCTCCGCTCTCATGATTTCCCATTGCACCTCATTTGGTTTATCTCAGGGTATTTATCCTACTCAGCCCTATTTGCAATGTCTGGCACACAGTAGATGCCAAGTAAACGTTTATAGATTCAGTTAGTGAAAGACAGAAAGAAAGGAAGGAAGGAGGGAGAGGAGGAAAGAAGAAAGGGAAGGAGGATATCTAGGTTTTAAAAATTCCAACAAGTGCTATGGCATTTCCTCCAGCTAAGCTAAGACAGCTAAAACATAGCAGTTCCATTTTAATCCACTTCAGAATTTGAGCTTCTGAATAAGACTGTTTGAAGAGAGCATTCTGTCACAGAAGCACTCGGAAAATACTGCCTTGCCTTCCATTACTTTGTGCACTTGTTTATCCCCCCCATTCTCACCCCCTCCATGCTGCCAATGTCTTATAGGCAGGAGCCATGCTCCACACTTCTTTGTGGCTAATTTAACTTTCATTCGTTGTTTTACACTAAAAAATGTGATTAGCATTTAAACTAAATAAAATTTTAAAACTAGAGTTGTTATGAACATTTAGTTTTCATCTAAGTAGGAAAAGAGAGAGTTCTCATAATACACTGCAAACACTACATTAAAAGATACATGTAATACACACAGCGCAAGACCACAAAAACATGATGCGAAATATATGTACTTTCTACTCAGTACATGACTCATTATAATTCAAAGTAACTGCCTTTACTTTAGTTCATGTTAAAATATGCCACCTCTTTCGTTTGTTTGTTTTTGGTGAAGAAGATTGGCCCTGAGTTAACATCTATTGCCAATCCTCCTCTTTTTGCTTGAGGAAGATTGTTTGGTGAGTTAACATCTGTGCCAACCTTCCTCTATTTTGTATGTGGGACACTGCCACAGCATGGCTTGATGACCAGTGTGTAGATCCACACCTGGGATCTGAACCCATGAACTCCGCCAAAGCAAAGTGTGTGAACTTGACCACTACACCACCAGGCCGGCCCAGTCACCTCTTTTTAAAGTGTAACTGCCAACTAACCAACCAACCAGTCAAAGAGGCATCAGGAGATTTTTATCTAAAAAGACTTATAACCAAACTAAAATGAGTTAGGTGTGAAATTTAGGAAAGTTTATGTAAATGAATTTATAAGCACCTATTTGTTTTTTTTTTTAAAGATTTTATTTTTCCTTTTTCTCCCCAAAGCCCCCCAGTACATAGTTGTATATTCTTCGTTGTGGGTCCTTCAAGTTGTGGCATGTGGGACGCCGCCTCAGCGTGGTTTGAGGAGCAGTGCCATGTCCGCGCCCAGGATTCGAACCAACGAAACACTGGGCTGCCTGCAGCGGAGCACGTGAACTTAACCACTCGGCCACGGGGCCAGCCCCTATAAGCACCTATTTTCTCTTCAACAAATCATAAATATATAGTGTCTCTGTATTTGTTAAGTGAAATCTCTATCTGCATTGGAAATATAAGAAAAGGCCAAAAGACCTCCACTCATGTGATTACTTATAGGATATCCTGGCCCAAAGAGAAGGAATCCCTCCCTTCAGGAAACACACACACACACAACAAAAAAACAAACAAAAACTTAATAGTCAAAATTTTCCTCTTAAACTTCAATCTACTTTTATCCCTCAAGTTACTTCAGGACTCAATGGATGGATGTTCACAAGAGCAATCACATATGCTTGCTGAAGAATAGACAGGAAAGAACTTTCTTTACTATATATTGGCTTCTCCGTGTTGAACCCCTGAAATATTCAGGGCCTGACAGAAACTACGTTGATATGGCAATCAGTCAACATACACTTCTTTCAGACAATGATGAAGGACAGTAGCATTTTCAAAACATTTTGATTTGTATTCAGAGACATTTACCATGAATTTGAAGTGATGAGTACTTGAACTTCATCTAGTCAATTTTATTGTAGCTTGAGGGACAAAGCCTGGTAGTTTTATCTACATGCCTACACACACACAAACACACACACACACACAAATGCTAGGCTCTCCTTAAATAAGAGCAATCACACAAACCCTGAAATACCTCCTCTCTGATAGCTCACACAGGAGATAAAACTATAAAGCCTTTTTTGGAGAACGGCTCATAGACAAAATTAACCTCCCTCCAATGGTCAATCAAAAAATATTTGAAGCTTATTGTCACTTCCCGAGGACCATGGAGGATTCCTGTCCTCTGGCTGGTGCTCCTCCAGGAAATGCCACTTGTCAGTGCACACAGACGACTCAGCCAATTTTAGAGGGATTATGTTACAGAAATATGCAATTCAGAAAATGTCGTTAATAAATAAAATAAATTTAAAAAATTAAAATTGATTTTAACCATGTAATATGTCAAGAAAGAGCTAAATGGTCTTAGTGTTTTTCAAAAAGTAAATAAAAGGTAAAGAAAATGAAAATTTAATCTTATAAAAGATTACAAATACAAATTTGGGACATATAGTATGATTTAATGAACCTTAGCCAATAGCAACTAGAATAAGTAAAATAGCAAGGTGGGAGGGGGCCCCAAAGTCAACCTGTTTCTGAATTTCAACAACAGTGTATGAAATTTTGGACTTATTTAGCAAACATGAGTGCTAACAAGGAACTTGCTATGCTGAGGAGAAAAAAGTGAGACAAAACCACGACTGCAAATAGTAGAACTCCTTATAATAAGAGTAAAGTATATATATAATAACTACTATTTATAATAATAAAATTAGAAATATATTAATAGAAGAGCAAATTTGCTCTGTGCAACAAATTTCCCAAATAAAATGTCCCTCTCTGGCGAGTAGGTGGGGTCACAGCACGCGTGATGAGGGATCAGCCTTTAGGTGAAGTGTTCAAAATGTGTCTCCAACCAGCATAGTTAAGGCTGTAGAAAGACTCTGACATTTTCTATCAGGTTGGTCTAATCTGATTTTTCCTTCACTAAAACACAGCCCAAATATAATAAAACTATATCATATAAAAAGTTGGGAAATGTTGCTTTTTGAAACTTTTTCATGAATTTATATTTATTTAAAAATTTTTACTCACACTTATTCTAAAATAAAATAAAAGTAACAAAACACAAAAGCAAAGAAAAGAATACCTTATTTCCTCTTTAGTGATATCCCTTCATGTAATCAGTTAAAGAAAAAAAAATTAGAAAGGTAAATGAAAGTGCAAGTAATTCAGAATCTAAAATTTTACGAAAAGCAAATCAAAAACCCACCTCAGCAATTCCAGACTTTCTCAGTTGGCCCCTGACATCATGACTTCCATTCTCCCCTCTATTCCCCCATCATGCTCCCTTGTCTCTGATCTCTTTCTCCCAGACTCTGCTTCCTCTTTCTTCCAGGCCCACGTCCTTAATCTTTCAGGACCCCAGTGATGTTATTAGTGCCTTTAAATACATATGTCACTTGAATGGTGCCACTTCACATCCTAAATCCCGAAATAAGAACCGGAAGTTTTAACTTCCCTGTTCAGCATTTGTCAAAATGGCGCGTGTGAAAGAGCTTTCAGCCTCACCTCAGCTGGGCTGACTCTCCTGAGAATCTCATAAGTATATCCACTAGGAGACGAAGTTAATTCTACCTAATCCATAAAGCCTAATGCATCTTTTATTTCCAACAATTACCTGCACTTGGGATGAAGAGAGTCAGAGAGGACCTGCTGAGCTGCCGCCGCGTCCCTTTCAGCAAAATACCTGTGGTTGGAGGGAAAGAAAACCGTAAGTCCACACCTGTGGATTACATTCATTTTAATCCAATCTCAGGCCACTTTGCATTCAGAGATGGACATCAGCAGAAGATTATCGCTTGTTTCAGCTCCTCCAGAGAATGAACAGCTTTTCATAATCGAATTTTCCAAATATATTGACAGAATAATAGAGTAGTTGTAAAACTCACATAGATCTAGGAATGAGTCCGGTAGTTTTGAAACTTAGTTATGAACTTTACCATCCCCAGAGAGCTAAGAATATTCTTCTTAAGGAGGGATAGAAGTCAGACGGAGAAAGACAAATAATGTATGATTTCACTCATATGTGGAAGATAAACACATAGATAAGGAGAACAGGTTAGTGGTTGCCAGAGGGGAAGGGGGTGGGGGGAGGGTGGATGGGGTAAAGGGGCACATATGTATGGTGACAGATAAAAACTAGACTATTGGTGGTGAGCACAATGCAGTCTATACAGAAACTGAAATATAATAATGTACATCCGAAATTACACAATGTTATAAGCCAATATGACCTCAATAAAATTAAAAAAAAAAAGAAGGGATATAGATGGGGGGCAGGATGAGGCCCCTCAGAAGGCAGAAGCCTGGATGAAAGGGACATGGTGAGGGGCTGTGACAGCCAAAGTTGGAGAGAGAGAAAGAGATTAGAGGAAGAGAGAGAGGATGCGTTTCAAATGCATTTTTCTTGGAGCATATACATGCAGTATTTGAATTCTGGATGAACGGAAAATATCTTATAGAGCTTAGGGATGTTAAAAATAAAATTCTGTTCTGGGGAGAAAGGCACAGTGAAGCTTCCTAATAAACACAAAAAGCTTACATACTCTCAAAAACACATCGTAAAAAGTGCTTCATAAAGAATTATAAAGTAAAATTATAGCATATATTACTTAACTTGATGTATATAAATTTCTTGCATAAATCTAAACCATAAACAAGCTCTTGAATTTTCTCTCAGAAAATCTCAAACCAAAGTCAGCAATTTGAACACATATGTCCATGATTATTAATAAAATTGAGTCTATTTTCGTACTGCTGTTGGTCATCCTGGTTTCCTCTTTTATATCTTGTCTGTTCAAATTTCTTGGTCCAGTGTATCTAAAAATGTCTCAAATAAATGAGATAAATAACCAGATAGAGAATAATATCCTGGATATGGATCCTTTATCATTTATATTAGTGCAAGTCTTGGCTTATCTTTTCACTTTGTTTATGGTGGCTTATCCTACAAAAGTTTTCTATTTTAATGTGTGAAATTTATTGATTTTTCTAGTTTATGCTTTTTTTGGTCCGTCTTTAAGAGAGACCTCTTTATACACATATCTGAAAGATTGTCTCCTAAAAGTTGTAAAGACTTGTTTTTGACATTCAATTTGCGAATTGAGGTGAGGTGCAGATTTAATTTTATTTTTTTCTAAATGGAAGGCCAAGTGTCCCAGTTCTACATATTCAGAAGCTCATCCTTTACCCACTTATTTGTAACACCACATCTGTTATCAAAATTTACTTTTTATTCATTCACATTACTTAATAATGTGGCATTTAAAACATTTCATAAAAGATTAAACTTCCTAAATTTAAAATAAAGGCATAGATACATGGAAAAAATGGGGTGCCATCAAAAATGACTGAGTAAGGCTTAATTTCTTTTAAAAATACACCACTATCCTCACTAATAGGATGATGTTAAAGGACACAAGAAGCAACTTAAAAGGACTCCCTTTGGCTTGAAAAATAATAGCTACATGTGACTCAACTTAAGTGTGAAGAAAATAAGAAGCACAATTAGTTGAATCACAACCAGCATATAAAAACCAGTAGTTACAAATGATATTTAAAAAATACAGACATAAAGCAAAAAAAGGTTTTTTTGGTCACTAACAAGGGAACTAGGACACCAATTCCTCACTCTGAAAACTGGCAACTAAATAGAAAAATTGAGCATCTGTCCTGCCTATATTTTAGAGAAACCAAATTACCATAGTTGATGAAGGAAAATGAGTCTTTACAGAATTCCAGCCAAAAGTTGTGGGAAGAATAACAGAATTAGAAGGGCACTTTTCGCATAATTAATTAATTGGTTGAATGAAGATCATAGAAGGACGAAATGATTAGATAAAAGGCTGATGGGGGATTTTGCAACGGATTTTACAGGCTGTGGATCCTCTGATCCATCTCAGCGTAGGACTGGGAGTGGGGACACCACAGGCCTCCCCCCGTGATGTCAACCTGAACCTACTCAAGCCTTTCCAAATACCTCCAATTTTCAGGACATACAGGGAATGGGTACAAATGCAAACAGAAAATCCAGACCATGGGGCACTTTAGAGGACAGCTGACCTGGAATCTTGCACAGGTTAATGACACTGGGGAGGGGACAAAAGGTCAGGGCAGAGGGGAGAGACACAATAACTAACTGCAACGTGTAGATCTTGTATGGAACTGAATTAGAACAAAAAAGCTATAAAAAGACATTTTTGAGAGAACTGGGAAATTTTCACATGGACTGGATATACATGACACCAAGGAATCATTGTTAATTTTGTCAGATGTGATAATGGCATTGTGGTTAATGTAAGGTAATACTGATTTTTTTTAGAGCCACATATTGAAATATGAGGGTGAAATGACAAATAGTATAGGATTTTCATTAACACACCCGCCAAAAAAAACGAGCATTGCAGGTATTTCAAAACCTCAATAATGACTGAATCTGGGCGATCAGTATAAGGAGAGTTCTTTACAATCTTCCCTCTTTATTTGAAGAACTTGAAATTTTTCATAATAAAAAATGAAAAATAAAACCATTTGCGATTTGCTTTAAAAAATCATGATGTTTGTCAAAGAAAGGAAAGATGGTAGTAGCTTTTTAATTCTGCAAACCTGAGTTCTCTCTCAGAGGACTGGAGCATTTTCTTGGAGTCCTCTGGGAAGTGGCTTTTTGACCTAATAACTCAACTTTGCCATTTCCATATGAGGAGACCAGAACGTCACTTTAACGCTCAACCATGCTTCATTTTACTTACTGCAAGTTGTACAGTCCCAGGAGTCCCATTCCTCGAAAATCTGTCTTAGGATCATCACCTTGGAAACCAATTTCACACCATTGCTTGGAAATCCGAGATTCCAAAGGAGTATTGGGCTTCAAGAATTTCCATAACTGGAGATAAGAAAGAAAATTAGCCTGTTGATATAAACACACAAATACTCTTTCCTACTGGCTCAAAAATCTCCTCCTTTACATTATTAGAGGAGATCTGCAAAGCTGAATATATGTAAATACATTACAATTAAAGATTTGATCATCTTTCAATTATGTAAGACATCAGTTCGCAATGTATGGTCTGAAGACTCCTTGGAAGGACCCTAAGACCTTTTCTGAGGGTCTGTGAGGTAAAAACAGTTTCATAATAAAATTAAGATATTATTTGCCTTTTTATTCTCATCTTCTTGTTGAGCATATAGTGGAATTTTCTGGAGGCTGTATGATGTGATGATGTCATCACTCTGAAGGCAATGGACTATGCACTATTTTGGTGTTTTACATCTTTCTGTTTTAATTTCCACTCAGAAATATATATATATATATATTATCTCCCATAAAAGCTCTTTGGAGTTCTCAAAAATATTTAAGAGAATTTATTTTTGGTGAGGAAGATTGGCCCTGAGCTAACATCTGTTGTCAATCTTCCTCTTTTTGCTTGAGGAAAATTGTCACTGAGCTAACATCTGTGCCAATCTTCCTCTACTTTATGTGGGATGCCACCATAGCGTGGCTTGACGAGCCATGCTAGATCCATGCCTGAGATCCAAACCCACAAATTCCGGGCTGCTGAAGCAGAGCACGTGTGAACTTAACCACCACGCCACTGGGCCGGCCCTAAGAGAATATTTTTAAGAGAAAATATTGAGGCTATGTGTTATTCAAATTCTCAGAACATGCTTTTCTACTTACATAGGAAAACCTTTAGCAACATTGTTAACAAAAAGAAGAGTAAACTGACTTGAGTTTCATTTCTCACCTATACCAGGGGTGAGAGCAATAATGGTCATGAATAAACCTCAAAATATATTATCATCTTTAAGAGTTACCTAAAAAAACTTCAATTACAATCAATTATATATATTAATTTACAAATATAAATTCTAAACACTGTGCTGTTCACTGCTTAAGAAACTGGTTCTATTTTTTCTAAGTTTTCTACAGGAAGAGAGATTCTGCACATATAATTACTTGAGAGAGAGAGAAAGGTTGAGACACACAGTTGTATAAATACGTAATGCTGGAACCATTAGTTCTGTCTAATAAACAATGATAAGCATGAAAGCAAATTTACTTTTTAGCCTATAAATAATATTTTATATTATATCTTCATTATTGACAAATACAAACATAAAATGTCCCTGTTTCTATTTCAGACATTATCCAAATTTTAAAGTGCTTATTCTATGTTATACGATTTCAAAGCTTAAACAGAACAGTAGTACGCAAACATCTTGCTTTATAGTGAATTGCCACATTTCTGACAAGTATAAAATAATGTTCAACGACAGGAAATACTAATCAAAAAAGAGTTGTAATTCATGAAAGTTATTTTAGGCATTAATCCAAAATTACCTATTATTCAAATGATACAATATTTTATGTTAGTTTCACAACAGGTAAATTCAATCTAAAGAGTGAGAAAAAATTTCAGAGGAAAGAAAGTAAATCTATCATGTGCGAAAGCAAAATATCAAACAATGGTATAAGAAATCTTTTTTATATTATTTATAGAAGAATTTGCCAGTGCTCTGCATTCCTCGAAACAGAAAATTTCTGAGTTCATCAGAAAAGTACTAAAAGATGTGAGAAAAGGTCACTTAAAAAATCCTTTAGGAACTGATCTGGTTACTGCTACAATGGAAAAAAAAAAAGAAACAAAAGGAAACAGATTGTAAAGCTCATCACATTCATTTAAATAACATTTTTAAGTAATCTCAGGGTCCTACACAGTTTAAAAATACCTAGTTTCATGAGTGAGTGGAGTAAAATGGCAAAAGCAAGCATTTTATTTCTACAGGTAAAGTTACAAGCCTCATTCATCAGGGGAATACTTTGTTTGTGGGGTAAAAAGTTTGAATAATAAAATGCTTTAAAAAACCCCTCCATTTTAATAATTTCATGTATGATGACAGACTAGACTAATGGCTAAAACATGTTCTTAATTAAATCCTTAATCCTTTCTTCTTTAATAAGGGTCTCTTTCCTGGAAAATGAAAGTCGATTATGCTAAAATACTTCTATGAAGTACACCATGTGTCTATGTCCTGTAAGAACGCTTGAGCCGCTGGATTCTCTTCTGATAGGCAGGCTCTTTCCTGAAAAGGAGGAAGAGGGTGGGAAGCAGGTGTCCCTGAAGGGTGAGGTCATTTCTTGCATGTAGGAAGCTGACTGGAAATCTGAACTAAAGTGGCAGGCCTCTGGTGGAGGGGCTCTCAGGAGTGCAGCCATGTAAGACTGTGCTACTGGGAGCAGAGTTATGGCAAAGCCACCAGCCAAGTGCAGGAGACCAAAGCTAGGAAGGGTGATTCCTGTGGTAGATGACAAGGTACATGTGTGGAAGCTGCACTCTGAGTCAGTCTATCACCCATCATGGCCTGTGCTCTCTGTGCAATTCTCTTCTCTTTGCACTCAGTCTTTACCACAAGCTTATTTGCCTTGCCTCAGGTCTGTAGCAGAACAGAACGGGCAAGGCCATCTGTCTATCATTCATTCGAGGAGAAGCAGTTTCTCTCTGAGGCCACCATGGAACTGTCTCTTCCTATCAGGAGAAGACTTTATAATTCTGGGTTATATTTTTTCTATTAAGTGTATGAATCCACCTAAAATTTTGCCTTTATTATTAATTTGGTTAGAAACATTTAATAGAAATGTGCATTTGAATAACTCATATGGACAGTGCTACATGTTATACAGTTTCATCCCAGTCTATATTTAAATGATTATAAAATCCAGATTTTTGGGGCCAGCCTCGTGGCCAAGTGGTTACGTTTGCGCACTTGGCTTTGGCGGCCCAGGGTTTCACTGGTTCAGAACCTGGGTGCAGACCTAGAACCGCTCATCAAGCCATGCTGAGGTGCTGTCCCACATGCCACAACTAAAAGGACCCACAACTAGAATATACAACTAGGTATGGGGGCGGTTTTGGGGAGAAGAAGAAAAAATTAAAAGAAAAAAATCCAGATTTTTTATCCTCTAAGACTTTAAGTAGAAACACTGATACTGTGTTTCTATAAATTATAGACTTTTTGTATAAAATATAAAAATAAACATATATTTATTTATATAAACTATAAATCAAAGCACTTAAACAATGTGGCAATATATTACCCAAGCCTCTAAACCAAGAGTCGGCAGACTTTGTAAAGGGCCAGATAGTAAATATTTAGGCTTTGGTGGCCATACAGTCATTACTGCAACTATTTAATTTTGCCATCGTAGTACAAAAACAGCCACAAACAATACCTAAATGAATGAATGGATGTGTCCAACAAAACTTTGCTTACAAAAATGGGTCCTGGCCAGATTGGGACCACAGGTTTTAGTTTGCTGACCCTTGCTCTAAACATTTTTATGAAGTCAGTGGTACCAAGAGTGTTATTACCCATTTTAAAGATGAAGCAGCCTAAGCTGAGGCAGTTAAACAAACCACGGGCCAGCCCCTGGAAACACAAATGTGAGCAAGACATGAGGTAGTGCAGGGCACCAGGTCAGAGCCCTTTCTAATCACCTGGGCAGTCATTTAACTGCCCAGCCTCAGTTTCCTCATCTGAAAAGTGGGAATAATGCCAAAGTCTCACCTCAAGGTTCTTGTGACAACAAATGAAATAATGCTATAAAATACTTACTGTGATGATTGGCACATATTAAACATTCAATGAATGTTTCATTACTACTGATTTTATTATTATCATACTTGGACTTTGAATAAACTGAAGAGGAGAATCAAGACCCCACTCTTAAGTTCCTAAGTTTGCTTGGGGAGACTAGTAGAAGATTTCAAAATTCAATGAATAAGGATTCAAAAAAGTGAGCCAGCTTCTGCTGTGAGAATAGTGCTAACAGAGCGATGAGCAGGAGCAAATACCTGGGCCTAGGGGATGGCATGGCCTATTCTGGGTCAGGATGAATGACAGCATGGTGGAAATGTGCTGTACGTAATAGAGGTCCAGGAGACAGAGTCTAAAGGAATAAATTGGAAAGGGTCCAAAATGCAGGCTAAGCTGCGTGGGCTTCCTACAATCAGACATTAGGGACCCTGAAGTTTTTAATCTAGAGACTAATAACATGACTAGGTAGTCCCTCCAGCAGTGTTTGAGAAGATGGAAGGGAGGAAGCTAATGGTTAGTGGTGGAATTAAAAGGCTATTTTAATAGCTCAAGTTGGAGATGATGGTTAGAATAAGGTAGTAGGCATGGAAAACATACGAGAGGTATTTTGGGGGGGGCTCTATGGGTAAGATTCAGTGATGTTTGTAGATGCAGAGTATCTCCCCAATCAGATTGCAAGCCACTTGCAGGTGGAAAAGATGCCTTTCCTCAAAGGGCCTAAGGCAGTGGTCGACAGTCCTGGCTTTATCATTTACTAGCTGTGTGAATCAGAGCCTGTACTAAAATGCTTGTAGTTTGCACACCTCTAAACTAAAGATAACAACCATCATCTTGCCCCCCTCTTATAGCTGTGACAATAAAAAATGATAACACATACATACTCAAATCATGACCACAGATAAAAGCCATGTCATAAAAGTTCTTGACATGTATCTAATGAACTACTATAATTCATGTATTCGCCCACACTTGTTGAAAACCCACTATGTGCCAGCACACATTCAACAGATCAGTTAAGATGGTGCAATGCAGGTACCCAAATGTCATTGATTCAGAGGGCATCTGAGCCATTCTAAAGGATTGTTCAGGCCCTTGGGGCCAGTCTGTTCATTATACCACTTTTCTCTTTTATTCACCTCTTATTTCCCATCTTGAGGTCATTGCATTGAGTTTGACTACCTCTATCAGAAAACAGAAAATAGAAGGCAATAAAAGGAGATGAAGCTCAGCCAGCAGGTTGGCTAAAGTTAAGCAGAGGCGAGAGGGAAGAAGAAAAACTATTGCTATGAATGAGGCTCCTTTAATTTTTAATGATTCACAAAGATCTAGCACTAATTAGTAGTGACAAATGAGTCATCTGCTTAAGTACTTACATACACAAAAACACACACTCCTTCACACAAAAATATAACGGGCTACATTGTTAAAATTACACCCTCTATTGATATTTTTCAATAAAATAAAGTTAAGGCAGCCAAACAAATGTTTTCTTCCAATTTTCTTTCTGCCTTTTTGAATCCTAGGAAAGGACAAGGAAGCACGCCATCCTAAAAAGCATCTATTTTCAGAAATCAATTTAGAAAATATTTCAGATGAGTAGTTATAAAGCTTGGTCTTAATTTTTTTGGTCTGAATTTTTTTTAACTCAAAATTCAGTGTTTTGAGGTAAAGTTTTATTGATGTTTCATAATACACCATCAGATCCTACGAGCCTTTTAAGGTTTTGCTTTGACAGCTGGAAGGAGTATTTATAACTGCATGTTATTCTTCCAATGGTTTCAATACACCAGATATAAACCTTTACCTCTTCTTCTAATACTCTCCAAGTTACATAAATAAATAATCAGCATTAAGATCTTGGGTAATTTCCCAAGAGGGCTATTGCTGAAGCAGAAACCAACTTCATCTTCTTTGATGTCTATTAAAAGTCATAAAAGGAAATCCCAGGTCAGTCTTTGACAAATGCTATTACTCCTATTGGCTTTCAACACAGTTAAACAAGCTAAACTTGAGTCAAATGTGAGAGCCCAGAGAAATCTGACGCTTTTTCAGATTAAAAAACTTATATTTAAGCTCTCATGTGAACCTTCTAATGAAGAATTTGCCTCCAACAGTTGAACCAGCAAGAAAAGTAGCCTTTACCAACAGTTCAGTGCCCACGTCTTACTCATCTTTGTTCCCCCACGTCCAGAGCAGGGCCTAGCACACAGTAGGCACTTGGCAAACATCAGCTGACCTAAGTGAAGGACTGAACTGTGCTTAAGGACTAACCTTCAAAAGCATTTCTTCATGTTGAGGATTATCAGAATCATAGGGTTCTCTGCGTAGTTTTTCCACATCTGCAATAAGGTTCCTGTACCCAACGATTTGCAGAAGGCAAGCCTGAAGAGAGATTCCCAGCCTAAGGTGTTCAAAAAGAGAAATACATGAGGAAAAACAGAAAATACACTTTGGTGTTTGTTCACTTGATGTATGCACAATATGACTTTTCATTTTATTTAATATTTAGGAAATTGCTCAAATTGGATCTATTTAACAGAAGCACAATTTCTTACTGAAGTGCCACATGGATAGTTCTGGGACTTGGTTAAATTTACCTCTCATTCTGGCCTTTTCTTAAGTCCAGTTGCAACAATATGGTTTAAAAAAACAAGGGAGCTCATTATGCAGGCAACTTGAAAGAAAGATGTAGAAAATAAAGGTGATAATGGGTTCTTAAGGGATCATTTAGTCCCCCCAGGTGGGTATATTAGAAACACCTCAAAGAGGTGTGTGTGGCAGGGGTGGGAGGAGGAGAAAGAGAGAGACAGAAAAAAAGAGAGAGACAGAGAGAGAAAGCCCTCAGGGGCTTAGGGATAAGAAAAATTTTCAAAGCAAAACAAAACAATAACGACAACAAAAACACCTCTGCTTAGGAGCATCCCTAATAGACTGAGGCACTGCCAAGAGAAAGAACTCACTACTTTACAAAATTTCCTTTTCATTCCAACTGCTCTAGTTGTCCGAGTGTTTTTCTTGAGGCTGAAACAAAATCTGCTTTCCTTATTACCAAGTGGTTCAAATTCTGTTCTCTGAGCAAATTTATTTCCATTTTTTCCCTACCATGCCTATTTATTTTAAGATAGCAATTCTTTCTTCTAGTCTCATCCCCAGGGTAAAAAAAAAAAATCCCTCATTCCTTCAATTCCCTCTCATGGGACACGGTTTTCAGATGTTTTACTGTCTTGCTGAGTCTGCTCTGAATGTACACTGTTTGATTAATAGCCCCCTTAAAACTTATCACCAGAACAGAGAACAATCTGGCACATTACTTCCTGTGATCTGAATGCTCTTTTTCTCTCCTACAATGTAGAAGGTAAACTAGAGTCTCTTTCAGCAGTCATTACAACTTTATTAAACAGGTGGGTAAATAATCACCAGGATCCTTTTTCACATAAACTACTGTCATGTAAATTACTCTCCTCTACTTGTGTTATGGCATTTTTAAATCTAAAGGTGGCATTTCATGTTTATTTATTCCCGCTAAGTTCTTTTGTGGTTCAGAAATGGTTGAACATAAGCAGTTTCACATGATTCAACCCAAGAATTACTGTCCAATATACTCCTACTCCTAATTTATTCACTAAAGTTTTGTTGTTGTTGCAGTGGTCATTATAATCGTGATGATGGTGTCATCATCATCTTCTTTTTTGGGGGTGAATGAGATGTATAGAGGTGAAATCTAAAGTTAGGGACAATAGAGAATTACAAGTCTTAGGATTGTATACTTATTCCAAACATAGAGGGCAGTGTCCAATAATCCAGAAGACTGAACTTAATAAAACTGAATATTCCATAAATGGCCTTTATAATTACTTGTGACTATAGCATCAGAGGACTAAATAAGATATTTAAATTTAGGAAAAGGGGACAGTGCCACTGACCACCTGGAAAATCAACGCAGGACTGAGAAGAGAAAAAATGTAATTAATTGTAATTGAAAAAAACATAATTAAAGTGAGGTTAATAGTAGTAATGGCTTGATAAATTATAGAATATTTCCCCCAGCCCTCCCTCCTATTTCTTGTTTCTTTTTCAGAAAATCATTTAATTTTTTAAAAATCACATTTTGTCAACGTTAATCTGGTAAAAAGCACTAGAATCCATATTGAGATATAAAAACACAATTTACTACATACAAGGATTTTTCCCCGTAAAGGAAATCAAAAAAATAGATAGCGAGGAAATGCTTTTGAATGAAACATAAAACTGACATAGAAAAGATGTGCTATTAAATCATAATCTGTAAATATGATTATAGGACTAATATATTCCTCATGCCCAATTGTAGTCTTAAATTTTTGGTTCAACGTAATTTAAAATGAATTGTCTTCTTATCACCTTCCCAGAGGAGTAAAATATATGTCACAAGGTTTCAAAAAGACATTTATTGCATAATTAAATCAACCTTCAATGGCTGAATAAGGAAAAGGGAGCTAATTAGCTGAAGTGGCTGCAGAAGGATGCTATGGCAACCACGTGGAAATGGAGTTTTGTGATGAGCCCCAATTAGCTAGTCCCTAAAATCTCTCCAAGAGACAGACCTATACAAGGTGCAATCTGAAATTCCCCTCAACAATGGCTCCCAGTCTTCGGCAATTAAAAGCATTTCTCAGCGACAACATTTGAGATTCCCGTGTATGCACATCTATCTAGAAGACAGTTTGATTGTTACCTACCTAAACTGTCGCTAAATATCTCTGCATGCAGAATTTATTCTATCCAATATCCTTAGCCCAAAGTTTTACTGAAAAATTCCTGTGCTCAATGGAAAATATAAAGCTAAATTTTAAACATCATGTACGTTGCCAAATGTATTTTAATACTTCCAAGACGAGATGACTAAATTACAAAGTTCTAAAGTCCTTGTACAAAAACCATCTCTCCCACACACATGCCTGTCTTCTTGACAAGCAGGTAGGAACTGTCTCCAAGATTATCAGCCTGTCATGAACCGAAGGAATATTTTTGATGGAGCAGAATCAGCTCCAGCACATTTACGATTTGAACATTTACTGTTAATGTAAAACATAGGCAGCACATAGAGCAACTGTCGATGAATGGTTCCCCTTTATTTCATCTTCCGATATCAGGGGCATCCATCAGATTTCTTGCATTCATTGTATCTCAGAAGCACCTGCATAAATCACAACCAAGGTACAGAGTTGCTGCCATTTACAAACATGAAAAAGGCCCCTTTTCTCTTTTATCCTTCATCTGAAAGTCAAAACATGGCAGACGATTGTTTTAGGGGGGAAGGGGGAGCTGGGGAGAGGGAGAGAGAATGAAAGAGAGAGAAAGAGATTGAGAGCACACTCAAATGAGTGCTATAGAACCACTACACATGTGGCCATGTGACTTGTGTTCTATATTTTCAACAAAATAAATTCTTACTGTGGGTTTATGTCGGGGTTAATTTTTTTCAGTTCCATGATGTCGTCTATGGTTTTTTCAATAGCATCAGGGTGGACGCTCACTGAAGTCTGCAACAGCTGGAAAACATTTTTCAGTCAGTCCCCTTGTCACGAGCACCAGTGGCTTAAGCAGGGTCTACTTAGACAGGGGTTTCAAGTATTTGGTTAAAGCTTCTATAGGAAGATACTAACCTAAACTAAAAGCAAAAATTGATTTAGTTTTGGAATTCTAGTAAATTTGACATTTTCACAATGGGGGTAGTGCAATTTTCCCGATTAAGGTAATTAACATAAAAACACAAATACATATGATTTTTCTAACCTCTTCCATCTGTTTCAAGCTACTTACGTTGAAATATTTTCTTTTTTCCCAAACAATATGACTTCCATGGTTAATGGGCATCATGTATATGATTAAAGAGTGAAGTACTTAGGGGAGATTAGTCTTAAGGATGCTAAAATTAAATAACAATATAGAATTATAAAGAATCTTGAAAAAGAAAACAGATTTTCTTTCTTATGTGGATGCTTAACTATGTGCTATAAAAGCTCGCATGGTGGCTTCTTTGGTTTTCTTGGAAAGTATTTTTTTTCTCAGATACATTAGACAAATGGTATATTTCTTCACGATTCAATCTGCTGAACTCAGCAACCATCATAGTATGGAAAATCTTGAGTATAAAGTTAAATGATTTGGATATTGAAGGAAATACCAGAGTTAATGATGTATGTATTTTCAAGGAATATGTATTTTATGATTTGGAAAGAGGTATAAAGAAGATTAATCCAACAATGAAGTAATAAGTGCTTCATAAATCTGCCTAGAAATTCACATACAGTGGCTGCTCTCATGTCAAAAGTACAGTGGTTTGTGATGGGCAAACGCTTCTTTCTTCTCAGTTTGTAGGGCCAATGGTATATTTCTTAAAATTTTTACTTTTGATGATGGAGGTAAGCCTCTAGGTGAAAAGTTGCTGAAAAATATAGAAATGATCTCACTTACCTTACTTTTTGAATCCCTCAGTGATGTTTCTGTAAAACAGAGAATAAAAAAAGTCATGCAAAAATTATCCTTTATGAGTTGTTTAAAATTACTATAGTGAAATATAACACTGTATCCTCCATCCCAGCAAGCTTGCATTTTGCTTACTTCTTTGTTTCACGCTTACCGATTTTCATGGTTCTAGAAGCTCCAGGCTTGGTATTGTAACAGATCCGTTGCAGTTCACATCTTCCAGTCAGCTTCCTCATTACAAATTTCAGGCAGCGCCACAAAAATGTGCAGTAAAAATATAGGCACACTTGGATCAACATTCTGTCAAAAACAAAAGACAGCACCCTTCCAATAGAACTCTGGAAGGGAAGAGAAAGCAGCCACCACCAGCAAGAAAAGAACCCCACAAGAAAAGCAACCATTAGACTCCTGGGTTTACAAGCATATTTCATTTTTCTAATCCCATGTTATTTTATTTCTGGTAGCTACACAACCCATCATTGAGAGGGAAGCCCAAGGTCTGTGAAGACGCTCTTACTATGACTGCAAGCAACTCCAGAATACCCTGTGCTAACAAATTTGATATTCCAACAAACTGAGGATGAAGCACGGGAATCCTCTCTTTTCTTCCCTTTGCCTAAAAACATTTTGAAAAGAAATCAGTACCTTGAAAAGAGAATCTTTGTGTTTTAGGAGTTGTCTCACCCTTAGACATGGGGGAAAGAACGTGTTATGGCAACTCTCATCTTCTGCCTCTGAGGACAGCTTCTCAGCTCACTCTGGTTCATTACCAGCCCCTCCTCAGTGCCTTTTTTTGGGCCACTATTTTATTTCTTCCCTTGTTTCCATTCTTTCCTCCTTCCCTCTGCTTTCCTTCAGGCACTGTTGTCCTCCCTAAGGACTTGGTTGTATGGCCACCTGTCTTCTCTGCTGACCAATCCCAACACTTCTTGGACTTGCCAGAGGCCTCCCCCTCAGTTCACTGAACAAAGCACATTGACCTTTGGTTCCCCAACGTTCTCTGATTTAAGCCTTCCCCAAACTCCTACCTCTTGACAAGTTTGTTCCTGGCTCTTGCCAAACAAATTTTTCTTTATTGCACACCCTATCTTACTCCAATAGTACCTCAACAAGCTATGAAGTATATTGTCATCAATTATGCACTTATTCACGATATCTCTGGCACATGAGAATTTGTGTTTTATGCTGACTTTTAGTTTTTAATATGTGAGTGCCTACTGCTTCACAGTCCTGCTCAGAGTCTCAAAATGACTCAAGCTATAGAAGTAAAGAGGACTTATCATCCAGGAACTTATTTTCAACTCATCTTCTCTTAATACTCTGCATTCGTAGGAGGCAGAATTATTTATATTACTTCCTATTGGTGTCACTTCTAAAAGATGGGTTTTTTCCTCCAACGTCCACTAATTCCCTCCAGTGCTAACATAAGGTGATCCAGGGTCATTCAGATGAATAGGAATAGTCAACTAATAGCCTCAGTGATGTGATCCATCCCTGAATATGAACCAACGCCTTGACTGTGTTCCTATGCTCAAATTGCTCTGACTCCAATATCTTGAACAGCCTGTGTTAAAAATAAAAATTCCAGGGGCTGGCCCCGTGGCCGAGTGGTTAAGTTCGCGCGCTCCGCTGCAAGCGGCCCAGTGTTTTGTTGGTTCGAATCCTGGGCGCGGACATGGCACTGCTCATCAAACCACGCTGAGGCAGCGTCCCACATGCCACAACTAGAGGGACCCACAACGAAGAATATACAACTATGTACTGGGGGGCTTTGGGGAGAAAAAGGAAAAAATAAAATCTTTAAAATAAATAAATAAATAAATAAATAAATAAAAATAAAAATTCCAACAGGCTAACTTGTACAACAGCGTGGAGTCTATATCATATAAATGCAAAGGGAATATGGAGGAAACAGTATAAGTAACCAAATTGCTACACTAAGATAACACAATGGAATCCTTTGTAGGCAGTCAAATTATGTTCTAGAATATCTAACAACATGAGAAAAATGCCCATAATATTCTTATAAAATAGAAAAAAGTTAGAAAGGAATGTGTATGGAATGATCTACTTTTTCTTTAAAAAATCAAGTAAAAAATTTTAATGGTGATATATGAACAAGGAGGAAAATACTGGCAGGATACAGGACAAAAACGCTAACAGTGGTATTTTTTGGTTAAGTATATTTTCATTTTTTTCTATAATAAGTAAGTATTATTCTATTTAAGAAAAAAAGAAAGTTTTAACAACAATTAAAATGTACTAAATGATCACCAAAAGCCATTACAAAGTGCATATAAAATTTCTATGTGAAGTCAGATTCTGCTGAAAGACAAAAAATGGATTTACTATGTCGTAAAGTCTGCAATTCAACTGTTTTAGTCAAATATGTTTTAAGATCTATTAGGATTTGGGTATTAGCTTTCATAAAAAATGGAACCCTAACAACAAAATTAGTGGAACATTTTAATTAGATGAGTGAAAAATTAGATGAGCAAAACCTCAACTTGCTCTCTTGGAAAAGGTTTTCCAGTTTTCCAATTATTGGATAGCTATGCCAAAAAAAAAAAAAAAAAAAAAGATTGAGCAATATATTGGTTAACTGGTCACCAGCAAAGTGATAATGATATTAATTACTGGTTGGCATTGTTCTTATTACTAAGTCAAGTGAAGTTTGACTTATTCTATTCTATTACTTATTCCAGTAAAGTTTGTCTAGCATGTGGGCCACTTCCTCAAATGAAGCCTCTTTTAAGTCTGTGAATCAGGACTCCATGATAATCAAGTTCTTGTGACACTAAATCTTCCCAGAGAAAAGAGCTCTGATTATTGCTTAAGGAGCATCTTTGTACTCGCCCTACTTAGGGTACAAGCCACCAGATCATATTATAGCTCAGATCAAACCATAGAAAGTTTCCCTGGTGCAACCTCTCTGTTAGATCTACACAAAGATGTGACTTGAGATGGAGAGGTGTCACTCTAGGTAGCAGGAAGTGTCCAGAGGGAGAGTGGCTTATAGCCCGTCTGTAATTTCTCCCATTGGCCTCCTTGCATATGAGAAGAAAATGCCTGGGGAACTGTTTTCATCAAGACAGTCTTACATAAGAGGGAGAAAAGACATCATGTTCTATTTGCTTTTATCTTTTTTTTCAACTCCCCTGAGGATTTTCACACTGTCAAAGACAGGGAAACCCAGCAGAAATCCACAGTGAGGGCTTAGGGAGGATGCATCATTTCTTAGGGCTCCCCACTCTGTGAGGTGTATCACATCTGTCTCACCTAATCACAGAAACAGCATCACAAATCGTGAAAGAGACATGCCCATTTCAATTGTGAAATGAAATTTATACACTGTTTCCTTACCCTTTCGTAATTTCTGGGCCTGTAGTTCTGATAATGCTATTTATTACCAAGCATATATTTTTATTGTTTTCCTTGTTTTTCTAATGGATGACCATGCCCATAAATATTTCATTAAAAGGTCAACTTGCTATGCTAGGCCATATATTTTCTTGCTGTGTTAGGTGCTATATTTTTTTAAGCCAGATCATCAGATCAAACAACATTTTGACAGACATAATTTATCTTGTGTTTAGATCATAAACTTAAGGGATGGTCAGAGATCGAAACACCAGTGCTACCCCTTACTTTGGAAGCCTTATTTTGATGACAGAAATAATACCCAACTCGCTTCCTCATGAAAGGACCAGGGCAGCAAAACCTCCATTTGAGCATCTCAGGATGGCTGTTCTTCACCATCAAGTGCTGCCAGGAGCTCACTTCTTAAATTTTTGGGCCTGCTTAAGTCTCCAAATCGTAAAGGTTATGGAAAAACTGCTGAAGGTCCAGAGAACAATAAGCATGGTGAAACGTTTGGGGGGAATGTTAAATTGGTTTGGCATATTTATCCTGAAAAGGAAGAAATTAAGAAATGGGTCTTTAAATGCTTTTAAGCTAATCAGTGGTTGGTTGACGGAAAAAGAAAGATAAGAAGGAAGGAAGGAAGGGAGGAAGGGAAGAAGGAAGGAAGGAAGGAAGGCAGGCAGGTAGGAAGGTGTGCCTATGTCTTACCTGAGTTTAAGCACTTTTGGATCATAGTACCTTTCCTCCTTTTAATCTCCTTTATGTCCTTATGTTTCTGATGGCATGCCTTGAGTGGAGGCATCTCAAATATACCTGTGAGGCAGATCCCGTTTGCTTTCTTTGATCCCATCCTTCTGTTCCTACTCTTAGAATAAGCGTTAGAGCCAACCCCTCTCCATCACCTGAACCCTGTGTTCAAGGGGTTTATAGCTCTGCTCGTGTTTTCCTCCTGGCCTGAATCATCAAACCAATAAGTTTAGTTTTAATTAGGGGAATATTTGCTTTTTTTCTTCAGAACACTAGACAGTTTTCTCAGTTCTGATGGAAGATTCTCAACTCACGACTGAAAGGATCTCCTACATTTTGCAGGAACAACAATCAAATTCTCAAGACTATGAGGAGACACTGCTGATCACCATCTCCTATTTTTAACAACTACCTGCAGAGACAGCAGTTTCTGTGTTTGTTTCTGGTTTTTTAATCACAGCTTTTTGATAGTATTCCAAAAAGAGTGTTACTGAAGCACTGGGAGAATCTGATTCAATAATAAGAGCTACTTAGGTTCTATTTCCAATATTTTCTGTTACTGCCATTTATTAACATGCCGCAGAGTGAAGTTTATGGCTGAGTTCACAGCAGTGCTCTTCCATAAAGCAATTATGATCGCTTTCATTATTTAACATTCATTCTCTAGCTTGAATCAGAATAGCCACCCAATGTAAATTATTCAAAATGGATCATATCTCTGCTACCAAATAAAAGCGAGCTCCTGTCTTGTGGTGTTTTGTTAGAGGGATCTATGCAGCATGGATGGGGCCTCTGAAACAGGAGATGCACCTAGAACCATGTGGCCTGCTGCCATGGGTGGGGGGCTGTGGGTACCTGTGGTGCAACTCTACTCCATCATCTTAACTTTGTGACTGCTGTGTTCTTTTGGAATAATAGAGAAAAGTGGCTTATTTTGAACAGTCTCAATGAATTTGCTAATGTAAGTTAATTCTTGCTTGAAGAAATCCTGTAATAAATAAGAAGTACACTATTGGTGAGGAAGGATATGTACAAAATAATCACAGTTCTTGGTTCAAACCGCAGTTTCCTAAATGAAACATTTTTCATCCAAATGGCCATCAAGAACAGCAAAACGCTCAATGTTTCCACCATTTCATGCACTTTCTAAAATCACGTTTTGAAAAATTTTAGTTGCTCTATTGAAGTTCCTAATTAAGGGCACTGGTCATCAATTGGAGATTAACTTGTCAACAGGTGTTTGGCCTAGTAAATGAGACCCTCTCTATCATCAGCTTCCTACTGGGAAGAGAGACTGCAGAGGACTTGATACATGAACTGGAAATGTGAAATCACACAAAAAAACCATTTGTGGGCCTCTAGAAAAACAAGAGTATTTTACCCGCATTGAGCAGCAGTGAGGCAGTGCCCGGTGTCCAGGCGATTGGGGCCCCATGGTCTTTTCCATCATTCCTTATCTGAAGAGATCATGCTGGTGGTTTTGGTTTTTGCTTTTGGTGAGGAAGATTGGCCCTGAGCTAACTTCTGTTGCCAATCTTCCTCTTTTTTTATCTTGAGGAAGATTGTCCCCCAGCCAACATCCGTGCCAATCTTCCTCTATTTTTTTATATTTGGGGTGCTGCCTCAGCACGGCTTGATGAGCGGTGTGTGGGTCCATGCCCTGGATCCGAACCTGTGAACCCCAGGCTGCTGAAGTGGATGTGCGAACCAAACCACCAAGCCACCATGCCAGCCCCATATCATGCTGCTTTTGAAAAGTGGTGGGAATAAATCTCTCATGGATCAATATTTTTCCAAATTCTATTGCTATAGCAAAGGGCACTGTTTTTACATTCAAGGGAAATTTTATCTGAGGGCTTAGAGAGCAACAGCTGACTGTGGGATAACTAAAATAATAAATTAATTAATGGTTTATCCTTTTCTTTTTAAAGAAAAGGAGGCACAGGTTTATCTTAATGTATTAGTGACATCACTATTCAATTAAAAATTTGATGCTTAAATACATACATTTTACAAGATTTATTTTTTTAAAAACCAGATTTTTTTTTGCTATTTGGATAATACTTTTATTGACTTATAAGGGAAGCAGCATATACATTATACTTTGACACTTAAAAAGCATTTAAATGTAATCTCAAATATAAACTTTTATTGTAAATAAAAATATTTTTTAAAAGAACCAAAGTTAAATAAATCTATAATTAAAAGAAAGTCATCCTCACAAGGTTGTAATCTATCATAACCTTAATAAAAAAAATTAAATACATAAAAAAATAAAAAAGAAAGTCATCATCCAGAATAGGCCTTAGAATCTTCTATAGGGGATAAGGCGCAGGTTTCTTAATATTATAGATTCTCCACATAATATAACTTTTAAAAAAATATATAAAACCCACCAGGACCAGGTGAGAGGCCATTCTCAGTATTATGAATAAATTCTTTCTGTTGAGTTAAAGACCTGCAGCAGATGACGGAGAGTGATGTGAAATGAACTGGGGAAAACATTAAAATGATCACTGAAAGGCAGTTTACTTATTATTTCAAGGAACTGAAGAAAAACAAGATGAGAAGACTGGCCACGCAGTACAGAAGGAAAAGGAGTGGGGATCACGGCAGAGGGAAAATGTGAATATAAGTCAAGAACTTAATTTCATTGTAAACCACACGCCATCCCTGTCCGCAAGGAACTCAGTCTCTAGCCAGGAAAATGACAACAACAACAAAAAGCAGAAAAACAGTGTGATAATTTTATTAAAAAAAAATTGCCCAAAGTGTTGGAGAAGCAGAGGAGAGAAAGTCTCTTCCTCTGATATTGGACAGTAAAACCAGCTCTTTTCTTTTTTCTTTTCTTTTTGATTTAGAAATAATTGCTACCCATACAGCCGACTCTTGATTATCCTAACAAAGAGGGCAAGAACGACGTGGGAAACCAGCGTGCCTTACTCAGTTCAGAAGAAAAGTGAAAAATACAACAGTTAGATGAATGAAATTCAAATCAACATTTATTGAGTGTCTGTGGCCTTCATTTATCTTGCTCATGCTCTGTAGGAGGGACTTGAACAGTGACGTGGCCGAAAAGTTGGCCCTGAGAAGTTGAGGGAATTAAAGGGGCAGGAGAGCTGGGATGCTGATGATGGAGCCTCAGAGAATCTCTGATGGCAGCTTGATGGCGACAGGCAGGCTCCGGTGAGCACTGACAGGAAACTGCCTAGAAAACTATTCAGGTTAACATCTGTCAACAAGGGGGTGGAAACAGTTTTTGTTCTAATGCAGCAAACAAACTAATTAAAATATATGTATGTGTAGATACATGTGTATGTGTGTGCTGAATGGAAATACTGCCACTTAAAAGGGAAGCGTCTGGAGGTCGGACTTCAAGTCTAGTCTCAAGTTGCCACTAGGAGCTGTGTGACTTTGGACGAGCCACTTTGCTTCTCTGGGTCTCTGCCTTCTCATTTGTAAGGTGAAGGGAATGGACTAGATTTCCGGCTCTAGGGGGAGGCTAGATACGTGTTGCAAGGGAAAAAGATTGTTCACCTGACTCTCCCTTCTCTTTAAGGTCCATTTTAGGTCTGGCTGAAAATTGCCACGCTTCTGGGCGGTTTTATGTCGTGCTTGCAAAGGTGTCCCAGCCCTGCCCCCAACTTCATCTTTGCAACTTCTACTCACCCCAACAAACCTGGACCTCCTGCTGCTTGTGGCAGCTGGTCACACTTTCTCAGGCTTTGTTCACAGCATCTGTGTCACCTCCCACACCCTCTACCCTTATTTAAAAATATGAGCAGCCTGGTCCTTCCTTTCCCTCAACATCACCCATGTGAAGCCTTCCCTGGATACCACAAAGTGCCTGTAGCATGCCTCTGGTCACATCCTTTCTTTTTTTTTTCTTCTTCTTCTTCTCCCCAAAGCCCCCCAGTACATAGTTGTATATTCTAGGTGTAGGTCCTTCTGGTTGTGCTGTGTGGGACGCCTGATGAGTGGTGCCATGTCCGCGCCCCCGGATCCGAACCAGCGAAACCCTGGACCGCCCAAGCAGAGCGCGAAAACTTAACCACTCTACCACGGGGCCAGCCCCTCACATCCCTTCCTATACCTTAGTTTTATATGCGTGTGCCTCATCTTACCAGGTGGTATATTACTTTGGAGCAGAGACTACCTCATATTCATTTTTGTATCTTTTGTATCACTTTTTTCACTTTCACGTCTCACAACAGGGATGCAGTGAGGGGGAAACGCAACGCAGAAATGATGAGAAACAGCTTTTAATTCAGACAGGCCTGCATTCAAATATCTGTGTGCCCTTGGGCGACTTACTTAACTTTGCTAAACCTTCTTGCTCTATGCTGTAAAGTGGGAATATTAATTCCTACTTTATTACAATTGTTATTACTAGAAAATATTTAAAAATGTGGAATAGTACTACAATTGTGAGCAGTAAATTCTTACTAAACAAATCAGTGGGCCAAGATACTGATCAAGTGTGACTGACTTCTAAAACCCAACTTACAGATATTTTTGCTAATTGGAAGCCTTTATTTTCCTAATTATAGGAGTAAAATATATTTTTCCCTCAACTGTTTCATAGCCAGGACTTGGGCACAAGTCTGCTGTATTGCTCAAAGCCTCTCCCCTGGGGGGCTGAGTTTGGCACAGGCTCTCCCTTCCTCTCTTCTGCCTAAGGAAGGGAAATATGCAGTGAAGTCCATGGCCAAGAAATGCAGATCCTGGGGCTGGAATAATTGGCAGCAATTATCTATACAGAGTGACTTAAAAGATTCCCTGTATTAGAAATTCTCAAAACTAATAATGTTTTGATGACTATAAATATATAATCTCAATAACTAAATCCTAGCAAGGGAAAAGTTCTCCAGTGAAAATCTTAGGCCCTCTCTTTTATATACATCAATTGAATTAAAATTAATAAAATATATTATTCAAACTAAATCCTAAGCCTCGGTTCTATTTTGGGCTTCAAAAGTGTCCCCTCTTTTTCTGATCACCCATAGACACACTTTCTTCTCCATTTAAACCCTTGTTTTCTTTTAATGCAGACCATGGCTAAGCTCATATTGGGTGACAATGGGGTACTTATCCAATATCCCACATCTACTCTCGATTTAAAACACACTCTTCAGCCAGGTGTACTAATTCTGTAGCATTTGTTTCTAATATTTCACACAATTTTTTTTTAACAAGCATCAAATATCTTCTCCACTCCTTTATGCTCTGAGTAGTTATACCATTAATATATCTGACGGTAGCAGTGACCTAGAGAGAGCAGAGTTTGGGTACCATGTATCTTAATGTGGATTAAAACCCATTCTTTCCCACAAACTGGTTTCCTTAAGATTAACTTCATTTTCTTCTGGGGCTGTACATGGAGCATTTCGTTCCAGAGCAACTCAGAAATTAACAGATTAATCACTCTGTGGGCTTTTAAATAATGCTGAATTCATCTCGGTGAAAGTCAACTCCTTATTCTGCAAAATATATTTGCTGAGCTCAGGAATTAACACCTGATTTAGTCAGACCATGTTTACATAACCTTCTCTTTGGTTCCAATGAAAAGATTGCCAAAATTGTCCAATACCTATGGGAATGGATTATAGGGAATAAAATGTAGTCTAAATTATCTGATAGAACTTATAATGCAGGATTATTACTTCTTGCCCTCTTATCCTTCCAAATTCCATAAACATTAGCATATAATGAATACACACACATTGTAACTTAATAAAAAGCATTAAAAACCAAAACCAAAACCAAAAAACAAAGCCAAAAGCAATAATCAACTAAAGAGGAGCAATGATCAAGTTTCCTTTTACTATTTCAGAATCAATGGTCAATAAAAATCCTCAAGTTTCTTTCTTAATGTGTAATCTATTATCTAGCTTCAGTTTCACATAAATAATCAATGTCAAGTAATATTTGTGAAATATATGTGCCAAATTAAAAGAGAAAAATTTGTGTCAGAACACATAACTGACAGGGATATGCTAGTTCCAACATCCCTGGAGCTGCTCTGTGTGATAGAGCTTGCCTGCATCTGTTTTAAATCATCAGATACAAATTAATTTTAAAATGTTATAATCTCTACTAAACACAGTGTTGCATCTATTCAATCTAACAAAAAACTAACAGAAACCAGGGCTGCTATTTCTCCTAAAATGGCTGGTTTTGAGGCCACTCAAGTTTTTCTAAAACAAGATGCTAAAGAAGAAATCCAGTAGTACAAGGGTTGGTGCAAACCTCATCATAGCCATCTTCTCTTTTACAAAGGGATCTCCTGACTTCTAAGCTTCATCTAACACTAAATCGTTCTGTTCACATGATTCTACAGCTAAAAGACACCATGTTTACATTCAGGAGGGATTCATAAATACCAATTTTTCATGAATGTGTAAACAGATGGGTTAATTACCATGGCAACCAAAAAACCGTATCAGATCAAATATTTTGCTGGCAAATGTCCTAGTGATTTTTCAAATACTTTCGTTTTACATGGCTGAGATAAACAGAATGAAGAGTATTCTACAGAATAAAACAAATGCTAATGCCTGTAAATGGTTTAATAGTGACCTCCTGCGAAGTTTTCACAGTTCTAAGATCCAGCAGCAAAAGATAATGAATCCCACAAAAACTGATCTAGGTGCTTCAGAAACAATGATACAACCAAAACCAGTGGGGAAAAGAAAACCTTCATGCAGCCACTGAAAGAACTGTCACTTCCCTAAAAGAAGAAGCCCACTAATCATTTGCTTAGAGAAAACAAGCCAGTGCAAGGGGTGAGAATGTGTAATAGGGGTAGGCCGCCATCTTGAGGGAAAGAGACTCAATATTCTGCGAGGTGTGTTTTATTTTCTAACTTTCAGGACCAGACTAACTTTATTTTGTTGTGTTTTAATATGATTAAAAATTCCTCCAAGAATTTCATTAATAGAATTGTGAATGGCAGTCAACATTCTTGGAAATAATTCTAACTATAGGTCCAGCCATATGGCTTTCGAAACAAAACAAGATCACTCCCAAACCCACTGACATGTACAGCACTCCACACAGCACAATCTTCAGGGAGTCAACAATTAACGCGGATTTCAGAGGCATCACTGAGGCAGGAACAGCAAGACTTAGAACATTTGCTTTTTACCAAAAATGAACATTTTAAAATGCCTGTGTGGATTGGCCAGCCAACTGAAATCTAAATTAAGAAATATTTAAAATTCCTTATCTCAGGAAAATGATTCTACACAAATTACATTGATTCCTAGACTACTAATTCCTCAAACCTCAACCTCAAGGTCAGCAGCACACCATTCTTTAGAGACAGACGTGGTGTGAGGTTGTCCAAAGTACTCCCTGCCCCGTGCAGTCTTGTAATGTTTTGTAATCTACTACTTTTAAGTGCTCTCAATATAATATGCATATGGAGTTAGCAGAGAAACCTTGTGACCAAATTACTCTTAGCCAAAATACAATGCTATTTTATGCAATCCCAAGAGACCTGGTTACAGAATCACATGGTGAATTGAAATATTATCCTAATTGGCAAGGAAGTTTCTCTATTTTAGAGGGCTTGTCCAGGGAACCCTACACACTTACCTCAGGAAGTGCTTCATTGTGCCTGTTTTGATTATCCAGATTTTATCCAAACTGTTCTCAAGTAATTGCTTCCAAATTTGCCTTTAGCAAAGTAAGCGTAAGCTGTGGGAAGAAATTAGATATATTTACTATTATGGGGGCTGGAAATCCCAAACCCAAAATTTCTGCTTATCTTAGTAAGCAGACAACACGCTATGCACACAGAACATTATCAACCGAACTGCCCACATAGCAACGCAATTCAATGGATGGAAATCATAGCTAAAGCCTTTCACTTATAATTATGCAATTAGTCTTTCATTTTAAGTCGCTTGCTAGAAGAATTATTAGTTTCATGAGCAATCTCTTCAATAGTAAGCTTTTTCTCTATTTTGGGTATTATTTCTATAACCAGAAGAATAGTATTTGTAAAAAAATAAATAAAAATGAAGAATCATAAAATTAACTACCTGATTTCCAGATATCTGACGGTTTTAAATGTGGCAGCCTCAACCTTCCAGAAGTACAACTCAAAAATAACTAGTAGCAACTGGCAATGTCTTTAAGCTAAAAAATAGCTATTTAAGAGCCAATCAAATGAACGATATGCCCCGGCCCCATTTTTTTTTTTTTTGGCACTGTGAACTAAACAGTAAGATTTTATATTTGTCTAGCTCTTCTCAGTTTACAATTTACTTTCACAAAGTCTACAATATCAGGTTATTGGTTTTCTTCCTTCTGACAAGGAAGACACCAGAAGCTGCCTACAAAGCTGCAAGTTGGAATGAGTCAGGAAGAAATAGACTAGAGAAAATTCTCAAGATCATCAAAAACAAGGCAAGCCTGAGAAACTGCCAGTTAAGAAGTGCCGAAGGAGACATGACAACTAAGTAATGTGGTACCCTGGGGGGGATCCTGGGAGAGAAAAGGGACATTAGGTAACAACTAAGGAAATGTGAATAAGCATGGATTTTATTTAATAATTAGCTATCAATATTGGTCCATTAGTGTGACAAATAAATTAATGTAAGATGTTAACAATAAAGGAAACTGGGTGCTGTAAAGGGAACTCTCTGTGTTATCTTTGGGACTTTTCTGTAAATCTAAAACTATTCTAAAATTTAAAAATTATTACCATATGTTAGTGCTTATGCTCTAGACACAGACTTAGGCCTAGGGATACAGGGTGAACAAGAGAGGCATCAGTTCCACTCTCTAGATCCAACAGTCTTGAGGGAGGAAAGGAGAGAAGATGATACAGGAAAACAAACAGGTACTTAAACACAGTACCGTTGTTCCCCCTTATCTGAGGAGGCTAAGTTCCAAGACCCCCAGTGGATGCCTGAAACTACGGATTGTACCAAATCCTACATATACTATGCTTCTTCCTATGCATACATACCTGTGATAAAGTTTAATTTATAAATTAGGCACAGTAAGAGATTAACAACAATAACTAATAAGAAAATAGAACAATTATAACAATATACTGTAATAAAAGTTACTGTAGATGTTAACAACATCAGCTTACACATTTTGTTCTTTCCTTATTGAGAACTTCCACCTTTCCACTTAAAGGAAGTACTTTATGGCATCTCTTTGGCACATCTGAATTGCCAGCATCACTACCCTTGGGCTTTGGGGCCATTATTAAGTAAAATAAGGGTGACTTGAACACAAGCACTGTGATACCATGACAGTCAATCTGATAACCAAGATGGCTACTAAGTGAATAATGAGCGGGTAGCGTATACAGCATGAATATGCTGGACAAAGGGATGATTCTTGTCCCAGGCTGGAGGGGGTGGGACAGTGTGAGATTTCATCCTGCTACTCAGAACTGGCATGCAATTTAAAATTTATGAATTGTTTACTTCTGGAATTTTCCATTTAATATTTTCAGACTGTGGTTGACTGCAGGTAACTGGAAGTGTGGATAAGGAGGGGACTACTGTATTACAAACGAAAATGGGTGCTGTGACAATGAGATGCGAGATGCCTATCCTAGATGTAGGAGTCAGGGGGTTCCCCAAATAGCATATACAAAGTCCTAAATGCAAACACACAATGTGTGGAGGAGAAAATGTTCAATCTACTAGTGAGTTGCTCAGTGAGAGGGACAAGTTAAAGCAGGGACGGCTGGATATGGAAAGGCAAGAAACGGTCAGATCATCAAAAGCTTTGTAAGCAATATTACAGACGTTTGACTCTTATCCCATGAGCAATGAGAAACTATTGAAAGTTTTCAAACTGAGATGCAACATAATCAGATTTCTAGTTTTAAAAATATACTCTTGTGTATTGTAGTATGTATGTATGTGATTGTAGCATGGAGAATAAATTGGATTGTGGTGAAATTATAGGTAGAGACACCTTTAGAAGGTTGTTACAATAATCCAGGCAAAGATAATAATGGCAGGATAAGGCAATGGACAGAGACAGAAGTGGATGGATTTGAGAGATATTTAGAGGGTAGAATCAATTGAATTTTTGTTAATTGAGTGGAAGTTAGAGAAGGAGAAGGAGGAGTCAAACATTATGCCCACGTTTGTGGCTGGCAACAGGGTAGACAGTGGAATCTTTACTAAGACACAGAATTGTGGAGATGCAGGTTCGGTGTCTGGGTGTATTTGGGGATGTCTGGGACATTTTGAGTTTGCAGAGTCAAGTGGTAGTGTGGATATACATGGATCTGAAGGTCAGGATAGCAGTCCAGGTTGGACACAAAGAGTTAGGATTCCTCAGTATACAGATGGTAAACAAAAGCACAGCCCAGAAGGAATAACTAAGTAGCATACACAACACCTGTTGTTTGTAAAATATTTCTTTGTCATTAGGATATTATTAAATTAGAATTGTCATGCTATTAAGGTAATAAAGAATAGAATATAGTTTAGAAAGACTTTATTGAAATTAAAAAAAAACTTTATCCTTAAATGTTTGAATTTCAGTTAGCTAGAAAACTGATTTACCTAAAAATCTCATTTCATAGTGATGTGGGAGAAATGAAGTAACATAATCCTTCAGCTTCCTCCCTGTACCTGGGGGTTCCTGAATCCACCCATTTCAAAAAACTTCTTGAACATTTCTGTGCCCAGCATTGTGCTGGATAATGCAAAATAGTTTAATACTGTAAAGGAGCCTTACTATTATTTAAGGGGAGATTTGGCAAATATGGCAGAGAGTGTGCATGGTGATTAAGGGTACAAGTTTTGGAGACAGAGAGTTCATATTTGGGATTTCCAATTAGCCAAGTAGCTTCAGACAAGTTGCTTAACCTCTCCAGGATTCAGTTTTTTCCCTGTTAGATGGGGAGAGTAATTATAACTACCTTGCAGGGTTGTTCTAAGGACTGAATGAACCAAAGCATGTAAGGTGCTTAGCATAGTAACAGATATGTAATATGCATTCAATGAGCAATACTCATTGCTCATCGTATTAATATTTTGCCATTCTTTTCTTTCTTTCTTTCTTTTTTGGTGAGGAAGACTGGCCCTGAGCTAACATCTATGCCAATCTTCCTCTATTTTGTATGTGGGACACCACCACAGCATGGCTCGATGAGCGGTGTGTAGGTCTGCACCAGGATCCAAACCTGTGATCCCTGGGCTGCCAAAGTGGAGTGCGTGAACTTAACCACTATGCCATGGGGCCAGCCCCAGCCATTCTTTATTACAGCCTCCTCTAAAGTAAAAGATCATTTTGATAAGTGAAGAATCAATTAGGAGACTGTTAAAATGAATTCTGGCAACTTGTGACCTGAACTGGGACAATGACAGTGGTGATGGAAAGAAGTAAACAGAAGTGGAAAATATTTGGAAAGTAGAATCAATTGGACTTACTGATTGGATAGGAAAAGTGAAGGGAAGAAAAATAACAATTAGTTCTAATTATCTGTCACCCAAACAGGAAACAAAGACAGCAATTAGTTCCAATTATCTGTCCCCTGATGAGAAAACACCAAAAAGGGCTTTGGTGGTAGAAGAAAGCCTGTGCAAATGGTATCTAAGGCACTGCTCGTTGGTATTCCTTAAATAACTTCTCTAAATGTTTTCTGTAGAAAAACAAAAAGAGGGCCCGGCCCGGCAGCATAGTGGTTAAGTTTGCATGCTCCACATCAGCAGCCTGGGGTTCACTGGTTTGGATCCTGGGCACGGACCTATACACCGCTCATCAAGCCATGCTGTGGTGGCATCCCACATAGAACAACTAGAAGCATGCACAACTAGGATATACAACTATGTACTGGGGCTTTTGGGGGGAGAAAAAAAAATGAAGAAGATTGGCAACAGATGTTAGCTCAGGGCCACTCTTCCTCGCCAAAAAGGATACCTTAAAAAAAAAAGAATTACAGTTTACTTTTAAATCTAGCTTTGTTTTGAAGGAGGCATACTTGTTAATATCCTATTTACCGTTAACTAGACAATCTGTGTAAAAGGCAGGAACATGGAACAAATCATACTTGGTGCGCAACGTATGATACCCAGGGAGTCACTACAGAAGAGCAATGTCCTCCACGTTGTTCTTCCACGAGTGGCGCTGTGCTAATCGACTCCTTTGCGTTAGGCCTCCTTTGTAGGCAAAGCAGCATTTCTCCAGCGGCTGGGCAGGGCCGAAGGTCGAGGAAAACTTGAGTTTGCTTCTGTCTGCACACAGCGCTAACAAAATGGTAGCCCTGATAGGCTTCTCAAGTATTTTACCCACCAGCCTGTTGACTTTAACTCTATTAAATGTAAGTTACTTGCCTTGTTTATATCTGTCTCACTAATTGAAAAACACTGATACTTTTTGTTTAGTTCAGATTGATTGAGGTAGTATTTACATCAAGTTCGCTCTTGTTTGGTCAGACATTAAGTCCAATGCCACCTGTTTCCCAGCATGCAAGGAGAGCACGAAAACCGCTCTGTCAGCTCTCCTTTCCCGACACCTTCCTCTCCAGAGGGGTTTTTAACCTGAGGTGGAAAATACCTGCTGTATTTTAAATCTCTCCTATTGTTCTAAAAGGATCGGTTTCTCCCCTTTGGACTACCTGCTCCTCTAGGGCACCAGAGAAGCCCCAGGGCCTGATACAATGCCTGGCACATTGAGTTGTGAAATGAGAAACAAAACAGAGTCATTTACCTTTAAGAGCTTTAACATGGAGCCCTGACGCCTTTAAGGAAATGGGTCATAGGCACGTCCTCGTGGAGCAGAACAGGAATTTTGAACCTGCAGCTCGCTGCAGTGACGGCCTTTTGCCTCCCTCTAGCTAGCTTTAGCAATCAATTCTATTTAGCCAAAATTAGTTTTCTGCCTTCAACCCCAATTAACATTCTTTGCAGTGCAAAGCTCCCTTCTATGCCTTTAAAAGCCCCTGACTTTTACTCCCTAGCGGGACACTATTTGAATTTCTACCTGAATCTGTGCTCCCTGAATTACAATTCTTTGATCCCCAAATAAACACCTCTCTGCCTCCCATTTTGGTTCTGTACGTTTAGGTTAACAGAGCGCTCAACACAGATTTGTTGAAATGAACTCTGTACCCTTTTAGAGAAATGCACTTCTGTAACAGCCCTGATCAATAACAGCACTAATAAAACAAACTAAAAATCTCTCCACTGAAAGAAAAAAAAAACTTTGTAGGTCTTTGTTTAATTAAAATAAACGATGTGATCGTAATTCTGGGCTTCCTGAGCCTCTCAGCCTGTCTGCAGTAACTTCTCCCTCGCGGACGGGCCCGCTGCCCCGACCTACGCCGAAGGGCAGGATCAAACGACTGCGCTCGGTGGATCAAACCCCTCCAGAGATCAATGGACGCCTCAGCGCTGCGTGTGGGGCTGTGCGCCCTTGTACCTTTTCTCCAGCTGAGAGGAGAGGGGCAGCGGGGAGTGGGCTGCTGCTTCTGAAAACTCGTCCTCTCGCCCGGCATCAAGGAGCTTGCTCTGCCTCCTTCGAGGGAGCAGCTCCCCGAGGCTCTTTGTAAAGTACCACTGGGGTGACCCTACCTCTTAGAAGCTGATCTATCTATTGAACATCCCAGGGAATAAATTAGAGACTCAACTAGAGGGAACAGAACTCCTGTCTTTAAAATCATAATCCCCACATGAGATGAAAAACGCTGCTTTCTATGTAGCCCTCCAAACTCGGACTGACTGCATCCTCTATGACAACCAAAATGCTTTGTGGACTCAATGTTTGTACATAAATAAAAGGCAATTCACAAAGTAAATACTGTTCTATTCTTATAATTTGCCTAATTTGGGATTGTCCCAGTTTTTTAAAAAATGTTGTATAGAGTACATTTAAAAATAAAATTTAATTTTTAAAATGGTCTTAACTTACAGTCTTATGAATAAAAGCTATTATTTACAAAGTGCTTACCATGCACCAGGCAATATTCTATGGGCTTTATTTATATTAACTCGCTTACCAGATATCCTATAAAACAAATAATAATAATATCCTCATTTTACAGCCGAGAAAATTGAGGAACAGAGAGGTTCAGGAAGCTTCCAAGGTCACACAGCTGGTATGTGGCAGAGGTGGGATTCAAACCCCTAGTAGCCTGGCTCCTGAGGCAGTGTTGTTCGTTACCTTTCTGTGCTGCCTCTGGAAACCACTGAGGTAAAATTCTGAATTGATACAAGAATGAAGAGAATGTACAGTGTATCCAATTCAAAGGAAACTGCAGAGCTGGGGATAACCAAGGCCTGGATGTACACCTGCAACTCAAAATGTAAGAGAGTTCCTCTGGGAGCTAGCTAGGGGATAGCTCTTGAATAACAGTGCCACTGAAAAGAAGCCTCTTTCCTTTCTGGAAGCAGATGTACTACAGAGCTGAAAGTTTCTAAACATGAAGATTTTATGGGAAGAAGTTATATAACAGAGTCAAAAAGTATGGGTTTTAGGGGCCAGCCCAGTGGCGCAGGGGTTAATTTTGCACCTTCCGCTTCACCGGCTGAGGGTTCGCCGGTCTGGAACCCAGGTGTAGACCTATGCACCACTTGGCAAGCCATGCTGTGGCAGGCCTCCCACATATAAAGTAGAGGAAGATGGGCATGGATGTTAGCTCAGGGCCAGTCTTCCACAGCAAAAACAGAAGGATTGGTGGCAGATGTTAGCTCAGGGCTAATCTTCCTCAAAAAAAATTATGGGCTTTGTATTCTTCATGGAGGCCACATTTCAAGGACATATAAATCCTTGACAGAGTAATTCTGATATAACTAATAATAAAAATATCCCCTCTCTCCCCCCAATGTAAATCTAGTGCTCCCTTGGGTTTAGAAAATCCAGTGAAATTCAGGCTCCTGGTCCACACTGCTATCCGTGTGGTGATTTCATTCTCCCCAAATTATTCTTTGAGTCATGTTCAGGGTGACAGGCTCTTCAAACTGGCATTTTCCCTCAGTTTTCTTTCAGTCTACCTCTGTATGGTCTAGTTTTCATAATACATTGCACCTTTTCCTTTGTAGGTAAAAATATTTATTTATTTTTTTTAGCAAACATAAAATATATCTAATGGTGGGTAAAATATTCCAAATTTATGTAAGAGATAAATAGTAACGTAAATTAGTTTTCTGGAATTCATTGCAAAGGAAAATAAGTTCCGTTCTCCTTTAGATTTCCCTAATTGCTTCTTGTTTTTGTTGTTTTCTTTTCATGCTATGACACCACTAGGAGAAAAAAATTAACCAAATAGGTTAACCTCAAAACAAAACGTACTGTAATTAATGCTAATCAGAAGATGAAAACACGTCACTCCCCCTACCCTGAATCTAGATTAAAAAGGGCAAGTTTGGTCAACATTTTATAGTAGTAGTAAAAAAACCCCTCAGTTTAGCAGCTGGGGAAGGGAGGCACACACAACTTCACTCTGCAGATGATAAAGTCAAGATCGGCAACATAGAAATTATTTGCCACCGATTTAATTTCCTCAGTTTGAGCTATTCTTTTATTTCAGGTGGAAGAAGAAAGAAACAATGTCATATTGAATCACAAATTCATAAATAATAACTTTTATAGTTTTCTCCCCTAAAAATAAGATTGATCGAAAGCTGCTCTGGGTATTAGAAGAGAGCTTGTGGCCAATTTAGTTCAGTTCCCTTTATCCTGTGTTTTTATTATACTATGTCACTTTAAATATTTTCTAAAAATAATTGAGAAAATTTCCTGATGACAGTAATCAACTCTAAGTAAGTTATCTTCACTATGTGGGAATTTCAGTTTCCCTCTTGAATGGTCTCACAGAATGTACTTGCGCCCTGCTCAAGGCTAGTGAAATCAAAATGGTAACATCCCTCAGTCAGGCAGGCAGGCAGAGATCTGCGAAAGAAACAGATATAGGCTTCTCTTTTTGCACCCTTTCTTCGGTGAAGGCTATATTTAGATGGAGAGGATAAAATGGAGGAGAAAGGCACCAGTCTGATACAGGCCAAAACTTACAGATAACTGAAGCCAAGGTAGTTTTTTTTTGGTTAGGAAGATTGGCCCCGAGCTAACATCTGTTGCCAATCTTCCGCTTTTTTTTTTCCTCCCCAAAGCCCCAGTACATGGTTGTATATCCTAATTGTAAGTCTTTCTAGTTCCTCTATGTCTGATGCTGCCACAGTGTGGTTTGATGGTGGTGTGTATGTCCATGCCCCAGATCTGAACTGGTGAACCCCACACCACTGAAGTGGAGTGCGGGAACTTAACCGCTGGCCCCAAGCTAGTTTTAAGATGTGATTAATTCAGCTCACAGCTCCCATCAATTCTCTACTATGCTTTGTATGTATGCATTTAGAGAAACTTCTCCAAAACAAGGCTGACCTCAGCAGGAAGCACATCTCTGTGGGAACAGCAGGCAAGGGCACAGATGTCTTACGGCTAAGGAGTAGCCGGTAAGCCCTGCCAAGTGAGGGGCTGGCTCTAGCTGAGCTGACCCGCAAAAACACACAAGGAGGTCAGTCTTCTTAAATCAGGTGGGCCAAGTGTCAGATTCAAATTGGGTGAATAAACGAGTCTAAATTAGCAATTAAGATAATGGCTAAGTTTGTATCACGCTTCATATTTTGTCAAGTTCTAAGCAGCACTGTCAGTGCAAGGGAGACCTACACAGATGAGGGACCCTGTCTGCAAAGGATATAACGCAGTCAGACCTACCACGTGAAACGAGGAAGGAAGGGAATGGGAGGGGAGAGAAGAGAAGGTAAAGAAAAATTTCTAAGGCTATTTATGAGCATTTGAAACATATATAGAGCACAATTTTGACTTTATACAGGGGGCATGTAAGGAGAGAGAGCAAGCAATATGAAAATTTACTATCCCAGAGAAATGAAAAATCTTTCAAATTGTGCATTTACATTTCACACACGTCATATTAGAAATATAATGCTCATGCATAACAATCTCCCTCTGGCCACATTCCAGAACTTTCCATTCCTCCTTCTCTGGTGATTAGCTTGAAAAACGCTCTGCTGACACTCACTAAAATGACCGCTAAGGTTTTTTCCCTTCTTCAGAAATAAAACACTCATCCAGAGTTTATTTTTGTGATTTATAGCAATGGAGGCTATGCAGGCCACAGAATTTGGGGTTGCCTGCAAATATATTTATGATCCGCTTCAAAGGGACAGTGGTTTTCTGGCTTTCACTGTGGTCACCTACATGTATGTACTGTTTTCATGGAGGAAGAAAAGCAGGGAGAGCAGTACTGATGAAATTTTTTTTAATCTATAAAAGAATAAAGAAATTCCAAAACGTAAATATTAATCCATTTTCCCACAAAAATAATCTAGATGTTGTGCATTCTCAATTATATATTTTAGTGGGGTTTTTTTGGTGAGGACGATTCACCATGAGCTAACATTTGCACCAGTCTTCCTCTATTTTGTATGTGGGACGCCACCACAGCACGACTTGATGAGCAGTGTATAGGTCCATGCCCAGAATCCAAACCTGTGAACCCCAGGCCGCTGAAGCAGAGCATGTGAACCTAACCACTATGCAACCAGGCCAGCCTCCTATATATTTTAGTTTTAAAAATTAAATTTCTAAATAAAACCACAATAAAAGAATGGTAAACTCATGTTTGCATTAACATTAAATGGATATGGTTTAACCAATCTAAACTGAGGCTTTTTGCAAAGTTTTCACTTTCATATAATCAGAATATAGTGAGGTCATCTATCTAGAAACATTTGACAGGAAGGTCCGAACAAATTGGGGTGTTTCCAGGGGCCTGGAAGCAAACAGGTTACTGGGTGCTAAGAAAACTGCAGACCCTCTCCATTCTATCAGAAGAGGTGAGGTTTCCTCCTGAAGAGGTTGAGCCAGAAAGGCTCTGAAGGTTCAGACACGAGAAAATGCGCTTGAGCTGTCACACTGAATACAAGAAGGTCATGTGAAAGTCTACATGACAAATGTAAGATTTATCCAGGCTTCTTCTTCCACTCAACTCCCAGAACAGAAGCAGCCAGAATGCTACTTCATAGGTTATTGGAGATTTATCCCTCAGGAAACTACCCAAGACACATGTGGATTTCCCCCAATGAAGCAGCAACCTCTAATGGGACTACTGTGAAGCCAAATGGTCAAGAAGCCACCCCTAACCCACAGAAAGCTTCCAAACGGCATTTTAGTGCCTCCACCTTAAATATGAACATATAGCCAGAGACTATCAGACAATGAAAGAAAGTTTCTAACTTGAGTGAATTACAAAGACTCAAAACAAAGAAAGGTGAAAAAGGGAATTTAGAAGAAACAGAGGCAATGCAAAGAGAAGAAAACTATAATACATCATAATTAATTTTCATAAATATAAGAAAAAAGGGAACAAGAAATAATAGAAATGAACATTCAGAGAATAAGAAAATGTTTATGGAACTTTTCTTAAATGACAGAAATGAAAGATCAAGTTGAACAAATCTTCCAGATTTGAGGAAATCTGTCAAGAAGAAATTGACAAAAAGATGAAAAATGGGAGAAAATTGGCGAGAAAAAGAATCAACATCCATATAACAGTCATTCCAGGGAGAAAGAAAAGTGAAAATGTATGTGAAAAGACTGTCAAACAAATAATACAAGAAACTCTCCAAGAACTAAAGAACATGAGTCTTTAGATCAAACAGGCCCACAGGGCACACAGATCCTTAAATGACAAAAGATCCTCACCAAAGCACGTCATGATGAAATTCCACAACATAAAAGTTTCCAGCAGGGGAGTGAAAATAAACATACAAAGGGCTAAGAATCAGAAGTGTCCAATTTGTCAAGAGGAACATAGAAGCAGGAATAAAAACTCTGAGAAAAAATTCTTTCTGATTTAGATTTATATACCCAGCCAAAATATTAAGCATGAAGGGAGAATGAAGACAATTTGAGACACACAAGGCCTTCCATGTACCTCCCAAGCATGCCTTTTTAGGAGCTTCTAAAGGAAGCATTCCACCAAAATGAAGATGGGGAATGAGAAAGACATTGGACCCAGGAATCAGAAGGTTCCCTACTGGAGAATGGTGAAAGGAACTCTCAGAATGATGGTGAATGAGGGCTTAAAAAAAGGATGTCTCCATGAAAAAAACTGGAACTGACAGATTTTTTGACATGTCTGACTGTATGGAGAAAATATTTACAGTTCTATTGGTTTGGGGATAAATTTGTGATATGTGTAATAGAAAAATAAGCAAGTAAAAATAGGCCAAGTACTAATACTTGAGAAAACAAAAAGTTGTACAAAAAGAAAATACAGTAGTCTTGCCTTATTTGCAGTTTCCCTTTCCTTGGTTTCAGTTACCTGTGGTTAACCATAGACCAAAAATATTAAACAAAGAATTCCAGAAATAAGCAGTTTATAAGTTTTAAATTCCACACTGTTCTGAGTAGCGTGATGAAGTCTGGCATCCTCCTGTTCCATCCCACCCAGGATATGAATCACCCATTTGTCCAGCATGTCCACGCTATATTTGTACCTGCCCATTAGTCACTTAATAACCATCTCGCTTATCAAATCGGCTGTTGCAGTGATTGTGTTCAAGTAACCCTTATTATACCTAATAAATGTCCCCAAAGCACAAGAGTAATGATGCTGGCAATTTGGATATGCCAAAGAGAAGCCATAAAGCACTCCCTTTAAGTGAAAAGGTGAAAGTTCTAGATTTAATAAGGAAAGAAAAACAAATTGTATACTCAGGTTGTTAAGATCTATGGTAAGAAAGAATCTTCTATCTGTGAAATTGTGAAGAAAGAAAAAGAAATTCTTGCTAGTTTTGCTGTTACACCTTAAATGTGTATGTATAGGAAAAAATATAGCATATATAGGGTTCACAGTTTCAGACATCCACTGGGGGTCTTGGAACGTGTTCCCTGTAGATAAGAGGGGACTACTGTATAATCAAATGTAAATAAAATTTACATTGTCAAAATTTACACTTATTTTGTTATTAACTAATTAATTTAATTTGTTATAATATTAACAAAATTAGTAATATTGGGAGAATTGAGGAAGAAGTGCATGTGTGTAAGACAGAGGAGTTACATATGAAAGTTAAATCTTCATTTCAATAGGAAAAAATCAGTGGATCTAATACTTTAAAAAAATTGAGAAATAGCAGTATAAGCTGACTATTTAAAAGTAAGGTTGAACCCACCAGAAGAAACAGCTAAAAGAATTAAAGTGGGTATTTATGAGAAACAAATCTGGAATGGAGATGGATTAGGGTAAGAGGATTGCTATTTTCCATTATAATGTTTTATAATTATATGATGTCTTAAATGATGTGTGAGTATTACTTTGATAAAAACAAAAACTTAAATGTAAAAGAGAGGACACACACAGGGAGATGCTTCCAGCCTCCTGAGGTCCAGTGCCCTTAAACCCTGTGAACCCACACTTCAACAAAAAAGAAAAGAAAAAGAAACTAAGGCTCAAAGAACCAGAGAGTCACCTGCAACAAATGGATGGATTTGAAAAGCTACTTCTAGAACAGTATCCAACCAGGCCACGCATTGCAGGTTGTATGTTAGATTTGACATAGATGAAGATGCACTGAAAATATTTAATAGGAAAGTGGAAGAGTTTGAGTTAACAAATGTTGACATGGTTCAATGTGATGTGTGCCCATTATCTAACAGAATGTCCAAGTTATTTGATACAGTAACTATGAATCCTCCCTTTGGGAACAAAAATAATAGAGGGATAGATAGGACTTTTCTGAGGATTGCTTTGGAAATGGCAAGAACTTCAGTACAGTCGTGCACTTCATAACGTTTCAGTCAGTGACAGACTGCATATATGACAGTGGTCCCATAAGATGAATACCATATAGCCTAGGTATGTAGTAGGCTATACCATCTAGATTTGTGTGAGTGCACTCTGTGATGTTCACAGAACAGCGAAATTGCCTAACGACGCATTTCTCAGAACGTATCCACATTATTAAGTGACACATGAGTGTATATTCTTTGTACAAATCCTGACCAGAGAACATATTCAAAAGAAAGCTTCAGAATGGAAAATCAAGATAAATATTATTACAGAGCTACTCTATGACCTGTCAGCATTATATACATTTCTTAAAAAGAAATCAGTGGACATTGAAGTGGACCTAATTTGGTTTTCTTTTTAAAAACTTCCAAAGCAAAAGCATCTTAAAACCTAATTACAATAAATACAATATTTGTTTATTTTAAAAATGCCACAAATTATAGATACCTTTTTCAGGCATGTAATAATGATACTGTGACCACGGGTTTTTGAAAAGTCATTATCTTTTAGAGATACACACTGAAAAATTTACAAATGGTACGATACGTGCCTAGCATTTGCTTCAAAATAAAACGGGGTAGATAGAGAGTAGGGGTGAAATCAAAAAGCAATGGTCATGAGTTGGTGATTACTGAATATTGGGATCCATTACACTATTCTGTCTACTTCTATATATATTTGAAATTTTCCAAATAAAAAAGTTACCAAAAAAAAAGGTGCCAACCACTGGGAATCACTGTAAGTATACTGGGCATTTTTTCCAGCCAAGCAAGGACATGATGATTAGTACCTGAATTTGTTCATAACAGAAGTTAGAGGTAAATCCATTCCTCTTCAACAACTTTGGGAAATTACAACAACGAGCAGGATTTTGGTATTTAACCCATACCATTTCCACAACTGACTTAGTTCTCTTAGGGTCTCTTTAAATCCTCTACTCTAGAGGCCCCAGTGTGGTGTTAGGTATTGTCATTTTTTAGTAATTACTACTGAGCTTTTTTCTTAGTGATAAAAAATATAATAGTATATATCAATGACATCTTAGATTCAGTGAAAAATGATAGATGGGCTGAGGAGAAAAAAGTGGCAACTAAAACATGGCACACTCTAACAATGTTTCCTAATTTCATAAATGTTAAGACGAAAAAAATTTGCCTCTTGGAATTGATGAAATACAATATTTTCCCCAAAAGCACCTTTTCTTATCCTAACTCTTCATCTCCAAACTAAATCAATCTTTAGAATCAGTAGATCCACAGAAGGATCTCTGCCTCCACCTGTTTGCCTGTGGCATCCCTACCTCCTCCTACTTGTCCCCGTAGCACTAATTTGAAAATACCAGATTTGTGTGCCTTTCCTTCTGTCCAATGCCAAGCAAGGTGCCTTGTTCCAGAAATACTCAGAGAATGAATAAACGTTTCCTTTCGTGCCTTTCAGGGTGTTTTGTGTTCAACAGGTCCTAAAGACTGACCAATATGCCAACATAAGCATGGACTCGCACCCTCTACCAGTCAAAAGTTTATCACAAGGAACAGAAACTAGCTCTGCCTATTTAAGCAGACAAGGAACTTGTTCTGAAGGTAACCCACACAATTTCCAGGAGCGCTAGAGAACTGGGTTTAGAGGTTACATAGCCAAAAATAACCCTTAAAATGGTTGGTCCAGTGTAGACACCTCTACTGCTGCCACCAGGTCCAGACTCTTGAAGCTAGCCCCACCGACCCCCCAGTACTGGTCAAGGGGCATTGCTCCCCTTAGGCAGAGTCTGGGTCATGGGCCCATGCCTATGATGCAAGGTGTCTGAGAAAGGAAGCATCTGGCACTTTTAGCTCCCATAGTGAGGAATGGGCTCTGCCTCATAATGTGGGAGAGCCCCCAAGGTGGGAAAGAGGTTCAGATGGTGGTGTTCAAAAGGAATGGTAAGTGCTCACTCTACACTATAAACAAATACCTTTGAAAGCCAAAATATAATACAGAGCAGTAGAGTAAACATAGAGTACCCTGAGTGAACACGTTTGTCTTTCGTCTTTGTCTAATTTGATTAGGGGGACTGTGCATTTTTACTTTAGAACCTGAAGACACGTCTATTTTATGGCTATTCAAAATATACATCATGTTGAACTAATTTCAAGTATGATCTTAGATAATTAAAGAATACCTGGAAATAGTCTCTTTAATTTAACCCAGTGGGGGTCAAAGAGTAGATGCACTTATTTTGAGTCATGATTATATCATTATCCAAGGAATAATCACTAAGTAAAAAAGAATAAGGATAGATATTCATTACAAAGCAAGGAAAGGATGTACAATTGTTATATGTTACATAAATGTTACTAAGCTGAATTAGACATGGGCAGATTCATGTTTAAGTGCCTGGGAGCTCAATTTAAACTGCATAATCAGATTTAGGAGGTGCTTTTAAGGTCACATGGGCCAACGTCCTACCCAATAAAGGCATTCCCTCTTATTACATCCCTGACTCGTGGCCCAAAATGTATCACTTTCAGTACAGTGTTATACTGTTTGTTCCTGACCTTTTTGATGTGGACTCTATCATCTATGAATCCAACCAAAGATGACAGTAATCTTGCCTATACTGTTGGTTAATATCAAGTGCACTAAAACTATTTTTCACAACCCAAACTGTTGTTAAACTAGGACTTCTACCCCCTGTTTTGCACAACTGATTTTAGAACCTAAATGAAGCCAACATCTATTCTTTTTAAATATAATCTTAGTTTCAGCCCTTGCTCTGGGATAAGGGATATCAAGTTTAATCCTGATTATCATCCAAATTCATTAGTGCTTTGAGCTTTACATTATCAACAAACCTGATATATGCATCATCTAAGCATATCTGAGCGGTTGATAAAAGTGTAGAAATGTCAGGGTCAAGGCAAGAGCTCTGGGGCAGGTCAACAGAAACCATCTTCTCATGTTGGCTTCCATGCCTGTGAACAGCTGGGTGCAGCTCTGAGGACGGCTGATCAAGCCAATTATTAGACTGCATCCCAGACCTCATTTCTGCATCTCACCCACAAAGACTACTCAAGAGCCTAGTTGACAGACGTGTACCAGAGGATTGTGGAGATGTAAACATTTGATGAGTCTGGCTCTTTGTGAATACTCTAGGTTATCTACAATTTAAAGGAATCACAGGAGGGAATTTTGATATAACACAGAACTCCCTGGTGAAGCAAAAATTATAAACCAATCCTTCTGTTTTATAAGTTGATTTTCACATACTAGGTTCATATATTGGGCTACATATACATTATAAATGAGACAGAATATGAAAGTCAAAATTCTATGTTAGATATTTTAATACAGGCTTTTAAAATTATGACTAATGATGTGCATAACATACATTTTAATTAAAACAGCATTCATAAATGTATACTATTTTAAGAGAATGTATGATTAAACTTCTCAATTAAAAACAATTGTTTTAAATGGATAATTTAAATGGATTCTAAGACCAAAGAAAATCTGAAATTAAAATGTAAGTGTTCTACTGGACTATAGAATCTTCAGAAAATCTGGCTTCCAAATTCTGAATGGTAAAACATTCATTTTCTTCTAAAGGAAAAAGGAAGAAATATACTTGTAGAGTAAGTTCATTCCAGAGATCGATTCACACTTAAAATATTTATAATGCCAACTGATGATGTAAAAAAAAGTCTGGGAACAGACTTCATGATGTCATTGATGATATTTGCTAACCCAAAAAGCAGCTGTAGGATAAATAATTAGTTTCATTATGAAGGAAACCTTGAAAACATATGGCAGCTTTTCACCATCTACTTGTACAAGGGAAATAGGAAGGCAAGTTACAGCGCTGAAATAAGCTCTTAGACCAAGCATTCTAATTAACCAAGTCCTAATCCCAATAATTAAAATGGAAACTACGTTTAAAAGGTATGTAAAGACCTTTGAATCTGCAGGCATTAGCTTGTGTGAGACTGATTTTTTTAAAGGGGCTTAATGAACTCTCCTTAAGCATTTACCACAATCATCTTGCTTTATACCAAAAAAGCAAAAACTCAAACAGCAAATGATGAATTATTTCTATGGCATCTGAAAATCAGAGAGTACACAGACAATATACAAATTGTCTAATTACACTGAGAATGAAGTAATTTATCCCTTAGAATAGTAGTAATAGTTAACGTTTTATAGACATAGAGGATTGGATTGGCACAATATTATTTTTTAAATGTGCACATCTTCCATTTTACAGCACAGAAACTGACGTAAAATAAGACTTTCTAGTGGTCAGCAAAAGTGAGCTGGAGGGTTAAAAGCTCCTGGGATGCAAGAACATACTGTCTTCAGATTCTTTAAATTCAGAATATTTACTGAGGACTTAGAATGTGAATTGAGCACACAATTTCAGTTAAAGCTCTCTCTGGTTGACAGTCCATGTAAGCTGTCATTAGAGATCACTGAAGTAAGCCTTTCTTTAATATATCCACATGAAATCTTGCTGAAAATAAAACCTACAGTCCAATTGCCTTGAAATTTTAGCAACTTCAATATGTCCTTGATCACTTTTTTTCTCATGTATTATCAGAATTATAAGGCAAGATATGTTTGGCAGATACTTCAAAGAGGAACAGCACAAATACCTGAAATCGAATTGCTTTCTGCTCTATTTTAAAGAATAATTATTTGATAAGAAAGACTCCAATTAACCATTTCATTATACATTTTAGCATAGGGTAATTTTCATGATTTCAAGAACTTCTTTAAAGTATGAAGTAGAAATTTAACCATACATATGGATACTCAAATATACGAAGGTCTTCTGAACATGGTCCTTAAAACAATTAGATTTGTTGACAGCAGTGCAATCTAGAATGGCACTCTATTGTCATTTGCTTGAGTGTGGCAAATTGGAATCTTCAAGAAATGAGTAACTGTTCTCTATACAGGCTGCACTGGTTTGATCTTCAACTTTCCCGGAAACATCGTATGCTGATCAATAGTGAAAGTACCCACTGGGTCTTCAAAGACACAAATATAAGTGGTATTTTTTTGGAATTAATTGTATTTGGAACATGCTGAGTAGGTACCCTCTGGTACTACAAGCATACGGTCATTTTGACATAGTGCTATTTCTGTAAAATCTACATTCTTTTCATCATCGGAATCCGCTTCCTTAAAGATAGCTGGACCAAGTCAGGAAATAACTGCTATTTAATATCTTTTTCTACTTGAAGAAATAGGTTTCCTAAAACCACAACAACTGCTTATCTTATTTCAGGACTTTGTGCCAGAAGCAACTGAATATTGATCAGCATCTCAAATATTTTATTTAAATACCTACTTTTATATAAAAATAATACAACTTTTAAATATTATACTCCAGTATCGTTTGATGATGACCTTTTACCTGAGGACATCAGATGGTATCGGGATAGTGAAGAAGCACTTTAGTCAGGGCAGAACAACTGCTTTTTTAATGCAATGAGATGCATTCACCCAAATACCATTTACCAATTCCTGCACATGTTCTTTTCAACTCCTTCTTCCATTCGCATCAGCAACTATTTAAAGTCTTTCTTTTCAGAATACCCTTCACACTTCTCTCATTCTCAGCAGGCCACTCTGTCCTCCAGCTGAGGCCATCAGGTAAAATCCTTCAACTTATAGGTCCACTCCACTAGCTATAAACCCATGAATTCCTTTCCTTCTTTCCTCCCAGATCTTACTCTCTTCTTCAAGGCCAGATCTGTCAAAATGGCTGGTCATCTCACACCCTGACTGGAGCTGCCCAGCAGAATTCAGTGTCCCTCCAGGCTCCTAAGTGGACACCCCCCACACCTGGCATAGCAAGTCTCACATCTTATGACACAGATCCCTCCCCTCGACTTCGCCTACTCATCTTTGTAGATTAGGCATCTCTCACTAAGCCCAGCAAGCAGAGATACTCAACAAATACGTATTGAACTGAAACTGCTTACTTTTAAGCATGAGTTATTTTCAATAGCTTGAACCAGAACTCAGCTTGTCCCAGATTGTCTGCAGAACAGCATATGATTTCTGCTCCACTTTATTTTTTCAACCCATAAGTGACCCAAAAAAGAGGGGTGAGAAATTTCCAGTGACTAGAATTGCCAGATAAAATATAGACTACCCAATCAAAACCGAATTTCAGAGAAACAACAAATCACTGTTTGTAGTATAAGCATGTCCTAAATAGTGCACCGGACATACTTATACCAAAAGCAATGATTTTTCGTTTCTCTGAAATTCAAATTTAACTGGAAAGCCTGTATTTTTATTTGCTAAATCTGACAACGCTACCAGTGACTGTCTGAAAACTCTCAGAGAACTCAAGGAATGCTTCTTTAGAACACCTGGAGGTCTAGCCAAGCTCTGCAAACTTCCCAATTGACCAGATTTTTTGTCTGTTAATACACCTGGGGTGATTTGTGAGCATCTCAGTAATACGCTTTAGGAAATGGTGTTTATTACGTAAAATTTTCACTTATTTTTCTATTTCATAGAATTCCCTTCTAATACTATTATCAATAATTTTAGCACAAAGAATACTGTAATGTTGCTCAAAATCTCTTGGAAAGCTGATATTCATAGAGTTATTACCATGCCTAAGTTAATTCCGAGCTACATGTATTAGTAATTAACAATCTTTGAAAATTTCATATTTTCAACTAAACCAGCAAAACACAATAAGGGAAATAAATGTCTTCCATTTTGGGATTTCTCTTCGTTAATCAAGCACAGTGAGACATACTGTCCTCACTAACAGGCTGGGGAGAAGCAGCCTGGCAGGCGGAGGTGGAGCCTGTGATGTAACTGCAGTGGGTCTTTGTTGGAAAAGCCTTTCCTAAATGTGAAACATCTGTAAATTGATGCTTCAGCTTCACCGTGTATGCACTGGCAAGAGAAAAGAGTTGCCGCTTTTGGCATTGTGTGTATCTTGAAGGCTTGAAATCTTAATCAACAGAAGAATTCCTCACAGGTCGTTTAGAGACATACCTGTCTCAGGAATGGAAGAAAAAGCGGGTTTCTTTTGCAAAGGAGTACCATTTTAGAGTGGTAACTGCTGTCTGTGGCTGTTTACTGATTAATGGTGATGGTGCAATGAAAGTTATAACCCAAAGTCTAAGGAAAAATGCCCTACAGCTTGTTCCAATCCTGGAAGTTCTTTACATTAATGCTCTCTTCCTTCAGTGCTCCTGAGAGGAATTACAGAAAAGATATTAATTTCTTATTCCCAGGAGAGAATTAGGGAGAGATAAAAACCTCCCAATGTAGAGGGATACAACACTGTGCCTTCCTCCAAATTTGAACTAGACTGATCCTCAGAGACAACTTCTAGGGAGAGAACGACTACGTCCTCTGTAACTACCTCGTTTAATAGGACGATAATGAATTAAGATGTTTATCCCAACGCAAGCACACTACCTGTTTTCCACCATATTGGCAGCCCCAGTTAAGGACCGTTAAGCTACGGGCACAACACGCACACTGCAGAGATGCAGAACAATGCCTGGATGCCTGCCCAAAACTGGTCTCTCCAAATGACGGACTCAATTTATGGTTCCAATCTAAAGCTCATCCGGAGTTAGCAGCGTCATTTTCCTAGTTGCTGTGGGAAACGGATGAAATTTGGAAATCTCAAGGCACGGAGCTTCCACCTGCCTGTTCAGAACTGAAAGGCTGACAAACATATTCATTAAACTTGATCTGAAGCAAGTGAGCCTGCGAGGTCATTCCTGAAATATTCATAAGATGTGTTACCGGACTCGCCACTTAGAGGCTGAGCAGAAAGACGGTGAGTAGGAGCAGCCCGCACCCACAGTTGGAGCAAAGGCGCTCACAACAGCACACCCCCCACCACAACACTCCACTGTTCTGCCTTTAACAGCTCTGTTGGCCGTCGCTCCCCACTCGTCCGTTCAATTCCACCTGCCCAGGAAAGAGAGATGCTCTAATAAGTGAGGAGTGTCCCAGCAGTTGGAAGAGGCACCAGGCGCCAGTCCCTCAGTTCCTCCGGGCTCACAGCACAGATGACCCCCAGCCCCGTGGCCCCGCCAACCCGTAGCCCTGAACTGCCTCAGGGGCCGAAACCCACGGGGCAGGGGGACCCCAGGATCCAGACTGGCCACTCGCCCGACCCAGGCGGCCCTTCTCCACCTCCTATTTTGGCCTGTGCCAGGGACGCCTCCTCCAGAGCCCTCGCGTGCAGTCGCTAGGTGACCCTGGCCGAGATACAAACAGCGTCTCGCGCTGACCAGCAGCCTCGCGGTTGTTAATTTTGGGAGCAGGAGGAGGAAAGGATTACGGTCCTAGGTGACTCCTAAGCCCCGACATCGAGGCAGAGCGCACTTTCATTCACGTCCCCTCTCTGCCCGCAACCCTTATATTTCTGCTGCGCCCCAGTCGCAGCGCATCTCGCACAGAGCCTCGCGACCTCGCCGCCACCTGTCTCCTCTCCAAGGGCATTCGCCCCTCGCCCCTCGCCCCTCCGCTCCTCCAGGGTCGGCCCCAGGCGCCCCTGCTCACCTGCACTCCGGCGGCCGCAGAGAGCTCAGCAGGTGCTCGCACGCGGCAGTCGGGTCTCCATCTCCGCCTTCCCCAGGCGCTCCGGCTCCGCGCTGCGCGGCGGCGATTGACGCGGTCCGTCCCCGGTGCCGAGGCTGGACCGGGGTGTCCGCGGCTGCCGCACTGGCTGCGGGCGCGGGAGGGGCGGGGGCGGGGCGGGAATCTGGGTCGCGTGGAGCGGAGCAAGCCGGGATGCACCCGGGGCGGCCCGCGGCGAGGAGGCGACCGAGAGCAGCCCGGGGAGGGCGTGCAGAGGTTTCCCTGGGAGCGCGACGCGGGCGGCGACTGAGCATGCCCAGTCCGCGAGCCGGGGGCGCGGGCGCGGTGCCGGGGGAGGGAGCGCAGCCCCCTGAGCGGGCGTCTGGGGGTGGGGAAAGGGTTAAATCTGCGGACCCGGTTGCGGTGGGCAGAGAGCCGGCGGTTGGCCGCAGTGGCCCAGTATAATTGCGCCTGGATGGACCCCTCAGAGGAGCCGGGTACTGGAAGATGATGAACCTCAGGAGACCTGTGAATGGGATTCGCAGAGTCCCGGAATGAGTGGGTACGGTGTGTTCCTCGCTGCCTCCCGGGAGAATTGTCCAGATGTCAAAGTTTGTCTTTAGCTCAGCTCCAACCTCTGCGGTCTCACTGAGTGGTTTCCTCAATCTAGACACCCACCCCTCAACTGCTTTCCTGTGCCTTGGGACCTCCCCCGCAGGGGTGCCCAGGCAGCCCCCGCCTTTCGCGACTCCTGGACCGGTCGGGTCAAGTTCTCAAAAAGCCAGCTCTTTAATTAGGTGTAATTGATAGATCGTGTCAGTCTACCCAGGTCACCTATCTGCATTTCAACCAGGGCTTCAGAAACAAACAACTTAACCCCGGGGTTAATTATAATGGATGAATTATAGACACCGTGGTCTGGGGCTATGTGGGGAACATTTCTTCACAGTGCAATACGACTGGCCCAGAACTCACTCACACACACACGCACACACACACTCGGAAGCCCGTGCCTGTCTTTGTTTCTTCGGTATTGTATTTCATGTTTGATGAAGAACGTTTTCTCCATATCTAATCAAAAAGTTTCTTACGTTAGAGGCGGCATAGTGTCAGGGAAAGAGGATGAGCTTCGAGGTGGGCCGTGATTTCAGTTTCCACCCCAAGAGATTTCCTAGCCCTTCTGCACCTCTGTTTCCTCGTCTGTAAGATTGAGGGAGGTGATCCCTCTCTCTCTGGACTGCTGTGAGCATTAAATGAGGCTATGACCGCAAAGCACCTGTTACATAGTAGATGTTCTCTTAATAAAAAATCTCTGCAAGTTCCACCTCCACTGTTCTGTTTTTATGAAAGGTTGGGTTAGTGATAATCCTTAAATGGTGAACATTTAGGGTTTTCCCTCTTCACATTAAATAAACTTAAGCTTTGATCTTTCTAAATTTTATCATTGTTAAACATTAACCACTATTACCTTTTCTTTCAACTCTGCGGTTTCTTCATACTTCCTTGAATAAACCTGTTGGAAAAAGCTAGATCAAGGCCATATATAGGATCTATTTGGAGGGAAAAGCTTTTCAGGAGAGATTCACTATAGGCGGGTTTATGCACATAACAAAAGAGTTTCACTCCATAGTCTTTTAAAAGTAATTTTGGGCCCGGCCCTGTGGCCAAGTGGCACCGGTTTGGATCCTAGGCACGAACCTAGCACCGCTCATCAAGCTATGCTGAGGTGGTGTCTCACATAGCAGAACTAGAAGGACCTAAAATTAGAATCTACAACTATGTACTGGGGTGCTTTGGGGAGAAGAAAAACAAGAGGAAGATTAGCAACAGATGTTAGCTGAGGGCCAATCTTTAAAAAAAAAGAAACAAAAAAATGTAATTTAATTTACTTGCGTTCCCCTGTGGTCTTCGTTTCACAAGTATTCCATAAAGTAAGGTATGCTTGTATGGAAGGAAATTTACTTTCCACTAATACTGTCCACTATTTAAAGTATCACTGTTAAAAAAATAAACCTTTCGTTACTCCCAAACATACCATGTTCCTCATAACACTGCCTTTATTTATGGTGTTCCATCCTTTCTGGAACACTTTTCTCTTTCCACTGCACTTCACAAAGTTCTACCCACACTTCAAGCTTAAATACCACCTTCTTCCTGAAGGCTTCCCCAGACTCCAAGGCTGATGCTGTGCTGTCATTGCATGAGTGCATACTTCTGTCACAGCACTGTTTAAGTAATGTAAAACAATTTTCTGAGCAACTATTATGTGCAGGCACTGTTCTAAGTGCTGGGAAAACAATGATGAACAAGACAGACAAGGTCGTCGCCCTCATGGAACTTAGAGTCTAGTTTGAAGAAGATAGGCAATAAACACTTTAACAATAAAGAATCACCAAGGACACAAGTCAAGCATTTTTTTGTCTTTGTGCTATTCATCAAATTAATCTATACGGTCTTGATTCCTCCTTCCAAAAACATCAATAAAAATATTACTATTGGCCATAGGCTAACCAAACTACGTGGATGTGGATCCCTGCCAGTTTGTTGCTGAACCGATAGTTTTTACCCCTTTCATTTGACTCTCTCAGCTAGAATGGTCCTAATCCCAAATGACTCTGGGTAGGTACCTACAATCCCATATGATGAATGGAAGGTGATGGGGACAAGGCCAGAGAGTTTAATCCCCACGCTAAATTATATCCTGTCTCTAATCTCAAGGAACAGTGTTTCTCCAATGGCTGGATTCAGCTGATTCCCAGATCTCCTGCATCCCAAACATCTCTTCCAGGGTCACACACCACTCCCATCCCTCACCTTCTCACCACCTTTGGCTATTATTTATGTTAATAGTTATCCTCTGTTGTTTATCATTTGACTGTTTGGACCTACATATTGTCTGAAAGACTCAAGATTTTCTCTCTGATTGTCTTATTGTCTGAGTGTGAGACGGACTTGGCATCACTTAGAACCAACTTTCTAAAGCATATTTGCACACATGTTTTCCATAGCAATTAGTGACAGCTTTGCTGCTATTTATTGTTTGACTCTGGGATGGGATTTCCTTCTTCCTTGAATTACAGAATTTAGCAGATGACCTGTATGCAATAGATCCTCAATAAAAGATTGTGAAATGAATGAATGAATATATACAGGTTCTCAACTCTTCTTACTTCCTCAGGATATAGTTCTTTTCTAGTTGGCCTTCCTATTAACCCAAGGATTTGGCTCAGTTTTGTCTTTTCCTAGTCTACTAATTTCTCTCTAGCCATAAATCCACAGATTTCTACACTTCAGGGTCCACAGAGCATTGTGGGAGAAAATCTTAGCCATAATTCATTATAAATTTGTGTGTTTTTGCTAAGGCTACACATATCACCTATAAATCAATATCCCTATTAATTCCTCCAATCCACAATAACTATCTTTAAAACTTTTTCTCCTTTCCACCTCCTCCACCCACCAAGTTTTGGACAATGTACATTTGGCTCTCTCCACTGCACCAGAAAAGAGAGACCATCAAGGGTCACCACTCTAGAAATTAGCTCATTGTTGTAAATATATCCTCCTCTTCAATCTCAGCAGAGTAGATATTATCTTTATTCTTGATGCTAGTCTGTACCAATAGACTATTCTCTTCCATCTTTATTCCCTCTCTTCTGGCTAGTACCAACTTTTCTCATTCTCTTATCTCTCTCAACCACCTTCCAACTTCTAGTAAACATACCTAGAGATTTTTAAGAAACCTGACTTGATTCCAATTCCCTTTTAAGATGTCTAAAAATTAACTATGTAGCGTAAAGTTCTCAGGGGTCCTTTAAAGAAAACTCATTGGTCCTTTCCCATCTCCAGATATTTCTTTTGTGCTTCCTCATGGCTACAGTTACGTCTGCCAAGTTTGTAAGTACACAAAGATGTATGACCTCATGCTCTGCTTACCGAAGCAGCTTTCCTAAATAACCCCGTCATCAAACATCTTTTGTCTTTTAGAGTACTAGGTACTGTTCAAGAAAAACTACTCTGATATGCAGCTTTGTCACATACAAACAAATAAAGCATTTCTCATCAGTTAATAAACACTGGAAAAATACAGGTAATAGACAATCTAATAGGATGACATGCAGAGAAGTTTATACAGTTTCAGGTAATAGACTTTTTGGGGACTAGTATATCTTTGGATAATCCAGGAAGTCTTCATGGGCTTCCAAACAGGCAGGGTTGCAAGCCCAGGTAGTTTGGAAACAGTTAGTTGTTTGGATGAAGGAATCAAAGTGTCTGGTGACATTTGCTACAGCAATGTTACATAATGTTAAAGCGTCAGCCTGGAAGTTACCGGACCTGGGCTTAACTTCTTTCAATTTTGCGTCTAAAGTGAGGATGATAATAACGTGTACCTCATAGTGTTGCGTGCAGGATTAAATTAATGATGTGTAAAGTACTCAATACAGTGGCTGGCCCACAGTGCTCAATAAAAGTTAGCAATGTATCCAGCTGCATTATTTCTGGATAAAAAGCTTGTTTAATAGATTACCATGAGATCAACAACCAGAGGGGGTAGTTGAAGAAAATGAGATCACCTAATGTAGCATTTAGAAGTAATGAGTGCAGAAGCCACAGAGGAGGAAGTTTTGTCTCTAAAGCTGCCCTAATTACAGCAGTGGAACTGAGGAGGAAGGGAAGACTTAGGAGATGCTGTGCTCTGTCATCTACTTAGACTCCACATTGGCTCATTACAAATGACATGGAATTTGAGCCTTTTCCAGACAGGCGGATATGCTGGCTCGCTCAGGAGATCTCTCCCGGAACATCATCCTTAGGAATTTCTTTGAATACAAACTTACCCACCCAGAGGCTTCTTTGTTTAGCTAAGTTGGATTGAGCAATGGGCAAGTAGGCATTTCCTGCCTGGATTATTTTGTGGGTGGGGCGGTGGCCCATTTATTTATTTTTAATCTACCTCTGACTTTAAGTGTTGTGATTTGAAGAGTTGGTTGTAGGAGATGTATGCATTGTATGTATTGGCTTCACAATGAAGCTAGAAGGAGACCTCTGGGCTTAAAATGTATTAGGCCTTGTCTCATTTTCTTTAATTGTTATGTAAAGTTTGGAAATTAATATAAGGCCACTCTGTTTTCCAATAGAATGGATTTTATAGGCCTACGGAGTTCTGGGTACAAAAGTGAAGTGGTGGTTGCATCCAATATGCCTATTAATATCTATCTTGATGAAATTGTGACTAGAATTATGTGAGAGTTAATCATCATGTTAGAGAATGCTTTAAACCAAATAAACGACAACTCTTGGATGTGCTGCTATGGCAGTAGTTCTCAAAACGTGATCTAGAAGGGGCTTTCCAGTAGCCTAAAGACTGGGCCAAAATGCAATTCACTTAATAATCATTTATTTAGCACTTAGCATACATAATGCATATGCTAAATACTGGAGACACAAAAATGGATAATACACTGTCCATGATCTTGAGGAACTCATATCCAGATAGGTGCACAAACACATGCACACACACACACACACACACACACACACAGTGTAGGCTTTTTCTCCAGGTTTGTTTCCAACATAGAATTAAATCTCTACTAAGCCTCCTTCTCCTCTCATCTCGATTGCCCAGTCAGAGTCCTCTGTGCCTGGTTTTGGTTTAAAGTGTCATTCCCTCATGACAATGCAGGCCAAAAACATCTGTGAGTCCTGGTGCTCAAGTCCCACTCATGTCAGCCAAGTCCAAGGGAGTTTCATTAATCTCTAGGAGGTTGCCGATACTGCAGGAATTCAACAGCAAGAAACTGATGTCAGACAACAAGGTAGAAGTTAAAATATTTTGTGAGGGACACTGTGTATGATATTCCTACTTGGAAATTTTAATGGGCCCATCCTGGAAAGGCCTTTACTAATGGGCAGCCAGGGCATTGACATTTAATAGGTGGCAGCTTCTGTACCAGAATGTATTTTTAAGGAGTAAATTTACATTTTTGAAAGCCGTTTTGAAGAATAGTCAAGTTTAGTGGGTGAGAGAAAATTTAGGCTTATGCGGGTCTATGAAAATCAGGCTGTAAATCAAATTAAGGAGCTATGTAATTTCTTCCTGAAAATTTATGCCTCTTAGGTGAAAGAGAAATCCTTTGGTGAAACTCTGGAAGGACAAGTTATCTGTTTTAATGCCGAGATAAACTTTGAGGACAATTCAAGATAGCTATAAAAAGACATATTTGCCATGGACAACAAATAAAAAATGTACCTATTGAAAGTAATATGGCCTAAAATCCATAAAACTAAGTGAGAATATCATTTTCTTTGTGAAAGATGGTGGGCTAGACATGGCTCCCATATGACATCATTTACCTTAATGGTCAAACCCCAGCCAACTTCTTGGATCTCAGTTATAGTGTAAGGGAAGTTCAGGTGTATTTAAATTGCTCATTGCTGATCCTGAGGTTGAAACCACCCTCAACATTGTTTTAGGTGGAATAGTGAAATTTGCTGTCATTGCTGATGATATCATCAAAGACTGCTGAGAACTAGAACTCATGGTTTTGATGGTGAGGCTTGAAGGAAGCAATGTCCAGGAGTCTCAGAACATACTCAATAATATCCAACTCCTGTTACTTCTGGCATTGACTTGGAGAATGTGGTCAAGATGGCTGTGGCCAGCATGGCCAAGAAGTGGTTCCTTTTTTTAATCCATTGGGGATGGATGTCTCCATTCCTAGAAAAAGGGATAGTTCTCATCACTAGGAAGAAAATAGTTTCCCATTTGAGAAAAAAAAATGGTTAGTGAGGGTGAGGAGTTATATGGGAAATCTTAAATCTACTTTTTTCAAGAATAGATATCTCAGTAGCCTAAATAATTCTGATTTCACTTATAGTTTTCATTAATGTAATGTTCTCATGTTGTTTTCCTTATCATGGTAAACCTGCCATTGAACAGCCTTTTGCTGACTTTTGAGAGCAATCTATATGGCCTATGTGGATATAGCGAAAAATTTGAATCAGGGCCTAGTTTATTTACGAAGTTTCTGCTGGACATATAGTCCAGAATGATAACAAAAAAATAGAGATAAAAAAATCTCAGGCAAAATTACATTTAAAACAGTTATATTAAACCATTGGAAGGTCATATTAAATTTTATATGAAACATAACAAATATCTATCATAACATTATAACTATTATAACATAGATACATTAAAACAGAAATATATTATGAAATATTACATTGAAACATAACATTATAACAAATATCTATTGAAACATTATAGCAAATATCTATTACACAATATAACATTATTACAAGTTTCTTATTCCAAGACATTGTGAATTCATGAGGTTTTTTTTTTAAAGATTTTATTTTTCCTTTTTTCTCCCCAAAGCCCCCCAGTAAATAGTTGTGTATTTTTAGTTGTGGGTCCTTCCAGCCCTGGCATGTGGGATGCTGCCTCAGCATGGCCCAACGAGCAGTGCCACATCCACGCCCGGGATCCAAACCGGCGAAACTCCGGACCGCTGAAGCGAAGCATGCAAACCCAACCACTCGGCCACAGGGCCGGCCCCTCATGAAGTTGTTTTATTCCAGGATATTTCCCAATGAAAGATCCACATGTTTATTCCAGGTACATATTGTACCATTCGCCTTAATCTTGAACATACTGTGTACCTCACAATCAACATCAAACTTAAAGGCTTGTTTGTGTCTGTGGAGCATAAGCTTTCATTTTTATTTCAAAACTGAAAAATTCTGAATCTTCTGAAAATCTGTATAACTCATTTCCAGGTGAGACAACACTGAAGATCAAGTTTGTTACAGATATTGGTGCTTTAAATTGACTTTTTCTTCAGAACCTACCAGCCTGCAGTTGAAAGAGGGGAAAATATAATAAAGTGTGGTTTTTTCGATAGTTATTTATGTGGTGGAGAGGAATTGATTTAGGTTTTTGTTTAAATTTTGGTAAAGATTTTAAAATCTGTTCAGTAATTTAAATTCTATATTATGTGACCTATTAGTAAAAAATGCTGTACTAAGCAGCAAAAAAAAAAAAGAGTAATCTTTGTGACTATGTATTTATTTTAATAAGTCAAAAGCAATATATTTCCCCTATTTTGGAAGTACGAGTTGATAGTTTTGAATAAATAAGGGATGGATGGATTGATGAGTGGATAGACAAACGGATGGACAGGTGGACAGCTGGAGAGAAGGAGGGAAGGCGGGAGGGATGAATCAATGAATAACATGGATAAAGCATTCGCCTCTCCAGAATTTTCTGAGGCTCTCCAGATTTCAAATATTTTTTCTCATTCTCAATCTCAATCTGACTCATCTCATTGTCAGATGAGTCTCAATTTTTCGTTCAGAAAATGTTACCATATACATGGAGACATTTCTCCTACTAATTTAATATGCAAACTGAAAAAGATGAAGATTACAGTGATAACCTGTTTCCATCCAGCATTTATTGAGTGCTACGTGCTAGGTTCTGGCAGACAACGGAGATATGAAGATAAATAATGTGGAGGCAGCCCTCAAAAATCTCACAGTCTAGTAGCAGAAAAAGCCATGGAAACATAAATTTAATGCAAAAGAGTAAGTAGTGGATTAGAGATAGGGACAGATTTCTGATAGGAGCCCATTAGAAGGAGTGTCTGTGATATATCTTTCCTTAGTACGTCCAGGAAGTTCCTACATATGATAAAAATATTCCGCCAAGGAGCACGTCTCCTCTTAGCTCAGTGGCACGTCATGACCGTGCCCTGTTACTCATGCAGTACAGGTATGCAGGTCATGTAAAAGTATGTGGCTTTAGATTTCATGGCATCACATATTTAAGTGTATTAGTCACAATTTAGTGAGTTTACTCTGGAATGAAGTGCCTTTAAAGGCTGACTTTTCAGCTCTTGAAATTCCACATAAAGCTGGACTTAGAGTACCTGTTCTTTGTTATTGCAGAAAAGGCATTTCTTCTATGAAACATCTCTGAAAAGTCAATGACATTATTTATAAATTCAAAATCCATTAACTTCCTTCACTTCAACAAACACTTCTTGAATAGATAAGACACGTTTCTAGGAGAGATTCCACATATTTACGTCTTAAAAATTAGTTGTAGCCAGAATAATAATAATAACACCTAAAAATCATTTTAAATATGATAAATAAGTAATACCTCTACATAGTTCTCACTATGTACCAGGTACTAGCGTAAGCACTTTACATATTAACTCAACTAAACTGACATGGGGGCTCTAACAAGTCTGACTTAATGGATTTCTGTGGACTTGGGAATAAAGGACATGAGAAATTGTGTTTAATCTGTGAGGAAATAAAATCCTCTTTTAAAATCCCTATTTTATTTGCTAGATCACTTCTGCCAGTGTTTCCTTAGAGCCAGTATAGAAGGAGCTGCTACAGATGGCAGAATTATCCACAATTTTTAAAGTTAGAGAAGCAGCCAATGATAAAATGGAGAACTCAAGACTCAGGAGCTACAAGTAGGTGAACCAATATGTCTTTTTATTTATAACATGTATCCTTTTATGAAACTTAAAAGCATGCTTTAGTTAAATAGAATAGAGTTCAATTATATTTTTCTGTTCCCTGTTCAGTTCTTGTCTCTATATCAAAGTTCTGAGTGACAGGGGTGCCTCATATATAAAAGTAGACAAATATCCTAAATTAGAAAGTAGGGGGAAAAGCATCCAAGAGAAAAATTAAAATTGCAATAGCAATGCCATCATGTTTTCCACATCCCAATGTAGAGTCAGCTCCAGGTGAAGGAATTGTCAAAAATTATCCACAAAGGCTCTTTCTGTTTTTGCTGTTCTCAATAAAATGGCAGAAAAAGCCACTAGAGTTGCGGGTAGCTCAATCCTAACGGAACATAATTCATAATTTCATGTTTATGCTATGAACATGAACTGAGGATATTTTCTTCTGTGAGTGGAGAATTTGCTAAGGAATTTCTAGTATACCTAGTTATATGGAGAGTGCCATCAAAACTGTGGATGGTTTTTCCATTCTGGTTGAAATTGATTTCCGTTGAATGGTAGGAAAGGGGCCAGGAATACTTGGAACAGCAGATTTGCATCAGAATGCTTGGGTAACCGTTTTCCAAATAAACATGCCAGAACATCACCCAGGCCTAGTGAGTCTGAACCCTTGGGGATGCCCATGCATGCATGTTGTTTGAAAACTCTCCCAGGTGATTCTAATGCACACAGCTAATTATGAACCATACACTTAGGAAATAAGCCAACTTCTGTTAAATCATCAAGTGTAGCTCACTTGTTTCATACTTTATTATATTCTTTCAATAAAATAATAAAATTTGTATGTTGCCCCAGGCTGAACCTTCTAAACAGGCCTATTGTGAATAGACTACCATGTGCTCATTTCCTTTCTTTGTCTAAATGAAACTAGTTCTTTACTAGCATAACAAGTGCATTTAACAGGCACTCCACAGAGAGAAGCAATGTTTGCCATTAACATCTATTAGGCTGTGGTAGGCATGGTAAGGCCACAAGAGACTGGGCCAATTCATTTACAAAGAAACATGATGTAGCAGATAGAGATGGGAGAAAAGCCTTCAAGCAAAACAGTTTTTAGAATGGTGGCCAACATCTAGAGGGCCTTATTTTGTGCCAGGCCTTATTCAGAACACGTTACTCACATTATCTCATTTCATCATCATAACAACCATAAAGGTGGGTTCTATTATTATCTCCACCTTACAGAAATGACTGCTATTTGGTGAGAAGGAAAAAAGAGTACAAGTTTTATTCTGTTTTGTTTCTTATCAGATCATTAGTTAAAAGCAGCCCCATACCTCGTGGAAATTTGGGATGTATTTTAGAGAAGGGGCATATGCCAAGAGACTGTACACTCCTCCTTCCTCTTTCTAGCCTCTTGCTCTCATTCTCTCCTTTTATCTTTTCATTTCCCTTTGTTCCTCTCCCATCACTTTTCCTTCTCCACTGCTTAAGCCATTTGTCTGCAGACATCACCCACAGAAATTTCTTAGTTTTCCTGGGAACGTCAGGTATAAATAGGCAGAAGAGGAAAAAAAAAAAAAAAACCCAAGCATTATGCCAGGCAAAATAGGAAGAGTAAGAAGTACGAGGTAAGAATGCTGTGGAGGGGAAAAGCCAAAAGACACAGGGATGCATCCAGGCTGAGTGGAGGGAGGGGTGTCCCAGGTGATTCTCCCAAGAATTAGGACACCAATTAGGTTCATAGGAGACTAGAGGAAAGAGAGGTGGCGACATGTTTCAAATGACTGAGCCGAGGAGTGGGAAAGAGGGATGCAGTCAGATGCAAACAACACAGCTGTCATTTCATCTCTGCAAAATTGGAAGGTGTCATGAGAGGCCAGTGAAGGTAAAGAGAAGCACAGTGCTTAGACTGGGAGGGACCACTACCTAATAAGACACTTGTCACATGTAAATGTCAATGAAATTATAAAATCATATCATCTTCGATTGAAAGGGACCTTTGAAATAATCGAGTCAGGTAATTTGAAAAAATTTTAGCCATAGAACCCTTAAATGGCCTTCTATTGTGAACCTCAAAAGCAGATCTACTCTGCATAATGTGGGCATGGGCCAGTGTCCCTCTCCTCTCCCCACTCCCACGCTGCCTTTAAACCAGTGAACAGAAGAAATCAACAAATGTATAGTGGCAGTGTTTATGCACAGTACTTGATCCTGGATGCTATGGTGCAGGATACAAAAGTATAAGCTGTGGCCTTCAAAGAGTTTATAGTTTAATTAGGGAAACTTGAATTAACAATGTAAAAGTTGAATAGTTGAAAGAGACCGGGAGGTGGGACCTACCTGACCGCTGGAGGAGTGGTATAAATCAGACCCCACCCACTCCTGTTCCCTGAGAGCTTGGTTTGTTCCCATGATGGGAGCCTTTTGAGCACACCTGGGGTCCCTGACTTCTCACCTGTAGGGTCAAACCTGTCCCGGCTGCTTCCCCCAAGGCTGAGGTGGCAAGAGGGATTTAAAGCCCCGTGGGCTCCTCCCTGCTGCTCCTTCTCAGGGTTGGTCTGTGAGCCCTTCACAAGGGCTTCCTGCCCATGTTATTGCTTCTGAGCCCATGTCACGGGAACTTACCGTCCCTGAGAAGTGAGACTTTGCTTTGCTTTTGCCAGTTCTTCGAAGGAGTGGACTTTGCCCTTAAACTGTAGTGACTGAGACCTTTTACATCTCAGTGGGCTTCCCAGAAGATGCTGTGAATTCTAAGAATTGTCTGCTGTTCGATCTTTTTTTTGTTACTGTTATGTGATAACTTTGGTACCTTATGTTGCTTTCACATAACTTACAGGTCTGTCCTGCTTTCTAGATGTACTGTTTTCTGATCGATTGATGTCTAGTTCTATGCATAGTTCTGCATCTTCTCTTTGGGTCTAAGCAGACCTTGTCAACAGTGGCTGAAGAGATCCTGATTCTTCTTGCTGGTGGCTTCTCCTGGTCTTAGCTGCTACTAGACTGACTGAGTGTGTTTTGTCCTTCCCTGAGTGCATATGTATCTCAGGCCTTTATGTCCACTGAGGGGTTGGACAAGCTAACTTACAAAGATGACCATGGGTGGACTAGCAGCCTCACCTGTGCCTTCCAGGTCCTGATTCACCCTGGTAACACTGTGGCTCTGTGGCATCTAGACCAGCGGTTGCTGGAGGAGAATGCTGCTCTGAGGCCTTACACCTTCCTCACTGAGGAGGGCCAACTCTTGAAGACCCAGCATATGGGACATCGCATCAGAGTGCAGCCCACCTCACTGGCACTTTGATAAGTGAGGAGGAGTTACAGAAGTCCTGTCTAGCTATTTGGTGTGGACTTTCCTTTTTCTAGTTTTCTAGCACGTAGAATCTAGTCATGGACTCTTCTACTGAGCACATGAAAATCAGGCTGAAGATTAGGGGTAAGCAACCTGTTGTGTAATAGCCCCCATGATAGCATTTATGGGAAGCCCTGACAAATATGTGGGGAGGGAAACAGCAATGGTATGAGAAGCAGTAAACCAGCTCTTTAATTCTAGGCTAGAAGTTTTTCTGCAAAGGAAATTGAAGTGCATCACAGCAGAGAGGCCTAAAGCCCCAACTGTTTACAGCAGACCTATGTCAATTGTGGCACTCTGAGAATTTTCCAGCCGTATGTCCAGTGTACACCAAGGGTGGAAATGGCTCAGCTCCATATAAAAGGCCTGGGAGCTCTCTCCTGTCTGGGCTGCTTTATGTTGTCCACTTCCAGCACCTGCACATGACTCAGAACTCTGGCTTCCTGGTTAACGCTTGGCATGAAAGCTGCCTTGTTTGGAGGGATGGAGGTTGCATTTTGTCATACCCTCTTCAAATAGGACTCAATCTTTTCAATCTTGGCTACATCTTTAGTGATAGGCTATCGGCTGGAGCCTCAATCTCAAGGTCCACGTAGGACCTCAACTGCAGGGGCTTCCTTCTAGCACTTGTGGTCTTCTCTAACTACCTATTTGGCTTGGCGTAGCCTGACTCTAACCTGATACACCTGAGCACTGAGCCTTCCTTTGAATGCTCTCTCTTCCATGGTCTATGGCCTTTTAGTGGGAGACCAGCATTCTATAGCTAATGGATGACTTCCCAGTCACCTCATTAGTGTTCTGGGAGCAAGGGGTGTTCTCACCATGTTTTTTGTGGCCTGAGGGCCTAGATTGTGGTGATCAAAGTCTGAAACCCAAATTCTTCAGGGATTTCTACATGTCAGACTTCCTTGGGGCTCTCTTGCTCCATTTGTATAAGAAACAAACCCAGGATACTCTGGCTGTGGAGTTCTCTGGTTTTGCCTGCCTTCCATCCCTTACCTCAGAATCATTTCTGCTAAGCAGTTGTTCCAAACCTGACTAACCAGGAAAGTATAGGCTTGGGTCCTGATATGAAAGAGGAGAGATTTGAGGGATTTGAGAGATTTGAGAGGACTGTTTTGGACCTACCAGGAGCTGTCCTGAGGCTGTCCTGTGTATCTGATGCTGAGCACCAGGTCCTATAACTTCAAAGAAGAAGGGTGACTGATTCTTGCTTAATCCCGGACTCTGGACCAGATAGACAGCCCAGTGCATGTGGTCTTAACTCTGCTTTAAACAAAAACTATGGCTAGGGGAAGTAGAATTCTTGAAGCACATTATCCCTCAGGAAATTCAAATGATTGCTCAAATCTAAGCATTTTTATTTAGAACATCAAACAAAGATTCTCAGCTCTTCTTCAGTTAGTAATTTGACCCCATTTCTCCACTGTCAATGTCTCTAGGTACTCACAGCTCCAACCACCAGCTCTACTATTGACTTATCTAGAAGAACTAAAGACAGATCTAGATCATCTTGAGATCAAGCCATACTTTTTAAAACGGCACAACCAAGAATGTAAGTTGTTGTACTAGAAGTAAACTCCTTATTGTAATCTTTCCTTGCGGTGATTAGGTCTGACCCTACCTCTGCCCACCATCTCTTTAAGATATTGAGAAAATCATTCATTCCTTGGCTTTCTTTATCTGACTCACTGACATCCTGGTTTCATTCCTGATCACTGTATTTACTTCAACAGCTAATGAAAAGGAAGGGGGCACTTGTGATCTACGCCATTCGATTTTAGCTGTTCTCATAGACACCTTCAGTGTGGCCCAAGAAACTCAACTATCCCCAAATACATGATGGCTCTCCATTGCCACAATACCTCCTAGCCCAGACCCATCCTCCCAGGCGACCTGCCCACATGTGTCCCACCACTGCTTTAATAATTGGCAGAACCATTAGCCCAGCGTAGATCTTCAGCACTGGCCACTGTGTCAACATTTCTGGTATCAGTCAGATTTGCTTTTCACTCCATTCTGTGACCTGTGGCTGAAATCCTTGTTCACCTTTCTGCTTCTTATTGCAACACTTTGGTGTCTGTTACTTCTAATTGATTTTTCTTGGTATCAACGGGGCTGACTTCTGAGAGACGCTTTGTTACCATGGCTTGGTAACATCTGCTCAACACTCCTAACCCTTTTCTTTGGTACTTAGACTCCTATTTAAACTCTGAATGGGAGAAGCCTAGGATCACTTCAGTGATGTGGCACTTCCTAAAGGCCTCCGCACCAGCCAGAAGCCTTTAGTGATTCTGGAGCTCTTGAGGCAGGATTCTGATTTCCAAATATTGATACTTGCCCAGGACTGCTTTTTTTTTTTTTTTTTTCCCTTCCTAGAAATTCCTGCTTCCACTGCTGCCATCTCCTGGTCAAAGGTGCCTGCTACATTGAAGGAATATGGCTATGAGCAATTTGTCCCTAACTCCTTTTGTTTCCTGAATTCTTAGCCAAGGCTTGTCCAACCTCCTTACCCCAACCTAATTTCCTTGGGTTAAATTAGAATCAATTAACATGAAGCCACTGTCACAATAACATTTATATTCATCAGACTGAAAGAGCATTTAAAAGTACGGAGGAATCTGTAATAGACAGGATGACATATGAAATATGTCAGAGACTCATAAACTCCAAACAATTATTTTGACAGGCATGGAAAACTTTTTTTTGCTGAGGAAGATTAGCCCTGAGCTAACATCTGTTGCCAATCTTCCCCTTTTTTTTGCTTGAGGAAGATCAGCCCTGAGCTAACATCTTCCTCTATTTGAGATGTGGGTCACTGCCACAGCATAGCTGACCAGTGGTATAGGTCTGCGCCCAGGATCTGAACCTGTGAACCTGGGCTGCCAAAGTGGAGTGTGCTGAACTCAACCACCAGGTCATGGGGCCAGCCCCCATGGAAAACATTTTTTTTTTAAAGATTTTATTTTTTTGCTTTTTCTCCCCACAGCCCCCCGGTACATAGTTGTATATTCTTCATTGTGGGTCCTTCTAGTTGTGGCATGTGGGACGCTGCCTCAGCGTAGTTTGATGAGCAGTGCCATGTCCGCGCCCAGCATTCGAACCAATGAAACACTGGGCCGCCTGCAGCGGAGCGCGTGAACTTAACCACTCAGCCACGGGGCCAGTCCCAGAAAACATTTTTTAAGTTGAGATCATGGTCTACCTACATCACCGCCTCAGTAATTCAACTACACTAAGTTTCTTGTTTCAAGTGATTTTTCAAAGCTATCTATTTCCGTTATGGTGTGTTAAATTTCACGCAGAAGAGTTCCATAATTGATGCTAACTAACTATTAATTCCTCATTCTGAGAATGTCAACAGGCTTCCTAGAGGTATTGAAAAGTAAATTCTGGGTCTCATTAACTTTCTACTAACCACATGGTTCCCTAAGCCACGATTTCAAATAGGTGAGAAAATGATGATATCCAACCTTATTTATGACACACAAAGCTGGAACAGAAGAAAACAAGACCATTAATGCTGCTTGTCTTTTTTAAATTTAATATAGCATCTAAACTTTCAATTAAGATTCTGGACACACTGTCTTTATTGAAGGTTTAAAAGTTATATTGTGTGAATTCTTACATGTGCTTGCTTAAAAGGTGCAACCATTTAAACATTTTTTACATCTATATTTTTCTCATAATGTTTGGATAGACTTCAAAATATCAAAAAAGGGGCACTTTCTTTGCAATGGTGTCCCTCAGCTTAGTGTATGCAATTGGAAGGGAGGAAAGACTTTGGGTAGGACTCCTGCCTCTGTCACTAACTGTGTGGTCTTGGGGAAGTTGCTTAACCTTTCTCAGCCTCAGATTCCAGATTTGTAAAATTGAGAACATAAAATTTACTCCTAGGGTTGTTTTTGTTGTTAGGATTAAATAATAATGTAAGTTAAGTATTTAACACTTAAATACCTCACAAAAAGGTAGTTGTAGATAGCTATGTTTTAACTTATAAAACTGAGTCCTTTTATTCACTGGAGAACACAGACATGAATGTAAATCACTCTCTTAAAAAATATCTCCTACTTACACAGCTTATACACTTTGTTTTTAAGTCTTACTTGCTAGATCTATAACATGGAATATGGAGATGCCAATAATTAGAATTGTTTTGAGACATAACTTTATGTCTTCAATAATTCGATAATCTGAGTGCTGTATCATCTGGCTTCTTGGTTCCTTGTACCTTATAAAGTTAAAACATTTCACCTAAAATAAAAATCCCAAATACGTTAGAAAATTGGCAGTTTGTTACTCTGGGGCAGATTTTTAAAGAGCCCTATCTTGATGAATAATACACAGTTTTTTCTCTGATGGTTGAACACCTGCAAGATCAGCAGGATTGCTTGTTAAGCATGCAGATTGCTGGGCCCTGGCCCCAGAGATTTTGAAATGAACCCTGTAATCCATTGGGGTTCAGAGCAACTATTAAAACATATTTGTTTTTAGTTGACTCATGCCTGGTGGGGTCTGGAACTCTGCATTTTTAACAAGTACTCCAGTGATTCTGCTGCAGTCTAAGGACCACCCTTTACAAAACATGCCCTCGTGCAGTGGCTTCTAATGTATAGTATGCAAAACTTGGGTATCTGGAAGAATACGTGGGAAATTCTGTTTATAGTTTCATCGAAAGCAAACTAATCTTCACCCCCCTTAGAATACTGGAGGCTTCCTTAGGGCTGCACGTCGGATTGTCACATGTCACAGACTTTGAGAGGTGTTCTAAGAGAAGAGTGGAGTGGGAGTTCGCAGGCAGGGGAGCTGCCTCTGGCATCCTCCCTCCTTTAAGCAAGACATGATTTTTGTGCCTGGTAAATGCTTATATAATGTAAAAACTACTTTTGCAAAATGGGCAAGTAGGTTAGAAAATTCTAAATTCCCCATTGTGAAGATGAATAAAGATAATAATTCAAGCACAAGTAACTAACAGAAAATGGCAAAATTGATGCTCCTAATATGAGGTCTTAGTGAGTCATAATGTAAGTAAAAGCTAAGACCATCTAGTCAGATCTAATGAGAAATCCCCCCAAATTAGAAGTGATCATGAAGATTATATGAAATACGGATTTACATCCAGCATAATTAATGATGAAGCTTGCCCTCTTTGGGCAAACATCTTTGTATTTTTGGGTCTTTGAGAGATTAATGACAGTATGAAGGCATTAAAGTAGTGAGACTTTTTTTTTTTCCTTTGAGGAAGATTAGCCCTGAGCTAACTACTGCCAATCCTCCTGTTTTTGCTGAGGAAGACTGGCCCTGAGCTAACATCCATGCCCATCTTCCTCTACTTTATACATGGGACGCCTACCACAGCATGGGTTTTGCCAAGCAGTGCCATGTCTGCACCCAGGATCCAAACCGGTGAATCCCAGGCCACTGGGAAGCGGAATGTGCGAACTTAACCACTGTGCCACCTGGCTGGCCCTGACATTTTTAAATGTTTATAAATTTTTAAGAGAATTTTTTCTTGTCGAGTTAAGGGAAATATTTTTAAAAAGTTGCTTCACTTTATCATATCTTTAAAAATCCACAAATCCCACTCCTCTGGCCACCCCAAAGATTTTCCTGCACCCTGAGTTGTCTGCTATTGCTTTATTCTCTTCTACTTGAAAAGCATGTTGCAGAAAAATAATTATTCTGTGAAGTAAGCAGGTCTTTAGCCTCAAGAATAAAACCATTGTGGGAGGGAGGGCAGTTATTGCTTACAGCTCAAATTTTACATTTTTCTTATTTATTTATTTGAGGAAGACTAGCCCTGAGCTAACATCTGCCACCAATCCTCCTGTTTTTGCTGAGGAAGACTGGCCCTGAGCTTAAATCCATGCCCATCTTCCTCTACTTTATACGTGGGACGCCTGCCATAGCATGGCTTGACAAACGGTGCCATGTTCGCACCTGGGATCTGAACTGGCGAACCCTGGGCCGCCAAAGCAGAACGTGAACTTAACTGCTACACCACTGCACCAGCCCCTGAAATCTTATATTTTTCCGACTGACCAAAAACAATCCTCAAGCAGAGTTTTATATTTTATATTATAAATGAAAGGCTGGCTCCTCCCTCCTTTTTTTTTTTTTTTTTTTTTTTTGTGTTACTTTTGCCTCTAATTACCGCATGGAAGTACTTTCACCATATGACTTATAAAACTACAAACTTTTCATTGAATTTTTATCACCATAGCATGAATAATGCATTCAGTCCTCAAATGTCACAGTGAACATCAAATGGTTTTACATAATGCATTCTTTCTGGAGTTTCAAGAAGCCAGCAGAGAAGACAAAAGTTTGGAAAGGAAATGTGACACAAATTTGTCATTTACCCAGCAGGGATAAAATAAGTAGCAAAAGAATAAGTGGAGAGGAAAGACTGAGAAATGAACGTGTTTTTGTTTATAACCTTAAATAGGAAAAGAAAGCAAAACTAGTATAGTTGCTCTTGGGGACAAGCGGGGGGAAAAATCCAGAAAGTAGCAAAAACAAATGGTCTGGGTGGGGGAGAAGGGGAAGGGAAATTAGGAACCTCATAAGTATAGGAATTGAATTTGAAACTGCAGTGCAACAGTATCACATTTTGGAACCATAATAAACTACAACAATTTTCAAGGACTGTTGGGAACATTTTCAATCTTTTCTGACTGAGGAATCTCAAAGTAGAAATATAATAACTCTTAGAATTCTACCTTTGAATGCTTTACTAATTGATGAGAGTGCTCATCCTTCTAGCATCCTCTTCTCTTAGGTTTTGAGATAGATCATATTATGATAATCCAGTCAGATGAAGTGTTCAACCCCCTTATGGAACATGCTGTTAATTGCCCAAAAGCTGTCATCTCATTTTTCTTGTTAAGAGAAGCCTAATTTAACTTTTCTCTAGATAGAGTGTAGGCTATCCAGGTCTCTTGATCTCAGGGTCTCGTCCCAGCCCCATGCAATTAATCATGACCAGCCTAAAGCAGTCCCAGTAATTCTACTTTCTTTGGCTAGTGATTGGTCTGGGATAAGCACGTGTAATAGTTTTTGATTGCTGCTGTAATAAATTAGCACACGTTTATTATTTTACAATTCTGTAGTCCAGAAGTTTGGGTTGGCTCTTGGTTTCTCTGCTCTGAGTTTCATAAGGACAGAATAAAGGTGTTGCCTGGCTGGGCTCTTACCAAGATGCTCTGGGAATGATCTGCTTCCAAGCTTATTCAGGTTGTTAGCAGAATCCAGTTCCTCGTGGTTGTAGGACTGAGGCCCCCACATGCTTGCAGCCTATCAGCTGGGGGCTGGCCCTAGCTCACAGAAGCCTCTCTCCATTCTTGCACACGGACCCTTACATCACAGTGTGTTGAATCCTTCACACTTGGAATCTTTCTAACTTCTTCTGCTTGATTTCTCTTTCTCCAGCAAGAGTAAATGTTCTGCTCTTAAGGAATCATGTGGTTATATTGGATCCCTGGATAATCTATTTTAAGGTCTGCAAACTTAATTATATCTGCATATTCACAGGTTCCAAGGATTAGCGTGTGGATATCTTTGGGGGCCCATCATTCTGCCTATCATAGTATGCAACCTGTGTGGTCAAAAAACAAGGGGGAGTCCACTGGGAGCTTCATTTCCTGGATGAAAAGATGGAAACTCTGCTCCTTTTTTCCAGCTAGGGATGCTAGTACGGGGACAAGATGTCTGGAGCGGCAGACAAATCATAAAACACTTCCATCATCACAGAAAGTCCTGTTGGAAAGTGTTTTTGAAAGCATCCAGTAGTGCAGAAGCAAGACGGCATCAGGGAGACTGAACATGTTTTCCCTTAGACCCTCTTCAGTAGTTTGCAATGTCTGGCTGATTTGACCTCTCTAGGTTGCACTTGCCTCTTCACTTGCTATTCAGTTTTAGCCTCACTCTCTTTCCTGAACTATTGCATTGGTGCCTATCTGCATCCCAACTTGCTCTTTCCCCCTTCTAACCTATTCTTCATACAAATTATTCCTCCCCTCAACAACACTCTCTTGTCAGTGCCACTTGTGCTGGCCAGCAACCCTTAACTTTTGCTGATAGTCCACTGTGGTGGGGTGTGGATAGGGGCATTGTATCAGCACTATAGGGAAGTGACTTCCTCCCCACTCCCAAATTGCCTTCCCTGCTCTCAGTTTATAATCCAGTGCAGGCAGAATGATTATAATACATTCATAACCCACAACATTAAAGCAGGAACAATGGCTAATCATCACCTTCTCCTGTGTCTTTTATTTCTGCTCTCTTACGAAATCTTTTCCTTTCCGTCTGCCACTGCTGTGTCCCAGTTAATAGTTTACTTTTCACTTGACCACTGCGATAGCCTGTGAAGCAGTCTTCTTTTAGTCTCTCTTCCCACCTTCCCCCTGAAGCTCTGGTCCTATCACTCCATTTCTTCCAGGGACCCCCTTAGACCTACAGAACAGAATAGCCTAAAGTCTTCTATAATCTGGCGCAGCCCACCTTTCCTGTCCTACCTCCCTCAACATTCTTCCACTCATCTTCCTACCACTCTCCGCTATTCACCATTCCCCTGGCATGTTCACGCACTTTCACCTCCCTCGCTGTCGCCCATAAGATGTCGTCTTTCAGATCCCAAGGTCCTCTCCCATTCCTCTAAGATTCCTGAGGAAAGATGCAAAAAGATCCCCAGAGGAGGGGGTGGGGGAGTGGGCATTATTGAGGGACCGACGGACACACACCTGTTTAAACGTGTCCAATTGGATAGCTAATAATAAGCAGCACTCCCTACCCTTACTCTTTCCCCGACTAAGACACCCTAATTTTCACCACAGCGGAGAGCGATTGACTGATCAACCACGCCCGGCAGAGAAAGAGTCAATAGGAAGCTCTGGAAGGCGAAGGGAATTGTGGGAGCGCCGTTCGTCGTCCCCGCAGGCTCATGGGAAATGTAGTGCACCTTTCTCCAACATGGCTGCGCCCAGATGGGGTGGTGTGTGAGTATCCGCCGCTGCTTTCTGAGATAGATTGGAAAGGCTGGCGAAGGAGAGCGCACCCACGTGGTGAGAACTCAGCCTGAGCCCAGGCGGAGGTTTGTGGCACGTCTTACTGGCGGGCATGATGGCTGCAAATCACTGCTTTCTCTTGTCGCCTTCTTCCGGTTTTCTCTGTCTGCCTCACAGATCTGTGCCTGAGAACCTAGGGCGGGGAGGGATGGCCGGCGCAGTGCTCTGGGGCAGTCCGTAGGCAGTAGGCTGTCCGGCGTTGGGTGATCCTGTCTGTCCGTGTTTGAGGTGCACGTGTTTGTGTTTAGTGCGGGTGCTCACGTGGTGTCTGTGTCAGTGTCCTGTTTCCTCTGAGGTTTTGGACTGGCGATTGCAAGTAGGGAGTGTTAGTCTGGCGCGTCTGGGGCTTTTCTGACCCGTGCCAATCCAGTGAGGAAAAGGCATTGTTGGTGGTCTGGTAGCTCATATAGCTGAATCTTCCTACGCTCTTGTTTGAGTAATCCTGGAGATCCTTGGGCTTCTGGTAGTGTCAGCTTCTGGTTTTGATTGATTTCACTTAACAGATATTTACTGAGTGTCTGCTGTATGCCAGGGACTCAAGTCTATGCCCTCAAGTAGATGACAGACTTCTGGGTGAGCCCACAAATAGGTCGTTATTAGACAATGTGAAAACTGCAGAGAGAGAGATACACGCCAGGTATTAATGAAAACACTGAAGAGGGCCACCAAACTCAGAATTCTGAAGAAGAGGTTTAGGAGGTAATATCGCAAGGGTAGTAAGTTTAGGCTTACTCAATAAACGTTTATTGAATGGCTAGTAGGTGCTAGATCCTGTTCTAGGTGCTGAGTGCCCCAGGGTGAACAATATAGACAAAATTTCTGCTTTCATAGAGGTTACTTTTTAGTAAGTTGGACAAGGAAGACAGTGAATAAACAAATTAATGAGGGCATAAGAAAATATAGAGTAGGTATTCTTCAAGGAATTAAAACGGGATGATATGACAAATGACAGGGTTAATTTTTTCTAATCAATTAAAATTTTTGTTTTCTTTCTTAATGGTTAATGCAATTTGAATAGTTACTAAATTCAAAAATTAGGAAAGAGGAAAGCTCCCTCTCATTCTTGTACCAATCTACCCATTTCCCTTTCCTGGAGGTAGCCTATATCACTGATTTCTTGTATGTCCTAGAAGTTTATATGTATACCTGTGCTGTACTCGATAATCAGGCCTCATTTGATAGGAATTTAAGTTCTTGCTAATCTTTGCTATTGAGTATAATTTACCTACAAGCACAGGAACATTTGTCTATACGGCTTTGTTCATTGTATGCACTCTGTTGTTCAAGGAGGGCATGGACACACATGCTACTATTACCACTGAGGGCGATATCCAATAGGATGTCTTGGGGTTAAACTTAGTAGCAGAGCGTGTGTGATCTCTTAACTCTTGTTATCCTATAGAGAGTGTGCTTTAGCTGGATGTGATTAGACTGGACTCAGCATGGCTAGTATTCTAGTGATGACTTCACTCCCATGACATTCCATAACACTCCCATAACAAGGCAAGGGGCATCCAAGCCTTTGTGCAATGGTGGAAATTCCTTGGCCAGGGAAGTGGCCTTGTTTGAAAGGGAGCATCCCCAGACCTCAGCACCTGGTATCAGCCTATTCCTTGTTGAGGTGACTCAGACCTGCTGGGCCAGTGCGTTGCCAAGTCTTTGGAATGAGGAACAAATGAGCCTCCAGAGCTATCTGGATTTGTCTTTCTTCACCTGTAATAATATTGCATGACTGAGGGAAGGAGAAGGGAAAGGGGATGAGAGAAATGTGATTATGAGGCTCCGTCTGCTGGTACTGCACACTTAGTGTCAGACTCTTAAAAAGATGTATTCAGTATCTTAGTTTTCTCATTTCTTCCACTTTGCAGTCTTTGCCCATGTGACATATTAAGAAAAAAATTCTTAGTGTGTTCATCCCTTGTTCTTCATTTCATACTGCAAAGATGCCATTCCAAAGATGATGATCTTGGAATGGAATAGCAATAAGAAAGTTCCTTTGAGGGCCCTCAGTTTTTCTTTGTCTTCTTAAACCATTCTGATTTGGCTCTTCTGGAAATTAACAATAATTTAGTAATTTGTTGTTAGTGCCATCAGGTTGATTTTGATTCCTAGCGACCCTGTGTACAGCAGAGCAGAACCCTGCCTGGTCTTTTTCGTACCATCCTCTCATCTTCTGGCACTATTCATAGGGTTTTCATGGCCGGTTTTTCAGAAGTGGGTGGCCAGGTCTTTCTTCCTAGTCCAGCTTAGTCTGGAAACTCTGCTGAACTCGGCCCACCATCATGACCCTTCTGGTATTTGAAATACTGGTGACATAGATTTCAGCATCACAGCAATAGGCAGCTGCCACAGTATGACAACTGACAGATGGTGTGGTTCCCTGACCAGGAAAGGAACCCGTGCCTTAGTGATGAGAATATCAGAATCTTAACCACAAGATAGCTAGGGCTGACATAATTTAGTAATAGATGTATTTAATCCTTAACAAAGTTATGAGTTAGTGTCAAAGATTAACACAGCCAGACATTAGTTAGAGCAGTAGAAACATTTTATTTTCTTACTACTGACAGTAGGAAAGAGCTGAGCTCCATTCTCATTTGTGCAGAAGTGATTTGGGTGTTTTAAAGGGAGAATGGGAGGGGCGTAGAGCAGGGGCTCAGTAGACTTAGAGAAGTGAAAGATTACAAAGGATTGGTCAGTACAAATGCAGTTAGGCCAGCTGTGTTTGCCAGTTGGCAGTTATCAAAGTTCTCTCTCCTGCCACAGGGATTGGGAGACAGAGGCTCTGTCTTTCCTTTGATTACATTTCAAAGGAATGGCTCTCAGGTCCTTGAGAGAGACACTTGAGTTGCATATTTACTATTTGTAAGCCCCTTTTAGTAAATGCTCTCAGAAACAGAGGTCAGGGGCCTATTGTCAGGTGTTGCTAGAACAAATGGTAAAATTTCCTGGCAGCATTTTGAGTTTTCTCGGGCATTTTAGTGGTTAACTGGGGTCCTCCTAGGGACCTGGCTTTATGCTGCCAGAAGCTGTGCTAGAGTTTGGTCACGTTTTTTAGTGCAGCGATGGATGCAGTTACGTGCCAAGAATAGGCACTATTATCCCTATTTTACAGATGAAGAAACTTAAGCACAGAAATAAGTAATTAGCTCACACAGGATCATACAGCTGATAAGTCGATAAGTAGAGCTGAGATTTGAACCTAGGACCTGGACCTCTAAACACTGTGTTATACTGTCTCATGGCACTGAAGGAGGCTCTGGGGAAACAAAGAAAAATATGATTTAATCCCTGTCCTCAAAGAGCTCTTCGTTCACTGGAAAGGAACAAACATTAGAATAAATAATTATAATTATAAATAATTATAATTAAAAATATCCATTCAGCTGTCCCCTTCCTGTCTAATGATGACTCCTAAGGCTTTCTCTCTAACCTCATTCCCTCTCCTTTTAGCTACTTTGTATTGTCATCTGCCGGCCAGACATTGCAACTGTGTATCTCACCAGTACCTCAAACATATTATATCCTAACTGACTCATTACCTTCCTTACTGAGCAGCTCTTCCTGACCTTTTTCTGACTTTCCAGTTTTGAAGTGACGTCACTAGTCTCTCAGTCACTCAGGCTCTGTCCTGTAAGTGATGTGTGATTCCTCTCTCCTTCACGTCTGAGTAGTATTCAAGGCCTGTTGATTGTGCCTGAGCTTTTCTGTTGCCCTCCCCCTCTCGCCGTATGTCCTTTCTTCCTCCAGACTCCACCCTTCCTCCAGACTCCAGTCCAGCGTTTCTACTTGCCAGGCTGGATCGTAGCAGGTCCCCTTGCCTCTCACTTCTCTAGTATGCTGTCCAGCTAGTCTGTTTTACTGGCCTTACCCCCTATCACATGCATGCTGTGTATTAGTTAAGCTGGATTACTGTTCTTTCTATAGACTCTGCATTTTTCTTCTGTACATAAAGATTAGTAATTAGAGTTTTGACTGTTTATGAGCTGTTTTGGAATATGATTTTATTTAACTCCCTATATTTATTTTGTTTGCTAACTTTGAAGACTTTCAAGTGGGTGAAGAGTGGGATCGGTGGATCAGCCAACATTCTCTGCTTAAAAGATTATGCTTACCTCTCACTGTCTTTGCCAGACACATCCATTTCTGTTTTTAGCTTCTTCCCTTTATTGCCTTACTGAATACTCTCCCTTCCCTATGACACTGTTTACTTCTGTCCTTCAGGACTCAGCTCAGGTCCCCTTCTGTTTTGAAGTTCTCTCCAATTTTTCTAGTTTATGTCAGTCTTACTTTGTTTGTCTCTAATTCATGTCACAACTAAAGACTGGACTGTACCATTAACACTTAATTATATAAAGATATATCATGTTCTTTCATTGTTTAGTCTGTTTTCCTCAACCAGCTTAGACACTTTTGTTGAAAGCATAAACTATGTGTTGTAGTTGTATGCCGCAGAGCACTGAGACCATAAATAGGTGTGTGTGTATGCACCTGTTATCGTTCGTTTATTCCCTTCAACAAGTTTGTGTTGAGCACCTGCTGTACGGTGGCATTTCTGCTCTCTTGGAGTTGACATCCTGATGAGGGATTTAAGCTAACAGATGAATCATCACAAATTGTGTTAAATTCTGCAAACAAAATAAAATAGGCCACTGTAATAAAGCATGGTGTAGAGTGCTGATTTGGATGGCGTGAAGGCCTCTTTGGGAAAGCACTTAGTGACTACTTGCTGATTGACGTATTTCAATAAAATGAAAACAATTCTATGGGGTTCTTACTATCTGTTATTTTAAAAATTATAGATATAAAAATATATAATGTGTGCAGTTTAAAAAGTAAACAAACACCTAAACCACTGTCTAGCTGAAGAAATACCTTTGATGCTTTTCTGTGTTTCTTTCATATTCCATTCCTCTCCTCCCCCCAGAAATAACTTCTCTCCTGAACTTTGTGTTTATCATTTCCTTGCTTTTTCTTGGGTTTTGCTCCATATGTATTTCTAAACGATATATGGCTTACTTCTGGGTTTTGGACTTTATGTAAATGGAGTCATGCTGTATATTCTTCTGTGAATTTTTTGTTTTGTTTCTTCTTTTTTTCTTTCCTAATATTAGTTTATGAAATTTGTCTGTGGCACATTTTACCTAGGACTTCGTAAGTAAAGGGCTGTATCATCTATGGGGAAAACAGCTCCCTTAGGAGAGCTGAAGCTCTGGAACATATTGTAGAACCCCAGAGCTGCTATTAGATGTTCTTGCTTCTTTGTTACCTTCTTAAATATTCCTTTATTGTCCAAGCATCTGTTTGTTCTCACTTCTCTTGGTTGGTGAAAGGTAAAGTAAGCATTTAAAAAAATTGTCATATAGAAATATTTATAAACTATAGAAAATATGAATAGCATCATTATAACTGTCCCTTCAGAATCTTAAAGTTGACATTTTGTACTTTTTTTTTTTTAAGTATTGCCATGGACAGCAACCATCAAAATAATTATAAACTTAATAAAACCGAGAAGAAGTTCTTAAGGAAACAGATTAAAGCCAGGCATACTTTGCTGAGACATGAAGGCATTGAGACAGTATCCTATGCTACTCAGGTGACCTAAAACTGTTATTATCATTTGAATAATGTATTTGAATGTAAATGTATTGCAATTTTAATGTGTCACAGTGATATTTGTTAATAATTGCTCAGAGAGGAATGCTGTAATTGTTCAGTCGTGTGTTACGTCTATATTCAGTATACGTATGATGGGACCTGATCACTTTCTGTTTTGGGACATTGAATTTCCCTTGATTGTGTTGAACTAGAGGAAGTTGTGAGTAGATATTAATAACAATAACACTAAAACTGTTTACAGTTTACAAAGCATTCTTACATTCGTTATTATATCTAATTCCCTAAAAATCCTTATGAAACAGGTGAGAAAACTAAGATTCTAAGAGGTGGTGATATGTCCGTTGATGTGAGGTGGCTGAATAGAAACCTAAAGCTAGATCTTTTGTATCCTAACGCAGGCTTCTTTCTTCTATTCCTAACTTTGTCTGTATTATAAAGTGTTTTGATTATATGCTATAAAACATTTTTTGTTTATTAGACCTTATCTACAAAGACTTTTCATTATCTGATGGCAATAATTAAATTATATATATATGAGGGACTATGAGACTTCCTGGGCTTTGAATTAGAAGAACTTAGTTTAACTTTTAGCTTCTCCACTATTTGGACATGAGCAGTACCCTTGACCTCAGCTTTATTCATTCATAAGGACATAGTATTGCATACCTTTTTATCTCATTGGATTGTTAGAGTCCAAAGAGAACATGTATGTGACAGTACTTACTAGTCATTAAAATACCATATAAATGTAAAGTATTCTTATGATGTTCTTTCTGGTTCTAAGGATATGAGAGGAGGAAGGAAGCTTAGCCATCATCTAACCGAGGGCCAAAGACATACAATTGAGAAGGTGGAACTAGGATTAAAATTCAGGGCTCTGGACTCTCAGACCAATACCATTCCCTTATATCATGCTGAGGCTGCCTTCTGTGCTGCGTCGTAGTTTAGGAATGAGTAGCCTTTTGAGGTGAGTTTAAATTTAGCAGGTAAAAGGCCCATACTTAGATTTCATTAAATATTAATGACTTTAGAGAATTTAAACCAAATCCCTATAAAAAGGATAGAGTAGATAACAGATTAGAATTAATATGTTTGCATAGACTTTCTGCCAAGAGCCACTGAGGCTGTGAGGCATTCAAAAGATTAAACTGACGTACCCTACTCTGATCTCTTCCCAAGCATGCCTTATAGGGGTCGTGACGAGAATTGGTAAGAAAAGAAATGGGTTAAGTTTCTTTGCTGCCTCTGAAGCTTGTTTCTGGTTGGGTCTGTCTTTTCTTTCAGATCTCTAGAAACTTTAATCTTACCTTGGTGACTTCTAAAGTATCAACTTATTTGGGCTTGATTATTTTTTTCTCCACAGTATTTTTAAAGGAAAAGAGTAAAATTGTAGAAGGACCTCCAATTATATATTATCTATCTAGGGGAGAACAAATGCTCTTTCCGCAATGTGTTTTAAGTGTACATGCCTTTGTGCAAATTTATAGCCATCGTGAGATTTTTCTAGAGGAGTGATCCTCAAACCATCAGGACTGAAGATAACAAAAAAAATTCTAAATTCTCTACTTCATATTGTCGGGAAAATTGCTTGGCTGAACAATTATAAATAAAACAATTATTGTATTTAATTATATGGTATAATTCACATGTAATAGGAAATGAGTTCTTTCCTTCACTCCCCTCTCCGCTTGTTTTTGTGTGGTTTGCCTTTAGAATTGCCCCCAAATCACTCAGACAGCATCTTCGAGCGCCACTAGTCCTCCTCAATCACGCCTCACCATCTTCCTTAGTTCTTAGATGGAGCAGTGGACCTTGACATTTACAAAACCTTTGCAGTTCCTTAGATTTGGGAATATGGAAATGTTTTTGAAACTGTGGCTGCATATAACCAAATTATTTTGGTGCTTTAATTTACAAACCCCATTGAATTAGGTCCAGGGCAAGCCATCTGAGACTAAATTTTACACCATATTTTGTAGTATTGTATTAGTGTGTTTGTCTAGTATGTGTATGTGTATACTTTCGTACATATAAAATGTTGGCTATCCCATGACGGAACAGAGCTTTTCTTATTATCCAATTTTATAATAATTCTATAACGTTCTTTTAAAACAAGGTTGTAGATAATCCTATTTTGTATAAAAGAAACTAATACGTTATGTTCTGATTTCCAGCTTAGTATAAATCAGAGTTTGGCAAACTGCTGCCCTCGGGTCAAATCTGGCTTGTGAGCTAAGAATGAGTTTTACATTTTTAAAGCGTTGTTAAAAAATAAAAGACTACGTGACAGGCTTATATGACCTGGGAAGCCTAAAATATTTTACATAGGCCCTTTTCAGAAAAAGTTTGCTAGTACCTGGTATAAATAATGAAACTTATGAGAGTTGGCTATCGATGGTTTACTTTTGTTATGCTACAAAATTTTTAGGAGTTACAGTTACAGATCATAAATGAAAGATCTTAACGCTGTGTAGAATGCTTTATAAGTACAGTCGTCCCTTAACCACAGGGGGTTGGTTCCAGGACCCCCGTGGATACCAAAATCCGTGGATGCTCATCTCTTAGTCTGCCCTCCGAATCCTTGGGTTCTGCATCCAAGGATTCAGCCACCCGCGGATTGTAAACATTGTACACATCTGCAGTTGGTCAACTCTGCAGATGCGGAACCCATGGATGCTAAGGACCGACTGTACAAAGACTACAAGGGCACTAGGCCATTAACATTGGAATAAAAACAGGAGACCTCCTGCCCCATCCCCCAAAATCCCTTGAATAAGTTCAGGGCAGGTCTGCAAATGACAGGTAGTAAGCATGAAACTTACAGAGGAAAAAATTTTAATTGCAAAATAACTGAATTACCCATAGAGGAAAATCTTCCTATTTTATGTTCAGTAGAACCTGTAATTGGTTTTTCTTTGAGTCAGTACCTTTACTTTTAGTTTTTAGTAAACATTATATAATGGTTCTATCAAAAGAACCATTCTGGAAACTGACAGAAATAGCTTTGAAACCCACTCCTACTAGTCATTACCTTAACCCAATTTTTCTCATCTTCAATTGATTCCTCTATGCCGTGGGGCTAATATTACCCACTTTGTAGGATTGTTGTGAAGATTATGTTAATAAGGATTAAGTAGGAAAAAGCATATAGCAGTGTCTGACAAAAAAGCAAGTATTATGTAACTCCTTGTTCCTTCTTCTCTCTCTCTCTATGCTTTCTCTTTCCATTATGTTAAATTTATATTTATGAACAGTGAAAAAAGTTATCTTTTAATTTGTATGTACGGTCATTAGGAAATAAATATTTTACTGAAAGCACTTTTAAAAATCAATCTTTACAACATAGGAATACTTTTTAACCTCCAAATATTTAGTAAATTGATTTATATACTTTGGATGAAATTAGAAAACCAAATAACCATCGTAAGGGAAACTTTTTTAATTACACTTTTGTAGACATCATCTTATTTTAAAATCTTACTTAAAAATAAACAGGTCGATATTAATTGCTCATGTTGCTTTCTGTTTTTGCTTTTTTAAGGTCCTGGTTGTTGCCAATGGTGGTTTGGGTAATGGTGTGAGTAGGAACCAGCTGCTTCCAGTTTTAGAGAAATGTGGACCCGTGGATGCTCTCCTAATGCCACCTAATAAGCCCTACTCGTTTGTAAGATACAAAACTACAGAGGAATCCGAGAGAGCCTACGTTACCCTCAATGGAAAAGAAATAGTGGATGATTTAGGACAAAAGATCATTCTGTACTTGAATTTTGTGGAAAAAGGTATTATCATACAAGTATCTTTTAAAAAGTAGTTCTTTTTTTTAAAAGTAATTCTTGCTTTTTTTTTTTTCCCCTAAAGGTTGGCACCTAAGCTAATGGGGCTGGCCCCAAAATAGTTCTTACTTTTGTGTGAATTTTGTTTTCATGCCTGAGTTGGGAGTTTCAGTTGTTATGAAATAAAATAGGACATCCGTTAACAAATGTTCTTTAAATACCTAGTTGTGCCAGGCACGGCCCTGGTAGTTGAAGGGAGGTGAGTTAGACATAGCCTGCCTTAAGGAGCTGGTTCCACCAACCTATCAATATATTTTTTATGCATGTTACTTATTTTGGAATCCTACTATCTAATTGTGTTTTTCAAAATTGAATGTTGGGGACTCAGATCACCAATTTATTTTACAGTGTCTACCTGGAAGCTTTCAATTAATCACCTGGGAATTAATTATGATCCAAATGATTATGTGCAAGCTTCATCTTTATGGAGGAATGTTACTGAACCAAGTTCGTTTTTGCCGGCTGCCCAGAAAGCCAAACACTGAGACGGCGAGATTGCAGCAGAGAGAGGGTTTAATCACAAGGCAGCCATGTGAGGAAGTGAGAGCATGAGCCTCCAATTTGCTTCCCCGAAAATAGGGACTCAGGGATATTTATGGGATAGTGGGGCAAGGTGGTCTGAAATGTGGAGAGAGGTGATTGGAGGTGAGGAGAGTGAGGGAATTGACGATCTGCGCAAGCGTAGTCAGACTCCACGCCTCTTCATAGGACCCATCTTGACAAAAAGGCGGCATTAGCATGACCTGAGGGTGGAGTTTTTAGCCTCTTTATGTCAAAAGGTCACCTATCGGACATCTGCACGGGCCCGGTTGATGAGTTGGTGGTCTCAACCAGGCTAAGTGGACAAGGAGTTCTAATTCCTGAAAAACAGCTCACACACCCATTACCATGGTGACCCAGGCTCCAGGGAGATGTTATCTATAGGAGCCTAGTGGGAGTCAGATAGTGTATTGCCTAAGCAGCACAGTCAGCAGTGGGTGGGTTAAACAGCTAAAAGCTGTAATCAGTAATTGCAAAAAGGAAAAAAAAACTTTAGTACTTAGATACTTAATCATCAAGGCTGTTCGTTGGTTTCAGGAACACCTTTAGCCACCAAAGATCCCAAAAGCTTTATAGTGGCACTGTCCAATAGAACTTTCTGTAGTAATGGAAATGTTCATATGTTCATATCTGCGCTGTTCAACATGATTGTGTGATTGAGGAACTGATTTTAATTTAATTTAAATTATTTTAATTAGTTAATTAAAATTATTTTTATTTTTTTTTTGCTGAGGAAGATTTTCCTTGAGCTAAAATCTGTTGCCAAGCATCCTCTTTCTTTTTTGCTTGAGGAAGATTAGCCCTGAGCTAACATCTGTGCCAATCTTCCTCTATTTTGTATGTGGGTTGCTGCCACAGCATGGCCGCCCCCAAGTGGTGTAGGTCTGCACCTGGGATCCAAGCCTATGAACCTGGGTGCCAAAGCAGAGCATGCTGAACTTAACCACTCTGCCACAGGGCTGGCCCCTAACTTAACTAATTTAAATCAAACCTTTATAGACTAATTTACAGAATTTCTATAGGGATTATTACATCTTTTCAACATTGTCCTGTGGAAATGAAATGTAGTGTGGTGAACTTTGATTTAGATGTCTGATCTCCTTCTGTTATATTCACTTGCCCCCTATCTAGGCAATTAAAGGGTTTGTTTAGATATCCTTTGAGTGGGTGGATGAGTATAATCTGATCAAATTTGTGTTTTTGTAAAATAAGACTCAAGGAAACTTTTAAAGACTCTTTTAAAGATAAATTTTAGAAGTTGTAATTCTCAGTGTCTGTATTTAATTTTAAATCTGATTTATGCCTTATAGATTTAAAAACTAGATCATCTCCATATTTTATATGTTTATGATCAATTTTTGAAAATTGAATGGTTTGAGAGTAAGTTTTTATCAGAAAATACTGTCCTTGGGTTTTCCCTCGATTGGTATCTTGAACACTCTGTAAGAAATTGCACAAAGTGATTTTTGGAGTGTTCTTTATTTGAAATCATACATTAGATCCAGATGTACTTCTAAGACTGTTATAATCACATTTATAACCTTGGAAATCATTTTTAGTAGAAATGAATGGAGAATAAAATGAATAGAGAATAGAACTGTCGCAAACATTTTGATACTTGTTTTATATCTGCGACAAGATAGCCAGTTAATAACAAACACAAGAGATATTTTTGGTTCTTCAGTTTTAAAAAAATATATTTAGAAAACTAAATATGAATTACTTATGCTATAAATTACTTGTATTTAAGGAATTCTTCCCAAACTTTTCCTTATGTAATTTGAATAAATAATATAATGCCTGGCATATAGTAAGCACTGAGCGAATATTTATCAGATGATTCACTGTTTCTATTTCCAAAATGTTAACAAATCTAGTAGACATTATTTTTGTGAATTTTTATATTAATTGATTGAAAGATGAAAACTGTTCTGCGGAAAAGCTTCGGAAATTGTGTCTGTGACATGATCAGCTCTCTAATAGTAAATATGAATTACACTATTCCCCTTATCTAATCATAAATTCTTTTTATTTTGCCTTCTAGAGCTGTACTTATCTAAAACTTCGAAGGACATAGGGACTTAAATTATTGTAATATATGCTAAATAATTCTTCATAAATGATATTTTTATTTCTCCAGAAAATTTTATGTTATTTTGCATTTTTCTGTTACTTGACCATAGCTAGTATCAAGAATCTGAGGGCAAAAACAAGCATGTAAATTTTGGTATTCATTATTTGTGGACAATCAGACTTGGTTATAGCGGGGCATACTGTAGATATTATGAGAAACCTTGTTTCTTAGTGAGATTTAAAAGCTGGTTCAGTCATGTTCAAACAGCATATTTAAGTAAATACTGTTCTATTTGATAAATACAGTGGACTTATGTACCATAAATGTACCATAATTTTATCTTGGTCTTATTTTTGTATTTTTAATATGTCATGTGCCTTTTAGCATTCTTATTTCTGAAAATAAGGATTAGGAGTCTTATGAACTAATAAATGGCTTTTGGGACAGAATTATTTGTGTATAAGAACTTTAAGATTTGTATGTGAGTATTTTAATTTCATTTCCCACAGCGCAGTGGAAAGAGTTGGGGCTTCAAGCCTTACCTCCAGGCCTCATGGTAGTAGAAGAAATTATTTCTTCTGAGGATGAGAAAATGCTTTTAGAAAGTGTTAACTGGACAGAAGATACAGAGAACCAAAATTGTAAGTAAAACTTAAAATCTGGTATTTAAAAGTATCTGCAAAATGGCCATGATACTGATCTTTCTTTTCTTCTCCTCCTTTGGTTTGTTAAAACTGTACTGTTTCCTTAAAATTACTGAAAGTAGCCTGGATCCAGTGTTAGGCAAGTCATACCAACAATTCTTAGGAGCATTAATAATAAATAACATTTATATAGCTATCAATTTTAAACTCCAAACTGATTAATATTTGTAAGCCAGCCTTGTAGAGCTAACATTTATAACCCCTTTCACATGTCTTGTCTTATTTGATCCTCTCCACCTAAGGCAGATATCCTCTGAGGAATCAGCAGGTCAGCGCCGTACTGTTCTAATGCAGTCAGAGCCTGCTGGAGATATTTGCAAATGAGTTACTCTGACTCTCTCCACATCATTAGCAGTCTTGTGAGCGGCAGTGTGCGTGTTCAGCTCTTTCAGATAGATTGGGGGAGACTCTTTAAGGGTTCTTTACAGTTTTAGACTTAAAAGAACAGCAGATACGAGAGGAAATGGTTGATTTTATTAAAGCAATAATTTATCAGTTAATGAAAGTTACCATTCCTAAACTAATCCTTACTTATAATGTTCACTTTGAAATATACGAAGGAATGAAATTCTTTTCTCCCAAATAATTTGCTTTCTTCTCTTCATACAGTTCAAAAATCCTTAAAACACAGAAGAGTAAAGCATTTTGGTTATGAATTCCACTATGAGAACAACAATGTAGATAAAAATAAGCCATTACCTGGGGGTAAGTAATTGTTAATAAACAATAAATGCTGGTTAGAAAAAAAGATTTAATATATTAGAAGTACATCGTAGCTGAGGACATGTCTCATTTGTCATTTGTAGGTAAACTTTGAAATAGTTGTTTAAATTTAAAACATTTTAATTAGCCAAGTAGTGCAGTTTTGTGTTAAACAATTAGTACATAAAGCTAAAGTTCCTCTTGAACATTATCCTTACTCTCATACTTCTTAGAAGTAGTACTGTTAACAGTTTAGTATATACCAATCCTTTAAAGACGAGTTTACTTTCAAATGTAGATACCTAGAAAGGTCTGTACTAGTTGTTAACATGGAGTAGTGTATTGCCTTCTGTAAGCTATATAATCATATATTACTTGTATTACTCCAACTTGTTCCTTTCCCTTCATGATATGTCCTGGAGATCTTACATAGTTTTTCGTTTTATTGAATGTTCAATAATAGTTTATTCAGTTAGTTCCCTTTTGATCGACATTTAGGTTATTTCTAGTTTTTAGCTTTTACAAGTAGTGCTGCGGTGAGTATCTTCATACACCTCACTTTATGCACTAAGCAAGAGTTTCTAAGGGAGATTGCTAAATTAGAATTGTGTCAAAGTTACCTTCATTTAAAAATGTTAATAGAGGGCCAGCCTGGTGGTGCAGCCGTTAAGTGCACACATTCTGCTTTGGTGGCCCGGGGTTCACTCGTTCGAATCCCGGGTGTGGGCATGGCACCGCTTGTCAAGGCATCCCACATATAAGGCAGAGGAAGATGGGCACGGATGTTAGCTCAGGGCCAGTCTTCCTCAGCAGAAAGAGGAGCATTGGCGGCAGATGTTAGCTCAGGGCTAATCTTCCTCAAAAAAAAAAAAAGTTAATGGATACTGACAAATTGCCCCCAAAACAGTTGTGCCAACTTATTCTCACCAGGTGTGCACTCACCCCCTCCCCCCACCAACATGTGATATTATAAAACTTTTAACTGTATAATTACCTGATTACTAGTGAGGATGGTCATTTGTATTTTCTTTTTCTTTTTTTTTTTTGAGGAAGATTAGCCCTGAGCTAACATCTGCTGCCAATCCTCCTCTTTTTGCTGAGGGAGACTGGCCCTGAGCTAACATCAGTGCCCGTCTTCCTCTACTTTTTTTTATATGCGGGATGGCTGCCACAGCATGGCTTGACAGGCAATGCGTAGGTCCACACCTGGCATCCAAACCTGCAAACCCCGGACTGCTAAAGTAGAACATGCGAACTTAACTGCTGTGCCACCAGGCCGGCCCCTATTTTTATTTTCTTTTCTGTGAATTCTTTTTCATATGTTTTGCTAGTTTTTTCTTCTAATGGGTTGTCTAATTCATTAATAAGAATTTACTGTATAATCTGGATATTAATCCTTTGCTAGAATTCTTTGTTGGAGTTAAATTTATCTATATTTTTATGGCTTTGGTCTTATTTAAGGGTTTCCCTCCCTCATGAGATAACATTCATGACTCCAATAAAAGTAAGTTAGTTCTACTTTGAGAAGTGTTTTTTTTAAGAGAAATAATTTAAAATAATTAATTTTAAAATAAATTGAATAATTAAAAATAAAAAAGAAAGTGGTCAGGCTAATTTTCAGTATAGAATATGGAAAATTTTATCATTTTATTACTGTTTTACAAAATATCAAAATTGTCAGCAAAATTGCTCTTGGACGTTTTATTTGCTAAAATCGGTAAGATAACTTTAAAAGATTCTTAAGAAGGTTTTGTTTATATTTTGCTTTGCTTGTGGGTTTATTGCTGTATTTGGGTCTGACTTCTAAATTAAAGGCTGTATGATTTTTATCATAGTGATTTTTTTTTGTTCTTGGGTTAAAACATGCAAAGTAAATATTTTAATATGTTTTATCTTCATGATTAATGACTTCAGGTCTTCCTGACATTTGTGATAGCATTTTGGAGAAATGGTTAAAGGAAGGTTTCATTAAACATAAGCCTGATCAATTGACTGTAAACCAGTATGAACCTGGGCATGGTGAGTGTTTCTTTTTTTTAAATTCCAGTTATATATTTCATAACTCAGTAGATTATGTAACTCTCTAAAATCAGAGGTATTATTTTTTAGCTCAGACTAACTCTTAATGTGCTTATGTGTTTTACTTGTGTTGACTTCAGTTCCTTGCAAATCTGCACAGCGATCTCTTGAGGAGCTTACATCCCAAAGTGTGAACAGACTGACACAATTGCTATTTGTGATTTTTTTTGTTCCCTCTCAACATTTTATTTAGAGAGGGAGAAGATTGCTTTAACAACAATGGTATAATGGAAGAAACCAAATAATTGACAGATACAGAGAAAAGGCTAATTGGGTGATCTTGCTCTTCTTTCTCTTCTGTTGAGAATGTGGAAGACAATTCTAGGATGACATGTTAGTGAAAAATCTTTAGGTTATTGATTTTTTGCACTTGTTAACAGCATCTTCCTCTGATATTTGTAGTAATCAAATGATCTTAAAAGCTTTATTAATGGTAGGAGTTGTAGGTTGTTTTCCCCCCTGCATTTATCATGCTGTATTATGATTGCTTATTTATCTGTCAGTCTTTCCATGGGTCTGTAAGCTCCTTGAGGAAGGAACTGTGTCTTACTAGCTTTATATACTCTCACCGTGTAGCAAGGTTCCTCTCACTTAAGAGGTGCTCAGTTAACATAGATTGAGAGGTTGGTGGAGGCAGCCGTGTCTTAATTATCGATGTGCTTAGTCTTCACACCTGGTTATTGCTTTTGTTCTACAAGTACTTGGGAATCCAGTGTTCAAGAGGAAAAGTGACTTTGTTATTTATCTTTCACTTCTTCTTTTTGGGCTAGGGTTGGGTAAATGTCCTAGTTAAGCAGTGACTCTCAAAGCTTGATTTTATTTATTTTTAGTTTTTTATTTATTTTTATTTTTTAAAGATTTTATTTTCCCTTTTTCTCCCCAAAGCTCCCTGGTACATAGTTGTGTATTTTTAGTTGTGGGTCCTTCTAGTTGTAGCATGTGGGACGCCACCTCAGTGTGGCTTGACGAGCGGTGCCGTGTCCGTGACCAGGATCCGAACCGGCGAAACCCTGGGCTGCCGAAGCGGAGCGCGCGAACTTAACCACTCGGTCATGGGGCCGATCCCTCAAATCTTGATTTTAGAATGAAGTCTTAGCATGAAGTTAACGTATTTTTGGTTGAGATTTAGTTTAATTTTTATTTGGTTACAACCACCATAAATGTTTCCTTTTAACTAAAATTATAGTACATTCCTGATTATCAAACAATGTTCTCACCATAATAGTGTGAGGCTATATTTAGAGTCATCTTAAATCTACTAAAGGAAAAATGAAGTGACTTATTATCCTATCTTCCATCTCAGGAATTCCCGCTCATATTGACACACACTCTGCTTTTGAGGATGAGATCGTTTCTCTCAGTTTGGGGTCAGAGGTAAATGTTCACACCTTTTTACTAGCTACCAAAAAATGTCTTATACAATACCCTTTCTTGTAGGATTTCCCACATTTCTTAGTTCAAATGAGTTAAGGTTTTAAAATGAAAAAGTAAAGGCACCATTAGCACTTTCGTTTCTTACAGAAGTGAAATTATCACTCCCTCTTCTTTTAGATGTACAGAGTTTTATGTATCAGCTCATCAGATGCCAGGAAAAGCCCTGTAATTTAAATTTTTACACATTTTACTTTTAGAAGTTGAATAAAATCCAGACTTCCCTTGACAACAATTTACTGAGGCAGCATTGCCATCTAGTGGCCAAAGATAGTAGCTGCAGGCTGTAGAAAAAGGAAACAAAACTAAAATCTAAGTGTTTGGAATTTTGATAAACTTTTTCACATATATTACCTGATTCAGTACCTTCAAAAACTTTGAGCAGCAGAGGATAATATCCTTATTTTTACAGATGAGGAGTAAGAGGTTCATGTTTATTCATTGACTTATGTCTATAGCTGCACTTTACCCGAACTGCTAAAGCTGTCAAAAACATGATTTAAAGTGATCCATGCAAACTGCAGATAGAATTTTAGATGGAAATCAGAATTTAAATCTAGAAGAATCTGTAAAATATGAGGTCACCTAATTTAACTAGAGGTTGCTTCAAAATCTGATCTTGTTCCTGGAGGCAAATATACTATTTACTAGTATTTTTTATATTTTCATAGTTCCCGTCCAAGCTTTGGCTTTTTTACCTTTACTGGGCTTGTGTGATCATGTTGATGCCGTGACTAGAGATTTAGTGCTGTTTGTTTGATAAGACAAAACCATCTTATCAGCTGCCTATGTGGGTTCCTGTTACGTGCTTTGAAAAATAATGAGGATGGGAAGGAAAAAAAAAGAGCTCTTCTCTGTCTAGTCTGTTTTCATTTTACCTCTTATCCTGGCTTGTAGCTTTAGGGGACCAGTAAAAAGCATCCTTGTCTTTTCCTCTCAATTGTGAAACCAATTGAGAAATGAGACAAAAGGTCAAATAGAAATCAGAGTGTCAACTTAACTACTGAGAAAACATGGAAGCATGTGGCTCTAGATCTGTAGCCACGTGGATTTCACCTCTGAATTAGAGGGCATATTGTCCTTTTTACTGGCACAGACAGACAACTGGAGACCTCCTCCATAGGGCATGAAGAAGCATATACGAGATTCTGCAAACCAGCTGGATCTGAAAAGAGACTCAGCCCTGCGTTCTTTCCTGGGGAGTTAGCAGTGAAGGAGTGGAGATGTGTTGTTCTTACACTGTTAGTGCCTTGGAAATTCCCTCCCCTCCTAGGGAAATATGAGGAATGGGGACTCAGTGTTCCTCCAACATCCCACAAGGTCATCATGGAGTTTTTAATTAAAAGTTGTAAGGAAGGGAAAACTTGCCCTTTAGTTGCACTGAAAATCTGCTGTAGCCATTATCTCCATTTGGCGTCTCTGGAGGCATGTAATTTTTAGCTGCTAATTTGAGTGATGGAGTTTGTGGTTAAAGCCGTCTTTGTAATAGCGGGCAAGCATGCATAAGTTATGACAAGACCAGTAGATTTTCTTATAAAAGATAGCTTATAAGGGGAAGTGAATCTTTGTAATTTAAAAAAAAAAAGGTCTACTAAACATTTAAGTTTATCACGCTATTTAAAACAGTCTGCTATATTTGGGGCCTTTTATTTCATCTGTAAAATGGGATTAATAATACCTCCTGCCTGGCTGAAGGATTGGGATGGGAATAAAATGAGTTAATGAATGTGAAAATGTTTTTCAAACTCAGAGCAATCCACACATGTAAAGGCTTGTTAAAGTATGCTGCTTCTTGGGCTCCTTACTTGAAGGCCTCACTTCTGTACCAAAGGGACATGTTCCCCTGGCCTTGAAATAGGATTTCAAGTGGTAGCTAGAAAGATGGCTTTCTTCTTTTCTTTTTGCGTTACCCACCGTTGCACCCTGTGCTGTTCTGTTTTGTTTTTGATGCTGTGTAATCACTTAAATTCTCTCCTAGACCTAGAATCTGGGGGGCGTAGTTTTGTCTCTCTTTATTTTCTCATCCTTGACATCTTTCATTGTTTTAAGAAATTTACTGTAGTTTCGACTCCAGCTTCCATTTCATTGTAATAATTTGTTAGTGGCACCATTTTTTTTTTTTTTTTTTTTAGCGTGTGTTTTGTTTGTTTCTCTCTCCTTGGCTAAAATCCTCAAGGTTATACTTTAACTTTTTACTTTCATCTCTTTCCCAGAAAATTTCTGAGATCTCTTAACTCTTAAATGCTCTGACACAAAGTGTTCCCATGAGGTATTCTTAACTGTTACATAAATCTTACTTCAATGCTCTATCTTTATGACTACCTGATCGTATTCTTCTTAAAACTCTTATGGTTCTTCTAAAAAATATTGTAAATTTCATAGTGAACGAAAATTGTCTTTATTTTTTCACATGTATTAGTTTTGCCTCTACAACTAGATTGTAAATCTTCTATGGTTGTATGCCTCCAAAAGTACTACAGATACCCATACATAGGTTATATGATATGTGTCTGTTAGGATGCTTTTAGCTGCAAACAACAGCAGAAAACCCAATTAAAAATGATTATGCCACAAAAACAAGTTAATACCTCATATAGCAAGATGTTTTAAGGAAGGCTGGTTCCAAAAGTTTTAATTTGTTGGCTTAGCTCAGTGATTTCACCAAGGAGCCAAGATTTTTCCATCCCAAATGCTCACTGCTCCCTTACCTGAGGACTGGCTTAGGGAAATAGCCAACAAGGGGTCGGATGCATCAGGACATGTGAGAATAATATACACCCTCTGAAGTAAAGTAGGCTTTTGCTTTTAAGTTACTCCTTCTTTGATAGGTTTGTCCTGCTGTAAAATATGTGGCTTTGGTTGGCCATGCATGTTTTGAGATATATCCTTGACATAAACCTCCTTGTGATAATGAACTAGTAATGTTGTTAGGCAAGTAATCAGTTCAGCAGTACCAAAGACTTGGTCAGTTAAGGGTGAAAATGACCATTTAATGTGCATCTACTTAAAGCCAGAACTAAACTTTTATTGTAAATAAAATAAACAATTTTTTTGATTAAGGTTTACTTGGAAAAATGAAACTAAAAATTATGAAGATAGTTAAAAAAATTTTTTTATTTAGCACCTTTAGATTATATTTCAACTATGTACTACCTTTTATTTATTTATTTTTTATTATTATCTTTTTTGAGGAAGATTAGCCCTGAGGTAACATCTGCTGCCAATCCTCCTCTTTTTGCTGAGGAAGATTGGCCCTGAGCTAACATCTGTGCTTGTCTTCCTCTACTTTATATGTGGGATGCCACCACAGCATGGCTTGATAAGTGGTGCTAAATCCGTGCCCGGGATCCAAACCGGTGAACCCCAGGCCGCCGAAGCAGAGCACGTGAACTTAACTGCTATGCTACCAGGCTGGCCCCTGCACTAACTTTTAGAACAAAGAATGAGTCATATGAGCTTTGTTTTGGTATTATTTTTCTGATAAAAATGTGATAGTATGATAAAAATTCCTCTGGTTAACTTTTATAGTTTGAATATAAAGAGCCTTTTTTTTTCCAAAAAAATTATTGAAGTCTTATCAGTTTTTCCAAGAACCTCTCTTACTCCTTTGATATCCAAATTATTTCATTTTGAGGTACCTATTGTGTATCATTGTTGTTTTCTTTTCTCTTCTTCAGTTGTGACATTCCTGACTCTGCCGGAGCTTCAAACGTTAGGTGGCTTTGCATGTGTTTTAAGTGGCTCTGCGGCATTTCTTTCATCAACTTCGGGAAGTCTGTCTTTTGCAAGAATTGTGGTTTCAGTTGTTTTGTATTTGCATTGCATTGGATAATATTTATAGGATCAAGATTCACTGAAAGCCTGACAAGGGGTTACTTCAGTGGGCAGAGATAGCTGCTGGTATTGAACAGAGAAATATTGGGGCAAATCCTAATTTTATAAGAATTTGGTTCATCAGTAAATATTTCTTATTATGATGACTTCTGCAACTGAGTGACCTGGGTAACTGGGCATTTGGTTCATGAAGTGAACATTGACATTCAGCAGGCATCTGTTGAATGTCTGCTAGAGGGCTATATCTTCCGTGATATTACCTGTTCTCTCTCCAGGCTCATGCTTTCAGCAAATAGTTATTGAGTCCAGCTTGATATCCTGAAATAGAGTATTGAATAAAAATGTTTTGTGAAATGTCTTGAGCTGTCCACTTGTTCTATTGCCAGCTGAATGGTTTTGTAGCCCCCTTGGGTGTTTTGCCTGGTATCTGTGTAGTTTGCCCCAGAGATGTTCAGTTCTCATTTGTCAGGAATGACCCACCGGGGTACTTCTCTTAGGAGTTTATTGCTTTAACGGACAAATGTTTCATCAGTTTCTGATCTTCAAACAAACTGGGGAAAAAATACCAAAGATATTTTCTTTACGGAGCTTAAAACAACGTTCTGGACTCTGGGTATATTGACATCCTCTCCAACCTCAAATTCAGTCCTTAAATTTACATATATAAGCAATATTTACAGCCTCAGAAGCCAAACAGTTTCTTCTTCCCATTTTAATCTTGATTCAAGGCCCAAGACTTTGTTCTTATCTAAGAGTTCTTGGAATATTTACATTTTTGAAGTTCTGTCAAATGGATTGTTTGTACTGTGTATTTCCTTTCTCCCTTCTCTCATCCTTTATAGCGCATTTATGATATTTTCCATCATCTCAGTAGTGCCCTCAGCATTAAAAGGATAGTAATAGGCCATCCTAGTGGGTGTATATTTCTGCATTTGCGTGTGTGTATGTGTGTGTGTTTGTGTTTGTGTGTTTGTATGTGTGTGCTTTGTATTCGTAGCCATGGTACTTCTGTCTGGCTGTGTATGTTGATGTAGATGTGGAAAGAGCATAACTCTCACATGGGATATTTAGTTGCATCATAGTACAACTAACATGGCATTAGGCCAAATCTTCATTTTTCTTTTAATCCAACCTGTCTCTAACATTCACAACTTCTGTGGACAAGTAGATCTGCTGGTTTGTGGGCTGGAAATAAATGCTATATCTTATTTGATCAAGTTCGTTTTTGTACATTGAAGTCTATTTTCACTTTTAAGCATTTTCTCTACCAACTTCTGTTCTGAAGCTCTCCTATTTCTGCATAATTTTCTTATCTTTCAAGATCTGTTGGAAGCCAAAATTCTCTTTTGTGTAAATTGGGCAAATGAGATTCTCCTGACAGTTCTTTAAGCGAACTCTTTATCTCCTTTAAATGGAGGAAGGTCTCCTTTATTGCTGCCCCTACAATAAGGATAATGGCAGAGAGATATGCCTATTTCAGCCAGCAATCTGCTAATAGAATCTGTTGCACAGTGTGACATCATAAAATAGAACATTTTGCTATATTTGGAGCCTTCAGGGTACTGATTCTTCTATCTTTGCAATGAGAATTTGTGCATTTACTTTGCAGCAAGACACCAGCTTTGTATCACTCCAGGTATATTGTAACTAGAATAAAATTTGTCAACTAAGTGCAGAAAACTACAGTAGAAGCCCGTTCAGGAGCTGTAGTTGGCACCAGTAGTTGGCTATTAATTGAAAAATCACTTAAGTTGGGGAATAATAATAATAAAAGATACATATATATTGCAAACATTTTATTTTAACTTACATATAAAATTCACTCACCAATATTTTGATGTAGGGCCTTTCTTTCTTTGAGAGTCCACAATCTGCCTTGTCTTCCAGTTTTCATTTCTTTAAAATGAAGCAAAAGCTTAAAGGCGTCTAATGAAACCATCTGAGTATAGAGTTTTATGTTTTAATGTTTTTCCCCCCAAGATTTTATTATTGACTTATCACATCTGTTACAACAATTCTAATTTTGTTCACTTTCATTGAGTTTTTTAATAACATTGAACTTCGTTTATATAGAGAAAAGCCTGTCTTTTCTTATTCTATTTTCACTGGTTTATGTAATATTTAATTAAATTAAATAATCGCTGGAACAAATGTAGCTGGCACAAAGAGGTTTGGGAACGCACAGCTGACTTGTTGAGCATATAGCTGAACTGCTGAGAACAGAAGTGCACGAACATGTTAGCTGCCTGTGATCAACAGACACGCAGGGCGTGAGTGTGCTTTACAGAAGAAATCAGGCACATTGGGTGGTGAAACGGATGTCTGTTAAAAGAGCTTTTATTTGTGTGACCAACATTGTCTCAGGCAATGTGGGAGATACAAAAATATTTTCAGGCTTAATTTTGTCCCCCCTCAGATTTTCAACCTAAATATTCAATTCTGTAAAAAACATTTCCTCTTTTCTAAATCAAAATTCGTTATCTTTTTCTTCAGCCATTTACCACCCACTGCTATTCTTGCATACAAAACAAAACAAAACAAAACAAAACAAAACAAACTTGCTCTTCCTGGGTTTCCTGTTGTGGTTAATTGTCCACTAATTGATCAATTTAGAACCTGGGAAATATTCTTGACATGTATTTTTAAGATTATGAATTTTGCCCTCCAGTACTAAGCAGTACTAACTGCATCCCATAGTGTTTTTTAAAAAACAGCTTTATAGAGGTGTAATTGTCATAGAGTAAATCTTTTACCACATATTTAAATAGACACTCATGAAAACTTTGCCACACTCAAGATAATGAACATATCCCTCATCCCCAAAAGTTTCCTCGTCTCCGCTGTTTCTCAACACCTTAGATTACTTAGTATTTTCTAGAGTTTTTTATACAGGAATCATACAATATATTTGCTGTGTGGCTTCTTTTACTCAACATAATTATTTGAGATTCATTCCAAGTCTAGCTTAATTGGTATCTTTACTTTCTTGCTGGACAAGAGAAGAACTTTAGAACACTTTAACTCCATTACACCCTTCTAATTTATGTGCTGTTATTATTGTGTATTTTAATTTTCTTCAGTTTTTTAGATAGTTCTTTGATTTATACAGTCAGTGTTCATTTAGACATATTTAACCATTTTCTTTGCTCTTCTTTCTTGTATCTTACGCATTCCATCTAGGATCATTTTTCTTTTGTATAATGTATAACCTTTAAATTTCCTTTAGTCCAGCTCTGCTGTTGGCCAACTCTGTTTTATTTTTGGTCAGCAAGTGTCTTTATTTCACCTTCATCCTTCAAGGATGTTTTCACTAGGTATAGAATTCAAGATTGGCAGTTATTTTCTTTCAGCATACTAAAGATTTCTTTTACCCTCTTCTGGCTTACATTATTGCCTTTGTTACCTTTGAAGGTGACCTTTGTTTATTTCTCTGGCTTCTTTTAAGATTTTTTTTTTAATCTTTCTTTCTTTTTTTTTTTTTTTGGTGAGGGAGATTGGCCCTGTGCTAACACCTCTTGCCAATCTTCCTCTTTTTTGATTTTTGTTTTCTCCCTGAAGCCCCAGTACATAGTTGTATATCCTAGTTGCAGGTCCTTCTAGTTCTTCTATGTGGGATGCTGCCTCAGCATGGCTTGATGAGCAGTGTATAGGTCTGTGCCCAGTGTCCGAACCAGTGAACCCCGGTTTGCCAAAGTGGAGCACGTGAAGTTAACTACTATGCCACTGGGCTGGCCCCAAGTTTTTTTTCTTTATCTTTCATTTTATGTAGTTTTATTTTGATGTGCCTGATTATTCTGTCTATTTTGGTAGGTTTGTTTATTCTGCTTGAGATTCATTGGGTTTCTTGAATCTATGGATTGGTTTTTTCCATCAATTTTGGAAAACTCTCAGCTATTATCTCTAGATTTTGGCCTCTGTTCCATTCCGTCTCTTTAGCTACCTTTTCTCTATGACCTTTATTTCACTTAGCCTGTCTTCTGATTTTCTGTCTTTTGTCTCTCGTGCTTTACTCTAGTTTCTTCTGTCACTACATCTTTCTTCAACCATGTCTGATTTATTAAACTCATTCATCGATGGCCTAATTTCTGTCATGGTGTTTTTCTATTTTAGAATATCTGGTTTTTATTCAAATTTACAATGTCCTTTTTTATTATTATTATTATTATTATTTCCATTTCAAGCTTAGCATTTATATCTTTGAACATGGTAAGCATGTTTGTTTTGTTGCCTGTATCTGATATTTGAATATCTGAGGTTCTTGTGGTTCGTTTCTGTTATCCCTGGTAGATTCTCTTCTTCCAGAGCAGATACTGTGATTTATTCTGATTCAGAATTCTGGAATGAAGGCTAGTTTTCTGTATTTATAGAAAGCTTACAGGCAGTTATGATATTTAGTTAGGATTTTGAACCATTGAGTTACAAAATACTGAAATGCTATATCGATATAGTATCAACTCCAAAGGCAGCAAGATTTCAGATTAATCTTTCAGACAAAGAATAAATAGAAATGAAGTAATATAGGCCTCAATGACAGCTCTAATCATCAGTTAATTAAATAATCCAATTCAGTGATAGAACCTGAAAAAGGTAAAGCCTGTGTGTATTGCTTCCAGATCCTTACGTGTTTACCCTGAGACTGGATTCAGCACTGGACAAGTCAGGAGACTTGGGTTCCAGATTATTCCTATTTGTAACTTTTAATGGACCATGGAGAAATCAGTTCATTTCTGGGCTGTCTGTCATAAATTGAAGTTGGCATATAATTCTTGAATTTTAATTGTCCTAGGGAGTTGATAAGCATTTAAAAATAATAATAGCAGCTACTGTTGCTTTCACTCTTATCACCAACACTACCATGACCATGATCATCACCACCAGGAGCCACCTATTCTTCTTTTTGGTGTATGTCTTGTAGTTGTTTTTTAAAAAAAATTTTTTGAGACATAATTGACATATAACATTATATTAGTTTCGAGTATACAAGATAATGATTTCATATATGTATATATTATGAAATGATCATCACAATAAGTCTAGTTAACATCTATCTCCACACATTGTTACAAATTTCTTTTTTCCCTTGTGATAAGAGATTTTAGGATCTCTCTTAGTGTATTTCATATATTCAATACAGTATTATTAACTATGCTTACCATGCTCTTTGTTACATCACCAGGACCATCTTGTTTTATAACTGGAAGTTTGTATCTATTGGCTACTTTCACCCGTTTTGCCCGCCCTCCACCTGGCACCTTTGGCAACTGCCAGTCTCTTTTCTGTATTTATGAGTTCAGTTTTTTTTTTAGATTTCACATATAAGTCAGATCATATTGCGTTTGTCTTTTTCTGTCTAACTTATTTTATTTAGCTAATGCCCTCAAGGTCCATCCACGTTGTCACAAATGGCAGAATGTCCTTTTTTTTCCCCCTGAGGAAGATTTGCCCTAAGCTAATAACTGTTGCCAATCTTCCTCTTTTTTTGCTTGAGGAAGATTAGCCCTAAGCTAATATCTGTGGCAGTCTTCCTCTATTTTGTATACGGATCACTGCCACAGCATAGCTGATGAGTGGTGTAGGTCCACACCTGGAATCTGAACCCACGAACCTGTGCTGCTGAAGCAGAGCATGCTGAATTCAACCACTAGGCCAGGGGGCTGGCCCCAGGATGTCCTTCTTTTTATAGCTGAATAATATTCCACTGTGTGTTTGTGTGTATATCTATCTATCTATCTATCTATCACATTTTCTTTATCCTTTCATCCATCGATTGACACTTAGGTTGCTTCCATATCTTGGCTATTATAAATAATGCTGTTATGAACATGGGGGTGCAGATATCTTTTCAAGTTACTCTTTTCATTTCCTTCATATAAATATCCAGAAGGGGAATTGCTGGATCATATAGTAATTCTGTTTTTAAGTTTTTGAGGAACCTCCATACTGTTTTCCATAGTGGCTGCACCAATTTACACCACCAACAGTGCACAAGGGATCCCTTTTCTCCACATCCTTGCCAAGACTTGTTATTTCTTGTCTTTTTGATGATAATGATTCTAAGAGGTGTCAGAATCATCACAATGAGATATCATCACGTAGCAACTACCTGTTCTATACTAGGCCTGTAGTAGGTACAATAGTAAATGAGTTTTTCCTTATGTAGTGCAATCCAGGGCCTCAGGGTACTTCTGGATGTATCATCTTTTGTAGAGAGACAGAAAACTCTGTTTTATTAAAAAAGTTCAGAGTTCCTCTTCTCCTCCACAATAGACTAATTCTCTCACAATGTGGTGGGATTCCATATTTGTAAATCCGAGGAAAGTATGTAAACGTACATTTTTGACATAATTGTATTTCTTTGTAAATAGTTTGTAGCTTCATTCTTGTTCTTTGCAATTGTGTCTGTCTCCCTTTTCCCTTCTCTCCTTTTCCACTTGTCCGAAAATGGTAGTCATGGCCATGATGAGGTATGTAGAATCACTTGTTTGCTATTTAAAATAAACAGCAAACTCTTAAATCATTTAGGTCAGTGAAAACGTTAGTGCAACTACAGAAGATTCATATTGGGCAGGCTATGGGAAACAGGTGGATTTCTCTGTATTCTGCTAAATTCTCAGCTATGGAATATTTTCTCGAGTTCAATGTAGTAAAATCTATCCTCTAAGCTTTCATCATTCTCTGTGAATCACACATCATTCTTCACATCAGATTTTCTCTTATCTGTATACTCTTCAGGGTTTCAAAAGGTTAATGATCTCAGCCTATTTCTAACCAATAAGGATCAGGATCAAGTTTGTCTTTTTTCTCAGAAGTGTTCCCAATGACAGGATACTCTTCATTTTCTCGTTTAGCCAACATGGAGATGTGTTTATTTCTTCATGTACTGTCTGTCACGAATCTTATCTTTACTTGAATCATAGAGTGATAGCTGTATCTGGGGTTTTCATTCTATTGTATTTTGACTGTGTAAAGGTTTTTATAAGATCAGAATGTCTAGGGTTTTTTGTTTGCTTGCTTTGAACTGAACATTATCCTCAGTCGTGCCCCATGAGCTTGCTGGGAGCTTGATCTTTATTGACTCTCCCATCTCAGAAAATAAAGAAAATAGGTAGAACCAAAAACAATAATCGGAAAAAGCTCCTGTGGAGCAAAGCTGTCACTTGGCAGAATGATTCAGCAGTTTTAGGGGAGCATTATTGGTTATGAGTCCTTAGTGAATTGTTTTAAAAATCTTTTTTTCGTCTTTTCACAAGCGTTGTTTAGTTAAGATACAGATACTTTAAATAAAATGATATTGATGATACTTTATGATGGAATGTTTCAAGAAAAGTTATATTTTCATAGAAAGTGTTCATTTAATTTTATAAATAAAATTTATTTCCTCAAATAGAAAAAAACTGTACTCTCACATTATATGCCTGTGAGATAATAGAAAATATATATACTGGTCTTTGCCCCTGGTTCCTGGCAAAGAGCTCCTAAAACCCTGGTAATTTCCTAAGTGATAAGAGCATCTTTTGTTCTAATATTTGGTCTTTCACCCTGGTTCCTGACACACAGTTCCTAAATCCCTTAGAATTTCCTGGGTGATAGCAGTGTCTTTTGTTCTAATAAGATGACTCTTGGTGGGCTCCTGGCTGGGGGCTGGTCACTAGAAAGACCGAGCAATTATTAGAAGCTTCAAATTTTCAGTCCCACCTCCCCATTCTCCAGAGAGAGGAGAGGAGCTGGAAATGGAGTTAATAATTGATCTTGTCTACGTAGTGAAGCCTCCATAAAAATCCCAATAGTATGAAGTTTGCAGAGCTTTCAGGTTGGTGAACACTTGAGGTGCTGGGAGAGTGGCACGCCCAGAGAGGGCATGCAAGCTCCACGCCCTTTCCCACATATCTTGCGCTAATGCATATCTTCCATCTGGATGTTCATCTGTATCCTTTATTGTATCCTTTTATAATAAACTGGTAAACAGTAAGTAAAACTTTTCCTGAGTTGTGTGAGCCTCTATAGTAAATCAGTAGTGATCATTAATAATAATCAATTAATATTCCGTACATTTGCTAACATAATTCCTATAACATTTGGCTTATTTATCTATTTATTTATTTTTAAAGATTGGCAGCTGGGCTAACAACTGTTGCCAATCTTCCTTTTTTTTTTCTTCCAAAGATTGGCACCTGGGCTAACAACTGTGGCCAATCTTTTTTATTTTTTTTTTCTGCTTTATCTCCCCAAACCCCCGCTGTATACAGTTGTATATCCTAGTTGCGCGTCCTTCTAGTTGTGGGATGTGGGACGCCGCCTCATCGTGACCTGACGAGCGGTGCCATGTCCGCGCCCAGGATCTGAACCCTGGGCCGCTGCAGTGGAGCACGCGAACTTAACCACTCGGCCATGGAGCCGCCCCTGGCTTATTTAGTAGTATATTTTTTTCCTTGAAACTTGGCTTGTATATTTTAGAACGAGTGTTTCCAAATTAATTAGTGTCGTGTTCATACTTCTTTTGTTAGTTCTAATCATTTGTTTAAACTGAAATTTCCCTGTTTTAAGATCATTACTCTCTGTTGATAGGAGAGAATGTTTGAATTTCACAAATATATCTGTGTTGTGTATTTGAAAACGTGTTGAATATTAATTAGCCAGAAATTATAACCTCTAGGTGGGCAGAGAACATGTCTCATTCACCGTTGCAACCTTTGATGCCTCACGCAATGATTAATTAGTATTTGTCTGATGAATGAATTAGAGTTTAGTCTCTTGGAATATTTTCCCATCAGTAGTTTTCATCCAGGTAGTTTTTATTCCTTTAAACCACAAATGATTGTCTCTCATAAGATAATTAATAAATATGCACATTCTTTCCTATATGTGGATCTTAGTGTCTAGTCAGAAAATTGAAACCTGTCTGTATTAGTTTAAAAATGAGCCACAGTGGATTTTTTCTCCCCTTTCATCAACACTTTATTATTATTAAAAGTTACATACAGAAAAGTTGAAAAAATTGTTCAGGGAATAGCTGTATATCTACCACCTAGATTCTGTACTTAACATTTTGTTTGTTCTATCAAATATCTGTCCTTCTGTACATCCTCTGTCTATCTGTCCATCTTTTATTTATACATTTCAGAGAAGTTGCAGGTATCAGTACACTTCACCCCCAAAACTTCAGAATTCATCTACAGTGTTTATAAATAGAATGCTTTTGGAGTGTGACTATTTGAAATTATATGGGTTATTTGGAATGGTTAATTGCTGGAAAATTAAGTTCTATCATCTTACTTTATTTTCCATACTGAGATTGGAAGGGCAGATGAGAAAGGGAAAAAACCCAGCTTAGATCTGTATAATTCTTTATAGTTTACAAAGAATTTTCCTGTGCATTATCTAATTTGATCCATTATTACTAATAATAATAGTAGCTAACAGTTCCTGAAGGCTTGCTTTGTGCCAGGTGCTGTGCTAAGTTTACCTTTAATGGAAGTACTATACTAAATTCTGTTTATCCCACTGATAATTGGTTGTCATATTTATTTTTCAAATGGATTGATTTGTTCATTTAAAGAAATATCAGCCCTGTGACATGTCTCTTAAATTCACATTTGTCAGCTACTGCTATATTTAGACTGAAGTCTTCGGTATTTAGGTTCCTGAGGATAAAAATATTTTCTTGGTGTTGTGTCTTTATAGGTTGCTATTCATAATAATATTTGAGCACAACTTAGGAAGAGTTGCTGAAAATGTTCCTGTGTTTTCTGATTATCTCTATATCTCAGTTCCTAATATCTAAAATGTTGCATGACTTTAAAGGCAAAATGGATTCTACAAGAATCCGTATGTAATAGTTATTTCTTCTTGGATTATTAATAAATTATTAATGTTCTATGAATAATAATAGCTACTATCTTTTGCATTTACTATGTGCCAGATACTGTAATTTCTATCTGTTATATATTTAATTCATCTAACAATCCTGTAAGAGTTGAGGAGACTAAGGCGCAGAGCGGTTAAATGGCTTATCCTGGGTCACATGGCTGGTAAATGGAGAGCCAGGATATGAATGTTTCAGCTCCGAAGTCCTTGCATTTGCTCAGAACCCTAGTGTTTTGTGTAGTATATATGATCCTCAGACCACCTGCATCATAATTTCCTGGGGTGATTGTTAGAAATGCAGATTCCTGAGCCTCGCCCTAGACCTGCTGAGACTCTCTATGCATGAAGTATGTTTTCTGGTCATTCAGTCCATTCTTATGGGCACTAAAGTTTGGGAACCACTGTGCTGTGCTGTTCTCTAAGCATTATCACGTTTTAATCCCTGTCAGCCTAGAAAGATAGTCAGAATCAATGAATTGTTCTTTTCCTTGGACTACATGACATTTTGGATCGATCTTTATGCTTTTGTCTTCATTTCAAGATTGTCATGGATTTTAAGCACCCAGATGGTGTCACTGTGCCAGTTATGTTGCCTCGTCGGAGTTTGCTGGTGATGACTGGAGAATCTAGATACCTTTGGACCCATGGGTATGTATTGAAATGACCTTGATGACGGGTGAGAGTTCTCATTCTTTTCTGCCTGAGCCGCCCGAACCATGCCCCATCCTGCACATTGAGGCTTCTGGGATTAAACTCCCAGGGACATCTCTGGCTTTTTTTTTTTTTTTTTTAGTATTAGCCTTTTATTTTGAAAATAATTTAAATTTGAAGAAAAGTTACAAGCATAGAACAGTGAACTCCCTTCACCTTTCACCTAGATTTACCAGTTGTGAGCATTTTGCCTGTGCTTATTTCTTTCTCATGTGTTACTGTCATTATTATTATTGCTGAGTCATTTGAGAGTAAGTTGCAGACTACCATCTCTCTTTACCCCTTACTTGCTTCATTGCATATTTCCTAAGATCAAGGACATTCTCCATATAAGGAGTTGGCAAACTGTGGCTCCTGGCTAAATTCAGCCCTTAGCCTATTTTTATACAGTTCTTGAGCTAAAAACGGTTTTACAGTTTTAAATGGTTGTAAAGAATAAAAATAAAACAACAAAAAATATGTGACAGAGACTGTATGTGGCCCTCTATGCTTAAAATATTTACTGTCTGGTCTTGTTACAGAAAAAGTTTGCCAACCCCTGTTCTATGAAACTGCAGTACAATCCTCAAATTCAGGAAATTCAACATTGAGAAAATACTCTGATCATACTCCTACTCAATCCAACTACAGATTTTGCTAGTTGAACTTCATAGTACTGTCAACGAAAAACCAGAGCCTGACAGTATAAAGCAGCAAAGCCAGATTTTACTCAGGAACTGTTGCAATAGGGGAAAGAGACCTCAGTATTGAACTGGGCTCAATTTCAGATACAACAAGGAAAAGTGGGGATTTATAGCCAAGGAGCCTGGGGTTGGGGGTGGGGCAGTGTTGGTGGATGGAAAATTACTAAGAGGAAACATCAGTCGTGAGTGGGGGATCTGGCTAAACCGACTCCAGGATTCTTGTTGAAGGCAGACCAGGGTGATCAGACATCACCTGGGGGATAGTGGTGGATGAGGAATTTGGTCAGATATCAAGGATGATCAGATATCAAGGGTGGGACTTCTGGCTCAACTGATTTAGCAGGATTCTTGCTAAAACTGGGTTCTTGGAGGACATGCTGAAGGATGGGGCCTTGCTGGGCTTGGAGGAGCCTGACTAAAGTTTGGTCAAGGAGAGAATCTTTGTCAGGATGTCGTGGTAAGTTTTCCCTCTGATCTAGAATTTGGTCCATGATCCTGCATTACATTTAATTGTCAGTTCTCTTTAGTCTTCTTAAATGTGAATCAATTCCTCAACTTTTCTCTGTCTTTCATGATATTGACACTTTTAAGGAGACCAGTTGTTTTATAGACTGTCCCTCAATTTGAGTTTGTTTGATTGAATCTAATCTGAAAGAAATGGATTATGCATTTTTATAGGAATTCATCTTTAGCCTTTTGAGAAGGGAGCCACACACTGCTAAAATTTGCATATGTTGTCACTTAAAATATTGCTGAGTTCTGTAATTAATACTGTCTTGCCTGGAAGTTTTAGCTGACAGATTTTTATAAGAAGTCAAGGAAATGAATGTGTAAATGAATTTGTAACCTGTCCTGAATGTGAGCCATAAAAACAGATGGCCAGATTTTGTACACTGAAGCTTAAATTTGCCTGATTTTTTTTTTATGGCCATTTAAAATATTTCACTTACAGTACATGAAAATGATGATGTGATCCAATGGTTTGAAGTATTCCTGTAATTTTGAGAATATTCATTTTCTTTTTTTAGAAGCATTTTTACTATCAGTAACGTTTAAACTTAAGAGTACTGGTATTACAGCAAATACAAAATAAAAAATTACTTTTCATAGGCCTATGTTATGAAAATATTTTAATCTGTTCTGGGTAATGGTACAGATTAATTCTCCTAAATATTTTTGATCACATTATTCTCTTATTTAAAGCATATTGTGCTGTTAAATGTTAAGAGTCATGTCTCTGGAAGATTGAATGGCAGGTAATATTTATTTTTAAATTTTTCTCTAGAATCAAAATTCTTTACAAAAATTTCAGGGAAGAAAACCTCAGTATTATTTTTAAAGGTTTCCATTAATATCCATTGCCTGTAATGTGATTTTGTGTGTGTATTAGGAGAGAGAAAAAAGGATAGTGGGGAGGGGTGGGACACAGAGAGAGGAACAGAGACAGACTGGCCAAACAAATGGTATACTGAATATTGAGATGTTCATCAGGATCTCTGGGTGGAAGGGAGAATAGATTGAAAAAGCATGTTTAATACACTTAAAAATGTATATAAACTACAGGAAATAAACCTTGATAAAAAATATTTTGATATCTGTGCTAAATTAAAAAAGCACTAGAAAGCATTAAGGGATATGAATTGAAGAAAGTTGATTAACACAGCCTTATAATATTAATTCTAGCTACTTTTAATTTGATCTAGTTCAAGTTTACTATTCTAGCCACCACGCCCTAAATCAAAGGTGGCAAACTAGCAGCACATGGGTTAAATACCGCAGTCAGGCTGTTTGGCTGGGGCAGTGGTGGTCCATGTGGTAGCATTTTTTCTTTTTTAATTGCCTACATATAAAAATGAGAAGCTTGCGCATAAAAATCTCAATTTTTGGCTTCTTTTGAAAATTGAGAAGATCTGACAACATTGGGCCCGGTATCACTTGGCAGCAGTGGCTGAGACTGTCAATAGTCTTGCTTAGACGAAGGCTGCATTTTCAAGTTCTCTACAGTTCCTACCACTTTCTGTGACCCCCTGAACTAAGGCTCAGTATCATTTGTTGTTTGTCATTGTGCTTGCACTATTGTTTTTATCTTATAACAGAGTTAATTGAACATTTAATATTTCTTCAACTCATGTTTGTATTAAAAGTAGGAAATGGTGGGCTGGCCCGGTGGTGTAGTGCGTAAGTTTGCGTGCTTTGCTTCGGTGACTTGGGTTTCGTGGGTTGGATCCCAGGCGTGGACTTACCACTTGTCCAAGCTGTGCCGTGGCAGCGTCCCACGTACAAAATAGAGGAAGATTGGCACAGATGTTAGCTCAGGGCCAATCTTCTTCACACACACACACACAAAAGAGTAGGAAATGGAAAGCTAGAATGAGCGAGAATGTGTGTTTTAAGAAAAATGGAAGAGAACACTTTTTTTGAAATGAAGATTATTCCCATGTGTTTAGTGGCAAACAGTATGTTTCTAAACAAATCCACCTGCTTCACTCCTTTATGTTATTTGACTGTCCTTGGGAGGCATTAGTTCATGAGTTTATGTGAATTCTTCTTTTAAATTATTTTTGGAGCATTTCCTTTGTGCCAGGCATTGTTCTAAAAGCTTTACATATGTTAAGTCATGTAACTCACACAGTCAGAGTGGAAAGTTTGTTCCATCATTTTGTCTCCATTTTTAAGGGAAACTGGAGCATAATGAGGTTATATAGTTTGTTCAAAGTCACAAAACCAGTAAGTGCAGAGCCAAGATCAGAAACCAGCAGTCTGGGTTCAGGATCTCTGCTCTTAAGTGTAATGTTATAGCTAAACTTGTTTGCTCCCTTTCCTCTGAGTTTATACTGTGCCTTCTAGCCTTCACACTTTTGGCAACTCTTAATGCAGTAAATTTCCTTTTCCTTTCCATTTGCTTTGTTTTTAAGATACAGCTCAACTTTTACTTCCTTTATAATAAATTCATAAATTTTTCTGACTACATTAGCCTCAAATAATTTCTCCCTTAACTCCTAATAACTGTATTGTCTCCTGCTATCTTGTGATGTCTTTTCCATTGTGTTGAACTATTATTTAAATCTATAAAAATATTTTTATCTTTTTATTTAATGTTTTCCCGACTAGATTATAATTTGAGTGCAGGGGGAAAAAAAGATGTTCAGAGATGTTTAAGGAATTCATTGTTCTTGACGGATGTATTACCTATTCCTAAAAATCTGAGATTGATGCCAAAAGCAGTTAAGTACAGCTTGACCTGTGCCTAAAATTTAACTCTAGGCAAGTGAAGTAACTGCCTTGAAAGAGCCGTAATAGAGAACTGCTTATTCCCAAGAGAGAAATTTGTTTGCTACTAAGAGTTTCAAGAGACTCATTGTTCTAAAATATCTTGACTTTGTTCGACACCACAGTTTTAATCGTTTTCAGCTATCAGAGTAACAATCATATAAATTCAGGCAATGATTGCTTAATTGCCTTTAGCACAAGCTCTTTGAAAAGAGCCATTCTCGCAACTTATTTTATGAGACTGGCATTACCCTGACACCAAAACACGTCAAGGACATTACAACAAAAGAAAATTACAGACCAGTATCTCGCAGAGATGAAAAAAACTCCTTAAGAAAATATTAGAAAATCCAATCCTACAGTATATAAAAAAGAGAATACGTGATGGTTGAGTGGAGTTTATCCCAGGATTGCAAGAATGGTTTAACATTTGGAAACCAAAGAATGTAATTCACCACATTAAAAGAATAAAGGAGAAAAAAATATATATAATCATCTTTGATGCAGAAAATGTATTTGACAGACTTCAGCATCCATTCATGATAAAAACTAAAAATTGGGAAACTAGGACAAGAAGGAAACTTCTTCAGTCTGGTAAAGGACATCTATGAAAAATACACAGATAACATCCTACTTACTGGTGGAATATTGAATGCTTTTTCCTAAGATGTTGAACAAAGCAGGGGTGTCTGCTCTCATCTCTTCTATTTAATATTATATTGGATGTCTTAGCCAGTATAATAAGTCAAGAAAAGAAATAAAAATCACACAGTTTTGAAAAGAAGAAATCAAACTCAATATTTGTAAATTACATGATTGTGGCTATGGAAAATCCTGGGGAATTTATGAACAAGTACTAGAACTAATAATTGAATATAGCAAAGTTGTAGCATACAAGGTCAATATTCAAAAATTAATTTTTGGCAAATGAAATAAAATGCTTTTTAAAATAGCGTCAAGACCTGTAAAATACTTCTTTTCAGTACTCTGAATTAATTAGTTAATTATGGTGTGGTTTAAAAAGCTATCAACCTGGGAATTCGGATTTATTTTTTTTAATTGAAGTATAATTGACATATCATATTAGTTTCAGGTGTACAACATAGTGATTCTATATATGTTTATTTTGCAAAGTGATCGTCACAGTAAGTCTGGTTAACAACCATCATCACACATAGTTACAAATGTTTTTTTCTTGTGATGAGAACTTTTAAGGTTTACTCTCTTAGCAACTTTCAAATATACAATTCAGTATTATTAACTATAGTCACCATGCTGTCCATTACATCCCTAGGACTTATTTATTTTATAACTGAAAGTTTGTACCTTTTGACCACCTTCACCCATTTTGCCTCCCCCACTGCCCACTCATTCCCCATGTCTGGCTACCACCAACCTGTTCTATCTATAAGTTCAAGCTTTTTTTGTTTGTTTTTTTGTTTTTTAGATTCCACATATAAGTGAGATCATATGGTATTTATCTTTCTCTGTCTGACTTTTTCTCTTAGCATAATGCCCTCAGGGTACATTTTGCATGTTTTTGCAAATGACAGGATTTCTTTCTTTTTTATGGCTGAATAATATTCTAGTGTGTGTACACACACATACACACACACACACCCCCCCCCCCACATTTTCTCTATCCATTCATCCTTTGATGGGCACTTAAGTTGTTTCCATATATTGGCTATTGTAAATAATGCTGCTGTGAACATGGGGTGCAGATATCTTTTCGAGTTAGTGTTTTTATTTCCTTTGGATAAATACCCAGAAGTGGAATTTCTGGATGATAGGTAGTTCTATTTTTAATTTTTTGAGGAATCTCTATAGTATTTTCCATAGTAGCTGCACCAATTTACTTTCCTATCAGTAGTGCACGCGGGTTCTCTTATCTCCACATCCTCACCAACACTTGTTATTTCTTTTTGATAATAGCCATTCTAACAGGTGTGAAGTGATACCTCATTGTGGTTTTGATTTGCATTTCCCTCATGATAGTGATATTGAGCACCTTTTCATGTATCTGTTGGCCATCTATCTCTGTGTCTTCTTTGGAAAAATGTCTGCTCAGATCCTCTGCCGATTTTTTAATTGGACTCTTTGAATTTACTATTGAGTTATATGAGTTCTTTATGTATTTTGGATCTTAACTTCTTATCAGATATATGGTTTGCAAATATTTTCTCCCATTAAGTAGGTTGCCTTTTCATTTTGTTGATGGTTTCCTTTGTTGTGTAGAAGTTTTTTAGTGTGATGTGGTCCCATTTGTTTATTTTTGCTTTTGTTGCCTTTGGGGAATTCTAATTCTAACAACAGATTGAGTGAAACAGTATAACAATGACAAAATGAAAATTAAGAATTGAATTACATTACATTTTTTCATTATAGGATCAAATTCATTTTAATTATATGGTTGACTTTCATCTTTTCTAGATGTGTAGAAAAAACTTATCTGGCTTTTAATAAAGAGATATCAACAACTTAAATATAAAATTATGCTTTTTTATAATTTACTGAAATCTTTCAGGCTTAGCACATCTCTGTGAATATGAAATCCTCTTCTTTAGAGAGAAGCTCTTGCTAGAGTAAATCAAGCAGAAAACTTGGCCTCAGAAGATTTAAGTCTTAGGAATAAATTTAACAAGAGATATACAACACATATTCACTGAAAATCATGAAATATTGCTAAGAGAAATTAAAGATAACCAAAATAAATGAAGAGATAGAGATGCCATGATCATGGAGGAAACAGTATTATTAGGATATCAGTTATCCTCAAATTGATCTATGGATTCACTGTAATTCCAAGCAGAATCTTAAAAGATTTGTTTTTAGAAATTGATATGCAGATTCCATGATTTATGAGAAAATATGAAAGATCTAGAATAATCAAAACAATCTTGAAACAAAAGAACAGTGTTAGAGAATTTATTCTGCCTGATTTTTAAGACTTAAAAGTTACATAATCAAAAAAGTGTAGTATTGGCATACAGATAGACAAATAGACAAGTGGGACAGAATATATCCACACATATGAGGTCAGCTGATTTTTGACAAAGATACTTCAATGTGGAATTCAATGTGGAAAGGAAGTTTTTCAACAGATGGTGATGGAAAATTGGATATCCATGTAGAAATAAAATTAACCTTGATCTACCTCACACCATTCACAAAAATTAATATGAGATAGATCATAGATTTAAATGTAAAAGCAAAAACTATAAGACGTCTGTAAGAAAATACAAGAGGATATTTTTGCAACCTTGGTGTAGGCAGTTTTTATAGAAAGACTTCAGAACACAGTATACGAGGGAAAAAAGACAAATTAACTTGATCAAAATTAAAAACTTCTGCTCATCAAAAGATACCATTAAGAAAATGAAAAGACAAGCCACACGTAGGGAGAAAATATCCACAATGCATACATATATCTAACAAAGGATTAGGCAAAAGCTTTGAACAGATCCTTCACCAAGAAAAGGATCTATGAATGACTAATAAGCACATGAAAAAATGTACAACATCGTTAGTCATCAGAGAAATGCAAATTAAAACCACAATTTCATACCACTTTCCACTCACTAAAGTGGCTAAAATTAAAAACTTTGACAATACCAAGTGTTGGTGAGAATGCCATGCAGCCTGGAACTCCCAATATACTGTGGTGGGAGTGTAAAATTGTGTACTCACCTTGGAAAACTGGTTATTTCTTACCCTATGACCCACCAATTTCACTCCTGGGTATTTATCCAAGAGTAATAAATATATATATATATCTAAAAAAGATATGTATAAAAATGTTCACAGAAGCCTTATTTGTAGTAGTCCCAAAGTGGGAACACCAAAATGTCTATCAACAGGAGATTTTGAGTAAATAAATTATGGTATGTTCATACAATGAAATATTACTCAGTGATAAAAGGGCAGTGAACTACATGGATGAATCTGAAAACCATTATGTTTAATGGATAAAGCCTGATACAAAATAGTGCTAACAGTATATGAAGTTCAAAAACAGGCAAAACCATACTGATAGAAATCAAAACAGTGGTTGCTTCAAGGTGGGTAAAGATTGACTGGAAGGGAGCACAGGGGAATTTCCTTGGTTGATGTAAATGTTCTATATCTTGTTTGAGGTGGTGGTTACGTGGGTGTATACATTTGTCAGAACTCATTGAATTGTACGCTTAAGATCTGTGCATTTTCATTCTGCTTCAGTGGCCTGGGGTTCTCCAGTTTGGATCCTGGGTGCGGACCTACGCACTGCTTATAAAGCCATGCTGTGGTAGGCGTCCCACATATAAAGTAGAGGAAGATGGGCACGGGTGTTAGCTCAGGGCCAGTCTTCCTCAGAACAAAGAGGAGGCTTGGTGGCAGATGTTAGCTCAGGGCTAATCTTCTTCTTCTATTGTTTTCTAATGTTGATGTCCTTGCTGCTCAACTAGATTTTACTAATTGAAAAAGTTGTATTAGAAACTCCAATTATAATTATGTATTTGTCTATTTCTCCTGTTAGATTTTTTCACTTTTTGCTCTATACATTTTGAGGCTGTGTTATTATTCAGGTCCATACAAATATATATAGAGTTTTTCCATCTTTCTGTTGGATTGACTCTGTTATCATTATGAAATTTTATGAATTTTTATCTCTAGTAATAATTATTGCCTTAAAGTCAGCTTTGTCTGATTAGTATTACCTATACCACTTTTCCTTTGGTTTTGCTTGGTATATGCAAAATACTTGTTTTTTGTATATCTTTTTTTCCTATCTTTTTATTTTCAATCATTTTCCATTCTTATATTTAAGGTGTGTTTCTTGTAATCAACATATGGTTGGATTTTATTATTTTATCCCATCTAACAATCTTTGTTCTTTAATGGGATTTTCTTTAGTCCTTTTACATTTAACATAATTAATGATATTGGATTTAATTTTAAATGTAATCTATTTGTTTCTTCTTTGCCCCATCTGTTCCTTGTTGGATTTTTTTCTCCTTTTTGGAATTGGTATTAATTAAATATTTGTTATTATTCAACTTTTCTCCCTTGAATAATTTGTTAGTTGTACATTCTTTTAATATGATTACCCTGAAGATAACTTCCTTAAAGGCAGACACTTCTATTTCTTTGTTTTTCTGCAATGCACAATAATTCAGAGAATCCAATAGATGTTTGCAATAAATTCTTCTAGATTTGTTTTATTCCATTAATATTTTTAAATAACTTGAAATATTTTTATGAATACAGTGTTAAATAAATTATTTTGACTGTTGTTTTTAGAATCACACCCAGAAAATTTGATACTGTCCAAGCATCCAAGAGTCACAAAAGTGGAATTATCACCAGTGATGTTGGAGACTTAACTTTAAGCAAGAGGGGAATACGGACTTCATTTACATTTAGGAAAGTGAGGCAAACACCTTGTAACTGTAGTAAGTATACGATTTTGTTTTTACCATAAAATGGAGTAAGTCTGGTATGAAAATCTATTAAAGTTCCATCGAACCAAGGAGAGCTTTGTCTTAACTTCTCTAATGGCATTTGCAATATTCTGCCTTATGTTGTACTTACATATAATTTTCTTAACCACGCCCATTAGAGTTCACATTTCTTGAAGTACCACATCTTGTTCATCTTTGTTTTCCCCAAACATAGTACTTGAGTGTAGTTGAATGCCAAATAAATATTTTATTTATTAAAGTCACAGTTGAATGTTACTGTTATAGGATATTAAAATATTCCTTGTACAAAAATAGGTTTTTTTGGGAACAGCTTATCAGGTTTCTAAATTATTTCTCATTAACCCAACAGGGAAGTTGGAGGTGATGAGTTGTTCTATAGTAAGTAGATAACTCTAGGGAGATAAACAGTGGTTTATGTTTTAGCCAATTGGGAAACCTAGAAAGGAATAAAAGAAGTGCTCAAAAACTTGTCAAGAGGATGCTATTTTGAATTATCTGTACAAGTACATCATGACCTGTATATCTTGGATTCAGTGAATAAAATCCTTTCTATTTTATAAATAATATTTTATAATGATAGTGATAGTAAGTTCCCTTTTGTATCCTGGGGCTTTCAATTATGGGCAATATCCAGCAGTAGTTTTTGGATTTAGTCATAATCTTAAAAACATGTAAAATTAAAAACTCTTATTATATCTGCACGATGTTATCCTGATAGAAAACTTGAAATCTCTACATTTGGTATCTTGATTTTAGTGAAACTTAAAACAAGTTTTTGCTTCTTTTGCTAAAAGTGTTATTGAGGCCTTAAAACATTTAGTTTTCTTGATCAATTAAAAATGTTTATTTAGTGTTTGAAAAGTGTTTAACACTGCCAGTGGCTTTATAAGGTATAGAAAAATAAAGCATGGCTTCTGTTCTCAAGGAATTTGAAGTTGAAGAGACAAGCTCCAACTAAATGTAAGGGATGCTATAAGAATTAAATGTAATTAATATAAGGGATGCTATAAGAAGCTGATTGTGTATTCAGTGTACAGGTTTTTTTTTTTTTTAAGGTTAAGACCGTCTTTTGGATACTTTTTGTCAAATTTTGTGGGTTTTTAAGTGATAGGAGTTGCTCCTCCCTTTAGAAAACTTAGATGTTCGTAATTTCCAAGAGAATAAAATTTTACTAAAACCAGTTTAGGATAATTATACTATATATTGTAATGTAATCATAATTCTGTAATCATAATGTAATCATAATTCACGATGTAACCCATCTATTTTCACGTGTATGTTTTACCCCAAAGCTTGAGAAAGCTTGAGGCTTCAAGCTTTCTGGGGCTACCCTTTTCTTAAATGTCCACATAAAATGTTTGGTGCTTTACTTCATACGTTAGTAGGGGCTACATATTCCTAGTCCCATTCAGCTTTCTCAAGAAAGCTGGCATTCTTTAGGTATAGATATATGGAAAATTCCTGAAACTATCAATGCTGTGGCCCAATTCTTTGCTGCCACATGATTTCTAATTATTGCTTTAGTCTTGTCTGTGGCATCTCGGGAAACACTACTCCTTCCTTTATTCTCTAGAATACTATCCGTAAAAAGATGTTGTGTGTCACAGACTTTGGCTGAAGACAAAGGGAAATTATAGCATAGCAGAGAACAAGCAAGGATTTAAAATGGCCACTAGACATTACTGCAGAAAACAGGGAACAACTTCAAAATTAATTTGAGACATTCTATTCTAAATTTCCTCTGTCATCTCCCTACTTGGTGGTGGTCTCCCGTTCCTCATTCTGTTGAAGGAGGCAACACAGTGTAGTCATTGAGAATGTGGGCTTTAGAGTCTCCACTGCCTGGGTTCAAATCCTGGCTCTATGACTCACTGTCTTTGTCACTTTGAGATCATTATTTAACGTCTGTGCTTCAGTTTCCTCTTCTGTAAAATGGGTGTAATAGTACCTATCTCATAGTGTTACTGTGAGAAGTGAGACAATGTATATAAACTGCTTCAAGTAGTGTTTGTTAAATATTTGTGATTACTACCAAGTGATACCTTGCTTCCAGATCTTGTTATTCTTCTGAGAGTTCTGGGGTCCCCAGAATTTCTATCCCCTGTACCTGTCAAGAGAAAAAACCTAAAAACTCAGCTGAATTTCTCCTAGTTAGGCCCGGCCCATCAAGATGCTTTTCTGAATAAGACCCTTTATCCCGAGATGAAATAGCCATCTTCATTAGAACGCAGATGCAGAATTGCAGTCATATTTTGTTTTAGGTGAATTTTTCCTCCTTCTTTTTATAGTAGAGCTCTCATACATGTAATTGGACTTGGTAGGTAATAGCTATTCTTTTAACTGATAAATCAGAGCCTACTTACCCCTAGTCATCAAATTGGGATTGATTTGCTTTTTGTTTTAAGAAAACTTGATACCTCATGAATCATTTGGATAAAAATGCAAGGTTTATATTGCCTTCTTTTTTCCTTAGGTTACCCTTTGGTCTGTGACAGCCAGATGAAGGAGACTCCCTCATCATTTCCAGAGAGTGATAAAGAGGCCTCACAACTGGAGAGAGAATATGTCCATCAAGTTTATGAAGAGATTGCTGGGCACTTCAGCAGCACGAGACATACCCCTTGGCCACGCGTCGTGGAGTTTTTGAAAGCTTTGCCAAGTGGCTCATTAGTGGCTGATATTGGATGTGGAAATGGAAAGTATCTTGGTGTCAATAAGGAGTTATATATGGCAAGTAACTGTTGCTTCTGGCTTTGTTTTCAATGGTGGTTATCACTGTCTTTCTCATGATATAATGCTGCTTTTTTAGGTCATTGCAGAAAAGTTATAACCAACAGATTGAAAATTAATGAACACTCTCATTCTTTTTTATTCCTCTAGAATTTATGGGCATGCCATTGTTTGTAATTTTTTCTCTCCCTTTAGATTTTGCTGTCTGAGAAGATTATTTTATCAGTAAAACTACCTTATATTTATAAAACTCTTTACATAAAAAGGATTTTTATAGAAACCATTTTCTTTGCTTAGATCCTCCTAAATATAAGAAAGGTAAGGTAGATATTTTCATCCATCTTTTATAAGTGAAGAAACTGAGGCTCACAGAGGTTATGTTACTTCCCTGATAGCGTATAACTAGGGGCCATAACTGGAACTTGAACCCATGCCTCTGACTCCAAGTCTAGTGTTCTTATACTCATAGTAGGAAAATGTAGGTTACTGTTTATTGGTGTCTTACTGTTGAGGAAACTCAGACTCAAATAGATTAAAAACTTTGACTAAGGGTACAGTGCTAGACCCAGGATTTAAACCCACTTCTGTCCAATACCAAAGTTTCTATTTCTTGTTGCTATAATTCTCTTTTTTATGCGCCACTTTTTTTTCTGCTGTCCTAGGAAGTCGGAAGTTCTCCCTGTGCTAGTACATTGTTCTAAATACTCATATCAACTCTCCTCTGTGAGGACTGGAGCTCCCCTTTCTCAAGGTTAGGGCAGGAAGGACTAGAGTAAGGGAGGGAGAGAGAATGAGAGCAGTCTATGTGTATGGGCTATTGTAGTATGTCAGGTTGCTTATAATCTATTTTTTGGCTCATCCTAGACGTTGTGCACCTACATGAAGAAAGTTGCCACTGCAGTTGAGGAAAGGTAGAGTTCATGCATTTAGATAAAAGAATAGCTTTTCATCAAGATAAGACATTAGTATTCATATATTGTCATCATGTTTACAATTAAATTTTAGTTTATAAAGAATAAAGTCTAGTGAGTTAAATTTGTTCATGTTAAAAAGGAAGAAACTTTTTGATGTGCCACTTAAAATCACAGTTCTAACCATTGTTCAAAACAATGTGATAGCTTCTGGGGTTTTAAGGTACTGTACAAAAATGTCCTCAGTAAGCTCTGCTTTTGCACTTTCTTGATAATAACCCATGTCTTTATCTAGTTAGGTATCATTTGTGACAGTGAAACTAGGTTGAAGTCAACTTCACTGACTTAGTCATAATGATAATATTTTCCTATTACAATTGAGAAAAATGATTGCTTGATGAACAGGTAATTGAACCAAAAATCTGAAGAAAGCTGATTCAGGAAGGAATATATTTAGGATTGGAAAGTCGCAAGCACGCTCCCTGTTCTTTATCCGCATTCGTTTTCTCAGCGCCAGTGTGCGTGTCGCCCTTCCTGTCTGTCCTTCCCAGAGCCTCCTGCGTTGTCTGACCTCTAGGGAAGGCTTGGTAAGTGTTGGTTCGACGAATGAATGAAAACTGCTTGTCTGGTTGGAGTTCTGGTTTTCATTATTCCAAAAATGGAATTATGTATTAAAAAAGGGAAGCTTGCTTTTTGAAGCTGCTGAGGCTCCAACCTGGATAGAGAAAGGATTCTTGAGTGTATTTTGAGCAGCCATCTTTAAGCATGAAAATCTGTGCATTTCTTGACCTTCATGAGGGGATGTGACCTGAGACGTTCATTCTGGGTATTCAAATGTAAGATAGTCTCAGAATCTAAAAAATTATTAATATCACTTTACATATGATTTTCTTAACAAAATGCATGTTTTAAATACAAGCTTGGGCTCTTATGGAAATAGTTTTATGAACTACTTTTCATTCCTGTAAGAAGTGTATGTAGGGAACCTGTTCTTATCTGATCTGGACTATGCCTGAGCTTGCTCTTCTCTTTAATTCACAGTTCCTGCATCCTGGCTAAGAACCGTTTCTTTTTCAGACTTCTTCAATTACTCTTCATTTCTATCAGCTAGCTGCTGGCTTTATTTTCAGAGTTAAATTTTATAAGCAAAGATTTTAGACCTTCAAGAGACTTACTGCTTTTATAGATAATACCAATAATAGATGAGATGTACGTCCCAAGAGCTTGGCCTGGCTCATTCTCTGAGTGATTTTTCTGTGCATTGATCTCAGAGCACGTTCAGTCCAAATGTGTTTCTTAGATAAATAATTACTTACTACATGGTATGGACTTTCTTGGTAACTGTAAGTAGTTGAGATTGCCTATATAATAATAATGTCAGGAGTCTGTAAGACTTGAAGATCTGTCAATGTAGGCGTCTTTTGTACATTTCTGTTTTTGTTTGTCTTTTAACTGTTGACTACCCCAGTAAAGGAAAGGACAGAAAGGGAACTAATAAAGTCAAGCTCCTGCTGTGTGCTAAGTGCTGTGCTGTGTTTTCTCACATACATAGTGTGAGACTGATGCTACTCTCTCCCTTTACAGTTCGGAAAACTGACGCTCAGTCGGGTTATGACATGCCAAAGGTTAAATGGTGTCAGGGCAAATATTAGAGCCTCATCTCCAACTCCAGAGTCCATACTCTATGGCGCTCTGCTCACAAAGGCCTTAAAGGCCAGCTGTGGTGACAGAGAGCACAAGGCTGTAAAGTCAGACATGGCAGGAATCATGTCTGGTTTTTTGTCCACTTACTTGGCATGTAATAGAAGCTTATTAATTTTGTTTGTTTATTGAATGGTGAGGAGCAAATGTATGAATTCACTTTCAATTTCTTACATGAAAACCAGAATATATATAGCACTTGGTTCTGCAGCCTTGAAAGAAATGTGACAACCTCAAAATGGGTGGGCCTTAACTCAGATTAAGATACCTTTAGGATACGTGGATTTCTCTTTGTATCTAGAATCCAAGACGAGAGTTTTTTTCCACCCCTTCTTCCATATGGTGCTAATAATTAACATTTGCATAGCACTTTTATGGTTAGTGAAATATTTAATATACATTATTTCATTGATTTCCATATTAACCCTGAGAAGTCGGTATTTTCATGAGTAAACAGAGCCTCTGAGATGTTAAGTAGCATTCCTAGGTTGTTCAGCTAGTTATTGCTGAAGCCAGAATTCAAATCGAGAGTTTAATATGCTCTTTTCACTGTACTTTACTGCCTTTGCCTTTCTCTGCACTTTAAACTGTAGATTGCCAGTCTGATTTTCCTATAATTGCATCTTTCCTTAATAGTTTTTAAAATGTTGTATTTTTTTTCTAATAGATTGGCACCTGAGCTAACAACTGTTGCCAATCTTCTTTTTGTTTTTTTTTGCCTTTTCTCCCCAAATCCCCCCAGTAGATAGTTGTATATTTTAGTTGTGGGAGCTTCTAGTTGTGGCATGTGGGACACCACCTCAACATGGCCTGATTAGCAGTGCTATGTCCGCACCCAGGATCCGAACCTGTGAAACCCCAGCCTGCTGAAGTGGAGTGCGTGAACTTAACCACTCAGCCACAGGGCCGGCCCCTAAAATGTATATTTTTAAGAAGTAAAATAATGTGGCTACAATTCAGAAAATGGATGAAAGGAAAGGTATTCTCCTGTAATCCTAATACTGGTTTATTAAACCAGTATATTGTGGGAAATATTCTTCCAGTGTTTTTCCTATAACATTTTTATATGATGATGAATATGCATATAATTTGGTAACTCATTTCTATCCTTTAATATTTTCATTTTTATATGTAGCCTTATGTAATTCTTAAACTTTATAATATTGTAAGAGATGGTTGTTACTTTGACACTTGGTTGTGTTCAGTTTGGCACTATTATACTAACGCTGTAGTGAACATGTATGTTGAGAGACAATGTGGCAAGAAGGAAGAACATGGATGTTTGAAGTGAGAAAGACCCAGGTTTAAATCTCTGCTCCGCCAGTTAACTACTGTTCACCTCGGGGCAAATTACATATCTTCTTTGAGATGATGGTGTTCCCTTATCTGTAATATGGTGATAATAACACCTAACTCAAAGTGTGTTATAAGGGTTAAATACATTAATACGAAGAATCTGCTTTGCTACGTAGTGGGTACTCAGTAAAGGGCAATTTTATTAACCTGTTTAGCTTTTCCCATATTTTGGATTATTTTCTTAGGATAAATTTTTGGAAGAATAATTATTGGGTCAAAAGTTGTGAACATTTTTGTTTTTTTAAAAAATGGCTTGCCAAATTGCTTTTTTAAATTAGTTGAGCCAATTTATACTGTCATCAGCACTTTATGAGAGTAGATTTTATCATATTGCTATCACTGTGGTGTATTTTTCTTTTAAAATATTTTTGATACTTTAATAGGAGAAAAATGGAACCTTGTTTTAGTTTGCACCTTTGATTACTAGGTTGAATATTTTTTCATTTTTACCTGTACTTCCAGAATTGCATATTTAATGCTTTGTTGAGAATTTAAAAAATTATGTAGAAGTAAAAGTATGCATTTTAAGCCCAACCAATGTGTGTTTTTATGTCATTGATCTCCATGCAACACACAGAAATATGTAGCTTTACATGAGTCCTTTACTGGCTGTGAGTATTTATGCATAAGCTATTTTCTGTCCTGTAGTTGATATTATGCAGCATTGTTTGGGAGAATTTCAAATATGTGGTGTTATCTTTGGTATAAAAACTTAAGGGAATTTAAAAATAGAAGGGGATGAGAAAAAAATAGTGATGTTTTGACGGTAGTATATGGAAGACTCAGGCAAAATAATTGACAAATGAAGGTACTGAGCCAGGCATGAGTCAGGTCTACACGAGACCTGGCGCTTTGTGACTGCAGTTGCCCTGCTCCGTTTCGCTGCTGAAAAGGAGCGTTCTATACAAATAACCGTAAGGGCCTGGCAGGAAGAAGAGGGGAATTTTCTCTTGTTTTGTTTGGCTGCTTTTCTCCTTGTTCTGTTTTATCTGTGCTTCTCAGATAATAACTTTCCTCCTTTGAGTAACTATCAAGCTCTGTCTCTGGGGATTTGTTTTATACGCAAGTTGAATTTCTTCCTTTTTATGTTTAGCAAGATATAGCCATGTGTCAGAATCCGGCATACTTGACACTTCTGATTCCGTGAACTGAATTTTATTGTAACAACAGCTGGCGAGCACAAAAATATAATATGCATATTATTTGAGTGGTAATATCTTGATATTGTAACTCTTGGCTTAGTGGCATAAAATGTTTGTGAAAATTAAGTAATAAGCCAGTTATGTGTCTTACACACATAAAGGGAGCAATTAATTTTGAATTGTGCCACTCTTGTTATTAATGGGTCCTTAGTACTTTTCCATCTTAAAATATGTCAAAGGGAAATTGCTATACTTTACCTCTAGCTTGGCACCTTTTATTATACCTCAGAAATTAATGCAGCTCTGGGATAGAATATAGAAACTGTTTAATCCCAATTAGAAATTGAGCAAATTCATACTAAGTATGACTAGCATGGCTGTATAATTTAACTCGGTAAGAATTGTTTTGACATGAAGATTCGTATTCTTTATTCTCAGATGGACTGAGGGAACCCTGATGATCAATGCTCATTCTATCACAAATTCAAATGAGTAAATATAAGCTTGAGGTGGCTACTTCTCTTTGATGAAATCTACTTATACGTTTCTTTTCTCTATTGTAGAGATTAGGTTAAGAAGAAATATCTGAGGATAATTATTAATTAGTGATTTAACACATCTTAAATGTTAAATTTAGGATATTTAATATTTCTCCCCCTCCCATTCCACTCTTAATTTACATGTGCACATTGCTCGTGCTCTCTCTCTGTCTCTCTCCATATATATGATATTTTTAGATCTAAACAGTAAAACCGTGTACAAAAACAACAAAAACGAAACTAGAGAGAAGATAGGCAGTCCTAGCCCCCAGACTGTTCCCACAGAACCGGACACACACGTTAGGCACGTTAGGCCTCACCTGCTTGGGGAAATGAAAGGATGTTGCTTGCTGCCTTCAGTGCTGCCATTCCCATTGCATGGTTTGGCTATACTAAAAGGTTTAATTAAATAGCATTTCACAAATTTCGAATTCAGCACTTTATTCTTGATGTATATTGGTTAGGTGTTTAGCAGAACAAGACTCAATAGCTTTAAAAAATGAAATAAATTATTTCACTTTTTAATTTTTTTGGAATTTTGTTTTCTGATTGTACAAGTAATACATATTGAAGAGTATAAAGAAGCATGAAAAAAGATCAGCCATCCTCCTGCTCTCTTGGCCAGCACAGTATGGTTTATACAGTAATGAGAGATGCCTTAGATCCTCTTATTTAGAGCTCCCCCTGAAAGAATAAACATCTATATTTATGGGATAATTTCCATTTTTAAATGTGTGATATTACAAAAAGATCTAGATTCTGAATGGTGATCGATTAGATGCCGATTAGGACCTCCCATTTCCACCACTGTCATTTTTATTCAAGTCATTTTGTTTCCATTCATTAATTTGAGTTCTGTTTGATACCTATTAAGGTAATAAATGCTGCCCTGTGAATTATATATTCCGACTTTGTACTGGTTGTAAGAACTGATAATATCGTGATCTTAAACCATTTCACAATGAATATAAAATCTGTCTAATAACTTTATGGTAAGGATTAAACCCATTGGTCTTCATTTCCCATGACATTTAAACAAGATGTTATGAAATTCTTTCACTTTCTATTATAGATTGGTTGTGATCGTAGCCAGAACCTTGTGGACATTTGTAGAGAGAGGCAGTTTGAGGCCTTTGTCTGTGATGCGCTGGCAGTACCAGTCCACAGTGGGTCTTGTGATGCCTGCATCTCTATCGCTGTTATTCACCATTTTGCCACAGCAGTAAGTATTGTCTTTCTCCCTCTCAGAACTTGTAACTAATGCGGCAGGAAGTGTTCCCGGATTTTACTGATTTGGGAGCTATTTTAGCTTTTCTTTTCTTTCCATCCTCTTTTCTTGCTGTCATTTAATTTTCCCCGTTCGTTAAGAAAGCGCGTGGAGTGGAGATGAACTGCATGGGAGCTGTGCTACTGAACAGAGGCCCGAGGGGACGGCCTGCTTTTGTTGTTGTGCGTTCCCGCCTTTTTCCTGTGCTGAGTCTTACTCATCTTTAGATGCCTTCTTCAAATCCCAGAGTCACAGAATTTTAGCTGTAAAAGACTTTAGGGGATCATCAGCTGAGGGCCTCTTGATACACTCTCTCCTCAGCCTTTGAGCCCTTTCTCTATTTCGCTTTCTCAGCTTTCTCAGTTCTCACTCTCATCCATGACGTCTGAGTCTCACTTCCTTCCTGTTCTGTTTTTCCTCTGTTCCTATTCTTTTTTCAAAACTCGACATATTTATATGTCACTGATGCTTTTAATTAGTCACATATGTTCCTAATTTTAAAATAATTGAATTTAATATTTTACATTTTCTTATAGGAAAAATAATCTTATTTTTCCTGGGTGTCAGTGGTTTCTTCCCCGATCTAAGCAATAACTTTATAGATTACCCCGTGCCGGAGTCACTGGCAGTCTCAGTAAACCTTAAGACTCTAACTGAATTCAAAACAGAACAGAATGGAAAACCTCTCTGCCTCTATTTTATTAACAGAAATAAAAACTTCCTTTCTCCTGTTTCTTCAACACTTTTTTTCCCTTTAATCAAAAACATAATTCTCCTTCCCTTTTTTTTTCTTTTTTGCTTTATGTAACATATATTCTTAGATTTCTTTGGGCTGTTCATCTTAATTGAAAACAGTCCCGTAGTCAATTATATTTCCCTTATATCCTATCTGTATCTCCTCCTGGTTGATAAATGGCAATATTTTTTTTTACTAGGCGCGTAGAGTGGCAGCTATCCAAGAACTTGTTCGACTCCTGAGACCTGGTGGGAAGGCGCTCATTTATGTCTGGGCAATGGAACAAGAATATAATAATAAGAAATCCAAGTATCTCAGAGAAAACAGAGTTAGCCAAGGAAAGAAAGAGGAGATCAACAGCGATACATCAGTGCAAGAGTTGCTTGTGGAGCAAATGCCTGTTGTGGGCAACCAGGATTCAGCCTGTTCTGTCCCTTCCACTAATGATTTTCAGAAGGGAGGATGTGATTCGAGGAAAGTTACTGATTCCAAGCTGCCTGTTCACACTAACAGGACATCTTTTCATTCCCAAGACTTACTGGTTCCCTGGCACCTTAAGGGAAACCCTGGTAAAAACAAACTTGTTGAGCCATTTGGTCCGGTAGGATCCCATGACCCGAGTCCTGTGTTTCATCGTTACTACCACGTGTTCTGTGCGGGAGAACTGGAAGCTGCCTGCCAAACCTTGAGTAACGTCAGCGTTCTGCAAAGCTACTACGATCAGGGGAACTGGTGTGTGATTCTTCAAAAGGTCTGAGTATCTCTATGAACGTATCACATACAGGGAAGAAATGCTCAGCTTTTTTTTAAAAAAGAAGACTAAATTAACTGTCTTTTTAGTTAAAGAGAAAACTTGTGGAAAAGTACCAAAAGAGTGCGCCTGAGACAAATTTGGAAGTAGAGATTAGTTAGGAAATGTTCAGGCTGCTACTGTTGCTGACCTCATTTTATCCAGAAATGTAGGCTTCTCCTGTGGAGAGGAACAGCGGTGGTTTTTAAAAGTGATTGAAGTAGTTTGTGAAGTATTTGGGATCCTGGGGTAAGAGTACAGCATTTTGAAGATAAACTTTTGTTATAAAATGTTACTAAAGGAACTAAATCATGTAGAATCTTAGTGAATTGATGATATGACATTTTAATAAAGAAAATATTCCTGTTTAGCAGACTATTGTCTGAAATTTTGTCTGTGATTGTTAGCTCTGTAAAATTATAGACGATAACCACTCTATCACCACACCTTACTAGCACAGGGTTTGATTCATAGCAGGTGCTCAGTAAAATTTGAGTTAGTCAGATGATACCCATATGTTAGTAGGAGCTTCATCCAACAAATACTTATTGAAGCCCTACTGTGTACCAGTTACTATTTTAAGTACTGGGAGGGGAGCAGGGAACAAGAAAGAACAAAGCCCTTGCTCTCATGGAGCTTATATTCTAGAAGGGAAAACAGACAATAAGCAAATAAATAAATAGATACTGTGTGCCAGATAGTGATAAATGCCATGGGAAAAACATAAAACAGAAGGGAGTTTTCACTTGGGAACAAGAGATCATTTTTTCCTTCCCTTCTCCCCACAGTGCCCCAATATGTAGTTGTATACTCTAGTTGTAGGTCCTTCTGGTTGCGCTGTGTGGGACACAACCTCAGCATGGCTTAGTGAGTGGTGCCATGTCCGTGCCTAGGATCTGAACCAGTGAAACCCTGGGCCACAGAAGCAGAGCATGTGAACTCAACGACTTGGCCACAGGGCCGGCCCCCAAGAAATTATTTTTAAAGAGATGAAATAACCACTAATCCTGACTGAAGTTTATTACCAAGAGTTAATTGATATTTCTAATGCATTGATCTAGGTGCTAAAGGCAACCCAAATATGCTCTTTTAACTCCTTTATTTATTTTTTCGCTGAGGAAGATTAGCTGTGAGCTAACATCTGCTGCCAATCTTCCTCTTCTTTTGCTTGAGGAGTATTAGCCCTTAGCTAACATCTGTGCCAATCTTCTTCCACTTTATATGTTGATCGCCACCACAGCATGGATGACGAGTGGTGTAGGTCCACACCCAGAATCTGGACCTGTGAGCCTGGGCTGCTGAAGTGGAGTGTGCTGAATTTAATCGCTGTGGCATGAGGCCAGCCTCTTAACTCCTTTGTTTAAAGAGCAAAAATTAGACTTGTCGGTTAGACCTAGTTATGCCCTGATAGTCAAAGCAATGGTGTCATTATTGGGTATTTCTTGTTCATTCAGAGTTTGTTCTAGTCCAAGTGCAATCGGGTTGTTTCTTACCTACAAATATTTCATTTACCCAGTTAACTTACCACTTAGATCAAGTTTCCAGGAGGAACAAAGATAGAAGGTTAACCATAGGTAAAATTGGCATGCTGAAGGGAAAGATTTAAAAAAAACAGAAAACAAAAAACTTTACTCCCAGCATGCATTGCTTTTGTAGTAGTAGTACTTAAGACTACTTAAAGGAAAATTGATTTCTGTGAATGATGGCTCCCTAGACAATTATTACTAAATGTTAGTGATGCTTATCTTCAAGCATCAAGCTTGCAGAAACCTGCAGTGATCAATAATAGGTCTTAGATGAGATACTGATTACTTTTGTCATGGAATTTCACAACAAGATTATAATTGTTCCCTCCAGATCAATTTATAAGTTTTATGATACGGGAGGAAAGAATATAGGGCTAAAAAATAGTTTTATTTCTGATACAAATTCCCGGGCTTTACATCACAATTTGAAGTTCAACTCATGCTAATCAATTTTAAAATCTAGATGAAGTAGATGATTTTTTAGGAAGATGAAAATACCAAAATTAACTCAAGAAGAGATAGAAAATGGATGATGTTGAAAAGCGTAAGAATTCAGAACTTGGCTCTTGAATCAGATTTCCTGAAGTTGCATTCTTGATCTGCCATTTTCTTAGCTGTGGGACTTTGGGCAAATTCCTTAACTTTTCTATGCTTCGGTTTTCTTGACTGTAAAATTAGAAAGGTAGTTATGAAAATTAACTGAAACAATACTTGTAGAACTCTTAGAATATTATAAAAATATAGTGTGCATTTGGGAAATGTTTATTATTACTACTCCCAAAGAAGGCCCACAAGAGTTTTAGGTATTGAGTTATGTCAAATCTGATTTGTTAGTTGTGTAATAAAATCTCTGCTTTTACTGATTTTTTTTGTTTGCTTGTTCTCATCACTATGATTGTGAATTTCTCTGCTTTTCCTTCTAGGTCTGTTAATAATAATAGTGCAAAACTGGAAAAACTTCAAATGTCCATCAACCAAATGAGTAAATTATGGTCAGTTCATACAATATGTTGCTACACAAGCAATGAAAGAGAATAAACTATACTTACAAGCTACATTATGAATGAATCTTGGAAACAATGCTGAGTAAAAGAAGCCATACACAAAATAATAGCATATGATTTCTGCAGAGTTCAGGTGTCTTTGAGACCACCCTCACTTCTGACACCAGCTACAAAATTCAGGGATCCCCAACAACACCCTTAAGTTTTGTTGCCAACTGCAAATTCAGGGGTTCCTAAGAGCATCCTCAAGTTTGATAATTTGCTAGAAGGGCTCATAGAACTCACTGAAACTGTTACACTCATGGTCACAGTTTATTACAGCAGAACGATAGAGATTAAAATCAGCCAAGGGAACTTCGGTGCATGGTGCCAAGTCCAGGAGAGTTCCATACATGGAGCTTTCAGTTGTCCTCTCCCAGTGGAATTGTGGGAAGAGCTGACTTTTCCCAGCAACAGTGTATGACAGTACACATGGAGTGTTGCCAACCAGGGAAGCTCACCTGAGTCTTGGTGTTCAGAGTTTTTATTGGGGCTCATTCATATAGACATGGTTGGCCATCCATGTGGCTGACCTTTAGTCTCCAGCCCCTATGGAGGTCAAGTTGATACCACTTGGCATAAGGGCCCCAGGTAAACAGACACTTATCAGGTGGGACGTTCCCAGGGCTTTGAGATCACCTCCCAGGAGCCTAGGGCAAAGGCAAGAACTTGCTCTGGATAAGGTTAACTCTACTACACAATCTCTTTTAGGTGAAAGTTCAAAAACAAGCAATATCAGGTTATACTTGTACAAGGCTAGATCACAGTAAACTTTTGAAAGGAGGGAATGAGTGGGCTTTCTAGGGGGTTCACAATGTTCTCTTTCTCTGGGTGGTATTTACTCGGGTGTTTGCTTTGTGATAATTCACTGAGCTCTACACTTAGAATTTGATTACCTTTGTGTGTGTGTAGTATAAACTTCAAAATTTAAAACAATTTGTAAAAGAAAGTTCTAAAATAACACAGCTAAATGTTTTAAATATATTTTTATATCAGCTTTAATGAGATATAATTTATATATAACATTTGCCAATTTTAAGTGTGGAATTTGATGAGTTTTGATGAAAGCATGTAGTCATGTAGTCATCATCACAGTCAAGATAGAGAACATTTCCGTCACCCTAGAAAGTTCCCCCACTGCCCCTTTGCGGCCAACTCCCTCCTGTTATGGCCAAGACTGATCTTTCTAGTGCTATACTTTTGCTTTTTCTAGAATTTCATATAAATGGAATCATACACTTTTTAGACTTTTCTGTCTCTCTTGTTTCACGCAAGACAATACTTTTGAGATTCATCTATGTTCTTGCATATATCAATAGTTTGTTCTTTTTTATTGCTGTGTAGTATTCTGTTGTATAGATACATCACAATCTGTTTATCCATTCACCAGATGATAAACACTTGGGTTATTTCCAGTTTAAAACTAATAATTTTTTTAAAAAGCTGCTATGCACATTTAGAAACACATCTTTGTGTCTACATATGTTTTCATTTCTCTTGGGTAAGTACCTCAGTGTCGAATTGCTGGGTCATATGGTAAATGTATGTTTAACTTTTTAAGACAGTAACACACTGTTTTCCAAAGTGTCTGTACCAGTTTGCATTCCCATCAGTGATGCTTGATCGTTCCAGTTACTCCACATCTTTGCCAATACTTGGTATCATCAGTCTTTTTAATATTAGCCATTCTAGTGTGTGTGTAATGGTATCTTTCTATATTTTTAATTTGCATTTCCCTAAACACAAGTGATTTGGAGCATTTTTATGTATACTTATTTGCTATTTATATATATATTCACTGGTGAAGTGTTGGTTCAAATCTTTTGTTAATTTTAAAAAATAAGTTGTTTGTCTTTTTAATGTTATACAAGTTATATACATTCTAGATAAAAGTGCTTTATCGTATTTATGTTTTACAAGTATTTTCTCCCAGTCTGTGGCTTGCCTTTTTATTTTCTTAGCAATGTCTTTTGAAGAGCCAACGTTTTAAATTTTGATGAAGTCCAGTTTATCAGTTACTTTTTAATTTTATAGATTGTACTTTTTGTGTCCTAGCTAAGAAATTTTTGTCTAACCCAAATTACTAAGATTATCTAGAAGTTTTATAGTTTTAGCCGTTACCTTTAGGTCTATGATCCATTTCAAATTAATTTTTGTGTGTGATGTATTGTGAGGGTTGGCTTTTTTTTGTGTGTGTGTGAGGAAGATTGGCCCTGAGGTTGGCTCATTTTTTGCATGTGGCTATCTAGTTGTTCCAGCATCATTTTAAAAAGATTCTTTCCCAAATGAATTTCTTGACACTTTTGTGGAAAATCAATTGGCTATATATATGTGGATATATTTCTGCATAGTTTTGTTGATCTATGTGTCTGTTTTTATTCCAATACCACACTGTTTGGGTTTTTGTATCTTAATAATAAGTCTTGGAATTAGGTAGTGTAAGGTCTCCAACTTTGTTCTTTTGTGTACTTAATAACAGCTTCAAAAATACATGAAGCAAAAACTGATATAACTGCAGGGGAAGTAGACAAATCCACAATTATAGTTGGCGATTTCAATGATTGATAGGCCAAGTACATAGAACATCAGTAATGATATAGCCGACTTGAATAACACAAGTCAACCAACGAAACCTTATTGACATTTATAGAACATTCCAGCCAACAAGAGCAGAATACACATTCTCATCAAGTACATGAGGAACATTTACTGAGAATGACTGTCTTCTGGGTCATAAAACCAAGACTCAATGTATTTAAAAGGATTAAAGTCATACAAAATATGCTCTCTGGCCACAATCAAATTAAATTAGAAATTGGTAACAGATCTCTGAAAAAAATCCTCAATAATTTTGAATCTAACCTGTAGACTTAGGAAGAATTCAAAAGGGAAAATAAAAAGTATTTTAAACTGCATGAAAATGAAAACACAACATATCAAAATTTGTGCAGAAAAGAATTCACATCTCAGGCCTCATATTGCTATCCTTAGAGAGACTTTGCATGCTTAGCCTTTGGCTGGTGTCTGGGAAGGTGGATTTCTGCAGCGTTGCCACCACCCTAATTGATAAGAGTGGCTCAGTGTGCCTAAAGTGTTTATGCAGACATTATAGTTTATGCTGAACCCTACTTTCCTTCTGGCGGTCTGGAATTTGGGTACATGCCAGGCAGAGGTGCCTACATGGTTAGCCCTCATTAAATGTGGGCATTGAGTTTCTAACCAGCTTCTCTGGTTTGCAACGTTTCACACTTTTTGTTCTAACTTCTTGCTGGGGGAATTAGGCATGACCTGTGTGACTCCACTGGGAGAGGACTCCGAGTGTTTGCTGAGTTCTGTGTGTCCTCCTAGCGAACCATTAAACCTAGTGTGTGGACCTGGGGACTCCCAACATACTGCCGAAGCAGTACCTAGGGGAAATTTATAGCACTAATTGCCTATATTAGAAAAAAAGAAAGGTCTCAAATCCAAGAACCTCAATCTTTTTCTTAAGATAGTAGAAAAAGAAGAGCAAATGAAATGCAAAGTAAGCAGAAGAAAAGAAACAATAAAGATCAGAGCAGAAATAAATAAAATAGAAAACTACAAAAAAGAAAAATCAGTGAAACCAAAAGCATTTTCTTGGAGAAGATTAATAAAATTGATAAACTTCTAGCCAGACTGAGTTGACCAGGGAGATAATTCTCTGACTTTTATAATTGCAAAATTCAATCAATAAAACATAATGAAGATAGATTCTCATGTACTCACTTTTCAAGACTAACACTTGATTGAAAAGGTTTATTATTCAATTAACAAAGATTTTTTCAAAAATGTTTGCAGTAGGATTACTTCTAATGACAAACCAATTTAATTATGCAATTTTTCTATAATTTATTGAGGAAAATAAGATACTGTTTATATATTAAAGAAATGTCATCTTAAGCAGTTCCTAAACATAAGTTTGAATATTGTGTTTGAGAATTTGAGATTCCAGATAAAGCAAGTAAGCCAAGTTGACTGACTAAGGATAAAAATTCTTAAAATGTATTTATTCTTTTTGCTACTTTGAATATTTCTCTATTCCCTGACATTTTAAAAAGAAAATTAAGACAAATTTTTTCTTTGCATCATTTCCTTCATTGCTTGCTTTTCTGCTTTGAAATAGCAACCTTGGCTGTCAATCAAGGATATGCTAAGCTGTAAGTGCATTGTTCTTGCCAGGACATTAAGTCAACTTACTAAATGTTTTCCACTCACAGAAGTGCGCAGAGAACGTACACCTTCTCTCTACACTGCCCATTTCCAGCTGCTTCTCAATGTCTAGCTCTGTGTCTGTAGTTTGTCTTCCCTTGAAGCTGAAGAAGAATCGTCAAGGTAGAATCTTGCCGGCCTTCTCCTAAGGAGCCTTCTTAAGTAGAGGTCTTGATTTTGTCATAAAAGAACTCCCATAAATGAACAGAGAACATCAGATACGGCTTCCAATTAACTTTGTCAGTTATGACTCTAGTTTTGAAGAATCGTTATTCTTTCGTCAATGAGAGAGAGAATCTTAGGTTTTAATAGAGGGTGTTGAGGGACCATGGTGTAGTGTGCTTTATAATTCTTCACTCCTCCCTCTATTGTCTGTTTGATCAGCTTTTGAATGGAAATACCTGGAGGCTGAGGGTAGGGATTGTTTGGTTAGAAATATTAGCCCCCCAAATGTAACTTTAAAACCTTAGCTTACGGGACTGGCCCCATGGCCGAGTGGTTAAATTCGTGTGCTCCGCTTTGGCGGCCTGGGGTTTCACCAGTTCGGATCCCGGACACGGACATGGCACCGCTCATCAGGCCATGCTGAGGTGGCGTCCCAGATGGCACAACCAGAAGGACCTGCAACTAGAATATACAACTATGTACTGGGGGGCTTTGGGGAGGAGAAAAAAAAAAGATTGGCAACAGGTGTTAGCTCAGGTGCCAATCTTTAAAAAAAAAAACAAGAATTTATGGTATGGAAGATAATCTGTTCAAATCAGCACCGGGTAAGATAAGATGAAAGTATAAGAAATAATATCAGAGCTATGATGACCTGAATCATTTTATATGCTTTAAGAATATATCTGAATCTTGAAAATTAGCCCTATTTATCAGATTATGTGGCAGCTGTGTGCCTGCTTTAATTTGTAGCATCTGCCTTGGTAAACACTCTTTACCTGGTATACTTCTGACCTGAGGCAAATTGGTCTAATGGTTTTGGAAAAAATAAAGCGTTTTTGAGTCAGACATGGATTTGAAACTGAACTCCACTACTTACTAGCTGGTGGGACCTTGGGGAAATAATGGATCTGTAAAGGGAAGATAATAATACCTGCCTACCTACCTTGCACCTTGTTGGGTGGATTATGTGAGGTAGCATGTAAAATATCAAGCATAGCACTTATTACATAATGGATGGTCAATAAATGCCAGCTTATATATTTATTGGTTGCCTACTATGTGCCAGGCACTATTTTAAATAACACATACATCAGTGAAAACAAAAAGATTCTACTCCCATCGAACATAACATTCTCTATTTTCTCTATGGAGCTTACATTCTCCCTTCAGTTGGAGGAAGTAGTATGATAGGATGTGGTAGAATAGACAGTAAGCAATAAGCATAATAAATAAGTAAGCCATATGTTGTGTTGTAAAGTGATAACACCTTTTTCTCCATAGAGAAAAGTAGAGGTGGAGCAGGAAAAGAAGTTAAGGGATGGGATTGCAGATTGGTTCCAATTTTTAAAATAGTGGTCAGGATGGCTCTCTTTGAGAAGATGACATTTGCGTGAAGACTTGAAGAAGGTGGAGGGTTAACCATGTTCTTATCTGGGGAAATAACATTCCAGACAAAGGAAAAGGCCAGTGCCAAGACGTAAGGTGAAAGGCCTAAGATGAAGGACCTCTAGCAGGCCAGTGTGGCTGGAGCAGAGTAAGTAAGAGTAGTTGGAACTAAGGTCAGAGAGTTATTTGGGAGGTACGGTAGACCATGTAGGATGTGCCAAAAGTGTTTGGTTTTCACTCTGAGATGAATTTATAAGGGGTTTTGAGTGGACGAGTGACATAATCTCAGTTCCCAGGATACTCTGGCTGCTGTGTGGAGACCAGACAAGAGGATGAGCGTGGACGCAGGGAGACCAGTTAGGAGGCTTTTGCCGTAATCCAGGTGAGAGCTGATGATTGGCATGCAAGGGTGCGGTAATTAGTAGTGGAGGTGGTGAGAACTAGGAGGCTTTTGGTTGTGTGATTGGAAGGTAGAACCATCAGGATTTTTTATGGTTGGATGTGGTATGTGGGAGAATAGTGACAAATAGAAATGGCAAGCAATAGGATATACTGGAGTACATGAAGAAGCCATTTGGTGTATAAACCTAATTCGGCCTGACTTTGTTTTTTCCAAAAGGGCCTGACCGTGGCCGTTGAGCATGCATTGTGTATCTGCTTTAAACATTTCCTATGGCAAGAACAAATGGCCTTAAGATAAAGGTGCAACTTCCCTCCCACATTGGCATTTCCTTAAGGATAAGCATCTTTCCTTAGGCTAGGAATTGATTGCTGTGCTCACCTTTGACCACCCAGCTCACCTGTGACCACCCAGCTCGAGACAGCAGACCTGCCACCCTGCTGTGTCCACCGAGACAGCAGACCTACCTGCTGTTTCCATCAATCGCTGTGCTGACAGAGCAGTCTCGCGACTATTGTAAAAGGGACCTTTCAATCATATGTGAAACATCCTCTTTGGGGGTATATAACCACTCTGTATACCTCACTTCTTTGGTTCCCTTTCTTCCTTTGGGAAGAAAGGCCCTGGGCCATGGTCCTCACATTTTAGCTCAGAATAAACTCACCCAAATTTTCATTTATAGGTTGATTATGGATTATTTTCGTCGACAATAGAAATAAATAATGTCCTCACACTTATGAGTGTGGAACTTCTTTGCAAGTCTTAGGAACTGTCCTGTGGGCTGCCACCCTTTCATTTAAATGCAATTTTAGTTTTCCCTTTTCTTCACCTCCTTTCTTTTTAGGAAGGGGTCCACCAGGGTGCTTCCCTGAGCAAATCTTCCTGGTAATACATCTGTAAATAGACCCAGCAGGTACTTTAGCTCAGATAGTCCATGCACTGCTGAGCAGTTGGATGTTCAGTCAGTTTGTGAAAAGAGAAATAAACAGAATGCAGGGTAAGGCTTGTGATCTTAAATTCCTTTAGAGACCATTAGACCAAGACACATACATCCCAAGATTCCAAATCATTGTAAGCAATGGAGAGGCAGGTGATTGATGGTACTTTATTTTTAGTAAATCACTAAAGAGAAAATGCTTCTCCAAGAAGAGCCAGGTATGCACGAGCATAACCTTCAAATGCCCTTTGCAGAAGCAAGAGGGAATAAATGGTGACGAAAAGTGGGAGTTAAGAGCTTTACTCTTGTCTTACCTTCTGTAGTAGCTTTATTTATAGGTTCCAAAAAACCTGAAAAGCAAGTGTGAAAGAAAAAAAAAAAGCCAGGTACTCTATCAGAGTGCAAAGACTCATTGTCTTCACTCTTGGAAAAGCATTTGGAGGTTGTTATTGATTAATAAGAAATGGTGAATAAGCCTCTAATGCAATTTTAAAGAATGTTCACTCTGGCTTTTGTAGTTCCCAGCAAGGAAAAGAGGACATTTAAAGAAATAAAAGTCTTTAGAAGCTGTTTTAATGTATCAACATGAAGAGCTAAGAGAGCTATGTAGATTTAGGGAAGGAGTTCTTAACCTACGGTCCATGAATAGCCTTCAGAGGGTTTGAGAATGACCCATAATTGTATGTAAAACTCAGTGGGCAGGTGCACGTATACATCTTCCTTGGGAGAGGGTTCGTATTTTTTTCCAAAAAAAGTTCAAACTCACAAACTATAGACTCCAGGCAGTGACCTTCCCTTGCTTATGCTCATGAAATTTAAAGGCAGCCCCAAAGTCTAAGGACCAAAGGCACCGATAGACCAGGATGTAAACGTGCCCCCAGGATTTGTGCAGCATGCAAAGCTTCCAAACGTGTGGCAGGTGTGTGTGTGTGTGTGTTTGTGCACATGCGCATGCACGTGTAGGGGATGGCATATCTGGATGATTATTACTTGAATCAGTCCTTAATCCAGCCTTTTGGATACATATTTAGATCCCATGTGGAAAAAAGACTTTAAGCGAAAACTAAAAGAGTGTATGGTATATTCCTTAATTTGTGATTGACTTTGGGGCAGGGATAGGAAAGTCAAGATAGATATTAACCAGGATACCAGGAATTTTCCTACGGAAAACTTCTCCCTTTTTTCTCTTGGACAGTAAACAAAAGAAACCAGACTAATAAATCTCCTTGTTAAATAGAGCAATTGAACCGATAGTAATGAAACCCCCACATTTTCAGACAGACCAGTGGAAACGTTAAGCCAATTTAAAAAACCCCATTCCACAGAGTGTTACTAGTTGCTGGATTGTACAGTCATGAATGGTGGTATAGAATTATCTTTGATCTGTTGTACTGCCAGTGTGACCAGGAGAATGGCGTGCTGATTGGCTCGGGCCTGGGTTTTGTGCAGTTCCCTGCACTTAACACTGTAGCCAGAGGAATGGGATACCTTGACTGGCTTAAGCCAATCAGGAACCTCTTATGTCAGGTAGCATCAGTACTACACAAACTATAGGGTTGAGAATGGGGAGAATGGCCTATACTAACCAGAATGGCAATGGAAACTGTGCTGCAAACCACAAGGATTTTACCATTGCTCTGGATCGCCTCTAAAAAGGGGCACAGATGAACCTATACCATACAGGCTTGCAGCATTGGCACCATGAGGCTTTCTGATAGGGCTGAAATGATATAACAGCATCTTCTGGCCAGAATCATTATGCCCATGGGATTAATAGCAATGTCTACAATGACAGGAAGAACAAAAGGGACTATCTTGATTCCAAGTAGCAGCCAGAGAGACTTCAGTGCCACACAGCAATGATGACATCAGGAGTAGGGTTGGCATCAGGGAACTTCCAAGGAGATCTCAAATTTGTGAGAAGACCCCAGCATCCTTGAAAAACCATGTGGTCACTCTTTGAAATCACAGGGGGAATTGCTGCCAACAAACTGGGATCCCAAATGCAATGAGGATAATTGGATTCCTGGGTGGCAGGAATCCACCTGCACTTAGCCACCAAAGGCAAGGGGGGCATGGTTACTGTAAAGGACAGCAGAGTCAAAGCAGCAATCAAAATAGTTTGACTCCCAGAGAACTATGATGCTGGCTATTGAGTATAATGTCCCTAGGAGACAGTTAGATGAGAATCTGCTGAATTTTAACTTGATTAGTATGAGCAGAGAAGTTATAGTGCAAGTCTAATTTGAATCACCAAAACAAAGAGTCATAGCCTCCCAATTAATTCCCAGACATGAGCCAGTTTAGAGATCCAGACCCCTTGAATGAAGGGGAGGCTTCATCCCCTTGAGGGAGGCCCCGTACTCTGCTAAAAATTTATGCTGTTAATATTTCTCCTAGCCTTCCTCAAAGGGACTTTTGGCCTTTAACCAGGTGACTGCATTGGGGAAAAGGAAATAATCAGAACTTTTGGGGATTACTGGACACTGGCTCTGAACTGACTCTAATTCCAGGAGATCTAAGATGTCGCTGTGGTCCAACAGGAGAAGCAGGGGCTTGTGGAGGTCAGGTGATGAATGGAGTTTTAGATCAGGTCCGTCTTTCACAGTGGGCCGGTGGGTCCCCGAACCCATCTTGTAGTTATTTTCCCAATTCCAGTATGAATAATTGGAATAGAATACTCTGCAACTGCTAGAATCCCTGCATTGGTTCCCTGACCTGTGGAGTAAGGGCTGTTATTGTAGGAAAGGCCAAGTAGAAGCCACTGGAACTGCCACCCTAAGGAAAATAGTAAACCAAAAGCAATACCACATTCCTGAAGGGATTGCAGAGATTAGTGCTACCATCAAGGACTTGAAGGATGCAAGGGTGGTGATTCCTACCATACCCCCATTCAACTCACCTTTTTGGCTGGCATAAAAACAGATGATCTTGGAGAATGGTGGTGGATTATGGTAAACTTAACCAGATAGTGACTGCAATTGCAGCTGCTATTTCAGATGTAGTTTAATTGCTCGAGCAAATTAACACATCCCCTGGTACCCAGTTTGCAGCTGGATTAACTACCAAAGTACGTTTCCAACTCATTTTACTTTTTCTTAGATTACTCTAGCTAAATGCTGCATTATTTGAGTAGTTCAAAATATTTCATTACTTAGCTTTTTTTTTTTTTGAAAGATTGGCGCCTGGGCTAACATCTGTTGCCCATCTTCTTTTTTTTTCCTTCTTCTCCCCGCAAAAGCCCAAAGCCCCCCAGTACATAGTTGTATATTCTAGTTGTAGGTCCTTCTGGTTGTGCTATGTGGGGCATCACCTCATCATGGATTGAGGAGTGGTGCTAGATTCGTGCCCAGGGTCTGAACTGGTGAAACCCTAGGCCGCTGAAGCAGAGAGCGCGAGCTTAACCACTCAGCCACGCGGCTGGCCCTACTTAGCTCTTTTGATAACAAGGAGCAAGCCACATTTTGGATTCTTGATCTGCACGTAAGTACAAAACTTAGTTCTTTAACAGTGAAATTGTGGTTTACTTAGCAGCAAGCAGCAGCTCCTCAAGGACTCATAGAAGGCACAACCTCATAAGTGGGTATTCAAAAATCGCCCTGGGTCTCTCCAACCGTTATTGCTAATGCCTGGCCCTGCCCTCCGTACCACATACAGACTGTACTGTACCTTAACATTTAGTACTGTGAATTGATTATGTCTTGTGCTGTTCACAATTATTTCTTGCATTTGAGGTCACCAAGTCCAGTTGATTCCTACTCCTGAGTATTTCATGCATTGATTTCTCCCCTGCCTTAAGCCTCACTTCTCTGATTTTCTACACTGCTGTCCAAACGAGTTTTATAAAATCTAAAGATGTTTCTCCTTAACTGAACTCTGTCAGTGACTTTCATTTCCTGGTAATGAAATCCAAACTCCTGTAAATAACAGATGTGACTCTAACTTTCCTCTGTTAGGTCTCCCCTCTCAGTTCTCTCTGCTCCCCACTTCACACCCAGGGCTCCATTCACACCAAATTATTTGCTCTTTCCCATGCATGCCTCACACTTTCCCTGTATTTTTTACTGATTCTTGCTCCTTGTGCTTTCCTTTTCTGTTATTTTCACATACTCAAATCTTATCCATTATTTAAGACCTACTTTAAATGTTATCTTCTCCATAAAGCTTTTCCTCATTCCTCCAGATGGGAATAATTTCTTTTTCTTCTGATTTCCAAAAAATTTGATCTGGGATGCTCTTGTTTATTCCTTTGTGCCTTATTATATTCATTTGCCTAGATGAACTATCTTCTTTATTTTAGAATGTAAGCTTGCTAAGAATAAGAACCCTGCTGATAAATAGTAGGGAATTAATAATTATTTGTTGAAAGAATGTCATAAAAAGATATTAGATTGTAGAGAGTTTGAGAAGGAAATATTAATGAGTTTGATATCTATTATACCTCTTGTATCAAGTTTAATCATCTCCCAAGATGCTTACAGGTGTGTAAAAAATATTATCTGGTATGATAGAGGGGTAGTAATGGGATAAGAACTATATCATGCCATCAGGTTTTCAAAGAGGATGCATTGTCACTCTTCGTGTTTGCATCATTCATTGGTTTGTTCAATATGCAACAAATAATTATTGAATGCCTGCTATGGGCCAGGCACTGTCCTGGTTCTAGATAACACACTGGTGAATGAAACAGACCCGGCCCTTGCCTTTCTAAGGCTTAATTTATTGTGTGAAGGACAAACAATAAACAAGTTACTATGCAAATAATTATATAATTACAAATTCTGATAAGTGCTCCAAAGACATAAGTTGGATTTGCTGATAGAGAATAAAAGCAGAACAGCTCCTAAAGAATGGGGCTACCAAAAAAGTAAATGCATTTTTAATCTAAAAATTTTTTTTTAAGGATTGGCACCTGGGCTAACAACTGTTGCCAATCCTTTTTTTTTTTTTTCCTGCTTTATTTCCCAAACCCCCCTGATACATAGTTGTATATCTTAGTTGCACGTCCTTCTAGTTGTGGGATGTGGGACGCCGCCTCAACGTGGCCTGACGAGTGGTGCCATGTCCACGCCCAGGATCCAAACCCTGGGCCGCTGCAGCGAAGTGTGCTAACTTAACCACTCGGCCACGGAGCTGGCCCGTAAAAATTTTAATAAGTAACATATTCACATGATTCAAAAATGTAAATACAAAAAGGCGTTTAATGTTTTCACCACTGAGTAGCTTTTCACTGAAAACTTTTGCATTATTTTAAAATTTTTGAACGCCGTAAGTCTATTATCTATTCAACCCCTTTCATCCAAATGCCAAGTTCCCAGCATCTTGCTGTTTCCAGTTGTGGTAGCAAATGGCTTGCAATGATCCCTGCTCTTCGGTGTTCATGCCCTTGTGTGATCCCCTCCCTTTGTCTGTGGTCTGGACCTAGTAACTTGCTTTGACAAATACAATACAGCAAAAGTGATGGGCTGTCACTTCCATGATTGGGTTACAAAGGACTGACTTCTGAGCCAGACCTGATGGCCTAGTGGTTAAAGTTTGGTCTGCTCTGCTTCAGTGACCTGGGTTCAGTTCCCAGGTGTGGAACCACGCCACTTGTCTGACAGTCCCATGCTGTGGCAGTGGCTCACCTAGAAGAACCAGAAAGATTTATAACTGGAGTATACAACTATGTACCAGGGTTTTGGGTAGGAAAAAAAAAGACTGACTTCTGTCTTGCTAGTAGACTCTCTATTTTCTTCCTGGCTAGCATGCTTTGGGGATGGCAGCTGCCATGTGGGAGAGGCCACATGGCAACGAACTGAGGGAAAACTTTGTCAACAGTCAGTGAGGAACTGAGGTCCTTAGTCCAAAAACCCTTGAGGAACTGATGCTGCCAACAACCACTGAATGAGTTTGGAAGCAGATTCTTCCCATTGAAGCTTCAGATGAGACTGCAGAACCTGTATTGAGGCCTTGATGGCAGCCTTGTGAGAGACAGTGAGACAGAGGACCCAGCAAAGCTGTGCCAGATTTCTGACACATAGAAACTGAGATAATAAATGTTTATTGTTTTAAGCCACTAAGTTTTGGGGTAATTTGTTATGCAGCAGTAGATAACTGATAAATCAATCTTGAGCCATTATAAAAATATGTATCTGCAACCATAAATTTTTATATACATCAATATTAAATAAATTTGTATATACGTCAATAATATGTCTATAGGAACAACTCCAAAGTGCGGGATTGCCATGTCAAAGGGAATGTGCATTTGTAAATTTATTTGATATTTTGATATTACTCATCAAAGAATTCATACCAATTTACAGTCCCACCAACAGTATATGAGACTATCTCCCCATCTAAATTTGTTACTAAAATGTTGGGTTTTTGCCAGTCTGATAGCTGGAAAATCATAGCTCAGGGTATTTAATTTGCATTTCTGTTATGAGTGAGGTTGAACATATTTTCATGCGTTGTCATTTATAATTTATTTTCTGTGAATTGTCTGTTTACATCTTTTGGCCATTTTTCTATTGACTTGTGAAGTTTTTCCATATTGATTTTTAGGGTTAGCTCTTTGTGAGATAAGTTGTGTATATTTTTTCCAGCTTCTTGTCTTTTTCCTTTGCTTATAGTATAGTTAGTCATACATGGGGCTTTGAGGATAATCTTTTCTTTAATGGATTTGAATTTTGCATCAAACTTATATTTTTCCTATCTTAAGATATTAAGGAATTGTCTCATGTCTTCTCCATTCCTACCCTATACTTAAATTTTAGCAATCTTTGACTTTATTTTTTATATTTAAATATTTGATCCATTTGGAGTTTATCTTAGTACATAGTGTAACATAAGGATCAAATTTGTTCATTTATTCCAGATGGCTACTCTGTTGACCCAATACAATTTGTTAAATAGTTTATATTTATCCCACTGATTTGAAATGCCACATTTACCGTATAGTAATCTTCTGCATATAGTTGGATATATTTCTGTGCTTTCTAATTTATTTCATTATTTCTCTGTCTGCTCAGGTACTAGTCCGATAAAGTTTTAATTGTTGAAGATTTATAATATCTGGCAAGTCTAGTCACCTCACCCCTCCCTAACAATTGCCCTCTTAGAGTTTCTTGTCTGTCTGTTCCTTTTTTTTTCACGTGAACTTTTGAATCATCTTCTCTAATTTAAAAAAACTTGGTATTTTTATTTGGATTGTGATAAATTTATATGTTAACTTAGGAAAAGTCGATTTTTTATGATGTTGAGACCTCTAAAGCAAGAATATGGTATGTATTTTAACTAGTCATTTTATGTGTGTGTGTGTATGGGTGTGTATAACCTTTAATTTCTGTGTACTAATTTTGTACCTTCCAGTTGTAATACCTCCATTACAATCTGAAATAGTAGTGGACATTGCAGTTATCTTTACCTTATTCTTAACTTGAGTGAAATGATTCTTGTGATTTCCATTAAGCATGCTGCTGGTTTTGAGGCTAAAAGGACTGAAATTTTATTGCAGTATCTAGTCTATTTCTATTTTATTGAGTTTTGTTTAAACAATAATTTTGTTACATTTTTAAATGGTATTTTTAGCACTCAAAGATATAAACATAATTATTTTTCCTTATATCTATAATCTGATAAATTACATTAATAGATGTTTTAATGTTGAATTACTTTTTCAAAATTTTCAGTTGAACCCCACTCGGTCATGTTGTCCTTTTCTTTTAATGGGCTAATATTTTAATCAGGATTTTTGCATTGATATTCATAAATGAGAATTGTTTGTAGTTTTCATTTGTCTGCAGTCTTTGTCAGGTTTTAGTATCAATGTTGTATTCTCTTTTTTTAAAAGGTTGGCACCTGAGCTAACATCTGTTGCTAATCTTCTCCTGGAAACCCCTAGTACATAGTTGTATATTTTAGTTGTATATCCTTCTGGTTGTGCTATGTGGGATGCCACCTCAGCATGGCTTGATGAGTGGTACTAGGTCCACGCCCAGGATCCCAACCGGCGAAACCCAGGGCCTTCTGAAGTGGAGCGTGCAAACTTAACCACTTGGCCATGGGGCCAGCCCCTATATTCTCTTAACAATAACAATTTGGAAGTTTTCTCTCCACTTGCCTACTTCCCTCCACCTCACTCCTCAAGCTCTAAGATAGTTAAATAGCATTGGAATGATCTGCTCCTCATAGGGTTGGTAGAATTCTTTCACGAAGGAGTCTGGGTCTTTTCATTTTGTTTGGTTTCTTGGGTGGGGGTTAACTCTTTGACAAATTTTCTATTTCTTCTTCGGAAATATAATTAGATTTTCTGCCTCTTCTGGCGTTAGATATTATATCTTAGAATATTATTCCCCTTACCCAGGTTTTCATAATTGTTTACACAGAATTGAGTTGAATGAAGTGGTCTTTTATGATTCTTTTAACTTTTCTTCCCCTGGTTACTTTTTCTTCTTTCTTATCTTGGGTTTCTGTATTTTCTCCCATTATTACTTGTTTCAGTTAGTAGTTTGTCTAACTTTCTTTCCAAAGAATTAGCTATTGGGTGTGTTCCTTAATACTTTTTATAAAAATTTTCTAACTCATTCATATTCTTCTTTCTGCTTTCCCTTTTGAGACAGATGCTTAATTCATTTATTTTCATTTTCCTCTTATATTCATATAAGTTTTCCATTTTCTTGTAAACTCTGCTTTAGGTTCTGATAATGTCATGTTTTTATCGTGATTGAGTTTAAGAAATCTGGCAACTTCCATTGGTGTTTCCTTTTTGATCAAAGAGTTACTTACATAAATGACATTTAAATTTTCCAGGCACAGTGGGAACTTTTATTTTCTGATTTTCTAATACATTTTTTAAAATTCCCTAATTTTCCTACTCTTACTGCATTTGTGTTCAGAGAATATTGTCTGTGCTGTTTCTACTTTTTATAATTTATTGAGACTTGGTTTGTGGCCTAACATATGGTTAGTTTTAGTGAATATCTGAGCATCTGAAAAGAAAATGTTTACTTTGGAAGTGTAAATTTAGATGCATATCGATCAGATCTGCCTTATTTATCGTCTTCTTTGAGAAGTTCGTTTCTTTACTTTCCAAATTTGATTAAAGCTAGCCCTAGCTTCTTTACACCAAGATTACTAGGAAGTCCAATATCATTAAAAGCAGCCTGTTTAAAGGTTGCCCTTTGCATACGTCACGGCCCCAGCAAATAGCACAGATGACACACTCAAATTAGGTAATAGGGGACTGTTTACAAAAGTGTGGGCAAAGTGAAGGGAAACCATCAGAGGAAGGTGAAGCCCCGCATGGCTGGCAACTGTCGCTGTAGGAGAGGGCTCACTGACAGGAGCTGTGGCCTTTGATAAAAGAACACAGACACTTTAATCTGCAGCCGTACAGGTAGGAAGTCAGGGGAATAAATACACCTACTTCTCTCTTTTCCAGTCCCCAGCCTGTGTCTCTCACTGGCTGAATTCAAGAGGAAACCAGAATGCAAAGGAGCCCCGTGATGCAGTCCATAAGGTCAGCCTGGGGCACAGAGTATGGTGAAGAAGGTGTGGAGTGGATTTCCCCACATCTGACTGACAACTAACTCCCTTTTGGCCTGAAGCCCAAAAGTTACTTAGTTTCTTGCTTCCCTTTCCAAGGAACTAAAAGGCCTGGATACCATTTTGGAAGTGGAGAAAATTCTTTTCAGAGAGAAAGACACAGCTCTAGGTAATTTACCAATACCAATGCCCTGACAGCTTCTACTAGGTATTACTGTTATCACTGGTCAGACACTTCTGACCTTCCTCAGAAAACAGAAGATTCTGAGAGGTGATAATGGGAAAAGACAAAGTTCTTTGAGCTCTAAAGGCAAGTGGTGATCAAGAGAATTGAGAGCCTCCACTCCATTTTAAAGTTCAGTTTAAACTAGATACAAGGGCTCATCTGATATAGTGTTCTGTCCTCTCTCTATGTAATGCTACATGGATGGGAGAATATTCCCTTAAGGAATGAAGAATCTACATGCCTCCAGTCAGAGAATAACCTGTAAAAATACTGCTTGAGAAGCAAATAGACCCAAGTAATTTTCTTGGACTACACAAAGCTCACGCAAGCAAGCCAGGATATTGTCATCGTATTTGACCTGCAGAAGAAATTTCATGCCAAATTGGCCAAATGGCAGTTTTTATCTTGGGTGAAACTAAAAGGACATCTTCAGAATGTCAAGGTTGTAAAACAGTATCATTTAAAATACTGGAAACTTTTCCCACAGAAGCAGGTGGCCCTGTTTCTAATCTAGGCAGATTTTTTTTCCAGGCAGCCTTAGAACATTGCCCTTGTCCACTGAACAAAATGTCAGTAAGAGTCCCTCATGAGGGAAATTTCGTTTGAAAACTCTAAGTCAAACGAGTTCCTCCAAAGCCACCTGAAATGAGAAGTGCCACCAGTGACCTCTATGCCTCCCAGAGGAGAAATACAAAGCAAGCACCCCTGTCACACTTCAGGGGGAGGAGGTCTGCACTGACCACCAAGCGGACATCTGGTCAACCCACTATTTGCTAGTCTGGAAAACTGACAGATGTGGTTTTAAGAAGCAACTTTCACAATTACAGAGAAAATGCTCTTGGGCACAAGAGCTATGATCTATACTGGCCAAAAAATGCTTTCCCCTCTATTAATTCTTAATTGTTGTTGAATTATCATTTTACATGGGTAAAAGGGCCCTTTGGAGGTTTTCCTACAATCTCCATATGGTGTGTAATCACCTAGAGCGGTTTTTCTCAAAGTGTAGCCCCTTATCACCTACATAAGAAGGTGGTGCCTGATGAAAATCCAGGTTTCTGCGTCTGTGCAACTAGATGAACTAGAATCTCCGAGGCTGGGACCCAGGTATGTGCATTTTGACAGGCTCCCTGGACGATGTTTGTGTGCTTTAACGGTAAAGGGGGATTTGATTCTGTTTCTGTTTTAAATATTTCCAAGAAGATCACCGTGCTCAGGAGACCCAGGCTCAGGTTGCAACTTTGTCAGTTATCAACTGTGTGAGCTTGAGAAAAAGACTCACATACACTTTCCGAGCCAGAGTTTCTTCATCCATAACTTGGGGGAAATAAAGCTTCCATTATATAGCAAATAAGAAAAGATTACAGGAGAGATTTATGGAAGAACTTTGTGAACTGCAAAGGCCTAAATAAATGACAATTGATTAGTTATAACAATAAGAGATTTTTAAGTGGAACAAATTGGTGTAGGAATTCAGAGGAAGGCTGAGACAATGTTTGGCTAGGGTAACCAAAGAAGAAATTCATGGAAGGAGTGGCGTTTGAGCAGCACTTTGAAGAATGGGTAAGGATTTCAATAGGTGTAAATGGTGAGGGAATTACAAAGAGTGAAAGCAGAAATACACACCCCTACATTTTCAGTCTGGTTTGACTAGAGGGTCTTTACCTTCCTACACATCAGAAACAGCTGAGGAGTCCTTTAAAAATACGGAGGTCTGGGACACACCCCAGCCAGTTAAACAAGAATCTCTGAGAATTGGGGCCTACACCTCCCCATGTGATTCTAATGGGCAGCCTGGATTGAGAAGCACTGTTCTAGATGGTGTCGTCTGCATGGGGGAGAGGGGCATGAGAGATGAGGCTGGAGAGAGAGGTGGGGATAAGAATACAAAGGGTTTCAAGTGCTAGTTAAGGAAAGTGGAACTTATTATATAATAGAAGCAGAGTCCTAATAGTCTTCTGAGCAGCAGAGTGATTAAAGCAGCAATTCGGGAGGCTTAATCTGGTAGAGATATATAGAATGGGTTGGAATGGGAGGAGGGAAGGTAGAACAGGGTCAAGGAGATTAGTTAGGAGGCCAGCAGAGTGGTCCATGAATGACGTGAAGGGAAAATACATAAGCCTCTCTTAGGAAAAAATTAGATCAGAAAAATGAATTTCTTCTTTGTGGAAGATGGACAGCTTCAAAGCACTGTAGTGCTTGACAGCTAGATTAAAGGCTAAAGAAAAGATGTCAACACAAATGTAGTTTTGGTTCCTTTATACTATAATAATTGATCTGTAACCACCTAACAAAAAGAAAAGAAGATAATTCTTCTGGCACTCAGAAACTTGATGGTTTATGGCCTTTTAATTGTTTCAGATGCTTCTTATTCATTGTTCAGATAAGTATACTTCAGGAAACAATAGTAAGTGAGAAAATCAAAAGTGAGTTTAAAATTTATTAGTTGACTTAAAAAAATGTAAAAACTTACCAAGCTTTTCATAACTTCTGAGTTCCATTTGTTTTCGTTGTGTTCAACGAACAATTTATCACAATAGAGATAAAAAATGATTTGAGAAGTTTCCTGAATCTTAAACAGTTCAGACAAGTTTTCTTTGCTTAACTGACAATGAACTGATAAGAAAAGGGGGTGTTTGGGGAGCAGTGGGAAGGAAAAGAAAGAAATAGTTGTGAAAATCCTATAAAAGAAGATATAGCAACTACTTTGACAAGTAAGAGCAAAAGAGAATAGTTGGTGTCCTTGAGAGAAGTCCAGATATTTGAAGGAGACCTTGTTGGCTATTGGGAAAGATAAATCCAGCATCAGTTACTCCTGAGTTTGAGGTGCTACCCTCCCTTCCTCCTTTCCACCTCTGTCTCTTCTTCCTTCTTGGACCAGGTAGAAAAGATAAACCCAAAGATTACAATTTTATTGCCCTCTAGGAAACTAACAATTTTGTATCTAATTTAGCAGTCTTATTTCAGCATTTCTTTCCTAACAGACTATAAATTTCAGTTGTTCACATACTCCTGGAACCAGTGATCTTGTCTTCCTATTGGTTCTTTCATTAATGGGTTGAGTAAAACTTTGATATGTGCTAAAAAGTAATTTTGTCTGAATTACTTTGTATTGTAGTATCTAACGGTTGGTAACTCCAATCTGTAAATATAAGCACATTTAGAAGACCTATTTTATGTAAGCCAAGCTGTTTTTATGAAGCAGCATCCATAGGTCATAATCATACCTAGGCCTTTGGCAACTGTTGGTCTCCTATGGTTCACTGCATGATAGAAAGAAATTGCAAACTATTGTCATCCCCTGGTCCTGATCACTGTGAGGACATTGTCATTGTTCTTCAATGTTGAGTGCTATGGAAGCAGCAAGAGGACTTTTCAATAGTTCTCTGGCACAGATAATTTCTTAAACTCTTCTTTCTTATAGAGCTGCATTGTCCAATATGGTAGCCAGTAGCCACATGTAGCTATCTAAATTTAAATTATTTAAAATGAAATAAAATTTAAAAGTTCAGTCCCTTAGTTGGACCAGTCACATTTCAAATGCTCAATAGCCACATGAGCCTAGTGGCTGCCATATTGGAGAGTGCAGATATAGAACATTTACATCATCACAAAAAGTTCTATTGGACAGCACTGGTGTAGGAAATTTTAACCTTAAGTGAAAATGTACTGTTAAGCAGTCTACCACAATCTCAGGAGTATTTCTCTGCAAACCTGGCTTGTGGGATGAAAATATTTAAAAAGGCATCATTATTCTACACCATGCCATGTTGTAGTTTTCACATTTTTCGCCTTTTGGTAAATGCTATTTTTTGCAGCCACACTTGTTCACGAAAGGAACTGGATGTCAGCTGCAACGTGAGCTCTCAATCTGCATTATAACCATGTAAGCTGAGGCACTTTGAAGGGGAAATGTGCTATATCCTAGCAAATAGGATGAGGTTTCCAGAATAGAATCCCTCAAAAGTGGATATGATCGTTCTTATTAAATTCATTCTACTTATTTTCTAGAGATACATTGACTCTATGAATTGTACAGGTTTTTGTGATGTGTAGGAAATAGCCCCATAAGAAATTAAGTAAAAGGAAAATAATGCAGACCTTTGCATTTTCCTCCAAGAAGATAGGTCATGATGAAAAATAAGCTAGAGTCTGAGGAAGTAAGCAGAAACCATAGCAAAGTGGTAGCACTCAAACTTCTGCATTATAACCCTCCTCGCATATGACTATATGTGGCGCTATTAATATCCTGTCCCTTGGAAAGTTGCCTCTTTCAATTACCAACTTACTGGGGATTGACCATGTTTACTTTGTGAAATGTCTAGGACCTGCTCACTAATTGCACTCAATTAATATAACCTAATATAAAGCAGGGAGTTTTGAAAGTGGTTGCAGTTCTAGAGCAATAAGGAGACTTACTGCCTCTCAGACAGGGCCTCCTACTTGAGGTGGAGGGTGTGCTGGTGATTATTCTACTCCAGGTTTTGGCCTCAGGTTTGCAGGTTCAGAAACTCAATTTTGACAGGGCAGCCAGAGTCGATCAGGAGCAGGGAACTGAGTGTCAGGACCCAAAGTCATAAGAGACTGATCAAGACCCTTTTGTTCCTATATCGTGCAAGACATTTCTTTTCAGAGACTAGACTTCAACAAATAACATTTGTTATAATTTCCTTACTTGTAGTTCCAGCTACTCCCTTGTTAGGATTAAGGTTCTTAGGAGGTAGAGTTATTCCTCGGAAGATGCATGTGGAATACATAGAATAAAATGGAAATGGTGTCCCCTAGATTTGTGCCATGTGATGGCATGGAAATCATTGCACAGATAATTGAAGAGTTTTGAGGGACGTTTTTCTTATGCTGTGATAAACATTGACAAAACATCAACAGCTCAATTCTCTGGTGATTGCATTGTCAAAATCTCTGCTTTTTCTTCTTGGACAATGGCTAATGCTTGTTTTAGCTTTTTCTTTTTAGAGGCTCTAAAGGACTGTTCCCTTTCTATCACATGGTCTTTCTTCAGATATAGATCACCTAAGCCCCAAGCAGGGACATCTTTTTTTTTTTTTTTTTTTGCTGAGGAAGATTTGCCTTGAGCTAACATCTGTACCAGTCTTCCTCCATTTTTTAGTGTGTGCGTCACCCCCACAGCATGGCCGCTAACACCGAAGCTGGGTTGCTAAATCAGAGTCTGCTGAACTTAACTACCAGGCTATTAGGGCTGGCCCCACTTTTAAAAAACATAATCTACTCTGATCTGTTGTTGTAAGTGACCAAGATTGGTCTAAATTGGAGATAAAAATATAAATATGTTCTCCACTATCTATCACTAGTTTCCATTTAGCACACAAATGATCTATTATCCAAGACTAAAAGGGCTCAGTCATTGCAAGAAATGTTTTTTATTCTTTGATATTCTATTAAAGTTATACTTAACATCACTGCTTTTTGTTGTGAAAGGCAATAGAAAGTAAATGTTGGGTAATAATATTGATGTTGAAATCAGATTATCTTGGATTCTTCTATTACTTAATCTCTCTGTATTGCCCATCTGTAAAATGAGAACAATGATTGTACCTTCCTATGAGAGTTCTTGGCATGGACAACACATTCAGTAAATGTGAGTTCTTCTCCTAACCCTCCTCTTCTTTTCTTTCTCCTCTTTCCCCAGCTTCTCTCAAAGTTTTGATCAATTATTTTAGTATAAAATTATTTTCACTGTGAAATAAACAACCATGGTCCTTAAATATGTGAACATTGCAACAAGTTGTCCTTGAATAAACGTATTCTCTCCTTTTTCCTTTTTGCCTAGGTTGTTCTCCTATTAGTGTTTGGTTACCATAACTCTCCACATATTCAATTCCTCACTCCAAATCATACCCTACTTCCACCCCTAGTCCCACCCTAGGATCTTGTTACGTGATGTCTAAAGCAGTCATTACAACTGACTCTTCAACAGATGCATGGGATTTCTCTATAGTAAGCATCTAATCTAAGTATCTAAGCCAAGACTGCCTGGCCCCTGCCACTGAGCAGGCTTTTGTGATATCTCCTCCTATGATTATAAAGCACGGTGCTCAGGGAGAGCAGACTCATTTTAATAAAATTACAAGCACAGTGTAACTAGCAAATCTGCTGATGGGGAAAATAATAGGGCTCCAAAGCATATGTGATTAAGACAATGCTATATGGAAATATGTCATTACTCTCTTCCATTACCATGGATAATTAACAGTTGATTGGTACTTAAAACACAGTGAACTTTATGCACGAGAAAATAGAAATTCACAGCTTGTTATTCCTTGTTTTCCTTGCTGAGAGGACTAAAAATCTGCTGACTGTAGGCTTAGCCAACCCAGGTCCTGAACGAGTGAAAGCCTCACCTGGCAAAATAGTAGAAGACTCAAACCCACTGAGATGGGTGAGATCAATTGGCTTGACCCCTAGCCACACAGTACACCAACATTGCTGTTGACTTGGGAGCACAGTGAATTCCAGCAGGAGCTGGGAGAAACTACTAGGGGTAGAAGATTACAGCCACCTCCATGGAGAAACAACACTCTTAAGTCACCAAAATCAAGGAAGTTTAACCAGTTTTGCTCTGGTTAGGGCAGGTGTCAATATCCAAGGGATTCAGGCCAAGGAGAAGACTGTGGGGATTCTTAGTAATCTGGTAGGGATCAGAATCATAAAGGTTGGGAGAGCCATTCAAAATAGTGTGAGAGATAACAAAAGCAGGGTCCAGCCCCAGGAAAGAGGCTGGCAGGTGTGGGAGATCCCAGAGCCCCCCTCCAACTAAGCTGAAGCTCAGAACCAGGTTCCAGTTCCAGAATCCAGCCCCAGTTTTACCCCGATGCACAGAAAACCAGAAACTGGGGAGGATGGGCCACATGGAGTGGGATGTGAGAGGAAAGCATCCATTGTGCCAGATTCAACTCCAGGAACACCAGATGTGGGGTGGAAAAGTAGTCACCTAATTCCCTAGCGCATAAAGCACTCTCAATATTCTGCTAATTTAGACTTTGGTTTAAATATTGTGTGGAGCCGAACTTGTTGGTGGCCGACCTCTAGTGTTTACAGTAGACAGGATACATCAGACAGAGGGAGAGAGTTTTCAAAGCAATTTTACTAAGACAACAGACAGTGAAAGAGTTCATCATGGTGACATCTTGAATGTTAAAAGCAATTTTTAATTAAAAAATCAATCAATTAAAATTAAGTTAAACACATTAGCACTTAACTAATGTGGACCAGATGAGGTGAAGGTGATTTTTGGACAGTATGGTCTCTAAATACAGGTTGCTGCTTTGTATGATGCTCAACCAGAGAAATAGCGATCTGTGCCAATTCTGGAGAAGGAGTGGCATGGTGGACTTTCTGAGAAATGGTTTTCTTAGTTTCCTACGTGACTTGTAAATATGAACGTAATGAATATAACCAGGATATGTGCCATAAAGCTTACAAGAAAAATGAATTACTGTGGCATCAGGTAATTGACAAGGATATGATAAGGCCTCATTGAAGTCTAAAAATAATTGTTGCTGACATACACTAAGCATTTACAATTTTGAGGCACGGTTCTAAGGTTTATATGTTTTAACTCACTTAATTCTCATAGATTTTCTATAAGATATATATTATTATTTGCATTTCACAGGTGAGGAACCAGGCATAAGCAGATTATGTAACCTGACACAGCTAGTAAGTGGCAAAGTTAGTGTTTAATCCAGGAAGTCTGGCTTTAGAACTTGTGAATTGAACACCTCACTGATACCTTTAAATTATTACAAGAGTGACTAGAAGACAGGGGCTTTTAAATCTATGTGATTGACTTAGCACATTGTTAGAAAAGGCTCTTAGCTTTTCCTTGAACTTTACTTTCTTCTAAAGATAGGCAGCATTATGTTGAAAAGAATTAAGATTGGTTTAATGGTAGAGTGGCCAGTTGATGTATTACCCAAACTGGGACACTCTCAAAAATAAAAAGAGGTGCTATTAATAACTTCCCCAGGAAAACTGGAACATTTGGTCATCCTATTTACAAGATATGTTTCAACCTTAAAGACATGTAGAGTACTGGTGAAGTTGCATATTACTGTACCCATCACATATTAATACATGTGTGTTACTGTATATGGTTTTCTCCAGACCATGTACCTGTATTTTATGGGCAATCTGAAGGATTTTCAAGGATAATTTTTGACTGTGCTTGACGTTTGCCTTACACCTAGATAGTGGAATTTAGCCTCTACAGAATGTGACTTCACAATATAGATAGGTTAAGCATTTTCAAATGAGTTCTCTTATCCAGCAGGCTAGCCAATCTGTAGAAAAATGTTTTTGAGATATTTTGTACAAGCTGATAACTTTTGACTTCTTGTAAGAATTAGCATGAATTCTAAATAAATGAGGTTTAAAAAGAGTGTTTCAAACTATAAGTAGACTAATACGTTTCTTTAAATGAATACATCCATTCACCAAATTTGTTGAGCTCCCATGTGCCAAGCACTTCGCTAGATGCTAGAGAAACAGGAGAAAACAAACAAGCAGATAAACAGTCAAGATAATTGCAGGTAGAATAAGTACTCTAATGAAGATGAAATAGAGTGATATGTTAGAGTAACTGGGGAGTAGTGTCAGGGTGGGGAAATTAGATTGTGTGGTCAGGGAAGGCTCAGGAAGGGATATTTGATCTGAGATATGCATGGCCAAAAGTTGCCAATCATTTAAGAGTTCCTGGCAGAGGGAACACCAAATGCAAAGGCCTTCGGAGGGTAAGAGAACAGAAAGGAATCGCGTGTGACCAAGTCTCAGTGGTTGAGAGGTGGGGAGGGAGGAGATTGGTGAGAGGGGCAGTGAAAGGATAGCAGCAGTGCAGCTCAGATGCCCTGCACATCTCCATCATTCCTTGAAGACCAGATTTCAACATGTCATTGTTCCTTGAGCCTTGGCTGTCTTTAGAGAGGAATGGGACTGAATGATGTTAGGATCTTGCCAGAGGCAGGCTCACCAGTCTGTATGTCTTTACACAGTGGCGGGGACAGGGCAGAGCAGACCCTGTGAGATGAATGCGGATGCAAGCAGTTCGTGAGCATGAGCCAGAGCATGGCAGGCAGCTCTGGTCTTAGCTGTGACAACATGGGATAGTCTTTCCTCTACATTGCATTATGGGGTGGGGGAACAGGAATGGCAGGAAAAAAGTATCAAAGTCTAGTTTTTAGTTTCCTGATGTGCCCATTTTCAATAATTCTTTCGGCAGAGGGGCTCATGGGTGCTTCTTTCTCAACAATAAAATGACCTTTCAAAGCCCTTTTGACTGACAGAGATGCAAGGTCGCTGTGTAGACCATACAGAGTGGTTAGACAATATTTCATGCATGCTCTCTTGGATGCGTTCAGTACTGGGTGAGCAGGTGCCGCAGCCCCTCCAATCAACTTTGCCTTGGCTGGTTACCCTGACTTGAGATGCACCAGCTGTGCAGTGTGCAGCCTCTCTAATAAAATGAATCAAAACGATCTCCAAGAGGCCATCACTGTTTTTGCATGTAACCTACTCTGGAGTTTAAAAGATGGAATTCATAGCCTAGAGAAGTGAAAAGCATATGGCTTCTTGCAAATTCTTAGATACATAAGTCCAGCTACCTATCAGACCTCTTTCCTTGAATATACATGTTTCAGATATCCCTGAGTTAGCCAGAGGCAAAAAGGAGAGGGAAATGGCTGGTCCCAGGCTCCCTTTATCCACCTACCTGGGCCAACTGAATTAAGCATAACACTCAGCCTCCTGTGCAGCAACCTATTTATTGGTGATGTAAAGAAGACAAAGAAGCAGGTCCCTTGGTCCCTTGGTGGGAGATAATCTCATAACTGGGGCAGCTTTCCTTATGGTGATGGAAACTCCTTTTGTGCCCAGGCTCAAGCAGCACTAGACCTTCAACTTCTGTAGATTTTTCAAAAAAGGAGCCAGTGGTAGAGTCAGGTGTTAGAACGCCATTCAAAGAATCAGAATTCTTCCTAGGTTGCCACATCAGAAGAAGGAATCATTCGAATTCACTCCTAGCTAATTTGTTAGATGTGGAGGCGGTCAGTTCACCTGTTCTTTTCCCCTGAATGTGCCGTGTTCTCTTGTGCCTCCATATATTAGTCACCCTGTGCTGTTTGCCTAGAAGTCACCTCCTCCTCTGCCTCCCGTCCCTTCCCCTGCTAACATTTACAGGTGTTTCAAGATTCAGTTTAGGGTTATTGCCTATGGGAAGCCTTTTCAGAAATCTCATCACTCAACTCGAAGCATCCCTACCCCCACCCCACCATCTGCCGACCTAATCACCCCGGGGATTCCTCTGTCAGAACCACCACATGCCTTAAATGTTGAATGAATATTCAACAAACATGTATTTATGGCAGGCACTGTTTTAGGCACTAAAGCAAAAATAGACTAAAATCCCTGCTCTAGTAGAACTTATTTTTTGGTGAGGGGGAACAGGCCACAAATGAAAGAATAAATTTTTATAATAGGATATGGCGCAGCTATAAAAAGGAATCAGGAAGAGATATATATATCTTGCTATGGAGTGATCTCCAGGATGTATTATTTGTCTAGTAAAATTCTAGATTTGGTCAATCAATTCCGTGTAATGTCACTTAACCTGTTTCTCTAGATCCCATGCTTCCAATAAACTAGTTAGATCTAGTGGTTGGATTAAATGCATGTTTTGTATTTTTTGTTTTTGGCAAAAACGCCTTGTCAGCGATGCTGTGTACTTCCTATTGTAACACATCATGAGGTATGTAATGTCTGATATGTTTCGTTTTGTGCCTAGGGTTTTAAAAAGAAACTAAAAAAGGATAACTGAAGCCTAATAAAAATGATTACCTATGGGGGGCTGGCCCCGTGGCCGAGTGGTTAAGTTCGCGCGCTCCGCTGCAGGCGGCCCAGTGTTTCGTTGGTTCGAATCCTGGGCGATGACATGACACTGCTCATCAAACCACGCTGAGGCAGCGTCCCACATACCACAACTAGAAGGACCCACAACGAAGAATATACAACTATGTACCGGGGGGGCTTTGGGGAGAAAAAGGAAAAAATAAAAAAATCTTTAAAAAAAAAAAAAATGATTACCTATGGGAGAGTAAGGGAACAGGGATATAAATAAGACTTCTCTGAGTGTGTCTTCTTGAAACTGTATAAATATTTACATAATTTACATATTTACATAAAGAGCATTCCAGGCTGAGGGAATAGTATGTGCAAATAACCTGCACATGCCTGGTCTATTCAAGGAAGAGCAGGGAGGTCAGTGAGTGATTTCTGGTTTACTTGTTTGCCTTCCCTGCTAGACTGCGAGCTTTTGAAGACAGGGCCAATGGCTTTCACCTTTGCAGACTCTGCTTTTATATAGTGCCTGGCACATATTCTATGCTTGATACATGTTTGTTGAATAAATGAGTAAAAGGTTGTTTGAATTCAATCGTTCAGTGTCCTAGACAAGGGGGAGAAAAAAGAAGAGTAAGACACTCTTGGAACCTCATTGCCATAAAGTTGCGAATCTATAATTTTCCTTGTTAGTGTTCTTTGATGAATCAGAGGAAGATTAGAAAGTCTCTAAAACAGGATAACTGAAGCAAAATAAAAACATAAGCATGCTATTAAAGATCTTCAATATACATGGAAACCCACAAGCCACACTGCTCCTTGGAAAATAACACTTCAGAGCCGTCTTTCTTTTTATTAGGTATACCTGCAGTTACTATTACGACTATTTAAAGGCAACAATTTAGTAAAAGCAAAACATAAAAACTTACCTTATAAGTAAATAAGATAAAAAATTAAACAAAAATTTTAAAATAAGTAAAATTAGAGTTATAAACAAATACATAATAAGTTAATAATTTAAAATAAGAAAATCATTAAAATCATAAATAAATAAATCTATTTCCTAGGTGAGAATAAAATTAAGATCTCAGTCCTCTGTTCTTTATCCCTCGCTGTCCACATGTGCATACACATACATCATTCCTACACAGCAGCCTATTGTATAGGGACCGACGAAGAGCTGAAGGAGGTGGGACCCAAAGGTCGCTGTTTTTCAATTTATCTCTGCCTGCATTGAGGCATCTAATTTAATGCATAAGATATGCGCAGAATAAAGGAAAGGGAACATTCTATTGGCCTCTGAAGGGCTGGAGATGCATATTTAGAGTTTCTGGATATAGTAGACTGATTAAAGAAAGGTGAAGGAAGATTCCTTCTTTCCACTAGAATCTAAGCTCAGTGAGGGCAGGGGTCCTTGAGCCCCAGAGCTTAGCAGAGCATTTGGTATATCAGTGCTCAGTAAATGCTGAAGTTATGATGAATTCAGTGTATCCATTGTTAGCACTCTTCTATATTATCCTGTTCCATTATATTTTATTCTGATGTGAAGAAGGGAAGAGGAAAAATCAGGAGGTCTAGGGGTGATCTAGGATAAGGGAACTCATTTCTTCGAAACTCAATTTCCTCCTCTTTGAAATTATGGGACCAGATTATCTTTAAAGTTCTTTCCATCTCTAATAAACAAATTATCAAAGCATCCACTTAATACCTTTGTAATCATCCTCTCCATTTTTCCCTTTAAGTTGATGATGGAGAAACCAATACATTGTAGCAATGCTTGAAAATTAACAACCATAAGCCATGGACATGTCTAATGACAGGGCTGCTAAAAATTCTTAGACCAGTGTTGTCTAATACAACTTTCTGTGATGATGTGAATGTCCTATATCTGCACTCTCTAATATGTAGCCACTAGCAACATGTGCTTATCGAGAATTGAAATGTGGCTAGAGTAATTGAGAAATTGAATTTAACATTTTATTCAATTTTAATTCATTTAAATTGAAATAGGCACATCTGACAAGTGCCTACTAGAGTGTTAGTTTCCTCCATTAAAGTCTAAATTCCTTAGAGGCAGCAGTTATGTTTTTATAAGCCATCTTTGTATTCTCAGAACCCAGAATAGAGTGGAACAGAACAACTGGAGGCACATTAATCTGGGAAGGCCTACTGGTAAAGGTAATTAGTAACCAACAGCCCCATATACATAGGATGTGATATACCCATACATGGGTGTGTGATAAAAGTACCATTTCAAATCAGTGTGGAAATAATAAAGCAAATCAATAAATGATGTTGGGACTTTTAGATATCCATATGGAAAAAATGTTATATCCTGTGAAGATGTGACTAGCTGTCTACCAAATATTTTTCCTCTTTTGTAGTGTAGATTTTTACCTGGGAAGTGGCTGCAAAGCCACTTTTCCCATCTCCTGTGCATCTAGGTATGGCCATGTGACTAGTTCTTGGCAATGTTATATGAGCAGAAGTAATGTGTTCCATTTCTGGTTCAAGTTTTTTAAGAAGTAGGTGTGCTTCTCTAACACTTTTTCTTTCCTTTGGTTGAATGCCAAAAAAGATGCCCTGGGTGATGGCTGAGACACAAGATGAAAGAAGCCTGGGCTCTTGAATCACTCCATGGAGCAGAATTACCCACAGAACTACCATGGGTTGTTAAAAGGCTACAGAAATACCATTCAACCATGGGCCAGCCCTGGTGGCCTAGTGGTTAAGTTTGGTGTGCTCCGCTTCCTTGGCCTGGGTTCTGTTCCTGGGCACACACCTACACCACTAGTCTGTTGGTGGCCATGCTGTGGCAGTGGCTCACATAAAAAAAAAGGAGAAAAAGAGGAAGATTGGCAATGGATGTTAGCTCAGAGTGAAACTTTCTCAGCAAAAAAACCCCCATACAAACAATAAAAGAAACATGCATGTTTTGAAGATTGATAAAGAGAAATATTTAACCATTTCTCTTATCTTTCTTGTATGGCTTGTATTTCAGGATACCAAATAGTTGATGAGGGAAAGTTCTTTACAGAAGGACTTCATCTAATGACTGCAGAGGAATAGTAGAATTTGAAAATCACCATCTTTTAAGCACTAGTAAAATAAAAGGTTTTGACAATAATCATCAATAGATATTAAAACTATTAAATTGATGAGGACCCTGATAATGGATGAATTCAGACTGACAACACTTGAATCTACTTATCAATTTTAACTTTATGAAAAGTAGAACAACCGTGATGTGCTTCAAGCAGTGATACAGTAGGAACTAGACAGAAGTATTTTTGTAAAAAATATTGAATCTGAATCTAATCAAATCTCTAAATCTAACTACTAGATTATAAGAAATAGGGGGTAAAGAAACAGGTTAAAATAAAATTAAAAAAAAGAAGATACAATAAGCTAAACCCAGAATGTGAGGTATTCTAAAAGAAAAGGGACCCAATCTCTTCAATAAATAAACAGTCTGAAAATGAAAGGGGAGTTAAGCAAGAATTGTTATAGACTAAAAGAGGCTTAAGTCATCTTTCTCTTTCAGTTCCTTTCCTTTTCGTTTTCCTCCTGAACAATTCAGTTCCAAAGTCATTTGGTGGGCTGAACAAGGAATGCATCCGTGTCGATGAGGAGCAGGGGGGAGGAGCTCAGAGCATAAATGGGTTGAGAACGGTGCTTATGTGGCATGAGGGGCATCTGGAACATGGGAATCAGGACCCAAGCAGGGTGAGGAGTGCATCTGTGTGGGAGGGTGGCCTGGTTTAGGGTGTTGGAGCCTGAGTAGGGTAACCTAACACAGGGTGTCATGGCTTCGGTGAGGTGAGGAGGGCATCCATGTGAAGGAGAGAGGTGGTTGTGGCAGCAGATATTGTTTACATACTGGATAATTGATGAAATAAGTTAATATATTTAGGATAATGGGAATTAGGTTTATCCCTGTTGGAGAATGGAGTTACAAACATGGGAATGAAGAAAACTAGGAGGAACCCTGTGGTGTTAAATTGGAATTGGAGGCATCTGTATTAACTCATGGTTTCAATATATATAGATAGATATAGAAATGGAGACATTTATGTGTATCTATATCTAGAGCTTTATCTGTTTCTGTGTATATTTCTTCCCAGCTCTGTCCATCCAGAGGACCTGGGAGCAGCAACACCCCAATGTGAATGAGCATACCTAGTGTCCAGATCTTGGCTTTGACAGTTTTGAACTTTACCTGAGCCTGTGCTCCTGTGCTCTTTCTTACTGAAGCCTGGATTTGCTTTTTATTTGACAGTTTCTAAATACCACCTTAAACTAAAATAAACCTGGGATTCTTGGAAAATGGGCTGATTCCAAGGCTTTGGCAGAGAAAATACAAAATGAGCCTAGGTTATCTTCTTGTACTAGAAAGCAAAGAAACACTCAAGGAATACAGAGGCATGTGGAATGGACACAGAAGGGCTCTCACTGGCTAAAACTGGGACAATTTGTGCACCAAAATAAATACTGATAATAATGTATTATTATCCCACTGAATAAAAATATGAATCTACTGAATAAAAATAGAAATCATGAGGCCATATTGATATAAAAAATAAATAATTAGAAGGTTTGATGAGAAATTTGCATAGTTTCAAAGAACTGCCTCACAAAATACTTGCTAATTACAAAGGGAAAAGGAGTAACTTTACAGTGAAGTTTGGCAGATACAACTTTATTTAAATGATCAGAGTTAATATCACTAGCAATGGAACAAATGGAAATTGTGTGTTACCTGATAGGATGCAATGAGAACACAGTTACCTTTCTGTGATAGTTCTGCCCAAGATACCTAAAATGACTCTAACCACAAAGAAACCTCAGACAAACCCAAGCTGAGTGTCATTCTACATCATGACTGTCCTGGAATCTTCATGATTCTTCTGTAGTTAGTTGTGGCCATGTGACCTACTTCGGGTTCATGAAATTTAAGTGGAAGAAACTGGCTTTACGAAAGTCATCTTTTTTCTAATAAAAATGGTGTAGGCTTAGTTGGCATATGCTTTTTGCCTTTGACTTTTCCCTTTCATTCCTATGTCTTAGTGGATGCCATGTGCAGACGTGGGAGAATGCAATGCACTCTTCTGACCATGAAGACTTGAGTTACAGTCTAAGTGTTACAACACACAAAAGGAGAAACAACCTGGTTACTTCAGCAACAGCACCAAACCTGGACTAGCTACCGGCAGGCTCCTTACTACATTACCCCTTGTTTGATTAAACTCTGGATTTCTATTAGGTGTGGTCAAATGCAAACTAGTCAAAACAACTGGCTGTTCTCTTATTTTTCTATATCAACCTTTCTAGTTCCCCTCTCTGATCCCAACACTTTTTGTGGGTAATATTATTGGTACTGCTTTATATTTACAAATTAATTTATGGACAACAGATGTCTTTATGATGTTGAACCTTCTTCTTCAAGCACATGGTATACCTCTCCATTTGTTCCAGTCTTCTTTTGTGCCTTAAGTAGGATTTGAACGTTTTTGTCATATAATATTGCATGTTTCTGCTATAGTCACCATTTCTTTTTATTTGCCCCACAATTAATGCAAGGGAGGAATGGATGCTTTTCTGAATCCCAAGAGAATCTAAAAGACTTTAATGCCATTAGAGTTAATTATGACAAAATCCGTCAAGGCCCAGTTAGTGGGTTAAATATTTCAAGGTCAATTCGTAAATTAAAGTTCACTTTTCTGTAACAAAAATAAGAGTACATTCTATTTTGTATATCAAATAAGTAAACACTACATGCTCAAGGTTAAGATTTTCAGGGATTGGTAAAGTAGAAACTCCTGGGAGAACTTCTTGCAAACACAAATTCAGTTTTATGAAACCCGAAAAGAAAGCATATTTACCTCAATCTGGTTTCTGTTAACTCTTTTTAATGTCATTAAAGTATCTAGCTTATAATTATTCTCCAGCGTTCTTCTTTATCTTTATGATTATAAATGTCAGCTCAGTGTTTTATACTCTCAAAGCACTTGATCAATACCTCAGAATGTATTATTCCTCATGGAACTTAAAGTTCTATGTTTGGAAGATGTTTGATGTTTGCATCATAAAACACAAATAAAATGGCACAAATAAATCGGTAATTGCACACTGTAATGAAAAATGCTTGGACGGGTAAATATGAACACATAATACAAGGTCAGAGAAAAATAGGGTAAAACTTGTAACAGTTTAAATAAGCACGGATAAATTATAAAGCATAATGCAAAAGTCACAGGACTTTCTCATATACTTAAAAAAAAGTTCACCAAAGCAAAACACTGACTCTTCAAAGCAATGTTGCCCTCCTGCTAGCTTGCACTGCCTTTCCGGCCTCTTTTGAGCCCATTCCCCCAGCACAGGGAAACTTCGGAGAGAACGGCACTTTGTTGGAAATCTTTGAGAGGTACGGATGTAACTAACCTCTACGAGCTTCTAATTTACTCCGGTGATTTTAGGAGGAAATAGGTGAGAATGCCGCTAGTATTGTCCAAAGTGCGTAAAAAATGTACAGTAACATTAGTCCGTGCTCGGGGTCATCTCAATATACGAAGCAGGGAAACTCCTTATCTCAGTTCTCAAATCTCCTTTAAAACCTGGAATTGGAGTAATCACCGGAACATTAAGCTGCACTCAAATCCGCGCATGCTCTGTTGATGGAGGAGCACCCCTCCTCTCCCAGTCGGAAGTCTCCGTTTGTTTATTAAGTTACGACAGTCGTAAACAGACTTAGTGACGGCTTTCTCACTTTACGACGACAGCAACTATGGCGGCTGCCTCCGGTAGATTTGAAAGTGCGAGGAGCATTGAAGAGCGTAAAGAGCAGAGTCGGATTGCCAGGGCTGAGGTGTTGCGCCAGGTATCTCCCTTTTGGGGCTTTTGGTGCTGTTTAGAATTGTGAGAGTGGAAGGTTCCTGGGAGCTAGGCCTCTGGCTCTCCTCCCCACCCCCGCACCCCCTTCACTCATCCCGTCAGTATCTCACCTGTACCTGGGTGAGGGGGTCTCCCTTTGGGATGCCTATAAACTCTGGGGTATCTCCTGCCTCCTAGGTGCTCAGGCAGACTCCAGTTGCTCATCCTCTTTTTCAGGAAGACCTGTTTCTTTCCTCTGAGTTTCTTTTAAATCCTCCATTCTTGACATTTCTACACCTGATCATTTGGGCTGCGCACTTTCCAGGGACGCCGCCACTGATAACGACTCTCTCAGCGTATTTCACAGCCTCAGTCGTCGCTTGTTCTGTATTTGAAATGAGATTTTACGTTTTAAGTAACTCATGTAAGGCTCATAGGGGTAGACTGTTTGAACGTTTTATTCTCCTGTTTTACTATTGGTATCAATTTCAGGCTTGTTGTAAACTCTTACTGATCCAAATAAGGATTGACACAAGAGACCCAGGAAATATAGCCCCTCGAAAAAGGTTGCGAACCATTGTATTTCTCATTAGGATTGAGATACATAGAGGTAACTTATAAAAATGGAGGAAGAAAACTGTACTGAATTATTTGACAAGATGTAAGGAGTGTGGCCACGAAGGAGAAAAGTTTTAACTGGAGAGCAACATATGATATAACAAGTGAGGGTTTTTGTTTTTGTTTGTTTGGAGATGGAACAGTTTAAAACGAGTTTAAATGAAAATTAAAAGGAGCTGGTAGAGGAAACAGGAAGGAGAAGGCATAAGGACTACAGCTAGATTTAAAGGGAAAGAGTGGGTGGTCACTCTTGGATAGGTGAAAGGTTCGTATTGATACCTGATTTCAGCATATTTAATATATATGTATAAGAAATATTCTTCATCCTTGTCTCTTTGTTAATTTAGGTATTTTTTGGAGGATGTAGGGTTTGTAAGCTGTGATAAATTTTATATAGAGCTGTGTATGGAGTTTGAGAGGAACCAAGCCCAGCTTTGGAGTTTGGGGAGAGAATGAAAGGGCAGAACAACCTCCTAGGAAGAACTTAGTTTGACTGTTGTTGAAGGATGAATAAAAATTAGCAGTATGATCATTTGTTTTTAGAAAGATGATTCTTTCTGAAGCATTTTGGGGGCGTGAGTAGAGGAGTATGGGAGTTGCAGATTGAAAGTGTGCAGGTCAGTCTCCTGACAGTTACAAAAGTCTCAGGCAGTAGCAGTGGGATAGTGAAGGGAAAAGAGATTCAAGTCATATTTGAGTAGGGAACTTAGGGAGAAGAGGGGGTCTAGATTAGGTCCCAGATTCTGCCCTTGATTGGAGGCTGAATTCACTACAGACTGGTAATGTGATTGGTAGTGTGGAAGGAGAGATTTTTAGTTTTAAATCTTTACACTGTGGTAGAAGCAAATTCCTGGCAAGCGACAGACAATTCATTCATAAGCCGTGTATGAAAGTGGAAGTTTTTGTTTTACTTTTTTGTGAAAAACAGTTGGATCAATTGTTAATTTTTCTTTTTTTCATTGTTTTAGGCTAAAGCCAATTTTGAAAAAGAAGAAAGGCGTAAAGAACTTAAACGACTTCGAGGTGAGGACACATGGATGCTACCTGATGTGAATGAGCGAATTGAACAGATTTCACAGGTGAATACTAACACGTTTACTTGATGTGAGCATGTTTGTCTTTCTTTGCACTTATTCAAGTTAGTATTGGAGGGGCAACTTTATCGACTATCTTCAAAAGTTACAGAATAAATATTGCATAGTTGGCATTATTGAATAGTTTTTATCTCTGGCAGAAATAATATATTTTAATATTTTGGGCATTAGGACATTGAAAGATTTTGTTACTTGAGTTGGCCAGTAGAAAGCTTAGCTTCAAATTTCTGGCCCACTTGTAGCAAGATTATGTAGCTAAAAAATTATGCATTTTAAACTTAGTCTTTTTTTTTAGTTTCAATCCTTGTTTTGTCTTCCTGCAACTTATGCTGTCTTGTTATATTTTATATGGATAGTAACCTTCTGTAAATTCTTTTGGGGCCATAGAAAGATAAAGAGATATGCATATATGTATGTATGCATGTTTGTGTATATATATGTGTTTATTTGATAATATCTGTCTGTCAAATGTATCTACAAATAAATTAAAACCAAAACTTCCCTCATATTTTTTGATAAGAAATCTCAGCTATATGACTTATTAGCAGTGCATATATTGCAAAAGCATGTTAAAGTTTCTTAGAAGATTTTATTTAGTTAGTTATATTTCTTTTCTCATTTCATGACAGATTTAAAGTGTTCTGGAACATAGATCTTTTCTCCCTCAAAATATTTCCTTTTAAAGTAAGCTAAAACTAAATTCCTTTCTTACTCTTCAAAATGATTATTTATAGGAACACTCTGTGAAGAAAAAGAAGAAAAAAGACAAGCACTCAAAAAAAGTAAAGAAAGAGAAGAAAAAAAAGAGCAAGAAACAGAAAAACAATGAGTCAACTGATAGTTCATCAGTAAGTATGTACTAAAACTGACCAAAACAGCTACTTGAGGAAAATTGTATTTGAAGGAATAATGTATGGGAACTTAATATTTTTTAAGTTCTCATATATTTTACTTTTTAGGATATGAAAATACCTTGGAGACATCTACTTGGAGATGTTCAAGAAATATTGGAAACAAAGATCTTAGGTTACAGAGAAAAGTAAGAGGATGGAGATATGATTTGGGAATCATTGCTCGTTGAAGCCAGTAGAATGGATGAATTGCCTAGGGAAACTGAAAGGAAAGAAGAAGCTCCAACACTGAGGAGCCAGACCGGAAGTAAACGACATTGAGTAGAAGTAGTTGGAAAATTAGAAGGAGAAACAGTGAAACTGTAAAAATAAGGGAGAAGAGTTCCAAGACATTTGAGAGTCTGTTACCTCTGTTTGTTTTTTCATAGAAAAACAAATTTTAAGCCTTTAAAATAGGATGTGTTTATATATTTATCTTTGGGGCCAAAAGAAAGAGAATGCTGGGTCTGATGTGTCTCTAGCCAGTTGTGCGATGAGAGGACTCACAGAGGAAAGGAAAGCAGGCAAACCCTTCATGCTTATTTTCAGGAAGAAAGAAGTGTATTGTGCTTAGAGACTGAGGAGCTAGAAATGTTTAGGGATAATTGGTCTCCTAGGCATGATCTTTAGAGGGTTATACTCTCAGTTGAATCACTGTATTCTAAATAGTCCTCTTATAGTTTCAGAAACTAATTTTTTAACATTATACCCCAAGATGATAATTGGCTCATGAAAACCTATCTTATACAGTATATTAATTTATAGTGAGGTATGCGACTGGATAGTTTCGTTGAGTAGCCAGCATATTTTGTAATGGTAGGAATATTTATATTATATAGAAAAGAAGTTTTGTTTGAATATAACCCAGGACAAAGGGAGTTAGAAAATCTTAAAGTGAAGAGAAGATAGAGGCACTGTTTCCACAATTGTGGGTTTGGGTTGCTGACCACATTGAGAATCTGATAAAAGTAAGTGATCCTTTCTCAAAAAAGAAATTTATGTACAAAGTTGTTTATTTCAGTTGGGTTCATAAAATTCCCTGGAGTTTATGCAGGGATCACAGGTTGAAATCTCCATCCCATGGGTATAGGTCTGCCAGGCTGACTAAATATTTATGTCATTTGATTAAGGGCACTTGCTTCCCCTTATCAGAGACACATTGTCCTGTTCTTTTTCTTTGTTCTGCCCTGGAAATATGCATAAGTCTTTTTGTTGCAACATGTAGTGTGTACGTATATACATTCCTATAAGTTGTATAACATATTCCTTAGAGAGAATAGTTTGAATGAATGCTCAGTGCCCACATCATGTTGAAGTGGATTGAAGAAGGAAAGAGAAGGCTTACGCTGACATTGAAGGGAAGGAAAGACAGAGGGATAGCTAGAGGAGTCAGGGTGGTTGGGAGGTCTTTTTGAGAAAATGTTTTTAGAGAAAGAGGGGTAAATAGTTTTGAGGAGAATGGTAAGTTTGGATTAGCAAGGTCTTAGGGGAATGAGTAAGCTTTGATCAGGAGTAGGAGCACTTTCTGAGCTACGAGGGAGTTGTAAAGATGTGTACAAATACAGATAAATAAGGAGGAGATATGGGGGGAAGGGGAGCAGATTAACGTTGGTGTTTGTGCTTGTTCTCTGTTTCCTTTGTGAAGTAAAAGGTAATATCTGACAAGATAATTTGGGGGTATAAGTAGGATAAAGAATTGAGGAAATAGTGTAGTTTTAAAACAGCTTTGCTTGGGTAATAAAAGAGAAGCAAATGAATTGCTGAGAACATTGAAGAACTATGTGAAGCTGGAAAGCATATCTTGACTTTGTCAAAGTCTCTTTATTTTTTTCTTTTTCTTTTTGGTGAGGAAGATTGGCCCTGAGCTATTACCTGTTGCCAATCCTCCTCTTTTTGCTTAAGGAATAGTGGCCCTGAGCTAATATCTGTGCCCATCTTTCTCTATTTTGTATGTGGGTCGCTGCCACAACATGGTTTGATGAGTGGTGTGGGTCCATGCCCAGGATCCAAACCCACAAACCTGGGCTGCCAAAGCAGAGAGTGCCAAACTTAACCACTGTGCCACTGGGCTGACCCCAAGGTCTCATCATTTTTTTCTTTTAACTTTTAAAATCAACTTTACTGAAGTATAAGTTACATATAAAAAGTGCTCCTATTTTAAGTGTACTATTTGGTGAATACTGTACTTCTGTTTAACCCTATCAGTTAAGATATAGAACATTTGTGGGGCTGGCCTGGTGGCACAGCGGTTAAGTTTGCAGGTTCTGCTGCTTGGCGGCCCGGGGTTTGCCAGTTCCGATCTCGGGTGCAGACATGGCACTGCTTGACAAAAGCCATGCTGTGGTAGGCGTCCCACGTATAAAGTAGAGGAAGATGGGCATGGATGTTAGCTCAGGGCCAGTCTTCCTCGGCAAAAAGAGGAGGATTGGCAGCAGTTAGCTCAGGGCTAATCTTCCTCAAAAAAAAAAAAGATACTGCGTTCCCCATAAATTTCCTCATGACCCTTTGCAGTCAATCCTTCCTCTCTCAGCCTCCTCCCCCGCCCTGGGATTGGGCAACCATGGATCTGCTTTAGCATTCTGTAGATTAGTTTTTCCTTCTTCTAGAATTTCATATAAGTTGATTTATGTAATAAGATCTTTTTTGTGACCGGCTTCTTTGCCTCAACATAATGTTTTTGCAACCCATTCATGTTGTTGGATGTATCATTAGTTTCTTCCTTTTTATTGCTATATTCCAGTGTACAAATATACCACAATTTGCTTATCTGTTTATATGTTGAAAGTCATTTGGGTTGTTTTGAGTTTGGGGCTATTGTGAGTAAAGCTACTGTGAACATTGGTGTACATCTTTTTGTGGACGTGTTTTTTTTCTCTTGGAAATATGCCATTGTTTTCCAAAGTGATTGGACCATTTAACTCTCCTACCAGTAGGGTATGAGAGTTCTGATTATTGCACATCCTTGCTAGCACATGCTATTGTCAGTCTTTGTAATTTTTAGTCATGTTACTGTATGTGTATTACTATCTCATATGATAGTTCCCTGAAGACCAGTGATGTGAGTATCATTTCAAGTCTTTACTGGCCAGTCAGTGTTTTGTGAAGTCCAATTTATCAATTATTTTCTTTTTTCATTATTTTTTTCAGTTAATGCTTTTGCTATCTTAATCTTTTGCACATCTCAGGTTGTGAAGATTTTCTCCTATTTTTTTTTCTAGAAATTTTATAGATTTGGCTTTTTTGTTTATCACTGATCCATTTTCAGTTAATTGTTGTTTATGGTGTGTAGTGTCAAAGTTAATTTTTTTTCTGTATGGATTTCCGTTGTTTTCTGGCATCATTTGTTGAAAAGGCTGACCTTTCTCTGTAGAATTACCTACGTTCCTTTGTTGAAAATCAGTTGAGCATATATTTGTGAGTTAATTTCTAGACTCTGTGTTCTGTTCCATTGAGCTACAGGTCTTTCCTTGGCTAGTAAACACAGTCTTAATTACTGCAGCTTGAGGGTAAGTCTAGGAACCAGGTGGGGTAAGTTCTATGATTTTGTTCTTGTTTGAAAATTGTTTTGGTTACTCTAAGTTCTTTGCATTTTTAAAATCAGCCTATGACTTTTAGCAAAAATGTCTGCTGATATTTTGATCGGAACGTTTTTGCAGCAATAGATCAATTTTGGGAGAATTAATATCTTAAAATAGCAAGTCTTCCAACCAGTCATTTACATGGTATGTCTCTCCATCTATTTAAGTTGTTAATTTCATTCACAGTGTTCTACAATTTCTGGTGTAGCGGTCTTACATAGTTTTGGTTATATTTTTTAAGATTTTCTGTTCTTGGGGTGCTATTGGAAATGGAGTCTTTTTTTTAAAAAATAAATTTCATATTTTTTGTATTTGCAGCTAGTATATAAATTTACAACTGATTTTTGTATATTTACCTTATATTTTGTCACCTTGTTAAATTCACAAGTAGTGTTAGCTTTTTTTTGTTGATTTCTTAGTACATGATTATGTCACGTATGAATAAAGACATTTTTACTTTTTTTTTCTAGTCTATGACTTTTATTTCATTTGTTAATTTTTTGTTGTCTTATTTCACTAGCTAGGACTCCAATATAGTGTTTGAATAGAAGTGGTAAGAGTAAATATCCTTGCCTTGTTCCTTATCTTAGGTGGAAAGCATGTAGTCTCTCACCTTTAAGCATGATGTTGGCTGTGGTTTTTGATGTATGCCCTTTCAGACTGAGGAAATTCTGTTTTGCTTTTCTGAGAGTTGGTATCTTGAATGAACACTGCATTTTATCAGATTTTTCATCTGTTAATATGGTCATGTGATTTTTCTCATTCTGTTAATATGGATAATTACATTGGTTGATTTTCCAATGTTACACCAATGGGCATTCATAGGAGAAACCCCATTTGGTCAGTTGTTTATTATTTATGTATTTATGAAAAATTTTATTATATATACATTTTATAGTATATGTATTTTTCTCGTTTTGATTTGTTCACAATTTGTTGAGATTTTTGCATCTGTGTTTGTTAGGTTTTGATATAAGGGTAATGCTGGCCTTATGTATGAATGTATGAATAAAATATTCCCTCTTCTGTATGCTGAAAGAGTTTGTGCAAGATTCTGAGATTTCTTTCTTAAATATTTGTTGAAATATACCAGTGAAACCATTTGGGCCCGGAGTTTTTTTCTTGGGATGCTTTTTAAGCACAAATTTAATTCCTTTAATATCTATATCAAATATTTTCTATTTATTCCTGTTAGTTTTGTTAATTTAGATTTACAAGGAATTTATTTCATCTAAATTGTTGAATTTATTGTCATAAAGTTGTTCGTAATAGTCCCTTATTGTCCTTTTAATGTTTGTAGAATCTGTAGTTATGTGTTCTCTTTTATTCCTGATTTTGGCAATTTCTATTTTCTCTTTGTTTTCTTGGTCACTATAGTTTGAGATTTATCAATTTTATTAATCTTTTCAGAGAATTCCCTTTTGGTTTCATTGGTTTTCTGTTTGTGCATTTTCTGTTTCATCGATTCCACTTCTTATTATTTCTTTCCTAATACTTATTTTGTGTTTAATTTGCTCTTCTTTTTCTGGCTTCCTAAGGTGAATGCCTAGGTCATTGATTCTTTCTTCTTTTCTAATGAATATTTAATCTAAAATTTTCCTCTTAGCACTGTTGAATCTCCATCTAATTTTGTGTTATATTTTCATTGCCATCCTTTTCAAAATATTTCCTAATTGATTTTATTTTTTTTACTTATTGATTATATGTTTTAAAATTTCCAGATATTTGTGGATTGTACTAGTTTTTTTTTCTTATTGACTTTGAATTTAATTCTGTTATTCTCATAAAACATACTGTGTATAATTTCAGTTTTGTGGGGTTTTTTTTGAGGAAAATTAGCCCTGAGCTAACATCTGCTGCCAATCCTCCTCTTTTTGCTGAGGAAGACTGGCCCTGAGCTAACATCTGTGCCCATTTTCCTCTGTTTTATGTGAGACGCCTTCCACAGCATGGCTTGACAAGCAGTGCCATGTCCGCATCTGGGCTCTGAACTGGTGAACCCTGGGCCGCTGAAGTGGAACGTGTGCACTTATCCTCTGTGCCACAGGGCTGGGCCCTATAATTTCAGTTTTAAAAAAAATTATTGAGACTTATTTTAGGGCCTATCCAGCCTATGATCCATCTTGGTGAAAATTCTGTGTATATTTGAAATGAATGTGTGTTCAGGTGTTAGGTGTTGTGTTCTATAAATGTCACTTGGGGAAAGTTGATTAATAGTGTTAAGTATTCTATATTCTTGTTGACTTTCTCTTTTCCTCTTTTATCAGTTACTGAGAGGGCAGCATTGAAATCTCTGACTATAATTGTGGATTTGTCTATTTCTCCTTTCAGTTTCGTCAGTTGTTGCCTTATGTATTTTGAAGCTTTATTAGGTGTATATGCATTTTGGATTGTTATATCTCTTTGATGAATTGACCATTATATTATTATGAAATGTTCCTCTTTATCTCTGGTAGTATCCTTATTTAAGATCTATGTTGTCTCATATTAATAAAGCCTCTTCAGTTTTCTTATTTGTGTTTTCATGGAATATCTTTTTTTATTCTTTTAGTTTTAATGTATCTGTTTCTTTTATATTGAAAGTGTATTTCTTGTAGATGGTATATATTTGGGTCTTGCTTTTTAATCCAGCCTTTCCATTTCTACCTTTTTAATTAGAGTTTCTGCGCTATCTATCTAATATGGCAGTCATATGTGGCTTTTAAAATTTTAATTAAAATTCATTAAAATTATATCAGGTTGAACATTCACTTCTTCAGTCTCACTAGCCAAATTTTATGTGCTCAGTAGTTACGTATGGCTAGGTTAGTGGCTACTGTATTGGACAGTGTAGGTGTAGAAATCCAATTCTGTTGGCTAACACTGGTTTAGATTATGTTTAATGTAATTATTGATGTAGTTGAGTTTAAGTGTGCCATCTCACTATTCCCTTTTTGTTTGTCCCATTTTTTTCTTTATTCCCTTTTCTCCTTTTTTTCCTGCCTTCTTTTGGCTTAATTGAGGATTTTTTTAGCATTCCATTTCATCTCCACTATAGGCTTACTAGTTGTACCTCATTTTTTAAAAAATGACTGCTTTAGATTTCATGCATCTTTTAATGTACCATGGTCTACCTTCAGATAATATCATTTCACATTTATAATGAGAACTTCACAACAATGTACTTCTATTCCCCCATCATATTTTGAATTATTGTCATACATTTTACTTTTACATATGTTATATGTCCCACAATAATTATTATTTTTCCTTTAAAATTATCTTTTAACTTCAAGTTAAACATGTGAAAAGTCTTTTATGTTTACCCACAGATTTATCCTCTCTAGCATTCTTTATTATTTTGTGTAGGTCTGAATTTCTAATATAATTTTTGTTCTGTCTGTAGAATTTCTTTAATATTTCTCATTGTATAGGTCTGCTGACAGTGAATTCTCTCAACTATTGTTTGTCTGAAAACTTATTTTATTTTGTCCTCATTTTTTAAAAGTATTTTTGATAGATACAGAATTTTAGGTTTATAGTTCTTTTCCTGCACTTTAAAATGTCATTCCATCGTCTTCTGGTTTACATCGTTCCTAATGGGAATTCTACAATCATCTTTATCCTTTTTCCTCAGTATATAATGTTTCTTTTTACTCTGAATGCTTTTAAAGTTTTTTCTTTACCATCATTTTTTAGCAAATCAATTACGATGTGTCTTGGTATTGTTTTATTTGTGTTTATACTGCTTTGGGTTCATTGTACTTCTTTGATTTATGAATTTATAATTTCTGTCAAATTTGAAACTTTTGGCTATTGTTTTGTAAAATATTTTTTCTGTCCTCTCTTGTTTTGCTATTCCCCTTAATACTGTCCCACAGGTCACTGAGCCTCTATTCACTTCTTTCTAGCCTTTCTTTTCTGTGCTTCGGTTTGGATAGATTTTATTGCTATGTCTTTAGTTTGGAGTTCACTGGCTTTTTTGCAGCATCTAGTTTTCTCTTATTTGCATCCAGTGAAATTTTCATTTCAGGTATTGTATCTTTCGCCATTTGAAGTTTCAATTGGATCTTTTTTATATCTCCAATTTTTCTTCTTCTTATATTCATGTTTTCCTTTCCTTGAACATATTTATAGTGATTTGTATGTCATTATCTCTTTTATTTCTTATTCTGTTTCAGTTAACTGATTTTTTTTTTCCCCTGTCTTGGGTCACATTTTCCTGCTTCTTTGAATGTCTAGTAATTTCTAATTGGATACTGAACTTTGTGCAAGTTATATTGTGACTGCTGGATTTTGTTGACTTCCTTTGAAAGGGTGTTGAGTTTTCTTTTGGCAGGCAATTAGTTACTTGTGGATTAGTTTAATCCTTGTCAAGGCTGGTGTTTCCTTGATATGCATCTAGAGTAGCCTTTACTCAAGGGCTGGTTTAGCCTTAATACTAAGACGTGCTAAGACATTACCCTTGTGAGTTCTCTGCTGTTGTCCTGGGTGTTCAAGGAGATTTCTCTATTCTGGTTGGTAGGAACTAGAACATCTTCTAGCCTTTTGTGAGCTCTGGAGATTGTTCTACTTTAGCTCTCCAGTAGTTATTCCTTCCATGGTAGTTATTCTTTGCCTGGCTTTGTGGAGTTTCATACTAAACATATTCAGCCTGGTGTTTAGTTAAAGGCTATAGGGGTATTATGTAGATATCTGGAAGTCTTTCTCTGTGTAGCTCCGTTTTCACTGATACTCTGTCTTAGACTTCACAAAGTTCAAATTCTGTCTTCTTAGCTCAGTGAGATTGTTATTTGGCTTGAGTTACTGCTCTTTGTGCCGTGGTCCGGAAAGTACCTCCAGGCAAAAAGCTGTAGAGATTGTAATTGTAGTGTTCACCTTATTTGTTTCCCTTTTCTCAGGGATTGTAGTCCTGTGCTACTGAGTTTCAATATCTGAAACTAGTTGGTTTATATATTTTAAATTTTTATTTCCGTTTGTACATATTTCTTGTCTGATGCCATTTATTTTGTCATGACCAGAAGCAGAAGTCCTCAAGTTCCTTTGATTTTTACTGGTAGCACTTTTCTTTCTTTCTTTCTTTTTTTTTTTAAGTTTGGCACCTGAGCTAACAACTGTTGCAGATCTTCTTTTTTTTTGTTTTCTGCTTTTTCTCTCCCCAAATGCCCCCAGTACATAGTTGTATATTTTAGTTGTGGGTCCTTCTAGTTGTGGCATGTGGGATGCCGCCTCAGCGTGGCCTGATGAGTGGTGCCATGTCCGTGCCCAGGATCCGAACCAGCAAAACCCCGGGCTGCTGAAGTGGAGCGCGCGAACTTAACCACTCTGCCATGGGGCTGGCCCCATGGTAGCACTTTTCTATTTTGGTTCCATCTTCCAGGTTTTGACTGACTGATAAGATTAGGGGTGTGATTAACTATTAAAGCTAGATTTGAGAAGGAGAGTCATGGGAGGCTCATTGTGATGATTTTTGCATTCTTCAAGATAAAATGGAGGATTGAAATTAAAATCAGCAAGAGAACTGAAGTCAAAGCATATTGGGGAGAGAGGAGCATCAGTCATGCTGAAGTGGTGAAGTGAGCACATAGTAATAAAAATGAGCAACAACAGAAAGGGAATGCAGGCAGGACAGTTGTACAGGATGGTCCGGGTATCAGTGTTCTGTAAATGAATAATAAAAGTACTAACTGTATCACAGATGCTTCTTTCATTCAGTATCTGGTATTTAATGTTTGAATGCAGGTTGCTGCTTAAAGTTTCTGACTAGGGCTATTGGAAGAATAGAAAAAGAGGATTCGGTTAATTTTAGTGCACATTTACTGAATGCCAGTTCTTTGCCAGAAACTGTTGTAGACATGGGGAATATAAAAATATAGTTCTTTTCCCAAGCTTTTGGGGAACTCACTTTGTAATTAGATGCATAAATATGTAATCTCATGATGATGTGGCAGTACAAGGTATTAAGGGAAGGAGGATTTAATCTGCAGACTTACTGAGGAAATAATATCTGAGTTGAGACTGGAAGAGTGAGTAAGAATTAGCCGGGCACATAAAGGTGTTACTTGTCATTTCAGGCACAAGGATTTGCAAGAGCAAAGGCATGGAAGTATGAGATAACATGGTGTATAAGTATGTGTGTGTGTATGTAAGTAAATATAACTATAAGCAATTTGGTAGCACTGTATTATAAAACAAGAGACGAGTGAATGGAGATGAAGCTATAAAAGTTGATGGGGCCCTGTAAACCAAGATCTTTGACTATATTCGGCAGAGAGTGTATCATCTAATTAGGTTCGGTTACATTTATCAGAAAATCTCAGGATAGCCATTGGTTAAGCAAGATAATTTTTCTCTCATATGAAAGAAATCAGGTAGGTAGTCTAGGGCCAGTGTAGTCTTCTGGGACCAAGGCTTCTCCTATCTTGCTCCTCCCTCATCTTTACAGCATTGCCTCTTAGTCTAGAGAACAGGAAAGAGGATACCTTCTCTTTCTTAACTTGACTTCCAGAAAGTCCCACACGGTACTTTCATTTCCATCTCATTGGACACTTGAGCATAAGGCCTCATTTTCAAGCAAGGGCGGCACATTATGTATCCAAATAAAATTGGGTTCCATTGGTAGGAAAGAGGAGTTGCTACTGGCAGTCTTTGTGACAGGGAGCCATAGAAGAGGAGTACTATGGTCAAATGGGCCCTTTTAAATTACTCCAAATGTATTTAGGATGGAGGTTGGAGAAGGAAGGGGAGCAGGAAAGACTGGAGCCCAGGAGACTAATTTAGTTATTCCAGTTGTCTAGGTGAGAGATAAGAAGATCTGATCTAACTGTTACTTTAAGGATGGAGATGAGGGGATATGAGTTAGTTGAGACTCTTGGTTGCAGGTAACAGAAACCAAACTTAAATTGGCTTATACAAAAGAAAGGGTGGATTTATTATTAGAGTACAAAAGTCTCGGGGCTTCAGGAATAGCTGGAATTAGAGTTGTGAATGCTTTTATGAATCTTCTTGCCGTCGTCCATTTTTGTTTTTCTCTCTATTCTGTTTTTTTCTTGATACAGATGAAATTTTGCTGAATTCTATTTCTCATGACAAAAATGGCTTCTTCTAATGCGTTTCCATTTCTCATTAGTTTTAGAGAAGCCCATTTAGTCTTGATTTCAAATTCCTGGAGAGTGACTCAGATTGATATTAATTGGGTCTGATACCTACCTCTGAACCAATCAGCTATGGCCAGGAGTGGAGGTGGCCTCCCATGGTAGTCATGTGGTGATCCCTGTATGGTATATTTGAGGAATATTTTGGAAATGAAAATAGTAGGTTTAGATGGGAGGGGTAAGATGATCCTGAGATTGTTGACTTGAGTAGTGGGTGCTTGGTGGTGCAGAAGGGGGAACAGGTTTTGTGGAAGAAGAAGATGGGTTTATTTTTTGTTCTAATTGAGTTCAGTATGACATCCAAATATAGTAGGCAGTTGGCTAAATCACTGAAACTTTGGGTAGACAAATTTGAAAGATATCAGTACAATTGGTGGTAGTTCAAGCTGTGAGAATGGATTTAATGGCCAAAGGGCAATATTTAGACATTAAAAAATGTAGTGGACAAAGAATGAACCCCAAACAGCATTGATATATATATTTTTTTATTGAGTTAATGATAGGTTACAATCTTGTGAAATTTCGGTTGTACATTAATGTTTGTCATTCGTGTTGTAGGTGCACCACTTCACCCTTTGTGCCCACCCCCAACCCCACCTTTCCCCTGGTAGCCACTAATCTGTTCTCTTTGTCCACATTTTTAAATTCCTCATATGAGTGGAGTCATACAGAGATTATCCTTCTCTAACTGGCTTATTTCACTTAACATAATTCCCTCAAGGTCCATCCATGTTATTGCAAATGGAATGATTTTGTTCTGTTTTACAGCTGAGTAGTATTCCATTGTATATATATACCACATCTTCTTTATCCATTCATCTGTTGATGGGCACTTAGGTTGCTTCTGTGTCTTGGCTATTGTAAATAATGCTGCAGTGAACATTGGGGTGCATAGGACTTTTGGAATTGCTGACTTCAAGCTCTTTGGATAGATACCCAGTAGTGGAATGGCTGGATCATATGGTAGTTCTATTTTTAATTTTTTGAGGAATCTCCATACTGTTTTCCATAGTGGCTGCACCAGTTTGCATTCCCACCAGCAGTGTATGAGGGTTCCTTTCTCTCCACAACCTCTCCAACATTTGTTACTATTAGTTTTAGATATTTTTGTCATTCTAATGGGTGTAAGGTGATATCTTAGTGTAGTTTTGATTTGCATTTCCCTGATGATCAGCGATGATGAACATCTTTTCATGTGCCTATTGGCCATCCGTATAACTTCTTTGGAGAAATGTCTGTTCATGTCTCCAGCCCATTTTTTGATCGGGTTGTTTGATTTTTTGTTGTGGAGTTGTGAGGGTTCTTGATATATTATGGATATTAAGCCTTTGTCAGATATATGACTTGCAAATATTTTTTCCCACTTAGTGGGTTGTTTTTTTGTTTCAATCCTGTTTTCATTTGCCTTGAGGAAGCTCTTTAGTCTGATGAAGTCCCATTTGTTTATTCTTTCTGTTGTTTCCCTTCTCTGAGAAGGCATGGTGTCCGAAAAGATCCTTTTAATACTGATGTCAAAGAGCGTACCGCCTACGTTTTCTTCTAGAAGCCTTATGGTTTCAGGTCTCACCTTTAGGTCTTTGATCCATTTTGAGTTTATTTTTTTGAATGGTGAGAAAGAATGGTCAATTTTCATTCTTTTACATATGGCTTTCCAGTTTTCCCAGCACCATTTGTTGAAAAGACTTTCTTTTCTCCCTTGTATGCCCTAGCTCCTTTGTCGAAGATAAGCTGTCCATAGATGTGTGGTTTTATTTCTGGGCTTTCAGTTCTCTTCCATTGATCTGTGCACCTGTTTTTGTACCAGTACCATGCTGTTTTGATTACTGTAGCTTTGTAGTATGTTTTGAAATCAGGGATTGTGATGCCTCCCATTTTGTTCTTTTTTCTCAGGATTGCTTTAGAAATTCGGGGTCTTTTGTTGCCCCATATGAATTTTAGGATTCTTTGTTCTAATTCTGTAAAGAATGTCATTGGGATTCTGATTGGGATGGCGTTGAATCTGTAGATTGCTTTAGGTAGAACGGACATTTTAACTATGTTTATTCTTCCAATCCATGTACATGGAATGCCTTTCCATCTCCTTATGTCGTTGTCCAATTCTCTCAGAAAGGCCTTGTAATTTTCATTACATAGGTCCTTCACTTCCTTAGTTAAATTTACCCCGAGGTATTTTATTCTTTTTGTTACGATTGTGAATGGGATTGAGTTCTTGAGATCTTTTTCTGTTAGTTCGTTATTAGAATGAGAAATGCTACTGAATTATGCAAATTGATTTTATACCCTGCAACTTTGCTGTAGTTGTTGATTACTTCTAACAGTTTTCCAGTGGATTCTTTGGTGTTTTCTATATATAAGATCATGTCATCTGCAAACAGTGAGAGTTTCACTTCTTCCCTCCCTATTTGGATTCCTTTTATTCCTTTTTCTTGCCTGATTGCTCTGGCCAGGACCTCCAGTACTATGTTAAATAAGAGTGGTGATAGAGGGCATCCTTGTCTCGTTCCTGTTTTCAGGGGGATGGCGTTCAGTTTTTGCCCATTGAGTATGATGTTGGCTGTGGGTTTGTCATATATGGCCTTTATTATGTTGAGGTAGTTCCCTTCTATGCCCATTTTGTTCAGAGTTTTTATCATAAATGGCTGTTGGATCTTGTCAAATGCCTTCTCTGTATCTATTGAGATGATCATGTGGTTTTATTCCTCAATTTGTTGATGTGGTGTATCACGTTGATTGATTTGCGGATGTTGAACCATCCCTCTGTCCCTGGTATGAATCCCACTTGATCATGATGTATGATCCTTTTGATGAATTGCTGAATTCTGGTTGCCAAAATTTTGTTTAGAATTTTTGCATCTATGTTCATCAGTGATATTGGCCTGTAGTTCTCTTTTTTCATGGTGTCCTTGTCAGGCTTTGGTATCAGCGTGATGTTGGCCTCATAGAATGTGTTAGGAAGTGTTCCATCCTCCCTAATTTTTTGGAATAGCTTGATAAAGGAGAGGTATTAAATCCTCTCTGAAAGTTTGGTAGAATTCCCCAGGGAAGCCATCTGGTCCTGGGGTTTTATTCTTTGGGATGTTTTTGATTGCTGTTTCAATCTCTTTCCTTGTGATTGGTCTGTTCAAATTGTCTGCCTCTTCTTGAGTGAGCTTTGGGAGATTGTAGGAGTCCAAGAATTTATCCATTTCCTCTAGGTTATCCATTCTGTTGGCATATAGTTTTTTGTAGTATTCTCTTATAATCTGTTGTATTTCTGCAGAGTCTGCTGTTATTTCTCCTCTCTCATTTCTGATTTTGTTTATTTGAGCTTTCTCCCTTTTTTTCTTTGTAAGTCTTGCTAGGGGTTTGTCAATTTTGTTTATCTTCTCAAAGAACCAGCTCTTTGTTTCATTGATCCCTTATGCCACCTTTTTCGTTTCAGTAGTATTTATTTCTGCTCTGATTTTTATTATTTCTCTCCTTCTGCTGACTTTGAGCTTTATTTGTTCTTCTTTCTCTAGTTCAGTTAGGTGTAGTTTAAGATTACTTATTTGGGATTTTTCTTGTTTGTTAAGATGTGCCTGTATTGCGATGAATTTACCTCTTAATACAGCTTTTGCTGTATGCCATATGAGTTGGTGTGGCATGTTATCATTTTCATTTGTTTCCAGGTATTTTTTGATTTTTTCTTTAATTTCTTCAATGATCCATTGCTTGTTCAGTAGTGTGTTGTTTAGTCTCCACATCTTTGTGCCTTTCTCAGCTTTTTTCTTGTAATTAATTTGTAGCAATATAGCATTATGATCGGAGAAGATGCTTGTTATTATTTCAATTTTTTTAAATTTGTAGAGGCTTGCCTTGTTTCCCAACATATGGTCTATCCTTGAGAATGTTCCCTCTGCACTTGAGAAGAATGTGCATTCTCCTGTTTTAGGATGAAGTGATCTATATATGTCTATTAAGTCCAATTGTTTTAGTTTTTCGTTTAGCTCCACTATTTCTTTGTTGATTTTCTGTCTGGATGATCTGTCCATTGATGTGAGTGGGGTGTTGAGGTCCCCTACTATTATTGTGTTGTTTTTAACATCTTCCTTTAGGTCTGTTAATAGTTGCTTTATGAACCTTGGTGCTCCTGTGTTGGGTGCATAGATATTTATAAGCATTATTTCTTCTTGATGAAGTGTCCCTTTGATCATTATATATTGTCCCTCTGTGTCTCTCTTTACCTGCCTTATTTTGAAATCCGTTTTGTCTGATATAAGAATTGCAACACCTGCTTTTTTTTTGCTTGCTATTAGCTTGAAGTATTGTCCTCCACCCCTTCACTCTGAGCCTGTGTTTGTCCTTGGGGCTGAGGTATGTTTCCTGGAGGCAACAAATTGTTGGATCTTGTTCTTTAATCCATTTTGCCACTCTGTGTCTTTTTATTGGAGAGTTCAATCCGTTTACATTGAGGGTGATTCTTGATGCATGTGGACTTAATGCTGTCAATCTGTCGCTTGTTATCTGGATTTCCTGCATTGCCTTTGTTTCTCGTCCTGTGTGCTTTAGCCTACCCATTGAATACTGCAATTTCTTATGCTGGCTTTCTTAGATTTTTCCTTATTTATGTTTTCTGTCTCTGTTCTGTTTTTTAGTTTAGTGGTGGCGACCCTGAAGTTTGTATTTAGAATCTCGTGTATAATATAGTCTCTTCTCTGGTGCTCTCTTACTTACTTGGCCTAGACTGATTTAGTCCCTTTGTTCTTCCCCTCCTAAATTATTATTTTCATTTCTTACTCCAACTCATGTTATGAGTTTGTAGTTAGAGTGATAAGATCATCTTTGCTTTGGTAGTTTCCTCACCTTTATCCTAATGCTACAGTTGAATATTTGATGTCCTATTCTGGTTCTATCTATGTGTCTCCCTACTCTCTGGTTTGTGACCCCTTTCTCCCTTTTTTCTTTTTTCAGGTATGAGAACCTTCTTGAGGATTTCTTGTAGTGGAGGACTTCTGGTTACAAATTCTCTTAACTTTTGTTTGTCTGGAAAAGATTTAATTTCTCCCTCATATCTGAAGGATATTCTTGCTGGATAGAGTATTCTTGGCTGAAGATTTTTATCTTTTAAAGTTTTGAATATGTCAGTCCATTCCCTCGTAGCTTGTAAGGTTTCTATAGAGAAATCCGCTGAAAGTCTGATAGGAGTTCCTTTATAGGTTATTTTCTTCTGTCTTGCTGCCCTGAGTATTCTTTCTTTGTCTTTCATTTTTGCCATTTGTACTACTATATGCCTTGCTGTAGGTCTTTTTACATTGACAAATCTAGGAGATCTGAAAGCTTCCTCTACACACATTTCTCCCTCAATCCCTAGATTTGGGAAGTTCTCTTCTATAATTTCATTAAGCACACTTTCTGCTCCATTTTCCTTTTCCACGTTCTTGGGAATTCCTACGATCCTTAAATTGTTTCTCCTCATTGAATCTGCTGTCTCTTGGAGATTTTCCTCATTTTTTTAAATTCTTAGTTCTCTTTCTTCCTCTGTCTGGAGCCATTCAGCCTGTCTATGTTCGATTATGCTAATTTTCTCCTCTATGGTGTCTACACGGGCATTCAGGGAATCCATATTCTGTTTTATCTGGTCCATTGTGTTTTTCATCTCTAGTAATTCTGTTTGATTCTTCTTTATAATTTCCATCTCTTTTGTGAAGTAACTCCAGACTCGTTGGCTTGTTTCTCTATCTTTCTCTCTACCTCATTGAGTTTTTTGATTATATCCACTCTGAACTCAATTTCACTTAGTTTAGCTATTTCCAAGTCCTCAGGACTTAATTCTGTGTTTTTATTGTTTTCCTTCTGGTCTGGAGCTTTTATAAATTGCTGGATGGTACAGCAGCGGTTTTTTCGCATGATCGTAGAATTCGGTTGCAGTTACAGCCTGTTGCCACTAGATGGGGGTCAAGAGCCGCGCATTCTGAGCTCTCTGCCTTTGGGCAAGATGGCGGTGCCCAGCACGGTTTGCCAGGGGAAGAGGCAGTTTCTCTTGCGCACCGATCTGAATTCGGATCAGCTCTGTTCTCTGGACTTCCGGGGCCCTGGCTTTATGGGGTCTCTGCACACAGAAGCTTTCCCCCATCAGCAGGTTTCCACTGTACTGGCGGTGGGAGTCCTGGACTATCCCCCAGTGTTGCGGCCCCTCCCCCGCTCCATCCCGCACCTGTGGCAGCTATCCCAGTCTCTAGGGGAGGGAGCAAAATTTTCTCCTACCCTGTTCCAGCTCGTCCAAGGCCTGCTGCAGCATCTCTGTCCTCCGTCTTTTTGGTGCCGTGGGTCTCTGACGGTCTGGCATTAGGTTTATTCCTGAAATTCAGTTTTTTTCCAATCCTTTGTTGTAGTTTGGAGGGGAGAGATTCCCGGGTCAGCTCACCCTGCCATTTTGCTCCCCAAACAGCATTGATATTTAAGGGCTGAGCAAAGGAGGAAGAATGCATGATGGAAATGGAGGAGAAACAAAGAATGGGAGGAGAACTGGGAAATGTGGAAATCAACAAAGGGAGTCATCAACAGAGTTGTGTTCAGCAGAGAGCTCTAGGGAAATAAAGACTGAAACATTTTGCTGAATTGGGCAAAGTGAAGCCGTGGTTACCTTTGAAGACGTTTCAGTAGATTAATGAGGACAGTAGTTATATTGTAGAGTTTTGAGAAATGGGTAAAAGTGAGGATGAGAAGGCAGTGGATATAGACTACTCTTTCAAGAATTTGGCTTAGAATAGAAGTTGGAAAGATAAATTGCTGCTGGAGGGAAACATAGGGTCAAGAAAGGTTCCTTCTTTTCTCATTCACAAAAAAAAGGATGGGAAGTACTTGAGCATACGTCAGGCCAATAGAAAGCTTTGGTTGGAGCTACAAGAGAATGAGATAACTTATGAAGCAAGGTACTGGCGGATCCGGAATGGGTGGGATTAAGATCTTTGGAGGAGGACCTGCTTTGACCAGGAAGAATTAACAAGAGGCAAGCATAGGCACAGGTATAAATAATTTTGTTGGAGGTTGGATAGGAAGCTAAGATGACCTTATTTTTCTTGATCAAGGAAGAGGAGAGTTATTTGCTGAGAGTATAGGGAATGGAAATTCGTAGAAAACTTGAGGATGTTTAAGAAGATAATGATTGTCTACTGTCTGCCAAGGTATTAAGCTAGGTCCTTAGGGGAATACAAACTAGGCAAAAGTTGATGTGATTGCTCTCCTAATAGAGCTTACTACCTAATGGGAGAGTGAGACATTAATCAAGTAGTCACACAAACCAATATAAAACTGGTAAATATTTCAAAGGGGATTAAGTGAAAGGAATAGAAGAGAGAACTGACCAGGGACCAGTCAGAGGAATACTGGTTAGGATTGAGAGTCTAGCTCAGCTGAAGTTGTAGGTCATGATGATTGGATTTATCCGGGGTTGGAGATTGGTTGTGGCTATGGTGGTGAAGCAACTGATGTCTCTGGTTAGTGAATTTCAAGTGATTGATTAACATCTAGTAGGAAAATCTCTAGGAAAGAAAATCTATAGTTTTAGAAGGCCTTTGACAGAATCTTGTGGATCACTAACTTTTAAATTTTTTTTAGTTTCATCTTAGCAAATTGGCACTTCCCCAAAGACTGTGCTAATTTTTTAAAATTATAAACTCCCTTTTTATTGGATAACACCAAGTGGTAGGAACCAGGACTCTCTTAATTGACTTGACAGTGTAAATATCAGTAGATTATAGTATCTTAAAAAATTATAACTTTATCTGTAGATAAATAGTTCTAAGGTTTCTATAAATCCAAATCAAGGCCTGCATGAATGAACAAATGAGTGAATAAAATCTGCTCTGCATTGGGAAACACTTGGCACTTGAGATGCCAGAGCACAAATACGTTTACTCCATGTGGATTAGACCTTTTACTAGACATATTTTGGTTCTCTAGGTAATTTTCAAGAACTTCATGAAATGAAAGAATGTTGGTTTCATTCAGGAAACCCATTTTCTTCCCTTGACCTCAAAGTTTCTCTATTGGGAATTAACAAGTGACTTGTAGTAGGTGTTTTCTAGGATCTTTCCTACACTTAAGTTGTACAGCTCTAAAGAATAGATTTTTAAAGCCAGACAGATGTAGATTTCTATTCTGGTTCTGCCACCTGGATGTCATGTAACCTGGGCAAGTAACTTAATGTTGGGGAGCTTTTCTCATCTGTAAAACCAAAATAATATTTTATGTAGATTTGTTTCAAGGAGTGAGCATGATAGCATATGTGAAAGTCCTTATTACAGTACTTAAGGTAGAAGAGTTGATTGATACATTTGTTGAAAACAAAACCCAAAACCTGGCGTAATGCTGAGCACATAGGGGATGTTGACTAAATACTTCTTAGTTGATTTAGTAATCTGGTATTTAAACACAGTAAGCAAAGTGCTTTCCCAGCCTGACTGCTAACTGAGATCTCTCTATTTTTAGATCCAGGGAAATCTCAGAATTTGAAACTGAGAGGCAAAGTCATTTACTTGGGTATTGGTTCCCTTGTTCTAGTTACACAAAGATGTCAGTATTACTTGATGTTGGTAGGAACTGCAACTCTGTGCTGAAGTGAGTTCTCTACCTAGCAGTTGTAACCTTTGTTTTTTGATTTCCCTTGGCTTGATAATAAACTACTAAGAACATAGAAATAATTTGGGTGGTAACCTCTTGAGCTTATCCAAAAATAGTGGGTTTACGTGTTCTTTCTTCAAATCTTCAGTGTAACTTTTGATAGGGGAAGTATACTGTAAGAATTTTCTCTAGGAAGCTGAATTTCTACCATTTAACAACAACATAGAATTTTTATATGAAAGTATGCAAATTTGAGAATTTCACTTATATTCTAAATATTCTTAGAGCTCTGAAGATGAGTGGGTTGAGGCTGTTCCATTCCAAACTCCTGGCAAGGAAAAGGCCTGGAAAGTGAAAGATGAAAAGGCAGGAAAACAAGAAGACAACCAAGTTATTCAGGTAAGTCACCTGATTTTAAATAAAGTGAGAACTTTTAAGAATAAGATAAATGTTAAAATCCAAGATGTAATTTTTTCAGGAGAAAAATTAGACCTTGCAAACCATATACTTTTATGAATAATGTTGGCAGTAATGCTGTTTGTTGAGCCTTTAGACTCCCCTTCTTCTCCTTCTGTGAGTGCTTATCTTTATTCTAGTCCCTCAGGGGGTTCCCTGCTTCTGGTTGTTGATAGAGCAGTGGCCCTTTCCCCTATGTACTTGAAGCCTTGTATTGTTACCTCTATCTTACCTTTCTACAGTGAGTAGAGTGCGGTCACAGTTTTCTCTCCCTTCACCTCTTGCCGTAATTGTTTTAGCAATCCTTAATAGTTGAATCGTTCACAAATTTTGGGTTATAGTTTGTATGCCTGAGGAAGAATGCAATTTATACACTTTTAGCCACGGTGAAGGAAGAATGTGAAAAGGAGCTAATGTTTGAGTGCCTGTTATGTGTCAGGCACTGCACTTGATGCCTTAAATCTGTTTTCTTGTGCATTCCTAAGAACAGTCCTGAAAGGTAGGGATTTGATCCCATTTTATACAGGAGAGACTAAGAAACTTACTTCAAGTTTTATAGCCATATAGAATTTGATCCAGGTATTGAGTTCTAATCAATTTAGATCAAAATGGCTTTTTTTTTAGCAGAGGGATGAGTGGATGACTGTTGATTTTATGTCTGTTAAAACTGTGTCATCATCATCACTCAAAGCTGAAAAGGAAACTATAAGGAAAACAGAGCAAGAGAAAACCCAAGCACTTGAACAGGTAAGAGAATATTTAAAATGCTTTAACTTTCTAATTTGCCTTTAATAAATCGATAAGTACATTTATATAAATGCAGTTTTACTTGTGAAATATTATTTATCCTTTGTGATATTTAATAAAATTAATAGGAACAACTATGAAATGTATGTTTTTTTAAAATAAGTTCCCTGTAGGAAGTCAGTTTAGTGGTTTACTGGATTTATAAATCTAGGGCATATAACTATGTGTTTATGATTCGAGGGCTTGAACTATGCTACGTTTGTGGCCTGAAAATCTTTAAGGCGAGAATTTATTTTAAAGTGTTCTTGAGTTGGTAGTGCCTTGAAGTGCTTGGCAGAAGTAGCCACCAGTGCTTTCTAAAGGATCACACTGTCAACCTGGGCAACACAGATTTCCCAGAAATAAGTTCTATGGAATATAAACTCATAATCTCATATCACAAAATACATGAAATACAGGGATAGTCCTTGAATGAGAGTCATCTAAAATAGTAAACAGCAGAATTAGACCCACAAAACTTTTTATTTGTTGGAAGTTATATGTCTTACTTCAGCTCTCTGTGCTTTGTTTATGTCATCTGTACTGGAGCTGAGTTAATAATTATAATGAACTGCAGACAGCCCTTGGAACTAAGAGCCATTTAAGCTTAGATATTATTAGGGTTCCGGCCCTCATTTACTCTTGCCTGGGCAATTACAATAACCTCTTAATTTATTTTTCAGCATCCTGCAAATGATATCAGGTTAATTTTTTCAAAGTACAACTTTGATCATGGTATTATTCTCTTTAGAAGTCTTCAGTGATACAAGTTAAGGAGAATGTGTCTTGCCATTTCGAATGTTTCCTTTCTGGTGTAAGAAGTTTCACTGGTGTATTTCATGCTACCGCCTTTTCTCATTCTGTCTTTGAGGATATGGACTAAATTTTCTATTGGTTAATTTGGAAAGAGTAAACTGGGCATATTTGGTTTAGCTCTGCCTTTCCTGCTTATGGAACAGGCTGCCTCCAGAGACCGTGTGGGGAATGAGGTAAGGTGGGGGTTGGTTCAGTGCTTTCTTTACCTGGGAAAGTCTGCCTCAGTGTGGGGTTCAGCCCATTTGGCTTTCACTGAAAGAAAAATTCTCTTCTAATTTAGTCTTCATCAACAATAAAGGTAATTTTGTCTTTTATTTCCTTTGCTTTTATTTTATTTCTTAACTTGTTAAAAGCCTGGACTGAGAAGAAAGGTCCTGTATTTATTGTTTTTCATTAAAAACCCCAAAAAGGTGACTGCAAAATAGAGTCCAAACTCATTAGATTGATGTTTCAGGCAAATTTCTCTCTCTTAGGTAATTTGTACCTCAACCAAATTAATCACTCGGCCTCATATTTCTGTACAGATTCCTGTGTCTGAATTTTTGTTCATCTGGTTCTTTCTAGGTGAATTCCCTCTATCTCTGTATGTCTGCATCCTCTTTATCCTTCAAGGCCTAACTGAATATATACTTTGAAATTCTTCCTCTTTCCCTTGACTGAAATAAATCTCTCTTCCTTTATGTTTCCGTAGCACATTATTAGCTCCTTTACTATATATAGTATTTGTAGTTTTCTGTAAAGTACTGAAATTTAATAGTCTTATCCTATTTCCCTTATGATATTATAAATGTTTTAAGAAACTGTTTTGTTTATATCTCCCTTAGCAACTAGTATAGAACTCTGCATTTCTTAGGTGCTTTTTTATATATTTGAAATTGTAGATTACTGTTCTTTTCCCAATGAATTTTCCTTGCTGCTCTGTAAATCCCTGGATTTAGTTCTGAAGTTTGATAAGCTGTAGTGATTTTCGATTTTTGCTTAGGTCGGAATTCAGATTGTTGTGTATAAGTCAGTCATCTAGACTGGTGAGCGCGACTAGCCAATTTTCAAACATCTGCACATCAGCTTGAGTATGTTGTTCTCTGCACATCATCATATGCTTAAGACATAGTAAATATTTGGTTTATTTTGAGAAGAAATGGCTGTTGCCTTAAAAACAAATGTTAATTCTTGTAATGGGAGTGAGGATAAAGTGAAGACAATGGGAAGAATTCCAAAATAGTGGTCCTTAACTGAAGCTTCTGTGTGAAGCATGTTGATTTTACATCTTTTCCTGATATTGAAGATGTCATTTCTTTGGTGTTCTAGGCTAGTGCTTTTCAAAATGTGGGTTATGAAATTAATTTATTGCGATCAGCATTTGAAAATATAAGATATCAGCATGTATTACTTGTAATAAAGATATATTTTGTTTCCTGAAACCTTTGCTTTGGACACACATATACATAAAATCTCTCTGTAAGTCAAGATTATAAAAGTTTGAAAACCTTTTTGAAAAAACTATGTTTTTTGCATCTTTTTCTTTTCTTTTTTTTTCTTTAAAGATTTTATTTTTTCCTTTTTCTCCCCAAAGCCCCTCCGGTACATAATTGTATATTCTTCATTGTGGGTCCTTCTAGTTGTGGCATGTGGGACGCTGCCTCAGCGTGGGTTGATGAGCAGTGCCATGTCCGTGCCCAGGATTCGAACCAACGAAACACTGTCCCGCCTGCAGCGGAGCGCGCGAACTTAACCACTCGGCCATGGGGCCAGCCCCTTCTTTTTTTTTTTTTAAAGATTGGCACCTGAGCTAACAACTGTTGCCAATCTTCTTCTTTCTTTTTTTTCCTCCCCAAATTCCCCAAGTGCATAGTTGTGTATTTTAGTTGTGGGTCCTTCTAGTTGTGGCATGTGGGACGCTGCCTCAACATGGCTTAATGAGTGGTGCCATGTCTGCGTGCAGGATCCGAACTCTGGGCCGCGGAAGCGGAGCACGTGAACTTAACCACTCGGCCACGGGGCCGGCCCCTGCTTATTTTTCTTATGGGGTTGCCTTTTTCTTACTAATTTTTAGTAGTTCTTTATATATTCATTCCTTTGTCTTTTGTATACATTTTCAGATAATATCTCATAATTTATCTAGCCTGTTGTCAATGTTCCTCCTCAGCCTTTTAAAAAATCCTATTGAGTATCTGATGTGTATCTCTTTGACTGTCTAGATGAGACCACTGGAACAAATTCCTTGATTATAGATACTGTGAGATTTTGTAATAGGCTAACAAGGGAGGTGACACAGTCTTTTTTGGTACAAACTACTCTAAGAAATCAAATCCTTATGGTTTTGTTTATCCTTCTAAGTTAACCTTTAACTTAAATTTTGTCCTTTAAAGCTTCTGTACTTTTTTTGTCAGCTATGGATACTTTTTAAAAGCTTTTTTTAAAAGAAAATTTATCCAACATTTTGTTTTCAATAGCATGGTTATTTGATATTACTGGAAACTACCATTTAACTCTTTCTGTTCTTCTTCATCTAATTGCCATTATTAATTCTAATAATTGCCCTTATTAGTTCTAAGAAGCATTTTCTGACCTCCTGAGATCAAGTTAGGTACCCCTAGCGTGTGGTTCTATAGCACCCTTTACCTTTGTCGGACTTACCTATGTTAATATTGCTTAATTGTTTTTCTCCTTTCTCTAGACTATAATTTCTTTGATGGCAAGGACTACGCCTAGTTTATTTTAGTGTCAGTGCATGACGTAGTGCACAGGAGGCACTTGAATTATAATTAGGCTGTCATCATCTCTTTTCTGATAGCTATTATAGTTTTCTGACTAGATTCCTGTCTCTAATCTTGCTCTTCTCGTCTTTCCTCCACTCGGAAATCACTTTGCTCTTTGTGTAATACAAGGCCGATCACTTTTGTGACTCACCATTGCCCCAGCATAAAACCCTAATAGCAGTTTAAAATGGCTTGTGTGGCCTAGTTAATGTCTTATCACTACTCACTCATGCTTCTAAGTTTTAGCCAGCCTGAATTAATTCAAGTTCCTTGAAAGTGTTGTGCCTTTTCTTTGCTCTAGGGTTTTATGAAAGCGCTATTATTCCTTCTACCTGGACCATCTTTATGCCCTGTCACCCTAACAAAAGAAAATGTGGCTAATTCCTCTTCATTCTTATGCCTAAGACCGCACATGTTACTTCCTCTAGGAACTCTTTGATCCTTCAGTGTGAGAGGGGCTTGAATTCTGTGCGGCTTTAGCACTGTGTGTACTTCTGTCTTCAAAGCACATCTCAGTTACTTGTTTATTGTCTGTATTCCTATCTCGTAATCTGCCAAGGGCTGAGTTAGGCATATTGGGTGTTGTATCTCGTGCATGTAGCTCAGTTCTGATTCGTGTAGGCATTCAATAAAAGCATTGAATGAATGTTAATGTAGACATTTATTGCCTGCAAGTTGCAGAAGAGTATGTCTTAAAAGAGTATTTTAAATATTTGTCCAAGGTTACAACTGTTAACTGAATCTCAGATTTATTATTTATTAATATATTTTATGATGAGGTTTTTTTAAATTATGACCTTTAAAATGTTTTCTTCTAGTCCAGACTGCTGGAAAGAGAATTGAATCCATTCTGGAAGGATGGTGGGACAGGTCTTCCACCAGAAGACTGTAATGTATCATCAGTTACTAAAGGTATTCATATATTTTGGCTGTGGACACACAGGCATTTCTTATTACTTGGCATTAAGAGAATGATCTGAGTTTGTGGGTAGATTGGCAAGATGTATTATGAATTCCAAAAATGAATAATAACCCACATCAGATTTTGGGATTTATTAACTCCAAAGTTTATCACTGGTTATTTAAGTATTTCTGCTTGATGCTGTAATTTTGATCAAGTCTGGAATTTTCTGTGTCTGCTTCTGTATTGGCAAAACAATGCTGGTTATTGATTATCTGATGTGAAATTTGTATGGCTTCATATTATGAGCATCTATGGATGATTTCGAAAGGTTCAGTTTGCATATGACAAAACATTGATAAAATATTTGCAGTCTGGGGCTGGCACGGTGGTGTAGCGATTAAGTTTGTGTACTCTGCTTTGGTGGCCTGGGGTTCACTAGTTTGGATCCTGGGAGTGGACCTGTGTACCACTTATCAAGCCATGCTGTGGTGGGTGTCCCACGAATAAAGTGGAGGAAGATGGGCATGGATGTTAGCCCAGGGCCAATCTTCCTCAGCAAAAAAAGAAAAAAAAGTTTGCAGTCTTTTGAGGTCTTATTTAAATTATTAGTACTTAGGATTATTTATGATATATTTGGGAACAAATTAAGTGAATATGTATTTTTATGCTTGATAATGTTTTCATATTTGAGTTTCTATTTTGAATGGATTAATACAAAGTATGATTCTGTGAGGATAATAATAGTGCTTTGGTTTGTTACATTCTATAGCAAAATGTAAAAAGTATTAAGTCTGAAATTTCATGAAAATAATGTATAAACATTAAAGATGTGGTTTCATATCTTCAGAAATTCCTACTTTGCTGGCATTCATAAAATTTTCATTGACCTTAGGATAGTGCTGTTACTTTCCAGCAGATGGAGACAGAATATCTGTCACATAATCATACTTTATACCATAATTTAAAAAATATTTATATGCCAAATAAGTGTTGCATTGACAACTCTATGAAAAGTGTATTTAATTACAATTAACCCAGTATACAGATAGTATTGTAAATTATGATGTTATCTTTTCATGTTAGGGATTTATTTGTAGAATATTTTCCTGCTTTTTATACATTGTTTTTATTTTGGCCATTTGTTAAAATTCTTTTGTATTTTATGTAGAGATGTCCCTAGAGCCACCTTATATGTACCTTTATAGTTTTTATTTAGCAGTTTACTTAAGTTAATAGTCATTGTAACATTTTCTTTATTGCCTTTCAGCATAGGCAGATATATCTCTGCTGGGGGATATAATATTAGCCGTAGTCATACAATGGTCTCTTTGAAATACTGTTTTTTAGAAACTTAAAAAATAGTTTGGGGAGCAGTAAGTTAGCTCAGTGAACCATTACTGTATAGGACTGATTTTATGATCTAAGCTTTTACCGCCTATATTGTCAGAGGACTGTCAGTACATTCATCTATGGGGAAAACTTAGAATTGACAAACCCACTCTTTGAGGATTTGCAGTCAGCAGGTTCTTAACTATATTGGGGAAGACCCAAAGTTCCACCTTAGGTGGTATCTTTCCCCTCACTGAAACAGCAGAATCAAAGACGCTGGGAGAAAAACCCTACATAAAGCTTTTAGAGAGCCTTTCTCCTTTCCCCTTCATATCACACTTTCCTTTCCCATAATCTTTATTTAGAAGGAGGGAAAATGACAGAAAGCTTCTGTCTGTGAGAGGCTCAGATCCCAGAGTTGAAATTGTTTAGAAAAATGATCTGCAGGTTTTTCTGCGTATGCGGATAGTGGAGTTGTTGTGTTTAGACCAGTGGTAGGGCTGCAATGGTTAGGCGCCAAAGGTATTGTAACATTGGTATTAACGAGGTACGTGGAGATGACATAGTGTGTTTAGTTAAGGACTCTGACTTTGGACTTTAGCTACTTGGGATTAGAATTTTGTCATTTCCACTTATGATTTTGGGAAAGTTTCCAGATCTCTCTGAGTCCAGTTTACTCATCTGTAATGGTGAATAATGATAGTGTCTATCTTATATAGTTATTGTGAGGATTAAATGAGAAAATCTTTTAGCACAGAATCTGGAATATAGTAAATAATAATGATGACAATGGCAAATACTTGTCCTTATGATTAAATGTTTTGGGAAGTTTTTTTTTTTTTTTTTTTAAAGATTTTATTTTTTTCCTTTTTCTCCCCAAAGCCCCCCGGTACATAGTTGTATATTCTTCGTTGTGGGTCCTTCTAGTTGTGGCATGTGGGACGCTGCCTCAGCGTGGTTTGATGAGCAGTGCCATGTCCGCGCCCAGGATTCGAACTAATGAAACACTGGGCCACCTGCAGCGGAGTGTGCGAACTTAACCACTCGGCCACGGGGCCAGCCCCTTGGGAAGGTTTTATCAACAGTTTTTTGTAATGATTGAGGCGCTATATTTTCAATAAATAATTCATTAACCTTGATTTTTTTCCTTAGAGAAATTTAGGTGGAAAAGTAAGTAGACCATTTGCAGGGTCTATACAAAATTATTTTTAATCTATTTTAGTAATGGGAATATTTGTACAATTTTAAACTTTAGGTGGCACATTTATATATCAGCTTATTTTCATAGCAACCATGTGAAGATAGCAAAGTAGATGTTGTAATTTTATAGCTCAGGAAACTAAGGCTAAGAGTGGCCAGGTAATTTGCCTGTAGTCGTGTGACAGTACTAGAACCCAGGTCTTCCGAGTCCTAGTCCAGGGTTAGTTACTTTAGATTCTTCCTTAGAAGGCTGCATTTGTTCCATGTAGTTTGTAGAAATTCTTGTTTACAAACTCTTTCGATATGTTTTTGTTCTTCCTATAGGTTTTTTCTTCTGTTTTTTTTCTTTTTTTTTTTGCTTCTCGTTTAGAATCTTTTGAGTTGGAAGAAATTTCGCAGGTGGTTTAAATCAACTGCCTTGTTTTACAGATGCAGAAGCAAAGGTTCCAAGAAGTTAATGACTTGCTTAAGATCACAACTATTTAGTAGTAGCAGCAAGACTGAAATCTGGGTCTCCTGTTATTTAATTTATTGCTATTTTTATATTATCCTGTCTTCTGAGAAAAATAGGGAATGTATCCTAGATTCATTTGGTTGTATTTTGTCTATAGCAATATAACTTTTAATTATGATGGATGCATATACTTCAGTCTCAATTTTTGACTTATAAAAAACATATTTCAGATATAGGTATACATTAAGTGCTGCATGCCAATGAACTTTCTATAATTATTTGATATACCTTTATCTCAGTATAGAATAGAACAGGGACTGCGACTTAAGTTTTTACTTCCTACTGTGCTTAACAAATTTTAGTTAGTAAATATTCACTGTTTGTTAGATTGAATTTCCTGCTACATGATGCTGTAGGTTGGTATTTTTTGTTTGCTTTTTAAATATTAAATTTGGTGATTTCTCTTGTTAAAGATATTTCATTATTGACATCTCTAATTATAAGATTAATAAGATTATTGAAATAGAACATAAATTCAACTAAAGGTAACATTATTATATAAATATTTCTAAAGTGTGGATTTTACTCATGACTGAATTGGCTAAACATTTTTATTCCTGTTAAATTTTCTTGATAAATGTCAACACAGAGGAATAAAAGCAGTCTTACTTTTTCTCTGAGTTTTTTTTCTTTTTCTAAACTGTGTTAATGGCGATTGTTCAGGAAATTTTCACTATGCTTATCGGCACTTCATCAGTCACAGAACTCTTCGGAATAAAGAATTTAATTATATAGCTGGGACATTAACACTGTAAATTGCAGACTTAGACTCTAACTTTCTTGGGTAGTTGCGTTGTTAATTTTGAACTCATAAACTATGTAAATAAGGGAAAAAAGAACAAGAGCAAAATAAACTTGAATGAAAAATGAATCATTGAGTTAACTAGAGATTTAGGTTTTGAAGTATAATATATTTTAGACCTGTAAAGAAAGAACACATTATCTTAGAAGAGATTACTAAGTAAAGATAAACGTTGAGATTTAAATGAGGAACTAGAATTAGTTGAGGATTGAAAAATCTGTTTTTTATTTAAGTAAACTTTTTATTGAAGTTTAACACATACACAGAAAAGTACACAAAACATAAGTATACAGACTGATCATTTTCACAAAGTGAAAATGCGTGTAATCAGCACACAGTTTTAGAAACAGAACATTATTAGTATCCCAAAAGCTCCCTTTCTGGTCTTTCTAGTCAATAGCTCTTGCCAGAAAGGTAACCACTATTCTGTTTTCTAGCATGAAAAATGAGTTTTTCCTGGAATCATACACCCTATCCTCTTTTGTTTCCTGCTGCTTTTGTCCACATTTTCAGATTCATTCATGTTGTTGTGTAGAGTTGTAGTTATTCATTCTCATTGCTGTATAGTATCTATTTTAGGAAGATATAATCTATGATATATATGTCTATTTTACTGATGATGAACATTTGGGTTGTTTTCAGGCTAGGATTACTGCAGATTTTTCTGCTGGGAACATTTTTGCACCCGTCTTTTGGGGTCTGTGTGTGCACGTGGTTTGTTGGTTATAGAGCTGGGGTGATGTAAAGCAGTCCTATTCTGGGCAAGGAAAATCAGAGCAGAGTTTTGACTTAAGTTAGATTTCCTCTTTATGCGTATCAAAAGTTTGATGTATGTAGAAGTAAATATAGGCAGCTTAATAATTTTGTTGAAGACATTCAGTTTTTATAGTTGGTAATCACGACTAAAGTAGAATAATTTGGTTTAATATAAATTTCAGCATTATTGTCTATAATTTCCTTATTTGTTCTTTGTACTGTATTTGAGATAGCTTTCCCCCCATGTGTGTATCTTTATTCCTTATTTATTTCTGGGAATGCCCTGCCTATTCTTATCTTTGTTCGTAAAAAACCAGGTCATTTGTTTGAACCTGATTTGTGAAATTTTCCCAGACCTCACATTTAGAAGTAATCCTTCCTTTTCTCATTTTTCTATAGCTCTATATCTTTTTGTAATCTTTATCACATATTATCTTTATTCTAATTATTTATCCTTTTATCTTCATTCTCTTATATTACGTTTTTTGAGGATAGCTTTATTTATTTTTTCCTTGCTCAGAGTTATAAAACTCTATACCTTGCATATTTGGGTATTCAGATATATGTTGAATTTAAATGCTGTTATGATTTTTATATGTTCAAGGAATAATATTTTATACTTAAGACGTCTTCATAGAAACAATAAGTATTCTGTCATAACCACATGAAAAGTATAACTGACATTTAATATTGGAATTTAGTTTCAGTGGTAGAAGACGGTGGTTTAAGCTGGCTAAGAAAGTCTTATCAAAGAATGAAAGAACAAGCTGAGAAACAACATAGACGTTTCGAAGATATTGTAGCTGAAAGATATGGGGTGAGTAGTGGTAGTAAGGAGATATATGTTATTTTCAGAGTTATATGAGAAATTGTCGTTATCTTTGTCAGTGTTTTGTGTGCTGAAACAGTTTTGAATTGGATTGGTATTAAATTTAAAATATATATACTGTTGAAGCTATTTTCTGCTTTTCATAATTATGCAAACTTATGGAGCATATTTTTATTGACATAATGAATATAAGACTAAAGTACGTAAAATGTAAGTGTGTGTGTTTAATGTAAAAATAATATTTTATCATTGTGAGAAAATTTAAATGGTACAGGAAAGCCTCCATAGTATACCCCTGGAGGTAACCACTGTTGAAATTTTGGTGTATTTCAGTGTATTTGGTTTATTGCAGAGTTTTTGTTATGTTTGAGTTTTGGAATGTAACTTTCTTTTTAAGAATATACTTTTAAAACAGTGGAACCATGCAGCAATACACAATATTTTAGAACCAGCTCCCCCATTCACTGGGTGTGGATAATCTTTCTATTTCAGTAGCTATTGATGTCCTTTTTAAAAATTATTTCCAGAGGAAAGCAGGTTTAGAAAGTAGTAAGGTTTTGAAAACATAGGCAAGCCAAAAAAGAAAAAAAAAAGGAGAGAGAAAACTCATCCTTATTTTTAAGAGTATCTTTAACATTTTAATGTGTATTTTTCCAGATTTTTTTTCTGTTTGTTGTATACTTTTAAAATAGTTTCATAAAAGTAGGCTCATAGAATACTTCCTGCTTCTTTCACTTGCTAATATAGACATATTTGGATGCCAGTAAATATAAACATTTTAATGACCTCTTAGTATTTCATCTGTTTATGTGGTTTTACCATTATTTGTTTATTTAATTGCCAGTGAGGGGACTTTATATATTTTTATTTTTTCCCCTATTAAGTAGCACTGTGCTGACCATCTTTGTCCAGTGCATTTTGCATACTTATCTGATTATTTTCTTAAATGAATTATTAAAAATGAAATTGCCGTTTTAAAGGATATAGACATTTGAAGTAAGATATATATTGCCAAATTTCTCTACAGAAAGATTGAACAAATTCTATTCTTATTAGAGTGACTCTTTTATTACATGAGTTTCAACAGTAGGATTATCATTCTTTATAGTCTGTGCTACTGTGATTGGTAAGCAAACTTTTTCTTTGGTTTTATTTTTATACATTTGTTTACTACTGAATTGGAATTAAAAAAATTTTTTCTTGACCATTTGTGTTTTTTAAGTGAATTGATTATTGATAGTATTTACCCATTTTTCCTTTGGGACATTGATTTAAGATCTTTAAGTAAATCTTTTCAAATTTCTTCCTCTTAGTTTCATGTTTGTTTTTTACTTTGTTTATATGTATGTGCTATGGATACATTTTAAATATTTTTACCTGACAAAATCCATCAGGTTGTTTTTTTCTCATGACTTAATTCTCTATTGTAATTCATTGACAAGCTTTCTCCACTCCCCAAATGATAAAAATGTGCACCTATGTTTCCTTTGAGTAGTTGTTCAGTTTTATTTTTTTATGCACATCTTTAATCTTTCTGGAATATGTATTTGTGTATGGTATAAAGTAGATGTTTACCTTTCCTTAAGTCTTTAGATTAGTTGTTTACAATATATTAAATGAATCATTCTTTTCCCACTAATTTGAAATGGCACATTTATTATATATTAAATTGTCTTGTATGGAATGAATCTTTTTTTTTAATTTTTTTTTATTTTTTCCTTTTTTTTTTCTCCCCAAAGCCCCCCAGTACATAGTTGTATATTCTTCCTTGTGGGTCCTTCTGGTTGTGGTATGTGGGACGCTGCCTCAGCATGGTTTGATGAGCAGTGCCATGTCCGCACCCAGGATTCGAACTGACGAAACACTGGGCCGCCTGCAGCAGAGCGCGCGAACTTAACCACTCGACCACGGGGCCAGCCCCGGAATGAATGTGTTTTTTACTCTCAAATCTATTCCGTTAATTTTTCTGTTGTTTCCTAGAATTAGTATCATACTGTTATGATTATTGTAGTTTTCAATAACTCATTTAGATAGAGAATGATTATTGAACACCTATTCTGTGGCAGGATAAGTCTTTTATTAGTCATTAAAAAATTGGCTTTTCAGAGTCTGGCTGGTGGCATAGTGGTTAAATCTGCATACTCCACTTTGGCAGCCTAGGGTTCACAGATTTGGATCCCCGGTGTGGACCTACACACCACTCATCAAGCTATGCTGTGGTGGCATTCCACATACAAAATAGAGGGAGATGGGCACAGATCTTAGCTCAGGGCCAATCTTACTCAGCAAAAAGAGGATTGGTAACTGATGTTAGCTCAGGGCCAATCTTCCTCACCAAAAAAAAAATAAAAAAAAAAACAATTAAAAATTGTCTTTCCTTCTTATGTGCTCATTTATTTTTGTTAAATTTAGAATTATTTTGTCAAGTTCAAGCTCTGCAGAAGAAAACGTTTTTCCAAAATCCATAATAAATTTACAACTCTGAAATTTTGATTTAAATTTAACTAAATGTATAGATACATCAGGGACACTTAATATCTTTATAATGTTGAGAAATCTCATCCTAAAATATTTCTCTAGTCGTATTTATATTCTTAAATGAACTTCTCTGTGTAGTTATTATGTGTGTGTTGTTAAGGTTATTTTTAATTTTTTTAATTGTATATTACATTTTTTTCCCTTATGTTTTCTGACTGGATGTTGGTGATAGTCTGCCAGTTTTCTAAACTCTTGTCATTAAATCTAACTTTTTTTTTAATTGGGTTATCTGGGAAAATTGTTATATGCAAGTGATGATTACTTTTGCTTTTCCCCCCTCACTATTATAGTATTTAAACTTTCTTGTCTTCTTGAGAGAATTTCAGAACTTTGATAAAAGAACTGGAAGTTAGTTTTCTTGTCTTCCTGTGTTTAAATTATGACTTCCTGCATTTAAGATGAAGATTATCATGTTTAAAAAGTATCCTTGCATTCAAAGTTTAGTCAGAGGTGCTTTTTTGTTTGTTTGCTTTTGTTCTTAAGTTAGGAGTGGGTGTCTAATTTTCATGAAATAACTTTTATGGAATCCTTTGAGATGGTGTGATTTTTTTCCTTTTACTTTTTAATGAGATGAATTACTTTAATATATTTTCCAGTGTTGGACCATTCTTGCGTTCTTTGAATGATTCCCAATTTGATCATGGCATTTCCTTTAATATACTAATGAGTTAAATTTGTTAATATTTTATTTTGAATTTGTATCTTTATATATATATGGCCTTTTGTTTTCTTTTTATCTTATTTTTATTGTTTTCATAGTAGGGGTTATTAAATTTATAATTTTAATTGTGAAGTTTTATGTAATTTCTTAATGCTTTGCAACAGTTATAGAGTGAGGCATTTTGACACAGTAGTTAAAAACATTAGCTTTGTAGTCAGATAGTCCTGAATCTCAATATCAGGTTTGTTACTCTTTTGATGTGTGACCTCAGCTTCCTTTTTTTTCTTCTTTTTTGTGGAAGATTGGCCCTGAGCTAACACCTGTTTCCAGTCTTCCTCTTTTTGCTTGAGGAAGATTGTTGCTGAGCTAACACCTCGGCCAGTCTTCCTCTATTTGATGTGGGATGCCCCCACAGCATGGCTTGATGAGGAGTGCTAGGTCTGTGCCTGGGATCCAAACCTGCAACAGTACTGTTATTCTTGTTTTGTAAATGAGGAAACTGAAGCAGACAGAGGTTAAATAACTTAACCAAGATTACGTGGTTGATAAGTATATTTGAACCTAGGTATTGTTTCTAAAGCTCACGTAAGTGATGCAAAAAATGTAATATAATAAGCATTGGATAAATTGTGGTAACTGCTGTTTTTGTTGTTTTTATTATTACTATATTTTATTGAATCTAAGGAGCTACTAATTGTAGAGACACCATTATTTCATGTATCACTAAAAAAGGATAAAGCTGCCTATGAGGAATTGTTTTATTTATGAAAGTATTCTCCCCACCACTGCCATCATTTCTATTTTATTCATGGTGTCATTAAGTTTAAGAAACACATTAAACCTGTATTTTTTTTTTCTTTTGAGGAAGTTTAGTGCTGAGCTAACATCTGCTTCCAATCCTCCTCTTTTTGTTGAGGAAGACTGGCCCTGAGCTAACATCCATGCCCATCTTCCTCTACTTTATATGTGGGACACCTGCCACAGCATGGCTTGACAAGTGGTGCCGTGTCCACACCTGGGATCCGAACTGGCAAACCCTGGGCCGCCAAAGTGGAACATACAGAGTTCACTGCTGTGCCACTGGGCCAACGCCTAAACCTGTATTTTTAAAATAATTTTAAAATATGACATGTTATAGATTGTCTCTTCCTAGTCTAAGATGGTAACTTTAGGATATTTTGATCCTCCATCTCACCTGTTAGATTTTATTGAAATTAGTTAAAATTTTAATTCTAGTTTATTGCAAATTAAAAACATATCTTTTATTCTTGACAATTGTACTCAGCTTCACAACTGCAAGAACAATTATTTAGACCTAGCCATTATCTTTGCCATTTGGTTTATAGCATGCCTTCCTTTTTTCAGAGATCTTTGCCCTTATTCATTTATGGTTTGACTTAATGATCCTGACTAATTTTTCCCCCCGAGTTAGTAAGTGACTTGCTTTCTGATTCCTTGTGAGTTTGCAGATGACTTTCTTTTGTCCATACCAGGGAAGGATAGTTGGACTGTGAACTGAATTCTCTATATAGAATTATTGACTTATAATTCTTTTCAAAATTTGATCTTTATTCCTTTATCTTCTAGCACTTAAGTGTTGTAGATGAAAAGTTGATAACGGTCTTACTTTCTGTCCTTTCTAGGTAATATGTTATTTACCTACTCCTATCCATTTCCATGCTCATTACTCCCTCCTTCCCCTGATCCAGTCTTTGTGAATAGTTTTTGTGTGTGTGTGTGAATTTTGAGACTCAGGCATTAGAGTTTTTTTTATGTATGAAGCTTTGTATGCTTCACTGTCTCCCCTCCTCTAAAGCTATTGGATGAGCCCTTCAGATCTGGAAAATTATCTGGGGAAATCTTCTTATGTTATTATTACTTTGTTAGCGTTTTCTTCTATCATCGTTGCTTTTTCTTTCTGGAAGTACTAGTATACATGCATATTAGATTCTTTAGAATTAATTGTCCATGTGTCTTTTTCCCTTATAACTTACATCTATTTACCATCTTTTCCTAAATATAGAGAATTCCCAGGCTAATGCTGAATTGACTAATTTGGGTTCAACATTTTCTGTTTTTCTATTCACTATCTGTGTGTTTTTAAATACACAGTTTTCATTTATAAGTCTTTCTTGTTCTTGATCTGCTCTTTTTTCATGAGAGTCTATTATGTTTTAGCAGTGTAGTAGTCTCTTGAATCTCACTGATAGTAGGAATTATTTAAAAAAATTTACATCTTTACTGTTTTCTGTATTATATTTTGTTTTAGTGCTAGGTGTTTCGTCTAAGTAGCTTCTCTTGATCTCTCATATTTTTTTTGTTATTTTAGTAATTTTTCGTTAATTACTCTTTTTTTTTTAAGTTCATTTTAGAGTAGTGTATTAGTTTGCTAGGGCCGCCATAACAAAGTTCCACAGGCTGGGTGGCTTAAACAACAGAAATTTATTTTCTCACAGTTCAGGAGAATAGAAGGCTAAGGTCAAGTTGTCAGTAGGTTTGGTTTCTTCTGAGTCCTCTCTTCTTGGCGTGTAAATGGCTGCCTTCTTGCTGTGTCTTCACGTGGTCTTTTCTCTGTACGTGTGCATTCCTGATACCCATGTGTATCCAACTTTCTGCTTATGAGGACATGGATCAGATTGGATTAGGACCCAGCCTAACGCCCTCTTTTTAACTTAATCATCTCTTTAAAGGCCCTGTCTTCAAGTGCTGTCGTGTTCTGAGGTACTAGTGGTTAGCACTTCAACACATGAATTTTGTGGGGGAGGAGGGGCACAATTCAGCCCATATCAGGTGAGATGATTGCGTGGGTCTTTTTTTTCCCTTTCTTGAGTTTTTCTTTCATTGTGCTGCATGATAGTGTATCATGACACAAGGGCATATAGGGTACAAGTGATTGAGCCTTTTTTAATTTTAGATATCTTGTTTAACTTTTTTCCTTTGTAGTCGATGGAAATATTTCAGTCAAAATTAGAAGACGCTGAAAAAACGGCATCCACAAAAGAAGATTGTAGACGAGAACGGTGGAGGAGACCAACGTATTCAGATAAAGCACAAGGTAGTCAAGAAAGTAGAAAATCAGACTTGGTGAAATATAATAAAACTTCAAGAGATAGATATAGCACAACAGATATTGCAAACAGTTTCAATAAAGATAAGTTTAGTGGTGATGCGAAAGATGATAGATCTGGGTCTTCAGAAACATGTAGAAAACAGTCTCATCCAAGGCAAAATCAAGAATTTTCCTCTCTTGGAAATCTGAGACCTAAATTCTTAAGACCCTCTGATGATGAGGACCTGTCATTTCATTGCAAGGGCAGAAATTTTGAACCACCTAGTTCATCTTCAGCACCAGTCTCTCGGGATTCTATGCATCGTGGTTTTCAGAAACCCACAGAGAACAGTGAGGAAAGTTTACCATCATGGAGCCGATCTGATGGGAGAGAAGGAAACAGCAAACAGTCATATCAAAAGCCAAGAGATACCAGTTGCAGTGCTGATGATGGTCCTGTTTCAGAAGACGCGCGAGAAGAATCACAGGATGAAAGCTTGAGAGATGACACTCTGAAAAAAGAACATCTACAGGACACAAAGTCTTCATTTGCTGGGTATTTTGTCATTTGTTTTTTAAACTGATAAATGAATATTAAAGTCCAGAGTATTCAAAGAACTGAACTGCATTTTTAGGACATCAGTTATTAATTAGATATGAGTTATGATTTCCTGTTTCTTAAATTTGATGGAAGAGATAACATGCACACTTAACAATTTAGTAGTTTCATTTTATGGATTGCATTTCATTTCACAGTTTTATTTAACAGAAAGAGCTAGAAGAATTCAGTAGCTGTGTTTGCTCAAACTTTGTTGCTTTTTTGCAGTTTAAAAAGCAGTGAGTTAATAATCCTTCCAAATGGATGTGCTACAGGAGATATTTTGGTAGATTTTGTTAGTGCTGTCATATTACTTTCAAAGGAAAATACTCTGCTGTTAAGTGTAATCATAATTGTATATATAGCCTGCTGGATTACTGAAGGAAAATATGCTGCCATAGTCCAAATATGAAGTGAAAAAGATAGGTGGAAGATTGTGCAGAGGGAAGCATGGGTTATGGTGGTTGTTTTGCAGAGAAAGAAATAATCACTTTTGACAATTGACAGGTTTTAAAGGTAATGTGAGAGTTTTAAAAGCAAAATATACGTAGGATAGTGGTTGTACCTATAGTGATTAAGAAAATAGGTAGCACTTACTAGTTTTATTATTCTTGTACCTATTGCACTTACATATAGGGCTGGGAAAGTAGAACAAGAAACCCAGGTTGAGTGGGATCATACCTGGGAGAGCTTGATTCAACCATTGACTGGCCCTATTGGAGATAGCCGTAAATAGAAAATAAGTATTCAAAGGATAATGACTAGCTTATTTGAATAATCATTAGGATATGTTAAAAAAAATACCACCAATTGAATGGGACACTAAGGGAAGAAGTTTTAGGAAATGATAGAATTCAGTGATATGTCTGAGTATTGTCATTTGGGGATGTGAGTCTGGTAAATTACTTTTGTTAATGACTCCATCTGAAGCTGTGGATTATAAAGCACAGTGTGTAGCTTCCAGTGGGAGGAGGCTGGCAAATCTGGACTGAGTGATAGGAGCCCCAGGCAGATGAGCTGTGGTTCAAGTCAAGGCTTTGATCTCAGGAAACCAAAGGAGAAATCCAGTCGTATTGACTGGATAAACATGGCAGGGATTAGAGAGTGTCTAAGGCTATATACATATATGGTTCTCCAGGCTTCACCCTGGGTATTCTCGGAGGTAGACTGTTTCCAGGCCCCAGTTGCTAGTGGGATGAAGCCCATATTTCCTGATATCATTAGGGTTGGCTTAGCATTCGGGCAATCTGTGGGTCTTCTGTAACTGCAGCTAAGCAGAGTCTGTGAAACAGTCTTGCACTGTTAGTATTCATTCCATCTGATTCTCTAGTAGCTTCATATTTGTATGTCATATTTAAATTGTAAGCTTCTGATAGATGTACTGCAATATAGGCACTCACTAAAAGCTATATTTTTTGGTCTGAAGACAGTATTCTTTGTTTGCTGTGTTAATTTTAATGTTATAGTGGGTTTGAGGCTTTCCATGAATTCCATGATTGATTGGAGAGGGAAGGAAGAATCTAGGACTTATCCACATATGTGTGAAAGAAAAAATAATTCCTGAGCATGTAAAGTGGTGTAAAGTGAAAGACCAACGTAGGACCTTGAAGAATGCCTATTTTCAGGGGCTAGAAAGATTCAGTGAAGAGTTGTTAGAAGCTGTTAGTTTGTCTGAACATTATCCTGAATATATGTTGAATTCTTTATACAATGCCAGAATTCTAGAGACCTATAGAAGCAGTGAATTTTAGCACTAGGAAAAAAATCAAAGAACTAATTTTAGAACTAGAAGAAATCACAGTCTGACCCCTGCATTTTCCAGATGTGTAGAGTGAGGCAGCTGAGGTTGTGATGTGCACAGTGTTATGCAACTAGGGTTGCCAGATTTAGCAAATAAAAAGTAAGTCCCTTGCAATATTTGGACATACTTATACTAAAAAAAATTGTTGTTTATCTGAAATTCAAATTTAACTGGATGTCATGTATTTTCTCTGGCAACTGTTTATAACCCTTAGCCATCTCCTGGGTCTGTGACCTTTTTAAAAGAGATAATATATATATATAATATATATATATAAAACTTAATACAATATGTATTTAAGTTACGTAGCTTCATAATATATACTGTTCTGAACCTTGTTTTTTCCCAATTGATGCATCTTAAAGACCTTTTTACATCAGCTCATATGTATGTACTTTTTTCATTTTAAAGGCTGTTTAATATTCTATTGTGAGACTTAGATATGAGCTAGTATTTCTCAGTAGTCTCCTGTTGATGGACTTTAGGTTGTTTCCACTTTGATATTCTTATAAACAGTGCTGCAGTGAATAGTTTTGTATATATATCTTTGCACACTATTTAAATTGAACTGTAAAATTCCAAAGAGTGGAAATGTATTTGTATGTTTTGTTGTATTAACCACTTGGCATTCTTACCAGTCATATGAGAATGACTTTTCCTTTACTTCCTTGCCAATAATATTATGAGCTTATTTTAATCTTTTCCATTTACATGGTTGAGAAACATAAATTTTTTCTTTTTTTAAAGATTGGCACCTGAGCTAACATCTGTTGCCAATCTTCTTTTTGTTTCTTTTCTTCTGCTCCCCAAAGCTTCCCGGTACATAGTTGTATATTCTAGTTGTAGGTTCTTCTGGTTGTGCTGTGTGGGATGCTGCCTCAGCATGGCTTGACGAGCAGTGCCATATCCATTCCCAGGATCTGAACTGGCGAAACCCTGGGCTGCTGAAGCAGAGCACGCAAGCTTAACCACTTGGCCATGGGGCCAGCCCCCATAATCTTTTCTTGATTTGCATTTTTTTAAGTATGGGGAACTTGGGCATATTTTTATAAATATTGTTTATTTTTATTTTATTTTTGGTAACTAGTCATATGTTTTGCCTACTCTTTTTATTTTTGTAAGATTAGCCCTGGGCTAACTAACATCTGTGCCCATCTTCCTCTACTTTTTATGTGTGGGATGTCTGCCACCGCATGGCTTGATAAGTGGTATGTAGGTCTGTACTCGGGATCTGAACCCTGGGCTGCCAAAGCGGAGTGTGTGACTGTAACCACTATGCCACAGGGCCGGCCCGTTTTGCCTCCTTGTTGAGTGTTTTATTTTTGAGAGCTATTTATAGTTGTCATGTAATGTAAATAATTTTTTCATCATCTGTAGATTTCCTTTTTTCTTCTTTCTTTACTTTCGTGTTTTCATCCGTTCTTTCATTCATTCATGATCAGATTTATCACTCTTTTCCTTTGTCCTTTTTAGGCCTTGCAATTATCTTAAGTAGCCAGTAAACATCCTTCAGTAGTGGCCCCTGTGATAAAGAACTTTAACCTTCTTATTCTTAGAACTGTGTTTGTATATGTTTTTATTTTGTTGGAAAATATATTATCTATGCACTTTCAAAAGTTTGAAACCTAGTGTAGTATGTATTACAAACAAAAACTAATGTGATGTCATTAATTTAGATTTTATAAAGTTAATATCAGGATCTAACCTATTTTATATAATATTTTAACCTTTGGATGTCATTCTTGGCAGTGTTTGCTGTGGTAGCCCAGAAGGACAAGAGAAGGGAAGCCATGTTCTGGAGGCTTTGGCTATAGTCGTGAGATCCTTAGATAGGGGAGAAAATTTGAGAACAGTTGGTAAGAAAAGAATACTTAAAGCAAGGAGATCTGTGAACACTGCCAGCAGGCAAAGAATAATTGCAATATACTCAAGGTTTCTGAAATGTCATTGGCTGGACCTCTTTTAATTACTTCTTCTTAGGGAGTTTTCAGCCAGAGTTGCATGTGCGTTTGTGTGTGTTGTAAAGAGAATGCATTTTAATGGGAAAATAAGATTTACTTTTTAGAAATTAATTATAAACAGGATTTCTGAAATACAAAAGTAATCCTGGAAAATGAGAAACAAGTACTTTTATCTTTTGGTAGGATAATTGCAGATGTTATGGTGATGTTTCTTTCAAAACATCTGATCATCTTTATAAACACTTAGGGAAACTAAGGAAGAGTGTGTTCCTTGCTGTTTGCTGCACAGCAGTGTCTTTGCTGTGGTATAAACAAAATAAAATAATGTATTCTTCAGTCATTGTGTGCCCAACAATTCTCAGTGTCTTTATTTGATACTTATTACTGTTCTATTAAGTGTGTTGAAGTATCTGTTAATATTGAAAATACTAGTACGAGATATTCAGAATTCTTGTATATCATCTCATTTATCCTCATTTACTTTCCATCTACTGATAAATAATTTAATTCCTGTTAGAAAACTTCCCCACCTCCTCAACAAAAGATGTGTGGAGTATGAATTTCATGATAATGAAAGTAGCCTCTTTTAATGGTTCCTTGAGATTCCAGTTATCTCATTGAAACTTGTGAGCTTTGGCTGGACTTCAGTATACCTTCATTGCCCTCTCTCTTGATTGAATCTTTAAGCTTGCATAATGAGAAGTGAAGGGAAGAGTAAAGTAAAATGTCAAAGATGTACCTTTGGATGGACAATAATAGAGGTCTTTGGCTATTTAATCAAAAATATTATCATTGTAAAAGAGGGTTTATAAGCCAGATTTCAGTAGGCTAAATTAAGATTATGGGTTATGAGATGGTAGAGATAGAAAGTATATGTGGGAGACATGGGTTAAATGAAGTGCCTCCCTCACTCTCCCTTTTTTTTTCTTTTAGGGTGCAGATACTTGAATATACTTATATTTTAATGGAAAAGAGTCAGTATCAATTTTAGAAGAAGCTAAACATATAGAGAATTGATAGATGGGATAATTGAGCAAGATCCCAAGGTCAGTGTGGATGAATGTAGGATCCAGTAAACTCAACAAGTAGAAGGATTAGCCTGGGGTGGAAATGTTAAAGAAGAGGAAACTGTGGCTAACGATTGTGGGTGACATGAGAAAATTATAGGAATTCTTACTTGATGACTTAGGTAAGTGTTTTTCAACATATGATCCCCAGAACATTGGTGTTTTCTTTTGGTCTATATGGACCACAATGAGTTTGATAGCTTCAGGAAAGAAAAAAGTGATGTTAACAGTTTTCTTCACACACAGCTAACAAATTGAAACATGTCATTGTTATGGCTTACTGCTATTAGCTTATTTTATTTTTACCAAAAATATTCATGAACCTTTGGAACAAAATTACCTTAAAATTATTGGTCCATGTGCACATATTTCCCTTAATTAATCCTTGGAAACTGAAAGTTTGAGAAACAGACTCTTTGTTTCTCTTACTCATTTAAATTTGGAAAAAAGTGTCTGATCTGGTTTGACAAGGGATGAAGTAACAAGGGGAGGGTATTTTTGTATCATAGATCTACCTTGGAACTTAAGTTAGATGACTTTGACAAATTCTTTCTACCATTCATCTTACATTTACTGAATGCTTCAATTTCCTATGTCTGATGGTACAAAAATAATTATAACCTAGGATCTGCCTTAAGAAACCCACAATATCAAAGAGGCAGTTATGTAGACGTGAACAAATGTGGTACATAAATGTTAGGATATTTATAGTTACAGGTATAGGGGCTTACAATTATATTACTTACATACAAGAAGGGGTGATTATCTCTCCTGGGATAAGATTAGAGGGAACAGAGTCCAGGAAAGTAGTGTAGGGAAAGTTGTGAGGTCTTGAAGGATGAACCTGTTAGGCAGTAAGTGGGAAAGGGCGATCAACATGGAGGGAAAAACATGGAGACATGAGACAGTGTGGTATAGTTGAGCATTTGTAAATAGTGTTTTGGAGCGTTGGATGCAGTAGCTCTCTGAGGGAAAGGTATGTCTCTTTCTAGTCTTTGCATCTCTAAATCCTGGTAGAATGCTTAGCATACAGTAGCCTCTTGATAATTTATGGATATAGCTGATTGGGAGGAAGATGGGTAGGCAGGTATTGCAAATATTGCATTGTACGCTCTGTAAACAGTTCCAAAAGTCATGCTTATGAGTTGGACAGTATTCTATGAGAGATAGGAAAGAAATATCTCAAGGCTTTGAAATAGATAGATTTGCATTTTAGAAAGATTCCAAGGTAGTGTGAAGGTTAGATTGGGTAATGGAACAGACTTAAGGCACATATACTGGTTAGGAGGCTATAGTTGAGAGACAAGGAGTCTTGAACCAAAGGAGTAAATATGTAGAGAGGAAGAGCTTGAGTTGATATCCATGGCTCAGTGATAAAGCTTTTAATTCTGTGGCCTCTTGAAAGGATTTGATTTTTTCTTATCTGTGTACCAGCTCTAGGTATTCTTTTTAAAACTTTTTAAAACTGTTGAATTTTAAAGATGGTGAATGCTGGACTGGTTTGAGGATTCTTCTTTGACTCAGTAATTTGCTCTCAGTGGCAAAGGGAACGAACTATTATTGAGCACCAGATTAGATACTGTGTTTGGAATTGTATTATATTACTACAATTAATGTAATTTTATACATTACTGTATTTAATTCTGAGAATGTGAGGGTAGGTATTAATCATTTTCTCGATTTTATAGCCTCAGAGAGGTGAAGATATTGCCCAATCTCATGAAGCTAGTAAATGGCCAAGTCTGGATTTGAACCCCTGTCAGTCTAACTCCAAAACTCCTTTTCTCACAGTACTAAGAGGGTCTTCCCATTTCTTGCAAGGAAGGTGCAAGGTCCTGATTGGCATTATAAGGAAACACTTGTAGTCCTCCATGAAAAGCTTGCATTAGGAACTCTGAGAATTTGATTACTAGTTGGTTCTTCAGGTACTTATACTTTTATTTTTACCCATATCTGTTAGTAGGCATGAATATATTGACATATTGACATTTGATATAGTAGTTTGTTAACACCCCTAAAATCTTTCTGAAAAGAAGGAGCTGGATTGATGGATGGCTTTGGCCTTCATTCTTCTGATCCTCTCAAACTTAAGCCTGCTTGCAAAATGCCTTATTTTCTGAATGACTGAGCTCAATAAGAAATCCTGTGTGCACTTGTCTTGTGTCTGGATTATAATAAGCATCTATTGCATTAACAGAGAAAGGTTTTGAGAAATATTGGGGAAACTACCCTCATATCCATTTTATCTTTCTTGAGTTCTTTATTTTCTCAGTTGGCTGGTGTTGAGATAAAAGATGGATTAACTAGACATAACTTTATTGGAAAGAAAAACCTGGTCAGGCACTTAAGTATTTGGCAGTGAAGAAAGGCAGAAAAAGCAGCAGGAAAAGCGGCCAAAAAGTTTCTTACTTAGGAAGGTGGGCAGTTTGAGAGGCAGACCCTGGAGCAAGCTGACTTCATGGGGAAATAATTGCACTAATACTCTAAAAGGGTGTGAATTGTGGTTATTTAATTTGTTTTGCATTATACATACATATAAAAATTTAATATCAATAATTTCCACTTAAAAGGAATAGTAAAATTTCAAAGCAGAGAATTTTGGAAAGTTAATTGAATGGGAGAGAATGCAAGTTGAGGAAAGTTATATTGATTAGTAAGTCAAAATTTTTATAGAAATATGATTGGGTTGCCTGAAATTCAAATAAATCACATTTACAATACAATAAAAATGACATGTACCTCAGAATTTAATTTGCAAAAAGTTACTGAAAAATGTTTTCCATACAGAAAAGTGCAACTAATGATACAAGCAATATCTCACTCCGTGAAGCATATAAAAAGTAATAACATTCTCCTACTTACATGAATGCAGTACCCCCATTGTTTGTCTTAATTGGTTTTTAAAATGTAGACCGAAAGAACTTGAGGGGAACAAAAAAATGTTACTTTGTAATGGTGCTTTGCCTGAAATATTTCAGGTTTCTTAGTCCGAGCGCCAGAGTAGTGCCTCTCCTTTCACTAATATGAGAATAACTGGTTTTTTAAATTTCTGCAGAGAGTAATGTCTTTTTTTTAAAAACTCAAATGCTGTCTATTAAAAACTTTCTGTCTCTTTGTCCAAAAGGAATTCACTGTTTAAAAATAATTTCCATGTATGGTCGTTAGGTCAAATTTTGATTTGGAAGTCTGTTTATATATTTTGCTATTACTTGCTCAGAATGTATGTTGAAAACTCATGTTAATTTCAGTAGAGTATGATGAAATCTAGGAATTCTGGAAATCTGTCACCAGTACCTGCCCTGAGTTGCATAAACAGTTACTTAGGCTTAAAGAGTTGCTTGTTGCTTAGTTGCTAAAAAAGAAAAGCCCCATCAGTGGTTAGTAGTTCCTCAAAGTAGTTGGGAAATCCTTAAGACAACTTTGTATACCTAGTACTTACTTTTGAAGTTATGCTTGCCTACAGGAACTAAGGCAGCATGTTGAGACAACATGTTGTCAGATGGCCAAACCACAGCACTGGCCCAAACCAGGAAGATCCATGATGCCTATGGGATGCCTCACCCAAGAAGGGAGATCTCAGCATGCCCCAAGATAAAGCTTCCTCTGTACATATTCACCCTCTACCCCAAATAAAAGGTACCCATTCCCAGTGCTTGGGGAGCCATAGCTTTGTGAGATTATTCCCCATGGTATCCATTTTCTTTGCTGTATGCCGCAGATAAAATTTCTGCTTTGTGTGACGACTACTTCTGGTGTTGTTTGATTTAAATCACCAAAAGTGGACTCATGTTTGGTCCAGTGACAAAACTAGTAATATCATAGATACATCCTTCATATTTGAGATTATGACAGAGATTTTTAAAAATCACTCCCCTTTGAGGGTTTAAAAATAACTTTATTGAGGTACAATTGACGTATAATAAACTGCATATATGTATATATGAAGTGTACAGTTTGATAAATTTTGAAATATGTATATTTTAATGGAAGTATTACCCCCCCAAAGTTTCATGGTACCCTTCCATAATCCCTCTCTCCCACCTCTCTACACACCTTCCCAACCCCCCCAGACATTCATCTTCTTTCTTTCATTATAGACTGGTTTGGATTTTCTAGAGTTTTATCTAACTGGGATCATACATTATGCACTCATTTTGTCACTTCTTTTACTCAGTGTAATTATTGTGAGCTTCATCCGTGTTGTTGCATATAGCAATGGTTCATCCGTTTTTATTGATGGATAATATGCTGTTGGTAGATATTCCACAGTTTGTTTTTCCACTCACTTGTTGGTGGACATTTAGAATGTTTCTAGTTTTTGGCTGTTTATATATAAATAAAGCTTCCTTTAACAGTCATGTACAAGTCTTTGTATGGATGTATGCTTTTTTTTTCTCTTGGGTAAATACCTAGGAGAGGAATGGCTAGATCATATGGTAACTATATTTTATGTGTTTAAATTTTAAGAAACTGCCACACTTTTACCAAGTGATTGTATCATTTTAATTCCCACCAACAATGTGTATGCAATTCCTCTACATTCTTGCAGGAAGTTGGAATGGTCAGTCTTGTAATTTTCGCTTTTCTAGTGGATGTGTAGCAGTATTTCATTAGGGTTTTAATTTTCATTCCCCTGATAACTGCTGATGTTGAACATCTCTTCAAGTGCTTATTTGCCATCTAGATATCTTTCTCTAAAGTGCTTAGAATGTGTAGTAATTTTGCTTGTTTTATCTTTTTACTAGTAATTTATCTCTTTTCCTGATAAGTCAAGCTAGAGATTTATCAATTTCATTGATTGTCTAACCAGCTTTTGGTTTCATTGAATTTCTTTATTCTGTTTCTGTTTTTTTATTTACTTTATTTCCACTCTGATTTTTGTTATTCTATGTATTCTTCTTCCTTTGGGTTTAATTTGTCGTCTTTTTCTTAAGTTGTAAGCTGAGATCATTGATTTGAGATCTTTTTTCTTTTCTTTTTTTTTTTCCCTTAAAGATTGGCACCTCAGCTAACAATTGTTGCCAATCTTTTTTTTTTTCCTACTTTTTCTCCCCCTTTTCCCCCAGTACATAGTTGTATATTTTAGTTGTGGGTCCTTCTAGTTGTGGCATGTGGGATGCTGCGTCAGCGTGGCCTGATGAGCGGTGTCATGTCCACACCCAGGATCCGAACCAGTGAAACCCTGGGCCGCCGAAGTGGAGCCTGTGAATTTAACCACTCGGCCGTGGGGCCAGCCCCTCTTCTTTTCTAATACAAGTATTTAGTGCCATAAATTTCCCCCTAAGTAATGCTTTAACAGCATCCCACAAATCCTGTCATGTTGCATTTATATTTTTATTCAGTTCAAAATACTTTTTCATCTCTCTGTTTGTTCATAACCCATGGGTTATTTAAAGGTATGCTATTTAGTTTACAAATAGTTGAGGATTTTCCAGAGATCTTTGTTAATGATTTCTAGTTTAATTTCATTCTGGTCAGAGAACATAGTTTGTATGACTTGAATCCTTTTAAATTTATTGACACTTGTTTTATGGCTCATAATATGGACTATATTGGTAAATGTTTTGGATGCACTTGGAAAGAATGTGTATTCTGCTGTTGTTGGTGGAGTATTCTATGAATGTCCATTAGGTCATGTTAGTTGATAGTGTTATTCAAGTCTTCCATATCTTTGCTGATTTTCTGTTTACTTATTCTATCAAGTATTGAGAGTGGGGTCTTGAAATCTACAACTATAATTGTAGATTTTTCTATTTCTCTTTGCAATTCTATCAGTTTTTGCTTTATGTATTTTGAAGCTCTGTTATTAGATGCATAAATATTTAGGAATTCTTCTGTATTCTTGGTTCATTGACCTCTTTTTCATTTGAAATGATTTTCTTTGTCCCTGGTAGCATTTTTTGGTCTGTAATCTAATTTGTCTGATATTAAAGAAGCCACTTCAGCTTTCTTTTGATTAGTGTTAAAACATGATACATCTTTTTCCATCCTTCTATGTTCAACATATTTATGTCTTTATAGTGCATGTCTTATAGTTGAGTTTTGCTTTTTAATTCATCTGACAATTTCTGCCTTTTAATTCAGGTGTTCAGACCATTTGTATATAATGTGATATAATTAAGTTCAAATCTGTAAGAAATCTGTTTTCTATTTGTCGGATCTGTTGTCTTTTTCCTCTTTATCTGACTTGTTTTGGATTAATTGAGTATTTTTGTGATTCCATTTCATTTCTTCTTTGTTATTTTAGTGTTTTCTTTAGCTTTGAAAGTATACATTGTTAACTTATCTACCTTCAAGTGATATTATGCCACTCCTGTATAAGAACTTTATAATGCTTTATATGCGTTTCTTCCCTTGTGTCCTTTCTGTTAGTGTTGTACATTTTAGTTATACTTTGCATAAACCTCTCAAATATTGTTATTTTTGTTTAAATAGTTATCTTAAAGAGACTTACGTAATAAGAAAAATGTGTTATATATTTTACCCTTGTAGTCATCATTTCTCTTGCTCTTCCTTTTTTTGTGTTGATCCATATTTCAGTCTGGTATCATCTTTCTTCTGCCTGAAGGCTTTTCTTTAAAATTTTTTCAGCTTTTTATGTCTGAAAAAGTCTTCATTTTACTTTTGTTTTTGAATATTTTCATTTGATATAGAATTGTAGATTGACAATTTAAAGTACTTTAAAGATGTTACTGCCCTCTTTTTGCTTGCATTGTTTTTCATAAGAAATCTGCTGTCATACGTACCTTTGTTTCTATTCACATGAAATATCTTTGTCTCCCCCCATGGCTGCTTTAAAAATGTTCTATCACTAGTTTTGAGCTATTTGATTATGGTGTGCTTTGGTGTAGTTTTTCTCATGTAGCTTTTTTGTATTTGGGATTCTTTGAGCTTCCCGGATCTGTAACTTTTTTAGTTTTCAGCAAGTTTGGAAAATCTTGGCATGTGTTTCTTGTCTCCCATTCCTTTTTTTTCATGGACTCCAATGTCATGAATAGTAGAGTATTTAAGGTTGTCCTGTAGCTCTTTGATGCTCTTTCACTTATTAAAATTCTTTTTTCTCCATTTCATTTTGCATAGTTTCTAATGCTTCAAGTTCACTAATTTTTCATTTGCATCTAATGTTCCATTAATTCTATCTAGTGTATTTTTAATCTCAGACGTTGTAATTTTCAGCTTTAGAAATTCACTTATATCTTAGTTGTTTGTAACTTTTTGAACATATGAAATACAGTTACAATAATAACTTTTAATGCCCTTGACTGCTGTTTGTTGCCTCTGTGTCAGTTCTGGGTTGTAGATTTTGACTGGTAGCTTTTTCTCCTAATTATGGGTTTTATTTTTCTATGTCTTTGCTTGTCTGGTAATCTTTGATTGTATATGAGATACTATGAATTTTACTTTGTTGAATGCTGCGTATTTTTGCATTCCTATAAATATTCTTGAGCTTTGTTCGGGGACATGGTTAATTGGAAACTGTTTGATCCTTTTGACTCTTGCTTTTAGCATTTGTTAGGTGGGCCCAGAGCTGCATTTAGTCTAGGGCATATTATTTCCCACTAGTGAAACAAGATCCTTTATACTCTACCCAATGCCTTTTGAATTACAATTTTTCCTAGTCTGGCTGGTGGGATCTGGCACTGTTCCCAGGAATGCTGAATACTGTTCCTCTAAATCTTTGGGATAGTTCATTTCCTGACTGTGGGGAGTTGCTTGTTGAATACTCAAGGAGAACTCTCTGCAGTTCTCTGGGATTCTCTCACTGTGCAGCTCTCTCCTTTGTAGCTGCCTTGGAGTTCCTGGACTCAGCTGTGTCTCCTTCACTAAGGAGTCCTTCAGGCTCTGCCTAGGTTCACCCTCTTTGCACTGTAGTCTTGAATCTTTCTTAAGGCAATAAGCCGGGACCACTTTGTATGTTCACACTCCCTGCACTGTAGTCTTGAATCTTTCCTGAGGCAATAAGCCAGCTCAACTTTCTATGTATTTATTTACAACCATATAAGTAAATAAATTACTTGTTGTGTATGCCAGGAATCTGACATTGGCTGGAAATTTCTCTTCTTTTGTGAAGCTTCCATAGTATAGGTTTGGTCTGTGATCTTAGTTGTAAATTAGTTTATGTTGTCTGACTAATTCTGAGTTGACTTTGCAAAAGAGCACATGATCTTTGTTTTTATTCTTTGAGTGCAGTTAAATATGTCATTTCCTGGTTATAGTTTCTTAGACTATCAATAACTTATCACATTGAATGAGAAGGGTTTCCACAGATGTGTAGAATTACAGCCTGATTTTACTATTTTTATTTATTTATGTTTGTTTCCTTTTTAGAATGAGTATGTGAATATTAAATAATGAAGAATAGTTGAATTATATTATTTACCTAATTGTTATGGAGACTTTGATCAGTTATTATTATAACTGCCATAGGCTATCATGGCATTGTAACAGAGAATCTTAAACTATTGATTTATGGTGGATATGGAAGTTCTGTTTTTTTAATTGGAATCATGATTTTTTTGGTACTGAGGGCTTTGTTGAGGTCAGTTAAGGTATCATTTGAGTCTTGATGTTGTTACTTGCATTGTACCTATATTTCATAGTCTGACCTGTTCAAACAGAAGTAGTACAGAGGATGAGTCCATCCATATCCTGAGTGTTGATGAGAAGAACAAGTTGGGAGCCAAGATTATCAAGGCAGAAATGATGGGAAATATGGTAAGATTTATATGTTGTTCTTTTGGAAAATAGTAATTAAATATTTCTTACGAGTAATTTTGGAAGTTCTTTGCAGTGTGGATGTAGCACACTTTGAAAATAACTGCTGCTTATTGATTGTTTAAAGAAATTCTGGAACACTTCTGAAAACATAACTGTGTCTGCTTCTAAATAAATTATCTACTTTGTCAGGTTTCTGAATTTAAGAACCTAGAAAACTAAATGCTTTTTAATTTCTTTTTTACTTTGCTATTTGCTTTATTCTTACCTTTCTAACTTACTGAACATGTTTGATGGAGATAAAGATGTTACTGTCTTCTTTCCATTTTTAGCCATATATTATTAAGAAAGTGTATTACTTGCTTAAATTTTCTTACTTAGGTACCTAAAAAATGAGCTCCTAAAAAGAATGGTTAATTCATTTACTCAAATTTTGAGGCAACATGTTTGTGCCTGATAATGTGTTAGATGCTTTGTATAGGTAAGCTTATTTAATTCACATAGTAATGTTGTGATTTAAGACTGATTTACCTCAGAATTGACTAGAATCAAGGATGATTTGGTAAAAGCTGCATCTACCTATCTATCTGTTTATTTATTTGTTGTCTTGTCACATTCCTGTTATACTAATACATGTTACACTGCACATGGTAGAAGAGCAAAGCCAGACAGCTTTCCATGTCTTGACAGAGAATTGATTCCCTCTTGGTCATATGTATGTACTCATCTCAAACCCAAGTATAAGTGATCTTTAAGTAGTCTTCTGTTTTGGCATACTATCAGTATAACACTCTAGTAGAACAAAAGGTGGCCAGACAAGATACTTCTGTTTTTATTAGTTTGTATGTGTTATAAAAGGCATGTCTTGCATATGCTGCTCTCCCTCTTTGAATCTGGTCCTTGATAACAATGAACTTGAACTCAGAAATTGGTGAGAAAGACAAACCAACAACAACAACAATAGCAAGAAAATAATGTTTGAGTTTTGAAAGCACAAAAGAATTAGTTACAATAGTGAGAGAGAGGTCACCAAGTTAGGAGGTTAACTTATGTTAAAAGAAATGTTCCTGTGTTCATGGAACCATTGCAGTGGAGGATGCTTTTCTTTGCTTGTCATATAAATCTATTTATTTAATTTATTTCTTTGTGATCTATTGCTTTATATGTCAGTTGTTTTATATAAAATTCTGTTGACTTCCTAGAATAAAAATGAAATATATTCAGAATTTTTATCTAAATTACTTACCAACAATAAAGAAGGTAATATTTTAAATCTTGTGATGCTTTCCTTGTTATAAATAACTGAAATTTTGTGTATTGGAAATTTATAATATCTAAGGAATTATAAAAATGTCATTCTTAAGGTTATATATTTCCTGCATCTCTCTATCTCCCCTAAAATATGTGTCTTTGTAATTATTTACCTTCAAAGCATAAACAAATGCCACAGGTATTTGGAAAGTTTGTAACTGAGATAAATTCATTAAAAAATAATATTCTAAGCTATGAATTGGTAACTGAATTTAGGTGGTGGCTACATGAGTGTTTGCTATGCTGTTTTCCTTTCTCCTGTATAAATTTGAAATATTCTACAATGAAGAATTAAACTATGCATCACACCTATTTTTCTTGCTTTTCTTTTTGAAGGAATTAGCTGAACAGCTTAAAGCCCAACTCGAAAAGGCAAATAAATTCAAAGAATCTGTAACACAGACATCATCAAAAAAATCTGGGGTAGAGGTAAGTAATAAAAGTTTGTTTGTAGGTATACAATTACCTAGTGTAATACTACTACTTGGCAGTGGTAATATTTTAATATAAAATGTGTCTATATTTGTGTGGTGTGTTTATGTGTGTGTGTGCTTGTTTGCTAGCTTTTAAAAACTTATTTTCGTATGTATTCTCTTATGTTCCACCAGTGTGTCTTGATGGAGAACAGCCTAGCCCAAGGAGACTTGGTTTTATTCTGGACTCTGTCATTTACTGACTGTTTGACTTTGTACTGGTCAAACTGTTCTTAAATTCTTCCCCTGCAGAATGAGAGATTTGAGTTTGGTATCCATTTCATATAAAACAAATTATTTTGTTCCATGATTCATTCATCCATGTATTAGTGGACAAAACAGATAAAAACACCTGCCTACGTGGAGTGTCATTTGGGTAGGGAGAGAGAGACCGTAAATGTTAAAAATAATGTTATAAGCATATTAGAATGTTAGACATCCTATGACAGGGTAGTGGGGATCTTGAGTGCCAGGTGTGCTGGTGACTTGGGGTACAAAGGCAAATTCTCACTGAAAAAGTGACATCGGTGCAAAGACTTGAAGTGAAGTGCTGAATGTATGTATCTGAGTGACACTTTGGACATAGGAACAGAATTTAAAGGTCCAAAGATGGGAACATGGTTGATGTGTAGGAAGAACAGCAAGGAGACCAGCATTGCTGGAGTGGAATGAATGAGAGAGAACGAAATAGGAGATCCAGGGTGGAGAGACTATGAGAGGCCAGTTCATGTTAAACTTTCATATAAGGGAGTGGGCTTTTATCAGGATGAGAAGAAAAGCTGTTAAAGGGTTTTGAGCAGAAAATACATTTTGACAGCACCATCATGGCTTCTTTGTTAACAATAGATTGAAGGAGAATTAAGGGCAGAAGCTGGAGTCCAGCTAAGCTTTTACTATAATACACATGAGAAATGATAGTGGTTTTGATCAAGGTAGTAGCTGAGGAGATGGTTAGAAGTGGTTAGATTTTGTATGCATAAATGTTTTCTGTATGTATTTTGAAAGGAGAACTGACAGGATTTTTGTGATGGTTTAGATGGGAGAGGAGCAGGAGATAAACAGAGGAGGTGACTCCAAAGTTTTTAGCCTGAGCACCTGGAAGGATAGAGTGGCTATTATTTGAGATGTAGAGGAAAGGGGAGGAGTAGGTTTTGGGGCAAAGATTGGAAGTTCTGGTTTTGATGGATTGAGTTTGGATGTCTTTTAGATGGGGAACAAGAAGAGATGATAAGTAGGCAGGCGAATATAGTTGGAGGTTGGGAGAAGCCTGGGCTGGAGATAGAAATCGGGGTGTTATTAACATATAGATAGTATTTAAATCCACACTACTGCATGAAATCACCATGAAGGGTAAATGCAGATAGAAAAAGGTGAAGGGCCGAGTTGGATGTGTTACAGTGTGAGAGGCTTATGGTGAGGTTTATAAGTGATTTTAAAGGACTGTTCTCAAAGATTGGTTTACATGATTTAATGTCAGTGTGAGAGGAGATTAGAATGTGTGAAGTCAAGTTCCATAGAATTTTCTTCAAGTTAACATTATTAATGATTTAGATAAAAGTGTAGAGAGTACGTTTATGAAATTGGCTGTTTTTACTAAGTTGTGCTAGCTAATGTTGTTTAAAAGTGGATAATTTAGAATTTCTTGCACAGATTAAGGAATTGAGAATGAGAAACTATAAGTAGGATTAAAAAGCAGGGACTGAAAGGGGATAGCTAAAACTAGGTGTACGTTACAGTCCGTCTTACACACTTTTGCCAGATTTATTTTTTCAGATGTCCTTGTGGTCATAGTACTTTTGTACTCTGGAATGTTTATGTGATTTCTTAGTGCTAACTGTATTAAATACTAGATCTTCCTGCAGTATAGCCTTCCACAGTAACCCCATTTTCCAGCCTTCCCTCCAAGCCTCTCTTACACATAATCTACATGTCTCTCTGATATTTACATATGCTATTAATTATCTTTGTAAGCTATCACCCTCTTGAGGCTCATCTACTTTTTGGTATGCCTTTACCTCCTTCAGGAAGCCTCTTTTCTAGTCCTTTCAAACAGTTTGTAACCTTTTCCTCTTTTGAAATTTCAAAGATCTTTAAAGTATTCTCAGTGGAATTTATCTTTTCAAATTATATATGTTTGTATTCCTGTCATCACCCTCTAATCTATACCTGTCTTTTTCCTGACACTCGTCACTTTATATGAAAGGGTTCTAAAGCTCTGGCTGGACTTCAGGGGATTCTTGAAATTGAAAGCAGTTCAACTGAAAAAAATTGAAGCAGATCTTCTGGTAAATAACATTTCTTCTGCTGTTTTAAGGGTACTGTAGAGTAATTGACAGACTATATCTCATCCCTTGAGCGTGTAACTCTAAACTGTTACTGATGTCTTTATGATTTTTAGCTCCTCCTAACTTTTGAGCATTGGACCTTATAACTCAGTGGAGTAGAATTCAAAGTTGTATTCAAAGTAGTATACAAAGTAAAATTTCTATTCATGAGCCTCTTTTGGAAAGTGTGTAGCCCTTTGAATCTTCAGATAGAAAGGTTTTTATTCTAAGGATTCTTTGACCAGAAAGAAAAATTTTATTTTCTCTGCAGAGATGGGACACTTGCACATTTAGTTGAAGCTTTACTAGGCATATGCGTAAAACAGTTCGGAAAGAATTCTCTGCTGCCGTTAAAGTTATTTATTCCATCAGGGCCAGAGCCTTGACGTGTCTGTCTTTCAAAGTAGTTTTGTTAAGAAATGAGAGCAGAAAACAAAATTGTTCACTGTAGCACAGAAATGTTCTGACTTTTTAGAGGAAAATCTTGAAATACTTCTGATAGAAATTTTGCCCTTTTAGAGAAGAGAAAATCTCATTTATAGAACAGTCTGAACAGGGAGGAATCCTTTCATTTCGTAGCTTATTTATTAGAATTGTTAGGTTATATGAACAAGATAAATCTCTTGATTCGCCAACCTGTGAATATTGTTTTGGCTTTTGTGAAAAACCATCAGCACTTGTAGTTATTGGTTTGCTTATTTCTCTTCCCCTTTAGAAGGTGAATTATTTAGTTTTTAGAACAAGGGCTATTTCTTTCAGTTCATATCTAGTAGCCAGGGTAATGCTTGGCACATTGTAGACAGCCAAGAAATACTGGAAATATTTGTTGTTTGAATGTCTTCGATTTATTTTCTTCCCTAGAGTTTTCTATTATAAATCTTAAAAATGATCCAAGAACTTTGAAATCCTCTATCTGGCCTTTCTACGAGTGTAGCTTCTTCTTTAAACAATAATACAACTATATAGAACCTCCATCTAACTTGCTTTTGGACATTGAGTGATGAGATCCATTGAGTTTTGGAAGAGTGCCAGTTCTATATCAGAAAAAATCTAATCTTAATTCTTTAGTGTGTTAGATCCTAATCTGCCCTTTTATAACTTCTACTTGTTAATACTTCAGTGGAATCATATCATGGACACATTTATGGCCATGTGTGATTCTTTGAATTGTCTGAAACTTAAGTTATAAAGTATGATTTGGTTTAGAAATCTTTGCCATCTGAGCATTATAGGATATGTTTAATAAAGAATTATTACCTTAAGAAAACCAATTTGCTTTTAATTCCTTTAATAATATCTTATTTTTTACTTAGGTTCTATTTCTAAATTTATTTCATTGAATTTCAAGACAATGATATTAATTGACATCTATAGTAAGACTACCCTGGTTACCAGTATTATTAGTAATAGATGATATTTTTTGAAGGCGTACTATGTACCAAGACTTGTGTTAAGCACTTTAAATATAGAAATTCATTAAATTCTCATTGAAACTCTATGAGGCCATTTATCCTCATTTTTGAATAAATTAAGGCAGAATGAGCTGAGTCTCAATTAAGTTTTAATTTGATAGCAAGAAATAAGGTTAGATATTTTTGTGCAATTTAAAAATATTTAAAGTAAATAAAAATTATTTAGAATAATTGCTTTGACTCAGTTTGATAAGCTAATCTTTGAAATATAAAAAGGAAATCTTGCCTAGATGTTGAAACCAATTTTATATGCAACAGTTATGCAAGCTCTAAACACAAAAACCTAAGTTGTTTAGAAATGCTCACACAATTAAATAGAAAAATTTCTATTAAAGTGATTTTGTGTATGAACTTGAAAAAATAAAGTATATTTTTCTTTATTTTTTCATTCTTAGGTGACTTCTAATTATAATATACACTCTTTGTAGAAATGTGGAAAATGCAAGAAAAATGTAAAGGGGAAAGTAAAAATCCACCCATATCCTACCATTCAGGGATAACCCACGCATAAATATTTTAAAGTATTTCTCTCCAGAGTCTCTTCCTTCTTTTCTTCCTTCCTTCTTTCTTTCATTCCTAGTGACATGTTAAGTATTTTTGTGCAGTTAACGTAACAAAGCAAAAAAGAAAACATCCACATTCTTTTTATTTTTTTGATGTTTCCCTCAAGTCTCTGTCCATTATAAATATGTAAACACATGCATAATTTTACATAATTGTAATCTTTTTTTTTGTTTTTTCTACTCATTCTGTCAGCATCATTTTCCATGCTGCACAGTATTTATCATTAAATGAAATTGTAATCATGTCAGTGTATTCAGTGTTCCAATAATACAATTTCTAAGATTTGTTTAAGGAAAGGAGACTGAAGAAATTCAGCATAACCTATTTTTCCTGAAAATTTGCCTGCAAAAACCAAGAACAACAACAAAAACTCTTCTTACAGTTTCTTCAGCAGTTGCTCAAAACTTTTGCCATTCTCCCCAGATTTCCTGCTTTATTCTAAGTGATCACTTTGCTTCCTACCTCATTGGGCACATAGAGATTGTAAGTTTGGGGGCCAGCCTGGTGGTGCAGCAGTTAAGTGGTTAAGTTCGCACATTCTGCTTCGGTAGCCTGGGGTTCGCCAGTTTGGATCCCAGGTGTGGACCTACAAACCACTTATCAAAGCCATGGCAGGCATCCCACATATAAAATAGAGGAAGATGGGCGTGGATGTTAGCTCAGGGCTAATCTTTCTCAGCAAAAAGTTGAGGATTGGGGGTAGATGTTAGCTCAGGGCTAATCTTCCTAAAAAAAAAAAAAAAGGAAGAGATTGTAAGTTTGAATGTTTTCAGAGAATGTGTACCATCCAGGAATGGATGGCTAGGAATGTTTGAATGTCGGTCTGTTCTCCCTGAAATGAATCTTTCTGCGTCTCTCATCTGGCAGTGGGAACAGTGTTCTCATTTGCTTTAAGGCCAAGTTCTTTACCAATGCTCTTAATCACATTCCTTTTCTGTCCTCTGGAACCATTTCCCACCAGTTATCTCTTCTCTTGTACAGAATCTTCAATTTCTTTCTCTTTATTGGCCCCTTTCTCATTACTTGCAAATATGGTTAAGTCTCTGTGTCCAAAAAACAACTTTCTTTTCCCTGAGCAACTTTACCATCCTCTTCTGGCACTTCAACAGGAAAGGATGGCCCAGGCAGGACAGCATGGGTAAGGGTGCAAAGGTGAGGGCGAGATAGTATGTTTTGAGGATGGTATATTGTTCTGAATGTTATAGAGTAAGGTATGAGTGAGGGTATAGGAAGAAGAGGTTGGATAGGTAGACAGGAATCAAAGCTCTATTCTCATCCTGACTATATCTCCCAGTTTCATGGTTTCAGTTGACTTCTTTATGTGACTGTAGATCTCAGATCTGTAACTCTAGTGCTCAACTCTATGCTAGGCTCTAAACTAGTATTTTCAGTTGTCTGCTACACTTTTGTGGGTGTTCCATAACTTCAGAATGTCTAAAACCATCCCCTTAATATATAATTTCCCTTCTCTGCCTGATCATCCCTCTGTTTTTCTGACTTAAAAACCATGGAGATGTCCTTAATTCCTTCTTCTGGCAGCACATTCAAGTTGTCACCAAGTAGTGTTATTTTACCTTGCCTTCTCTCCTGTACATATCTTTAATTTCATTTTTTGAATATCTTTAATATCTTTTAATTTCTGCAGTCACTGCCCTAGTTCAATGCTTCATCATCTCTTAGAGTATTAGAGTAATATCCCAAGTGATCTTCTTGCCACTGTTCCTTTGCTCATCAAAGTGTCCTTTAAATTGCCACCAGAATTAATCTAAATACAATTGTGGTATAGTTGAAAGAACTCTGGATTTGAGGAGTTAAAACTTCAGGTGATGTCTCACCTGTTTTATTCCTTTAGCTAAGTTATTTATCTGAGACAAGATCCATGAAAATATTATTGAGAACTTTAGAGTCAGCCCTAATGGCCTAGTGGTCAAAGTTTGGTGTGCTCCGCTTCAGCGGCCTGGGTTCAGTTCCTGCGCGCAGAACCACACCACTTGTCAGTTGCCATGCTATGATGGCAGCACACATAGAAGAACTAGAAGGACTTACAACTAGAATATACAACTATGTACTGGAACTTTGGGGAGAAAAAAAGAAAAGGGAGAGGAAGATTGGCAACAGATGTTAGCTCAGAGCGAGTCTTTCCCAGCCAAAAAAAAAAAAATCTATATATCTATATATCAATATATATAGATATATGTATTATTGAGAACTTTAAAATGTAATATAAATTTAAAATTTTTCTAAAACACGAATATGCCTTTGCTTAGGAATCTTTAAACACTATTGGATCTTTGTGCTTTGCTCATTTCCCCTTTACTTCTAAGCCCTTTACCCTTCCATCTTTATTTCTGAAGACCCAGTTCAGTTGTACCCAAGAATGGATCCATTTCTCCAGTGTGATCCAGTACTACTTGATTTATACTTTTATCTTTCCCAATAGTCTAATGAAGATTTGTATAAACCCCTATTTCCTCCTTCTCCCTGCTCCCTGCCATTTTGTTTATGAATTCCTTAACAACTAGAACCATATCTTGTTCATCTTTTTAGACACATTCATGCCATTGAGTTATATAATGATGAAAGTGATTCTGAGTGTTGTAAGTTCATTGATCAAATGGAATGAAATGAAATAGAATATTAAAAAAATGAAAAGTCTGCAGTGTTTTTGGTTTACTGTTTATAACAATTAGGGGCATATCTTTTCAGATTGCCCACAGTTTCATGCAAAGCTAGATAGTCTCATAAAATGATTAACCCAACAGTTAACAATTTGACTTTGTTGCTGAGTCCTTAATAAGATACTCAAGCGTTCTCAGTCAAAAGTTGGGGAGTTTTTCATTTAGGTGAAAGAACTTTTCCATAATTGAGAAATAGATCACCAGTTATAAGAGCATTGTCAACTTACTTTTTTCCCCCCAAAAGTGACAGTGTTTACTAAAAGTCATTTTTACTAACTCATTTTGTTAGAGAAATTGAGTAATAGAACTGGCATGTAATGGAAATAGCATAGGGATAGAAATAGCATGAGATTTTGAAGCCAAAGATCTAGGATCGGGTTTGGAGCTTCATCATTTATTGTACGTGATCTTCAGTATCCTTATTAGTAAAATGTGGCTTAATAATAGCTGTGTTACAGTGTTGCTAAAATTAAATGAAGTATAGTTTAGAACTTTATAAAGTAATTATATCAATATTAATTTCTATCTGGAAAAGTTGTCTTGGTTTATTTTTAAACAGGAAAAAATAAAGGCAGTTTTTAGATTGCATTGCTGTTGTTGATGCAGGAAATATATGTCATCCTTAAATTTATCCATTTTGTACCTGGCAAAATAACTAAAATTTTTTTCACATCCAGAAGAATTTTATTATTTTAGTGTGGAAAAAATTCCAAAATGTCAGTCAACATGTAAAAAATTTCTAAATCTTCTTTTCTTCTGCTGACCCTGGCAAATGCTAAAAGATACTTAGTTAAAAATATAATAATAAAATTATATTCTCATAGCTAGCTTCACCTGTAAGGATTACAAAGAAGCAGTGATGAAAGAAGGTAAGGAGACTGAAGAATTGAGTTGGGCTTTCATATTATGTTAGAGCCAGCTATTACACTGACTCTAGAAAATATCTGTGTAACAAAATTAAAATCAGTAGTGGTTAAACATGTCCTCAAATAATTCACTTTTGAAACTGTGAAATGAACTATAGTCTAGTCTTAAATGTTACTCATAAATTTTTTAGTAGTGATCCTTTAGATTAATATGAAATTTTCTCAAGCTTATACATGTTTAGTATCTATTCTGTCAGCAGCTTTATGATTGAGAGATTAGGCAGGTCATTATTATACTGATTTGACAAGAAACAAAGCCGAAGCTAAAATAAATATGTACCTTCATTCTAATTCTGGAGCATGCTCTAGAAGAATTCCAGGATTGACAGGAAGGCTTGCAGAACTTAAAAGATGTGGTCATGAAATATATTTTCAGTTGGTGTCTGTTCTCTCTCATCTTCTGAATCTCAGTACTGTTGCGGAGTTTGCACAGGGGTCTCTACGATCTAAGGAGTTTGGAAATTATTGAGCACCATTTCTGAGTGCTGTGAATAGAGAGGTACAGTCGTGCTTTGAGCGCTTCACTATAAAAACAACAATCACAGACAAAATATAAAGAAAATTGGAAGGGATATAACATGGCTCCAAATAATGCTACGCTTCTCTGTGGATGGGAAACTGAACAGAAACATAAAACAGTGAGGAGCTGGAGTTTGTAGGGATCCGACTCCAAAAATAGGCAGAGTGGCTGAGAATTGAACTCATCTGAGATGATGGCAATTAAAAGGTCCCCCACACAACTTCTCTGCCTGAACCAGGTTTGAAGGGTCCTGTGAGGGCCCTGGAAAAGGCTTTGAGTACTTAGGGCTGTAGCTCATAGGAAATTGTTTATGATGGAAGGTGTAGAGAAAGCAGACGTAGCTTTGCAGCCATTATTTGGAATCTGTGAAGTGTCCCCAATATCACAGTGTGAGATACTGTAAGAACTGGGAATCTTGATGGACTGAGTGGAGACAGTGTCAAAACTACCAACTAGTGAAGGGAAGAGTAGGCAGAGAGGGGGGAAGGGAAAAAAACCTCCCACTTAAGATAAGCTTGCACACCAGCATACCATAAAACATTAGTTTTCCCTCAGAAAGATAGTAAAAAATAATTGGGATATAAACACTCATTGCCAGTAAATTTAAAGTGGTAGTGCAGTCTTCAAGTGATCTTAAAATTGAGTATGTTTAGTATCTTCAGTTATGTGAGGACAGAATAATATTCATAAGAAGAATAAGACATTATGAAACAAAACCAAGCTAAAGTGAAACAATGATAGGTAGATTTGGAGAAGAAACGATATTCTAGGAATTTTGGAGATGAGATGGGATAAATCCTAGGTTGGACTGAGTCAAATACAGAAAGAATTAGTTAAATGAAAGGTAACTAAAAATTGTAGCTGTAACTATCACTTACTTTATACCTAGGCATTGTTCTAAATACTTTACATGTATTAATTTCTTTAATCCTGAAAACATCTTATTATTTTGTTTATTTTACAAATAAGGTAATTAAGTAACTTGCAAGGTACTATAATGAGGCAGGATTGGAACATGGGCATTCTCACTAGGGTCCAAACAAGCATGCTGTGCTGGTTGTGGCCGTAGCCAATAACTCAACACAGAAGAGATGAGAGGAAATGTATCAAAGAGTACATATGAGATATGAAGGATAGATAAAAGCTGAAATTACTGAAATAGAAAACCAAAAATAAGTAGAATTGATCAAAGAACCAAGAGTTCATTCTTTGAAAATAACTAATAAAATCAGGTAAGCCTCTAGGAAGGCTGTACAAGGGGGAAAAATAGAAAGAAGACTCAAATGAACAGTATTAAGAATTGAAAAAAGGAGACCTACCTAAGGCTGCTATGAGTCCATCTGGTGCCTTTGTGGGATGAGAAAAGTGCCTCCTTAGAGCAGATGCAGTCTTGTAAATACTTTTGTACAAGTTAAAAAATAGCCTTCAACCAGGATATACATCTCGGCGAATGTAATGTAGCTTGGTGTTCAGTCTACTCACTGCCTTGGCTGGGTACTTGTGTGTAGTGAACAATCTGCCGTCTGTGGACATAATTAGAGATACAGTAGAGATTGTTCAAAAATCGTGAACATAGTAAGAACAATAGTAGCTGCTTATTTGTTGAAATTTTAAAAAATAGAAATGGAAACAGGTACTGTATGTGCTTCAGTGATGACAAACTTGCAGAATACCAACTGGTGGGAAAATCTGATCTAGTGGAAGTTTTCCTTTACTTCTAAAATGCTAGAAAAGGCTTTCAAACAAACATTTAGAATTTTTAACACTAGCTTTGAATCAAAACAGTGTATACTTTTCGCTACTCTTCTTAATCAATGCGTTACATACAAATAGTGCACAAAGGCCTATATCAAAGGATGACGGTGCCTTGAGCCCTTTCCAGACCTTGCCCCGATCCTGGAGGCATCCACTTTTACTTCCTAGCTGTTTCTTCTGGCTTTTACTTCTGTATTTCTAAACAAAGTTATCTCTTGATTCTGTAAATAGACACTGCTAAGCCAAATTATATTATGACTGCCATTCTTTTATGTAAACAATTTTGTTCTTAATTGGCATTAATATTTGCTTCATTTTTTTTGTTGTCTTCTTTATTTTCTTTGCTAGATCTTCTCTCACTTCCAATAGCTTGTTAAAAGATGTGCCAGTTCAATCAACAAGGAAGCTGAGCTCTGTTTAGGTTCCCCCTTCCTGCTCTTGAGCCTGTAAAGTGCCTCTTGGTAGAAAGCCATGGCAGTGCTTGGGCTAATCTTACTTGTTTCCCTTCTCTCAGCAATCGCAGTCCTTCACTGCTGGTGTCCAGTGTGTGAAAATGGTTGTTTCGTGAATTTTGCCCTATCATCTAGTTTTTTAACAGTGGCAGGATACATCTGGTTTTTGTTATGCCCATTATGGCCAGCAATGGAAGTTAAGTGTATTTGAACAAAATAAAAGAGCACTGGATCCCATTCTCTTGGCCTAGATGTTACAGTGTAGATCTGATTGTAATATTATCAAACAGTTGCAGGTTTTTATCTTGCTTGTTCTAAGATATTAAAAAGAGTCTCTAAATGATTTTGAATTAATTGTGTCAGCTGAAGAATAGTATACATCACAGGTTTGTAGGGGCTGGCCCCATGGCCGAGTGGTTAAGTTCGTGTGCTCCGCTTTGGCAGCCCAGGGTTTCGCCTGTTCGGATCCTGGGCATGGACATGGATGGCACTGTTCGTCAAGCTGTGCTGAGGTGGTGTCCCACATTAGCACAACCAGAAAGACCTATAACTAGAATATATAACTGTGTACTAGGGAGCTTTGGGGGAGAAGAAGAAGAAGAAGAAAAGATTGGCAAGAGATGTTAGCTCAGGTGCCAATCTTTTTTTTAAAAAAAAAAGCCAGTTTTGCAGACTTTTTCTCTAGAGACCAAATAGTAATATTTTAGACTTTGTGGGCTATCCAGTCTGTGTCACAACTACTCAACTACATGACTTTCATGCTGTTGTAGCATGAAAGCAGCGATAGCCAATATGTAAATGAGTGTGGCTGTATTCCAATAAAACTGTTTAGGTACACAAAAATTAGAATTGCATATAATTTTCATTTGTCATAAAATCTTATTCTTTTGATTTCCCCCCAACCATTTAGTAGTGTAAAAATGATTCTTAGCTCATGGACCAGGCAGTGGGCTGGATTTGGCCTATGTTTTTGACCCTGATATAGATTCTCAAATAAGCCCCATATTCTCTATTAATGTAGCAAATATGGAACTTACTAAATATTTCTAGTTTTCTTGATATTTCTGTCTTGGGTGTCCAAAGTGGGAAAACTTAAAGTCCTTTGTATTGGCATGTGTGAGGAACAGAAAGTAGAAAAGCAGGGAGAAGAGGAGAGAGGAAGGGACAGTGGATTAGCTTTGGGAGTGTAATTAATCTGTCTGAGGCACCAGTTGGTTAATTCCATTTGTTAAGCATTTATTGAGACCCACTGTGTTTTGACACTGTGCCAGATACTGTAGATACTAGGTAGTGTGCAGTTTAGTCTTTGTCCTGGCAAAGTAGCAAAGACAGATAATTGTAAATAGACAAATAGTTACTGAAAAGATTATGGTATAGCAATATAAATATGCCTAAAATTATTTAGGAAGCAAAATGTATAGTAGAAATTATGAAGAGCTGGAAAAAAAGTGAATTTTAAGGCCTTATATGCTGTGTTAAGGTGCTTGGCCTTTATTCCACTCTCTAGTACAGTGTTTTTCAGACTGTGGTGTAGCATCAGAGTGAGGTGTTTTTTTTTTTTAATTTTCCAGTCCATCGTGGTCTAATAGTTTTGAAAAACACAATAAAAATGATAGAAAATGAAATAAAAATATTATGAAATGTAGGTCTAAATTTTTATTTAGATTGAAGCAACATAAAATTGCTCTTTAAGATTGCTATAAAAGTTTGTAAACACTCAACTTTTGTACTTATCATGAGTGTTAACGCATATTTCATGGCTGGTAATTCTCAGACTGCCACTGGTCTGTGGGGCCACACTTAAGAGTGATATTGATCTCCTGGATGATTTGGGATCTGTGCAGGTTTTTTAGCAAGGAATGGCGTAATTATATTTGTGTATAGCATAATGAATTTTTTGGCAGTAGGAGGGATAATTAGGTTTTTGGCTAGAAGGATAGAAACCGCCTGGAATCAGCATTTGAAGGGTAGCTTAAAATGGAGGAGAAGGTGAAATTGACTTTCTTTATACTGATAATTCATGTAGAGAATAATTCCCCCAATAGGCTATAAGCTTCTTGTAGGCGGGGACTGTATTTCTTTTAGTTACTACATAAGGTAGGCACTTCAGAACTGTTGAATGAGTGAATGAATGAGTCAGAGAGGTAAGGCAGAACCAGGAAAGAGTAGAGTGTTTAAAACTAGAATAAGAAGAGTTTCAGACTGAGAATATAATAAACAGAATCAAATACTTTCAAATCAAGGAAGATGATAATTGATAAGTATTTATTAGATTTAGTATTTGAAAGTCCTTAGGGAGATCAGCTTTAGCAGTATGATAAACTTAGAAGCTGGATTATAATGTGTTGCCCATTTCTATTGTCCACTAAGTGAATGAGTAGAGGTACGCTTTAAAATGTGACACTTCATTAATTAATGTTAATTAATTAATTGAAGAAGAAAAGTAGGATAATAATCTTTACTATTCACTTAATATTGTCTGTGAATGTAAAATCTATAATGTATTTTTTTTCCATTTCAGCAGGGGAACTAAATCTCTATAAAATGGAATTGAAATGGTTTTTAATAATTGATTCTAATTTGAGAAGAAAATTGAAATGTGAATAATTTGCTTGGTCTTGTTTCAAAGTGATTTTTAGTAAAATAGTTATGTGATATTCTTTATGGGATTTTTTACTAGAACTTCCAATAACATTCTGTTTTTATCAAATAATGAAGTTTACTCCTATTCTCTACTGCATCAGGCATGTATTTGGCTAAAAGTTTGTAGGAAAAAGATTATGGGTTGAAAGTATGTGGGATACAACTTCTTCTGAAGATTCAGAAGTGAAAAGTGTTTGAGGGTTGTTAATGCCAGAAATAGAAGTTGTGTGGAGTATCATTATAGTACTTAATTTAACAAGTTCATTTTGTCGTTTACTTGCTTTATTTCTTATAATCATGTTTTAGTAGGATTTTTAAATTGAAGAAACATCCATTAATCTTGACATCTGCTGCATAAGTGATGGCATTCATATACAATCCCTGTTGGAATATTGGTACTTTGTCATCTTTTACTATTGTGCAGATGAAAACTTGTTTTGTAGTTTGCTTCTATGATTGCTTTTTTAATTTTTTAATTTTTATTTATTTATTTATCTTTGAGGAAGATTAGCCCTGAACAAATATCTACTGACAATCCTCCTCTTTTTGCTGAAGAAGACTGGCTCTGAGCTAACATCTGTGCCCCATCTTCCTCTACTTTATATGTGGGACACCTGCCACAGCACGGTGTAACAAGCAGGGTATAGGTTGGCACCCAGGATCCAAACCGGTGGACCCTGGGCTGCGAAAGCGCACTGTGTGAACTTAATCATTGCGCCACCAGACCGGCCCCTGTGATTGAGTTTTTTTTCTTTTTTTGAGGAAGATTAGCCCTGAGCTACCATCTGCTGGCAATCCTTCTCTTTTTGCTGAGGAAGACTGGCCCTGAGCTAACGTCTGTGCCCATCTTCCTCTACTTTATACGTGGGATGCCTACCACAGCGTGGCTTGCCAAGTGGTGCCATGTCTGCACCTGGGATCCGAACCGGCGAACCCCGGGCCGTCTGAGCGGAACGTGCGAACTTAACTGCTGCGCCACCAGGCCAGCCCCTATGATTGTTTTTTTAAAAAAAATAAAATAAGCTTTGGATATTTTTTCCCATGTTTCCCCTGAAAAGATTATGATCATTTTACATTATAGTGGGTAATGAAAGTCCGGGATACTTAAGATAATCCATAATGTTACGTGAAAGCTAGAATCATTTTTATGCTTTTTTTGGTTATTAAATATAAGCATTCAGCACTTTCACAATAATTTCAAAAGTTATCTCTAAATTTTTCCGTAGAAGGAAGACCAGCAAGAAGTGATCCTTGTCAGAACAGATCAGTCTGGAAGAGTATGGCCTGTGAACACACCAGGAAAACCTCTGGAACCTAAAGGAGGAAGAAGGAAGAGACAGATGGTATATTTAACATATGTCTTGGTTTATTAATTCAGAATATCTTTTTTCCCCCTTGGGCTTTCTTTGCATCAGACTACTTCAAAATATTGTCTGAAATTTAGCTTTATAATGCAAACATTAGAAAATAGTAAATTATGTTATTACTTTTATTCTTAGTTATATCCCTTTGCCTTTTACAAAATGGAATCCAATTCAGCTACAGTTTTCAAATGACTGTGAACATTGAAGGTTTGAGGCAATTTTAATTTTAGTGTACATTTCTTTGATGATGTTTCTAGTTGCTTTTTACATATTTACCATAGTTCTTAGGCAAACCTTTGGTCTCCCAGACCTGTTATCTGTGTTAGCTTATATGAGACCTGGTGATAGGGTATCCACGTACAGTAAGATCTTAAAAGTATGTAGTTGCTGTGATTCTTTATAAACCCAATTTTCTTTTCCATCTTCCAGCTCCCGCAATTAGTTTTTAGTGCTATCTTGAGACTCTTGAGATGGCAAAAACAACATATGCAGTTTTCCCGAGTTAGATTTTTTGTTTTTAATTTGAAAGATCGTACAAGTGGTAATTGGGTCCACAAAAGATTTTTTCATTCAGAATTTTTCTGTCAGATGTTTGTTATTTGTCTGTTGAGTGCCTGTGCTGCTGGAGATAGTATATAATTCATGCAGCAAACAGAAGTGGGATAGATACTTCTTCTAATGAAATGGGAGGACTTAGGGGTTTGGAGGGGAAATGAGGCAGGAGAATAGTAAAGGTTTGAATTATATGAAATGACAGAACTGGCTAGGGATCCATAGATACGTGGCCACATGGCATCAAGGACTCTTTTTGAATTGTTTACTACTGAGCAGCTCAGTATAAGAGTAAACAGGGCAGACACATTCATTCCGGATTGAGGTTTGCTTTTTGAGTGTAATGAAATGATAAGAGGGCCAGAAATTAAGGGTCTGGAGCCAGGAGTGATTGAAGTCATGGAATTTGAGATTCAAGCTAGTGAAGATAAGAATAGTAATGTTGGATAAAAATATTGGGAATGTCGTTCCAAAGATCTCAAAGAAGTAAAGAGCAGGTTTTATGTGGTTATGGGAATGTGAGAACACTTTTGGGGAGATTTGATTTGGTAGGAAATAAATGGCATTTTTCTTTCCCACATCTACATATGGAACCAACTGATAGGAAAACTCAGGGTTGATTTAGATGCGAATCAAAATATCAGCTTTGTTTCTGATAGAACTGCTTGTAGTGGGTTTGCTAATACTTCACCTCCATGTTCCATATGCTTACTGGAGCTCTGGATAACTACAGACTTCCCTCCAGAGTGGTAGAGGATTTTTACTACAAAGAGGAGAAGAGCAGAAAGGAGAGAAGAAGGGATAAGGCAATTGTTCCTTTTCCCCCAAACTCAGAAATCAGATAATGTCATGCCTCCATCCCTGGGGAAAAGGAAAGTAAAGGGACAGAAGAAGGAGGCAGTGTTATTCTAATGGAAATTCTCTCACATGGAAGCAGATAGAATAGAGATTGTGATACATAGTGGGATTTTTGCCTTTAATATCAGATTTATAGGTAATTCATTAAAAATACTTCAGAAACTCATGTTTTCCCTAGATTAATAATGTTCATTTTGTTGTAGGCTTTAACTCATGAGGAAAAAGAAAGGGTCAGATACTTTCATGATGATGATAATCTAAGCCTAAATGATTTAGTCAAGAATGAAAAGATGGGAACAGCAGAAAATCAGAACAAACTTTTTATGAGAATGGCATCTAAGGTAAGGTATATTCCTAGGATACCTTTGAATTTTGAGAAGCTGATTACTCAATGTAGCAATGATAGACTTTTCAGAGAGAGCTGGTTCTTTCTAATCTTGATTTATTTTATTGAATTAAATCCTTTGTAAGACATATTAGGAACATGCATTTTGGAATGGATTTGATTGGGAAATATGTATTTAGATTTAGTTTGTTTTTAAGTGTGGACTCTGGTTTAGTTTTTTAATGTATTCCATGAAAACATGAATTATGTATTTCATCTATCATTTAAGGGAAAGTTTTGGGCCAGAATTTAGTGTTGGAAACATGCTGCTATGCTAATTAGGTTACCAGTGTGTTTTGTCTTAATGTTCCTCCAGTTCTTCATAATTATGTCACAAGGAGTATATTTGGAGTAACATATTATGAATTATAGAGAAGGCATCTTGGAATAATCTTAAGTCTATTTATATGAAAATCTTATATTTTATATTTATATGAAAATGTACGTTAATACATCATTATGGGCAGTAGGATGAATTTTTGTTTCAAATAGCATTCTTTCTTGCAGTCCCTTCCATTGCAATCCCTTCTAAACACTACCATTAAAATTTTTTGTAAAAGAGACGTATTTAAGCTTGGCTCTATGTCAGGGTTTGATCCTAGTGGAAAAATTCAGCTTACTGCCTATATTTTCAAATAAAGTTTTATTGAAACACAACTATGCACATTTGTTTACATATTGTCTCAGGCTGTTTTCGCTCTGTAACGGCCGAGTTGAACAGCTGTGGCAGACTTTATAGCTCACATAGCTGAGAATAATTACCATCTGGCCCTTTACAGAAAAAATTTGCCTATCCCTGCCTTATGATACTGGTGGTTATTTTTTGGTGGTATGAGTTTGAATGAACTAGGTGTTTGAGGGCCAGGAGGGATACTTTTTACTGTATACTTTGTTGAGACTTTTTTTTTAAACTATGTGAATATATTACCTGGTGAAAAAATTAACTTTAACGAAAACTAGAATAAAGGTACCAAGGTAATCTGTGTGTGTATGTGTGTGTTGGGGGGAGTAAAACAAACTTGGATTTAAAAAGAAGTGGTCATTCTTTCTACCTCCAAGAATTGTGTGGAATCTTAAATTTAGCCCTTTAGGATCATTTTACTACTCTTTATTTTGGAGGAAATACTGGAAATCTCCTAGGGTCTAGAAAGTCAGTGCAGAAAGAAGGACATATTTTTATTAAAGTTTCCTTTCAGAAATGGGACAGATAACTTTATGTGGACGTCCGAATTAAATATAGTTTTGGTAATCTTATCATAGTCTATTCAAGTTTATACACAAGATTTAAAAACTTGTTAAAAATTGTAATGGTCATTTATTAATTCAGTAATTATTTATTGGACACCTAATTTGTACTAGTTTCCATTCTAGATGCTGGGTGTAGAGAAGCGATCAGATCACAGTTCTTTTCCTCAAGGAGCTTATATTTCTAGTGGGTGAGACAGAACATGAACAAATATGTGATATAAAATATTACATAACTTAAATGATACACAGTCAAGTGTTGCTTAACAATAGGGATATGTTCTGAGAAATGTGTCATTAGGTGATTTTATCATTGTGCAAACATCGTAGAGTGTACTTACACAAACCTAGATGATATAGCCTACTACATTCCTAGGCTATATGGTAGTAATCTTATGGGTCCATCATTGACCTAAATGTCATGCCGTTCATGACTGTTTTACACAATAGAAAATATTTTTGTAAGGAATAAAGCAAAGTAGAAGGAGGTAGGATGATATTTTCAGTAAAGTATTGAAGGAAGGCCTCTCTGTGGAGAGGATGTTTCCGCGGACTTTGAACAAAGTCAGGGAGTGGGTCCATGTGAATACCTGGGGGAAGAATATTCATGCAGAAGAAAAGCAGATGCAAAGGATCTGAAGCAGAGACAAGCTTGACGAGCATTAAAAGACAGCAGGGTGACATATGTGACTGGAAATAGAGGGAGAAAGGGAAAGAGAAGAAGAAGATGAGATGGGAGATACCATAGCAGGAGTTAGACCATGTCAGGTCTTCTAGGCCATGGTGTAAGAACTTTTGTTTTTGTTTTAAATGATAGGAAGCCATTTGAAGGTTTCTAGTAGGACAGTGTCATATCTAGTTTATGTTTTATAGTTGTTCCACAGTTCTGGCATATTCTGTTCTAATTTTTTTGGTCTTGGTTCTCTCTGCTTTTCAGTTGTGGAAGTTTCTGTTGTCATATCCTCAAACTCAGAAATTCTTTCCTCAGCCATCCAGTCTTCTAACAAATCCATCAAAGGCATTCTTTATTTCTCTTTTAGTGTTTTTGATCTTCAGCACTTTATTTTGGTTATTTGCTTAGAATTTCCATCTCTCTGCTTACATTATCCATCTGTTCTTGGTGAGCCTGTGCACTTGGACTGTGAACTTCACCTGTACGTCTCAGTCCATCCTTCCCCATTAGTTGGGATAGGATGGCTAGGGGAGGCTGGAGTTGGGTGTATCCCTTCCTTTGAGTGGATTAAGCTCTGATAAAATCCCAGCAGGTTAAGCTCTGAGGGTAATCCTTGTTAAGAATAACAGAACGCTCCAGTGTGTTTCAAAATGGTTCCTTTTCCCTCCCCCTGCTGGACGCGGGAGAGGATTTTCCTCATCATTACTGTGAGGACCTGATAGAGCTCCTAAAGGTAAAACTCACAAAATTAAGGGAGGACCCCTGTGTTTGGGTCCCCCTGAAGTTTTTAACTCTCCGACTTGTCCACACTGAGCCTCTGGCAATTGGTCAATTACAGTTTAGTTTTTCCTGCCCTGGCGCTGGTTCCCACAGAACTATTGGTTTCTGCACAGACAAATTTTGATTCTCTGTACCAACCTGTCTCTGATTTTTGGGGTAGTCACTTTCTTGATGGATCTAAGAAGAATTGTTGATTTTTCAGTTTGTTGAGCTTTGTGCTTCTTGTTGGGGCAGAGTGGTGACTTCTCAGCCCTTTAAGTGCCAGACTGGAAACTGCTGGTTTATGTTTTGAAAAGGTTTTTCTGGCAGCTCTTTGGAGCAGGTAAGGTAGAGAGGCAAGAGTGGAAGCAGGGTGATTATTTAGAGGATAGCGCACTGATTCAGAGAGACCCTTGGATTAGGTCGTAAACTGGTGAGAAATGCTAGGATTTGGGCAATGCTGATATCATTTATTGAAATAGAAAACTTTATAGGGGGACAGATTTTGTGGGAGGTGGGAGGTCAAGAATACTGTTATGGACGCATGAAGTATGAAATGCTTGTTAGACATTTACACGGTGGTGTGGTGTGACTGCCTATGGAACTCTACGTAGATGTTGGTTGTCTCATATAGATTTGGATGCTGCTGTAATTTAAATGTGTTTAAAGCTGTGAGATTTAAGAAATTGTTAATGAGGAGAGTCTAAAGACTGAGCCCTGGAGCATTGTCTGGAAGAGAACAAAAAAGATTCAACGAATGAAATTGAGAAGGTGCAGTCATTGAGGTAGAATGGTATTTTGGAAGCCAGAGAAAACAGGAAGAAGGTTGTGAATAACTGTGTCAGCTGCTTCTGAGAGGTTGAGTAAGATCTTTGAAGATGGAAAAGTGACCGTTAGATTTGTTATTGTGGAGGTTTCTGGTGAGTTTGATAAGTGTGGTCTCCTTGGTCTAATAAGGAGAAAAGCCTCATTGTAATGGGTTAAAGAGTGAATATCAGGAGATTCATGAAGAGATGGCCTTAGAAAGGAGCTGGTTACTTTCCATTGATTGTGACTGGAGGAAAGGCAGAGTATTAAAGTGTACAGATGCAGGTAGGTTTGTAAATGTGGTAGAAGAGAAATGAACTAGTTTTCTTCTTATTGCTTCTGTTAGTTTAGTGAAAAGACTAAAGTTATCAGCTGAGAGTGATGGTGAAGAAGGGGTGTTAGAGGTTTGAGAAGAAAGTATGAAATGCTCTTTGAGAGAACTGGTCAGTGAAATAAAGTAGGATTGCCAGGCAATGTTGAAGGTCCATCTGAGTTTTATGATTATAAATTTAAAATAAAACATGTTAGGGTGTTTGTGTATTTTTCTTGTACCATGTTTGGATAGAGACTTAGTTTCATTGAATCATGTTACAAGGATCATGGCTTGTTTTGTTTTTCGTATTTCACCACCATTGTTTTTTGCTTTAAGGGTACAAATAATAGAACATATTTATAATATATTTTTATTTTGTTTTGTTTGTGTATTATTATGAGGTATTTTAGTAATATTTGTATAGGATTGTTTTTATTATTAGCTGATTTGGCAATAATTGTGATTGAAGATATTAGACCATTTCCCTGAGCATTCTAAATCTTTGAAACCAATATGCTGGCCATTGGTTTCTTAAGTGATGAGTGTTGCTTGGTTTGTCTCCAGAGCAGTTCACTGGGAACCATGATCACTAATACTGTGTGTCTGCTACTGGTAGCCCCTACATTTCTTCCTCATTCCTAATCATCTCCATAGGTCTCAGCTTTCCAGGTCTCTGTGTGGGGTGAAACTGAAGTGGGACCTTCATGTGGTTCTACGTGAACCCTTGCAGATTTCACCAGCTTTTACCCCGTAGATATTAACATTCACTGATGCCAGTTGCCTGAGTCCTGCTCCTCCCCCCCCCCCCAAAACTCTCCTTAGAACCCAGGAACCACACTGGCAGCCAGCTCAGGTTTCTGCAGCTGCCTGAGTGTAAGGTACCAGCCTAGACCCCTGTGGCTGACCACTACCACTGTGTGCACACTTGGGGCTAGCTCCTCCAGGTGTGAACTTGCATGCTGCCGACTTGATGCCCATCACCAGCCTCCACTGCTGTGTGCATGTCCTGGGGGAGACTGTGCAGCAACAGGAGAGCATGCCATACAGCTAGGCTCCCTGCAGCTGCTTCTGGGCCGGGACCAGGCCCTCTCTTCTGTCACTGGCCTGTATCACTGTGCTTACGTGCAGCTAGCCCCACTAGCTGTGTACCTGCACATGTCTTCTCTGACCCCCACCCCTGGCATCCGCTGCCATATGCCTGTGGTGAGACGCAATAGTTATGGTAGTGCATGCTGATAGCCAGGACCCCTGCAACTGCCAGTGCACCTATAGTTGACTTTGGCCCTCACTGCCTGCCCTGGCTCCCTCCACTACATGTGTGATTGCAGCTAGCCCCTGCCACTACGTAGACAGCTGCAGCTGGCCCCCACATCCAGCATATTCACACCACTGGCTCTGGCCACTACCTCCCCTTGTCCTTTTCCCTAGCTGCTGAACCTGGAGGCAGTGCTGAGGACCCCAACAGCCCTTGCAGCCTCTATGGACCCATGGCACCTGCCAAGGATCACATAGTTGTTTATGCTGTGGACCCCAATGGCTTGAGCCAGGGGGCCACCACACTCCCCTGGACCTGGTGCTGCCACATGCTTACACTTGACTCCATGCACCATTAGAACCGGGTCTAATGTTCCAGCATGCCCAGCTTGCCTCCACCTGCAGGTGAACATTTTCATTTACTAAAGTTAGTCCATAAAGTCTGGAAGAGGTGAGTACTTCTTCAAATGAGCAGACATCTGTGCAAGACTACAGGGATAATGAAGAATCAGGGAAACTGACTCCACCACAGGAATAAAATACACCTGCAGTAACTGGCCCCAAAGAAAAGGAGATACAGGAGTTACCTGACAGAGAATTCAAAATAATTGCTCTAAAGATGCACAGAGAGCTATAAGAGAACACAGATCCACAATTAATGATATCAAGAAAACAATACAAGAACAAAATAGGAAATTCAACAGAGAAAGAGAAAACATAAAAAAGAACAAAACGTGAATTTTGGAGCTGAAGAATACAATGACTGAACTGAAGAATTCAATAGAGAACTTCAACAGCATACTAGAGCAAGTAAAGAAAGAATCAGTGAGCTCAAAGCAGAACATTTGAAATTATCCAGTCAGAGGAGCAAAAAGAAAAAGAATGAAAAGGAATGAAGAAATCCTGTGGGTCTTATGAGACACCATTAACAAAAACAATCTATGCGTCATAAGAGTCCCAAAGAAGAAGAGAGGGAGAAAGGGGCAGAAAACTCATTTAAAGAAATAATGACTGAGAGCTTCCCAGATCTGGGGAAAGATTTGGACATCCAAGTTCATGATGTTGGGAGTGACGTCAGCATCGTGGTGGTGTGAGCTTTCCCAGTAATGTCTCCCCTCCACCATACAACAAAAAGGCATTCATACTCCAACAGAGGACATCCAAACACAACAGAAAGGTCTGAGGAACCCATGCAGCCATACAACGGAGGGCAGAGAGGCTGGAGTTCCCCTTGGAGGAGGTAGAACAGGGTAAGAGAAAACTTCGCTCCCTCCTCAAAAGCCTGGGATCTGGGACCTAGGGTGGCCTCTGGGAGGGAAGGCATGGGGGAGGGAACGTTTGTTTGTGGGAACACCAAAGATCCCTGAAGGCCCTCGCAGCCTAAGGGAAAGCCCCTACCGAGATGAAAGCTAACATGAGGGTGACCTCATCAAGCCAACACCCCAGGAAAGCAGATAGCGAGGGCAGAGCAAGAAAACCCCAAGAGCACACAGAAGAAAGCGCCCCTCCCCGCTGCCGGCCCAGCAGAGGTTCCAGTGCCTGGGATCTCTGCAGAACACAGAGGGCTCAGAATACACAGCTCTTGACCCCCAGCCAGTGGTGATAGGCAGTAACTGCGACCAAATAAAACCATGATGTGCAAAAACAGAGCCACACTCTCTAGCAGTATCAAAAATAATATTAAATCTCCAGACCAGAGTGAAAATGACAAGTACCCAGAAATCTGTCTTGAGGACACAGAAATATGTAATATAAATGATAGGGAATTCAAAATAGCTATCATCAAAAAACTCAATGAGTTAAAAGAGAATGTAGAGAAACAATTCAGTGAGTTCAGGAGCTGCTTCACAAAAGAGATTGAAACCATAAAGAAGAATCAATCAGAAATATTGGAGATGAAAGACATAATGGAAGAGATAAAACCAAATATGGGTTCCTGGAACGCTCGACCAGACATCATAGGGGAACAAATTAGCATAATTGACGATAGACATCTTGAAATACTCCAGATAGAGGTGAGAGAACTCAGACTAAAAGGGAGTGAAGAAAGTCTCCCAGAAATATCTGCCTCAATTAGGAAATGCAACATAAGCATTATAGATATTGAAGAAGGAGAAGAGAAGGAGAATGGAGCAGAAAGCTTGTTCAAAGAAATAATAGCAGAGAAATTCCCAAGGCTAGGGAAGGAGATGGAAATCTATGTGGAAGAGGATACCAGATCTCCTAAATATGTCAATGTAAAAAGACATACTGCAAGGCATATAGTAGTGAAACTGGCAAAAGTGAATGACAAAGAAAAAATACCAAGGGCAGCAAGGAAGAAGAAAATAACCTACAAAGGAACCCGTATCAGGCTTTCAGCATATTTCTCTGCAGAAACCTTACAGGCTAGGAGAGACTGGAATGACATATTGAAATCTTTGAAGGACAAAAATTTTCCGCCAAGAATACTCTATCCAGTGAAAATATCCTTCAGATATGATGGAGAAATAAAAACTTTCCCAGATAAACAAAAGCTAAGGGAGTTCATAGCCACAAGACCCCTGCTCTCTCCCCACCCCCGCCCAAGAAATCCTCGAGAAGGCCCTCATACCTGAAAACAAAAAGAGAGAGAAAGGGGTTACAAAGCACAGAATAAGGAGATAAATAGGTAGACAAAATCAGAAATTTAGCTATAAATCAGAACAGGTTAGCAAATACTCAAGAATAGCATTAAAGATAAAGGGAAGGAAAACACCAAAAACAAAGATAGTGTTGTCATTTTAATCACAAACTCACAACACAAGATGGAATAAGATGTGAGAAAAACTTAGGAGGAGAAGAGGAAAGGAACTGAATTGGTTTAGTCTAAGGAAATAAGGGCCATCAGAAAATAGACTATCTTATCCATGAGATTTTGAATACAAACCTCATGGTAACCACTAAACAGAAAAGCAGAACAGAGACACAAATAATAAATAAGGAGAAAACAAAGAAACCCAACATAAAAAACTGCATAACTCAATTGATAGACCAAAATACACAGGACGAGAAACAAAGGAAATGCAGGAGAACTGGAAAACGAGTGGTAAAATGACAGCATTAAGCCCTCATGTATCGATAATCACCCTAAACGTAAATGGATTGAATTCTCCAATAAAAAGACACAGAGTGGAGAGATGGATTAAAGAACAAGACCCAACAGTATTCTGCCTCCAGGAAACACATCCCAGCTCCAATGGAAAACACAGGCTTGTAGTGAAAGGATGGAAGATGATACTCCAAGCTAGTGGCAAACAGAAGAAAGCAGGTGTCACAATACTTTATCAGACAAAGTAGACTTCGAGATAAGACAGGTAAAGAGAGACAGAGGGGCAGTATATAATGATTAAGGGGACACTTCACCCAGAAGACGTAACACTTATAAATATCTATGCACCCAACACAGGATCACTAAAGTACATAAAGCAACCATTAACAAACCTAAAAGAACGGTATTAATAATAATGCAATAATAGTAGGGGACCTCAACAATCCACTCACATCATTGGATAGATCATCCAGACAGAAAACCAACAAGGAAACAGTGGAATTAAATGAAAAGCTAGACCATTGGACTTAATAGGGAGATATAGAACACTCTACCCAAAAAAATCAGAATACATTTTCATCTCAAATGGTGCAAGTTCATGAAGTTAATAGGTCACCCCAAAATTTCAGTCCAAAACCATCTTCTTCAAGACACAATATAATAAAACTCTAAAGTCAAAGAAAAATTTTAAAGCATCAAGAAAAAGAAAATTTCTTTCAGACAAAGGAAGCTCTATAAGTCTATCAGTGGATTTCTCAGCAGACCTTTCAGGCCAGGAGAGAATGGGATGGTATATTCAGAGTGCTGAAAGAAAGAAACTGGCAACCAAGAATACTTTACCCGGCAAAGATGCCCTTCATAAATGAAGGTGAGATAAAGACTTTCCTAAAGAAACAAAACCTGAGAGAGTTCATCACCACTAGAACTGCCTTCAAAGAAATGCTGAAGGGAGTTGTTTAGGATGAAATGTAACATGAAAACGTATGCTATATATAACACACTACTAAAGGTGAGTATATAATCAGATTCACAATGCCCTAATACTGTAATATGGTGATGTGTTAAGCACTTAACTCTAGTATAAAAGTTGAAGGACAGAAGTATTAAAAACAGCTGTAGCTACAATAATTTGTTAATAGATTCACAATATAAAAAGTAAAGTATGACATAAAAAACATAAAATGTTGGGGTTACGGGAATAAAAGGGTAGAGTTTTCTGTGAGATCAAAGTTAAGTTGTTATTACCTGAATATTCACTACATAATTAATGAAAAGAGAACAATCAAAAATATCTTGACAAAAAAAGGAAATGTGCATCTATTATCATACTGTATATATGCATCTTAGAGTATGGATGATAGTGTATTAATTATGATTTCTTAGAAGATAATAGGTATATAGTAACTTCTTTCTGGAAGTTTATTCCTTCAAAATCATAGAACTAAAGAATATTCGATTCCAGAACGGGGTTTTACTAATCTTGCTTAACCTTCTACATTTTACTGATGAGGAAACTAAGAGAATTAAATGGCTTATGCAAGGCTAAGTAACTCTTCCAAGTTCCCACGGTTAATGAGTTGCAAAAGCCAGCACCAGAAGCCTCAACTTTTAACTCCCAGTCCAGCTTTTTTCATTAAACAGTATTGCCTTTCAAATGACTCAGGTTAATGGATAGTTGTTGATTGTTGCCTAAATTTAATTGTCTTTGTACAATTTCAGTGTGTCATTTATTGGTATTTGGGAATAAGTGGTGTGTTTTGCTCTTTCTTAAAATACATTCTATTGACTCCAACATTCTTTAAATATAAACTCTTCCGTTTAAAATCTAAGACGTCAGTGTTTCCTTGACAACGTAAACTTAGGCACATCTTCATGAGATCTATATACGTCTTTCCTCATTAATTTTGTTAGCACCGTGGGCAGTAATTTTATTCTTTTTGTACTTATAGTGCATTAAAAATGGACTGGAGGGGAGGGAAAATGGAAAGTACAAGAGAAGAGTAGGAAGGGAGAGAAAGACTCAAAGTAATTAGATTGTAAGAAAATGATGATTTTATTGTCTAATAAAAGATGCTTGTGTTTCTATTGGTTTTATTTTTTCTGAATTCTTAACACTTAAAGCTTGATCTATTTTCTGATGGAAGTAGTCTTTACGATACAAAGTATGTATTTTCATAATATGTACTAGAACCTAAATTCTTTATTTTTTTATTTTTAGTAAATTGTAATATTAATAGCAAATCTTGAGAGATTAAGTGACATACCTTTCTTAAAGACATGATTAGAGGAAGGTAAGAAATGTCGAAATTGCCAACTCATTGCAGCATCCTTTGATTATTGCAGTTCTCATGATTGCCATTTCCATTCTCAAAGTAGCCATTTCCATTCTCACGGACTTTCATTGATATGGCATGAAATTCACTTCGGAAGAGGGTAATCCAAGAGTGTGAAATCAAGTATATTTTCCTGTGACATCCTCTAAAGAAAATTTGACATTTGGGTGTCATAAAATGATGCAAGTGATATTTAGCTTTTACATGGAACTGAATAAAATAAATTTTGATTTAGTTTGTTCATTTTCTAAAAGATGTAGGCTGGAATCCAGTCCAAGCTGCTTAACGAAATAGTTTTTCTGAACATCGCTTACGATGGGAAGACCAGAAAAATAATTCGTTTGACATTCTTTAGTTCAGGTCCCATTTCCTTTTATATGGTAAAATATACATAACATAAAATTTAACATTGTAACCACTTTTAAGTGTACAATTCAGTGACATGAAGTATATTCACAATGTTGTGCAACCATCACCACTATCCATTTCCAGAATTTTTTCATCATCCCAAACAGAAGGTCTGTACCCATGAAACAATAACTTCCCTTCCCACCCCTGTATCTCCCTTAGCCTCTGTTGATGTCTATTCTCTTTTTGTCTCTATAAATTTACCTATTCTAGGTACCTCATAAACAGAATCATACAATATTTGTCTTTTTATGTCTGGCTTATTTCACTTAGTATAATGTTTTCGTGGTTCCTTGCCTGGTGGGGTGATCCAAACCTTCGTTCTGAAGGTCTAGGCCACTTCGTAGCAGTTCTGCCTTAAGTGAGTTGTTGTAGCTTATTATTGACTTTAATTGTACGCTGTGAGAATACTAAGAGGTGCCCTAAAAGATCTCCTCCATTCAAGATATATTTCCCCTTACCTCTACTGTTTAGTAGCATCCCAGTTTGCCCTTGATAGAATCAATCAGTCTAGCCAGTACTGTAACTCTCTTCTTTGCCTTTTGATTCATTCAGTGGAATGAGGAGCCAGAGTGGCCAGGTGGCAGTCTCAACTTCAAGTTCAATGAGTTGTTGTTATATCCCTTGGTTTCAGAAATATTCCTCCCCTTTGGAATTAAGATCTCTAGACCAGTAGTGACTGAAGTCACAGGGATGGGAAGCAGAAATTTTGCTAGTGTATCAAAAACAGCAGTGGTGAGATGGGTCACTCCTAGTTTTTGTCCATAGGTACCTAGACCTGTGAATCCTGGTTATGGGAGAGATAGCATCATAGTTTGGATGCTGATTTAGAGCCCATACTGCATCCTGGAGGGCTTGCCCTAGCCCCACAAGATGTCACCTAGCCAGCACTTGTAATTTAATTGTGAAAAGGCCAGTGCACTGTTCTATCAAGCCAGCTAGTTCTGGATGATGGGGAGCACAGTGAATTAAATGGGAGTGGACCATTGCCTGGTGGTCATCATTGCATGGTGAATTCAATGGGCATGGACCTATGAAGGCAATGGCCATGGACCCATTGCTGCATTTCATTTGCTGTGAAATTAGTTTTTAGATCAGAAGCGTGTCTGTGATACCATGATGATGTAAGTCCAGAGATGGTAGTTTTGGCAGAAGCATTGCATGCAAGGGCGGCAAATCTATATTCAGAGTAAATTTCTATTCCAGTAGGAACAAAGTGTTGCCTCTTCCATGATGGAAGCAGTCCAGTGTACCCAACCTGCTACCGGTTGGCTGGCTGATTCCCCTGAGGAGTGGTACCAAATCAGGGGTTCATTGTTGATCTCTTTTTGTGGCAGATTGGGTACTCTGAGTGGCTGTGGCCAGATCAGCTTTGATGAGTAGAAGTTCATGTTGCTGAGCCCACACGTGACTTCCATCCCTGCATGACCTCTTTGTTCATAAGCTCATTGGGACAATGGTAGCAGTGGCTAGTAACAAAAGTATTTTTACATGAGTGACACATATCTTTGTAGTCTATCCATTTGGAGAGGTCTTTCCACATATCTCTTTCTTATACCTCCTTATACTAATTCTCTGATTGTGTTCCATCCAGGTCCCTGACCATCCAACCAAACCATTAACCAAGAATCAGTTAGACTTGTACCTCTGACCATCCCTCCCTCCAGGCAAAATGAACAACCAGATGCACTGCTCAAAGATCTTCTTGCTGAGAGGATTTCCCTTCACTACTGTCTTTCAGTGCCATCCCAGAGTGGAGTTCTAGTGTGTTGCAGCTGTCCACTTTTGGGTGGTGCCTCTGTATCATGCACAACCGTGTGTTTATTTAAAAAATGTTAATGTATAACTTATATTTAAATTTTTATAGCTTTTTTTTGAGATCCGGGATCTGGTCAGTGTTTTGTGCATTGTGTTTGGTTATTATGTCTTCACAATATTAGAATCCCAAGACTACCCTCAATTTTGACACCAGCTGCCAGTTCAGGGCTCCCCGGGGCCACCCTCAGGTTTGATATTTCACTACAAGGACTCACAGAATTCACTAAAAGCTGTTATATACACAGTTAAGGTTTATGACAGTGAAGTCAGCAAAGGGAAGAGGTGCATGGAGCTGAGTCTAGGAGAATTCCAACTGTGAAACTTCCATTTGTTCTCTCCCAGTGAGTTGTGGACAGCACTAACTTCTCTTAGCAATAATGTGTGCAGTACGCACAGTGTATTGCCAACTAGTTGAAGCCCCTCCAAGCCTTGGTGTGCAGAGTTTTTATTAGGTTTTGGTCACATAGACATGGTTGATTACCTATGTGGATGACCTTAGTTTCCAGCCCCTTCTGAGGTGGAGCTGATACTGCATGGCTCAGAGACCCCACCGTAAATCACAGTGTTAGCATAGACTATCTGGTGTGGCCCAAGGTGCCGGTAAACGAAGCCACTCTTACCAGGCAGGACATTCCAAGGGTTAAAGATTACTTTCCAGGAGCAGAGGGAAGAATCCAGACCTTTCTTTGGGTAAAGTTAATTCCTTTTTTTTTTTTTTAAACAGCTTTATTGTGACATTATTTGCATACCATACAATTCACCCAGTTAAAGTGGACAAGTCAGTGGTTTTGGGTTTATTCACAGATGTGTTAACGATCACCACAGTAAATTTTAGAACACTTTTCTCACCACGAGAAGAAACTCTATGACATTTAACTGTCACTCCCTAATCCTCTCAGCCTTCCTCTGTCCCCAGACTTATGCAGCTGGGAATCTATTTTCTGTTTTCAGATGTTTTCCTGATCTGGATATTTCATGTGTATGATAGTGGTTTTTGTGATTGGCTTCTTTCACTTAGCATAATGTTTTCATAGTTTATCCATGTTGTAACAAGTGTCAGTACTTCATTTCTTTTCTTTTCTTTTCTTTTTTTTTTGGTGAAGCTTAGCCCTGAGCTAACGTCTGCCGCCAGTTCTCCCTTTTGCTGAGGAAGATTGGCCTTGAGCTAACACCCATGCCCACCTTCCTCTACTTTATACGTGGGACACCTGCCACAGCATGGCTTGATAAGTAGTGCATATGTCTGCGCCCGGGATCCAAACCAGCAAACTCTGGGCCACCAAAGCAGAGCGTGTGTACTTAACCATTATGCCACCAGGCAGGCCTAGTACTTCATTTTTTTTTTATAGTCAAATAATATTCCACTGTATGGATCATACACATTTTGTTGTTCTGTTCATCAGTTGATGGCATTTGGATTGTGTCCATCTTTTGGCTCTTATGAATAATGCTGCTGTAAAGATTCATGTATGAGTTTTTGTTAGACATATGTTTTCATATTTCTTGGGTATATATATACCTAGAAGTGGAATTGTGGGTCATATAGTAACCCATATGTTTAATTATTAATTAATCTATGTTTAATTGCTTAAGAAACTACTAGACTGTTTTCTAAGGCAGCTGCACCATCTTACATTTCACCAGTGGTGTATGAGGGTTCCAGTTTTGCCACATCCTTGACAATACTTGTTTTTGTCTGACTATTTGATTCTTGCCATCCTAGTGAGCGACAAATGGTAACTTCGTTGTAGTTTTGATTTGCATTTACCTGTGCTTATTGGCCATTTGTATATCTTTCTTGGAGAAATGTGTGTTTAGACCCTTTGCCCATTTTTTAATCCAGTTGCTTGTTTTTTTTGTTGTTGAGTTGTAGTTCTTTATATATTCTGGATGTAAGTCCCTTATCAGATACGTGATTTGCAAATATCTTCTCCCATTCTCTGGGCTGCCTTTTCACCCTGTTGATGGTGTCCATTGGTGCGCAAAAGTTTTTAAGTTTGGTGAAGTTCAACGTACTAATTTTTCTTTGTGCCTCTGCTTTTGTTGTCACAACCAAGAAATAATTGCCAAATTCAGTGTCATGAAGCTTTTTCTCCTATGATTTCTTTCAAGAGTTTTAAAGTTTTAACTTTTTCGTTTAGGTCTGTGATCCATTTTGAGTTAATTTTTGTATATAGTGTAAAGTGAGGGTCCAACTTCATCTTTTTGGGGTGTGGATATGCAGTTTAACCAGCACTATTTGTTTAAAAGACTGTCATTTCCTTACTCAGAGTTCTTGGCACCCTTATTGAAAATCATTTGACCATATATGAGAGGGTTATTTCTGGGGTCCCTATTCTATTCCATTGGTCTCTATGTCTGTCTGTATGCCAATATCACACTGTTTTGGTTACTGTAGCTTTGTAGTAAGTTTTAAATTCAGGAAGTGTGAGACCTCCAACTTTTTTCTTCTTCAAGATTGTTTTGGCTATTTGTAGTCCCTTGAGATTCCATACGAATTTTAGGATGGAATTTTTATTTTTGCAAAAAAAATCACTGGGATTTTGATAGGCATTGCATTGAATTTAGTAGATCACTTTGGGTAGTATTGACGTCTTCCCTCCTTTTATCTTTTATTTTTGATGAGAAAGACCAGCCCTGAGTGAACATCTGTGCCATTCTTCCTCTATTTTGTATGTGGGAGATGCCACCACAGCATGGCTTGATGAGCAGTGCATAGATCTGCACCCGGGATCCGAACCTGCGACCCTGGGCCACCAAAGCCAGGTGTGCGGACTTAACCACTATGCCACCGGGCTGGCCCCCCTCCTTTTATCTTATTTGTTTTAATGTTATAACCACTTTACCACATTTTTCTGATTTATTTGGAAACGAGATTCTCAAAGTTTTAAAATTTATTATGTACCATCTTGAGCTTATACCATATCATTAGGTTTTTTAGGACTCTATCTAAATAATGAAGAGGCATATTTTCATGGCTGTTTTCTTTCTTTGTCTCCTTTCCTTCAGCAATTTTTTTCACTTTTGCCCCTCCTAGACTTACTATATTCTCTACTTTCTCTTAACAGTCTGTCAATTAAAAAAATGTTGATTATTATTGCCAAATATAGGAACATGGGTGGGCTGAAGGTCAGATAAATTAAAATAATTTGGATTAAACCCCAAAGAGGAGATAAAGGGGAAGATGCAAATAATTAGAGAGTATAGGAGGAGGGAATTATAGTTATTGTTCTTGGATAGATGAGTACCATATTTCAGTTGTGTTGAGGAATCATTCAGAGTTAATTGGTGAGACTATACTCTATTTAAGTCAAACACTATGTAAATGCAAATTCAGCAGCATCCATGGAACATTGATTTAAAAAACAGAAATATCTTCCATGTACAGAATATTTTACTTGAAATGACTATATTCCCTGGTCAATTAGGAACTGATTTTTGTGTGTGTGTGAGGAAGATTGGCCCTGAGCTAACATATGTTGCCAATCTTCCTCTTTTTGCTTGAGGAAGATTGTCCCTGAGCTAACTTCTGTGCCAATCTTCCTCTATTTTATATGTGGGATGCTGCCACAGCATGGCTTGATGTATGTCTGCGCCTGGGATCTGAACCTACGAACCCCGGGCTCCTGAAGCAAAGTGCGTGAACTTAACTACTATGCCACTGGGCCAGCCCCAGTTATGAACTGATTTTTAATAAGTGTTTTTATAGTAATATATCATATGAAGACACAGTTATATATAGAAGTGTATATTCTGCTCCTACTAATATATTTTAGAACATAAATACCTATTAGGTATTTATGTTCTCTTGGAGAGGTACCTTAAGTCAATTGGGTATATTTATTCCAGATGAAATTTAAGTTTTCTTCTGATTCTCTATTCTTCTTCAAAGGCTATGTTCAAAATATACCCTTTCTGTGTTAAAGATGGTTTTCCTAAGTGAGAGAGGCTCACTATGTACCAGGTACTGTTCAGTTTTATAGTCAGATCAACCTATGTTTGATTCCTCATTCTCTCTCATAATAGCTATGGGGTTTTGGTTAAGTTATTTAGTCTCTCTTAGCCTCGGTTTTTTAATCTGTCAAGTGAGAATGACAGTTCCCATTTTGGAGGGATATTCGGATGAGAGATGACTTAAAGGTTTTATTAATACTTAGCACGTAGTTGGTTACTATCATGAAAAAGATTAGTGACCTCTTCTGATATTTTTCAAAATGTAATATGTTATAGTTGAGATAAAGGTCTGAAGTTAAAATAATAATTTGTAAGTCAGGGCAGTTCACTAAATAGACCACCTGAAAGAATAGAAATATATACAAAGATTAATATTGAGAAAAAGAAGTTAAAAGAAGCTAATGTGCTCTGAGAAATACCTTACTAAAAATAATGTTTTCTATCTGATTCTATCAATAATGACATTTTAGAAATTTTCTTCCATTCACATTCTGTTTCTTTTCTTTTTCTAGTTTTTTAAGGTGGAAGTTGACATCACTGATTTGAGGCCTTTCTTGTTTTCTAGTATAGGTATTTAGTGTTATAATTGTCCCTCTGAGTTCTGCTTTAGCTACATCCCACAAATTCTCATACATTGTATTTTTGTTTTATTGCATTTCAAAATATTTTCTAATTTTCTTTTTAAATTTTTTGTTGATCCATGGGTTATTTGGAAATGTGGTATTTCATTTCCAAATACTTGGCAGTTTTCCAAATATATTTCTGCTATGACTTCTGGTTTAATTCCATTGTGTTCAGTGCACATATGTTATGTTACTTGAATGTTTTTTGAGACTTGTGTTATATCCAAGAATGTCATCTATTTGGTAAGTGTTCTATGTACACTTGAGAAGAATGTGTATTCTGCTGACGTTGGTTAGAATATCTGTCAGTGTCAGCTCAGGTTGGTTGATAGTTTAAGTCTTCTGTATGCCTATTGATTTTCTACTTGTTCTATCAATTTTTAGAGAGTGATAATTAAATGTCTGACTACAGTTGTGGATTTGTCTATTTCTCCTGCAGTTCTGTCAACTTTTGCTTCATATATTTTGAAACTATTATTAGATACATAAAATGTAAGATTTTATTTCCTGTTGATGATTTGACTTTTATCATTATGAAATGACCTCCTTTATTCTTCCTAATACTCTTTGCTTTGAGATCTACTTCAACTGACGTGAATAGAGCCACTCCAGCTTTCTTCAAATCTTTTAAAATGTCTGCTAAGATCTAACAATCTTGTTATTGCTTTGTATTTGATAATAAAGAAAAATAGTTATCTTTTTGGTCCTTAGTAGACTAAGTAGAACTTAGAACTTAGTCTAATGGAAGAAAAACACAGGTTAATGAGCAATTATACAGTGTGGTCATCATGAGACTGATGGGAGTACAGTACTGGAGGAGCTTGGAAGATGTAGGAAAGTTCTTTCATGGAGGTGACAACTAAATCTAAGCCTCAGATTGAAAAATGAGTTGGAGTAGAAAGGCAAAATTGGAGGCAAAATTAGTCAGAGAACAGTATGTGCAAAGCATGAAGATAACAGTAGTTTTGGGGACTGAAACTAGGGTGGCTCGAGCATAGAGTTTGAGTAGGGTTGTGATCAGGTGTAATTGGAGAGTTCATCAATGCCAGATGATGAAGAGAATTGTAATAGTAATTAACAGTGGCTCACATTTGTGAGTGCTTACTGTGTGATTGAGATAACCCTATTAGATAATATTGTTCTAACCATTGTAAAATGAGGAAATTAAGTATAGAGAGAACACAGAGAGATTAAATAACTTGCCCGAGGTTATACAGACAGGAGCTGGAATTTTACTGTGTCATCCTGACTGTAGAATGCAAGCTTTTAACCACTGTGCCTTTCTGTGTCTATGATGTAGTAGGCCAGACTAGAGTTTGAACTTGATCCTGTTCACAATGTGGAACTCTTTAAGGATTTTAAGCAGGGACATAAATAAAATAAGGAAATACTGTTTGTATTTTCTGTTTTTAAAAGCATCGCCCTGCCTACAGGTATGACTTAGTATACTACAGTACAATAAAATCTTTACTACTGCCTTCTACTCCCCACTACTCTTATTTTGGTTTTTCAGTTTATGGGAAAAACAGATGGAGACTATTATACTCTGGATGACATGTTCGTCTCCAAAGCAGCTGAGAGAGAACGTTTTGGTGAAGAGGAAGAGAATCAGAGGAAAAAAGCTATTGCTGAGCACCAGAGTCTTGCTGCACAAATGGAAAAGTGTCTGTATTGTTTTGACAGCTCTCAGTTTCCCAAGCACCTTATTGTTGCAATAGGTGTTAAGGTAAGAAATATAACATTTATTGCCCTAAAAAAGTGATTTAGTGGTATATGTGGATTTGCCTCTTCATACTCTTAATATGATTCCTAAGGAATCTGTCTTCTCTTATTCTGTGTTTCAAATATTTTTCTTTCCTAAGTTCCCATGATTCTTAGAATCTTCTTTAGAGTGAGTATAAATATTTAAATGACATGAAGCTCACATTTTGCATGATTCTACTTTTTAGAGAGCATTGGTTAGTGGTTAAGGCCCTGGATTTTGGAGCCAGACTAGCTGGATTCAAATTCTGGCTCTGCCATTTACCAGCTATGTGACCTTATTTTCATGACAGCACCTGATTCTCAGTATTAAAATCACTTCAAAGATACTCAATCTAAAGTAGCTTCTGCTTCTTTCCTTACTTTCTCATAGAACCTATTTGTTTTTTCATAGAATAGCTCGTAATTTGAAGAAGTTTATTGTATTTTGTTTTACTTGTTTATTGGGTCTCTGTCCCAATAGTCTGTATGTTCCATGAGGACATAGATAACTTACTCATCATGGTATACCAAGCATCTGTTCTGTTGTATACCAAGCATGTATGTTCACAGTCACTTATTTCAATAAATATCAATTATAGCTTATTTAATAGTCACTAGTAATAGTCATTTATTTCAATAAATATTTGGTGATTTAATTCTTATATTAAGTAAATAATTATTGTGTACCTGATATATACTGGACCCTAGTTAGTCACTAGGGAAAAGTAGAGACTCAGGTATGTGTGGAACTTGTATTTTAGTGAAATAGGGCAGAAAGTAAACAAGGTAGTAATTGTTCTGATTTAAGAAAGTGTTAATGTCATAAAGCAAATAAAGTGAGGAAATGGGATAAAATGATGGGAGAGTATTTTTTGAAGAGGTAGTCTAGAAGGCTTCTCTGAGGAGGTGTTTTAGTAAAGATATGAAAGATGGAAGGGATATGCAACATGAAGATATGAATGAATAATGTTTTAGGAAGGGGCATCAGTGAATGAAAAGCCTTGAGGAAGAAGTGAGCTTTAGCATTCATGGAACAGAAAGACCATTGTAGCTGAAGTGGAGTGAGTGAGAAAAGTGATAGGAGAGAAAGTTGAGTGAATGAATGCTAGTTTCAGGAACTACTAGTTTGAGGAATATACATATATATATTTATTTATTTGTTGTGTATGCAAACACACACAATCATGCGTACACACACTTTTGTATCCAAAGAATTGGCTTTTCCATTCTAATTCTAGTCTTTAATATCTTTAGGTCATTGAGACAGTCAGTTTATCAGTTTGAATTTTGGTTTCTTTGACTTTATTTCCTTACCCTTCTTTTTCTTCTCCTTTCTTTCCCTTCATACTTTAGCAAAAAGGTAATGTAAAAATTCTGTTCAAAATTTAATCAATTAAGGAAAAAATACACACCTTAACCAGTTATTTGTATTTTTCTCCATTCTTTTCCAGACCTTTACATAAGCATTTACATTTTTATAATTCTGACGTTATGTATAAATATTTCATTCTCCTTTAGTCTTATCCTACCTTTAAGAAATGTAAAAATAAATGTGAAGTAATACTTAAATTTCTCCTACAATGCCTTAGGAGAAGTTTGGATTATTTTCAATGACTTCATTGTCTTTAGTGCTCTGAAGAAGACAGGCTGGGTCCAGGGAGGCACAGAGGTGTTAAGTGTATAAACCTTTTGTTAGCCTCCTGCTTTATAGGCTGCGTCCCAAAGTTGGCATTTCTCAATTCACTGGCCACAGGAAACCATTAGTCAATAATAGACATTTCTGTTTCTGCAACTGGTACTACTCTCATACATTCCTTTTCCCTTCCCAGTTTTCCTCTTCTGCTGTGAGGTAATCTACGTTTTCCAATTAGTCATTTCTTTTTTTTTTTTTTTTTAAGGAAGATTAGCCCTGAGCTAACTGCCACCAATCCTCCTCTTTTTGCTGAGGAAGCCTGGCCCTGAGCTAACATCTGTGCCCATCTTCCTCTACTTTATGTGTGGGACGCCTACCACAGCATGGGTTGTCAAGTGGTGCCATGTCTGCACCCGGCATCTGAACCGGCGAACCCTGGGCCACTAAAGTGGAACGTGTGCACTTAACCTCTGTGCCACTGGGGCAGCCCCTCCAATTAGTCATTTCTAATGGTATTAAATTCTTCTCTTTGCCCTCAACTTACTGAGAGTTGGCTGATCTCTTTCTTCCCTCTTGAACTCGTCTTTTTGTTCTGGATTCATTTTGAAACCATTTGAGTCTCTCCTTTCTCCACCTATGCTTTAATATGCTATCTTTGCTGTAGAAACTACCATCTGCCATCAGCCTTTCATCTGTGAATATTTTAATATAGAAATATTTGAAATATTGATTACAAGGAATTCATCAATTTCCAACAATATCTGAATGCCTGTCCCATCCATTGTAGCTAATAGGTTATTTTATTAATCTGAATAAACAATAACAGATTATTCCTTTTAGTTATTACCTAAGTTAATCATATGATTATGAGTTTCTAGGGAATTATTTTGCTGTTGAATGGAAATAATAAGCAATATTTCAAAGCAATTCAGTAATTCTTACTCAGCTTGAATTTCTAATATTTAAAGTTAATATCTTAAATCCAAATGTGTTAATGAAACTATATTAGTAGTCATTGGAGTCAGACAGTTAATTGGGGCCGGCCTGATAGCGTCGTGGTTAAGTTCATGTGCTCTACTTTGGCACCCTGTGGTTTGCGAGTTCAGATCCCAGGTACAGAACTACACCTGCCTTATCAAGCCATGCTGTGGTGGTGCCCCACGTACAAAATGGGGGAAGACTGGCACAGATGTTACCTCAGCGACAATCTTCCTCAAGCAAAAAGAGGAAGATTGGCAACAGATGGTAACTCAGAGCCAATCTTCCTCACACACAAAAAAGAAAAAAAGAAGAGACAGTTAAACAACTTTGTAACTTTCTAGTCATCAGCTATGCCTGCCTTCTCCCTCCTTTTTAAAATAAAAGTCATCTATCCACCTCCTTGTCTTAACACTGTGCTTTTTTGAAAAAAAGACTTTTTTAGAACAGTTTTAGATTTATAGGAAAATTGAGAATGCAGTTCCATATACCCCACACACAGTTTCCTCTATTCTTAGCATCTTACATTAGTCTAGTAAGTTTGTTACTATTTATGAATCAGTACTGATACTGTTTTTAATTGTGTATATGATTGTGATTTTACTGTAAATTTAGGTAAATATCCATATCGACTCCTACTTTGTCCTCTCTCAGTGAAATTTAAAAAATTTGCATTGTTTTGTTAAATAAATAAATATTGTCTGCCGTTAAATTTTCTCTAGCTAAAACCTTACAAAAAATAATAGAAAACAAGATTAAGCCTCTTTGCAGAATATTATTTATGCTTCTCATGAACACTCTTTGCTCACAACATACATACTAATTGGCCTTTTTTTTTAAGACAGTTTATGTATAATGGAGAAACAGCACCAGCTTATAGGTAATACATATGTATAAATAAACAGAACTTAACCAGAGCAGTAAAGCCATAGAGAGGTCATTTCTTTCTCTCTTAATTAGGTTAATTCTATTTGCTCAGCCAGTAGCAAAAGGAAGGCCCAATTAATAGGCATATCTATCATTACCAGGCCATGTATCTTTTTATTCTTGCAAAAATTGTGTTATTTCAAGGTCTTTGAAAGCATTTAGCTTCCGCAGATTGAGGATAAAGTTCCATTCATTCTGCCCTTAGGTAAACTTAATCTTTGTGTGATTAAACAGTTAAACATTAAGACTTACACTCTAAATGCCTAATTTATTAAAAGCTCTCTTCACGGCTTTTTAAAGTCTAAAAATATTAAATATCTATGAATATTAAAATAAAATATGTTGCTTATAAGCAAGTATACTTTATTAAATGTTAGGTGAGCCCTACTAGGGGCTCATCTGTCACAATTGAGAATAAAAGGTAGTAACATTTCATCTTTGGACTTTTTTCCCCCAGGTTTATTTATGTTTACCCAACTGTCGGTCTCTTACTGAGGGGCACTGCCTGATAGTCCCTTTGCAGCACCATAGAGCAGCTACCTTATTGGACGAAGACATCTGGGAGGAAATTCAGGTCAGCATGATAATGCTCATTATCATTGGAATGCTCATGAGCAACTTGTGCAAACTATGGTGATAAATTCTAACAAGTTTTATATGTTCATATGGTGGATGCCAGTGCAGTAAATAATTTAAAGAGGAAACTATGCAAATTTGGTTTTCAGAATTATTTTGGGACTTTTCTGGAATGCCTTTTAAAAATTTATACATGCAAAACTGATTTAACTTAGAGCAAAATACAGTGCCAAAAAGATTCTAAGTAATACAGAAATCTAGTCTGTTTTATATTTTTGTAAGACATTAAGCTACTTGATGAAAAACATTGATAGATGAAGAAGAAACTTATTCATTTCAACAGATACTGAGTACATGAATATAAGGTATTACAGGTGCTGTGAGAAATGGAGAGATAAAATCATTCATTGATTTTGGCCAAAGGTAGTGTAGATTCTAGTACAGCTTGTATTATAGTTTAGCAGATTTTGTAAGCCAGCTGCATTATGGAAAATTGAATGAGGGAGGAAAAGCCAAATTGTTTTGTGCAAATAATGGTATTATGGCTCTTTTTGTGAGATAAAAGAAAAAGTTGTAGAAGTTGTAAATTATTGTAAGATATCAAGTGAATAAATATCTGAATTCTAGCTTATTTTAAAAAATGTAGCTTTTTGGATATTTGTTTTTACTTTCAAATATGTACAAAAACTCAAATTAATTATGGCCTGATGAATATCCTTATGGTCATTCATCTCTTTTATAGAATATATACAAAAAATGATTTGACTTAGCAAAAAATATTGTTTGCAAATGCAGGAGCCACTTCTTTCAAGTGGTCTATCACCATCCTTTAGTAACATTTAATTTTAGACCTTATATTTGATAGAAAATGCCAAGATAAGTTTCAGCAGAGCATATGGGAATAATCACAAATTTTGAATGAATATTATCCATATTTTTAGTTTTATTAAATATGTAGTGAAACTTGGTCTCCTTTAAATTTATTCTCATCAGTTTGACAAATGTGCTTGAACATATGTCATAGTCAGACACTGTAGGTCGATTTTTTAAATATCCCAAATCGGCGATGTGGTGGTAGGTTTGTTGATGCCCATCTAAGTGGGCTTCACTATGGAATGATGTATATATAGGGACATTTCATTGGGAAACTTCTGGTGTTGGTACCTTTTCTTGGTGTTAGTCAGATCCTCCAGAAAAGTCTTTCAATCTCTTGCCTAGAGCATCTAAGTCTCCTTGCCAGAGTTCTGGGAGCTGTGTCAGGGAAGACGGCTGGAGGCAGAATGTTGAATATTTAAGAACGTTAAGTAACATTTCCTATAATGCCCCTGTTTTCCGACTGTATGCCCTCAGCTGTGTCTGGTTTTCTGAGTCCAGTAACTTTATCCTTTACCTTCTCCCAAGGATAATCCTGTAGTGTTCTGCTGGTGTGGAGCAGGGCATCTGGCATGTCAGTTGCTTTTTTTCCAAAAGACTTTCATCTCTTTCACCACACCTTCACCTCTCCTTCCATAAGGACTTGGTGCTGCTGATTCCTGAGCCTTTTGAGAAGTGTGCAGTGCAACATGGCTTTATCCTTTACTATCCCTGCTAGCCCCTCCCCCACACCACCCAGGTATGAGCCAGCTGTCTAGTGTTTAAGTCAGATATTGCAGGGTGATCTGATTTTCATTGTTTCGTCTCTCATTCTGGTTGTTCCAGTTGGTTTGTACTGTTTTAAAAATTAGTGTCAGTTTTGAGGGGTCAATCCATGAAGGGTATAGAGGTAAATGCGTATATTCTATCCTATCTCATAACATTTATCTTTGGATAACTTTATCTTTAGATATATTCTTTTTAGAAATCTTGAATAAATTATAGTATTAATATTACATGGTCAGCCCTAAATAGCTTGATTTTTTTTTTTTTTTAAAGATTTTATTATTTCCTTTTTCTCCCCAAAGCCCCCCGGTACATAGTTGTATATTCTTCGTTGTGGGTTCTTCTAGTTGTGGCATGTGGGACGCTGCCTCAGCATGGTCTGATGAGCAGTGCCATGTCCGCGCCCAGGATTCGAACCAACGAAACACTGGGATGCCTGCAGCGGAGCGCGCGAACTTTACCACTCGGCCATGGGGCCAGCCCGTAAATAGCTTGATTTTTTAAGGAAAATACCTAATTTTCATTTCAGTTTTTTCTTTTCTTTTTTTTTTTTGGTGATGAAGATTGGCCCTGAGCTAAATCTGTTGCCGATCTTCCTCTTTTTGCTTGAGGAAGATTGTCCCTGAGCTGACATGTGTGCCAATGTTCCTCTGTTTTGTATGTGAGACACTGCCACAGTGTGGCTTGATGAGCAGTATAGAGGTCTGTGCCTGGGCTCTGAACCCATTAACCCTGGGCTGCCAAAGCAGAGCATGCAAATGTAACCTCTACACCACCAGGCTGGCCCCTGAAAACTTTTTACTCATAATTACCTGATTTTTTTGTAATGTGACTTGATACAAATTAAGAATTGCAACAATCTATAGTGTAGCTTACTTATTTATATTGTAAAGAATTTTAGTCCAGATGTGTTAACTAAATGAGGAATGGCCATTAGGTGAGTAATCATACTTTAGAAATATGGAAAATAGTGATTACCCAGAGGATGAAGTGTTTTTTATTTGGAATATGGGAATTTTATATCATCCTCATAACATGGGATCTCTGTATCTCTCTGAAGCATAAAACAGTTTTGGTATATTATGATAATGAACTAAAAAGCTTTATTGTTTAGTAGTCATATAACTTTTAAAAAATGAGTGTTATTTAAATATGTATAGTGTATTTGTTATATTGAGCTGGGGGCAAATCTTGCTTTAATGGAATTGATAATCTCAAATTAGACCATTAAACTCATATTTTAAAATTAAAGTCTTTTGTATACATAGAGGAGAAGAAATACTTAGATGTGTCTGTGTTCTCCTTGAAGCTATTAGTATAATGTTTATATATTTTATAATAGTGAAATTTTTACATCACTACTAATTTAGTACTTTGGAATTTTCATTTATATCATTTATATTATATATTGGAATTACATTTTCATCTAGAATAATCATCCAATGGTTAAACCAGGAAAGGGTCATGAACAAACCTGAAGTAAGGAAATTTATGAGATAATCTTTGGATTATCTAAATTTTTATTATTGTTGGCAGCTGCTTTGTATCCACTTTTTCTCTTCCTCAGAAAAGTTTGGTTTTCAAAGATATAGTTCCACTCTAGTAGTGATTTTCCTTTTTCTAGTATATAGAATTGTCTGCTCCCCACAAAACTAGATAATGAAATAAATAATTGAAAATATTCATAATAAATAAAAATTTACAAACAGTAAGAAAATAGAGACCATCTAAAAACTATGTTATTAAACCAAATTTGTGTATTTTCCCATTTGGTTTTGTGTTTCAATTTGTGATACTAGGCGTGTAAAGATAACTATCTGGGACATACAGTTGAGTAGATTTGAAAAGAGGGGTTAACGGTTGTCACTTTCTGGTTCATCTGCAGCTTTAGTCGTATCATTGATGTCTGTGAATTGTCCATATTATTATTCTTCACTGTTGTTGCAAACAAAACTTAACTCACAGTAGCTTGAGACAGCAAAAGTTAATGTCTTATATCGTAGTCTGATGTAGGCTGGGCAATTCTTCAAGACAGTTTGCCTCCGAGCAGTGATTCAGGTATGCAGCCTCCTTCCATGATAAGGAGTCCTTCTCTTTCAGCCCCTTGGATGGAAGAAAGTGAACATAAGAAAGCACACTACCTCTTAACTGCTTTAACACACAAGTGACACATATCATTTCTACATGCATTACCCAGAACTAAACTTGGCCCCACCTAAGTCTGAGAAAGGCTGGGAAATTTAGTCTCCTTGTACACCCAGGAAGAGGAAAATGAAACTTTCGTAAACACAGCCTTTTTTGGGAAGAGTTTTTATCTGCAGAAATCAGACTGGGGACATGGCAGCTTTAAAATTTGAATGATCAATTTTACTGTATAGATATCTATAACAATATTTTATGTTTTATTTTTTATTGTAATTTAGCCTCAATTGTATGTGCACTTGAATGGTCAATTTTACCATGTAAATATCTATAACAATATTTTATCTTTTATTTTTATCATAATTTAGCCTCAGTTCTATATACACTATCTCCATTAATGTGATTTTATAATGTATAATACCAAAATCAGGGAATTTTAAAAAGGAGAATCAGTTATCTATAATCATCTATAATGATTTATCTAACAATGACTTATATAGTCATATGTCACTTAATGACAGGGATACATTCTGAGAATGTGTCATTAGGTGATTTCATTGTTGTGAGAACATCATAGAATATACTAATACAAACCTAGATGGTATAGCCTCCTACACACTTAGGCTATATGCTACTAATCTTATGGGATCACTGTCGTATATGTGGTCTCTTGTTGACCAAAAAGTCGTTATGCGGTGTCTGACTGTAATGAGATTATGGGTGTAAAGTCTGCAACCCCTTAAGCTGTTAGCCAAGACTTTGAGTTTAACAACAAATTGAGTGTCTAAAGAGCCTATGCTGAATTTATAAATAGCTGTGGTGAGAAATGAAAAGCGAATTTCGTATCTTTTGCTTACTAGGTACCTTTCTAGTTCACTCAAAGTATAATTATTTAATGTTTTTTTTTTTTACTTGCTCTTATTTTATAAGATGAGTGAAAAATAGAAAAGATGAGGGACCAGTAATAAGTGATTAGTGGAGGCCTGGTGGGAGCCCAGAACTCACATCATCTACCTAGCAGTAATAAGCATCCCCTTTTGGGGTATCAACAGAGGCTGAGTGGGGAATCTGAACTTCCAATTCCACATGGCAATTTCTTAACAAAAACTTGATTAAATCTCCAGGAAATTATGCTAAGTGGAATATACCAACCCCAAAAGACTGCATGATTCCATTTATGTAACATTCTTGAAATGACAAAATTAAAGAAATAGAGAACAGATTGGTAGTTGTCAGGGGCTAAGAAATGGGAGTGAGAGTGAATGTGTTTATAAAGGGGCAGCAGGAGGGATCCTTGTAGTGTTGGAATTGCTCTGTATCTTGATTGTATCAATATTAATATCCTGGTTGTGATGTTGTGCTGTGGTTTTGTAAGATGTTACCATTAGAGGAAACTGGGTTAAGGGTACATAGATTTCTCACTACTATTTCTACATGTGATCTATAATCATAATAAAAAAGTTTAAGTAAAATGTTAAAAAGTTATAAATCAAGCTGATAAATCTAAATAAAAATGTTTCACCCTCCTATTTAGACAAATATACTTGAATAACACTCTCCAAGGCCAAGCTCGAATTTAGAATTCTCAGATACTTTGGAGGTCAACACATGGTGGTGTGGGGAGAGTTGCTTTTGGTCCCTACCCTGCAGCCTACTCCTTTTTCTTCTAACCCTTAGCTTCATCCTATACTACAGTTTATCCTGTGAATACATGTGAACATCCTGGACTGCATGTCTAAGCTCCATCCAACCACCTTCTATAAATAGCAGTCCCTCAGGCCTAGGAGTGTGAAGTAAATAAGTAAAGTAGTAAAAAATAGTAAACAGAAAAGGAGGGGGAGGATTTTATAATAATGTTGAGCTCTTTGGGAAAACAGTCTTACTTTCAACTTTAGTACATTTAATTTTCATAAACTTGGTAGGACTGGATTATATGTGAAAATAGGAGACTGCTTGACTATACAAGGTTAGAAGTGAAGGGTCAGCAGAGACATGTAAGGGAACCAGCAAATGAAGATGCTGTAAGCCTAGGGAAACAATTGAAAGTGAATTCCACTTGTCTGTTACTGAGTTTAAGGATGCCTGCTTGCTCAGAGTACCTTTTTTGGCTTCTGGATGTTTTCCTATGATTTTATTGTCAGTTCTGCATGTTTTGAAAATCAACCTAAATTTGATTTCCTTTTCTTATTTTAGTTTTCTGGAACCGTTTCCAGTATATACGTAAAACTGTGTAGAGTGAGTTTCACTTTAAAAAAAAATATTGCTCAAATATGTGAAATTAGATAGTGAATTTAGAAAGTAAAAGTAATTATAAATTAACATTACAAAGTTTAGATATGGCTTACTATTTGTTTTTTATTTTAAAGGGATTTATTGTACTTTTATTATTTTCATATTTTGAATCTCCTCTAAGTGGTTTATTTACCTAGCCATTTTCTTTCTTCAGATGTTCAGAAAATCATTGGTAAAGATGTTTGAAGATAAAGGTTTGGACTGCATCTTTTTAGAAACTAATATGAACATGAAGAAACAGTATCATATGGTTTATGAATGCATTCCTCTCCCAAAGGAAGTGGGTGATATGGCTCCTATCTATTTTAAGGTATTTATGGATAGTCTTTACATGTGTACTTATTATTTTGCTACACTGCTGTTCTATGAATACAGTTACCTTAATTCTTATATTTTTTCTCCCATATACTTATATTCAATTTTATATCATGTAAAGAGATTAAGTAAAGCACAAAAAGTTCTCTGTATAAATTTCTTTAGAAAGAAATTTGGGATTTGACCTTTAAAAAGCATGCTTATTTATAAGTATGAACATACTATCAAGTGGTAATTTACAGTTTCTATTTTAATTTCTCATTTCTCAAATAAAAAATCAAGGTTTTGCCTTCAAGTCCTTTCAAGTCAAAATTATAGTCATAACTCTAGAAAACTTACTGAAATTCACAAGAGTCGAAGATAATACATACAAACAGTACAAACTACAATTGTTGAGACAAGATATTGCTGTAAGTTCTGGTATTTAATACCTCATCATGCTATTTGTAAAAGGAAACTAATATTTCACCTTGACTTACGTTTTTGGACAATGAATGACTAGAGTTCTTAATTGTGTCATTATAGTATTCAGGCAGCTTTTACTAAATAGCATATGTTTGATGCTGACCTGAATATAATATAATTTATAGACTAATATAAATGTATAAATGTAGAATCATATATGAAATATAACATGTGCAATGAAAAAAGAAGGTAATGTTTTGTGAGGTAGTATGGGAATCTTGCAAATGCAACATTTAGGCAGTATAAGATGGTAAAGTTTATTAACATGGACTGTCAATCCCAACAATAGTGAGGTGGTGAAAACTTTACTTTCTTTCTCTAGAAATTTTTAAAAACAATCTAATTATTTGATTTGAAGAATGGTATTAAAAAGATAATCCCAGACCCATGCTATTCTTATGTTAAACAAAATCAGTTGAGAAAGAGATTATTATATTTTTATTCAATCTTGTTTTTTATTCCCTCAGTAGAGCCTTAGATGATTGTGACTATAGGCATTGAGGTATAGGGCACAACATAGAGCAGTCACTGTTGCTTATGTTGGATGACAGAAATGTCATCTCTTAGCAGAATGGTGTGTCACTTTTCTACACTAAACCTTTTATATGCTCATTAAAGATACATTTATTTGGTTTGGCTTTGATTTTATAGTGACTGTGCTACATTATAGTGTCAATACAAGTAACCTATGCCTTTTAAGTAGGGAACAGCAGTATATCTGATGTATTTAAATTGTGCTTATTTAAATGGTAATTTCATTTTCAAATTTGCTTCCTTAATAAAGATACTGTACAAAAATGATTATTTTATACTTGTCACCCTAGTTTTTCTTTCTGTTAAATATTTCTTTACCGTAATACAGTCATACTGCTTAGCCTAGAAGGTCTCCTAATTCCATTTCTATGTATTTTTTCCCCTGCATTGTTATTACTTTTTTGTATGTCTAGAAATAGTTCAAGTACTTGGTTGCTAGCATATAAATTACTCTCTGACATTTGGAAGAAGAGCAGTAAAACAAAATGAATTTGTTTGAGTAGATTTCTATGAATGGATTAAGGAATTTGTGAACTTTTCTGTTCACAAATTATGTTCAATATTAAATTACTTGGTCTTACCGATGGTTGTTTTTGTCATGTAAAGTTGAGCTGAAATTAAGTACAGGAGTTCAGAATGAGTAAAACAGTAATATCTTGGCTAAAGATAGGACTTTAAAAAAATCAAGAACGTCCAATTTTAAATAACAGAAATTGAAGCTTTAATCCATTCAAAATAATGACCTGCCATGTATAATATGCCCTGTAATTAATTCATTGCATTACTTTAATTTTAAACTGTCTCTTTGTATTTGCTTATTTATATTTTTTCATTAACAAATGGCTCTTTGTTAGAAAGCCATAATGGAATCTGATGAAGAGTGGTCTATGAACAAGAAATTGATTGATCTCTCTTCAAAAGATATCAGAAAGTCTGTAAGTATCATTTTTTGTCCTAATATAAGAAATTACCATAGTATTTAGGATTGTCATTAATTTCCGCATCTTATTTGAAAAAGAGACCATTTGGCTGAGTAAACCAAAGGTGAAGTAACTAATTCTACAAATAAAGAAGAAATTATTTTCATCTTATCTGGTCTAGCAAATGCTTATTTGTTTAATTGCTTATTTGAATATTTGTTTATTCCTGACCTGGCCCTCCGCCACTGTAGTCGCGTAATTGGCTGTGACAGCCATCAGACTGTGCCATGAGAGCTCCTCTCATCGACCTCTCAGCCTCTGTGGGACAAGTGGTGAGAGGGGCCTGTTTGTTACTGGAATTATAATGAGAGAAACATTTTCCTAGAGGCTCTATTGTGAATTTTGAATTTTTTTTTTCTTATACAAAAGTTACCTGTTATGTTCTTTTAAAACAGTAGTTGAGTTAGCTTATGGGTTCATTATTCTTTTAAGGACTTTCCTGATCATGTTTCATAGTTTAATCTTAATTTGCAGATCAGCTTTTAGATAAAAGTTACTCGTAAGTTGAGTACTTCTGTGATGACTTCTCTCTTTTCTAGAAATATAAATTAAATGGAATAGAGATATAATAGAATTGTGGGTTTCTTTTTGTTTTTCTATTCAAAAAGTAATCTATTCTACAAATGTTTATTGAATGCATACTATTTACCAGGTACTGTTCTAGGTGCTTTTTATACATGGTGGAACAAAACAGAGATGATCTCTCTGACTTTATGGAGCTTATATTGTAGTGCAGGGGTTGGGAACTCCAGCCTGTGTGCTAAATCCAGCCTGCTGCCTGTTTGTGTAAACAAAGTTTCGTTAGAACACATTTACACCCATTCGTCTATGTATTGTCTTTTGGTGCTTTTATGCTGCAAAAGCAGAGTTGAGAGTTTCAACAGAGACTATATGATCTGCAAAGCCCAAAATATTGTATTTAAATTGAAACTCTTATAAGTTTTCATAAGCTTTTTTAAGTTTCCCAACCCCTGTTCTAATAGATGTCACTAGAATATTTCTCTCCCATTTCTTCTTTTGGAAAGCTAGATTCCTGATCCATGTGACTGATAGGATTCCTTATTACATTTATTATATCCCAGTTAAAAGATTCAAATTTCATTGCATTATTGAAGATAGTTTTAATTCAAAGGTAAAAACACATGTACAGTCTTTTTCTTTCCCTTGCCGGTGAATTGGGCCAGACAATATATTAAAAAACAAAATAAAAAACAACCCCCCTCCAAATGTCCTGTTTACTACTGTCTTTTATGAGCCTATAGAAAAAGGTATCTAATAGACGTAGATCTTTTGTGCCTGAGTTTTTCACTTCTTATATTGTAATTTCCAGTGCCATTCTTTTAGAACATGATTTTTTTTTTTTTTGAGGAAGATTAGCCCTGCACTAACTACTGCCAATCCTCCTCTTTGTGCTGAGGAAGACTGGCCCTGAGCTAACATCCATGCCCATCTTCCTCTACTTCATATGTGGGATGCCTACCACAGCATGGCTTTTGCCAAATGGTGCCACGTCCGCACCTGGGATCCAAACCGGTGAACCTGGGCCACCGAGAAGCGGAATGTGTGTACTTAACCGCTATGCCACAGGCTGGGCCCTAGAACATGATTTTAATGGCAGATGAAAATATTTCAAAGTAGAAATTTTAAGGGAAACATATTATTCTCCATTTGCTACACTGTATATGCAGGTTTTTTTACTGGTAAATGATCTAGTACCTATTGTAAGTTTGTTTCTTAAAACCTGGATAAGTACCTGAATTAAGTACCCAGAGGGTTTCAATATTTTAATTTAACTGATGTGGATAATAAGAAACAACACAGATCCTTGTTGGAATGCTAGTTGTCTATTCAACTTTGAAGCATTTAAAAAATAGCAACAATTGGCTTTTTTTAAGTCACTACACAGTGTTGTATCTGAGACTGAGAGTTGCAGCAGATAGGGAAGGAGCTGGATGACCTCTTGAGGTCCCTCTTAGCTTTAGGATTCAGTAATTACGTGGAGGGAATTGTGAAGAGAACTTGAGTAAAAGAATAATTCTAAAGGAGGTCACTTTTTAGGTTAACAAGCTTTCCAGTGTCTTTTTAGAATGATAAAATTGTTTCTGAGCATGAAGTGAACAATCTTGAGTTATTTTAACATTATTTTTATTCTGAAAGAACCTCATTATACTTCTTTTAAAAGCTCTATGTCCTTGGTAGTTTCATAGAGTACTTTACCTGCTGCATTGTGGGTAGGGTGATTTTTTTCTCACAGTAGATTCTTGGCTTTTAGTAGAGATTCACATATTTGTAATTCATTCTGATTCTTTGTTGATTTTTCTTTGCTGTGTGAATATAAGCTTCTCTCTTTTTTATTTTAAGATTTTATTTTTTTCCTCTTTCTCTCCAAAGCCCCCCAGTACATAGTTGTATATTCTTCGTTGTGGGTCCTTCTAGTTGTGGCATGTGGGACGCTGCCTCAGCGTGGTTTGATGAGCAGTGCCATGTCCGCGCCCAGGATTCGAACCAACGAAACACTGGGCCGCCTGCAGCGGCTTGTGCGGACTTAACCACTCGGCCACGGGGCCAGCCCCATAAGCTTCTCTTTTTATGTCAATTTTGTTTACTTTCTCTGAGTCTTTTGATTTCAGTGTAGTGTGAAGTTCATGGAAATGTACAAGGGAAACAGATCTGAATGTTCATTGCAGAGGAGTTGCATGATATTAAATAACTTATCGAGAAAAGTGGTCATTTTTCACAGGGTATTTTATTGAGATTTCATGTGAATTCTTCCTGAACTTTTAAATGGTGTGATTTTTAAGTTTAATTTTGTGATAACTATAGCAGTTGAAAAACATGTAACACATTTAGGGACTGATTTTGAAAACTAAGAAAAGTCCGTCTCAAGGAAAATTTGGTTTATCCAAAGACTTTCAAACTCAAGAACAATTTTAGGAAGTAAGGAGTAACATCTGGAATGTTAAAAGGGCAAAATTCAAATTCTCTTGTTTTTCTACCATCAGTAAAAATTTTTTGGTGTAGTTCTGTCAGTACCTTTCAAGACTGGTACCAAAGTTCTAACTCCTTTCCCTCTGGCTGGTCAGGGCAGGAAAAGGAAAGTGCTAAACATGTATGTACTTTGATGCTGGAGCCTTTGCAATACTTACTGACCAGCAACTCTTGTAGCAAGACAGTATAGGTTGTACCTTTTGCAGCCTGCAGCGAGAGAGCAGAGGAGAAGCTTGTGGCAGCGACTGTTCTTTGTGTAAAAGTAGTAGTGTGTTCATTATGCTCTCTTGGTAGTTGCGCCATAGGTTATTGAGCCTTGGTGTGTATATTAGTTTCCTATTGTTGCTTTAACAAATTACCAGAGACTTAGTGGTTTAAAACAATGCAGATTTATCATCTTATGGTTCTGGAGGTCACAAGTATGAATTGGGTTTCACTGGGCTAAAATCAAGGTGAGGCTCTGGGGGAGAGTCTCTTCCCTTACCATTTCCAGCTTCTAGAAGCCACCTGCATTCCATGGCTTGTGATCCTTTCCTTCATCTTCAAAGCTAACAGTGTAGGGTCTTCCATTCTCAGACTCTGACCCCCCTGTCTCTCTAAGTACCCTTGTGATTACATTGGCCCCACCTGGATAACTCAGATAATCTCCCCATTTTAAGACCCATTACTGGATGGTTCAACATCCACAAATCTATCAACATGATACACCACATTAACAAAATGAAGAATAAAAATCACATGATCATCTCAATAGATGCAGAGAAAGCATTTGACAAGATACAGCATCCATTTATGATAAAAACTCTAAATAAAATGGGTACAGAAGGAAAATACCTCAACATAATAAAGGTCATATATGACAAACCCACAGAAAATATCCTTCTCAATGGAGAAAAACTGAAAGCTATCCCTTTAAGAACAGGAACCAGACAAGGATGCCCACTGTCACCACTCTTATTTAACATAGTATTGGAAGTCCTAGCTAGAGCAATCAGGCAAGAAAAAGACATAAAAGGGATCCACATTGGAAAAGAAGAGGTGAAACTGTCACTCTTTGCAGGCAACATGATTTTATATATAGAAAACCCTAAAGAATCCACTAAAAAACTTTTAGAAAAGATAAATGAATACACTCAAGTCGCGGGATACAAAATCAACATACAAAAGTTGGTTGTATTTCTATACACTAACAACGAAGTAGCAGAAAGTGAAATTAAGAATACAATCCCATTGGGGACTGGCCCCGTGGCCGAGTGGTTAAGTTCACACGCTCCACTGCAGGTGGCCTAGTGTTTCGTTGGTTTAAATCCTGGGTGTGGACATGGCACGGCTCATCAAGCCATGCTGAGGCAGCATCCCACATGCCACAACTAGAAGGACCCACAACGAAGAACATACAACTAGTACTGGAGGGCTTTGGGGATAAAAAGGAAAAAAATAAAATCTTTAAAAAAAAAAAAAGAATACAATCCCCTTTACAAGTGCAACAAAAAGAATAAAATACTTAGGCATAAACTTAACCAAAGAAGTGAAAGATCTGTACACCGAAAACTATAAAACATTGTTGAAAGAAATCGAAGAAGACACAGAGAAATGGAAAGATATTCCGTGCTCTTGGATTGGAAGAATTAACGTCATTAAAATGTCCATACTTCCTAAAACATTCTATAGATTCAAAGCAATCCCTATCAAAGTTACAATGACATTTTTCACAGAAATAGAACAAAGAATCCTAAAATTTATATGGAGCAACAAAAGACCCTGAATAGCCAAAGGATTCCTGAGAAAAAAGAACAAAGCTGGAGGTATCACACTCCCTGATTTCAAAATATACTACAAATCCATAGTAACCAAAACAGCATGGTACTGGCACAAAAACACACCACAGATCAATGGAACAGAATCGAGAGCCCAGAAATAAACCCACACGTTTATGGACAGCTAATATTGGACAAGGGAGCCCAGAGCATATCATGGAGAAAGGAGAGTCTCTTCAATAAATGCTCTTGGGAAAACTGGACAGCCACATGCAAAAGAAAGTAGACCATTCCTTTACACCGTGCACAAAAATCAGCTCAAAATGGATTAAAGACTTGAATGTAAGACCGGAAACTATGAAACTTCTAGAAGAAAACATAGGCGGTACGCTCTTTGACAGCAGTCTTAGCAGCATATTTTCAAGTACCATGTCTGACCGGGCAAGTGAAACAAAAGAAAAAATGACCAAATGGAACTGCGTCAAACTAAAAAGCTTCTGCACAGCAAAGGAAACCATCAACAATACAAAAAGGCAACCTGACAATTGAGAAGATGTTTTCAAACCATATATCAGATAAGGGGTTAATGTCCAAAATATACAAAGAACTCATACATCTCAACAACAAAAAAACCAACAACCCAATTAAAAAATGGGCAAAAGATCTGAACAGAGATTTCTCCAGAGAAGATATATGGAAGGCCAACAGGCATATGAAAAAATGCTCAACTTCATTAGCTATCAGGGAAACGCAAATCAAAACTACAGAGAGGTATAACCTCACTCCAGTTAGAATGGCTATAGTTAACAAGACAAGAAACAGCAAGTGTCGGAGAGGATGTGGAGAGAAGGGAACCCTCATACACTGCTGGTGGGAGTGCAAACTGGTGCAACCACTACAGAAAGCTGTATGGAGTATCCTCAGAAAATTAAGAATAGATCTAACGTATGATCTAGTTATCCCACTGCTGGGTATTTATCCAAAGAACTTGAAAACACAAAGGCATAAAGATACGTGCACCCCTATGTTCATTGCGGCATTATACACAATAGCCAAGACTTGGAAGCAACCTAGGTGCCCATCAAGGGACAAATGGATAAAGATGTGGTATATATACACGATGGACTACTACTCAGCCATGAGAAATGATGAAATCCGGCCATTTGTGACAACATGGATGGACCTTGAGGGTATTATGCTGAGTGAAATTAGTCAGAGGGAGAAAGTCAAATACCATGTGAGCTCACTCCTAAGTAGAAGATAAAAATGGCAAACACACACATAGCAATGGAGATTGGATTGGTGGTTACCATAGGGGAAGGGGGGAGGGGAGGGCAAAAGGGGTGATTAGGCTCACGTGTGAGGGGTGGACTATAGTTAGTTTTTGGGTGGTCAACATGATGTAATCTACACAGAATTCGAAATGTATTACGATGTATATCTGAAAAAAGAAATAAGACCCATTACTTAATTGTATCTGCAAAATCCCTTTTGCCATATAAGGTAACATATTCATGGCAAATAGGGGATTAGAGCATTGACATTTTTAGGGGACCATTGTTCTGCCAAACACAGTACAGTAAAAGGCATGGGCACTGTCATCACCAAGTGCTTCCTCAAGTTCTCTCTCCTTCAAAGTACTGTCTTTTAGTTGATGTAGTTCTATAACATGATTTGAACCATTCAGATTCATGTTTGACACATGAAAGACCTACTTCAGCTAGCAAAAATATTTTAATAGAGCCTTGCATTCTTTATTCTTAGACCAGGTTTGCACATAATACTGTTGTATAGGAGACAGAAATGAAAGTAATATTTGAATAATCTTCTCTGTGCCGAGCATTGGGCTGTGTTCATTTTCCTATCTGATCCTCACAGCAAACCTCTGAGCTCTTCATATTTCTCATGAGACTCAGAGATGTTAAATAACTTGCGTGAATTTACCTAGTTATAAGAATCAGAGCTGCAATTAGAGCCTTGTCTGTCTTTTTACTTCAGTTTTTCTTAATTTTCTAGGTCATACATGTTTATCATATTAAAATGAAAATATGAAAAAATACACAGGCACAAAACAGTAACCCATTTCTGGGCAGTTTTACGTACTATTTTGTAAACTGATTTTTTTACTTATGGCTTTCCTATAACGTGAACAACTCTTTATAAGCTCTAATTTTAATTGCTTTATACTATTTCAAGGTGACCACTCTCTTTCCACCGTACCATACTATCTCTTTCCAAGTCTTGCCTTCATGAGGACACAATACAAAAGATGTATAGTTAAGAAGAAATATGTGATTCAGTGCCAGAATGAGTAAATGCTGACTGTATGAGGGAGTTGGAGAAGAGTAATATTACTGTAAATTGACCCAGTTGAATAATTTGTAGTGACAGAATTGAGGCTTGGAGGAAAAGCTTACAAGGACACAAGAAATTGATAAAGCAAGAAATTATGACCTTTCCCAATCAAGAAAGAGTTTAAAATACTTCATATGAGTGTATGTAGAAAGAGGGAAGGAGGGAAAAAGAGAGGGAAAGATAATAGTTAATCCTAGAGATATTTTGAAATGAGGTTGGTAAACTAAATATTGCTATACCCATCTCACCAGTTAATACAAAATTATGATTGTTCAAGTTTAATTTATCTTTGATAAATGAATACTAGTAAAGTCTAAGGGATACTATAAACAAAGCTCTAGGTATATGGCTAGGCCCCTCTTCCTATTCTGCATTGTGAGGAAAATATAGGAAATCTTATCTTTATTCTATATTTGTGTAGTCTAAGTAGAATTATTCTGCTGTTATATATATAAAAAAATACGTTTTCTTTCCTGTTTTCCCCAAAGACAGGGAAATAATTGGTTTCGATTATAATTGCTAAGTATTATGAAGAGTTATATGGCTGAAAGACTACAAAATGAAATGTTTTACTTAGAAAAGTTAGATCATTGCTTAAGTATCTCTAAATTGGAAATTCATTGCATGTATTTGTCTTGAGGGATGCTTAATTACTGTCATGTCAGAGAGCAGGAAAAGAGATTAAACATAACTTTTGATTTCATGTTGTATTCTTGTGTGATTTATCTGTTTATTTAGGTACCCAGAGGCTTACCTTACTTCTCTGTGGATTTTGGCCTCCAAGGAGGATTTGCCCATGTCATTGAAGATCAACACAAATTCCCTCATTACTTTGGAAAGGTATGCTCACAAACTAAATAAAATTCTAAAGTTTAGCAAGTTGGTAACACTTTTGAAGGTAAATCAAAACTTTGAGCACAAGATATAGTGAAGTTGGTGAGTACTGTTCTATTCAATTTTTAGAGGAAGGACCTAGAAACTATTAATACAAATATCCCAGAATGAATGTCACTTTGGAACCAAATATTTGTTAATGGTGTCAACAGTGACTGCGATGTTTTCCTGTGGAATCAGCCAGTCTTGTGCTGAGAATGATGATAATTGCTAACACTTATTGAGGGCTTACAATGAGCCAGGTGTTGTTCTGAGCACTCACTTAATGCTCACAACAACTCTATTATGAAATATTATTACATTATTTTACAGATGAAGAAACAGCTACAGAGAGGTTGTATAACTTGCCTAGGGACACGTGCTAATAAGGGACGGAACTAGAGGTACATATACTCATGGTTGAACTAGAGAACAAATCATTTCACCTCTTCATTTATAATTAAGCACCATATAGTCCAAGAAGAATATCTGACTCATTTCACATAGATAATTTATGGGCAGATATTAGAGTATAGATCTTTCAATTGCCAGTAGATTCTTTCCCTTACTAGAGATTGCCTTCTAAGGCTATAACCCTTAAATTGAAGGTCTGCTTAGTATCTGGGAAGTGTGTGACTTAGTACCAGAGACTGAATGAAATTAAAGTAGCCATTGAAGCAGTCAAGAGAAGTCTGGGTAGTAACAGCTCTAGAAGTGACCTTTTAATCTAGTGCATCTCAGGCCTTTCTGCTCATGTCATGCTCTAAATTACAGGAGCCTAGATGAACTCTGCCCAGGGTTCCCTGTTCTCCTTCCTCACTTTCATCTCCTATATAAGACCATCTCCTCCAATGAATAGGGGCATGCCAAGAGAGATCTCAACTCCAAACATTTGGATTCAAACTTTTTATTCTGTTGTCCTTGAAGAGTTAACCATAGGTCCCAGATCACATACGTCTTTGAACTGTTGAGATATATTATAGAAACTTGAGAATTTTTCAGAATATTTTTTTCTAGAGTTAACTAGAAAGAAATTTGTTTTCATTGCTCTGAAAAATTCCCTTGTTATTCACTAGAGCTCTATAACTGAAGGCCCTATGACTCTGGATTTATTTTTTTTAAACTTGATTCTAGTGAAAACAAAGTAAAATATTAATTTTTTATTTGTATAAATTTAACTGAGAGATTGCTGTCCCTCCAAATATTATGGTTTATCTAATACTGTTTTAATGTTAAAAGTAAAGCTTCTTCAGTTAACACTGCATCACTGATCCATTTTTGCCAAAATTTGCTTTCAAGAAACAACCTCTGAGCCCAAGAACTCCCTTCAGCCTGCTCCCTAAGCAGTTGTTCAGAGAGCAAGAAGGGATAATCTCTTGCCATTAACATCTGCTTCAGTAGCAGAACAAGAATCAATCCTGTTGGTACACATAGGACAAAACTTGATGTTTTATAGAGACAATGTTAGATGAGTTTATGAGGTAGACTTCCTTAAACTACGTTGCCTACTTAGCTAATGCCAAGAAATTCTTGCATTAAATCTAAATTTACCACATTTCTCTTGATGTCTTCTATAAACTGTTTTCTCTATGGGCCTCTTTATTCCCCTTTCTCCATGAAAGATGTTCCCTTTTCCATGAAGCTTTTCCTAATCTATCGAGCAAATAGAACCTTTTTTTTTTTTGAGTCTCCATATGTTCTGCTTTGGCATTTACCTTATTCTGCTTTATAAGACAATCCTTTGTATAGTTAGGTTATTATTCTGGCTCCTGCCACAGCTCCAGATTTGGTGATGAGCTCTCTGAAGACAGATAGATGTGTGTTACTTATCTTTGAAGCCCATACATTATTTGGCACTTGCTTGTACATGGCGGGCCCCTTCTGCATATTTGTTAAGATAAAGAACCTGTGTCTTAGAGAGATTGCATCCAGGATCTCACCACACAGTCCTGTAGAACTAGACTGAATATGCAGGATTCAACCCTTAGTCCAGTGTTCTTCTGTATTACCATACTGACCTCCTTCTAAGCTTACAAGTCTCCTCCATATCTTTCTGTACATGGATACTCACAAGCATAAATTTGATTAATTTCTGTAGCTAACAGCACAGGAAGAGGATAATGAAGGAAATCCTCTAGAATAATAAGCAGACAATCAAAATCCATTCCTGGGGCCAGCCCGGTGGTGTAGTGATTAAGTTCACGTGTTCCACTTTGGAGGCCCAGGTTTCATAGGTTCCAATCCCGAGCGCAGACCTAGCACCTCTTGTCAAGCCATGCTGTGGCGGCATCCCACATAAAGTAAAGGAAGATTGGCACAGATGTTAGCTCAGCAACAGTCTTCCTCAAGCAAGAAGAAGATTCGCAACAGATGTTAGCTCATGGCCAGTCTTCCTCACGCACGCACAAAAAACCCATTCCTTCAGGGCTTGGGAATGTGACTTTTTAAATAAAGGTGATTTATAATTTTTAATTCTTGGTTTACTTAGAGTAGTATTAAAATATGATTTTATTTCCTGAAAAAAGATCTCCAGCTAATAGAAGAAACTAGTTTAAGTATACTAAATAGCAGAGAGAACGTTAGCCTGAGATTCAACTGTAGTTGAACAACCAAGTTAATAATTACTACATGTTGATTAATTTTTTTCCCAAACTGTTTGCCATAGCAGCTAATAAGGACCGAATGAATTAAATTTCACTTTTTCTGCCTCCCCTTTGCTGCTGTCTGGTAAATGTGCTTACAGGCAACAAAATAGACAAATTGCTTGACAGGAGACACAGCTAGGACTCCTAGAATTACAGGGTTTGCATAGTTAGAACTAATTAAAAACAAGATTTTTTTTTTAACTTGAAACTAATATTTATGTCAAATTTGAACATCCTCATGGAAAACTACTTAGTTATATTTAGTAGCAGCATGAACAGAAATAGTTTCATTCCTGTTTTCAGTGTTTGTACATACATGTGTTTGTATTTTCTCCTTCTTTAAAAAGGAAATCATTGGTGGGATGCTGGATATAGAACCAAGACTTTGGAGGAAAGGAATCCGAGAAAACTTTGAGGATCAGAGGAAGAAAGCACTTCAGTTTGCTCAGTGGTGGAAACCATTTGACTTCACCAAAAGTAAAAAATGTTGAGTCATATCTTTCAGTTTTTATTTCCTCTTCAGTTTCCTTTCAGTTTTTTCCATTGCATCTAACTAAACAACTGACCCTCAGGTCATAGGGAAAGAGAGTCATGCTCTGGGTCTCTGACAACTGTACATCCTTGGATTCTGTCGTTGCCTTCCCCACCTCTTCCCTTGGACTTCATTGTAGTAACTGTGGAGTGAGACTAGATATATTGAGTGACCTGCTCACGTTCCTGTTCTGTACCTATGTCCTGGTGTTTTGAACTATTCAGTTAAAAAGATAGAAGGACTTGTCTGAATGATTATCTAGGAAGTTTAGCAGATCATTGGTTCAGAGGAAAGTGAGTCCATTTCAAGGTTAAGTCTGTTGACTTGCTTCTTTCGAATTTTTTAAACCAAGTTGGCATGTTCAGTAATTGAAATTTCTTTTCATAGCATTTTATAGAGGCTCTTAATTTTCTACCAGTAGCATATATATTACTGCTATTCTTTTTACTAAAGGAAAAAGAATGTCCCCAAAGTAATAAAGAATTAAATGAAGTATAACATGTTCATGATTCATTTGTTTTTATTTCTGGATTTTTAAATAGTGTCTTTGAATTTTGGTGATTTTAAAAGTAATTGTTCCAGATACACAATTTACAGTTGTTTGGGGTTTGTAAGAAAGTTAAAAATTTTAGCCAAATCATCATTTTGGGGTTGTATTTATTATTACAAAATCTTAAATAATGAGAGTATTCTAAATGTTGGGAGTATATTCTCTTGTTCCCTACTTGATCTAAGTTTCTTCATTTTCCTTTGTTTGTATATTTGGTGTCAAGAGAAAACCATATACTTATAAAATGTGGCCATGGTGTAAGAGTGCTCCTATTTTTCTTACATGGGAGATATTTTTATAGTCAGCCTTTTTCAAAGATGCTGGTTTTTGGAGCTGAACCTTTATATTTTGTCATGAAATATTGAATACCTAGAATCAGTGTGATACGTACCTGAGAGTAACTCATAACTCTACATAGTTATTTCTAATCTTGGCATCTCATTATTTCTTTAGTTTGTTAAAAAAAGAAATGTTTATGTTCTATCTAGTTTTAAAATTTCACTTATAAGTGGAAGTTTGTTTCAGTTTCTCACTATTTGCAAATTGCATTTAAGTATATGTATCAAACAGATACTTGATATTATTTTACTTACTGCTATTTTCAAATTCTTTTGGCTTTGCTGCAGTCTTAGAGGAGTCCATAATATTTATTTATTCCATCAGTGAGTTAACAAACATTTGTTTGCAGGGCATTTTATTACGTGCTGGTAGTGCAAAAGTAAAAAGTATTTTCTCTACCTTAAATTATTTTACAGTTTAGTGGCAAAAGAGACATGTACGTAAATAATTACAGCACAGTGTAAGTTCTAAAGCGAGATATGTGCCAGGTGTATTTCAGTACAGGGGTAAAGGACTATTTCATACCTCTTCTGTCTTCATTCTTAGCTGATGACCTTGCTTCCTGTTTTACTGAGGAAATAGGACCAAACAGAAGGGAATTTCTGTCACATCTGTCTATATACCTCCCTCGGTATCCATGTACTCTACTTTTCCTCTTGCTAATAGTAGATAAATTATTTTGTTGTTCTTATCTAGGGCTAATCCATTCATTTATGCTGAATTTATCCCTTTTCACCTACTCAATTGCCCCTACTCTCTCTGTAATATTAGGTTTTTTCCTGTCTATGGGATTATTTCTATTAGTATGCAAAAACATTTTACAGTATATCAACAACAAACACGGCATCATATCCCCCTCTAGCCGTTTATCTTCTCCGGTTGACAGCAAAACTCATTAAAAAAAAATCTATTTCTTCTCCTTTCATTTTCCTCCTATTTTCAGTACAGTTAGACTTCATCCTCACCATTCTACTAAAACTCTTTATGTCAGGATCCTCAGTGAACCTTCCACATTGGCATATCAACTAATTAATGCTCAGTGCCCATCTTACTCTACCTGTCAGCATCATTGATATACTTGATCACTTTCCCTTCTTGAAACACGTTTTTTTACTTTGCTTCTTGAGCACCATCTCTTATTTATCCTCCTTCCTTACTGGCTACATCCTCTCAGTCTCCTTTGCTGGTTCCTCTTCATCATCTCTACTTCTAAGTGTTGAAATGCCCATTCTCAAAACTTATCTTTTCTTCTACCACTCTTACTCTCTCCCAAGGTAAATCTCATCACTAAAATGGTCTTAAATACCATTTTTAAATTGGTTCATTTATTCAACAAATATTTGAGTGTCTTCAATATGCCAGACACTGCTCTGCATGCAGGGGATACGTTAGTAATAAAACAAAAATCACTGTCTCTAAGGAGTTTACATTATATCGGGGAAGACAGACAGTAAACATTAGACATAATAAATAAATTATCCAGAAAATGTCAGAGGTGATAAGTACTATGGAAAAAGGAAAAGTAGGACAGGACAAGGAGGATATCTCCCAAATTTATGTCTTCACTCTGGACCTCTTCGCTGAACTCCAGAATCGCATATCCAAATTCCAACTTGACGTCTCTAGTGTATGTGTAATAGGCATATCCAAACTGAACTTCTTTAACAGTTATTTATAACAACCATTTTATTATGTCTCATGGTTTTATATGTGAGGAATTTGGTCAGGGTTCAGCTGTATGATTTGCCTCTGCTTCCTCATGTCTGCGGCCTCAGCTGGAGTAGCTCAAACATCTGGAGATGACTGGGGCCATGTGTCTGGGGCCCCTTTCTTCAGATGGTATATATTGGGGCTGGAATGGTCGAAATGGCTCTTTCGCTCACATGTCTGGTACCTGTACTGGAATGATTGGAACAGCTAGGGACAGGCTGTTAACACTCTCTTCTCCTATAGCTAGTTGACCTTGCTATTTGGCTTCTGGCTTCCTCCAGAGCAGCCATTCCAGAAGATAGTTCCAAGAGATAACAGGTGGAAGATGCCAGTCTCTTAGCATCTGGGCCCAGAAATTGGCAGTTTCATTTTTGCTGTATTCTATTTGTCAAAGTTGTCACAGAACCCACCTACATTGAGGAAGAGGGGTCTTATACCTCTTGATGGGAGTACTATCAAATAATTTGTGGCCATCTTTAATCCACTACAGTCCACCCTCTGATCACAGATTTATACTCCTCCCATGTGAAACATATATTCAAATCCTCCCAAGAAAATTTCTTCCCAGTAGGGCATTAGGCTTAGGCTCAAACTCAAGATCCCATCTAAATCAGACCGGATGGAGATGAGGTTACTCAGATGCTTCAGGATCTGAAGACCTGTGAATTTAAGAGACAAATTATCTGCACCCCTTACACACATACATCCCTCCCCCCTAAACACACAGCAATAAGAGAAGCTTACCATAACTGCAGTAGACACGTGCACTGAAAAAGATGGGAAACTTGAGGTAGTCATTGTTGCAGTCACTGTTCACTAGTAATTCTAAAATTAAGTCGAGCATATGTTGCTAGTTGCTTAATTAGGACCCCAGTCCGGCTTCTTGAGATTGATTCCATGGGGCTCTTTGCTCTGCCCTGTGTACTCTTGGCTCAACCCTGAGTCAGCCTTTCGTTTTCATAAAATACCTCAAGACTTATGCTTCCATCCAAGACAAAGTAACCGCATTATCTTCCGGCGTAAAGCAACCAAAAAAATAGACAACATATATGAAACGATGATTTTCAAGATGTGCGATATCATGCAAGGAAGTACAATGATGCCTAAGAGACATGAAGAAGATGAGATGAGTCCTGTGATTGCCCTAACTTCTTGCTTTGAGGGAGTTTCCATATGATACAAGGTGGAGAAATCCAGTCAGAGTCTATTGAACTAAACGAGTCGAGGAACTAGAGCCATGAGTCTGGGGAGACCAAGACAACAGGTCTGGTTACTAGAGAGGGATTTGCTACACAGAGAAATCTAGAGATCTTTAGAGGCTCACCATCAAGTATCTGACCACTGATTAGTGCATGCGTTTGAGGAAACTACCCATGGTCAGGCAAAGACTGACCTACCTGAGAGGTTGAGAAGTAACATTTCCCACTAGTTAGAAGAAAATTTCAAGACTGACCAGGAATTGGGTAGAATACACAGAATTGTAATGTGTAGCGTAGAATAATTATCCCAAGACTTAGCACTGATCTAGTCTTGACAAACAAATCTTAAAAGCAAGAGCCAAAAGGATCAGACTGCTTCCAAATAACTGCATTCCAGAACAAAGCCTAAAAATATTTATAGAAATAAAAATATGTCCAAAAGTCACAAGGTAAAATTCAAAGTGTCTGGCATCTGGTCAAAAATTGCCAGGCATGCAAAGAAGCTCTGAAATGGTAACTACATGGGTAAATATATAAGAATTTTTTCTTACTCTCTAAATTTCTTTAAAAGATGTTTTACTATGTAAACAAAAACAGAGTAAGGTTTATAACATATGTAAAAACAAAATAAATGACCATAGTGGCACAAAGATGGGAAGAGGAGAAATGGAAGTATACTATTATAAGGTTGTTATACTATACTTAAAGTGGTATAATATAACTTGAATGTAGACTGTGATAAAGATGTCTAATTATGAACTCTAAAGGAGACCCTAAGATAAAAAACAAAATAAAGATTTATAGCAATAAACCAACAAAGAAGATAAAATGGAACATAAGATAATACTCAGTCCAAATGAAAGCAGAAAAAGAGGAAAATGGAAACAAAGTACAGATGGGACAAATAGAAAACAAATAGCAAGATGATAGTTTTAAACCTAAACATTATACATTAATACGTTCATTTTTTATTGCTGCGTAGCAAATTACTACAAACTTAGCAACTTAGAGCAACACACATTTATTATCTCAAGGCCTGTGTGGGTCAGGAGTTCAGGCACAACTTGACTGGGTCCTCTGGTTAGAGTCCCACCAGGCTGCAATCAAGGTGTCGACTAGGACAGAGTTCTCCTGGAGGCTGAACTGGGAAAAGATGCACTTCCCCACTCACATAGTTCTTTGCAGCATTCAGTTCCTTGCAACTAGTACGGAAAGCTTCAGTTTTCTGTGGGCTATTGGCTAGAGGCTTCCATCTGCTCGTATAGAGCATCAGCAGTTCCTTACCACGTGGGGTTCCCCAACATGGCCACTTGCTTCCTCACAACCAGCAAGAGAAGGGGAGAATCTAGCAAGGTGGTCACTGAAATTTTACATAATGAAATCACATAATCACACAAAATCGTGTATATCCATTGCCATATTCTATTGATTAGAGCATATTACAGATCCTGCCTATACTCAAAGGGGATGGAATCACACAAGAATGTGAATAACCAAGATCAGAACATAGTGGAGGCCACCCTAAGAGTTTGTCCACCAAAAATATGGCACTTCATATTTTAAGAACCGTAACACTTTATTCTTTTATTTTTCCCGTCTTATCCTTTATGTCCTACGTTTTACTTCTCTATTATAATCCACAGAATACATTGTTATTATTTTTGCTTTGAGCACCTAATTCTATTTTAAAGTGATTTTTTTAATGAGAAAAAAGTTTTTTTATATTTATTCTAATATTTACTATTTCTAGTACTTTGCATTCCTTTTAGTTGATCCACATTCACATTTGGTGTCACCTGAATAAATGGGCATAAAGTTAGTTTGATTTTTATCAGCCTTGCCTGTTCTGTTTCCTGCTGTTTCTAATTTATTTAGTGATTCTGTAGTAAGATTGTTTGCTTACTTTTTTTGCTTGCTCATTTTTTATAGCTCAGTGATCTCCCTAACTTTATTTTTTTAAAAATCATCTTGTTTTTGAGCTTTTGTTTATTACATATTTTCATAAAGTTGCTCGAGAAGCAATTTATAGAAATTTATTTCTTTAGTGTGAGTTTTCTTCCAGTCCTGTTCTTTGTAGTTTGCATGCTTTGTTCCAACTCATTTATACATTTATCCTCTCACTCATTTTTTGCTGTGGCGTATTTGCAGAGTTGCCAGGATGTTTCTTTTTGTCTTGCTCATGCTTGAAGGTCTGTGGTGTACATTCTATCCACATTGATATTGCTTGACTTTCTTCCTGCTTTCACTTGAACCCATTTGTTTTCCAGTCAGCTCTGTAGTTTGAGGCCTGGATGTGTGATATTCTGTCTACTTTTTTGTAGCCTGAGGGAATTGTGGGGAAGGGTGGAGAGTGGAAGTGTGGTTGAGATGGTTTCTTGTTTTGTTAGAATTGCTGAACTCTGTGGTCTCTCTCTGAGATGTTAAATATTCTGTGTCAGAGTTTATATTATCTAGTTAGGAATCTTTCCTATTCCTACTGGGGAAGATCTGTGGGATTTAAATTATTTCTGAATTTGTTGTATCGCACTAGAGCATTTGCTTCAAAAAGTAAGCTCCATTGTTCACTTTTTCATAGGTTAGCCCATTTATCTCCAGCCATTTCCACTATTTTCTCAATAAGAAAAGGGAGGCAAATAAGAGGAAAAAATTGGGGAAAATATCTGAGTCTCTTTCTTTTCAGAATTGGGGGTATTAGACAGTTCTAAAAATTTAGTAAACTCATCAAGGCTTTCCTTAATTTATTAATTTAATTCACTTATTCTTATTCTTTTGTTGATAAATCTTTTTCCTGCTTACTTTTAACTACGTCTCATAGATCCTGACAGATAGAAAATGTTTTCATTATTATTTTTAGAAATTTTTACTTTCAGTTTGTATTTCTTATTTTCACCCAAGGGTTATTTATAATAAAGTTTATTAATTTCAATAGAAGATCAATTTTGCTTTTTGAATTTGTTAATTTCTAATACTGTGTTGTGATCAGAGAATTTTTTTGGTAATATTTCTACTTTATGGAACTTTGTGGTGCAACATATGATCAATTTTTGTGAATGGTCTATATGTTCTTTAGATGGTGTATAGTCTATTATCAAGATGTAAAGTTTGATTTATAATCATAAAGTCTACCTTATTATGTCACTTAGGTCTTATATATATGCATACGCCACGTACTTTTGTCATGTACTTTGTTTTGTTTGTTAATGTCTCCTATTATTAGTTGACTTCTGTCTTTGTCTTCCTGCGTCTCCTGTAGTTTTGGTCTCATAATGATGGTTACAGTATTATTTGGTAGATGGATATGTAATATCTTTGTTGTCAATTGTGGCTTTTAGCATTAAAAAGGGGCTTTGTTTGTTACATTTTTGCTTTTTGGTTTGGATTATACTTTGCCTACTATCAGGATTGCTACCCCTACTTTCTTATTGTTTTCATTTACCTGGTATTCTGCTGTCCCTTTCATTATTTTTAACCTTCTTAAAACACTTTGTTCCTTATATGCAGCATACCATTGGTTCTTGCTTTGAGAGCCAAATTGAAAACCCTTTTCCTTTAATAGGCGAGTCAAGCCTATTGATATTGATTAATATGACTGAATGTTTGGTTTCAAGTCTGTCTCAAAATTTTATAATTGCTGTATTTGCTATGTTTATTTCTCCATGTAATGTACATTATTTGCTATTTTATTAAAAAATTTTTGTTGATATTTATGAAGGTTTGAAGTTTTCTTTTAGTGGTTACCATTGTACTTGTACTTTATTCCCTATTTTCTTATTTATATGTTTACTCTCTGATTTATCAGGTTGTTTATTTTTTTAAAGGATCCAATTTTCTTTTTTTTTTTTTTTTTTTTTTTTGAGGAATATTGGCCCTGAGCTAACCTCTGTTGCCAGTCTTCCTCTTTTTTATCTTCTCCCCAAAGCCCCAGTACACAGTTGTATATCCTAGTTGTAAGTCATTCTAGTTCTTCTATATGGGATGCCACCACAGCGTGGCTTGATGAGCAGTATGTAGGTCTGCACCCAGGATCCGAACTGGCGAACCCTGGGCCATCAAATCAGAGCATGTGAACTTAACAACTGAGCCACATGGCCAGCCCTTGACTTATCAGGTTTTTAAAACCCTTAATTCATACTTGTTGCCCATACAGCAGTCAGTGAGCTTGTTCTACTTTCTTCTTTCTGCTCCATTTTTTAGTTGTCTTATTTCTACCTTGGTCACAACATATAATATTTATATGTTGGTTTTGTATTCTCATCCCTACTGTTTGTTTAGTCTCTTTTTTTTTTGAGGAAGATTAGACCTGAGCTAACATCCATTGCCAATCCTCTTTTTGCTGAGGAAGATTGGCCCTGACCTAACATCTCTGCCCATCTTCTACTTTATATGTGGGACACCTGCCACAGCATGGCTTCATAAGAGGTGCGTAGATCTGCACTGGTATCCAACCCAGCAAACCCTGGGGTGCCAAAGCCGAGTGCGCGAACTTAAACCGCTGCACCACGAGGCCAGTTCTATTTGTTTAGTCTTGAAGCTACTGTTAAACATAGTAAATGCTCAGCATCATTTTTTTTTTTTGGCTGAAGGTTTTCTCAGTCATCTCGTGGTTGAATGAAGCTCATTTATTAGTAGATTCCTCATGAATGGCTCATGGGTACATAATTCTCTAAGTTCTTCTGTTTAAAGATATTTTTCTGTAGTATTGATACTTGAAAGATGGCTTGACTGAATATAAAATCCTCGATTCACACTTTTTCAGTTTTTTGAAAATGCTATTCCATTGTTGCCTTGCTTTATATATATATATATAATTATGTGTGTATATATATATTTATCTTGACATTCTAGGTTTACTTTTCCAGTTACCTTGAGATCCCTTTAAAAATTTAGGTTCAGATCTTTCTATTTATGATGTTTTCATAGGTTATGGTTTTAAATATTAGTCCTGTTATATTGTTTTTATTTTCTTCTTCAGAGACTCTGATTATATGTGGGTTATTTCTTCTTTGTCCGTCTTCCATTTCACTCTCTTTCTGACTCTTTTTTTCTTTCTCGTATATATTCTCTTGCTGGTTTTTCTGCTTTTCTTCAGTGCCTCTTATGTTTTCATTTAGTCTGTTCTCCCTTGGGCACCTTGTAATTTAATCTTCATGTATGATATGATTTTGACCTTTCTCCCAATTCTTTCTTAAATTGAATCTCTTTCTTTCAATTTATTTCTGTTTTTAATTTTTTGAATTTCCAATTTAAGTTGCTTTTTCATATATCCCCAAATGCTTGTTTGAGTGTTTTCATTCAGTTCTGTGTGTTGTGTTACAGTTTTCTTTGGCTGTGATGGTTGTTTTCTGGTAGAGAATTTTTATCAGTTGATGTGTGTTGATTATTGTTTACTGATTTACTGTACTACCAGTATACATATTTATTCAATTTCCATTCATTATTTTGGATTTGGGATAGTTACAAGATTCCTTTTTCGAAAACACTCCATCTGTCAGTATAGGAAAGTAGTACAGTTTCTTTCGTGGCTTTTTAAAATTTTGTAGTGGGAAGAAGAATTACATGTTCTCTGTTTCTTTTTGGTTTTTGTCTGCAGGACTCTGAATTTTCTCCTTTTGCTTCTCCCCTTCACCACCCAGTTGCCAAAGGGCCCCTTACCTTTTCATTTTTGTGTCCCTCTCCTCCCCAAGGTGTCCCGAGTAAGTGTTCTGATCTACCAAGGCACTTTTTCTGTATTTTCGTACTTAGGTTGGGATTTCTATTTCTGCTGTGATTTTGGACCAGTTTTAGGTCTGCCACCAGCTCCATTTTCCCTTATTTTGTGCAGTTTTCCTCGGACTGTTCTTGCTTGCTGCAAAGGCTTGTGGGAGGAAAATGAAAGATCACTCACTTGGATTTGGTGCCTTTCATTATTTTACTAACTTTTAGTTTGGCTCTATCTGTCTTCTCCTCAGGCTGAGGGTATGATTTTTGTGTAAATTTATTTGTTGTTCTTGTTCTGAATTGTTTCTGGTGAATATGGGGAGACAAAGATGTAGGTAGCTGCCGTTCTCTTTTACTACCCTGAAGTTCTCTCCTGTTCACTCTTACATCCACCTCAGTGAGGACTCCAATAGCTACTTATTTGTGGAAGCTACAGTAGTAATGTTGATCCAATTGCTTAATTCAAAGTAAATTAACCAAAAAGATTTTTTTCAGTCTTCATCTTGGTTACCCTTCTCTGTCAGACTGAACACCGTTGAACGTTACTTGAAACTCCTCTTTTTACTTCATTGGTGGTCCTGTCTCTATTTTCTTATTTCTCTCTAACTGTTTTTTATGGATATAGTTTCTGGTTCCTTTATCTTTGCACACTCCTTAAATGAGTTCTCTACCTAAATACCACATAAGGTACTTCAGAATCAGCATATCCAAAAGAAAGCACAGTTTGCTTATCTCCAAATTTTTTCTTCCTCCACTTTCTTCCTCCATCTATAAGCCAGTAAGCCAAGCCAGAAATTTGAGTCATCTTTTGCATCTTCCACTTTCAAACAGCAGTCATGTCCTGAACAATAACTTCTTACCATCTCTCAAATATCCTCCTTATTTCCTTTAGTGTAGCCTTACTTCAGACCTCTTTGATCTCTTTTGTGGATTACTGTAATAGCCTAACTATTGTTTCGCCTTCAGTTTTGCTTTCTTTGTTTCAGTAATATCAATTATTTCTCTAAAAGATCATGTCATGCCTCTTCAATGGTTTTCATCACCTGCGTATGAAATCCAGACTCCACAGCGTGAGAGAAATGTTTTTCATATGACTGCATTCTGCCTTTCTACTGTCGCTTCTTTCTTCTCATGCCCATCTCACTTCAGCTCCCATTCAATGAAAATCATATCAAACTACTTTAATTCCCCTAGCAAGTCATGCAGTGTTCTCTTTATCTTTGTTAATGCTGTTTTACTTGGACTACTTACTTCTCCACCCCCTTTCCACAACATGCTAATTTTGAAGACCTTGTTCAGCTCAGATGTTACCCTTCTTGATGGAATTTTTACTGACACCATGGGTAGAATTGATCACTTTCTCTTTGTGCCCTGATTGTACCAAGCACAGCATTCTGATGTAGTACCTATAAGATATTTGATTTATTTGTTTATATTTCTCCGGTTACATAAGTTTTTAGGACCTGTATCTGAAATATGCTAGGTTCACCTTATTGCACTTTAAAAAATAAGATGATAGTTTTCTCAGGCTTGTGTTTGCCTTCTTCCTGATCCAGAACTCTACCAGTGGCATCATCAGAAAGAACTTCAAATAGTCTTATTGATCAGAGTGTTCTAGAAGTTAGTGCAGGTTGCTCATCAATTTACTTTTCCCTGCAAAATAATTCTGTCTAGAAACACGAACAAATGATTGAAGAAGAGATATCAGAACTAAGAGAGGAATTACCAAAGGAAAGAAGCACTGAGATCAAGGGGCATTTGATAAAATTTAGGCAATGTCCTCAGGTGCCAGAGGACACAGAAATGTCCCAAGGACCTCAACATGATCTTTAAGAAATTTCTTTCAACGTCACTAGTTATTAGGGAAATACAAATCAAAACTACAATGAGATGTCACCTCACACCCATCAGAAGGGCTATAATTAACAAGACAAGAAATAACAAGTATTGGAGAGGATATGGAGGAAAGGGAACCCTCATACACTGCTGGTGGTAATGTAAACTGGTGCAGCCACTATGGAAAACTGTGGAGATTCCTCAAAAAATTAAGAATAGAGCTACCATATGATACAGCTATTCCACTTCTGGGTATTTATCCAAAGAACATGAAAACACCAGTCAAAAAGATATTTGCACCCCTATATTCATCGCAGCAGTATTCACAATAGCCAAGAGTTGGAAACAGACTAAATGCCCATTAATGGATGAATGGATAAAGAAGATGTAGTATATAAACACAATGGTATACTGCTCAACCTTAAGAAAAGATGAAATCTTGCCATTTGGGACAACACGGGTGGATTTTGAGGGTATTATGCTAAGTGAAATAAGTCAGATGAGAAAGTCAAATACTATATTATCTCATAGATAGAAGAGAAACACAACAGCAGCAACAAACATATACATAGATACAGAGATTAGATTAGTAGTTGCCAGAGGGGAAGCAGGGAGGGAGGAGGGTGAAATGGGTAGTAGGGCACATATGTATGGTGACGGATGGTAATTAGTCTTTGGAGGGAAAACATGATGTAGTCTACATAGAAATTGAAATATAATGATGTACACCTGAAGTTTATGTAATGTTATAAACCAGTGTTACCTCAATAAAAAAAAAATGAATGGTTAATGAAATAAACATGTCAAAAAATATTTTCTGCTGGTATTCTTGTACCTTTGGAGCAAACATGAGTGAGATGAGTTGATTAACTTTTTAAAAGCATAAATTGTTCATTCTCTTGTATGATTTAGCATCCTAATGTCCCTATTCAAATATTGATCTTAAAATTTAATATTAAACAGAAACACAGTATTGTTTTTCTTTCTACTCTATTTTCTGAAGTTGATTCAGTGAAGAACTCTCCATATAGATATGCAGACATGGACTTTAGCCACTTTCTCAAACAAATATTGGGAAGGATGTGTTATTACATGACATTTTATAATGTGAATTTAACTATAACTTTGTGTTAGTAAATGTCTCAGATTGTACACTTAAATTCAATATAGATGTTTTTAAATGTTAGATATACTTGTGCAGGGTACAGGGTACTAGAAAATGAATACATAGGACTAATACCTATTTTATTATTCAGTAATTTTATATCAGTATATAGCAATTTGAAAGAAAATAATGCATGTTTAAAACATTAATTCTCTTCCAATTTTATAATTGTGTATACCTATTTTAAAGTACTGTAGTGTATATTTCCTTCACTTATTTTAATTTCAGCTTGCCACTGTATTTCTACCAATATGAAAAACAAAGAATTCAGTTGATTCTTTTCTAGAGGGAACATTTATCTGTTGTGAGTATAGTACTGGGAGTTACATATTGCTTCCCTTTGTGGCTTTGAATAAAACACTATTTTCTTTTCTATTCTGCCTCAAATAAAGGATTTAAAACAATTTTCTAAACTAAGGAGTACTGTATAGATCGATTAGTATGAGAAGTTTCTTTCAAGATAGACTTTTTAAAGAACTTATATATATAGACTCAACTCTTGATTATACACAAAAAACATAAATTAAAAAGTAAAACCTGCCATACATATTAGTGCAAGTAATCAAAAATGGATTGATTGTAGCTTAATTATAGCGCATTAGATTTCATAGTATTTGCATTCTTGCTTCTTTTAGCTCCTTTGCTTCTTCCTTGTTCTCCACTTTTCAAAGACTAAAAATAGTGTTACTGGCATTTTAATGAAGCATTCCTAAATTTATAATCATGAATTGATCAAAGACTAACCTTACTTAGTGAAAAGTCTAAATTTCCTAGACTTATTGAAAGAAATATTTTATTTTTGAATGCCATTAATAAAAACAGCTGCTAACAAAGTGTAGCAAGGACTGGCTAGGTTAGCCAGAATTTTCTCTTCTTCCTGAAAAGATGGTTCAGCTACATTTCCAGGCTTCCTATAGTGGTCAGGTGATCGGGTTCTAGCTAATGGAATGTGACCAGAGGCCTTTCATCTCAAAAAAAAACCCTCACACAGTCCGCATGCTCTCTCTTTCTGTGGCCTGGTGCAGATATGCATGGTGACTTTGGAAGCCACACGTTGAAGATGGTGGAGACACAAGATAGAAGAAGCCCTGGGCCCCTGAACCGTCTCTTGAGGAATATTGCTAACTCAGCAGTAACATCTATTTTGGACTTTATAAGAGCAACAAACTCTATCCTTTAGAGTCGTCATAAATTTAAAATTTTTGTTTGTGGTAGCAACAAAAGTTGCCTGAGCTAATATAGAAATTGGTACCTTGGAAAGCAGGAGTTTCTGAACGAAAACCTTTGAAATATGTGGAATTGGTTGAGTGGTAAAATCGAGTCAAAATTAACTCCATTGATAATAGATATTTAAATATTCACAGCTAAGCTGACATGTCATATATATGGTATTTTATAACACTAAGAGAGGAGTAACCACTGCTTTAAGAAAGTGTAGCCTTCTGTTTTTAACACCCAGGTTCCTTATTATCCAGGCTCATTGGCCCTTGGGATATAAATATTTACAGAGCTCTGGTTCTGAATTTGTATTCTTTGCTTTGAACATGAATTATTGTTTTTACTTGAAAGATAGAGATCATATATGACACCAATTCGTTCACTTGGTGTAACTTTAATAATTCATATTTGGCCTTTGGGTTGCCTATCGTAACAACTACTTAGTGCTCATTAAAGTTATTTGATAAAATAAATACTACCATTAAAACGACAACTGCGAAAACATTTTATGTGTTAATGAAGTGTTAAGTTTAAAAAGGGAATGCCAAGTTGAGTGTGAAGAATTATTTAAAGCTCAGTATGGATGTAAAAAGAGAGAACTATGGTGGCTGACTCCATGGCCTAGTGGTTAAGTTCGATGCTCTTCACCTGAGTGGCCCGGGTTTAGTTCCTGGGCGTGGACCACTTGGTGATGGCCATAATGAGGTGATGACGCACATACGAAATAGAGGAAGATTGGCACAGATGTTAGCGCAGGGTGAATCTTCCTCAAACAAAAAGAGGAAGATTGGTGACAGATGTTAGCTCAGGGCCAATCTTCCTCAGAAAAAAAATTTTTTTTCAAGTGGAATTCTGGGTGATTTTTTAAAGAAAACTTTAATGACATACACACAATGTAAAAAGGAGAAATGAAAAATTAGAATAGTATCACCTCAGTGTTAGGCAAAGAACACGTCACTAGGCTGCTGCTCTAGATTGTAGAGGATTTTGCTGCAACATATTTCAGTTTAGAGAGTAGAAAAGGAATCATACCCCTTTTCCAGCACTAAAAACTTAAGTTTTTGTTTTTGTTTTGTGAAGTCCTCTTGAACTACTAGTGCTTCTAGTTATTTCACTTTTTAGGCAAAACATTTCAGAATCCCTGTTTGTGTTTTTATTGATATTTATTGTGGCCTCATAAATTATAACATTTTTCCTGAAAAATTAAAAAGATAATGCAAAATGAGGGTGATAAAATTAGTAGATAACAGCTCAGTGATTGAATTTGGTTAAACAGATATTTCTAGAGCACTTTTCTATGTGTAATGAAAGCATTGGCTCTTCCAAAGAAGCTCCAGATTCCTTCCTGGGTGTCACAACAGAGTCACTAAGCTTAATATAAGTCGTATACTTCTCTTATGTCTACTCATTAATTTCATCCATTCTTTACCCTCACGTTTTTCTTAGGAGTTTTGTTAGATGAGTGACAGTTCAAAAATAGTTTGAGGATGATGGTAGTGGCAGTGATATAGTTTTTGAGCTTCACTAAATCCTTCTCTAAAAAGCTGCAAAGCAACTAGAATAGCAAATCAAAGACCCTCAGACATCATCTTCAAAACAGAGTATTCCCGCAGCCCCCAGTTAAAAGCGTGCCGGGACAAACCACCAACATCAATAGGATCTGCACAATATCACCATCTGTACAAAAGGAAGTGGAAGGAAAACAAGTGGGCTTTTGAGGTGCCCAAGTACAGAAGAACCCCAAATTCCCAAAAAGTGCTTACTGTAAAGTGTGACAGGTTAGTCTGAAAAGAGCAGCAGAAGTTGGAAGCAATCCCAACTGTGGGTGAGTGTAATGAGATCATAATATAACCTGATGGCTGTCAAGTAAAGAGAGCTGCTCTGGCCTGTTCTTCCCTTTAAAAGTAGAAGCAAACTTTCTTCATTCAAAACAATAAGTGACAGAACATTATCACAGTTAAATCCTATACAAAGTTTTTATAAGACGAGAGAATAGGAGCCAACTAATGTTCCTACAGACGATGAGAGTTCACAGACACACATGCCCCTAAACAGATGAAAACTAACTATTTAATAATGAGCTTAAAAATTTAAGAAAATGATAGAAAGTGTTAAGAAAAAACACATAGAACTATAAAAAAATCAAAAATGAGGTGAGTGAAGAAAAGGAAGATTTTAAACGAGAGCTGTCAATACTCAGGAACGATTTAGAAAGAAGAAATATTTCAGAAATGAAGGCAAACTAGAAAAAACAAACAGCAGATAATGACTTAGAAATAATATATAAAGAAAAATTTTTAATAAAAGATTTGAAAGATTTAAGAGAACGTGATGAAGTAGGCTAAACTCTAATGTAAATATAATAAAAAACTTTGAAGAAGAAAACCAAAGGAGTAAACAGAACAAAGGAACTAGGCCCAGATAATCTCACAGGGGGTTTTACTAACCCTGTAAATATCCAATGCTCCTAGTGCCACCTGAACTACTTCTGTGTGTAGAAGAACGAGACCTTCCAAACTTGTTTTATGAAATGAGTATGCTGTGATCACTAAACTTGACAAAGATTGCGCCAAAAAAGAAAACTACACATCCATATCATTTACTAATATCAATGCAGAAATTATACATGAATAATAGCAAACATCATTCAACAACATATTACCAAAGTAATATATCATGCCCAAATGAGCTTTATTCCAGTAATATAAGGCTGGTTCAATATTAGGAAATTTATATAATTGATCATATAGATGAAAGTAAGAAAAAAAGTCATATGGTCATGTTCTGTAATCCGCAAAAAGTGTATAAGAAAACTGGCACACATTCATGTTAAAAATATTCAATAGAAGATTAATTGATGAATACTTTCTTAACATTAAAAAGTGGGTATATTTCAGTCCAAAAACTTGCATCTTATTTATTAGGAAACACTACATGCTTTTCTGCTAAAGTCAGCAGTAAGATAAGAAGGCTTACTCTGCTTGTCTTTTTTTTTAGTTGAAAAAAACAGCTTTGTTAAGATATAATTTACATATCACACCCATTTAAAGTATGTGATTCAATGAATGTTATATATATTCACAAAATTGTACAACCATCACCACAATCACAAAATTTTAGAACGTTTTCATCACCCCAGATAGAAACTCCATACCCATTCCCCTCACTCCTCATTTCCCCCATTTCCCCTAGCCCTAGGAAACCACTAAGTTACCTTCTTTTTCTATAAATTTGCCTATTCTGGATATTTCTCATAAGTGGAATCATACAATATGTGATCTTTTGTGACTGGCTTCTTTCATTTAGCCTAATATTTTCAAATTTCCTCCATGTTGTAGTATGTAACAGTACTTTATTGCTTTTTATTGCTAAATAATATTCCATTGTGTGTATATACCACATTTTTCTTAGCCATCAGTTGATAGACATTTTGGATTGTTTCCAATTTTTGGCTATTATGAATAATTATGGCATTATACATAATATTGACATTTGTATACAAGCATTTGTGTTGAAATATATTTTAATTTCTTTCAGTTATATAGAAAGGGGTGGTCATATGGTAACTTTGCATTTAACGTTTTGAGGAGCTGCCAGAGTCCAAAGTAGTGGACCATTTTGCATTCGCACCAACAATTTATGAGGGTCCGAGTTTCTCTGCATCCTTGTCAACATTTGTTATTATCTATCCCTTTGATTTTAGCTATTCTAGTGGATGTGAAGTAGTATTTCATTCTGGTTTTGAATTGCATTTACCTAATGACTAATAATGTTGAGCGTCATTCATGTACTTATTGGCCTTTTTTTTTTGAGGAAGATTAGCCCTGTGCTCACATCTGCCACCCATCATCTTTTTTTTTGCTGAGGAAGACTGGCCCTGAGCTAACATCTGTGCCCATCTTCCTCTACTTTTTTGTATGTAGGATGCCTACCACAGCATGGCTTGGCAAGCACTGTGTAGGTCTGCACACAGGATCCGAAACAGGGAACCCTGGGCTGTCGAAGCGGAATGTGAGAACTTAACTGCTGTGCCACTGGGCCGGCCCCCCTTTATACCTTCTTTGGAGAAATGTCTATTCAGCTCTTTTGCCCATTTTAAAAAATTGGGTTATTTGTCTTTTTATTATTGAGTTGTGTCTTAGTCAGTGCAGGCTTCCTTAACAAAATAACATAGACTGGGTGGCTTAAACAACAAAAATTTATTTTCTCACAGTTCTGGAGGCCAGAAGTCCTAGATCAAGGTGCCAGCATAGTTGGTTTCTGGTGAAAGCACTCTTCCTGGCTTGTAGATGGCCACATTCTCACTTTGTCCTCACATGGTAGTGGGGGAGAGAGAGAGAGAGAGCAAACTCTCTGGTGTTACTCCGTCATGAGGGCCCCAACTCTCATGACCTCATTTAACCTTAGTTACCTCCCCCAAAACCTCATCTCCAAATACATTGAGGCCGGTCTCCATAACATTGGGGTTACAACTTCAACATAGGAGTTTTTTTGGAGAGGACACAACCATTCAATCTGTAGCAAGTTGTAGCAGTTTTTTATACAGTCATGTGTCACTTAACAATAGGGATACGTTCTGAGAAGTGCGTCGTTAGGCAATTTCGTCGTTGTGCAAGCATCATAGAGTGCACTTACACAAAGCTAGATAGTATAGCCTACGGCACATGTAGGCTGTATGGTCCCAATCTGCAGCCTGTTGTTGACCAAAACATTGTTAGCAGTGCGTGACTCTATATTCTGGATAGAAATCCCTTATCCAGAAATATGATTTGCAAATATTTTCTGCTATTTAGTGTTTTTTTAACCTCTGTATGGTATCTTTTGAAGCACAGAAATTTTGAATAAGTTCAATTTTTCTATGTTTTCTCTTATTGCTTGTGCTTTCTGATGTCACAGATCGAAAGGCTGTGCCCAACCCAAGGTCACAAAGACTTTCTCCTATTTTAAGAATTTTATAGTTTTAGCTCTTATGTTTCGGTCTATGATCTGTTTTGAGGTAATTGTTGTGTATGGTGTGAGAAAGAGGTCCAATTCCCCTTCTTTTGTTTGTGCGTATTTCAGCCCTATTTTTGTTATCCCAGCACTATTTTTTGAAAAGAGTATTCTTTTGCCCCATTGAATTTTCTTGGCAAGTTTGTCAAAATCAATTGACCATAAGTCTCAAGATTTATTTCTGGACTCTCAGCTTTATTCTATTGATCTCTTTCTCTCCTTATACCAGTACCACACAGTCTTGATTACTGTAGCTATGATAGACTTTTTTGTGTGTGGATTCCTAAAAGTATCCTATATACACGATCATGTCTTCCATGAAGAGAGATTATTTTCTTTCTTTCCAACCTGGATGCGTTTTATTTAATTTTCTTGCCTAATAGAAGTTGAGAAGGTGGACTTTGTTGTCTTATTTCTGACTGTAAGAAGTATTCTGTGTTTCACCCTTAAGCATGATCTTAGCTGTGGATTTTCATAGATGTCTTTTATCAGACTGAAGAAGATCCCTTCTGTATTAATTTCCTAGAGCTGATGTAAGAAATTACCACAAACTGGATGGCTTAAGACAACAGAAATGTGTTGTCTCACAGTTCTGAAAGCCAGAAGTCAGGGTGTTGGCGGGGCCACATTCCCCCTGCAGGGTCTAGGGGAGGATCCCTCCGCTTGCTTGTCTTGTGGCAGCATGATCCAGCCTCTGCCTCCATCCTCACGTAGTCTCTCCTCTCTGCGTCTGCTTTTCTGCTCCTGTTCTGTGTCTTATAAAGACACTTGTTATTGGATTTAAGGCCTACTCAAGTAATCCAGAGTAATTTTATTTCAAGATTGTTAATTATAACAGCAAATACCCTTTTTCCAAATAAGGTATCATTCACAGGTTCAGAAGATTAGGCCATAGGCATATTTTTGGGGGGGAGAGGTGACACCATTCAACACTTCTGGCTCCCCACAATTTGCATCTATCCTATGTCCCCTCTTTTATTTTTTTTTTTAATTTTTAAACTTTTGGTGAGGAAGATTGGCCCTGAGCTAACATCTGTTGCCAACCTCCCTCTTTTTGCTTGAGGAAGACTGTTGCTGAGCTAACACCTGTGCCAGTCTTCCTCCACTTTGTATGTGGGATGCTGCCACAGCATGGCTTCATGAGTGGTGTGTAGGTCCATGCCAGGATCTGAACCCATGAACCCCAGACCGCCAAAGCAGAGCGTGCGAACGTAACCACTATGCCACTGGGCCAACCTACCCTCACTTATTCTTGACTTTAGTAATTTAAGCCTTATCTCTTTTTTTTCTTGGTTAGCCTAATTAAAAGTTTGTCAGTTTTGTTGATCTTTTCAGAGAAACAACTTTTGATATGTTGATTTTTCTCTCTTGTTTTTCAATTCTTTATTTCATTTATTTCCATGCTAATCTTTATTATTTCCTTCTTTTGCTTGCTTTAGGTTTGGTTTTCTCTTCTTTTCCAGTGTCTTAGGTAGAAGTTTAGGTTATTGATTTCTGTTTCTTTTTCTTTTTAAATATAGATATTTATAGCTATAAATTTCCCTCTAAGTACTGCTTTATCTGTATCTCATAAGTTTTGGTATATTCATTTCAAAATATTTTCTAACTTCTGTTGTGATTTGACTCTTTAGTTATTTAGAAGTGTGTTGTTTAATTTCCACATATTTGTGAATTTCTCAAGTTTACTTCTGTTTTTGGTTTTTAATTTCATTCCATTGTGGTTGGAGAACATAATTTGTTTGATATCAATACCTTTAAATTTATTGAGGCTTGTTTTGTAGCCTAGCATATAGTCTGTCCTAGAGAGTGTTCCATGCACACTGGAGAGAAATAATGTGTATTCTCCTGCTGTTGGGTGGAGTGTTCTCTAGATATCTGTTAGGTCTGGTTGATGTAGTGTTGTTCAAGTCAACTGTTACCATGTTGATCTTCTGCCTAGTGCTTCTTTATTGAGAGAGGGTTATTGGAGTCATTATCGAAAGTGGCATATTGGAGTCTCCAACTGTTATTTTTTAATTGTCTATTTCTACTTTCATTTCTGTCATTTTTTGCTCCATGTATTTTGAGACTCTGTTGCTAGGTGTCCATATTTTTATAGATGTTATATCTTCTCAATGGAGTGTTCCTTTTTCATTATAAAATATACCTCTTTATCTCTAGTAAAATTTTTGTTGTAAAGTCTGTTTTGTCTGATAATATAGCCACTTCAGCATTCTTATGCTTGCTTTTTTCATGATATATCTTTTTTCATTCTTTTAGTTTTAGTTTCAACCTATTTGTATCTGAATCTAAAGTATGTCTCTTGTAGACACAATATAGTTTAAATTTGTTTTTTAATCCAATCTGACAGTCTCTGCTTTTTCTTTGGATTGTTTAATTCATTCATATTTAATAATATTATTGTTATAGTTGGATTTACATCTGCCATTTGCTATTTATTTTCTGTGTGTCTCATGTTTTTGTTCTTCTGTTCCTCCTTTTCTACTTTCTTTTGCATTAAGTGGGTAATTTCTAGTGTAATATTCTAATTCTTTTGATATTTTTCTCCGCAGTTTAACATTTATTTTATTAGTGGATGCTCTAGGTCTCACAAGGTACATATTAATTTATCAGAATTTACTTCAGAATTAAGCTAACAGTTTCAGTGAGATATAGAAATGTTCTCTTATATAGCTCTGTTCTCTCTTTTCCCTTTCTGTGCTATTCCTACACATATTATATCTGTATATGTTACTAATAAACAGGATATTTTTATAATGATCATTTTGTATATGTCTTTTAAAGAAGCTGAGAGAAGAAAGAAGAACAAGTATATATATTTATAGAGATTGTTATAGTACTCTTATTTACCATTTGTGGTTCTCTTAATTTGTTCCTGTGGCTTTGAGTTATCATCTAGAGTAATTTCATTACACCAATACAGTTTTGTTACCACCTATCTCCTTTGTGCTGTTATTGACAAATATATTACATTTCTGTGTGACACAAGCCCAACAATACATTACATACATGTTGTTTTATACAATGGCTTTTAAAATCAGTTAAGAGAAAAAATAAAAATAAATATGCAATTGTGCTGTCTTTATAATTACATAATTACCCCTACCAATGTTCTCTGATTCTTTTGTGTAGATACATATTGCCATCTGGGGTAACTTACTTTTAGCCTGAAAACTTCTTTTGGTATTTCTTGTAAGGTAAGTCTGCTAGCAACAAATTTCCTCAGTTTTTGCTTATCTGGGAAGGTCATTATTTCACCTTCAATTTTGAAAGATAGTGTTGCTGTATATAAAAACCTTGCTTGACAGTTGTTTGCTTTGAGCACTTTATTTATTTATTTTTATTTATTTATTTTTTTTGAGGAAGATTAGCCCTGAGCTAACTTCCTCTTTTTGCTGAGGAAGACTGGCCCTGAGCTAACATCTGTGCCCATCTTCCTCTACTTTATATGTGGCTGCCTACCACAGCATGGCATGCCAAGCGGTGCCATGTCTGCACCTGGGATCCGAACTGGCGAACCCCAGGCTGCCAAAGCAGAATGTGCACACTTAACCTCTGTGCCACTGGGCCGACCCACTTTGAGCACTTTAAATATGTCATCCTGCTGCCTTCTGGCTTCTATTTTTTGTTTCTGATGAGAAGTCAACTATTAATCTTATTGGCATTTCCTTGTATGTAATGAGTTATTTTCCTCTTGCTTCTTCCAAGATTTATTCTTTATCTTTCAGTTTTTACTCTGATGTATTTGGGTGTGGAATCCTTTGCATTTATCCTACTTAAAGTTCACTAAGCTTTTTAGAAGTATAGCTTAATATTGTCCTTAAAATTTGGAAATATTTCATTATTATTTCTTTGAGTGTTTTTTTGGCTTTCTCTCTTCCTCTCCCTCTTACCCCAATTACTTGCTTTTAATGTGCTTAATGGTGCCCCACATTTCTGTGAGGCTCTGTTTTTTCTTTACTCTTTTTTCTCTCTGTTCTTCAGATTACATAATCTCTATTGATTTATCTTCAAGTTCTCTGATTCTTCTGCCAGGTCAAATCTACTGTTGTGCCTCTCTGGTGGAATTTTCATTTGTTATTGCATTTTTAACTCTATTACTCCTGTTTGGTTCTTTATTATAATTTCTATCTCTTTATTAATTTTCTCTCTTTGCTGAAACATTGTCATTATGAAATCCTTTACTTCTTTAAGCATTGTTTCCTTTAGTTCATTGAGGCTATTTATAATATCTTCTTTTGCATCTTTCCTGCTAAGTCTGACATCTGGACCCTCTCTGAAGCAGTTTCTGTTGCCTTCTTTTTTTCTGGCATATAGGTCATACCTTCCCATTATCTTTGCATGTGTTGTAATTTTCTCTTGAAAACTGGAGATTTTAGATGATACAGTAAGGTGCTCTGGATACTGATGTCCCCTGTCTGGTGCTTGTATTTGGGGACTTGCACAGTTTATCCAAAGAATATTTTTTGGCAGGTGAGAAATTAAGTATAAATAGATACATAAAAATTTTGTCATGGAAAATTTCAAACAGATAAAATTAGAGAGTAGTATAATGACCCTCAGATACTAATTAGCCAGCTTCAATACTCTCAATGCATGGCCAATCTAGAATTTGCTCCAAAATAATCTGAGGCCAGGGAAGTTGATGCCGGTATGTGAAACAAGATTGGCCAAAAGTGATATGTCATTGTTATATATTTGTGTAAAATGTCTTTGATAATCAATTAGATAGAACTCATTTTGTGTATACTTGTCATTTTTATTTCTTCTGTGAATGATTTGCTCATTTTTATTTTATTTTTTTATTTTTTTTTGGTGAGGAAGACTGGCCCTGAGCTAACATTTGTGCCAATCTTCCTCTGTTTTGTATGTGGGATGCCGCTGCAGTGTGGTTTGATGAACATTGTATCGGTCGACACCCAGGATCCAAACCCATGAACCCCAGGCTACCAAAGCAGAGCATGTGTACTTAATCACTGTGCCACTGGGCTGGCCCGTATTTGCCCATTCTTGCCTGGTGTATTTTTGTTTTGGATTCATAAATTCTTCACATGTTAAAGATATAAATTTGCATGTCATATTTCAGGCAAATATTTAACTCAAGTTTCTTGCCATTACAGTTTGATATTCTTTAATGTATATGCATATTTATGAAGGAATGTGTGTGTGTGTATGTTAAATCGTGTGTTTGTGTGTATCTTAAAACTATCATTCTTCCATTGCATTTATACCTGGAGAGGGGCTATATCTCTATGTGATTAATTATAGAATTTTTTTCTTAAGATTGGCCCTGTTGCCAATCCTTTTTTTTCCCCCATCCTCCCCATGAAGCCCTCAAGGACATAGCTGTATATTCTTGCTGCAGGTCCTTCTAGTTCTGCTATGTGGGACGCTGCCTCAGCATGGCTTGATGAGTGGTGCTAGGTCTGCACTCAGGATCTGAACTGGCAAAACCCTGGGCTGCTGAAGCAGAGTGCGTGAACTTAACCATTCAGCCATGGTGCCAGCCCTGAATTATAGATTTTTAATACCTTTCTGTACATTATAACTTATTCAGTAATTATTATATCCCACTGTACAATCAGTAAGAAGGAATACACAGTTTTCACAAAGCAAACTAAGAGTCACCCATAATATAGTTAAATGTGTATTTGAGAAGGAGTCGGAAAGCCTAGACTTAAATGCCATCAACTAAGTGGCTCAGAGTAAGTTTCTCTTCTGAGCCTGATTTTCTCATCTAGAAAACAATCATAGTAATTATTATAATATGCAATTGTAATTAAAATTGAGTGAAGCCCAATGAATCTTGCATACATTAGACATTCAAATGTAGGACATTTTCTTTTCTGTTTTTTTTTTTTTTGGTGAGGAAGATTGGTCCTGAGCTAACGTCTTTTGCCAATCTTCTTCTTTTTGCTTGAGGAAGATTGTTGCTGAGCTAACATCTGTGCCAGTCTTCCTCTATGTTGTGTAGGATGCCACGACACGTCATATGTGGCTTGATGAGTGGTGTTAGGTCTGCACCTGGAATCCAAACCTGTGAACCCTGGGCTGCCAAAGTGGAGCGTGTGACCTTTAACGACTACACCACCAGGCCTGCCCCGTAGGACATTTTCTTATAACAATAAAATTTAACTAAAATTTGGTTGTATTTTTTTGTTTGTCTTTTTTCCCCCTTATATAATATTGATAACAGTTTGCAAAGACATACACTCCTGAGTATAATCCTGTGTATTCAAATGTAAAGAACAAACTGATTGGAACATTTTAAAACCTCCATTTTATAGTTTTGTGTGTGTTCCTTTTAATAGCTTGACTTCAAGCTTAGCAAAATTTACTCATTCTTGCAGGAACTATTGATTGTTTTTTACGTGGAAGGACACTGTGGAGAATGAAATGATAAGTAAGGTATGGTTGCTATCCTAAAGGAAATTTCACTCATAAAATCAACAAATATACAAATGTTAGGTTCCATAGGAAGTATAAGTGCAATTTTAGAGTTCAGAACTTGCTTATGTCTGGAAAACTAGAGAACATTTAAGAGTTCATAAATTGCTTACGTCTGGAAAACTAGAGAAAGAAGTTGGCTTTTGAGGTAGTATTTAAAGGATTTATCTTATAAATATTCAAATGTTCCAGAAAGAAAGCATGAAATATGTTTAAAATTTCATTTTAACTTTTTATCAAGTAAAATTATACAAAGTAAATAAAAACTGTAGGTTTTTTTATATTCTACTAACACTTCTAAAGATAATGAAGGCATCACAGCACAACATATACTTTGAGCATAGTAGGTTCTCTATATTTGACAATAAAATCTTCACTGAGTCCTGAAGACATCTTTGTCCTACAAGTTGATAAGAGTGATATCAAGAGTGTTCTTTTTCAACTGATTTGTTTATGCTGGCACAGTTAATATAATTTTTTCTCTGTGTATAGAACTACGATTAAAGTTTGGCACTTGATACTCTCTGTTGATAATAGTGTGCTTGTTTAGCATCTTTACAGGCTTGTTTTCTGCCACGATGAGATTCATAAAAATATATTTTTTAAGTCATGACCTCTCTTGTAAACTAGATCCTTTTTCAGTTTGCTTCTTTCATTTTTTGCTTTATTCACTTTGCCATCTGGTGTTAATGAGCTTCTTTGCGATCATCACATGCAGGAAGTTGTAATGATGTTGTCCTCATCTCATGACTTCTAGAATGTCATTTGAAGAATTTTGGCCTGATACTAATTCCAGGTAAATAATATCCGTCATAGATTTAGCTTGAGAAATTTGATGGCTCATCTAATCTGCCAAAAAAAACCAGTGGGGACCTTACTATTAATACTACATAGTATATTTGAATAAGTCAATAATTTGTCAGCAAACATTACAGAATACATAAATTTAATGTATAAATAACTGAGTAATATGCAAGAAAACTAAAACATTATTTGCTATGAGTGCAAATAACAACACATATAATGTTAATAAGAGAGAGGATGAAAGTTAATATCCAGCAGAATTTTCTCTGCCTGGTACACATGAACTTTCTATAAAGTTACATTCCAATGTTAAACATTTGACCAGAGCTTTCTGCTTATGGTAATGGTAGAGAAGGAAACTTGAACCAGCTTCCCCATAGAGGAAAACTAAAATATCTGGGAAGGTGTAAACAAACAAAAACAAATCCACCTGCTTGAAGGGTTAGAAGAACTTAGAAGGCAGGGAAGGCCTAGGGGCGATGAACATCCAGAGAAGAAAGTTCAACATTTGCTATCTCTTTACACCTGGGGGTGGTCACTGATTCCAAAAGCCGTGCAGCATCACATCTGCTGCCTTCTCTTTGTTGAGGGAGTCACAGAGATCTGCCTAGTTGCAAGGGGAGGAGAAATAGACTCCACCTTTTGCTGGAGGAGTGGCAAGATACCAGAAAAGCATGTGGAATGAAAATATTGTTACGTACATTTTTGGAAAATACTATCTGTTATGGGAGGTAAATGAATTTAAAGTGTTCAAAGTCATTGCAGTGAAGAAGGAAAAAATACCTATTAACATGAGACTTTCATAAATCAAGGTTGCATGATGTAATTGCTAAGATAACCACTATAAGAACAGTCAAAACAGGGCATATCACTACTAAACTACGAGATGGGGAATATAGGGTAATGAAAGAAGGTAAGAAAGGAGAGAGAAAAGAGTATAGAACACATTGTTAAATAGAAAACCTATAGTAAGATGGCAATTTTAAATCTAAATATACCAGTAACAAAGATTGTCAATGTGAATTTAAAAAATCACCAAATTTGATGAATTTTCTGTGAAATCTGAAACTAAGAAAGAAGGTAATAGTTTGTGCTTTGCAATCTGATCTCCTTGTATTTCCCACAGTTTATTAATTAAATAAGAGTAGAGTCAAATTAGCATATATTTACCGGGTACCTACTATGAGCAACAAAGTGTATTGGGCAGAGTGAAAATGTGAAAATGAGTAAGGTGGGCTTTTTATCTTCAAGGAGATTCAAGTTTTAAGACATTAAATTATGAAAAGTTTAATTGTGTTAAAATATTTTATTAATGTTTAAAAGAACTTGCACACCACATCAAAAAGATCTCAGAGGAATGAGAGTTATTTCAACTCTGGAATTTCAAATGAGTCAATGAGTAAGATTTGGTCAGACAGATTGGTAGGATATGAGGAGGTTGGGTGGAATAGTATATAAAAAAGTGTAAAGGTGGAAAATAGACAAGGCATGTTTGGAGCTTAACAACTAAACCAAGTGTGTCTGCAAAAGTTATTTGGGGAATTGTCAGGAGATGAGAATGCCCTGAGGGATTTGGGACAAATTTTGGGAAATCTCAGAAGTCTAAGCAGTTATGGCTTTTTCCCATCGATATTGTAACTTTAGCTTATTTTAAGAAAGATACTAACCTACATGAAATTGTGTTTTAAGAAGTAATCTGGAAGGGAGTATGCAAAATTCAGGAAGGTCATTTAGAAGGCCTTGCAGTCATCTTGTTATAATGAAATAAGGGCTGGAATAAGTGTTGCAATTTTGGTCAAATATTTCACAGACATAGCAATGTAAAGATGAAGGAACAATGCTGTTAAAGTACAAAAAAGAAAAAGAATTATAGGACTCTTTCAGAGATACTTATCTATGGCTCTTTGATGCATGCAACATTTTCTCTGTCCAAGTAAGGAGGAATTGCAGCAGGCTTCTGTGGTCCCATGGTCTTCTAATGAGGAGCAGTTAAATGAAATAGAATCACTTATGCTCTGTCCTTTTTACCTTTTATCATTTGTATTTTTATATCATTAAAATGGGTCAATTTACAGTACTTGAGAGAGAGTCCATGAACTGTTGACCTCAACACAACTGTAGAGAGTCAGCTTTTGGAAAGAAAAGGTAATTCCTTCCCTGAGTTAAACACACCCAGAAACTCTTGGTCTTTTAAATGTCTTGAAAAAAATTCATAAAACTTTGAAATCATTCAGCAGTAACTTTCAACTATCACAATCTCTACTAGTAAAAAAGAACATTTTTTTTCTTGATGATTTATTGGTATCTCTGGGCTCCAGAATGATCATCTAGGATTTATGTCTATGAAATATGCGGTAACAGGATTTATTGCATAGTTAATGCTTGTCATCAATCTTACCTTTCAAGTTGGTGGTCTCCATTAAGAAACATTTTAATGATAAACAATAAGGCACGCCAACCTTCCTATTAGTTATTTTCTCTGTACTGAATATTAAGGTGTTGATCATCATTTACACAATGATTATATTTTATTATAGTTACTCTCATTTAGTGCAACTCAATGTCAGACTGTCCACTGCATGCATTATACAAGTCAATAAATATAGTTGTGTGTATTTTGGGCTTTTAAATGAAAGTATTGTAGCAGCAAGGTAAATGCAACCCACTTCAATTTAGTTTGATTTTTCCACTAATATATGAAATCCTGTTTGGAAGCCTGGTATAATGTAAAAATCATGGACTTTGTAGTGGTGTAGCCATATATTATTAATTGTGTAATCTTATACACATTATTTAAATGCCCTATTATTCCTACTATGAGGCAGGCACTGTCAAAGGCTCTGGGAATGGAACATAAAGAAATAAAACCTGGCTTTAAGGTGCTTAGAGTCTAATGAGAGTGAAGAGTGGAGGTGCGGCAATCAAAATCTCAGAAAGTTGTTGAAATTAAATGAGTGAGTGTGTATCCAGTGCACAGACAAGTGCCTGGTAACCAAGACAAGTTATAAATATTGGCTCTCCCTTTCCATATTCCCTATTTGACTTCTTTATGGCAGACCTGATTCCACAAAGTGGTAATTTGGTACTGTTCCAAATTGCCTTGGTAACTGGAGTTTTGCTGAACACGAAGTCTTTTTTGGGTCAAGGTGTACGTTTAAACTGCTCCGTATACGCATTCTCTTTAACATGCAACCTAGGTTTCACTGCAGAGAAGCAATTTTGCAAATATCTAATAAAATTTTCTGCTTACTTGAATTAAACAAATTAATCATCTGTTTTTCTTTTGAATGTAACTCAAGGGAATGAGAAACCAAGCATCGTTGAGATGTATTAAATTATTAGCTGGCATAATTTTTGAGAATTTCTGTATAGCTATACAAGGTGTTCATAATACTCAAAGGATCTTAATTTTCTAGTGAGTAGGAAATAAACTGCTCATTTTTTAGACCTTATTTAAATATTTCAAGCTATTATGATTTGTTAAGTTTCATCTCTAAATAGTTTAAATGAGAGCCAAATGGGCCAAATCAGCAATCAGTGATTAAGAAATTTTAATGCCCATGGTAGCATATTATATTTCTTTTAATATATATTGAAAGAAGAAAGCTATTGTTTTTCTCAAGGAGTTTACTATAATTTAATCTTGTGACTATTCTTTGAATTCAAAGACCTGCCCTCAGTAAGGCATATTCTTTGAATGGTGTTTACATAGCAGCAATGAGATTCTGTTCATTTAGCTACTTACTTATTTGGCACTTAGACTTAAAGTGTGCCTGGGCCCAAAAGGAGCTAAACAGAAACTCATACACAGTATGGCCATGTTTATATTAATAAACATGGCCATATTTTAAAATGCAGTTTGTGGTAGAGAATGGAGTTTGTTCAATCAGCACAAGAAAACATGAAATAAATGTAAGTGTGTATTTAACTTTACCATATCTACTTAAATACTTTCCTTTTTGAACAAATATTCTATCTTTTAAATGCATGATAATTGAACAATCATGTGGAGTATTATTAAGGTAATGTACCAGCAACATCTTAAGGGCTGGGCTTCTGGAATCTTCATAACCGCAAGTAAAAAATACTGAAGAGAGGAACAGCCTGCACTTTTGTGCTACACATTCTTTTCCCTCTCAAGAAGAGTATCACTAGGACCCACAATTTTAAAAATTTGCTTTATATGCAATACAAAGCAGTACCTTTTCAATGGAAAAATCTGATAGGTATTTCCTTAACCAAATGATCAAACAGCATTTCCAACATAATGGGATAAAATGGCTTTTTTTTTTTTTTTTACCTCCAATGTGATGCATTGAGAAACTTACAAGATCATCTATGTAATAGTCCAGCAAAAATCTTTTTGACCTGATCTGTTTTGATCTGTTCATTAGGAAACAATCCAAATTGCGAGACATACTATAAAACAAGTGGTCAGCACTCTTCAAAAATGCCGATGACATAAAAGGCACAAAGGGGCTGGTGAACTGATTAGATTAGGTGAGACTAAAGAAATATGACAACTAAATGTAATATATGATTCCTGATTAATTTCTGGATAAGAAAAAGAAAACGAAAAGAAAACAACTATTAAGGACATTATTGGAACAATTGGCAAGATTTGAATAGGGACTGTATCTTAGACACTAGTTTTTTAATTAATGTGAAATTTCCTGATTGTGATCATTGCATTGTGTTGTGTAGGAGAGTACTTTTGTTCTCTGGAGATGCACGCTCAAGTATTTAGGGATGAAGTGTCAAAGTCTGCAAGTAGCTCTCAAATGGCGAGGGGAAAAAATATGTATATATAGAGAGGAAGCAAATGAGGCAAATTGTTGAAACATGAGTCTAGGGTAACGGCAAACAGGTATTCAATGTATTATTCTTACAACTCTTTTGAATGTGTGAAATTTTTCAAAATAAAAAATTTGAAAAGTGCATATACAAATCGGAGAGAATTAGCTTGGATAAATAATATAAAGTAGTGTGAGTCCAGTTGTTATCAGTCATATCAGGCTCAATCCTCATTTTCCTAATGAACGTTTTTTAATGCCATCTTTACTCTCTGGATGAAATCCATAGATAATATAACCCTACTTATGCATATGATTTTTAAAAATGATATAATGCCCTATTACATAAAAGAGAATAAAAGATTGTGTTCTTCAGTGGGTGAATTCTTGGGCATAACTGCTCTCTTAGAATAATGTCCCCACAGATTTCCAGAACTTCCCCCAGGGGGTGGTACTGCCCCTGTTGTGAACAACTGGGTTAACTGCTCCGATGGCAGGGATATTACCCTGAGACGCCACTGAGATTAAAACATGACTGTGTGCTTGCTGAGTGGGTGAGAAGGCCCACGAGCCATCAATCTGTATGCATTAATTTGCCTGAAGATTTTGAGGTTTTGGCTATATTGGGAAGGAGAATTAGTGGGTGCCTAAGTGACTGGTAAAATATGGAAAGTGCTGTAGGGCGTCTGTTTTCCCACTTGGTTCCCGTAGATTTTGTTTAAGCTCCATGGAGAAATAAGCTGAAGAAGCTGTTCTTTTCCTAGGGTTTCTGAGGGAGATGTAAACACCAATGTATATTTGTGTATCGATATGGTGACAACACAGCTGAGTGCAGTTTATTTAGTCTCCCTTAGTTTCTTAAAATTTATACAGTGGAGGAAGTTTTTCCCCATGCCCCTTGGTGAAACTTGGCAGTCTCGTAGCTTTTCTGATTATTAGTATGTAACATGTTACCTAATAGTCAGTAACTCTAAGTTACCCTGATTGAGTAATTTAAAATGTTTACTCCAATATGTTAGAAAACTCTTCATTCCAAGGTACAGACTTCCTGTTCTGTGGTTAGGGCCTGTGGTGGGTGGGCCCCTACCCTCTTGGGAGGAGGGTGTGACTGATTTCTTTCCTTCTTCATGTTTTTTTTCTCCCTCCTGCACTAGCTGCTCTTATTACTGACTCCTCCAGATGGAGTTGAACTTGGAGTGGAAAAGGGGAAAGGAGGCCAGAGAGTTTCACTGAGTGGGTCTTAAGATGATTTAAAGCTCTCTGGGTCTGGCAGATGTAGAAAGTTGATTGTTTTCTTCGTTTTGGAGGTTCCCCTGCTGCACCATACTGACTGTAATGTGTGTGATTAATTTTCTTCTTTGGTTGCCACTTGCCTCTCAGCCTTGGTTTTCTGGCAGGCTCCAGGCTGGCTCAATCTCCCATTAGGGCCTGCATTTGGTCCGTGGAAAACATTCATGAATACTTTGACACATAAGGCTGAAGAGGGCAGAGCAATCCCAACATAGCCACGTCTACATTGCTCTCTCCGTTGGAGCACCCAGCTGGTCACATGGTAATTGATGAGAAACCATTAGATTTTTCAGACAGGTGTCAGACTCTGGTCCACTGTTTCTTCCAAACTTCAGAAGATACCTGTCAAGCTTTGCAAGTGATCCCTTTGAAAGTCCTCTCTGCAGGCTCGAGGTGAAGGAAGTAGGGTTGCACTTTTGCCCCTCTCTGTTGGGGAATGGGTGGTACTCATAGCACTCAGTTGCTGTGTCCAAATATTTCCACAAATCCTCTCTGACTCTTCAGTGCCTTGATTCTTTTATATTTTTGATGTGAATTTAGAGTTGTCCACCTTCCTTTCAAAGTTTGCACCTTGTTCTGAGTCCTCACTTTGGAATTTTGTATCTGTTTTATGGTTGAACCTCAGTGGAAACTCCCAATTTAAGATTCATTCCATTCTCTTTAAGTTCCCAGGTAGCAGGGCTGTGGGCCAAGGAGGCTAGCAGTAGTGGAGTCAAATTTAAATTTAACTTTGGCTTCCACCACTAGTTTTGCTATCTTAGACAAGTTACTTAACCTATTTGTAAAATAAAGGTAACATATATTAATAGGGTTGCTGTAGGAAGATTTATAAGTGAGTTAACTAAAACCATAACATTAGAGTATTCTGAATTTAACTATGTATTTACCTTTACCAGTGGGATTTATGCTTTCATATGCTTTCCTGTTACTAATTAGCATTTTTTCATTTCAGCTTGAAGAAGCCCTTCAGCATTTCTTGTAAGGCCAGTACAGTGATGATGAACTTGTTTAGCTTTGCTTGTCTAGAAAACTTTTTATTTCTCCTTCAATACTGAAGGACAGCATTGCTGGATGGAGTACTTGTAGTTGGCATTTTTTTTCTTTTAGCAGTTTGGATGTGTCCTGCCCTTCCCTTCTCGCCTGCATAGTTTCTGCTGAAAAATCTACTGATAGTCTTATGGGGTTCCCTTGTACCTAACAAGTTGTTTTTCTCTTGCTGCTTTTAAAATTCTCTCCTTGTCTTTTAACTTTTGACAATTTAATTTTAATGTGTCTCAGTGTGGATCTCTTTGGGTTCCTCTTATTTGGAACTTTCTGGGTTTCCTGGATGTGGATATTTGTTTTTTTCCTCAAGTTAAAGGAAATTTTCAGTCATTATTTCTTTGAATAAGTTTCAGCCCCTTTCTCTCTTTCTTCTCTTTCTGAGACCCCTATAATGCAAATATTGATCTGCTTGGTGGTGTCACATGAGTCTCTTTAGCCATCTTCACTCTTTCTCATTCTTTTTCTTATGCTCCTTTGATTGGATGAATTTCACTGCCCTGTTTTTGAGTTTGCTGATTCATTCTTCCACATGACCTAGTCTGCTGTTGAACCCCTTAATTGAATTTTTAATTCAGTTATCTTATTTTTCAGCTCTGTGACTTCTGTTTGATACTTTCTTATGTATTCTCTTTGTTGATATTCTCACTTTGTTGACGCATTGTTCTCCTGACCTCGGTGAGCATCTTTATGACCGTTATTTCAAACTCTTTATCAGGTAAATCACTTATCTCCATTTCATTAAGATCTGTGTCTGGAGTTTTATCTTGTTTTTTTGTTTGGAACATATTCCTCTATTTCTTCCTTTTCCTCACTCTTCTTGTTGGTTTCTGCATATTAGGTAAAACAGCCACCTCTCCCAGTCTTGACAGGGTGGTCTCATATAAGAAATGAAACTTATCATTCAGCCTGGCCCTAGCTTTTGGTTATCTCTCAAACCTTTGTGATTGTCCGAGTCATTTTTTTGTCCTTAGTGGCTCCCAATAGTTTAGGGTGTGCCAAGACCTGTCAGTGTCTCTAAGGGGAGGATCCGCCTCAGTGCCTAGATGTAGGGTAATTGGAAGCCAGACCCTCAGGCAGCAGCTTTTAAAGTGTGCAAATATGCCTCTTTCAAGGAAGGACTTGGAGATGAGTGTTTCTGTTTGCCGTCTCTGTGCTGAGTCCTGGAGCAACAGATATAGCAAGTCCTCAGGAGCTGTTGAAAAGCTTTTTTTTGGTTTGCTATAATTTTGTGGGTCTTGTGGACCCAAGTGTCATTGGCTTTCAGAGTTAGGTGTTTTGGGGGCCTGTCTATCAGATGGAAGTCTTAAAGATTGAGGTGCTAGATGTTTTCAAATCCTTTGCTTCTCAGGGAGAAGTTGGGAGTTCCCTCCCAATTACATTTGCCATGCTGGGTGGTATGGTTTATTGCAAGAGTGTGTCTCAGCCTTTGCTACCCATTTTGATGTGGGTATTTTCTTGTTCACTTGATGCATAGGAGTCTCTCAGCCAGTTTCTGAATTTATTTCAGAGGAATTTGCTCCATGTATAGCTGTAGATTTCGTGGGCCTGTGGGAAACTTTGAGTTCAGGAGCCTCTTATGTCACCATCTTGGACCAGAACATCTAAAGACTTAATTATCTCATATAACAAGAAGTCTGGGAGTAGGCAACTGCTTGTCTTGGTTAACTGACTCAAAATTGTTATGACCAGCCTCTCTGCAATATATTTGGCCTTCCTTCTTGGTCACAAAATATTTTCTGCCTTTCCAGGCAGATCTTAGTTGAAAGTAGGAAGAAGTGGGAAGAGTTGATATTGGTCATATCTGACCTTTTATAAAGAATGCTAATATTGACAGAAATTGCAATATGAAATTCTAAAAATAGAATTTCAAAATGACATTGTAAAAAATCTTAGAAAAAAAGGCTTTGAGGGTACAACCACCAGTTTCGTGTATGCTTACATATACAAGCTTTGATTAGCTGGAAGAATTTGGAAATAAATCTCTCTGAGCTCCAATTTCCCCATCAGTGAGCTGGAGATAATAATACCTACCTCATATGATTGATAAATATATATATGTGTGTGTGTGTGTCACACACACACATATCTTTGTTGAGATATATATACACACATATATATATGTTACATCTCACACAATAAGGTGCTTAATGAATGATATTCTAATGTAATGGTATTATTATGATAAATATTGTATATTTTTAGATATTTAGCACTGCTGACATTGAATGTACATTAAAGAAGAGTTTACTAACAAATATTATATTTTATGCTGAAAAAAAGATTAGGGGATGGTATACTTTTGGAGAAGATAAAGAAAGAGTGTGCAAGTAGAAGGTTCATGTATGGATCAGTGATGATTCCGGCAAGTTAGAGAACTAAAAGTGTGAACTGAGGAGATGGGCCTGGAATTGCAATTTAGAGGAGAGATGTTCTTTGGTAGAGGAGAATAAGAAGTTTCACTATGTGTGTAGAAGTGAGAAATTGAGGAGAGAGGCTCATATTTGGTCTAGAAGTGTTCAAGCTAGGGAGAAGAGTGACATAGAAGACTTGAGAACCCCCACTGTGGAATTCACTTAATTTCCCTGGTTGTGCACCTTGGCTTTCTCCTTCTTCCAGCTTCCACCACTTCTGGCTCTGACTTCCCCTTGGTTGGGTTTCCACAAATTTTGACAAACTGTCAGGTAGAATCTCATATGAGTCCCATGTGTATTCTGGACATTGTTTTCTCCTGAGTCCAGTCTCTGTTTTTAGTATACAAGGTATTGTTCAGCTTTTGGTCTTTTAGAATTTCTCAGCATAGCTGTGTGTGTCCTCTTTATACACATATATAAAATGTGTGTTTGCCTGTATGTGTATACACGTGACGTATGTGAATATGCACATGTATATTTTGTCATTTCTAGTGTTTGTTGAAGGATATAAAGAATGTGTAGTATATGTCCGGTTCTCCATCTTGAAACTGGGAGTCCTTTAATTAAGACCTTTTCTATTATACTGTGGTCAATGATAGAAACCAAAACAAGGGATGGAGGTGAGAATAAAGCAGGAAATAAGAAGTAGGTGTATCACAAAAAGTAACTGAAAAGTTAACATTTCTATTAGTATTCTCACAATAAAGAGGTGGTGTGTTCTTAATGATGTGGCATTTTATAGTTGTAAAGAATAATAAAATATTAAATTCTTTAACAAAATCTTCCACCTACCATAGAACTCTGGGCACAAGTTTATATTTTCATTCAAATGATTCTGCTTTTTTGGTGAGAGAGGGAGGTGGAACCCAACAAATCCATTCCCCTAACTGACTGAAGTTAAGAAGATAAGTTTTTTCTGAGAACACGACTTGAATTCTGTTATGAAATCTCAGCAGAATGAGCCGTGTCAGTCTGGAGTCCAATTTAATCATTACCTCATTCGTCTCATGCTAAGTCTTTGCTTTCACCTTTCTTCATTCTTAGAGTAAGCAATCAATCTCTTAATTTTACGGAATTTTTAAATGACTTTCCTCTAGGTCCATATCACATTAACACAGAAATCATGTATGTTATGCAAAAGAAATAGTCAAAAGTCAAAACTCTGTGAAAGTATGAATTAAAACTAACCTAACCTTAGGCTTTCAAAATAAGGTGACTCTAGATCTCTACAAAGACTAACTTTATTTTTTTTTCTCCTCATCTCTCAGATGGTTTCTCACTCCGAGTAATTATAAGTCCTGTAGTTTACTAACCCTCATTGCTATTAAGGTTTGTTAACATGACTATATGACAAAGGAATATTCCAACACAACCAGTTTAAATGTCTCTGCTCTAGGTATGTAAATATTAAGGTGGTTGGCAGAAGTTCAAAAGCTGCAATGGTGTTTTGGCTTAGAAAGCTGGGTTTGAGACTAAGCTTACTGAAAGAGAGGCATCATCATCATCGTAACTGTTAACGTTTAGTGAGCACTTCCTGTGTGTCATGTCCTATGCTAAACATTTTTCATGCATTATCTCACTTAATTTTTACAATGACCCTGTTAGGTGGATACACTGAATGCCCGTGTTTAATGCTCCTATTCTACAGATGAAGGAACTGAGGCTTGGAGTAAATAAACGATTCAAGGAACACCAAGGCTGGCACATTGTCCAACTCCAGGGGGCACCATCACATCACCTAAGAGACAGTGCCCCTCGGAGCTGAGCAGTTCACACTTTGCACAGTTATCACAGTGGTCCTGTTGATACCGTGCAGGGCTAACAATCAGTTTCTGCTCTTTCTGACTCCAGAGATCACATGCTGTCTCTACTGTATATCATTGGAGTTGTGGGCCCAGCTGGAAGGAACAAGCACAATTCTTAGTCCTAGAGGACAGAAAAGCGAGTCCTGTTAACCAAGTCTCAACCTAGAATCTGAAGGAAATTTGTATTATCTCAGGTTCTTCTGATTTGGAAGTGAAAATAATCACACCCACCCTTTTCCTATGATGCAGAGTGCTGGTAAGTTTTCAAACATTTTCCAGCAGGCTTCAAAGCTGTAATCTGGAAGAAGGACTGTAATCTGGCTGTAAATGCTGTAATTATTTCCTTTAATAAATTCTGTTTAAGTTCATGACAAACCTGACATATGCTTAATTCTATATCATTGTTAAGGGACAAAGTCTAGAGGATCGCCCATTTGTTTTTTTAAGAATGACACATGATAGGATTTTTAATTTACACAGTTCATTTTAGCAGATTTGGTATAAGACTGTTGAAACTTGAGTTGACTGGAAGCATGCAATGAGTGTGTTCTTATAATTTATTCCATTACATTTCACAGTTAGCTATCTAAATCTTTGGTCTTTTGACTTTCGTATTAAACAAAATAGTCTACACAATGCTGTAACAGCATTCATTGTCTTTCAAAGCTAAGAATAGACAGTAAATAGTGTGGCATTTTAATTAGATACTTGCCTTCATGTGCATTTCAGCAACAATCTAGCAAAGCTGAATAATAGATGACAGTTTGATCTGACTTCAGACATCCCATCCCTCCAGTTGCATCACAATAGATAGTGCAGGAATGCAGGATGAGAGCAATTTTATTCACTTTTTAAACTGTACCTTGCTATTCTTTCCCTATAGCTAGTCTGATTCACTCAGTGGTTTTCTATCCTTTCAGCAGCACAATAATGCTTGTCAGTAGAGTACCTGCTATCTTAATACATAATTACTTTCTAAAACGTTGCTATTAGAAGATGAGATAATGAGATAATAACAATCCAATTTATCCAGGCTCTCCCTCTCTCTTCTTTGTCTCCCACACCTGACAGGTAGGTGCTCAGGGTCCTGGGTCTGGGCTTCCCTCCTGTGAACCTGGGACCAGGTGACACTACCCTCTCTTGGAGCATGGAACAGAATAGAGGAATTCACAGGCTGCCACTTTGGGCCAACCTCTATCAAACCTGGACAGACCATCCAATTGGATTATTGATCCAAGAAGGCTAAGCAGAGAGGGAGAATGAGGGTGGGAGACAATAGGTTGAAAACACCAGGGAAACCGGGTAAATGCTAGAGAATTTGAAGCAAATGGTGGGAGCCAGATCCAGGAGTAACTGCAGCCTTGCTGTGATAGATGTTATGTTCCAATCATAGGCAAGACATGATTCCTACCCTCAGAAAAGCTCAAATAACATGACAACTACAATATGGGATGACATATGTTAGAATAGAGCTGTGTAGAAGGTATTGTGAAGGAAATTAAACTACTTGAGGTAGATGGGAACAAGAGGAAGGTCAGGGACCATGGAACAGGGAAGAAGATGTGGGAACTGAGCCTCGAAGGATGAATGGGATTTAAATAAGCAGAAAATAAGGGAGAACATTTCAGAAAGGGACAACCTAGTGCAAATTCACCAAGTTATCATATAGCAAATGGAGATGACAAAGATTTCAGAATGGCTGTAACCCAAGGTGAGAATGGAGGAGATCCAAGAACTTATTCTGGTGAGGTGGGAAGGAGCCAGGACATAAAAGGACATCTATTCTATATTCACTAGTTAGGGCTTTATCTGTGGATAATAGGACTTGTTAAAGATTTTAAGGTAGAGTAGAGAGATAATTAGATTTGCTGTGTAGAAAGACCACTTTGGCACACATATGGAGGATGCCTCACAACGACCTGACATTGGAGAAAGGAGATTAGTTCATAGGCATTTGCAATATAGTCTATTCAAGAGATGAAAAGGACCTAGACTATGGGAGTGGCAATAGTAAGTAAAAGATATATTCAACAAATATTTTGGAAATAGAATTTTGAAAACAGGTCGTAGATGGCTACTGGATTTTGGATGGGTGGAGGGAACACAGGAGGAGAAATAGTTTGGAGAATGGTCAAGGGAGATAAACCAAATGAATCTGGTTTTAGATTTTCTGAATTTTGAGAGTTCTAGGGCATTCAGGAGGATATTTCCAAAAGCAGAATAGACCTCAGGAGAGTGGTGATCCTGGAGATAAATCTGAGTGTCATCAACTCAAAGATAGCAGAAGACTTCGTACTCTGGATGATATTAACCAAATTGATGTGAAATAAGTTCTGGAGATGTAATGCACAGCATGATGACTATAGCTAACAATACTGTATTGTACATTTGAAAGTTATTAGGAGAGTAGATCTTAGGTCTCATCACAAGGAAAAGACTTGTAACTATATGAGGTGATGGATGCTAACTAAACTTGTGGTAATCATTTTGCAATATGTACCTGTATGAAATTTTATGTTTTACCTTTTAAACTTATACAATGTTATATGTCAATTATATCTCAATAAAACTGGAAAAATCAATAAAAAAATAAAGGCCGAGGACGAAGCCATAGAGACCACTAATATTAAAGGGGAGAATGGAGTGGATATTGTTATGAAAGCTGATTGTTGCAAAAGTTTCCTAACAGCAGCTTTCAGTATTACCAAAGGTGTCTGAGAGTAGGTGAGGGCTGCGGAGCATTGTCAGATTTGTCAGCAGTGGTCTCAGGCAGAGCACTTCAGTCGAGGGTCAGTTGTGGGTTGCGGAGAGAATGAAAGGTGAAGAAATCAAGATTGTTACTATTCCGTTTTTCTTGAAGCTTGACTATGAAAGGAAAGACAAAAGGATGCATAATAGCTGGATGTGATAGGCAGGCCATGTATTATTTTTATTTAAAAGATGAAAAAACTGAAGCTCTGAGAGACTGTAATTTTCCCATCAACCACTGGTCAGGAGCAGAGCCAAAGTGAAATCCCTAGCCCTCCAGTTCTGAATTCAGATTCCCTTTTCCTTGCCCACCTGAGTAATTGAAGGATCATCATTGCGGTGGACATAATCATAATCAGTTAGTATAAATGTCACTATGGTTTATTTCATCCAAAGGCTAAAGTCTTGTGGGGGAGGGGGTGGAAGGGAAGGGGAAGAATTTTTTTCCCTTTTGGTCTGAACTTGTGAAATGTGGATGGGAAAACTTTATTTTAAGCCTCACTTGGCATGTTTCCTTGGCTGTGTGTGAATGTTCCGGCAGCCAACTCCTGTTTTCCTCCTTAGCTATAGCCCTGACAGCGTTTTGCTCCTACTGTGATTTCAATTTATGACCCGACCAAGAATGATAAAAAGTAAGTTGCATTCCCAAGTATATCCATATTACAGGCCAATTATTTAGCTGCCTGAAATACTATGTCACTTGGACAACATGCATCAGATAAAACCTTACTTCCTTGATTAAAGAAATGCATTTTATTTGGTGTTTTCTTTAGAGATTAAAGCAACTGTTCTTGCAATGATGCACAGGCTGTTGGAGTCAGAGCAGCCATCTGCACTGATGAGGCTTATGTAACGTTCCTTGCTTTCATATAAGGATAAGCCTCACATGCAGACATGAAGACGCCAGGTTCTGTTCCCACCTCAGGTGCTGTGAACTTGGGTCAACAACTTGGGCCCTCCTCACCAAGGACCTGGGATCCCAGACTTAGAATTAGATGCAGTGCTTTGCCGTGCTTGGAAACAAAGTTCGCCTGGAAGGATGGTATCCATCTTAGAAAGGGTTAAGCCAATAGCGTGCATCCACTTATCTTGTGAATGAGCCTGACCTAAAAATGGACTTTTTGTTGTACTTACTCAAACCCAAATATCTATTCCTCAAGCAGCTGATTTGCCTCCTTCTGTAAGAAGTAGCAAGTTAAAGAATATTTCTTGAAATAGATGCTAAGCTTCTTAAGAGGAGGAGTCCTGTCTTATACTGGTTTCCTAATAATAATAATAAAATGTTATATGTAGTAATTCTTATACCCCACAGATTAATAAATGTGATGAGCTAATACTTATTATTTGTTTAGCATATAGTCATGCCAAGTAAATAATTGCTGATTGATTTCATCCCATTCTAGATTCCTTAGCAACTTAACTGCAATTTTTAAGTTGAACTAATGCCCGCTCAATCAAAGAAACAATCCTGACAAGTTTCAGAGAAAGCTGCCTTAGGGGTTGTTGGCTGAAGAGCTATGCTGAATGTGATGCATCTAGGAAAAAACAACAAAAAGATGAGTGTTTCCCTTCAACATTTCCTATTTTTTTGGCCTGTTAGTTAGATTTACTATCTAGTTACATCTGAGCACAGTGGGAGGCACAGGTGCAAATAAAATAGGTATTTATTAGCTTTATTTATTTTATACCCATTTATTAAATTGCTTTATGAAACAAGAACTTAGCAATGGTAAGATTTTCTTCTTGCTTTCTAGATCCTGAAGTTCAGTCCTAGCCCGTCTCAACCAATTCTTCCCCCGTCCCTTTGCATTCCTGCATGTTAGGAGGAAATTAATCTAATGCTAAAACACCCTAAGTGGAGTCCCTGAAAATTGGTAATTTTTTATGAGAGCATAAGTTTTCTTGAGCTAGAAGCCCTTCTTCCATTTTCAGCCTTGTGAAAAATATTCCCATCTATAGTGTCACCAGCCAACTTTCTGGCCTGACCAAGGCTCTGGCTGAGCCAACAGACCTTGAGTTCAGATGGCTAATGAAGAAAGATCCCAAGTCAGAGAGGATACGCATGGCTGTCGTGTAGTAAAAGCATCCCAAAGTTCTTTCCAGCTTCCCAGATGTGTTAAAGCTATACTCAAAATCTTCATAAGCTGCTCCTCCAGACAAGGAATGCTAATTGACCAAACATATTCACAGATCTTGTGAGTAATGTGACTTGAATCCTGATTTCCACTCATTGCTAGGAAACGTAGGAAAGCTACATCTGTGAAACAGTGGCAAATCTTGCCATCTGTAAAAGTGAAGGATACTGCTATTTAAATGAACGAATCCAAAGACAATATTCAAATCTTAATTTGGTCAGTAGGGCACATAGCCTAGCAGTGTACCTGACATAAAAAGTGCTCAATAAATACTTGTCAATTGAATAAAGAATGGATTCCTTCTCACTGTGTTTCCCATCCCCTCAGCCCACTCCCACACACCAGATTTTTAATTTGGGAAGAAATGAATGCACTGGAACATCATCTTTGCAGCCTTTGTTACTCTTTATCCAAATTTAGTTTTGGAGGCTCTACTCAGCCAAAAAGTATCAAAGGAGAAAAGCAATGGGTCTACCTTTTCCCCAGTATCTATAATTAGTTTATAAATAAGTTCAAATTGGTTACTCATACATAGCAAAGATAGAAAAGAATTTTTAATACTAAGGCTCCATTTCTGGCTTCTTTTTCTTCCCCGTTCTCTAAGAATTATGAATATTCCAAAGGACTTCTGGACACCTGGTAGCTAAGATCAAACAAAACACAGAGAAGATGATTTTTCACTCTTGGAATGAACTGTCATGTCTCTTTTCCAATATAATAGGCTATTAAATGGGACATATGCTGTTGCCTCTGAATTTCAGCTAAAGCCTCAAAGCTAAGGATGCTAGGAGAGATGTATCCACAGTTTTTAAGAGATGCTAGACTCATCTACACAGAACCTCACAAAGATGGCAGAAAGGTGTCCATTACTCACCTCCAGTCTTTTTTGTTTGTTTTTTTATTAAGATTATGATAGATTACAACCTTGTGAGATTTCAGTTGTACATTATTGTTAGTCATGTTGTGGGTACACCACTTCACGCTTTGTGCCCTCCCCCCATCCCCCCTTTTCCCTGGTGACCACCGATCAGTTCTCCTTGTCTATATGTTAACTTCCACCTATGAGTGGAGTCATATAGAGTTCGTCTTTCTCTGTCTGGCTTATTTTGCTTAACATAATACCCTCAAGGTCCATCAATGTTGATACGAATGGAACAATTTTGTCTTTTTTTATGGCTGAGTAGTATTCCATTGTGTATATATACCATATCTTCTTTATCCAATCATCAGTTTCTGGGCATTTAGGTTGGTTCCACGTCTTGGCTATTGTAAATAATGCTGCGATGAACATAGGGGTGCATGGGACTCTTGGGATTTCTGATTTCAGGTTCTTAGGATAGATACCCAGTAGTGGGATGGCTGGGTCATAAGGTATTTCTGTTTTTAACTTTTTGAGAAATCTCCACACTGTTTTCCATAGTGGCTGCACCAGTTTGCATTCCCACCAACAGTGTATGAGGGTTCGTTTTTCTCCACAACCTCTCCAACATTTGTCACTCTTGGTTTTGGATATTTTTGCCTATCTAACGGGTGTAAGGTGATATCTTAGTGTAGTTTTGATTTGCATTTCCCTGATGATTAGGGATGATGAACATCTTTTCATGTGTCTATTGGCCATACTTATGTCTTCTTTGGAGAAATGTCTGTTCATGTCCTCTGCCCATGTTTTGATCGGGTTGTTTGTTTTTTTATTGTTAAGCTGTGTGAGTTCTTTGTATATTATGGAGATTAACCTTTTGTCAGATAAGTGGCTTGTAAATATTTTTTCCCACTTAGTGGGCTGTTTTTTTGTTTCAATCCTGTTTTCCCTTGTCTTGAAGAAGCTCTTTACTCTGATGAAGTCCCATTTGTTTATTCTTTCTATTGTTTCCCTCAACTGAGGAGTTATGGTGTCCGAAAAGATTCTTTTGAAACTGATGTCCAAGAGTGTACTGCCTATATTCTCTTCTAGAAGACTTATTGTTTCAGGCCTAATCTTTAGGTCTTTGATCCATTTTGAGTTTATTTTGGTGAGTGGTGAAAAAGAATGGTCAAGTTTCAATCTTTTGCACGTGGCTGTCCAGTTTTCCCAGCACCGTTTGTTAAAGAGACTTTCTTTTCTCCAATGTAGGCCCTCCGCTCCTTTGTCAAAGATTAGCTGTCCATAGATGTGTGGTTTTATCTCTAGGCTTTCAATTCTGTTCCATTGATCTGTGCACCTGTTTTTGCACCTGTTTTTGTACCAGTACCATGCTGTTTTGATTACTGTAGCTTTGTAGTATGTTTTGAAATCGGGGATTGTGATTCCTGCAGCTTTGTTTTTCTTACTCAGGATTGCTTTAGCAATTCGCGGTCTTTTGTTGCCCCATATGAATTTTAGGATTCTTTGTTCAATTTCTGTAAAGAATGTCCTTGGGATTCTGATTGGGATAACGTTGAATCTGTAGATTGCTTTAGGTAGTATGGACATTTTACCTGTGTTTATTCTTCCAATCCATGTGCATGGAATGTCTTTCCATCTCTTTATGTTGTCGTCAATTTCTTTCAAGAAAGTCTTGTAGTTTTCGTTGTATAAATCTTTCACTTCCTTGGTTAAATTTATCCCAAGGTATTTTATTCTTTTCGTTGCGATTGTGAATGGGATTGAGTTCTTGAGATCTTTTTCTGTTAGTTCATTGTTAGTGTATAGAAATGCTACTGATTTATGTATGTTGATTTTATACCCTGCAACTTTGCTGTAGCTGTAGATTGTTTCTAATAGTTTTCCTATGGATTCTTTGGGGTTTTCTATATATAAGATCACGTCGTCTGCAAACAGCGAGAGTTTTACTTCTTCATTGCCTATTTGGATTCCTTTTATTTCTTTTTCCTGCCGAATTGCTCTGGCCAACACCTCCAGTACTATGTTGAATAGGAGTGGTGAAAGTGGGCGCCCTTGTCCTGTTCCTGTCCTCAGAGGGATGGCTTTCAGTTTTTGTCCGTTGAGTATGATGTTGGCTGTGGGTTTGTCATATATGGCCTTTATTATGTTGAGGTACTTTCCTTCTATACCCATTTTATTGAGGGTTTTTATCATAAATGGATGTTGGATCCTGTCGAATGCTTTCTTTGCATCTATTGAGATGATCATGTGGTTTTTGTTTCTCATTTTGTTAACATAGTGTATCAAGTTGGTTGACTTGCGGATGTTGAACCATCCCTGTCTCCCTGGTATAAATCCCACTTGATCATGGTGTATAATCTTTCTGATGTATTGCTGTATTCGGTTTGCCAGAATTTTGTTGAGGATTTTTGCATCTATGTTCATCATTGATTTCGGCCTGTAGTTCTCCTTCTTTGTGTTGTCCTTGTCAGGTTTGGGGATCAGAGTGATGTTGGCTTCATAGAATGTGTTAAGGAGTACTCCGTCTTCCTCAATTTTCTGGAATAGTTTGAGAAGGATAGGTATTAAATCTTCTTTGAATGTTTGGTAGAATTCTCCAGAGAACCCGTCTGGTCCTGGACTCTTATTTTTGGGGAGGTTTTTGATTACTGTTTCTATTTCTTTACTTGTGATTGGCCTATTCAGATTCTCCATTTCTTCCTGATTCAGTTTGGGTAGGTTGTAAGAGTCTAGGAATTTGTCCATTTCTTCTAGGTTGTTCAATTTGTTGGCATATAGTTTTTCATAGTATTCTCTTATGATCCCTTGTATTTCTTTGGTATCTGTTGTGATTTCTCCTCTCTCATTCCTAATTTTATTTATTTGAGATTTCTCTCTTCTTTTCTTGGCGAGTCTGGCTAAGGGTTTGTCGATTTTCTTAATTTTTTCGAAGAACCAACTCTTTGTTTCATTGATCCTTTCTGCTGTCTTTTTTGTTTCAATATCATTTATTTCTGCTCTTATTTTTATTATTTCCCTCCTTCTACTGACTCTGGGCTTTGTTTGTTCTTCTTTCTCTAATTCTGTTAGGTGTCGTTTGAGGTTGCTTATGTGAGCTTTTTCTTGTTTGGTGAGGTGAGCCTGTATTGCAATGAATTTCCCTCTTAAGACTGCTTTTGCTGTGTCCCAGATGATTTGGTATGTCGTGTTCTCATTTTCATTTGTCTCCAGATAATATTTGATTTCTTCTTTAATTTCTTCAATAATCCATTGTTTGTTCAGTAGCATGTTGTTTAGTCTCCACATTTTTGCACCTTTCTCTGCTTTATTCTTGTAGTTGATTTCTAGTTTCATAGCGTTATGATCAGAAAAGATGCTTGATATTATTTCAACTCTCTTCTATTTATTGATGCTTGCTTTGTTTCCCAAAATATGGTCTATCCTTGAGAATGTTCCATGTGCACTTGAGAAGAATGTGTAACCTGCTGTTTTTGGATGAAGTGTTCTATATATATCTATTAAGTCCATCTGGTGTAATTTTTCATTTAATTCTATAATTTCCTTGTTGATTTTCTGTCTCGATGTTCTATCCATTGGTGTTAATGGGGTGTTGAGGTCCCCTACTATTACTGTATTGTTGTTGATGTCTTCGTTTAGTTCTGTTAAGAGTTGCTTTACAAATTTCGGTACTCCTCTGTTGGGTGCATATATATTTATAAGTCTTATGTCTTCTTGGTGGAGTGTCCCTTTTCTCGTTATATACTGTCCCTTTTTGTCTTTCTTTATCTGTTTTGCTTTGAAGCCTACTTTGTCTGATATTAGTATAGCGACACCTGCTTTCTTTTGTTCATTATTAGCTTGGAGTATTGTCTTCCATCCCTTCACTCTGAGTCTGTGTTTGTCTTTGGGGCTGAGGTGTGTTTCCTGGAGGCAGCATATTGTTGGGTCTTGTTCTTTGATCCATCCTGCCACTCTGTGTCATTTGATTGGAGACTTCAATCCATTTACATTTAGAGTGGTTATTGAAATGTGGGGGCCTGCTGCTGCCATTTTATGTCTTGTCTTCCGGTTCTCTTCAATTTCCTTTGTTTCTCGTCCCATGGTTTAGTCTGTTCTGATGTAGAGCTGCTACTCTCTGTTGTTGTCCTTCTACTTATCTCCTTTGCTCTTCGTTTTGTAGCCCCTTTCCTTTTTTTGATTTTTCAGGAATGAGGGTTTTCCTGAGCGTTTATTGAAGAGGAGGTTTTGTGGCAATAAACTCCCTTAATTTTTGTTTATCTGCGAAAGTTTTTATTTCTCCATCATATGTGAAGGATATTTTCACTGGGTAGAGAATTCTCGGCTGCAGGTTTTTGTCCTTCAGATTTTTGAATATATCATTCCACTCTCTTCTAGCCTGTAAAGTTTCTGCTGAGAAATCTACTGATAGCCTGATGGGGGTTCCTTTGTAGGTTAATTTCTTCTGTCTGGCTGCCCTTAATATTTTCTCCTTGTCGTTGACTTTTGCTAGCTTCACTACTATATGCCTTGGGGTTGGTCTTCTTGCATTGATAAAGTTTGGAGATCTATTGGCTTCTGTCACATGAAGTTCCATCTCTCTCCCCAGGTTTGGGAAGTTCTCAGCCATTATTTCTTTGAATAGGCTTTCTGCCCCCTTCTCCCTCTCTTCTCTCTCTGGTATACCTATAATCCTTATGTTGCATCTCCTAATTGCGTCAGATAATTCTCAGAGAGTTTCTTCATTTCTTTTTAGTCGTAGTTCTCTCTTCTCCTCTGCCTGCAGCATTTCTATATTCCTATCTTCCAAATTGCTAATTCTTTCCTCCATATTGTCGGCCCTACTGTTCAGTGCATCTAGATTTTTCTTAATCTCCTCTATCGTGTTCTTCATTTCCAGTATTTCTGTTTGGTTCTTCTTTATAGTATCAAACTCTTTTGTGACATAGCTCCTGAACTCATTGAGTTGTCTATCTGAATTCTCTTTTAACTCATTGAACTTTTTAATGATGGCTGTTTTGAAGTCATCGTCGTTTAGGTTATATATTTCATTGTCTTTGGGATTGTTTTCTGTGTATTTGTCATTTTCCTTCTGTTCTGGAGATTTAATATATTTTTTCATATTGCTTGATGTTGTAGATGTGTGCCTCCGCATAGAGATAGAGTTTAGTTACTCCTTCCACTTGTTTCTACTGGTGTGGTAGGAGAGCAGCTGTTTATACTGCACCAACCAGGAATCCTATCAGCTGTTGCTAACTGGGCCTGGGCCCCTCCTTGTAGTCACAGTGGTCCTGTGGCTTCCCTCTTCAGCTGTGGGGGCCGTCACAAGGGGGCTTCAGGCTGCTGGTGCCTACTGTTGCAGACCACCTAGATGTGCTCCCTCCTGAGGGTCTGCAGTGGTGTTATGGGCTTTCCCAGTGGCCAGGGGCAGGATCACTTATATTTGCAGCTCTGTCACTGTCGGCGCCCACAAAATCTCACTTGTCCACTATGGGTCACAGCAGAGCTATGGGCATCTTCTGAAATCTGTGGTTAGCTCACCTAGCTATGCTACTTTTGTCCCAGGGTCTTCCAGCCTTGTGGTTGCCAGGCGGGTGCTCTCTACTAGTGCTGTGTAGAGGCTTTCACTGAGGCTCCTGTGAGACTGTAGAGTTTCCCCCTGGGCCACGGAGCTGGGCTGCTGGAACTCCACCCAGCCCCAGTCCTCTCCTGGCTGGGGATAGCCGGAGACCTTGAGTTCAGTGGCAGCTGGCCGGCTGCTGCCCTGCCTGGGATTCTCCTCTTCTGGACCCTCCCAGCGTTGTGGATGCTGGGTGGGGCATCTCCACTATTTGTGGGTAGAGGCTATGCCTGCTGCCAGGACAGAAGCCCAGAGTTTCCCCCTGGGCCACGACGCCGGCTGCCAGAACTCCACTCAGCCCCAGTCCTCTCTCAGGAGATCTCTGTTAGCCCCGAGGCCCGACCAGGTGACAGCTGCAGTCCATGAGACCGGTGGCAGCAGCTGGCGGGCTGCCGCCCCTTTGGGGATTCTCTCTGGGAGCCTCCCGGTGTTGTGGATGCTGGGTGGGGCCTCTCCGCTAATGGCGGGTAGAGGCTATGCCTGCTGCCCCGACGGAACTCTGGAGTTTCCCCCCAGGCCACAGAGCCAACCTCTGGAGCTCCACCCAGCCCCAGTCCTCTCCCAGGAGATCTCCAGTAGCCCTGAGCCCCGACCAGGTGATGAGACCGGTGGCGGCAGCTGGCGGGCTGCTGCCCCATTGGGGATTCTCTCTGGGAGCCTCCCGGCATTGTGGATGCTGGGCGGGGCCTCTCCGCTAATGGCGGGTAGAGGTTTTCCCCACCACCTCTGGTGTGTAACTCTGGAGCTTCCCTCTGGGTTTAGGTGTAATTGCGGGGGACTTAGGTAGCGCTCTGGTCACCTGTTTCCACTGTCGCTCCTCTGGTGTGTGCTCCCTCCTGCCCTTGTGTGTGGCTATGTTCTGGGGGCGTCTGCTGGAAGAAAGCCACTTGCAGGTACTAGGCTGTTCAGGGGTCGGGGTTGGAGAGTTTTCACCTATCTCCACCTCCTCTCGGAGGGAAGTCCGTCCTTCCGATGTATAGCAGCGTGGGTCTCTCAGGCGTCCTGAGATGCTATATGGATATCCTTTGTTAAGCGATGAATGTCCAATTAGTTGTAGATTAGGAGGGGGAGAGACAAAGAAGACTACTCACGCTGCCATCTTGGATCCTATCTCACCTCCAGTCTTTATAGGGGGAGACTCAGAGTGTCAAAAGGATTCACTTAAGGAATTTGTAAGAGTGAAGAATGCTTTGTCCTCTCTCTCCTCTTCCAACCAAGCAATAGAAGATTCCAAGGAAATGGCTCATAGAGATTGGGACTTGCAAGAAGGGAAAATTGGAAGTTGCAAGAAAGGAAACTGGTATCTCACTCACTGGTAAAGGCTTACTGAGCTGTAGAAACGCCTAGGTCCATCCTGGGATGGCTGCAGATTTGGAGCATGATGAGAGTTCTTGGAAGGTGCTGAAATGGATCACCATGAGTTTGAGGGCACACCTGAACCAGAGACTAGTGATTGCCTCCTGTCTGTTGAATCTGGAAGACAGAAAGCTGGCTGCACCTGCCAGCGCTATGACAGTAGGACACGAAGGCAGCCTTCACTGGGAGGTTAAAGATGGGTGAGTTCCCTTAGGTCGGGTGGCTGCCATGGAAGATCCAACCTTGCCTGTATGGGCTGCCAACTGGAGTGAGGAGTCCCCTGCAGAATGTGGCTGTGAGTGTATTGCTGGTTGGTGTTGAGGAGGTGGAAGACAAGAGTCAGAGAGATGATCCATATCAGGGAAAGGGACAGTGCAAAGTCACCCAGAGTGCTCTGCTTTTGGAGAACCTGGACCTGTGCCCATAAGAGAGAGCCAGTTTTTCAATGTCTGTCATAACAGAAGTCATTAGTAACCGGAATATGACAGCCCTAGTCACTTAAATCTTGGCTCCTTTTTCTCTAATTGCCCTGTCCTTGCCACTGTCCTGGGAAGAGCCTGAAGCATCAGAACTTGGGGTGGCGGGGAAAGAGGATCAAAAAAAACCAGGAACATAGTCAAAGAGCAGACTCTGAACCATCGCCTCATCCCCTTGCTGAGTCTCAAACCCTCGGAGTCAGACCTGAGCTCACTGGGAGGAACAATACGCAGTTGGAAGAGAGATTTAAGTTTTGATTTAGGTGGACCGGCCATTTTCATACCTGAAAATGAAATAGATGGAAGAGCTAGGAGACCTGCCTGATCTGTAGTTAAGGAGCAGGGAGAGGAAATCTAACTGAGCAGCTTGATGGCAGCAGTGGGGAAAAAAGAAATCTTTTTCCCTGTGTATCCCTTCAAGTTCAGTTTGCTTAATAGACTGGCCACACAGAAAAAATAAAAGATGAGAGTTTATAGAAAATATTGGATGAAAGTGGGTATGTGGTTATGCCGGTCTAAGCGTGAGCAGCTAGAAGATGAGACAGTTTTCTGTTTATTGGGTGAAATTATTCTTTTTTATTTGCAGCTTTGTTAATGTGTCAGCAGGTTTTATTTAACAATACCTCCTCTTATGGCAGAGACTGCCAGTTGCTAGTTACCAATGTGGCTTCTTTATTTCTTTCTTTCTTAGTAAAAAATCCTCAACCATTGGATTAGATCATACTTAACCTTATGCAACTAGTCTTAGCCATAGGATTAAGTTCTTGACAAGTGGAATTAATTGGGTGGAAATTCTATGAAAGCTCTTAAAAAGAGGGTACATTTTGTCCCTTCTCTTTCCTTCTGCTTAGAATGTGGATGTGATGGCTGGAGTTCCAGCAGCAATCTTGGTTCAGGAAGTGACATATTAGGAATGACCAGAGAAAGACAGAGGAACCAGTGTCCTTCATGACTCCATGGAGCTGCCATACTGGCCCTGAACTGCCTACCTCTCTGTGCAGTGACATTTTTTGTGGAGAGAAATAAACTTAAGGGGCCAGCCTGGTGGTACAGTGGTTGAGTTCGCAAGTTCTACTTCAGTGGCCCAGGGTTCGCTGGTTTGGATCCCAGGTGCAGACCTATGCACTGCTTATCAAGCCATGCTGTGCCAGGTGTCCCACATTTAAGTAGAGGAAGATGGGCATGGATGTTAGCTCATGGCCAGTCTTCCTCAGCAAAAGGAGGAGAATTGGTGGCAGATGTAAGCTCAGGGCTAATCTTCCTTAAAAAAAAAAAAGAAAAGAAAGAAATAAACTTACACATTTTTAAAAAGCCACTGTTATTTCTAGCCTCTGTTATTAGCACCCAAATGCACTTTCTAAGTGATGTATTTCCCAAAGCGTTATGTTATAGTGCTAGTCACCAATACTGGACCACGTCACTTCCTAAGTATTTCTTGAACTTACCTCCTTCCCTGCATCCCTACCTTCACAGCCTCACTTCAGAACCTCGTCATTTCTCGATCAGGTTACTGCCACAGCTTCTTAAATGAGCTTATCTCGGCAGTCTCTTGCTTCTCCTTTGTATTCATTTCCTAGGGCTGCCACGACAAAATATCACAGTCTGGGTGACTTAAACAACAGAAATTTATTTTCTCACGGCTCTGGAGACTGGAAGTCTAAGATTGAGGTGTCAGCAGGCTTGGTTTCTCCTGAGGCCTCTCTCCATGTCTTGCAGATGGCCACCTTCTTGCTGCCTCCTCACATGGGCTTTTCTTGGTGTACGCGCATCTCTGGTGTCTCTCTGCTTCTTGTAAAGGCACCAGTCGCGGTGGATGAGGGTTCCACCTTTATGACCTCATTTAACATTTATTACTCTTTAAAGGCCCTGTCTCCAAATACAGTCACATTGGGGGTTAGGGCTTCCATGTATGAATTTTGGGTGGACACACTTTGGTCCATAACATCCTCTGATCCATTCTCTATGTATCTACCAGATTGATCTAGAAAGCAAATTTTGGGAAACAGGGATTCTCATTCACACTTGGTGGGAATGCACATTAGTACATTTCTGGAGGACAGTCAAAATTTTAAATGTGCATATCCATGGACATGGTAATTCTGCTTGAAAATATTTATCTCAAGAAAATAGTTTTACAAGTACTCAACTTGTATGGTCATCAAGTGTTTTAAATTGTGCAAAAGTGGAATCTACACATATATATGTATGAACTATGGTTAAATCACTGTATATTTCTCTTATGGAGTGCTATGCTGCTGTTAAAATGATGATTTAGAGCTATGTCTATTGACTTGGATTAATGTTTACAATATATTGTTGTAGGAAAAAGGCAATTCAGAACCCTCTATGACTTGGCACAAATGTTACTTCTCTCAGAATATTCTTTCCTTGTGGTCACCTCCCACCCCACCATGTCCCCAGGCAGTGTGGATGCCACTTCCATTTTCGTTTATTCTTTCAACCAGTGCTTATTGGGTGCCAGCTCTGTGCCCTGTGCAAGTCTCCTTTTTTGCACTTTTCCATTTTAACGATCTGCGTATGTGTCTGCTTTCCCCACTAGAATGGGAATTCCTTGAAGGAGGAGGTGGTTTTATTTGTTTTTGTTTCCAAAGATATGTTGGTACCTGATAAATGTTGACTAAAGGAATGAGAGAAAAAAAGTAACAAAAAGTAAAAAGTGAGAATAATACCAATACAAAACAAGATCACACAGTTATAGAAAAAGAGGTTTCCAGTGAAAGAAATGGATATTATGTACCATGAGAACCCTGTTGAATCATTTGAATTTTTATAACCCAGAAGAAATGCTTGTGACTCCTTATAAGTGGATCCTGTGTATTCTTCACTGTTCCCAGTGCAAGTAGGTGATGTATTTGATATGCAACTTTGAATGTATTTACGTGAATATGTATGTGTATATGTTTGTAACATCTATGTTTATTGGGCTTTATTTTCTACACTTCCTCCTCCACTACCAAATTACTTGGCCAATAAAAAGAAGAGTATTAGAACATAATATCCTTAATATTTGCAATCTTTCTGAAATTGTTGAAAACAGTATATATATATATATTGCATGGAAACTATAGCATCAGGATGTCATGTGAGAATTTTTCTGTTGTCCCAGGATCTCAAAGTTAGGAATAAAAAGGTCTACATAGACCAAGAGTCTAAATCCAGAGAACTGCCAAAACGGGCAGCAGCTCTGTATCCATATAGCTTACTGAAAAACTTCTGGAGAATTGGCTTAACATTGCCTCCTTATTGTTCCAGCTGCCTTTTCCCCTCTCCTACTCCTCATACTTAATATAAGGAGAGATCTGTGAGAGAGGAGGCTGCTTTTGGGGAGTGTTCCCCAGTGTATCTGATGAGATTGGATTCTTCTCCCCTCAAGGCCCTCAGGTCTAGAGAGGCGATGGGGCATGTCACACATCCCAGCAGTGAAAGGAGGGGTCCTAGTAGAACCACTTGTAAAGATGAAGGAGGGGGTTGGAAGAAAGGGAGACTGGCACGTTATCCCCTAGTTGGGTCTTGGCCTAAACTGTGGGATAGTGAGCCTGCTAAGTTGCCTCTGTGTTACCACAGCATGGGGAAAAAGAGAACCAAGAAAGGTGGAATGATCACCAACTCACAGGGAGCCCAGAGTCTCTGCCCTGGAAAAGTGGCCCTGGACCCCCACGGAGAGAACTGGGACCTTGCTCAGTCGAGGAAAGAGATGTCTTTCTCTCTTCCTCTTTTGTACCCTGACTGGAAAGAAGGATTGTAAGGAGGTGTGTGAGAGGCAGGCATGCCCCGTCGTTCACCACAAGCTGCTAGAACCACAAGGTGAGCCTGAATGAAGACTGGGGAGGGAATGGGATAGGGGGAGAGCTTTGAATCACATATGAAATTGAACAGGACTGATTCCTGGACATTTTTGAAACTTCTCAACTAAGACATTTTGAAAATCAACAGTGACTAAAATGTTATGGGACCCAGTCAAGAGGAAAGATGAGTTTGACGTAGTATCACTGGCTGGCAGTTGTTAGGAAAAAATAGTTTCTTTTTTTATCCCCACGATTGCGACTCCTCAATAAGCTGGTTGCACTGTTTGACATCCATCGCCATGGGAAGCCACCCGGATTTTCAGGGTAAGGCTGCTCTTTTCCCTAGCTGATCTTAAAAACAATTGCTCATGGGTGACAAGCTCTGCTTTTCTGGGGACAGTCTTAAAAAGGTGCTCATTAGCAGTTGATATTTAATGTGAGTGCTTTCTAATGTAACTTCATTTAGAGCTATTTTTATTTAATGAGCCTTGGGAAGCTGTAATGAGGCAACACACCCCTGTTGTTTTCACACATTTTCTGTAGCAGAGAAGTAGTACAGAGCCATGACACTTGGGCACGCTCAGCAAAGACATGGGAAAAACGTAGCTGCAGTTGAGTTACAGCCAGTAGAGGATGTCTGTCCCAGTGTGCTAGAACGAGTTAACGGTTTCAGAAGTGATGAATTCTTGAGCACTAAAGTTAGGCAGATGGAAGCTGGGGGTGGGTCTCACAATGAAAGATGTGATTTGATGCCTCCCCTTCTCCCTCTCCTCTCTCCTCTCCTCGCCTGTCTAGATCCCATCTCTTTGCTTTATTAGGCTTTCTCTTCTTATTTACTCAATCTGTCATGCCTCAATTAAAAACAGTACTTTTTTCTCTTGCTTAAAGGAATCAGAGGTGTAACAGGTAGCCTATTACGGCAGAAATTATACAGGGTGTTCACTGGGAAAATTTCTTCAGATGCCCAGAGTGGAGACTGTAGGTCACCTGAAACAGATCTTGTGCCGTAAAGTGTCACTTGACTGCCTCAACTTACTTATGCAAATTTAAGTCAACCAGACCACATTGAGGGTCTCCTTCAGTTCTATATATTTGGAGGGAGTTGATCACCTTGTCTTAGTAGGTGGATATAAGAAAGCCTCACTGAATTTTGAGTGGCTTTAAAGAAAATGCCTTAGTCCTGAGGTGGAAAAACAGAGTGTGGGTGCTGCCATTAGGGTCACTGATCCTGTCACAGTGCATACTGTTGCTCAGCCCAGCTTGTCCCTGGGCTGTGGCTGTGAGGGTAACCTATGAGCCCAAGCGTAACTCCCACTGCAGCTGTGCAGGGTTCAAACCTGGCATCACTGTTGGGGAGAAGCCTGTGGAACTATACTGGCTATTGTTTGGACTCAAGTGAGAAAGGTGCAAGGAGGAAGCAGCTGTATTCTTTCAAACTATTGCCTTTAAGCAAGATTTATTGCAGTTTTCTTGTCTACTTCTGGATGAAATCTTGGGTAAATCTCATAGCTTTATCAAGTCCTTTTCATGCATTAATGAATACTTGCATTTTTCAGGTATTAGAAGTGTAGACCAGTCTAATATATATATATATATATATATATATATATATATATATATATATATATATATAACATAGAACTTCCAGCCTCTCATCCAATTCAAAGTTTCTTCCCTTCCCAAGTTAAGGCTACCAGACTTACAGGGAAGATTGCAGTGGAAAAGAGATCACGGTGATGCTTTAAATATGTCCTTTTCCCTGCACGATTCACTAAGTTTCTTCTGGGTCCACCACAGTTGGAGCAGGAGAGAAAAGAGAAGTAAGGAACAAAACAAAACAGAACAAAAACCAAAAAGCCCCTTACCTGTGACCTGGCATCAGGTCCCTCTGGGGATGTCAGGTGTCCCAAAGCTGATCTTTTTCTGAGGATAGTTCTGGGAGATCTTCAGAGAATCCCATTGCCAGGGCCCTCTTTCCTATAGTTCTCCAGTACAAGTACGGCCCCCTCTGAATTTCTGCAGTCTGTCCCACACAGACTCCTTTTTTGGGGCCACTCAGCTCCTCAAGACGGTCCTCTTGACTTGGATTGTTTTCAAAATGACCAAAATCCACCTACATCTACATCTTGGTCTACATCTTGGAAGGTACTGCTGAATTCTGGAAGCACAAGCCATTCTGGAAGCAGCCCTTGTTCTTTGCTTTGTCCCCAAAGGCTGCTCCACCAGCTTCTCACCTTTAGAATAGCTCCTTCCCTACCTCCTCCAAACTCCGGGAGAATCCTGTCACACCCTCGGTGATTCCCACTCAGACAACTTGCCTTCTAAAGAAATCCTTATGTCCAATCTCTACTACTATTAAGGATCCCTCTTGGGTGATGGGATAATGTTTGCTGGACTGGATTTTAGAGGTCACCCTATCGAGTTTTCCAAACATTGGTACTTCTCTTTGGAATGTATGGGTACTTTGTTCTCAGCTTTCTAATGTCAGCAATAACTGAGAAAACAGGGAAAGTTCCTTTTTATTTTTATTTTATTATTATTATTATTTTTTTTTTTTTTGAGGAAGATCAGCCCTGAGCTAACGTCTGCTGCCAATCCTCCTCTTTTTGCTGAGAAAGACTGGCCCTGAGCTAACATCCATGCCCACCTTCCTCTGCTTTATACGTGGGATGCCTACCACAGCATGGCTTGCCAAGCGGTGCCTTGTCCATACCCAGGATCTGAACCGGTGAACCTTGGGTCACCCGAAGTGGAATGTGCACACTTAACCGCTGCACCACCGGGCCGGCCCTGGAAAGTTCCTTTTTAACATCATTTTGCACTAAGATGCATTAAGATGCACGAAGAGGCAAGAAGCAACAGCAACTCCTCCTCCTCACACTTCCTTCTCCCCCACCAGAGAATTCATCTACTCTTTTGTGGCACCAAACGTTAGGAAGGTGCATTCTAGTAACTGACCACCTGGTCACATTGGATCTTGCTGATGAACCACTGTGCATAGGGTCCCTTGTGGTCCGACACTCTGTACTCAGGCTTGAGAATCTTTTTGAGGATGTGAGCCCTAGTGGCTGAGGTTCAGTGGCCCCTTGGATGTTTCACTACCTCCTTGGGTGCTGACAGAGTGGAGTGTGTGCCACGCTCCTCTCCCGTTCCTGAGGAATTTCTCCTCTCCTCTTGTTCTGTGTGTCTCCATATGATCTCCTCAGTGGTTCAGCTTTAAGGAAACAAAGCAGAACAAGGCCCAGTTCTTTGTGAGGAACATGATAGGGGAATTTTTAGACAGAGACAAGCATAAATGAGTATCTCAGTAAATTGCTCTGCCTCAAATAGGTAAGAATATATTATACCAAGTGCTAGGAAGGGAAAGTATGTGAGGCTGGCTGTAAGCGTATACTAAGGGGACCTAATTTAGCTTTGAGGTGGGGGTGGGGTATCGGAGAATGCTTCTCTGAGGAAGTTCTAGTAAAGCTTAGATCTCAGGAGTTGGGGGAACAAAGAGTGTCCTAGGCAAATGGACCGTATTAATTTCCTTGGCTGCTGTAGCAAATTACCAGAATCTTGGTGGCTTAAAACAATAGCTATTTATTCTCTCGTAGTTCTGGAGGCCGAAACGCCAAAATCAAGGTGTTGGAAGGGCTGTACTCCCTCCACATCTTCTACGGGAGAATCCTTCTGGGGCATGATATATCTTCCACCCACTACAGGGACTAAGTGCCAAGTCCCTGAGGTTGACTAACCTGAGCTCTCAGAGTAGCCCTCCAAAAAAAAAGTGTGTCACTCCTTTAACATGCCATATGCTATTGGTATTACGATCTTTGGTTTTGGAGATGTTTTGTACCTCCAGAGTATACGTTTATTGAAGGCAAGGACTTTATCTCTGTGATTTTTGCATCCCCCCCCACCTCCAGTGTCCAGCAAAATATGTGCATTGAGACACTTGAACTCAGCTGTGCATTCAGAATCTTGTCCATTCTTACTATTTCGGACAAAGTAAGGAAATGACAATTTTTGAAACTAAAATTAATAAAACTTCATAAATAAGTGAGATTGCCCATCTGCAGAAATCTTTTCGGGGGGAAGTGATTTGGATGAGTGCTCCTGATAAGGTTAGGGAGCTTAGCTCCCAGCTGGGGGCCTAAGCTGCTCCTCCCGCCCCCTAAAAAAAGACGGCATCAATTTAAAATGTAACTAATGAAAGATAGGTTGTCATCTTGGAAATACTGACATGTCTATCTTGAAGGTATGTTGCAATGACAGAAGTCTTTGGTGGCTGTTAGGGAACATTGAAAAAGAAAGTATTTGGGAAGAATTTGTGATTGCTAATCTGTCATTGTCAGAGGCGCAGAGAGGCTGTCTGGCAGATATGAGTTTTCTAGTGACATTAAAGCTGCACTACCTGGTGGAGGAGGGATAAGATCCAAAACATCAGCCAGGTTCCTTCGTTTGGGATAGTGTGCATACCACAGATCTTCTGGTGACAAGTCGGTTTCCCAGGTAATTTGACAGCTGGAGGTGACGTGACAGAGGTGGAGGGAGCGCTGTGCCCTGCACAGTAGGCATGAGTACGCCAGTCACCAGCAAGTTATGCTTTCTGTCTAAATTAAATCGGCCCTAGGGGTGGTGTCTTGTGAATTTGGATAGCAGGAATCAGTTCCTAGAATGTGACTGATCCTCAGGTGAACACATAAAATGATCAGAACTTGCCACACTTGGGGGTCGTCCCTCTAGGAGGAGGCCGGGCCTCAGGTGTCCCACCTCTCTCTTATCTACCCCTCAGGTTTGCTGCTTAGGAGGATGATGGGTAGCAAGGCAGGGGGAGGAGGAAGTAGCTGCCCATAGATAGGGTCTAGCCTTGGCAGTTTACTTCACTGCTGAGGAGAGGAGGAGTTGAGTGGGGAGAAAAGAGAAGGATATTGGGGAAGGTGGACACACTATTTTAAATGGAAGGGTGTTTGGAGCTAAGGTTTCCAATATTGCTTGAATGATGGTACATTCTTCCCTTAAAGACGTGGAGATCATTTGTGAATAAATCAGACTAGAGACAATAATGCAACACAGATGCCAGACTTGCAAATAAGCATCCCTGGCAGCACAATCCCAGGGATCTCTGAAATTTTCTTTAAGAAGCTTAGATGCCTTAGTTTCATTGGGCCCTAGTAGCAATAAGGAAAATACTCTTGCATTTATAGTTACATTTCATCTACTTAAAAAGCCTGGGGAGAAATGTATAAAAAGGAAAGAAAACCCACTTGGCTGTATCACAGCCACCCTGCTTTTAAGCAGATGCGCATTCGATTGCAGACTTTGTTTTCTCCCCCAATTAGTCTCCAAATGAGTAACTCACAATTTCCATTTGCATGGTTCATTTTGTTTCCCAATGAAGTAAATGATTATTTCTTGGTTCAAAGAAAGTCTTTTCAAGGACACCAGAGACTGATAGCATTCTCATCCATTAAAAATTGAAAAACTTTTGCTTATTGTAGTAAAATCAACATTTTGGACTGAGATTCCAAGGTCTTTGCCCTTTTTCCCCTACTCACCCTGGTGGATAGATAGGTCAGTCACATGCCTCTCAGGAAAATGGATGGAGCAGACAAGGGATCCACTTCTCTGGTTACATGTGACCCAAGGGCTGTCAACACACAGGCCTGTGAGGTGGTCTGGTGTGACGAACTCTGCTCAAAGAGGAAAGAACTGAGCTGGTTGGATTCCTGTTCTCTGGAACTTGACTGGGGAAATATGGAGATAATAAGGCAGTCAGTAGTAGAATCTGAAGCTGGTAAGAAGTATGCTAGAAAGAGGCTGATCTGAGAGTCATGAGGGGCCATGAGTAAGTAAGCCAAAATACAAATAAAAGTTATCATACAGAAAAAAATCTATACAGGGTGGAGAAGAAGAAAGCCAGTGGAGGTGAAAAAAGCAGCATGTGGAGATTTGAATTATGTTAGGAGCAAAATGTTAGCGTGAAGATTCATGAAAAGCTGGAGGAAACTACATGGCCTTTGATTCTGGATTCTCTTCCATTTTTAGACTTCAAGAGTCCCATGGCTCCACTGTGGAAACCCCTTTGCCTGAGATCTGGTCACTTTTTTTTTTGTTACCTAGCTAGATTCCCATTTCCCTGGTTCCACGTTAAAGAGCTCTGCATTTAAACTCACCATTTTGACCCTGATGTTCTTTTTATTTGTTTATTTTTAATCGTGAGTGGAATTTATTGGCTCAGGTAACTGGGGAGTCCCTAGGTGAGGCAGGCTTAGGTGAGAGTTTTCAATATGAGCAGAACTGCTGCCCCATCTCTCTACCGATCCCTCACTTGGGTCCTCACACAGGCTTCTCTTCTGATAGCAAAGTGGCTCCCAGAAGTTCCTGGGGCTGCGTACTTCTTTGGTTAAGAGAGGGGATTTCTCTTTCCTCTAACTGCTGAAATGAATTCCTGGAGTTTACTCTGATTTGCCAACTTGGGTTATGAACCAATAATTGTGTCTGGGGATAGGCGAGTCTCACCTTTACTGTAGGGGAAATGGAATAACTGCTAAGAAGGAAACTGCAATCTTCACTCCATTCGCATTCATTAAAGACTTTTATATGCTTGAAACCATCAATGACTTCCCATGCAATGAAAATAAAATAAAAAGTTCTTCATCTTGTCCTGGGAGATCTTGCATGATCTGACCTCTGCCTGTTCCCCAACCATGTCTCGAATCCCTCTCCCTCCTCCTCCTTTTGTGCTCCATCTACACTGAGTTTTTAATTCCTCACAAGGTCCAAAACCTTTCCCACTGTAAGGGCATCACACATGCCACTGGAACATGCTCTGCTTGGAAATTTCTTCACTTACGTTTCATCTAGCTATCATTGAAATGAACTTATAATTTAAACTGAGGACGAGTGTCTTGAAGAAAAAGTATATAGAGCTATGAGAGAATAAGTAGGGAGGAGACCTAATTTACATTTGGGAGGGGCCAGGAGGGTTCAGAAAAGGCCTTCTAAGGTGATAAATGAAGGATGAATAGCTCTCATTTATCTAATATCTGATTCTCCTACTAGACAGAGCTCTAGGAGGGCAAGGACCACCCTCCGTTGGTTCACGCATTATCTGTAGTGTAGAACAGTGCTGGTCCGGTAGACACTCAATATATATTTTTGTGGATTGACTAAATGAAAATTCCAAACACCCCATGAGTGTTATTGTTCCCATATGCCAATGGGAAAACCAAGACTGAGAATGGTGAGACTACTTGCCCAGTGTCATCAGGACTTGCCTCTAGGAAGTGACTTGGCCAGGATTAGAACCCAGCTGTAACTCCGAGGCTCTTATCTACTACCTAGTAGCCTCCTAAAGAGAAGCTATAGGTGGATTTGTGTTTTGGGTCCAAGAGGCTCAGAAGAGCACTCTGACCTCCAGTCAAGGATGTTCTCCTGAACTTTCCCATTTCTGCCTCTTTGCTCTCTTATGTTCTACCTGGAAAGACTTTCTTTCTATGTGTGTCCAAATCTTACTTACTGTTCAGAGGCTACCTCAAATACATCTTTTAATCCCTGTTTGTATTTTTGTTATGATGCTACCATCTACCTTGTGTTAGGACTATTTATGTGTATCTCTCTCCTGGCAGTTAATTCCTTCCTTGAGAGATGGGTTATATCCTATTTGTATTTGTAACCCCTCAAGCACTTAGCACAATGCCTTGCATATAGTTGGTGCTCATTAAAATTATAAACCTTGATTCTAAAGCTTTATATTGTGCTATCTTCCATAGATGAGTTTTTCGCTCAAAATACAGCATGCTTGACAATATCTCCCTTACTCACTGATGAATGTAGACTAGAAAAAAACCTGCTTGACTTCCAGGCTTGCCTCTGTTGCTGACCAGGCAGGTCATTTAACCTCTTGGAATTTTTTTCTTTTTTCAAAACTTGGAAAATGTAAGACCATATATATGAATATAAATTTAGATATTTATGTATATAAATATATAAATGTAAGCTATTATAAAGTTTGAGAATTGCCTCTTGAGGGTCTTGGGGGTGTTGGCTGATCAACCATGTTGATGAACCAACTTCATGCTCTGATGGGCTTCTTCACATTGTGTTCCTTGTTCTAGCTCTTCAATGCTTAAGTGAATGCGTGGCTACTGGGTTGTCAAATAAATAAGTACAAGAGAAAGAAACAGGAAAAAATATGTCCTTTTCCAACACTACCTGTTGTAATCTTATACCAAACTCTTTTGTGATCTAGTTATTCCACTCTTGGTCACTAGACTATAAACCAAGAAGCCAGACTAGATGGGGCCAGACTACCCATTTCTTGAGTTTGTCTGTTGGCAGAAAGCCCTATATATATGCACACCACATCATCAGCATCATCAGGAATGGTCTGACCACTGTGTGAATTCCTGGTGACCTAATGCTCAGGAGCAGGCTTGGGGCTCTGCCATGGTGGTATGTATTCTCTGTGGTTTGCTTTCTTCTACGAAACTCTGTGTCTCAGGGATGGCAAGGTTGTGCCCCAGAAAGAGGCTTCTCTTTGCCTCTTCAGAAAGCAGTCTGTCTTAACTGGCCTTATGTGGTGCCTGGCTGAAAAATATCTTGACCGTAGTCATATCATAACTCTAGAGGCAAATATAAAGCATCATTAACACTTGAAAGGCAATGTGCATGATTCATATGCTTCAAACCCCATGGGCGATGATTTGACCAATTCTATTAGTCAAAGAGAAATAAAGCTTTGCCGATTACTGTCATTTATTTTATAGGCCTTTGTTATACTTGTCATTCAGAGAAGAAAGAAATCCCTAGTGAAGCTTCCATAATATTGAGTTTGAATGACTCATATTCCTACTTATTGTAAGGATTTTTGGTAGAATTCTGTCTGGTCCTAATTAAAGTTTATAGAATCTTTGCCTTCAAATGCAATAAACCTGTCATGACTAGGGAAGCAGTTTGCACCTGAGGGTAGTCTGATGTTATAATACAGGGCTGATATTCTGATGAAGCGGCTGTGAATGGGAGTCACACAGATGTCAGCTCCAGCAGGCACAGAGGCCACTTGTCCAACCGAGGTGAGGCCCGGCCTGTGGTGCAGTGAGAGTGGAGTGTAGGGCAGGGAGGACTAGGAAGTCAAGGCCTACCTTGCGGAAGTTTCCAACCCCAAACCCAGACTCACTAGTGGCTGTTACGAATTCACCCATCTGATCTGCGATTTCCCCTGTTCGTCCCCCAACCTTTATCACAAGCGGAGTTGAATATCTCAATGAACATTGAAGGGGAATTTGGAAAATTGTACCTTTATAAGCTAATGAATGGTAACTGTAAATCTTATTTCAAAAGTAACGCATGCTCATTGTAGGACATTTATTCAATATAGAGAAACAAAAGGAAAAAAATTCAAGTCATCAAATTATTCCACCATTTGTAGAAAACATTGTTAACATATCCTTTAGGTTTCTTCTCTATGCACAAACAAACATGTGATTTCTTTTTAAAGCACAGGGTGATATTATCCCTGTGGTTTGAAACCTATTCTTTTACATGATAAAGCATGAACACATTTCCTGTTATTTTGAGTCATAAAAAATTTTAATGAATGCAAGAATATTTTATTTTTAGGAATGTACAGCTACATATCTGGAAAACCTTCCATTATTAAGCATTTAAGTTGTTTTCAATTTTCCTGTAAGTAATGGAAATAATTATTTAAAAATGTTTGCAAATTTGATTAGTAACTTTTTTTATTCAAATTTATTTAAAGCCATGAGTTGTATAGATTGTCATGTGTTTTTTTTAGCCACTTATGGTTTTCCTTTTGTGATTTCTTCATTTACTATATTTATGTTGTGTTTATTTTTTCTAACTGATTTCTAAAGAGAGTTATGCTCTAATAAGGATATATGTATTATATACACACATGTATTATACTTGCATGTCATATCTGTTACAAATATTACAATTTGCACTTTGGCTTTTGATTTTACTTATAGAAGATTTTAAAAAAGAAACTTGAAAAATTTAAAAGTTAGTTAAAACTATCAATCTTTTTTCAGCCTTATTAAGATGTAATTGACAAATTGTAAGATAGTTCTTATATTGTTTTTTCCTTTTGTGAAATACTGAGAAAGCCTTCTTTAATCAAAATTACTTAATTATTCACCTATACTTTTTTCTTAGTTCTGATGAAGTTTTCTTTTTTTATTTTTACATTTAATTACATCTGGAATTTATTTTGATGTAGTGTGAGGTGGGGTTCTTACTGCATTGCTTCATACATGTAACAACACTATTAAGTGCATAATTCAGAATTCTCCACATTATTTGAAATTCCACTTTTGTCATATAGCACATTTCTATATGCATGTTTCTGTTTCATTGAACTGTCTGTGGAATTGGCTGGTTGTTGCTGAGTTCCATTATACATTGAAGAAAGCAAGCAATAAGCTCAGGTCAATTAATTACCAATTTAAGGCATCTTATGAAAGCCAGAGACCTTTGCGATAGCTTCTTTTAAAGATTTCCCTCATCTCCCGCAGCTGAGGCTAACACTGCTGAGACCTCATTGTAAAACTGGCAGAACTTTAGAGAAGGCTGAATTTGCAACCTCACAAAATTGTTCACACCAAGGTCAGGGCTCTGATAGGAAGCAGACCCTAGGACTAGGTTGGGGTCTTCTGGGTAGATGCACCTGAGAACCAGAGACCCCCAGGTTCTTCTGAAACTTCTGGGCCTGCAGAAATGGTCTACTGCCCTTCAGAGAAGCTTGCAGCTTCCCCTTGTTCCCCATGACCAGGTCTCAGCTGAAGCAGATGCCGCACTAGAAACTGCTTATCTTCCTTGGGGTCTACCCTCACCTCCCATCTTAGCTACTAGACCAAGCCTGGGGGGCATGTTGCAGCATGAGCTGACTGGGGAAATGATGGCCCTGCTAGTTTTGAAGAGAGATTATTTGCTGAAGGGGCTGCAGGGTCTGGTAATTCATACCAGGAAGAACTGGGAGATCATGCCAGGGAGAGGAGTGACATAAAGCTGGTAAGGGAGAGTTTGTTGAAATGAGGGACTTGTTATCCACAATTAATTCTTTGCATGGAGAGACAGTTTTTTGTTTTTTGTTTTTTTCTTTTTTGAGGAAGATTAGCTCTGGGCTAACTACTGCCAGTCCTCCTCTTTTTGCTGAGGAAGCCTGGCCCTGAGCTAACATCTGTGCCCTTCTTCCTCTACTTTTTTTATACGTGGGACGCCTACCACAGCATGGCGTGCCAAGCGGTGCCATGTCCGCACCCAGGATCCAAACTGGCAAACCCTGGGCCACCGAGAAGCGGAACGTGCGAACTTAACGGCTGCGCCACTGGGCCGGCCCCCTAAGAGAGACAGTTCTTAATGCTGCTGTGATGGCTCTTAGAAACTTGGAGGAAGTGATGGCCTATACATAACAAGAAATTCATTTTCATTGTAGAAAACTTAGAAAATAAAGAAAAATATTTTTTAAAAATCTAGATCCTTCTTTGTCCTTTGCTCCAAAGATAAGTACTGTTAATATTTTGGTATATTCCTTTCTAGATCTTTTTCTATGTGCACATGTGAACACACATAAAAACATACTACAGATATTGAGATCATACTGTATATGCAGTTTTTTTTCAAGAAATTAACATTATATTATAAGTATATTTCCAAAACACTAATATTCCTGGAGAATACCACTTTTAATTTCAGCAAAATATTCCATTATGTGATGTAAGGTTCGCTGTGGTTGATTACCCAACAGCCTGTTCCATGAGTTGCAGTTAGGAAGCTTGGGGAATTGACTCCAGCACCAATGACTGGTTCAAGGGTGGGAAGCCAGATGTAATTTGAATGAAATATGAGGACAGAGAATTGCACATGGATTCTGAGGGGATGGGAAGGGCAATATTGCTCTGGCTGCTGACTTATGACCTTGAAGGAAGCCAGAATAAGGAAAAAATTTGACATATGAAGAAGATGCAAACCAAGAGAAAGACCAGAAGGCAAGTCAGAGCCCCAAATAAAGTGTCTACAGCCCAATCTATTTCTGGTCTTCCAGTTATGTGAGTCAATCAAATTCCTTATTGTTTGAGCTAGTTTGCCTTATTTACAGCTGAAAGCATTATAGAGAATACATATATAATCCAGGGTTGGCCTTCAGTTGTGCTGGCTCAGTTCTGGTTTTTGAACACAGAAAACCTAGATCTAGTAGGATAGCTTAATAGTAAAAGCACAGATTTTGAAGTCAGAAGTACATAGATTTGACTCCTTGCTCTGCTACTAACATGTGACCTTAGGCAAGTTATTTATCTCCTCTGAGTTTCATTATCTATAAAATAACAATAATAATAACTATTTCACGGAATCCTAATGAAACTAACTACTATTATCAAAACATGATGGAGCTAGGATAAGCTCCATCTCTAGGTGTAAAAATAGCCAACAGAGGTCTGAATAGTCTTACAGAGTCAATATTTTTAAATGTGGCGGGTTTTTTGGGGGGTCTATAAAGGAAATAATTGTTAAAAAAATTCTGAAAATTATTGAGAAAAATAAAAATGACTCGTAATCTCACTATGCTAAGCAACCAACACAGCGATTGGTCTTCTGGTTTAAGCCATGTCCACAAAGTAGAAAACCAGAGCTGTTTCTCAAGCTCTGTCTGGGCTACTTTTACAACTTTGGCCAAGGCACTCCACCTCTCCATGCTATGGGGAGTGCTGACCTCCACAGAGGAAAGAGTAAGCTTCCTACCTAATCATGGAGGGAAGGCCTAGAGAGAGTTTTTTGCGTATACTAGCCCAGGGAGAACAGAATCCTTTTCATATTATTAGAACCCATTCATAGGTGTCCAAGGGGAACATTAGAGGCAGGGGCTTATTGCATTAGTTTTCAGGCGGTTAGATGCAGTAATCTTTTTTTTTTTTTTTTTGCTTATTGTTATGCCAGCGAAACATGAGAGGTATTTCCTATTTAATTCTGCTAGAACAATCTGGTCCAGGAGGACTCATACCCTGACCTTGAATTGTCTCCTTCTGAATGGGAACCTTTGGTGGTTTCAAAAGGCAATTCAATTTGAGGTTGTTCCAGATTTTTAAAGCACAGAAATCAACAAGAACAGATACATATGGAAGAAGTATTCAGGAGATGAATTATTGCTTACATGAAAGAGGTGAAGAAAAGATCTGTTATCTGCAAAGGGGATCATAGTTCCAGTGAATGAATGTGGACCTTTTCCAGAGCAACGACCTACGTAATCTCCCAAACATTGTGAATTGAGTACAGAATCAGCCTGAATAGCCTGAGTGGCTGTACATCAGAACATTGTCCAAATCAAATATTTCCTTGCCTACATAGATGGCTGCCTCTTACTACATATATGGCCAATCTTATTTTTTCATAACAATGTTACTGTGCAGAATTTATTGTAACAATTCATACACATCCTCTTTTAACTTTTGTTCTTCCCACAGGCTACTGTTAGTCCTCTGCCCCGGATTGTTTTTCTTTCCCACCTTTGCCTTTAAAAACCTACCTAACCTTTGAGCTTCAGCTTCAATGTGACAATCACAGGGGTGCTGTCTCACGCCCTTCAGACGAGGTTGGGTCGTCTGTTTTCTACTCCCAAAGCATTCTGAACTTCCTGTTTGGTAGCATAATTGCACATATAATTACCTGCCTCAGCAGGAAACTCTCTTTTTCAAAATGTACATACTCCACGGAAGAGCTAATTTGCAATCATACCTTATTTTGAATAAAGATCGTGAGCTAAGTTCATTCAGGTTAACCAGAGATACCCAGTAACTTGGCAGCCCCGGGGGCCTTGATGAAAAGGGCCGCTGAAAAAAACTGGAAGGAAAGTGTCCAGATAGGACTCCTGTGTCCCATAGAACATGAGAGCTGGTTCACACTGCTGTCTGGGAATGGCCCTCCTTGGGCTTTTACTTGTATATTTATCTTTTAACTTCTTTTATTAATAACAGAGACGCAAAGCTCACTATGGCAGACATCTTGAGGATTTGCCCAAATTTCAATGGGATTTAGCACCCAAGTTACGTCTGCAAAGGGAAGGTAGTGACTTTGGAGGCCTGGGCTAAAAAGATAGGAGTCATATTTGGGGCCAGAAAAACTGCATTCCTTTGTGCTCTATCCTGCTGTCACTTTTGACCCATCATTTAATCCCATATTTCCCAAGATGGAATTTATGTACCTAGATGGTACAAGATGGTGTGCTGAGGGCATAGAAAGATCTTCCTCAGTACCAATTTTACTTGGAAAGTAATTTTAAACACTATTTTTTTAATTAAAAAATATATAGTATGGATTTGGTTATAAACTATGCATGTATTAGAAAAACTCATACTTCAAAGAAACTTCATTTCACTGGATGCCTCAGAGTTATAAGCTCATTTTATTTTTGTTTATTGATTAGAGGCATTTTGAAGGGAAAGCTTGAAAAGCATTAATTTAATATTATTTACCCATTTCCAGTTACCCATTTTGGAATACGTGATCTCTTTAAAGGAATTTTTTTTCTATAGAAATGTCCTATCCAATAGTAGTCATTCACTACATGTGGCTATTTAAATTAAAATGAATTAAAATCAAATAAAATTAAAATTCAGTCCTTCAGTGTCACTAGCCACAAGTGCAGAATTGCCCTATGTGGCTAGTGGTTACCATATTGAACAGTGCAAATATTAAGCATTTCCATCATTACAGATAGTTCTATTGGGTAGAACTGATATAGAAGTGTTATAAATAGGGTATTTGAGCACTTTGGACACAAACATCTTGGTAGAAAGCCTGACGGGTTTAGGTGCTTTCCTTTTGGGAGATATTTTGTAGAGTTTTCAGAGAGGCCAATTATGTCCACCACAGAGGGCAGACGTATCGAGTGGTGCATGCCGGGCTCAGGAAGGGTGAGTCTGACAAGCAGCAACAGAGTTTTCTTTTTTTGAGGGTGGGTGATCATGGGTTCTTTCTAGTACTTATGACCTATCTTTTGTACTTGGCCCAGCCTCGCAAACATTAATGTTGGGACCCAGGAAGACTTAGGCTGTGAGGAAAAAGTCAAGGTTGTTTTCACTAAGAATTGTGAAAAAGCAGGAGAAACACTCTTTTTCACTTTACCACAGAACACACTTCTATAAAGGAGCACCACATCCAAGTCGATAATTATCAATTTTCCTAAATAGTACAATTCAGAAAGTTTGAACTTTCATTTTATTTCTACTCCACTTTTTGAGAAACAAATGAAGGAAAACAAATGAACAAATAAATGAAGGCGATTTGTGTTCATGTTAGGTAACTTTCTGCATCGTTACCTAGTAAGGTATAAGCACTTCAACTCAACTAAAGCATCTTTCGCATTTCTAATTGGGCATAAAGAAGCATCATTTGTCTATGACCCGAAAGAGCTGGGCTCTGCAGGTATGAGGCAAGGCCGGGGCTGGGGTCTCCTCCAGCCAAAAAAGTGTATGGCTGTGGTTGCCTTATTCGAATTCCTCAGGGAGCCTTGCTAGAGTCATTCCTCTAGGCTGGGGCACCCATTCCTTTCCACCGCATTCAGAAGGGCCATTAGGAACAGTGATGTCTCTCCTTGGCTGAGGACTGAGCCAGAGGGTGACTCAAGAGGGAGAGGGAGAAAGTGAGAGAGGCGATTTGCTGGCTGGCTAGACTTTTTCCTGAACACTGAAGGACACCTGCGGAGACTCCCAGAAATAATTGGGAAAAGGGCGCTGGGATCTGGCGGTAGTGGTTTAACAGAGCTCCCTGCTGACCATTTAACAAGCAGATGCCAGAATTCACAAGGCCTGAGCAGTTATTTTCATAAGTCCTAGCAGGAAAATGGTAATGAGAAAGAAGAGGAAAATGAGATAGGTGCTGCTTTTCTGAAGAAAGGTTTGTCTTTAACTACACTTACTCTAATCAGAAAGTATATGTAGGTCTCCTACCACTTACAAGGCACAAACCTTTCTACAACAGGCGATTCCACTGGGAGTCCACTTCCTGTCACCTGTCCATATTACCCAGGACTCTGGTCTGGCTGTGGTCAAGTGCCCATCCCTGTGACCAGGGGAGGAAAGTGCTGTGTCTGGCAGCTCCTATCAAAATCACGTGGTTGGAGAGAAGAGGGAGCTGTTCCACAAAAGGAGGGTGCTGTTCTGAGTAGACAAAACAATAAATGTCCGGTAGACTACCTTATGCATTAAAAGATTTTCCCCCAAAAAATACTATGTTAAAAATATTATTTATTAAAAATATCACCCATAATTCTACAATAGCAATGTAATAATTTTCATTCCAAATTACATTTTCCCATTTCTTTCTGATCTGTTATTATATTGTAGACATTTAAAAAATTATCACTAATTTAGGCTAGGTACTATTCTATTTTCTGCCTTCACTTTGACTTTTCCTGTGTTCCCTCCAGTAACTGTCACCCAAAATTGATTTTAATGATCATGACCAAAGAAATACTTAAATTCAATAAACATTCACTGAGCAATAAGCAAGCAAGGCCATCTTTGTGAAAGCATAAACAAGCATTCAATAAGCAAGCAAGGCCATCTTTGTGGGTGCAAAGAGGGATAAGATGTGGTCTTGCCTTCAAGGAGCTTACCATCTAATGAGGGAGAGAGATGTTTGGGGGTAAACCTAAATTCCTTAGCTTCATGTTTCCACGTGGAAATAGGTAGTTGGATGAATGAGTCTGAAGTTCATAGAGTGGTTGGGGCTAGAGATACAGACTTGGGAGTCATCAGCTTAAGAATAGTAATGCTATAGTATGAGATGTTTTGTGGAGAATGTGGGAAGAGAGAAGAGGAGGAGGCCAAGAAGAGACCCTCAGTTTTGTTGGGGAAGAAGAATGAGGGAATGGTAAACACTATCCTTCTCAAAGATCTCTCTTTTGTCTCGTGGGCCAAACTTTAATGAAGTTGTGCCTGTCTACAAGATCAACGATAAAGTAAATTTCTTATTCAGGTTGCTACTGTACCAGATTCTTTTAGAATCTTCTTTGTTGTTGACTGCACTCTTGGAGAGGTGATAAGAGGGAATCTTCAGCTTCCCATCCTCATTATTCAATAGAGAGGGAAACTTTTACTCCCTTTCATGTGAGAAGATTATATTGAACTGAACACTTCCCCACTTAATCACTTTTTTAAACCTCTTGAAGGTAGGAAGAGTAGCTAACACACTTGGGCAGAGTTTGTGGGGGATGTTCACTGGGTACCATTTTATTTGGGAGAAGGGATAGAGGCACTGAACAAAACAATATGGGCCTGTCTCTTGATCTTTTTCTTCTTTTTTTATTCTGCCAGCAACTAGGTTTGTGCAGCTGGATGTGGAGGTAGATTGAATTTGCTGTGCAGGCCAGGCTTTTTCCAGAAGTGTCTCCCAGGAAGACCTATAATTAGTTTTCATATCCAAGCTGCATTTCCCAGGCCAGCCCAATCCTATCCTATGAGATTCTCGAGCACTTGCTTGACTGGTTAATGCAGTCAAGTGCTTTGAATTCCACTTGACTATCAGTTTTTGTGTGTGCTCCCTAAGGGCTAGAACCCTGATGAGGATGTGAGAACTCTACTCCAATTACCAACAGGAGATCCCTAACTCCCCTAGTATCATCCCTGACCTTTGCACATTTTAGAAACTATAAGTCACTGACTTCATGTCCTACTTGCTTTGATCATTGAAGGAGCTTTGGTTGCTCTCTCTTTCCAATGTAACTGCTATTTCAGAGGTAGAATGACCTGCTATGAGTAGAACTGAGTCAAGCATGTATCAGTCTGAAACTCTAAATGGGCGATTCATCTGGTGACCAAATGCTAAAGGGGGAAATCAATCTGGATTTTACAAAAAAATCCTAACATTTATATTTAAGATAGAATATAACTAGTAACTACCAAATTATTTTTGCACAATACTTAAAGCATAAGCACTCTTGTGCTCCAAGTATTTTCATGCAGCTTGGATATGAGAACTAATAAGCATTCTTTGGATCAGAAAGGGTTAGAGATAAAGGGCATGCCAGTGAGATGCTTGGCCTTATCTTAGCATCCCCATTGTCCTGATTTTCCTTTAGGCAGCTAGTCAAAAGCCTTTAATGATCAATCAAGAGTGGCATTGAGAGTGTTTGTGAGTTAGCTCTTGATACTGCGATGTTGGAATTAATGATGAAATAATAAAGAGACAGTTATATAATTTGGGAATTTGACATTCCAACCCTCTTTCACAGAGAGCTGAGGAATTGCCCTTGAAGATATTTCTTAAATATATCTTGAATCTATCCACTTATTTAAATCTTCATTATACACTTTGGTGAAGGCCACCATATTTCACTCTTACTCCCCTTATAAGCCATTCTCCAAACAGAACAATCTTTTAAAAAGCATAAAACAAATATAATTTCCATGATCAAAACTCACCAATGAATTCCTATTTTATTTAGAAAAAAATTCAAACTCTTTACCATGGCCTTCTGCAGCTACATGATTTGGTTTTGCCTCCTTTTCTAATCTCTCCCATGTATCCACAGTGTTCTAGTTACATTGATCTCCTCTCTGTTCCTTGAACATACTGAGTTCTTTCCACCTCTGGGCCTTTGCACTTGCTGCTTTCTTTTCCTCGAAAGATCTTCTCCTGGCTGTTCACATATCTGGCTGCCTTCATCCTTCAGGTCTTAGCTCAAATGTCACCTACTTAGCGGGAACTTCTTTCCTCCAGTTACTCTTTATCATATCACTCTATTAATTACTTCATAGAACTTATAATTGGAAATTATCTTGTTTATTCATTCCTTTACTTGTTTGTTATCTATGTCACCCAACTAGAGTACAATCTCAGGGAATGTGGAGAACTCCTAGAGCCTTGAAGAGTGCGTGCCTCAGAAATCTTTGTTGATGGAATTAATCTCAGCCTTCAATATAAAAATGTTTCCATACCCAGTCATGGTAGTTTTCTCTATCCACTGCTCTAGAGGAGGGAGAGGTGGTGCAGGTGGAAGCCAAGATAAAATAAGTCAATTTAGCTGCTGAATTGATGCTTTAAAATTCTTAGTAATGAAAAAGCCTCTTAAATTCAAGAGGATGAAGAAAGAAAATGATTTTGAGTCCCAAAACTTGGCTTTGTATATCAAGAGCCAAAGCCTTGAGGAAAACAAAGTGTAGAGCTTATGCTAAAAATAATAGATTCAAAAGAATGCATGATGGTGTAAATGTAGTCTTTCTCTCCTTGACCAACTGGGAGACAAAGTTGACGAACTGAGGGGAGGAGAGACCAAGGCTAGGAAGAGAGGAGTCAGAGCCCGAGTAAATGAGTTTTGATCTTGTCTTTTTTTCTGTAGGCACTCAGAGGACTCCGTGACACTAGATGAGAGAACTGGGTCAGGCTGCTTGTTCAGAGTGAATGCCAAGATTAGGACAGAGTTTGGCTTTTCTTTATCCTGAGGCTTTAGAAAGAGAGAGAGAAAATGTTTTTTATGGGATTTAGAAACTTGATGCAGGAAAAGTTTTTCCCCAGATATATTTGTTGTATTCACCTGTCTTTAAGAAAACCTATTACACCAAAAAAAAAAAAAAAAAAAAAAGACTATAATAAGAACAAAAGAAGGAAGAGGGTTTATTTGAATTAGAAAATAATTCTTGGCAGTACAAAAGCAGTTCTTTTCCTTCCTTAAGTTCTTGTTTATGGATCATTAGCCGCTTGACAAGAAGGATTGGGAGAAGACAAACTAAAAGCTAAAGCACTAAAGACAGATAGCTGATTGAAGATCAATCATAAATGAGAGAAAGCCATTTGGAAATTGCCATTCATTGAGAAAATATGATTCAATTTACAAAGTTATCAATTTAAATTCATCTGTTGGAGAGTGTCAAAAAGGTGACCTTTTAGTAATATCACATATTTCTCATTTTGAGATTTCCTCCACAAATGTTGGAAAATCTCTCTGCTATGATAGCCCAGGAATCTGGCACTGTCTCCCCAACTGGCCAAGTAACTATCACTTTGTACCTGTACTTGTGTTGGTATCGAACTGGAAAGTGTGTAGTTATACAGGGGTCATATTTGTTATAACCAAGGTTTTTGTTTTTGTCTTTTTTATTGAATTTCAGTAATATTTCTGCAGCCTGGAGCTTGTCAATATCTCAGGTTTCACCCACGTCTTCACCTGTGTGGTTCTTATCTCATGTCTTATGTTCTTTTCCCTGTGCCAGCACTGTCCTGAGCAAGATGCAACTTGTGCTAAGGTAGGGTTCTGAGGACTCAGTAAAGCATCCTTTTACCCCAAGCAAAACACAGCAGCTGCTGTGCTCACTCACTCTCTCTTTTTCCTCTCCTCCACCCACCCCTGCCACCATGTTGGCCTTTCTAAGCAGAAGACATTTGTCTCAGCACAGAAAAACACAACTTCCTCTTCAAAGGAGCTCAGTTAGATGCCTAAGTGTGTTTTGGAAGTGAGAGGAAGGAGCCTGAAGCCGGGAGGGACTGAGGGAGAAGAAGGAGTATTGGTGGGAAAAAGACTTGAAGGACGTGAGGGAGGGGGGAGAGCAATGCTGAGGGGATGGAAGGAGTGGTGTCTGGAGCACAGATACACACATCACCTTTAAATAGGGGAAGGGGAAAATTTTCTTTCAGTAGAGGTAACTGGTTGAGAAGGTAGATGTTGATCTAGCCATTTTGACATGGCCAGTTAGACATAGTGATTTTTACAAAGTTGGGAGACACTTTGCGAAATCCCCAAAGATTGAAACTCATTCCTTGACAGAAGGCTGAATATTCCCACCTAACATTGAGTGAGAGCCTCCTTTGTGGCGGCAACAGGACCACTACACCTGTTACTATGACTACATGACTATTATTACTCCCATTTATGGATGAAGAGAGTGGAACTTGGAGTGTCAGCTTTGACGTAGCTATTGTACAGGTGAATGTCAAGGAAACAAAATTATTTTAGCTCTTTGTTCCAGAGATAAAGATTGAGGTTTACGTGGTCTTACCTTATGTGAGAGGTTAAGAGTTTTAAGAAATTTTAAAGAAAGCTTGAAATCTTTTTGGCAAATGTAACCAATGAAATGTGACTCTTTTCAGTCCTAATTCTTCTCATTCAATGGAACTTCTCTGCAGAAGTTGAAGGAGAAAATACAGATGCTTCATTACCTAGCTCATCAGGCATACAATGCTTAGAGGCTCTTGGGTTTGCTCTGCAGAACTGCTGGATTTGCTCAGTTTTCAGGCTGGAAATGAAAGCAGGTAGCACTAGATTTGCAAACCCAGCCACATAATGGATGTTGTGATTCCATCTGAGGCATGACAAACTGTGCCTATGTTTTTCCCTGGAGAAAAACTGAAGCTACTGAATGGGAAAAGCATGCAAAAGAAGATAGATCAAAAAATCTCAACCACAGTCTGCTTGTCAAAGGCAAAACCCTGATGATGAAGTTAATTTTGGGGAGTCTCTCCCTCTACCTTTCTTGTTCTCTTTTTCCTTGCTGGTCCTACCCCACTCCACCCCACCCTTACTCCACCCTCAGCATCCTCCTACTGATAATTTCTGCTTCCTCATCTAATTTTCGCCTTCTTAGACACCATGACTGCAATAATTCTATATTCTAGACAAAAATTACGTCACGTGGTTTGACAAGGGATTTGCAAATGTGTTTATATGAAAGTCATACAAATTATAATTATAAATATTGTTGTAAATATATATAAATTCTGATTCAAAATGGCCTCTCTTCCTTATCTCCTGCTTCCCCCCACACCAGTAACATTCATTTTCCTTTAGTCCACTAGTCTCACCTAGAATTGATTTGATAAAATAATACACTTTAAAGTGTTGTTGGCTGATAATTCCTATGGTGGATACTAGTGATTTTTGTCTGTCCCAGGACCCTTTTCTTCTTTTGAGAATCTCACTTTCTTCCTTTTAGTTCATCGCTTTCCTCCCTCCCCCTCACAGTCATGTGAGGTAGACGAGAGCTTTTATCTTCTGATGACTCCATCTCCCTGGCCACAGTGATTGGCTCAGGGATAAAAACCTAATCTAAACTGGCCAATCAGAGTCTTCCTCTAGGAATTTTATTTTTATTTATTTTTTTACTATGAGGGGAATAATAGTCTCTTTCCTCTCTGATTTTTGAGAGTGAAAGAATAGAAGCCTATAATTGCTACTGTCCAGGTCTCCAAGGAGAGTAGAGTCCTAAAGATGTGAAGCCTCTGCTTCCAGTCTTCTCTTGGGCAATCTTTATCCTTGCTTTTCCTGCAATTTGCTCATATTAGTCAAGAAATATCTGTTCCTGCCTCCCATGTTTTCTCATTTTTTCCCTAAATATTAGTCAGAGTTCTGACTAGTATCGTTCATAATGAATTAACTGAATCTAGGAAATTTTTATGTTTCAAGAAGACATAGTCACTAAAATTAATAAGGCATGTTTGGTGGCATTTTAGGCGGGATGGCAAGTGGAAGGGAAACACTTTGGAGCAGAGGGTCCACTCTGATGACTTAACTTCCACCACACCAGTGCTAGTCTCTGCCACTCACCAAAAAGGTGAGCATTGCTGAGGATCTTTTGGGCACTTAGAGTGAGATGAGCTGGTGACTCTCTTTAGAATAGGCAGCAATGTCCAGCCGCTTCCTGAGAAGTTTTGAAAGAACCTAGAAGGAGAAAAGATAAGCCTGCATGGAGCAGTGCTTCCACATTCTGTACTGTGAGTCTGATCACCCTCACAGTTATGTTTAGGCTTTGATGCTGCAACCCCATGTGGCAGGAGCCTGGGGAAAATCTTTGCACTGTCATAGAGGATGTGACTGTGGGCCATCTATGTCAGGGATTTCCTCAGGACAATGCAGCTTTTCAGCTGAGCAGAGCCTAAGGTAATTTTTCTTCCTTTTCCAAAAGGAACCTTAGCTGGCCAGCTGTACAATAAGTTCTCAAGCTTGGGACCAAGGTTCTTGGGAACCACAAAATCCCTTTTTGCCCCTGAGTCTTTGAAGTTGACCTCTAGAAGAGCAGAATTTCTCAGCTTGGGTCCTGGAGAGGATGGGAGACAACTTACTGGTAAACGGATCCACTTGGAGCAATGTTTAAAATTGTGAAGAGGATTGGTGAGCATGCTCCTTGATCTTCCTGGCTGAGAGCCTGTTGAGTGTGGCTGGCTTTGAAATACCCTTGTCAAGAGTCTGTGTTGACAACAAGTGATGGCATTTCTGCATTTGTTCATGGTGGGAATGAGCCTGGTGGAGCATAACAAAGAGTCCCCAGGAAGTCCCTGTCAAGCTCTCTGTCCAAGGATGATCATGACCCTGGTGATGGTCTCTAGAAGCAGTACAGTGTGTGATTAAGGCACTCAGTGGGTGTAAAGTGATAGTGTCCTAGTATCTAACATGGTGTCCCTAAGAAAGAATAATAATAGCAATGTAACTTTCACTGAGTACCTGTTACGTGTCAGGTGCTCTTCTAACCATGTTGCCTATGTTCATTTAATTCTCACAACAGTTCTATCACATAGGCACTTTTATCACCTCCATTTTATGGATGGAGAAAATGAAGCACAGAGAATTGAAATGAATTGCCCAAGGTGACTGTGGTAGCTCATCTCCAAAGGTGAGTCTTCTAATGAACCATAGCTTGTGACACCTTGAATCTGTCCTGGTCACTGTGACTCACTTTTGACCAACAAAATATAGCACAGTGATGCCACATGACTTCTAGGGCTACTTCATAAGTAGCCTTACAGATTAAACCTGGTTTTCTTGGAGCACTTGCTCTTGCCATCTCCCTCTCGGAACCAAGTCATTTATAAAAAGCTCAAGAATTCCATGGGAGGCCGATGTGAATATGCTCTGGTTGACAGCCCCAGCTGATCTTCCAGCCATAGGGGCCCCTTTGGATGTTTAATGCATTTGAGCCTTCACATGACTGTAGCTCAGGTCAACATCTGACTGCAACTGAGTGAGAGACTCTAAGCAAGAACCACCCAGCTAAACCCAGTCAACCCACAGAACCATGAAAACTAAAAATCAATTGTTGTTTTAAATCACAGAGTTTTAGGGTGGCTTATTACACACCGATAGGTAACCAGAGCACTCATACAGCAGGTAAATGGCAGAGCTGGGATTGAAACCCAAGCAGCTTGGGTCTAGATCCCTTGTTCTCAACTAGTATTCTATACTGACTCTCCAATGCTTTTTGTTGTTGTGGTCCTGATGATGATGATTACAGATGCATTGTTCCCAAGCAGGCAGGCATGCAAATCTGTAAAATAAATGTAGTGGATTTGTAGAGAAAACATAATATATAGTGGAGTGGATTATGCATGGGATTTTGAGTTGGGTGCACCTGAGTTAGAACCTCAGCTTTACCATCTCCTGGTTTTGTGACCTTAGACAAGTTACTACCAGGTCAGGGCTTGATGGTAATGACAGTGAGGTTCACAAATCAGTGCATATAGACAAAGTTACTTCTGAAAGCTCTTCACATTCTTTTAGCACAAACTTAGCTGTCTTTGTGTGGCCATATACTCTTTAAGGTCAAGTCTTTTCTCTTTGAGACACCATTTTACATCTGCTCGTTGAGGAGATGTCTGGAGCCATGGACACTGTTAAAAATAAGTATTTTGTTTTGTAGTTTGACTGGATGTGATTATTTGTTGTTAGTGCTATCAAATTGATTCCAACTCCTAGTGATCGTTTGTACAGCAGAGTGAAACCCTGCCTGGTCTTTTGGCGCCATCCTCTCCCCTTCCAGGGCTGTATCAGACAGTGCTCCACTGCTGTTCATAGGGTTTTACTATATAGAATATTTATATAGTTGAATTCATTTACGTTAAATGTGTTTAGGGAGAGCCTTCATCCTACTTTTCTGTGCTTCAGTTTCCTCATATAATATGGGGATAAAATTAACTGCACAGGGTTTTTGTGCTATTAAATGAGACCTTGTAAGAAGAGAGTCTGACACTTGCCTGACTCAGAGTAGAGGATACCTTGGATGCTCACAGGGCCTGGCTGGATGCCCTTTCACTTACTAGGCTCCTGTGGGGAGAAAAGTAGATTGGTGATACCAAAACAAATTTTTAAGAGACTGAAGAGATTAATTTACTTCACTAAATCTTAAAGCAAACATTTTGGGTACCTCAAAGGTTGAAATTTTTGTATTTGCAGTATTTCCCAGTGTACAGTAGATGAATCAAGAACATGGCAAGAACATTGCATCAATTAGGACAACACTTAGACACTAATCATATAGGATTTAGTATGTTTCCTGAGTCAGGTTGTAACAACTGTGGTGGTGTTTTTTAACTTTACACTTAGTGCTTCCATAATTAACCTGAAGAAAACTCTGTGATGGGAATTCCCGCACATTCCTTCATGTGTGAACAAGCTGTGGAAAGAGGAGAAGGAAGAAGTACATATATTTAGGGTCATATTTCAGGATTGCCATATCTCTGTTTTTCAGAGGACTTGATTGCTAAATCCATCTGTATTATCTATTGCTGTACAACAAATCACCCCAGACCCTAATAACTTAAAATAACAATCATTCATTACCTCTCGGGGTTTCTGTGGGTCAAGGATTCATATCGGGCAGGAAGGGGATGACTTGCCTCTGCTTCACATGTCTGAGGACTTGGCTGGAATACTTGAAGCCTGGAGACTCGAATCATCTGGAGCCTCAGGCACTCACATGTCTGGCAGCAGATGCTGGTTGTTGACTGGGGTCCTAGTTACAGTTGTCAGCTGTGTCAGCTGGAGCACACACATGTGGCTATTCTTGTGGTTGCACTTCCTCGAAACATGGTGGCTGGGTTCCAAGGGCAAGCAAGGATCAGAGAGAGAGAGAGAGAGGGAGAGAGAGAGAGGTAGAAGTCATATTGCCTTTTATGACCTAACCTTAGAAGTCAAACAGCATCCAATCAAACTTCTGCCATGTTTGATTGGTCATGGTAATTACAAAGATCAGCCCAGATTCAAAGTGAGTCATGGGGGGGTATAGACCCTACCTCTCACTGGAGGGGTGTCAATGTCACAGTGTAAGAAGAGTATCTGGAATGGGATACGTGTGTGTGTATATGTATATATGTATGTATATATAGTTTTCTTTGGAAAATACAATCTCCCACCCCAAGTTTGAAGTAAATCTTTTGCTAGGTCCCACAGAAGTACCTTCATGCCTCATCTGATTCCAGGGTCTGTCCTGGAACATGGGCTGGATGGCTAGGTGGTCAGGGCCACAGCAGCTAAAGTGATGGAAAGGGCTGGGTCCCTCAAACCCTGAGCTTTAGCAACAAGAGGAATGTATAAAAGATAGTGTACAACTCAAGGAAAAATACATTCAGTAAGGAAGAGAGCAGTTCAGTGGCCAAGAACACTATTTATTTTCAAATGCAATGCAGACTTGGAAGATGCCTCCCCAGATCCTTCACAACACTTCCTTTTTCACTTGATCCCCTGCTGTTTAAGGGACACAAGTGACGCCCAACTGGATCACAGCTCAAGAGAGGTTCTAAATTTGGCAGGTCTGAGAGGATAGGAATGAGTCAAAGAACTCACTTACATGGCAGCCAAATGTGTGATAGATCTGATACTTGGCATCATTTTAATTTTCTGTTAGCAGTGCACATCCAGAGAGTGTCCCACTCTTTCTAACCACCCACGCATGAAACATTTTCTTTAGTTTTGTTATTAAACTCTTCTTGGAAAAGGAGAAAAGTAATGGCATTCCTTTTTTTAATCAAGTAGGGTTTTCTATAAAGATAGAGAAAAGGTGGGGTTGTGAGTTAGACAGACACGGATTTGAATCCTGACTCTGTTATGTATTATCTGTGTAATCTTGAGTAAGTTCTTAAAACTCTCAGCAAGATAAAGAAGAACGTGCAATAGTTGACTAACAGAAACAAAGTAAGAATAAAGCCATAAGTCAAAGTTGGAAGCCAGCCGAATGTCAGAAAAGTCTCAAAGAAGATGCCAAAAATTGTGAATAAGATGTTTCCAGTTGCTCTCCTCATGTTAACGACATCATCATGAGAATCATATGTAAATGAAGTACACTGGAATTGGGGATGAACAAAAAGTAGTACAGGAAGCTCCCTCTAGGGGGAAGGAGCAGAGAGAAGTTGAGAAAGGATTTGAATAGTGAACACCCTCACCAGGGTGCCAGCATGGATGGTCAACAAAAGGAAATTGTGGAGACTGAGCGACTGAGAGCTTCCCAGGCATTGAGCATTCCCATTGTGCTGGCTGCGGCTGAGCCAGTGTAAATGCACTTAGTGTCTCACTGACCACGTTGTCTTGCCTGCCCTCCCTGTTGGCATCACTCAGAAAAGGATGTCCTGCTTGACAGAGGAGGGAGCTCTGCATCAATTGGCTGGAGACTTCAGCAATTTTTTAGCAGCTCTTCACTGTGCACTGTCCTTGCTGCTGCCAGAGAGGGTGTTCCCCTCGGTAGTGGGCTGTTGAGAAGGCTACTATTCTCCATGATGATGATGAGGTGATAATGTGAGCGGATTTGAATTTTACTTCCTAATTCCTCAGTGTGACGAATGTTACTTTATTTTCTTAAATTAAATTTATTCCTGCAAGTCATTCATTTATTGATGCATTTATGGTGCTGACAAAAATTATTCAAAAGTTAGAAATAAGAAAGAAAAAAAAATCAGTTCCTGGCATTCATAAGATAGTCCAGCATTCACGTCTGGGCCATGTTATTCTCCTATTAGATCTAAACAATCTCACAGAATGTCAACTTCAAACAATGTTATTCAGAGATAAAAAAAAAGATCAAGGTTACTCTGATAAAGGGAGGCAAAACAAGACGACTTTTTTTTAAAGCACAGAGAGAAACAAGGTCGCTCTGTGCCATTCACAAAATGCCAAATACCCTTTTTTGTCCAAAATGAGTGTCTGCTGCTTTTTTTTTTTTAACAATCATAACTCTATCCTTGTTCTAGTTTCCTCCCTATGGTTAAGACTTAGCGAGACACCAAGTCACAGACTTGCCCATGCCATACTATTAGGTGATAGCACCCAATCTAAGGCAAAGCCTGTCTTTCTTAGACTCTTTTCCCCAAATAACCAAAACCCAAATTCTGTAATAAGTTCTTTCTCATATTATCTTACTGAGACACCCAACAGTTCTCCGTGGTGAATGTTTTCCTCAGTGCAACGAGTAATAAATCTAAGTTATTCAACCATAGGTATGTTCTTGGTAGACTTTGGCTGAAAGACATTGATAGAATTGAGGCAAAAAGATGATTATGTGAAGTTTTAATATCATGCAAAGAGCATTGTCTACTGGGTCTTAAAAGATCATTTCGCTCTTTAGGAGGATAAACTTTGTCTAATTGATTAAACAATTCTACAAACTGAGTAAGATATGATAATTTTAGATGTTTTTTTTTCTTTTCTGTAGAGAAGAGAATGCCAAAGATTCTGGTTTTCTGAAGGATATTAACCAGTTTTCTATTTAATGTAGTGGTCTAATTTCAACTTTCCTTTTATTCCACTCACAATACAAATCTTAGTTTTTCAAATTCTTTTTGAATCAACTTTGTTATTCTTCTGGTACCTGCCTTAATGCTCACTCTCTGTTTGTATGCAAATTATGTTTTTAGCATTTTGAGACTTACACTCTGATGGTTTAGACAATAAAATGGAGCGCTGAAATATGGGATCTCTTGGAAAAAACACTGTAGATGTTTATTGTATCTCACTTATAAACATAGGCTTGTGAGTGGAGCTATGAAGTGGAGCTGTGGAGTGGGGAAAGCAAGGGGAGTTGAGAGTGGTGGTGAAGAGGCGGAATTCATTTTTGATGAGTTTAAATTCTTCTTTATCCAATTTATCCCTCTCTTTCCACTGTCCCCAGCCCTTAGGTCATATCTCCAGCACAATGATTGGATGTCTTAGAGGCTGTTATTAAATCACTCTTAGACTTTCCTTTTTTGCTTTAAATAATGTAGGAACTCATCAAATATGCATCCACATTTACACATCTGGGACAATGTGCTGGGGTTTTAAAAAATGACCATATAAATGATGTGACTCTCAAAATGATCTTTGACCAAGAGTAATAAAATCTCAGCTGGGTTGAGAATGAGACAATTTGAAGATTTGTTCCCAAAGGGTAGGGCACAATCTTGGTTTCTTAGTATATAGAACAGCAGTGAATATAAAAGCACTGTGGTTTTCTAGCAGAAAGTAAATGAGGACACACAGAGAAAATAAAACATGTAACTGCATTCTGAAAAGGTTTAAGAAATGTTCTATATTTTGACGTTGTAGTGAAACTAGCAGTTCTATATCCAGATTAACAAAAAGAGGAAAGGCATACAGGAGATGGGATTCATGGTGACTGAGTCTCCTCCTTACTTTTCTATGAGTGACTCTGTTTAAAGCAAGTGGTCTTACCCGGGGGTTTATCATCTTAGAGCTTCAGAACTGTACTTCTCATCCAGAAGCATGTATGGTACCTGGAACAAGGACCCAGAAGATTTAGCCCCGACATCTACCAAAAGCAAGTTGAACTTCTTTGTTGTGTGTGTGAGATTTTTTTCCTTTCTGCTGTTGTTAAATGAGGGACTAAAACAGATAATTTCATTATAAATCCAGCTACAGCCACTCTTTATCTTGCGTAATTTGTCTGGGTCCTGGAGATAATATAGGCTAGCTGCAGATTGCAGTGAGAGACATTGTTACTTGCCTTTTCATTGATTTAACAAAACTTTTTGGACCTTACTAAGTGTTAGGTTTGGGGCTAGGTAATGGGAGAGCAATGGTAACTAAGACTGGCGATTTACAGCCCTCATGAAGATTAGTCTGGAAATATTAAGGGGTGAACTAAATGAAGTGATTCAGAGCGTCAATTCAACTCTAGAGACAGACTGCCCAGGTTCATATACTAATTCCACACTCTACTGTTTTATGACTTCAGCAAATCACTTAGTTTGTGTGTGCTTTAGTCCCTTGGGGCCACTATAACAGAATACCATAGACTGGGTGACTTATAAACAGCAGAAATTTATTTCTCACAGTTCTGGACATTGGGAAGTCTAAGATTAAGACATCAGCAGATTTGGCGTCTGGTGAGGGCATTCTTCCTTGTTCGTAGGTGGCCATCTTCTTGCTGTGTCCTGAAATGGCAGAAGAGAGGAGAGAGCTCTCTGAGGTCCCTTTGATAAGGATGCTAATCTCATTCATGAGGGCTCCCCCCTCCCAAAGGCCTCACCTCCTAATATTATCACGCTGGGGGCTAGGATTTCTACACGTGAATTTTGGGGTGACAGAAACATTCAATCTATAACAGTGTCTATGAAGGAAGTGACTAGTGGGTTGACCAGGGAGGGAGCAACAGGGACCGTGAAAGCATAAAAGAAGGACATCTAACCTAGACTTGAGCCAGGGATTCAGTATCTGTCATCTTTTCTGTAAAAGATGGCAACAAGACAGACCAAAAGTGCCCAAGAGGTGGCCAAACTAAGTGGTAGTAAAGAGAGTGGAGGTTAGGCTGTGTTAGACTCTGCTAGTTATCTCTCTATATCTATTTTTCCTTTCTTCTTCCGTCACAGAATTGTAGAATTTTAGCTAGGCACATGGCTACTCAAAACTGAAAACACATTTCTCAGCCTCACTTGTAGTTAGGTGTTGTGCGTCATTATGTCCTGGCCAATAAGATATAAGCACAAATGGTGGAAGCTACTTTCAGGGTGTATTCTTAAAGGAAAGGGACACGCATTTCTCATCCCCATTTTTCTTTCCTTCTCAGTGCAGTGCAGTTGTGATGACTGGTGCTGGAACAACTGTATCAGTCCTTTAGAGTAAGCTTAGGCATGGAGGCCATGTATTGCAGAATAACAAATTAGAGTTCAGCCCTGACACCTTTAGCAGAGTTTCCACAGCAGCGCTAGATGGTGACTTGAATATGTGAACAAGAAATAAACTATCCTGTATAAGTCATTGTCGCTTACTGCAGAACTTAATGCTTACTAAATCAAAGGTAAAAAAGAAAAATATTTACAAAATCCAAAGGTGAATGAGAACATGGTGACTTCTTAGAACTGAAAATACTTGAGAATGGCTAAAGCATAAGGTGTAAGCAGTGTCAAATTGGCTACAGATGTACGTATAGGCAGGATCCAAGTTGAGAAGGCCTTGTCTGCCTTGATAAGAAGTTAAGACTTTATTCTGAGAAGAAAGATATTATTGAAGAGTTTGAAACAGGGAGATAATCTGACCGGTTATAATTTGGAAGAATGACTTGACTGTAGTGTGGTGAATAGATGCAATCCAGGATGCCAAGAGAGCAGTTAGAAGGTTAATGCAGTAATTCTGGGAAGTGGTACTGGTGGCCTGCGTTACAGAATGGCAGCAGAGATGGAGAGAAATGGAATTATTGGAGGACTAGATGGGGGCAAGAATGGCCCTTATTCAGTCCCTTTCTCATCCTCTCTAGTTCTCTCCATTTCAGACAAGACACAACTCACCCTTACTTATGGACCCCTATTTCTATCTCTTTCCAATTAGAGGGAGGCATCTATCTACTTAAGGGGAATTTACATCATTTCCCCCTCCCATCTGCTCTCTTCCGTCATGTACCAGATTGGTTTACTTTGTACACAATAGCTCATTCATTAATTTGACAGTCTGATTAGCACTTCAGAGCAGTGTTCAGTTATTCTGAGGTGGATTTTTAAGAGCTAGAACTAAAATTTTTCATAGTGTATTCCTTGATTGTTTCTTTGTTCACTCATTTATTTAACAAATAGTCGTGATTATAACTAGTGTTATTTAAAGCACTTTAAGAAGAACCAAATAAAGAGCAGGTCAAGGTGACAATTGACTGGCCGTCAATTTATAAGGGATACTGAAATACCACTGCAAGAGTAAGGAGATAGGGCACAGTATAGATGTTTATTTAGAACTTTTCTCAGATGAATGTGGTGTGTAGTTGGTAATAATTCTTTGTTAAGCTACTTGGGTGAGGTGGAATAAAACTTCTAAAAGTACTTGCTTGTAATGGTTAATTTAATGTAGCAACTTGACTTCGCCATGGGGTGCCCAGATATTTGGTCAAATATTATTCTGGGTCTTTCTGTGAGAGGGTTTTGGGATGAGATTAACATTTAAATCAACAGACTGACTGTTGGTTTGAAAACTGGCACCCTTACATGGAGGGCAAGGAGAGATTGAAGTAAGAGACAGACCACTCCAGATTGGTAGGTGGCAGGTTTAATAAGCAAGAGAATTTACATGTGAAGCTTGTTTGGGGTGCCTGTAAGACAAGAAAATATCCTCACCTGCCTTCTAGAATCTTAAAAGTTTATATGGCAGTCTTAACTCTGTTCACTCACATATACTAGCCAAATGTTCTCGATGACATTTTACTCTTTCAAGGTGATGTCCTTGAAACTGCTCCTAGTGTGGAAGTGGTGGGTGGAACAGACATTCCCAGGACAGGGGATGGGGTGAGGAGCCTCTAACTGCCCAGTTCTGCTTGTGGTGGTCATATCCTCTGGGTGACCTCCTCCAACCCTGACTAAAGCAGATTGTCTTCCCAATCAGTTGAAGGCCCAAATAGAACAAAAAGACCTTTCCCGAATAAGGGAGAATTCTTTCCTGCCTGATTGCCTTCAAACTGGAACACCGGCTTCTTTTCCTGCCTTTGGACTTAAACTGAAATATTGCCTCTTCCTGGGTCTTGAGCCTGCTGGCCTTTGGATGAGAGCTATGCCATTGGCTCTTCTGGTTCTCAGGCCTTTGGACCCAGACTGGAACTAAACCATCAGCTCTCCTGGGTCTTCAGCTTGTCAACTCACCTGTAATTTTGAGGCTTGCCTGCCTTCATAATCACGTGAGCCAATTTCTTACAATAAATCCATCCATATATATATTTCTGGTCCCCTGGGGAACCCTGACTAATACAATGCTCAGTTCACTACAAGTGATTGCTAACCTGTCTTCTAAAGATGGAAGACAGGAATTTTATTTTGCTGAATGAACCATGAAAGTTGGGGCCAAACCTAGATTGCTTGGTATAATAGAGGAGAGATTAAGCTTCTTTCTCCACTTCTATCAGTTCAAATGCTTTAAACTGAAAGTTAGAGAAAGCCTTTTTCAAACTAACTTAAGCAATAATGTTTAACTGTCTCGCATAGCTAGAAGTCCAGAGGTAGGGTGGGCTTCAAGGCTGGTTGATTTAGAAGCACACCTATGGCATTAAGAACCCAGGTGTTTTTTTGCCTCTTCAGTCTACCATCCGTGGACCTGGTGCCATCATAAGCATAATTCCCAACGTAGTAATAGTATGGCTCCACAATTACTAGTGCAATAAGACATATGCTTCCTTTTCCAGAGAGAAAGAGAGGAAAAGAGGAGGGACAAAGAATGCCACAATGATGGAATGAGTCATTCTCTTGGACCAATTTAGATCATGAGATTACCGCTGGACCATTAACTTATGCTACAGAAATGCCTGAGCTGATTGCCTATGTCTGAGTTCCTGAAATAATCAGTGACAAAGGGTTGCCTTGGTTGACATAGACCAGTGGTTCTCATGGAAAGGACTCTATTCACTTCAGGGGAATTTGGAAATTTTTAGTGAAATCTTTTTGCCATAATGATTGGGATATATTGACATTTAGTGGGAAAATGGCAAAAGATGATATTTTATAAGTCTGGGACAATTTCTCACAGTAAAAATTGTTTCATATCCCAAGCAATTTCAAATTTGAAACACTAAGTCCACTCTAAATATGACTATTGGTAGTATTTTTTAGTCCATATGATGAACAATTTTTAGTAAAATTACTTTAAATATGAAAGAATAGGTTTTCATGGAGAGAGAAGATTAATGAAGTAAAAAACAATTATGATGGAGTAGCTTGTGACAGACAAACACTTTTATTGAGAACTGAGAAAGTCAGGTAAAATAAAGAAAAAATGTGTGTAAAGATGTTGGAGAGTTGCTGAGGAAGTCAGAATTTGAAGATTTCACTCCAGAGATAAAATGAACTGCTGTTTTACATGCCACTTTTACCCTCAGCGCATTTACTGATTTTTGGCTATGGGACAAGAGGCTGGGGATCTGGGCAGAAATGGAAGGTCCCTTTCATCTCTGTTAAAAAGAATTTCTGGCTCTCCAATATGATCTTAACTGGTGTGACTTGAGCCTGTCATTTTGTTTCTTCAGTGACCAACGGCACTTAAGAACAACCCACAAATTCCACACAGCTTAAAATTACTATATATTTGATGTGCTGGAGAGATTGCACAGGCTGGTGGATCCCCTTTCATCTGTAGCCCATCTCGATTCACCACAGATGCCACTTCTAGTAATTCTGATTCCATAGCATCCTAGGCATCATTGAATCCCCACTTGCCAAGAGCAATGGAGTTCTGTTTGTCATCTGGCCTTGAGTAATCCAATCCCTGAGGCTCTTCTCAAGAGCACTTATGCTACCAATTGTTTTAGATTCCCTTCCCCTGTAAGTGGATCTTATTAAGCCATCTGCCAGGGTGAGCAATCGAAGCTTAATCCTGTGGAAAGACTAGGAAAAAAGAACACAACACACACTTATTATCTCACCAAAGGGGAAAGGGAACTGGGATATTTCTACATCAGCACCCAATTGTTATTAATGGGGAGATCATTCTAGGGGGGTGATAATTTCCTGTTCTTTCTGGACTGCCGTGTATACACAGGTAGAGCAGCCTTCTACAGTTCCAGAAAAGTTCCTCAAACAGAGAGAAGTAGAGGAAAGCAGTTAGAAGTTGCCCAGACCACAGTGAAATGACACAGACAAGGTCAGCAACACCTGGGGAGACCACAGTGGGCACTTATGCTCTGACTTTAAGATTTGGGGGAAGGGGAAGAAAAATATTAGAGTATTCTGTAAAAGTTTTTGGAGGAGAATAACGGTTTTATTTAAAGTAGAATAAAGATATTTCTACCCCTTCTCCACTTAGAGAAAAACAAAAGGAGACACAAAATTTAAGACAAATCAAGGAGAACAAGAAATAAGGGCATCTGTAACTCCAAACCAGCACGTGAGGATGAAAGGTAGATGAAGGAATGGTAAGTGGTGGGCAGCAGAGAGGAGGTCAAGTCCAGGTGCACACAGAGAGGTTACTGATGAGGAAGAAGCCAATTCACTCAGCTGAGCCCCAGAAAATTTCAGAAATTGGATGCACCAGGTGCCAAAAAAGTGTGAGACTAGAGGCAGAGGAATGAGTTAGGGGGCTGAAAAGATGGGGTTACTGGAAAGTTTGTATAAAGAATAAGGATCCTGGGGCCGGCCCCATGGCTGAGTGGTTGAGTTCGCGTGCTCCGCTTCGGCTGCCCAGGGTTTTGATGGTTCAGATCCTGGGGTAGGACATGGCACCGCTCATCAAGCACGCTGAGGCGGCATCCCACATGTCACAACTAGAAGGAACCACAACTAAAAATATACAACTATGTACAGGAGGGCTTTGGGGAGAAAAAGTAAAAATAAAATCTTTAAAAAAAAAAAAGAAGAATAAGGATCCTCACTCTGCCTAGTGACTCCTTTCCTTCCACAGCCTCCTCCCCCACCCCCCTTTAGTTGAGCTCTGGAACACCAGACCTGGAGGGAGGCTGGGGTGAGGCAAGAGACCTAAAACTGAGGGATTCTGTAAAGTGCAGAAATGAAACGAGAAGGCTCCAGCCTGTTTCCACAGTCAGCTCCGGAACACGAAAGACAAAGTCAAAATAAACAATTGTAAAGAAGAAGAGAATAAAAGAAATGACAGAGAGGCTGTAGCTAATATCCTCAGAGATGAGACTTTTTTGTATTCATAAGCAAGATTTAGGATGCTATAAGATGATCAGAAAACAGTAAAGAACTCTTAGAAATTAAAAAAAATCCAAAAAAGTAACATGTAAAAGTTGAACAAATTTCCCAGAAGTGAGGTTAAGAAAGAATCAAAGAATGAACAATAAGGAAGAAGAGTTAAGAAAATTAGAAGACCAATGCATCGTTGGACTGTTAACAGGAGTTGCAGAAAGAAAGTGTAACACTGAGAAGGGTATCAAACATGAGAAATTTTCCGGAAAGTGGAAAAAAAGAAGTGGATGATAGGAGAAGTGATAATAAAGCTAGAAGATCAGTCTAGGAGCTCTAGCATCACAATGAAATGTTCCAGAATATAAGCAGGAGAGAAGAAGGGACTCAACATAATAATACAAAAGATTTCCATAGAACTGAAAGATATGAATTAGTTGATTGAAAATGCCTGTTAAGTACCCTGCATAATGAATGAAAATATCTACACCACGGCACAGCATCATGACATTTCACAACACAAGGGTTAAAAGGAGATTCCAAAAACTTCGAGAGAGAAGAAAAAAAGATCCCTTGCAAAGGAGTGGGAATCAGAATGCTTAATAGCAACACTGGGTGTTAGAAGAGAGTGGAAAAGGTTCCCAAAATCCTGAGGGAAAATGATTTACAACATAGAATTCTATACCAAGCAAAATGATCAATGTAGTATGAGGTAGAATAAAAATATTTCAGGCATGCACAATTTCAAAAATTTGTCTGCCGAGCGCCCTATTTCAAGAAGATCCTAGAAGAAGTGCTGTATTAAACTGAAGGCTAAAGCAAGACAAAGGAAGACAGTGGACTCTGGAAACAGAGGATCCAACAGAAGAGAGAAGCAAGGAGGGGTCCAAGTTGACAGCAGGGCTGGGGACCAGCCAGTCCAGACCAGATCAGGAAAAGGGTGAGCTCCAGGAAGGATGTCTCCAGGAGAGAAATGGACTTAGTAGAATATCTGACAGGTTTGGCCAAGAGGAAAATTGTATTAAGCAGTATTTTACAGAGCTTTCAGAGAATGTGGTAAGAAAACTAAGGAATTAAGAAAATTAAATTAATGGCAAAAAAGGGTAATTATTAACACTAGGGGGGAAAAAAGTTGTACAAGAAAGGAACCATAATCATAGTTTGCTACTTGGCTCACTATGAACAATAGTGACTGAAATCTATGGTTAAAAAGTATTAAGGATACAGTAAGAGAACTAAAGTTCTCTTCTGCTGTAAGAAGAAGTCAGCAGATAATGTTTAAAATTCAAGAGATACTAGTATGCATAAATTATTTAAGAATGTGGAGATAATTATAGTATATAAATAGCTAAGAGTTAAATTGTCTGCCTCTGAGGAATGAGATGGAGAAGGGTGCACAAATGCTGCTACTGCTCTTTGCTCTCATGGCCTTTGGGACTCTGTGAGTTTATCTGTCTTATTACTTTGATAGAATAAGAATATGCAGATATGTTCAAGAAGTGGAAACTTTCCCAGCAAAGGCACAGAGACCACAGTGATCCCTGCTCATTGGAAAATATATAGAGAACAACCTGATAGGAGGGAGGGGGCAGTGGAAGGGATAGAAAAGGGTAAGTAATAAGATTAGATAGCTGGATTGAAGGCAAAAATAACTTTCAATCCTGGGCTTTTGAAAATGGACATGATAAAACATACTTGAACTGATGAAAAGTCTTCCCAAATGTAATGCATCTCTAGTTCCATTATTCCTGACTACTGTAAAATAATGGTGCTAGAGTACAATTGATCCAACACAATGGCAAGTCAAGGTATCTGCTATAACGTGGTCTGCTCTAGACTGTACCACCCTTTTCAGAGGGGTTTAGCTCCCAGAAGTGCCAGCAGCGTGACTCTGGAACACAGCCTTCTTGAGATGGGCAATGTAATGAGGCTTCCACAGAATCTGAGCTGATTTAGCATCTTCTAAAGTATCTCAAACAAGACAGGGTAGCTGAGACTTGGTTTGGAGTAAATCTTACTTGCAAAATTTATCTTAAAGTTCTGGAAGGCATATTCTCCCAGGCACACCCTCCTTTACATCTTAAGGAGAAGCTTCAGGAGGGTAGACAGATGTAAGGACAGGAAACGAAAGGGAGTGATTTTTCCTTTCCCAGCCTTGTCTCATTTATTTGTTCTCCCGTGGTTTTGTGGTCACATTCCGTGTTGTCCTTCCCTGCTTTAGAAGCAATAGACTCTTCTCTTTAAGACTGTGCCCTCTTTAAATTAGCGTGTGCTATACAAGAATTGTTCGGATCCTCTTGTTTGCTAAGGGTCATGCAAATGCTTAAGAGAAAGTGGTTTCCAGTATGTCAGGACCTTGAATCCCTGACTAATAGACAAAGAAGCAGTAACAGGAAACCCATGATATTTTCTTTCCATATCAAAAAGTATTTTTTTTTTTCACAAATGGAAGCAAAATCTTTCACCAAATCTATGCTTCTCTCTTTTTAAAGAATCTTGTGGCAGAAAGAGCTGTCCCAGGTGGTACTGCCTGGCACATTGTAAGCACTCACAACAGGGTAGTTTTATTGTTACTGTTTTCTTAGATTCTAGCCCCAGTCTCTGGACTAGCTGTGATCACAGAAAGCCTCTTAAGCTCTTCGAACTTGAGATTCTTCATCTATAAATGAGGATATAAGATAAAAATTAATCCTTAAGGTCACTTCAGCACTACAGTTTTGTGATTTAATAATGTTATATGCAAGGACTATGATTTCTGCAGCATCAGCTTTCCAAAGGTTGTGTACTAATGGCATTAACTTGAACTTATTGATGTGATGAATTTATTGCTTTTTCATCATCTGCAAGAAGAGAAACAGAGTTAGTTATGAATTGGAGTCAACTGGCCTTAGTGGCAAAATACTCAGTTCTGCCTTGCTTTGTAATTCCTGCTGACCCTGGGTTCAGCTCCCTCTTCTAGTCATGGACAAGAAGCACTGCCCATAAGTCCATGGATTGAAAAGAGGGGCCTTCTCTCCCTTAAGAGCAATTTATTTTGACACCAGCAAGTGATAAGAAGATCTTTTGCTAAAGTTTTGGTTTTAACTTTTAAAGTATGTGTTTGTTCCAGTGAACCCAAGAAACTAAGTTTAATGACACTTTTCCTTCATTTCTGAATTTAATAAATATTAATTAAACATCTACTGTGTTCTGGATACTGCTGTGAATTTCCTGAAGAGACTGAACCTTATTTATCATCATCTACATAGGATCTAGAAATATTGAGGATGTATGACAAGTAAGACATAGGAAAATCAAGCACCCTTTTAAAGAATGTCTAAAAACATTTTATCAATTTATGTACATGGTAGTCCCCCCAACTCAGAGGGTGTCTGGTCATCAAAAGCGAAGAGCCAATTAAAAAAATAAGATATTCACTTAAGAATTTAAAATATGGCAGTCCATATAATAATGACAACTAGCATTCAATGAGCTCTTTCTCCATACCACTTCTGGCGCTTTCTCTTTTTATTTTCAACGTAGGTACTGTTATTATTTCGACTTTACAAATTAGGAAACCACAATGTATAAAGGTTAAGTATTTTGTCCAAGACCACACAACTAGTTAGTGGTATAGCTGAAACTTGAAGCTAGAGCTGTTTTACTGCCTGCTGCACCAGCCTGAGTCCTTTCCCCGAATGTCTGCTGGTCACAGTCCCGCACAGCTCAGTAGGATCAAGGTGGAACTGTTGAGTTCTTTGGTCCTCTGGTTCCATTCCAGCATCTGGATGTTCCCCTTCATAGCACAGTGGCCTGCAAAGAGTGATAGCTCTTACAAGTGCCAACTGTCACCAGAAACAAATGGCAGTCTCTGGTACTCAAACACCTGTGCGTACAATGATAGCTGTCATCACCAGCCATGTTGTCAATTAATCAACAAATGTTGGCTAGGTGCTTGTGACTGCTCACTACTTTTCACTGCTCTGTCCTGAGCTTTTATAATTAGTATAAAACCAGTTCCTCTCCAAAGAATACTGCACAAGTTTGGTCCCCCTTCATTTTGCAATGGTAACCAGCTCTGGCTAAAGGATGTTCTCAGTTCTATGGGGGCTTTTTCTAGTCCTTAGATCTGTAAGCACTTGGTATAGAGATAAGGTAAAAGAACATATAAAAGAGCTACTTTGTCATTAGAATTAATGTCCAACTTATGCTATTTCTTTGCAATTCACTGTCATTGTGAAGCTCTCAAGACATTACTATAAAAAGCAACTTACTCACATGCAAAAAATAAGAAGTTCAAGCATTGTTCTTTTGTTGTATCCAGATGGCGTCTGGTTTGCAAATGCAGAGAGCCAATAATAATTAATATCAGTGCTAAAATTTGTATATTTTTTTATGGCTTATAAAGTAAACTATGGAATCATTACAAGCCTCCTGTGAAGTAGGGACCATCCCATTCTTTTAGAGATGAGGAATCAAAGGCTCAGAGGAGTTGCATCATTAATTATTGATTCATTTAGCAACATGCAGAGTAGCACAGTGTCAGAATCACAGGATTTGGAATCAGAAAGACCAAAATTTTAATTCCATTTCTGGCTATTTTACTAGCTATGTGAAACTGGCTAATTTTCCTAGTCCTACTAAACTTCAGTTAGGTTACCTGTGCTTTGAGGCTAATCAAACTCATAGGACTGTAGTGGGAATTAAATGAGATAATTCATGTCAGACATTAGGCACACTGTTTGGAACATAGCTGTTGTTCAATAAAAATGATTACTCATATTGTTATATTAGTATTACTGCTTTTTCGCCTATGTGCTGAGCGTTGTCATAGGTGCTGGTGAGATAACCGTAAAAGACATAGTCTAGTGCTCTTTCATAAATATTCACAGCTAGTAGGTAGAAGAGACAACACACATTTTCTGTTTCTTAATCCTTAAACCAATTTAATTTTAAATGCATTAATCTCTTTACAGTGAAGAAAAGTGAGAGATTCAAAGAAATGCAAATAAAAGCTAGTTAAGAAAATGCTGGTGTCTCAACAGTTGTTCAAAGTAAAAACGTTACTTCTGTGTTCTGGAGGGAATCCCTTTTCCTTAAAGTGGAGGCCATTCTGGTTTCCAGCATATGAACCTGAGCGTAATGGAGCTTGTTTGTATGGTGGCAGGATGATTTGTTTCTTGTGGAGTCATCGTAGATTTAGAATTTTCTCAGGCAGGTGTTGAAATCCAGATTGAAAAATTTATCAATGAGGTATTGCAAAGACTATTCATCTTGAATAAGATACCATGTTGCCTCAAACTGTCTTGTTTAACAAGCTTACAGAGTAGCTATGGTTTCCATAGAAACAAGACTGAATTCTTCCTTTAATACAGTTCCGGAGGTCTCAGTAGACCTGCAAAAATATGCCATGAACTGTCAAAACACTGCTTCTGCTGACATAAGGAGAACAGCATTTGTTGCTCTGTCAAGCTGTCCTCAGGTGGCACGATGCACTGGAAATTTCAGTTAAGAATCTGGTTTTTACAAAGAAAATGCATCTTCTTCAAATGTTCTACTTCACTCTTGCACTGCAGCGTTCAACAGGTCAGTAACTCAAAGAGTTAAATCCAGATGTCTTTTATAGACTGTGCGTGCAACTTCTAATAGAAGAGCTCTTCAAATGCAAATTCTCCTGCTGCAGTTTCTTCATAGTTCACCTGTTATTTTGTAGTAATTACACTTTGTCCTCAACCTACAAGCTAGGTCATGCAGTTCAGTTTTCATTTGCTGGAAAGAGGTAGCAAACCCTTGGGAATTTTAACCATTACCCTGCCAGAAAGCCCTGGGACTCAATTAAGTCATAATTCTTTCATTCTAAATAAGGGTAAAGATATTGATTGATCCATGCTACAGGGAAGCTCTGAAATACAGACAGAAGTAACTTTAAAGGATAAAAAAAAAAAATTCAAGCTTCAGTATTCTGTTTTTACACCAAGGTGGAATGGATAATCCATTGGAAATGTCAATTACTATGGACTAGCAATAATAAATCCTTAATTTTGTCATTATAGGGGTAAGACCAGCTCTTTTGGTAACCAAAGTGGATACATAAGACAGATAGAGAATTAACTAGACAAAGTAGAAATGTTAACAATATATAATTTCAGTATAATTTTTAAAAGTTTACTTGTGTAATAGCCAGTTCTGGACTGGGGCAATGAACTGTTTGTGAATAATTTTTACCCTCTGTTACTATTTTTTATTTTTACCTTTTGCCATTTAGCTGCTCAGTCACATCCCATTAAATGAACGTTATTCCCTCTTTTTCTGTTTATGAAAGAAACACACACTTTTTGCAAAAAGATATATTGAAATTCAGTAAATTACAGAGGAAAGCAAAGGCCAACCACAATCTGATTGCTAAGAGACTGTTACCACTTTGGTGTACCTTTTCTCAGAATTTATGTAAATATATTCATATAAATAGATACACTTCTAAAAGACAAAAACAGGGATCATCCTCCTGTTTTGTAACTATTTTTCATTTAACATCTAAATGGGTTTTTCTATTAATAAATAAGGACTTGTATAAATTTGTTTTTTTTTAAAGATTTTATTTATTTTTTTTTCCTTTTTCTCCTCAAAGCCCCCCAGTACATAGTTGTATATTCTTCGTTGTGGGTCCTTCTAGCTGTGGCATGTGGGACGCTGCCTCAGCGTGGTTTGATGAGCAGTGCCATGCCCGCGCCCAGGATTCGAACTGACGAAACACTGGGCCGCCTGCAGCAGAGCGCGCGAACTTAACCACTCGGCCACGGGGCCAGCCCCAGGACTTATATAAATTTTGATGGCTGAATAATATTCCATTGATCCAGTCATTCATTTAATGAGTAAGTATTGTCTCCCTGTGCTAGTCCTGAGACACAGTGGTGAACAAGAATAAAAGGTCTCTAACTTACTTAACTATTTTCTTATCAATGGCTAATCAGATTATTTCACCATCTTTAAACTGATTTTTGTTCTTGCCCAGAACACTTCATAATGGCAAATAGTTGAGAGGAAAATAACATTATTCTCAAAAACTCTTTCAGTATTTAGAGTATTAAGCAAAATCTCCAGAAAAGACTTTGCTACCCTCCAGTACATTAAAATAAAATCCTTTCTCTCTGCATCTATAATAATAATAATAATAACAATAGGCACTTAGTGAGTGCAGTCTAAATACATTCCATACATATCCTTTAATCTTCACAAGAACCCTATGAAATCAATAACATTATTGGTTATGTTATTATTCTCATTTTATAGCTGAGGAAAGTAAGTCACAGTAAGTTGCCTAAGATTACAAAGTAAACAAACAGAAAGACTGAAATTTGAACCTGGCAGCTTGACTGCAAACCCTTACTCGAAGCTGCCTCTTGTTAATACTGAACCTAGTATCTAACCTTATTATTGGAGCATTGTATGTGTTGTCAGTATTTTTCATGTCTGACTCCTAAATACAAGTGTGAGCTTCTTGAAAGCCTGGATCATGTCATTAATTTTGATGTGACTGGAATAGTGACAAGTTTGTAAGAGGTATTCAGTAAATTCTGAAGCAAAAAATGAATTAATAAATGAATGCATGAATGAATGCTATCTTGGAAATGTAACATATCTCAAAAGAGAGTAAGACAGTGTTGGAGAATAGGTGTTCAGAAAATGTAATTAAAATGCAAACTTCTTCCTATAAAAGCAAACCTTTTCCACGTGTAGGAGGCAAGTCTATTCCAGGAGCACATGTGTGCTGACCAGCATCAGACATATGTTTCCATTCCAGTCTATAAACTTGAAAAAAATCTAGATGAAACATTGTTTAATCATCTGTATGTTATGTGGATGTCCATTATCTAGATATTTGATGAAAGGCCTATATTTGGAAATACTCAGATGTTTGATGTCATAACAACACAGTTTTTAATGGATGAAGTTTTGCTTCTTATCCTGAGGTTTTCATTCACTGTTAACACTATTTTAAAAACTTTTATTCGGGGCTAACTGAGTGACAAGATCAATTTAGAAGTTAGGCAGAAAGCCCCCGGCAGTGGATGAGGTTGAGTGCCTTTCCCTGTGGAATGGGGCCTCTATCCAAGGAGAGCAGAGTCAACGTCTCACTCTCAGATGTTGTCATGGGCAGTTTTTTGCAGACCAGCTGCATCAGTGGTTCTCCATAGAGCTCGTAGGGCCTTGAGGGAATTTGTGGGAGGATTGGTTGTCATATGACGGGGGAGAGCTATTGACATTGCAGAGATCTGAGCCTGCCGTGCTACACAGTCTGGTCCATATGGGGAGTTGACGCAACAGAGATTTGTCCCACATCCCCTGTGATTTTTAAATATTAAAAAAGTGTTATTTTATTATAAATGACTTCATGTAGATAGATTATCTTTGAATTTTATGTCTGGAGAGTTAAGGGGGCTTTAAAGAATATCTGTTTTGAAAGAGGAGCATTGGGTCTCAAAGAACCAGACCATAAATCTTCAAAATAGAAGTGTTCTGGATGAATGATTGCAGGATTTCATTTTTCTTAGCAACTGAATTCCAGGTGAAATTTAGTAATGTGAGATGTCTGGTAAATATCCAGGGAAAATTCTTGAATTGGTGCTTGGGACATTTTTTGTTGTTGTTAGTGCCGTCATCCTAGCAACCCTGTGTACAGCAGAGTGGAACTCTGCCCAGTCTTTTTGTGCCATCCTCTCACCTTCCTGTGCTCTGCTGCTATTCATAGGGTTTTCTTGGGCAATTTTTTCAGAAGTGAGTGGCCAGGTCCTTCTTCCCTGTCCGTCTTAGTCTGGAAGCTCTGCTGAAACCTGTCCACCATCGGTGACCCTGCTGGGATTTGAAATACTGGTGGCATAGCTTTCAGCATCACAGCAATGTGTGGCCACCACAGTATGACAACTGGCAGATGGATGGTGTTGTTCCCTGACCAGGAAATAAACCTGGGCCACAGCAGTGAGAGCAACAAATCTTAACCACTAGACCACCAGGGCTAGCACTTGGGACATTAAGAGTCTAACCTATGTCAAGTCTCCACTCTCCCACGTCTACTATTTTCCTCTCCTCTTTCCCCAGTGAATGTGAAATGTGACAGCATTTGGGGAGGGTGGATTTTTCTAAATGCAACTAGAAAGACACAGATTATGTAGCCTGGAAGCTTCTACACTTTATGTCTGACGTGATCAGATCTTTTCTTGAGGAAGATAAATCTGGCAGCAGAATATTGGATAATTTCAGATAAGAAAAATCACACCTTCCAGATTGGGTCACTCATTCTAGAGGCAAGTAAAAATAAATAGCATTTGTCTTGTTTCCTCATACTTACAGAACTTTCTCTTCCCCTTCTGATGATGCTTCCTGATTCTTAGGACTCTTTTCATCTCCTCTCCTGAAATCTGGTGGGGAGAGGAATCTATACACAGGGATTGTGTAGGTAAGAAAGTTGAACACATGGTTGATCTGGGATAGCTCCCAGTCTTGGCCTCATTGCCTTACTTTCTCCACTTGTCCTGGAGGGCAAATGCAAACTTGTTTCTTTGCTTTCTAGGCTAGGTCCTCTTTGAAACCTGAATCTATGGTGATGTGTGAATATAAAATTTTATAGCTAGTGATTTCAGGATCTTACCTCTTATCCTACTGGAGTATTTTAGAAACCATTCTCATTCTAAAAAAGGCAATCTAAGCTTCAACTTATAGAATCTCTGCCTCTTTTTGTTTCCCAAAAGGCATCCCATATCTTTTGCGTGGAGGAAAACCTGGGTTGATAACTAGCTGCATTCTAATTTACTCCTCTTTATGTAGTAGTTTCAATAAGCGTGGTGTGCTTTAGAGTGTTATAATAAGAAGGCTGGGCATATCCTTCTTGCATCAGTGATTAAAATCCTAAACTACATTTCAATCCGCACCAGGACAGATTCCTAACTGATCTCATTATGATGTTTGCTTGACTCTTTTGTCTTCTCATGTTTACAAGAAGGTAAACTTTGTAAAACAAACATATTCCTGTGAATGTTTGTGGGGGTATTTGTTTTGCTTTTGCAAACACAAAGACAAAATAAAAATAAAAACAAACCCACCAGTGTGGAGATGAGAGTGTGATGAGAATGAGCCTAAAGCCAGGGAAGAGTAGAGGGCAGAGGCCCCTGAGGCGGGATGGGAGTCTAGTGTCAAGTGAGGCTACCTCCTAGTGACCTTTTCTATCATATTAAAAAAAAGCTCAAGGCCTCTCAGTACTTCACAGTTTTGAACCTACGTAACTGAGATTGACTTGAGCAGCCACATTCTTCTATCTCCTAATTTATCACTGGGCCAAAAATTCCCTGAGAAGTAAAGGCCTTGAATTCTTCTGGCAGGCCAAAGTGTTATTGAGGTGTAGTCTGGGGAAGGAAACTCAATAATACATTAAAATTTGTCAAATCTTTGATCAGATTAGCTGTAGCAAGCCCTTGGGGAGAGGGCATTGGAAGAGAGAAAGAGGAAGAGATGAGGAAAGGTGTGTAGATGAATTTTTCTGGGGAGGGCAGGCGGAACTCGTTGAGAAACTGTCTGAGGGTCCTGACTGTTGGGGGCGGGGGAGACTTAGAAGGCAGTAGAAGGATGACTAACAAAGTGGTCATGATATATTTCTCTAGCGTGTGCACCATCTAGCACAGAACATAGACCACAGTAAACTGACACCACAGATTAGTTTCTTTCCTCCCCTCACAGCTTCCTCTAAGATGGGCCTGTCCTCTAGCCTCTGGAGTTGGTTGGACAGAGATGTCCTTTGTGCTATTAAAAAGAAGCTGTCTTCCTTAAGAAATGCAACTCAGAAATCTCCAAATTTTGCTTTGGGAGGACAATTTCTTGGTGGAATGCCTGACCCTCTGTTCTGATTTCACTTCCTCTAAGGGTTTCCTTGTTTGGATTATTGTTGCAAACACTTGCCTTAAAGGAGGCACTGACCCTCTGACACTCTCTGCCAGGTGTGGACAAAGCCCTTTCTAAGAGCTCTTTTAGAATGGCTGAGTGAGGTTGAATATCCACACTCGCTTTATTAAATTGTAGGGAATGACAAAAGGGAAATAAAAAGTTCAAAATGCCACCGTTAAGGGGCTGGCCCCGTGGCCGAGTGGTTAAGTTCGCGCGCTCTGCTGCAGGCGGCCCAGTGTTTCGTTGGTTCAAATCCTGGGCGCGGACATGGCACTGCTCATCAGACCACGCTGAGGCAGCGTCCCACATGCCACAGCTAGAAGAACCCACAACGAAGAATACACAACTATGTACCGGGGGGCTTTGGGGAGAAAAAGGAAAAAAAAAATGCCACCGTTAATGGCATCCTTACAAGGTGTTGCTTTTCTTTTTCTTTAAGGAAGTCTGCAGAATGTTGGGTCTCTGTGTTACTTATAACCTGGAAATGGCTTCTCTGAGAGGGTGGTTCCTGCAGCTCCAACCCATAATAGCTCTGAGCTCTCTTTTCACAGGCTGCTTCTCCCTCTTTTTCCTAGGTCATGGTGTAGGTACAGAAGGAAGATGCTAATTCCTCAGGGAGGTTTCAGCTCAGAGACTGGCCTGATAATGGAGTCTTCATTGAGTTGGAGATGTGGAAGCCACAATGATTCCTGGGCACTGTCACTACACGTCTCACAGGCTTCCACAGATTGTAGTTTTTATTAAACACTTTAGCCCCAAACTTGTGAGAACTATCTTTTCACGTTTTATCTCACAATTTGTGTTTTCCTGGGAAAGTTTGTACCATATAGAGTATGTGTCTTGCACTTGAATAAACCTTTGCCTTCTTTAAACACTTTCTCAAAAGTGTTCCTCAACCTCTCCTGTAGGCCACCAGCTCACCAGATGAGTTTGGATGTCCCTGGTACATACGAACTTAAGTTCCAGAGAATCTTTTGACAGCTGATGAGCCGAAAGGCAAAAATTCATAAGAGTTCTAGTTCCAGATCTGGCCTAACCATCTTTGTAGTCCCTTTGGAAAATCACTTAAAATTCTCTGAGTAACTAGAAATTGAGGCTAACAGTGCCTGTTTTACCCTGTAGGATTGCTGAGAGATCAAGACCTGAGATGCATATTTAAGTGCCTCTTTGCAGGTGTGCTGCCTGGAGCCCAGGATGCCATTTGCACGCTCAGGTTGATCTAGACTGGGAACACACAGGTTAGACTTGGATTGAGAAGTCTGTATTCTGTAACCCAACTATTTGTATCCTCTTGTATTTTCTTTGCTTTCCACTTTCTTATTAATGTTCCTGTTGAAAAATCCCAACTTGCCTTGCTTCATTAGGCCAAGAGGAGAAGAAATTTTTCTACTTAGGCCTCCCAGTCAGTTACAGCCCACATGCGAAGACATTATTGGGGATTCATTAATAAAACTCCTTTCTTCAGTGTTAGAGCATTCTCTATTCTATTCTCCCTCCACCTTCATCTCCCCATTATGCCATTCTTTTTCTGGGTAGGGGTTACAATCATAGTCTATACGCCTTGAGCCATCTCTTATTTGTAAAACGTAATGGCCCCTTTGTAATGGAAGAGCGAAACAGGAATATTCTGTGGGAGAATGGGAGAGGGTGAGTTCCTCACCAATTTCTATTATACTGAAAAACAGCATGCAGATAATTTAAGAACTCCTGTGTGGATGGACGTACACTCCTTCTCTTGGAGGTAGATAAGATTGCACATTTCATTTCATTTTGTGCAGGCATTCCAGTGGGACTAAAGAGTTCTAATTATTAGTTAGTGAAGCGATTCTATAGGGCCCTATGGAACCTGCTTTTAGGGAAAGAAAATTGCTTCTCTTCGGTTACCAGTTTTTAATAAGCTAGCAGTTGGGCAGACTTGAATTTCTCAAGTGCTTGATTTTGTTGTACTTCGCAGAAATGCTAATCTTCTGTTCTTTTGATATTGTGGGTGATTCTACACAAAATGAGAGTCAACAAAAGAACTTAGGTGGGGCACGCTTATCAAAACAGGACAGAAAGTCATATTTATAAATAAAAGAACAGAAAGAAAAGCTCCAGTTGGCTTTATCCCACATTCATGAAGAAACCTGGCATTGTCCCAATTCTCCCTGGGTGTATTTTTTTTCCTTTCTTTAACTTGTAAGAAGTGGTGTGGAAAAGTAACATATCACACACACAAAGATAGAAATAGAAAAGACAAGTAAAATGCTGCTCAACAAAACTACATACTACATGGGCTTATGTTAACTTTACGTCGCTTCAGGTTGGCAGAGTCCATCAGCTACCCTTCTGCCATCTGTTATTGCTGTTTGAGTTCAAACCCTGGCCAGTGGTAACATTATACAACCCACATTAGCCAGAGAGGCTGGTCAGATAGTATATTTTTGGAGAACAGGGAGAATTGGCACAATCACTTGAGCTTAGCTAGGTGTTTCTCCTTGAAGGGCTCCTGTTGCTGATCCAGGCTCCCCAGGGTTACAGGGAGGCAGGACTTTGTTTTCCACATTTTGGCTACAGCCAGAGCAGCTCTCTTTTTTTTGGCTGTTTTATATATTGAGATCTTATAAATTATTTCGTTTGAAGGAAAGGTTTCTGCTCTTAAAATAAGCATGTATCCCACGGCTTTAGGAATGAACATATATTTAAAAATAGCATGTAAGCTAATTTGTTTTCTGAAAATCAAACACTTTTAAATTCTGGAAGGGAGCTCATTATTTCAAGATAACCTCTTTGGTTTATCCTTCTGAGAAACAGAGTACTTTTGTAAGCTTAAGGATGATTGCTCTTTTTTTTTTTTTTTCCTGAAAATGCAAGTCTTTCTTTATATGTTAAATTTGCCTAAAGGAGGATATGCCTATAAAGACAAAACAGAGCCATGATGTCAGTCTCCATCTTTTTTCCCTTCCCCGGGTTTCCGTTTGTCTGCAGCTCCATGCCTTTGCTTATGTTCTGACTTTCTGACGTGCTGACCTTCCTCCTCTCAGCCCTTTCACACCCACCCTTTCTGCAGGGCCCAGCTAAAAGTTCACTTCTTTAATGAATTTTTCTGTCTGATAGACTAGCCACTATATTTTCTTCCTTTTGATTTTGTGATAAATTTGAGTAGTATGTACGTGTGCTTAAGCTCTTATTTTCGGCTTCTAGTATACTGTGTTGTTATTTATTACTCAACATCTCCACCCACGTGGGAAAGAGAGTGGAATTAGTCAGTCTCCAAGAGGAAGGAATTAGTCATCAGTGAGCACCTACTCAGTTCTAGGCGGTGTGTTAGATGCTCGCCTGGCATTATCTGATGGTGCAGAGGTTATGTTTGTGGATGCTGGAGTTAGACTCTCTGGATTTAAAGCTTAGCTCCCTTGCTTACCAGCTGTCTGGCCTTGGGCAAGCTTCTCTGTGCTTCAGTTATTATTTTATATGTAAATTGGGGCTGATAATAACTTCATTTGTTGTTGGGAGGGTTAAATGAGATAATACATATAAAAGCTAGAGTACCTGGCACATTTTAAGCCCTCAATATATGTTAAATATTATTATTAATCCGAAGAGCCATCCTATGAGGTAGACATTCTGTCCATCTCACAGGTGAAAAACCTGAGGCTGACAGGTTAAAGAAAGTGCCCAAATTCCCATGTGTGGAGTGGACTCAGAATTGGCAAACACACATCTCTTATCCCAGAGCTTGAACTCTTCTCACTAACTATATTGTTTTGCTTTCAATTTACATAGAATTACCCATGCTATATTACCACCTTACATTCCTTCTTGCACTTCTTATAACAACTAGCTTAGTGGTGACAAATTGATAAAGGTCAGCAAATCCATGTCAATTAAATGAGGTCATGAATGTGAAAGCATCTGGCAAAGTGCTTAAAATTTATTCTATCAGATACTATTAAATATCCTTAGTGGGAAAGGCCATACAACTATAATTAACTTGTAGTGGTAGGTGCACTCCTTACAATTGTGAATAATACAATGGGAAAATTTAGTAGTTTTTAGAATGAGATCAGAGGCAAGGAATGTTCAATTACAAAGGAATGGTAGATCAATGGTTTTCAAATATTTTTAAATCATGGAATCCTTTTTCATTGGCCAAATCAAAATTTCCCAAAAATCCAATCAATAATAAAGTAGGCCAAAGTGAAGTTCTTCTGGTGGGGGCAGGATAGAGAGGCCACATTGTCTCTGACTTGGGTCACCCCCTTCATCCCTTGGGGGACCTCAGGACCTTAGAAGACTTCAAGACACAGTTGTACCCTTTGTTTTCCACTGTGAAGAAAATGAGGCTGAGAGAGGTGAAGTTAGTGGTCCAAGATCATATCTACAAACTCAAGAATTTGATTCTTTCCACTCTGCCATTCTGCCTCAAGGAAACACATGGTCACCTCTTCTACTTTCCCTTTCCTAGATTCTTGTGACTATTTCTGATAATTGGCACAATGGAGAACAAAAAGTTACCTTTCTCATATCCTAAGAGAGTACAAATGCAACCACCCACACGTGTCAGAAACCGAGTGCTTTGGAGGCAGTGAATTACGAATGAAAAAGTTTTCAAAAGAGATGAAGTTTTAAAAGTCTTTCATTTGAATTATTATATGAAAAGAATAAAATGAATATTTGAATTATTTTTCTTTTAAATGACATAATGCATTTCAAAGATTTTAAGCTTAAGATGGTGGGAATAATACAGAAGGTGACTGAAACATCTCAGCTTTTCAGTGGTCTAATTCTGAGGATTGTACTTCGCATTGATCGACTCTCCTTGGATTCACTATTGTAAGAGATGTGGGGATAGACAATATCTTTAAGGGACAATACAATATGTGAAATAATGGCCCAGGCTCTAAAATCCTAATAACATCAGGTAAGCAATATAAAACTCAATCTGATAAACTGGGGTTCATTCAATTCCATCAAGAAATGAATGATTTTGTATCCTACAGGGTTGGAATGGGAAGTCACATAAATGCATAAAAATGAAATGGCATATATTCAACAAACATTAAAAATATCTACCAACAGCCTAGCACAGGGGATTTAAAGGAATAGAATCATGAACCATATACTCAAAGAGCTCAGTCTCAGGTAACACCTGTGTTAATCTCCCAATTTTGCACACTGGAGATTAAATATAGACGTATGGTTTGAACTGACACTAGGGAGGCAGGCCCGCTTTGAAGAGAGTCTGTGGATTTGCACAGTGTTGGTGGAGGATGGTGTAAAAATGTATGTGAGAAGAGTGGGGGATCTTCAGTCAGAGGACTGGGCTTATCCCTTATTGACTGCATGACTTTGGACAACATGCCTAGTTTCTCTGGGCCAAAGTTCCTCTGCTTGTGAGGTGGAACTAAGGCTAATACTTTTTTTTTGTAAGTTACTGTGGAGACTAATCAGATTATGAATAGGAAAGTACTTTGAAAACCATTTTAATTCAGACATCAGTTGAGATCTTTTCAGCCTTGCTTCTCCACAGCTCCTCTAAGTGCCGCTTCGAGCTGCAGCCTTGACCCAGATGTGTAATGAGATGTCTTTGTAAGTTCCTTCCCAAAGAATATACCATTACCAACATAGCTTGTGTTCATGGGGAAGGGTCAAATCATGCCCTAATCAACATCTGACTCTTTTACTGTTTTTTTAAATCTCTCTGTCCTGGATTTCTTCCAGGAGCTCCAACTCCTTTGTTATATAAAATAACTTTCCTCATTTTGGGAAGCATTGGTTCCAAGCCAAGGCTAAGGTCCTAGAGGCTCAGCTTCCCTCCCAAGCACTTTTCCTAAAGTTTTTCCAAAATGTATCTTTCTTCCTCAGATCAATTTAGCCTGTAACACTATAAAGTATTAAAATATATCTTAGTGTCTTATGCTATTACAATTTTTTTATTGTGGTTCTTTACCATTTTTAAAGGTATACTTCAATAGTGTTGAGTATATTCCCATTATTGTGAAACAAATCTCCAGAATTCTTTCATCTTGCAGAGCTGAACTATTTGTACTTAAATAAAGCTGATGTGACCGAGCAGGTAATGTTAAATGAGTTTGAGGAAGATGGAAAATGTTGTCAGGCAGTAATTTGAATGAATGAACAAGTATATAATAAGGGAAGAATTTGATTATTCTGTTTGGTCAGTGCTCTCCCCAAGAAGAAATGTGAATACGAGGTCAATGTATTCCTCAACACAAGTAATCCTAGAATGCATAAATCAAACCAGAACCAAATTTCCATGTTACATCCAACTCTTATAAGTGAATTATAATGGAATTTTCCAGTTCTACATTAATCTTTTCTTTAGAGGCAAATAACCTCTTGCGGGAATCAGACGATCCTAGGATATTTGGATGGGAATTCTTTTAGTTGCAAGAGATAGAAAATTACCCCAAATCTCTTAATTAAAAAAGAGAACTTGAGTATCTTGAAAGATTTTTTTCGTGAAATAACCAAGATGCCCTCTAGCAACTGTATGCTTCACATGGTCTATAGGCTTATGATCTCTGAAGGAGAGAAATTCTCTCTCAGCCTGCTACCAATGTTCAATAAAAGATCATCATTGGTTATGCTTGGGTCATGAGCCTGAGCCTGGGCCAATTGCTATCCCTGGGGGTTGGGGTACTTTGATCGGGCAGCCTGGGCTGCGTGTATTTGATTATGGTGAAGGAGGCAGGACCATGTGATTGACAATCCTGTCAGAGGAGGACAAAGCAGTTCCTTAAATGAAAAGAGGGAAGAGGTAATAATGCACAGACAGAAACAACAGATGTAGCCTCTAAGGCTTTTTAAATTTGGGGTCACTCTAAGAGTTGTAGAGGATGCAGCAGTAGCCGAAATCCCTGGAAATTCTGCGCAAGTGCCCATTATGTTCGTGCATTCCCTGGTTTGCTTTGTGGAGGTCACTCAGCCCTGTTTGACTTTGAATTTTTTCTCTCATATGATCAGTTTTGAAAGATCATTATTGTAAAAGGTTAAGATAACGATTAATGTTACTTATAAAGTTGAGGTTTTTAAAATTTCAAACGCACCCTCTGTGACACCATTTCTTTGAATTGGGAAGTTCTGGTTCCACGGTGTCCAGCAAAGGAGATTTTAGTATGTAAAATTTTCTCTTGAGTCACCTGCACTTATGAGGGAGATATTACAGATATAGAAAGGAGAAGATATTTGGTTTGTGGCTCTAGCCACATCATCAAAAACTTTCTAAAATATCCCTTAAATCCTTGCAGCCAGGCCCAGTGTGACTCTGAGGTCTGGTAATTATTCCCCCTCCTACCTGCCCCTAGTCTAGCAGCTTGGACGGTGGGAGCTTCAGCAGGTGTGTCCAATTAGCCCCAGTTAGGTTCTCGTCTCTCTGTTGATAGTGCTTCATGTTGTCAGACTGGACTCTGATAGCTGAATTCAGCTCTGCCGTTCCCTCCATTCCAGAAGGCCCATTAGAAATTCAAGATTAGTTACCTGAGGGACCAAATAATCCAATTTGGGGCATCCAGCTGCTCAGGCTATTTGCGTGCAGTTTCATCTAAAACGGAGTGGTTATGAGATTCTTCTGGCTGCCTGGCTGCAGACCTAGGCAAGTCAAGCTTTGGAAGAAAGGATGGCAGGATGCTATGTACATTTGCCATGGTGAGGGGAAGAATATTTTTATTGGGTTTAATTGGGCACAATTACAAAGATACATCTACAGAGATTTTCATTGAGATGTTTTTAACAGTCAAAGATAGGAAACGATTTAAATTTCCAATGGTAGAGAATTGGCTCAATAAATTATGGTAGTATTCACCCAACAAAATCATTAAAATAATTAAGTAAAATATTAAAAATGAGGAAGTAGATTTGTGTTTAAATATATATCTATCAATATAAAAACATGTGATGGAGCTATTGATTACTCGTTAACATAAGTAGTTAATAATGTGATATATATATATTACAGCTTCATTTTTATAAAAATAAATGGCTTTATTTGTGTGAATTGTTGGAGGTCAGAGGTGAGGATTTGGTACTGCTGTAATGGTAATATGGTCAGGGATGCAGGAATGCCAGATTTCCGCCATGCTGATCATATGTCTTTCTTAGGTATTGCCAACCCAGCACGTGATACTCAGGAAACAACAGGAGATGGTATTGTTTGCCCATAACTGGATAAGCATCTAGTTCACCCTGGGAGCTCTCTGTTAAAAGATTAATAGGACAACAAGGAGAACATGGTTACATCCTGAGATCTTCAAGTGAGGCCTTCTAAATCAAAGATGACTAGGTCTGTAGAGCCTGTTCTGGCTTAATTTATCTATTTAGTTATAGATACAGAGCAGATGGGACACACACACACACACACACACACACACACACACACTGAAGACCTGTGCAGTGCTTTGTTTTTTTTTATCACAGAGTCTTAGAGAGAAGTGAGCCAAGGGGGAGAGCTGGGAGCCTTTAAAACCTAATAACTTGGTCTACAGGTTAAATATGGTGCAGACGCCATTCTGAACTCTGGCTAATCAATGACAAACTATCCCTTCCTAGGTGATGTGTGAGTGGAGCTATGTGTGGAGTTAGTAAGATGAACAGAAGGGTAGATGTATTTTTACCAGAACATGCATGTATAGAATAAAGGCTGGAAGCATTTACACCAAAATGCCACAGTGCTTTTGTTCTGGGCAGTGGGATTATGACTGATTATGACTTTTTATAAATTTTATACTTCTTGGGTTACATGGATTTCTTGTGTAATAGAAAAGTCATGCATGAAACTTCAGCCTCAAAGTCGCTTTATACACTCTTCCCCCACCTCCGCCAAACACTCATGTTCCAATCAGCAGGCATTTTGCCTCTAATAATCTAAAGGCATTTTGGAGAAATAAGTTCCTTCCTTTTTCAACCTTAGGTTGCTCATTAGCCAGCCCATTTTTCAGATAAGGCTTAAGTGAATTCTCATGAGCTCTGATCAGATCCTTCACTGAATGCCGGTAGCATTGGCTGCCCAGGTTTGCCTGAGATGTAAGCACATACAAGGAAGATCATAAATTGACTGGAATCTTTAGGGAAGGACACAGAGGGAAAGAAAACCAATAATAATCATGATAATAAAAGTTAACACTGAACTAGAGCTTGCTGTATACCAGGACCAACTAAAAGCTGTACTTAACCCATTTGATCCCCACAACTTCATTAATTAGAAATTATTGCAGTTCCCGTTTTACAGGTAAAGTCCCAAAGGGTCAAATGATTTGCCAAAGCTCACACAGCTAATAACTGGCAAAGCTGAGATGCAAACCCAGGAAGTCTGTCACCAGTCTCCAGATATCGACCACTCTGCCATGTGTTGGTGGCTGCAGATGGGGCAGATAGCCTATTCCATGGCTAACTCTTACTGGCTGTTCAGGCTAATCATGATCCATCAATTTACCTAGGAGGTTCTCAAATTTGATTCACAGTTTCTGAAGCCCTTGTCACATTGAGTTGTGATTTTTTTTGTTTTTTTTTTACAGTCTATTCCCTCTCCGAGATGATGAGATCCTTGAAGATAGGGGCTATGTCTTGTAGTTGTCTTCCTGGCAGTTACTATTGACTGACTCATAGAAAGTGCTCAATCAATATTAGGTGAATATTTAATTAGCCAGGTATGGTGGACCCACCTATTCCACAAATTGTAAAGTTCCACTGACACACAAGTTGGAGCTGAAAATATATCCAAGGGAAAGATGGTTGTTTCTTCCAGTGATGTGACTTTATAGGCAAAGTGTCCTTCTCAGGAACTGGCTCAGTGAGTTGCCCATATGCATGGTCCAGGGCTTAGTTATACAGAGAAATAATTTGGTGTAATCTCTGCTTTCTAAGAATTTATGGTATATGGAGTCAGATATGAAATTACCATCGTCTGTTGCCTGTAAAGGAAAATGCGATTTTGTTCTAGGTTGGATATCATGCTTGACATTTTGTGGACTAGAGGAAGAAATAAAAGAACATAGCTCTAATATTAAAAAAGGTTATGATTATTAAGTAAAAAAACTATATATCCATTATGTTTTTTTCTTTTTAATTGACTGAATTATACAAAAATAATTTTGTGATAACAGCAATAATGATTACAGTCAGCATTTCTTGTCAATGATTTTATTATTTTGTTTATTTTTATCCAAGTGCATTACACGTCTTATTTAGTCCTCACAATAACACTCTGAGGCTAACACTGTTATTACCTCCATGTTATAAATGTGACTCTAGAGTTTTCCAAGGAACAGAATACAATTTATTCGTTTTAATAATTTTAACTGAAAAAATAATAGAATTGTATTTCAGAATTTTGTAAAAGCTACAGGATAAAATGTCTCGTAGTATCCAAAACCAGCATAGTAACATACTATTACCAAGTGCTTTCCTCAGTTTTTCCTTTTAGAGCTAAACAGTGTGACCTTGTTGCTAAGCACATGAGGAGTTCAGAGGGAACAATTCTTGGAGGAGATGACTTCGAGTTGGTCCTTAAAAGATTAAAAAAAGAACAAGTTTAATGTTTCTTAAAAAACATTTGATTTTCAGCTTTAAAAAAGTCTATAATTGTGCACTTCTTTGTTCCTCATTGGTGACTAGTCTGCAGATGGGCAGAGGATTCTGTGCAAAGGGACTGATTTCTGCATAGGCTATAACATTATTTCCCAGAGGTTGTCCTCCATCACTGAGAATCAAGATGTAAATTCCACAAACATTTATCTCTTTCATGAATCTTCCCTAATTCCTGGTGTTACATGTCTAAGCTTAAAGGCAAAACAAGTGGGAAATTTGTATTTAGTGACAATCAGTAGGAGGAAGTAAAAAATGTGGAAGCATATACCAATTCTATTATAGCTGATCACTGGAAATCTTGAGGCAATATGATGGGATGTTGTCTTCTCCAGATTTTCCTTTAAAAAATCCTTGAAGATATACAGACTTTTCAACAGCATTGAAAATGAATGATAAGAGTGACTGTAGGCTAGCTTCTGAGGTGAGTTTCTACTTATTGAAGCCCATTGGATTCAATTGAGAAATATTTCCCTAGGTTATGCATGCTGACCCCTTTGCATGAGAAGGTCTTGATTCGTTTTCTTTGTCTTCCTCTAGTTCAAGAACAAAAGTGGTACACTAATCAGGCAGGTCACCCCATACTGCATAGGAAATATTTTCTGAAACAGTAGAAGTCTTATAGCGTTGTCACAGCATTCTACCTCCCACTCTAACCCAAACAAATAAATGTTCTCTTTCTACATCAATTTTATAATGCAGCTTCCAGAACACATTACTAGGAGAGAGGAAGGTGTGTATTAATTCCTTGCAGTCTAGGATATGTATTTTATTACCTAAGGTAGAGAGTCCAACAGTAAAGGAGAATATTTCAGCAGAGCCACAAAGGATAAATGCTTGCTATACACCATACACTGGATTAGGGATATACTCATTATTATGTTTCTAAGCTTAGATTTGAGATAAGCAATCTAATACCCCAAATGCTCAATGAAGAGATGCTTGAGGACACACAATTTACCATGTCTGTTGGCAACACTAGACTTGAACAGATCTCAACTCTCAACTTAGCCAACTGTGAATATCAAGAAATAAGCAAAGAAAAGCAAAATAATTAGGTCTATGAAACATTCTACAGCACCAAGTAGAAATGATGTTAACCTGAAGGTTCAAAGGAAAATATATCTTTAAAAATTATTTATGATAAGAAATAGAAGAATATCTAGGTAATATATTTAGTGTTCTCAATGAAAGGTTTGAAGGTATGACCTTTGTGAAGTATGAGTACCTAATAATAAGAGAAAATGGTCTGGGGTAAAGGACAACATGAAATGGAAGGTAGTTGTTATGAGGAAAAGAATGCAAGGGATTTCAATACATATGAGCAGAACCAAATTATCCATAGGAAGCAAAATTGACATTCTAGAAAATTTAATCACTGAGATGAAGAAAAACTTTCCAAGCTTCATCGACTAGAGTAGAGAGGTAAATATAAAGAGAAAGAGAGAAAACAAAGCAATAGCAAAAGTTGATAAATGGAGAGTCTACAAATTTTGTGTTCCTAAATAAGCTAAAAAAATATATATCACAAGTATTAATATACACTAAAATAGATACAGCATTTCTGGTTGCCTACAAATTATAAAGGGTTGCTGTTTTCTAGGTAACGTAAGTGGTAATACATCCATTATCAGGTATCATAGAAGGCATTTTAAATTTCAAAAGTAATGGAAAAAAATCCATAATCATCAAGGTCGAAAACAAAATCCAGATTTGTTTAAAGGAACATGAAGCAGGCTGACTTCATACTTTTAAAATACAATATGCTATAAAAAAATGAGGCAACAGAAACAGACAATATCCAATAAAGCTGCCATTCATGATCATATATTAAGGCAACAGATAGACTTTTAATGCAGTCAAAGCCTTAGAATATGCCAGTTATGTAAACTGCATGAAAAATGATTACTCAAAGGCATTCTTTGATTGAGAGCTGAGTTATTAAAAACCAAAAGTTAAAAAAAAGAACAAGTTACTACGTGAGTTTTGAAACAGTATATAGAGGTCAGAATAAGGATGGACTATAATTAGTTTTCGGGTGGTGAACACGACATAATCTACACAGAATTAGAAATATATTGTGATGTACATCCGAAAATAAATAAGTGAAAAAAATAAAAACAATATTTTAAATAGAGTAACAAAATAAATCCCAATGTTTAAAAATTTTTAAAAAAATATAGATATAAACAATACTATAATACTAATCTGAAACTTGAACACCTGATTACAGGCACTTTTGGTTCCAGTCACAATGAAGTAGCTGGTATTAGATTTTACCTCTGGTAGTAAACAACTATATACTGGAAAATACACATGAAACAACATTTTCAGGCATTACACAGTAGACAGCGTGGATCTGCAATCTTTGAAAGAAGGGAAGCATATGAGATAAGATCTACATTCACTCCAGCTTTCTGACAGGGTGCGTTTTCCAAATATAGCAGTGAAATGGAGCCCAAGAGGAGACTTTAGCCTCTTTGGGCAGAGGAATTAGAAATTGGAGTTTGTGGTTGGTAACACAGCTGAATTCAAAGGGCAGAATATCAGAGAGGAGGAAGCTGCAAAGAAGATTCAGAAATCTGTGTAAGGTTTCCTTTGGGTTTTTGCCAAATCCTAAGCTGTGCATTGGCAGGCTAAAGCTACTTAGGGCTGGCAGAGAACGGCTGCTGGGGCAGAAGAGCGGTCATACAGTACTGAGGAGATAGTGGTGTTCTGACCCAGACGGAGTAGAGACATCTTTGTCTGCATCCTGGTTAAATTTAAGACCTTAGAAAGATTCTGCTTAAAGAGTAGTCACCACATTCCAGGAGTAAGGGCTAATTTAGTTTTGAATTTAGTCTTAGACTCCTGGGACTAAAATATATATGATACCTAGACACTTAGGACTAAGTTCAAAACTAAAATAGACCAACTCTGAAAAAACTTAAAATTAAATATCTATAGGATCAAAGTGATCCACCAGTAATTTGTTGTCTGACAGATAGAATGTAGCCTTCGTTGGAAGAAGATAACATAATCCAGAGTCTCCATAGTGTCTTACTTACAATATCCATCATACAATAAAAAACCCACTAGATACGCAAAAAGAAGGAAACTGTGGCCCATAAACAAAAGAAAAATCAGTCAATAGAAGAAGGTCCAGAGATGACTGAGATGTTGAAATTTGCAAAGACTAAAATTACCATTATAAACATATTATTTATATACATATAATTTAGAAGAAATAATAGATAAATATAGTTGTACAGATGTAGCATTTTAGCAAAGAAATGAAAATTCCAAAAAGAATTAAGTGGAAATTTTCAAACTAAAAAATACAATATTTGGAACAAGCACAAAACAGAAAACAGAGTATGTGGGACCTGTGGCCCAATATCAAATGGTTTATTGTGTGTATTTGGAAGCTCATAAGGAGAGAGGAGAGGGAATGTGGTAGAATAAATGGATAAAATTTTTCTGAAATTGATGAAAGACGTCAACCCTAAAATACGTATCCTACATAGGATAAACACAAAGAGGACCAGGCCTATCATATTCTAGATAAACTTCTAACCAAAGAGAAATTCTAAAAGCAGCTGGAGAAAAAGGACACATTGTATTTAATAAGACAACTGATTTCTCATTAAAAACAAAAGGAAGCTAGTAGAATAGAATGTGATCTTTAAAATCCTGAGAGAAAAAACTGTCACCTGGAATTCTATATCAAGTCGAAATGTCCCTTAAAAATGGAGATAAAATAAAATTTTTTTAGATAAACAAAACACTAGGACAATTTTTTGCTATCAGAAAATAACTGTAAGAAACAGAAAAAGAAGTTCTTCAGGCTGGAGAGAAATGATCCCAGATGAAAGCAGGGCACTAGAGGTGGTAAACCTCTGCATTAAAACAGTCCATTAAAATATCCTTAAAAGATAATTGATTCTTTAAAGTAGAAATAATGAAAATGTGTGGTAGGATTTATACTATGTTTGAAGGCAAAATATATATGACAAAGTGTCACAAAGGACAAGGAAAGTTAAAAGGAATTTTATTTTATAGGTTCTTGCATTTTATGTGAAGTGGAATGACATTAATTCAGTGTACATTGTGATCGTGAAAGGTTAAAATTCATACTGTAATCTCTAGAGCAATTATCAAAGAAAACACAAAGAGATATAGGTAAAAAGACAATTAAAAAATAAAAGTAAAATACTAAAAGTACTCAGTTAGTGGACTAAAACTCTAATTAAAAGACAGATATTGTCAGACTGTGTATTAAAAAAATAAATCCAACTATATTCTATTTACAAGAGACATCATCTTAAATAAAAGGACACATAAGGTAAATATGAAAAAAATGGAAAAGCATATATCTTACAAATACTAATCTTAAGAAAGGTAATATGGCTATATTAACTTCAGACAAAATAAATTTCAAGAAAAAAGTATTACCAGATATAAAGAGGGATTCTTTGTAATAATAAAATATTGTTTCATCTAAAACATGTAGAATTTCAAACATTTGACTTAAAAAAATGTAGCTTCAAAATACATGAAGAGAAAAATAACAGAACTAAAAGAAGAAATAGACAAACAAAAAGAATTACACGTTTAGAAACTCCTCTCTCAGTAATTAATTGAATAAGTAGACAAAGAAAATTCTTAAGAACATAAATGTAAACATTATAAGCCAGCTTGATCTAATTGACAGTTATAGAATACTATATACCCAATAGTCATAGATGATACATTCTTTGCCAGTGCACATGGAATATGCATTAAAGTATTGTCTATATACTGGGGCAAAAATAAATCTTGCAAACATCAAAGGATGGAAATCATATTGAATATGTTCACTAACAGTGATAGAATTTTCTAGAAACCAGTATTTTAAAAAGTAACTAGAAATTCTCCAAATATTTGGAAATTTAACAATATACTTCTAAATAGCCTATGGAAATTAGAAAATATTTCGACTCTAAACAATAATGTGGGTACAACATTTCTAAATTTGTAGGGTGTAACTAAATCAATGCTTAGAGGGAAATTTTTAGCTTTAAATGCACATATTAGAAAGGAAAGAAAGTTTTAAAATCAGTGGTGTGAGTTTTCACTTTAAGAAGCTGGGAAAGCATAGCAAATTAAATACAAAAAACAAGAAAGCAAAAGAAAGGGCAGAAATCAAACAGGGAAAACTAACAAAGCTCCAAATTCCTTCTTTGAAAAGATTTATAAATTTGGAAATGAAAGGGGGAAATACAAATACAGAAAAGCCATTTTAGCGAACTAGGAATTGTCGCTTCCGTAAAATGGTAAAATGTATACCTTAGCTCAAAAGCCCATGTTGTAATGGAACAAATGTTAGAGGCATCCTTGTTAAACTCAAAAGCAAGACAATAATATCTACTCTTTATTACTTTTTAACATTGTGTTGGAGTTATTAGCCAAAGCAAACAGATAAGAGAAAGTAATTAGGAATACAAGAATAGGAAGGAAGAGATAAAGATTATCTCCTTGTTTGCACATAACATGATTATGTGCTTGGACAATCCCATGGAATCAAAGTAAAAATTACTCTAAACAATAGAAGAATTTTTAAAGTAGTAGGTTGCACAATTAACATAGAAAAATCCATAACTTTCATAAATACAGAGTTAATGAGGAGATATAAGGGCAGAGAGCACATCAAAGAAAATAAAATACTTAGGTGTAAACAGCACAAAATGGTCAAAATCTATTTGAGAGAACTATAAACACTTCTGGAAGACAGGAAAAGTAGACGAACAAATTAAAGACATGATTTTCTTGAACAGAGCAACACAATGTCATAAAGATATGAGCTGTCCCTAAATTTATTTATAAATTTAATGCAATCTTAATAAAAACGACCTCAGAGTTTTTAGTATTTTAGCTAGACAAATTGGTTATAACATATGTTTAGAAGAAGAAACAAGCAAGAATAATCAGGAAATTGGTGAAGAAAGAAGAGAAATTCATGAACATAGCCCTACTACTATTAATGCCTTCATAAATGAAACAGTGTGGTATAGGTGCATGAATAGACAGACAAAACAGAATAGAAAATCCAGAAGTAGACTCAGTTGCGTATAAAAATTAATCATATGATAAATCTGGCACTTCAGATAATAGGAAAAGATAGACATTGTAATAAGTGGTGGTGTGATAACTGAATTGTCACATAGAGAAAGATAAAATTAGTTCTATTCTTCAAAGTATAACCAGGATAAATTCCCCAATGGATCAGCGATTTGAATGTAAAACATGAAACCATGTAAGTACGAGAATAAAACTTGAACTCCTCCATTAGCTAGAAGTGGGGAAAACATTCCTAAATAAGACCTAAAATTCAGATGCAATATGTGGAAGAATTGATAAACTTGAAAACATAAAAGCAAGTTAAAAAAATCATGTGTGAAAAAAACATTATAAGAAAAATTTTTTAAAAACCCAATAAACTGGAGGATATATTTGCAAATATACGAAAACTGAGGATTAATGTCCATAATATGTAAAGAGTTTCTACAGACAGAGACAACAATGGTGAACAGTCACATGCAAAACTGAGCCAGAAAAAAGAAGAGACAGTTCATAGAAAAAGAAATGCAAATTGTTCTTAATCTTATGAAAATATGATCAATTCGCTCATTATCAGAAAAAAGCAAATTAAAGGTGTTCTGTGATTATACTTCTCAATTATAAGATTGTAAAAATTCAGAAATTTGACAACTTATTCTGTTAGTAGGGCCTTGGGGATGTAGGTACTTTCATGAATTGCTGGTGAGAATGCAAAACTGTAGAACCACACTGGAGTAAAGTTGATAATATCTAGTAATATTATATATAAATTTGTCTTTGACCCAGCAATTCTACTTTAGGATTCTATTCCAAGGGCCACAGACAAAGTTATATACAAAGATATATAAACAAGGCTATCTATTGCACGTACTATTTGTAATAGCTGAAGTCTGGAAAGAACTGAAATGTTTATCGATAAACTATGAAACATTCATACAATGGAATACTATGCAGCTAAAAAAAGGGAAAGAGGAATTTATTTACAACTACAGAATGATATTTAGGATCATTTAAATATAAAACAAATGTTCAAAAGCTGTGTGGTGTCTGATCTAGAAAGGTGGCAGATACACACACACACATTCACTTAAATTAAAAAATGGAAAGATGAACAATAAAATTTTAAAGAATGGCTAAGAGTGGGAGAGGCAGGTGTTGGGGGATGGAGCCTAGATTTCTTTGATGTGAACATTATTTTAGATCTTATTTGAAACCGTGTAGATATTTTCTACAGTTATGAAACAAAGTTAAATTTAAAAAGCAATTTTTAATAATTAAAACCCAAATGAAATAAGTGAGCTTAACTTTTTACTGCATTGGTAGTAACCAAACAGAAAGGAACTGTTTCAAGTGTTTTTAGAACTCAGTAATTTGTACATTCTTCATGGGATATACTTCAGTTTAAAAAGAGCTAAAAAGATCTTAAATTGTTTTCAATAATTATATTGACAGCATGGGTTGTATGTGGCTTGTGTGATAAAGCGAATGGACGGTTATGTCGGCATGGTGGAGAGCAAAGATTTTTGGCATTGTTGAAAGGACATGCAGAGGTAATGTTGATGGTTAGGTAAAAATCATGTCATTTTGTAATGAATTTGAAATGGAAGTGTAGATTTTATATTATGTATTTTATCTTAAAAATATATGCTTTCTAGATCTGACTAGCAGCAACAAGCTCACCAGCACCTAAATTATGTTCTCTAAATGTCATTTTCCCTGAAAAGAAACTGGAATTCGTGGAAATACGGATGATTCCATGTCTGAAGAAGGAAACGTATAAGGCGAGTCTGGAACATTATGTTACGTCAGAAAGCAAGGAAGCAGTTAAAGACTAATATGGTGTACCTAAAGGACTTTGAAATAAACCTGAATTGGATCACACTGGCTGAAGATGGGATAATTTTGAGCATCGGTAAGAACAATAATTGCAATGGGTTGAAACACATCAAATATGTTTAAATGCAAGAGTTTGTATTTACACTAAAATTAAAAATAACAAAACTCATTGAGTTTTTAGAGGATGCAAGGAAATTAACTCTGTTTTAAAAACTGATAAATGGAGGGGAAGATAAGGCTTGTCTTTCTGGTATAAATTATACATAGGATAACTAAGTAGTTGATACAAGGAAGATATTCCAACTAATAAATGAAGGAGAAATGGTAGAATGCACATATTACCATTTTGTAATCCCTCTGTGTCCTGATTTTTTTTTTTTTTTTGATGCTCAAGGGAGTACTTCCTGCTCTAAAATTACCCAACTCTCCTCACCCTTCCCCAGGGCCCGTTCTCTTCTAACTGTGGGAGTCAAGTTGAGTTAGTGGACATATTATTCACTTTACATCAGAGACACTGATCTTATGGCCCAAATATTAGGAGTGGGAGCTATGTGCCCAGAGATTCCCTAACACTCTTGATTAGACCCAGGCAGACCAGACATTGGACCAAAGTGAGGCAATCAAATTTCTTTTGTTGGGGATTAGGGAACAGAATTTCTGGTTAGTGTCCAATGAATATTTGAGCTGAGAGGTCAAATGGAACTAATGATGACCAGTGTAGAAGGCTGTGCATACATTTTTTAACAGATTTGTTTTTTAGAACAGTTTTAGATTTACAGAAAAATTGCAAAGATAGTACAGAGTTCTCATATATCCTGCACCTAGTTTCCCCCTGTAATTAATATCTTATATTAGTATGGTACATTTGTTACAATTAATGAATCAATATTGATATGTTATTATTAACTAAAGTATATAGATTATTCAGGTTTCCTTAGTTTTTACCTAATGTCCCTTTTTTCATTGTTGTTGTTGGTTCTAGGATCTCATCCAGGATATCATCTTACATTTAATTATGTCTCCTTAGGCTTCTCTTAGCTGTGCCAGTTTCTCAGATGTTTCCTTGTTTTTGATGACCTTGACAGTTTTGAGGAGTATTGGTCAAGTATTTTGTAGATACACCTCTATTAGAATTTGTCTGATGTTTTTCTCATGATTAGAATGGAGTTATGGGTTTTGGGGAAAAGGATCACAGAGATAAAGTGCCATTTTCATCACATCATATCAAGGATACATGCTATCAATATAACTTATTGTTGCTGACGTTGACCTTGATCATTACTTGCCTGAGGTAGTGTTTGTCGGGTTTCTGCACTGTAAAGTTACCCTTTTTTCCCCATCTCCATACTACATTCTTTGGAAGGAAATGGCTATGCACAGCCCACACTTAAGGAGTGGGGAGTTATGCTCCACCTTCTTAAGAGCAGAGTATTGATATAAATTATTTGGAATTCTTCCACATGGGAGATCTGTCTCTTTCCCCCTATTTATTAATTTCTTCACTTTTTATTTATATCAATATAGAGTCAGGGGTATTTATTTCATAATTTGTGTGATAATCCAATACTACTATATTTCGTTGCTCAAACTGTTCCAGCTTTGGTCGTTGGGCACTCTTTCAGTTGTCTCCTGTGCCCCTTGACATACTTACTACCATAAATGATGTTTTGTTTTTTAAACATTTCTCTACATTTGACACTACAAGATGCTCCAGGCTCATCTTGTGTATTTTCTGTTCCAGTCCAGTCCTAGAATCAGCCATTTCCTAAGGAACCTTGCTTCCTTTTATTGAAGAATGGTATTAGAAACCAAGATGTGGGCACTAACTGGGCTTATTGTTACTGAGGTATTGTTCTTTTAGGCTCTCTCAACTGACCTAATGAGGAAATACATATGTGTATACTAACACATGTATTTATCCATATCTGTAAATATTTCTATATGTGACCATTTGTATCTATATTGAGACAAATATGAGTTCGTTCTGATGTTTCCAACTCCAATCCATTACTCTAGCCTCCTTTCCCTGCTATCTGGAAATTTCCAGTCCAACAGTGGGAAGGCCGATTACCATCATCCACCATCCATTTACTTAATTGTTTGGTTCCAATATACACTTATAACAGTATCAGAATTGTTAAACCATATCCCTGTGGAAAGCAACTTTATCAACTAGAATACAGTGCTTATGTGCAGTTATTTTTGCCTTTAGTCTTACAGAATCCACTCATTTCCAAAGTTACTTAAGTCAGCATCATTCTCTCCCCACCCATTCAGTGAGGTTGGCTCATATATTTGTTATACAGTTAGATTCTCTTGTCACAGTCTGCATTCCTTGCTGGGATCCTTTGACCTCCTAAGTAATTTTTAAAAATTTGCAAACCTTAAGTTTCAAGATCTTTATGCTCTAAAGTTCTATGGGTTTGACAAATGCCTGATGTCAAGTATTTGCCATTTACAAATAATTGATGGACAAGTTAGGGGAGAAGACTATATAGACAATTATGTCACCTGTGAACAAAGACAGTTTTAATTTTTCCTTCCTAATCTGTACATGGGAAACATTTAGAATGACAAAATGTTTTGATAGAAATGGCAGGAACCATCTTTGCTCTACTCATCAGGGGAAATTTTCTTTGACTTTATCATATGCTGTTTCCTTTCCTTTTACGTGTCCCCAAAGCTTCAAAAAGAAGAATTTTGTTTTGTTTTCCAGCATAAAGTTGCTTTTGTTACGAGAAAAGACCATTTGGAGCAATAAAATTTTCCTTTCAGATCCAATATTAAAAAAGGGAAAAATGGTTTTTTTCCTTTCACCTGTCTAGTTCAGCCTCATTTGATTGAATAATAGACATAATGCAGTCCTGTGATTTGGGATTTCTAGGTGAGAAATTGGCTAGTCTCATTGAAGATTAATATACCATGGAAAATAGGCAGAATCGCCCTTAGCAAGGTCTTTGTCTGTTTTGAATGTGAGGATCAGTGAGTATGTGGATCTGAGTTCTTAAAGGATGCTGTTTATTTCATATGCTCTGCTCATGCAGAAGAGCAAAGAAGAAAATTTCCTACTGAGGCAGAGCTTGGGTTTGTCAGGTGTGACTTTTGGCTGTTTATTTTAGTTGCTATGTGAGTAATTAAATTTTCCTTGATGGTCTACAGCACTGTTTAGTTTTGCCAAGTTTTTAATAATGGATAGAACTGAATTTGAAAGTTGAAATTCCTCCAACAATATATGTGAATGTTCATGGAAAGATATAAAGGAGAAGAAGAGAGTTCTCTGAAGGAGGCAGCTGTCTCATTCTTGACTTTCTAGCTCCTAGTACTTGACACATAATAGCTGCTGAATAAATGCCATAAATAAATAGGTGCTGAGTAATTGAAAGTTAAATGAAAAATGACCTGGTGTTATTTTTCCAGAACGGTACTAGGAATGGAGATGCATCAACACATATCTGTTGAAGTTATTTGATAATTCAGAAATGGGATTTATTGTGGTCTTTCTGGCAAAATTTCCAGGCCTACAATAGTCCTTCTCTCTGCAAAATCAGGGTTCTTTTAGTTGTAAGTGGCAGAAACACATCCATAGTAGGCAAAAAAAGAAGGTTAGTCACTGCCATGGACTGAATGTTTGTGTCCCCCTCAAAATTAATATGTTGACCTAAACCCCAATGCAACTGTATTTGGAGATAGGGCCTTTTTGGAAGTAATGCAGTCATATGGGTAGAGTCCTGATCTGATAGCATTAGTGTCCTTTTAAGAAGAGGAAGAAAAACCAGAGTTCTCTTTCTCTTGTTATGCATGCATGGAGGAAAGACCATGTGAAGAATCAGCAAGCAAACAGTCACCAGCAAGCCACGAAGCGAGATGCCACCAGAAACCAAATTGATTAGCACCTTGATCTTAGACTTCCAAACCTCTAGAACTGTAAGAAATAAAGTTCTGCTGTTTAAGCCGCCCAATCTGTGTTATTTTGTTATAGCAGCCTGAGCAGACCAATACAGTCACTCATGTGGTAGAAGAAATAATGGCATAACTCACAGGATTGTAGGAAGAGCCGTGGGAAGGCTAGCCTCAGAGAAAGCCACCAAGACTTGCTCTCTCTCTCTGTCTTTTGTGTATGCTTGAATTAATTCTATAGAAAGTGTCTACATGGCAGAAAAAACTACGCAGACTCAGATTTACATTCTTCCAGTCTAACAATCCCAATAGAAAGAAAGTTCTGTTTCCCATGTCTGAAAATTAATCCTGGAGAGGGACTCTGATTAGGTCTGCTCAGAACACAGGTTCACACCTTAGGATAAATCTCTGTTGTTGGGAGGGTAGTTAGTTATTATTGACAAATCATAGGTCACATGCCCATTGTTGTTACTGTGGAGTCAAAAAGAGCCAGGTACAACCCAATCAAAATCTTGCAGAATGGGTTAGTGGATAGATAGTTCTTTTAAAGGAAAGGATGCATTGATACGAAAAGAACACCTGTCCACTTCAAATTAGCTGGGCCAGCCATGGCTGTGATTTGGGGAAACTGAAGCATCTCCAAACCAACGCTCAGGGATTCAGAATCAAGCCGCATTTGGACTATCTAGCTCTGATGGTGCTTCCCATTGTCAGAAAACAGCTTCAGTCTAGTTCTTGAGACCAAGTTGTTGTCCAGCACCTTGGTTCTGAGTATCTTAATAGTGTTTTGTCCCCATTTCCATAGGATCTGCCTCATCACATCTCCAGTATTCCTAGTTCTTCTTGACTTGAAATTACTCAGAAATTAGAATTCTGTGGTTCAACTACCACTTCTTTGAGATCAATTTTCTGCCTTCTGATGCCTTAGCATCATTTGTTTCTGGATTTCACATTGCCATGCTATGCCCACAGTATGTTTATTATAAAAACCCATTTCCATGGGGCCAGCTCGGTGGCCCAGTGGTTAAGTTCACACGTTCTGCCTCGGTGGCCCGGGGTTCGCCACACACACAGCCAAGCTGTGATAGGCGTCCCATATATAAAGTGGAGGAAGATGGGCACGGATGTTAGCTCAGGGCCAGTCTTCCTCAGCAAAAAGAGGAGGATTGGCAGCAGATGTTAACTCAGAGCTAATCTCCACCCCACCCCCCCCCCCCCCCCCCCCTCCCAGAAAAGAAAACCATTTCCCTCGTTTTAGACTCCATGAGGCTGGCTGATGTCCTGGATAACACTTATTACTGATATTTGACCTGGCCAGAGGGAGACTCTAGAAATTTGCAGTGCAGTTGAGGTCCTCCTGATCCTCTTGGCAGCTTCAGTGGATGAACTGACTCTGGGTTTCTCTCAGTCCTCTTCTGTCTCATCTGTCCCCCTGAACTTTATGGGTTTACCTGAGATTGAAAAATAAATACACTAACTCATAAGTTTTACAGCATGTGTGCCGTGCCTTTGATAATCACATTTCAGGTAATTTCCCATATTGACTCTGGGCTTTGGTAAATGGGACATTAGCAAACATAACACAGCAGAGTTGACAATCTGTCCATAGTGGCTAAAATGCTTATCAATCTTATTTTTTTCTTCTTAGTTTTCTCAGACTTCTGTGTTTTCTCTGTGGCCTCCAGAACCCAACACTTGACTATGGATTTGCAGGTGGAATGGGGCTCCACCTTCATCTAGCTGACTAGTATTTCAGGTTTCTTTGTCTTTAACTTTGAGGGTACAAAATTTCTGGAAGGATTTGTCAAGGAAACTGTTTTTCACCTAATCTCTCTGCACACTAGTGAAGCTGTACTTGTACCATATTCTCAAGGACGTGCTCTTCCCTCAGGCTCCACTGCCTGCCCTGTAATCAAAGTGAATCATTGATCCCCATATCTGGACTTGTTTTTTTTTATTATCCAACAAATCCTTTCTATTGTGGATTTGGCTATTTTCCCAGCTTCACTTGTGTTTAGCTGGGGCTGTGACACGCAGCCACATTATAAGCTACCCATGGAAACTGATTATGTCGTTCAGTGACCTCAGCCTCATCTGAAAATATGATTTTTGACAGATCCATCCCCAGCTCTGAAATATGTTATGGAAAGATAATTGGCTAATGCCCCTGTGATAGCTCTCTCTTCTTTGGGGATTAGGCATTGAGAAGATTTGAAAGAAAATGAGCTGGATAATGCACAGTATGGTTATTAAACTTTTCTCCAAAGGTTATACTAGTTGAATATACAATCTCAAATAGTATTTAATTAAAAGTTAGAATTTCTAGTCCATGGTTTTTGGAGCATCAGAATTTTTAATTAAAGCTTTGTTTGCACAGGTATCTTTTCAAAGGTTATTAACAAATAATAAAGAAAAGACCTGGTTTTTCAACCAAAACACTAACTTTCTGCCCTTAAGTAGGTCACTTAACTTTTCTAGGCTTCCACCTGATCACCTGTGAAGACAGGTTAGATATGCCAATAAATTTGATTGGATAAATTCCTAAAAAAATAACACTTAAAAAGAAATAGAAAGCCTGATTACTTTAATAACCATTTTATTAGTTTGCTCAGGCTGCTATAACAAAATACCCCAGCCTGGGTGGCTTCAATAACAGAAATTTATTTTCTCAAAGTTCTGGAGGTTGGGAAGTCCAAGATGAAGGTGCTGGCCAGTTAGGTTCCTGGTGAGAATTCTTCCTGGCTTGCAGAAGGCTGCCTTCTCACGGCGTTTTCACATGGAAGACGGAGACAGCTAGCTCTCTGGCAGCGCTTTTTATAGGGACACTAATCCTACAGGATCTGAGCCCCATCCTGTGACCTCATTTTATCTCAATTACTTCCTTACTCAAGTACAGCCACACTAGAGGTTAGGCCGTCAACACGTGAATTTGGAGGGGACATAAATCAATCCCGAGCAATCATTAAATAAATTAAATCAGTAGGCTCTTTTCATAAAGAAAATACAAGGAAAATATAGTTTCTATGAAACTTTCAATGAAAAGATCATTCCAAACTTATACAAACTCTTTCAGAGCCTAGGAAAAGAGTGAATATTTCTCAAATCACTTTATGAAGCTATAGAGAACCTTGATAACAAAACCAGAGAAGGGCAGCACGAGCAAGAAAATTACTGGCAAATCTCTCTTGTGAATATAAGTACATAAATTCTAAAAAAAAGTTATTAGTAAACCAAATCCAACAGTACATGAAAGGATAATACATTGTAAACGTTTGGTCTAGTACAGAAATCCAAGAGTGGCTTAATATCAGAAAATCTACAAATGTCATTCATCACATTAACAGATAAAAGTAGAAAAATAGTAAATAATCATCTGAAAAGATGCTGAAAACTTACTTTTAAAATCAGCACCCTTTTATGAGAAAACTCTTATTGAAATATAAATTTAAAGAAACTTTCTTAAACTAATAAAGGGTATCTAAGAAAGACTGAATGCAAACATCCCTTTTCATGGAAAAATGTTTGAAGCATTTCTTTTAAAATTAAGTATAAGATAAAAATGCCCATTATCACCTTTTCTGGAGGATCTAACTAGTATAGTAAGAAAAGATATTGGACAAAATACGGAAGAATTGGAACTAACAAATCTGTCAACATACAAAAGTGCTGTGATTGAATACATAGAAAATATCAAAGAATCTGCAAATTATTAGAAATAATACAAATGTTTAGTAAGGTGACTATTTTTCATTTTATCTGAAAGTCAAGTCTAAGAAAGGGGCTAGGATGCATGCCATTTATTTGGGAGGTGACCTCAGAGAAGTAGCAGTGAGGTAGCTGGAAGAACGAGATAGGGAGGAAGAAAAACCAATACATGGTGTGTTACTGAGTTAGTTACTACTATCGGCAACTAGAACTTAATCCCACTGATGATTTTCTGAAGATCTGTGTAGCATGTGACTTAGAACTGTCCTTCCAAAGATGAGAGGTTGGTGGAGCGATACCACAGTGTATGCTTGCGGTAGGACACTGGCCATATGTATCAAATTACCCACCACGGTTGCGTTGAAATTGGAAGCAGGATGAAGAAATGTGGTGCAGGGCACAAAAGCGTGTGCTGCAGTGACTGGTTATAAGACCAATATAAAAAATGGATTGGATTTCCACATACAAGAAATAAACAAAATGAACAAAAAGCAATTAAAAGCATGTGCTAGACATTTATGGAGAAAACTATAAAAATTATAAAACTTTCTTGAATGTTATTACTTATAGCTAAATAAGTGGAGAGATTTACCATATTCATGGAAAATGTCTTAATATTGTAAAGTTGTAAATTCTCCCCAAATTGCTCCAGAGACATGAAATCCTATCAATATCGTCTTTCAGTTTTCTTTTTTTTTTTTTTAAAGTACTTCTTATGGATTTTTCTTGCCTTCCCAAGGACAATCAATTATAAGGAATTTATATCAAAGCAACGTGATAAAGTGGAAAGAACCTGCACTTTGGAGTAAAACAAAACGTTGTTTTTTAATGCTGTTTCCAGCAAATAACCTCAGAGAGGTTATTTCTTTAACTTTATGAAAGAAGGGGTCATACCTAAACTCAAAGAATAATGAAGTCTAAGTGAGAAAAATGATTAAGTGAAAATGTAAATGAAAGTGCCTGGAACATGGTAGGAGTGTAGGAAATGTTCCTTCCCTTTTCTCCTGGAAGACAGGTTTCCACTTCTCTGCCTTTCAGTATCTCCATTCCTTGACCAATGAACTCAGAAATAGAAATTGAATTTTACCAGTTATTAAACTTCTTGGAGAATAAAAAAGGGAGTAAATATCAAGTGAGCAAGCAATTACAAGCATTAGTTTGAAGTGTCAATACTCCCTTGAAGACTGGACCTCTTTCTCCTATTTCACTATCACCTAAATCCCTGTTGTTTGTCACTTTCTTTTTGAGGTTCTCTTGGACATTCTTGATTTTAAACTAATCAATTTTATCAATCTTTTTCTTATGCTTAGTGCCTTTTTGGGTCTTATTCAATAAATTATATTAATTATTAAAGCTTTATAATAAATCTTGATATCTAGTAAAACAAGTCTTCTATTTTATTCTTCTCAACTATTCTTGGGCCTTGAATCCTTCATATTAATTTTAGAATCAATTTGTCAAATTTCTCAACAAACTGTTTTGAGATTTTGATTGATACTATGTTATTCTAGAAACTAACTGGGGTAGATTTATATCTTTAGAATATTGAGTTTTTCTATCCATGAATACAGAATATATCTAATTTATTCAGCCTTATTTAATGTTTTTAAAAAAGTTTTGATATTTTTAAGTTGGATGTTGAGTTCGTGGGTGTGCATTTTGTGGTTATGCTTCATAATTTAAATATATGCATTATGTATCAAATATAATATAATCTTTTTAAAAATGTGGAAATGTGCCTTAAGTGGAATATAGCCATTAAAAATGATGGTAAAATTATTGATATGCAAAGATTCACAGCATATTAATAAATGAGGAATTCCTTTTTTTCATGATAACATATGTCTTATGTAAATGTCATTTATTTAAAGATATGTAAAATTATGATTGCAGAATAAAGACAGATATTTAGAAGGCTGTTAAAATTGCAGAGTCAGAGACAAGAGTCTGATAGAAAAGCACATTCAGAATGGTGGAGAAAGGATCTTCAAAGATCTGCTCTTCCTTCCAGAAAAGCAAAGAGAACACTGGCAAAAATTGTCAAAATTAAAATTTTTAAAACTCTGGAAATTAAAGAATTGTAACATTTGAGGAACATTTTGTTCAAGAAAATCAGCTGGATCATGATAAGAACATTGAGCTTTGTGGTGTTTTAACTTGCTCTCATCCATCTACCTTTCTCTAGATCTGCAGTAGCTTTGAAAACCAACACCCTCACAACAATACAGAACCTGTAATAACCAGTGAACTAGGGGCTACTGAAGTGGGTGATTTGGGTTTGGAACACTCTAAAAGCCTACTTAACCAAACATTTGACATTTTTTGACCTGTCTAGCAGCTCACTAAAACATTCCATTCCCAGGGCTTGTTTTTATTTGGCCTGACTCAGAACTCAGTCCATGTGACTAGCCCTATTCCTGTACATTTGTCAAAAATAATCAGCAGCAATTGTTTAACACTGCCCAAGGTGGTATTACCAATTGGGGCTAAAAGAGGCAGAGCACAACACTTAAAAAGGAAAAAGTTGGGAATGAGATGTCTGCATGAGATTTTGAAAAGCTCCAACATATCCTTGGGAATCTAGAAGGCCACAAACATGTGCATGGATGTGTGAATGCCTAGGAAAGACCTGAAAAGGCCCTAATTTCTCACTGCCTTGAGGCTGTACAAGCAAGAAGTGAAGGCTAAGGAAGTGTTTCAAACTGCCTACCAGAGCATTGGAGGCATGCCCCAACACATACACAGAGCCCCTCAGCAAAGACTAGGCCACTTACTGGTTCAAGGCATTTAAGGAAACCTCTGTCCAGTTGTTAGCTGATCACTAAGTTAATCAAATAGAGACTTCAGTGGCCACATACAACAAAGAATACAGACTTTACAATATTACTTCAGAAAAGTCATTAAACAAACAACAAAAAACCCTGGGTAGGTGGAGGATCAGATTTTTATATAACTGAATAATAATTCTATTATTTAAAATATGTAGTTTTTAACAAAAATTAAGAGACATGTAAATAAATAAGAAAGTATGGCCCATACACTGGAAAAAAATGCAATCCATAGATACTATCCCTAGGAAAGCCAGACATTGAACTTACTACACAAAGATTTTAAATCAGATATTTTAAATACGTTCAAAGAGCTAAAGGAATCATGTTTAAAAAACTAAAGGAAAATATGAGGACAATATTTTGCCAAATGGTGAATATCAATAAAGAGATAGATATTATCAAAAGTAACCAAATAGAAATTCTGGATTTGAAAAATACAATAACTGAACTGTTAAATTCATTAGAAGAGCTAAGTAGCATATTTGAGCAGGAATAAGAATGTATCAGAGAACTTGAAGATAGATTGATATAGATTTTGCAATCTGAGGAACAGAAAGTAAAAAAGAATGAAGGAAAATGAACAGAGCTTCAGAGGTCTGTGTGACACCACTGAAAGAACCAACTTATGCTTAATGGGATCCCCAGAAAGAGAGAAGAGACAAAAAGGCACAGAAGGAATATTTGAAGAAGCAATGATTGAAAACTTCCCAAATTTGATGAAAAACTTAATCTACACATCTGAGAAACTCAACATACACCAGACAGGACAAACCAGAGATCCACACCAAGACACATCAGAGTCAAACCATTCAAAGCCAAAAAACAGAGAATCTTGGAAGCAATAAGAGAAAAGTGACTCATCATGTACAAGGGATTCTTGGTAATATTAACAGTTGACTTTTCTCATGAGAAACCATAGACACCAAAAAGCAGGGAAATGACGTGTTTAAAGCGCTGAAAGAAAAAGACTGTCAATCAAGATTTCAATATCCCGCAAAAATATGATTCAAAAATGAAGAAGAGATTAAGACCTTTCCAGATAGACAAAAACTGAGAGAATGTGTTGCTAGCAGAACGGCCCTGTAAGAAATACTAAAGGGAGTATATTAGGCTGAAAGGAAAGGACAATAGATGGTAATGTGGATCCATAAGAAGGTATAAAGAACACTAGTGAAAGTAACTACAAAGATAAATGTAAAAGACAGTATAAATGTGTTTTTGTTTGTAATTCTTTTTTCTCTCCTATCTGATTTAAAAACGAACTGCATAAACTACAACTATAAAATTGTGTTGATGGGCTTATAGCTCATGAAGATACAATTTGAATGACAATAATAGCACAGAGAAGGTGGGATCAATGCTATATTGCAGCAAAGTTTTTGTACACTATGGAAATTAAGTTGTTCTTATCTAAACTGGAAGGTTTTAACTTAAGATGTTACTTTTAATATTCCAGGGTAACCATTAATATATTAATTCAGAAAAATCATAAAAGAAATAAGAGAATTAAAATGGTACACTAAAAAATATCTATTAAACATAATAGAAGAAGCAGTGGAGGAAAAGAGGAACAGAAAAAGACATAGAGTTACGGAAAACAAGTTGCAAAATGACAGGAATGTATCTCATCTCATTGGTAATTTTATTAAATGTAAATGGACTAATGCTCCAATCAAAAGTCAGAGATTGGCAGAAATGAATAAAAAATATAATCCAACTATCTTCCTTGCAAAAGAGGCACACTTTAGATCAAAAAGGTTGAAAGTAAAAGGATGGGAAAAGATACCATGCAAAAAATTCTCAAAAGAGAGCTAAAGTGGCTATGAAATATCAGCAAAAATAGATTTTAACAACAATAAAAAAATCTGACTATAGAATAAGACGAGTATGTTTGAAAACTTAGAAAAGGGTCAATAAAGGGTCAATCCATATCAAAATTATTGGGATTCAGGAAAATCATTGCATAGAGGGAAATTTATAGCTGTAATACAAATTTATACCTGAAAACTAACAAAGGAGTCAGCAAGTTTGCAGGGTACAATATCAATGTATAAAAATCAGTTGTATTTCTATACACTAGAAATGAACAATTCAAAATGAAATCAAGAAAAGTAATTAAGATATTAAGAGAATGAAGAAAACTCCATTTACAATAAAATAAAAAAGAATAAAATAGGAATAAATTTAACAAAAGAAGTAATAAAAAATGTAATTTTTTCTTTTTCATGTTTTTGTATCTACATGAGATGATGGAAGTTAACTAAACTTATTGTGGTATTCATTTCACAATAAATATGTCAAGTCATTATGCTGTACACCTTAAACTTATACAATGCTATATGTCAATTATATCTCAATAACACTGGAAAAAAGTATAAAACATATACACTTAAAAGTAAAAAATATTGTTGTAAGTATTGGTGAGAAGGTGGAGAAATTGCAGTCCTCATATATTGCTGATGGAATGCTGTAGTTGCTTTGGAAAAGGGTTTGCAGTTCCTCAAAAAATCAGACACAGAGTTACCATATGATCCAGCAATTCCACTTTTAAGTATCATATGACCACACAAAAATTTGTACACAAATATTCATAGCTGCATTATTTATAATACTAAAAAGTGGAAACAACACATGTGAATGGAGAAACAAAATGTATTATACCCACACAATGGAATATTATTCATCTGTAAAAAGAAATGAAGTACTGGTAAAAGCTACAACATGGATAAATCTTGAAAACATTAGGCTAAATGAAATAAGCCAGTCACAAAAGGCATATTATATTGTATAATATTGTTTAATTCCATTTATATGCAATGTCCAGAATGTGCAAATTCTTAGAAACAGAAAGTGGCTGCAATAGGCTGGAGAGAAAGGAGAATAGGGAGTGACTACTAATAGATACAGGCTTTCTTTTGGGGTTGATGAAAATTTTCTTTTTTTTTTTTTTTTTTTTTAAAGATTTTATTTTTTCCTTTTTCTCCCCAAAGCCCCCCGGTACATAGTTGTATATTCTTCGTTGTGGGTCCTTCTAGTTGTGGCATGTGGGGCGCTGCCTCAGCGTGGTTTGATGAGCAGTGCCATGTCCGCGCCCAGGATTCGAACCAACGAAACACTGGGCCGCTTGCAGCGGAGCGCGCGAACTTAACCACTCGGCCACGGGGCCAGCCCCTGATGAAAATTTTCTTGAATTAGGTTGTGGCGATGGTTGCACAACTCTGTGAATATACTAAAAACCACTAACTTGTACACTTTAAAATTTGAATTTTATGTTCTGTAAATTATGTCTCAATAAAGCTGTTATAAAACAGTACATTCCAAGGTCATTTTTAGGTCTGATATTTTGTTTTAAGGCATATTACCCATACGTAATAAGTGGCCATGGCAAACTTAGATAAAATCATCCCTAAGGGTAAGCTTCAACTTTTTCTTAGTGCTGTACCCAAAGGAGAGAATTTTTTGCAAATATTTTACCTGAACAAAAATTGTTTAAAGGTGGCTCAATGGAAGTCCCTGGCTGCCAAGACAAACCAAGGGAGTGACGGCAGCTGGTGGGCCGGACTCAGTGCATGGTCCTGGAATTGGAAAGTCACCTTCTTCTTTGCCTGGTAGAAGAGGGAATGTTGCCTAGTTTTAAAAGTGTGCAGATTCCACATCCTTCATTATGCTGAAGTTCACTTCTGCTCAATTGGACAGTTTCCTGTGGTTGTATCTGTCAACTCTGGTTTCTCGGCAACTACAAGAGAGAACATTCACACACCCTGGTGCCTAAAGGGGAGAGTGTTCTTGTGGTAAAGCATCATAAACTTAAGTGATGCCATATGAAAATGTACAATCTTTTAAAACAGCAATTTATTATATTTTATTTTTTATGTTGAAAATAATATATGTTCTTTAAAAAATATTCAGTAAGCGTAAAAGAAGGGTCCTCTTTTGTCACTAAACCCAAGTTTCACTCCCAAGAGGGAACTATAGTCAACGAATTACTGTGATGTTCTGCCAGTAATTTGCCTATTTGCTCTCACATCCCATCTCTCTTCTGTTCTGTATTGCAGAGAACTCATTTCCCATCCTCAGGTTTATTCCAGGAAGTTTCAGATGATGGAATACACTGGTAGGAGACCGTAGGGTGGGAAGAGGGAGAAACCCACCTGAGCTTCAGGTGGCATTTCCAAGGCAAGTGCATCTCTTCTATGGTTCTATCTCCCTCTCAGGAGGTCCACTGTGGTTCCAGCTTCCTTTGGGTGGGTCAGTATCTGGGATTTGGTGACTATCCCTTCCCTGTGTTCCTCCAGCCTAGGAGTAGTAGTGACTTCCTGCTTTTGCTAAACCCTGCATCATCTTACCCTATACCATTTAGCTTCTTGGCATGTTCATCATTTGTTACACAGGAGTGTTAAGTTCCTCTCTTTGAAATGTTTAGGGTAGATTGTTCTCTGTCTGGACATTGATTGATACAGTATTCTTCCAGAAATTTTCTACGATTATATATTCATATACACAAACATCCTTTTTTTATATAAATGAAATTGTAGTATTAATATATTGCCTTTTTGTTTTATAATATATCTTGGAGATCTTTCCTATTAGCCTACATAGATTGACATCTGTCTTTTGAATAGCCGCATATTATTCTATTGTAGGGATATACCATAGTGTATTTAACCAGTGATCGATTGGTGAAACTTTAAGTTGCTTCCAGTTTTATGTTATTACAAACACTGATGCATATATACATCTTTGTATATGGGAACATTTGGAAATTTGAGAGAAATTGCCAATTGGTTTCCAAAGATTATCCAATTTTTTCTTCAAGCAAGTGTATATTAATACTTATTTCTTCCCATTCTTACTCATTCTGTGTATTATTGAACCTTTAATCCTTTCCAATTTGATAGAGGAAAAAGTGATGTCTCATTGTTTTAAAGTTAATTTTCAAATAATGGATGTGATTAAGGGGAGCTATGTCCTTAAGTAGAGAGGACCTGGGACGTGACCTGGAAGTCAGAGGTTGGACAAAGCGGGAGACTTCCTTAGACTACATAAGAATGAAAAGCCAGGGCCAGGCTCTCTGCAGATTATGGAGATATTCTTTCTTCAGTACAGGTCAGTAACAAACTGATTCTGAGAGCAACTGCTTGTCTTGTGGACATGCGGTGTGTGTGGGGAGTGTGTGCATGTTTGCTGGCACGCTTCTGTTGCACTGGATTTAATGTTTACTCCCTAGAACACTAGGCAAAGCCCTGATCTGGCGCCTCATGCTGACCTGGAGGGTCAAAGTTCACCCTAGACCCTCTTGCTGAAGCTTTTCTGTGGAGTTAGCCTTAAGTAGCTTAGACTTCCAGAAGAATTAACTACTGAAGATTAACTCCTAGAACAGGAACAGCCCCCAGTTGAGATTGGGTTTGGGGGTCAGTATGGTTTTTCCTCATGAGATCGAGAGTCACACATTGGAGGCTTGATGAAAGAGTTAATCTCCCAAAGAACAGATGCCAGGAAAAGAGACCAAGCCTTGGGTTCCAGGTCGCAACTAGTAGTGAAGTGGACAATAGAGGGTGGGAGTCGGGGTGGAGGAGCTTGGGATGCAGGGAAGAAGCTTCCAGGATGACAGCCCAGAAGTAGTTGCTGGGGAAAGAATCTGCTTGGGGGAGGCTAATCTATGCACCTCAAGATCCCTGTGGCCCTTTTCACTCGGGCGCCTCCACATGTAGGTTGGCCAGAGGAGGGAGAGGGTGTGAGACAACAGTCAGGAGGAGGTGAGTGGGTGATCTTCTGAAGGTCACATTTACTCTCTTCAAGGATTTACTCTTACTCCTGCTTTAATACCCTTCAAAAGCTACAGATTTAGCCTTTTTCTGTTTTAAAGTTTTTATGTCTTAGCAGAGAACTCATTCTTTACCTTTCCGTGTGGTTGTCCAGTTACCTTAAATGAAGGGGGAGGATGAGAAAAGGGGAAGAGAATGGAAAGAAGAAGAGATGTGAGGGCAGGGAAAGAGGAAGAGGAGGAGGAGAATCTAATGCCCTAAACGAGTCTCCTACTCAAGTCTAATTGCCTTTAATTATTTTTGGAATCCGGTTCCCTGTCAGTTTAAGTCATGTGGATAAGATTCCTTCTATTCATTCTCCTCAGTCACCGTTCATCCTGAGCTGTCTCTAATTTTGAAGAGCAAGACTCTTTTTCCCTAGGTGTTAAAAGTGGAATAGCTTCTTTATTGTCTATATGGATAAAACTGTTTCTGAATATCAAAAATCTATTCAGTCAGAGAGAAACTGCTACTTTTCCACGCACCGTCTCCCTCTTAACAAAAGGGGACCAGCTATGAAAACTACCCTGCTTTCCAGAGGTACCCACCACTCATCCCATACTATCCACTGACCTCGGAATCTCGGAAACCCCGAGGTAAACAGCCCCACGATCACCTTTACTCCACAAGGCTCTTCCCGGAGGGAAGAATTCATAGTCTGCTAAATGGAACAGGCTAAAACTGGAAAGGAAGTAAATGATATTTTTCTGCTTCTAGGAGCATATTACAGAAATAGAAGCTGAAAGTTAAAAAAAAGAAAAAGGAATTCTCAGCTGTAATGTGATGCATAGAGCTGAAATTTCCCTTAAGAATTTTGGTTTCAGGAAAACCATTCTTGCAACTTTTCACAACATCCTGAGTATAGGATATTAAAATCATTAATAAATATCATCTTTAATTCAGGACAGCTGAGTCAACAAAGGTGACTGTCACTGTCGGTTTCCTCCTCCTTGCCATCCTCTGATTGTGAGGAATTTTCAGCCAGGCCCACCTGAACTCCTTTCTAGCTAACCTGCAATTGCCTTGGCCTCTGGACCAGCTGTTGCTTAACTGGATGGTATAGCATTTAAACTATTTTGCACGTTCTCCTGCTAAAAATAAAAGCAATCAAAGAAACTTATGACTCCTGCTATTGCTATTAAAAAACACAGCTGCTAAAGGAAGCACATGGATTTCCAGATATACCATTTGCGCAGTTGTATTAAACAATGTATTTCCCTACTGTAGCTGGGACAAGGCAGGCACAAGGAAGCTTGACTGTCAGGGATTCAGAGGTAATAGGTTGAGAAGCAGGGACATGCTCCTCGTATCAGGAGACCATGTGCAGCTCAAGTTAACACACATCAGATGAGATGTCACACTTTCAGAAGCACTGGAGAGGCATTTAACTCAGGCCAGATCGCTGCTGTGTGCACTCCCTTCCCCCTGTCCATGTGTCTGTGGTGAGAGCTGCATTTATAAAGCACCACAGTGGGGCTAGCAGGCTGACAGCCAGTGGGAATTGGAAAGAGAAGAGGTGAGATTGTGATATTGGGACCTGGTGGAAATGAGGTTGGCCTCATATTTCTACTGCATTAAGGTAATGTGCTGGGGTGGGGATGTACTCAGGACTTCGATTGCTCACTGTTGCCTGCAAGCAAAGAGCATCCTGCAGTTGGTTCTGAGCAAAATGTAGAATGCAACACGCTAAAGGGCTGGATATCCCTAGATGCCATGTTTTAACAGTGGGCTTCTGGAGATGTTATTTCTAGCTTTGCTGCCCAGCCTGGAGAGTGACACGTAGTGGGGATTTCAGGCAAGAAAGAACAAGGTGCTATGGTCTTGTGGAGAGAGATAATTGCCCAGGCCCCCAGTTTTGTCACTCCTGTAGCATCTACTGCTCTCTGTAGGGTGGTCCTTTATCACTTGCTTTGACTATTACAATAACCACTGAACCTCTATCCTGTCTCAGGTTCCCCCCATTCCATGCTACCTGCAGCATGTACCATACATTGTGCTCAGTACTGGGGATACACACAGAAGCATGGTCCTTTCTCTTAAGGCTTCACAGTGTGTGAGGAACAACCAGGCAAGAGATGGATTAACTACAATTCTGTAAGAGTTACCAAAGACATGGACAGAGTGTTGGGAGAGTATTAAGCATCGTTTTCTCTAGTGAGAACCTTGAGCTTGTTAACTATGGATTTTAAATCAAGGGAGGGAGTTTCTTTATCTGTAAATAGCCAGTTAGTTATAGAGTCTTCTGGTAGGAGGAGTGGGGTTTATGGTCACCCACAGGCAGAGATAGATAAGAATAGTCATCTCCCATTTATAAATTGGAAGCAAGTCATCCACATCCAAACATCAAAAAAATCATCAATATATATTTTAAACCCTTCTCAATATATAGACAGTTATACAAGCTTGTATTGGTTTTTTTTAGATTTTTATTTTTCCTTTTTCTCCCAAAGTCCCCCTGGTACATAGTTGTATATTTTTATTTGTGGGTCCTTCTAGTTGTGGCAGGTGGGAGGCCGCCTCAGCACGGCTTGAGGAGAGGTGCCATGTCCGCACCCAGGACTCGAACTGGGGAAACCCTGGGCCACCGAAGCAGAGCCCGCGAACTCAACCACTCGGCCATGGGGCCACCCCCTATATCACTTATTATAAGCAAATACATTTCCAGAACTTAATGAGGAACTCTGACTTAAAATTTATATCAGGGGCCAGCCCTGTGACTGAGTGGTGAAGTTTGTGTGCTTCTCTTTGGAGGCTTGGGGTTTACCGGTTTGGATCTTGGGTGCGTACCTACGCGCTGCTCATCGAGCCATGCTGTGGCAGCATCCCACAAAGAAGAACTAAAATGACTTACAACTAGGATATGCAGCTGTGTACTGCGGCTTTGGGGAGAAAAGAAAAAAAAAAAAGAGGAAGATTGGCAACAGATGTTAGCTCAGGACGAATCTTCCTCACCAAAAACAAAGCATACCTTAAAAAAGCAGTTCATATCAAAGCTCTGTATTTATATCAATAGTATGACTCAGGACAACTCTTCCCTTATAGTCATGTTCCCTCAAATCTAACACACATCTACTAAATACATAACAGGTACAAATTCCCATGCCAGCCACCAGGAGCAAAGTGAGGAGAGAGAGAGAGCAGGCTGGCAGGACCTGTGGCTACACAGCTACAGCTTCACTTAAGGAAAGGAAGTAAAACCTTGAAGTGCCTGCAGGAAACCAGAACTTCAGTTCTTGGTGGAGGCTGATTCTTTTTCTAGGCTTTCTGTTAGGATTTGATGAATCCTTTAACTATCTTTTTCATTAGACCTCCAGATAACCAGAAGACATGGTGCTAATGTTTCCCCAGCCTCTTATGAACAGAAGCAGCTGGTAAGCAGAGTGAAATTTTTAAAAAAGGAACGAGTGAGGCTAAGGGGATTGAAATTGTTAGCAGTCAGTCCTGAATTCTTCATGCTTTACTCATATCTTAACTGTCCAGAGCGGGTGGAGAGAGTACCCAGAATGGGCTCTGCTTTGAAGAGCTTGGCTGGGACGTGTGTCACCTGTGGCAGGAACAGATGTGATCCTCTCTGGGCCTGTGGGCCTCCATCATGACAATATATGCGAAGAGATCTTGTTTCTGAAGGCAATAAGCTGTGTGAGGCTCCAGGGAAGGTGGAGGGATGCTGGTTGCTGTTAGCCATGTGGGCCGTGGGTGGGGGGTGGCAGAGGGTAGTAGGGGGTGGTAGGGATTATCAGACTGCCCTTGTGTTGCTCTCTCAGTTCCCAGAAGCAGCTCGAATCTCATTTTGTAAATTAAAACCATGATGACTAAACTTGGAACAAGTCCAATTAACCTGTTGGAATGGTTCACAATCTCATTGAGTTAATTATTTTTTCAACCAACTAATTTAAAATTATTAGACTCCATTTCTGTACCTTGTTTTGCCTCCCATATTAGGAAAATTCCCAAGACTTCTGGGACCATCTCTATTTCACGTGAAAGCCCTATTATGATAAATGTATTGTTTCTTGAATGCCGAGCATGTACCAAGGGTTGTGCTAGACACATTGCATTCATTGTCTCGCTTGAGTCTTGTAAAGAATGTATTGCCCTTCTAGAGATAAGGAACCTAAGGCTCAAGGAAGTTAAGCAACATGAAGATTTACCCAGCTAAAAAGTGGCAGAGCTGGATCTTAACCCCAGCTTCTGTGACTCCAAAGCCATTCTCTGACTCTTGCTGTTTTCGGTATTGGAGGAGTCGTAATTGTTGAGGTCTTTCCATGGTCCCAATGTGATCTTAGTCAAAGATTGCCTAAAGCTGTGTATTCTAACGCTGAAAAGGATGAGGATAAATTTTATAAACGATTATGTAACCCTCAAAGGATTCAGAGACCGGGCATTGGTGTGAAGTTTGCATCTCCGTCAGGGGAACTCAGGCAGCGCTGGCTTGCCCCTCCTGGAAGTTTGGCCTCGTGGGAGGAGGGGGCAGAGACCAAGTTCTGCTTGGAGTGTATTCTTTGACTTGAGTTTGAAGCTCCATGGGGAAACTACTGCCAAAGCTCCAACTCCTGTGTGCTCTGGAAAACATTTCATTCTCCTCAAAGCTATTTTTCAAACATGAGGTGAGTGGTCCTAAAGAGGAAGGTGCAGCAATCATTCTTCCGAAAGAAAGAAATATTTCAACATCCACTGACAAAATGTGCTCCATTAAGCCACTGAAAGCAATAAAACCATCAGATGATGTCTTTATGAATTGTCTAGGACAGTGCTGCTGGCCTGTTCCTCTTCATCTGAAGGTGCAGACAAGCAGCTCTGCTTCTTTTCCTCAGCTCCTAGTCCTTCCCGGGAGAGCAGATTATCAGACCTGATGCTTGAAGGAGACAAGAGAAAGAGTCCTCTCTCAAGACCTGTCTAGAAAGCGCAGGGTTAGCCCTCTAGTTTCTGCCTTTTCTGTGACTTGATTTTGAGAACAAGTCACCTTGCTGACAAGGTGGACATGCTTGTCCATTCATATAAGTGACCATAGGGCTTTGTTCTGCCGAAGGTCCAGCTTCCTCCAATGCCTCATCCCTCACACTTCTATGCTGCTATTTATCTAAATGCTTCCAAACACATTATCTCACTTAATCCTCACATTTCTCTATGGGATAGGTATTATTATCCTCAGATGATGAAACGAGGCCTCAAGGTCATGGAGAGGCAGAGCTGGAAGGCAAACTCAGAACTATCTGACCCCAAAGCCTGTGCTTCTTAACTATTATACCCCACTGCCTCGTTTTTGTGGAAATGAGGGCTCTGTAATGTGAGGCAGCCTGCTTGACACAGAGCTAGTAAGGGGACACAGAATTGATTTTTTTATTACAATCTGCCTTTCGCTCTTAAAAAAGAAAGTGCTATTTTTTATTATTTATTCATTTATTAATTCTTTTTTAAAATAAACATTACTTTTTAGAACAGTTTTGGATATATAGAAAACTTGCAAAGATGAAATAGAGTTCCCATATTACCTCTCACCAAGTTTTCCCCATTAACGTTTTGTATTACTATGACACATTTGTTATGATTAATGAACAAATATTGATGCGTTATGATTAACTCATGTCTCTATTTTATTCAGATTTCCTTAGTTTTTACCTAATGTCCTTTCTTCTATTCCGGGGTCCCATCCAGGATACGATATTACCTTCACTTGTCACATCTCTGTAGGCTCCTCTTGGCTGTGACACTGTCTTGGACTTCCCTTGGTTTTGATGATTGACAGTTTTGAGAAGTACTGGTCAGATATATTGTGGATGTTCTTCTTTTGGGATTTGTCTGATGTTTTTTTCATGACTAGTCTGTTATGGGTTTTTGGGAGGAAGACCAGAGAAGCAAAATGTCATCTTCATCACGTCATATCAAGGATGCATACTAGCAATATAAATTATTGCTGTTGATGTTGACCTTGGTCACCTGGCTGAGGTAGTTTATGTCAGGTTTCTCCACTGTAGAGTTGTTCTTTTTTCTCCCCTCCCATACTGTACTCTTTGGAAGGAAGTCACTGCACAGCCCATGTTTAAGCAATGAGGAATGATGCCCCATTTCCTTGAGGGCAGAATATCTACATAAATAATTTGGATTTTCTCTGCACAAGAGGTTTGCCTTGTCTCCTTATTTATTTATTTATTCAATCGTTGACTTACATCAGTATGGATTTAGGGATACTTATTTATTCTTGATATTAAAGATTATCTAGTCTACTGTAGCAACAAGAAAGTAGATTAGTAGAGCTCCATCCTTTTCTAGTTACTTAGTAGAAGTTTCTAATTATTTTGAAAAGGTAGTGGTATATCTAAAGGGTATAGTTTTCTGTGGGATGTTTTTTGACTCATGGAATGTTGGTGCTGGAAAGTGTCACCGATATCCTTTATTTTGCTGATGAGGAAATGTAGTCACAGTGGTATGACACCACTGGCCCAGTTCATTTCTCACCTGCACCCTCTCTCCCCATTGCCCACACCTGGCCAGATACCGAGAGTGCCAGTAGCTTCTCTGTGACTCAGAGAATTGTGTCCCTTTGTGATCTGAATTAAGACAAGCAGCTTGCATCTCATGGCCTGCAGCCTCATCCAGGGTGCTCTCATCTTTGCAACATAGTGAGGACCAGTAAGGCATACTCTTTCCTTTTAAGGCAAAGAGGGAAGGACCAGTAATTCTTGATGCTCCTTTAGGAATAAGAAGAATGCGGTATTGTTTTCCCTTAAGTACCTCTTGTGTTGTGTGGGACCCATTTTGGCAAGAGGAGCCAAATATATGTGGGCAGCAAACATTAATGTGATTTGTGCAGATTTTCAAACTGAAATGATAAAATTTTGGGAATTGCACCAGCCTAGCATTGGAGAAATCGATTAGTAAGCCTTGGCAGTAAGAGTGAAATCATCTACCTACTCATGCCGTCCATATTAATCATCTCTGCCACATGCTGTGCTAAATGGAGGTCTCCTCAGCATGCCCTGACACTGTCAGCACGGGGTGGAGTGGAGCCCCTCCATTCCCTCCCTTCCATGGCTTTGGGAAGGATGAATAGCTCATATGAAGAAACAGAGATCTACTGCCTCTCATTTGGAAAATCCCCAATCTAATTCTTATAAGAATAGTCTTGGCTTTCAAGTATCACCATTTGGGTAAGATCAGCCTTCTGATCTGGAGCCTCCCCAGGGTGTCAGAAATTACCAACCATATTTGTTTTCTTGTCTGGTGCTGCTCTAAGACTGGTATTGTTTTGTATCTTTATTTCAATGACACACAAACTGTGGTCTGGTCCAGTGATGCAGACAGTCCTGCCAAGGTAAAAAGCTGCCAAATAATACTTGGTTTATTGGTGGAAAGCTGACCTTCTAAGAGTGATGTGAGGCTACCTCAGTCAACTTGCATGTGGGAAGTGGAAGGTTCTATCTAACCCTACTGTCAGGCAGTGCAGACTAGTGGGGAACCGCTGACATAAATAAGAGAGATTTGAGTTGTAATCCTGCTCTGTCCCTTATTAACCAAGTTACCTTGGGCAGTTATTTAACCTGTGTCAATCTCTGTTTCCTCATCTCTAAAGTAAATTTAGAAATACCTACTTTATGTGATTTCTATGTGGATTAAATGAGACAAAGCATGTAAAGAGCCTGCAGCATAATAGGGGATCCATAAATGATGGTAGTTATTCTCCTCATCAAAACATTGGTATTATATTCTCTAGGATTGCAATTCCAAGGTTCTGAAACACATATGGTACATTCCAACTTCTCTCACTTTGGGCTTGGCTTTTGTATGAAGTACCACCCTTCACAAAGGAAAATGTCTCTTCTGACCCACCATCACTATGGCATCACTCTGAATTATTGTCCGTGGTAGGCTAATTTGTTCAGACACATTCTGTCTCTCTCCCAATTTTATTTATGTTCAGTGATGAACATTTATGGGATCACTTTCCCTGAGTGTGATGTACTCACAGCTCAAATAAAGAAATGGATATTGTTACACAGGGATTGAAACCAGGACCATGACCTCATAACTTTGAGCAGAGCTAAATTGTCTAAATTATCCTAACAGGTATTGTCTCTGAGTCTGAAGGTGGCTCACTCACTTTTGTCATCTTGGGGTGGTTTCTTGTCCTCTGTCTCTTCATAGGCAAAACAAACTAAAACTGACCTTAGTGATGTGTGGTCTTTGTTGGGCAGAGATTAAAGCTACTTTAAGGTTCTACCTGATATGTAACCACAGACACTCAAGCCTGGAGGAATCTTCACTAGTCCTTTAGTCCTAACTACCCCTACAATAACCTGGGAACCACTTGTGGACTGCTTGGGGTATGTTCTCACTTTTCTATTGGGTTGGACAAAAAGAATATAAGCATCACTTGCTATAAAAATGTTTTTTACTTTCACCTAACACAACATATCTTAGCAACCTCTCCATATTCCAGGCTAGGCCATCACATTGTCACCCTATTTATACCTTTTTTTTGATCTCTAAGCTTCTCTAGAGAGTAGACGCTGTCTGTTCCCTCCTTTTCCCGTCTGCACTCTGCCTCTTGTCTCTACCATAGTTCTGAAGTTGCTCCTCGGAGGGCCACATTTTTGTTAATCCCACAGTGGTCTAAGAAATTACATTTCTGCAATTCTATCTTCCCTCCTTGTGTATCTGACATTGTGCGTCACCCTTCTCTTTCTGCAACTGCTTCCTTGACTTCTGTTATTTTATACTGCTCAAATTCTCCTCCTATTTGTCAGATCATTCATCTGTTGACTGGGCTGATTTTTCCTTCTTCGCCCACCTTAGAAATGTAGGCATTCCCAAAAGGCCCATTCTTAACTGTATTCTTTCATCTTTCTGCCTATTCATTTTACCATTCATTTCTTCCATTATTGTGGCTTCAAATATCACTTTCTTACAAGTGGCTCCCAAATCTTTATCCAGATCTTAACTCTCTCCCAATCTCCCGGTCACCTGTAGATCTGTTGCTACCTCAAAAGCAATATATCTAAATCTCAATTTACCATTCACCTCAAGGGTTTTCAAATTGTGGTTCCCAGATCCCTAAGGTTCATGAAAAAGCTTTAGGTGATGATTAGGGGTAGGGTTAGTGGTCGTGAGAATGGGGGCTATGGTCCTCGAATTCAATGAACAGGAGCACCTTTGCTTTTCCGTTTTATATGTGGGACTTCCAAGTAAGACTTCATTTTTCTCAGGATTACAAAAATGTTGGGAAACCACTGAGTTACCCAAACTTGTTCTGAACTAGTTCCTTCTACTCTTGACCTTTTGATTCCAGTTATTGTTACTAGGAATCACAAACTCAAATGCCTACAGGGGCCAAGTAGGATATGTAAATGAGTAAAATACTCTGAGTTTAAGACAAAAGAGAGTAGTAGTAATTGTAATGTGCTGAAGATAACATACCACTTCTAAAGGCCTTCAAATAAAAAAGCTAACTCGGTGTATGAGCCATAAATCCACATCTGTAAGCTTTATCTTCCCAAGAGCTATAGATTTGCAATCTTTGGGTAGAAATGGTATCCTAATTACCTAGGTCAGACACCCTGGAGAGATTTCCCTCCGTCCTTTTTCTTCCTTGTCATTAGTTTTCTTCCTTGTCATTTCATTAGTGACCAGATGTAAGGTTTCTTCCTTCTCAATGGTTCTCATTTTTTTCTGTTCTTATTGATGTTGGTTTAGACTTCTTATCAGCTTGTTCATGGACTTTTTCACTGCTCCTCCTTCTCGTCTCTTCTGCACACTCTGCTCAAAATGTGCCCACATTATCTACAGTGAGAAGCCAATTACCTCAGCTTGGTTTTCAAGGCCATTCACCTTTCTGCCTTATCTTTGCATTTCCTCAGAACCTAATTATAGTCATCTTCTGATGTTTACTACCTTCTGTCTTATGTTATAGTTGTTTATATATGTCTCATTTATCTTACTAGATTGTGAACTTCTACTGTTTCATTTAATGTAGGTATGCATTTTTTAGTACCTACCATGTCTAACAGGTACTGTTTTAGGTGCTTTGGATGTAGTCTTTATCCTTAAAGAGGTCAGAGGTGAACCATGAAGATAGTTGTGCAAACAAATAATTAAACCATTAAATAATGAAGGTTAATACTAAAGATATGAGTTAAGATACAAAATGCTATGCCAATACAGAAAGGGAAGTAATTAATTCTGAATAGGTAATAGGATGGGTGAAGAATAAAGGAAGGTGACACTTGTGCTGGACCTAGAAGGGGGTCCCCTTGGTGAAGGAGTTTGCCAGGATGTAGGAAAGAGCAGGAAAAATAATTGTAAGCATCCCAGATGGTTGAAACAGAATCTTGGAAATATGTTACACAAGGAAATGTGGAAGGGATTGGAGCAGTTTGTCTGGAGAACAGACAAACGGGCTAAATTGATTAAAGCATTATTAGACTAAATATATTGGTTTTAACTATACTGCTTAGCAAGGGAAATATTCTCTGTAATCATGGAATTGAATACAAGTGGATGAATAAACTGTCTGTGATCAATAGACTGGTTTCTAACTAGGAGCTTTGTAGAATATTTTCAATTACTCTGCTTTTAAAAACTCTCTTCAGGGAATTGGGAAATGGGCACTGTTATCCCCTGCTGGTGAGAGCATAAATTAGCACAACCTTTCTGCAGGGCAATTTGGCTTTACGTATAAATAGCTTCAGCACAATCTTTTGACCTAGTAATTCTATGTACAGTAACTTCTCCTTAGGCAATTACAGACTGTCAAAATTTATCTATGAAGATGCTCATCATGGAAGTGCTAATAATAGGAAAAATTGGAAAGAATTTAAATGTCCATTGATATGTAATTGGTTAAATAAATTATGGTACATCTGTACAATGAAATATTATTCAGCCATTAAAAATAACATTATAAAAGAACACAATGACATGGGCAACACATTCACAACCTATTGTTAACTTTGAAAAGCCAGTTTCCTGAGTATGGTAATTCTACTTTTATCCTATATATGCACTGATTTCTGAGTTGTGATTGCAAAAGATTTTAATTTTTTCCTTCTACTTATTGTAGTAAATATTTTTCTAGAGTAAACATGTAATACTTTTGTGATAATTAGAAAAGGTTCAAAAAACCCCCAAACCTGTCTGCATTGCTGAGCCCCTTGGAGTTAAAGCCACTACATCTATAATGTGGAGTCCACGGAGGTGCAAAACCTGGAAACCAGGCCAAGCTGGAAGAACAGAGAGGTCCTGAAGGTGAGTTCAGTCTCTGGTCGGGAGGACATCCCCTGTCTTTGGCAAAAGGGCTGTCTTCCTTCTCTTCACTGCATTGACCATGAATTTACATAAGGAATTTTCGTTTCTTTCTTTTAACTTTTCCTCCTAAATGACTTACCCCATTTGCATTTCCTAAAGCCTGTCTGTGCTTTTCTCCTTTCACCTTCTCCCTTTCACTCAAGTCCTGATGGTCTCACTGCCTCCAACGAGCTAGTGCTAGGCAGTACTGTGGATGCACAGACAATTAAAGTGGGTGCTCTCATGGAGTAAAGATGCAGAATAATTCATGTACTTCCTTAGGTGAGGACTTGGACTTCTGCTGCTTTTACTCCTGAAGTGGGCCTGCTGGCTTCCACACTTTCCTACCTGCTCTGTCGTGGAAGTGAGAAGGGAGAAGTAGTTCATGTAGGAACAAGTATGTGGTATAAGGAGCTGAGCTACCAAAATGTGAGCTGGACCTCCATCTGCCTCTATGACAAGGTGACACAAACATAGAAACAGATCTGCCTGGGCAGGCTAAGATAGCTTCATTCTATTTCTGGTGGTTGGGACTTGGACAAAATGATGTCCCTGCCCTGAGTTTATGTGATTTCACGATGATTGTGTTCTTTTCTCCCTTACTAGACACAGATCTCACCCTGAATACAAAGCACTCTACTTTAGCTTTAACACTGTACTTAGGGAGAAGCATATTCTTTGTATTTGTCCTTCCCAAAGCGAGAAACTCTCTCTTGTTGGATCACATCTATTGCATTTTATTTTTCATTTATTCTAAATATGAACCACATAATGGACAGTGGTACCATGCTGGGGGAGAAGCAGCAGAAGACCCCAGAGCTTATATAGCAACTGTTCCTACATTTATCCAACAAAACTTATGTAGGAACTTTTGGGCCATGGGCACACAAAGAAGATGAGTCATAATTTCTATCTTTAAGCAGAGGAAATAGACTTTTCCAGATGACTTGAGATCGTTATAGCCAGCGTTAAGTGCAAGGGCAGAGGAATGCATATGGGTTGGAGGATCGTGAGTAGGGACTCCTCAGGTGCTGGAGCTGGGAGTAAAGGAAGGATGTGGGGATGAGACGACGCCTGAACTGAGTCTTAAAGGATTAATGAAGGTAGGCAAAGACAGAGGAATAAGGAAGAAGACATTCCAGACAAAAAGACAACAAGAACAAAGGCATGAGGCGTGAAAGTGGATGCTATGTTCAGGTAATTGGAATGTGAAGTGAAGCTGGCTTACACAAGGAGATAAAGATTCAGGATTGGGCACACCCAGGTCTTGGAGGACCTTGTGTGCTTTATTAGTGAGTTTGGACTTATCCTGTAGGCAGTGGGGAGCCCTCAAGGAATTTTAAGCCTGAAAGCTACATAATCATATCTGAGCTTGAGAAAGGTCATTTGGTTGAAATCATGTTGAACAGAGTAAAACTGGATGAAGGGGCCAGTTAGGAAGTACTAGTTGTTATAATCCAGGGAGTGATGGTAAATAAAAACTTCAACAAAGGCAAAGATGGTTGGTACTTTGATGAAATACTTAGGAGATAAAATTAACAGGATTTGGGGATTGATTGCATGTGTGTGTGAGAGAGCACAAAATTGGGGATCAAAGAAAGGTCCTGAATTTCAGGTGGCCAGAGCTGTGAATAATGAAAGCCACATGCTTCTCCAGGTTCCATTTTACCGAGAGCAATTGTTCTGTGGTCAAAGTCCTGGGTGTCAGTTGATTTGGCTCAGCATTAGGATAAATTGTTGAAGGCATTTTTTTTTAATTTAATTTAATTTAATTTAATTTCTTTATTTTCGGATGTACATCATATTTCGAATTCTGTGTAGATTACATCATGTTCACCACCCGAAAACTAATTATAGTCCATCCCCTCACATGTGAGCCTACTCGCCCCTTTTGCCTTCCCCACTCCTTCCCCTATGATAACCACCAATCCAATCTCCATTGCTATGTGTGTGTTTGTCATTTTTATCTTCTACTTATGAGTGAGATCATATGGTATTTGACTTTCTCCCTCTGACTAATTTCACTCAGCATAATACCCTCAAGGTCCATCCATGTTGTCACAAATGGCCGGATTTCATCATTTCTTATGGCTGAGTAGTAGTCCATCGTGTTTAAATACCACATCTTCTTTATCCAATTCATCCCTTGATGGGCACCTAGGTTACTTGCATGTCTTGGCTATTGTGTATAATGCTGCAGTGAACATAGGGGTGCAAGTATCTTTATGCCTTTGTGTTTTCAAGTTCTTTGGATAAATACCCAGCAGTGGGATAGCTGGATCATATGCAGATCTATCCTTAATTATCTGAGGGTACTCCATACTGCTTTCCATAGAAGTTGCACCAGTTTGCACTCCCACCAGCAGTGAACAATTTTCTTATTAAAAGAATAGAGGCAAAGATTTTTCATCTAAATTTTCTCTCTCTCTTTTTTTTTTAATGAGGGTTGGGGAAAAATTAAAAAGAAGGAAAAGAATTCCTATTTTTTTGTGAAAAGAGATACATTTAAAAAATATTTTTAGAATTGACTTATAGCCTCCTTGGTATCAAGGTATTAGGGATTAATGGCCCAAATCAGTTCTAACTTTGAATGTGAAGAATTAAATGTTGGCAAGCAAAATATCTGTTACCAAAGGAGTAATTTGAATGGCTAAATAGGTAAAACCCAAGGTAGCTAGTTAGACGAAGTGTTGGTGGGGAAGGTTCTCTGTTGGAGTATTGCCAAGAACGATGATTAAGGATTTAGAAAAATTAATTTTGCATCCAGAGAAAGGTGAAAGACACCCAATGATTCATTCAGTGGCTATTAAGGACATTTTGGCATACTGGCTGTAAAACAAAATGCTGTCTTTGTGTGAATTATGTTTCCCTAATAATTCCCTGGTGGACGACACTGCTACGTCCGGGGATCACCTTTCCTTCTCCGTGTTCTTTCAATGGGGGGAGGAGGGGCTGATGTGGGGAAGATTATGGATAAATAAGAAAAGACTGAGGGAGCTGTACTTATTTTAGGGACCCCTTGAAGGGGGACACCCCTTTTCTCCATAACAGTGCTTTGCATCATACTGTACTTGTATTCCTAAAATTTGTTCATCTTTCTCCTTTTTTCTTTCTCTTCTCTCATCTCTTCTCTCATCAAACATCTTTTCCTTCCTTTTCCTAAATCAAAATACTGACTAATAAACTCAACATGTCAAACAGTACAAAAATCAATTTATTTTACAATTATGCAAAGGAAGGGGCACAATCTGCAATTTTTGGCTCAAGAACCTAATGTTCTTAACTATGCATCCTTTCAGCAAGATAATTTTTTTCTTTTAAATTCGGGGAATGCTGACAATAGTCTTTCACGTCTAAACCCAAATGTCTGCGTGGTTATGCTTGATATATATTAACTTTACAAAGACACTGAAAAGTACCCTAAGGAGTGAACTCACACTTTTAGCTTCTCCTCTAACTGTAAAAAACATTTATCTATTAAAAGTTCTCATGATTTCAGAGTAATTTCCCTAAGCAAATGCAATTAGAAAATGATATTAATATGTCAACAGGACAATAGGTCTTGGAGTTCAAAAAAACTGCAGCAGCATGATGGTGTCAGTGTTCAGTTCAAAAACGTGTTTCCTACGGCTCTAAATGCCAATTAGTATGATGTAGGAATTGGTGACACAAATGAGGGGTGTAAATGTCAACATCATTAATTATCTCTCATTGTTAGTTAGACAGTAAACGCATCACTGGAATAACTTAGAATGTCCTAAATCTGTTAAATGATTGTTAAATAAACTTTCATGTCCCCATTTTGACTCAGCAATGGAACTCTCCTTGAAAAGATACAATAGTACATATGAGTAGAAATTTTATTATGTTCTCTTTGTATCCAGTCGGTCATTTCTTGGGTTGATTAATATCCGTTTCCCTTACCTAAAAGCATCCTAATTTACTTTCCGGAAATAACTGCATCTTCATTGGGTATAATTTGATTGAAATGTTAAACAGGTGCATTGACTTTCCTAGCCAAAGAGCAGGCATTTGACAAATGTTAGACAAGTGGATGCTTCCTCCCTGAATTGTTTTTTAAATTAAGACTTTATTATTTTAGAGCAGTTTTAGGTTCACAGCAAAATTGAAGGGAAGGTACAGAGAATTCTCATATACGCACTGCCCCTACACATACATAGCCTCCCCCATTATCAACATCCCCCACCAGAATGGTACAATTTGTTACGATGAACCTACACTGATACATCATAATTACTCAGTATGTAGTTTACATTACAGTTCACTCTTGGTGTTGTACAGTCCATGGGTTTGTATCCATCATTAGAGTATCATACAGAGTAGTTTCACTGCTCTAAAAATCCTCTGTGCTCCACCTATTCATTCCTCCCCCTGCTTCAGTCCCTAACAACCACTGATCTCCATGGTTTTGCCTTTTCCAGAATGTCATACAGTTGAAATCATACAGTTTGTAGACTCTTAAGATTAGCTTCTTTCACTTAGTGCTGTGTATGCATTTAAGTTTCCTTCATGTCTTCTCATGGTTTGATAGCTCATTTCTTTTTGGTGCTGAATAATATTCCACTGTCTGAATGTACCACAGTTTATTTATCTGTTCACCTCCTGAAGGACTTCTTGCTTTCATGTTTTGGCAATTATGAATAAAACTGTTATAAGTATCATGTGCAGGTTTTTGTGGACAGGTTTTATTTTCAACTCCTTTGGGTAAATACCAAGGAGTGTGATTGCTGGATCATTTGATATCAGTATGTTTAGTTGTGTAAGAAACTGCCAGGCTGTCTTCCAAAGTGGCCACACCGTTTTGCATTCCCACAGGCAACAAATGAGAGTTCCTGTTGCTCCACATCCTTGTCAGCATTTGGTGTTAGTATTCCAGATTTTGGCCATTCTAATAGGTGTGTGGTATCTCATTGTTGTTTTAATTTTCATTTCCCTGGTGACATATGATGTGGAGCATTTTTTCATATGCTTATTTGCCATCTGTATGTCTTCTTTGGTGAGGTGTCTATTAAGGTCTCTGGCCAATTTTTTAATCAGATTTTCTGGGTTCTTATTGTTGAGATTTAAGAATTCTTTAAATATTTTGGAAAACTGTCATTTACCAGATGTGTCTTTTGCACATATTTTCTCCCAGTTAGTGGCTTGTCTTCTCATTCTCTTGGCATTATCTTTTGCAGACCAGAAGTTTTTAATTTTAATGAACTCCAACTTATCAATTATTTCTTTCATGGATCATGCCTTTGGTGTTGTATCTAAAAAGTCATTGCCATACTCAAGGTCATTTAGGTTTTCTGCTGTGTTATCTTCTAGGGGTTTTATAGTTTTCTGCTTTACATTTAGGTCTGTGATTCATTTTGAGTTAGTTTTTGTGAAGGATGTAAAGTCTGTGTGTAGATTCATATTTTTGCATGTGGATGTCCAATTGTCTCTGCACCATTTGTTGAAAAGACTATCTTTTCTCTGTTGTGTTGCTTTTGCTTCTTTGTCAAAGATTGGTTGACTCTATTTATGTGGGTCTACTTCTGGGCTCTCTATTCTATACTGTTGATGTATTTGTCTGTTCTTTCACCAATACCACACTATCTTGATTATGTAGCTTTCTAGTATGTTTTAAAGTTAGGTAGTGTCAATCCTCCAACTTTTTTCTTTTCCTTTAATATTGTCTTGACTCTTCCGGGTATTTTGCCTCTCCATATAAACTTTAGAATCAGTTTGTCCACAAAATAACTTTCTGGGATTTTGACTGAGATTGCATTGACTCTATACATAAAGTTGGGAAGAACTGGCATCTTAACAACATTAAGTCTTCCTATCCATTAACATGGAATATCTCTCCATTTATTAAGTTCTTCTTTGACGTCATTCACAAGTTTTGTAGTTTTCCTCATATAGATCCTTGTATATATTTTGTTACAATTATTCCCAAGTACTTCATATTTTTTGGTGCTAATGTAAATAATATTGTTTGTATTATCTGTGGAAGATTAGCCCTGAGCTAACATCTGTTGCCAATTTTCCTCTTTTTTTGCTTGAGGAAGATTAGCCCTGAGCTAACAACTGTGCCAATCTTTCTCCACTTTATATGTGGTTCACCACCACAGCATGGCTGATGAGTGGTGTATGTCTGTGCCTGGCATCCAAATGTGTGAACCTGGGCCAATGAAGCAGAGTGCACCAAACTTAACCACTATGCCATGGGGCCGGCCTCAATGATATTGAGTTTTTAATTTCAAATTTCACTTGTTTGTTGCTGATATGTAAGAAAGCAATTGACTTTTGTATATTAACCTCCTTTCCTGTAACCTTGCTATAATTGCTTATTAGTTCCAGGAGTTTTTTTTGTCGATTCTTTCTGGTTTTCTACATAGACCATCATGTCATCTGCAAACAAAGACAGTTTTATTTCTTCCTCCCAATATATACGGCTTTTATTTCCTTGTCTTGTCTTATTGAATTAGCTAGGACTTCCAGTATGATATTGAAAAGGAGTGGTGAGATGGAGCATTCTTGCCTTGTTCCTGATCTTAGAGGGGAAACTCCAAGTTTCTCACCACTAACTATGATGATAGCTATAAGTTTTTTGTAGACATCTTTTATCAAGTTGAAGAAGTTCCTCTGAATGGATATTAGATTTTGTTTAATGTGTTTTATGCTTCTATTGATACCATCATGTGATTTTTTTATAGCCTATTGATGTGACGGATTACATTAATTGATTTTTGAATGTTGAACCACCCTGGGATAAATCCCACTTGGTCATGGTGTTTGCTTATCCTTTCGATAAATTTTCTCTTCTTTTGCTCTAGCTGTAGTTGGTTTCTGTTTCTTGCAGTCTAAGAACCTGAACCAACACAGACAGCATATGACAATAATTACTTTAAACTTTCATAGTTAAACTTGCTTGAATTAGGCCCCATTTGGAGCTTATAAAACTAATGAAATAGTAGTGTCCATCGTATTTTCATATATCGGTTTCATCCTTAGTAATCCTTGATTATATAACTGAAGCTTGTTTCCGTCATTTGAGTTATGCTATTTCTGCCAAGTATATTGAGAAAATTCCTCTGACGGTAGGTCAGCAAGGTGAACTTATAGAGACTGATAATTGTGTGTGTGTATGTGACTTTGAAGATAAGAATTCTTCTGCTAGTTTCCACTTGCAAACCTTTGATTAACAATAACGGTAATGATGAAGGTGATGGCAGTTTTATAAGAAGCATGATATGTTCCAATGCAACTGGGAAAACAGCTAGTATGGTTTTTGAAATAGTTCATCACAGTGTATGGATGGCTGAAAACCCAACAATATACAACAGCAAGTCTTTCTATGTCCGCATGTTCTATATGTTGGTCTGCAATTGCAGCCATTATAAAAAGATTTCTTTCTTTCTTTCTTTTTTTTTTTTTTGGTGAGGAAGATTAGCCCTGAGCTACATCTGAGCCAATCTTCCTCCACTTTGTATGTGGGATGCCTCCACAGCATGGCTGATGAGTGGAGTAGGTCTGTGCCCAGGATCCAAACCCATGAACCCAGGCTGCTGAAGTGGAGCATGCAGAACTTTAACCACTTGGCCACAAGACTGGCTCCATAAAAAGATTCTTGATGCTTGCCTTTCTGTCTCTGGACATAACACTTTTGCTCAAGAAGAACCAGTTCCTCCTGGAACTGCCTGAAGCTAGGCCTTTGAGCCAAACTTTTCATTTTTTTTTCTGCTTTTTCTCCCCAAATCCCCCCAGTACATAGCTGCATATTTTAGTGGTGGGTCCTTCTAGTTTTGGCATGTGGGACATCCCCTCAGCATGGCCTGATGAGTGGTGCCATGTCTGTGCCCAGGATCCTAACCGGTAAAACCCTGGGCCATGGAAGTGGAGCAGGCGAACTTAACCACTCGGCCACGGGGCTGGCCCCTGAGCCAACATTTTCTATAGAGATCTTCAGATATGCTGCATTATGTAAAATGGAAGATCAAGTCCAAACTGTCACTAAGTTGTCCTTGAACTGTTCATGGTCAGCAGCTTCTAAGATATCCAACTGTAATTTGTTTTCATCCCCTTACCAATCCATTCCCAATATATGACATGGCTCTTACTCTATGGCATGGCTGAAAAGTAAAGACAGTGTCACACTTACGTACTGATAAAATAACAGCACCAGCAAAAATGTCTTCAAAGATTAATTTTTCTTTCACCAGAATAGAACTTCAGGTGGAGCAAAATGTCAGCCAAAGTGCAATAATGGGTATTGGCCTATTTCTTTGGGAACACAACTAATATGGGAAAGGGAGGGGAAAATTGAAGGAGTGAAATCCTTGAGAAGATAAGAGGGGATTGGGCCCGTAGCATAAGTGGAGGGTTAGCTTTGATGGTAGCACAGACCCCTCATGCACAGTGACAGGAAGAAAAGCAGAGAAAAGAAAAGCTACTCAAATAATGACTCAGAGAAAGTAACATTCGAGTTTAAGAAGAATTGAGTTTTTTCAAGTTTGGATAATATAGGAAGTGACATGAAAGTGGTTACCTAGATGGATTGTGTCAGGTGGAAGTGAAAAAGAGAGAAGTGAAAGATAGTGAAAAGGAAGTTGGGGTCAATGTATGAGATCTCTTGATGGGAATAGGAGGTAACGATCAGAGAATGTGAAGCTTAGAATCTAGGTTTCAGACATGATACAGTTATTGGGGGTGACAAGGTCAAGAATATGACTGTGAAATTGGGTAGCTGAGGAAAATTGTGTAACCAGTGAAGTCTTGATGAGCATGTAAATTCACGTATAGTAAATCTGAAATAGTAATAAAAAGCAAGTTTTCCTCTATATTTTATTTCTATGTTGATTCTCCAACTATATTACCAGGTGCAATGCATCAGAGCTATACACCAAAATGCTAAACCCTTGCTCAGAGCAACCTTCCAGATGCAGGATTCTGTAGAACTGAACTTGCTTCCACCTTTAGAAACAAACATCCATTCCGATAAGTGTCAGTTCATTCCTTTCCAAATGTGTACTTTGAGCTATGTAAAGTAGAAAGGCATGGTTTATTAACACATCTGTCACCTCACATATTTACCTTTTTTGTGTGTGTGAGAATATTTAAGTTCTACTCTTAGCAAATTTCAATTATGCCATACTACAGCTAGATAAGAACTTGTGGGTAACCAAATTCATTGAGTTCCTGCATTGTCATTGCTGAGAACACTGTTATATGTTTCACAACTATGATCAGGAAGATTTTGTCTACTATATAGATTAAAAAAAAAAGAAGAAAGGCATAGCTTAAATCACTCTTCAATATCAAATTAAGGGCATATAGTTTTAATGTACAAGGTTAGCATTCAATCTGAGCACCGTCTGGGGCCCTATAATATACCTTCTAGACAGACTTCTCTAGCAACACAACCCCATAGATGGAAGAGTGAATAGGGCAGGACATACAAAAAAAAGACTAAAAACAGTTCCTTGTCTTTGTGATATGTACGTATGTATATGTGAGCATTTAATTCTTATATAAAATAAGTAAGTTTTGAGTCCCAGTATATGACTGAGCATAAATTGTGTTGTTGATTGAAAAAAATAATATTCTCTTTCCTAAAGAGGAGATGAGTTAGTGGGGAGAGAGACATGCAAACCAGTTATTATAATATAATAAGTGCTGTAAATTCAAGTTATTATCAAGGGTAGTGGAAACACGGGGGAAGGAGAGTCTGTGTCCCTGGGAGAGTCAGGGAAGCCTTCCCATAGCAATCTGCTCTGTGACTGACTCCTGAAGGATTTAGCCCTTGAGATGTCAGTTTAGTTTAAAGGGTAATCATATATTTAAATAGTGAAGTTAATATACCTAAAATATAGATACAGATCTTCCTTAACTTACAGTGGTGTTATGTCCCAATAAACCCATCGTAAATTGAAAATGTCTAAGTCGAAAATACTTTTAATACACCTACACTACCGAACATCATGTCTCAGCCTAGCCTACCTTAAATGTGCTCAGAACAGTGACATCAGCTGACAGCTGGGCAAAATTATCTAACACAAAACCTATTTTGTAATAAAGTGTTGAATATCTCCTGTAATTTACTGAATACCGTACTGGAAGTGAAAAATGGAATGGCTGTCTGGGGACAGAATGGTGGTTGTAAGATTATCAGTTGTTTACCCTTGTGATCTCATGACCGACTAGCAATTGTGACTTGCAGCCACTGCCCAGCATCATGGAGAGAGTATTGAACTACATATCTCTAGCCCAGGAAAAGATCGAAATTCAAAATACCAAATGCAGTTTCTCCGGAATGCGTGTTGCTTTTGCATCATCATAAAGCCAAAAAATCCTAAGTCAAAGCATCCTGAGTTGAGGACCATCTGTATATACATAAGGCGCTGTAGAAGCTCACATGAAAAGACAATTTATTTTGCTGACTGAGGATCAGAGAAATGCATAGGTGTGAAGTGCCACTGAAGATGGGCTTAGAAGGATGAGCAAATGGAAGCAGAGAATCTGGTAGTGTGGCCATTTATCCATGGAATACAAGTCAGCGGTGAAGTCAGACATAGATGATTTACACTCACCCAGGGGTTTATTTTCCAGCCCATCATCCTCAGTAATTATAAATTATTACTCCTCCCCATAGTTGGGGCTTCAGATTAAGCTTTGGCATCTTGGCATTCTGGGGAATTCTCTTAGGCTCCCCTTTCAAGACTTCAAGTATTTAACAGAAACCATTATTGAGAATGACATGGTTTTTTACCATTAAAACCAAACACACTGGGAGTCACCCCATGGCTTAGTGGTTAAATTAGCACGCTCCGCTTCAGTGGCCTGGGGTTCACTGGATTGGATCCTGGATGCGGACCTAGCACCACTCATCAAGCAATGCTGAGGGGGCATCCCACATAGAGGAGCTGGAAGAACCTACAACTGGGATATACAACTATGTACTGGGTGACTTTCGGGAGGGAAAAAAAAAAGAGGAAGATTGCCAACAGCTGTTCGCTCAGAGCCACTCTTCCTCTCTCTCTCACACACACACACATACACACACACAGACAATTTCCTCACACATAAGAAGCCCTTCTGATATTCATTGGACGTAACACTTTTGCAGTGCCATCTAAAATCTCAGTATTCATCCTTTATGGGAAGATTAATTCAAAGATGAAAAAACGGGTGGACACATGAATGAAAAGAAGCAAGTGATGGAATGCAGAAATCTCTGCATTCATGCATTAAAATGTGATGAGTACGGAGCACTGTGACAGATCTTGTGAACACTCTTAATACAAAAACATAAGTAATACGACTTGCCAAAACTGGGGAAGGAAAAACACATTTTCTCTTTCTTGTGCTTGAAAAAATCCTCATCTACAGATGATGTGCTCATATAAATTGTTAAGGGCACTGTGTATGGCATTGTGTTGTTCACAGGATAAGAAAACTATGATTTTAAAGTTTTAATGAGCCACCGACAGTAGGTATTTGTTATGTAAAGGACCCTCTCTTGCGTAACTTATGAGGATTACTTGGAAGGCGTGAAATTATGTTTTCAATGAGCGTAGACTTATTTCTAACCATTTTATCTTCAAGAGTGGCCACAAACATGGATTATGGCGGCTTTATTTATTTTTTAACTGGACCTTTTTTTAAAGAAAATTAGTTAGGATTTGAGCTCCTGAGATACGAGGAACTAATAGGACTCCTCTTGAGACGGAGGGCTCATGCTCACTGCTTGAAACCAGGCATTGGAGTGAGACTCTTTGCAGCCATCAACATGTGAGAAGAGGTTCAAACAAACTGCTCTGAGCTGATGCCCAGGGTTATGGCTGCTGCAATATGAGGTCCCGGGGAATAGGAGGATACGGACACAGGTTCTCTGTAAGAATCTGAACAAAGGGATTTGCTGGCTGTATGGCTTGGTCTATGATAATCTCGATATTATCATGGAGCAGTTATCTTGAAAAACCCACTTAAGCCCCAGTTCTGGCTCAGTGACCCAGAAACCCAGGAAAGAGAACCAGAAAACGAGTTCTGTAGATGGGAGGGAGAAAGAGAGGGAAGAAAGAAAGAATACGTGTTAAGCAAAGAAACAACAACACTTCTCACTCAAAATGAGCCTGGAAGTGAAGATCCCCAAACTCAAAAAGATAATCAAATTCAGAAGAAGTTGAAATTAATCCAGATGAAATTAATATTATAACAAAGCCTAAGAAAAAATTTAGAATAAGTATTTTGAAGATGTTCAAAGGCCTAAATGAAAGTGTGACTTTATTAAAAAGAACCAGAAAGCTTCAAACAGACAAGATACAAAATAAGAACAACATATAAGTGTAATTGATGCAATAAATTCTAACCAGGACATAGAGTGAATTTGCCCGTAATATAGTTTCCCAATACAAGGAAGGACACAGTAAAAAAAAAGGGATGAGAGGTGTGGAAGATAGATTGAGAGGCTCTGTTTTAGTTACATATTACTGTATAACAAATTACCCCAAAACTTAGTGGCTTAACACAACATTTATATCTCGTAGTTTCTGTAGGTCAGGATTCTAGTTTGGTGGTTCTGGCTCAGGGTCTCCCGTGAGGTTGCAGTCCAGATGTTGCAGTTCAGATGTTGGTGGAGGATGCAGTCATCTGAAGGATTGACTGGAACTGGACAATGCACTTCCAGGCCCACTCAGCCAGCTGTTAGCACGAAGCTTCAGTTCCTCACCAGCTACTGGTTGGAGACCTCGGTGCTTTACCATATGGGCTTCTCATGACGTGGCAGCTGTCTTCCCTCAGAGCAAGTTGTGTGAGGGAGAGATGCCAAGACAGAAGCTGCAATTTACCTTATAACTTAATCTCAGAAGTGACATACTGTCACTCTGGCATATTCTATTGGTCACACAGACCAACCTTAGAATAAGGCGGGAGGAGACTATATTAGAGTATGGACACCAGCAGGTGGGGATCTCTGGGGGCTATTTGGAGGCTGGCTACCACAGTCTGGCCTCTAATGTTTCCTGTCCCTCCCTCCCACATGCAAAATATACTCACCCCCAACCAAGGCCTCCAAGAGTCTCATCCCATTACAGAAACAATGTAAAGTTCAGAAGGTTATCATCTCACCCATTTTATTACATTGATCTTGCAATTCTCCTAGTTTAAGCCACTATCATTTCTTGTCTGGTTTATTGCCATATCTTCTAAACAATTAATCTACTTCTGCCATTGCATGTGTGAAGTCTCTCCAGAATGATCTTTTTAAAATGTAAGTCAGATCACATCTCAAAATTCTCCACTGGTTTCCCATTTTACTCTTTAAAAAAGTCACAATTCTTATTATAACCTACTATGCCCTGCAATATCTGGCTCTTATTACCTCTGTGGCCCCCTCTCTTCTTACTCTCCCTCTTGTTCTCTCTACCACAGTCCTGCTGGCCTCCTTGTTGTTCTGTAGCACACTATGAACACTCATGTGCTTGAATGTAGAGTTCAAGGGGAAAGAAAAGTCAGGCTCCAGTAGAAACTAGACTGCACGAACTAGGGTCCCTCATCAATGCCAATGCCATGTCTTCAGAGAGATTGTCCTTGATCATCCTATATAAATTAATCCATGCGCTAATCACTCTCTATCTCATTAGCTTGTTTTGCTTTTTGCTTCATAGCATTTACTATTATGTGGTTTATCGCATATGCTTACGTGTTTGTTATCTCACTGCACTTCTAGAAAGTAAGCTCCCTGGAGGCAGAGACTTGTTTTTCCTTTCCTTTTCCTTTCCCTTCCCTTTCTCTCCCTCTCCCTCTCTCTTTCTGTTTCTCTCTGTGTAGTTATATTATGAGCATCTCGAACAATACCTGATGCATAATAGGCACTCAGTATTTGCTGAATGAGTAGATGCATATTATATCATTGAATTCCACAATTATTTAACCTACCCGCCATTGATATATATTTAGTCTTTTACAGAGAACATCCTTCTACATATATCTTGGCACACATGTGCAAACCTGTTGTTAGAGATAATTCTTAAGGAATATATGTGTTGGAATTGTGAAAGATACTACCAGTTTTATTCAATGAGGTCACAGCAATTACATCCCCTTACTACTGTATGAAAATACTCAACTCCCCATACCCTAATGTACATAGAATGATTGCAATTGATAGGTGAAAAAAATAGTATTTTAATTTTACTTCTTTACTTCCAGATGAGGTTGGACACCTTCTTGTCCGTTTATTCATAAGTCATTTTGGTTTATCTTCCTGTAAACTGCCCATTTTTCTATTAGCTTGTTGGGGCTTTTTAAACATTCATCCAGCAAGTATTTTTGAGGGTCTGTTATGTTCTAGGCACTTTTTGGGCTGCTGCAAATATAGGAGAGAACAAAATAGACAAAAATTTGTGCCCTCACAAAGTTTACATTCTAGTATGGGCAAACAGATATATAAGTAAAATACATACTATGACAGGTGAAGGAAAGTAAAGGAGGGAAGGAGGGGAGGAAGAGCTGGGAACAGGGTACAATTTGTGGCTTTTAAATAAGAATAATCACACCTCACTAAGAAGGTGTTTGAACACAGGCAGGCCTAAAGAAGGTGAGAACACGATCCACAAAGGCATCGAGGGGGACGGCGCAGGGGCAGGGGCAGCAAGTGCAGAGGTGGCACATGACTGGACATTCAAGGAACAGCAGTTAGAGCCATGTGGCTGCAGCAGGGTAGGAGATGATGTCAGAGAAGTAGTATGGAAGCCACGTTGTGTAGGGACTTGAAACATTTCTTTCTCATTCTAAAAAAAGAAATGAAAGCCATGTGAAATGGGTAGACTTTGGAGGCACTAGGGCAAAAAAGTGAGTTGACATAGCTTTAACTGGATTACATTAGCTGCTGTTTGAGAATAGTTTGAAAGGAAGCGAGGGCAGAGACAGAGAGAGAGAGATCAGTTAGGAGGCTGTTGCAATAAGCCAGGTAAGATGTGATGGCGACAGGACCAGGGCAGCAGTGTGAAGGTGATGAGAAATACTCAGATGCTAAGTATATGTTGGCAGTAGAGCAAACAAGGTTTGTTGATATACTGGAGGTGAAACTTTAAAGAGTTATTTCTATGATAATAATATTAAATCTTTGTCATATGTGTTACGTTTATATATATATATATATTTTTCCTTTTTTTTTGCCATTAATGCACTTTTAATTTTTACGTGGTTGATTTGATCCATTTCCTCCTTTGTTATTTCTGGGTTATGTGTGTTCCCTACAAAGACTACCTTCTGTATCTCAAATCACCCAAAATATTCTTCCTTTTTTTCCATCTGGAATTTATTATAGTGTTGTGTGTGAAGTAGGGATTTATTTTTATCCCTCCTTTAATGATCATCCCAACTATCCCTGGACAATCATATTTTACCCAATTAAATGTGATTGCCTAATTAAAATTTTATTTTTTGTTGAGATTCCATTAAATCTATAGATAAATTTAGAGATATTTACATCCTTACCTCTATCCGAGTCATATTTCTTTATCCATGTGAGTCTTAGCTAATGTCCCTCACAAAATCTACCCTCACGTGTTTAGGTATTCCATCTTTTCCATTGCTACAGTAAGAGGGATTATTATATCAACATATTTTTGGCAGTTTTATTGAAGTACAAATGTAACATAAAATTTGTTCATCTCAAGTATATGGTTTGATGATTTTTAGTAAATTTATAATTTTGCAATAATTACCCTAAAAATTTCCCTCATGACCATTTGCAGTCCATTCCTGTCCCCACCTCCAGGCCCAGGGAATGATTAACATGCTGTCTATAATTTTGCCTTTTCTAAAAATTTCGTATAAATGGAATCGTACAATATGTAATCTTTTTTCTTGATTATGTCAGGAATTTGTTACTATATTTTAAGAAACAGCTTTAGTGTTTATTATACGGTACATACAGTATGAATCATTTTCAATCCATTAGTCTTTTATCTTTATTAATTGATTTCTTGTCTTTTCCTTGGCTTTATTCTGTTGTTACACTCCTAATTTATTGAGGTGAAATAGTGAATTTCTTTACTATTATTCTTTCTTGCTTAGTAATTAAGTATTTAGGGCTATGAATGTCTCTCAAACCCTGTTAAATTATAGTCCATAGGTTCTGAGGAGTACAGCTCTATCGTTTTATTTTCTAAACTTTCTGCACTTTGGTTTTGATTTTTCTCTTTGGCCCAAATTGTTTAATAAAGAGTTTTTAATTTTCAACTGGTCAAGGTGTCTCTTTCTTTTTTAAAAATTAATTAATTACTTTCTAGATTTTTTATTTTTTTAAACATTTGAAAAGAGTGTGGTCTTTATTATTTCTACTTTTTTGATTTAATGACACTTTCTGGTCACTTTTTGTAAACATTCTATGGTCACTTGATTATAAATTGTATATTCTGTTTAGTGTATATTTATATGTAAATATGTGAATGCTACCTTATTAAGTATATAATTTACACTCTCTATAATGGTGCATAAGAATAATTTAAAGTGCTTGCTAAATAAATGAAGATTTCTGGAAAACATTTCCAGAATATCTGATGCTATAGGCTGGAGTACGGTCATGGAATATACTTTATTTTATAAGAATCCTAGCAAAGTTTGCTGCAAGTGATCCTTGGACCACACTTTGAGAAACTCTTCTCTATATTGCCATTTTTTATTATGTACTTAGTTTTTTATGAGCTGAGAGAGATGAATTAAAAGTACCTTAATATTATTCTGCTTTCTGTTGTTTTTTCTGTTGGCATTTTGAATGATGATACTATGCTATTTGATGCAGCCACATTAATAAAAAATTTACACTTTATTATTACCAATTGTCATTTGTTTCCTCATTTTTTCTTTTTAAATTCTGTCTGATATTAATATCTAACTTCCAGTTTTCTTATGTGTGTGTTGTCCTGGTCTGATTCTGCCCATTTTTTTAAACTTCTGATCTTTCTAAATAATTTCACTGCAAATGCATTTCTTACGGACAGAAAATATTAGTTGGTTTCTTTTTTTTTGACCCAGTCTGACAGTGTTTTCCCTTTAATAGTTCAGTTTTTCTCCTTTTCATTATGACATATGTGTGATCTTGGGCTGTCGCATTTCGGAAAGATGAGTCTTTGCATCGGTTTTAGATTTAGAAATTGTCAGAAGCACTTCCATGTGATTCAAGCTTGTCATAAGCAGCTGCAGCAGGGGTCACTAATTATGAAACCTATCTCAACCACCAGAAGTTACTGAGTTTCTATAGTGTGTGTCAAACAGGGCTTCATCCAAGTTGAAAAGGAAGAGAGGAAAGCAAAGAAAATTTGCAATGAATTCTCTTGCGTTTGAAATGATCAACTATAGATACAATTCTGAGCTATTAAAATATCATACACAAGCTAAGTTTAGAAAATCATCTAAAACATTTTTCACAAACCTTGAGAGCCATATGCCCAGAATGCTACTTTCTTTCTCAGCTTCGTAGAGGTATGTGATATATAATAAACTGCATCTATTTAAAGCGTACAATTTGATACATTTTGACATATGAAATATTCCTGAAGTTATTACCACAGTTAAGTTAATATATCCACCATCCTTAAAAATTTCCTCATGCCCCTTTGTAAGTTCTGCCTTCTGTGCCCATCCCCTACCCCCACCCCCAGCATCTGCAGTCAACCACTCATCTGTTTCCTGGCGCTATAAATTACTCCAGATTTTCTAGAATTTTAAATAAATGAACTCATGCAATAGACACTCATGTCTCTTTTCTGTCATTCGGTACATAATCATTGTGTAATTCATTTGTAATTCCATGTATCAATACTTCATTTTTCTTGCTGAGTAGTGTTCTTTTCTATGGATATTCCACAATTTGTTTATATATTTACCTGTTGATGGGCTGTTTCCAGCCTTTGGCTATTACAGATAGAACTGCTATGAACATTTGCCCACAAGTCTTTCATGGGCACTTGTTTATACTTCTCTTAGATAAAACACCTAGGAGTAGAATGGCTGAGTCATGTTAGGTGTATGTTTACTTTAAGAAACTGTAAAACTGTTTTCCAAAGAGATTGTACCGTTTTACATTCCAACAAGCAATGTATGAGAGTTCCAGTTGCTCTACATGGTGCCAACATTTGGTATGATCAGGTTTTTAAATTTTAGCCATTCTAGTAAGCGTATCTCACTGTGATTTTAATTTGCATTTCCCTGATGACTAATGGCCTTGAACCTTTTCTCATGTGCTTATTTGCTCTTCATGTATTGTCTTTGGTGAAGCATCTCGTTAAGTCTTTTGCCCATATTTTTTATTAGGTCTTTTGTCTTCTCACTGAGCTGTAAGAGTTCTTTATATATTTCAGATACAGGTCTTTTTTCTGATACATGTTGTACAAATATTTTCTCCCAGTCTATGGCTTCTTTTTTCATTTTCTTGGCAGTGTCCTTTGAAACATAAAACTTTTAATTTTGATGAAATCCAATTTGTTGATCTTTTCTTTTATAATTTTTACTTTTGTGTCATATTTAAAAAACCTTTGTCAAAGTGAATGTAACTAAAATTTTCTCCCATGTTTTCTTCTAGAAGATTTATAGTTTTAGCTCTTATATTTAAATCTCTGGTCCATTTTGAGTTAAATTTTGTGTGAGGGTGTGAGGGCAGAGTTCATAGTGATTACAGTTCTTGCGTAATTAGTAGAGCTGTTGTTTATTTATTTATTTTGCCATTAAAATACCTTGCCAGGGCCAGCCTCAGTGGCCTAGTGCTTAAGTTCAGCATGTTCTGTTTCAGAGGCCCCAGTTCAGTTCCCAGGCACGTACCTACACCACTGGTTGGTGGCCATGCTGTGGCATACAAAATAAAGGAAGATTTACAACAGATGTTAGCTCAGGGTGAATCTTCCTCAGCAAAAACAAACAAACAGAGAAAAAAACAAACCTTGCTAACTTTGTGAAAAATCAATTGACTATGTATGTGTGGGTCCATTTCCAGACTCTTCTGTTCCATTGATCAATTTATCTTTACATCAATACCACACCAATTTGATTAGTGTAGCTTTATGACAATCTTGAAATCAAGCAGGGTAAATTCTTCATGTTTGTTCCTCCTTTTCAAAAGTTGTTTTGGCTATTACAGTTCCTTTCCATTTTCATATAAAATATAGAATCAGCTTTCAAGTTCTACACAAATCCTTTTGGGATCATCATTCAACATTGTATGGAACTTATAGATCTATTTCATAAAAATATTGACTCTTCTGATTCCTGGTCATGTCATAACACTCCATTTATTTGAGTCTTCTTTAATTCCTCTTACCAATGTTTTTTAGTTTTTGATGTATAAATCTTGCACGTGTTCGTAAGATTTATCCATAAGTATTTTGTATTTTTGCTGCTTTTGTAAGTGGCCTTGTTTATTTGTTGTCAATTTCTAGTTGTTTGTTGCTAGTATATAGACATACATTGGATGTTTGTATATTGATCTTGCATCCTGAAACTTTGCTAAATTCACTTATTAATTCTAGCAGCTTCTTTTTTAGATTCTATTGAATTTCCTATATAAATTTTACAGGGTCATCTGCAGATAAATATACCTTAACTACTCCTTTCTAATCTGGATGCCTTTTATTTCTTTTGTTTGTTTGTTTGTTTTATTGCACAGCCTGAAACTCCAGTTCGATATTGAATGAGAGTGGTGAGACTGGCCATCCTTGTCTTTCACAGTCTTCTTGCTAGTACGTTGCTAAGAAGTCTGATGCCAATTAGAGTGTTTTTTTCTTAAAAAATATTGCATTTTAGTGTTGAAGTCCAATAACTTTCTTTACTCAGAAATATCTTGCTATGTGCTTTTCTATATAACACGCCCCTTCTATGTTAGACACAGTACATCCTTTCAGTCAGCAGATTCAATTTTTCGTTTATTTTGGAAAAGTTTTCTGCTATTATGTCTTTGAATATTTTATTTTCTGTTCCATTTGTTTTATTCTTGTCTTCAGGAACACCCATTAGACATTTTCTGGGTTTTGTATGTATTCTGTATTTATTATATTTTTTTAAATTCTGTTTAAGTCTAATCTTTTTAATTTTGTTCTATTCCACTTTGCAATGCTGTTCACCAGGTGCTGGATCTAACTCTCCTGTTTGTGGCTTTCAATGTAATTTTATCTTGATAATGATTTTTCTCTTCAGTTTCTTATTTGAGTTCATGCATCTCACCTTGAATCTGCTTTGGTTGTCTCATCATCTCTTGTTTGAAATCTCTTGTTTCAGAGAGATGATATTTTGTTTAATTCACTGGGTGATTATTCAAAGGTTTTCTTTTTTTTGATATCATACTTTTAACTTTTGGTTATTTTTATTTATTTACTTTTATTTTCTTATACTACATATGCACTGTTTCTTTTACTGTGTTTCAGGCATCACTGATCTCTAAACAGGGACCATTTTTTCTGTGGCTGGTATTTAAGGGAAAACCTTGTAAGGGAAAGGGAAAGGGAAGGGGAATAAGCCGGAGCAGTAAGCAACTTTAATTATTGACTGTATTCACCATGAGGTCTCTCAGTTACATCTCTGCTCTGGGTGACCTGGGGATCTGCCTGGTTAGTAGTGAAACTGTGCATCTCACTGGCCCTCAATATGACAATCTGATATTGACTTCTCCATACGTTGCAGAGCTCATTGCCACTCACTCTTCCTCTTCTACCCTGCCTCACTGACGGCCTACTTCCTTGAAAGATGGCAGGTCTGAATGAATCCTCGTTATGCCTTGTTTCTTCCATCCCGTGGCTCAGTGACTTTCCTTTTGCCCAGGTTCCTAGATCTTGCTAATTCAAGCAGAGGATCATTGGTTTCATACATCAGTTTTGCCACCCACTTTAGGTAGACTAAGGGCACTGCCACAGTTTTACAGCGACATGTTTCTGTTCTCAAGATCTTCCCTGGATTTGGTCCAAATTATACCATATTTGAACACTATCCTTCATAGACTGTGACCTGGAGTTGTCGCTGTTTCCTAGTTTAATCAGAGATGGAGCAGTTTTTTCCTTTCTTTTAGGAGTTTCTCTTTTGCTTCTCATTCTTTTCACTAGTTTTGATTTTAGAAAGGGCATTGTAAAAGGACAAAAAACACTAAACAAAATCTTTATTGTTCTACCTTAGTTAACTTTAAGATGTTAAAACCATCTTTCTCTCCTCCTGCCTGGGTCAGTTTTTGGCTGAAGAGAGACAGGAGATCAAAGAGATGGGGAAATGACTTTGCTGTAAAGAACTTTGCAGGAATCTCTGTTTTACAGAGCAGCCCAAATCCACCTGGCAGGGACTTTCTCGACAAGGATCTCATTTGCGCCCTGCAGAGATCACCAAACACTCTGCCTTATCAAATAGATTTATCAAACAGCTTGTCGCTAAGCCAGTCAAGATAAAAAGGACCACAAATTTTCAGAATAGATAAATTCACAAAGTTACAATTGACTTACTAGTTTCCAGGAACCTTCCTTATTGCAGATATATACCAGTGTCCACTGTCCATTTAGCCTGCATCACTTCTGGCTCTCATTCTTCAAGCCCTGATCCCTTGTTATGGATCCAGTGCGTGCTTGCCCTCCAGTAGCCTGCCTGAGCACCAGCAATTTTTTATATACAGTGTGAAAAACTGAGGTTCAGAGAGGTTAAGTGACATATTCACAGACATTAATTCAGACATTTCAGAGCCAGGACTTAAATCTATCTTCTTAGATCCCAGGTGCTTTTATTTTATTTAAAAAATATTATCTCCAGTAACTGTCCTAGGAGGATTATATTATTTCTGCGGGAACTGAATCAGAGACTATCAGTCACTTGCCTCAGGTCATATAGATGATAACGGTAAAGCTGAGCGAGGATCCCATCTGACCTAAATCCAGAGCACTTTCCAGTTCAGAAGGCTGCACCCTGCCTATGCTGATTACCCAGTGCATTCTCCTCTCTCAACCCAGCAGCTCCAATCACACTTTCTTGGCTATAGTACTATATTTTTAAGTGTTGTATATGCTATATGCATTCCTCTGATAATTTCTTGAATTAGTCAAAATGGATCAGTTCAGTTTTTCTTTATTATGTCCTCAGGCTCTGAAACATTGTGCTCACTTCTTGTGAATATTTAAAACTTTTCATCCTTTGTGCTCATACCAGGCAGTTTCAGACTTTGAATGAAGCCAGTGGGGAAAATCCGTGCTTATTTATAAACCCTTTATTGATACGGCTCTAAAATGTCACCAAGGAATGGAGATTTGGAAAGTTCCCACTATAACCAGGATACGTTAATTATCCAGCTGTGAGATACTGAGTTAGAGGCTCCAGAAGTTAACAGTCTTGTGTTGTAAAAATTGCAGTGCTGAGTTTAATTTTCTGATCTTGTTTCAATTTTCACCCTACCTTGATAAAGATTGGGCTACTTTGCTACCTGGGATGGCAGAATTTCCATGAATTACCTGAAGTACTATGCTGTCTCTGGTAGGTAGGAAATTACTTTCTTGAGCTATTTTAAAGATATCTTTAAAGCTATCCAACTGCATTTGGAGACATTAATAAGGGATCTTGACATTTCATGAAAGTCAGCTGATTTGAGGTCAGTACATGGTCAGGGGGTGCTCAAACTGCTGGGTTACTGGGGAAAGTGGGGCTGAGGACTTTAAGCAAACATCTTAAACCAAACTCTAACATATTTAGTTAAATAAAACTTGAGTCATTCCTATCAAAAACATCTTTGTTTGTTTCTGATTTTACAATGAATTTGAATCAAATGAATTTCAACTTTAAAGGATATGCTGTATTTTTTTTCACTTACAATTATCTGATTGCAATGTCATTTGAAAAGAATATTATGTTTTTGCTTTTAAAAAGGAGCATACATATGGATAGTAACTAGTGAGTTTAAAATCCATAACCCCTGAATGATAGATGCAATTTGGCTAAATGTAGTCTTTCTATTCTTGCGAAGACCGGTTTCTAAGAGGGACTCCACTAATGCCAAAGCCAAAACACTAACACCCATATCAGGCTTCGTGTTTTGCTTTGTCAAAGCATCATTGCCTCACTTAAGGAGATGTATTTTGGGCCTTTCTATCATTCTAGATTGATCATGCAACCTTTCTAGTAATTTCTAATCTGGTAATATCTGAACATTTGTAGCTCTCTCTCTAAAACTGATTCCATGTAAGTGATAATCAGTCACCTGTGAATGACATTGGACTGCCACAATGCCTGATTTTACAAAACTGACTGTGCCAGACTTTTTCATTTTGGATTTTATACTGAACAAGCCATGGAATTGCGATAGTTTGCCCTGTTACAGTCTCCTTTTGAAAAATAACCCCAGACAGTTCCTTCTTCAGAAATTATTAGGCTTCGGGGCAAAAGATCCTTTTATCTTGGCCATAACACACTTATTGGAGGATATGTGCTCTAATCAAAGTAAACATCTATAAGAGTGATTCCTAGCTTGAGATCTGCACCTGGATTTCAGGAAAATTTGTGCAAATTTCTCTGAAAGGGTCTATAGTTTTACTGAATTTTCTAAGGCACCATTTCTTAAAATGTGGCTAATGTCTCACTCAGAACCCCTGTAAGGCTATAGAGTACTCAGCAGGCTCTTGGCAATTTTAGAAGAAAAGGTGATGGAATAATTTCACACAAGTATGCTGTATATTTGAAATGTAAGATTGATTATATTTTCAGAGAAATATACTATTCTCTATTTTACTCAATGTGTTCTTAAAGACTGTGAATGATTTAAGATGGCATTCATCAGTCTTCTCTAAGTCAATGATCAGGGTGAAGCTTGAAATGGTTAGCCTATTTTTACATCATTTATATGCTGTTGTGCCTACTGAGTTTACCTTTTTGCTGTTACTATATGAATTACATCACAAATAGTTCACAAAAGATCGATCTATATCTCAAAATGACAGTAATTTAAGCACTACAACTCCAAAGAATGTGCATAATGAACAAGGTTCCACTGCCAATATGGAATGTGGGGGTTTATGAGCTTGAATAACAGAATATGAAGTGTATTAACTTTCTTAAGGATAAAAAAAGCAATAAAGAGTACAATAAAGGATTATCTGAAAGTGTCTGACCTTAGACCTGACTTATAAAACTTTGAAAAATATGGCATGAACCCTTAGAGATTTTAGTGTCATTTTCAAGCAAAGCACAGTGACCACTCCAGAAAAAATAATTTTTCCAAAATAAGCATAACATATTGCTTCCAGTACAAAATTGATGCATTTTGATTTTAAAGGCAGAGAAAAAACAAAAGCAAAACAATAGATCATAAAAAATTTATACTCCATATACCAAAAAAGATATATGTTATGGTATGGCCAAGAAACTTAAAAAAACCAGCAGTAAACTTAAGAAAAATGATCTTCTCAAGATAACGGACTAAAGCCATATTTCATTCGATGGTATCATCAAAGAACTGCTTCATTTTTGAAAAGTAAACTGGAAAAAAATCCTCTGCAGATGATTCTTGGAAGTTGAAGCGTGGTTTTGTTTTTATTCACCTGCTCCGGAACCTAATGAGGGTAGAAAAAAGTCATCCCTAAGAAATCAATCCCCATCCTAGCCCATGGAAGGCACAGGTATGAGTTTAAATTTAATTACACATAGTGCAAGTATATCAAGTTGAGAAATAATTAACATAAAACTACTCAGAGAAGCCTTCTTCATTTGGACAAGATGGAGTAACTGGGACAAAATTTACCTTTCTACCTGAAACTTCTATAAACACAGATGAAATATGTGAATCAAAGGCTCTCAAGCAACTGGGTTAGGTAATTAAGGATGTTGATCCTCAGATATGGGAAAGAAATGAGGTGACCCTATGATTGCCCCAGCTTATTGCCTGGAAAAAGTTTCCAGGACAAGGCTCTGTGGGAGAGCCTCCTCCCTGAGTTGAGAAGATAGGTCTGGAAGTTTGGAGACGAAGGCAGAGTAAGGCAGAGGGAGTTTGCAGTTCAGAGTAATAGAGAGAAGAGGGTTACACAGAGAGAAACTCTAGAAATCAGCAGGCGCTCCTTCAAATATGTAATAGTCAATACATACATCTGAGGAAACTACCTGAAGTGTGAGAAAAGAATGCCCCAAATGAATAGAGGGAACAGTGCCTAGAGCTCACATATGACTGGGAATAGTGTTTATTTCCAACAACCAGAGTGAAAAATCTAGTAACTAATGGGGTATCAGTAGTGGGAAAAATTAACTCTAGATTTAAATCTTATTCTGTTCCCATGTAACAAAGTTCAAAAGTTAGACTCAAAAGTATAAAACAGTTTCCAAATAGCTTAACAATGTCCCAGGACATAGTTCAAAAATATTTACAGGAATACAAAAGTATCCAGCACTGAATAAGGCATGAAACACAATGTCTGGCATCCAAGTATTACTAAGCGTACAAAGAGACAGGAAAACGCAACTCATAATGAGAAGAAAACTTCAGTCAATGAAAAAGGACTCAGAAATGACACAGATAATAAACTCAGTAGAAAGAACATTAAAAGATTAATTATGACTGTATTCCATGTGTTCAAAAAGCTGGAGGAAAGACAGAGCAAATCAAACTTCAAGAGATGAAAATTGCAATTTCTGAGATCAAAAAATACTCTGGTTAGGATTAACAGATTAGACAATAGAGCACAAAATATTAGTGAACTTGAAGACATAATGAAACAGAGAGAGAAAAAATATTTAAATGTGAAAAACATCAGTGAACTATGAGACCAATTCAAGGAGCTAAATATACCAATAATTAGAGTTCCCTAAAGGAGAAGATAGAGAAGGGAGACTGAAACAATATTTGAAGAAAAACAGCTGAAAAATATCCAAATTTGTTGAAAATTACAAACATGCAGATTCTAAAGTTAATGAGCCCCAAGTACAAGAAACACGAAGAAAACTATACCAAGTCAGATCATAATCAAACTGGTTAAAATCGGTGATAAAAGGAAAATCTCAAAATCACTCAGAAAATATACATATTATATTTAGGAGAACAAAAATGTGAATGACATCAGATTTCTCACTGGAAACAATTGCATTAAAAAATAGAGGTGCAGCATCTTTAAGTATTGAAAGAAAACAAAAATCTGTCAGCCTAGAATTGTATATCCGTCAAAAATATTCTTCAAAAACGAAGGTTGAATAATGACTTTTTCCTGGTATATACTCAAATTGCAATAATTCTTCACACAGAGAACTGCAGTGCAAGACGTGTTAAGAGAAGTCCTTTAAACAGAGGTAAATTATATCAGACAGAAACCTGGATCTACACAAAGAATGGAAAAACAACAGAAACAGTAACCACATGAGTAAATATACAGACTTTTCTCTCTTACTATAAACAATTTTTCTTTAGAAGATAATTAACTCTTTAAATAAAGAGTAATAATGCATTGGGATTTATAACATGTGCAAGTAAAATCTATGGAAGCAAAAGCAGAAAGACTGGAAGAGGAGAATTGGAACTTTCGTAAAGAACTTCTGTAAAGTTCTTATACTATAAAAGAAATGATAAAATATCACATAAAAGTAAACTGTGATAAATTAAAAACATATGTGATAAGGAAGATCCAAGATGGTGGTGTGAGTAGTCTTCTTTGTCTCTCCCCCTTCGAATCTACAACTAATTGGACATTCATCAATTAACAAAGGATATCCATATAGCATCTCAGGATGCCTGAGAGACCCACGCTGCTATACATCAGAAGGTGGACGGACTTCCCTCTGGGAGGAGGTGGAGATAGGTGAAAACTCTCTGACCCGGACCCCCAAACAGCCTAGTACCTGCAAGCGGCTTTCTTCCAGCGGATGCCCCCAGAACATCGACACACACGTAGGGCAGGAGGGAGTGCACACCAGAGGAGTGACGGTGGAAACAGGTGACCAGAGCCCTACCTAAGCCCCCCGCAATTACACCTAAACCCAGAGGGAAGCTCCAGAGTTACACACCTGAGTCTATGGGGAGAGCCTCTGCCTGCCATTGGTGGGGAGGCCCCGCCTAGCGTCCACGGTGCCCAGAGGGTCCTGGAGAGAATCCCAGATGGCGCGGTGGCCTGCCAGCTGCTGCTGCCTGCCCCACTGACTGCCGGGGGGGGGGGGCTTGGGACTGCCGGAGACCTCCTCGGAGAGGGCTGGGGCTGGGTGGAGCTCCAGCGGCCAGGTCCACGGACCGGGGGGAAGCTCCAGAGTTCTGCCCAGGCAGCAGACAAAGTCTCTGTCTGCCATTAGCAGAGAGGCTCCGCCCAGCATCCACAACACCGGGAGGGTCCTGGAGAGGAGAATACCAGGCAGGGCAGCAGCCGGCCAGCTGCCACTGAAATCAAGGTCTCTGGCTATCCCCCAGACAGGACAAAGGGCTCCCCGAGATCCTGGGGGAGAGGACTGGGGCTGGGTGGAGTTCCAGCGACCCAGCTCCGTAGCCTAGGGGGAAACCCTACAGTCTCACAGCAGCCTCAGCGAAAGCCTCTGCACAGCACTAGTAGAGAGCACCCAACTGGCAGCCACAAGGCTGGAAGACCCCGGGACAAAAGTAGCATAGCTAGGTGAGCTAACCACAGATTGCAGAAGATGCCCATAGCTCTGCTGTGACCCATAGTGGACAAGTGAGATTTTGTGGGTGCCGACAGTGACAGAGCTGCAAATATAAGTGATCCTGCCCCTGGCTGCTGGAAAAGCCCATAACACCACTGCAGACCCCAAGGAGGGAGCACATCGAGGTGGTCTGCAACAGTAGGCACCAGCAGCCTGAAGCCCCCCCCCCCCGTGATGGCCCCCACAGCTGAAGAGGGAACCCACAGGACCACTGTGACTACAAGGAGGGGCCCAGGCCCAGTTAGCAACAGCTGATAGGATTCCTGGTTGGTGCAGTATAAACAGCTGCTCTCCCACCACACCAGTAGAAACAAGTGGAAGGAGTAACTAAACTCTATATCTATGTGGAGGCACAAATCTACAGCATCAAGCAATATGAAAAAATATATTAAATCTCCAGAACAGAAGGAAAATGACAAATACACAGAAAACAATCCCAAAGACAATGAAATATATAACCTAAATGACGATGACTTCAAAACAGCCATCATTAAAAAACTCAATGGTTAAAAGAGAATTCAGACAGACAACTCAACGAGTTCAGGAGCAATGTCACAAAAGAGTTTGATACTATAAGAAGTACCAAACAGAAATACTGGAAATGAAGAACACAATAGAGGAGATTAAGAAAAATCTAGACGCACTAAGAGTAGGGCCGATAACATGGAGGAAAGAATTAGCAATTTGGAAGACAAGAATATAGAAATGCTGCAGGCAGAGGAGGAGGAGAGAAGTAAGACTAAAAAGAAATGAAGAAACTCTCCAAGAATTATCAGACGCAATTAGGAGATGCAACGTAAGGATTATAGGTATACCAGAGGGAGAAGGGGACAGAAAGCCTATTCAAAGAAATAATGGCTGAGAACTTCCCAAACCTGGGGAGAGAGATGGAACTTCATGTGACAGAAGCCAATAGATCTCCAAACTTTATCAATGCAAGAAGACCAACCCCACGGCATATAGTAGTGAAGCTAGCAAAAGTCAAAGACAAGGAGAAAATACTAAGGGCAGCCAGGCAGAAGAAATTAACTTACAAAGGAACCCCCATCAGGCTATCAGCAGATTTCTCAGCAGAAACTTTACAGGCTAGAAGAGAGTGGAATGATATATTCAAAAATCTGAAGGACAAAAACCTACAGCCGAGAATTCTCTACCCAGTGAAAATATCCTTCAAATACGTTGGAGAAATAAAAACTTTCCCAGATAAACAAAAATTAAGGGAGTTCATTGCCACAAAACCTCCTCTTCAGGAAATGCTCAGGAAAACCCTCATTCCTGAAAAATCAAAAAAAGGAAAGGGGCTACAAAACCAAGAGCAAAGGAGATAAGTAGAAGGACAACAACAGAGAGTAGCAGCTCTCCATCAGAACAGATTAAACCATGGGACGAGAAACAAAGGAAATTGAAGAAAACTGTAAAACAAGACATAAAATGGCAGCGGTAGGCCCCCACATCTCAATAATCACTCTAAATGTAAATGGATTGAACTCCCCAATCAAATGACACAGAGTGGCAGGACGGATCAAAGAACAAGACCCAACAATATGCTGCCTCCAGGAAACACACCTCAGCCCCAAAGACAAACACAGACTCAGAGTGAAGGGATAGAGAACAATACTCCAAGCTAATAATGAACAGAAGAAAGCAGATGTCTCTATACTAATATCAGACAAAGTAGACTTCAAAGCAAAACGGATAAAGAAAGACAAAGAGGGACAGTATATAATGATAAAAGGGACTCTCCACCAAGAAGACATAACACTGATAAATATATACACACCCAACACAGGAGCACCAAAATTTGTAAAGCAACTCTTAACAGAACTAAAAGAAGACATCAACAACAATACAATAATGGTAGGGGACCTCAACACACCATTAACACTAATGGACAGAAAATCCAGACAGAAAATCAACAAGGAAATTATAGAATTAAATGAAAAATTAGACCAGATGGACTTAATAGATATATATAGAACACTTCATCCAAAAACAGCAGGTTACACATTCTTCTCATGTGCGCATGGAACATTCTCAAGGATAGACCATATTTTGGGAAACAAAGCAAGCATCAATAAATAGAAGAGAGTTGAAACAATATCAAGCATCTTTTCTTATCATAATGCTATGAAACTAGAAATCAACTACAAGAATAAAGCAGAGAAAGGTGCAAAGATGTGGAGACTAAACAACACGCTTCTGAACAAACAATGGATTATTGAAGAAATTAAAGAAGAAATCAAATATTATCTGGAGACAAATGAAAATGAGAACACGACATACCAAATCATTTGGGATGCAGCAAAAGCAGTCCTAGGAGGGAAATTCATTGCAATACAGGCTCACCTCACTAAACAAGGAAAATCTTACATAAACAACCTCAAATGACACCTAACGGAACTAGAAAAAGAAGAACAAACAAAGCCCAAAGTCAGTAGAAGGAGGGAAATAATAAAAATAAGAGCAGAAATAAACCATATTGAAACAAAAAAGACAGCAGAAAGGATCAATGAAACAAAGAGTTGGTTCTTCAAAAAAATTAACAAAATTGACAAACCCTTAGCCAGACTCACCAGGAAAGGAAGAGAGAAATCTCAAATAAATAAAATTAGGAATGAGAGAGGAGAAATCACAACAGATACCAATGAAATACAAGGGATCATAAGAGAATACTATGAAAAACTATATGCCAATAAATTGAACAGCCTAGAAGAAATGGATAAATTCCTAGAGTCCTACAACCTCCCCAAACTGAATCAGGAAGAAATGGAGAATCTGAATAGGCCAATCACAAGTAAAGAAATAGAAACAGTAGTCAAAAACTTCCCCAAAAATAAGAGTCCAGGACCAGACGGCTTCTCTGGGGAATTCTACCAAACATTCAAAGAAGATTTAATACCTATCCTTCTCAAACTATTCCAGAAATTGAGGAAGATGGAGTACTCCTTAACACATTCTATGAAGCCAACATCACTCTGATCCCCAAACCTGACAAGGACAACACAAAGAAGGAGAACTGCAGGCCGATATCACTGATGAACATAGATGCAAAAATCCTCAACAAAATTCTGGCAAACTGAATACAGCAACACATCAAAAAGATTATACACCATGATCAAGTGGGATTTATACCAGGGACACAGGGATGGTTTAACATCCGCAAGTCAATCAACGTGATACACTACATTAACAAAATGAGAAACAAAAACCACATGATCATCTCAATAGATGCAGAGAAAGCATTTGACAAGATCCAACATCCATTTATGATAAAAACCCTCAATAAAATGGGTATAGAAGGAAATTACCTCAACATAATAAAGGCCATATATGACAAACCCACAGCCAACATCATACTCAATGGACAAAAACTGAAAGCCATCCCTCTCAGAACAGGAACAAGACAAGGGTGCCCACTTTCACCACTCCTATTCAACATAGTACTGGAGGTGTTGGCCAGAGCTGTTCGGCAGGAAAAAGAAATAAAAGGAATCCAAATAGGTAATGAAGAAGTAAAACTCTCGCTGTTTGCAGACGACATGATCTTATATATAGAAAACCCCAAAGAATCCATAGGAAAACTATTAGAAACAACCAACAACTACAGCAAAGTTGCAGGGTATAAAATCAACATACATAAATCAGTAGCATTTCTATACACTAACAATGAACTAACAGAAAAAGAACTCAAGAACTCAATCCCGTTAACAATTGCAATGAAAAGAATAAAATACCTTGGGATAAATTTAACCAAGGAAGTGAAGGATTTATACAATGAAAACTACAAGACTTTCTTGAAAGAAATGGACGACGACATAAAGAGATGGAAAGACATTCCATGCACATGGATTGGAAGAATAAACATAATTAAAATGTCCATACTACCTAAAGCAATCTACAGATTCAACACTATCCCAATCAGAATTCCAAGGACATTCTTTACAGAAATTGAACAAAGAATCCTAAAATTCATATGGGGCAAGAAAAGACCACAAACTTCTAAAGCAGTCCTGAGTAAGAAAAACAAAGCCGGAGGAATCACAATCCCCGATTTCAAAACATACTACAAAGCTACAGTGATCAAAACAGCATGGTACTGGTACAAAAACAGGTCCACAGATCAGTGGAACAGAATTGAAAGCCCAGAGATAAAACCACACATCTGTGGACAGCTAATCTTTGACAAAGGAGCTGAGGGCCTACAATGGAGGAAAGAAAGTCTCTTCAACAAATGGTGCTGGGAAAACTGGACAGCTACATGCAAAAGCTTGAAAATTGACCATTCATTTTCACCACACCAAAATAAACTCAAAATGGATCAAAGAGCTAAAGATTAGGCCTGAAACAATAAGTCTTCTAGAAGAGAATATAGGCAGTACACTCTTTGACATTAGTTTCAAAAGAATCTTTTTGGACACTATAACTCCTCAGTTGAGGGAAACAATAGAAAGAATAAACAAATGGGACTTCATCAGAGTAAAGAGCTTCTTCAAGGCAAGGGAAAACAGGATTGAAACAAAAAAACAGCCCACTAAGTGGGAAAAAATATTTACAAGCCACTTATCCGACAAAAGGTTAATCTCCATAATATACAAAGAACTCACACAGCTTAACAACAGAAAAACAAACAACCCGATCAAAACATGGGCAGAGGACATGAACAGACATTTCTCCAAAGAAGATATAAGTATGGCCAATAGACACATGAAAAGGTGCTCATCATCGCTAATCATCAGGGAAATGCAAATCAAAACTACACTAAGATATCACCTTACACCCATTAGATAGGCAAAAATATCCAAAACCAAGAGTGACAAATGTTGGAGAGGCATCGGAGAAAAGGGAACCCTCATACACTGTTGGTGGGAATGCAAACTGGTGCAGCCACTATGGAAAACAGTATGGAGATTTCTCAAAAAGTTAAAAATAGAAATACCTTATGACCCAGCCATCCCACTACTGGGTATCTATCCTAAGAACCTGAAATCAGAAATCCCAAGAGTCCCTTGCACCCCTATGTTCATCGCAGCATTATTTACAATAGCCAAGACGTGGAACCAACCTAAATGCCCAGAAAGTGATGATTGGATAAAGAAGATATGGTATATATACACAATGGAATACTACTCAGCCATAAAAAAGGACAAAATTGGTCCATTCGCAGCAACATGGATGGACCTCGAGGGTATTATGTTAAGCGAAATAAGCCAGTCATAGAAAGACAAACTCTATATGACTCCACTCATAGGTGGAAGTTAACATATAGACAAGGAGAAGTGATCGGTGGTTACCAGGGAAAAGGAGGGGTGAGGGGAGGGCACAAAGGGGGAAGTGGTGTACCCACAACATGACTAACAATAATGTACAACTGAAATCTCACAAGGTTGTAATCTACCATAATATTAATTTAAAAAAAACAAAAAAAATATATGTGATAAACACTCAAGCAACAACTAAAATAGCATAACAAAAGTTTATAGCTATTTAGCCAAAAAGAAAATGAAATGAAATAATAGTAAAATGCTCAGTTAGTCTCAGAGAAGGCAGAAAGAGAAAAAAGTGATCAAAGAACGGGTGGATTATATAGAAGCCAGCTATCAAGATGGTCTGTTTAAAGCCACAGATATTTGAAAACCACATTAAATATAAATGTTCTAAACATTCTAATCAAAAGATAGAGATTGTCAGATTAGATAAAAAAGACATTATATGCTGCCTCTAGGAAACCTACGAGAAACTTTAAATATAAAATCACAGCTAGGTAAAAAGTGCTAAAAGGAATGATCACAATATATACGCCACAATAACCCTAAGTGAGGGAAAGCTGCCGTGCTCATTTTAGATTTAGACAAATTAGACTTCAAAGCAAAGAATATAACCTGGGATAAAGAGGTTAATTTCACAGTGTCACAAAGGGTCAATTTATCAAGAGGACATAAGATTCCTAAATGTTTGTGTACCTAATAACAGAGCTCCAAAATAAATAAAGCAAAAACTGATAAAACAGAAAGCAATCGACAAATCCGCAATTATTGTTGGATATTTTAACACCTCATCTTAATAATTAATAAAACAAGTGGGCAAAAAATCAATATGTAAAGACTTGAGCAATACTATTGACCACCTCAACCTGTGTCCTTTATAAATTGCTCTGCCAATCAACAAATACTTTTAAAGTGCACACAAACACTTATTAGGATAGACCATATTTGGGGCCATAAAACAAGTCTGAATACGTTTTAAAGTAGTCAAGTCATATTAAGGATGTTCTCTGAACAAAATTAAAATAAATTAAATAAGTATCCAACAACAAAAATATATCAGAAAAAATCTACAATATTGAAAAAAACCCCAAATAACAAACAAACAAACCTGAGCTCATGGATATACAGAATAGATTGGTGGTTGCCCAAGACAGGGGCTGGAGGGTGGGCAAAATGGGTGAAGGGGGTCAAAAGGTACAAATTTCCACTTATAAAATGAGTAAGTCAGGGGGATGTAACGTACAGCATGGTTACTATAGTTAACAATACTGTATTTTATGTTTGAAAGTAGCTAGGAGAGTGGATCTTGAAAGTTATCATGAGGAGAAAAAAAATTGTAACTATGTATGTTGATAGATGTTAACAAGACTTATTGTGTTGATCATTTTGCAATATATAAAAATATCAAATCATCACTGGACCCATTAGTGAACTGAAATTTCAGGGCAAACTGCCACCCCAAAATCTGGATAGATAGACTCATCCAGAAAGATGCAGAAACCAAAATCTCCTTACCTGGAAGAGAAACCACTAAGACCCATAAATTCTGGTAGGAACATTTAAATGGTAATTTTGATGAATTGATGGAGGCTGTGCATGGACTTGCATAAGAGTAAGAAATTCCTGGGGCCACAGTCTTAAGGGCCCCCAACACTTATATTTAGTCATTAGGGTAATACAAATTAAAACCACAATGAGATGCCACTATGCAGTTACTAAAACGGCTAAAATTAAAAATACTGTCCATATCAAGGGTTGATGAGTATGTGGATGAATTGGAACTCTCATACACTGTTAGTAAGAATGTAAAATTGTAAACCACTTTGGAAAACAGGAAATTTAAAAAAAGTAAATATATACCTTCTATATTACCCCAACATTCCATTCCTAGGTGTTTTCCCAAGAAAAATGGAAGCATATGTCTAGACAAAGACTTGTACAAGAATATTCTTAGCAGCTTTATTTATAATAGCTCCAAACTGAAAACTACTCGTGTCCAAAGCAAGTGAACTGATAAACTGTAGTACATTCATACAATGTTATTCTACTCAGAAATAAAAAGAAACCAACAAGTGATAGAAAAAAATAAAAGTATAGGTGAATCTTAAAATCACTACAGTCCAATGAAAGAGTCAACAAAAGTACATAATCTATGATTCCATTTATATGAGGATCTAGAAAATGCAAACTATTCTACAGTGGCGGAAAGCAGATCAGTGGTTACCTGGGGAGGAGGGGGATGTGGTGTGGGTCAGGAGGAAGGGATTACAGAGTGGCACAGGAAACTCTTTTGGGTGATGAATATGTTAATTAAGTTGATTACAGTAAAAGTTTCATGGGTGCGTAATATGTCAAAATTTGTCAAATTGTACACTTTAATCATGTGAATTTTACATCAATTATACCTTAACAAAGCTGTTCAAAAATTACTGGTCTAGGACTGGTGAAACCTTTGGAGCCTTATAGTAGAAAAGCAGAACTTTCTAGAAGAGACACTTCTAAAATCTAGGGTACTTGATGCTGTCCAGGAAAAAATATCCTTAGAATAAAAACAGCTCACAATAATAAAAGAATTATAAGCCATTCTGTGAAAAATAACGAATATATTAAGTAGTAAATTAGATATAATTAAGCAGAATTAACAAGCCAAAATGGCACTACAAAAAAATCATTCAGAGAACAGAATAAAGTGACTGAAAATATTAAAGAGTGATTAAGAGACATGGAAAACATTTTAGAATAGATATGAGAGATAATATAGAAAGAAGTGATGGCTAAGAATTTTCCATAAATTAAGAACTTATTAGACGAATAAAAATAAATAGAAACCTAGACCCATTATAGTGAAAAAAAAAGATAAGTTATGTGAAGAAGTACCAATTAGATTGACACCAAAGTTCTTCTCAATCAAACAATAGTAGACAGGGTATATTGGAATAATATATTAAAAATGCTGAGTGAAAAATTACTGTCATCTGAGGATTCTATACATGTCTAAACTACTTTTTCAAGAATAAGAGTAAAAGAAAAAGACAAAGACTGAGAGAGCTTACTAATCACAGATCAACCTCTACTGAAAAATCTATTAAAATCATACTTCAGGAAGAGGAAAATTGAATAAAGAAAAGAATGCAGAAGTACCAAACTGTGTAAAGAAATTAGTCAACATAATTAAATCTAAATTTAGCTGACTGTAGAAAACAATATCGCTAATACTGGTTAATTTGAGTATTTTAAAAAATAAGATAGAAATAGAATTCTGTACAAAAATATAGCATGGAAGCTGTGGAAGAGCAAAGCAAGGATTTCAACGTCAGAAAAATCTGCTTATTTAATTCACTGAATTTAAACATATAAAACAAAAAAAATGACCATTTCAGTGGCTACAGATAAGGCATTTCATAAAAATATAACAACCTTTCACGTAATAAACTAATGGCAAACTGGGACTAGAAGGTGATGTTCTCAATTTGGTGAGGTATAATCTGTACAAGAGCAGCAGTGAATATCACATGTAATGATGAATTTTCTTTGAGCGCTCTCATTATAGTCAGACAGCAACAAAACAAGAATGCTTATTATTGTTACTCCTGTTACTGGTCCTAGGCATTGGATAAGTAAAATTTATGGTTAAAAACCAATGAAACAAAATTGTCATTATTTGCAGACTATATGAATGTCTGCATAGGAAATCCAAGATACTCGACACATTATTAGAATTAAGAGAATATGGTGAAATTTCTTGACAGAAGCTTTATGTAAAATCATATTACATTCTTATACACCAGAAAAATTAAAAATAATTTTAAAAGGTTGATATCTACAATGATAATAAAACTATAAGATACTTGGGAAAAAACTTAAAATAGTGTACTATTTGTCCAAAAATAGATTAATAGAATAGAATAGAATAGAGTTCGGACACAGGCCTACATATTTATTGAAACTTGGTATATGAAAGGTGGCACCTGGAGGGAGATCGGCACACTTTAAACTATGTGTAGGGGCAGAGGCCACGCAGGAGGACGCGAAGTGAAACGGGTCTGTACTTCTAGTCCACAGCCATAAGTGCAGGAACTGGATAAGCAGAAGGTGGCAAAACCTCCTGAACCCGATTTGGTTCAGAGAAGCAGAGGAGGTGGGACTATAAAAAGAACGACACAGACAAGCCATGTTTGCAGGAAATAGTCTAGTATTTTAACTCTATCTGTAGTGTTAATATCAATGTTCACATTCATTAAATCTGGGAAGTGTTTGTCATATTATTCCTGTATTATTCTTTATGTTTAAAATATAAAAACAAGAACAAAAGGGCTCAACATTAATGACTAATGTTATATTTAGATGGAAAGCCAAACGAGCTATTGGCAAAATTCCCTCACATTGACATCAGTACGGAATAGCAGTAACTTGCATGTTTGCAAGCTAGCATATATTTCCATCCAGAGGTGGTTGAATCCCATGGGACTCAGATTACAAATTAGATGTGGATACATAGAGGGTGCTTATATAAGAAGTATTCAATGATTTTGGTGGTTGTTCTGTTCATTATGAAAACATACTACAGGGAAAGAGATTTTTAGTTTTGATGAACAAATATTTTGTGAACCATGATTATGACTAAAGAAACAAGAGCTATGTATCAAGGAAGATTAGATTTGCTACGCAGATAAGAGGTTGTAGCTGAATGTGTATCTACACAAGGCTTCTTCATTCAGAGGATAAATGGTATCTGTACTGTATCTCTTGTTATTGGCTCACTATTAATGGTAATAGCAATATGATAAATGTCAGCCACTGAGCCTGACTTTTCACCATCTTATGCAATGTCATATCCAGATATTTTGGGACTTGAAGCTTATATAATTTTGAGAACCCTCAAATATTATGAAATTACAAATACAAAATAAATTAGAAGCTAAATTAATATTTATCTCTTGTTTTCATATTCATTATCTAAATATTCTTAGATATTGTGATTCTTTTCCTGAGCTTCAAGATTTTGAGCTTCAGAAGCTTTAATTTTTTTTTTAAATTAAAAGAATTTATGACATTTTGAAGTTTCGGCCTGCTTGCAGTTAGACACTGATAATATAATATTGGGCATATTTAAAAATAAAATCACATTCACATGCTGTAGCAGAGCATGAAGAAATAATTTTCAGACCTAAATGCCTTCAAAGGAATCCAGTTACTTCCACCTCCAAAGTTGGAGTATTCAATCTTTTGGCATATGAACACCATGTTTTTATCTATTTAATATCTTCTGGAATTCTGAAAATAGTCAGCAGTAAGAAGGTTCTCCATAGTTTCTGAGTTCACATTCCATCTTAGAATACAAAAGTATCTGGGAAAAAAGACACTAGACACTGTTATTCCCAATATTGTATTATTTAGAGTTTAGATTTTTAATTTTGTAGAAGTAAAAACTAAAATGTGAAAGTTGACATGAGTGAATCCATATTAAAATAGAGCCATGGGCTGGCCTGGTGGTGTAGTGCATGTTCCGCTTCAGCAGCCCAGGGTTCGTGGGTTTGGATCCTGGGTGTGGACCTATGCACTGCTTCTCAAGCCACGCTGTGGTAGGCATCCCACATATAAAGTAGAGGAAGATGGGCACGGATGTTGGCTTAGGGCCAGTCTTCCTCAGCAAAAAGAGGAGAATTGGTGGCAGATGTTAGCTCAGGGCTAATCTTCCTCAAAAAAAAAAAAATTAAAAAATAGAGCCAGAGCAGCCATTTCAGATGAATTGCCTTGCACGTCTTGTATTCTTTATCTTCCAAACTGGACCAAACTGTCAACGTTTCAAGAAGTCAGTGAAGACAAGAATATCCTGTCTGTGAGAACTGATGGAACTGGAATTTGTTAATGACCAAATTGCTAACTGATCAAAGAAGTACAATTCTAGCCTTTTGCCTGATGACTGAATCTCAAGCCAATCTATGAAGTGCAAACCTAGCCCTACCTCATCCAGCACCAATGAACTCTTTTTTAATACAACTTACCTCATCTTCCTCCCTTTTCCCCATAAAATCCCTGCGTCCCTCTCCTGTAACTGGGACACTGTTTGGGTTTCTACCTGAATCTGTACTCCTCAAATTGCACTTCTTTGATCCCACATAAATGCTTTGCCTCTTAAACTGTTTTCTGTTTTTCTAGGTTGACAAAGAAAAGAAACCTCCTATGATTAGAAACAACCTGCGGTTTTAGCTCTCACTGATCTGTATAGAAACATATTACCTTCCCTCTTACTGAAACAATATTGTTATTAAGATATTATTAATAGGTAAAAAGTATGCTTTTATCATTTAAATGTTTTATTCTCATAACATTTTTACCTAAAATTTTTATTGAAGATATATGTACAAATGTCTGTTTAATGATCCAATTTTTCCGTTTTAGATCCAATGATCTAAAATTTTGAGAAACATTCTCTAAGTTTCTTGTGGCCCCTGAGAGATTAAGACCCACTCAACTAAAGACTGAATTAAAGGTTTATCAGGTGACTCAATGGAAGAACCGTGCTCAACAGGACGTAATGGATGAAGACATTCTTACCCAATGAGTCTCTCTTTTGGAGAGATGAAATCCACCTAGAGGAAAGGCAAAAGGAAGTGTTAGGTGGAGAGAAACTAGGCAGTGGAAGTGAAAGTGTGCAGAGAAAATGATAAGCTATGACACAGACACAGGAAAGACATTAGAATATGGAGTAACAGACCTTGTTTCTGAGAAATGACGAGCTTACTGGGGCAGAGCTGCTGTGGGGGTCACTGGAGGGATTTAGTTATTCTGAGTGGTGATGAATGATGCCTGTTCCCCCCAGTCTTGGAGCATGACTGCTGAGAGGGCTTCTTGTCTTACTCATTGTTGTGACTTTGTTAAATTCACATTGGTTAAGTAGAGTCCCAGGGTGTCTGACAGGTTGAACAAAGACCACAAGGAATTAAAATAGAGAAGTTTATTACTCACAGGTCCTGGAGGAGGTACAGGGCATACCTCAAGGGGCTATAGGGGGTGGTCAAAGCAGCAGAGCAGGCAGAGAGAGCCTGGCAGGACCCAGGGCATGCCTTTACTACCATCTGCAAGTGAAGTGTTCTGGGGTTCCCAGGCAAAGGCCAGATTGGTCAGTTCAAACCAAAAAGAGCTGGGTTTTGGTAAACTTCACAGAGGTCTTCTCTTAGAGATGCACAGGTCCTGGGAGGTGAGTACATTTGCTTGTGACTCTGTGGGCTTTATCTAGGGCGTGCACTAGAGGGATGGGCCATTGTCAGGTCAAGGGCCCTGCAGGCCCCTTGGCCACGCAAAATGGACGTCGAGGCAGCGATATTATGGAGGAGTTTATTATGGTGAATTCTCAACATTCACCCTTTTCTATTCCAATATTCCCGTTACTTCAGAGTGACTGGTCCTTGCAATTAAATAGAGCCTATTTAATACAGAATAATTCTAAGGATTAAAGCAATTCTCTTAAAAATCATCATTTTGTGATGAAGCATGCCATGTTTGCAACCTCTATTTTCTTTCCAACTTTTTCTTTCCTCATTCAGTTCAGAATTTTGCTTTTATCTAGTAGACCACTAAGGAAATCTGTTGTCATTCTAGTGAGTTAAGGAAGTGCTAAATTTATTTAAAATTAAAGATTAGAGTTTAAACTGAAGACTAATGAACCTGAATCCAAAGGGGCTTTTGTGTATAACAGTGTTATGTATTAGCTGATGTTAAATTAACTGCAGTCATGTGTAAAATGGCCAAGGGCGGAAGAAGGACAATCTTAGAACATTATGAGATAATAAAACATTGCATTTATAACAATAAGTGATTATATTACGTCTAGTTTGATATGGAAGGAATTTTAGAGAGAGCGAGAGCAATTATTAAAACTGGTCTTTGATCAGGGTGTGAAAGTTAAAAGCAATTATTAAAAATTACATCCTTCCATCCTTTCCCTTTGTGAACTCAGATTAGAGATAATCTACAGACACATGAATGTAAACAATATATGAAGGGTCCCATTCCAGAGTAATTTGTGTTTCAGAGGAGAAATGTTTTCTTTTTCCCAACAAGATTGCCAGAAATACTTTAAGCACAACAAACTGACCCGCTAACCTTTGATGCTCTCCATAGATTGGGTTGTTTTGGAAAGAAGTCAAATGCTGTCTTCTCACGGAAGCTAGAAGTCAACATTTCTTACACATATTCAGAGTCACCTCCTGGCCTTTTCATCAGAAAAAAAGCAGTGAGGGACACCCCCACCCTAGACAAGAAGAAGATGGGAGATAGACGGATCAGGGCACAGAAACAACTCGGGATAACATGGAGCCTTTTGTCAGAGGGGTCTTATTCATATGAAATATAAAGAGGGTGAAATCATCAAGCAGGTCTTGTGTTTACCAAAGACATGGCAAAAAATGCCGTAAGAATTTAAGACTCATTTCTAGGAAGAGGGGAAGGGAGCTCACATTTATGGGTTACTTGCTATGTATCAGGCACTTTATATACCTCATCACATTTAACATCTAGTCTCCTTATTTTCCATATGATGAGAGGTGACAACTTTGGCTTGGCTGCCCTGATGAAATCTTGTTTTCACAAAGCTTCAAAGACTTGCTGGTAACCATCACTGATTGTCCATTTCCTTGCTTGTCTCCTCTGCTACCCTGTTAGCTCTTTTACAGTCTGGACCATGAACCGTTTTCTCTGCAGTATTCAAGAGTTTTGCAGACTGTCTGACACAAAGTATTAACTTAGTAAACATGTGTTGAATGATTGAACAAACAGGAAAACAGTCAGTCTGCCTCAGGACTGGGCTGCCCCAAGTAGTGATGGTATGTTATCCACTTATGGAATTATCCATACAGTGCTTTCTCCTCCAGCAAGTGAATTTGGGTCTACTGTTAGAGAAAGCCAGATACTAGACTAAATATACTTCCTTACTACAACAACCTGTGAGATGGTTATTGTTATTCCCTTTTGTAGATAATGAAACTGAAGCACAGAAAGGTAAAGAAATTTTCCCAAGGTAACTCAATCACTTAATTGAACTGGGATTCAGTACCCAGATCTATGGGACTCCAGTCTTCCCACAGTCCTCTCCCACACTAAATTCCCAGGAAGGCTTCCATTTTATTTTCTAGCTTCTTGTGATTTCAACTCATAGAGCCTCTCAAGGAACCGTTTTCCAGGTTGGGGGTGGGGTGTGGGTGACTAGGCGGTGTTGTTTCTGTTCTGTGCAGGAATAAACTCCACTAAAGTCTTTGGAAAATTTACTGCCTTCAGGGAACATAACTCCTCTCTCAGCTACTTAGTTATTATCAGCTTTGATCCAGATACAAGTTCTTTCTGGCATTCTCTGTAGAGTTCTCATTTGCCAAAAGACGTACTTCAGAAATCACATTTTTGGATTCAGAATGTTTTTTCAAATTGCATCACTTTTACCATCTCCCTCAGCTCCTGACTCCCAAAATGTCATTGGCTTTCCTTTCTACCTCTGCTTTAGGAGTTAAGCGTCTCCAAATGAATTCTCCTTGTCCACAGCTGACTTCAAGCACCGGCATGCCTTAGGCAGTCTCCTATCCACCACTGCCACCTCAGGAATGTAAGAAACACATAGAATTGTTCTCTAACAATTCCAGCCTCTACTCTTTATTTCCTGGGTCATATAGGAGCTGCTTTCTAAATTTGCTACCTCTGTGACACTTTGTGTTCTCTTTCCGTCTCTCCAGTTCTTCAGTGCCTACTTAATAATTCTGTACATAAAATTCTCTCTGTTGAAATTACTGGTGTGGATTTTGTCTCATGACTGAATACCGACTGATACAGAGATTCAGCTGCAGGAGATTATGAACCTTTCTATTTTTAATGTAGAGCAGAGCCATCACAGTTACTCAGAGCAATGAAACTTTCTCTCTGGCCCCAAGTTTTATTTTTTCAAATGTTCAGGACAGATTGACTGATATGTGTCAGGAGCCTACTCTTTGATCAGTCAGCTTTCGTAAGCGGAAAAGGGCTAGGTAGGTAAAACATGTTTTACTGGGAGCTGGCTCCAGAGAAGGAGGAATTATGAAAAGAATATGTACTATGTAATTCTGACTTTGGGTAATTAAACAAGGACTCTGTTAAAGGACTCTGGATCCTTCTGAATCACAAAAGGAAGCTAACAGTATGCATGCAGATTTAGTATTAATTCTATTATACATATTTTAGTTTTTAAAAAATCAATAATATATGTAAAAACAATTTAACTCACCATTCTATGGATGTTTTGGTAAACAAGAATATTCCAACTTTGCCAGAGATCAGAATTTAAAATATCTAGTTTCCAGAAGTTTATTCCAGGGCACACCTTAAATATACACTTTTCATTCCTCACCCTAAATGTGCATTTCCTGCTAGGTCGGGAACACTATGTGATCATCTCCTTGGGCATCTCCTTTTGGCATTTGCCTTGGGCTTGGTAGTTATCTACACATGTGTGTGTCCGCCTTCCTGATTAGAACCTGAGCTCCTATAAGCAGAGATGATCTCTTTATTGTCTTTATATTCCTGGGCCTTCACATTATGTCCAACAAATGCTAGGGGCTTAGTAATTGTTAAATGAATCAAAAGGAATTTTTTCCCTTTCATGAACAGAATTCTTTACAGGCTAAGATGGTCAATATGAAAAGACAGAGGATAATCATTCAAAATTTTTGACAGTGATGGTTTTTTATGGTTGATAAATGTCTTTCATGGTACTAAATAGCTAGTAGTAGTTGATAATAATGGGTGGTTCCCCATATACCTTGATATTTTGCTCAAAATTGAAAAATTGACCTAAATTCACAAATACCAAATGATGTGTATATCTTGTCTCTCCAATATTATATATTTCCTATGTGCAGGGCATAAGTTTTGTTTTAAATTTATTTTGTATATGTCAAAGTATATAATGGTGTTACACACATGCTGTTGGGTGAATGAATAAATGAGATATATTGCATTTTCATTCTCCTTGATGATGATGATAATAAACAGTCAAAATACTGGAAAATTAGGATATTTCCTCTATTTCTCTGTGTACCATCAGAGTAAATTTGGGTAACCCCTGCAGCTGAGTTCAGTGAAATGGAATTTTTTTTTCCTTTTTTTTAAATTAAGTTTATAAAAGTTAACATCCTTGTGAAATTAAACTTGTACATTATTATTAGTCATGTTGTAGGTACACCATTTGACCCCTAGTGCCCTCCCCTCACCCCCCTTTCCCCTGGCAACCACCGATCTGTTCTCTTTGTCCATCTGTTAACTACCACCTATGAGTGGAATCATACAGAGTTCATCTTTCTCTGTCTGGCTTATTTCACTCAACATAATACTCTCAAGGTCTATCCATGTTGTTGTGAATGGGACAACTTTGTCCTTTTTTATGGCTGAGTAGTATTCCATTGTATATATATACCACAACTTCTTTATCCAATCATCAGTTGCTGGGCACTTATGTTGGTTCCATGACTTGGCTATTGTGAATAATGCTGCAATGAAGATAGGGGTGCATGGAGCTTCTGAAATTGCTGATTTCGGGTTCTTAGGATATATACCCAGTAGTGGGATGGCTGGGTCATAAGGTATTTCTATTTTTAACTTTTTGAGAAATCTCCATACTGTTTTCCATAGTGGCTGCACCAGTTTGCATTCCCACCAACAGTGTATGAGGGTTCCCTTTTCTCCGATGCCTCTCCAGCATTTGTCATTCTTGGTTTTGGATATTTTTGCCAATCTAACGGGTGTAAGGTGATATCTTAGTGTAGTTTTGATTTGCATTTCCCTGATGATTAGTGATGATGAGCACCTTTTCATGTGTCTATTGGCCATCCGTATATCTTCTTTGGAGAAATGTCTGTTCATGTCCCCTGACCATTTTGTAATTGGGTTATTTGATTTTTTATTGTTGAGTTGTGTGAGTTCTTTGTATATTATGGAGATTAACCCTTTGTCAGATAAATAACTTGTGAATATTTTTTCCCACTTAGTGGGCTGTTTTTTTGTTTCAATCCTGTTTTCCCTTGCCTTGAAGAAGCTCTTTAGCCTGATGAAGTCCCATTTGTTTATTCTTTCTATTGTTTCCCTCATGTGAGGGGTTATGGTGTCCGAAAAGATTCTTTTGAAGCTATGTCAAAGAGTGTGCTGCCGATATTCTCTTCTAGAAGACTTATTGTTTCAGGCCTAATCTTTAGGTTTTTGATCCATTTTGAGTTTATTTTAGTAAATGGTGAAAAAGAATGGTTGATTTTCATTCTTTTACATGTGGCTGTCCAGTTTTCCCAGCACCATTTGTTGAAGAGACTTTCTTTCCTCCATTGTAGGCCCTCAGCTCCTTTGTCAAAGATTAGCTGTCCATAGATGTGTGGTTTTATTTCTGGGCTTTCAATTCTGTTCCACTGATCTGTGGACCTGTTTTTGTACCAGTACCATGCTGTTTTGATTACTGTGGCTTTGTAGTATGTTTTGAAGTCAGGGATTGTGATTCCTCCAGCTTTGTTCTTCTTTCTCAGGATTGCTTTATCAATTTGGAGTCTTTTGTTGCCTCATATGAATTTTAGGATTCTTTGTTCGATTTCTGTAAAGAATGCCCTTGGGATTCTGATTGGGATAGCGTTGAATCTGTAGATTGCTTTAGGTAGTATGGACATTTTAACTATGTTTATTCTTCCAATCCATGTGCATGGAATATCTTTCCATCTCTTTATGTCGTCATCAATTTCTTTCAAGAAGGTCTTGTAGTTTTCATTGTATAGATCTTTCACTTCCTTGGTTAAGTTTATCCCAAGGTATTTTATTGTTTTTGTTGCGATTGTGAATGGGATTGAGTTCTTGAGTTCTTTTTCTGTTAGTTCATTGTTAGCATATAAAAATGCTACTGATTTATGTATGTTGATTTTATACCCTGCAACTTTGCTGTAGTTGTTGGTTGTTTCTAATAGTTTTCCTATGGATTCTTTGGGGTTTTCTATATATAAGATCATGTCGTCTGCAAACAGTGAGAGTTTTACTTCTTCATTGCCTATTTGGATTCCTTTTATTTCTTTTTCCTGCCGAACAGCTCTGGCCAACACCTCCAGTACTATGTTGAATAGGAGTGGTGAAAGTGGGCACCCTTGTCTTGTTCCTGTTCTGAGAGGGATGGCTTTCAGTTTTTGTCCATTGAGTATGATGTTGGCTGTGGGTTTGTCATATATGGCCTTTATTATGTTGAGGTACTTTCCTTCTATACCCATTTTATTGAGGGTTTTTATCATAAATGGATGTTGCATCTTGTCAAATGCTTTCTCTGCATCTATTGAGATGATCATGTGGTTTTTGTTTCTCATATTGTTAATGTAGGGAATCACGTTGATTGACTTGCAGATGTTGAACCATCCCTGCGTCCCTGGTATAAATCCCACTTGATCATGGTGTATAATCTTTTTGATATATTGCTGTATTCAGTTTGCGAAAATTTTGTTGAGGATTTTTGCATCTATATTCATCCATGATATCAGCCTGTAGTTCTCCTTCTTTGTGTTGTCCTTGTCAGGTTTGGGGATCAGGGTGGTGTTGGCTTCATAGAATGTATTAGGGAGTGCTCCATCTTCCTCTATTTTCTGGAACAGTTTGAGAAGGATAGGTATTAAATCTTCTTTGAATGTTTGGTAGAATTCTCCAGAGAAGCCGTCTGGTCCTGGACTCTTATTTTTGGGGAGGTTTTTGATTACTGTTTCTATTTCTTTACTTGTGATTGGTCTATTCAGATTCTCTATTTCTTCCTGATTCAGTTTGGGGAGGTTGTATGAGTCTAGGAATTTATCCATTTCTTCTAGGTTGTTCAATTTGTTGGCGTATAGTTTTTCATAGTATTCTCTTATGATCCTTTGTATTTCTTCGGTATCTGTTGTGATTTCTCCTCTCGCGTTTCTAATTTTATTTATTTGAGACTTCTCTCTTTTCTTTTAGTGAGTCTGGCTAAGGGTTTGTTGATTTTGTGAATTTTTTCAAAGAACCAACTCTTTGTTTCATTGATCCTTTCTACTGTCTTTTTTGTTTCAATATCATTTATTTCTGCTCTAATTCTTATTATTTCCCTCCTTCTACTGACTTTGGGCTTTGTTTGTTCTTTTTTTCTAATTCTGTTAGGTGTCATTTGAGGTTGTTTATGTAAGATTTTTCTTGCTTATTGAGGTGAGCCTGTATTGCAATGAATTTCCCTCTTAGGACTGCCTTTGCTGTGTCCCAAATAATTTGTATGGTGTGTTTTCATTTTCATTTGTCTCCTGATAATATTTGATTTCTTCTTTAATTTCTTCAATAATCCATTGTTTGTTCAGTAGCATGTTGTTTAGTCTCCACATTTTTGGCCCTTTCCCAGCTTTATTCTTGTAGTTGATTTCTAGTTTCATAGCATTGTGATCAGAAAAGATGCTTGATTTTATTTCAACCCTCTTGAACTTATTGATGCTTGCTTTGTTTCCCAAGATATGGTCTATCCTTGAGAATGTTCCATGCGTGCTTGAGAAGAATGTGTAACCTGCTGTTTTTGGATGAAGTGTCCTATATATATCTATTAGGTCCATCTGATCTAATTTTTCATTTAATTCTATAATTTCCTTGTTGATTTTCTGTCTGGATGATCTGTCCATTGGTGTTAATGGGGTGTTGAGGTCCCCTACTATTATTGTATTACTGTTGATGTCTCCTTTTAGCTTTGTTAAGAGTTTCTTCACGAATTTTGGTGCTCCTGTGTTAGGTGCGTATATATTTATGACTGTTATGTCATCTTGGTGGAGCGTCCCTTTTATCATTATATACTGCCCCTCTTTGTCTTTCGTTACCTGTTTTGCTTTGAAGTCTCTTTTGTCTGATACAAGTATGGCAACAGCTGCTTTCTTTTGTTCATTATTAGCTTGGAGTATTGTCTTCCACCCCTTCACTCTGAGACTGTGTTTGTCTTTGGGGCTGAGGTGTGTTTCCTGGAGGCAGCATATTGTTGGATCTTGTTGTTTGATCCATCCTGCCACTCTGTGCCTTTTGATTGGAGAGTTCAATGCATTCACGTTTAGAGTGATTATTGAAATGTGGGAGCCTACTGTTGCAATTTTATCACTTGCTTTCCGGTTCTTTTGCATTTTGTCCTGATGGAGAGCTGTTACTTTGTGTTATTGTCCTTCTGCTTATCTCCTTTGTTCTGGATTTTGTAACCCCTTTCCTTTTTTTTGATTTTTCAGGAATGAGTTTCTTCCTGAGCAATTCTTCAAGAGGAGGTTTTGTGGTGATGAACTCCTTTAACTTTTGTTTATCTGGGAAAGTTTTTATTTCTCCATCGTATTTGAAGGATATTTTTGCTGGGTAGAGTATTCTTGGCTACAAGTTTTTATCCTTCAGAGTTTTGAATATTTCATTCCAATCTCTTCTAGCCTGTAAGGTCTCTCCTGAGAAGTCTGCTGATAGCCTTATGGGGTTTCCTTTGTAAGTTATTTTCTTCTGCCTCGCTGCCCTTAGTATTTTCTCTTTGTCATCGACTTTTGCTAGTTTCACTACTGTATGTCTTGGGGTTGGTCTTCTTATGTTAATAAAGTTTGGAGATCTATTGGCTTCTGTGACCTGAAGTTCCATCTCTCTTCCCTAGTTTGGAAAGTTCTCAGCTATTATTTCTTTGAACAGGCCTTCTGCCCCCTTCTCCTTCTCTTCTCCCTCTGGTATACCTATAATCCTTATGTTGCATCTCCTAATTGAGTCGGATAATTCTCAGAGAGTTTCTTCATTTCTTTTTAGTCTTAATTCTCTCTCCTCCTCTGCCTGAAGCATTTCTATATTCCTGTCCTCCAAATTCCTAATTTTGTCCTCCATATTATTGACCCTACTGTTCACAGAGTCCAGATTTTTCTTAATCTCCTCCATTGTGTTCTTCATCTCCAGTATTTCTAATTGGTTCTTCTTTATGGTGTCAAGCTCTTTTGTGACATAGCTCCTGAACTCATTGAGTTGTCTATCTGAATTCTCTTTTAGGTCGTTGAGTTTTTTCATAATGGCAGTTTTGAAATCATCATCATTTAGGTTGTAGATTTCATTGTCTTTGCGATTGTTTTCTGGATGCTTATCATTTTCCTTCTGTTCTGGAGATTTAATACATTTTTTCATACTGCTTAATGGCGTGGATTTGTGCCTCCACATAGAGGCAGAGTTTAGTTGCTGCTTCCACTTGTTGTGACTGGTGTGTGTGGGTGGGCAGCTGTTTTGACTGCCCCAACCAGGAACCCTGTCAGCTGTTACTGACTGGGTCTGGACCCCTCCTCGTAGTCACAGTGGTCCTGTGGGGTCCCTCGTCGGTTGAGGGGGCTATCGCAAGGGGACCTCAGGCTGCTGGTGCCTACTGCTGCAGCCCACCTAGACACGCTCCCTCCTTGTGGTCTGCAGTGGTGTTGTGGGTGTTCCCCTCAGCCAGGAGCAGGATCACCTATAATCTCCGATTTGTCCCTAACAGAGCCCACCAGATCACACTTGTCCACTATAGGTCCCAGCAGAGCTATGGGTATCTTCTGCAGTCTGTCATTAGCTCACTTAGCTGTTCTGCTTTTGCCCCAGGGCCTTCCCGCCTTGCGATTGCCAGTTGGGACCTCTCCACTAGTGCTGTGCAGAGGCTTTCACTGAGGCTGCTGTAAGAACCTGGATTTCCCCCCTGGGCTATGTAGTCATTTCACAGGAGCTCTACTCTGCCCCCCTTTACTCTCACAGGATCTCTGGGAGCCCCTTGCCTCGTCTGGGACATGGCCAGAGTCTGTAGGCCTGGCGGTGGCTTGTAAGCTCCTGCCTTGTGGGGAATTCTGCTCTAGGGAGCTTCCTGGTGTTCTGAATGTTGTGCGGGGCCTCCCTGCCTATGGCGAGCAGAGGCCCTCCCTGCTGGGGGCATGTGGGACCCTGGAGCAACCCCCCGGGCCGCAGAGCTGGGTGTTGGAGCTCCACCCAGTCCTCAGGCATGTCCACGGGAAGTCCGGGCCCCCCCTGCACCGAGCCCTGCACCGGGGACCGTGAGCCCAGTGGCAGCTTGCAGACTGGAGCCGCCCCAGGGGATCCACCCACCGGGAGCCTCCCTTTTTCCTGGATTCTGGGCGTGGCCTCCCTGCTAATGGCGAGCAGAGGCTTTCCCTGCTGGGGAGGTGTGGGACCCTGAAGCCTTCCCCCGCGCTGCAGAGCCGGATGCTGGAGCTCCAAATGTGTCCCCAAGCACGTCTATGGGAAGTCAGGGTGCCCCCTGTACTGAGCCGTGTGCCAGAGACCGTGAGCTCAGTGGCAGCTTGCGGTCTGGTGCCATGCTGGGCCTGCCAGGCGCTTCTCTTTGTTCTGGCTTCTGGGCGGGGCCTCCCTGCTAATGGCGAGCAGAGGCCTTCCCTGCCAGTGGGTGTGGGGCCCTGGGGATTTCCCCCTGAGCTTATGTGTGATCGCAGGGGGCTTGGGTAGCAGTGTTGTCACCTGTTTCCACCATCGTTCCGCTGGTGAGTGCACACTCCTGCCCTTGGTGCTTGGCGATGCTATGGTGGAGTCCGCTGGAAGAGAGCCTCCTGCAGGAACCAGGCTGTCCGGGGGTTGGGGGTCGGGGGTCGGAGAGTTTTCACCTATTTCCACCTCCTCCCGGGGGGAAGTCTGTCTGTATTCCAATGTGTAGTAGCATGAGACTTTCAGGCGTCTTGAGATGCTATCTGGATATCCTTTGTTAATCGGTGAATGTCCAATTAGTTGTAGATTCGATGGGGGAGAGACAACGAAGACCTCTCACTCCGTCATCTTGGTCCCCCCCCCCCCCAGTGAAATGGAATTTTAAAGTTAACTTCATCAAGATGTTATTAGTTAACAAAATGTCCATACTAGGCTTGTTTTTATAAAATAAGAAATCCAAATGGAGCTGAGGACTGGGGAAATAAGGATGCTTGAGTCCCTTCCTAGATCAGGTCTGTAAGAAATTGATTAGCAAAAATTCATAATTTCAGATTCATGATGTATTAAAAAAAAGAGTCAATCTTTAATAAGCCCACTGTTCAGACAGTAGATAGCACTGCAAAGTAGGAATTCAAATAGTTAAAATAAGTGCTGTGAGCAATGAAGCAAACATAAAAAAGATAATATAATCCCGATTACACTCACCCAGTGGAAAATTTATTCTATTCAGTAAGCCTGGTTTTCAGAAGCTTTTGTTGCATTTGTAACTAAGATGAAGTGGTGTAGCCCACTCTGTGGTGAACGAAGTCAAAATGTTGCAAGAACAGCCTGGGGTAAAGGGGCACATATGTATGGTGAGGGATAAAAATTAGACTGTTGGTGGTGAGCATGATGCAGTCTATACAGAAACTGATAAATAACAATGTACACCTGAAATTACACAATGTCACAAACTATTATGACCTCAATAAAATAATTGAAAAAAATGTTGCAAGAACAGGCTGGCGTGAGGGGTAGGAGGGTGGGGGGTAATCCCCACTGGTTTGGAATGCAAAGCACTCTATTTTTGTTCTTACCATTTAGTTTTGGATATTCCTTAAGTTTTTAGCAGAATTCTCAAATCAAATGGAGAAAATTGATGTAGGAAAATTAAGCATATTGTTGCTCCATTATAAAATACAGATAGATTTACAATGATTCAGTCAGTGTTATTTATATTCTGCTATTATTTATTTCCTTTTGTTAAACTGTTTTCTCTAACATTCTGATTGATGATTACATATCTACATATACAAAAATGCTTGCTTGTAGGATTGAATAAATTACAAAGCTTTTCATATACAGATGTAGAAAAATTTTTGCTACATGAATTGTGTCTATGTTTGACTCTACTAAATATGTATTATTTGATGTTCTTCTAGGAACTTTAGTATGAAATTTTATTCCCTAAAAATTATTTCTTGTATACTTGAAATGATCATTTATGTGATTTCCTATATTAAAAGAACATTTCAAAGTAATTTACCCACGAGCTCTAAATAATTTTTAAAATAGATACAACATATGCATGTTGTAATAAACTATGTATTTAAGTACATTTTAAAATTTATTGACTTTTTATGGAAAGTCCTAATAGATCTTTTTGTTGATTGGTCCACCAGTCAGTCATCTATGGAGAAAATTTGTAATCTTAAAAGGAAAGCGTTCAGTTTTTCACCATTAAGTACGATGTTAGCTGTGGGTTTTTCACTGATGTACTTTATCTGGTTGAGAACGTTCTCTATTATTCCTATTTTGTTGAGTGCTTTACTGTGAAAGAGTGCTGGATTTTGTCAAATGCTTTTTCTGCATTTACTGAGGTGACCATGTTGTTTTTACCCTTTATTCTATTAATATGATGTATTGTATCGATCAATTTTCAGATGCTAAATCAACTGTGCATTCATGAAATAAATTCCACATTGTTATGTTGTATAATCCTTTTTATATGTTGTTGGATTTAGATTGTTATATTTTCTTGAGGATTTTTACATCTATATTCATAAGGGATACGGATTTGTAGTTTTCTTATATTGTCTTTGATTTTTCTATCAAGGTAAACTTACCTCATAGAATGAGTTAAGAAGTGCTACTTCACTTATTTTTTGGAATAGTTTATGAAAGATTAGTATAGCTTTTTAAAATGTTTGGCACCAGTGAAGCCATCTGGACCTGAGCTTTTCTTTGTGGGAAGCTTTTCTTTTAGAAAGAAATTTTAAAATTTCATTCAAGGATTAGAATATTGGTCAGATAAAATAAAATCTCCAACTTGTCAAACATAATGTAAAATCTTGTTGCTTTTGCAACATTATATGCAACTATGCATCTTGATTTTTCCTTAAACAATATATCTTGGAGATCCTTCCATATCTGTACATAAGAACTTCCTCACAGTATTTTCAGCTTCATAATATTCCATTATATTGATTCCATTATATTGAAGTCCTATTGGTGACTCTGCGATTGTCTCCAAACTTTTGCCATTATCAGCCATACTGCAAACAATGACTTGTACATAAGTCACTTTGCCCATATGCAGTTATAGCAGATACATTCCTGGAAATGGAATTGTTATGTCAAAAGATAACAGCAATTCAAAATTTTGAAGAAATTACCAAATTTCCTCCACAGTGATTGTATGTGGGAAATTTTAAAATTACTTATCCAATCTCTTTATTTGTTGTAGGTCTATTCATATTTTCTATTTCTTCTTGATTCAATTTTGGTAGTTTGTATCTTTTTAAGAATTTATCCATTTCATTTAAATTATCTAATTTGTTGGCATGTGGTTCTTCATAGTGTTCCCTTATAATCTTTTTCAATTTTGTAAGATTGATAGTGATGTCCCCTCTTTCATTTCTGATTTTAGTGATTTGAGTCTTCTTTCTTTTTTCTGGTTCAGTCTAACTAAAGGTTTATAAGTTATGTTGATCTTTTCAAAGAGTCACCTTTTGATTTCATTGATTTTTCTGTATTGTTTTTCTACTTTCTAGTTTTTTATTTCTGCTCTAATCGTTATTTTCTTTTTTCTGTGTGCTCTGGGTTTGGTTTGCTCTTCCTTGTCTAGTTTATTATGGCAGAATGTTAAGTTTTTGATTTGAGATCTTTCTTCTTTTTTAATATAGATATTACAGATACAAATTTCCCTCTAAGAAGTACTTTAACTGAATCCATAAGTTGTAGAATGTTTTGCTTTGTTTTCATTTACCTCAAAGAATTTCTAGTTTCTCTCATGATTTCTCTTTTGATTCCTTGGTTATTTAAGAGTGTGCTGTTTAATTTCCGCATATCTGTGTATTTCTAAGGTTTCCTTCTTTTGGATTTCTAATTTGATTTCATTGTGGTTATAGAATATACCTTGTATAATTTCAGTTTTTTAGAATTTATTGAGGCTTGTTTTATGGCCTCTGTGGTCTGTCTTGGAGAATGTTACCTGCATGCTTGAGAAGAATATGTATTCTGCTGTTACTGAATGGAGTGTTAGATATATATTTGTTAGGTCTAGTTGTTCTTTTCAAGTTTTACATTTCCTTATTGATCTTCTGCCTGGTAGTTCTATCCATTTTTGAAAATGGAGTATTGATGTCTCCAACTATTGTTACTGAATTACTTCTCATTTTAATTCTGTTAGTTTTTACTTCATATCTTTTGGGGCTTTGGTGCTAGATGTGTATATATTTATAATTGTATATCTGTGATGAATTGATCCTTTTATCTTACAAAATGTCCTTTTTAGTAACAATTTTTATCTTAAAGTTTATTTTGTTTGATATTCATCTAGATCCTTGAGCTCTCTTTTGGATAGTAATCTCAGCTTGTGTCTTTGAATGCAAAATGTATCTCTTGTAGACAGAATGAATCCATATGCACTGAATCTACAGATGGGTAGTAGGGACATTTTAACAATATTAATTCTTCCAATCCATGAACACAAGATATCTTTCCATTTGTTTGTGTGTTCTTCAGTTTCTTTCATCAAAGTCTTGTAGTTTTCAGTGTACAGATCTTTCACTTCTATGATTAAATTTATTCCAAAGTATTTTATTTTATTTTTTTGATGCTATTGTGAATGGATTGTTTTCTTTATTTCTTTTTCAGATATTTTGTTGTCAGTGTCTAGAAACACAACTGGTTTCTGTATGTTGATTTTGTATCCTGCAACTTTACTGAATTTCTTGATTATTTCTGTTTTTGGTGGAGTCTTCAGGATTTTTCTATATATAAGATCATATCATCTGCAAAAAAAGGCAATTTTATTTCTTGCTTTCTGATTTGGATGCCCTTTATTTCTTCTTCTTGCCTGATTGTTCTGGGTAGGACTTCCACCGTACTGTGTTGAATAGGAGTGGTGAGAGTGGACACCCTTCTTGATATTAGAGAAAAAGCTTTTAACCTTTCACCATTGAGTGTGTTAGCTGTGGGCATGTCCTATATGACCTTTATTATGTTTAGGTATGTTCCTTCTATACCCAAATTGTTGAGTTTTATCATGAAAAGATATTGTACTTTATCAAATGCTTTTTCTGCATCTATTGAGATGATCATATGATTTTTATCTTTCATTCTATTAATGTCATGAATCACATTTATTGATTTGCACATGTTGAACCATCCTTGCATCCCAAGGATAAATCCCACTTCATCATGGTGTGTGACCCTTTTAATGTGCTGTTGAATTTCGTTTGCTATTATTTTGTTGAAAATTTTGGGTATATCTTCATCGGGGATATTGGCCTGTAGTTTTCTTTTCCTGTAGTGTCTTTATCTGGCTTTGGTACTTTGGTATCATGGTAATGCCGGCCTCAAGAAATGAGTTTGGGAGTGTTCTCTCCTGTTCAGTTGTTTGGAAGAGTTTGAGAAGAATTGGTGTTTATTCTTTAAATGTTAGGGAAACAAAGTCTTTAACAGTGGGAAGAAACTTGGGATAATCGAGTCATTAGAATCAATCTTATAATAGGGCCTGTACTAGTGATTGACCTTGGACTTTGTAGGGGTGGGGTGAGAGTATGGGTCCCAAGGTGGAAGGGACGGGGGAGCCAAAGGGAAATGGTGCAAAGAGATTTTGTGTATATACATTCACTAACCTGACACATTTGTGTAACTGCCTACTCCATAATGTCACAGTTTCTCTTCTTTTTTTCTTAAGTCTGATCCCCACCAACCTTTTATTTTTATCACTGTATGCAGATATTTTCCAATTTCCCCTTCCATATTCACTCTCTACCCTGTCTTTGCCACAGAATGCTTGACCCACAGCAACAGGCTTCCTATTCCTCTTGCTTCAAGATGAATTTGGCTAGTAGGGACAATCGCAGGGGTTGAAAGGGGGAAGAGAGTGAGATCAGGATATTTATTCCCCTGGCTTCCTCTCTCCAGGGTCACCTTTGGACATGTTGCTTCCTCCTCAAATGACAAAAGGTCACAGTGACCCCCACATGGCCCTCTCCACACAGTTCTCTTTGTCTCCAGGTTCTAGTTACCTCTTCATTTTTTCATCGTTTCAGGCCTGAGGGTGAATGGAATCATCATTCCATATGATTTCCATGATGACTGATCTAAATTTTGTAAATAATTTCTTTATTAAACTCTCCTCAAGTTCTCCAATTTGAGTGTGCCATCTGTTTCCTGCTGGGACCCTGACTGACATAATCGCTATCCTTACCATCTTGCTGTCTTCTTCGCTCTATTATCTGTTCTTTATTTGAAGGAGTAAAGGATGAATGCCTTTCCTTTTCAACAGCATATGTTTTAGTTAGAGTTTTGTTTTGTTTTTAGGTTTCAAGGAGCTGAGACATACTCATGCTACCTTAAGTAATAGGAGTTGACTGCAAGGACATCAACAGAAATAAAGACAGTAATTTCTATTACAAAGTTAGCCTGTACAGAAGAGCCGGTGCTGCACACAGCTAGATCTCAAGGGAACTAGAAGGCAGTTCAGTTTCTTTTAAGTCACAATCCCTTTTCATATTCCTGCAGAGTGTCAAGGACTCCCATGCACATTTTTCTAGATTCTCTCTTGACCTTAACTCTCCTTGGGAGGTCCAGGGGTCATATCTATACCCTTTGAATCCAATTAATTCAAGGCCATATGCTTAGTGGGTAGGTGTTCTGGATCTTGCATCTTGTCTTCGCTTACTGGCTGTGTGCCTTTGGGCAAGTTACTTAATATTTTCTAAGACTTACTTAGTCTACTTGTAAAATGAGAATAATAACCAGTCTTACTTCATTTGATTCTTGGGAAAAATTCAATCTGATAAAGATGGGCTGGGTAAAGAATAATGCTCAGCAAAGGTAAGGTACTGCTACTATCATTTTCATTAGAAGCAAATTGTTTTGGCAATGACTTATGGGAAAATAAATCACTGAACTCCAGTCTGGCTAGCAGCCCAACGTAATAAGACAAGCCTCTGATGCTTACATGACATGACCAAAGGAGTTTTGTGGACAGGGATTGTGTACAAAGTTGCCTAAATGGGCATAACCAGGGTCAAGATCAACTATCGTTAAGATGTCTTGCAGACTGATTGCAGCACTAGCTACCCAGTGAACACTGGTAAACCTTGTGTCTCAGTTGCTAGTTAGGGCTCATTCACTCCTCCATGAAGCTAGGTTGGGATAGCCTCTCAGCTCTAGGGAGGAGACTCTCTCATCAATCCCTCATGGCAGGGATTCTATGTTCTCTCCTTTAGTGTAGTAACAGTTTTTCACTTGGTCTCTCTTATATTCTGGATGTCATAGATTAGCTTCTAGGTCTTCAGTTCTTTATGTCTCAAGTTCAAAGTCTCTCAGAGAAGGATATGATCCATATAGGTGGTCACCATCTTCTCCACTGGGCAGAACTTTTCCATCGTCTCACTTCATGGGCTAAAGGACACCTGTGGACTGATTGAGTTTGGGTCTGGAGTCTACTCCTTCCTGAAGCAGTAATTGGTAGTTTGAGGGGTGATGTGGTAGTAGCATGATGACATAGCAGAAAGTAGTTGAGAAGGAAACTCTAGGCAGGCGCCCCTTAGAAGGAGCTTTGCAAATAATAGGTAATTCAAAGATTTGGCCCATCCAGTAAAGGTTATAAATTCTACACCCTGAGCGAATTTTATGGCATGTAAATTATACCTGAATAAAGCTGTTTGGTGGGATTGGAGTAGAAAAGACAAATGATACTGAGTAGAGTGTGGTCGTGACTGTTGGGGGCATCATCCAACAACAAATATTTATTGACGTCTACTATATGTCATATATCATACTAGCTATTGAATATAAAATATAAATAGATATATTCCCTGCCCTACTTGAGATAATACTTGGGATATTAAACCTCTATTTCACTTCTTGGTAGAAGTGCAATATAGATGGTATTGTAGTACAGATTTTGTTTCTCTGGGCATGAGATAAAAAGTCATATTTCTGTGTCTTGTATACTAAGTGCAAAAATATTTATGGAGTGACACAGAGTATGCCAAGGAAAATTATGTTTCAGATCAGGCAAACTTTTCCTCTAGGCTATCACTTCAAGTATTGAGTAGAATTATAATTTTGGTGACTTGATATCTAACTGACAATATCAAACTAACTGTACCTATTTTTTCATTTTCTGGATATGACAAAGAAGTAGTTCCTGCCCTCATAACAATGAAAATGCTTTTAAAGTTGCTTCTGAAAAGGTATACAACTTATAATTCTTTTCATGGTCTTGGAGCAATCTGTTTAATTTACTGTTCTCCATGACATATTTCTTTCTTCTTCTTGTGAATCTGAGTAGAAAATGAGTGAGAGAGTATATAAGGAGTGGCTGTTTTGTTTTCCTAAAGGAGCATTTTAGCTACACTGTCAAGCAGAGATGGTCACTATTGCTTTTTCTTTATGCAGGCATGCATAGTTGATACTTTACCATATTTTATATTGCTCCACATTTACTCATTTACCTATTCAACAAACATATTTTTAGCACTTTCTTTGTGTCAAGTTGTGGCCTTGCAGCTGGATATAAAAATGTAAATTTTGGTCCTTTTACAAAAAAAATTACTGTCCAGTGAGTGCTAAACAGTGTCCTGCATACGATCTTCCCTTCAAATTTTGCAAATTTTAGAAAATTCCTTGCAAATTATGCTTGTGTGTCATAGTGTTTCATAATAGGGAAATAACAGTTTAATTCACAAAATTAATGAGGGGCCATATCATTCCAGAGTCAAAGAATATTCCCTCTTCTGGTAAATGTAAATTCCCTCTACCCACTCTGAGTTTATGCTGCTCCAGACTCATCTATTGGCCCACTGTGGTACTTTAGATATAGAATCTCGGGGACAAAAAATATTCAGAGTTAAATTTTGATAGATTATGTCAAATTGACCTCCAAAACTAGTAATAATTTGCACTTTTACCTACAGTGTACAAAACTGCACTTCTCATAAACTTGCCAATCCAGGATATTATCATTTTTGTGTGACATTTTAAGCTGAGCCCAATGTGTAAAACAGATCAAGGCTGAGCTGCCTCAACTGAAACAGGAGCCCAGCTGGGGAACGCTCATAGGCCCGTCTAGTTGGCTTCCCCGTTCCCTTCCCTGTGGGTTCTTGCTGGCATCTCTGAGGAATCCCAGGACTCCATTAAACATAGTTTAAAAATTATGGTTTTCTAGTTTATCTTTACGGCTGAAATTGGTTAGTTTCTCATGAGTAATAGCGATATATCTTTTCTGGCATTTGAAGCACAGATACTTAGCTTTCAAATTAACAATGTGTTTCTTTTGTTGGTACTCTTTGAGTTATAGTGGTATTTAAATATTATTTTGAGTTCTCCAGGCACAAAATAAAAGTCATTATGTGCTTACACATTGATTTCAAAAACTAACAACCAAGATCTGAGTAGGATGCCAATATAAAGAGCTTTATTATCTTCAGTGCCACCTCATTACAAATTAGGCCATGTATGTCAAATTAACTGCTTCAGGTCACAAGAGAAACATTTAGCAAATTTCAAGGGTACTATCTCCAAATTTAATACATATATGTATTCCATTGTGGCCTAAAAGGCTTCCAAAGGACTGAACTAATGTTTATGGAAATATTCATACTTAGGTTGGAAGACTTGTAAATACCAGGACAAACCAGAGAACACAGAGGATTCTAACTACACTGCATTAGTTTAGCCAAGGGTAGCATTTGGACAGATATACCAGTGACAATGGATCTCTTGGATCATGTTTTCCACTTGCTTTTTCCATCAAGGCACATCCTGAAATTGCACTAAGTATGCACTGACTACAAGCCTGGTCTGAAGCATTGTGATATATTTACTAGATATGAACTCTCCTAAAAGATGATGAGTTTCCAGGTCTTCTCAACTTGGAAAAGAAGTGGAGCAGCAGAAACTCAACAAAGAGGCCACCATCACAGAGCAGTCATGTAACCTTGCTTTCAGACATAAATGATTGTGTCAATGATTACACAGTAGGTAGCCCCCAATGATCCCCACCTCCTGGTATTCATACCCTTGTGTCTTTAAAGAAATCAATCTAATACTGTTTGCTCATGTGATCTGACACAGCTTGGCTAATTCTGAGATAAAATGAACTGCCGCCTACACCTCATTTGTCCTCTTACTATTGCTAACTTACCGTCACTAAGGAGAAACCCTGGAGCAGGTAGTTGTTATAAATCTAAATATGTGTCATCTTTATAGCAAATCATTCATTTACATTAAATGCACTTACATACAGGCTTTACCCCACTCTATTTTGTTGCATTTTGTTAGCCAAAAATACCAGTGACAGTTTTTATAATTATTTTCCATTTTTTTCAAGCAGTTACAATCTTTATGAAATTGAATTTAAATAATTATATCCTTCTGGGATTTATTTTTCAAAAAGCATTTTGTGTCAGGCCAAATTTGCAACGCTTCATTTAACGTTGCTGAAGGAAAGAACAGATACTAAAATATTTTGAGCTGAAGCTTTACATAGACAAAGATAAACTGCAAATACTGATTACTAATTACATTCATATTTTGTACCAAAAAAAATCAGGAGGAGTTGCAAATATGACAAGATTCAAAATTTGGCATTAAATTCTCTTGTAGAATTTTAAAAGTTCAAAGCTGAATTTTTTAGCTAGTAAGAGAACCAGCAGGTAAATCCCAATCTGAATGGCTGCCTCAGGAGTTCTGGGAAAATGGGGGGACCTATTGAGAGTCCTGTTTGCAAGAGGACACAAAGACGACTGATGGAGGAGCTCTGAAACACCGGGCCTGAGGGTTTTGAAAGAAGTGGTGTGGGGGAAGGAAGACTCAATGCTGCCACCAGTTGTAAACTCCAGAGAGTTGCAGTTCCTAAGCTTCCTCCTGGGACCCTGGACTTGAGTAAGACTTGGTGTCCTTTAAACGTCAGTTACTTCAGTCTTAGCCCTAAATGCTGTAAAATTATAGGGCCAGGCTACTCTTTTGGAAGACTGGTAAAAGGGACAATTCTCCTTCTTCTGTCTGTCTGGGATCTGTGGTCAAAGTGGTTGGCATGGCGAGGTCAATAGCAACAGTGATGGTGAGCTGGGGGGCTGCAACAAGGTCAGGATCTACAGTCTTGCTGGGAGTTGCTGAAACAGGACCTTTGGATGTGTCTGATCTGATACCATGGATAATTCACGACTTTAAAAACAACCTTCTAGCTTGTGTTGTCACCAGGTCTAGCGTGTGATGTCACCAAGCAGTGCCAACAGACACTTGCGCTCCCGTTCCATCCACACCCTAACTCACCTCTGACCTTTACACCACTGTCAATAGACCATCTTTTATTTTTTACCCCATCCCAGTTTCTCAGGGAAGTCACTCAGACCTCCTCAGAATGAGGGAGGGGTTTCTTTTACATATAGTGCTTTATATAAAAAAACTAAAAGTGTATTTGCTTATTTCTTAGAGGCAAGTTAAAATGTGAAAATGTGCCTATATCAGGATGGCTTGTCAGAACATCATGTATCTGGAAGTTGCAGCTACTAAGAAAAGGATCTCATGAGTCAGAGTGGAGGGTGCACAGGCAGCAGTATGAAGAAAGCAAAACAGTTCCCCAGGGAGAATGTCGCTTACTGAGATTGTCGCCCTCATTACCCCTCCAGCTCCTCTTCCCTTACCGCCCTCCTCCCTACCCCAAAGCACCACGTGAGGTTCATGTGGCCAATGGAAATGATGCTGGTCTCCTGTGGAGGCTTGGGGTGGGGACCTAAAGTACAAAAGAAGCTAACATTTATTGAACGTTTAATATACGCCAAGTACTGTGCTAGTTGCTATTTGATTTTCACTTAAGCCCCGCAAGTTAGATAACATTGACATTGTTTGGAAAGATTAGAAACTGAGGGGGAAAGTCTAAATAATTCTATAGTTATTGTTTGAGGCTGGTTTGAACTTAAGTTAATCCAGCTCATGCTATTGTCTCAAAAATTTGAGAAGGAATGTGCCCGTCCCCTTGAGATGTTTGGACATCTTGAAGCTTCAGGAATTACACTCTTGTAGGCTACCTTTTACTTAGTGTGTGAGTGTGTGTGTGTGTGTGTGTGTGTGTGTGTTTGCATGCACATGGGTATGTAATAGCTTTGATAAATGGGTGGAGCTCCAGGGTATTGTGGAAGGCTGAGTTATTTAATAAAATTGATCATGGCAGATATATGACTAAATCTTTACTGATTTGTAATCTATTCTGGCCAAGCACTGGGAAATAAAATTGATTCTCATTAATTTAGTTATCACAATTCAGAGTGAAATTGGTGACATATTTAGCTGTGGTTCTGAATTCTGCCTTGAGAAAGCCCTACTCTAACTTAGGCATGTTTTCTTGAGGCCTGTTCACATGGTATTATTTTTCAGTCAAGTGCAGTAAAAGGGTGGCTATTGGAATTGAAGAGAAGAATTATAGTTTGAGGCAGATCCTAGAGATTAGCTGGCTGAATTAAATTTGAAGGTCAATCCCAAAGGAAAATTGGAAGTCTCGCCACTCTTGTCTATGCATGGCAGGGACAAGGACGGCATAAAGGGAGGGGAGGCGGAGATGAGGAAACAGCTTCCAAAACCAAATTCTAACGTCCGTCTATTTTGAGCTGTCTCTTTTTCCTATTGAAGACTTTAAGCTTTTCATTAACAATGGTCATCATGCATTTTTCAAGTGTTTTTTTGATAAGGCAAATACATTTTTAAGTTTATCTGTGACTCTCTTGTTTATACTTAAGGCCATGGAAAAATTATTAATCTCCTCCTTTCTTTTTCAAAAGTGTTCCTGTTTGGATGATAAATTATAGTTACTCTGATTATTGAGCACCTGCTATGTGCTAGGCACTGGAGATAGACAAAAATGAGCCAAACTAACATGGCTCCCTATCCTCAAAGAGCATATGTTCTTGTGGAAGGTCCAGCCCCCACTCCAAAAAAAAAGTCACTGAAAAAATAAATAAAAGAATTACCAGGTAATATGAAGGAATCAAGCCAGAACCTGATATAATAATTGAGAATGAGGGAACATCTTTAATTACAGTAACTATAAAAAGACCTCCTGAGGAGATGACATTTAGGCCAAGACCTAAGGGATGAAGAGTTAGCCGTGCAAAGTCAGAGGAAGACTATCTCTGGCAGATGCAAAGGCCCTGAGGCTCTAATTCTTTAGCATATTTGAGAAATTGAAAAACTACAGTGAAGATGTTGTTTAGTAGCAAAGAAGAGTGGCATCGGGTGGTAGACAGGGCCCAGGTTGTGCAGGGTCTAGGATTCACTTTGGGAAGAAGCCTGGATCACATTCTAGATGTAATGTGGAGCCACTGAAGATATTTTAAAAGCAATTTTAAATGTTATTTCTAAGCCAAGGTTTTCTCTTTTTAAATTGTATAGCATTTAGTCGTTTGCATTTTCATACAGAGAATTGCAAAAATTAAATGATTCATAATCTTCCTGCCCAGATAGCCTAATGATATTTTAATTGAAAAGTTTTGTTTTTATGCATTTAGATACACACACACACACACACAAACACACATATATATTCTCTTTCTTACTCTGATGTTCTTGCCTTTTTTCCAAGAGTAGTCATTATTAAACAGTTTCTTATGTTTCTTTCAAAATTTTACGCAGATACTTAAGCATTTGTATATGTAAAAAACAAATGGGATCATGTTTATATTATGTTCTGTACTTTCTTTTCACTTAATATCAACACTCACAGAATATCTTATAAAAAGTTACGTAATATTCTATTTTATGGATGTATGATCTTTCTTTTTCAACCAATCACCTATGATTGACATTTTTGTAGCTTTTTTTGCTTCGCTTTGTCATAATAAAGAATGCTGCCAAAACATCTTTGATTATAAATTTTAGGATATTTTTGCAAGTGTAATTATTGAGTAACATTATTATGTGTTTTTAAAATTTGAAAGATATTGCTGAACTGTCCTTGCAGAATAATTTCACCAATTAAAACTGTTCCCTCCAGCTACATGAGAAAGCCTGTTTTCTGACACCCTCTGAATACTGGATGTCATGAAATATTTTAATTCTTCCCAATTAGTAAGTAGAAAATGATGTGTCAATTTATTTTGAATGAATTTCTTTGAATCGTGAATGGGATTGAGTTTCTTTTCTTATGTTTACGTGTTTTCATTTTTGTATCTTTGTGACTCTCTGTTTATATGTTTTAATTACTTTTTAGTGGGTCATTCTTTCATTATTGATTTATGGGCGTTCCTTGTGAAATGATTGATTTGTAATTAAGGGAAGTATGCCTGACAATATTGTAACAAATATGTTTTCCCAGCTTGATATTTTGCTATCTAGAATTTTGATTTTCAAGTAGTCATATATAGGAAGTTGTTTTATGGAATCTAGATTTTATGTCATGATGAAAAGAACTTTTCCATTCCCAGATTACAAATTATAAATAAATTCAACTATATTTTCATCTGGAGCTATTATTTTGAATGGTTTTAAGCAAGGGGACAACATGGCTTGATCTGTATTTAAAAAGCTCATTTTTGGTGCTGTGGGATATATGGATTTGAGGAAAATATGAGGGGATATGGATAGACTAGTTAGGTGACAGTCAGGTGGAAAGAGATGATGGGGGCTAGCTGACTGTGGTCACAGAGAAACTCCAGGAAAGCAGACAATTGCAAGATGTTTTGGGGAGCGTGTCGACAGGACTTCATTATGTGCTGACTTGGGTACTGCAGGATAGGGAGGGATGAAGTCTGACTCCTAGGGTTTTTACTACTGCAACTGAGTGGATGTCATGTTACTCACTGAAATGAAGGAGGCTGTAGTTGGTGGCAGGGGCATTTTGTGAGAGCAAATCTGGAGTTCTAGTTTAGACATGTAAAGTTTGACATGTTTGAAAGACATCCAGTTGTAGCTGTTTACTGTTAGGTAGGTAACTAAACATATTAATCTCGAGCTCAGACGTAAGGTCTGGCTTGGATGGCATTTTAGTCTTGGAGATCAACCAGAGTAAAGTCTGAGATACTGTGACATTTAGGTCAGGATAAAGGGGAAAGAGTCAACCAAGGAGGCTGAGAAACAATGGCTAGAATGAGAGGAGAAAATCCTGGAGAGATGGTATTGCTGAAGCCAAGAGAGGAGATTCTGTGAGGGAGGGAGACGTCAACTCTACGAAATGCTGGTGAGAGGGCAAGTAATGCGAGGACTGGATTTGGCCCATGGACATCATTGGTGATCTTCATAGGAAAGTCTCAGTGGGGTGGACGCCAGGTTTGATGGATTAAATTTGGATGTGAGGACATATTTATTTTGTTATCCCCCATCCTTCAACACTCCCGGCATCATCACAGCACTATCTGCTTTGAATTTACAGGAATAATCTCGTTATGATCATTATCCGTGTTTTGTCTTCATTAGAACCCTGGTTCCCTTGTTGCGCTCTCATCTGCCATGCTCTCATTCTCCTAATCACCCGTGCATCTCCTATTATGTTCTCTTCTTCTTCCTCCTCAACTCCTGAAATCCTTTCACTGTGCCGTCTGAAAATCACAGTCCACTATTGGCAAACATTTCTGTATCTTAACCATTTCTCTGAAAGTCCCCTTCTCCTTCTTCTTCTAACAGAAAACTGATCTTCCCAGAGGACCTTGCTTTCCCTACAGCCATGCTAAACGGTGGTTGTTTTTATTTTCTTCCAGGCCTGTAGATGGAATGGGAGCCCTCTTTACTCTCCATTGTTGTTTCAGACCATGCCCACTCTTCTTCTTTTAAAAATTTCCATCTTTGACTCTTATGCCATTAGATTATATTGCCCTCTACCGCTCACTGTTCCCTTCATCTTCACACTCTTGAGACATTTGCCCATCATTATTTTAACTCCTGCCTAATTGGAACTCTCTGATGCAACTCATCATAATTCTTGTTTTTTCAGTATACTTGATCCTTTTAATACCTGCAGCTAATTCCTTGAAGTTATCTCCTCCAATGGTCTGGTCCTCCACCTATCTGAGCAGCTCATCCCCATGTGCATACCCTAAATCTTGTTATATCAACACCTGCAACCCCTCCATCATCTCAGTTCCATCCTCTCCTTCCATCTCACTGCTGTTAGCCCTCCAATTATAACAATTCATTAGTCCCACTAGGATCACCAATCCATCAGTTGATTTTATCTCCTTTTCATTGATTTTCATCTTCTTGATGTCTTCTTTTCCTTCTTTACCCAACTTACAATTTTATAGTCAATTATTATAATCACTCTCAGATACTGACCCTCTTGACCCTCTCATTAAATTCATGTCTATGAATGTCCACGAACCCCAAGTATTTCCTTACTGCTGCTTGACACTCTTACTATATTTTCCTTGTATGTTCACTTTCACACTCTCTGGACAATTATTTCAGACCTTTTCTCTCCTTAAACATCCAATGAAGGCTTCTCCAAATACTGTCAGCTTATGAAATTTTTTATTTCACTAAAAATTTGAAGCACCCAGACAAGATGTTACACTGGTGCAACATTTATCCTCCTGCCCACACTTGCTCCCACATTTCCCGCTTTCCCCCTTGTTACCATAAATGACCTATCTGTAGTCTTGCTTACAACCATCTTGCCATCTGTTCACTACTCACCTGTTTCACCCCTCTCACCTCTCAAAGATATTGCTCCAGCATCTCCCGTTCTCTCCTACATTATACATTTTTACTCTTTACTGGAACATTCTCATTAGCATACAAACATAGTGTTACTTCTCCTTTCATAAAAACACAGAAGAAGAAACAAGACAAAAACTCCTCTACAGACCTATTAATTTACAGCCCTTTTCTAGGAACTCTGCACAATAGTTGTTTACTCTCACTATATCCACTGTTTCCAATTATCCTCTCTTTCTCTCTTCAACCAATTCCAATTATGCTTCCACCCCTGCTACTTGGCCTACGGTTGCTCTTATCAAGGTCGCCAGTAACCTTTATGTTGCTAAATTCGGTAGTCAATTCTCATTCCTCATTTTAATTGAATTTTCATCAGCATTTGGAATTGTTCACTCTCTCCTGCTTCTTATACTTTCTTCATTTGGCCTCCAGGACACTGCACTATCCTGGTTTTCTTTACCTCACAAGTTGTTCCTTTCGAGTCTCTTTTTGCTGAATCCTCCTTTTCTCCCTGACCTCCTAATTTTGGAATATCTCAGGGCTCAGTCCTTTGTCATCTTGTTTTTCTATATGCACTCACTTCTTTGGTGATCTCTTGATGACGATGATTCCCAATTGTATATGTCCGATCCAGATCTCTCTCCTAAACCTTAGACGTATGTATCCAACTACTTACATGTCATGCTCACTTAGAGACCTCCAATTCAATGTGTCCAAAGCTGGACTCGTTGTCCTCCCAAACCTGCTCCACCTACAACCGTCCTCATTTCAATTGATGGCAACACTGTTCTTTCACGCAGCTGCTCGACCCAGGTGGAGTTATTCATGATTCTTTTCTTCCTCTCAATCCCCATATCCAATCTCTCAGAAAACCTTTTTTTATTTTCCTGAGAAAGATTCACCCTGAGCTAATATCTGTTGCCAATCTTTCTCTTTTTGCTTGAGGAAGATTTGCCCTGAGCCAACATCTATGCCAGTCTTCCTCTATTTTGTATGTGGGTTGCCGCCACCAATGAGTGGTGTAGGACTGTGCCCAGGAACTGAACCCTGGCCACTGAAATGGAGCACACCAAATTTAACTGCTAGGCTGCAGGGCTGGCCCCTCTCAGGAATCTTCTTGATTCTACCTTCAAAATTCACTCGGAATCAAACCATGCCTCTCTATCGCTAGTGCTGTTATCATTGTGTTTCTCCAGATTCTTTAAACAGCCTCGCAACAGATCTGCCTCTTTCCATTTTTCCCCGACTCTCCCCCCAGTCCATTCTTAACACAGCAGCCAGAGTAGCCCTTTTAAACACTAGTCAGATTATGTCACTCCTCTGCTCAAAACCATGCAGTGACCCTCCCTCCCCTCTTACAATGTCCTCCAAGGCCGTACATGATCTGCATACCCCTTTCTCCCCTGCTTGATTTTTTTTTTACCTCCTTTCCTACTTCTTGGACCTTAGCTCACTCTGTTCTAGCCAAATTGACTTCCATGATGTTCCTCAAACTCTCTAGACCTGGCTAAATCCCTCACTTTCTTCACATTTTCCTTTGAATGTAGATAAGCCCTACCCAAACAACCCTATTAAAAAGTGACAATCCCTTCACCTTACGAGCCCTCTCATCTGACTCTATATTTTCTCCCACATTACACTTCACACATTCCAACATGCCATGTATAGTTACTTACCTGTTTATCACAACTGCTGTTTATTTTCTCTCTCTTCCTGTTAGAATATACACTTTAAAAGGGCAGGGAGCTTAGTTTTGTTCTTTATTGAATCACAAGCACTTAAAATAATACCTAGCTCATTGTCAGTACTCAATAAATATTTACAAATGATTGAATAATATTTTTGAATGAATGAGTGAATGAGTTACCAATAACTGGCAGAGTGAGGGTCCCATCCTGGAGGTCAGGTGCTTGAACTCTGTTTAATCAGCCAATTCCACTTCCTTTCAAGGCCTGTATTAGACGAAGAGTAAATGTTGCATGTACAAAGGCAAAGGAAAATGGCTCAGACATTTATTACTCTGTAAGACATGACCAAATGGGCTCACTTATCATCCGTAAAAATCTCTAAAATCTATTAGGCTCTCTAGGGTCTGTTTACTAAAATCAATACTACAAGCCACATTATTAAAGAATTATGATGGCAAAATTGAGTGCTTCAGTGGTTTTGATATACAGCCAAAGATATAGGCAAGCAAAGCCAAAAGAAGACTCACTGCCCCTTTTTAATCTTTATGATTGGTTAGGTATTGTCAGAGAATTTGAGTTCTACCTAAAATATTTTGTTAACTGGAAAGGGAGGAAAATTAACAGTATCCAACATTATGATTAAACTAACCCAAATGGTTCTGGAAGTTTGTGTAGACTAGACAATACTCCTTTCTGCTTCCCTTTAAAGAGTTGATGATGATGATGATGGCAATGACATGATAACATTAATAGTGATGAAGGAAAAATTCAGTTTTGCCTTTTAGTTATATATCTAGATAAAATGGAATATTTAAATATTTCTCATATTGCCAAGAGAGGCTGTTTTCTTGCATACTGTCTTTGCAGATTAGACATTGATTTATTATTTTAGAAACAAGTTTGGCAACATTGTAGAAGTAGAAAACTTGTCCAAGTTAATTCCTAAGGTTCTAATCCCTATTCTTCTAACAACGTGGGTGTGTATATCCGTGTGTGATGGAGGATGTGGCATGAGGGTGGGTGGTATTTGTTGAGAACAGAATATACTTGCTACCATCCCTTTTCCAAAATATCTTGTAATCCACTAATTAATATTTAAGAATTCATATGCTCCCCTATCGGTAAAGTTTATATAGTTATTCTCAGCATACTTGCCTGTAATGAGATATTTGCCTAGCTTAAGGACTGGTGTCGGGGAGGGGTCTTTGTTGGGGAAGAGGCATCAAAGCTCCTGTTGGGGACTTAGAACACTTGAGGGAAAGCAAATCTGGAGAGGGCCCTGTAAAAGAGGTCTTTGACAATCACCAAAAGATTAGCTGGTGGTGTTGGGTGGTGCTGGTAATGGGAGGTTCTAGAGTTTTGGATGTGGGAAAGAAAAAAAGAAAAGAAAATGATGAATAGTTTTTGTGTCAATAAAAGTTTTTGTGATTGGACATCCTTTGAGTCCAGAGGGTGATACTGAAAACCATCTGAGACGTTCCACAGGATATCTGTAGGTGTATATTTCAGAGACCACGGGTGATTGTAGTTTTCTTTTTTGGGCATCAGCAGAGCATTGTCAAAAGAAGCAGTTTTCCCTCTATTTTTTACCCTCAGATCTACATAAACCATTTTACCTGTCCTAGTGGCTTTTCCCTTAAAAGAATTTCTCTTTGCTAACATTTTTACTGTTTTTTTTTCTTCCTGACTTGTGAGTCAAAGAGATCAGATGACCTAAACCTAGTAATTTTAAGTTGACCTTCCTTGCAGGCAGTAATTGGAAAGGAAGATGACTTTACTCCCTTTCTTCCTTGGTTTTAAAAAGTTGTTCCCTGTCTTTACCAAAGGTGATTTGGTGCTTTGAGGCTAAAATACAGAATGTGTTTAATATTCATTCCTTTCTTGATGTAGAAATGAAAAAAAGATGCTTCTAATTAATGTTTATGTTGTTATTGTTGTTTGGTTTTCTTTCTCTTTCACCACATATATATAAGTTTTTCTTAAACCTTTGGTCTTACAATGGGATAGCGAGAGGGGATAAATTCTTAGGGTTGGTGTCTGAGTAAGTAAAGGCCAGGGCTTTGTGAATTTGTTGCTTTGCAAACCCCCAAAGCTGAGGCTCACCTTTGAATATTGATAAGGTTGCACCTGGTTATGACACTTCATTTGAAATATTTTGAGGGTCCTGCTGTGGGTAAAATGAGGTGGAAGACTTGAACTTGAGCAGAACTCTGTCAAATTCTGAAAAGTCTACCATGGTTCTACTTCAGAGCTGAATATATATGCATACAGAATTTTATTGATCCCAGAACTGTGGCCTTTTATATCCATCTTAGTTATTCACACAACTGCTTCTTAAATAAGACAGGTTTCAGTTTAAGTTTGAGGATGTTTAAATCTGTTTTACAAAGCGTCTTGAAGAAAGGGTGTATTAGTTAGGGTTCTCCAGAGAAACAGAACCAATAGGATGAGTACGTGTATTTACATACATAAAGAGATTTATTATAAAGAATTAGCTCATGAGATTATGGATGCTGATAAGACCCAAGATTTGAGTTGGCAAGCTGGAGACTCAGTTTCACTGTGAAAGTGGGCAGATCTGAGACACGGGAAGAGTTGAAGAGTTTTATTTCAGGCCCCAAGGCAGGAAAAAACTAATGTCCCAGCTCAAAGGCAGTCAGGCAGGAGGAATTTCCTTTTATTTGGTGGAGGTCAGCCTTTTGTTCTATTCAGGCCTTAAATATACTTCGCTCAGCCAAATTAAATTCAACCAATTTAAATGTTAAACTCATCCCCAAATACCCTCACAGAAACACTCAGAATAATGGTGACCAAATATCTGGGCACCCTGTGGCCTCAGTCAAGTTGACACATAAAATTAACCATTACAAGTCCACCTCTTGTCAATCTGGCACTCATACACACCTCTTTAAGCCATACTTAATCTCTAAATGAAGATGATAGCAAGATCTTAATTCAGCCTAACACGATACAACTATCCTGTGCATGGATGAATGTGATGGACTAAATGTTTGTGTCCCCCTGCAAATTCATATATTGAAGCCCTGACCCCCACTGTGGCTGTATTTGGAGATGGGGCTTCCAAAGGAGTAAATAAGGTTAAATGAGGTCATAAGGATGGAGTCCTGATCCACTAGGATTATGTCCTTATAAGAAGGGACACTAGAGCATTCTCTTGAGCTTTCTTTCTGTGTGCATACACCAAGGAAAGGCCATGTGAGCACGTAGTGAGAAGGTAGCCATCCACAAGCCAGAAAACAGCGCTCCCAGAAACCCAATATGCCAGAACCTTGATCTTGGACTTCCAGTCTCCAGAACTGTGAGAAAATAAATTTCTGTTGCTTATGCCACCCAGTCTACAGTATTTTGTTATGGCGCCTGAGCAGTCTGAAGGAAAGGGAAACTTGAGGACAGAGAGTAAATCTAATCTTTAGGCTTCCTGATATCAGGAATTTTTTAAGAGCACATTCATTTCAGGTTTCATGGCACATTATTAAATGAAAATAGTCATTAAAGAACAGCAATGAGGAGTAGAGAAATCCTCTTTGAGCAAGTGTTTGTATCTTCACATTGAAGAAAATAGTAAGTTATAAAACTTCTTGAATAAATGAGTAAATCATTTAAAATTAATGTTGAGCATTTAGAATGAAAATAATTCATAGAAAAATTTTGAGTTGAATTCACATAGATATTTCTCACATTACTCAAAATAGAGTTGTGATGGAAACAACCTTAATTGTCTACCAGAAGAAGGGAGTTACATAATTTATGGTTCATATACTTGGTGGGATCTTATGTGATAATCAAATATGATAATTATGCATGCCACTTGGAAAAATGTCTATCATGTACGTCACATGAAAGATATAAAATGTATCCACTATGATTATGCTTACATAAAATTGTGCCTATATATCAACACGACCTCACTATTTGCTTTACAGTAATTTTATATTAGTAGTGCTTTTACAATAATGTTTAAAAGGATTTGTATTTATTTAATGATGAAAGTGCCTCAAAGCTGCCAATATCCATCATGCTATGCAGCCTGTCCTTTATCATCTTCATACGGGTTGTAGATTCCTTTGCCTTGGTGAGCCAGATGGCCTGCATACATCAGAGGGAGCTGAGCTTGACATCCATTTGAGTCACAGTAAATGTATGTTTGGTTAAATATTTTTCTGCTTTCTGTAAATCATTCTCATTAAGTACTTTCTTGAAAGAGCTCAGCTTTCATTTTTTCCTCTGCAGAAGCACAAGTTATACCGAAGGAAAGGGAATGAGAATTAAAATGGTTAATGTATCCAGGTAGGAGAAAACTTTGAAAAAGTAAAACTATATTTGGAATCGTGAACCTTGTTGTTAAAGGGACAGTAATCAACTTTAGCAGTAGATTATCACTTCTTAGCAAAAATTTCCCCCACACTGGCCTTCCACACTCATGCACAGATTGTTTTAGGTGCTTCTAAATGGCTCAATACATTCTTGGAGTTTATTGACTATAATATTTAAAAGGGCTTTAAATGTCTTTTATGGCCGTTCCAGCCCCTTACCACATGCTGTTTATGATTGTCCCAACTGAGAGGTCACTTGATGCCTGCCAATGGCTTCAGGCCATCAGTGCCAGGGGTTCTATGAGATGAGGCTTAGGGAAGTGTGCTGGTCTGATTGGAATGGAGCTTGAGTTGGAGAGTTATGGAGGACATGACCAGACAGGTAATATAAGTCCAGACAGGGAATGTGCCAAGGGCACATTAATTTTACAGTCTTTCCTATCTGTTTATGTAACAAAAATTGTTCTGCATGCCTAAAAAGAAAGCTGGAAAGTCCTTGGAGGAAAAGGATGACAATTTTCAGCCTTATAGCTGAGAATTTTCATATTCATAGAACCTATTTGTCATTTTCATAGATTTTTGACCTAATTATTTCTTTGACAAAATTCCCTTCTAAGGAGCATTTTCTTTCAGCTATTCTGACTATTTCCTATCTGACATTAGGGGGATGGGGAAGGGAACTCCCTGATATTGTGCCTCCTGGACGTCTCAGTTACCACGCCAGGCCCTAACACATTCGTTCAATTGATCTTTCAAAGCATTCAACACAGCTCTCCTAGTGCCCAGTTCCTAGATACTAATCTAGGACTCAGGAGAATAGAGAAAAATCCTACTTTGTGGAGTATAATGGATTTTCACGGATTATGTAGGTAATTTTATTTAATCCTTATAACAGACCTGTGAGATCATTATTATCATCTATATTTTACAGAGGGGAAACCAAGGCTATGCAAGACTAAGCAACTTCCAGCAAGGCTGTATAATTGGAAGAGCCAGTTTTCAACCCTCAGTCCGCCTGAGTCAGGGGTTAGAGATCTTTCTTGCATTTGGCCTGCATGAGAGTTTTCAGTGACTGAAATGGTGAAGACTTGTATGGATGGCTCCTCCAAAAGTGGCTTGCACAGTAAACAAACATCAGGGAGCTCATGCATCAATTCAACCAATATTTAATAAACTTCTGTTATGTTCCAGGTTCTGTTCTGGAGCTGGGGACACAATAGTGGAGACGACAGACAAGACCTGATTGGAGGCAGGGATGCAAACCATAAACAAATATGTGTTTTGCTATACTATGATATAATATGTGATATAATTTTGGGTAGTGATGAAGGCTATAAAACTCAAGCAAGGTAAAGGGAGGTTCACTGACATGCAGAGGGGTACTTTTATGTATGGTGCAGACAGAGGACCTCTCTGAAAAGGACATATTTGGGCAGAGACCTAGATGGAGTATGAAATCAGGTTATGAAAATACCTGAGGGAAAAGTGAACCAGGTAGAAGAGATGAGGCTCTGAGATATGAACATACTTCCAATGTTTAAGCACCAGCAAGGAGGCCAGAGTCGCTTGAGTGGAGTGAATAGGGATGCAGGGAGAAGGATAGAGGACAAGGTGAGAGGGGATGGGAAACCAAAATAGGGTTTTAAGCAGAAGAATTATGTATCTCATTTTTGTTTTTCAAAGGGATACTCTAATAAATGAATTTTTCATCAGGAAACCCTGACCAGCCCTTACTGGATCCTTGCTAGGTAACAGAACCCTTTCCCAAACTACTTCCTAAAATGATTTGGAGACATCAAATCTCAAAAGCTTTTTGAGGGTTTGGTAGAAAGAAACAAGACTAAAGGATTGTACAATGAGGCCTGAGAAGTCAGTTTAAAAACATTAGATTTTTTCCCCAGTTTCATTGAGATATAATGGACATAAAACATTGTGCAAGTTTAAGGGTTGATTTGATACATATGTTGCAAAACGATTAGCATCTTACCATTAACTAACACGACCATCATGTCACATAATTATCATTTCTTTTTTGTGGTGAGAACCTTTAAGATCTACTGTCTTAGTGACTTTCAAGTATCTAATGCAGATGCAGTATGAGTCACAATAGCCACCAGGCTGTACAGTAGAGCCCCAAACTTAATCCTCTTACAACTGGAAGTTTATGCCCTTTGACAAACATATCCCCGTTTTTCTCTTCCTCCCAGCCCCTGGTAACCACCACTCTACTCTCTGTTTCTATGAATTTGGCTTTTTTAGATTTCATATATAAGTGATATTTGTACAGAATTTGTCTTTCTCTGTCTGAATTATTTCACTTAGTATAAAGCCCTCCAATTTCATCTATGTTGCTACAAATGGTAGGATTTCGTTTTTTCTCACAGATGGATAATATTCCATTATATATAATATGTATATATTTATATTTATGTATACACCACATCTTCTTTATACATTCATCTTTTGAGGGACACTTAGATTGTTTCCATAAATGTCTGTGAATAATGCTGCAAAGACATTAGATTTTTATTTCCTAATAAAAGTAGGATGAGTTTCTACGAGAGCATCTAGCAATCGGCATGGTAGGGAGGCCAGAATTGAATCTGTTGCTTTGCCTGCTGTGCTTAGCCCTATGGTGAGACTCTATGGAGAGGAAGCTTCAGGCAGATGCTACAGAAACTCTCTTAGCAAAGGTATCTATGAAACGTGGGGATATAAGCTGTGCTTCAGCCAGGTATGGACAGTATTGGTGCCTAGCTCTGGAGAACTAGGTGAACACAAGTGTGAACACCTTGAGGGCACTTTCCAGAGGGCTGAGGCATTCCCAAGTCAGCTGCTAGAATTTGCATTATTATTATTGATGTCCTTTCATCTGGAGGCAGACAGGTGGTTGAGAACTGGGAACAATTAAGCATAAGTCAGATGTTTCCTTGATTCTACTTTGCTGTACACTGTAAGACTTGCCACTTAATAACAGCTCTTTTGCAGGGATTAGAGATGGGCAACGTAACACAGCTACATTGGATGTCTACACCAATTTTAAGAGACATCCTGATCCCAGAAACTTTAAAATGTGGAGGAAATCTGTTTCTTAGAACTAAGGAGATAAGGTATTTATAATATGGTATGTATTATAATATGGTATACCAAATATAATGGCATATTTCCTGGTATTAACTCAATTGCATCACTTTCCACCAAAAGGCATGGAGTCAAAGAGACATGGGTTTGTGTCTTGGCTCTTCAAGAGCTGTAAGTTACTTAAGGATTTATTTAGTCTCCCTGAACCTCACTTTCCTGTTTAGTAAACTGAGATAATCATAATTAAATGAGCATCGTAAGAGATAGTTCTTGTAAAGCACTTAGCATACTGCATAGCACATAGTAAGAGCTCTATGATATTGTGATTTATAAGAAATATATATTTGGTCCTTGTCCTTGTTTCTGGCACAGAGCTCCTACAGTCCTCAGAATTTCCTAAGTGATGAGAGCAATAAAGATGTCTCGTGTTGTGTTAATGAGTTGACTTTTGGACCCCACCTAAGGATGGGGGCTGGTGGCCAGGAGAATCAACCCTGTGATTAGAGGGTTGGAATTTTCAGTCTCCCCACCCCAACCACCTTCATGGAGAGGAGAAGGACTGGAGGTCCAATCAATTGCCAGTGGTCAATGATTTAATCAATCACGTTTATGTAATGAAGGCTCCATAAAAATCCAAAAAGACAGGGTTCAGAGAGCTTCCAGGTTGGTGAAAACATGGAGATTTGGGGGAGCGTGGTGCACCTGGAGAGGCCATGGAAGCTATGTCCTCTTTCCCCATGTCCTGCCCAATGCATCTCTTTCATCTAGCTGTTCTTGCGTTAAACCCTTTTATAATAAACCAGTGATCTAGTGAGTAAAATGTTTCACTGAGTTCTGTGAACTACTCTAGCAAATTAATTGACCCCAAGGAAGGGGTTGTGGAAACCTCTGATTTATAGCCAGTAGGTCAGAAGCACAGATAAGGCCCTGGACTTGTGACTGACATCTGAAGTCTAAGATGGGGGTAGTTGGAAGCCCCAATCCACAGCCAGTCAGTCAGAAGCACAGGTGACAGCCTGGGCTTGGGACTGGTTTCTGAAGTGGTGGAGGACAGGCTTGTAGGACTGAACCTTTAACCTGAGGAACCTGGTGCTATCTCCCAGTAGGTAGTATGAGCATTGAGTTGAATTCTCCTTGGACTCCCTGCTGGTGTCTGAGAATTGTTTGTCGATGTGTCAGGAACCCTCCTCCTCATATTGGAATTGGTTCAGGAACCCAAAAAAGACTCAAAAATGGTAGGTATTATTATTTTATTTTTGTGCAGTAGAATAGTAACCTTCTACTAAATACCAAATAACAATTTGAAAGGAACATTAACATTTGGAGAAGGATATCTAGGCTGAGGAAGGATCTGTTAACCCAGTCACACAAACAATTGCTAGAAAAGTGGAAATAATTTGCTGTGAACAAAGCAGGAAGTGGAGTGGTAAAGAAAAATGACGTAACTGTTAGCTGCAAAAGTGAAGTGCTATCATGTATATGAAATGGAGAATAGATTTGTTGTGTAAAAATCTAGATTTTAAGAAGATAATCATTCTCATGCATTAAGAACCAGGAATTTTAAAATGTCCAAACTTTCTACATCTTTGCTCAGACAGCTGTCGACTCAGACCTGGTCATCATTGCTTTTTCTCACGGCACATCTGCTTCTCCTTGTTGTTGCTCATTCTCAGCGTTGATCTGCGTGGAGAGAGCAATAGTAAGACTTCCTGAAGTCAGTGCCTTAGAAATTTGAAACTGTCGTGAGGTTAGTGTTATTTGATCCTCGGTTGTTTTAGTGGCTTTTATAAACCTTTATTTTGGGCCCTTGATGCAGTGATAGTACGAGAAGAGCCGGAGTATCTCGTTGAACGGTGGCTGAGGCAAGCTTGGTTTTCCTTCTATCAATCACCATCAGTAGAACCTTAGAAAATTCCCTCTAATCTCTCATACTACAAGCTTCTTATCTGTAGAAAGAAATTAATAAACACAGTGCTGGAATCTCACGTAGAAGAGCTGTTTTCATCTAGGTCTTATCAGTTTGACTCCATGCTTGAATGAGTAGCAGTGAAAGCACACGCCCAAAGTTCATAGTATGAATATGGTGATACCAAGATTACAAGAGTATTTAATGTGGTATTAAGGTAGCAAGCAGTAAATAATAAATAAACTAATAAATAAAATAAGTATTAAAATATAATACTTTAAAGCACTGTTATCATTTGTGACTGTGTACACTGAATCTTATTCTTCAAATGCAAACCTTGGGCCGGGCAAAGCCTAGAGGTGCTCTGTGCAGAGCTCTTATTTAGTATGTCTCTTTAATAAACCTGACCCAAATGTGGCATTGATAAAGTGCTCCATGTGACCTGACAGAAGAGTGCTTAGTTTCTTAACGGTTGTTGTGTATCTCCCTCCATCACATTAATGACTATGTTTAACCAGTAAGTTGGTAAGCAGGTGCTGCATTTCTGTGATGGGAACAGGTGCAGGTTTAAGGAGCTTCCAGAAAAAAAAGGCAAGAGCGGAAGCATTACCAACTTCAGGCCTGGGCCTGCGAAGCTTCCTTGTAACCACTGTACCGTTCCTGAGCTATCGCCTAGCGAGTGTCATTGCTGCAGGCAAGTAGCTAGATCAATCTGTTGTCAGCGTTTGTTGCGTGGTTGATCTGTCACGTTTGTAAGAGCGTAAGGATGCATAATGTGGATGAGGAGCTGAGGGTGCTTTTGTGTGTGCTTGACGGAAGTGTGCGATGTGCTCTCCCTGACTGCAGAAGTGCCAGGCTTAGAATGTTCTTGAGCTACAAAATCGTCTCCTCATTACTGTGTACAATTAGTTACATGCCATCAGCTTATTGTTTGCTATAAATAGCCATAGATTTGTCTTCATTTGCATTTTAGAAGGCTGACTCTTTGCCCAACAAAGCATGATTTTTCATAGGAATGTGTGTTGGAGAGAATTGCAGATGCTATCTAAGGAAGATGAGGCAAAACCCTGGCAGGACTCTGGTATTTTTAAACAATGACTCTTGGTTACAAAGAGTTTTCCTTTCTTTTATTCATTAAGGATCTCTTTTATTCCCTATCTTTGTCAAGCATACCATGTTTTGAAAATTGTCATCTATCAAACAGCATGTACCAAGCAAAATTTCTTCCCATTATAATTAATCACAGGAGCCATAATTCAAAAGCTCTGATCAGTTAATAAAATTATAGTTAAGAAAATAAAAATTATGTTTTAGTCAGGCTTTTGTTGACTTTTTAGAGATATAAAGTACAATTTCCATTAGTTATTTCTGAAAAATAATGAAAAACACTTCGCTCTACAACTTTTATTAGGCCTTCACAGTCCACTAGGGATCTAGGCACCTTAGACTAGCAACTTTGAATTGCTATGTCCTAGCCTCACATAGCTGTTATATTCTTATTATTTAATTATAATTACAATTATAATAATTTTTTTTTTTTGCTGGGGAAGATTCACCCTGGGTTAAGATCTGTTGCCAACCTTTCTCTATTTTGTATGTGAGCCACTGCCACAGCATGGCCACCGACAGACGAGTGGTGTAGGTCTGCACCCAGGAACTGAACCCAAGTCGCCGAAGCAGAGCACGCTGAACTTAATCACTAGGCCACTGGGGCTGTCCCTATAATTATAATTTTTGTACAGAATTTTCTTGCATTATCTTGTGTAAGTCATCAGAATAATTCCTTCAGATAAATATTTTGTTCCCATGATATGAAGAAACTATGAGTCAGATAGCATAAATGACTTATCCAATATCACTTCAGCTCCAAAATTAGGCTCAAATCTCTCTTTGTAAACATTTTGGTCATCTACATTCTAAAAGTTTTGAACAACTCTGCACGTCTTCATGCATTTTTAAGTGGTTATGTAAAATTTTTCATCACAATAGTTTCAAATGTAAAGTTTCCAGTATATCGCAAATATTTCCACTATAACTGGAAAACTCTTACATCAGTCTTTTGAATATATCCAATAGCATACTGTGATCATCATCCAGTTACAAAATCCACAGACAAGTCCTTCTTTAATAATCACAAATTATGCATCATTTGTTTTCCTTAGACTTGTGTTTTCATTCCACTTTCCCCATAGAATGTTACCTTAAAGTTTTTATATTCAAACATATTTTATTAATCATAATGTTATATTTCTTTGCGACCAAAGTACAGTTGATCCTCATTATTTGCTGAATCTGTATTTGGAAATTCACCTACTCAGTAAAATTTATTTGTAACCCCCAAATCAATGCTCATGGCACTTTCACTGTCATTTGTGGACATGCACAGAGCAGTGAAAAATTTGAGTCACTTGTCACACATGTTCCCTGTAGAGGTTGAAAAGGTGGCACTCTGCTTTCTTGTTTCAGCTCTCATACTATAAACAAGTGTCTTTTTTGCGGTCTATTTTGTGCCACATTTTTTCACATTGTTGTGCTTTTTTGTTGGTGATTTCCCCAACACTAAGTGCTGTCTAGTATTCCTAGGCACAGGAACACTGATATTCCTTTTGGAGAATATAGATGTGTTAGATAAGCTTCATTCAGGCATGAGTTACAGTGCCGTGGGCCATGAGTTCAATGCTAATGAATCAACAATATATATTAAATAAGGTATTCTTAAACATAAACGCTGTAAAATGAGGTTACATATTGATCAGTTGATGAAGATGTTGACCAGAGGCTCATAGGAACCCAACCCTGTACTTCTCCTGGGAGCAATGGTTCAGTACAATTGTCTTTTGGTATCTGTGGGGAATTGGTTCCAGGATGCCCAATGGATACCCTAATTGATGGATGCTCAAATCTCTTAGTCAGCCCTCCCTGTCATCAGGTTCCATATCCAGGAATTCAACCAACTGCAGGTGGTCAACATGGTAGGTGAGGTGAGGTTGGTTGAACCTGTGAATGTGGAATGCATAGATATGGAGGGCTGTCCTTATTTGCTAATTCAGTATTCCCAGAAATTTTATAAAACATAACTACCACGAATAATGAGAATTGACTGTACATATATAATTTTAAAGTATTTGAAAAATACTCTGTAATCAGAAATTCTAAGTGTTAATATAGTTCTTCTGTACTGAGCTAACATTAAATTGTTTTTAATGTGTAATTAATTACTTACTGAATCAGTTTTATAGAGTGGGCAATTAAGTAAGTGAAAACAGAGGAGCATAAAGAGAAAAAGAGAGATGCCATGAGGGAGATAAAAGATTCATACCACTAATTGAGTTTTTACTATGTGCCTGTAAAAGAAAGGAAGAAAAAAACAAATAAGAGAGATGGAGGAAGAGAAAGTGAGAGAATCAGAGGATGAACGAAGAGAGAGCAGTGCAGAAGGTAGGGGAAAGGGGAAAGGAAAAGGGATTTTATTACATATTTCAGGAGAGGTGATAGGCTTAAGGATCACACCTACCTGTAAAATGGAAGTCAGTGGTAACACACACACTCTCAAAGAATACCTAAAATGTGTAAATCAAAAATCTCATTCATCTTTTTAACAACGGAAACCCTTAGTTAATTTTTATAGCACTATTTAAATACGTCACATCCGTACAATTCATTTAAAGTATGCAAGTCAACCCTGAAAGAGACTTCATACGCATCAGCCATCAATCCTAACTCCCCCTCCCCCATCCCAGCCCTAAGAAATACTAACCTGCTTTTCCCCCTGTTTTATTGAGATATAATTGACATATAATATTGTATTAGTTTCAGGTGTACAACATAATAATTTGATATATGTATATATTACGAAACGATTACCACAATAAGTTTAAACTTCCATCCATACATAGTTAAATTTTTTTCTTGCGATGAGAACTTTTAAGATCTACTCTCTTAACAATTTTCAAACAAACAATACAGTATTGTTAAATATAGTCACCATGCTGTACATTACAAACCCAGAATTTACTTATCTTATAATTGGAAGTTTGTACCTTTTGACCACTTTCACCCATTTCCCTCACCCCTGCCTCTATCCTCTGTATCTATGAGTTCATTTTTTTTAGATTCCACATAAAGGTGAGATCATACAGTATTTGTCTTTCTCTTTCTGACTTATTTCTCTTAGAATACTGCTCTGAAAGTCTCCGTGTTGTCACAAATGGCAAGATTTCCTTCTTTTTTATGGCTAAATAGTAGTCCATTGTGTATATACACATTTTCTTCATCCATTCATCCATTGATAGATACTTAAGTTATTTCCATTTCCTGGCTTTTGTAAACAATGCTGCAGTCATTATGGGGGTGCAGATCTCTCTTTGAGTGGTTTCGTTTCCTTCAGAAAAATACCCAGAAGTGGAATTGCTGGATCATATGGTAGTTCTATTTTTAATTTCTTGAAGAACCTCCATACTGTTTTCCACAGTGGTTCCACCAATTTACATTCACACCAACTGTGAACAAGGGTTCCCTTTTCACCACATCCTCACCAAGACTTATCTCTTGGCTTTTTGAAGACAGCCGTTCTAACAGGTGTGAGGTGGTATTTCATTGTTTTAATTTGCATTTCCCTGATGATTACTGATGTTGAGCACCTTTTCATGTACTAATCTATCTTCTGTCTCTATAAATTTGTCTATTCTGAACATCTCATATAAATGCAATCATGCAGTAAGTAATCTTTTGTGACTGACTTCTTCCACCCATCCTTTATTGAGATTATAATTGACAAATAAAAATTGTTCATATTTAAGGTGTACATATGATCTTTTGATATATATATACACACACTGTGAAATGATTACCACAATCAAGCTAAGTAGCATATCCATCACCTCAAAAAAGATTTTTTTTTGTGATGAGAACACAAGATCAACTCTCCTAGCAAATTTCAAGTATACAATACAGTGTTTATTACTAACTGTAGTTACCATACTGTACATTATCTCTCCAGAACAAATCCTAGTTAATTGATTAATTTATCTATGGAAGTGGTTGTCCAACAGTGTTATTATGGATGAAATTTAGTGATGAGAAATTTACGGGAATTACATCAGTATAGATTTGTCTTCCTTTAAGAAATCCTACCAAGATCAATTAAATGCATTAAGCTGGTAAAATAAGGAGAATCTTTTTATTCCAAAACTTTTCTTTTTTTCAGCAAAGATTTATTAGGTGGGCACCTCTTAAATTAGGGAAGCTTTAGTACATTTATATGTCAACTTATGATGAGTTAGAAATAAAAATAAAACATCTGTGAAAATATATACTAAATATACCATTTAATTCAATATGAAAATGTTATCCAACCTACAAAGGAATTGGGTATGATATTTTAAGAACCTATTTTATTGCATCAAGTGAGAGTACCTCTGCTTCTCCCAAATTTTGTCATTTACATTAGCTACATATTCTTCCTTTTAAAGTTAAATGGTAGCTTATGAAAGGGGTTCTTGGACTATGTGGTGTTATGTCGCATCAATGTTCCAGCAAATTGAGTACAATATTACTTGAAGAATGTTCATAATTCACATTTCATGCTTAAATTTCTCAGCCACCCTGACACAGATCCAAATATAAGTATTTTTGTAAATTACTTGTGTCTAATTCAATCAAATTAAGTTATATGGTCATGTCTGAGCAATTCTCAGTTTGATAATTTTTCATAAGTAGTGATGATATTCAGAATCATACTATGGTTAAGTAAATTAGAAATAAACATCTATTTTGAATTGCATAGAACAAGTTTCATTTAGCATTGAAAGGTCAAGCTAAAGACATTTCTAAATGGCACATCCAAAAACTGTAGTGTTTTTATCACCAAAAGTCAGCAAAAAATGCATTTCTCCACATAATTTTGAATGTAAAAAAAAGATCAAAGAAATAAATTCCAATTTCAGCTTTTAGCTGAATGTCACTGATCAGCATAAATCTTTGCCAAAATGTCTTCCTTAACAGCTTTGTAAACTGTCGTTTGCTTTAAAATTATAGTGGTTGTAGAAATGGTAGGACAACATCATTCTGTTCTTTTTGAATGGTTTAACTTTCCCTATCGAGTTCACAAAGATTCCTTTTGAGTTTTCTTGCTTTTGGTTTGCTGAACCAAAGAGGAAAGTTACATGAAGCCTTGTTTTATTTAGCGCTTGTCTTCTGTGAAAACAAGTATAGTGAGAGAAGTGATTTGTTAAAGGAATCCAAAGTAGTTCACGCACACTTTTGAATGTCTCTATTGTATAGCTAAGGAGTAGGAAACCGTTCATTCAGTGGCCATGTCTTTACCTTAGCCTACTTTCTCTTGGCCTAAACTTAACTAGGACGAATATCATTTATGCCTATAGTTTCAAAAACACAATAGGACAATGAGAGACTTTAGTCACAGTTTCCTAGCCTACCACATGGCGAAGCTAAATTATAAGTAGACACCTAATTTGTGATTTATCACAGCAAGCCGTTACTTGATTTTCTTTTTGCTATTGTTGCTGTTGTTGTGAGGGGGGGAAATGAGTTTGCAACAACGTAAACCTTACACACAAACTAGTAATTAAAATATTTTAAAACCACTCTGAAAGAAGTATTTCTTTTTCTTGATGATCTATTTCAGTGGATATATATACTCTTTTCTTGCCAAATAGTGAACGTGAGTTTTTGCATTTACTATGTGGGTATCCTGAATTATTGTACTGGTTGATTGTGATCTGCATATATAACATAAAATGGTACTTTTAAGGAGATTTTTTATAGCATTCCATGAGATAAAATACCTCTTCCTAGCCTTTGTTTCTTTCTCCATCTCTTTATCTCCTCCTCCTCTTCATTTTCTTCTTCTACTTTTTCATCTGTTTCCATTTTTACCAGATGACTAATATACTAAGGGTGTTTTTCCATTTCCTATTACCTCCTCCCACTACTGTGCCTGGGGAAGGCTGAGCTAGCCATGCTCAGCTAGAAGTGAAGGAATTTTCTGGGTTGGAAAGATTGTGTACCCAAAGAACTTGGGATCTGGTCTTATAAGCCAAATATTGATAAAAATATAGTTATATTGATAATTATTTATTAATCAACTATTCATTGAGTACTAACTCTGGGCTTAGGTATTAAGTATATAGTAGTTGATAAGACGAACATGAGTTCTTTCCCAATCAAGTTTTTGTAAATGCACAGATAAGTTTCCAGTTGAATAGTTCTGACAAATTTATTTACCTGTGTACCTAACACTCAAGTTAAGATAAAAGACATTTCATCACTCGGGAAAGTCTCCTCATGCCCCTTTAGCCCATTTTAAGTCATTTCTCCCTGACCACCCCTTATCCACAGCAACCATTCTGATTTCCATCACTACAGATTAGTTTGGCCTCTTCTTGAATTTCATTTAGTAAATGGAATGTGCTTTTTAATGTATGACTTCTTTCACTTAGCATAATATTTTTGAAGTTTATCCATGTTATTGGGTGTATCAAAAGTGTGATTCTTTTTATTGTGAGTAACATTCTACTGTATAAATATACCACACATTGCTTGTGTGTTCTGTGATTGATGGACACTTCAGTTGCTTCCAATATTTGACTATCATGAACAAAGATACTATGAACATTCTTTTATATATCTTTTTGCAGACATACTTTCTTTTCTTTTGAAAGTATATCTAAAAATTGAATTGCTGGGTCCTAGTGTAGCTGTATTTTGAACTTTACAAGAAATAGCCAAATAGCTTTCCAAGATAGTTATGCCATTTTATACTCCCAACATAATATAAGAAGTTTCTAGTTTGTCCACATACTCAATAGAATTTGGTATAGCCAGTCTTAATTTTAGCCATACTGTACTAGTGGGTATAAAGTTGTATTTCATTGTGAGGATGTGCGTCTAACCCAATTATTAACAATGCTACTGGAGCCCTGGAGGGCATGGTAGGAAAACTTAGGAGGTCAACAGTGAAAAGAGAAATATTGGAGAGGAAAAACAAAGTAGCATGGAGATGAGACTATATGGTGAGAGGGGATAGATGATCAGATCTTTCATTTTGAGCAGCTGTCTAAGAGAGAGAGGAAAGAGTCATTAGAAGTGCAGGGAGGAGCAGGGAGAGACCTCAGGCATGTGGTGCATTTAGCTGTGTGTAGCCCAACTGATAGTTAGCTTAAACTTTACAAAGCATCTACATAATGGTAGAATGCTTGAACTGTCATGGCCCAGAATCTCTTCTTGGTCTCATTCTTACAATATCTTAAAATATCTTATCTTAAAATGTTTTTCATACTCTGTTAGAGTAATTAAACCTAGTTATAGAAGACATTTCATTCTGAAGAGTTAAATATATCCTTCACACTTTGCCTTTTACCCAAACTCATGTATAGATGGGATGTTCTGGTTTGAAACCTTCTTTTAATCATAGCTGGAAAAGGGGGCTTTCTCTCAATCTTTCCATAGTAGGATGAACATAATGTCTACTAAAAGGAGAATATAGAATTTATTGCTACCGTAGGTCATCAAAACCTTTTGGTGCACTTTTATTGGTCATAGATATGATGGAGCTAATATATTTAGATCTTGGCATTAAAAAGATCATTCATTGCTGTGGTTACATTTCACGATCTCAAATGTTAAATTCTGCATTTTAAAACTTGCCAACCAGCTTTATAAAAGAATAAACATTTTATACTGAAATAATTTTAGATTTATAGAAAATTTATAAGATAATAGAAAGATCCCACATACCATTCACTCAGATTCCGCTAATGTTAACAACTCATATAACCATTGTGCATTTGTTAAAACTAAGAAATTAACATTGGTACATTACTACTAACTCCCCAGATCTGTGACAACTTCTTAATCTTTTCTTGTTTTTCGTGATCTTTATAGTTTTGAAAAGTCCTGGTAAAATACTTTGTAAAATATCCCTCAATTTGGGTTGTTTGATGCTTTTCATGTGATTAGACTGGGATTATGGTCTTGGTGGACAAATACCACAGAGGTAGAGAACTCTTCTCATCTCATCATATCAGGAATACATAATATCAACGTGATTTATGACTGGTGATGTTGACCTTGATCACTTGGGTAAGTGGTATCTGCCAGGTTTCTCCATTGTGAGGTTACTATGTTTTTCTTTTCATATTCTATTCTTTGGAAGTGGATATTAGGTCAAGTCTATACTCAACACATGTGTGTCTGTGGTGGGAGTGGGGTGAGGAAGGAGATTAAGCTCCATATTTTGGAGGGGGGTGTATCTACATATATTATTTGGAATTTTTATTTAAGGAAGACATATCTTCTCTTTATTTATCTATTCAATAATTTATTTTTATCAGTATGGACTTACGGGTATTTATTGTAGCCTTTGAGTTATAGTCTAATAATATAATAATATATTATTTTTTCTTCAAATTCTTCCAACTTTGGCCATTGGGAACTCTTTTAGTTTGGCTCCAGTATCCTTTTGACACACATATCCCCTATTTATTTATTTATTTCTTTATTTATTTTCCCTTTTAGAGCTTCTTTACTTTCTGGCATTAGAAGATGCTCTAGACTCATCTTGTATTTGCCCTGCACCAGCCCTAGAATCAGCCATTTCTCCAAGGATCCTTAGTATCCTTTATTGGAAAATTGTATTTAGAAACCAACATCTGAGTACTGGATGTGCTTATTTCTACTGGGGTGCAATTACCTCTAGGCCCTCTCCAAGAATAAAGCTGGGAAATATGTGTATATATATTAAAAATGTATACATACCTACCTATAATCTATCTATCTACCTACCTAATGTCAACACTAAACATGAATTCATATCGATGCCTCTGACTTTAATCAAGTACCCTAGGGTTTATCCCAGACTTCCTCCTTGCTTGTTTGTAATTTCTTTCTTTGATAGTAAGAAACCTAAATCCTATTTATCTAGCATTTATTCACTTTTTTCAATCCTAGTAAACATATTAAGTAATTTCAGAATTGTTAACTGATACTCCCATGAGAAAGAAATTTGCTAACTGTTTATCTACAGTTCTTTTTGTCTTTAGTCTTACAGTTTTCAGTCAAAACACCATTTTCCTAAGTTAATTAGAAAAGTTCCTTTTTTTCTCTACCATCTTCAGTGAAGCTATGTCATACATTTGTAATACAAATGAATTAATTATGCCAATCAACTTTTGTATAAAAAGACATTTTTTTCTCTCTGTTGCTATTCTTTTGTTTAGCGTTGTAAGTTGTTATGGTATATAGGTACCCTGTATATTTTAAAGAGATTTTAATAGCCAAAGTACAGTTTTCACAGGTAAAGTAGTTGTGTGTAAATTTGAGGACAGACATACAATATTAAAATTCTCTTTGAAATTTAAGTTGTATTATGGAGGGGGTTTTTTTTTCCAACAGAGCAGAATATTTCACAAGGAAATACCTTGGCATGAAGTACAGAACGACGTACCAATATTATGAAAGTCAAAAGATGTGATGGAAAATAACTACCCATGCTAGCTATTGCTCCTACAGTGCTTCTTTTGGTAGACATAGATGCTAGAGACTTGGCAAATCATTGATAGAGCATCACACTAATTTTTCAAGTGGCTGAATTATATTTTGATGTTTATTTTTTCAAAACAGAATTTATTACTTAATCTCTCCTCCTCCTTCAAGATTTTAATCTGAAAACTCTCTCTACCACAAGTACTTCTACTCATTCTTCAGGCTATTCCTGTGATTATTTGCCATCTTTTATCTTTTCTATGCTTCCATATTTGACTATTTTTTTCTTTACGTATTGTCTTGTCACTTTCACCACTTAAAAAAAACCCTTAGACTAAAGATGGAAACAAAACCTTACTTATATACCTAAAGCTATTTCCCACTTTCCTTCAACTATCAATCTAGCTGTTTAAGCCAGATATAGTTTCCTGACCCTGCTTCGGTACTGCATGCTTTACTCCAGAGATGTTTACTAGTATTAAGGTCTTCAAGACATCCATCTCTTTCTTCTCCTTTCATAGTTAATTTTGGGTATCTGAGGGTTTTACTCCATACCAGTTATTTTTTGTTGTTGTTACTGTTGCCCTAATGCCTTTTTCTATGCATCTCTCTATACTGTAAGGCTTTGCTCTTTTCTCTTTCGTCTGCAGACTCTTATCCAGCACATATTCAAACCCCTCTGCTATCCTATAGTATTTGACTGGACACCCAGCACCTTTATTTATTGATTGTCATTTGTTGTAGTAGTTGGGGAATATATATATTTTTATTATGTCCATATAGAAACAGAAGCAGAGTATAAAATAGTCTATACTTGATATCTCTATTTCCTCACTTTCACTTTGCTTAAATCATTGCAAACTGGCTTCCAGTCTTTACTAAAACTGCTCTCTCGAAGTTTTCCAAAGACTTCTATTGCTACATGCAATGAATATTGTCCATTTAAAAAAGTTATTATTGGATTGCTCTGACATGTTAACCGTTGAGTCCTCTATTCCTAAAATTCTTTGACATGACATTCTCCCAATTTTTCCTAGTCCTTGTCTAACCTGTCTTTCTCTCTCTCTCTGAGAGCTCTCTTTTTTAGATGTTGGTGTTTCTCAAGCAGTTTTTTTTTGTTTTTATTTTTGCTACATTCTCTCTGGTATAAGTTTCCTATTGCTGATGTAACAAATTACCAGAAACTTAGTGGCTTAAAACAACAACACAGATTCATTCTCTTACAGCTCTGGAAGTCAGAAGTCCAAAATCAGTTTCATTGGACTAAAGTCAAGGGCTGTCTCAAGGGCTGGTTTCTTCTGGAGGCTCTGAGGGGAGATGCATTTCTTATCTCTTCCAGCTTCTAGAGGCTACCTGTATTCCTTAGCTTGTGGCCTCTTTCTCCATCTTCAAAATATTTTACTCAAATCTCTGATTGCATCATTTCCTTCTCCTTTAACTCTGATTCCTTCTTCATTCTTCTTGTAAGGACCCTGTGGTTACTACACTGAGTCCACTCAGATAATTCAGAATAATTTCCCCGTCTAAAGTTCCTTAACTTGAATCACATTTGCAAATTCTCTTTTGCCAGTAAGGTAACATATTCATAAATTCCAGGTGTTAGGATGTGGAGATCTTTGGGAGAGCCATTATTCAGCCTACCACATTCTTGTTAATCTCCTTCATTCTTACAGTTTTGATTAAAATCTAAATGCTAATGATTCCCATATCTGCATCTGCTATCCAGTTCTCTCTCCTGCATTCAACATCCGTTTATCTAACTGCTTGCTAGACATGTTCGTTTGAATCTGTTTCAAATGCAATTATAAGAAATAGACCTTATCGTCTTCACCAGATCATTTCCTCTTCCTGTGTTCTCTATATCCGTTGATAATCTCCAAAATTGAAACAGGGACCATTCTTAAAAACCTCTCTCGCAATTCCCATATTAAATCAGTCGCTAGATCTGGCTAATATAACATCTATATATTTGTCTAATCTCTTCCCTCTAATGCCTCCTCTTTTGCAGCATTCTCCTGTGCAGAATGAGATGATAGCATGTAATTCTTGTAGGCATTATTACACCAACTTCACAGGTAAATAAAATGAGGCATAGGGAGATCAGGAACTTGTGCAAGCTTACTTAGTGAGAGAATTGGGAATTAAACATGAGGTCCGGCTTCTTCTACTGCTCTGGTTAAATTCCTCCTGTCTTTTCTAGGTTACTCAAACAGCCTCCTAATTGCTTTCCTTGGTAACAATTTTAGCTGTTCAAGTCTATTCTTCACATAGTCATTTAATCTTTCTAATATGCAAACGTGACTCCTCAACGGGATACACAAAGCTGTCTGTAGTCTGGGACCTGTCCATCTCTTATTATCCATATTCTACTGAGCCCTGCTTTGACTTCACACTCCAGCAACTCTGAACTGTTGTATTTCTTGGTGCATGTCTGTTGTTTCTCAATTTTGTGCCTTTACTCTGGCTAGCTCACTGCCTAGAATACCCCGCTAACTCTTCTGTCTTCAAAGTTCTATTTATTCTTTAAAACTCAGCTTAGACATCTTCATCTCCAAGAAGGCATTTAAACTTCCTTTTTTCTAAGTTTGTCTTAAGTGCTTTTCTCTATCCTGTGTGTATCTCCGTTATTAAAACTACCATTTTTGTATCAGTTTGTGTGTCTGTTTCTCCCAAGGTTTTTTTTTTTTTCATTTAGCTCTCCTGCAAGGTCCTTGAAGACAAAGATTATGTTTTAGTCTCCTGTCTCTTCACAAGACCTAGTACAGTGCTTGACATGAAATATTACTCAATAAATGCCTGTTGAATGAAGGAATGAGTTAATGTATATATGTTGCTTTTATTATTTTTCCCAATAAAACCAGAAATGTTTTTTGTGTTTTCTGTGTGGAGCAATTATCTCTAAGTCTTTAGACCATAATCATAGTTGAGGCAATTATCACGCTGAAGAAAAGAAAATGAATTCCATCCTTGATATGAATTCCTGTTTTAATAAAGAATTGCTTTACATAAAATAAATCATGAAATTACTGTTTAATAGGAAGAAGAATGCTTTCATTACCCTTAGGAGAGCATTTTCTATTTTTTCTCTGTTTAATATAAATAAGTTGAAGGTATAATGAAAAGAAAATGTAAAGGACCTTTATTCATACAATTTAAATTCCTCATAACTAATTAATGATAGAAGCAAAATCTTTTCCTGTTTGTATATGTATCCATTCAAGCATGAAAGTACCAATAACTTGTTCCAAGTTGTCGATTTACTCAACAGGAATATGTCTATTTTCTATTTCACAAACTGGGTACCAATAACTAAGAAAAAAAAAAAGGATTGGTTTTCTTTGTGAAAAGAATGTATAGCTTTGTTTTAGAACCTTGGATCTTGCCACAATCTAATATCCTGTTTTTGATTGCTGTATTCCAATGAATTTGAGTGACAATATAGCTTTGCCAATGCTCATGTTTACTTAATTGCCAAGTGTATGAGGGGTATTATAATCTGTTTTATAAATTGACATTATTTTTTAGTGATTAATATTGACTTCCTTTTAAATCTGCCTGGATTGCATAGAAATTATATTATGTCATTTATGTATAATGAGAATAAGGTATTGTTTTTGCTAATGGAAAACTACCAACAAAAAGCAAACAGCAAAAAGCAAAGGTGTTCATTTTTGAAATAGAACACCAAATAGAGCAGGGAACAACTGAGAAAGAAATTCTGCTAAAATAATTGGAAATCAAGGACACCGAGAATCTATGACCTCATCAGCCTGGAGACAATTAATTTTATTATGGTTCATTACATAACCTCCTGAAAATACAAGCATAGTGTAAACTAAGAGACATGAAGAAGCAGTGAAAAGAACTACAGATGGAGAACAAGTTGAGTCTTTCCCTTTGGTGGCTTTAATGCTATTTTGCTTTCAAAAATGCTTTCGTTATCTTGTTACAAAAACATTTTGGAAGTAATTAATTGTGATATTTGGATGGGGAATTTTCATTTATACTCTAATCGAATTATTTAAACTACTGTTTGAGGAGCTTTTAAAGTTGCAAATGGCGGCTCCTGCCTTATAAAAATGGCCAGTGTGTATGGGAAATTTTGGGCATGACTCTTGATTTCAAAACCTTTTTAAATTTGTTTTCTCATACGTGAGTAGTGAGCACTCTCAGTCGTGCTGTCTCTGAACAAAGATCCGATTTGTTAAAACGTTCAGTAGTATATGAATCAGTGCTGTCCCCTAAGATGCTCTTCTTCTTGGTGTGCTCAGTCGGTGAACTCATCTAGCCACTGCTTCAATATCATTCTAGTCTGGTCTTTTCAAATGCATCTCCACTCCTGTTGGCTAATTTTCATTCTAGGATTGTATTTATTGTGACCACAGGATAGCTCCCCCTGGGTATCTTATAGTCATCTTGACAAATCTCAATATTCACACAGCCATTTCTCTCTCTCTATATTCTCTTTTCTGCCTCTAATACTCTTGCACTTGGCTAACAGTGTTTTCAAATTGTATATTTGTTCCGGCCCGCTAACTGACAAGAAATTCCTGAGAGCCAATCTTTTCAGTTTGTACGGATGAACATTCTTTTTCAGTTGTTGAGACCAAAAGTAGCAAGCTCAAAATCTTTCTCTGATAGAAAAGGGAAATGTATTAGGTTGAACATAAGAACACAAATATATGGTATGAGTCAAGGTGGCATGATTTTTCTTGACCAATCTGGTTTAGAATCCACTTCACTGAGTCAACCAAGTCACTGTTTTAGGACATCAAATGAAGGATTTTTGGGTGTGTTTGTTAAGTATAGGACACACCACCAATCCTAACACAGAAGTGAAACTCACTGGGTCTCTTGGAGGTTCCTTTTTCTTTTTTTTTTGAGGAAGACTAGCCCTGAGCTAACATCTGCTGCCAACCCTCCCCTTTTTGCTGAAGAAGACTGGCCCTAAGCTAACATCCGTGCCCATCTTCCTCTACTTTATACGTGGGACACCTATCACATCATGGCTTGCCAAGCGGTGCCGTGTCCGCACCCGGGATCCGAACCGGTGAACCCCAGGCTGCCAAAGTGGAACGTGTGCACTTAACTGCTGCGACACCAGGCTGGCCCATGGAGGTTCCATTTTTCAAAAAACATAGTTTCTGTAGAGGGTAACTTTTCCTCTCATTGGTTTATTAATGACTGATGTGTTTTGAAAATTGGCCATTTTAGATAATAGGGAGCTAAAATGGGGAGGTGATGTACTTTATTGACTTGGATTACATTCTTGGACAATATCATAGGCAGATAATATATAACAGGTATGCCCCAGTTTTGAACAATATAGAAAATGGTTGTGTGTGTGTGTGTGTGTGTATGTGCATACACGCATATGTGTGCATATGGAGAGGTTAAGATCATGAAGAGGTCACATATCTTAGTGTTAGTGGTATGCAACTGATTTCCTGAACAACTGAGCAGTCTTCCCTGTTGGCTTATGTTCTAGGGAATAATGGACTGTATGGATGAATGGGTAGCTTTTCTTCATCTGTACAACACTCTCTTCACGTCACATCCCAGGTCAAAAAGTTAAAATGATTTTTTTTCAATGGCTGCCAGAGAAAGTCCATAGTAAGGCCTTTCCCAAACTGTTTATTTTTATTTTTTTCCTTTCTTTTTTGTGAGGAAGATTGGCCCTGAGCTGAGATCTGTTGCTAATCTTCCTCTTTTTGCTTGAGGAAGATGGTCCCTGAGCTAACATCTATGCCAATCTCCCTCTACTTTGCATGTGGGATGCTGTCACAGCATGGCTTGATGAGTGGTGTGTAGGTCTTTGATTGGATCCAAACCTGTCAACCCCAGGTCACTGAAGCAGTGTGCGTGAACTTAATGACTATGCCACCAAGCTGGCCCCCCAAACTGTTTTCTTTTTAAATTCTATTTCTCACCATTCCTAAATATGCATTCTCTGATCCAGTTTCGATGGCATACCCAGCATTTCCAAACACAATGTACTTTCTCTCTTCTCCAATACACTCACTTCCATCTACTCAAATTTTATCCATTTTTCAAAGGCCAATTCAAGTCCCACTCCATTCATAAGTAAATATCTAGAGTTCATCTTTATTTTTCTTAAAATGTTATTATACTTATTTTACAAAGGACATCCGATCTGGTACTATTTTTAATTTAATTTTATTTTTTTATTCTTTTTTTTTTTTTGCAAGGAAGATTGTCACTGAGCTAACATCTGTGCCAATCTTCCTCTTTTATGTGGGATGGTGCCACAGCGTGGCTTGATGAGCTGTGCTATGTCTATGCCCAGGATCTGGGCCTGTGAACCCTGGGGTGCCAAGGGAGTGCACGAACTTAACCACTGTGCCACCAGGCCGGCCCCTGATCTGGTACTATTTTGTATGGCCATTTAAGTTTTGATATTATTTAACCTTTCCTATGCTTATTAGAGTGTACATTCTCCAAGGCAGGGACCATATCTTATCTTTATAATGTTCACTGTGCTATGCTGTCCACTAAACTTTCAGTTACTCAAATACTTGTTGAGATGAATGGATACGGATGAATTAACTTTGCCGTGATGGGTATGTGTAACTGGATTAATGCAAACCTGTTCTTACTACCTAAGAAAGCAGCTCAAATGATACTCTCTACAAATAATAAGTTAGAATTTTTTTCCCTCCCCAAGGCATAGTCTTTCTTAGTGAGAACTTTCTACAATAGAACTATGAAATGAGATTTTGCAGGGCTAAGAGCTCTGCCTGTGATTAACTATGTGCCGTTGGACCATGGACAGGTCCCTCAATCTTTGGATGCTTTCGTTTCTCTATCAACAAACGCAATAAAGTGCCTTTTTCCCCTTGCTCGAAGTAGAAATTATAGGGAATAATGAGCCCTACTCTTGCCTCTCCTGTTCTTTTCAAACAAAGAATAGTCACCAAGGTTTCAGGGTCAGTTTTAAAGAAGAATCTTTAAAAAACATTTCATGAGATAATATTGTTTTGCTAAGCTGTCAACATATAGAGTCCTTGGTAAACAGATGCTATTTATAAGAAATATCAAAAGCAATATTGTATGTGTCTTTCCAATTATTTTGTTTTTTATTATGTATTCAAAGCTTAGTTGATAGACAGTTAATGAGTTGAAACATTATAAATTTTTGAATTATAGAATAATGCACTACACATAAATCACACGTTAGGTAATATTCTGCACACAGATTTATTATAGCAGAAGATGACATTAAGATGCAAAAGTTTTATTTTACATTTGTAAGCTGTTATTGTCTATTTACTTTTTTAGAATCTGTAATAAAGATAAAAGACGAGCTCTTCTGAGAACTTGGGAAGGGCTGAGCAGCAGGGTTGCATTTCCCCAACTAGGTGCCAATGGGTCTGGGGATGCTGTAGTGAATGCACAGGGCTGTGGAGGGATAATTAAAAAATTTGAAGTAAACACAATGATACTCAGCATCTGTTGAAAACTGAGCAATTAGCTTAAAGCAGTTTATAGTTTTAACATTGGATTGAGCTACATTATGTTAATCACTTCACACATTCGTGAAGGTGAACTTTTGGAAGTTATTAACGATAAAAAGCAAGAACCATGGGAAAATCAATGTGGAATAGAAGAGTGGCAATGTCTACTCTCACCCCCCAGGTTTGAGAAGCTGTGCAGTGGCCAATTTTATTAATTAATTAGAATAATTAATTAAATAGTTACAATTATTTGAGAATGAAATAAAGTATTACTTTTTCCTACTTTACGTATATTGTATTTTCAAATGCTATTAAGTTGTTGGGATATAAATGCTTAGTAAATTGTTTGGGCACAACTATATTATAAATTGAATTGTTAGGTAGTTCTTTTGGTGTAGGGTGCTGTTAAAAATTACTTAGAAAACATGAAAACCAGAACATTTGGGAATTTTCTTCCCTGAGATAAAAGTGCAAAGACTTTACTGGATTGAGCAGGCGTAGGTCCGGTTTATGTCTGCATAAGCTGGAGGGAAACACAGAGTCACTCATGGGGTCTTGGCGCAGAGAACTTGGGCTTTGGAATGAGCGTCTACACAGGTACATGCCTCTCACCTGGAAACAAGGATTCAGCTAGTAATGTGGCCCTATTAAGACCCCATGTGAATTAGAGAAATGAAATGTTATTATTTTAGTTCCCTGTGCTGGTACAGATGCCTGTCCATTTTTGTACACCAAAGAGGAATTAATGCTCGTTTTGCTCACTGTAAGGAGAACTGATAGAAATGAGTAAACATATGTTTTATTTTACAAATTTCACATCTTTCGGTAGAGAAATGTTTTAGCATTATTTTAACACTAACTTGTTTTTTAGGCTCGAATTAATCTATTCATTGCTCTTGTCACTCATTTCAATATCCACCTTGAAATATTTTCCAGAAATGATTATAGCATGAGTATAAATTGTGATTCGTTTCTTAATTTCTTAAACAGAAATTTTTCCTATTATTTTAAGGGATCTAAGTACATTGCTTTTTAATCATTATTAGTAACATTTTGCTAATGTTTATTTTATATCATGACAAGGGCACAACATTTCATTCTTAACATTTAATACTTTTAAGAATTCTAGTATTTATATTAAAGTTGGATTTAAAAAAATAAATTCATTATTTAAAAATAATGATTAAATAAGATTGCATATTCATGACAAATTGGACATATTTAAGTAAATGTCTATTAAGATTAACAAGGTTATATCAAGACTCTCATTGATAATTCATACTTATTATTGTTAGCTGTCAAGCTTAATAAGTTGCAGACAGGAGGATATGATTCCTTTCTATAATATAATAAAGCAGACAGAAGAATTAGGTTATGAAAAGACAGAGAGATGGTGAACCTCTAACCAAATACAATTGAGTTGAAATTTTTCTCTTTTATCCATTTAATTCTGTGAGCCATGTTCATGGCAGCTTTGTATAGAGAGAAGATCTTAGGCAATTAAAGAAGGGATTTGCAGGAGAACTGCATTCTCAGAATAGATAAGACAGGGAGGAAAAAGAGAAGCTGATCTTAGGATGTGTGAGGGGAAATTTTTATAGGCATAAGATATGTCTGAAAAGAAAATGAGTAACTCCACAAATACAAAAATGAATAAATATTGGGAACTGATGATACCCTAGAGATTTTACCCAACCCTTTTAATTTAGAGGTGAGGGGTCTGTGTCCAGAGAGATTAAGCAACTTGCTTTTGGTCACATGACTGCTTATTGGCAGAGAAGCTACTAGAAAGTAGAGCTTCTGCACAGATCAGTGCTTTTCATGACATTGTGTTCCAGGGAATAATTCCAACATGTTAATTGTGTATGCAATGTCTATTTATAATGCAATAAACCACTCACATTGTGATTTTAATTCATCAGATTTGTTTTTCTCTGTTTTTAGGACATTTGAGGACAATTACAAGAGGCAAGCAGGAAATGTGTTTCAATGGAAATAGCATGAGCTTAGGAGTGAGGACTGGAATTCTGACTAATATCAGCTCCAAGATCTTGGGGAAGATATTTAAAATCTCTGGGCAAGAATTTTTATATCTGTAAAATTGGGAAAATGTATCCTATTGTGGCATTGTAAAGATTAAATAAAGCAACAAGTAAACAGACTGGTCCATTGTGGGTTCTCAGTAAATGTTCATTCACCATTACTTACATAGATTTAGAAGGCAAAGGTTTGGAAATAATTTGGAAGGCAAAAGATTTGGGTACAAGGTGGAAAGAAATATTTAAGAAAGTGATTAAAGACTACAATGGACACAATTCAATCACTTATTGACAAAATATTGCTCTTATTAGACATATAAGGACAATAAAAACATCTGCAGAAAGGCACAATAATTTCCAATATAGTCTACATTTAGTGTCTGAAAAAGAAACCCATCTTAAAGTGTTTAGAGAGCTAATGATGCTGAGGACAAAATGGCTGGGAATTGTAGGAATCATCGACTTTAGGGTCTCTCTTCAGAGGAGGATGGATTTCTGCAGCACGTGGTCAAGAGGGCAAAGCCACTTAAGGAAGAGAGTGTTGTCCGCCAGAGGCACCGATTATTTTCTCTTTTTCTTGCTTTCTTGGATATGGTGGCATCAAAACGAGACAGTCATCCCACTCATAACTTCTAAGTATCTTTCTGGTACAAATTCTACTAAGTGTTGCATTGACTTTATTGTTTTTCTTTATTTCCTCCCTGCTCCTGCCTCCCTTCTTCTTGTTTCGCGCAACAAGTACCCTCTCCCTTCAGAATGGTTTTGTGCTGAAGTATAACAGTAAGGTGGTGGGTTGCATTGTCTTCTCTGTGTCCCTTTATATATGAATAAAGCAGTTGGTTCTTCTCATTTTGATATTATTTTTAATGTTTAGTTTTACTTACAAAATTATGCAAGATTATGAAGCACAGTCTCTCCACTATTATTTGTTCACAATATTTCACTGAGAAAGTATGTTCATCCTCTTTTAAAAAAGAGTATGGGAAAGCGAGAGGTGTAGACAGATCTCATTCAAGGAACATGGACAAGGGTGAAACTGCAGGTGAGGAGTGTGTGTGTGTGTGTGTGTGTGTGTGTGTAATTTTCTAGGTTAGGGATCTAGAAAAATTTGCCCTAGTTAAGAATTCACCAGCTACTACATTTTTTCGGAGCACTTGCTTTAATGTTATGTGCACAGTTCTTGTGAGTTGCCAGATTTATGTAAAGATTAAGTACAGGGAGAGATTTCCTCCGTCTTCTGATATCAGGCAAGAGCTCTGCTCCAGGGAATGCTTAGGCAGATGTTACAGGTTTTCTTGCTGGAGACTTAGATGGATGAAAAGAAATTAGGAAAGAGTTTGGAGCAAAGAATTTGGGGAGTGAGAACTGACTGTACTTTTTATTTGAATTTGACAGAGGTGATTTTTCTTTAACTACTTCCCCAGGAAGGACGAAAATCAAATTAAATGAGGCAGGGTAAGTGAAAGGAGTTTATAAATAGCAATGCTGTATATGAAGGTAAGGCATGTACAACAATAGCTGTTTTATATTTAAAGGGGAAATAATCACTATCTTAGTTAAGGTGGAGAATCTGCTTTCTTAAGGAGTCCTTCCCGACTCTTGATCAACCTGAAGTGAGCCCTCAGGTGCCCTCACCGACTTCACAAACAAACCAGTACCTTCCTGCCTATCCCTTTTCCAACAGGGACCTGGCTTTCAGGAGTTTATTGAAACACAACACATCCAGCGAGGTTGGATTTGCCGGCATGAGTCTTTGCAAGTTTCTTTTTCTAAAATCAGAACACAAACTCTTCATTTTCAGTGGACTACTCTTTCCTAAAGTGTTTGGATTCCTTTTAGTAGCTCTAAGGCTTTTAGAAATTTTTTATGGAGAGTAAGTTATTTAGACCTATTGGGTTCTTTAAAAAATGTTAATTCAAATAGTATAGAACACAGCACTCTTCATACCGAGAGCTCTTGAATCCTGCTCCTGAAACAGAAATATAAAGAAAACCTTTGAAAGTAATACAGATGATGTACTGTCAATAGCTAGGCCTCCATTTGTTTATAGTTTAAAAATCAGTGGGAAAATCATGATCAAAGACAGGCTAATTCATACAGAAAATTGTAAGACCACTTCATCTGGCCAGATTCTGTAAAAAGTCTTTGATTCAAATGGTTCACACAAAGGAAAAATGTCCTGTAGGTTTAGAATTCCTTCTGGCAATAAATTTCCAGTGTAAACAGGAAGACTCTGGGGCCTCTTGTCAGTTTTAGAAACAAATGATACTCATTGCTTTGCACTCAGTCATTTTGACTTTCAGACAAGATCTGGAATGATTAGTAAAAGTTATGGTTTTAAATTCAATGGCAAAGATTATTTACCATTACCATACTAGAATTTGTGTGTGTGTGTGTGTGTGTGTGTGCAACAGGGGTTTATTAAAAGAATGTGAAGCACATACGCTTTAGCATCCTTAAAAGAAGTTCCAAAATTGTATGTCTCTAAAGAACTTGACAATGACATCACCATTACTAAAGACAAGAACTAAGAACTCCAGTATGCCAGGAGTGGTACTGCATAGCAAAAATATTGATCAGTTTCCCCAAAGTTGGAATAATTTTCAAAGGAACCATCCATGTATTTCAGACAAAAAAGGACAGTGAAACTTTTTAGCAAAAGTGATGACTACTTTTTACGATAAAAAGTATAATTTGTGTCTAATCCCCAGTGGAAACAAATGCACATAGAATTAAGTGAAGTAATGGGGAAATCAACAGTAGATACACCACACAATCAAAATAATCATAATAATTAATAATAATTAATATTATTATTTTAAAAGGGAGGCCTGAATTTCCTCTGCTAAGAGAAGAAACTATGCAGTTAGCAACTTACTCAGCAGGTTGAGAAAGAACATATTTTTAAAGGAGAGCATGTGAGTGAGAGTACACAGTTTGCATGTCGTTAGTGCCCATTTAAAATCTGAGAATCAGGAGTGTCTCTGAATCAATTTGAGTAGATTTTTTCCAAAATATAAAAGGAAACTTCAAATAGCGTTTATATTTGTCTGGGTCCTCATAAATAACTGGGAAAACTTAGAGTTAAAGCAAATTGGGGTTGGGGTACAGCAAAGGGTTTTTTTGTTGTTGTTTTTAAAATATACACAATCCACAAACGTATCTGCCTTCGCCTTGGAAGGATCAGTCCTTTAAAACAAACGCTTTGGCTTCTGTGGCCCTGGGGAGCTAAAGCCAGAGTCCCTGAACTTTTCTTTCCGGGGAAGGGGAACGGGGTTGCTCATCGGCTTTGCTGCCGCGGGAAGCGCAGCCTGGGACCTGTCTTCTGGGACACTCTTATTTGCCCCTCCTTCCCATCCCTTGCCCTCATGTGAGAACAAGTCCCAGGCTTTTCTGGAGCTAAGGCAAGCGCAATGGGGCCGGGCGCTGAGAGCGGCTGCTGGTTTGCCATGAGGCAAGCTTTGGCACGAAGCAGCTCCACCGCAAACTCTAGGCAAGAGATGAGCTCGCGTTGTGGCGAGTCTGTTCTTGGGCTTTGGAAAGCCTTTCTTCACCACTCCCCTTAGCTTTCCGAGCGGAATTTGCAGCCAAGTGCGAACAGATCGCATATCTGGCGTAAAGAGGCGGGAGAAGGAAGGACATGGGATCACTCCCCAGTCTTCCCCCAGCCGGGTCCTAGGTAGTGGAGTCTGCAGAGGAACTGTCTCCCAGTTCGCGACGCCCGCAAACGCGGCTGCAGGTGGCCGGCGGAGCTGTCCAGCACTAGTGCGGAGCCAGGAGCCCTGCGCGCCCAGCCCGGCTGCCGCTCAGCAACAGGGCTCTCGCCCGAGCAGACGCTGTCCTCATTCACTGTCGCCCGGCTCGGGGCTCGCTCGGATCCCACGCGGCCTCGAGTGAGGCGGAGAACGCTCGTCCCCAAGAGCAGCTCCTGCAGGATGGGTGCCAACATGTTGCCCCTTCCCTTCCTTTCTAAGCGTCTCCTCTGGAATGGACGGGCTGGGCCGCTCGACCTTAACCCTGCGCCTCGGAACTTAATAAATAAACTCGGAGGAAGGCGGGCAAAGGACAAATATGGTCCCTAATCCCCCACTTCAAGCTCTCAGGCTTCCCCTTTAGAGGAGGCTCCAAAGGGAGGTCTTCCGCCCCTGGCCCCGCGCCCCTCTCCCTTCCAGCACCCGCCGGTGCTGCCTCTCCCGCGGACGAGTGGGTAGGGCGTTTGGGGTCGGGGCCCTTTGGGCTGATCCGAGCTACGGTGCCCTCCTCCTCCTCGGTGGGAGTGGGGAGGGCGGGTAGAGGACGGCAACGAAGTGTCCTCGTTGCTCCTGAAACGTGGCGACAGGCGAGGCAGAGACTCCCAATGAGTATGATGGTGACACGTGATACCGGCGGAGGGAGAGCATGGGGGGGTGGGGGATAAAGGGAGAAGGAGGGAGGCGGGCAGCTGGGGGAGAGAGGCGGGAGGGGAGGGGCGGGGGGAGAGCGGGAAAGGGGGCCGAGAGAGGCGCGCGGGCGGCAGAAGCCGCTGCCTCCCCGAGCGCACGGGCCGCAGCCTCGCGCCCGGCAGCCCGCGCTCGCACACTCGCAGCCGCCCCGCGAGCGGGAGCGCGGCGCACGGCGATGCGCCGAGGCGGGCGCTGAGCGGCGCCGCGCGAGCAGCAGCAGAGGCGGCGGCGGCCCCCAGCCCAGCCCGGCGCCACCGCCGAGCCCGGGCCCCAAGGTGCCGCGAAGCCCCAAGTTCCCGCCATGAGCAGCCGGCGCCGGGGGCTCCGCGGCTCCGGGGGCTCCCTCCCGGCCGAGGGCGACCGCAGCGCCCCGCGGCCCCGACGCGCCTAACGCCGCCGCTCGCCGGTCCCGCCGCCGCCGCCGCCCGCGTCCCCGCCGCCGCCGCCTCGGCCGCCGCCGCGCCGCCAGCAGCATGTCTCGCCGGAAGATCTCGTCCGAGTCCTTCAGCTCGCTGGGCTCCGACTACCTGGAGACCAGCCCCGAGGAGGAGGGGGAGTGCCCCCTGGCCCGGCTCTGCTGGAACGGCAGCCGGAGCCCGCCCGGGCCGCCTCAGCCCCGCGCCGCCGCCGCCGCCGCCCCGACCCCGGCTGCCTCCGCCGCCGCCGCCGCCGCCACGGCCGGGGCCAGGAGGGCGCAGCGCCGGCGGCGGGTCAACCTGGACTCGCTGGGCCAGAGCATCAGCCGCCTGACGGCACCCTCGGTGAGCTGGGCGGAGGAGGGCCGGCCTCGGGAGAGAGCCGGGGAGCGGGAAAGTTGGCGCCGGGCAGCCGGGGCGTGCGCGCGGGGCCCGACCGCTGGGGGGCAGCCCGGCCTCGCCCCGGCCGGCCTGGGGCTCCCGGAGGCCCCGGGCGCCTGCGAGCCGGACCCCGGGGCTCTGGCGGAAGGGGCGTTAGAGCACGGGAAAGGAGCCAGATCTCACTCTCCCGGGATGTCCTGCCTCGGGGGCCTGTCTGCCCACCTCCAGCCTTGTCCCCTCCTTCGTCGCGGTCACCCCGGCGGCCCAGTGCTCCTTCACACCCACCTGTTTTCTGTCCCCTAAACTTTCCCAGGCACTGTGGTCTGCAGTTCCCATTTCCATGTCTTTCATCTCTGTTCTCTAGCATCCCAAAGGAACCCCTCCGCCTTCCAGGAAACGCTTCCTCTTTTTTCCCACACTCTGTTGGTCTTAGCGTGACCTTCTCTGACATCTGTGAATTCCACAGGCTGTCTGCATTCTGTGTTGCATCCCTTTTCTCAAATCTTAAGGAACTGGCTGTCAGATACTTTTTTGAGTTGCCTTCTGATGAAGAAACCTCTAATCTCTTGTTTTCTCCCCACCTTGTGGCCTTTTTTCTTATTCACTGGGCATTCTTCTCGGGGTAAACCTAGTGTCTGGTTTCTAAACCTCTCTGGTATTTCTTGCACCTGTACCTCATCCTTCACTCTCTTTTCCCTGGATTCTTCAGTGCTTTCCCCTTCATTTTTTTTGTTCCTTCCTTATATGAGGACCTTCATAAATATCTGTTGAGTGAATAAATGTCTTCCTAGCCCTCTCTGAACTTGTGCTCATTTGGGGATGTCTGTATCAGCAGTTCCAGGTGTACTCCAGACTCCCTCTGCTTCTAGGCATCTTTCCAGAGTTCTGCCTCGCTCCTGCTCAGGCATTTCAACTACCCTGACTTTCACTGTTTGCAGGAATGCCAGACCTTGTTCCAGTCTTTCTTTAACTGGAAGAGGTCTGTTTTGAAGGAATCCACTCCATTGCAGACAGAATCAGAAGGAGATCTATCCACTTTTTATTCTCACCCAGATCTTAGGTATAAGGAAGTCAACTCCTGACGACCCTTTTGTCTGCCCACCCCTAGGACTTTTACTTCTTTAAAGTTTCCAAAATGAGTCTGCACATTGATCTTGTTTGACTACTCTTGAGTCTTCATTTTCAAAATACTCTTTCAGTTTGATACTGATTGTAGGAGGGACCTGAGAAGGAGTGGGATCCTGAGGGACTGGGTACCAGGCAGTCCTACAAATCTCCTTGTGGCCCTTGCATTAGTGGAGAATTTACCTCTTCTTTTGTCAATGGACTGCTCTTCGATTGTCTTCCTTTTCTTGTGTATTTTTTCTTCAGTTTACCTTTCTGCCACTTCTTCCATTGACAGCCTAGAAACAAAACTCAGAGTGGGTTGGCTACTGTTTGCTATTCTTTACTGCAAATATTTCCCAGGAAGCATAATCTTAGGAAGTGTTTGATGTTGCAAATTGTTGAACATAAGCCTTTATCAAAGGACTTGAGTAATCCTGTGCATCTGTAGTTTTGTGTCAGTATCTAAATAACGTTTGTGTGATATACTAATTCTTTGGTACAACAGGTTCATAGCTGATGGAATGATTTTACTAAAGATAATAGTTTTTGGAGGAATTGTTTTTATAATCCTGGAGGGTTTTTCTGCCTAAGAATCAGAATTTACAAATTTCTAAAAAGTAATAGGATTGCCTCTGGTAATGCCAATTTACCAGTAAGACTATTCTCAACATGTTATGTGAGGAGCAGATAAAATAAACTGAACTCACGCGTTTACTATCATAAACCTTTATAAATCAAATTTGAATGACTCTTGCTTTTTGCTGGGTAAAAAGCATGTACCCAGATAATGGTTTTCAAGATAAGAAATTTGAAAATAATTATGATGATCAAATATATGCAACAGCTATATGTACTTTCCATGCTGTAATTCGTTTCTATTTCGGAAAAGGTCTTTCAGCTGCAATGCTGAGAACATACAGGGGAATATAGTGTAAAAATTTTCAACATCCTAGGCCCCTATGAACAAATTCTCATTGGCTAACCGTATCACCAATAGATTTGGTGACACAAAGAAAACAGAGATTACATTTCAAAGCAATGACTTATTTCTGTGGTCTCCACCCCCATTTTCTAGTATTTGGCAATCTAGAACACTGCTTCAAAAAGTTCCAGTAGATTCATTCTTCTACGTTGTCATCATTCTAAACTTCTCTGAATACTTGGGGAGATGAATTATGTCCTGTCTATTCTCTTTCATTAGAGCCAAACAACTTTTTTAAAAAAATAGATTTTTGAGAATAGCCATTGCCAGAGTATTCTTGGATGGGAATTTCTAGTTGTTGGGACTATTGTGAACCTTCTTGCATTCCATCACAGTATACTTAAAGGAGAAACTACAATTGTAATGGAAACTCCTGTCTTCTTAGTGGTCTCATGGAATGTTGTCTCAATTACTGGAGATTTGTTCTTTATTCAGAATAATTTGCAAGTAGGAAAATGGAAATGAATTTAATAAATACTAGGATATTGCCAAGTAATTAAACTAGTTATTTGATGAATGGGTTATTCAAACTCAGGTTTTTGATATTTTAATAGCCATTTTTAGATGCATTGATGTTGGCTATAAAGATTATACACAATTTTAATAATAAAAGAAAATTGAATTGACGAAATTGAAAGAAGTCCAGAATTGAGGAGACCTAGTTCTTATGCATTGTGCCTTGGACAACGAAATACTTGTGTATCTCTGTGCACATTGCGTTAACTCTCAAGGATTCTGCGAAGACATAGAATGTATTGTCAAGCTTTCAATAAACTGTCATAACGGCCTATGAAAGGAAAGGAAGCACATATTATGAGTTTTAAAACTTTGAGGAAAGAAGATTACTTTCTTAAGTAGGGGCATCCAAGTACTATTTATTCCACCCAATTATTAAAAAATATCTGAGGATCTACTATGTGGCAAGTATTGTGCAAAGAATTGGCAATAGAAATGCCAAACAAAACATTCCCAGTCTTGGACTTCATGAAACTTCTTTAATTATAGCCTTTATTTTAAGGAAACTTTGTTGAAGGAAAACATAAGATCTCCAATTGTCTTGGAGATGTCTAGGGGAAATTTTATTTATTGTCCACTTTGGATAGTTGTGTTCACTGTGAAGCTCAGGGGTGCAGCCACAACAATAAAAATAATCCTAAAGACTTGGCTAAAGATGCAAAAAGCACTTATTACATTATTTATTTTGAAATAATTTACTTGGGAACACATATGGAGAAACAGCTGGGGATTTTACATCAAGGGTGAATTTACTAATGCTTTTATTTCTATTTTATCCTTATAAATGAGAGTTGCTTAGAGTCCTATCACTTTGACATCGGTTTTGGGTTTGCTAATGTCAGCCTGTTGGTGAAGATATTCCAGGAGACTGACTCAAGGGCAAGGCTTCCCTAGGTTTCTTGTCAGAGGACTACTGGCTGTTACGGCATTGCAGGTGGCTTTGAAGACATCAGAAGCTATAGAGAGCAGAACAGCAGGAGAAGAAATATAGAACTGGAAGGACGGCAAATAAAAGCAGGAAAGCTACTGACATAGGGAATAATCCAAGAAGCTGAGAGGACAGTGAGGAAAGAAAAAGGGAGGGAAGCCTGGATTCAAGTAGCAAGAAAGCAAAAGTTTCGTTATTTTGGGAAAGGAAAGTATATCGATACGTACCTAGGAAAAAGTGAAAGATCATTAAAAAAATACATCTTTAGCTTCTCCTAATATTAAATAAAATGAACTCTCTGACATGTGCAAATCTTTAAAATAAACCTTAGGAAGTGTGAGTGTAGCTAACATTAAATAATGAAAAATATATACAATACATTTGTGAGGTAGGCTATTAGATAAATTTTTGTATTTTAATTGAAGTTTTTAAAATTCGGGGCTCAGTTTGGCTAATGAAGTTTTAGGCAACGGATTCATTAAAATTAGAAAATTAGACAAAATGTATTCTATGGTTTAATGTTTTCACATTTGTAGAAATTAGGTATTATAATCTGAAATCAGAATTTAATGGCCACCTATTGCTTTTCTCTACCTCATCCCTAATCACTGAGAAGCAACTCTAAGCCAGGGTAGTAAGAATAAGAATTTAGAGTTTGACAGATGTGGGTTTGCACAGCTCCCTGCTGAGCCCCTTAATAAGGGTGGGACCCTGGGAAAGCCATCTCCTGCCTTCTCAGAGCCTCAGTTTCATGTTTTATGAAATAGGAATAGTAACTACCATGTAGATTTGTTGTGAAAGAGGAGTGATATTCTTTGTGAAACCCCTCGAACTCAGTGAATGATAGTTTCAGGCTGAGATCCATTAATTTCAAGCAAATTTGAATGCCTCCAAATGATCTAAAATTTTTCTTTTTTTCCCTCAATAATTTACTTGCTACTAGCCTTATTGAAAGAGTTTATAGGTTAACTGATGTCATCTGCCTGAAAAAAAAGTGATAAGTTTATTTTGTTGGCATTGCCCAGGCAATCCATTAAAAAAATTAAAACTGGAGTGTCTTTTTGGCTTCTTGGCTATGACTCATGTGTGTTCACAAACGTATATAATCACTACAGATTCAAACATTTCTATCAAACTACTGAATGCCATGTGGCAATATGAAAACCACCTTTATAAATTCTATAAAAATACAAGGACATATATATTTGGTAAAATGTGGGTATTCCACAACAAATTACTTTTAAATTAGAAAAACAAGTTAGGTAGGTGAATGAGAAATTGCTTATGTCATTTCCTGAGAATTTCAAGTGTTTCCCATACACTGCATTCAAACTAATTTGTATGTGTGTTCAAAGGTTTAGTCTGTGAGATGCAACAATTACCCGGCTACTGGCATTTATGATTAGTGTACAACCCTCTATGCTTGTTTGGCTACCAGCTCAATTGTTAGGCCTGCATTTTAAAGATGAATTTTGACAATGGGAAATGACATAAATGCTTATTAGTTTGTAGGTAGAGTTGAGAAGCGATTATATATTCCTTTTTAGTATATAATTTATCACCTTGAAGGACTCTGAGATGTGTGGGAAGAGTTCTTGAGTGCTATTATTTTTCCCACTATATCATCATTGCTATTTTCATTCACCTTTGTTTTGTCTTGTTGCCTTTATCAGATGGAGCTGGAGGTAAAATAAAAAAAATACATATTTTATTGAATATGATAGAAAAATAAATGCATTACCTCTAGATATATACATTGTTCACCAAGAGTTAGCAACAAGATATAATTATCCCTTTTGGAATTTCACACATATCTAGGAAGAAAGGAAAATTAAGTGGCATAGGCACTGAAAACATTTCCAAGGGCTATCTGGTGATGAGGTTTTCTTTGCAGGCCCTTGTTTGATGCATGAGGCAGTGAGTTAGCTCAAAATTCAAAGTTCCTTTGTTTAAATTCTGACTCTAACCTCAGTACTCTTATGTTTATCTCGTATTTAGCACAGTACCTGATGCCTAATGAATAAATAAATAAAATGCTCAGAATAAATGAATGGATGTTCTTGTTTAATTGTCCACTTATATTATTTCTTTTGTGTTTGATTTTTTTGTGTGTTATATTTGGTTCTATCAAACAAAATATTTAAATTTTGTACCCAGCCTATGAGAGAGACTTTCAAGTGTGCAAAGCTGTTTGGATTTTGCTTACACCTGCCATTTAAAGCAAAACTTGAGAATGAAGTTGCGTTAAAGAGAGCAGATGGAATAGTATCGTCCTCCTGGAACTCGTTGAGAGGCCCATTTGTATTTTAAGAAGTTAGGTAAATGGATGACTCTCCTCCAGTCTCCAGTATAAGTCTGCTTGTATTTTCTGTACAGCTCTCTCTCAAATGAGACAGAAATGTTTGTCAGCAAGCGGGCTACTGTTGCCAAAAATGCACTGCTTGGAGATGGAATGACATAATCTCGCTCCTCAAATATCACTTCAGGACAGGATCTGAAGACCTAGAATTATGTGCTGTAAGCTCAGAGCACCTCACAAAATTGAAAATTCCAGCCAGAGTGATTCAGGAAGTAGGGGAGCTGGAAATATCTCTGAAGGCTGGAGATTTGTTGGGGCTGTTGTGGGGAATTGAGAAAGCGAACATTCTTATAAATAGAACAGTGAGAAATCACTTCCTGTACAGACTTTATTTGAGGCTTATTAAACAGTTCTTCATTTAAGCTAGTGGTTATCCAACTTCAGTGAACAGAAGAAATACCTGGAGAAAATGATTAGAATGCAGATTTCTGGGCCTCTTCCACATAGGGTTTGGTTTGATAGCTGAAGGGAGGGGCTTGGACTCTATTTTAAACAAAGCTCCAGGTGATTGTTAGGCACGCCAAAGTTGTTCCTAAACGGGACTGTATTGCACACCTTCAGGATCATTGATCTGGGCTCAGTGAGCTCTGAAAGCTAATTTTTTGGAAAGAGTGATCCTGGAAGTGTCTCCGTTGGGATGAATATATCCCAGGCCGTTATTGCCCTAATAGGGACAGGATAAAAGTGGTGACTTGGAGCCACATCCTAAGGTTGTGTCCTTTGTGTTCAAAATAATCTTGTTGCTTGAGGGGTAGAAGGTATTTGAGGCTTCACCATTTGTAGTTTTAATTGTTAGTGAATTTTCTTCCCATTTTTCCTGAGGATGCCTTGTTAGCTTCCCTAAGTTTATGCTCAGTAGGTCACGTATGATTACTGTAAGTGTCCTGTGGCCTCTTTCCTCAAAATAAAGAAACGGCTATTTAAAAATGTTGGCAACAGCAGAGGAGAAGGGAGAAGAAGGGCAGCTGTGAGGGTCAGTTTGACATTACCATCAGCGTCTGTGTTTCAGAGTGTGATTGATATGACATTTCTCAAATGCTCTATCTACTGGTTCATTTTGGAACAGTGATGTGCTCACATATCAATGAAAATGTTTAAAAAAGGCGAAGGGAGAAAGAAACAGATCTGAATGCCAGAAAGGAATTTTTTCCTAGAAGGGAAACAGTAGGAAGTTCAGATATCAGATGCATAGAACCACCCCTCAAACCCTACCAAAATATGGCAAATATAATCATTATTACTAATCTCACATCCTTAGCCACTTAGTCTTTCTCTCATTCAGTGGTTAAGTTGGGTAGGAGTCTAGCTGAACTCTCCAGATAAGTGGTGATCCAACATTTGAAGAGATTTGCATTTGCAGAGAACTCTAGAACCAGTCTGTCATGAGAGGAGGCTGGCTGTGTGGAAGTTCTGATGTTACCCTGACTGCAGGTCCTTGAAATCCATCTTCATTCTCTTCCATTCACTGCACTATCTTTCTTATGTGTGGGTCTGCTGTGCCTGGTGGAAGAAATAAAAGTGTTCTAGAACATGCTTCCATTCCTTGTTGCCTTATGCCTATGCTCCTTCATGCGTGAATCCTCCAACTTAATACTGGGAGAGAATGGTTTTTCTGATTAGTTTTGAACATTCACAAACACAGACAGACATATACTCTCTCTCTGTCTCTGTCTCTGTCTCTCTGTCACACACACACACACACACACACACACACACATCCATCCTGTTTTCTGTCACTGTGTTTTTTCGTTATAGAATACTAAGTTATTGCTCACATCGCTATAATAGGATTTATTGTGTTGTAATGTGATTTTGATTTATTCTACCTCCTTAAGACAGAGATCTATGTGTGTCCATGCCTAGTATACAATCTGATTTATAAAGGCACTCAATAAATGTTTGTTAGGAGAATGAATAAATGAATGAATAAATCCTTGTGTAGTTTGTGATGTGTCTGGTAATGCTCTGTAGGCTACAATGATTTTGTGCTGCCATTAGTTGGTTATTTTCTTTTAATTGTTATGTTTGTAGCTTTTTCTCAGGTATAAATAGGAGTAAATATACTTATAACTATTTTTTAGAGTGCTTTAAGATTTTCAAAAAACTCCCATATTTGGTATTTTATTGGAGCTTCACAATAACCTGTAGATTTTATGCCAATTATCTCTAACCTTGGTTAGTATGATTATCTTAAAATGACAACAGTAATTATTTGGGGGGGCATATGTGCTGCCACTTGTGTGTTGTATACTATCTCTTAAAGAGAAGTGCATCTCTATAAGATATAGAGAAGGTATCTCTACCGTGCTATTTTTTTCATTATTATTTCAGTGTATAAGAAATCCTGTGCAAACATTCTACTAAACAAAAATCTCTACAAACCAGCACATCCACATATCTATCCTACAGTAATCATTACAGACATAATAATGGCATAGGAGGGATAAAGTTCTTAGGAAAAGTGGTGAAGTTAGAAATTGTTGTTTTAAGGAATGGAGAAGAAAAATAACCAGGAACAGGTTGAAATATTATTGGGTATCTTTTGAGGGGCCAGCTGAGGTTGGAGGCAATGAATTTGTACCCTAAACTGAGAGGAGAAGTATATCTGGTAAAGATATAAAGTGGTGAAGGTATTCACTGTGTATTAAAAGGCTTGTATGTCAGATTGAGTTTGAGGTGTTTAGGGCCAGTCCTTTAGAGTGGAGGGTTGTATCTTAGGAAATAATGACAGTGAATGTTAAATGGGGCAGACTGTAATATTCAAAGGTTTCTCTAGCCTTCCTGTATTAGACACAGATCTGATATTAAGCTTATTTAATATATATCTGGGTCTTATTCTTTCACTATTCATTTCATTCTCTTACAATAGCTGATTGACAGGTCCCCCACCCCCCACCCCAAACCAGAATTGATAACTGGTAACTAGTTAGTCTTTGAGAAACTCAGTTCTAACTGCTTGATTAGTATTTATGTTATGTTTTCAAAGTTAAAACTAATCCTTGAAAAGTATGAGGATATTCAGTTACATCATTCAATGCATTATTTATTATTTATTATTATATTTATTATATACACAGTAAGGTTTCCTTTGCTCAAACTTGATGCATTGCTTCTTGAGTATAAGAGAGCCTATGGGATTTAGAATAATGAGTAGCTGCCAAAGCGTTTCCTGTTGTCTTGGAGAGCACAGCAGATATTTTCTTATCTGAAAAGATAAAAATTAGTTCTGGCGAATCAAACATTCTGACTAAGTAGACTGTCACATATGCAGTATCAATTTGTGAGTAGATGAAATTCAGTAATAAAATACACTTGAGTTAAATAATTTTCATTCTGTTACTCAGTCTTTGAGAAACCCAAAGACTCACCTGTGGGTTTCAGTGCCTCAGTGTGTCATCATTATGAGTCTTCATTATCACTGTGCTAGAGATGTGTGGACATCCTGGTAAGTGGAGTGTTTTAGATACTTGAATGCTTCAAATCAGGAAATTTCCTCTACATAGAAGCACGGAAGAGCTGGTTCTTGTGGTCTGAAAGAGTGAATATGCACACTCAGCTTCTCATGCTCCACCAGGCAGTCTCTTAGGCAAAGGGAGGCCTATTAGCAGTGGATTTTAACAAAAAGGTTTTTTTTAACTTTTAGAGTTCGGTGTATAATTTAGTTAATGTGCTTATCTTGTTTTTTTTTTAAAAAATGCCTGTTAGTGTATGTGTGTGTGCAGGCTGGGTGGGAGGAGGGGAGGCAGAGGCCAAACCTCAGTTAATGCTGCATTCTGATTTTCGTGTTAATTTGATTTTGGGGAAATAACTTTTTTGTCTCCATTTCCCAACTCTGAAATCATATATAATATTACTAATCTTTCACTCAAGGGTAAATGTGTATTAATAAAATGTGACTAGTGATCTGACTTGTGTTTAGCTATCATGACTTCATTGTGCTGCTACACTGATTTCTTGAGGACCAAGGCATTGGTTCAGATTCCTTTACTCTCTACATTCTGGGAAAAGAACAGGTTATGGAGTCAGACACTAACTCCGGTCCTTATCTTGTGCATTCTTAGATAAGCCTGAGACTCAGTTTCTTATCTATAAAATGAAGGCAATACTTAATTTATAGAATTATGAAAATTAAAAGTATAATGCATAGCACAGTATTCAGAATACAGCAAATGACCAATTAGTTTTGGTGCCTTTTTCTAACCCCTCATCAGTTATTTTACCCATCTGCATATTATTAATCACATGTCCTGATGTCTCCAGTTACCTCCAGCCACAATCTTTGGCAAAACCTGGAGCTATTTCCTTTCTTTGTCGTTCTTGTTTAGCATTCTTAGGCTTTTTATGGGAAATATTTTCAATATTTTTTGAGGTCCAACATTTCATGGTTATGAAATCTGGAAATTCCCTCCCAGAAATCTTAAAAACAAATGTGATCTTACCAGTCACTTATTTTATTCACTCATTGACTCCTCACATTCATTCATTCAGACAGCATTTATTTAGCAGATGAACACTTACTGATTCACTCAGCATGTGCTCAGTGTGTGTTAAAAATGCGAATGAAGTGGGCATTCAGACAGAAATTTGATATGGTCCTTTTGGATTTAAAAAATGTAAAACTACATTTAAAAAATTACCAAATATTGTGCATGACAGCTGTTTCTGCCCCTTCCTGTGTCTCTCCCCCTCATCCTGTTGTGACCTTTCCTTATTTGGTAAGATATGGAGGACATGTGGACAAAGGAAGGATCTGTATGTAAAAGACCAGTTGAAACTGTAATGATGATGATGATGACAGTAATGATAACACTGTTGATTTGTCAAGCCCTCGCCATGTACCGGGCACTGTGCTAAGTGCTCTACACATTTTTTTCCAGTAAATATTCACAACAGTAATGCAGGAGGGATGCCTTACCATGGGCTACAAGATCTCAAGAGACTACCTCTCTGACCTCGCCTCGTGAAGTCTAACCTACACTCACTCTTCTACAGTGCACTCCTTGAACATTCTAGGCAAGTATCATCTTGCCTCAGGACTTTTCCTCTATTCCTCATGTCACAAATGCCCCCTCGCTCCAGTTCTCCACATAATTGGCCCTTTCTTGTTTTTCAGATTTCAGGTCGGTGTCACCTTGTCAGACAGTAACCCTTCCCCGCCAAGCGTTCTCTCTCACCTCACTGTTTCCATGATAGCACTCACGATCAGAAGTTGCCCTTTTATTTACTTGTTCATTTGTGTATTACCTGTTTTCCTCACTGTAATTTAAGTTCTGCAAGGCAGGGACCTTGTTTGGGTTGCTCACAGTGATCTTTGCAGTTCCTAGAATAGTCCTGGCTATAGGAAGGTTCTTAATACATCTTTCTTGGCTAAATGAATGTGTAATTTTGAAGAAGTCTTAGTACTTGGAAAAGAAATAGTTAAAAAAAATTTTTATAGAGTGGGAAAAGGAGAATTAATATGTGTTAAGCAACTATTATGGACCCAGCATTTAAGCGTTTTCATAATATATATCATTGAACTTTTAAAGTAACTTTATGAGAGATTCAGAGAAGTTGAGTAACTTGCCTATGATCATACTTAATTACTGATAAAGGTTAGAATCTTGTTCTGTTTAGCTCCAAACTCTATATTTCTTCCACCGTGTTATATACTTCAAGCCTCTGTGAGTATGCTAGACATCGTGATGCACTGCCTGCATATCCCTTTAGGAGGGAAGGACTTATTCCCCTGGATGCTATGGGTGCTGCTGACAGTCACCCTCAACTGTCAGTCTGCTGTATTATTGCCTGGACTGAAAAGAGCTTCCTTGCCCAAAGTCATGGCCCATTCCAGTGACTAATCAACACGGGGATATGAAGGCTTGGCCTCCTTGCCCTAATTCACCCAACTCTGAAGTTAGAGCTCCATTTAGGGTCAGCTGAGGCCTCCGTTGAGACTACATTTCCAGTCCGACTTCTCCCTCTTTCCAATTTGCTTCCTTCTATACTTTCTTGGATATTGATCCCAAGAGCACTCCCTAATAAGCTTTCCGCATGCTAATCTTCTCAGAGTCTGCTTCTCAGGGAACCCAACCTGCTATAGTGAGTTTGAGAACCATGACGACATTAATAAAAGTGCAAAAGTCAGTCACTGGGAAGGTGGCATTTGGAAGAAATATAATGATAACCTTGGATCTGGATTTTTTGAATGTAGGTGCAAATGGTCAGCTCTGGACCGTGAGCTCTTTGAGGGCTTGGTATTACCGATCACCAGCCTCTGCACAGTGCCTGTCACATTGTAGGCAGTCACTCAATAAATAGAGGGTTGAAGATTTGAGATTGGAGTTTGGATAAGAATTTGTGGAGGTAATAGCTAATATCTTGATAATTAACAAGCTCTCTGAGTGAAAGGGAGAGAAATAAGAACAGTAGAGAATTGAGAAGCAAAGAGAACCAGAAGAATGTAGGTGCCAGGATGCTTCTTTTGTTTGTTTATAGGAGAGAGAGGTGGCTGGAGAGTTGCTGGGAGCAAGCAGTAGTGGTTAATATTTATGAAATAAGGATGACAAATTTAAGGATGGTACTTTTGAACCCAGTGTGAATGAGGTTGCTGGTGGCCTTAGAAAAGTGATGTCAATCTTGCATCTTAGATAGGAACCTATTTAACAAGGTTTAAAGAGGGAATATATGATGATATCATGGGCATATATTTCTCATTCAAGACATCTGGCAATACAAGTAAAGAGAGAGAGAGCTGGCAGGGCCTGTGGGGCCAAATTAGTTTATTAAAGAGGGGGAGACGTGTTTGAAGGTAAGAGAGTAGTCAAAAAAGTTGGAGATGGATGAGATAAATAGGATTTGGGAGAGGATAGGGCTGACGTAGAGGTATTCATCTCCTTTGCCACAAGTGAGAACACTTCTTTCTCTGTACCCAAGGGGAAGGCAATATGGCATAGTGGGAGTGTAGTACAAAGGCAGCTGTCAGATTTTGGTTTTATTTACAGCTAACTTATTACGGTTTTGTCTTGATTTTTTCACTATAACTCAATGATTGGTCAGTACTTTTGTATATTTAATGACTGCTAAATTTAGATTGCCATACTATTTGCTGTTCTCTGGGTGTATCTTAACTATGGTAGCTGCACTGGCCATGGGATGTGAAATGAGGTCAGAAATGTCACTAATTCATCCTTCAGAAACTTTATACTCAAATCATGAAGTGTACATTTTTTCACTTGTTTATTCTGTTGTAGATAACTTTTGGATTGTTTTATCAATCTGAAAACTTCAGATTTTCTCTTATCCTTCTAAAAACAGAACTTTATAAATTGAACACCATGTGGAGGGAACTGTTTTTTGATTCGTGCTTGTATTAGTTTGCTCTCTTTCAGTTTTAAAGGTAATTTGAGATATATATTTTATCTATATAACCCCTGTTGTATTCTCTCTGTGTCTAATATGACTTTGTTTAGTGTTTGAGCTCTTTGTGACACTGATATAAAGGTCACTAATGGAAGGAACTCTCAAGGAGTTAGGAGCCAAGTGAATAGGACTCTATTTTGTTGTTATAATGAATATATTTTACACAGTTGAAAGACACTGTGAAAGGTAAAATAAGGTCAAGCAGAACATATACAATCAAATGTAGCTTTTGGCCCTTTCCCTTTCCTTTTCTGGGTGAATTTTGCTCAATTTTGTCAAGCAGGGATTTTTGTCTATTTTATATACTGCCAAATCTCAAGTCTGCTAGTGCCTGGCACGTGGTAGCTGACCAATAAATATTGTTAAATGAATACATTTAGAGTGAGTATAAAGATGTTTATTCTAACCATACCACATAAATTTTGTAAGGAACAAATAAGATGATAACTACAAGTGCACTTTAGAAAAATAAAATCAATAACAATAACAAAATCAAAGTAGACAAAACAAAATATACAAATGCTAATAATTATTATGTCCTATTGTTTTCATTCCTTCGTTGTATATTTACTGTGCACCCACTATGCATGCTTGACTTTATTGTGTCCTCAGCCGAAACACAAGATCTATGGAGCAGAAAGTGGCTCCAGTCATCTGCAGAGTTAAAAACAAAAAGTGTTGGAGTTTCCTTAAATACTCCTGTAATCTGCTACACCAGTCAACTTACATTATGTGCTAGGAGGAAAAAATAAGTTTTTCCTACATGATCTAACTGTATTAAAAAAAAAATCAACATTACTTCATTTAGCAAATATTTGTTGTTGTCCTTTCCTGTGCCAAGATTTGAGATGTCTCATTTATATGGGGAAGATACTTACAATTGGTCTGTCCTCTGTTTTTTTCTTGAGATTCTGTTGCAAACACTTCAGGAATAAAATTTCAGGAAGATTTTATCTTTCTTCCAACCTCTTTCTTCTATAAAGCCTTCCCAAGGGAAATCAAGAACTTTTGGAAGAAAAATTCACATTACCCCAATAGCAAATTTAAGGAGAACCTGTCACTGCACTAGTGAGAAGCTGGTCATCTTAATTCAGTGAGTTTCTGTAGACCTGAACAAAATAAAAAAGTATCATGTTTAAATGCCTGTTGACAAAATTCATGCAGTATTACTCTGAGTCTGAGTCTTCCATTTTCATTTCTTCCTTGCGTGATTGGTTTAATTTGTGTATGAGAGGTGTCTTGATGTTTGAATGTTGTCTTACCAAATATTTGATTGTTAAGGAATTTATTTATTTGTTTTTCAGAAAGGAAAGGATGCAGAGATTCTTACAAATTGTGTTTGTATCATAGTATTTTTGGATAAACCTGAGTTTATTTTAATATCATTTTTGAAATCTATCTATCATCTATCTCTATGTAACTATGCATCTATCTACTATTGATTATATAGGACAGAAGAGAAATGACTCTGTCAATGGATTCTGACTTAAGAAATGCCATTTAATAATAACCTGGAGTAGGCATAATTACTCTCATTTTGTCTTTTAAAAATTTGCCACAAATAGTGAAAATGTCTTTTACCTCCCTAACAAAAGAATCTGCCTCCAAAGGCATTTATTATAAGGAGTGATAATGATGAGATGAGTGTGTTGTAATGGAACAAAGATTGAGGGAAAGAGTAAATTTTAGTTACAGACTATTGTAATTCCATTTGAAGCTTCAGACAGCTACGAGAGAATTTCTAGAGTGGATGCTGGAGAACAGAGATTTATTGTTTCACCCTGATAGAAAGATCAATAGATGCTTTGTGGACCTGACAGTGTTTGCAAGCTATAAGTCTCTCTTTTCTTCTCTTGTGTTAACTTATTGCTGTTATAAACACATTTCAAAGAAAATCAGTCTTTCCTTTTGTTCTGGATTAAATTCTTTCTGCAAAAGTGTGTTTGCAAAGTACAAACCAAACTTCCCTGCTGAAGGAGAAGGGATGCGATTCATCCACAGCTTGCAGGGGCTAACTGTGAGCACCATGGTGTATCAGCCTGCTGCTGGCTGGTTCTGGAAACCTGGGGCAGTTCTCTCCTTATTCAGCTGCATTCTCGGGATGGGAGTGGACGAAGATGGAGGAAATCAAATACTAAATTAAATTGTAAATGTAATTTTCCACCATCAGCCTAGCATTTTGACTATTGAGAAAAAAATCTAGGTCTCAAATACCTAGTTAACACAGATATTCAATTATTTTGACTATGGGAATGGGATATATCATCTTAATCAATGGCATTAATGTTGACTGTAATGATAGAAATTAATAATTCCCTCGGACATGTAATTGGAAAAGCCATTTTATTACAAGTTACCCTAAGAGACATAATAATGTTTCAAAAAATACATATGAGTAAGTCACTTTCAAATATGGGTCAATAAAAATGTTACCATTATAAAACTATAAAATATGAGTCTGCAAATCTGAATCTAAAAATAAGATCAGACCTAAAATTCTTGGCTGTTAGAGAAGGTATTCATCTGCTTTATGTGATTTGTAAATCAAATCAAGATATGCCTCCCTGGAAACATCTTAAAAACCTAAAATAAAAACGTTTAATATTTTGCTCTTCCAGAGTAACTAATAGAAGTGAAAGCAAAGCATATCAAAGTTTCTGCCTTGGCATTTTATACTAGTTTAAACTCTGATATATTATGGGTTAACACTGAGAAAAAATTGTAGAGTAGGGACACTTACTTTTGGTAGTCCCTATTCTCAATTTTTTTTCCTCTCTCTCAATCTCTATCTCGCTTGATTCCTGTATCAAAACCTCATGCCACAAAAATCTGCTATGAGTCTCTCCCATCAGATGAATTGGACTGTGTACATTTTAAATACCTTATCATGTTACTTTACAAGTTGATAAGCTCCTCCCTTGATTTTAAGTACCTTTGCAGGAGTGGAAAGTAAGTTTTTGTGGGGAGGATTGGGTTTGAATGAAATGGAGATAGCTCTCTCCCTGCCCCTGGCGTCAAATCTGGTGTCTGGCCCTGCAAGGCTCCGACACCCATTGATAGCTTTATAGAAGTGAGTATGTCCGGGCACTTCTCAGGCAGCCATCTGGAGATCCCTGTAGCTACAGCAAATTATTTAATGTTCTTGGTCTGTAGGAATAACATAGACATATTTGGAGATGAAAATAAAATAATAATATATAGTACCTTTGATTATGTGGCATTATACTTACTAATTCTGTGTCATAAACCATTTTCTGTTGTTTGAAAGAACTGTTACTGCTACTTCAGGGTTCATTTTAAATAAGGCTCATAAAGCTAAATGGGGCTGATGTTGTCCTTATGTTTTATAATGCTTAGAGATTACGGAGATTTTGCGCCTTAAATGAATTATTTATGGATTAACGTGTGTTGTGCCAATTATGGATGCCCCTGCACTGGATTTGCCTTGGAAATTTTAGTTAAGAGCCCTTATGCAGGCAAGGAAGTTAAAATGTTTTTTATAGCTGGAAAATAGTGAATGATATCAAACCAGTAACTTATTCCTAAATATTATGTTATTTAAATTCCCTGTTGTTTGGTGTGAATGTGTGTACATGACTTGTGTGGGTCAGTGTTTGATATTTGTAAAGCTGAATGGCAGAGCAAGATATTTATAACTCATGTAGTATTCTAGAAAGAATCTGAAAAAAAAATTTTACTGTGCCAGAGACATTTCCCCTCTTCTGTAGGCAGCTGTTCCCAATATTCCTTTCTTACTCACATCCTTTCACCATCCCCTTTTCCCAGTTACTAATTTTCCATTCGGTAATGAGACAAACATATGGCTAAGAAATACTACATCGTTAAAAATTTGGTTCTAATGTGAGCAAATTTTGAAGCCTTTTGTTGGAGCTTTTCTAAAAAGACCCTGACAATAATTCACATTATCATGGCCATTTTTATGATAAATGGCTTATTTTGGTTAGTTTTTACTGTAAGCAGATATGAAGAGAATCTTGAAAAACCAGGGGCTTTCACCAAGTCTACTGCTTTTTAAGGCCTTAATGACATCACTCTTTTTCTTCTTAATTTTCCCCACTTCAGGACTGTGAGGGAATGACGTGCTGAACTATGCTTTCCATACAGAGAAGCCACTAGCAACGAGTGACATCTGTTTCGAGTTTACAAAGCATATTTTTAACACACGTTATCCCACCCTGATTCACCAAGGAAACGTATGAGGTAGGCAGGGCATGGATTATTATTAAGCCCAGTTTAAAGGTGAGGAAACTGAAGCTCAGAGAGAAGCTGTAACTTGTCCAAAATCAAAAAACTAGTGCCCACCTACATTTTAGTGCCCAGTTCTCCTGTTTCAGGTCCTTAGCTCTTTCCAATATGAGTGTCTCTCAACATGTCCATGAATTGTTCCATCCTCAATATACAATATACAATATTGTTCAGAGTAGACTCCCCATTTCGCCTCTCATATGTTTCCTATTTTGTGACTTGCTAATGGGTGGCTGGTAGCAATTTCCTGTTGGTTTTCTTGAACCTGACCTCCTCTCACCAATTGTTTAGTTCCTGACTGTGCAATGAGTCCACACCGCATAGACCTGTGTTAGAAATGACAAAGGGCTCTTTTTTTTTAAATCAGGACTCTGCCTGTAGACTGACCTAGTTTGCCTGTCCACTGTCATGTTTGTATGCTCCAGGCTCCCATGGGTGAGGCAGTCATGAACAGAGTGACAAAAGCCAGCATCACTGCCAACAGCTTAGCTTGTGCTGCAGGGCCTGGCAGGAGCAATGATATTACTATAGGTCGATTTCTGAATATGAAGGAAGTCATGGTTAGCATAGAAATAGCTACATGCCTAAGGGTATATATTTCTCTTCATAGATTGTATATAATTGTGCATACGAATACATACACATATCTTGGTATAATTAAATAATTTATCAGAAGGAACGAGGAGGGAATATATTAGATATTATGTAATGGAGTGATACCTAGCTTAAAAAATGTGCTCAGATAGAGTTAAATGAAAAAAAGTAAGACTTTTTATGTCATGCAGTGTTAGTGTTCTGCCTGCATGTTTTTTGCAGAAAGAAGTATGATTAGTCTGTACCTTTAGCTTAGTAATGTAGTGTATCATAAACACTGATGACGTGGCAGTCATTATCTTCCAAACATTTGCCTACTAAGCAGGTTTCATATCTGTTTGGATCATCAGATTATGGTCAACACCAGATCTAATTATATTTAGATCCTTGCTGAGTTTTATCTTCCCAGCAGTTGAAGCAATAGAGCTGGGCAGGACCCAACCTGGGTAGTATTTTGATGGTTTCTGCGTGTTTTAGCATCTGAGACTTTTAAATTCCAAGAATTGTTCTTGTCATTGTCCTGAAATAATCAGACTCTCAGCTAGTGACTGGCTAAACAGAATGCCATGACACTTTGGTTGGCATCTGAATGACAGTTTACTTATTTACAGTGAGCATAACTGTGAAATGAGGCTTATTACTCCAAGTCTGCATGGTCAGCTCATTTCTTACCTGTTCAGACTACATGAAGAGCCAAGTCATCATCAAAAGTTTGCTTTAATCCACTTAGAGTCAAAGCAAAATAAATTTCATGCCCAATTCTTCAATCCAGTTTAAGGAGCTCTCCAGTGTAGGGAAGGCCTTGCCAATAAGACCTTATGCTCCACATCCATTCATAAGACTCGCTTTTTAGGTCAGGGGGTTGAAGAATTTTCCTTATTTGAGGAGTAATCTTTCTCAAGGTGACAGAGAGTCAATAAGTCTTGAACAGCATCAGATACAGTGTTTCATAAACGATTTTCTCCCTTCTCTTTCCTGTGGGCTGCCCTCTCTAACTTCGCATGCTTTCCCATGCCCTCCTGTTTTGATCTCCCTTAGATATGTTACTTCTATTGCTCAGTGCCCACTTTACCTGGAGCTATACCCTGGCTGGTGATTGGAGGTAATTCTCTGCTACTCATTTACCAATTATGGAGTAAGCTGGTGCATTAAAACATTTCCCTGTTGTATGTGTTAATTTTATAAATTAACTGTCAGGCAGAAATATTACTTCCCTTATTTCCAGGCTCCTTTTGGGAAATACCTCACTGTAGCTCCCGAGTACTGGAAACAATAGGGAATTCTTTGAAAATGCTCAAGTGGAGGCTGCAGAGATGTTTTAAAAGGCTAGAAATTATTTCCTGACATAAAGACCATTGCTATCCAGTAGAGTACTCGTGAGTTGAAATGGCACTAATTAGCCTTGCAGCATCTAATTGGCATCTTTGAGCTGTGAGGCATGCCTGGAAACAATTCCGGGTGTTCGATGTGGTCAGTTTAGTTCAATATAACAATTTTTGACTACTTCTTATCAAGAGACTTTTGCAATCTTATCATATAACACGTTTTTAGAATACCTTGTAGTTGTATTTCATTTTGACCTTACAACAATCTTAAGAAATAGTTATGCTAGGAATTCCCCCATTTTATAAAAAAGGAAATTGAAGTTCAGAAAAATAAATGCTGTGTCCAAAATCATACAATCTAGCCAAGACTTAATCCCTTTCAACTGCAACCTTTTCTCCCTTGATGAACAGAGAACCACGTATTTCGGTTTAGAGGAGCCAATTAAAAACTTGGCTTTTGAAGGCAGTTGGATATAGGATAGACACATAGACTCAGACACTTACTACCTAAGTGACCTTGGGCAAGTTTTTTAAGTTCTCGGGGTTTGATTTTCACGTTTATAAAATTGGGGTAATCTTTCTTCTCTTACAGGATTTTTGTGAGGATTAAATGAGTTGCTGCGTGGACCATGTTGGGCCCAGTGTTTGAGACTTAGCACTCAACACATTGTTGACTGTTATTACAGTGTGTGAGATCCAGAAAGCTTACCCTGATTTCACCTCGTAGACCGAGTCATCCCTGTGCCATCTGTGAGGTTCTGTTTGGTTTACAGGTTTAGGACTGGAGCTATGTCCCTTCAAAGGTTTGCAGCACCGCTTGATCTGTTTTCCTGAGAAGATGTCTAGAAGCAGTACCATCTTGTCTCCTAGTCAGTACTTTTATTCAGACAGCCATGTTGGCCAAGATGGTGACCAGGGAAGCATGTTTCTCCTAAAGTTTCCCTGTTAAGAAGTTAATGATCACACCAGAACCATCTAAATAAGAAGAGCATCATACAAATTTAAGAAAACAATTTTACAACATCATTTTCATATCCATTAAAGAAAAAAAAAGGAAATAAGGGATTTCGGTTAGATACATGGAAGAATTTCCTAATAGTCACCAAAGCAAATTAAGTTACCAATGGGGGCAAGAGTTTGTGGGAGAAAAGCATAGAAGACCTAAGTCCGTGTCTTGGTGGTGGCTCTTTCCAGCTGTGTAGCTGAGATAAAACACTTTGACCTCTCTGAATCTCAGTTTTTTCGTCTGTAAAAGTGGATAATTACATCTGGGACTCATGAGGTTGCTGTGGATATCTAATGAGATGAAGGAAAAGAAAGTGATTTGTAAACTGGGAAGTGTGATGCAAACTCAAGGTGGTGTTATTATTCTTCAGAGTTCGTTGAAAACATCAGAAATTCTTGGATGACTTAAAAGTGCTCTTGCCTAAAGGTAGAAGGACTAAATAAGTAACCCTGTGGATCTATTTCAGTTCAAGGAATGTATGTTTTCAGATTACATTAGTATTGATGATATTAGGTCTTGTATCAAACTGAAATTCAATGGCTATTTTTGGAAAGGCATTAAAATAAAATAACAAAGAAGAAAATACTTGGAAAGCAATGTACTTCATATAGACAGATTTAATTATCAAATTGATTATATGTGAAGTATATTCAGTTACAATCAATAATTACAATGATAGTAACCACTGTGCTTTTCTAATTAGAACATACTTCTAATAAGGAGAAGGTTATCAATTTGAATCCCTTTATGGGTCAATTAGCATAATGTCAGCCTTCACTTTAGCTCTCACGAGGTCACTCAAATGTGTGCCCGTGTTCACAAGGAGAATAAAGTGGAGATTGGATGAAATCTTGCAGATGTTCACCCAATATGTATAGAAGAACTCTGTATTATGCATATAATGTATCTCTTTATTTTTTCTTTAGCACACTTATTTTTGCTTTTTGTTGTTAATTGTCTGGACTACCAGTTTTGTTTAGCGTTACTGGTGTCAGTCACGTGAAACGGTATTCCAGGTTTCCTGAAAGGTGGTTTAATCAGAGTCATGTTCAGACCGCTGTTTACAAGTGCTTAACTTTGCAATGCTTTCCTTCAAAATAACCCTGAGAACTACAAACTTCTTGTATGTATTTTTCAGTTGGGAAAATTAAGGCATTTTTTTTCCCAAGGTTTTTTACTCCCAGGTGAAGGGATTTTGGCTAATTTTATAAAAAGGTCACTAGCACAGCTGGGCCTGAAATCCAGAGGTCCTGACTCAAAGTTCTATATTTAATTTGCAGTGGTTTTTTTTTTTTTTTGGTTTATATGTAGTGGGTTTAGTCAGAGGGTGGGAAAACGAATATCACGTCTTGACTTTTAGCATGATTGACGATTACTACAATTACATCTCTTTCAGAAGTAGTTAAGCTGGTTGTTTGAAGTGACTATTTTGACTAGTTTTATTAGTAAGACCAGTCATATGATTTGATCCATGGTGTCTACAGGCCTAGCCACAAAGATAGGGTATTTAACATTTAATTTTGATCATTTTAAATGATGGAATTTGGCATATCATGTCCTAGTAAGCAAAATGCTCTTACGTTGTAGAGAAAGTGGAGATCTCTGTATTGTGATTTGGAGGATGATCAGAAGAGTTCCTTTATCTCTCACTGACAAGCCTATTTACCCAAATTCCACCATTAGTGCTTCAGACCATCTTATATAATGCAGAGATGCTCATTTATACCATCGTCTACCTTAGTTTGGATTGAGGATTGAACTTCTGAGGAAATGGAGGTAGGATTTCTCCTGAGTTCCTTCTGAGGTCAGAGTACTAAGGGGATTTGAAAATATTTTTTTCTGTTGGTGAGGAAGAGTGGCCTGAGCTAACATCTGTAGCCAATCTTCCTCTTTTTGCTTGGGGAAGAGTGACCCTGAGTTAACGTCTGTGCCAATCTTCCTCTCTTTTGTATGTGGCATGCCACCACAGCATGGCTTGATGAGCGGTGTGTAGGTCTGTGCCTGGGATCCGAACTCATGTATCCTGGGCTGCAGAAGTGGAGCACACAAACTTAATTACTATGCTGCAGGACCACCCTGGGATTTGAAATTTTGATGAGGGAAGGAAAAAAGAATATGTAACAATGATTTTTGGAGACCTGATTTGGGAGTTTAGATGATGGTGGTGGGGATTTGGCCTATCAGCTTGCAGCGTAAATACACTGGACACCCAGAGGATCAGGAAGAGGTGAGCCAGAGGATGAGAGGGAAGTGCGTCTAAGATGAGACTTAATTCACGATTTCACCTATGGCCTTCTTTGTTTATACAGGTTTGGTTTAAAGAGCATTAAGTGTTTTGTCAAGAAGCAAATAACTCATTTGAATCCATGTGATTCTTTGCTTTTATGTTGACATTAAAAATTACTTTATTATTGATGACAGTTTTCTAGGGAAAGAGATGCTCTTTTTGTAAAAGAGGACTTCCAATCTCTCTGATTTTGTTCTTTTTCAGTCAAACGGTGATAATAACACCATTCCATTTCACTGGATTGGTGCAAGGATCAATTGGGGTAACATGCATTAAAAAATGTGAATTCTAAAGGGCTCAACCAAGTACTAAGTGTTGAAGATTATGTGCAGTATGGGTGGGAGATTACGTGCTTGTATTCTAGAAGAGATTACCTGAGTTTCAGATTACCTGAGTTTGTCTTTTTTACTTGTGTGACACACGCCAACTTGAACTTCTGTGTCTCAGTTTTCTTATCTGTAAAATAGTGACACCTGCCTCGTAATGTAGATGTGAAATTCAAAGGAGTTCATATATGTAATGGGCTTCCTTGCGTAAACTAAGCACGACAACCCTACTAGCTGCTGTATTGTTATGTAGGTGTCAGAACAAAATTGAATGCTGATGTAAGTGCATAGGAGTGAATTACTTGGAAATTAAAAAAAGTTCCTATATTTATGCCTCAAGCAATATAGTTATTTGTTTGTCCAACAAATTCATGTTTGATTATAAGCCATTAGTGACAGTTAAAATATGGAACTGTGTTGAATTTAGCAGCTTTTCTCAGTAGGTTATTTGATATTTGAATAAAGAAACTACTCTCACTAATGCCAACTTATTCAGGTAAGGTTTATAGAGTCTTGATCATCATGTTTATATCTGAAATGAAAGGTTTTCAACCCTGACTACATATTAGAAGCAACTGGGTCTCCCAAACCAGTTGACTTGGAAAATTTGGGGGTGGTGCTCAGGCATTAGTATTTTTTAAAAGCTCCCTGGGTGATTTTAATGTGCAGACAGTTGAAAACCACTGGCTTTGAACATTAGTAATTAAATATATATCCATATTATTTAGTTGCTGACATTGATGTGTAATTTTCTCATATTTCAATAAATAAAATGACATGGATATATATGGATGTTTCTTTAAAGGCAGGCCTATTGTTTCTATTAATTCTGTAGCTTATGGGTATGTATTTTAAGGCAGAAATGAGAAGTTTGTTTTTAAATTATCTGTGGATTTTTGTTTGTTTTTGGCATGATGAAATGCTGTATATATTAAAAAAGAATATAGAATCACAGAATGTTAAAGGGCAGAGGGACCCTCAAAGCATCTGGTAGAACAAGCGTTCACTTCGAAGCCAGTCCTGGCTTGCGTTGACTTATTCACTTCCTAGCTGTGTGATCTTGGAGTACTTACTTAACTAATCTGAGTCTCAACTCCCTCATCTCTGTAAAATTGAGATGAATGTGTACTTTGTACCATGACAACCATGTTTCATGCGACACACACACACACCATCTTGACTCCTCTCCTCCTGCCTGATCCCGGCACCATCTGGTGCGGATATCCAGAGCAGGGACTGTGTGGGAGCCTCCGCAGGGCTGTCTGAGCTTGCAGGGCCAGCTGCTGGGAACTGCTTCCTCCCACTCCTCAGGGATCATTTCTTTGGCTCTGTTGGGACTGTTTCATGGCTGGTTGTTTGGATCCCATGACCTTTCATGAGCATAACATTTAGTCCATGGGGGTCATTCACTGCCGGCCAAGTAGAGTGAAGCTGTTAATGACACTAGAGATGAAGATGGCTTCTTGTTGCCACATGATGGAAGCTTTTGAGCACCTTCTGTTTGTGTCCCAGACAATACTTGGGCGGAACATAGACGGCAGCTTTCTCTTTCCAGATGTTTTCCTATCCATTGCGTGTTTGCGTTGAGTAAGGAAAATGGAAAGCCACTATCTATATCTTAGTTTGGGGGAAGCAGAGAAAAATCACAGACCCCTTTGATTTTCTTTTTATGATAAGAACAGTGGATTTTATCTCCTTCTTCACCCTTGTCTCTCAGATCCTCTAGTGTATGGCTATAAAATTATTAGGCCACTCAGCTCTCCTGTTGAACATTCTTTGTGTCTGACAAAGGAGGTTCATGGGTTGTTTCTTATTATTGTAAAGCATAATGCCTGGGGTCCTGATCTTAGCTATGGTGCTTCAATGTCTTTCCCACTTGTAGGCCTGGCTTTAGGTCTATTTTCAATTTTAATTTTGAGAATTCTGCTTTTGTCACCATCTCTCTGGACTGATCTAAAGTTTTCATTGGAAATATTTATAAATTCAGCTGTCATTTTCCTATTTTTTCCCTCTGTCTACTGGAATTGGCACCATCTTCTTGTTGTTAGCACTAGTGGTAGGTCTATTGAGATTTTAGTGATGAGGATCTTGCGACAGTACACTTGTGGGGTGGGTGTTCTAACATACACCTTGTGTTCCTCCACGAGATTCTGAGACTCTTGAGGGTAGGAACCATGTTTTTCAGCTGAGCATGGTCATAACTATCATTTATTATGCACCTACTGTGCACCACAGATTTGACTTTGATTATTTCAATTAATTGCCGTAAAAATAATTTATACATAGGGAATCATTTCAGGCAGCTTAAGTAAACTGCCCGAAGTTATCTAGCTAGTGAGTCACAGAGCTGGATTTTGAACTCAGTTTGATCTTAAATCCTCTTTTCTAAATCATCTTTTTAAACTTCTTAAATGAAAGGGCAGATACAGATAAGAGGAATGGAAACTTGGCCTGTAGAAGGTGGGATGGAACTGTTGAGTAGGACACTGATACGGAGTTGCATTCTCAGAGAAGAAGAGAGAGGATCTGCCTGTCTTCAAAGCCTGTGCTTTCCCACTAGTCTACACTGACTTCATCACTGGCATACACGGACACTTAGTAAGTGGACCCTAAGACCTTCCAGACAGAAGTCACCCCTACAGAAGGCTTTGGTCCACATGTGGATCTTTACTTCAGGATTTTTATTCAGGTCAGAGAGACCTTGAAATTATGTGAAGATGTCTCACAATCGGACAAACTCTGAAGAGGATTCGAATGAATCTGTAGTGATAAGACATGCTGAGGAGTCAGGTCTTTGTTGAAGTCAGACTAGTCATGGCTCGCTGAAGATCAGGAGATGCTCTGCAGTCAGCCTCTATGCTGGCAGTTCAGACCGTCAGAATGTGCCCACTGGCTTTGGCAAACAACAGGAAGTATATGGATGCTGTACCAAGTTGAAACTTTGTTGAACATGCCGGGAGAGCATTTTTCTTTTAATGTATTTGGAAACTATACATTTAACTCCTGCTGGGGAGTAAAAGTAATTGCTTCACAAAAGAAAAAGCGCTTTAAAAGGCTTAACTCCTTTCAAAAACATGTGCTTTTTAATGACTGGGAAATTCTTGGTACAGGAGAAAAATGTCCTTTTGTACAAATGAGCTCATTCTGGTCTTAACTGACCCTGTGCACTCTAGTGCCTGCTTTCTGTTCCATGTTTTGTGACCAGAGGTTATTGGAAGGATAATCCCTCTGTGGATATTCTCTGCTTTTAGGGCATGTTGCCAGAGAGAAAGTTATCTTAGCTCGGAAACTGCCAAGCCAGTGCAAGAGGCCCAGATCCCAGGGGTCCTGAGCCAGTGACTGATAATGACTTGGTTTAGGTTGGCCGTGGGTCAGTTTTTTCAAGCCCACTTCAAGTGCACTAGGATTGCTGTGTATGCCTCGTCCTCTTTAGATTTCTCAACAGCTCTATTGCTTCTTGATTCAGGAACGATTTTTCTTTCCTAGGTAGATTCTGTTTGCTCTGCGGTGATTCTATCCTGATGAGCAGAAACATCTGTGCCAGTTTGAGGCCTCGTGTTTGTCTTTTTAACCTGCTATAATTGAAAAACAGCTATTGAAAGAAGTGGCCCTGTACCTCTTTCTTTGAACACTTGGCGGCTGACGCCTCTGAAAATTAATTTCTGAATTGGCTTGGCTAAAGTGAGGAATATGTCTGAGGCCTTAGATTTGCTCAGTGGAAGGGTTCTCCTAAATGGTATTGTAGGATAGATCTCAACGGATGCCTGTGATTTAAATGAAGCTCACATTACTCTATCTTTAAAATAACCATTTCCTAGCAAGGAGGATGTGGAAACTTTGAATAGTGTTAGGTAGGGAGATTATTACATCTATTCTGGATGTTTTCATAAAGAGCTGAACATGAAAGGGGTTCAAGTGCACCTTGACAAGGACCTGTGGAGTCTCCTTTAAATTATATATATTTAAGACCATCATTCTGAAGGAATAGGGATGGGAAATAAACTGTGATATTTATTAACTGCTTCTTAGGTACCAGCACTGTGCTAGATCCTTTCTGCAGATTATCTTTTAAGACTTATTTAGGTTCGTGTAGTTAATTAGTGGCAGACCATGAGATTACCAAACTACCCTGCTGGCTTGCGTCTTGAAGAGTCTGTGTTAAGAGTCATTATATTCCCCTAAAATTCATCCATGGCTCTAATGAATCAATATTTTGATAAGCCTTTTATAATTTTTTTCCTGCTTCATTGACTAAAATAAATTTTTCTTATTTTAAAAATTCATACTCTTGCCACTGAGAATTTGGTTCTTATCATAACTTGTTAATAAAATCTATGTTCTGGGATCTTTGTGTCGCTTTCACGGCTCCCTGGGTATGAAACTCTAAGTTCAGGCTCTGATGCCTAAATAAGTCTAAGAATAATTTCTTGGTGTGGGATTAAGAAGCTCTATCTTCAGCTGTCATGAAGAAGAGAGGATTATAAAATTTGGTCATGAGCTGCTTAGGTATTATTTGCTGCAAACCCCATTTCTTTCCCAAAGCACTTGTGGCCACTCTAGGAGGCTCCAGGACCCTTGTCTGAAATCTCCTAAGGAAGTCAGGCTTGACCTGGGCGTAACCCATGTTTTTTCAGTACGTCTCCTCTCCAATGCCCCCAAGGCCTAGGTTTATTGTGGGCAGCCGATGAGTGTTTCATTGAACATAATAGCTGGTACAACAGACTTGGGAAAAATATGGTTAGGAAATGCTATCATACTTGAAATTGGAAAATTCGGGGTAATTGCTGAGCGCTTCATATTAGTTCCTGTGGGGAAAATACATGGCAAAATGCATAATGGGTTAATATTGTAAAGCGAAAACTCTTATGAGATAAACCAGAAGCTACATATCTGCCTATGATGCTCAGAATGGGAATGGAACTGATTTGCTGATAATGTATTTTTATTGTTATTATTATTCTGTAGCCTCAGATGATACAGCAAACTCTCAAGAGGACATTGCAGTATTATGAGCACCAAGTTATTGGGTAAGTAAAAATGAATTTTGGTTATTATTGGGGGCAAATTAAAGATGATTACTCAAACATGGCTGTTGAGCATGTGGTTTTCTGCCACCCAGGTCAACCTTATTTCAAAGTGGCTATGCTCTCAGTGTGGAGTTGGGGCTCATGGGGGCCCCTTGAAATGATTTCCTTTGGCTTATTTGCCCTCAGTCCCTTTAAATGAAATTCCATTGGTTTTGTGTTCTTTTTTTTTCTTCTTCTTGTGCTCTTACCCTCTCAGTCTAATCCACTGAATCTCATAGTTTGCCTTAGTACTATGGTAAGGTTTATTGGTACTAACTGAAAGGCTTTAAACGGGATTTTTAGACTCCTTCAGTAAAGTTTAATCAAAATCACTACAAGCTTAACACAGTGCAGTGAGAGGTACCAGTTTAGCTAGAGTCACATGCTTCATATTTTTATATAAGTGGTTGTGATATAGTGTAAAGTAAGACGACTTGAGGTCAAAAGATAGGAATTCAAGGCTCACCAGCACATAGACCTCTATGTAAATTTATCTCCTTTTGTAAAGGGTGATGATAATAATAACTAAATCAAGGATTAGATGTCATGATTCAATGAAATCATTTCAATGAAAGTATTTTGTAAACAGAAAGCTCCAAGTAAGTGTAAGGTATACCTTTGATTGGCTATGGCAGAAAGCAATTGGCAAACACAGAAGCCTAATTTCACTTTCTGATGCAATCTAGCTATTTAAATTAAATTCATTGACATCAGAGGCAATGCGTATTTTTAATTCACATTGCTAATATTCTCTAAGTGCTGCAATGATTTATGTTTGTAAGATTTTAAGAACTTTTTGAGGAATCAAGATTTAAACCCTAGTACCTCTTTAAATACATTGTAGAATCATTTAACATTTATGGCTAATAATCATTGCCATGAGGATCAAGAATATACTTTCAGCTATTAGGGTGTGGTGTGCTTTTTTTTTTTCAGAACAGAAGGGAAGAAAACTTCATGGAAAAATAATCTCTGTACCTAGTATAATGCCATATACTTTAAGTGCTTGATGATTATGTTAATTGTCATTTAAAAGGGAATTGGTTTGAAACTTTGTCATATCAATCCTCAAGAGTGCAGTACTAGGAAAAACATATTATTTAAACTCATGAGATGGTTTTTAGTTTGAGGCCATTAGTGATTTTAAATGGTTTATCCTAACGGAGATAAAGAATGTCAAATTAATCTCTCCCCACATATTCTAAAATAAAACTTAATCACTCTCACTGAATTTGCTACTTTCAAAGTATGATATTTGGATTAAATTAGTCAATATACTTAGAACAGTTCCTGGCATGTGGTAAGCACTACATAATTATTTTCTGTTATGTTTGTTATCATTGTTATTAATATTTTAATGATAATACCAGTAATCAAATGCAAATCATTTTATGGAATTGTGAATGCCCTCTCTGTTTTGAAATCAGATGACTGATGAAATAGTCTCATCTGTGAACTAAAGTATGTCTTCATGGCAAATTGGAGTGGGAGTCTTGTAAATGTGATCAAAATAGATAACTAAACTATATTACCATAATCAGCAGAAAATTCTTTTTTCTGTTAGTAAGATGGAGTTCTCTTTTATCTAAATTACTACCTCAACTCTCCTCTCCATCTTTGTAGACATAGCTGTGGAGATTCTTTTTTCATTGCCTAAATGGTCTTTTCTAGTTCTGTTTATTGCAGGCATAGCATAAAGAAAACAGACAGGGAATGCAACTCCAATATAAAGAGGGGTCTTGATGTCCGACTGGTTCCAAATAGACCTATTAGCATATTTTCACTTGGCTATTGGCTGACTTCTGAGGACTTGAAGTACCTTTGCTCATTGCCTCTGTTTATACTCATGCTGATGAAGACCAAAAGGGCGAGTTGGCAGCAACATTGTCACTTTTGCCTTTCTTGACTTTGCCTCTCTCTTCCCTCAGTCGTAACTTGCCTGTCCACTTTCTCTTTTGCCTTTTAGACTCCATCTTTCTGCTTTCTATTTCTGTTTTCAATACTGAAAAAGGAGAGAATCTATTATCACTAACACTTGGATTAAAATGTATTCACACGTATGTGTTGTTCCTCTTGAAAAACACAATTTAAGGCATTTTTTTCTCTAACTGTGAAAGCAATGTGTTTCTTACAGTTCAAGGGATTTCAGGCAATTGAGAATAAGTGCTGGCAAGTATTATTTGCATATTTCTGGGGAAGTAAGGGTGGGAAAGATGCTTTTTGTAATCCCTGAAATTGGGCTTTGCCTAAAGCTTGTCTTGAGATAATTCAGCTTTTAGGTGCCTTGGATTGGGATGAAGAATCAGGAAGGATAACCGAGAAGACAAGCTAGCCCTTCTCTTCTTAATTTCTTGGTTCAGCCTCCAACCACTAACCTACTCATCCTCCCTTACCTCTGCTTTAAAACTCTGCCCTTGGATCTGTGTCATTTATCAGAGCTCTCGGATTGTGAAGTTTTGCTCCTTGATGAATTCTTATACCCATAGCCCATAGGAACTCTCCTAGGCTTTTTTAGTCTCCAAGCCCTAGACTTGAATGCAGGGAGCAGCTATTCAAAGGATCACACAGATGGGGGATTGAGAGGGAGAAGCCGATGGAGCTTCTTGTTAGGGAGTATGATAGCCTCTCCGTACCTCAGCAACTTTGTTTTTATTTTATTTTTTTTTATTTTTATTATTTTTTTTTATTTTTTTTTCCTTTTTCTCCCCAAAGCCCCCCAGTACATAGTTGTATATTCTTTGTTGTGGGTCCTTCTAGTTGTGGCATGTGGGACGCTGCCTCAGCGTGGTCTGATGAGCAGTGCCATGTCCGCACCCAGGATTCGAACCAACGAAACACTGGGCCACCTGCAGTGGAGCGCGCGAACTTAACCACTCGGCCACGGGGCCAGCCCCAGCAACTTTGTTTTTAAACATTTATTCTATTCTTTAACCTATCCATTCAGTTGTTCATTTATTTATTCATTGAGATCATACAAGTTGTGAAAATGAGTGCTACAATAATTTATTCATGCAGTGTGATAAATCTTCTGTTCATCTTCACTGTCACCATTGTCTCTCACCTAGCGATTTGATCTAGTTTTCAGGCTTCTACTCTTGCCCCTCAACATTATATTTTCACGACAGCGAAGTGATTAGAGATTAGATCATGCCACTTTCTTACTTTAAACCAATGGTTCTCAAATGTTAATGTGCATCCGAATCACCTGGCCAGCTTGTTAAAATACAAATTGCTGGGTCCTACACCCAGAGTTTCTGATCACGTTTGTCTGGGTGGGGCTCAAGAATTGGCATTTCTAACAAGTTCCCAGATGATACTGGTGCTACTGGCCCAGGTATCACACTTTGGAACCCCTGTTTTAAACCATATAATGACCTATCAGATGGAATAAAATTTGAATCTCCCTGTGGTCTGGCCTGATTTCATCCTCTTCCACTCTTCCTTTTCACTCCCCTGCAGCCACTCCAGCCACCTGTTGGTTTCTCAACTGTACCAAGCTTGCTTAGCCTCAAGGCCTTTGAATGTACTCTTCCATTTTCCTGGAATGCTCTGTCCCCAGATGTTTGCATGGATTATTCTTTTATACATTTAGGTGTCTTTTAAAATGTCCTCTCTTCAGAAAGGCCCACCTGCTCTGACCACCCAATCTAAAGTGGCCCTCCATCCCTTACCTTAATCTCCAACCCCAATCACTTTTTATTATTTCTTTTCAAAGAGTTTATCATTAGCCTATATTGTTTTGTTTGTTTTCTTCTTTTGGCTATTTATCTTATTTACTTCCATATTCCTGTGCCTTTATAAATGGTTGGTACTTAAGAGGGACTAATAATTTTTTTGGAGAGGGAAGTGTGAATAAATGAGTAAGTTGCACTCTAGAGGAATGTACACAGAGGTATGTTTATAGCGGATAAAAGAATAAGTTGTGCTTGGGAGGGGAGTATAAAATGAGGGATTGAAATAATCTCCAGGGTCCATTACAGTTCTAAAATCTTTAGTTCTGCTATCCAAGACCCTTTTCCTTATAGTATAAATTATACTGATTTATTTGCGTAGTTTCCCATTTTTGCTTAATGTTCTGCCACTGTGTCAGATTGACTTTGTGATAGATTTTCATTACTATATAAATTCTACACAAGTATGCCTACTTGGATAGCTTCTTGTTCACATAGCCCAGTCTTTTTCACTCAAGATAAAATGAAAAAACAGGCTATCAGTGTACATCTTTATGTTCTGCTGTCTCTCTTTAACTGAAGCTTCTAGGCAATGGACTAGCTTTTTGGGCCATGTAGAGTGGAAAGAATAGTGAGAAGCAGAAAGGGCAACTAGGAGGCAGGCAGGATTCACCTTAGAAATTAAAAGGAACTCAGGATTGAGGAAAATCTTATTTGTGATGACTTTTTTTCTGATGTCTTTCTTGCTGTTATCGTGTGTCCTCCCCTCTCTATGCATCTTTGTCATATAGTGTAGAGCAGGAGATTGAGAAAATGTGCTGTGGAAGTAGACATATCAGCTCTACTGGACTTAAAGTCGGATTCTGCCTTTGAATGATCTTGGACAGATTACTTAATCTCCCTGAGCCTCAGTTTTCTCATTGTTAAAATGAGAATAATAGCGGGGTTGGGGTGAAGTTTTAATGAAATATTAATGATGATAATGTGTTAAGTCATAGAATCATATAAAGTAGTTAGCACAGTGCCTGGTACATGAAGACAATCAATACATTCGTTGAATTATTATTATCATTATTAGAATCAGACTCTACTGCATCTCAGTTTTTGCTGATTGTCTTTCCCTTTATCCTCCAGCTGTATCCTTTCCCTGTCCTCCTTGAGCCTTTACAAGTTTGGAATTGGTTGTTTAGTATCAGGAGCTAAACATGCCCAGTTCATGTTCCAGCTACAGCTTTCTTCTTACAGAGAGTTTGGATTTTTTTACATCTACATTTCTGCCTCCAGAGTGCCTAAGCCAACTGCTCTCACTCATGTTTATACTACACGACTCCTACTGGTCTATAGCTCACAAAAATGAATTCCTGCAGCAGTGCCGAAAAAGCAGAGATTTCTTTAAAACTAGGATTGGAAGACACATGAAAATCTTTCTGAGATGTAATGTTCATTCATTATATATTTTGTAAGGAAACATGTATTTCAAATCATGCTATTCATTTTTTACCTTTTGCCAGAATAAGCATTGTTGTGCTAATATCATGGGTAGGACTGCTGCCAACCTCATTTTAGTCTGAGACGCCATTTCCTATAGTCATCTAAAATTAAATTCTATTACTCCAATTATCACTGTGGGCCCTATGTTTGTTTTATACAGCCAACCTTCTGTTCCCTTTTTCTTTTGACAATTGAATAGGGATTAAGCTAGAATAATTTCAATAGAACATTAGAAGTAAAATTAGCAGTGGGTGAGCCCTGATTATTCCGGGAAACAAACTTCAATGATATTACTTATGCTTTCATGGTCAGATTTTGTGGTTATAAATTATCTTATCTAAAAAGTGATCCAGCTTCACTTTTGTATATTTATGTAGAATAACTACCTATGTTGTTGAATAAAAACAAGTTAGACGAAAGCTAATATCTATTGATTGCTTCCTGTGTTTGAGGCAATACACTGGGCACTTTACATCTGTTATTTTATTTAATCCTAACTGTCTATTTCATAGGATCATTGTGTTAAGCTCGTTTTACAGATGAGAAAATTGAGGCTGAGAGAAAAAATATTTGATCTAAGTTCACTCTGATTAAAGTGATGGAGCTTGATTTAAAAATAACCCTGTGTTTGTCTGTGTTTCACAACTGTGCTCCCCATTCTACCTTTTATTAGTGATTCCTGCATTCTGGAAACTGTAGTAAGCATCTTGCCTAACTGGTTTATTGAAGTCTGGTCTCAGTGAGGGTACAAACATGAAATCATTTTACTTTTTCTCTCCAATAATTTCAAAATTGCTGAGTTGAGTCCCCTTTGATAATAGCTTGGGTAGATTGTTTTGTTTCCAAAGACTTTCAGGGAGTGTAAAGTGCATTCCAGACCAATCCAAATCTTCAATCTCATATCCAATCTCAGTATTATATTCCTTTCTGCCTGGGTCAGGCGTTGGCCTGAGGAGCTTGGAATGCATTGTAGACAGGGTGTGGTGTGGTTTTTCATTCCTGTTCTCCAGGCCACTCCTCTCTGAGTCTCTTTTTCTTCTGATGTGTTGTATTAGGCAGGAATAAAATGGAAAATGGCAGAAGCTTTTTTTAATTTACTGTTGGTTGTAATAGTCCTCTCTTGGCTGCAAGGCCCTCAGGGAGGTACATGTATGGTTTCTGCCATGACTGCTTCAGATGTCCCCGCTCCTGGCCCTGAGGATTGCTCTCCATAGTCTTGCTAGTGGGATCTCTGCCCCTGGCTGGTAGTCCCTAGACTGGGAAGCAGTAGGACCCAGCAACCTGAGCTTACCTCTCTTTAGCGATATCTCCCTAACCCATGGGAAACTCATATTTTTTGCCTTGCCAAATGGTGGGACTGTAAGCCAATCCCAATTGGCTCTATTTCTTTCCCTGTCAATAACTCTCTCTGAAACCTTCTTCCTCTATTCCATCAGGCACGGAGGGGTGATCAGGAATTCCACTACCTCAGCAGATGTTCACTGAGGAATGAGATATACAACTCCCAATCTCTAGCAGTGGTGGACCCCTCTCTCACCAACTGGGCTTCTCTCCTTTTCTTGTAGGGGAGAGAAAAAAGAACAAGAACATTCTCTTCCCAGGCCAATTACTCACTCTTCTGAGGATTTCCTTTTGAATTCTTTCTATTCCTTTGCTTCTGTAAGCTCGTGGTGGGTGATAGTGGCAGTAACTATTTAGTCACTTCTTAAGTTCTGAAGGAGATGTCTGGTTTTCCTGGCTACTCTTTTGGAGCATGGAGAGCATTTGGTCCCTATTGTCTTCAGCTTTGGTGCCTTAACTCTAATTCAGAGGCAACTGGAAAAGTTCCACTCAGTGTCTTGTTAAATAGCCATTTTGTCACTTGGTCCTCACAAGCACTCTAGGTGGTATCTCCATTTTATGAAGGAGGAAAGTTAGACCAACAGAGATTAGGTTACTTGCCCAAAGTGTCACAGGTAGAAAATAGTAAGACCATGATTCAGATTCTGTCAGACTCGAAATGCTGTATTAGCTTCTTTGTTATCCTTACACCGTACTGCTGTCTTCCTCACTGTCTGTGATAGAGGTTAAGAGTGTTTACTTTCAACACAATTGAGTGCTAGTGCACCAAATTAGTCCTGTTAATTATTCTTTTCCTAGGCAACTTCTTTATAGAAACAGCTGACCAGCAGTGATGAAGCACTCAGATAAGGAAACATTAGCTATACAAAGCTAATATATTTTCTGGTTCTCCTCATTTTTTTTTTCACGCATAGTTAGCTTATTAATGATTGTCTGAAGTTCCAGGTCCACACTGCTAATGCTGATGTTCATGATGGGTTATGCCAGAAATTATATCTTGAAGCTTCAGTTATTTTAAAACGTAATGACGCCAAAAGCAGAGACTACGTACTCTTGCACGTATGTATGAGTGCGTTTGCAGATGCTTTCAAAAATTTCTCCATATGCTAATTTTGTTTTCTTCTTAGTTATAGGGATGCAGAAAAGAATTTCCACAATATCTCTAACAGATGCTCCTATGCAGACCATTCCAACAAAGAGGAAATTGAAGATGTCTCAGGAATTCTTCAGTGTACTGCTAACATACTCGGTATATTAACTATATATTTATACGGTTGAGAGAGAATGAATGAGGGGAAAAGGGGAAAGTAAAGGTGTAAACATTTCATTTTCTACTAAAGAGAAATTTGGAGACTATGGTAAATTGAGACCAAGATATTGTCTTGAAGTGATTTGCTTTCAACATTCCTGAAGATGTTTGAGTGGAAATTACATGCACGTCATTCACTTGGAGATTGAAAAACAGTATAATGAAAATACTTACCTTCCAGGGAAACTTTTCTAAATATTCCTATGTTAGTATTATTAGCTTCCTATAATCCATATTTTTCTGGCTCTTACCCTTGGCTGAAATTGGGGATCTGCCTCTCCTCTCAAAGATCATATTCTATTATTTCTATTATTATTATTACTCTGTTGTTTCTGGGAGGCCCTGGTTGGGGCTGGAGCATGGCTCATGTGGACTCTAGTGGACTCTACAACTTGGGGGCAGTGAGGCAGGTCATCTACTGAGGTCTTTGTGCCTTGCTTGGAGGGGGTGTCCACCTTGAAAATACCAGTATTTATGACAGAGGGCCTGGTAACCATCAGGTGACACTGCTGGCCCAGCACAGCTTAGTTGCCCTTCAGAGTTGCATGAGATGCAGATTAAGCAGAGAGTGAAAAGAGCAGCCAGCAGTGTGCTACCTGATGATATTAGGGAAAGAGTAGTTTTAAGTTAGGTGCTTATAATTTAGAAAGTGACTGTGTAACAGAGTCTGGATTTCCATAAATACTAATTTTTTGAGAAAAGAGATATTAGGGCTGACTTTTTCCCTCCAAATAATGATGAGTTGTTCTCAAAATGTAAAAAGCACAATATTATAAAATTTAAACTTCTGAAGGATATAACTAAATACCTGCCACCTATTGGCTAGAGGCTGACATGGATCCAGCAGGTGATTATGTGCCTAAGAGGTGTCTATTCTCTTTTAACTAATGTCCTTTCTTAACTCTTGAAATATAGACTCTCTGAGGACAAAAGTAACAGCTTTACTGGTCATAATCAATGAAAGCCTTGTTTTTAACAAGTTAATGAGCTATAATTAATGTTGGCTTGCTTAGATTTCATTTTTTAAATTACTTATGTAATAAGTGTAATCACTTATGAGAATGCAAGAATTAATTCACTGGACAGAAACGTACCATACAAGAAAGGAAGCCTTTTTTTGAGTTGGAGGCACAGGTGGGCATGGAGAAATAGCGTTTCAACCAGGTTAAGAGAAATTCTGATGCCTGGAAACCTTCTCTGTGAATGCCAGAGGGCAATTTTCCAACTCTATGATTTATATTTATCACTTTTGGGGAGTATGGTTAGAATATTAGGATTGGGGAATACATATTTCTCTCACCTTCTTAACCTGTTACAGAGTTATGGTAGAGACTAGAAATGTGTTTGTTCACTCATCTTTGTGTTATTTATACTTCACCTATCATCAAAAAAGACAAAGTCATAAATCAGAAAATGTGATCAGAGTAGCAAATTTTTCTCCTTTCAAAATGGCCGTCTCTATTGACTTAGTATAAACTCCAGGTAGTTTGATCATTTACTGGCTCTTCAGGTTGAAGTTTGGGTTTAACGGTTGGCGTGGAATAAAAAGGGATCTGCAGAGAGGGAGAAAGCTTGTTGCAGAAGACCAGTTATGCATCTGTCATGCATTTATTCTGTCACCTCCTCCCTAGGACTCCCTGGAAACACATGTGCATTACAGTCCCTTTAGTAATGGGAAAGAACTATTTCCAGATATCAACATTTTTGCCATTTATTTCTCTTTCGTTGGCTTAGAAACCAGTTGTTGCTATTTTCTGTCTCATCATTTACAAATTAGGGATATTAAGTACACGCTGCTCCTTATCATCTGGTTGCCTCATTTTGGGATTCTGGCAGTCACTGTGATAATGCAGTACAGTACTCTAAAGAGGCTTTTAATCTGTGGAAAAAGGCTATACAAAGATGGTTGTGAACGATGCCCTCCCTGCTGGAGGCTTTTAGTGTTAAATTGACTGCTTTATTTGGTACATGTCTTTAGCACACCAAAATGATCTTCTAATTTTAGTTGTCTGAAAAATGTAAACCTTTTCTAGCCAGAATCTGCAAAGCCCATTTTTAGCTCCAATTAAGTAGTAAAAATGTGTTTAAACTGTTATGAGATGCAGCATTGAGTATTTTCTTGGAAATTACGGTTGAATGGTACAATGAAAGATCTATGATAAAGCGTTAAAGGGTCTGAACTGTGTTTGTTGCTAAAGTGTTGCCACCTGATCCTATGCAGTGACCTTAGGTACTGTTGAGGGGAGGGAGGCAGAGACTGGGTAGGGAGAGTAAAGGGAGAAAGATGATAAATTGTATAGCTCTTTTTGCCATATACAATTTAAAATAAATGAGGGTATGACTATTTTGGTTTTAACAAGTTTTAATACTGTGAAAGGGGTCATGGGTGTTTCAGTTGCAGAGCGTCAAGAGCTGTAAGATGGGAGAGATGGTGCAGGAAAAAGACATACCACAGTAGGACAGGAATCGGATAGAAAAGAGAACTGTAGGTAATTCATTTACTGATGAATTATAGCAAACTAAGGTTTGCTGTTTTAATAAGCATTAGTTATTTGCCAAGTATTAACAAAGCATGGTTTTACACAGCTTTTGCTAAGAGCATTTTCTCTCAAAATGATTGGGAAGGACTTGAACTGTAAAATAATATTCATTAAAGTTTTCTCTGTCTTCTGCTAGAGTGGGGCTTTATCTTCTCCAAAACTTAGTACCTTTAAAGTCAGAATCAGAGTGATGTTGTCATGTGATTATTTGTTGGGAAGGTGCTAGTGAGGAGGATGGAGGAAATGATCTTTGGGGCTTAGACCTTGCAATATTTTCCTGGTATCAGGGACTCTGAAATACTGTGAAACCAGAGTTCTCTATTAAAGTGCCACAGATTCCAGAATAATTAGCTGGTGTGGAACTTTTTGTTGTTATTGTTTGTCATAAGAATTTGTTGCTTATATGTTAATGTGCATGTACATTTTGGTTTTATTGTGATTTGGAACGTGAGTTTAGCAGCCTTTTAATTGGCAATAAAACTGCAGAATTATTTAGCCTTATTTATGGTTAAGATTACCTTGGGGGTTTTCTTGGAATAACTCTAAATCATATAACTGCTCAGTGAATTGAAATATGTTTAACATATTTAGCATCTTGGAGAACAAGTTGCTACGTTAACCACTCACCATTTTTATTGATGAATTAAGATTAGCAATAAGTAAATTCTGCCAATATAGTTCTTGTTACTGTTACTTGGTAATTGATATGTTTTCTCTTTTATTAAAAGTAAATATTTGCAGTATTTTAATAAGATGAAGGAGTTAATGTGGCTAGAGGGGAGCTGATTTAATAATGATATTATAATGTAGTGGTTTAGATCGAAGACTAAAGCCAGACTTGGGTTGAAATGTAGTTTGGCTACTTCCTACCTGTATGAACTGGAATGAGTTACTTAATCTGCCCATACTTCATATTTCCCATTTATAAAATAGGGATAACATAATTCCATACCTCCTAGAGTTGTTAGGAGGATTAAATAATTTATATAAAGTACTCAGAATAGCCTGATGTATAACAAATGCTAAAGTGTTTGCTTTTATTACTGAATATTCACAAAATAATGTTTGCATCAGACCTGGAAGGTCAATATTGCTCACTTTTTTGGTGAGGAAACATACTTTGAGATGTTAAGTTGTTACCTTCTTTTGTCAACAATGACAAGCCACAAAAGCAGGATTTAAACCCATGTCAGTCTGATTCAGAACCCTGTGTTCTTTCCACTGCTTCATGCTGCCTTCCAGGGTCATTGGACTGAGACTGACTGTACCTCACCCCTCTAATGCTAAGGACACAAGTCTTTCTAGTTCTCTGAATTATGATAATTGTCATGATATTGCATTTTACTTAGTTCATTACTATTTCAAAACGTACTTGGGATACTTGCTTGTATGTGACAAGTAGTATCAAAACTGACTGTTTCTCATTGGTATTGAGGAGAGTGCAGTTTCACTGTAATCTGGATCATTTTCAGTTTAGAAACAGTATATTTTTCTTTAGATATCAGGTGTTGACAGTGCAAGTTAAGGGTGATGGTGTTTGCCATCCTGACACACAGTTTTATAGTTGACGCTGTAGTAAATGCTATGCCGCTTCTGTTGGTTGCAAGATTTCAAGCTGATCTTGGTACATAGGTCACTTAATATGTTAGACGTCTTTGGCCTAGCACAAAGCTTGCAAAAGGCTCTATTTCTGATGCCATTGTTTTTTTTTAATTGATAAGTTTAGGAATATTGTCACAGTATCTCATTTACTAATTCCTAACAGAGGCCTTGAGTAGTGGTTCCATGTAAATTGGAAAGAACTTCTATTTTCTGCTCTCTGCTTGCATACTTTGCTGGAAATGATTAGATGTCATAGGTAGGCCTGAAAAGGAATGAGACCACTGAGTGTGGACACTGCCTCCAATATGTATAAAATAAACACTTCAATAAAAACTGATGCTTAAATTATGCAGATCAGTTTTAGAAGATGTAAGTATATTGAATAGAAATGTGGAATGCTTTCTCTCCTACTTTAGAGATTCTTTTTCTCTTAGGAGCATTTTCTTCTAAATCTTATAAAAGGCCTTTTCCCATGTATCCTAATAAATTTCTTGATACTTAGCTACTCTTCATTACTGTAAAAATGTGACAGTCATTTTTATTCCTTTCTTTTGGATCTTCTTACTTTATCTCTAATGCATTGCTTCCCTATGCAAATTTCTGCTCAGCTCCTCTTCTCTGTGTGGGAGGGCAACCTTTCACATCTAAATTCTTCAGACTGTCTATTCTCTTTTCTGATTTTTCAGTGGGTAGGTTTTTACTTTGCTTTTCCCTTTGAGCTTTTTTAAAATAAACTTTTAATTTTGGTAGTTTTAGATTTATAGAAAAGTGAAGATAGTGCACAAAGTTCTCATATATGCCACACCCATTTCCCCTATTATTGACATCTTATATTTATATGGTACTTTGGTCCCAAGTAATGAACCCATGTAGATATACTATTATTAACTAAATTTCATGATCCTTAGTTTTACCTGTTCTTTTTCTGTTCCAGGATCCCACTCAAGATACCACATTTCATTTAGTTGTCACATCTCCTTAGATTCCTCTTGGCTGTGACAGTTTCTCAGACTTTCCTTGTTTTTGATGACTTTGACAGTTTTGAAGAGTACTAGTTAGGTCTTTCAGTTGTCTGCCGTGTACTTTGATATATGCCCATCATTGTGTGTGTGTGTGTGTGTTTTGAGCACTTCCTTACTTTCTAGCACTAAAAGATGCTCCAGACTCATCTGGTATATTTTCTGCCCCACTTCTAGAATCAGCCATTTCTCCAAGGAGTCCTGGTTCCTTTTATTGGAGAATGGTGTTAGAAACCAAGATCTGGGCCCTAGGTCTGCTTATTGCTATTGGGTGTTGTTGCTTCTAGGCCCTCTCAGCCAACAGAGTAAGAAAATATATATGTGTATACTAACTCATATATATATGCCTATCTATAAATATTTTTATGTGTGTCCATCTGTATCTGTATTATGATAAATCTAAGTTCATACTGATGTCTCCAGCTCTAATCCATTACCGTATGGATCATTCCAACCTTTTCCCCTTGCTTGTCTGTAACCTCCTACTCCAACAGTGAGAAACTTGGCTCCCTTTAGCAATCCATTTACTTAATTGTTAAATTCCAGTGTATATGTATAATTGTTTCAAAATTATTAACACACACTGCCATGGGAAACAATTTTATCAACTAGAGTGCAGAGCTTATGTGCAGTTTTGGAGTGTGGAGCTATGTATGAAGTTTTACAGACTCCACTCATTTCTAAGTTACTCAGGTCTGCACCTTTCTACTCCACCACCTTTAGTCAGGTTTTTTTTATACATTTGTAATATAGTTATATTCTTTTGTCACATTCTTTGTTTCATCTTGGGGTCTTTTAACCTCCTAAATATATATATCTTAAGATCTATTAAAATTTGCATACATTGACGTTCACTGTTTGTGCTGTAAAATTCTATGGGTATTAATAAATGCGTAGTGTCATGTAGCCTCCATTACAGTGTCGTACAGAATACTTTCATTGCCCTCCAGGGTCCCCTGTACTTCACCTGTTCAATTCCCCACCCCCAATTCCTGGCAAGTACTCATCTATTTGCCACTCTATAGTTTTGCCTTTGCCAGAATGCCATATAAATGGATCATACAGCATGTGACCTTCTCACACCAGCTTCTTTTGTTTAGCAGTGTGCCTTTAAGATTAATATAAGCCTTTGTGTGGCTTGATAACTCATTTTTTTTTTCTCTCTGAGTAGTATTCCATTGTATGGATGTACCACAGTTTGCTTATCCATTCACCTATTGAAAGACGTCTTGGTTGCTTCCATTTTTGGCAATTATGAGTAAACCTGCTGTAATTATCCACTTGCAGGTTTTTATGCAGGCAACTTTTCAAATCAGGTAAATACCAGGAGTGTGATTGCTGGACTTTGTTTATCTTTGTAAGGAACTATCAAAGTGTCTTCAAAGTGGCTGTCCCTTTTAATTTGCACCTTATCCTCTCCAAAAACTGATTTTGTCAGTTTGGGATTTAGTCATTCTAATAGATGTGCCTTTTCCCTTGGAGTGTTTTTTTTTTTTTTTTCCCAAAGATTGGCACCTGAGCTAACAACTGTTGCCAATCCTTTTTTTTTTTTTTTCTGCTCTATTTCCCCAAATCCCCCCTGGTACAGAATTGTATATCCTAGTTGCAGGTCCTTCCAGTTGTGGCATGCGGGACACCACCTCAACGTGGCCTGACGAGCGGCGCCATGTCTGCGCCCAGGATCCGGGCCAGCGAAACCCTGGGCCACTGCTGCAGAGCGTGCAAACTTAACCACTCGGCCACGGGGCGGGCCCCCCTTGAAGTTTTGATGAACAAAAACAGCACCTGCTCTCTCCTTACAATTTCAACATATGTAAACTATAATTAAGAATTGTGGTTTCCTGTATCGTCATTCTGTGTGCTTTTCTAAGATTTTATGATTGAGTTTAGAAACTGTTTAAAAAATTCTTAATCATAGCAGAAATTTTCCATGGTACTAATAGATAGAATCTTTCTCTTTGATTTTGTAAAAATAAGTCCCTGAAATGGAGTTAGCCAGTGTTACACAGTGGGAAATGAAATCTTCTAGGAATTTGGATGTAACTTTGAAGTGATATGACTTGTAATCCTATTTATTGAAGATATTCAAACTATAAGATGCTCACAAGCAGTCTTTGTTAATGTCCTTATGCTCCCCTGGTCCCCAGCTTGTTGTTGTCTGAATTCCTTTTTAACACTATCAGTGGCCGCTGAGTCAAACTCAGTTAACTAAAACTCCAGTTATGCAGTTCATTCTCAAAAGCAGGTTTCTCAAGCCTCGTAGAAAATCTCCTATTGCTCTTTTCTCAGGCGATAGTACCACTTCCATTTAATATCTGCAAAATTCTTAACATGGGAAAATAATTATCTCTGGGTCACACTGTTAGCTTATGGGAAAGGCAGGAAGACTGTGAGGCTCTGGAGTAAGAGTCGGCTGCGTTACTTATTGACCCTTCCATTGCTTCTAGTACAAAAGAGCAGCGGTTATTTTTGCTTTTGAGTTAGAAAGTTTATTCTTTCCTTACTATGTGAGGAAGATGATTATGGGCCATATCATATCATTTCATATGTCAAACTCATACCTCATTTTTGTTGCCGTCTCATGGAGCAAATTCATAATGATTTGGCACATTTGCTTTTTTAAATTTAAATAATATATTTTTTTTGTCTTTACTTCTGTTGAGTCTTTTAGCTCAATTGAACACACCACCTCTCCTACTTCCCCAATTTTTTCCTTTTTATTTGATGAAGTTTATTCATTAAATTAATCATTTATTACCTGTGGGTCTAGTTTTTTTGGTCCGTTATTTTATTTCTGTGTTTTCATTGCTCTTTGCTGCCTGACTCTAACTTTGACTCAACTATACAGTTTAATAACATGCTGTTTAATTATCCTAAAAATTAGTGAAAACTTTAAGTAAGATTAGAGTAAAATTCAAACATCCTAGGTTCTATGCTAGATGAGTTATCATTCTTATTAACCTTGAGTTCAGATCTTTTGTCAATTTTAAGTGTTTTTGACAGCATTTCTATCACAATTTTTAAAAATTAACTTATTGAGTAGAATTTTATGATTCACAATGAAGATGTTACTTAAGGCTTTTTATATATGGTAAATTCTCTTTATTATCTCACTGTCTATTTTTCATAAGCAAAAATGTTAATCTCTTTTGATTTGTTGTTCATGAGCCTGCTCAGTTAAAGATTCCAACATGTTTTACTTTCTATGTGGGGAGCTATAGCTATGGAGGATTATGTATCATGGATGACTTTTATACATGTTTTGGAGTTCTCTTTTCCTATTTCTGTTACCTATATGGTAGGTGAGATGAGATCCATTTCAAAATGCAGTACTTTAAATCCATTTCAAATGAAATATGATTGAGCCCAAACTTCCAATTCCTGGCCTATCATGCTTTTTTCCTATATTTCTGCCAAATCTGGCCTTAATCTTAGAATGAGAAATGGTAATATTCAGTCTGGAGAAAGAAAATGTAGATTTGGAAATACAGTCAGAATTTTCTCCTGTGATATACAGGAATTTCATTGTAGTCTTTATGGGCAGCTTGTACACTGTTATCTACCACTGTTATGGTCCAGACTCAGTTGGGGTAGATTGTTGGGAGGTAGAGAAGGGTTGGGAATATGAAGCATTTGGCTTCGCTTTCCATGTAGAAAAGAGAAGTTAGAAGAATCATTTGTGGTTTCCCACAGAAGAGATGAATCATTGATGATATGAGAGAGAACCTCATTTGAAGAAAGGGAAGTGTTGGTGACAGATATGAAAAGAAACCAATGGCGCACGTGTGAGAATCAGTCGAAGTATAAACAGATGTGATTTTCGTAAACAAGGATGGGATGAAGTAATCCTGACTCATACCTGCTGGTCAGGACTGAACATTTTCCAGAGCTAGATGAAGATGAAAAGAGGAAAAGCCAACTCTGAAAATATCTATTTTTATTTTAACATTTATGAATTTATTCTTTTACCCTTTCTAGGGAGTTATGATTTGCATTATTGATTTGAATCCTAATCCCAGAAGAATTGTCTCTACCCCAGACTCTAGGACGGTGGACTCACTAGTGATTGTATGGTGGGATCATCTGGAGACATTTAAAAAAAAAGGAGGCCTATAGACACTACCCAAATAGTCTGATTCATCACATCTAGGATGGGGACTAGGAATTTGCATTTAAAAATAATCTCCCAAGATAGTTCTGGTGTGCAGCCATGATTTATACCTTAATTCCAAGGCTAACCCTGATCTTGGGCAAGTATGCTTAAGAAGCTTTAGTTTAATTCTTAGAGAATTTGGTACCAAGATACACTCACTGCTACTTGAGTCTCTGGAATCTGGGTTTCTCCTGTCTTAATTCGAGAGTGGGTTGCTGCCTTGTACACCACTCATTTCTTTTCCCTTGTTCCATTTTTCTTTGGGACATTTAGTTCTGCTTCTGAACTCTAAACAGGAACTGGGGGCCTGCTTCTCTTCACTGCCCTTTGTCTTCTGGATACAGGCTTAATGCCTCTTGCTAGATGCTCTGTACTCTAGTCAGGGCTTTTGTGGGGTTTTTTTTTTTTTGGCCTTTATCTTTTTGCCAAATCTTGATGCTGAGCACTGCTGGCTCATACTGCCACCATTTATACCACACATTTATGATATCATAGTTTTTCTGATTTTTCTCCTGTCTTTGCATAAATGGGTATATCTGGTTTTGGGTCTATCCCTTCCTTTTTTCATCCTATATTATTACCTTTGGACAGACGTGTGGTAAGCTGTTGTTCAACCAATGTCAGAAGTAAAATGCTAGGTTTAGCAACATTTTCTCTTTACTGCTACTAGGATCAGAAATCCTGTTACCAGAGAACAAATGCAGCCTAGAGGGCGAAGAAAGTGGGTTTGCAGCTGCTGTGAGAGAGGGAAGTCTGTACTTATCTGTGAGCTTTCATAAAGCACGGAGTCTTTACAAAGGAGAGATCAAGAAGAATTTCAGCCAGAGAACAAGCACAGCGGTGACAAATGATCCTGATTCTTGTGCGTTACTGAGTGATTAGTGCCCAGAACAATTTTGACTGAAATTACCCCTGATTGCCATCATTTTTCTACTTTTCCTTCTGTTTCTCCTGATTCTTTGGACTCCCCACGACATTCTGACACCTCTTTTACCCCTTATTCACTATTTTTTACTTTTTTTTTGTCTGTTTTCATACCCTTTCCTTTTCATTATTCTGATTCTTCGTCCTATAGATTAATGAAAAGGGACAGTGTAGATCTGCCCAGCGTTTAAAAGTTCACTTCTCTTAATTTGCCATTGCTTTTTACTTTCATGCCCTTTTTAAGCTTAATTTTTTTACATGGCAAATTTAGTAATTAAGAGACTCTAACTTGCTGCAAATCTATACAATTTCTTTAGTTTAAGGTTCTAAGTGATCATTGGAGCTTTAGCTGTGCTAAAGTTTATTGTATTAACTACAGGAAAAGGTTTATTAATCCAGAGATGTGTGTATACAGTATTATAGACAATGTTTGACTTATTAAAGAAACAATTTTCAGGTACTTTCTTCCATCATTACAAATAATTATTGAGTATCTACTTTTTTCAGGTACTATTCTAGGTGCTGGTGATCAGCTGGGAGAAAAACAGAAAGTGAGGAGGCAGACAATGAAAAAACACACAAAAAGACAAAAACAATAACTTCAGAGTGATATGTGCTCTGAAGAAAAATAAGACAAGGGAATGTAAAAGAGAGTGGGAAGGGTTTAAATAATTAATAATAATGATAATCATTTTTAATTTATTTAAGCAATTCTAATAGGATTTCTACATGACTATGGTGTTTATATTGTTTCAGTGGTATTTATGGATTCAAAGCTCCAGGAATGAACTTGTTTTTTAAACATCATTTACCTAATATGGAAGAAGTTGATGAAAGTTCTGGTTTCCCCACTGAGATCTGAGTAGCAATTGCCTCAAGAAGGAGGCAGTGATGTGGTGTCGTAGTATTTTACCTTGGAAAAGATCCCCACAGGTGTTCACCATTCCACAGCTATTTGTTGAGGACCCGCTATGTGCCAGGCCTCTGCTGGCTCTAGAGATTTGACAGTGAGCAAGGCAGACATAATCTCTGCCCTCCTGGCACTGTCAGTCTAGAAGCTCACGGGAAGGCCACATGACGTGAGGAATAGAACTTCTGTACTTGGACAGAATGGAAAGCTGCTTGTGTGTGGCCACTGGAAGACAGCTGTCCCAAGAGAAGTGGGAGCACCACCTCCAGATAGGCTGAGAAATTTGGGATTCAGAACTCTTCTATGTGGTGATAGGGAGGACCCTCTCAGAAAAAAATCCATGAATCAAATGTACTCTTAAGCTTTCTCTCACTCTCATTCTCTTTCTCTGTCACCACATACACATACATACCCATATACACCTGTATATATATATATATATATATATATAGACACTATATATACCTATATATGTACATACACACATATGCACACATACGTATATAGACATACATATAAATTATATAGTGCTTTACTATTTACAAAAATTGTTCATATTATTTTGTACCTTGTTCCCTTGTTAAATTCTATAGCTAACTATTATTATCTCATTTTACGGATGAAATTGATTAAGGCCCAGGTAAGGGACTTACCAAGATCACTTAGCTAATAAATGATTAAGTCTGGATTTGAATATAGCTTTTCCAACTACAGAAAAGGAGCACAGTTCTTTTTACCATGTCAGATTTTTCTGTTTCTGAAAATAAATGGTAATTGTAACATATCTTCCATTTAAAAGAACCACTTCTGTTTCTTTAAAAAAACCTGTGTGTATGTGTATATGTTTATTACTAGGTACTCCTGTATAGTACTCTATAGTACTTCAGCCAACTGCTTGAATTAAAAGACATTTTACAAATAACTTTTGCCAATGATGATTCTGGATGTAGAAATATTTTTCTATTTCCAAATGAAGATAGAAAAAAGGATCCAGAGAGCAAGGGTTTTCAGCTGGTAAAAATGGGAAGAATCCAGCTTATACTACTATTATAGCACATTTCATGATATGATTCCTAACTGTTTACATGTCTTTCTCTTCAACTTGACTGTGGGTAACGCAGTGATTCGGTGCCTTGTGAATCCTTTGTAACCACGCCAACCAAGCCTGAAGGGTAGGTATCCCAGAAACATTGTTTGAAAGACAAAGAAAGACTGAGGGAATGTTCTAGAGGAAGGAAATCTAAAGACACAAGACAAATGCAATGAATAATCCTATATTGGATCCTGGACTAGGAAAAAAAAGTAGCTATAAAGAATGTTATTGGGCCAATAGGCAAAATTTGAATATGGACTGTGTGTGGGTGAGGTGATAATATTGTACCAGTGTTAAACTTCCTCATCTTTATAATCACATTGTGGTTATGTAAGGGAGCATCCTTGTTCTCAGGAAATATGCACTAAGATATTTAGGGGTAAAAGGGCATGGTGTCTGCTACTTATTCTCAAACAGTGTGTGTGTTTGCTTCTGTGTGTATGTGTGACAGAGAGCAAAAGGGAGAGAGAAGGAGAATAATAAAGCAGATGGGCTAATTTTTTTTTTAACAAATTGGTTAATCTTGGTAAAAGAATATGGGAGTGTTTTGTACTATTCTTGCAACTTTCCTCTAAGTTTGAAATTATATCAAAATAAAACATTTCTAAAAACTGTTAAATAAAATTATACTTAAAATAGGTCTTAAGTCCAAAGGGACTCTTTTTCTACTTGGTCATAGCCTCAATTAAAAAGAAATGCAAAGCTAAACTAAAATAATAAACATAAGTGAGTTTAAGAGCTTGTAGTCTATTTTTATACTTATGTATATTTTGTTTTTCTTAATATCATCCATGAAAGCACCAAACTGTACATAATTGGTGTCCAATTGGAACCCATCTATGGAATATATTTTCCTCAAGTTTTGTGTCTGCTTATAACCTGATTTAGTGATATGGACCTTCAAGATGAAATTAGAATAGGATCTGAACATAGTCCTACTCTGTCTAATTTTGTAAGGCAATTGATATCAGAATAGATCATTTCTTCCTCTGTGTTCTAGATCATTTTATTTTTTTTCCACATAGAAAAATACTCAAGAATGAGAGCATATATTTGAGAACAATAAAAATAATAACACTGCTGACTACTTCTTTTGCTTAAGTTACCTATTTTCTTGATTCCATAGTGAGTGACATCTATACTAGGACATATTCCTTTCTTCTTATAATCCTTTTACTCTTATGTTGTGACATTTGTGGACTTCCTGAATACTTTCCCTGAATTCAAAAGCCTCATCAATCATTGACATAATCTCTTCTGTAGACTCTGATTTTTTGATTGCTTCTCTGACATTTTAAATACCCAGGGTAAATTATTTTTCATGATCTGTCATCAGTCATTAGATAATATTTCAATGTGCTATTAAAGTGTTTCTATATTTAGTAGCAGTGCTTTCTGCATCTCTTTGTAGCAGTGTGTACAATTAGTTAAAGAGACTCTTTACCTGAAGTAGGACATCAAACTGAGTAGCTGTTCAGTGTTTAAATTGAGCTAATAGAAATTTAAAGTGAACTGCTTAGAAGATGATGAAAAACCCTGTGACTATAACTTTATATGGTGAAAATTATTACCACTGCCCAGATTTTTAAATTAATACGAGGTGAGAGCATCCAGTATATGCTAGATATTTGTTTCTTCTCTTGTTGGAATAGACAAGGTATCATTTTTTAAAAAGGTATTCGTTTTGGACATATGTATATATTTAATTCTTTAAAATCTTAATTGTATAGAAAATGAGGTTTAAGTGAATTATAATAGATAAATGTCATCTGAGGTCTTCTAAGGTTTTTCTTAACTTCTCTCCCTGTTTCCTCACCTGCTCCTTCATACACTCATGTATACACTTTCATGCTGTCAGGGACCTCATGATCCTGATCCTTTGGGGACAAAATTTTTTTTTTGAGGAAGATTAGCCCTGAGCTAACATCCACTGCCAATCCTCCTCTTTTTGCTGAGGAAGACTGGCCCTGAGCTAACATCCGTGCCCATCTTCCTCTACTTTATATGTGGGATGCCTACCACAGCATGGCTTGCCAAGCAGTGCCATGTCCGCACCCGGGATCCGAACTGGAGAACCCCGGGCCACCAAAGCAGAATGTGCGAATTTAACCGCTGTGCCACCAGCACAGCCCCATTTGGGGACAAAATTTTTAATTAAATGATGGGATAAATCTAGTCGCTAATGGGAAGCAAAAATCTGAGTAACAGTGGTACTCACACAGCAATGTCCCTGTTTTTGCCTTAGTATAAATGTTAGGCAAATAGGAGAGAATGTGGGAGAGAGTAAATTCTTGGTATTACCACATGGGAGCTTAACTGCATTTGGCTTTGTCCTTAATGTAAGACCTTGGGTAGTTCTGATTAGTGAAACAGGGATGTTAGTAGTAAGCTTCACTGTAGCATAGGCTCTGCAAACAACAGAATTCAAGTTTATTGGCTTGTTGTTTAAAAAGAAGATTGTCCACGTTGTGAGGTTTGCATTTAGAACAAGGTTACCATAGTCACAAGGTTAAGAAAAATCTCAAATATCTATTTGCCTTCTAGGGCACCAGGCCAACCGTTTCACTGTTAGTGGGATAGAAAAAACAAACTATGTTGATCTTTGACATCTATCTGGAAGCTAGAAAGGAAATAGCAGCAATATTCTGGCAAGACTTGGGAATGGGCTGAGAAGAGAAAAGCTAGCACTTTTTTCCTTTTAATTATGGCTCTTTTCTGCAGTGCACTAAGAAGCACTTTGAAAAGAATGTGGCATCTTCCATTGTATGTGAATTCAAGATCTTACAGCTTTGTAATATCTTTTTCCTGTCAAGTACTGGATTTGGTTGACCTTTTAGGTAATTCATTTTTGTTTGCTGTCAAATATTAAGAAAGCTCTCTCATATAACATTTTGTTTTCTTTAGGAGTTAAAGAGTGGAGGGGAAGTGATAAAAGTTAATGGGAAAAAGAAGAGCTCCAAATTCAGACATTTTTGATTTACGTCTCTTTTGCGTGAGGTAGCCCTAAATTTACCTATTAAGATTATCTGTAAGGATAAACTCAGTCTTCGGTGCAGTTTCCTTTCTCTTGTTTCTGTTTTTCAGTATTCTCTACCTCCTATGTGACATCTTTTTACCTCCTTCTCCTCTCTAGGAAGTGGAGTGCCCTCCTCTTTGTTCCCTCTGCTTATGCCTTTCCAGTGGGGGCTGCTCTCTTTTGGGGGTTCCAAGGGAGGGAGTGTGAGTGACAGGACACAGGTTGGAATGAGCAAGGTGTACTCGCAAGGCATCTAAGGGAACAGCCTGATTTGAGAAATGATTCTTGTTGGGGCATTTTAAAAGATAAGAACAGGGAATAATTTTTATGTTATGTCTATAGGATCTGTCAGTGCATCTCACTAGATATGCCAACTTAACATGCTACTTCCTCATCTGCCCAAATTTAAAAGATTTGGATTTTCACTAATATCTTCCAGTCTCTGGTACTCCTTTCCATGAATTTGTGGTATGTGTCATGGTGTGATAACAAACTTTGCTTATTGTTTCCTAGTTGACTTGAGTGCTTTTATTAGTTATTACTTTATTTTATTCCTCCATAACTCTTTCTTTTTAGTCCCTCTGCTAGCTTCTGCATAAAAGAGGATCTACACATACCCACATGTGCTATCACTGTTACCACCATCACTTTTGCTTTGGAATGGGAACAATTTACAGGCTTAAAGCCAAGGGCTTCTCAGTATCCAGTTCATGTTTTCTACGTCATCTACATTAATGAGCCCCCTTGAATTTAAGTTAAAATTGAAAGTATCCTGAATATTCATTTATTCGTTTGTACATATATTCAACAAATATTTATTGTATACTGGGTGCTGGCATTGTGCAGGTTCTGATTTACTCAGCCAAGTACAGAATTACTACATAAGTTAATTATAGACCATTCTGTTCTATTTTTCTATTTGGGCCTCTCAAGTATCCTATTCTGTCTTGGGTCAAAGAGAACATAATACATAAAATAATCCATACCAATTCCTTAGCATTCTGGTTGTGAATCCTACTATTAGACTTATGTTTACAATAGCATAACCTGTAAAGCCTCAATATCAATAGACTGAAAAGCTTAATATTTCTATGTTAGTAACGGCCCACACTTCAATTTTTTTTAACGACATAATTCAAAACAAAGAGAAGAAGCATTAAATAATGGCTTGATGATGTGTTTTGAATGCTCTTTATATAAAAATATTGGCAACAACCGATAGTCCAACTGTAAGGAAATGGTAAATTAAAATACGGTAAATCTGCTTAGGAGAACATTAAAAAGCTGTTTCAATGAGAACTATGTGGAAAGATTATGATACAGCGTGGGACAATGTTTATGATATTGTCATAGCTCTGGTTCCCCAGGAAACAGACTCTGAGATGGAGATTTGTACTCAAGAATGCTATTGGATATTGCCCTCAGGATCAATGACCCAACCAGGCAAACCACATTAGGGTTCAAGGCCTGAGAATAATCCTTTGCGGCTCACATCTCTATCCTCTGAGTCATCCTTTTTCATGAAAGGTAACAAATGTTTGCAGCTTAATAGTTCTACTAAACTGTTTCCCCATGAAGATGTGAAGACAGTAGAATGGGAGAAGGAGAAGTTGAACTGCTGTGTAGATGCAGTCACATCAAAGGTCTCAGCTAATCTCTTTAGAACGCCCCGCACCAAGGTAAGGAAGTCTTGCCTTTGTATTACAGCTCACCATCTCCCCAACTAGCCATCCGTAGATGTAGGCTGCCCTGGGGAGGGGACAGGGCATTGGGCCAGGCAGCTCTTTTCAGCTGAAGGCAATTCCCAGATCAAGGCTCAGTCTAGAGTTGACAGCTTCAAACATTCCCAGGATCCACTAGAGATGAAATATTAAATGAAAAGAAAAAAGCCAAACAGTATTTTTGTGCACATTATTGTACTATGAATCCAACTATATAAATTATCTGTAGGTATATACAAAAACTGGAAGGAGACAAAGAAAAAATGAACACAGCTCTGTTACAAAAGTGAAAGAATTCGTAAGAACATAACCTTGTCACCAAATAAACCATGAAACCAAACAGATTGCGGTTTACTTCACAATAGTGGAAGAACTCAGGTGTCTATTGTCTCCTTCTCTTACAATTTTAAAAGATTACCATTTTTTTAAATTCTTGCATGTCTCAGGGTTTTTCTTGTGTTTTATTTGTGGAATATGTCTATGTGTGGCAAGACAAACATAGCTTGGTGTTCCTGTCGGATTCACTTTGAGATAGTAACACATATGAATAGTTGCTCTGCTTAGGGTACCAGCTTCAACCATGCCTTGGGTGGCCTCACCCATGATGCAAAAGAGGCAGTAATTTTGTGTTCAATCCCTACATGTGCCAATGATATTTTTTTTGACAGCCCTCAATTGCTTCCCTACCCAGCCCAACATCTTATATATGCATGGTCAAAGAGGAACTGGGTGTGAAAAATGTGAATGGAGCTTGGCAAAGAAGTCAAATATGATACTGGAAAACAGTGTGAAGTGTACACCCTAGGGAGGAGCAATGAATACAGACAGCTGTTTTCCCAAGTTAGAACACACGCACACAAAAGACTTTAACCGTGGCATAACAGCCTCTCACGTTAGCTCCTCTTGTCTAAATTAGACTCCTGTATCTCTACTGCTTTGCTTCCTTCCAAATTGTAACTTGTAATGTCCTTCTAAATCACATATGCTCTGTGTGTCTTTTTTCTCATATACCCTTGCGTTTTATATCTATTTAAAATAGTTCTTTAGAGTTACCTTTAATGCATTTTGAATTAGTTCTTTGAAAACATAAGATGAGAAGACAAAGGAGAGCATGAGAGCTATTTTCAGGTACTTTAAAGGATTTCCGTGAGGAGAGCAGGTAGATTTGTTCGAATTACCACAGAGGATACAATAGAACTAGTTGACTAAAGTTACAGGAATAGAAAAAATACGTTTTTGTCTCAATGGAAGAAGGAAGGAACTTTGTGATTACTAGAGATAGCAGGGATTGGAAGAGCAAGCTTCAGGAGCTCCTCATCGCGTGTGCCGTTTAAGTAGAGGAAGGATGGCTATCTACCAGGACCACTGTGTTTTGAAGGAGGTTGGACTGAATTCAGTGAAGTTCCAGTGCACTTGTTGACTTCATGCATCAGAATTATGCAAAATGGAGCATGTACAAATTTTCTTTTTAATAAACATACATAATCACATATTGCCATCCTCCAGAAGGGTAGAAGTATTAGGGTTGCTTGCTTGTGAATGCTGTAAATGTTGTCATAAGCTACTTTAATAGCTGCGTCATGGACACATGATGATATACTAAGTTCTGTCACTTAAAATCTGATGCTATTTGGCTAATGAAACATATTTTAGGCCTTTGACTAAGTATTTATTACCTAATTCAATAGGAAAGTTGTAAAAATTTTCAGATTCCCATCAATTTTATTACTTTACCACAACACAACTTGTATTCCAAAAGTTAATCCTCTCTGTACAAATTGGATAGAGGCACAGCTCCCAAGACTGGGTTGGAGCAGTTGAGGAGGGTAAATCACAATTTAGCGATTGTAAAAAGCATAGCAATTAAAGAGGCATTAGCGGTGATTAACAGCTCTGAGTAAGCCCTCTGAGGATCCATCCTTGTGGAAATTATGCTCTCCTGCTGCCGCTATTTTGGCCTCCAATTTGAATAGGGCCAATCATCATCAGCAGAAGCCAGAATCCATGAATTTGCACAGAAATTCCCTCCCCTACCTTCTTAGCCAACAGGTGAAAGACTGGTAAAAAGGGCAGGTATGAGAAATGATGAGAGCACTTCTCTGTAGGGAGATTCCAAAGCTTGTGAGCCACTGCCATATGTTGACAAGGTGGCAGATTACATTTCGGAAGCAGGGGCTGGGTGTGGGGACAGGGCTAGGCAGGTGGTCGTGCAGCTCCTCTTGGTAATTAGCTCATGCCTTTGCGTTCTTTGAATCTGCACTACACTGCTGCGGGGCTGCTGGCTTAGTGTCTTCCCCAGCAACGTGAGGGCGTGTGGAGAGGAAGGCTGGAAAATGTGTTGGGCCTTTAGTCACCTGACAAGTGGCCAGCTCTGATAGCAAGCATACCACAGAGCCCTGATAAGGCTGCCCGATTATATATGTGCTGCCCTGACTTTGTCCACTTCTTAGTTCTCACTTGTGGCTATTTGTTGGCAAAGGAACAGGAATTCGTCAAATAATAAGCAGTCACACTATTAAATTAGTCTTTTAGTATAATTTTCCCGCGGTTGTGTAAAAAGGCCTGCCAGCGAGTATTGAAGAGTGAAAAACAGCAATGGAAAACCTTACATATACACACATGTGAGAGTATATCTACTATATATATTACCTAATATATACATCATATATGGTATATGTATATTATACATAGACGTATAGTCAGTTACATACAGCTGTGTTTATTTGTTCATTCATTAGTATATTTATTCTTTTGTCTGTACATTCAAAAAATTCACTACAGACAAGGCACTGTGCCAGGGATTATGGTTACAACAGTGGTCTTCATTTAGTTTCTTGAAAGCTCCATGTTAGTTTCTCTTCCAGGACCTCTGCACGTATGTTTCTTTGGCTTGGAGGGGTTTTCTTTCCTCCCCCGTCTGCTCCTTCTTGGTTGCCTAGTTGACTTTTACTTATCCTTCAGATAAGTTCCTTTTTAAAGGAAGCTTTCTTTGACCCAGTGGATTATATTAGGCCCCTGTTACATGCCCTCATGGCATTCTGCACCTTATCGTCATAACTCCTAGCATCATGCGTTTTCTTTGTTGGATTATGTGTACAATTCTTGGATTATTTTATCTTCTCAAAGCTCAATAAGGGTAAGACTCATGCCTATTCTGATCATCATTATATCTCCAGTGCTCAGCACTGAGACTGATACAGAGCAGGTGTTCTCTGTCTCTTTTTTAATAAAGGGATAAATAAATGGTGAACAGGACATAACTCTCATCTTCAAAGAGGTTAAGTCTAGATGAGAGGGTGGACAAGCCAGCAGCTGTTGTGTGATAGGTGCTAGGATGAGGGTAATCACCAAGTGCTTTGGAAGCTGAGGAAGTAGAGGCATCTATCTCAGTCTTGGACTGTCAAGGAAAGCATTCTGTATGAATTTAGGTGTAAAGATCTGCAAGATGAGTCTAACCAGATAACGAGCTAAGTGGGTTAGGGAGCAGAACAGAGTTCTATTCAAACAAAACGAAACAAAACACAAAACTAGCATGTACAGAAGCCTGTAAGGGAGAGAGAGATTGTTGAGAACGTTCAGGAAACTCCAACTGATTCATAATGGCTTGTGCAGAGATGTGAAGTGGGAAAATTGGAAGAGATAAGGATGGGCCCAAAGTAAATGCTGAATCCAACCTTGCAGAGTTTAGGCCTTATTCTGAAGGCAATGGATAATCATTGGAGGGCTTTAGGCAGAGAACTGATAGGATAAGATTTATGATTTCAAAACGGTATATAGAGAATGGATTGTAGAGAGTTAGGGGAGCAGCAAAATTAGTTAGGAGGCTGTTGAAATAATTGTGGACTATTGATCATGGTGGTCAAAACAAAGTAGTGGTATTTAGGATAGAGACCAGCAGAATGTCAGGGAAGATGTATCATACACACACACACATTTGTATTTTAACTAAACTAAAATTATATTCTATACATTATTCTGACAGTTCTAATTTAGTTTTATGTCATACAAAATCAAATATATCTTTATGTCTTTTTTGTATGTTTATTTGCCAGTTTTTGTTAAGCCATACACCTGGTCCCTAGATCTAAAATATAAATTGTTTTTTATTTTACATTTTAAGCTTTTAATTGATCTGGAATTTGATTTTGCTTGTGATATGAGATAAGATTTAATTTTATTGTTTTCTAGATGGCTAGTGCCATCTATTAAATAAACCATTCTTTTCCCATTGAAGTAAAATAATCTTTTGTAATATATTAAAATTTATCATATATGCAGATTTACTTCTGAATTCTCTATTCCGACCCAATAATTTATTTATTCCTGTTGAAATAAAAAATTTAATTACAGTGCATTTTGTTTATTCTAATATTTGATTCCTCCCCAGTAGTCTTACTGTTCAAGAATTTTGGGGCTAGTCTAAGCATTTACTCTTTCACATGAATCTTAAAATTACAGTATTGACAAGAAGTCTTGTTGAGTCTATAATTGGAAATGTATTAAATTTATATATTAATTTTGGGAGAATTGATAGTTTTAGAAAATAAGGTCACTGTATCCTAAAAATTGGAATATTTTTCCATTTGTTTGTTATTTTTCTGTGTTAAGATTTTATAGTTTTCTTAATATAAGTTCTTTACCTTTCTTAGTAAATGTATCCTTATTAAATGTATGACTTTATATTTTTCTTTGCTACTTTGAGTAGAATATTTTCCCATTTCTACTCCTAGATCCTTACTTCTAATATAGAGAAAAGCTATTGGTTCTTTCTACATTTATTTTATATTCAGCTACTTACCAGGTTTTCTAATTAATTCTAACAGTTTTTTAAAAAAATTAAATGTATATTGTGAATGTTTTGAGCATCAGAAAATGAAAGAAGGGGCTGGCCTGGTGGCACAGCAGTTAAGTTCACACTTTCCGCTTCGGTGGCCTGGGGTTTGCTGGTTCAGATCCCAGGTGTGGACCTCCACACCGCTTGTCAAGCCATGCTGTGGCAGGTGTCCCACATCTAAAATCGAGGAATATGGGCATGGGTGTTAGTTCAGGGCCAGTCTTCCTCAACAAAAAAGAGGAGGATTGGCAGCAGATGTTAGCTCAGGGCTAAAACTCCTCAAAAAGAGAAAAAAGAAAAAAGAAAAGAAAGCAAGGTAGAACCTCCGAATTAAAAGACTTTCTCGGTTTTCTAAGTGTACAATCTTCATTAGCAAAAGGAGGTAATTTTACTCTTCTTTCCAACGTGCATACTAATTATTTTATTTTCATATCTTGTAGCATTTGCTAGAACCTCCAAGATAATATTCAATAACAATGGTGATAGCAAGCACACTTGTCTAATCTCTGATTTTAGTTGAAATGTTTTTAGTATTTTACCGTTTAGAATAAGCTTTGCTTCTGGTTTTTGGAAAGCAGCATTTATTATATTGGAGCAGTTTCTTTATATCCCTATTTTACTCAAAATTTTTATTAAGATGAATTTCAGACTTTTTGGAATCTACTGATACAATCGTATTATTTTCTTGTTTTATGAATGTCTTCATGCTGATAGATTTTCTTTTTTATATTTTGAATTTGGTTTATTTGAACTGTGACGTGTAATACATTTACAGAATTCAAACTTTAATTTTTACTTTTTATGTATATTCACTCTTTTTTTTATACATTGTGCATTTTTTTAAATTGAGGTAACATTGGTTTATAACATTATATAAATTTCAGATGTATACATTGATATTTTGATTTCTGTGTAGATTAGATCATGTTTACCACCCAGAAACTAATTACCATCTATCACCATGTGCATGTGCCCTTTACCCCTTCCTCCCTCTCCACTTCTCCTCTGGGAACCACCACTCTAATCTCTGTATCTACGTGTTTGTTTGTTGTTGTTTTTATGTTCTACTTATGAGTGAAATCATATGGTGTTTGACTTTGTCTGACTTATTTTGCTTAGTGTAAAACCCTCAAGGTCCGTCCAAGTTGTCACAAATGGCAAGATTTCATCTTTTTTGATGTCGGAATAATATCGCATTGGGTATATATACCACATCTTTATCCATTCGTCTCTTGATGGAGCTTAGGTTGTTTCCAAGTCTTGGCTATTGTGAATAATGCTGCAATGAACATAGGGGTGCAAATATCTTTTCGTGTTCATGTTTCCTTGTTCTTTGGATAAATACTCAGGAGTGGAAAAGCTGGATCATGTAGTAGTCCTATTCTTAATTTTTTGAAGAATCTCCATACTGTTGTCCATAGTGGCTGTACCAGTTTACATTCCCACCAGCACTGTACAAGAGTTCCATTTTCTCCACAGCCTAACACTTATTATTTTGTGTTGGTAATTATAGCCATCTGATGGACGTGAGGTGACATATTGTAGTTTTAACTTACATTTCTGTAGTAGTTAGTGATGTTGAACATCTTTTCATGTGCCTGTTGGCCATCTGTATATCTTCTTTGGATGTCTGTTCAGATCCTTTGCCCATTTTTTAATTGGGTCATTTGTTTTTTGTTGTTGTTGAGTTGTATGAATTCTTTATATATTTGGAATATTAACCCCTTATCAGATATATGATTTGCAAATATCTTCTCCCAATAGTTAGGTTGTCTTTTCTTTTTTCTTTTTTCCTTTTTTTTTTTTTTTGAGGAAGACTGGCCCTGAGCTAACATCCATGCCCATCTTTCTCTACTTTATATGTGGGACACCTGCCACAACATGGCTTGCTGAGTAGTGCCATGTCCGCACCCGGGATCCGAACCGGCGAACCCCAGGCTGCCGAAGAAGAATGTGTGCACTTAACCGCTGCACCACCGGGGCCGGCCCTGTCTTTTCATTTTGTTGATGGTTTCCTTTGCTGTGCAGAAGGTTTTTAGTTTGATATAGTCCCATTTGTTTATTTTTTCTTCTGTTTCCCTTGCCTGATGAGACATGGTATTCACGAAGATACTCCTAAGACCAATAGTTGAAGAGCACACTGCCTATGTTTTCTTCTAGAGGTTTCAGGTCTTAATTTCAAGTTTTTAATCCATTTTGAGTTAATTTTTGTGTATGGTGTAAGATAATGGTCTACTTTTATTCTGTTGCATGTGGCTGTCCAGTTTTCCCAACACCATTTATAGAAGAGAATTTCCTTTCCCCATTGTATGTTCTTGGCTGCCTTGTTGAAAAGTAGCTGTCTATGGATGTGTGGGTTTATTCCTGGGCTCTTGATGCTGTTCCATTGATCTGTGTGTCTGTTTTTGTGGCCCTACCATGCTGTTTTGATTATTATAGCTTTGTAGTATGTTTTAAAATCACAGAGTGTGTTATCTCCAGCTTTGTTCTTTTTTCTCAAGATTCCTTTTGCTATTTAGGGTCTTTTGTTGTTCCACATGTATTTTAGGAATTTTTGGTCTATTTCCAGGAAAAGTTTTGTTGGACCTTTGACAGAGATTGCATTGAATCTGTAGATTGCTTTATGAAGTATGGACATTTTAACTATGTTAATTCTTCCAATCTGTAGGCACAGAATACTTTCTTTGTGTCTTCTTTGATTTCTTTCATCAATGTTTTATCATTTTTAGTGTATAGGTCTTTCACCTCTTTGGTTAAATTTATTCCTAGACATTTTATTCTTTTTGTTGCGATTGTAAGTGGGATTGTATTCCCAATTTCTCTTTCTGCTGTTTTGTCATTAGTATATAGAAATGCAACTGATTTAAGTATGTTGATTTTGTATCCTGCAATTTTACTGTATTCATTTATTATTTCTAATAACTTTTTGGTGGACTCTTTAGGGTTTTCTATTTATAAAGTCGTATCAACTGCAAATAGTGACAATTTTCCTTCTTCCTTTCCATTGCTGATAGATTTTCTATTATTGAACTCCTTTTTGTTTCTGATATAAATGCTACACGGTTATGATGTAGTACTCTTTTATAAATTGCTAGATCCTATTTGTTATTTTAGCAAATATTCATAAGAGAAATTGCTCTTAGATACTATATCAAGTTTTGGCGTTAAACTTGTGTGAGCTTAATGGGATCTACAAGATCTTTACTTAAAAATATGTAATGGCAATTTTGTGGCTAAGTACTTAAGCAATTTTTGTAATTTCTTTATACACATATAAACACATATACATATGTATATACATACATACATATATATGTACATATACATATGTATATACATACATACATATATATGTACATATACATATGTGTGTTTTGAATTTGTTTTATTTATTTTAATTTCATTTTCCCTCAGACTTTACTATTTTATTATTTTTTATTGTTGCTAATACTTATTTAATTTATCTATGACTTTGCTTTTTTAATCTTTGATCTTTTTAGTTCTTTCAAGGGCACGTTAGAGTTTCCTGCTAAAGTTTTATTTTTATTGTTTTTCTTTTATTGATTGTTTTGTTGTATATACTCTTATTTAATCCATGATTTTGCTTTTTTGTCTGTTAGATCCATCTGATCCTGAGAGAAGTGTATTAAAGTTTGCCGCTTTAATTGTAATTGCATAAGTTCTTTTATTCTAAATTTTTAAAATATATAACAGCTTTATTGAAATATGTCGCATATTATATAATTCACCCAATTAAAGTGTACACTTCAGTGGGTTTTTAGAATATTCATAAAGTTGTGCAATCATCACTGTAATCAATTTTAGAACATTTTTTATCCCTCCATAGAGAAATCCTATACGCGTTAGCAATCAATTCCTAACTGTCTATTCTTTCTGTATGCAGCTGCAGTGTTGCTTGGTTTGCTCAGGTTGATGTCTCCTAGATCTTCTTTGTAAATTGTGATTTGGCCGTATAATGCCTCTCATTATCCTGATTAGCACTTTTAACTTTAATTCTATTTTGCTTGATATTAATATTACTCCTCCCTTCTTGCTTTTTTCTTCTTGTACTTGCTTGGAGTTTTTTGCATATCACTTATTTTCAACCTTTTTTTAAAATCGTCTTTCATAAGTGCAATTCTTTTAGATGGAGTGAGAGTTTTTGCCATTTGATGGGAGGAGTTTCTTTTTTTTACATTAAATGAAATGCATAATTTACTGATTTTCTTCCATCTTGATTTATGGTAATTATTTTACATTGTTTTTCTTTCCCTTACTTTTGCTGTTTTGATGTTAAAATTCTGTATGTGCATATATTTACCTTTGTAGGATAGTTCTATTTTCCATTTCATTATTTTATTCCTTTTCCCATTACTAAAATTAGATCCATGTGTTTTTTTCATTATTTTAAAACAAAATATCACTTATTTTCCTACTAAAATGTTTTTTTTTCCCTAGTTACCCAGATCCCATTTAGAAGAGACCTTCAGGATGTTGTTACTTTCTCCTTTCCCCCTCCTTCCCTTTTTCTCCCCAGCCTCCCAACTCCTAGGTTTTGCTGAGATTGTTTAGTTCTAGATTATGAATAAAATTTGCTTTGCAGTTGTCAATGGTTTCTTTTTTCCTCAATTTCAGTAATCTTTATGTTATATTATAAATTTGCAAATAATCTGTCATTATCATGTTGATCTCTGTCTCTCTGTCTCTCTACCTATCCATCTAACCATTCACATCTCCATTAGACTGTGTGCGTGTGTGCATGTGTTGCAAGCTTCATTGTTCTTCAATGTTTTTGCCTTTCCCATCTTCTCATACCTGGACTCCTCTGTTCTGTCCCATTTGCTGTTTGGTTAAAGTGTTTTATCAGTTATTTTCCTCAGGTGTTTCACTGAGCCATATAGTTTGTGAGTCTTTGCCAGATATCTTGACTGGGTAATGAATTCTTAGATTTGCATTTTCTCAGTATCACACATGTATTAGTTCACCGTCATCTAGCTTCCAGTGTTCACATGAGAAGAAAAATTCTTTAAAACTGTCTCTTTTTAAAAAATTACTTGTTCTTTCTTGCGACTTAAAATATTTTCTCCTTTATCTCTGTATTTAGGAATTTAATCCACTGTATGTAGATGTGTGTGTGTGTGTGTGTGTGTGTGTGTGCATGTGTGTGTTCTTATCAAGACTGGCTGGAACTTGTGCCTTTTCCATCAGTGTATTCAGAATTTTCTACAGTTCAAGGAGAAATTCTCTTGATTATTAGTTTAATTATAGTCCTTTCTTCATTGGTTCCTTTTTCTCATTCTAGATCACACTGTTTTTAGAGATTGTACTTTTCACTAGTTGTCCTACAAAATCTGTTAATGGTCACCAGAAGGGTCACAGACAAATATCTATAACACAAAGGAATATCTGCTATTTTATAAGAAAGGTGCAGAGATGTGCTTTGCTATTTGAAAGGACGGAGTAACAACTGATAATGTTGGAGTGTACTTTTATGATGCTCTACTTTTTAGATGTAGTTTCTGGGTGAAAAAAATATTCCACGGTACTCAGGATTTGGCTTTGTCTCCTTTATGCCACATTTCTCACTATTAATATTTATATCCTATGTATATTTTGAAGCATACCTTAGCATATTGTCAAAATTACAAGCTGTAAACTTAACCATCACAAATATTTTTGTGCCTGAAGCACTTATTATGCTTCCAACAATAATTATTTCTTTGGATATTCAAGAATTAATCTTAAATATGTTACAGGGTTTCCTCTATGGCTCTGCTTAGCAAATTCTTTGTTAGCTCAAAGATATTAAAACTCTGTTTCTTTTGAATGCGAATATGAGTCCTGTTATCTTTACGTATATAATACATTTAGAAAAATATTAAGGATAATTAATTTTACTTAAAAATAAGTATATGACATATGCTGTGTTCTTTTCTGAGCAAGAGATACAACAAATGCAATAAAAGGAGAATTATCTACCTCTAAAATGGTAGGAAATCACTGTTTAACCCTTTACAGTTTAAGAGCAAAACTGATGAGGATCTTTTTTTTTTACTATTATCCCAACACTTTTACTTACTGAACTATAAAGTACTCTGAAACTACAAAGGTTGTACCTCACCCCAGGATTCAAATGAGACTGTCTTGATAGATCACATTCAAAGCAGTTTCCCTTAAAATTACAATTTGGGCAGTAGGATTTCTTTTCAGCCTTTCTTTTTTGTTATTATTTAGACATAGGTAATATTTACCCTTAAATCTCCTCTGGGAGGCAGAGATGAACTTCAGTCATTTCTTTGTAGATTGGCATGACACTAGAATAATATTTTTATAAAAATATTAGTTTTTACTAAGAAGAAATTTTAGTTTTCACACTCCTCAACCCATTTCACTGTCTTCTGTCTCTATTCCTCCACTGAAATTGCTCTGTCAAAGGTCTGCAAAGTTTTAACCAATTCAATTTACAGTTTTCTGTCCTTGCCTTACTTGACCTTGCTGTGGCATTTGATAACTGTTGACTGCTCCTTGTAACTCCTTTCTGTTGACTTCAGTGATGCATTAGTTCATTCAGCATCCAGCTAATATTTATTGAGCACCTACTCAATGCCAGGCAGAACGCTAGGTGTTGATGATATAGAAGTGAGCAAGACATGCATTTTTCCCTCCATACAGACATTTTACTCTTTTGATACTGTGCGTATTACACAAGACTTAGTATTAGACAGATTTCTCTTTGAGACCTGTCTCGACTGCCTACAGTTGTGTGAACATAGGCAAATTTCTTAACATTCTTCATCTATAAAATGAAGATGATTAAAAATATCTGCTTGATAAGAATGTTTTAAAGTATTAAATGAAGTAATCTGTGAAAATCTTTGGTACACTGCTTGGCACTCTTTTTTCCATTCTTGTTGGAACTGCCTAATTCATTCAATATAATCTTCTTTTTTTTGGTGAGAAAGATTGGCCCTGAGCTAAGATCCATTGCCTATCCTCCTCTTTGTGCTTGAGGAAGATTGTCGCTGAGCTAGCGTCTGCGCCAATCTTCCTCTATTTTGTGTGTGGGATGCCACCTCAGCATGGCTTGATGAGCAGTGTGCAGGTCCATGCCTGGGATCCAAACCCGTGAACCCTAGGCTCCCAAAGCAGAATGCCTTAATTTAACCGCTATGCCACCAGGCCAGCCTTAATACAATCTTCTTTTAAAGACATTACAGCATGTTTCTGGCTGGTACCTTTGACTCTGGTGTTGGCACCCTTAGTCCAACTTCTACTTTGCTGATTAATACCTCATCCCCCCGCCCCTGCTCCTTAGACATTATGCACCTACTACTTGCCCTTCCCTGACTCTGCTGGGCTCTTCCACCTCCCTGCTTCATCTGTACTTCTTTACTGTCCATCTGCTGAGTGCTTGTTCCTTCCTCACTGGCCTTTTGAACATCTACTTTTTCTTAAAATCTCTTTTCAAACATTATCTCCCTAAGGAGAGAGTCAGACATTCTTTTTTCCATACATCCGTGGTACTCCTATATGCCTCTGTTATAGCTCAGTCACGTTGTAATTTAATTATCTGTAGGGGCCCACGAGAGAAAAGAATGTGGCTAGTTGTCTCGGCATCCTTAGATGAGTCACAACTGTAGCTTTAAAAGCTTGCTTGTATTTATCACACAAATGCTTAAATGAATGCTAAGTCTCCACGTGCCAGGCATTATGCTAGTGACTGGGATGCAGATGTAAATGGGATAAAGTCCTTGTCCTCAAGAAGTGTGCAGTGTGAAGTGGATAGATAGAAGAGGAGAGACAAAAGATCCAGGTCATGAATGAACAGACTATTTCATTTACAGCTAAAGGATGTCAGCATTTAGGCTAGTCATTTTTTATTTTAAAGAGGTGAATTAGTACTTTAAAATTCTAACTTTTAACTTACTTGTTAATGAAAGCAGTTTTGTTATAAGTTTTGCCTCTTGAGGGAATGTATTCTTTTTTTTTTTTTTTTTTTTTAAAGATTTTTTTTTTATTTTTTCCTTTTTCTCCCCAAAGCCCCCCTGGTACATAGTTGTGTATTCTTCGTTGTGGGTTCTTCTAGTTGTGGCATGTGGGACGCTGCCTCAGCGTGGTCTGATGAGCAGTGCCATGTCCGCGCCCAGGATTCGAACCAACGAACCACTGGGCCGCCTGCAGCGGAGCGCGCGAACTCAACCACTCGGCCACGGGGCCAGCCCCGGGAATGTATTCTTATAGACCCGAATGCCGAGTTGTCCTAGTGTCTTGTGATATGAGGAGATGAACGTTGGCTATATGTTTCAAGTGATTTACTCTAAGTAGGGGGTTTGCATCAGTCATAGGTGGAGCCTTGGGTGTGAGAACTGCCCCAGTTGTCTAAGCTGAACTCCTTTCTCTGTGCTTTCTCAATTTTGAGGTAAAGTTTCAGGTGGAAGTGTTGGCTGTTGATTCATAGCATCTCGCAAAAGTTGAAGTGGTCTTACTTTAGTTTTAATTTTTCAAACTCTAAGAATTTTTTCTTCTTTTCTGATCTTATACAGTTTAACAATTATGAGAACAAAATTTTTCTTGGTGAATCAAATATTGTGATTTATATAGACTTAGCATGTATAGTATTTGAGTATAATATTCAAAATAATTCAGTTTTTCTTTACTGATACGAGTCACTTTAGTACCCTGGTAGGCCTTAGTATTATCAATTGAGAATGAACAATCATAGTACCTTAAGTACAGAAGTACTTTTAAAGTGCAAGGATTTCTATTGATGGAATGCTGTACTCACAGAGTAGCTTTTATTTTGTCGCCCCTGGTGAATTTACTTATTTGTTATTTTCTGGGTGATTCTTGGGATTCTGGCATTGGAAATTAAACATAAACTTACTGTATTATATTAATACCTGTGTTCTTAATAATTGTGAGGGCATTTTTAATTCCAAGAAAAATGCAAATTAGAAGAAATTATATTTTTCTCTTCTGTGCATAAAGACCCTAAGTCTTTTTAAGATACCACTTTTCAAAGTATAGAAGCAATCCATGGAATATTTTCAGTAGCATATCGAATTTTGTTGTTCAAATATAATTAGGTTATAGGAATTTTTATTTATTCTAAATTTTGTTTTTAATAAGAATTTAATAATTTAAAAATTTAACAGCAACAAAGGACATAAATTTAATTTGTGTGTGTGAGAATTTTTAAATCACGGCATAGTGATGTTGATGTAAGGATTTGGCACAGAAAGAAGTTTTAGTGAAGGAATTTTCAGATAGATAGTAATCAAACCAGGAGAATATGGTGTATAAGCCAAGAGAGAAGAGAGATTGGGAGGAGGGAGAGGTGATCGACAGTGTGAAATTAGAGGAAAAACAAACAAAGTTAAGTAAGATAAGGGTAAAATGAGGTAAATTTGTTTAAATAGTTATAAGAGCAGTTCCAGTAGAGCAGTTGGAGCAGGAGACACATTCCAGTGAGCATCATGTATCTCGTTCTCTCTCCTACGCCAAAGAATTGGACAGATAAATGCTATTATTATCAATTCCAGCTGGCATCATTGTTAGCGAATGCAACATATGTTGAAGGGCCGTCCTGCAACATGACAATGTAAGAGGAGTGGTGATGTTTTTATCTTAATAGGTGACTTTCACAGCTTGCCTTGAACATCAAATCTGTGAAACTAAAATTAATGTGAGATGCTTCTTAGTAAAGGGACTCTTTTTCACTTAGCTTTTCTACTTCTTTTCATCTCACATTGATTTTAGGAACTTTGTCCTAAAGACTTCTTAACTTGGTTACTACAGTGTTTAGACTCCATAGTAAGCTATCAAAACATATTTGATGTGTTTGGACTCTATTTTTTAAGTAATATTGTCGACTCTGTTTTATTTCCTCACTTCTGGATGGGGAATAATAAAGGTAGGAAGAGCAGGCTAAGCCCTAGACTGCCTAGACCGCTCTGCAGCCTAACAGGACGCTGGCAGAGTGGCCTGTCTTCCCAGTCCTGCCTGACTTTCAGGCCCTGTTCATAAGATGGAATAGACAAGGCAAGAAAATATGAATGTGCAAACTACATGTATTGATTTCAGTCAAAGCCAAAGGCAGAAGCAATGGAGTGACTTTGTGTAGAAGCTTTCTTTAGCATACAGACTCAACTCTTTTATCTGCGTTGTATTATTCCTCTTTGGACAGTCATATTTTTCCTTAGATCATCGTTAAGGGTGAATCTAACTAGATTACATGTGACTTCTGCTTCTAATTACTGTATCATGCATTGTGCATGTATGTGTGTGTGTGTATGTGTTTATTTATCACTATAATTCTATTACTATAAGGTAGAGTTCCTTTTGCTACAGCATCTGGGAATGAATATGAACGAAAAAACTTAAGAAAGAACTTTGTCGGTTCAGATTCCTCTCCATTTTTTCCTGCTCTCATTTTTGTGGGTAAAAGAATGAATGAAGATCATTCCACAGTTTTGTTTTGTTTTTGTGAGGAAGATTGGCCCTGAGCTAACATCTGTTGCCAGTCTTTTTCTTTTTGCTTGAGGAAGATTGTTGCTGAGCTAACATCTGTGCCAATCTTTCTCTGTTTTATGTGGGATGCTGTCACAGTGTGGCTTGACGAGCAGTGCTAGGTCTGCACTTGGGATCCGAAGTTGCGAACCCCGGGCCGCTAAAGCGGAGCGCACGAATTTAATCACTATGCCACTGGCCCAGCCCCCATGCCACAGTTTTAATTCCTTGTTTTATCTTTCTCTCCCTGGCCTCTAGCTGACCTGCATGACTTCCTCTGAGATTACTAACTTAAGTGCTTCTGTTTACACTAGATAACCTGATGCCTTTCCCCACTCGTGTACTATAGATTCCTCTGGTTAATATTTCCCACTTCGGGAAAGAATTTTGTTAAGTACGATGGTAATATTGGAGGGACATAACATAGAGACAACTTTATAGTTGCCACTAAAGAGATTCTTTAATGATGAGGAAAATCATTAAGAAAAAGATATTATTTGTGATAATTACAGCAAATGGAGTAGGGTATTGAAAACAAAAGTGAACAGCTAGATTAACAGCATTTAAAAAGTTCATGCTGCAAGGCTAGAGGGGAGAGAGGACTGAACAGGTGGAGCACAGGGGATTTTTAGGGCAGTGAAACTACTCTGTTTGATATTATAATGGTGGACACATGTCGTTATATATTTGTCAAAACCCAAAGATGTACAACACCAAGAGTGAACCCTAATGTAAACTAAGAACCTTGGGTGATAATACTGTGTTAACGTAGGTTCATTGATTGTAACGAATGTACCATTGCAGTGTACTATGTCAGTAGTGGAGGGGGGTTGTGTGTGTGGGGGGCAGGGGGTATGTGGATAATATCATTACTTTCTGCTCAATTTTGCTGTGAATCTAAAACTTCTCTACAAAATAAAGTCTCTTTAAAATCAAACAAACCAACAAACAAATAGTTTTATGCTCATTAACATCTTAGAATCATCCAGAGATGAGCTGAAATTTACTTTCTCTGACTCAAAATGAATCAGTTAACTATTTGGGAAATTTGTGGACCCAAGGGAAATTGCTTGCTTTTGGAAATCTCTTGCTTCACTCACTAGTTATCTCATTTAGTAAGCATTAAAAATGCTATAAATTCAGCTATTTATATTATACTTCACTAACATTTGCTTCTCATTTACCTCTAGGTTTGAAGTTTGAGGAAATTCAAGAAAGATTTGGTGAGGAGTTCTTTAATATATGCTTTGATGAGAATGAGAGAGTCCTTCGAGCTGTAGGTGGCACATTGCAGGACTTTTTTAATGGCTTTGATGCTTTGTTGGAACACATTAGAACTTCTTTTGGAAAACAGGCCACTCTGGAGTCACCATCATTCCTATGCAAAGAGCTCCCTGAAAGTACTCTTATGCTGCACTACTTCCACCCTCACCACATTGTGGGGTTTGCAATGCTGGGGATGATTAAGGCTGCAGGAAAGAAGATCTATCGTCTAGATGTGGAAGTGGAACAGATTGCAAATGAGAAACTGTGCTCTGATGGTTCAAACCCAGGCAACTGTAGCTGTCTTACTTTCCTTATCAAAGAATGTGAAAATACTAATATCACGAAGAACCTTCCACAGGGAACCTCCCAAGTTCCTGCAGACCTCAGAATTAGCATCAACACCTTCTGCAGAGCCTTCCCTTTCCACTTGATGTTTGACCCCCACATGTCAGTCCTTCAGCTGGGGGAAGGCCTAAGGAAGCAGCTGCGGTGCGAAACTCACAAAGTGCTCAAGTTTGGGGACTGCTTCGAGATCGTTTCTCCAAAAGTTAATGCCACCTTTGAAAGGGTCCTGTTGAGACTGTCCACCCCGTTTGTGATTAGGACCAAGCCTGAGGCTTCTAGCACTGAAAATAAAGACAAGGTAGGTGGCCATGAACTTGAGACGGGTGATGGGAGCTGGAAGAGTGCATAATTATTTCAATAAATTACATACTGGCTGTACTTGTCATTATTTAGGCAAGAGAGCTTAAAGTGCCATTTAGAAAATTACTGGTCCCTGGATGTGTGTAAAAAGATTTGGCCCTATTCCCAGCCATTTTGCATAGTGTCTGCCTCTTCCATTAATTTATTTCAGCATATAAAAAAGAAGACATTTATTAATACTAGCCATAGTAATTACAAAAATGATAGGACTCACTAAAAATTCAATACTGTAAACCCATGAATATTTCCACTGATTGAAGACAAACTATGAGAGAAATGGTAAGACTGATTTCAACATTGTGGGATTTGCTTGTCTTATCATTAAATAAATATGGGTAAAAGTTAACTACACTTTGACTATGTTCTGTTCTAAATTTCATAATCTAGGAACATCTGGTTTACATTCTGTTTTTATCTTTATATGCAGAATAATGTATTTTCTAAAAGTTGGAAATTTAAGTGACTATCTCAAGACTTTTCCTCTAATTAAATTTTAGTATTGAAATAGAGATTCGTTCCTTTAGAACATGTTTACTCCTTGAGAGAATACAGTGAACACTCGGAATCTTTATTGTGAATTTCTTTGAATCCCTTTGGGGAAAATCTGGGCTATAAATTGTAAATAAATGATGGAAAGATAACAGAAATAAATCTTAAAATAGTTGAGTTTAAGCAAACATATTCCCACAGGTAAAAAAATGTTTTGAAAAAAGTCAACATTAAAATAAGTAATAAAATGTAAATAAAAATCAGTCATAACTATTTCAAATTTGGTAATATACTTTCAGTGATTAATTTTTCAGAGAAAAATATTGTTAATTTCCAGAGTAGATATTTGAATGTACCTTCACTTGCTGGTAGAGCTTCCTTTCAATATTTTATATCCAGATAAGTAAAGTTCTTTTAGGCTATTCTTAAGTATTTTGTTCCCAAGCATTTTGCGCAAGCTGTTGGCTTTTAGAAATGAACACGTTGCTCTGGGCTAAAGGAGGGAAGAGTTGCAGACACAATTAAAAGCTCAGTGAGTGAATAATCTGCACATATTCTGCAGTGCCTGCAATAATAAATTAAATAAATGAGGAAATAGCCTTCTGAAAGCAGAGCCAAAGACTTTTTTGAGATTTTTATACAGCATTAGCTTCATAATTGATTAATTTTTATAATTTTGAAATTCAATGGAAATATTTTAAACTAAATATTTGAGAAAGATGGAATGATGCACATTTGTTCAGTATGATTGAATCAGGTGATTTAGGAATATCATTTAGTAGTGTTTTCATGGTATAAGTTAAGTGATTTGAAAACATTTAAGGATAAATGTGAAGATTCCAATTTGGCGTATTTGGATATTTTAGTCTGAATGAATTTTTGTTCCTATTTGATTACACATGATGTTTTAAATAATGTTTTTCACATGGGCATACTTTATTTATATATGTGCATATACTACATTCAATACTTATATTGAATTCAATTATACATTCAATAATTGCTACACATCTTGAAACTCTTTAGAATGGAAGAAAGTTGTTAAATGTGTATTTTTGTCTATATTTCTAGTTGCTTTAAAACTGGAATTATTCTATCTTTTTAATTTAGGGAATATTAAAGCTGTCAGTTCTGTTTTACAGAATACAATATTTGGCTAAGAGGGTTTGAAGGATTTTTGGTCTTTAGAATTGAAGTTAATATTTTTGAAGATGTGCCTGAAGTAGAATATATTATTACCAATGTTGGTTATTTTGTATATCTTGTAGATTTGAAGAAAATTAATTTAATTTAAGGTTCCTGCTTCAGATTTTCTCCCCCTATTTTTCATCTGGCTTGTATTTCTATTCAACTTGTATACCAGGGTAAGAAATAGACATAATGAAATGATGACTCAAATGTCAAGGCCCCCTGCCAATACCAATAATCAGGAACTGTGCTCATTGAGAAGATGCAATTATAATTTAAACATGTTAGTGACAGGTTAAAAATAAAGCAATAGGCAGGATTTCTAGTTAGAATAAGGAGAGCAGTCCTCTCATCCTTATGTTTACAGTTCTTCTAGAGTAGGACATTTAGGAGGCTGCAGTCGGCCCAAATTGAAACTATAGTCAATAAAGTTGTGGCATGGAGTAGTAACCAGATGAATCACGTTTCTGAATTATTATGTTGCCAAATTCCAAATTTTTAGTATCTTAAAACATGGAAAGAAAAAGAAAATCAGGATTCAAAATTATGATTCTGTTGATAAATTTGACCTCGTTATTCATTATTTTCCCCATAATAGCTGTTCTTGTTAATAAATAACTGCATGTCGTCTGAAGTTTCTAATTTTTTTTAGCGGGCTTTGATAAGAAACTGCTATTTTGAAATAATTTAGGATATTTGTTCCTTAGTCTAACGGTGAAAGCTTTCATGACAATTTAACTATGTTGGCTCTGGACTTAATGATAGCGAACCACCGACTCTGCAGTCAAGAGGGAAAAATACAACGAAAAATGAAAGCTAATCGTGCAACTGAATGACAGTGAATCCTGTGCAGAATGAACTGTGATGCTTTTGCTAAACCGTGATCTTTGTGTGTCAGTCAACAGTTAACTGTGTGACTAGAGGTAGAACACGCTTGTGAGCAATGTGGTGAGACACTAATGGAACAGAAAGCCATCATCCTAGATTCAGAGGATTTACATCTTGATTTGCAGTAATGAGTTATAAAGACATAAGGGTTGGTTCCCAGAAGCAAGAGTGTCGCTGAGAGGCATCTGATGGAGTAATTGGTGGCAGGCTTCAGTTCAATGGAGTTTTGAGGTCGGAAAGTACTCTTCCAGATGTCTTGGCCAAGCTTTGATTCCCATTATTTAGTTCCCTGTACGTCTTCTCTAAGTGATCATCCATGCCTCACATAGTCTTCTCTATTTTCTTTTTTCCCTATATGCAATTCTTATGTTTTCATCTTTTCTTAAGCTCAATTTCCTGTCCAACATCTTCTTTCCTTATCAGAGGTCAAGCATTAAATATGAATGAATTAGTTCATTATTAAAAAAAACTGGATTCGGCATCAGGAATTAAGACTGAATTGGGAGTCCATATTGATTTGTGCTGTGTATCTTTCAGGTCATTCAAATCTAATATGGTGCTGAGAATTTGGAAGTTTATTACATAGATCTTTTGAGGCATTTTGGTGAGTTCGAGAAGAAATTTATTGCAGTCCAATATGCAGTGTAGGGTTAACATTTAGTCATATAAACCTAACTCATTGACATGGATTCTAAAGCTTCTTTGTATGGAGGGGCCCATGTTTGTAGATAGGGCAGTTAGCAAGTAGAGTAATGGCACATAGCTTCCTTTTCTGGATTGTAAGGTCATGATGTGGGGGCGGGGGGGTGGGGGGGAGTGGCAACAGACTGGGTGAGAGGTGTCTCTGACAATCACAATCTTAGTGAATCTCCATAATTTCTAAGCCTCAGATTGATTCATTTGGAAATTAAGGAGCCTAGACTAATAATTAGTATTTTTACTCTTTACAAGTCGTCCTTAACGCATATACATTTGTACGAGGTCAGCTGATCGTGAAGCTTTCTATCATCACTATGATTCAATGAATTCAGATGTGTTTTTAAAAAGAGGCAGAGGGGAATCTGACATTTCAACCAGAAAAAGCTCCTTCTATTATCTAAGACTAAGTTAAAATAATTTTCTGACAGCTTAGGCTGCCTACCTTAGAAAGTTGTTTGTGAAGATTAAATGACATAATCCATGTAAAATTCTTATTATATCTTCGACCCCAGGGTTAAGTGTTGAATAAATGTTCATTATTATTACTTCTACCACTATTATTAGTGTTGTTCTTTTGCACTGGAACATTCTTCCTTATCCATTCTCCTCCTCACTTCTTGCCTTAAAGAAGAAAGTACTGGAATGCAGAAGGTTTAATAATTTTAGAGAAATATCAAGCCCACCTAACATCTTCACAAAATACGATTTGGGCCCTGTTTCTTGTCTTCTTAATAAAGACTAGAAGAGAGCTTGTCACAAATTCTATAGGAGCTCTGTTTGGATCTGCTTTTTATTTATAGACTATTGTTGTTTTAAAATCTGCAGTCTCCTTTTCAGATTGACTAAAGTTTGGAACCAAGTTTTTATTACCTGTGTCTAGTAATATCTTTATGTTCACTTGTTACAGCACTTTGCTGTGCCAGTGGCTTCTAAAATAAAATGGACTGGTTAGTTTAGGCACAGCCTGAAACAGCAATGGATTTTGAGAAACGATAAATGAGTTCTTTTGACATTTTTGTCTTAGTAGCAATGCTTCCAAGAAGTTTAATAACATTGCGGAAGGAGTCCAGCATTTGAAATACATCATGCCCAAGACAGAGCAATAGCATTGTTATTCATCTTCACTTTTGTTCTCAGGGTTGGAACTGAGGAAAAGCATAACAGCAACACATTTCTTTTTCAATCCCCAGAAACAGCCGCACATTTGTCTTATTAATTAGAAGCTACAAAACAAAAGCTGGGAAACAATTTTCAAAGAATAAAGGAAGAATAAACCTCTGATTTTCTGTGGTCAAATCAGTTTCCAAAATGCTCCTTTATCTTTTTAGACACATGCCCATCTTTTTGTGACATCAGGATTGAAAAATTTAAAATATGTTTATTAATCTTACCATACCATAATGACACTGCTGAAAGAAAAGTTTCATCTGGCTGTCAAGAATACATCTTTTGATTCAACTTAAATTGAATTAATTTGGGAAAATGTGAGCTTTCCTTCTCTGTTCAGGTAATAATAGTCTATTAGAGAATTTCAAATGTTGAATAATAATTTTAGTGATGGACAAAATGACATTTAGGGCTTTCTCTATAAATTAGCATTATAGAGCATGCACTTAACTTCATTCGGGATTATCTGGAGTTTTCTTTACTCTTTAATTATGAATGAGATCTTTAATTTTAATTTTTGCGTTAGTCATTTTTCTCTAGGCCTGCTCCCTGACCATAAACTGCTGCTTTTTTCTTTTCTTTTCTTTTCTTTTTTTTTTTGGTGAGGAAGATTGGCCCTGAGCTAACATCTGTTGTCAATCTTCCTCTTTTTTTTTCCTCCCCAAAGCCCCAGTACATTGTTGTATATCCTAGTTGTAAGTCATTTTAGTTCTTCGATGTGGGATGCTGTCACAGCATGGCTTGATGAGCGATGCATAGGTCTGTGTCCAGGATCTGAACTGGTGATCTCCAGGCTGCCAAAGTGGAGTGTGCAAACTTAACCTCTCGCCCACGGGGCTGGCCCCTAAACTGCCTCTTAAAGTAAGTTAAACAAATTGAGATTCTGATACAGATATTACTGAGGTTCATCCTGGCATGCTTTCTCTCAATTTCTTTTAATGCCTGTAATGTTAAAATTACTGTATATTGGGTGCTATATTACTGTATAGTTACTTTGTATAGTCAGAGGACTCAGTAGGTGGTTACGTGGTGAATGATACAGTCAGCCCTCCATATTCATGGGTTCTGCAAGCATGGATTCAACCAACCACATTGATGGAAAGGCTTATGATGGTTGCCTCTGTACTGAACAAGTAAGATTTCTTTCCTTGTCAGCAATCCCTAAACAATACAGCATAATAACTATTTACATAGCATTTATGTTTACAAGTAACTTAGAGACGATTTAAAGCATACAGGAGATGTGCATAGTAGGTTATATGCAAATACTAGGCCATTTTATATAAGGGGTTTGATCATCCGTGGATTTTGGTGTTTGCTCTGGTCCTGGAACCAATCCCCTGTGGGTACTGAGGGACAACTATAAATTCCTGATTGTGATCCTCATGCTTAAAGTGCACATTTTGCCATGTTTTTGTTTTTGTTCGCAGGAAAAATTGCAGCCCCTGAACTTAGAAAGGAGGTGCCTCCTACTGGAGGTCAGACATTATAGTTCTAGTGTTGTTGGGTGTAAATGGGGGAGTGAATTAGACTTTTTAGTTAAACATTGTTCGCAGTCTTTCTTTGCTTTCTCCTTTTGTTTTTAACTTAGAGTCATAGCTTTTGGACTCAGTAAATTAAAAGCTGAAGAGCTGTTTTGAACCCGTTATTTACCTCCCAGTTTTTAATGGTGCTCTTTATTCACATTAACACTTTTTGTAAGTGTATAGTGCAATGATTTTTAGTAAATCTATATAATTGTGCAACTATCACAATAATACAGTTTTAGAAAACCTATCACCCCCAAAATTTCCTGTGCCCATTTGCAGTTAATGCCTGCTCTACTCTCAACCCCAGGCACCAACTGGCCTTCTTTTATCTCTATAGAATTATCTTTCCTAGACATTTCTTATAAATGTAATCATACAAATATGTAGTCTTTTTTTGTCCGGCATAATGTTTTTGGGGTTTATCCATGTTGTAGCACGTATGAGCAATGTGTTCATTTTTAGTACTGAATAGTATTCCATTGCATAGATATACAACAGTCTGTACACCCACTCACCAGTTGACGGAAACTGGATTGTTTTCAGATTTTGGCTATTATGAGTAATGTTGCAATGAATATTTGCATGCAAGAGTTTGTGTTGGCTACATTTCCATTTCTCTTGGGCAAATTCCTAGGAGAGGAAATGCTGTGTGATATGGTAAGTATGTGTTTAACTTTTTTAAGAAAGTGCCCCACTGTTTAACAAAGAGGCTATGCCATTTCATGTTTGACCAGCAATGTACGAGAGTTCGAGTTTCTTCAGATCCTCACCAACACTTGGTATTGTTGCTCTTTTTGATCATAACCATCGTAGTGGGTGCAGAGTGGTACCTTGGGTTTAATGTACATTTCCCCAATGGCTAATGATAAACATCCTTTTTTGTGCTTATTAGCCATTGATATAATTTCTTTGGTTAAATGACTAGTCAAATGTTTTGCCCATATTTATTGTGATTTTTGTCTTCCTCTTATTGAATTGTATTGTTTAAAAATATAAACATTCTGGATATTATATTGACTTCAAAAGGTACTGTCTTTTGAAGCACAAAAGCTTTAATTTTGATAGCACCATTTTTTCTCTTATGGATCATGCTTTATGACATCTAACAAATTTTCGTATACTGCAAGACCACAGAGATTTTCTTTTTCTTCTACATGTTTTATAGTTTTAGCTTTTACATTTAGATTTGTGATCTATTTTGAATTGATCACTGTATCAAAATTTGTTTTGCAATTAGGTATTTTAAGTCTTCCAAGTTTGTTCTTTTTCAAAATTGGTTTTTTTTTTGTATTTCCACAGAAATTTTAGGATCTGCTTATCAATTTCTAAAAAAGCTTCTGGAATTTTGATAGGGATTGCACTGAATCTGTAGATCAATTTAGAAAGAATAGCCATGTTAACGATATTGAATCTTCCATTCCATGAAGGTATTGCTCTCAATTCATTTAGAGGTTCTTTAATTTTTGTCAAGAAATGTTTTATAGTTTTCAATGTACAAGTCTTGCACTTTTTGTTAAGTTTTTTATTTTTTTGTTGTCATGAATGGAATGTTTTTAAATTTTATTTTTGTTAATATGTAGAAATACAAATTATTTTTGTATATTGACCTTGAGTATTATGACCTTGCTAAACTAAGATTAAGACTAGTCCAATATTATAGAATAGAAGAAAATTCTATTTTGAGGGAGAATAGATTCTTTAGGATTTTTTACATATAGGGTCATGTAGTCTGAATTGAGATAGTTTTTCTTCCTTTTCAGTCTACCTTTCCTTCTTTCTCTCACTCTTTCTTTTTTTTTCTTAGCTTATTGGACTAGATAGAACCTTAAGTACAATGTTGAGTAAAAGTGGGGATAGTGGGCACTTTTGCCCTTTTCTGAACTTAGAAAAAGCATTAGTCTTTTATCATAGGTATGATGTTAGCTGTAGGTTGATTGTGTATGCTCTTAATCAGATTGAGAAAGTTCTTTTCTATTCCTGGTTTGTTGAGACTTTTTATGATGAGTATCTGTTGGATTATATCAAGTCCATTTTCTGCATCTATTATTGAGCTAAACTTAAAATCTTGGGATAACTCCTACTTGGTCATATATATGAACATTTTTACATGTTGCTGAATTTGGTTTGCTTATATTTTATTAAGGATTTTTGCAACTATCTTCATGAGAGATACAATTCTGTAGAACTTTTGTTTCTTTTTAAATTTTTTTCTTGTGATGTCTTTGGCCTCAGAGAATGAGTTGGTAAATGTCTATTCTTACTCTTTTCCTGAAACACTTTCGGTAGGATTGATACCATTTCTTCTTTTAATATTTGATAAATAGTTACTATTTGCATGCCATATCTTTTTCTCTTCTTTTCCTTTCAAACTATGTTTGTCTATGAATCTAAAGAATGTCTCTTATAAACAGTTGTAGTTGGCTTTCACTTTCTTACACAGTCTGATAATTTCTGCCTATTGATTGGATTGTAGTATATTCACATTTAATGTAATTATTGACTTGTTTGAATTTATGTCTACCATTTTGCTATTTATTTTCTCTACATCTCTTGTCTTTTTGCTCATATTTTCTTTCTTTTGTAATTCTTTTGTATTAAACAAATATTTTTAGTATGCCACTTTAATTACTTAATGATTTTACAAATATATTTTGAGTTATTTTTATTAGTGATTGCTTTAGAGATTATAATGTATAACTTAATTTATCACCATCTCCTTCAAATTAATACTGACCTAATGTTGGTGGACTGTAACAGTTTTGTTCTTGTATAGCTCCATTCCCCACCCCCTTTTTGTGGTATTATTTACATGTTATAAACTTAGTTATATATAATAACTGTTGTGATTATTATGTGTAATTTAATTGTTTATATAACAATTGTAATTATATATATATATTTTAAAAGGAATTAGGAAAATAAAGGAAAAATATATTTGAGTGTATTCATATACTTTTTTATTTTTATCCACATATTTTCCATTACCAGTGCTCTTTATTCCTTCCATGTTTCACATATTTTCTTTCAACTTGAATGAGTTTCTTTAGATACTTTGTACAGTATGTGTATTAGCAACAAGTTCTGTCACTCTTTGTTCATCTCGAAATGTCTTTATTTCACCTTCATTTTTGAAAGTTTTTTGGATACAGAATTCTTGGTTGGCAGTATTTTTTTTTTTTCCAGCAGTTCAATATGCAGTTTGCTACCTTTTGGCCTCCATTGTTTCCAGTGAGAACTTAGTCGTTAATTATATTCTTGTTCCTTTCTATTTCTGTGAAGGACACAGAACATGGTGATGTAATAGAGAGTGACTGGTCTTAGGGGTTAAAGAGATTGGGCAAAGAAGACCTCACTTAGAACGTGGCGTGTAATCTTTTTAAATGGAATATATAAGGCTCATGCATTTGTCTCCTATCTTGATACTGATAGCATTCTAAAGTGGTTACTTCATTGCACCATTTGACATATTTTGTATCCTTGCTAAAGAGTCCTTCCTGAGGCTTCCTTTTTTTTTTTTTTTTTTTAATAAAGCTATATTTTATTTTTTGGCTACTGCAGAATTTTACTCATATATTTTTTCAATCTGTTATTGGATTCTTTTTATTCCGAAATAATTTGTACTTTGTATGAAATTTGGAAAATGTAGGCCATTAAGAAAAAAACCTCTTTTTTTAAAATTATTAATACCCTGAAATATCCACTGATAACATTTTGGTGTACCCATTTTTACTTTTTCCTGTAAATCCTGTTAGTTATATAGCTGTAGACAATTGGATTTAAAAAAAACTCTTTTTCTGATGAAAACATAATTGGTGCCAATTTAGTCTTTAATTGTCTTTAGTATCGCAGTTAGCTATTTTTTTTGTGTCATATTTTCTCTGACAACTCAATAACAGTCTAGCATATTTTGGTACATATACTACCCCCATTCTTGTTATTTCCCATGGAATCATCTTGTATAATCTTCAATTTACCCTCCTATAAAAAATTTTTATGGAGAAACTCTGTTCAGAAATTTCTGTTCTGTAGAAATGTCTAAGTCTAGGCTTTATCAGTGAACACTGTTTACATATTTCAGTATCTCCTTGTCTTACATTCAACTTTTTGCTTTCCATTCATAGCTTGGGTTGAATTGACAGATGTATCTCTGAGAATATTCTTTCTCTGTGCCCATATGGTAACCCAGCAGCTGTAGTTGAACCTCAAGGCCAGTATATATCTTTAGACTTGCTTTTTTTCTCTGAGCAGCAACTGAACTCTATGGGCCAATCCAACACTCCAAGAACATTAGAAAAATATTATTGACATGTCAGTGTTGTTATGACAACACCACATGATGCATCACCTAAGAGAACACACAGCAGTTATCTTAGCAACCTTCACCTGTTTTCATCAAAGAACTCCAGAGCCTGATTGTTAACTCTATTGTCAATGTGTTAGGAAGATAGTGTAGGTGGTCATGGTACATGAAGTATATTCAAGACAGAAAAGGATATCAGATGCATGGAAACATAATGCACTAGATTTTCTTTTTTCTTTTTTGTCATATTATTATTATTATTATTATTTTTTTTGAGGAAGATTAGCCCTAAGCTAACATCTACTGCCAATCCTCCTCTTTTTTTGCTGAGGAAGACTAGCCTGAGTTAACATCCGTGCCCGTCTTCCTCTACTTTACGTGTGGGACACCTCCCACAGCATGGCTTGACAAGCGGTGCGTAGGTACACACCTGGGATCTGAACCCATGAACCCCGGCCGCTGAAGGGGAATGTGCAAACTTAACCGCTGCACCACCAGGTCACCCCCTCATATTATGTTTTGACTCTTCAGGGATTCTGAGATTTGGTGTAATTGGGCTCCAGAACTCATATCGCAACTTAATTTTTTATTGTTGTGGCAACTTTTAAATCATGACTTAAGCTATGTCATTTTTTTTTTAAAGTGGATTTTATGGTAGTATCTAATTATTATGATTCTGATCAAAACAATTAGCTCTATATGTGTCTTGGTTAGGCATCTTCCTTGAATAATCCTAGAAGTGGTGTGGAGCGGCATTACTGTGTGTGATTAAGAATAGTCTCTGGAGCAGAGCTTCCCAAGTTCAAATTCTATCTCTGTCATTTACTAGCTGGATGATCTTGAGCAATTTGACTTTTACAAATGTGTTTTTCTTGCCAACCTCAGGGCCAGTGGGCCTCTCTTGTCCTCTCCCACTTTCCTTGCAAACTGTCACATTCTTCTGACCTCCACAAACATGTTTACTACTTGTTTCAGTTCTACCACCAAACTTATTTAAAATTCCCTTGGTTGTTTTCCTTATCTTTAATTCTTAGTTTTGATTAAGCCCTACTCCCTTTGTTAAATTTTAGTATCATTCATTCTTACTATGGTTTAATTTTTAAAAAAGCATCTATATATTTTCATGCAAGGCATTTGAAACAGTGCCTGGAATATTGAAAGATATTAAGTGCTGTGCATGAAAAAATTCAGAAGAAAAAAGTAGAAAGTACCTTCAAATATTTGAACAGTTATCAAATAGAAGAGGGGTACTATTTATTCTATTTTGTTCCAGAAGGCAAAACCAGGATTGAAAAGTAGATTTATAAGGAAGTAGATTTAGGGTAGGATTAAGAGGAACTTTTCAACAATTGGAGATATTAAAAATAGAGTGAGTTGCCTTGTGAGATAGAAAGCTGCAAAACACTGGAGAGTTCAAAAAGATATTGAATGATAACCTTTTAGAGATATTTTATTGAAGATTCGTAAAGGGAACCCAAAAATCTTCAAAGGTAAATAATATAATCACCTTATTATTGCACAATGCTATTTTCAGGGAATGAGAGTAGTACCCATATTATGGACTTTCTGTGCACTATGAGGAAAAACTTCTGTACCGTTTTATTTTCATAGTAGATATGGTTTAATCTGAAAAACTAATGAATCTGTGAAATATACAGATTTGTAAAAGCTATAATTCTATTTAGAAATCTCTGTTCTTCCAAACCTTAGTACATGGTGCCATTCAAAATTCAATTCAACAAACTATCTTTGAAATGCCGCCTACATTGGGTTCCAAGTTTAGCAGCCAATTTTCACTCCTCAAAATGCAATGAAAACTTGATTTCTGTGACCTATTATGAACAGTTAGACGTAGTAAAGGCTGTCTTTAAAGCATTTTCAACATACAGGAGTGCTTGATAAGAAAGCTATTTATTTATGCTTTTCAACATCTATGAAATTGGACCTTCAGGAAATCCTGACATAGGAAACAAGTCATTAGGATATCAGTCTTTAATAAGTTTTGTTCAGTTACTAGAAAATATAAAGTCAGTTTTCATATTTCTAGTGTATTGGTGGTTCACTTCTTGTTAGATATATCTGTTTCTATGGTACTTGGAAAAACATGATGCAGAACCCTGGGTCATGTTTAAGAGTATTTCCTTATTGTGTGAGAGAATGAGTAGAGTTTGCATATTTTGTTTTTCTGAAAAGAATCAAAATATTTATGTTCGAATCACATGATGGTCTTGGTTTGTTTTCACTTTTTCCTTAACTTAATACAGGGTGTGTGTTTTTCATGGAAATTCAGTGGAATAAAAATCTAATCTTATTCCAGAAGACAAGCAGAGGAAGAAAACTGATCCCCAAACTCTTGAAGGAGAGGTCAAGAACTATATTTCTTGACAGGACAGACTTATCTATGATGTTGTTGATGGTGAATATTAGGAATGCTTATGATAACATGTACAACTCTTTAAAAGTATTGAGATTTCAATTTTATATGTCTCAAAATTACTGGTCATGAATGACTCTTTATTGACCATTCAGTACCAGCTTCCGAATCCTTCCTTCCACTTTAGAAAAAGTGTGAGGGAATCTCACTATCTCCAGCTACATATATGGAGAACTTATACTATGACCTATAGTACCATGAATTTCCATATTTTCTAATTTAGATGTTATTAGAAATGTGATAAATGTGGCTCTAATACTAGAATTTCAGTAAATAAGAGTTAGAAAGAAATTCTTATAAATATTTTACCTTAAAAGTGTTCTGTGCTACTCTGATGCATTTCCTAGGTAGGTTATAAATTCTTCTAATCTTAAGATCTTTATGAGACTAATTATGACAACTGTTTTCAGTGGTTTAATTACCACTCAACTCTGTTCTGTGGTTTTAGAGACTTCTTCCATATATGAGTTTATTTTTCTGTGAAATAATATGTTATTTTATGCATAATATTTACATTCTGTATAAACTCAAAAGGAAATAAAATTTTGTGAATTTAGAGTCCTTAGTTATCCCCCCCAGTTTACAGAAAGAAATAATATTTAATAAATTGTTTACAGATTCTGTTTTCTGTTTCTTTATAATTCTTTTGATTTGACGGGACTGTGTATTTCATAGAATTTACATTTCAGCCTGTCAATTTTTCGATTTGTAAGTAGATACTTTTTAAAATTTTATTGTATTGTGGTAAGAACACAACTTAAGATCTACCCTCTAACAAACTTTTAAGTGCACAATACAATATTGTTAATAATAAGGCAGTGACTTGCACAGCAGATCTCTAGAACTTATCCATCTTGCATTACTGAAACGTTATTCCCATAGATAGGACTTTTTAAACTTGAATCTGTGCTACTAAATTACAGAAGGGAAAGAATAATTTTGTGGAAAAAAGGATCCCAATTTTCTATTTCTGATAGGGATCATTGGACACTATAAAAATGTGTTTGGTTTTCTTAAAGAATATTATCTTGGAAACTTTACATATAGTTTGGTCTCTTTAGCTTTCCGCAGACATTTCTTTGAAGAGAACCACTGTTCTACAGTCTGACCTTCTGAGGGCTGCCAACATTCAATTTATAAGGCTGCTTCTCACCACTATCATATGACAATTTAAAGTAATCTAATTTAAAAAATATGCTTGAGAGTCTTCTTAAAGTCTAAATATAGAGTATGTGTACATCTGCTTTGTTTCCCTTAACCACTAATTTGATAATTCCAAGGGGAAGAAATGATTAAGTAGATCTGGTATGAAATGTTCTTTATAATCTGAACAAGGGGCTGATCTCATGTTTCCTGGAGGAAAAAATTTCTTATAAATTTTTAAATGCTTTTGTTATGTGGATAAAAATTGACTTGAGTACGTATTACTTTCCTGTATTTACCCTTAATAATTCTTGACTCCTTATACTTAAATTATATTTACTTTTACCTATTATAGGTGTGAGGATTTCCCGGATTAACTTTTGATTATATGTATTCCCTTCATTCCTTACCTTAATCAGTAATTACTGTCACCAAAATCTGTGGTAAGTTTCAAACTTTTAAATTTATTTTATTTGAGATACTCCTTTTCCCAAATTTATCTGTCTTCTTTATCATTGTTTGTATTCAATTTTGGGGATGGTTTTCTTGATTTGGCATAACTGGATTGACTAAGACACTATTTTTAGCACATTGGAAGTTTCAGGATATTTTTCAAAAGCACAGTTTATGATGGAGAAGTCTCCTACTGTTGATAGCATGATTCTAAATGTTGCTTATCAGACCAACCATTGACTTATTTATAAACTATTATGTATTATAGTATACAAGTTATTTTTTTATTTTTAGTAGAAAAGGTCAAAAATCATTTTATTCATCCTGTCAGAAATCAGAGTAGAAAATTATGATCATCTGATGATTTCTTCCATTTATTTTTCCATTAGAATTTATCAAAACATTAAAAAGTCCATTTTTTTAAAAAAAATTATTTATTTATTTATTTTTAAAAGGTCTATTTTTATTTAACTTAAATTGAGGTCTAGAATCTCTGACAACATTTACCCTTTCTGACTTAAGGATAATTTCAAACAGGTTTCATACCTCTTGATAAAAATTGACTAGCACTAGGAGAAGAGACTGTGCTCTAAAATTCTACCAGTGACGGTACAGATAGACATGAAACATGTTTCATATGGCAGTTATTGTGAAGGATTAATAAAGTGAATTGAAGTTTAAAATGAACATGAATTTCTTTAAAATTATTGACTTCCAGATTCTGGTCAAAAATCTTAGTATACTAAAAAAAAAGATGATCTTGGGGACTGAACCTTTGAAAACTTCCTCAGGATTTTAATGTACTTTGGGAAAATAGCTTGTAAATTAGCCTGAAAGGTTACATAAAAGTTTTTTTGCTGCTCTTTCAAAGATGATGATTATGATGACAACAATGATGTGTACTTATTGAGTGCTTAGTACCAGCACTAGACATTTTATATATATGCTCCCATTTATTTCCCATAATAACTCTGTGAGGTAGGTACTGTTACTAAGGACTACTTTATAGATAAGGAAACTGAAGTACAAAGATGTTAAGAAAACTTTTCCAAGGTTATATTGCTAGTCCATGCCAAAGGCAATATTTGAACCCAAAGGCAATATTTGAACCCCAAGATCATATATAGCCTGAAATAAATTTCCTTAGCATATTCTGTTGAAGGGATATAAAACAGCATGTAATTTTTGAGCATTTATGTAAAAGGGACTGTTATAGGCACCATATAGGCTTTTATTCTTACAGAGTCTAAGATCACTTTGGGAAATAAGATATAATTATCTGTAAAGGTCGTAATTAATACAGAGGTATAATGATGTTCTCCATCGACTTAATGTCCGTCTGAAATTATAATGCTCTTTCTTTGAGAGGAGCTAAATTTCTTTTTAAATACCACATTTAGATAATTCTTTCAATTGTCCTATGAGCACAAAAGTAAATGATGACAAGCTATGCTATTGACAACTGTATCTTTTTTTTTTATGGTATGGGGAAAGCTATATGTGCTACTTCTGGAAAGTTGAAATAATTTCTTTCTTTCTCATCTGTTATAAAATCATATAGGAAGTTCTAGTACTATCTTGATTGCTTTATATAATATCTTCGAAGTCTTCAGTCTATTATTCTCCTCCCTGTTTTATTCAGTGGAGTTTTGATGTATTGTTACCATACCCATTTCATTTATAAATATTTGCTAAAATCAACATTCTAAAGAATGTTGCTTTCAATGCATCTTTTTATCATATGTTTCTTTACAAGTTTCCACAATATTGCATTTAACTTGTCCATAATGTCCTATTGACAACAGCTTGTTTAGGCGGATGTGGCTCTGGGCCTTCAAAAGAAGTCTTGGGAATTCATCTGGGCCAGTCACATGCACGACCTAGCATCAATGTCTTGTCCTTTCCGTTCATTTTTAAGTCAGACATGTTGAGTTTTGTTTATTATTCTACTCCCAACGTCTAACCATTGTCTGGCATACAGCAGACACTTGGGAAATGTTTGCTGAGGGAGTGATTGAATGATTTTGAATGATTTTGTTATTCATTCTGTTTTGTTCTTAAGGCCAAAGTGTGAGAATACACATGACAGCATTTTGTAAAATACTGTTCAGTTGTGAGAAATTATTAAATAAAATTAATTCATTCATTCATTAGTGGTCATACTTAAACTTTCACTGTTAACGTAAAATAATTTGATTTCTTAAACAATATTTCTCTAATTTACTTGTCATTGTACTCTGCCAGGTATAAAATGAGAAGACAAAATAAAGGATTACAAATAAAATCCTAATGAAGTAATTTTCTGATAACAGGTCCCCATTTATGATTATTAGTCCAATTTCAATCATTGCCTATAACATAAGTAATTCAATCTTATTATAATTCCCTTTATTTTCTAGCATGTTTCTACAGTGGGTTTTCCAAATTTTGACCTCAAGTCTCTAGTCATCTTTATTTCCCTTCTTTCTTTGCCATTACTGCCTACATATATTCAGTCATGTTTCAATTCAAAACCATTTATTGAACACTTATTTCATTACAAGCATATTGGGAGTAAACATATGAATATGACACATTTCCAGCCCTCAAGGAATCTCTTATTGCTCACTACTCATATTGTGCACGTTTTTGTTTCTGTGTCTGTCTTTTTCATTATTGTGAACTTCTTAAGAACATGAACTTTATCTTATCCACCTGTATTTCTTTAGCACCCCATACAGTGCCTGACACAAAGTAGGCATTCAATTGTTGATTAAATGAATAAACTCACAAAGATCTTATCCTTCATTATGAAAGCATATATAAAACTATTTCATGCATAAACCTCAATTCAAATTCTTCTTTCACCTTAATATTTTAAAATAAGAGGGGAGGTATTTGTTATCATCATTTTATAGTTGAAGAAACAGAGGGGCAAATGATAGAAACGATTTACCAGATGCTATGTTACTAGCACCCTTTCTGCTGATACCTGTTCTAGAATCATTTTCATGAGGAAAGCAACCTATGCAAAAAGCTAATTGTAGGAGTGTTAAGAGTTCAGCCATTTTCCAACTTTTATAGGATAAATACTTTTTTGGGGTTGAGTTGGTGTGCTCCTGATGTTTGTATTTGGAAAAAGAAATAAGCATCTTCCTTAGTAAACTCAGTAACTTCTCTAATTCTTGAGACTCTTCTTTGTCCTCGTCACTGTGTTGTGCTACACATTAAGGACACGGTGATGAATAAGCCGTCTGTTATTAATCAGCTTCCATCCTGGTGAAGGACAAGACCAGATTCCTTGTGGCAAACACGCAATAGATTGTGGTAACTGCTAACATGGAAAAGGTTTGTTTGGTTTTCGCTTGTTTGATTAGTTACTGTTTATCAAGTACTTACTATGAGAAAAGCCTTGGACTAAACACTTTAAATACACAGTCTCGCTTAATTGTTTTGACAGCCTTATAAGGCCAAATCACAAAGCAATTCCCATTCTATGGATTAGAAAATTGAGATATAAATATTGTGTTGTGAGGCCATCAAAGAGTAAATAATTGGTTCTATGTAGAGGAATTATAGAAGGCAGTTGGGACTAGGAGAATGACATGATCATATTGGTCAGGGAAGAGACTTAAAGGATTTATGTAAAGGATATTCTTAATAAGAGAGTGGTAGTTTTTCACCAGAATTGTTTTAGTCCTTTAATCATCTTTGAAGCCTTTTTTGGATTACATTTTGTCTGGAGGATCACATTTCTGGCATAGATCCCTGGGAATATGAGGAAAGAACATCTTAGAATGTTCCAGTTGGCTGGAAGTATGGAAACATCTGAGGGATTTTTCTGGTCAGGTCCACTAGGAGCAGAAATCATGCTACAAGTTCTGATCTTGGAGCGTTTCAGGATATGGGAAATTGAATTCAGTGAACATGGAAATAATGATGAGAAATCCATAAACAAGATTTAAAAATAGGTGACTTCCATGCCCCGTTCCTGGCTTTTCCCATGGTGTCACGTAATTATATTATATTGCACATGGACTGAATAAGGCAGAGTACATAATAGTTGACCTTATAATCTGACACTTCACTGGCTTTAGGACATATTATATCTATTGAATTGATTATAAAAAGTGAAAAGAAAAATCAAAACTAGGCTCATCATAGGATTCTGAATATGATAAAAAACAGAGAAAGCAGAGGCTCCATTGCTTTTCATTGCTAGAATGTCATTACTTTAGTACTTAAGGAAGCATTGAAGTATCATTATGTGAGAGTAATTGCAATAAAGACACTCTGAATAAGGGGAACTCCTGAAATGGATGTTCTTAAAAGAAATACAGTTTTGTTTGTAGTCAACTTTATTCAGTGTTGTGAAAGAAACCAGCAACTTAATGTCCTGTTACTCACTTGAACTTCTAACAAAGTGTTAATAAGAAGTAGCTTACAAGGACTTGCTTTAATGGCTATGTAAGAGTCATATGTAATTATATGACCCAAAATGGCAAACATTTGGAAATATTTAAATTATTAAACATGGTTCAGTTTCTTTTAATAGATTAAAATTGCCCTGAAATTGTAATCTTATTTACACTTTTAATGAGGTTTAATAAAATTTACACTTCACACATATTGATGTATTATAAATTTTGATTTGTTGGAATGTGATTTATTAACTTTTTTATTTATTTCCAGTGATAGAAATAAAGTAATTCGTTTGCATTTCTGCATGCTAATTAATTCAGTTCCAGCCTAATTCTGGGTCAGTCTGTCTGTCTTGAGTGTCTTCTCTAGTCCCAGTAACTATGAACAGGCTGACCTGTTCTCAAATTATCTGTTGAAAGATCATGAAGCAGCTGTTTGTAACTCTAAATCATTTCCTTTTGAGACTAGGAATTTTTAGTTTCTTAAGCTCCTGCTCATGTGATGTGTTTTTCAGAGATGGCATCATCCAGCTTGCCCCACAATGGGCAGGCTCTCATTTTTTTTTTTTTTCTCGATATTGGCACCTAGGCTAACAACTGTTGCCAATCTTTTTTTTTTTTCTGCTTTTTCTCCCCAAATCCCCCCAGTACATGGTTGTGTATTTTAGTTGTGAGTCCTTCTGGTTGTGCTATGTGAGTCACCACCTCAGCATGGCCTGATGAGTGGTGCCATGTCTGCGCCCAGGATCCAAACCAGTGAAACCCTGGGCCGCCGAACCAGAGTGCGCAAACTTAACCACTTGGCCACGGAGCCGGCCCCAGGCTCTCATTTTGTCACTACTTCCTGAACTGAATTCCATAATCTAGATGTGGTCCGGCCAGGAAGGATTGGGAGTGCTTGATGTGGAAACCAGGTTTCCATTAACACAACTGGTGCTTTTTTTTTCAGGAAAGGTATTATGCTTTGGGCTCATGTTGAATTGGTTGTCAATTACCATGCCAGGATCGTTTTTGAAGTAAACTGTTTTAAATCAGTTCTTCTGTTTGCCTTTGAATTTTGTCTTTGTGTAAATTATTTATCACTGTTAAATCTCATCTTCTTAGTTTTAGCTTCTTGCTCTAGTTACTGAAATATTTTTGAAGACTGATTCTGTCATCAGTATTTTAGATATTCCTTCTGGAAGACTGCATTTTAGCGTGTCTTCAAGAATGGAAGGGAAAGATAGGAAAATACAATAGGGACATTCTATCAAAAAACACATTATATGATGCTATTGTAAATGTTTTAACAATAATGGTTAGTATTTTTATACTATATACTCCCATATTCACTATGGTAAAGATCTTTACTCATATTTATATATCTTCTCAGACTTAATTACTAACAATAATGCATTATAATTGCAATACACCTGTTCAAAGCATATACAGGTCATTACTAAATATTTTTTCTTTCTACTTTCTACTTTTTCCCTATTACAATTATTTATAAATATTTTAAAGTGAATTTAGTAAATGCATTTATGTGATTGTTAGCATGATTGACAATTTAGAGCTCTTTTCTATAATTATATTAGTGATGGATTTCATAGTGTTTTTAGTTCTCTTCAGAAAACACCCACAAAATTGTCAGTACTGAACAATAAATCAACTTTTTTACTCTATATTATCTGGTTACATACTATTTGATTATTATTATTTTTAAATCTCCTGGAATTTAGTCCCCAGGGCTTTGATGTCTGTTTCTGTGGTTTCTGGAGTTTCAGAAAAAGATGTAAGCGAAGAAACTGCATTGGATTATACTGTACCGCACCCACCCATAGAACGATGAATCGTTAGCTGTTTTTCAGTATTCAGTAGTACCAACCCTCTATGAAGCTTTTCCTGACTCTCTCAAGTAAAACTGAACAACCACTCCTTCTTTACATCCCCTCAGTGCTCTGCCTGGATTTCTAACAGAGTATCTATAATACTTGATTATACTCCTTAAATTTTCTTGTTATACAGCAGAGTGTAAACATTATTGCATCTATTTTTGTAAAGTGTGTCCAGTGTCAATTCACTGAGTGATAAGTCACGTCATAGTCCCATTTTTATGTCATTACAAAGCTCAGTCTCAGGTGCAGTATAAGCCATCAATAAATGTCAAATGAGAACTAATGAGTGCATGAAATCTGCCTCTAGGCCTGCCTCTACTCTCCCGTTGCTGGTCTAGGGCCCTGCTGACATTGACTTGTTCCTGGTATACAATTTCCATGATTTTCACTCCCTTTCGATGTAATTTACCTGGTTTTCCAATAGGAGAAAAATTTATTCCTTGCCTTTTCTTGATAAATGTGAATGAAAAGGAATAAACGGCTAAAATAATTCTTGGGCTACTATAATTTTTTGGTCAAGAAAAAAGGTTTATTTTCTCTTGAAAGGTTTACTGTTGTTTTAAAAATATTATTGAGCTAACAAAGCAGGCTAAGAGATGCTTGTGGATTAGTGTGTACAACTATTAAGTTATGCTTATGAACCATGGCCCTAAATAGACAAATGCAAAGCTAGCTAGGAGGGACATTCCTACTTCTGTCTCACCTTTAGCAAGGTGTTTATTTTTTTATATCAAAGTATTTTTCACCTCTAAAATAACGATTTAAACTTCTTAAACTTTTAAAAATAAACATGTTGCTTGTTTGTTTTTTTAAGGAAGGCTTTTATGATTTTCACGAGAAAATGGAGACTTCTGAGTTAAGAATCAACAGAATAAGAGCCTAGCCAGCTGGTACAGAAGTGATGGGGAACTGCGTGAGCGACTGTCTAAGATACACATTTGCCTAAGTAGGCTGAACTGGCACCAGGCTGGCAACAATGACCCCTAACATGCAGCAGATTTTAGCATGTAGGAGCTGTGAGCCTGATATAAAGCTGGTATTTGCACAAGTTCAGCAGGCTTGTGGTGAACAGGTGCAGCAAACAGACAATTTTCAGGGAGCTATAAAGATTGAATTCAGCTTGAGGCACTGTGGAAATGGTCATCAAGGGAGGTTTGTGAGTGACCAGCCAAAATGTATGCCATCGCTTCCTGCCCAAGACAATTGCAAGCCACGTGTTTGAATCAACTTTGGAACAAGAGGTAGGTAAGTGGAAGGATGTGGCATAAATTGAAAGGCAAAATATGGAAGGAATGAAATCCTATTAAAGAACTGCTCCCTGCTAGGCTCTTAATTCATTCAACATGTACTGAGTGTATCCTATGGCTCAAGAAATATACTCACTGTGGCTAATTTCTTACATCAATACTATGAGGTTTGAAAATTTTTTCTTTACTTTACAAATGAGGAATGGAGCTCAATGAACTAAAGTAATTCCCCTAGGCCTCTGAAGACACTAAACTGTAAAATCATTTCTGATGGCCCTCGTACTGGCTGCCCTCACTCACAGAATCATAGAAGGATTTATGAGCACTAATATTTGTAAGGGATCCTTTTCCCAGCTCTAGAAGGAAGACGTACTAACAGTGCTGCATGATTTCTTACTGAGAGCCATGTAGGAAGCCAAATATAGCCCCAGCTTGGAAGACTGAGAAGCGCATGCTCTTCCTAAGATGCATCAACGCCACTGACAATTGATCATTTCTAATAATTCAAGGGAACCAAATGGTAGTTATAGGGAAAAGGACCCCCAGTATATTGAGAGCTACTTTCATTCTTGTGCCAGTCAAAGGTCAATCCCTGTCAAAGGAAAAGGAAGAAATGTGAGAAGAAGAGTCATGTATAATGGACGGTACTGAAGACCAGGATTGCGTTCTATGCTCTGTGGCTCCTGATATCAGGGGATGCTATTCTCAGAAGGAATAGAGTACAGCTCTATTCCAAACACTCCAAGGAGTGTGTTTAGTAGGCTTCTCAGTGACCTAACCAAGAGCTCCTTTAATTGAAATTTAAGATGCCAGTTGAAAGGGAAGCTTAGACAAGTTTGGAAAAAAACAGACATCAGAAGGCGTAGAAAGAAAATGCCTCTGTACAACAACTGACAGGAAAAAGCAGCAGGGAAGAGGAGTCAAGAACAGTTGTTATGGCTTCTGATAAATCCATACTGATATACCTTTTGTGGGTAATAACTTGAAATAGGAAGTTTAATACATTACAGCTCCATGAGTAGTATCACTAATACTTAGCAGCCTTGTGACTCAAGGGAAAAGTAAACTTTGTTTTAGAAAACAGATCGAAGAGAAACAGAGGATTAGCAAAGAAGCAGATCTCTAGGTAAACCAATCAATCAAAACATGAAAGCATTACAGGTACAGTTAAAAAGAGAAATAAATTTAAGTGATGATTTCGTGTGAGTATAAACAGAAAATGGCCAGAAGATGTGACAAAAGCTTTCCTAACAGAAATTGTTAAACTAACACAAAACTAAGATACATATAGGGACCCCAATTTTCCAGATGTCATTTGACAGTCTATTGGCAGTTTGGCTGAAAGCAGAGCATATGATATAAATTTTTTTCTTGCTTTGATGAAAAGTCTAACTTTTAGAACACTTGTAAAAAATTATGGAAATTGATGGACCAATTCGCTGCACATATTTCTTTCTAGCAAGGATAGTTGGTTGTGGAAATGAAAGCGATAGGAATCTCAGCAGAACATGATCATATCATCCTAGAGCTCATAATAGCCAAGAAAAGGAACATTGATAGAGTTAGATAAGCATTCTGAACTTTAAAGTAGAAACCAGAAGTTTTAGAAAAGATTAAAGTATGATTTCCTGAAATAAGATTCTAAAATACTATTAAATGGAAGACAGGATCTCTCTGTCTCTCTCTCTCTCTCTCTCTCTCTCTCTCACACACACACAGATACACACACACACATCTCACTCTTAGTATTTAGGAAGACTTCACCTAAAGGAACCACTAAATAGTGAATAAAAAGAAACAATGATCAAAAATCATTTGAAAAGTCCGTATACACTCTCTTACAGTAACTGAATTTTCATTCATTAATTTTTCCTGTATTTATTTATTCATTTATAAGTTATAGAGCACCTATTATATACCAGGAATATAAACGTTTAGATGTTGGTCTTTTAGAAGTATTTGTAAAATAATAAATTATAAATTACTTATAATCTATTGCTTTTAGCTTCCCCAAATTGTTGTTAATTTGGGATTCAAAGAGTCAGTCTAATTTAAAAACATATATTAAAATTTAGTAAATCTTTACAATTATTGATTTAGTGTCTTTAAATGAAGAATTATTTTAGAACTTTATTTTCATTTTATTTGTGTGAGGATTTGCCCTTTGCCTAAAAGTGGGAATCACTGGATTAATTTTGTAAGATCTCCCCCAGCTTTAAAATACTCTGTGTGTTTTCAGTGTTAAATTTGGGCCAGATTGACCAAAATCTTCAATGTGAGAATAGATTTTCTCTGAATACAATTAATGCCATTAGAAGTTTTCTTTTTATCTTTTTATTACGTAATCTTTTACTAAGTAAAATTTTATACAGACAGAATATAACCTATATATAATATAAATACAAGTTATAAAGCATAATAATAAAGTAATAACCTGTGAGTTCACTCCCTAATGTAACAGTTAAACATTGTCAGTTTTCTACTGGGCAACTCCCTGAATGGACTCACTGCCTCACCCTCTGATCTGGCACGACTCCACCCACAGAGATAATCATCCTGGGTTTGGTGTTATTACTACTGTGTTTTTTGCTTTTGTTTTTAATGGACTTCTAATAATGTATATATCCCTAAATGCATATTGTTTACTTTTACTTATTTCTGAGCTTTTTTAAAAAAAGTAATCTTATCAGAGATTTGTGTGTGTGTGTGTATGTGTGTGTGTGTGTGTGAGGAAGATTGGCCCTGAGCTAACATCTGTTGCCATTCCTCCTCTTTTTGCTTGAGGAAGATTGTCCCTGAGCTAACCTCTGTGCCAATCTTCCTCTATTTTGTATGTGGGATGCTACCACAGCATGGCTTGATGAGCAGTGTGTAGGTCTGCATCCGGGATCCAAACCTTCGAACCCTGGGCTGCCGAAGTGGAGCATGTGAACTTAACCACTACGCCACCAGGCAAGCCCTCATATCAGAGACTTTTGATTTTAGGAATGAACTAGTTTATCTAGGATTCTCTAAGCAGCAGCATAAATGATATATCAAAATCACTTCCCTGAAAATAACTGCTGATAATTGAGAGCATACACTGTGATCCAGGCCCAGGGCTGCCTGCTTTGATTTATTACTCACATTTAATACAGCAGCAGAATGAGGTAGGTATTATCATCTTCATTTTACCAATGAAGGATTAGAAAGAGTCAGTAAATTATAATATTTATTTTCCATATGTAGAGTGATAATTTTGCAACAAAGAAATTTTTGATATTTAGTTTTTGCTAAACAAATATTTTTTCATGCATAACTAAAGTGAAAAATAAACAAGATTGATGTAACAGCTGCTGTCATTTATGATTTGCAAAGTATTCTAAATTTAATATTTAGCCTAAAAAGCACTTTATTCTTTTGACTAAATGGTCAAATCTTTTGTCTTTTAAGCTTTAATCAAAGGGAATGCTTTTTGTGGCCAGTGTTTAGAAAGCTGTGTTCATAAACATGGTCATAACGTAGCATATTGATCTTAGTACGTTTTGATAATGTCCTTAGTACATTTGATCATGTTATGTATCTTACTCCCCTTAAGTATTTTTGCAGTGAGAGTGGTGTTAACCATGAAAACAAATGCTGTGTATGTTGAAGCTCCTCTATTTCAGGTTAGGTTCCAGAAGGCTTTTTTTCAGTTGTTGATAAGTCCAAAGTGGCTGAAGGGATTTCAGCTTGTGATACCCGAATGCATTTCCAACAGATAGGTGTGAGATTTAAAATATGCAAATAGTATGAAATGTTAAAATCAAGTATAATCCTTTTTTCACTTGATTTACCTGGTTCATCCATATCGAAATTGGGTTGGAGCAAGAAGCCTCCTTTTTTGATGCTCTCCAGAAGTGACTTAGGAATGCTTCAGTGGCTGCTGAATCCCCAACCAGACAGTCACCAGGTTTCCTTTGTGCACTTGAATAAGCTTTTACTTTACCCAGGATTGACATTAAGCCCACGAATGTGCAAACTTCTAGCCACATTTTCAAAAGTTTTTTCTTCTTGGGGCCAGCCCGGTGGCGCAGTGGTTAAGTGCTGACGTTCTGCTTCTCGGCGGCCCTGGGTTCGCTGGTTCAGATCCTGGGTTCAGACATGGCACCGCTCGGCAAAAGCTAGGCTGTGGTAGGTTTCCTACACATAAAGGAGAGAAAGATGGGCATGGATGTTAGCTCAGGGCCAGTCTTCCTCAGCAAAAGAGGAGGACTGGCTGTAGTTAGCTGAAGGCCAATCTTCCTCAAAAAAAAAAAAGTTTTTTCTTCTCTCATTGATAAATTGTTGATAGCATACACATGGCACTTTTCACATGTATTTTGTGACTTAATTGTAATAGTTGACTTAGATTTTGCAATGTATATTTACAACTGATCCAAGTCTACTTTCAAATGACACTACACTGCTTCATGGGTAGAACAGATACTTATAGCAGAGCATGCCTCATTCCTTCCTCCCTATTCCTTATAACATTGCTGTCATTCATTTCACTTAACTACATGCTATAATCACACAATGCATTGTTACTATTATTGCTTTGAACAAAATTACCTATTAGATCAATTAAGAATAAGAAAAATAAAAGGTTTTATTTTACCTTTATTTATTCTTTCTCTAACACTCTTACTTTCTTCACATACCCAGTTCCTGACCTACATCATTTTCCTTCTTCCTGAAGAACTTCTTTTAACATTTTCTGCAAGGCAGGCTTGCTGGTAATGAATTCCTTCAGTTTTTGTTTGTCTGAGAAAGTCATTGCTGGATATAGAATTTTAGGTTGATTTTTAAAAAAAATTCAACACAATATTTCACTCTATTCTCTTCTTGTTTGCATTATTTGATCCAAGAAAAGTTGTTGATTTTTGGTTTGTTCAATTTTCTTTTCTTGTCAGAAGATGGAGTGACAGCTTCCAGTGCTGAAACCCGAAGTCCCGTTGTGACTTTACTTCAAAATGCTTTCTACTATTGCGAAATTTCAAACATCCGTACAAACATTCTTAGTTTTCTTAGATTTTCACTTTTAAAAGTGTTGTTAACTAACTTAGTACTCATTTCTCTTTTTATTAGCACTTTTAATGTTGTCACTATATTTGCACTTACTGGACATGGCATAGCTAGTAACAAATAGATATCTTAAGATAACTCAAAATCAAACACAGAAGTGACATGCCAACTGAAGACTATTTACTGCATGATAAGGCAACTAAATGTGAACCCACTTGGCTGTCATCACCATTTGCTTATGGCACCAGAGTAATTCTGCAGCTGAATTGTTTTATTTCTATAAAAATTTTAAGTAGAGTCATTTTCCAATTAATTATATAGATCATAGTGGAGCTATGGATAGATAATTAGTGTGAGTAGATATGAGGTAGTGTGATCTAATAAGTTCAAGGACATGTCACTGGATAAAATCCTGTGTAGACACTGATGCCCCCCGGGTGAGTTAAGATCCCCTCTCCATAATCCCATAGCATTCAGTCTATTATACTTACTACACTGTAATTGCTTGTTTTACCTGCCTGTCTCCCCTAATAATAGCTTTTTTGCCCTTTACCTTTCTCTGATACAAATCAACAATTTGACAAACATTAACACTCTTCTAGTCTTTACTCAAGTTGTACATGATGGGCGGTACTGAATCAGGTTTAGTCCTCTTTCTGCATGGGGCTAAGGAATATTTTGGCCCTGAAGTATAGCGTATTTTCCCCTATAGAAAATCTATTTGGAATTTAAGAATAATTTAGTGGGGCAAACTTCAGTATTTTAATTTAAATAATTTTGAGATGAAGCAAGTCATACCCATAGCCATAGCACATTAGGTTACATCTGTCTGGCCTCACTTGACTACTGGATTTGTATTTTGAAGAGGTGTACTTTGATGTATGTGTGTGTTTGTGTGTTTCATAGATCAGACAAATTGTGTTAAAACATTTACATGCTTTGAGATATGTTTCTGTTAAAAAACTATCTCATGGCACAAGCAAAAACATCATTTTACATTTGTAGCTGTGTGTAGAACACTGTGTCTAAAGCTGACATGGTTGGCAAATGTCTCCAGAGTGTTTGCTGAACACAAAGAAATTGTATCTATGCGATGCAAAAATATTTGGTTGTTATGAGAAATTCCGTGGTAAAAGTCAGGCAGATCAAACTTCTAGTTGGTTTGAACAGCTGCTCAGCTGGTTGTTCTAATGCTGTGCAGGCATAACTGTAGTCAAACAGAGAAACAACAGGTATCGTTAAAGGGCACAGCTAACAATTTTCCTTTTGTACAGTACAGTGATTTTTCTCCTCATAGGCTGATATTTCATCCACATTATTTTAGCATCCAAGTGTGTTAGGGCCTAGAGAAATCATTTAGTGTATCCACTGACAGAATTGTGCAGAGTTACTTCCCAAGCCTTTATTATGATTGAATATAGAGAATCACAGAGTCAAACTCACCCAGAGATAACTGCAGTTATCTCAAATTGAAGAGGAAAATTTAGTTCATGAGTGTCTGCAGGTGAAAAATACCTTCGAATAGAGATTGACACTGTTCCCTGTTCTTTATAGCTATTTATGTGGCTCGGAAGACAATATTCTTTTAAACACAGAGAATATCTGGGTCAGAAGGAAAGGCTTGGATTTAAAGGAAATTTTGGTCTTCCTTCCGCAGATGTGTTTTCAAAATGCTGAGAAGATTCTGAACCAGTGAATGGCTCAACAAGTATTTTAAAATATTTTTAAAGTGGAAGGTGGTACAGTCACGATATGCATAATGACATTTCATTTAACAACTGACCGCATATACAATGGTTGTCCATAAGATTATAACAGAGCTGAAAAATTCCTTTTGCCTAGTGATGTCATAGCTGACTAAAGTCACAGTGCAATGTATTACTCATGTGTTTGTGGTGATGCTGGTGTAAACAAACCTACTGTACTGCCAGTCATATAAAACTATAGCACATACAGTTATGTACAGTACATAATACTTGATAATGACAATAAGTGACTATGTTATTGGTTTTTTATTTACTATACTATACTTTTTATTGTTACTTTAGAGTGTACTTTCTACTTATAAAAAAAGTTTACTGTAAAACAGTATGCCGTGTTACACCAGCCTCATATGCATTGTTTGCAGTCTCTTGATTGCATCAATTTCCTTGTGCTTGATTTAATCTCATGTTTTTGTTCATTGTGGCCTTTAAGTGTACAAAATCCACTGCTAATGTTACTAGTAGGAGGTCACATTGAGTGATTGACCTGGAAACAAAAGTAAAAGTGATTAAGGACTACAAAGTTAGAAAGCCAGTGATAGTTATTGCTTGCCTGTCAAGCATCTCCCATTCCACCACAGCTACAATCTTAAAGGACAAGAATAAAGTGTCAGAAGCTGTTAAAAATCTGCTTCATTGAAGGCAATGGGACTAACAAAAATTTAAGAAGGGCCTATGTCAGACATGAAAAAACTTCTAATGACCTGGATTGAAGACCAGACACAGAAGCCTATCCCACTCAGCACCATGATGATCACAGCCAAAGCAAAAAGTTTATTTGTGACGTTGAAAGAAAAGGCCGGACCCAACTACAGTGTTGAATTTACTACTAGCTCTGGGTGGTTTAAATGATTCAAGAATCACTAATCATTGTATAATGTGAAAATGAGTGGTGAGTCTGCAAGGGCTGATGTGAAGGCAGCTGAAGAATTTTGGGAAACTCTAGATAAACTGATCGTAGAGGAAAATTACTTGCCAGAGAAAATATTCAATATGGACCTCCCTATTTTGGAAATGGATGCCTGAAAAGACTTTCATCCATAAGGAGGCCGAGTCAATGCCAGATTTCAAGGCTTTTAAGGACAGGATAACAGTCTTGCTTGGGAACAATGTTGCAGGCTACAAAGTGAAACCTTTGTGATCTGACTTGGTGAGAACCCCAGGACCTTCAAGCACATCAGTAAGCATGCAATGCCAGTGTACTACAGGAGCAATAAGAAGTCATGGATGACACAGCTTCTATTCCAAGACTCCCCCCTGAATTGCTATACCAGCAAAATGGAGAATACTGTTCGGAGTATAACATACCTTTCAAGATTTTGCTTATTGTTGATGATGCTCCTGCACACCATCCTTTTATTGGTGATCTTCATCCCAATATAACAGCAGTGTCTCTACTTCTAAACACCACCTCTTTGATCCAACTAATGGATCAAAGAGTTATAGCAGTTGTTAAGGCCTACTACCTGATGAGGATCTTTGCCCAGGCTATTGCTACAACTGAGGAAGACACTGAGAAGACACTGATGCAATTCTGGAAGGATTACAGCGTCTATGACTGCATCAAGAACCTTGCTTTGGCTTGGAATGATGTCACCACGGAGTGTATGAATAGCATCTGGAAGAAGACACTCAAGAGGGTCCATGACTTCAGAGGATTTTCCAGGGATGAGGAGGTTGCAAAAATCAACAAGGCTGTGGTTTAAATGGGAAACAACTTTAACCTGGGTGTGGATCAGCATGACATTGAGGAGCTCCTTGAAGTGATTCCTAAGGAATTGACTAATGAGTTATTAGAACCGGAATAGGAACGCATAGCTGAAGAAGGGGCAAGAGAAAAGGAAACTTCAGGAGAAGAAAAAGAACAACTCCCAAGAAAAAGTCACAATTAAGGGTTTAGCAGAAGCTTTTACAGACCTTGACAAGCTGCTTAAAAAATTTGAAAACATGGACCCCCAACACTGAAAGATTTTCATTAATAGGGAGGAATGTTCATGGTGCATTATCTGCTTACAAACAAATCTGTGAAGAGAAAAAGAAACAAACCAAGCAAAACACCATGGACATACTTCTGAAAAGAGTGATACCTTCTCAAGAAGAGCCTCAGGCAGGCCCTTCAGGACCTATGCCAGAAGAAGGCATCGTTATCATAGGAGATAATAGCTCCATGTGTGTTAATGCCCCTGAGGACCTTCCAGTGAGACAAGATGTGGAGGAGGAAGATAGTGATATTGACCCTGACCTTGGGTAGGCCTAGGCTAGTGTATGTGTTTGTGTCTTAGTTTTTAACAAAAAAAGTTTAAAAAGTAAAAAGAAAAATTTAAAAATTTAAAAATCAAAAAAGCTTATAAAATAAGGATATAAAGAAAGAATATTTTTGTACAGCTGTACAATGTGTTTGTGTTTTAAGCTGTGTTATTACAAAAAAGTTTATAAAGTAAAAACGTTGTAGTAAGCTAAGGTTAATTTATTATTGAGGAAAGAAAAATTTTTTAACAAATTTAGTGTAGCTTAAGTGTACGGTGTTTATGAAGCCTACAGTAGTGCACTGTAATGTCCTAGGTCTTCATATTCACTCACCACTCACTCATTGACTCACCCAGAGCAGCTTCCGGTCTTGCAAACTCTGTTCATGCTAAGTGCCCTATACAGGCACACCACTTTTTATTTTTTATACTGTATTTTTACTGTACCTTTTCTGTGTTTAGATACACAAATTCTTACCATTGTGTTCCAGTTGCTTACAGTTTTCAGTACATTAACATACTTTACAGGTTTGTAACCTAGGAATAATAGGCTGTACCAGATAGCCTAGGGATGTAGTAGGCCACACTGTCTATGTTTGTGTAAGTACACTCTATGATGTTCGCACAATGATGAAATCACCTAGTGACACATTTCTCAGAAAGTATCCCTGTCATTAGGCAATGCATGACTGTATTCTAAGCTATGACAAGAATTATTTTAGAGGAAATTTAATCTTAGTGTTTTTGAGGGTGGATTTGCATTGAGACTTGATTTTAAAAAAAAGATGAGAGTTGATGTAGAATTTAGGTATGAATTAATAAGAACCTGTGAGTTAATATGAATATAGGGTATATTTACAGTGGTCCAGTGACTTACAGTATAAATCTTGTATTCATTTTAACTTTTTCCAGCAGCTGGTTTGCTGGAGGAATAAAGAAACAAGAATAGGCAAGTGACTATAGAATATAAATTTTCTGTGGTTTTGGATTTCTATTCAGACCAATTCTTAAGAAAAAACACATCAATTCTATTAAATACTCTATATGGATTCAATAATTAGAGCAACCAATTCGATGCAAGTGATTAATCAAAGTACCAGAAATGTTAGAGTATTTGGTTATTTTGTCATCCAAAACATAACCTAAATGATTATATAGTATAATTTAAAATTTTATTTTAGAAGTCTCTAAATTCTTAAGCTAATTTTATGTATTTAATTATGCATAGCTTTCAATAGTTTGCTTTAAAATGAACATTTTTAAATATTTTCAAGGCATAGTTCATGTTTGTGCAAAAAAAACCAAACAAGGTCTTTTCTTCTTGGTAGTAAACAAAAATATTAGATGCTCTGCATACAACTTGGTATCATTTTGTGAAACCCTTAGGCCGTATAGCCCTTGAGATTTCAAATTGTAATTTACATGCAAAACCGATGTTTGGGCATTTAAGGGATGATTATTAAATCTGAAGGTTATCTAAATCCTGTGCTTTACCTTCTGCTGCTTCTGTTTATTGTTTATTTCATTGCTAATTGGTATCTTCTCAGAGGAGGAAGAGGGAGAAGAAAAAGAACCTGCAATACAAATTATTTAATTTTATCACTGATGGTTAGTTTTTGGAGAAAGAGTGTAAACAAAGTGGCTCAAATGGGGTTTAACACGATCAGTGGATGTCTGAAAGCTTATTTCCAATTTTCCTGGGAGTTTGTTTTTACTGGGCTTAGTTTCCTGGTGGTCTTCAGTAGAAGTGGCCATTGTGAGAACTTGAAACATTTTAAATGAATTTTTATCTTTAAGATATGTATATTTAATATATATATTCAGTAAAAATTTTTTAAATTATGTAGTTTGTATTCAGTATGTTATACACTTTTCCTGAGCATTCGTTTTCCTTCTTCAAGTGCCTTTTCCTTCCTTTATTTCTTCCCTCCCTCTTCCTTCTTTCTTCCCTCCCTTCCTTTAACAAATACTTACTAAACTTCCTATGTGCCAGACGTATATGTTTGCATCTTAACAATGGACTCCCTGGAGGAAATATCAGTTTTCTTGACCAAGCGAGGGCTCAGTCTGTCCCTGTCCTCATACATCTAGCTGACTGACTCTGACACAACTAAAATTCTCTTCTCTCAGAGGCCTTATATTAGGCTACGTTGCCATGGAAAATGTCACCAATATGTAATAGTTCAAGCAAAGTCTAAGTCTTTCTCAAGTTAGAGTTCCCGGCAAATGTTCCAAATCAGGAGGGGGCTCTGCTCTGTGTAGTCACTGAGGGACCCAGGCTGATTATGGCTTATTGGGTTTTTGACATTTCAACTCATGTAAGGGGAAAAAGTATGGAATAAAGTACACGAGAGGTTTATGGTCCAGAACTAGGAACAGTATACATAATTTTCATTCACTTTTTGTAGTCACATATTCACACTAACTGCAAAGAAAACCGAGAAATGGAATCTGGTTCTGCGCTTAGGAAGAAGTGGGGAATGGAGTTTGAGCTACAATTCATAGTCACGGATCCATGTTCATGGGTGACAATCTTGAGCCAGAACTAACTAGTAGCTTTCTCAAAGATACCCTCTGTTATAACCAGTTTTCAATTTAAAAACCTTAAAAATAATTCCTGGCCCTTTTTGTTCTAGTTTACCAAAAGTGAACCTTGGTCTTTGTAGGAGACTTATTATGCGTGTAAACTATTTAGAAGAATACTAAATCTGCCCCTAATCACATAGGGGCAGAGAAACTTATCATAATGCTGTTCTATTTCCTTCTAGCCTTTTACATGCATTTAAAAATATAACTGGGATTGTACTACATATAGTTTTGGATTATAGTTTTTTAATTTAAAATTAATTGTTTGAGCCTTTTCTCATGCCAGTAAGAATACTTGAAAACATTATTTGTTAGGGCTTTATTGATTTTTATTATCTAATCAGTCTCTTATTGATGAAGTTGAAGATTTTCCCTTTTTTATTATGTTTTTGGTGAATAACTTCTGTGCGTAAATCCATGCCTGGGTTTCTAATTATTACCTTAGTAGACTTAGTGACTCAGGGTGTGAATATATTTAAGGCTCTTAATACATACTGTTAATTTAATTTACCTTCCCAACAGCAGGAATAATTGTGCCCATATCATGCATGTAATTACCAGATGATACAGCAATTGCACCCTTGGATATTATCTCAGAGAAATAAGAACTTCTGTTCACACAAAAACCTATACAAGGGGGCCAGACCGGCGGCTCAGCAGTTAAGTTCACACATTCCGCTTTGGTGGCCCGAGATTCACCAGTTTGGAACCTGGATGCGGACCTATGCACTGCTTATCAAGCCATGCTGTGGCAGGTGTCCCACATATAAAGTAGAGGAAGATGGGCATGGATGTTAGCTCAGGGCCTGTCTTCCTCAGCATAAAAAAGATGAGGATTGACAGCAGATGTTAGCTCAGGGATAGTCTTCCTAAAAAAAAAAAACACCTATACAGGAATTTTCACAGAAGCTTTATTCATAGTAGCTAAAAAGTGGAAACAACTCAGATGTCCTTTAACAGGTTAAAGGTTAAACGACTTGTGGTCTATCCATATCATGGAATACTATTCAGCAATAAAAATGATGGAGCTATCGATACATGCAAAACTTGGATGAATCTCCCCAGAATTATGCTGTGTGAAAAAAAGACAACCCCAAAAGGTAAAACGCTGTATGACTCCATTTATATACATTTTTGAAATGAGAAAAAAAAATGAAGAACACGTTAGTAGTTGCCACTGGTTAGGGATGGGGGAGGGGCAAGCAGAGAGTCTGGTTATAATGGGGCAACACAAGGAATCCTTCTGGGATGGAATTATTTAACATCTGAACCGGTGGTGTATACGCACCTACAAACGTGATAAAATTGCATAGAACTAAATACACACACATATACAGTTGAGCACAAGTGGGGAAATCAGAGCAAGATCCAAGGTGGATTGTGTCAATGACAGTATTCAGTTTGTCATATTCTATTATAGTTTTGCAAGATGTTATCACTGGCGAAACTGAGTAAAGGGCGTATGAGATCTCTATGGCTTCTTACAATTGCATATTAATCTGGAATCATCTCAAAATAAAAAGTTTTCTTAAAAACAATAATACATGACATTATTGTGTAGCTTTAGTACTTTCCATATAATAAAAGAGCTGTTGTTTGATGGCTATGAGCTTTTCTGTAATTGTAATCAGGAAACTGTCCCTTTCTTACTCACTCTACTGTTCCTAGCTGGTAGTTACACAGTCAAAATACAGCTAAGACCTTTTCTTGTTTCCTGCTCCCATTTTCTTCTTTTACTCTTTAGTAATTTTTGCAATTACTAAATTCCAAAGATATTTCTTTATCCTCTAGCCCTATTGTTTGGATGTGTGATCACAAATCTTACACTGACTTATCTTTGCAGTAGCTCTGACCTAAGCCTGATTGTAAAATTTTGGCTTTTGTTTTTTTAGATATAGAGTAATTGCCAAAGGACTTCTGGGATAGCACTGGTTGTCTTAGTGCCTAATGAACTGATTGTACCTATTTATATGCTCTAGGTCAATAAGGAGTGCTGCTAAAAGTGTTCTTTTATTTTATAAAAAGCAAGTGATTTTTATTCACTTCTTTATTTTTAAAATTACTCAACAGGAGAACTGAATTAATGATATTCCTTACATCTTCAGTTCCTACAACTTTGTCATCATCACTCTGTGCTAAGCCTTTCTTATCATTCTTTATTCATTTGGTAATCATTTGGTCCTTATCACTAACTACCCTTCCCATACTCCACATCCTGTGATTGGTTTTCTGTTTCATGTATGGGTGTATCCTTGTAAAACGTGTATCGTTTTGTGTGTGGCACAATTACAGAAATATTATTGTGCTATATATAACTTACATCTATTTAAATAATATTTGTGTATCTCTATTATTTCATGTAAATTTGAGAATGAGTTTGTTGAGTTCTTTAAAATGTTTAAGTAGGATTTTGGTTAGGATTACTCTGAGTTTTTAGATAAATTTCAGGAAAATTGAGCTCTTCACTGTATTTAGTGCATGCCTTGTAAAAAAAGGTCTAAGTGATAGAGAATACACTTGATAGTGTCTACATTTCTTTCTTCTCTCGAGATTTTAACAAGAGAGCCCTAGTGTCATTTGCCTAACGTCTCTTTGAATATGCTTCTAGTATCCATGCTTGGATCATTTTTATTGTATTTTTGGTATATATTACTGTACGTGAACTAATACTTAGGTGGTTGTTATAATACTAACACGTAGGTTTCTGTTATAATGCTTGAAAATGTTCTCTTATTATTGTATTGTATAACTTTCAGTTAGAGCAGTCTGTCAAAAGGATTTGAAACCCAATTTACACCTTCTTGAAATTGTGTGGATAAACTTATCTGTATAAAGATAATCGTTCCTTTGACTTAGCTATAGCTAGAATAGTTCCAGGCAAATGGTACTTGGTTTATCTGGACTCAAGCTAAGTCTTGGCTTATTTGGACTTCTTTTTTTTCCAGTGATGTGTGCTTGATCAGTTCTCTAAGTGCTATGGACTGAATTAATGTTCCCTCAAAATTCATATGTTGAAAACCTAACCCTTCATGTGACTGTATTGGAGATAGGGCCTTTAAGGACGTGATTAAGGTTAAATGAAGTCTTAAGTGTAGAGTCCTGATCCTATAGAACTGGTGGACTTATAAGAACCAGACACCAGACACTGGAGTTCCTTCTTCATCATGTGAGCATACAGCAAGAAGGCAGCTCTCTGCAAGACAGAAACAGAACCCTCACCAGCACCTGACCGCGTTGGCACCCTGATCTCAGACTTCCAACCTCCAAAACTACGAGAAAATAAATTTCTGTTGTTTCAGCCACCCAGCCAATGGTATTTTGTTATGGCAGCTTGAGCTAAGACAACGAGTCTGACATCAGAGTGATTGCCGTATTAATTAATGCTCTGGTAGATAGAGTTATGAGTCAGCTTTCCATTAGAAATCATTTTGTAACAGTCTATTTTTGATCTAGGGTGTTTAGCATTAAATAAAATAAATGAGCCATTGGTTGTATCTTTCCATGTTTGCTGAGTCCTAATGAATTACATGAAATGGCAGCTTCTTTTTCTAGTCATCTCAGTGCCTTATATCATGGTTAGGCTTTATGCATCACTTTCTGTCTTTTCTGATGCTCAGGATATGAAATTATTTTGCTGTCTAATTCAATTAGGTCTTTGAGATACTTAGCAAGCTAGGCTTTTGAAATGCAAAACAGTATTACTTATACTTCTTAATATGTGTGTGTGTTTCAGAGTAGGGGCCATTTCAGGAGTCAGAGCCACCCAGAAAGTTAGACAGTTGCGTTTACATTACTTTTGATATCGACTTGCATCACATTTTTTTTCCTCAAGGGGGTATGTCATAGCAATCTGATATTTTCTCATATTTTTTTGAGACCTCATTCTCAGGTTGAATATATTAAATTCGTAGTAGAGTTTGGACTTACATAAAACATGGGCTTGATTATAAGTATGGAAAAGAAATTTTATCTTTATTTAGCTTTCTTTAACACCTGCCTCAGTGCTTGAAACGTATTAGGACAATGGATGGGTAGATATTTGTTATACATTATAAAACAGCTAAAAAACCCCTTCATATCAAAATTAATTCATGTAAGAATTTGAAACATTCTGAAATTGATTTTTAAAGCTCAAATTCTAGAGAATAATTATGATGAACTTCTACCAAAGGGGTTTGTGAAAACTTCTGAGTTACTGGCATAGAGATGTTTATTAACAAAATAATTGATGATTATGCATTCTAAACATTTAGTCAGCATAATGGAATATCAAGGCAACATTACAGGAATTTAAACACTGCCATTGTCTTTGGAGGTACGGAAGGTAGTGAAGACTTCTTGTGATAAATACTTTTAGGATGTTGCTTGTCTCCATTTTGGATGAGATGCAGGTAAAGTCCTGCAGAGCCCCACTCTGCAGTGTGGAAAAGTGGCTGCTGCTTTGCTCTGAGGACTGTGTCTGATGGAGAATAGTTTGTTTAGCATTTTTTAAAGCCCATTAACACCAGTAGTTCTGGCTTTGTGTCCACTATCAAATAAGTTTCCTTAGAAAGAATCTTAGGTTAAATTATGATAGCTATGAGTGATTTGACAGTTTTCTGTCTAGTGAAGAAGAAAATAATTCTAGTTGCTTCAGTTTCCTTTATTTGGCCACAGTTAGTCATATAAAAAAGAGGTTAGGAGCTGGTTTAGAGAAATCCTTTTTATCCTCTAAGAAATATTCCACTTTCACTATGTCATCTTTATATTATTTTCTGGGAATTATGGGATACTGTGTTGTGAGTATTCTTACAAGGAGCCTTGCAAACAATTATAGACATTTTTACCCAATTGTGACTGTGCTATATTTGATGGTAAATTAGAGGAGAGCTAATACACTTCACAGAAAGCCTTCTGCCAGTGTCTAGCACCTTCCTTGCCCTTGGCAATTTCCATGTTTCTTTTGCTATTTAGATGGCAATAGATACCCAGGATTTTTGTTTTTTAAAAATCTTGCTCTCTTTCGTTGCTGGTGGGAATGCAAAATATACAGTCTTGTTGGAAGACAGTTTGGTGGTTTCTTACAAAATTAAACCTAATCTTACCACACGATTGATCCAGCAATCATACTCCTTGGTATTTACCCAAAGAACTAAAATCTTATGTCCACACAAAAGCCTGCACATGATATTTATAGCAGCTTTATTCATAATTGTCAGAATTTGGAAGCAACCAAGATATCCTTCAGTAGGTGAATGAATAAATAAACTGTGGTACATCCACATAATGGAATATTATTCAGTACTAAAAAGAAATGAGCTATCAAGCCATGACAAGACATGGAAGAAACTTAAAGGCATATTGCTGAGTGAAAGAAGCCAATCTGAAAAGGCTGCATATTGTATGATTTCAACTATATGATATTCTGGAAAAGGCAAAACTACAGAGACAGTAAAAAGATCAGTGGTTGCCAGGGGTTAGGGAGGAGGGAGGGTTGAAGAGGTGGAGCACAAAGGACTTTTAGGGCAGTGAAACTGCTCTGTATGATACTATAATGATGTTATGCATTTGTCAAAGCCTATAGAATGTGCAACACCAAGAGTGAATGGTGATGTAAACTATGGACTTTAGATAATTATGATGTGTCAATATAGCTTCATCAGTTATAACAAATGTACCACTTTGGTGGGGCATATTAATAATGGGGGAAGCTATGCAAATGTGGGGGCAGAAGGTGTATGGAAAATTTCTATCCTTTCCACTTGATTTTGCTGTGAATCTAAATTGCTCTAAAAAATTCTTAAAAAGAATCATGAAACTCCATTTTGAGTGGTGTCTAGCATTTCAAGCTGGGTAGCAAAGTCACAAAAACCTAGCTTGCTTTTGGGTGGTTAGCTACAGATTACATCAGGGCTTGAGAACTCTGATGGTTCAAAATGAACTCTAACCAAAGACTCATGGTTTTGTCTGAAAAGGAAGTTTGGTTCTGGTTAAATCCAAATTGATTGCAGGAAAGTTATATGAAACAAATACTTTTTCGGTGTAGCAAACTGAAATTTACTGGCCTCCAGGGGAAATCTTATATGGTTACTGGAGGCCTCGCTTTTATGTTTTGGGGCAATGTAATGCCAGAATGGGTCATGTAAGCTGAAATGTAATACAAAGAAATTCCGTATCATTGTTTCTCTAGAGACAGTTCAGTAAGGGTCAAAGTTAGATTGAATCAAGATAGGAGGCAAAGCAATTGAACTGAGAAAATTGGATATGGCTAGACAGCATTAGAGAACAGTAGAATGAAATTGACTCTGGCTGTGAAAAGCTTCAGAAATTGGTAATGAAAATATTTTATAATTTCAATGGATGTAGTAATTAAGTAATATTTATTTAACTCTCTCCTCTGTTTGGGACTTTGGTCGCATCTATTTAATCTTATACAGACTTACTTTTTATCCTTTGGAAGTTTTCTCTAAAGGATGAGGTGAACATTTTAGGACAGAATAAGTCATTGGACACATGTTTGAAGTTGGGTTAGAGTTTTTATAACTGAATAGTCTTTGCAGGACATAACTTCATAATGAAGATATATGTAAATGCTTTCACAATTATAACAGAAAACTAGCATTCCTGGACATCTGGTACAGTTTCGGGCCACTGCTTTGATTTGTATTAAGGTGCCAGAAGTTTTATCTGCCATTGCTGTTACACTATCCATGAAAATATCAATACAGTGAAAAAGGCAAATAATATCTTGGTATTATTTTGAAAACAGTTTTGACTTTGTGAATTCCCTGACATGATTTCTGAACCTTCTGGAGGTCTGAGGACCACATTTTAAGTAGGAAAATGCTAGGTCTAGGCTATGTAAGAAGAGGAGAGGGGATGCTCTTTCTTTTTTATCTGTTCCTTCTGTTTTATTTTAAAAGTGCAACTCTTATTTGGAAAACTCCCTAAATTCCATGGCACTGGGAATATTGATTTTCTTTAGTGCTAATATTTCCAGTTGTCTCCTTTAGAAGAATTATGATATCTTTTTGGGAAAATATTACTTACATGGTGTTTTGATTAAGGGCAAGAATAAATAATGATTTTTTTTATTGGTGATGAAAATGTTTCATACATTTTCTTAAAATGTCCTAGCATTTATATAGGAATCTTGTTGGAAAATACAGAAAAACTGGAGATATAGAAGATGTTTTCAGATTATTCAAAAAAAGAATCTTCTTTTTAGAAACATCGAAGTCTTCTTCAGATTTGCTATAGATATTATGTGTTTATTCAAGCATAAATATTTTATTAGTTTCTTTGCTAAATTGAGCCATGCACTTATAGCTAATAGGCTAATAATTATGCTTGGCTTTTGTTCAAACATTATGTCAGTTACCAGATATCATACACTGATTGACTACATATATCATAGGTTCTTAATCTATAACATATGATTGTTATTTCAGGAGTTCCATGAAACCCTTGAATTACTAATATGCAAGATTTGGTACATGATTGCTTTTTATGGGTGAAGGTCCATCAGATTATCAGAAGGTTTCCTTACAAATACTCGTGTTTTTCTGTATTTATGAAAATGGCTATGGACACTTTATTTCAATTTCGTGGAAAGGAAAATACAATTTTTAACACAGGATAGATTAAACAACTGGTTGCTTGAGTTTTTCTCTGTAACTGTTATTTTGGTGTTATGTAGACACAGCCCAAGTCCTTTAATTGTGTCTGAATTAATTTACAATACATCAAATTCACCCACACTTGTTCTATTTATCGCTCCATGGAAACAGCATGCTTTGGGCTGCTACTAAATTTTCCACATGCAGGACATTTCCACTTTTATATTTGACAATATATTCTTCTAGATTATATTGCTTCCTTTAAACTTTTTCTGGAAATGCAGTAAAGTTTAATGATCTTTTAAAAAATGAGTTTTGGATGAGTCAGCTTTACATTGTCTAGATTGATTTTGTTGTCATCATATATTCCATGTTTTTTGTTTGTGTGCTTTCTAATGATATTTCTTGGTATCTTGTTCTTGAAAAAGGTTCCTATTTTGAAGGCTTGTTTACAAAGTGTTTTCTATGTACATATTCCACAATATATTTTTATTTTAAATTTTATTGAGGTATAACTTAAAGATAGCAACGTGCCCAAATCTTAGATATATGGCTTGATGTATTTCTTGAATAGACATCTTTTTTTTTAGAGTAGTTTTAGGTTCACAGCAAAATCGAGTGGAAGGTACAGAGATTTCCCATGTACCCCCTGCACCTACACATGCATAGCCTTCCCCATTATCAACAGAAATCACCAAAGTGGTACATTTGTTATAATTGATGAAAATGCACAATGCATAGTATAGCCAAAATAGTCTTGAAGAAAAAGAACAAAGTTGGAGAACATGCCAGATTCAAGACTTATTGTAAAGTGGCTGTAATTAACACAGTGTGGTATTGGTATTATAGTAGGTAAATAGATAAATAGATCAATGGGATAGAATTGAGAGTTCAGAAATAGACCCAAGTATATATTTGACTTTTGACAAAGGTACCAAAACAACTCAGTAAAGAGTTGAAGAACTTTGAATAAAATAGTATTGCAGTAACTGGATATTTATATGGAAAAAAATGAACCTTGACACCTATCTCATATATAAACAAAAATTAATTCAAGGTGGATCATAGACATAAATGTAAAGACTAAAATGATAAAACTTTTAGAGCAAACCACAAAATATCTTTATGATCTTACGGAGGGCAAAAATTTCTTGAACAGGGTATGTTAAGCACTAACAATAAAAATTGCAATTTGAATTGGATTTCATCAAAATTAAAAACTTTTCTCATCAAAAGACTGAAAGTGAAAAGGCCATTCATAGACTGAGAATAAATATGCCTGGCAAAGGACTTGTATCTAGAATATATAGAAAATTCCTGTATCTCAATAAAAAGAGAACTCATTAAAATACAGGCAAAAGTCTTGCTCAAACATTTTTGTAAATGTACAAAAAGTAAAAGATACTTAACATTGTTGTCACCAGGGAAATGTAAATTAAAACAAAATGACATACCACTACAGAATGAGTCATATTAGAATGACTGACAATACTGAATGCTGGCAAGGGTTAGGAGCAAACAGCACTCTTATACATTGCAGGTAGAAATGTGATTGGTACAACCACTTCGCAAAACTATTTGGCAATTGCTAATAATGTTAAACATACTCTTACCATATGACCTAACAATTGCATTGATGGGAATATACCCAAGGCAAATAAGTGCAATGTTCATAAAATATTTGCATAGGAATGTTTCTAGTAGCTTTACTAATAATGACCTAAACCTGGAAACCACCTAAATATTCTTTAATAGGTTATGACATTATGATGTTCTCTTTTTATATTTTGGCTAACGTTGCTATATGATGGAACTTCAGTGGTTTCTCTAGGCTTAAACTTAAGGAACCGTCTTGATCAGAAGTCTAATGTTCTTCAGATGGTGTTTTATACAATGTTGTTGTGGTACAAGAACTGTGAAGACTGCAGGAACTTGTTAGGTGGTGTTGCAGGTGACTTAACTAGATGAAATTTTGTGTAAAAAATGATTGGATAGCATAATGTCCAAGTGGTGCTATTCATTGACAGCAATAAATATAGTGCTGAAGTGTGGGAGGTGAAGGTCATGAACCATCACCGATGGAGGAAATTAGAATCTTGACGTTCCTAAAGAGTTACAAAAGAAGCAATGTCATAATGACCATACACTCAGACTTTGAAAGAACTCAAGCTTTAGGCAGAAGGAATGAAAAGGAGTTAGTCAAAGAGCCAGAATCAGCATTCTGCAGAGTATCAGTAGAACAAGAGAGGGTTGTATTACTGCTGTCCTCTTGGTATTATTATTAGGTAGTGAGATTGAGAGGCACAATAAAAGAGAGGCTACTGAATTTAGCTAAGATGTGTTGCTGGTTATACAGTCACAGATGCATTTAAGACTAGCAAAATGTTCAGTGGGAGTTGGGTTATTTTTTTTTTTAAAGATTTTATTTTTTCCTTTTTCTCCCCAAAGCCCCCCGGTACATAGTTGTGTATTCTTCGTTGTGGGTTCCTCTAGTTGTGGCATGTGGGACGCTGCCTCAGCATGGTCTGACGAGCAGTGCCATGTCCGCGCCCAGGATTCGAACCGACGAAACAGTGGGCCGCCTGCAGCGGAGCGCACGAACTTAACCACTCGGCCACGGGGCCAGCCCTGGGAGTTGGGTTTTAATGGAGTAGATTCATTGGGCATAGATAATAAATTCATAGATTTTGGCCTTAAAGACAGGAAAAAATATACAATGGTAGTTTTAATGGCAATGGCGATCAGGTGACAATGTATTATTACTTAAGTGGGATGATTAAAATTAGAAGAGGAAGTCTGGGCAGGTGAAGTTGATGAATTAGGTGATGATATTAGAGTATATCCTATTCAATGGAAACAATATTGGCATATAATTGGAGATGCATCATTTTAGTAGTGAGGTCCTGACAGGTTAAGAGATTTTTATTTATGTAAGATGTGTTCTTAGTATGAAAGTTTGTGCAAACTTGTATTTTTTTGGTAACTGCTTTTCTATTATAAATTTAAAAACCCACATTAAAGAACCCTCTGAAGACAATGAACTGCACAACACCAAAAATTAATATGTTTTGTCACACTAAAGAAGCTTTAGTTGTGATATAGGCGTCTGTGTCCTTTGACATTTTTTGGCAGATATGTAAAACCACATGTACAAAACGTCGTTGAGTGATACTGTGAAATGACTGGAATTTTATTGAGCAGCAGGAGGTGAAGCAGCCAAGACCTGTAATAGTTTTGCAGACATGTCAGGAGATTTTGAAATTACAAAGAAAACAATTTTAGCACTTGAGTAAAATAAAATCATATGTTTCATCTTTGCTCTAAAATTTCTTCAGGTTTCAAAGGTCCTGTAATAAATGTATTAGTTCTGGACTTATCCTTGCTGCAGAAGTGAGCTGTGAGACAGTAGAAATAGATTTTGAAATGCTTGAGACTTGAGAAGTTGGAGCTTGGTGTACGGGTTGGATATAGGCAGATCTGAGATTAGGAAGCCAAGATTCTATGCCTCTTCAGACGTTTATGAGAATCCATTACATGACCAAGTCATTTGTTTTCTGTCATTTGACTCTCTGACTGATTTGTCCTTCTTGAAGCTTCTTTCTGGGCCTTTTTAAACACATGGGAGCTCATCCTGGAGAAAACAAACAAACAAAAAAATAAAGGTACTAAAAATACTAAGTGTAACCTTCCATGAAATGTATAATGTAATTATCTTCTGAGAAGCAGGAGGTGAAGTACAGTTTATCCTGGGAATATTGTTAATTAGCTTTAAGTTATCAATAAGAATAAGGGATAGATGATCCAAGATGGCGGCATGAGCAGACTTCTTTGTCTCTCCCCCTTCGAATCTACAACTAATTGGCCATTCATCGCTTGACAAAGGATATCTATATAGCATCTCAGGACGTCGGAGAGACCCACACTGCTATACATCGGAAGGCGGACGGACTTCCCTCCCGGAGGAGGTGGAGATACGTGAAAACTCTCCAACCCCGACCCCCGAACAGCCTAGATCCTGCGGGCGGCTTTCTCCCTGCGGACGCCGCCAGAGCATCGCCACACGCCAAGGGCAGGAGGGAGTGCACACCAGAGGAGGGACGGTGGAAACAGGTGAACGGACCCCTACCCAAGCCCCCCGCATTTACTCCTGAGACCAGACGGAGGCTCCAGGGTTGCACACCTAAGGCGGTGGGGAAAACCTCTACCTGCCATAAGCGGAGAGGTCCCGCCCAGCATCAGCAACGCCTGGGGGCCCCCAGAGAGAAACCCAAGCTGCGTGCCTGGGAGGGGATCTGGACTACCGAAGATCTCCTGGAAGAGGTCCGGGGCTGGGTGGAGCTCCAGCGTCTGGCAACGCGGCCCGGGGGAAAAACTCTGAAGTCCCATCCCAGCAGCGGCGGGCAGGGACTTTGCCTGCCATTATCAGAGAGGCCCTGCCCAGCCTCCGCAAAGCCTAGGGGCATTCCCAGAAGGCGCGCCAGCCCGCCAGCTGCTGCAGCAAGCTCCGCTGACCGGGCTCTAGCTTGGGGGACTACCGGAGATCTCCTGGGAGAGGTCCAGGGCTGAGTGGAGCTCCAGCAGCTGGCTACGCGGCCCTGGGGAGAAACTCTGGAGCTCAGTCCTGGCCGCAGGCAGTCTTTCCCTGCCATTATCGGAGAGGCCCCGCCCAGCACCCTCAACGCCTGCGGCCCCGGAAGAGAATCCCAAGCGGTGCACCGGTCCACCAGCTGCCACCACCGGCTCCTCTGACTGGGCTTTTGCCCGGGAGGGGATCGGGACTACCGAAGATCTCCTGGGAGAGGTCCGGGGCTGGGTGGAACTCCAGCGGCTGGCAACGCGGCCTGGGGGAGAAACTCTGAAGTCCCGCCCCAGGCAGGTAGGGTCTTCTCCTGCCATTATCGGAGAGGCCCCACCCAGCCTCCAGAACGCCTGAGGGCTCTCCCAAAAGGCACGCCAGCCTGCCAGCTGCCGAGGCAAGCTCCACTGACCGGGCTCTAGCCCGGGAGAGGCTCGGGACTACCAGAGATCTCCTGGGAGAGGTCCGGGGCTGGGTGGAGCTTCGTCAGCCGGCTGCGCGGCCTGGGGGAGAAACTCTGAAGGCCCGTCCGGGCAGCAGGGAGGGTCTTTGCCTGCCATTAGCAGAGAGGCCCCTCCCAGCATCCACAACGCCGGGAGGGTCCCAAAGAGGAGAATCTCAGGCAGGGCAGCAGCCGACGAGCTGCCACTGAACTCAAGGTATCCGGCTATCCCCCAGTTAAGGCAATGAGCTCCCCGAGATCCTAGGGGAGAGGACTGGGGCTGGGTGGAGTTCCAGCGACCTGGCTCTGTGGCCCAGGGGGGAAACTCTACAGTCTCACAGAAGCCTCAGCGATAGCCTCTGCACAGCACTAGTAGAGAGCACCCATCTGACAACCACAAGGCTGGAAGACCTTGGGACAAAAGTAGCATAGCTAGGGGAGCTAACCACAGACTGTAGAAAATCCCCATAGCTCTGCTGTGACCCATAGTGGACAAGTGAGATTCTGTGGGCGCCAACAGTGACAGAGCTGCAAATATAAGTGATCCTGCCCCTGGCCGCTGGGAAAGCCCATAAAACCACTGCAAAACCTAAGGAGGGACCACGTCTAGGTGGTCTGCAACAGTAGGCACCAGCAGTCTGAAGCCCCCCTGTGATGGCCTCCACAGCTGAAGAGGGAACCCATAGGATCACTGTGACTGCATGGAGGGACCCAGGCCCAGTTAGCAACAGCTGATAGGGTTCCTGGTTGGAGCAGTATAAACAGCTGTGCCCCCACCACACCAGTAGAAACAAGTGGAAGCAGTAACTAAACTCTATCTCTATGCAGAGGCACAAATCTACACCATCAAGCAATATGAAAAAATATATTAAATCTCCAGAACAGAAGGAAAATGACAAACACATAGAAAACAACCCCAAAGACAACGAAATATACAACCTAAATGATGATGACTTCAAAACAGCCATCATTAAAAAACTCAATGAGTTAAAAGAGAATTCAGATAGACAACTCAACGAGTTCAGGAGCTATGTCACAAAAGAGTTTGATACTATAAAGAAGAGCTAAACAGAAATGCTGGAAATGAAGAACACAATATAGGAGATTAAGAATAATCTAGATGCACTGAACAGTAGGGCCGATAATATGGAGGAAAGAATTAGCAATTTGGAAGATAGAAATATAGAAATGCTGCAGGCAGAGGAGGAGAGAGAGCGAAGACTAAAATGAAATGAAGAAACTCTCCGAGAATTATCTGACGCAATTAGGAGATGCAACCTAAGGATTATAGGTATACCAGAGGGAGAAGAGAGGGAGAAGGGGGCAGAAAGCGTATTCAAAGAAATAATGGCTGAGAACTTCCCAAACCTGGGGAGGGAGATGGAACTTCATGTGACAGAAGCCAATATATCTCCAAACTTTATCAATGCAAGAAGACCAACCCCAAGGCATATAGTAGTGAAGCTAGCAAAGGTCAACGACAAGGAGAGACTATTAAGGTCAGCCAGGCAGAAGAAATTAACCTACAAAGGAACCCCCATTAGGCTTTCAGCAGACTTCTCAGCAGAAACTTTACATACTAGAAGAGAGTGGAATGATATATTCAAAAATCTGAAGGACAAAAACCCGCAGCCAAGAATTCTCTACCCAGCGAAAATATCCTTCAAATACGATGGAGAAATAGAAACTTTCCCAGATAAACAAAAATTAAGGGAGTTCATTGCCACCAAACCTCCTCTTCAAGAAATGCTCAGGAAAACCCTCATTCCTGAAAAATCAAACAAAGGAAAGGGACTACAAAACCAAAAGCAAAGGAGATAAGTAGAAGGACAACAACAGAGAGTAGCAGCTCTACATCAGAACAGACTAAACCATGGGAAGAGAAACAAGGGAAATTGAAGAGAACTGGAAAACAAGACATAAAATGGCAGCGGTAGGCCCCACATTTCAATAATCACTCTAAATGTAAATGGATTGAACTCTCCAATCAAAAGACACAGAGTGGCAGGATGGATCAAAGAAGAAGACCCAACAATATGCCGCCTCCAGGAAACACACCTCAGCCCCAAAGACAAACACAGACTCAGAGTGAAGGGATGGAAGACAATACTCCAAGCTAATAACAAAAGAAAGCAGGTGTCGCTATACTAATATCAGACAAAGTAGACTTCAAAGTAAAACAGGTAAAGAAAGACAAAGAGGGACAGTATGTAATGACAAAAGGGATTCTCCACCAAGAAGACATAACACTTGTAAATATATACGCACCCAACACAGTAGCACCAAAATTTGTAAAGCAATTCTTAACAAAACTAAAAGAAGACATCAACAATACTATAATAGTAGGGGACCTCAACACCTAATAGTAGGGGACCTCATTAACACTAATGGATAGAACATCCAGACAGAAAATCAACAAGGATAGTATAGAATTAAATGAAAAATTAGACCAGATGGACTTAATAGATATATATAGAACACTTCATCCAAAAACAGCAGGCTACACATTCTTCTCAAGTGCGCATGGAACATTCTCAAGAATAGACCATATTCTGGGAAACAAAGCAAGCATCAATAAATACAAGAGAGTTGAAATAATATCAAGCATCTTTTCTGATCACAATGCTATGAAACTAGAAATCAACTACAAGAATAAAGTAGAGAAAGGTGCAAAAATGTGGACACTAAACAACACGCTACTGAACAAACAATGGATTATTGAAGAAATTAAAGAAGAAATCAAATATTATCTGGAGACAAATGAAAATGAGAACACGTCATAACAAATCATTTGGGATGCAGCAAAAGCAGTCCCAAGAGGGAAATTCATTGCAATACAGGCTCACCTCACAAAACAAGAAAAAACTCACATAAGCAACCTCAAACGACACCTAACAGAATTAGAAAAAGAAGAACAAACAAAGCCCAGAGTCAGCAGAAGGAGGGAAATAATAAAAATAAGAGCAGAAATAAATGATATCGAAACTAAAAAGACAATAGAAAGGATCAATGAAAAAAAGAGTTGGTTCTTCGAAAAAACTAACAAAATCGACAAACCCTTGGCCAGACTGACCAAGAAAACAAGAGAGAAATCTCAAATAAATAAAATTAGGAATGAGAGAGGAGAAATCACAACACATACCAAAGAAATACAAGGGATCATAAGAGAATACTATGAAAAACTATATGCCAACAAATTGAACAACCTAGAAGAAATGGACAAATTCCTGGATTCTTACAACCTCCCCAAACTGAACCAGGAAGAAATGGAGAATCTGAATAGGCCAATCACAAGTAAAGAAATAGAAACAGTAATCAAAAACCTCCCCAAAAATAAGAGTCCAGGACCAGACGGCTTCTCTGGAGAATTCTACCAAACATTCAAAGAAGACTTAATACCTATCCTTCTCAAACTATTCCAGAAAATTGAGGAAGATGGAGTCCTCCCCAACACATTCTATGAAGCCAACATCACTCTGATCCCCAAACCTGACAAGGACAACACAAGGAGAACTACAGGCCGATATCACTGATGAACATAGATGCAAAAATCCTAACAAAATTCTGGCAAACCGAATATAGCAATACATAAAAAAAATTATACACCATGATCAAGTGGGATTTATACCAGGGACACATGGATGGTTCAACATCCGCAAGTCAATCAACGTGATACACTACATTAACAAAATGAGAAACAAAAACCACATGATCATCTCAATAGATGCAGAGAAAGCATTCAACAAGATCCAACACCCATTTATGATAAAAACCCTCAATAAAATGGGTATAGAAGGAAAATACCTCAACATAATAAAGGCCATATATGACAAACCCACAGCCAACATCATACTCAACGGAGAAAAACTGAAAGTCATCCCTCTGAGGACAGGAACAAGGGTGCCCAGTTTCACCAATCCTATTCAACATAGTACTGGTGGTGTTAGCCAGAGCACTTAGGCAGGAAAAAGAAATAAAAGGAATCCAAATATGCAACGAAGAAGTAAAACTCTCGCTGTTTGCAGACGACATGATCTTATATATAGAAAACCCCAAAGAATCCATAGGAAAACTACTGGAAATAATAGCTACAGCAAAGTTGCAGGGTATAAAATTAAGATACATAAATCAGTAGCATTTCTATATACAAACAATGAACCAACAGAAAAAGAACTCAAGAACTCAATCCCATTCACAATCACAACGAAAAGAATAAAATACCTTGGGATAAATTTAACCAAGGAAGTGAAAGATTTATACAATGAAAACTACAAGATTTTCTTGAAAGAAATGGACGACAACATAAAGAGATGGAAAGACATACCATGCACATGGATTGGAAGAATAAACATAGTTAAAATGTCCATACTACCTAAAGCAATCTACAGATTCAATGCTATCCCAATCAGAATCCAAGGGCATTCTTTACAGAAATTGACCAAAGAATCCTAAAATTCATATGGGGCAGCAAAAGACCGTGAATTGCTAAAACAATCCTGAGTAAGAAAAACAAAGCCAGAGGCATCAAAATCCCCAATTTCAAAACATACTACAAAGCTACAGTGATCAAACCAGCATGGTAATGGTACAAAAACAGGTCCACAGATCAATGGAACAGAATTGAAAGCCCAGAGATAAAACCACACATCTATGGACAGCTAATCTTCGACAAAGGAGCAGAGGGCCTACAATGGAAAAAAGAAAGTCTCTTCAACAAATGGTGTTGGGAAAACTGGACAGCCACATGTAAAAGAATGAAGATCGGTCATTCTTTTTCACCATTCACAAAAATAAACTCAAAATGGATCAAAGAGTTAAAGATTAGGCCTGAAACAATAAGTCTTCAAGAAGAGAATATAGGCAGTACACTCTTTGACATCAGTTTCAAAAGAACCTTTTCGGACACTATAACTCCTCAGATGAGGGAAACAATAGAAAGAATAAAGAAATGGGACTTCGTCAGACTAAAGAGTTTCTTCAAAGCAAGGGAAAACAGGATTGAAACAAAAAAACAGCCCACTAAGTGGGAAAAAATATTTACAAGCTACTTATCTGACAAAGGATTAATCTCCATAATATACAAAGAACTCACACAGCTTAACAACAAAAAAACAAACAACCCGATCAAAAAATGGGCAGAGGACGTGAACAGACATTTCTCCAAAGAAGATATAAGTATGGCCAAGAGACACGTGAAAAGATGTTCATCATCCCTAATCATCAGGGAAATGCAAATCAAAACTACACTAAGATATCACCTTACACCCGTTAGATTGGCAAAAATATCCAAAACCAAAAGTGACAAATGTTGGAGAGGTTGTGGAGAAAAAGGAACCCTCATACACTGTTGGTGGGAATGCAAACTAGTGCAGCCACTATGGAAAACAGTATGGAGATTTCTCAAAAAGTTAAAAATAGAAATACCCTATGACCCAGCTATCCCACTACTGGGTGTCTACCCTAAGAATCTGAAATCAATCCCAAGAATCCCATGCACCCCTATGTTCATCGCAGCATTATTTACAATAGCCAAGACGTGGAACCAACCTAAATGCCCAGAACCTGACAACTGGATAAAGAAGATATGGTATATATACACAATGGAATACTACTCAGCCATAAAAAAGGACCAAATTGTTCCATTCGCATCAACATGGATGGACCTGGAGGGTATTATGTTAAGCGAAATAAGCCGGACAGAGAAAGACGAACTCTATATGACCCCACTTATAGGTGGAAGTTAACATATAGACATGGAGAACTGATCGGTGGTTACCAGGGAAAAGGGGGGAGTGGGGGGAGGGCACAAAGGGTGAGATAGTGTGCCCACAACATTACTAACAATAATGTACAGCTGAAATCTCACAAGGTTGTAATCCATCATAATCTTAATAATAAAAAAAAGAGAATAAGGGATAGAAAATGTAAACACAGAGATATGGCAATGAAATGACATTCATAGGACCCAGTTTTCATTTAATTTATGTGTATTATGTGAAGAAGAGACACAGTACATTGCAAATAATTTCTTTTTATCTGATGGACAGTTTTGAAGCTTTTTTTTTCAAATAAAGAGTACTGGATTAAAATATAGCCTTATAAGTTGTACCTTTGAAGAAAGCTTTTTTTGCTGTCTTGAATAGCCATTTTGTACCAACTATAGCTCACCCTGATCTTTCTGTCCTCAATAAATCTTAGAATTGGTTGTTCTAAAGTAGGGAATGGGCCAAAGAAGGGGATATATCAACATGTCAAATTGGAAAGGAAATCAATTGCTTTTCCAATGATCAAGGAGAATATAGCATCAAGGATATGAACTTGTCTTGCTATTCTTATGGGACAGCAAACAATTGCCATAACCATGCTATCCAGCAACCGGAAATGATGAATTAGATATTGACTAAATCATATACTTATTGTGGTACAAACACCTGTTGGCTATCAGAAAAGAATAAAGCCCTTAAAATAAAGCAAAAGGCAACGAAAATAAAAACAACTGTGCTACTTTCCCAGCAGCATGTGATGATGAATTTCTCACTCAAAGCCTCTGAAGAAAAGATAGGTTGCTCATTCTGAATCAGTTTTAGTTCTCAGCATCTTTAAAAGACTTTTTCAGACAACTTACTCTTAGAACATGATAGCTAGGCACAGGTGATTGTTAATTTTTTTCCCTTCAAAGAGAGGCATTCTCAGGCAACTTTTAAAGTGATTTATTTGGAAACATTGTGGTGATACCCTTCAGAGACTGATAAAGAACTAGTTAGGACTCTGGCCCTACTGGCCAAAGATGAAGATGACAGTATAAATTGCAGTAGTTGACAAACTGTAATGGAATAATGGAAAGGCTGGAATTACTTCTGGCTTAAGAGACCTAATTCTATGGCTTGTACTCAATGTAAATATCTTAGAAGAGCTTAGAGAGGAAAAATGATCTACTTTAGTTTTGATGCCTGCCGCTTAATGTAAAAGTCTTCTCTGTCGCGGGCTACCTTTTCTTCTCCCATTAGCACCCAGCATTATAAACAAATAATTGATTTGAACCAAATGTAATGTTTGGGTAGGTGACACAACATATGCATGAGAGAAATGAGGGACCTAATAGTGCAAGTGAGAGTAACTGAAATGATTGTCTTGAGGTCCAAGCTGGGTATGAAAGGAAGTGAAGCAGGTGGGGGTTTGGTGGCTGGAGAAAAGGGCCGCCAAAGTCAAGGGACTGGACGCTTAAGTAGATTTAGTGGCTGAGACAGAGTGGGAGAAGTTTTATGGATGACTAAGATTGCTTTCAGATTTTGAGATTTAAGATATCTTTGCCTCTGGATGATACTGTCTAAATTCAGGCCATGTAAGTGGAGAGAGTAAGGTCAATAAAATAAATGAAGTCAAGGAACTGTGACAACAGGATGCTGGGTGGGTCATCCAGTTGAACAATGAGTACAGCAGACTCCCAATTATTAATTAGTCAGTTACTGAGCATCTGTACAGGGAATTAAGGATGAAGGAAATTGGAAGACATACTGTCTATGTTCTCTAGGACTGTGGGTAACAGATTAAAAAATCAGTTACAATATACTTGATGGTTATAATATAGATAGTGCCTGCCTCTCAGTAGGTATTTGAATTTTTGTCAAAAGAATAAATACATGCATGAAATCCTAAGGGAACATGAAGGAACTAACCCAGCAAGGGTAACAGGGGAATGAGTATGGAAGAGTGTCATAGAAAGACACCCAGAGGAGATAAGATTTGAGCTGAATTTTGAAGGATAGTTGGCCATCAGCAAGGTAGATTTTAGGGTCTGGAGTGAGATATTCCAAGCAGAAAAGAAAGATACCTCTCTGTGCAAAGGCAGAGAGGCAAGGTGAGGCTGGAGTACAGGATGCATGCAGGAGAGGACTAAAGGAGCTCCCTTAGGAAGGACCTGAATGCCTTGCTTTGTTATTTGGACTTTATCTTGAAGGAAATAGAGAGCCATTAGAAGATTTTAAGATGGGATGTGATAAGATCAGATTTAGAATTAGAATTTCTAATTACTATTTTATTCGCAGTGTAGAGATTATATTGGAGGGGGTCATACTGTAGGCCTTTTGGAGCATTCCACATTTGAAGTGTCTATTCTACTAGACAATCGAATCGTCAGAGTCTTTTGCTTTTGTTTTACATCAAATTAAGTGTGTACGAATATATGTATACATATATGTATAAATATTTGTATATATTTATGCTTATGTTTATAAATAGTTGTACATATAAATACAGGTAACATCCCACACACACTATATATATATATATATGTATATTATACACACACGCATGCACACACATTATATATATATACATATATGTGTGTGTGCGTGCGTGTGTGTGTGTGTATATAGTATGCAGATAGGATGAAGTTTTTCTGTGAGAAACTGGAAAAAGCAAAATAACAAAAGTTTATTTGTGTGTCAGGAACCCAGACACCTTTTATGTCTTCACTTCATCTCTCTCAGCATGTAGGATCTTCTTCATGGCCCAGGAGGTCTGCTTAAGTTCTAGCTTCATATACACATTCCAACTAACGAGAAAGAGAAAGGGATGGAAGAAATAGATACCCTTTACTTCAAGAACCTTTTTACTCTAAGGATACATTCAACATGAAGTGTCAGCACATATCCCATTGGCCAGAATTTAGCCTAAGAGCCTCATTTGGCTGCAAAAGAGGCTATAAAATATTATCTGTTCTGGATGACAATATGCCCAGTTAACAATGATGGTTCTCTTATGAGGAGGAAGGGGAAGGAATGCAGCATGGGAACTAGCAGTCCCTGCCACATACAAAAAGTGGTTAGTTTTTCCCCTTCCAGTAATTCTGTCTAGAGAATAGGTGAGTGCGTGTGTATGAAGTTGATATGTTCTTAAAAGTTCTTCCATTTTGAGCAACACAATCAGCGCACATTTTGTGGGCAATAATAACAATAAGTATGAACATTTTTCAGAATGATTGTGTTTATGTAATTAGCTTAGTGTACACTAAGTGTGATGATTGTAATAGGTTGCATTTGTATAGAGATTTAAAAATTTTTACCAAGTACATTCACACCTCACACCTCCACCTCATACAGTCTATATAGTGTTTCTAAAATAAATAGGATGATGGTACTATCCCCATTTTATTACTGGAGAAATGGAATTATGTGGTTTGATGTTGAAACTAGAATTCATGTTCATTGACTCCTACTCCTGGGCTATTAATAGAAGGGAATAATAGCATGGGTTTTTAAGAATAGAGGATAATTTATATTTTAGTTTGAATGAATGTATGCTGATGGACATGACATTATTGTCATTTGAAAACCCAGCATTCAAGAATCCATTTTTTTCTGTCACTTTCCTGAGCAGTGATATCTTGGCCATGGTCGGAGCATCCCATTTTCCCAGAGGTGTGACTGTTTCCTTTTCCCAAGAGAACACATCAGATGTTTGGTGTTGCTCAGTTAACATAAGTATGACAGATAAATTTACTTATCAATTATTTTCCTGCCAATGCAACACACAAACCTTATCTACATATTGTTTTTGACATATTCACTGTACAAAATAATCCGAGAATTCAACTATCTTTGTTTTACTGCAAGATTACTTTGTAAAAACAGTTCTCTGTTAAATATTATCACCATAATTGCAAAATGAAGCAAACCCTTTTAACAACTGACTCCAATCATGCCGTGTATTGCTGGAGGACATAGTTTATCATTTCTTTTCCAGTGGTCTTTCTAATTAATAAAAAGTATTTTCAGCCTATTATCTGTTGGAATAAACTTTCTGAAGATACTTCTGTGTTACAAATAACAAAGGAGAAAGAAAACCATTGAGTCACTGACTGGGCCAGGACTCGAGCCACATCTTTTGAAAAGACTGAATTTTTAATTAAAAATCCAAGTGGCATTGTTTAAATTTTAAACTTTCATTTGATAAGAACCAAACTGACTACTAATCAAGGGCTAAAACAAGATAATCTGGCATGAAGTTTCTTTATTTGTTTGTAATAAGTTTATCTATTGTGGAAACTAATAACACAACTTTTTGCTAATTATGAATAATCTCCGTGGACATTTTTCAGTCCTCGTCACACTTCTCTGCTCAGTAACTTTTACTATTGTTAAGTACTCTCTCTGTCTTGAAACATGTTTTTCCTTTGGTTTCTGTAACTTTACTCTGTTTTCTCTTTCCAAAGACTAGTGTGCTCTTGGTTTCCTTTGCAGCCTCATCCTTGTCCACCCAACCATTGAATGGGGTTTGTTCCTAGCCTGTCCTTCTCTCCAGCTTCCTTTGCTTCTCTCTTCTCTTTCTTACTTCAGAACAACTGTGCATGCTGTTCTCTCTGTCTGAAATATTCATCTCTCAGATCTTCACCTGATTAGCTTGAATTAGTCATTTAGAACTAAAATTAATCATTACTTGTTCAGGGAAGTCTTCCTTGAACTCTGATTAGGAAAATTACCTGTTATAGCTGTCATAGCATCATTCACCTCTTCTAAACACATAACATAGTGACATGTCCATGGAGACAGAACCCATATTGTTTTGCTCACAGTTAATCCTCAGTGTCTGGTACAATCTTTGTGACACACTAGGTGAACAATAAATATTTGTGAATGAATGAATGAATGCATTTTCATGGATATACATAACACATTATGAAAATACCCTTTGTGTAAGTTATACACGTGGAGATAAATATATCCAGAAGTATCCTTACTTATTGGCTGAGTTGAGATTGAAGCATAGTCAAAAAATGAAAGGTGAATGTCAAGTCATTGGGTTTTCAAGGTGAGATGTGGGCTTTGTTCTAAGTGTTGTGGGACTTCAAAGATGCTATTTCAGGCACAGAACAGAATGAATATAAATGGTTAGATAGTATCACTTTAATCCTTTTAAATAATATTTCACTTTCTCTGGATACCTTTAATATGTAATATCAAAGGCAAATATCATTTTTCTTTATCCAAACACAGGCTTGGATACACAGAGGAGATGACATAGAGATGTTGAAAAGTTTGCCGGTTAACTTAATGATGACCCTCAAATATTCAGTATTCGTTTGTTTCTATGATGAAAATCTGAATAATTGAGTGAGGAATTGTGGGACTTCTAGCGTGGATCAGTTTTATGGTTTGAGGGTCAGAACTAATAAAATCTTAATGTTGCATCTCTAATCAACATGTAAGTTGATTACATTATTATAGTCTTTCATTAACAAGCATATGATGTTTCTTCTAGAGACAAATTTTATTCTTTTAGGGGTAAATTTCAATGGCAAAAAAGTGCATATTTTTGATGTTTAATTTTCTGTGAAGTTTTAGTGGGAAAATTGTAGATACTGTCAAATGAGAATGAGCATCCATGCTCAGCCCTGGGTCCAGATAATTTCTTCTGTGGATTAGACTGATAAAGTCCTAGGGGATTACTTTGTGTCTGTTTTCAGTAGATGTTTTAAATCTTATAACACACATTTTATCATAACGTAGCCATTGGGAAACAGTAATTTAGTGGCTGTTCACATAATTGTTTCTCTTCCTCCCCTCCACCCCTACCCCATTTTAAATTGCTTGTTATAGATCATGACTTTGTTAAATTCTTACAGAAACATTTTGGGAACTAGAGCTATTAGGGAAAAGTAAAGTGCGCAGTTGGAAATCATCTGAATAATTTGATTCATGTAAAATTCCATTTTGAACCGCGCAAGTCCTATCCCACTCACTGTGTCTTCCTTTTAGCCTGTCTACATCTCCACAAATTATGTAATAACTTGAGTAAATGCTTTGTCCACTTGGATGATGGTGATGCATCTATAAACCTCCCACCTCTAGGTATTATGTACTGAAATGGAGTGTGAAAAGCTGAGTCAATTTTTATTTTCTCTAGGCACAAAAAAAAAAAAAAAAAAAGAAAAGAAAGAAAGGAAGAAAGAAAAGAAGAAAGGGATAAAAGAAAGGACAGAGAAAAGTGCTTGGCAAAAATTTCCAGTGCAGGGAAAGTGACTTGTCATGCTAGCGATCTTGCTAGATCTTGCTAGATCAGGGCAAAGTCTAGGATGTTATGAAGGAGCTTCCGAGGGATTCTCTTGTCATGTGTTGTGATGACATTTGTGTCACTCCTTACTCATTTTCACATAAATTATATAACAACATACCCTTTATTAGTGGTTGACATTTCAAAAATCCTTTAAAACAAAATATGTGTTCATGCAGAGAATGTTTAAATCAATAAAATTGATATGTCAGAAATTATTCTGAACAATTCTGTAGATTACCTCTGGGAAGAAGAGGAAGAATGTCGTCTGGGAGGGGAGACCTAAGGGGCTTCAATCTTATTGGCAACATTTTATTTCTTTGGGTGAGTGATGGTTTAAATAAGTATTTGAAATCTTATTCTGTTTCATATGTAATACATTTTTAATAAGAATACTACATTATAAGGCAGACCTAATAGTCCCTAGTTTTGTCAATTTGAGCAAGCAAGTTGTATAATCATTCTGGATCTTAATGGACTTCATGTGAAAAAGAAAAAAAACAATAAACATGATAATTTATGAAGTCAGAGATTGACTAAGGTATGACCATCTTTTGAAGACTACTCCGGTTTTACGACCAACAATTAGGTCATTTGTAATTCATTCATCCTTTGAAACTTTATGGAGTTGCTAACATTTACATGCAGTTGACTCCATATGTAATTATATGTATATAAAGTTAAAGTTATTATAAGACTTCCAGAATTTAAAAGGGAGGTGCCTTTCCTAGAATCAAGTGTAATTGGAAGTGAAAGTATTAGGTGTTCATTGTCTGAACACAATCCAAACCACTGCACAATTAGATTAATTCAGGGAAAATAGAATCATAGAAGGTTATGGCTGGAAGGAACCTCAGAGATGATCTAATTTGCCCCTTCAATTACGAATGGGGAAATGATTACAGTCCACAGAAGCCTTAGTCACACAGCTAGTTACTCGAAAAGCTAGTGCTAAAACTAAGATTTCAGAGCTTTCCTCACTGTTTCTTTACCACTGTATTGGTATTTCCCAAATTGTCATTTCCAAAATTGTTCATATGAGTGTAGCCAACCAAACAAAACTAACAAACAGCAACAATAAAGCCTGGATTTGGTGGTAAAGTAGCTTTTTGGAATTTTGCATCATATAAACCCCTTGTGGATTCACAATGCACTTTACTGCTGTGACAAGCCCTACAGTAGAGGAATCTATAATTGTTTAATCAACTCTTTCCAAAATTTTTGACAGCTGAACCCTTATTGTGTGAAACATTCAGTACATTTTAAGGAAGACCGTTTGACTAATGCTATAAAATTAGTCAAATTACTTTTTATTATCATGCAGTCTAATTGAATAATAGGTCAATTTTTAAAATTAGGTTAACTGATATGGCAGCATATAGATCCACCTTAATTCACTTAATTTACTTAACTTCCACTTAACGAAAAGGGCATTGACCCCTGTTTTCAATAAAGAGGTCGGTGTTCCATAAGTGCTTTTAAAACTTTTCACTCGTGGGCTGAAGAGAAAGAAGGTTCTCTCTCATGAAAACTGACAGGGGAACATGCTCATGAAAATGGTAGTTAGTAATTATAACGTAAATACAGGTGTTCAGCTATGGCAATGGAAACAGAGAGAATAAAGAGAAAAAGGGAGAGAAGAGGAATCAGAACTGTTTCAGAGTGATAGACTGTTTTAGCCCTATCCTTTTTTCACTAAGAAAATCCTCAAACCAAATGAAAATACCAGAAAGTGTCATGAGGAAGATGATTAGTGTGAGGGAAGTAGAAAGGAGGGAAAGGCGTCACACACAGACATGCTAAAGATGAATATGACAATATGCTACCTCCTCTGTGGGATTATGTTTGAATTTCCCAACAAAATGAACTCTTCCAGTCTAAACTCCTAAAACTTTTCCTTCTTAGCTCTATAATTTTAGTTAGCCTGTTCTAGATTTTCCTTTAATTAGTTGAGTATATATTTTATCACACCCAAGATATTGTTCTAGAGGACAAGGACAGTAGTTGTCTTTTTACTAAGTTCCATGGATACTGGCAGATTACTTTGTATGAATTGTCCTCTCAATGAATGTTTGTTGAATGAATACAAATATGACAAAACCAACGAGCATGCATGGTACACATAGTACATAACTACAGTTGAGTATGTGAAGCATTAGCTCTGATGATCCCTTCTCTCAAGAGCTTTAGAGTTTACTCAAGACAATGCACTAAAAAAGAGACAACATTCTTGTATAAAACCCTTGATATAGGACATGTCCATAAAAGGGAAAGATCAGAGAGGCTTTGTAGAGAAAAGTGTTGAAAATTATTATTTATTGATGGCAGTGTTGTTGAGTGTACTAGTTTCTGGCTGCTGTTGTAATGAACTATCACAAAGTTAGTGCTTTGAAACAACACAAAGTTATTACTTTATAGTTCTGGAGGTCAGAAGTCTGAAATGAGTCTTATGGGACTAAAATTAAGGTATTGGCAGGGCTGCATTCATTCTGGAGGCTTCGGGAGAGAATCCATTTCCTTGCCTTTTCTAGCTTCTAGAGACTGCTTGTATTCCTTAGCTTGTGGCCTTTTACTGAATCTTCAGTGCACAACACTATAACCTCTGCTTCCATCTTGAGATCTTTCTGACTCCTTCTTATAAGGACTTTGTGATTACATTGGGCCAAATTGAAGAATCCAGGGTTATATCCCCATTTTAAGATCTTTAACTTAATTATATCTGCAAAGTCCCTTTTGCCACATAAGGTAACCTGTTCATAGGTTCTGGGGATTGGGACATGGAAATCTTTGCAGGGCCATTCTTCTTCCCACCATACTGGGGAATCAGCATGAGCAAAGTTCTGGAGGTAGAAATAAGCATGGAGTGTGTAGCTGAACAATAAAAATCAAAACAAAATGTAGAGTACGTGTTAAGAAGTGTAGCAAGTAGAATTGCTAGTAGGTGGGTATGAGTTACAAAGGGCTTTAAAATTTAGGACAAGAGATTTAAGTTTAATGCAGTTAATACCAGAGAGCTAACCAAGTTTTTGAGAAGTGGCTGGTATTGTGAAAATGGCATCTGTAAGAGATTAATCGGATAGGATTTATAAGAGAAGCTGATGGAGAGAAAATTTGAAGGCAGTGAGACTGGCAAATGCACAATTGAATTTGTTACCTTGCATAGTTCTTTACATATATGGACACTTAGTATACTTCTATAGACTATTTTTATTAAAGGCTTGAATTAGAATGGCAATCATTAAACTTTTCGCAGGTCAGTAATTTTGGATCCTGTCTATATTTGGACCATAGTCGTGGTTGTCTTTCATGACTGTGGTAGTCTGTGAAGCAAGGCTGTAACTCAGTTGTTAGTGTTTTTTCCTTGCTTCCTCATCATCCTTTGTTCTGCCTTAACATCTATATTCCAATGGCTGTTCTGAAGGGGCTCTTGTTTTTCTCAGTTAGAGAAATCTCTCATGTTCCTGTGAAAGTTAACTTTATGTAAGGAATGATAAATTACTTCTTTTGACATCATTGTAAATTTTATTCATTAATTCTTATCTTTGTGATATTAATGAATTCTTCCTACGAGGAAGGTACTCATATCAAACTAAATATTTACTTTAAATGCATCTTAGCTGGAGCTTTTTTTACTTTAATCTGCAAAGGGTCAACAGTTAACTGGATAAGAAGGATTCACCTTTTCAATTGTAATAGAATATGCTGAATGATGTGGCTTTTTGGGGGTTGTCACAAAGCCATGGAGTCCTAATTATATTTAATATCAGTGTGAAGAGCACCAGAAGGGAAAAGACTACATGTAAAATAGATATTTGTTGTTTTTGCTTACCTGGTATCCATCCTTTTTTCTGCTGGCAATAGGCCCTCCCATCCTCTCCTATCACAATCCATGTATTATGTACATCCTGTAACCCCACTCTTGATGGCCATTTAGTGTCAAAGTAATGAGTTCTATAGTTGGCTTTTAACCTAACTTGAGTCAATGAGAGGTAAGCCTGGGACTTTTGCTAGAACTACTGGGGATGAGGCGCCCACTCTCTACTGGGATGGTTAAGCTGGTAGGATCTAAGTCTGGGGCTGTTGAAGCTTGCATTAGAGAGAGCTTCCCTTATAATGAAGCCAATGCAGAAGAAAATTAAGCTGGTGAAAAAAAGACCCTTCATCCTGGTGAGATTATTTGAGCCCTAGATCCAACTCTGACTGAAGCTGAAATTTTTCGTTGCATTTTTGGTTTGTAATCCAGTATTTTCTTCATTATTTAAGCTGATTTTAGTTGTGCATCTATCAATTTCAGTCAAGAGTCCACTCTAATATCATACACATACCATACCCAGAATCTCACTTGGGCTCCATGGTCTTGTCAGGATCTTTCTCTAGAATGTTGACAAAGGTCTCCAGGGTGACTGCCCTCAGTTTTTCACTTTGTACTCTCAGTAGAAGTGAGCTGGACTTCCTCACTACCTCCTGATAATTTGCAGCCATAAAACTCTATGAATATATGATACTATTAGTAGTAGCACCAATAAAAATACAGCAGAGTATTTTGGAAAATAGAATTTCATTGTCTTAATGAGGGCTGGAACCTGCTTGATGAATCTTCTCATACATTTCCTGTTTATAGAATTAGAGGAATGGGCACATGGCTGACTCAAATTTATTTATTACCATCATGGATCACCTCCATATTTCAGTAGTGATATATTTTTTTATAAATCCTGAGATTTACTTATGTTATAAAGAATAGAGACACAGTTTTACTGGAAGAATCTTAAAAAAGATTTAATTAAATGCATGGTATCCATAAGTGACAGGAATCAGAAATGATTCTCATTCATTCTCTGTTTAGAGAGAAACTTTAACAAACATTTTTTGAAGATTAAATATTACAGTATTTTCTCAAGTTTTTGTTCTTTTAATAGCTTTCCATTCTCAACACCACCTATGATGAAGGAGGCAGAGGGAATAATTCTGTTGCTAACTCTTTTTTTTTATTTGAGGAACACGAGCCCTGAACTAACATGTGCTGCCACTCCGCCTCTTTTTTCTGAGGAAGACTGGCCCTGAGCTAACATCTGTGCCCATCTTCCTCTATTTTATGTAGGATGCCTGCCACAGCATGGCTTGATAAGCAGTGCGAAAGTACGCACTGGGGATCTGAACTGGCAAACCCCAGGGACGTGCAAATTTAACTGCTACACCATTGGGCTGGCCCCCTGTTGCTAATCCTTAAGTTCTTTTGATTTGCTGAGATTTTTATGCCAATAATAGTTTAAACCTTCTTTTTTGAAAAAGCACATTGTCTAAATTTAAAACATAGGTGACACTACAGAAATATTTGGGAAGCAATATTTGGAAAAACTAAAGGAACAGAGCAAAATCACTATCCAACGTATGACCATTCAGAACTACCCTGCTTTGAGGCTTTTTGACAATAGGCTAGGCAGAAGGAGGAAAGATTAAAACATTTTCCTTTTGGATAGATAGTTAGACTACCTTTTAATTAATATCAGGCCTCTGTATGTTTGCTGATTTTATTCCTCAACACCTGCTATTTATACCTGCTATTTCTTTATTAATCAATTTCTAGACTACTTACTTTCTGTATTCAATCCTGTTGTATGTACAAAGGCTATGATCTATTGGATTTTGAAGAGCCTTAAAGGTTATTTAACAAAATATGTATCCTACTCACTAGGGGAATGTATTTCACAACATTTATGCAGGAAATATATTTGGATTACCTATTAATTAGCAGAGATTCTGCCTTACATCAGGGATGGATAAAATCAAGACACTCCTTCACCCTCCCTGGAAGCTCACAATCTAATGGGAGAGACAGAAAAGTGAAGTGGGCGGCCGGCCCCGTGGCTGAGTGGTTACATTTGCGTGCTCTGTTTTGGTGGCCCAGGGTTCACTGGTTTGGATCCTAGGCATGGACAGGGCACCGCTCATCAGGCCATGCTGAGGTGGTGTCCCACATAGCACAACCAGAAGGACCTACAACTAGAGGATACAAGTATGTACTACGGGACTTCGGGGAGAAGAAGAAGAAAAACAAATAACTAAAAAAAACAAAGATTGGCAACAAATGTTAGCTCAGGTTCCAATCTTTGAAAAAAACAGTTCGAAGTGAATGCAATAAAACTCTTGTTTCTTTCCTGCAAATAACCAGTCTGAAAAAAAAAAGAAAATTGAAGTGAATAGACTACTACAAGACCCTATAAATAAATTTTATAAATAAAATAGACGTATATGTTGGAGGTATAGGAGCATTGGAGAAGGATACTTAACACATGTGACAGAAGCTGGAAAAGTCATTTTGAGGAGTAACATTTGAGCCAGGCTTTGAACAGGAAGCTTAGAAAATGAAGAACATTCCTGGCAGAGGAGACAATATGCAAAGACATGGAGACATGGAGAGATCACAGACAATTTGGAGCACTATGAACAAATTGACACTAGATGAAACTGTACTACTGATAAAGACTGTACTAAGACAGGCTTTGTGTGTGTGTGTGTGTGTGCGCCATTGTGAGGAGCTGAGGCTTAAATTGGTCATCCAGACAGCATGGTCACCTCCAGGGTTCACAAAGCAGTAGTTACGCTTTTGGATAGTGCTTATTGCCAGATAGTTTTGCCTATATATTTTCCTGAGATCTGCCTCCAATTTTTATATACTGGCCACATTCTCAACTATGTTACTTAAAATTAGTCCAATTGCTCTTTTATGTGACTGTCTTTCAGATAGTTAAAGGTGTCTCTTCCTTACCTTCTGTTCTCCAGACTTAAAGTTCCAGTCATTTCACCTATTCATCTTGCTTTTCCTGGAACATGCCAGCCTTGATATGTGGCTAGTCAAATTAATAAGTAGCCCAACCTGTGTGTAGAATGTGCTGACCTTTTTCTGGATTCTGTGAATAGGGCTATGAATGCTACTTATGATTGTATTGACATTTTTTATTTTTGTCACGGTTAATTACATTATATATTGGCATATGTTGACTTTAAAACCCATAGATTACTTTTATATGATTTACTACTGGTTTGATTCTGCCCAATCTTGTGGTTATGCAGGTGGCTTTTTGAACCTATGGACAAGATTTTACACATATCCTTGTTCAATTTAATTAATTTAAATTTAATATTGGCCTAGCATAATCATCTGTAGAGGTACTTAAATTTTCATTTTGTTTTTCTACATTATCAACTCCTTATGTTTTTGAATCATGTGCAAGTTAGATAAATATACTTTGATACAAATTTTTGATAAAAATATAGAATTTCAAAGGGTATATTTCAGCATACTGCAGCAGAGCACTACAGATCACCATCAAGGTTGATACTCTGCAAAATTGTTTGGCTAATCAGTTCTGAATTCACCTAAACCAACTAATATTTCCCTAGCTATTCTCCTAATTCATAGTGACTATGTTAAATGCCTTTTTAAATCAAGTATACTATGTCTTTGACATTATGCTCATCAAGCGGTGTAATAACCTTAAAGCAAGTGGAAATAGTGTTACTTTGGCATCCTTTTTTCTTAATGAACATTTGTTGAGTCCCAGAAATTTGCATTTCATTTTTCATGTGAGTGTGACCTTATTGGGAAGTAAGGTCTTTGCAGATGTAATCAAGTTTAAATGAAGTCGTTAGGGTGAGCCCTAACTGGTCTCCTTATGAGAGGAGAAGAGACACAGGGACAGATACCCAGGAAGAATGCCATGTGACGATGCAGGCAGAGATTTTGTGATGTGTCTACCAGCATAGGGATGCCAAAGATTCCCAGCAATACCAGAAACTAAGAGAAAGACATGGAACAGATTCCCCCCTAAGGCTCTAGAGAAAGCATGGCCCTGTCAACTTTGATTTAGGGCTTCTAGTCTCCAGAACTATAACAGAATAAGTTTCTGTTGTTTTAAACCACCTAGTTTGTGGTCCTTTGTTATGGCAGCCCTAGAAAACTAATACATCGAGGCATGGATATAAGTGTTCAGAATTCACTCGTACCACCTTTTCGAAATTAGGCCAATATATACTCATCTCAATTCTTCTGGTGATGTTTTGGTTCTCTATGATTCTCCAAAGATTATTAAAGGTGGATTAATAATGACATTTTCAAGATATTTTAATGCCCTTGGATACGATTCCTCTGGGGCTACACAAATTTCAAGTATTTAGATGCTTCTTATCCCACTATTCACTCATTTAAAACTACTTATTGATTGCTAACTATGTGTTTGGATCTATGTTAGGCACTGGACATACAGATATAATCCTTGGACTTGAAGAGTTTATGGATAAATAAGGGTTATGGGCCAGTTAAAATATAAATACAATATAGAGTATTGAAAGAGGAATACCCGTAGTCCTAGGAGAAAGCAAGAATAGGCTTACTTGGGAAAGCTTACTGTAGCATTGAATTTAGGTCTGCATATAATAAGATGTGTGGTAGAAGCCTAAGCCAAAAAAAAAGAAAAAAACAAGATCATCAGTTTGTTAATAAAAAATAAACCAAAAGAATGAAAGAACATTATACAGCATGAAGATGTAAGAAAACAAGAAACTCTCTGGGAGTTTAGAGAAGTAGATCTGTTTGGAGTGCAGGGTCAGTGGCAGGGAAGAGAGAGAGCTGGAGAAGTTGGCCAGGGCTAATTCATGATATATCTCGGATTTCTTCTGGAAGGTGATAGACAGCTGTTAAAATGACTCTCAATCCTTCCAAACTTATAAAGCAAACTCTTGCAAAGGAAAAGAAACAAACAAATAACAACAACAAAAACCCAAATAACTTCTTGTTGATCCCTAGAGTTGACTTAAATTGTTTTTATTTTAACCTTAATTAGTTATGTACAAACATAAAAGTGTCTAGAATTCTTATGCATATAATTCATATACAATGATATAATGAAAATATAATTGAAATACCAAAAAACTTACAACACTAAACAAATTCAATTTAAAAATATTAAGTTATATGAAAATGAATGTTTTTCTGAAGCTACATTGCATCCGCTATACTATCGTTTTGTTTTTTAAAAAATTTTTGAATTAGTGCTTTATTTTATTTTAGTAATATCTCATTCTGTCCATGCAACCTTGATAAAAAACAGTATGCTCTTTTGAGTCTTTGGAGAATTTGCAACTTCTCTGAGATTTTCCAGTCTACGAAAAGCCGTTAGCATATTTAGCAATTTAATAAAATTTTATAAAAACCTATGACAGAAATACACTTTGGCATTAAAACATTTGTAACTGGTCAAGGAGGTGTAAGAAGGCACACTGTCAAAGGCAAAGCTTGACTGTTTACTAACATGACTTAGAAAAATCTAGTAATTCAACAAAAGTTATAGTTTTTTTCCAGTTAAATACTTTAAAGACTGTAGCCAAACCAGTACATTAGGGTTATTGTCTGTACTATAGGTTTTACTACCATGTACCAGCTAAGACCTCAATTCTGGTTTTTCTTCTGTTTGAACAACCATAGAACTTTCACCATCACATCGTTTCCTAATATTCTTTCACTTTCACTTGGCACGAATACAATCTATTCCTTTCTCATTAACCTGTGACAATAAGAAATGTGCTACTTAGAGCTAAAGATAAACGAAATTCAAATACAAAAGCACTTAAATTATGTAATAATTCTTAGTTATAACTCAAAATAGGCTTATCCTAAATGTGTTCTATAACATGGTGTTAAAATTTTGTTAGAAATATTTGTGGATCGATCCCATTTGAAAAAATATTGTATTGCAGCATTTTAAAGCAGCATTTCAAACTGCTCTTGCCTGTTTGCCGCCAGGTTTGTTCTCTTCTTTCCAGTTTGGAGATCATCCATGTGGAGAGCAAAGACTTAGTGAAATAGCAGTGATATAAGAATATTTTTGCTTTCTTCCTTTATTTTCTAGCATTATTTATTTTTTCACTTCTACAATAATTACTCAGGCATTCTGACAATACTGAGGATATAGTGGTGGGTTAAAAATACCGGGTTCTTTTATTCCTGCAGTTGAAGTCTTTATAGGTCATTAGTCAATCACTTCCAGGGCTGAGTTTGACTGTTATATTTGGAGAGCAGACTTAGCACATAAATTATATACGTTTTTAATGTACAGAACTGCACTGTCCTGTATAGTAACCACTAGCCACAAGGGACTATTTAATTTGAAATTAATTAAAATAAATAAAATTTGCTTCCTTAGTTACAAAAGCTACATTTAAAGTGCTCAATAGCCACATATGGCTAATGGCTACCATACTGGACAGCATAGACTTGATGAAATATTTTTAAGTTGTAACTAGATAAATACTTAGTGTTGAACAGTTTAACTCTTACCATTTATTTATTTTAGTTGACACTAAGGATGGATTCTGCTTGAAATTAAACTATACCATGTACTCGTGATTCTAAATTGTGCTATTTATACTCAATGCTTTGGTTAATGAGTTTATTTTGTTTGTTTTTTGAGACGGAACAATTTTTTAGTTTTGATAGCATAAATTGGATTTCAGATTTCTTTTGAAGAGAACGATTTCAGAAATTTAGTCTTTGTAAATAGTGGTGGCCATCCAGATACCACATCAAAAGGGATTCACATTTAAAGCATTTATTTTAATGCCATCTTTCTTGAACAACAATACTAATATGATAAAATTATTACAGTATAGTAGCTGTATTAGAAAACTCTTGTTTAGAAATTGGTTACTTGGTTAAAATGCTCTAAAATTCTTCCATAACAAATCAGTGACCTAGACTTTTTAAGTAACAGAGAATGGAACTGAGGCAATATTGGAATTGTTCAATTAAAAAAAATTCTTTTTAATATGTAAAAAACAAACCCTTTTGCTTTAATCCTCTTGATCTGCATAGAGATGGATAGTTCTCAGTGAGCTTTATGTGTCTATAATTAAATATTTGCAATAAATGTAAAGATGTTCTAGAAGCCACCTGTCAACATTATGCTCTGTTTGCATGGAAATTCTAAGGACTGTGTTTATGGTCATCACATTTATCTTTCAACATCATTGTATTCCTATGGCACCTCTGCTTACTCTCAAGCAAGCAATATTTGTGATCAAAACTGCATTTCTTGTTAGATGACATATGTAAGGTATAATTTTCCTTATTTGTAAATTATTATTCAATGTGATCACTACGATTCACTTTACCTACTCAATCTTGCATTTTCTGAGTATAGGCAGGTCTTTGTTGCTACCAGATTTCAGATTATGTCCTCTGACCTAGATTTTATCCAGTATTTTATCATGAACCTCATGATATCAAAAAGTCTACGTTTGTGTCTCACCTGAGGGGTAGAACTTCCAGGATTTTCTTTTAATTTAATTTTTTTTTTTTTGGTGGGGGGAAGGTGCTGGGGGAGTGATGGTTGGGGGAGGCAATTATGATTTAGATTCAAGAATAAATTTGGAATTCATGTTATTCGGTATGCAGAGTAGTTTATAAATAATCCTGTGCTTACCAGCACTGAGTTACCATAAGATAGACAGTAAAAACATTTTAATTCCCTCTCATTCCTTTCCTTTTTCTTGTAACCTAATACTTCAAAAATTAAAACAGGTATTATTTAGATTTAGTAGTTAAATCAATATATTGATATCCTAGTCTTTGATATAAAATCTACATTAAAAAGTCATTTGGTCTAACCGTGTGTGCTTTGGAATTTTTAGCTTATTCCGAGGAATCAGTTTAACTTGAATTTTGCTTGTAAAGTGTTATAAGGGCCTTTAGCATTCATATTGAGACCCTGAACTGGGGTTTCATTTGTTCTCTTATGTTAAATATGTTGTAAGATGCTGGTTAGTAATTTTGGATCTTGGATGAGGCAGCACTAAAAATTAGCCAATCTGGAGAAATTTTACTTCTATAGTATTGTGTACACACTGAGAAGTTAAAATGACCCATAGCTAATCTCAACTAGAAAATGATTATGTTTCAATGTGTGCTCTGCTTTCTCTTCCTCACTGAGGAGCCTCTATTGCTCATAGTTCGTGTGGGTGATGATATATGTAGCTGTCTCCCAGATTCTGTAGTCTCTTCACACTACAAGATGGTAGAAAATAAGATTCAGATTTTGACAGAAGGCTAGTAGATATATTTCTGTTTCTTTTATTTCCCTGTATAATATTTATCACATAGTGTCTTTTGGATGATGTTTCAAGAATAAATCACATATTATTATAGAAAACCAACTATAGTAAACATAGGTAATTATCTCCTTCTGAGAACCATCAGGTATTTTTCTTCCTAAAGGAGTGAGCCGAGTAGCACTTTATTTTTAATTAATCAGCCAATTGATTAATATGGGGGAAACTGAGTATTAGTTATGTGTTGAAGTGCATAAGAAGTGGTTTAAAGACAGATTGGTTAACATTTAGACTTAGCGGAAGGCAGTATTTAGGACTTGTGGAAATTTAGCAAACAGATATGATCTGTGCTGTCTTTTAAAATGAGTGTCATGTATTGAAAAAAGTTTTACTAATATCAACTAGTAGCAACATCATTGATTGCTAGAGGTTGTTACTGCAAGATAAGATTCTTCCTATCTACATTTCAGAAAAGTCTCTCTTGTGTTATTCCATGGAGCAGTAGACAGCAATTCTAAACCATTGAAGTACACTGATACTGTGCATTTTAATAGACTGATTTGGCTCTTTACCTTATAAATTACAAAGATTAGGAGCTGGACAGATTCTCAGGCATTAGCAAACAGAAATTTTATTATTACCACAGGCCAAATAAAAGGTATAGATATGCTAACTCAACATAGCAAGACCAGCTTGCAGAATGACACTGGGAATTGGGAATTTTCAATGGCTCATCCACATTCTCTTTCTTGCAATGAGCTGGGCATGGAAAATTTCATTCTTTCTCCAAATCTTTTTCAATTCATCAAAATTTGTCTTTAGTTAAACAGTAACAGTGACTTCCACATTCTCTGAAGCTATGTATTGAAGTCATTAAATGACAAATATACTTCTTTAAGGAATTTTCTGTGATTTAATAGTCCAATAAAATCAGCACTCTTTCTCTCCTTTCCGTCCTTCCTTCCTCCCTCCCTCCCTTCTTCCCTTCCTTCCTTCCTTCTTTCCTTCCTTCCTTCCTTCCTTCTTTCCTTCCTTACTTCCTCTCTCTCAAGTTAGTTGAATTACAGGTAATCCAATTCAACTTTTTTATTTGAGGCATCTAAGGCCCAGATAAGTTTAACAGTGACAGAGCCAGAACTAGACCCTACATTTTCCCGATCCAGGTCTTTTTGTACCACATATATTGCCTCCTTATAATATACATACTATAATAAGAATACTAACAAATGCTATAAGCCTTAACACATATATACTGAGCATTTACTGTGTGTGAAGTGCTATAATCGATGTTGTGGAGGAAACCAAGGTGAATGACACAAGGGTTATTTCCTCAATTAATTTGCATTCTTCTAGGGGAAATTAGTCATATTAACGTGATAATTGCCTTTAGAGTTTTTTAAAAAAAATTGTAAGAAGAAAGGATTTAAGTCTGGGGTCATCTTTTACTTCCCTCTGTTTTTGTCCTATTACATATCTGTTTAATTACAAGTTTAGCTTTGAAGCCAGGCAGGGAGAGTGGGCAGGCATAGTCAGGGTCAGCCACATCCACCTCAATCCGTGGTCACGGATGATTCACAAATGCCCCAAAGTTGGAAAAATCCCTCTTCCTCTTAGTTTACAAAGTACAGCATTTTTCAAAAGAAATCTCTCTAGGAATCTAAATAAAAGAGAGAAAATATAAAAGCATAGAAACAAAGAAGAGTTTACCCCGCTCAAGTTTTGTGTTCTAAGGTGTTGTAAGGTCCAGTCGGAGATCTGTTTGATCAGGGTGCTTTACAGAGCCCCTTCCATGTCTCCCTTCTCTTCAACCCAAACCCTCAGGAAGGAACGCAGAGAATTTCCCAGGCCACTCCCTCCTTATCCCAATTTGTGGTCAAAGAGAGGATTGGAACAGAATCTCCAGTCACTCTAGCAAAACTATAATAGAGCATTAACTGCCTAAGGGAGAAAGCAACTATTATCTTTCTCTGGGTATTCCTAGGATGCAAACAAACATTTTAAGATAGTTCTTGACTCCCTCCTCCAGTTTTTACAGTAGGAAAGGATATTTCTTCGCAAAGAGTTACATAAAATTCAAGAGCTGTTCAGAGGAGAGTGAGATGCTTCTGGGTGGAATGACGAGGATGGCTAAATAATAATAATAATTGTTATAATAACAATAAACATAGGTACTATTAATCTCCTTGCTTGTACCAGAAACTATTCTATTGTCTTTATTTTCTGTATCTTATTTAATCCTTATAACAATTATATGAAAGTAGTGGTATTGTCTCCGTTTTACAAATGAGATGCTAAGTAACTTGTCTGAGGTCGGTAAGTAATAGGTCTTTGATTCAAACACAGATCTTCTCTGACCTCAAAGTCCATACACACATACTCTTTCCACTATTAACAGTGCCTCTCTTGAGAAAGGCACCATTCTAAATCTATTGATGGGATGGGTGGGGCAACTGATGCCCCTCTTGCTTTCTTAGTGCACTTACAGACATCTGTGTACATTTACAACAGCGTGCTTTCTTTTAGGAGGAAGTAGGGGCCAACTATGTAATTTTTCACTTTTAGTTTATTATGTCTTCAAGCACAAATTTTTCTACAGTTGCTTAATGACGAGGAAAACTGAAAAACATACTTAACACTTGCTTTTAGAAGTTTTCCTCTTTTCACAATTAGTTTGTCAGAGTTTTATTTTGCAGAAAATTTGGTATTGTGGGGACCTGAGGTTGGCCACCCCAAGATATGTCTCTTTGGCATCAGGATTATTTGAGGCTGATTGCTTTTGATAAACTGGGACAGGGAAGGAGGCTCTGAGGAATGGAACTTGCCCTTTGTTAGGACACGTTTACATTTGTAAGGTAAATCTCTATCTGTAAAAGATGCCTCCCTCTCTGTACCAGGAAGAAGAAAGGAGATGACCTTCTCTCTAAAAACTCTTAATCAATACCAAAGGCAAGGACTTAAAATCTGCATTTTATTGTGCTAGTCTGGTAACCTCCTGTAACTGACTTCCCTCCCCCTCCCAACGTTGGCATCTCCTTAAAGATTAAGCATCTTTCTTTAGGCTGGGAACCGATTGTGGCGCTCATCTGTGACACCCCCGCCCCCCCACCCAGCCCGAGGCAACACACCTGCCACCCCACGGCGTTCACTGGGACAGCAGACCTATCTGTCATTTCCATCGAGTTCTGTGCTGACAGAGCGGCCTCGTGACTATTGTAAAAGGGACATCTCAATCACATGTGAAACACCCTGTTTGGGGGTATATAACCACCATGTGCACCCCACTTCTGGGGTGCCCTTTCTGCCTTCGGGAAGAAAGGCCCTGGGCCATGGTTCCTCATAAAGCTTTGTTTAATTTTCTCTTGCTATTCTGTCTCATGTGAATTTAATTCGTTCTCTGGCCAGACGAACCCACATTTGGGGAGAGGAAATGTCCTGCTCCTCTACAGTATAAAGATGCTTTTTGGTACACTACAAATGGTGTACTATATGCAAATTATACGTCACCTTTAAAAAGTGAAATAAAAGCTAATTTTAGATAATGCTAAGTGTTGTTAAGAGAATAAAACAAGGAAATGAGATAGAGCAAAGAAAACATTTTTTTAAAACTTGAGTGATTTCCCCACATTTGATTTTGAACATTTCATTTTTAACATCTTGTTTGTTCAAGAAAAAAATTTGCAATTACCATATTTTAAGCTTGAATATACAATGTATAAAGGAAATCCAAACTTTAAATGTATTCTTTCACACACATCTCTGACTTCAAAATTAGGGATGTATTATCCTAAAAACATGACTGCAACTTGCTATGGATAAGGTAGCCCAAACTTTTATCTGAAGCTTGGTGCTTTGAAGAGGGGAATTATTTCAGAATTGAGAGTTAATGGGGAGTTAATGGGGAAATGGCGAGTATATGGGTAAGCAAAACGTCCTACAACAAAGAGAGACCTATCCACATCAATGTGGAAAAAAACCCCACTAATTTATTATTGAGTAAACACAATAGAGTACATGCAGATAGGTAGCCCACAAAAACCAGGGAGTCAGGATGCCATTTCACATGAGTAATCCAGCAAAGCAGAAGAAAATACAATAAAACTTCTCCTATTTCCTCTGTTACATCTCAAGATAGGCTCCCTAGATTGATTCTGAAGGTATATGTTTACATTTCAAAGGGTTAGGAGACCTGCAAGCGTGGAGACATCTTTGCATTGTAAAACCAGAGACTGAACTCATGTAGTCCCTGGAGAGATCTGTTTTCATTCCAACAGGTTCTAGCAAGGAAGCAAGTCCATTTTGTTTTCAAGGAGACTCTTTCAAGAAGGGAAGAGAAGACAGCTGCCTCCTTTCCCTTTATAAGCAAAGGAAATTATTCTTTGTCATCTTCCTTCTCCTTCTCTTCTCTCTCCTCTTCTTCCTCCCTCGCTTCCCCCTCTCTTGAGCTCCCACTGCCTCCTCCGCTTCTTCCTCCTCATCCTCCTTCTTTAAAGTTTGTCTTTGCAATAGGAAGGGTGGAGCTTTCTCTTTCTGGTTTGGAACCCATCCCTTGGATTGGAATCAAGCTGAAATAAGGGTTGGGCTGGACAATTTTAAGCTGTTTATGATGGCGTTATACATCCAGTGGCAACAACAGAAGATGCACCCTTTTAATTTTTGTGGGTTAATTCAGTCATTATAACAATAAATGAACGTATAGAAATTAACACCCTCTTCATGTAGAATTTCAATATTTGACAACCTCAAGTTTTCTGAACTTAGCTAAGTATGAGAAAGGGCAAAAAACTCTGAGGAGTCGAAATGTAGCTCACAAAATCTGTGTTCCCATGCACTTTAATAGAATCCATCAAGCCCTCACACAGTCTTTACACACAGGTTAATACGTTTGGTTGTCTGATTTCTCAATCCACAACAGATTAGATACAATATGTGACAATGCACTATGAATGGGGAGAATTGTTTCTAATAACAGCAAGTATGACAGTGGAAAACCTGATGTCAATGGAGCTGTAAAGGAAAAGAACACCTGTAATTTGGAAGACAGGAAGTCTAATGGTACGAACATTAAAATATGTACTTTATATAGATGTAATGTATAAAGTGTTGGGTAAATACTAGATAATTCGTGTTAGTTCTCTTCCCTTTTTTGTGAAAGCATTATTGTATTACACTGCAGCACAAAAATCAATGTTTATAATATTACCTGAGTTTTGAGAAAAGTTTTATGATTAGGGTACTATATACAAAAAAGCATAGCAGTGTATGTGTCTATAATAAGCTCGTTTTAACTCAAAATGTTAAAGTTGAAACGTCTTTTGGTATTTAAAGGTATGAACTTAATAGAATTCAAACATATTGAATAGTAGCAATAGCTACTTGTATTAAAAGCTATTTTACGCACTTTACATATATTAACACCTATTATTTTCCTTATTTATGCTGAATCAGATGAAACTCTTCTTTTCCCATCAGAGCTAGATTATATCACACTCTACCTAGTATTATTATTAATATCATTATTTTCCATGTAAACTTATTTCATTTTTTAAAATGCAAGTTCCTTGAGGACAGGATTCTGTCTGCTAATACCTGAGCTTTTTTATCATACCTTTTGCATAATCAATGCTTAGTAAACTTTTATGGATTTAATAATTAAGTAAATCCATTATAAAATTTCATTGACATTATATTTTTTCTTGTAATTTATTTCATAACAGTCTAGGAATAATATATGTATGAGATTCAGCAGAACAAATACATAAGTTAAGCATAAAAGGGCCAGCCAGCTCAAGTTAAGTTTGAGACAATATCTGTTATCCTCTGTTGGTTATAAATTACTATTCTTTGGGGAAGTTTAAATAGTCATACAAAAAAACCAAAAACAAAATGAGAAGCCTTAAAACAAGACTTAATTCAGACTTAAAGCTGTTAATTCAGAACAACCTTGGTTCACAATTAGGTGTCTGATGATCTAATTTTAGATGTAAGCACATTTACAATTCCTGTAATCTTACCTTTCATTTTAATCTGAATTCATTAATTAGTTTCAAAATGTCAGTAGTAGGTCAAATTATTGTAACAATAAACTACAGTCCCTGAAAACTGACAAAAGGAGGCCAGAGCTAATTTTAATTTAGACTTTTTAGATTTCATAACCTATTTATGCTTATATGTGATCAAGGAATCCTCAATTATTGAGTGGCTGTTCTAAATCATCATTTTTAAATCAGCTATATGCAATTTAGATAGCAGTTGTCTACTGAGATGAAATGATAATTTAGTAAGTCCCCAGATTACTTTACAAAAACCTACTGTCTAAATAAGGTGGCCTGGGATTGTACTCATCTAAGATTTTGACCTCGGGAAGTAGAGGGGGTGGGTAGGCGACTGGGAAGGATAATAATTCTGTTAGCTGCTTCCTAGATCTAAAGCTAGACCAACATTTGACCCAATGAAGCTTGTCTGAGGAATGGTCCCACCCATTTGCACTTCATCTTTATGTATCTTATAATTCCTGGTGATTCTGGTCTTCAGCCTTTAGGTGGCCAGTCATCACAGAGGTTCAGAGCTCTGATTCTGAGTTCAGATAGAACTAAGTTAAATCCTGGCTCTCCCTCTTGATTATGTGTCCTTAGACGAGTCTCTTAATCTCTCTTAATCTCAATTTTCTCATCTATAAAACAAAGATAGTAACAGCACCTATTTCATAGGGTTGCCAAGAGGATTAAATGGAATAACTCTTTTGGAATTGTGCCTAGAACATACTAAGTATGTGATAATTGTTACCGTTATAGAGCCCTAAGCTCTTTACTATGGTTTCCTGCCAGATCTTTTCAACTTTACAAATTGCTTTTCATTCAAAATGATCTTAGTCTACATTTTGTTCCCTGCCAAATAAAATTTTTCATTCCTTCAAAATAACCAGTAGAATTCAGCTAGACCTTAGAAAGAAAGCAATCTAATTATATTAATTTTTACTAAGATGTGCGTCACAGGTAACCATAACCCTTCAAAACTTATTTGTGTTTTAAGAAAAGGTTTCTTATTTTCTTCAGTCTAACCTCTAACTGTTGAAGATTTAGGCAAGGCAATAAATTGAAGTGAAGGCTATAGACACTATAGATGAAAGGTACTTTTGTGGCACATTGCCATTCAGGTTGATTGGCATTACTGAGGCTTTTCTCTGCTCCAGCAACCAGAAATTTAGCCTTTCTGTCATGTCTTTTTTTTTTTTCTCTTCTTAAAGCATATATTCTACAAAAACTATGAATACTTTGGCAGAGCCAATGAGACCTACAGTAAAGGGAAGGGCTAGGGAAAGGATGTGGTGGGTTGGAGGTTGGGAGAGTAGGATTTGAGAGGCAATGATGGCTGATTATATGTAGTTATGTATAAGTTGGGGACTAAATTTATTCTCAATGATAGAGAAATAAACACATTAATTTACTTAATGCTAGGTTTGGACATATGGGTAGATATTAGCAGCTCTTTTAGATAATTCTCTAGATAGGGAATAGTCCATTTTAGGAAAAATATACCAGTTATGTGGGGATTGGCTTCATTTTCTTAATAGTGAAAAGCACTATAGGGACTAGTCTTCACTGTTCAGTTTAAGTGAAAAGAATGTCCAGGTGATGGCTGATTTTCTCATAGACAGTTAAATTGCAAGTAAGGAAATTCACAGAGCTGTGACTTACACTTTTGGCAGTATAGGCCTTAGAAGAAAGAGTAATGGCAAGAAAGAAAAAGGAACTGGGTAACCCATTGCCTCAGGTACTCATTTGAGTATAGTGTACACTGACGTTGCCATGATACTTGCCCCAGGGGCATCGAGTAAGGTGCTAGGCTTGCTTCTCAGATACTTAATGGAAATTTTGACTGTCTGCAGACAGAATTTTCTGTAGTATAGCCAGGAAATAATAAATATAATAAGGTATAGTGGAATGGCACTTTCTGGCTACAGAAAGCTTTTACATCCATCATTTTACTTAATCTTCAAAAGTAATCTTTGAAAATAGATAAAATGGATGGTTTTACCTCTAAATTACAGACTTGGAAAATGAGATGGCCAGAAGTTATACAGCTTCTTCTTAATAGCAGAATCGAGAAAAAACAAAACCTGGGTCTTCTCTATTCTCTGTGTTTCTTTCTATTATAATATTACTTTAACAAAAAGAAAACAAAACAACGCAATACCCAGACTCCACTGGTGAATTCTACCAAACATTTAAAGAAGAATTAATATCAAGTTTCACAAGCTCTTCTGAAAAATAGAGAAGGAAGGAAAACTTCTGAAATGTTCTATGAAGCTAATATTATTACCCTGATACCAAAATCAGACAAAGATATCACAAGAAAAGAAATGCACAAATCAGTAGCTCTTATGAATATAGACACAAAATCCTCAACAAAATACTAGTGAACTGAATGCAACAACATATAAAAATGATTATACACCATGACCAAGTAAATTTCATCCCAGGAATGCAAGGTTTGTTTAACATCTGAAAATCAATCAATATAATATACCATACTACTAATGGGATATAAGACAAAAACCTCATGATCATCTCCAGAGGTGCAGAAAAAGCATTTGACAAACCAACGTCTTTTCATGATGAAAACATTCCGTAGGCTAGCAATATTAAGGCAATTTCCTCAACCTGCTAAAAAGAATCTTGCAAGAACCCACAGCTAACATCGTAACTAATGGTGAAAGAGTGCATGCTTTCAACCTAATTTCAGGAACAGTACAAGCATGTCTGCTCTTGCTTTTATTTGACATTGTACTAGAGGTTCTAAAGGGTGCAATTATATAAGAAAAAGATACAGAGGACATTCAAATTGGAAAAGAAAAAGTGTAACTATCTCTATTCTCAGATGATATGATCTTCTCTATAGAAAAACCCTAAGGAATAAAAAATATTACAACTAATAAAAATTTATCAAGATTGCAAGATATAAGATCACTATGCAAAAATCAGTTGCATTTCTATACATTATCAATGGACGATTCAAAACAGAAATTAAGAAAATAATTCCACTTACAAAGCATCAAAATAAATAAAATACTTTGGAAAAGATAAAACCAAAGAAGTGCAAGACTTGCACACAGAAAACTACAGAATATTGTTGAAAGAAATTAAACACCTAAATAATGGAAAGACCTCTATGCTCACAGATTGCAAAACTTAATATTGTTAAGATGGCAATTCTGTCCAAAATGATCTACAAATTCATGTAATCCCTATCAAAATTCCAGCTGCTTTTTTTCAAGGAATTGACAAAGATGATCCTAAAATTCACATAGAAATGCAGGGGACCTAAAGAGCCGAAACACTCTTGAAGTTTGAAGGACTCGCACTTCCTGACTTCAAAACTTATTACAGAGCTACAGTAATCAAGATAGTGTAGTTCTGGCATAAGGACAGACATATAGACTAATGGAATAAAATTGAGACTGAAGAAATAACCCTTACATTTATGGTCAATGGATTTTTGACACGTGTCCTAAGAAAATTGAATAGGGAAAGAATAGTCTTTTTTTCAACAAATAGGGTTGGAACAGCTGGATATCTGCTTGCAAAAGAATGAGTTTGGACCCCTACCTCACACCATATAAACAAATTACCTCAAAGTGGATCTTGGACCTAAATGTAAGAGTTAAAACAATACAACTCTTGAAAAAAACATGGCATATGATTCCATTTTATGAACTATGCAGAAGAGGCAAATTTATGAAGACAAGAAGCAGACTAGTAGTTGCCTAGAGCTGAGGAGGAGGAGAGAGAGGGATAAGGATTGACTGTTAATGAGTACGAGGTTTTTTTTGGAGTGATGAAATATTCTAAAGTTAGTTTGTGGTGATGATTGACAACTCTGAAATCCACTGTAAAATCTACTGAATTGTACAGTTTAAATGGGTGAATTTTATGATGTGTGAATAATAGCTCAATAAAACTGTTAAAAGTAAATACGGTGGAATTTCCTCTCCTGTATATCATGTCCGCCTGCCTATGCCTTTTTTCCTAAATTTTCTCGAATATTGTTTCTAGTTGAGGTTGATTACTAGTTCTGCTCTTACTGAAATTATCAAATACATTTGCTTTATGTCAGGTATATCTCAAAAGAATCTTAAATGAAGGCCACCTTTTCCTTTGGAACATTATAAAATTATTCTACATATAGCTGCAGTTACTTAATCTAGAAGAAAACATAGGCAGTACGCTCTATGACATTGGTCTGAGCAGCATATTTTCAAGTCCCATGTCTGATCGGGCAAGGGAAACAAAAGAAAAAAATGAAAAAATGGGACTACATCAAACTAAAAAGTTTCTGCACAGCAAAGGAAACTATCAACAAAACGAAAAGACAACCTAACAATTGGGAGAAGATATTTGCAAACCACATATCAGATAAGGGGTTAATATCCAAAATATACAAAGAACTCATATAGCTCAACAACAAAAAAACCAACAATCCAATTAGAAAATGGGCAAAAGATCTGAACAGAGATTTCTCCAAAGAAGAAATACAGATGGCCAACAGGCATATGAAAAGATGCTCAACATCATTAGCTAACAGGGAAATGCAAATCAAAACTACAATGAGGTATCACCTCACTCCAGTCAGAATGGCTATAATTAACAAGACAGGAAACAACAAATGTTGGAGAGGGTGTGGAGAGAAGGGAACCCTTGTTCACTGCTGGTGACAGTGCAAACTGGTGCAGCCACTATGGACAGCAGTTTGGAATATCCTCAGAAAATTAAGGATAGATCTACCATATGATCCAGCTATTCCACTGCTGGGTATTTATCCAAAGAACTTGAAAACACAAAGGCATAAAGATACCTGCACCCCTATGTTCATTGCGGCATTATACACAATAGCCAAGACTTGGAAGCAACCTAGGTGCCCATCAAGGGACGAATGGATAAAGAAGATGTGGTATTTATACACGATGGACTACTACTCAGCCATAAGAAATGACGAAATCCGGCCATTTGTGACAACATGGATGAACCTTGAGAGTATTATGCTGAGTGAAATAAGTCAGAGGGAGAAAGTCAAATACCATATGAACTCACTCATAAGTAGAAGATAAAAACGACAAAAAAAACCCCACATAGCATTGGAGATTGGACTGGTGGTTACCATTGGGGAAGGGGGGAGGGGGGAGGGCAAAAGGGGTGATTAGGGTCACATGTGAGGGGATGCACTATAATTAGTGTTCGGGTGGTGAACATGATGTAATGTATCCAGAATTTGAAATATGATGTACATCCAAAAAAAATAAAAATTAAAAAAAATAATCAAAGATTTAAAATGTAGTTTTGGAGCTGGGAGGAGAGATGACTTACATCATGTTGCCCACGTTTTTTTACTTTATTTCTCAAAATACACCCAATCAAATAAATTTACCGTAATAACTATTTACTAACTTGCAAATACAACAGCTAAAACCATGAACCACTAATTGCTCCCTCCTCTGAACTTCTGTTAATGATTCTTTTTCTAGAATTATTTGTCAGTTAGCTTATGTGAGCTTGTGTAGACTTACATGTACATATTTACATATTTTATATGTAATGTATATTTTATATATAAATATATATCCTGTATTTTCAGCTGAATTTGTAAGTTATAAGTCTCTAGAAGACAGAACTTTTTAAAGTTTCTTAAAGACCTAACACAGTTCCCTACATATGTGAGTTAATGAATAAATGTTTCTAGTTGGATATGCCAGTCTCTACACTAGGGAATAGGGGTTGAGTACTAATCCCTGTGGGTGGCCTTTATCAATAATTCAGAAAATTATAAAATGTATTAAGATTAAGGATGCTCTGTACCTTCATACAAGACATCATTTAGTAGCTAGCTGAAGGAATGGTAGCTTTTTCTAAAATACATTTGGCCTAGAAGACTTTGACTTCCTAGAATTCTAAATAAAGTTAAAAATATAATTTTTCCTCCTTATAAATTTTTTAAAGTGAAAAACAAATGCAGAAAATACTTCATATTGTACAAGTGTCCCATATATGCAAGGTGTAATATAGCAATAAGATGAAATTTTCAGTAAATGACCATTCAAATAAACATCTTTCATAGGAGGTCCTTGGCAGGCAACATACTTTTTTTTACTAATGTTGATATTATAAAAGCATTTTTGAGTTCTTTTGGAATTTATATCAAAACCAGTATGCAAATGACATGAGTAAACAATCTTGGTATTTTTTAATCATATCTGGTTTGTAACCAAAATTATATTGCTCAAGTTAGTCAACCACTTTATTCTAGGCTAGCTCAGAATCACTTTAGAATGCTTCCAAAATTATATCACTCTCAAAACAGGAAGACATACTACTATTACAAACAGTCTTTAAAAATGAATTTTGAGCTTTGTAATGTAACAAATGTGTATCTTGATTCACTCCCAGGCACATGTTGAGCATTCAATTAAATGTTGCTTGAATGAGTGAGTGAACGAATGAATGAATATCATGTTTGTGTTACTTTGTGCTACTTTGGAGAGACTAGGACTCATTTAACAATATCTGTATATTTTTCTCATAAATAAAGTATTTTATATTCACAGCATACACATACTGATTTTTGCTTAGTGTTTGAATTCTTATTTTTCCTGCTTATGAAATTGTTTTTAACCTGTTTATTTTCACATACATCCTATTCCTTTATCTACCTCTACCTAATCATTAAAACAAAATCTAAGCAATAGCTGAAAGGAAATTTGTTTCAGATTTCTCACCAGCCTTCCATGCCTTCTCTGTTATAACTGGGAGAGCTTTGTGATGCCTTCAGCCCATTTCTAAATGTCTGCGTAATAAACACCATTGGGCCTACAGATTTGAATGCATTTAATTAGTCGAAGTAATCAGTATCCAAATCCTTCCCTATTTTGTTGTAGTTTCCTGCACTCTTATTGTGGTGGCTGCTGTTCTGGTAATTAGATTAGAGTTGACCTTCATAGAGACAGAGTTAAAAGATATTGCTGAAAGACTGTAATTTTCTAGAGTCATTTATCCTATTTTTGGCCTTCCCATTTAATAAATCAGTGACATTTCTCATTTTCAAAAAGTGTTTTTCTTTTAGTGTCTTTCAAAACTTATTTATTGTTTTGCCTATCTTTCCTTTAGCCTCTTACTCCGTCAAAAATAGGCACATTTGCTGAAAAAGAAGAAAATAACGTTTTCTATTGGCTCAAATTTTAATTAACATTTCATCTTTCTTTGTGCCACTGAAATTTACTAAAGGCATTTGCGGTGAAACGTCGCCTCTTCAAGATGTCTTCACTGATGAGGCTCAGCTTAAATAATTTCTCCTTCCTTTGGGTCCCCAGAGGTCTCTAGGCTTTATTTATTTTTCTTTGTATTGCATTTATGTGTGTGCAGGTCTTAGTTGTCCTAAATAATGAAAATATTAACAATGGCTACTATTAATTAAGCATTTCCTTTGGGCCAGACCCTTCATGTATAAGATCCTGTTTCTTTCTCATAACTACCTGGTGGTGAAGGTGTTATGATCGTCTTCATTTTATCTCGTACCTATGTATAATTATATATACATAAGGTTATATATGTGTGTGCATATATATGTAAATGTAAATATATCTTTTATATATATGTATAAAACATTGAATAGTTTTGTATTTCATTTATTTAGTTCTCTATTTCAGGAAAATAAGAGCAACATACAAAATGATTACATGCTGAATAGGTATTGGACAGTATAAGGAGCAAAGAGTAAGGACAGGTGTCATATATATAGTTCAAGATAATTGCTGCTGAAGAAGTCAGAATGTTCAGGGAGTCCATCTAAAATGCTTGCCCTCAAGATCTCATTAACATGCATCAGCCATCAGAGAATCCTTGCATCAATACAACTAGAGAGCGCTACTCCCTTTCAATGTTTCATTAAATTAGTATTTAACCATCATTTAGTGTGAATTTACTACGTGCAAAATTCTCTAAAGACATTAATGTCCTGCAGCTTATCATTTGTAGCACAACAAGCCCTTTCACTCCATTCCTGTTAGGCCCATTTGTAGAAGGAAATTAGACCCTTTGCTGGGTGGCAAGATATTAAGCAAAACATGGTTTATTGAAAACATGTGCTGATATAGCAAGGATACTGGAAAATAGCAAAAAAGTCCAAGCTTTGTTTTCATGTTTCTGCTTTAACCATAGGCTTAAAAAGTGAATTTAAAGCCTGTAAATACTGGTTATAAGGCACAAAAAGCACAATGTAAATAATTTGAAGGGATAGTAATCAAGAGCAGTGAGTCACAGATATTTACCAAATGAAAAGCATAAAACCAACCGTGTTAGGGCTTCAGATGAGAGTAAGGTTTCAATTTTGATATGTATTGAAAATAGCCAAATTAAAGATGAACATGAGTAAATATTCACAAGTCAAACAATTGCATTCTTCTCGTAATAAATGTTTCTTGGGTTTTGCACACATTCCTAATCTAAAAATACGTATACTATGTAAAAAAATGGAAAGAAACCCTTTGGAAATGTCTTCTGTTCCTGTATTATATTTTCAGAAAAGTATTAAGTTTTAGAGAATCAGATAAGCAGAATGGCAGACAGTATGGGCTCCTGAAGCTAAAAATATTTGTGTCCACAGATTCCAGCATACAGAGGAAAAGTAATGTCAGCCAAATTTGAAACATAAATACTACTTTTTCTTCTCTTTTCTTTTTGCACTTGCATTTGCAAATGTTGCCTAGGAGTTCTTTATAAGAAGGAAGTTACTCTAAGAATGCCCTCCACCAGGATTACAAGATGATGACCTAATGTTCCACCCCATTTCCTGAAAGGTTCTAGATGTCCTGAGATGGGTCCTGTAGTGCTGGGACTCAACAACTTGTGTAAAAATAAATAGATTTTTCTCCTAATTTTCAAAGTAACATGACATTACAAAATAGAGATAGGAAGAAACGAAGGAAAAGAAAAATGAGGCAATAAGGGGTAAGAATAACTGGCTATGGTGTCAGGAGACCTAGATTCTAGTTGTGTCTCAGTCATCGACTTGCTAATGACTTTGGGTAAGTCATCTTACCTATTGGCTTTATTTGCAAAGAGCATTAAGCTAGTATTTTAGTAGCTTATGATTGTTTAAAGAAATAGGATCTTTTTCCACCTTAAATGAAATCTTACTTGAAATCATAATATGTAAAAGAGATGAAAATAAAGATGCAGGGGAGAAATCCTTGAGGCCTACCCTGTCAGCCTTCCCCATGCTTTTGAGACCCACTGGGAGGCACTGCCACAGACGTCCAAGCATCTTGATACTCAAAGTGTGGTCTAGAATCACCAGCATCAGCTGGTTAGAGAAGCAGAATCTCAGAATCCAGTTAGAAGTGGAGCATCTCAAACCCCAGTGTGACCTACTGAATCAGAATCTGTATTCTAATAGACTCCCAGTGATCTGTTTCACAGGAAAGTTTGAGAAGCCCTGCTCCAGAGATTCATGAACTCTATTTGAAAACTAACTATTGGACTAGTTAATCCACAGGGATTAATTTTGCCCTTTGACACACCGTAGTGACTGATTCTCAGCTGGAAGCCCAGTGGACAAGAAGAACAAGAAATAATGTCAGCAATGCCATTTTTAGAGTCTTGGAGTCTAGAACGCAGGGTTTTATTTTATTTCAGACAGTCCATTGCTCTCTCTATTCCACAACATTATCTCAAAGAGGGGGACTATATAATGGTCTCTATGTCTGTTAGTGTATCAGTCAAGGGGCTGACCAGAACTTGATGGCATACTCGACAGAGATAATTGAGGAGACTTTTTAATAGATGGGGTATTTACAGAGTTCTGGGGAGTGTTAAGAGAACCAATAAGGGATGGCGAAGCACCCAACAACTAGCAATGGTGAGAACCATCAGCACTCCTAATCTTGATGAAGCAAGGAAAGGGATGGTACCTTGGGGGAGCTTTAACTGGAAAGGTCTCACTAGAGGAGCTCTTGCCTTAGGAGGAAGAATACAACCACTGCCAAACCACAGACCAGCATGGAGCAAACCAGGAGAATAAATAAGCCATACTTTCTCTCTTCTCCTTCTGTGATCACCTGCCAGTGGCTGCCATTGGCCAAACCCAACTGGAAACCAGAGTGCAAGGGAGGCAGTTGATGTAGTCCATACAATCCATACAATGATTTCTTAACCAGCTCACAATGTCCTATTTTCAAGCTTTGTAGATTCAGGGGCTTATTTTAAATGATTTTAAAGCAGAAGTTTTTCAAATCATGAAGAGACAGGAAAATTTGAATATAATAGGCTCTGATCTTGCCAAATGTGGGATTACACTAATACGTAGTTTATGATAGATTAGGCTAATAGTTAATGGTTTGAATTGTTCATAGGATTGGAGAAACACACATTTCTGTCTGTGAATAAAATGTTAGCATAGGATGTGCGCTCGGAACAGAGTGGTTTGGTTTTGACAGGAGCATAGTGTGAGTGAGGATGCAAAGTATGGAATAAGATTGGGTCATGAAAAGGCTTGGAATGGTGACTAGGCTGCATGTTCTGTAACAGGCAAATAAGCAAAAATTATCATTTCACAGACATAAAAAATATACATTTCTCAAGAAGAAACTAATAATGCTCTGGGGATTATTTATTTATATAGCAACACAGGAAGAATTGCAGTACAGCAGTGACTACAAATTTATCTGCACTACTTTTCACTATTCTTTTCTCATTCATAATAATAATAATTTATCTTTTTTTACTTCTATATGGTTTATAGAACTTTCAAATTACATCATTGTTCTTTAACTCATTCAGTAAAAAAAAATCATCTGAGATGCTTATAAAAAAGTAGCACACTACAATTGCTATTAATATTATGTTATATTTCATAGACAAAATTTTTTTTAGATTTATCTACATTTTTCCAATTTCTTTTTTCCACATCTCATTTTCTTCTTCTTCCTAGACTATCCTCTGGGTTCATTTTCTTTTTTTTCAACAATACTTTTTTTTTTTTAAGTTTGCTTAAAAAACTTTTAAGTTTGCTTTGTGTTAGTCTATTGGTAGCAAACTCACTTGGTTTGTGTTTATCTTGTTAGCATTTTATTTTTAAAGATTTTACTTTTCCTTTTTCTCCCCAAAGCCCCCTGGCACATAGTTGTGTATTTTCCTTGTGGGTCCTTCTAGTTGTGGCATGTGGGATGCCGCCTCAGCATGGCTTGATGAGTGGTGCCATGTCCATACCCAGGATCTGAACTGGCGAAACTCTGGGCCACCGAAGTGGAGCTTGCAAACTTAACCACTGGGCCTCGGGGATGGCCTCTCGTTAGCATTTTGAAAATATAGCTTTTCTAAGTGCACCGTTCCAGGATGACAGTTACTATTCCTCAACCCATTGAAAACACTATTTCATTGTGCCTAGTTCTGTTCTTGCTGTCTGCTGCAGTCTAGCCTTTGCAGGTGGTCTTTTCTCTCTGCGTACTCTCAGGATCTTTGTCAAGGCTGGGTATTCTGCAGATGCACTATAAGTCTCTAGTTCTGGATTTCCTTCTTTTGGGAAGTAGATGACGTTACCAAACTGTGACTCTACATCTTTAAAACGGGAATAATAAGTGAACCTACATAATAAGATTGAGATTTGGATATGTATTGGTTAATATTTACAAAGCACTTAGAATAGTCCCTGGTATATAATAAACATTATATATTTGTTAAATAAAAACTACCTGGCTTGTAGCAGGTTCTGAGTAGTTTTAGAAACCTTTGGCTCGCCATGTTCTACGTACTGTTAAGCTTTAATTACAATGAGTTACTGGCTGTATTCATTTGCTAGAGCTATGGATTTCCTCTTATTTATATTTCTTGGTGAATGTTGTGCTAATACTGTGGGTTTATATTTTCTGTTAGTTCAGGAAGATTCACAATCATTAGTGCTTCACATATCTTTCCTCCATTTTCTCTATTCTCTTCATCAGTTACTCTGGTTAGACTTAGGTTAGATTTCCACATTCTTTCTTCTATATCACTTGACTTCTTTTCCATATTTCCCAGCTTTTTAATCTCTCTGTGCAGCATTTTACAGTGATTTCCTATTTATCTTTCAGTTCTAGTTCACCAGTTTTCTTTGGTGACATCTAATACTCTGTTTAAACCATCTGCTCTTTCACTTTGTTTAAATTTCAACTATTTCATTTTTCATTTATAAAACTTCTATTTTATTCTTTTTTAAGCCTCCCTAGTCAGTTTTGATTGTCTGTCATTGTTGGCCTTTTTGCAATGCCACCTTTTATTTTTTTGAACATCCCATACATATTTTGTATACTAAATCTGGGACTTCAGTATCTGATGTCCTTGGTAGTCTAAATCTATTGTTTTTCTGTTTCTTCTGACTCTCATTCCAGGTGGTTAGTTTCCCTGTAAATTTTGTGATATTTGACATTATTTTATTCTGAGGAAAATCTTGGAGCCTAAGTTAAGCATGGATTCTACATGAAAGAATGTTCATGTGTTTCCACAGAGATCCTGAGGGCATTGCAGACCTGGGACCACTTTAACCCCTTCCAGGGTCTCAGATGTAATCCAGGCATCTCGGGTTCAGCTCCCCCTCCTTGCTTCTAATGTAAAGCTAAGTCTCCAGACCTCAGTGCTGATATTGGCATTTATTCTCAAACCACACTATCTTAAGTTTGCGTGTACAACTCACAGTTAGGATTTTAGCTCAAGATTTTTGCTTAGGCCCCTTGGAGGTTTTCTTTGCCTATTTCAATGCTATAAAATATTATGTTTTATGCAGGATCTATTTTTATTTTTTGTTTTTTTTGCTTTTCAAGAGGCTCTTTTAGAGTCTGTAAATTGGCCTACTGCTAGAAGCTGAATGATAGATCATTGTCCACAGCACAATAGCAATCTGGGAATTATGAAATAGTTTGATCAATATAGATGAAACAAACTGGAATATTTTAGAACAAACAGACAAAAACTGATTTGGCATGTGATTTGTCCAGTTTAGTTATCTTTCTGATTCTCACTACTTGTGCTCTTTGGATACAACCTAAATTATTGCATTAATAAAATATTTAAAGTATTACTGTTTTACGGAAGAAGTAACTGGGCCACTAGGAGACTACTACTGTACAGCTCTTCCAAAAATTTCTGTTTTCTTTATCCTAATATATTTTAGAATATTCAAAGGAAAGGAAAAGGGAGAGTTAATCCATTAATAAATCAAAGACCTGAAGTAAGACAAAAGATGTCATTTGTCCATTCTTCCATTCGTTAATAATCTTTATCTATTTATGCATTATTATTTTCATATAGATTTATTTAATCATTCCATTAATATTTACAGAGTGCCTACTATTCCACATGGTAGGAAACACAGGAAGAAGCAAATAGAAATCTGCACATTTAGGGATCTTGCATCTTATTATCAAGACAGGCATAAACAAGGAAAAGTAGTAGAATAAACAGTATGGTAGATGGTAAGTGCTAGGGAGAAAAATAAACCTTGGAGGAATAAAATATGATGGGGATTACAATATTAGTTGGGTAGATGAATTTACTGCTTCTGAGCACTTTTCTAATGAACCTTGGAAGCTGGGCTAATATGTCACAGCTGGAAACCTCTCATAATCAGGTGAACAGATTGTTTAGAAAAGTTAATGTTATGGATTGAACTCTGTCCCCCTAAAAAGATATCTTGGAGTCCTAGTCCTCAGTAACTTGGAATGTGACCTTACTTGTAGATAGGATCTTTACAGAAGTTATTAAGTTAAAATGGGGCCATAATCCAGTATGACTGGTGTCCTCATAAAAAGGAGAAAATTTGCACAGAAACAGACATGTACATAAGGAGGACACTGTGTGAAGATTAAAGTTATGCTGCCACAAGCCAAGGAACTACAAGCAGGTAGAAAAGTGAGCATGACCCCACCAACACCTTGATCTTGGATTTCTAGCTTCCAGAACTGTGAGACAATAAATTTCTGTTGTTCAAGCCACACAATTTGTGGTACTTTGTTACCATAGCACTAGCAAATGAATACAGCCAGTAACTCATTGTAATTAAAGCTTAACAGTACGTAGAACATGGCGAGCCAAAGGTTTCTAAAACTACTCAGAACCTGCTACAAGCCAGGTAGTTTTTATTTAACAAATATATAATGTTTATTATATACCAGGGACTATTCTAAGTGCTTTGTAAATATTAACCAATACATATCCAAATCTCAATCTTATTATGTAGGTTCACTTATTATTCCCGTTTTAAAGATGTAGAGTCACAGTTTGGTAACGTCATCTACTTCCCAAAAGAAGGAAAACGTTCAAGCAAACATCACATGACAGTGCAGAGATTCTTGGGCCTCATATAGGAGACTTTTTGGAGGGTTTCCCATAACGCATATGTACATATGCAATTTTTAAAAGTCCCTTTTTTGGTGACAGTGAAAGATGCAGGAAAAGAACACACCTAACATGACAACACTGTGTTCTAGTCCCATCTCTGTGTGTCCCTAGCCATGGACCTTGGACGCATCACAACATTTTTCAGTCTCTATTCTTGCTCATACTAACTGGGTTACTGTAAAATTAAATCAGTGGATAAATTTGAATTTACAAATAAACATCAAAGAGAAATAAAGTCTTTAATTCATAGTTTGCCGTGGAGATTTTGATTTTTAGAAGAACTATCCCCTCAATATGCCACAAATAATGTATTAACTTATACACTTTATGAACATTTATATCTAAGAAACTATTTAAATTATTTAAAGTATACTTGAAAGGCTTTGACATCATCTTAATAGAATGCAACATACACATGTAATCTAGTTTCAAAGGAATAAAAAATTGATATCAAGTTATGCTTCGTGATGATTCATGTTGGATATGCATAAAACCAACCATATGTTCATCATTTTAGTAAAGCTTTAGATTCAGACTTATAGGTTGGACTATGTATTAATCTCAGGACTCTACTTTTAATTCACTGATGGCATAGAACCTTAAAAGGGGAATGGTATTAATTAGAATAATAGTGAATATAATCAGGTTGGATGGGAAAAAGTCATGATGGATTCATTTCACCGTGTCTTAGCATGGAAGAGGCGTTAAGTGTAGACCACTTCTCAGGTTTGTGATAGAGATGGAGGAAAGTGATCTTTTACCGAGACCCGGTATATTAGTCAAGGTAAATAATGCTAGTTCCTGCCACAATCTTCAAATCTCAGTCCCTTAACACAGCAAAGATTTATTTCTTGCTCACATCATAAGTTTGTTGCAGGTGAGGTCTCTCTTCCGAGCAGCCCTGTTGCAAGAGAGACTTCTGAACCCAGGCTGCTTCTTCTGATTTCACCATCTTTGACACATGTTCTTCATGGTTGCAGAGGAGAGAGTAGAGGACTGGAGAATCACATGGGCTAGGCTCACATTCCAGTGGTCGTAACTTAGTCACTTGGCCTTGACCTGACTAGATCCTTGTCGATCCCCTTTTGCTCTCTGCTGTAATCAGACGGGACCTTCTTCAGTGCCCTAAATGTGCTATTCTCTCTTTTCTCCTGTGCCTTTCACCATTCCTTCACTCATCTTGGAACACTTTCCTTGCCACATCCCAGTAACTCCTGTGCTTTTCACTACCATAGACAGCCTGCAAGGCATGTTTCTTCTGTTAAATGCTATTATCTTGACAAGGAATTTTTACACATTGTTCATGTTCATGGGAAGGTTTACAAAGACAAATTCTGATGAGGTGTGTATGAGACATTTTGCCAATGCAAAGTCAGTCTTCATCGTGATATTTTAATTACTATAGCATTTTGTATAGTTTGTGAAACTTCTTTTTAAATTGATGGAACATGACTCATTTAAGTAGAAATCTATTTATAGATATTTAAGTTGTTTCTAGTTTTTCACTGTTACTGAAAATGCTACAATGAATAAAGGGATATATTTTTAACACATAGTCCATGCCTGTTCTGTATAGCTTCAGAAAATGTATTAGCATAATTTCTTCAATATAATTACATTATTATAATTTTCCATTTGTAGCATCCCTCTAGCACCAGCCAAAATCATCATTATCATTGGCTTAATGCTTGATAACAACAATAACAATAATAATTGATATTAATTATTGAGTGCATGCATATGTGGGTACCAGGCTAGGCTTTTTATATGTATTATCTCATTTAAACTTTATCCTAATGCTATTCCATTAGACTTGTCATTATCTCAGTCTTACAGATGAGATTGCTAGGGTCTTGAGAGGCCATATGATCTGCCTGTGATTACTCAGCCAGCAAGTGGTGGAACTAGGCTTTGAACTCAGATCATTTTTAGTTTCAGACCTCTCATTCCTTTCATCCCTCCACACTATGTGTGGACAGAACCCTGGGTCAGGCGGTCCAGGCTCCATCAGGGCTCCCTAACTTATCAACTGTATCGTCTCTGGCAACTCGCTCAACCCTCCGTGGTCTTAACTTCCATGATTACAATAACCTTGATTCCGTGTACCCTACAAAGTCAGGAAGACAAAATGCGGCAATGTTTGTGGAAACATTTTGAAAATTCTACATGCTGTACAAATCCAAGGGATATTTAAGAGATATTATTTCGTCACAAATAGGCTTTGTTTGTCAAATCCAAGGGATATTTAAGAGATATTATTTCGTCACAAATAGGCTTTGTTTGTCAAGCAGACCTTTGGCAGACATTAAGGACATGCCCAGAAAACTCAAATCTCCTAACTGGATGACAAAATAAACATAATTCCTCTCGTAAAATGCAGAAGTGCCAATGAAAAAATGTAAGGGACCCCTTCACATCTTTAATGTTTCCACAAATATGGAGGAAAGTCATTCATAAAATTATTAAAACAAATGCTGTGTAGAGGATTTGTTGAAACAGTTTTGTGATTCACCTTTGATTAATATATTTATAGGCTATTTGATGGACTTGTTCTTGTTCTAGCTCTGAGGCATCACTGAACTCCATGCTCCACTCATTATTTTATTCAAAACATATTTTATGACAAAACCCATCTATAGTAAGGCTGTGGATTTCAAGAGATCTGGGTTCACGTCCTTGCCTTTGTGACTCCATGCAAGTGGTCCCTCCTCCCTATTCCTCATTTTCTTCATTTATATTTATAAGGTGGCTGGATTGAACAAGGTGATATTTGACACAATAATTCCCAAACCTAGCCAATTTTCAGAATTGCATGTAGGTTGTATTAAAAAAATCCATTTCTGAGCTCAACGACAGGAGGTTCTGATTCGAATCCACAATGAGGTTAGCTGACAGTTATTGAAGGCTAATTCGTACCAGGTATTGTGCTCAACATGGTATACAGGCCTGTTTATATTTATATCATTACAACTGTTTAAAGTGAATACGCTTTCGTTCCTGTTATGATATATTTCAAGTTTTTAATTGCCTGCTCATTCCTTTATAGTCTCTTAGTGGTAGTTTGTCTTTATGATTGTATCCTTACTTGTAATTGCGTAGCTGCTCTGTATTCTGAATATGACAATTCCAATATCTGCAGTTTTTGGAGATCCAAATCTAGTGTTCATTGTTTCTTTGCTTTCATTCATTGCTTGAGCTTAATCATATTGAGAGTCTTAAGAGCCTAATTTGGGGAAGTTTTAGATACCAGAGACCAAGAACCACTCCAGCCTTCCTTGAGGGTGGTGCTTCAGCTCAGGAATCTCTGACTAGGCTCCCTAACCTTACACCTGCCCCAAGTCTCAGAATCCCAACAGCTTCTCTCCACATGGCTCTCAGCACAGCCTGGATTCTCTCTGCCCCTGTCAGGGCTCCCTATTAAGGTTTCACTTTTCGTTTGTTATTTACTTTCTCTGTTTTGATTTGGTTGTTCCTTTTCTGGTGTGGGTGGAGGGCAATGTCCTTAGAAACCTCTCCTACCTCTTAAGAGATCACCAATGCCTTAAGAGTATGTTTTACAGGTTGTATTTGTTATGCAGCAGGAGGGTCCTTGGCTCTCCATAACTTATCTTTTCTTTTTTTGTTTAAATAATTTCTATATCCTCTATCAGAATAGCTTCATGCCGGCAGAGACCATGACTGTCTGGAACTCAGTTCTATCTCTAGCACTGAGTAAAGATCTTAGACATAATATTTTCTAAAATCTTCTGTGTGATGTTGTTAAAAGCAAAAAACATTTGTGTGACCCAAATATTAATTCATTTCTTACCGCAAAACAAATAAAATATAATACCTAGACCAAATGATGGATTGAATATTGGAGCCACAAATTTTTCTTCAGAGCTATGCTGTCCAATACACTAGCCAGTAGCCACGTGTGGTTACATACATTTTAATTTAAATTAATAAAGTCAAATAAAATTTGAAATTTAGTTCTTCAGTTGCACTAATTATATTTTCATCGTTGCAGAAAGATCTATCGAATAATGATCCTCTCTATAAAAATTCAATCCTCTACATAAAAACTAGATTCTGCAGCTCTGCATATTTCTTCAGCCATGGTGTATGCCCTGGACTAAGCAACTGCCTTATTATTCCATTAGAAAATTCCTTCTGCACTCTGTATCCTTAGTTCTGATTACCCAACAGCAACAGCAAGCATTCTCAGTATGTAACAATGAGTTTTGCCAACCTGGATCTAAGCACAAGTTCTAGTTACTTCTTTTAAATATTTAATACAGTTGAGTTAAAATGAAAAAAGACTGTTTTCATTACTAAGCAATATGTTAAATAGCCACCCTTGATCTCCCACCCTACCCCTGATTCACAGAATGAAATGAGGTGTGGGAGAACAAATATTTTAACATAAGCGCACATACACACACAACTCACACATAAAAATAACATAAAATTGGATAATTGGAAATTAAGTGGCTTTTTTAGGCCTTATAAGAATATTTTCATGTTAAATTGGCTGGGTCAAAAAGGCCAATATTTTTCACACATTCAAATGGCTGTCTATTACTAGAAGGAGGTTTCATTCATCCTTATGTAACAATGTGTTGGTGCTTTATGCAAAATCATTTTTGTAGTATTTCCTTGAAAAGACTATAGAATTCCCTGTCTTTGCAGAATATTTTAGTGGTGGTTCCAAAAATTTATTACAGCTCTTTGAAGTGTAGTTTTATAAGCTGGATGTAGACGTATAACCAAAATCCCCCATGGTATATGTGAATGACAGCGTGGTGACAAGGACAACCCAGAGGTGCAGCTAGCCGCAGGTGTTAAAGCAAGGAAGACTTTCAGTGCTGTCCCTTTAATGTGTGTGATTTACTAACTGTGTGAATGTGATGAAAAATAAAATCATTAGTACCCTTTGGGAAAAAAAGGTAGTTTGCATATGCAAGATATTAAAAACTGCATATCAATTTTATATTCCCCACATAGTGTGAAATTTAGTGCTTGTTAAATAAAAAATGAATAAAGAATCTAAAAGCAAAACATAAGCATTTCCCATTTGGAGAATTTGCACAACAGAATGGCAGAACATTTGCTGATACACTTCTTTCAACTGTAAAGCATAAACCTATGTCCTTTAAATATTATATGAATACTGCTGTGATTTAAAAGTAAAAGTGACATCTAAACCTGGAAGATTAAATTCACTTGGTTGTGTGGCTTACTGGCCTATCTATCAAAACAGAATTCAAATCCATTTTTAGAATGAATTTCTCAGATTTAAAGAATAGCAATAAAACTAAATATAAACGCGTGGGAAAATAAAGCAAGCACAGAAAGATAAAATGTCTGAAGGGTTATTATTTTGTTTTCATCAATAAACAATATGAATTTTATTGCATCTCAGCTCAATAAAGGCAACATTTCAATCTATAGAATAAATAATAGCATTAATTAACCTTAGATGTTAATATTCCTCGAGATACATATGCACTTTACTATTGAATTTACTATTCAATTCAGTAAAAAAGCAAAGATTTTCTGCTTAAATTCCTGCATATTTAAACTGCTTAGAGTAGTGCTGGCAGGTTGTAGACATTAAGTACATATTTGTAGAACAGGTGAACAAATAAGTGAATGAATGCTTTTAATTTCTTTTAAATTGTATTTAGTGTACTTGACTTAAGAATTTTTAAATTGCCTCTAAAATAAGGATATTTAATGAAAGAGTCTTGTCAGAGAAAATCAAAACATTTTTTGCAAATTTTTAAAAACTGTAGTTATTATAAATACAGAAATTAGGTCAAAATTTTAAAAATTAATAGCCCTCTGGGAGAATATTTCAAAACACCTTATTTCTTAGGATAATTATATTCTCAGAATCAAAACACAAACAATTGAATGGTAAAAATAAATAAGCAAGTGAGGAAAACAAAAGCCCTTCTACTTAATTAGCTGAGCAATTTTTCACTCAGCATAATTCCCTACAGATTCATTCAAAATTTTGCCTATATCAATAGACTATATATTGCTAAGTAGTATTCCAATTTTGTTTAACCATCCACCCATTGAAATACATCTGGGTTGTTTCCAGTTTTTGACTATTATGAATGTATCTTATGGTTATTGATTTCTAGTTTTTTCCATGTAGCCAGAGAATATGTTCTGTATAATTTCAATTTTTAAAATTTGTTGTGGTATTTTTTATGTGGCCCAGGATATAGTCTATCTTAGTGTATGTTCCACAGGCTCTTATAAAAACATGTATTCTGCTGTTGTTGGGTGTATCATCCTATATGTGTCAATTAGATCCTATTTGTTGATTTTGTTGTTCCAATCTGTATCAGTTTCCTGTGGCTACTCTAATAAATTACCACAAACTTGGTAGCATAACACAACATAAATTTATTCTTTCATAGTCCTGGAGGTCAGAATCTGAAATCAAAGTGTGGATAGGGATGTGCTGTCTCCAGGGGATCTGAAGGAGAATCTGTCCCCTTCCTCTTCTAGCTTCCCGTAGCTACTGGCATGCCTCGGTGTTTCTTGGCTGTGGTTGCACCACTCCAATCTCTGTCCCCGTCGTCACATCGTCTTCTCCTCTGTGTATGTATGTAATCACCTTCTGCTTCTCCCTGATAAGGATACTTGTGATAAGTATCAGATGGTGTTATAATTTTTGTTTCAATCATCACATATGATTTAGACAACTCATGAGGAGGATAATCTATTCAGGTCTTTCTAGTCTTTCTGTTCTTTTTTCCTTCCCAATGCTCTGATTCCTTGTCTTATTTTCTTTCTTCTTGAAGATCTTTCTTTAATCATTCTTTAAGGGTAGGTCTGCTAGGTCAAAGACTTTTAGTTTTCTTTTGTTGCAAATGTCTTTATTTCCCCTTCACTCTTGAAGGACAGTTACCCCAGATATAGAATTCACAGTTAACACTTCTTTTCTTTCAGTATTTAAAAAAATGTGCTTTCTTCTGGCTTCCATAGTTTCAGATGAGAAATCTACTGTCATTTTAATTAGTGTTCCCTGTAAGTAATGCATCATTTCTCTCTGGCTCAAGATATTTTCTTTAAATTTAGTTTTCAGAAGTTTAATTATAATGTGTCTTGAAGTGGATTTCTTTGAGTTTATCCAATTTGAGGGTCGCGTAGCTTGTTCAATCCATGGGTTTATATCCATCATCAAATTTGAGACATTTTCAGCCATTATTTCTTCAAATGTTTTTTCAACCCTACTCTTTCTCCTCTCCTGGGATTTCATTCTATTTTCTCTCTCTATTCAGATTGAGTAAATTCTATTGAACTATCCTCACATTTACAATTCTATCCTCTGTCATCTCCGCTCAACTTTTGAGCCCACCCAGCAAGTTTTCTATATTTGTTGTATTTTTCAATTCTATGATTTCCATTTTATTTTATTTTTGAGGAAGATTAGCCCTGAGCTAACATCCACTGCCAATACTCCTTATTTTGCCGAGTAAGATTGGCCCTGAACTAACATCCATGCCCATCTTCCTCTACTTTATGTGTGGGACGTCTGCCACAGCATGGCTTCATAAGAGGTGCATAGGTCCATGCCTGGGATCCAAACCAGTGAACCCCGGGCTGCTGAAGCAGAGCGCATGAACTTGACGACTATACCACTGGGCTGACCCTTCCATTTGGTTATTTTTCTATCTTCTATTGCTTTACTAAGATTTTCTAATGTTTTGTTCTTTTCAAAAGAATTTGTAATTGCTTGTTGAAATATTTTATGATGTCTTCTTTAAAATTCTTGACAGATAATTCCAGTATTTGATTCATTTTAGTATTGGCATCAATTAATTGACTTTTTAAATTCAAGATGTGATTTTCCAGGTTCTTATTATGATGGTTGGTATTGTATTATATCCTGGACAGCTTGGTTATTATGTTAGAAGACACTAGATCCTATTTAAATTTTTTATTTTAATAGCAATTACTCTAGGTTTGGCATGCAAGTCCTGGCCTGCTTTTGTAGGCTGCAGCTGCAATGATAGTATAATTTTCAGAGCTTATAGGTGCTGTTTTCATCTGCTTGTTTTATTTCATGCCTCTGGAGCCCCCACCTGTCCTTGTTAATGCTGCTTGAGGTGGCAGAACAAGCTTCCTGAGGCTAGGTGTAATGCAAAGGAGGAGGGGTTTTTGCCTGTGTAAATAAAGTGTACTTCCTGGCTGGGCGTTTATTGTGGCAGGATCCCTCTTGCTGGTGACTCTAGCCATGCGATGCCTTGGATGGGGGTTTGTGAGAGGGAGAATCTCAGGACTATGAGGACATAGAAATTTTGGGGGCTGGGCACTTGTCTCCTACTTTTTTTGCTAGAGCTAATTCTTCAAAAGTGAATGTTACTCTGTGAGAACGAAAACCCTTCTGGTCACCAGGGACATATCATTCTCTTTCTGCTTTCATAAGTTATATCCTAGAGATCTGAAATTACATGTAAAAGTGACCTTTTTACTGAACTGAATTTAAGTACAAAGGCATGCAAGTAGTTATTTTATCTACATCAATAGCCACAACTTCTCTCTTTTCAACTGCCTGTTGTCAACATCTCATTAAGGATATTTTGCCATCACATTGATTCGTATTTAGAATTGTTATTTCCCTTCACGCCCCTGCCCATCATGCTTCCTGAGTGGTTAAGAGCATGTCCTCTGGAGCCAATCCAACTTGGGTTTGCACGCTGACTCTGTTGTTCATTAGTTGTGTATTCTTAGCAAGTCTCTTTACCTCCCTAAATTTCATCTGAAAAATCAGGATAGTTATAGCTAGCATAAAGTAAAATTCAATAACCATATATAAATTTAGTACTCAGCATAGTACCTAGCCATACAAGTATTCAATTGATATGTTGAGTCAGCTACAGGCATCATCCTCATCAACATCATTATCATTATCATCTCTGTTTTATAGATAAAGAAACTGAGGCTTTGAAAGGATAAGTAGTTGAACCTAGGTCAGTTTGCACACTTAAGTGTCACAAGAGCTGGAATTCAAATCCAGGCATGATTTCTTCCAAATCTTTCTTTTCTGACCATTATAACACTGCTACAAATGCTTATCTCATAAAACTTGAATATCCATGACAGCGTAGGTTAGTCCATATTTGGGATGTGCAAAAATATAAGAATAGGTAGTATGCAGTTATATGACCGGGATATACTTAATTTTCAATTAATTCTTAATTATAGCGGTAAATATTTTTGTAGAGATATCAATGCATAAAAATAGCAATAACACAGGTAATTTGACAGAACCCAACAACCAAGCTTTGTGATAAGATGATTTTTAACCCCTTTGCTGAGAGTCAAATATTCCCCTTTATTATGCTTAACCAGTTTCTGAAATCTGGTAGATTTAAAGACAGTTTATTTTTCATATGCCTTATGCTATTTCATTAAAACTTTCGTATAATTTATGATGCAATAAAAACTTAGCTGTTTTTCAATTTAATGCACTTTTCCACAAATCTGTTTTCTGTACATAAAAATATGTAGTTCCTTTAATAGTTTTACACTTTGCTTAATTAATAAATGCAGATTGTGATGAATTTCTGAATTTATAATTATAATGAAACAAAAATAATTCAAGAAGAATAATTTATGTTATTTTCCTATTAGAATAAAACTGAATTTATGACAGAGACACAAATGCTCAATTGAATTTGCACAATTATTAAATAAGGAAAAAATTCTCTGATGAAAAATATAAAAAAGGGACATTATTTACTCTGTATATTGGGGCTTCTCATTGATGAGTTGTTTTTATGTAGTGTAGGAGATAAACAATTATTTTTTCTCTCAGGCTGTCCTGATTCAGAAATTTCAAAAAACCAACTAATGGCCAAGAATAGATTTATGTTTTATATTTTTGAGATAGCAATATAACATTCAATTCAGCTTCTTTGAAGGTAAAAAAATGCTCTCGTTTATTACATCTAAAAAATAAATATAATATTATTTATGAATGTACACACATACTGATTCTGTATATAAAATAGAGAGATGGTGGCAAGGGCGAAAAAGAAAAAGGTCCATTTGTGATGGGAAATGTGGGAGCTGATATGTAGGAAGAAAAGAGAAAGGAAAAGGAAGAGCCAATGAGGAAAACCAGTGATGAGAGAGAAAGGGAGCAGGAGAGAAACAGACCAAATGAAGAGAGGATGTTGAAAACCAGTCAGTCCAAAGAACAAAAGAGGGAAGGGAGAAGGAAGCAAGATGGAGAAGAAAAAGAAAATAATTAGAAAGAAATGTGAGGGGAGAGAGACCAGAAAGAAGTCTAAATCTAAGGGCATTAGAGCTTTGCTTTTACCCTAAATCTTAAGAAAAGAGTTAATCTAATTCTTAACTGTGAGGTTGTATATCTATGTATATATTTGTGTAATATGTTTGTGTATAATGTGTATGTTCCTTACTAATCTAACAGTGGGCAAGAATGTATCATTAGCAACACTCACCCCCCCCCCAAAATCATATCAAGCATATATAAAACAATCTGGAAATACTTTTCAAAACAATTATTTTCTTTGTATTCAAACCATAGCCTGCAGTCTTTTTAGAGCCTACTCTATTCTCTGGGCTGTATAGATTTGGGTCCCCCATACTGTGATATCTTTGAAAAGGGAAGCTTATTTTATCTTTTTATGCCTATCACCCAGAGCAGTACTAGAAAATTAAAACACTCCATAAATACTTAAATGAATAAATGAGAGTATTATGTATAAAAGGATGAAATACTGAACACTAGCAGAAACTTTACATAAGGTAGATTGAACATTTCATTTCACAAAAATTATAACATCAAGCAAGGATTCAATTTTATTTCCTTATATAGACTAAATCTTAGTGATTGGTGCAAGGGAACAAAGTAAGACATATTTTGCAGGCTTAAAAATTCAAGTCTCTGTAGTTTTACCCCGTATTTGTTCTATGCCTCTAGTCTAATCAACTGGCCTAACTGCTTCATGCTATGAAGAACAAGAGAAAATATATATATTTTTTATATATATGAGCACATTCCATGTAGTGTGGAATGTGGAAAGTGACGTAGATGAAACTGAAGCACAGTCTCACTTGGTCAACTCTGGCTGTTCTCTCCAGGTAGCAACCAGCTTCCTCTCCAGGTGTGCTGAAATACCTTATTCTAACCCAAATAACTATATTTGGATAGCCATATCCTAAATCCATTTTTTTTTTACCTGCTGGTGCTCATCCCCTCTGAGTGTTCCTTAGGACACCAAGCTAGGATGGCATAAGCCTGTGTTCACTAAGATTTCCATTAAACATCAGTTCCCCAAATTCTCCAGTTAAAGAACACAGAAAGGAGGAATAGATTTAAATGACTACATCTTCAGATTCTTTATCTTATTAACTGAATTCCTTTAGTGCTATCTTGATTTTGGGAGTTTGTTTTTAGCTTATATTGAACATGCTAGTTGAGTGATAGTTATTTTCTGGTAATACTGGCTTAATGATATCTAGTTTAAATTTTTATTTTTAAGACCGAGTGAATTATCCACTAATCTAGTCAGTGCAAAGACTACTATATTTTCAAAGGACTACAACTAGTGGACAAATGACTTACATCAAGCCAAACAATTATTTTGATTCATTTTAATCTCCTGGACTTATTTTATGAGTGTTATTTTAGTGACAGTTAAATGTGGTTCCTTTGACAGATGGATTTATTTTAATTCTATTACTATTAAGCAGGTTGAAGTTTTTTGAACTGGCTCGTGAACAAGTTTCATGATGTATCTGGGTATAATTTCATTTTGAATGAAAATGTTTTCTTGTTTTATTTCTCATTGATCAAACTTTCCATTTCATCATTGTCTTTAGAAAGTGGCCAAGTGAGAGACAATAACAAATGTTTCTATTTAGAACCATAAATTTTACACTGGCTGTAAATCATATTTAAATTTGCTTATATGAAAGCAGAAAATCAGTAGAACTAATAAAACTCTTCTTGTTCTTTCTCTTCATCAGATAAGTTAATTTTTGTGAACCTACTATGTGAAGAGCCCTGATCAAAATTCCATGTTAATTTTGCAGGTGATGGAAGTCAAAGGACAAATGATCCATGTCCCAGAATCAAATTCCATTTTATTCTTGGGCTCTCCATGTGTGGACAAGTTGGATGAACTCATGGGCCGAGGGCTGCATCTCTCGGACATCCCTATCCATGATGCCACCCGAGATGTCATTTTGGTTGGTGAGCAAGCAAAGGCCCAAGATGGCTTGAAGAAGAGAATGGATAAATTGAAGGCAACTTTAGAAAGAACTCACCAGGCCCTGGAAGAAGAGAAAAAGAAAACAGTGGATCTTCTATATTCTATCTTCCCTGGCGACGTAGCCCAGCAATTGTGGCAAGGGCAGCAAGTGCAGGCCAGAAAGTTTGACGATGTCACTATGCTCTTTTCAGACATTGTTGGCTTCACAGCCATATGTGCCCAGTGTACTCCCATGCAAGTGATCAGCATGCTGAATGAACTGTACACCAGATTTGACCACCAGTGTGGATTTTTGGATATTTATAAGGTAATGGGGTTTAGTTACTTATATATAAATACTTTTTTTTTTAATTTTTATTTTTTTTGGATGTACATCATATTTCAAATTCTGTGTACATTACATCATGTTCACCACCCGAACACTAATTATAGTGTATCCCCTCACTTGTGAACCTAATCACCCCTTTTGCCCTCCCCGCTCCCCGCTTCCCCAATGGTAACCACCAGTCCAATCTCCAATGCTATGTGTTTTTTTGTCGTTTTTATCTTCTACGTATGAGTGAGATCATATGGTATTTGACTACTTTTTAATGGTAAATTGTCATCTAAATTAAATTGGAAACATACAATTTTCTTTTTCCTATTTAAACTTGATATTAAATGATGGATATCTCTTTCATTTGGAAATATTTATACAGAATACAAGTATTTCTGCTTTCTGAGTAAACTTTCATTATGAGTCAATTTATGCTATTGACATAGGTAACTGAATCATGATATTGCTCAGTAAGGAAAGATTCTCTAGAGCTAGTCCTCTAAATTCATTACCATTAAAAAATTAAACTTGCTGATTTCTTAGAGAGCAGGATTCCAATATAAACTAAGAATTTTATGTTGGCAATTACAAGAAACAATTTATGTTAAAATATGCATTGAATTATCAGTTAAATCTTAGTTAATCAGAACTTTGCATTTCATTGTCAGTTGTCAGGTCTCTCTAATTCTGAAAGAATACATGTAAATATTCTAGCTATTGCCCAAATGACCAATGGTTTTTGGTGGAAGCATGTTCGTTTTCTAAGCTACACAATGGCAGAGCTTTGAAAATGGGTACCATTTGTCAGTCTGAGTTGGTGAACTCCTTATTAATTTCTTATTAAAATCATAGCAACATCTTGAGTGATTCAGCCCCATATCTACCTAATGAATAATTCTGTAACTTTACATAGAATTTCACATGGATTGTACAATGTCAGGGTGCATGGGTTTTTTATACGAAGAACAGCAGTTACTTTTAGTATAAATAAACAGCAGTGAGCTTTAGGTTTTTATTTTCTTCTTTACAATTCCATCTAGATCACTATTTCTCTTTATAGTGTGATCTGCACATAAGCAGATTCAGCAAGAGCCTGTCTGCTTCATAGTGTAGTTTGATGTTATGATCCAGAGAGTAAGTTTTCATTAAGGTGTATCTCCTTTAGAGAAAGATGTTTGCTAGTTCCATTATGTGTAATATTCAGCCAATGTTAAATATTTTAGTAAGTCCTTTCTGAGTGCTAAACATTCAGTCTGAAGTAGGTATGAGGGTTTTGCTTTGTTATACAAAATAAGAGTCCTTGTAAATTATATTTATCTTCCTTATAACTTACTGTTATATAATTTATGGTAGAGAGAGCCAAATGTCTGATCCTAAACCAAAGAGAGAGTACGATGAGTCTGTCACTGTTATACCCAGTGATTTTCAGAAGAAAGAGCAGATGGGCCTGAATTTGCCAGCACTTTCCTTCCTCCAGACTTTGACACTATTGCCCTAGTCTCTGCAAGCACCAATCTCCTCCTTCTAAACCACTGATTTGCTGTGTTAGCTTCCTCTAGCTAAAGCAGTCATATGTTATTTTTGGCCCTCAATTCATGCAACTAAATGAGAATGATAAATAGATAAACAGGTTCTCCTTTGCTAAAACATGGAAATTCCTGATTTAAATATAAGTGTCAGCTAGGTTTTAAGAAGAGAAGAAATGAGCTATCTTCTGAGGCTATGAAAACTATTTCAAGGTTTAAAAATATAGTTACATTTCACGGACTTCAATCAAGTCTCCCTTCTCTTGAGATAAGCTAAGACACCTCACAGAAAAAGAAAATCTGTGGGAATATCCTCTATGACCCTCAAATTGTCCTAAATGTTATTAAACTGGATAGTTTCATGTAGTCATAAATAATTATCAACAAGTTTTAAGTTACAAAATGGATCTCCTCTTTCTCCGATACTCACAGCCATGCTTTCCATCTTTCATATATATATTGAAAAATAAAACAATTCTCGTTCACAAATTCTCTTAAACTGAACTTGAAATTTTAGCAATAAATTACAAAGTAATATGATTCCAGAGCCAGGTGTTTTTAACATATCTTCAATGCCAGTATGTGTATGCATCTGGAATAGGTCTATCGGGCAACTTTGATGTTTACTCAGAGTTATAGGGGTTGAGTTTGGAGGATCCAGACTAGGAATTGCAATATGTCCTGAAACCAGAGCGATGATGGTATGGCCAGAGAGAGGGAGAGACAAATAAAGGGACAATATTACTCTTGTGTAATCTTGTGTATCTTGTGTAGGATAAAATGAAGTATATTATGAGAAATATATCAGGAGGGATACAAATTAGAAATCTTCTGTCTGACCTGCCTAATTTAAGATTTCTAATCGCTGTCATCATTCCACCTTATTTTCTAGAAAATTTACACAGTGCTATTTTATACCATGAAATATTTGCTAAATTTGTAATTGCTATTGAGAAAGAAATCTCAAAAGTGATAGAATTTTTTTAAGGACCATAACTCTGCTGATTTTCTAAAATGAAAAAGAGTTTTGCTGGATTTAAAGTATGTATAGAATTTTCTGTGGAATAATCATACCACAGAGAAAAATAAGATATAGTCCACTTTTGTTTTATATTAGAAATGTGAAAAGAAACCAGGTAAAGCTGAATGCCAAGGAAGAAAACAACTAGGGAACTAGAAGGAGTGCCCCATAGGGGACATTCAAAGGCTGCTACTCCACAGTAAGGCTCCAATCTCTAAGTTTATAGTTGTCCCTCTTTTGGTCTTCTTATTATTCCATGTTTTCCTGTCATTAAGGAGATGGATGCAGTGACAAAATATACTTCCAGTGGTAGAATTCAGCTAAATTTGATCATAATAAGAAAGTTCTGCTAAAATAATCAAACCTTCTATAATGTAGTAGGTTTAGGAAGAAGCTATAGATTTTACTGTGCATATTTCAAGCATTGAGAGAATTAAAGCCTTTATATTGCTTGACTGCCAGGATGTTACATGTGTATGAATACTAAGTAAGAGCTAGGTAAGTCGAAGGAAGCATTGATTATAATTTTGATCCTCTTATACTTAGAAAAGCAAATATTCAGTAAAAAATCAACGTAAATAGTGCACTACATACTATTTTGCTCCTTAGGTTTTATAGGGTATAGAGAACGAACAAAATAAAGAACCGGTAACTCTAACTTTTTAAATCAATGACATACGATAATAATAAATAATAATTAATAATAATAACAGCATTGACTGTTGAAGCAACCTAATGTAGGTTTTGCCTCATTTATATTTTTGTCTTTGCCAGGCCTTTAGCTTGAAATAAGGGAGAAGCAAGGAGAATGATGAGTCTTTCTCCACGCTTTTCTCATTGCATTAAGCCAAGGCTACAGTACCCCAGTGCTAACTTAAATACACTCCATAGAGCTCTCATCTTTTCACCTTTAATTGCTTTCTTAACTTCACTTTCTTCCAGTTCTATGACCTATAAAGCTAAGATACTAGATGTATCTACCTCATGGTTATATCGTGAGCATTTCAATGAGCTGATATATACAACGTGCTTAGAACAGCACCTGATGTATAGTAGTAAATGTACATGTTAGTTGTCATTATTGTTTCTCAGACAAGTGTATCTGGACATATGGGGTTATGTATCATGTGATTATTTTTTATGTTTTGTATGTACATAACTATAGTGCACCCGGTGCTTTTTAGAAAAGAATAAAATATGATCTCATTTAATCTCCCATGATTAACATGTGGAATTGCTATATTATCTCCATTTTCTGATAAACTTCTTTCAGAAAGGTTAAATAATCCAGATAATATAGCTAATAAGTCAAAATTCGAACAGAGACTCATCTGATTCTAAAGCCTACAATTTTTCAACAAGTCTAGGCTTGGACTAGACAAAGATTAAGTAATAAAAACAAGAAGTGGAAACTTTATCAAAACTATGTTACATGATCAATAACTATAGTTATACTATCAAATTATGAAAAAACCTCTATGAACACCTTATCCAAATATACCCCCGTCCCTTCCAGTTGCAAACAGTTCAGAGTTCTGAGAAGCTGAATCATCAAAAGTTGGGGACTCTCCATCTGCCACCCTCCCTTTTTGTCAGAAACTAGCTAGCATCTTCTCCCTTATCCCTCTTATGGAGAAGTAGCACACTAAGAAGGGGACATTGGGTCAATGATCCCAAGTGCAGGCAATAAGGGGTATAATTTAAAAATAATTAAACTGAGTAAGAGTTGATGTTTTTTAAATCACCTTGCCCAGGCAACTCAAAAAAATATTAGTAATAAAATACTTTTCTCTGTCAGGTGGGGGGTAGTGGAATATTCCCATCACAAACCCTAAACTTGGTTTGCAACTGTTGGTTGAGTTAAACACTGAGTATCGGTGTCAGGCTTGGGTTGGGAGAAGGGATAGAAAGACAAGATAGGGCAGTCAAGAAACACCAGGACCAGAATTCTGTTAAATCAGGGAATCTGATGTTGAGAATCTGAAAAACAACAACATAAGGTTCATGTTAGCAAGGGAATTCAGGAATTCTAAGTCCAGGTGGAAAAGCTGAGTCCAGCAGAGTAGTAAGGGAGAGAAATCCAGGTTCACTCTTAGGGGACACAAGACCTTGGGACTGGGCACAAGGGGACTGGTTTACAGGAACTGGAAACCAGGCAGGAAGTATAAAGACTGTCATCAGAACAAACTGTGATACAGAACCAGAGCCATTTCCCTGGCTGGGACCAGACTTAGAGCCAGAGTAAGCCTAGGTCCCCCTCTATAGAGTCAAAAGGGAACCAAATATGGCCACTGCATCAAAGGATACATAGATGTCCGCTGAGCTTTTAAATGCTAAAACAGGAGTTAGATCCACAGAGATGCTGGAGTTAGCAGGTTCGTTCTATCCATTCTTGAAAGTGAATAGAATACATTTGCGGACACTCTGGGCATTAATACAATTTCAAAATTGCGACAGCTCGAGTTCTTCTGAAAATCCCCAAAGACCAATGGAAACACTGTGTTGGCTTTATAAGCTCCAAACCTGCATAAATATGATACCAATATAAAGGGCTAGAAAAGCCATTAAGATCATGTACATTTTACTTAATTTATATGAGTAGATTATTATGCTTTAGTCTCCTATTAACTATAGACTCCTATTAAATATAACTTCTTAACTACTTTGTGGAAAAAAGTCTATACATTCTAAAAATAAATACAGAATGCAGAAGTAAACGTTGATAAATATCCATGATGGGAAGGTTTATATATAAGGTGATCAGAGTTCAGTTTTGAGTGGGCATGTTAACATCCCAGGGAAACAGAGTCAGACAAGCTCTTCGAGTTCAGAGGTCTTAGTGGAAACCACCTACACTTTGCACTGATGGGCTAGCAGTTTGTAAATTGGCTAAGGAGCTACATCAGACTTGAATCTCCTTCTTTAACCTCCTTGGTGAGAGCTGAAAGCAGACATTTTTCATAAAGTTACAAGGCTACAGAACTCTATGCCTCAAGAATTTTGATTTGTCTTGACATTTGACAATATGGAGCTACTAAAGCCAGCTGTTCACTGGACCTTCAGCCAGGCTTCAGAAAATGAAACAGAATCTCAACGATGCCTCTTCAGTGTGAATGGGATTTTGCAGAAAAAAAATAAAATGCTTGTCTTCCTTCTTGTTTTGTTTTATGATAAAATACCCTTTCAGAGTACTTAGGTACTTAGGTTATTCTTGGAATTTTATAAATATGTATATTATTTTACTCTATTTCTTGGCACTAAGTGCCAGTCCCATTTAGTAAAGAGGGACTGGTTCATTTTTTTCCCCAAGATTTACATATTTTCTGCATTAATGATCAGTGCACACACTTTTGAAATTGAAAGCTGCTAAAGGTTTATACTGGCTGTTTTTACTGGCTTGCATCAACATCAATGCTGTTTACTTTTGCTGTAATTTCATTGGAAATGAAGTAACTGTCTTCTAGGAGGTCTAGAAAAGGGGAATTTCTGAAGTAAAAAAATTATTCAATTCATTTTTTCACTCATTCAATAAACATTTTTGACTCACTCACTTGATAACAGGGCATGACTTGCATAGAAGTCTACAAAATGTTATGGAAATTAACATATATTTTTAGCACAATTTTAATGAGTAGAAAAGAACTAATTTATGTGCTTTAGAAGGTAAAGTGAAAAGTCACAGATAAGCATTCTGTTCTGATATCTTTTCTACTGGGGGGATTATATTGTCAGTTTCAAAATACCGTAATGCCTAAAAATTACCTGACAAGAGTTTTGCCTCATTTACACTTTTGCCTTTGGCAAGCATTTGGGCTGGAGTCAAGGGAAAAACAAGGAGAAGGATGGATCCTTTTCCACGTTCCTTTCATTCCATTCAGCTAAAGCTGCTGAATCCCAGCGCTGTCTTAAGAACACTACTTGGAGTTCTCATCTTTCCACTTTTAACCACTTGTTTAACCTCTCTGCTTCAGTTTCACCATCTGTAAATAAAGAGACTAATTTTGTCTACTTCATAGTTATATTTTATGAGATTTTAAATGAAACACATGTAAAATGCTTGTTACAGTGTCTGGTCCATGGTAGTGAGTATAAATGTTAACTGTCATTTCTCAAACAGATGTTTCTGGGCATATATGGTGAATGGTTGTGTGTTTTGTGTGCATATGCTTGTGTGTGCATGTGTTTGTATGCACATAAATATTGTGTATCCAGAGCTTATTAGAAATAGATAAAATGCATGTTTGCTTGGGTTCATTCTTTCAGATTATTAGAATCACATTGCATTCCTGCTACGGAAGGGGAAGGAGAGAGAGGGAAAAAACCAAGGGGCAAGAAAGACAACTGCCTGAAATGCATTATTTGTATCATCTTCCCTGGGTCCTCATGGATTCTTATTCTGGAAGATGAGTCCATAGTTTGTCTTCATAGATCTTCTTTATCTGAATAGGTTGAGTTACAATATGGAATTGATGAAGATGACTGTTTCTCCAAGTAATATTGACTTGTGCAATGTCAATGACCAACATTATGAAACTGAACCTAAAACATTTATTTTTTTACATTTTAATATGACAATTGAATTATTTTCCTTTAGTGTTGTGGCAAATTCTGAAACAGTTAGAAGGCTAAGATAATTTGTATTGCCAAGCAGAAACCAAAATTGATGAAGTGCCTCACTGAATTTATCAAACGAAGTGTTCTGGGGTTGTTGTTTTTATCCCTATTGATTTTCAGTTTTCTAAAGAGTGGTGGCAACTGCTAAAAGATTGATTTGTTTTTTGTAATACCAAGTGTTGTGGACTAAATGTTTGTGTCCTCTGAAAATTCATTTTTTGAAGCCCTAGCGCCCGGGGTGATGGCATTTGTAGGTGAGGCCTTGGGAAGGGTAATTAGGTTTAGATGAGATTTTGAGGAAGGGGCTTCATCATGGGGTCAGCATCCTTATAAGCAGAGGAAGAGACCAGAGTTCTGTCTTTCTGCCATGTGAGGACTCAGGGAGAAGGTGGTCATTTGCAAACCCGGAAGGGAGTCTTCACTGGTGATCTGAATCGCTCGGAACCTTGATCTTGGATTTCCCAGCCTCCAAAACTGTGAGAAAGAAATTCCTATTTTTTAAGCCACCTGGTCTATGGCATTTTGTTATAGCAGCTTGAGTGGAATAAGACACCAAGGAAATGTATTTCAATTCTAAAAACAGTCTGGAAACTCTAGCAAGTTTTCTTCTTCTATGAGGCCCATGCTGTTAGAATTTCCTTTATCTATGGGGATAAATGTTACCTCATGATGCAAGTGAAAGATTTTTTACTAGCCTTTATGGAGTTTATGTCATTGCACAATGTCTCTCTTTTGTGTATCCATAAACTGTAAAGAAGTTAAGTTCTAAGCTCAAACTGCATGTTTGCCCTTGTTACTAGCACCTTTATCAGAATAATGTGAGAAACTAGCTTTTTTAGTTTGTGTACATTTTGCACTTTTAAGTTTTACTACCTAGCTAGTTACTTGCTCCAATATATTTGTTAAAAAATTCCCTTAAAAATTTCAAATTTTCTTCATAAGGAATTATTGTCATTAAATAATCATTTCTGTTGCCCCGAGGTCATTTAGCTGAGGATTTCTGGCAAACTTTAAAATGTGAATATGTCAGTTATGCTCCCATCAAGGTTCATTGTGCCTGGGGATTGGATAAATTTACTAAAATGGAAATTGATCTTCCAGACAGGACAGCTACCTTTCACCTGACTGACAGGATAGCCTCAATGCAATCTGCAAATCTTATTGAATTGGGTTATTTCTGTTACCTTTTTCACCAAACCTTTAATTAATGCTGTTGTGTAGCAGAAATGCTGTACATAATTCTCTCACTATTTGCCACTTAGAGTGCAAATTCTTTAAAGCAAAATGGAACTAAAAGGATGAAATACACATTTGCTAAATTCAAACTGTGTGCCAGACACAGTGCTCGATGCCTTAACTGTGATATTTTACTTTCTAGAAGAACCCTGTGGGATAGGTCACTTTTGAAGATGAGTTTAGTATGTGACACAGACGCCATTTGAATTTAGTTCTAATTCAGCTAAAAGCTCATATTTTAAAAACAATGGTTGAAATCATTCATCTATCAGATAGATAGTGTTCCTAATTAGTTAAATGCAGAACTAGGACCAAAGATTGTTCTAGCATTTATATATATATATATTTCATAAATTGGTATCCTCTATCCAGTAACTTTGACAATCGCCAGGCAAATTTCATGTCTTTAAAATGAGAACAATGGTATGTCACAGGACTGTTCAGATGGTGAAAAGAGCTAAAAGCCAAAGACTTTTGTTATGAACGTGAGGCCCTTGACATAATAGTTGGAGAATGAGTTTGATTTTTAAATTGCAATTTGAATTTTAGCCTAGAGTGAAAAATATAACTAGGTCTTCTTTTTTAAGGAATTCAACAAGTCTGCACTGTTTTTTAATATATGTTGGAGTTCATAAAGTCTTGTTCTCTTTGGCTCCAGGAAGCTAGAGAGGATCTTTATGCAGAAGTTAAAAGAATAATTTCAGCCCAGTAGAAGATCCTTGTGAAAGTCAGTGTTCCCAACAAAGAGATAGATTGGCTAAAGTCGTATACTCTGCTCACTGGAGTGATTCAAACACTAGCTACAATCTTTTGATGGGACAGGTAAAAGGCATTCTCAAAAGGTCCCTTGATTCTATGAGATCCTGATTCTCCATGCTCAATGTTGAAACTGTATGTGGTTGGCTAGGAAAATATTCCTAAAGTGCACATCAACCCTGCTGACTCCCTATAAATAGGTTATTCACATATGGGAAGTTTAGAATGATTTTTTTTTTATTTTTGTAAACATCTTTTAAAGTGGAACAATGAGAATTTAACTTTGTTATCTTAAATTCAAATTAAAATGATTGTAAATCTTTTTACATTTTGATGCATTTTTATACCTTTGAAATGGTCAACATGGCTTTGAATAAGCTGGAAAACTGTAAGAAATCAGCTGAAGCAAAATTCTTGATAGACTACTGATCCAGTTCTGTGTGTGTGTGTGTGTGTGTGCCCATTTGTTGGAATTTTTGAAAGCTGCATATTAAGATAATGCTGTTCTTAAGATAGTCCAAAGCAATATTTTTAATTTCATATTTTCCTTTGATAGTCAAAGTTTGATATTGTATAGATTTTCTCTACTGTCATAAAAAGAAAACTTTGCATATCCCTTTCTACTTACTAAATTCCATTACTAATTATCATTGCCTCATAAACGATAGGGCATATTTCAGCCCTTGGATAAAGGAAGGTCCTTTGACTGTCAGGGAAAGGTCAGATGAGGACTGTTGAAGTTGCTTATGATGGTGCAATGAGAGTTAAGTGTAGGGGAAAGGATATTGGATATCAAGCCTGAAACCTGAATTTAGTTGTCTTTGTCACTTAATTGAGTAAGTCACATAACCAATTTGTGCTTCTGCTTGTATAAAATGGGAATGATAGTATTGGTCTCACATTTTTTGTTGCAGTTTACGTATGAAACATGCTCAGCAAATTATTGTTGGGAATTTTTGCTATTCACAATTCTAAATAATAACAATATTTGTGGAAAATAGATTGTGAATTAATGAACAGTACAAGCAGTTGACTCCATCTGGAGTCACTCATATGAAAGAAGACCAAGGCCAGAGAGAGTATCTTGGGGAATGTGCAATGAAGGGAGGGAAGGAGATTGTCTTGGTCCATCCAGTATGCTATAACAAAAATACCATAGATTGGGAGGCTTACAAACAACAAAAATTCATTTCTCACAGTTCTAGAAGCTGGGAAATCCAAGATCAAGGTATTGGCAGATTTAGTGTCTAGTGAAGGCCCACTTCCTGTTTCTTAGATAGCTGTCTTCTTGCCATGTCCTCACATGGTAGAAGGGACAAGGGAGCTCTCTGGGTTCTCTTTTATAAGGACATTAATCTCATTCATCAGGCCTCTGCCCTTGTGTCTTAATCACCTCCCAAGTTTCCGCATCCATATGCCATCACATTGGGAATTAAGTTTCTACATGTGAATTCAATCTATAGCAGAGACTGATATTTGTTGAATGCCTAATATGTGCTGGGTACCATGCTAAATTCTTTACATATGTTTATTGGTTTATTTTGTCTTCAACAAATAATTATTGATCACCTACTGTGTTCTAAGTACTAAGTTAGGCTTTGGGGCATAATGGTAAATAAGACAGGCATGGTTCATATTCTTAGGTGCTTATAATTGAGCATTGAGAATAGACATTAAACAAATAATTACACAGCTAATTAATAGTTAATTAAAATTGTGATTATAGCTAACAAGGTATAAAGTTATCTCATTTAATCTTTTCAGCAACCTTGTAAAATAGATATTATTTCCCTTTCACAGAAGAAGAAAATGAAACTTAAAAAGGTTAAACAACCTCTTTGAGGTCACAAAGTTAAAAGGTGGTGGGTTTTGCATTGCTCAGACTTTTTCCATCCCAGAAGGCTGCTCTGGGAGGTCTCAAGACTGTGATTTTAAGTAGGTCCACAACTTCGCTGACCACTTTCTTCCATTTATACCTTGAAGAAATGTTTCTTGAGCACTTACCATGTGTCAGGCACCACACCACATAGTGAGCAAAGTAGACAAGACGTCTGCCTTCATGGAGTTTACAGTCTAATGAGGAAGATGGCAATTAATCAACACTCACAAAAATCTGTAATTATAAACTGCAATAAGAATGACTAAGAAAAGTTATGTGATGTTATGAGATCATATAATAGAGACATTTGGTTTAGTCTAGGAGTCCATGAGGACACCCCTAAGGAGGTGACTTCTGAATTGAGATCTAAAGGATGAGTAGGAGTTAACCAGGTAGAGGAGATATTAAGAGGAGAGGATTCCAAGCAGCGGGATCAGGATATATAAGGCTCTGAGTCAGAAAGGAACATGTTGAAATTGTAACAACTAAATGAACATCAGTGTGGTGAAACTTGGAGAATGGGAAAAGGTAAGATAAGATAAAGATACGGAGAGAGGTAGGAGCTAGAAACTATAGATATTTTAGCCATTTCACGGATTTTGGTCTTAATCATAAAAGGAAAGTGAAGTCATTAAATAATTTTGAATAGAGGAGTGACACAAGTAGATTTGCTTTATAAAAATCACTTTAACAATAGTGTGGGGTATAGATTTGAGGGGGGTGGTTAGTGGACAAAAGTAGAACATAAGGCTATTATTGCCAGAAGTCAGATGAGAGATGGTGGTAGAACTACCTGGGCTCGCAAGATAGGGAAAAGAGGCTTGTTTAAATTTTGGTACCCTGAGGGAAGTGATCAATTTTGTCTACTTAATGGAAATACTTCCATTCCATCATTCGTGCATATCGCCTGACCACCTGAATATATTCTTATTTTGGCATTATGTAGGTTCAACCTGAGTTGATTGAATAGACATTTTAGAGTCACATAGCGATGATTTTGGTTTTGAAAGGTAATTTACACATTATCTAATTGACCTAGCTCTTGATAGAGATGTTTATAATACAATTCGACTTAGTCATAATTCTCTAAGTGTATACTGTGCTAGCCCCTGCAGGACTTAAAAAGATAAGTAAGACGTTGTCCTTGCCTTCAAGTTAAATGACAGCAGTCTAGACAGGATGATAGTAGAGAAAGTATAAATACAAATGACTGCAGTATAAGAGATGTAGAAGCCAAATTTTATTGGTGGTTCTAAAAGAAGCAAAGATGACATCCTACTGAAGGATTGGGGATACTTTCAGAAAAGAGATAGCATGAAAAATGGACCTGGAAACATGTGACAAATTTGACTCATGAAAGAGGGGTTGGGGAAGGTGTATTTTCTAAAACTACGCTTAATCTGGGAGGATAAAAGATAGTAATTCCATAGATATCTGAGTCTAGTAAACCTTATGGAAGTTAGATTATCTTCCTTTAAAAAACCAATTATTTTTTGTATATTTCTTTTAAAAAATTATTTTGTTGAGGTCATATTGGCTTCTAACATTGTGTAAATTTCACCTGTACATTATTATAATCAATTTCTCTATAGACTGCATCATGTTCACCACCAACAGTCTGGTTTTTATCTGTCACTATACAAAGGTGCCCCTCTACCCCTAAAAACAAATTCTTAATGAAATATATCCACTTGGTTTGCTAATTCACTTGCACTTTCCTCTTTTTTAAAAAAAAGCCTATTTTTTTAGAGTAGTTTTAGGTTTAAAATAAAATTGAGAGGAAGGTACAGAGATTTCCCATATACCCCCTGTCCCCATAGCCTTCCCCATTATCAACATCACTCATCAGAATGGTTCATTTTTACCAAGGATGAGCCTACATCACACATCATAATCACCAAAAGTCCATAGTTTACCTTAAGCTTCACTGTTGTATTGTGCAAATGTTTGGGCAAATGTATAATGACATCTATCATCGCTATAATAGCATACAGAGTATTTTCACTGACCTAAAAATCTACTGTGCTCCACCTATTCACCCCCCTCCTTCACTAATCACTGGCAACCACTGGTCTTTTTGTTGTCTCTATGGTGCTGTCTTTTAGCTCTATATGTCATATAGTTGGAATCATACAGTATGTAGCCTTTTCACACTGATTTCTTTCACTTGGTAATAAGCATTTAAGTTTCCATGTTTTGTTGTGGCTTGTTAGCTCCTTTGTTTTTAGGGCTGAATTGTATTCCTTTGTCTGGATGCACTACAATTTATTTGTCCATTCATTTACTGAAGGACATCTTGGTTGCTTCCAAGTTTTGACAATTATGAATAAAGCTGCTATAAACATCTGTGTGCAGGTTTTATGTGGACATAAGTTTTCAACTCCAAGCAGCACAGTTGCTGGATTGATCATGTGACAAGAGTATGTTTAGCTGTGAAAGAAACAACTTAAATGTCTTTCAAAGAATCTGTGCTATTTTGCATTCCTACCAGCAATAAAGAGAGTTCCTGCTTTGCACATCATTCTCACCAGCATTTGGTGTTGTTGGTGTTCTGGATTTTGGTCATTTTAGTAGATGTGTAGTGGTATCTCATTGTTATTTTAATTTGCATTCCCCTGATGACATATGATGTGTAGCATTTTTTCATTTGCTTGTTTGCGATCTGTATGTCTTCTTTAGTGAAGTGTCTAGTAACGTCTTTGGCCCATTTTTTAATTGGATTGTTTGTTTTCTTATTGTTGAGTTTTAAAAGTTCTTTAAACATTTTGAATAACAGTCCTTTAACAGATATGTCTTTTTAAAATATTTACTCCCAGTCTGTGGCTTGTCTTCTAATTCTCTTAATATTGCCTTTCACAGAGCAGAAGTTTTTAATTTTAATGAAGTCCAGTTTATCAATTCTTTCTTTCATAGATTCTGTCTTTGGTGTTGTATCTAAAAAGGCCTTGCTGTAGCCAAGGTCATGTAGGTTTTCTCCTATGTTATCTTTTAGCCATTTTATAGTTTTCTATTTTCTATTTAGATGTGTGATCCATTTTGAGTTAATTTTTGTGAAGGCTGTAAGGTCTATGTCTCGATCCATTTTTTTCTTTGCATGTGGATGTCCAGTCGCTCCAGCACCATTTGTTGGAAAGACTATTCTTGTTCTATTGTATTGCCTTTACTCCTTTGTCAAAGATCAGTTGACTATATATATGTGGGGGTCTATTTCTGGGATCTCTATTCTGTTCTCTGATCTATTTGTCCATTCTTTTGCCATTACCACACTGTCTTGATTCTGTAGCTTTATAGTAAGTCTTGAAACAATTCACTTTTGTGATGTCAATTAACGTTATTTGGCACTTATTATATGTTTACAAAAAATATATCAGACACTCACCATTCTCTGGGGACATGTTTAAAGCCCTGGTAAGTCAGGAATCTCTGGAAAACTTTTCTTGAAAATAATAAACAATAATTATTTTGTCAAGAATGAATGGATGGATTCTAGGTAGAGCAATAACTGAGTATAAACATCATGGTGGGAGGTGCAGAAAGTTTTCAAAGAACATTGACTTATTCGTTTTGATTGGAATGTGGATTAAATGAGAGTGATAATGGTAAATGAAAGTGGGAAACAGGAGCTCTATTATTGAAGATCTGACAGGACTGACTACCATACAGCAGAAAGAAATTGTCAGTTGCCCACATCTAACTTGAGGATCTAGAAAGAAATTTTGACTATTTCAATATATTTTTCTTTGCTAACATGCCTCAGTATTCAATAATCTTTATGATAGACAACCTGGGGCCCAGCAACAGTATTCTCCACATGATTGAAATTCCTGGGCAGGAACTGGAATTTACATTGATAGATCTATTGAGAGTTTTATCAGAAGAGTTTCTTTGATAGGAAGTCATTTGGAATCCATTCTCCCTCATTTGGGAGTCCCAGGCCAAATCACTGTTCTATTTATATCCATGACCTCCTTTCCAATGCTGTATCAGCTAAGCACTATAGAGACGTCCTTAAAAGAAGTAGTATTTGGGTCAGAAACATCAACCAAAATGATTGTAATTAGGTTTTTTTAAAAATGAAAGGATTTTTTAAAATAGCTTTATCAGTAAATCCTTAGTTAAACTTGTTTCCATTTCAGTTGCTAAACCAGTATGCACAATGCACGTGGATGTATTTAACTGAACTCAATAAGCTTTCTTTGGATCACTGAATACCTACTGTGCCAGATGATCTCAGCATTTGGGGTGCGTCAGTGTGTGTGTATGTGTGTTTGCGTGCGTGTGTCTGGCCTAGGAGTTGTAGTCTAAAGTTCTGACAAATGAAGAAATGTCTGGAGAAGTTTATTGCCCTTATGGTTAGGGTGGAAGAGAGAGAAGGAATATATGGGAATGGCTGGGGTTCAGGGTAGGAGTGCTTTTCTCCTTTCTGCAAGTTCTTTGGCTCTTGAAAAGAAGGTGAGTATCTGGGTGGATATTGTAGTATTTTTAACTCACATCACATACCAGGAGTCTTCAAACTTTGAGAGTCATAAAATACACCAGGGAGCATGTGAAAATGCAGATAGCTGGGCCTTATGCCTAGATATTGATTTAGTAGATCTAGGTGGGACCTGGGGATCTAATTTTTAACAAGTACCCTCTGGGTGATTCTTATGCAAGTGCTCCTGAGTTTTGCATTTGAAAAACTTGCTTAGGGGACAATTCCAACCCCTAAATTTAGAAACTGAACACAATTTAAAGCAGTTAATAAAACTCTTACTGAGCATCTTGATACTGTGATAGGGTCCAGGCATATAAAGTTAAATAAATATCTAGCAGGGGGAGAGTATAAACACACAAACACACGTATACAAACTCCACCCCTCAACATGGTACATATTGTGATAGAGATAGAAATTTGTTCGCTGGATATGTATGTAAGAGAGTTACAGACCCAGAAGTAGGGAAAGAAAACTTGAAAAAAGTGAGAGCTCAGTCCTGAGATAGACTTTGCCTAGTTTGCAGTTTTGTTTGGAATGTTCTCTAAACACTGTAAACTCAGTGAGGTGAAAATAGTTTTTCTTCTTCTCTTTTTGAGATTTCTCCTTTCAAAATAATGAATGCATTCATGAGATTTTCAGGGCCTTTAGAAAAAGTAACTAAGCCTGTTTTCAGTCTATCCTCTGAATCAAGTTCTCTGAGAATGATCCAGATATGAATTTAAAGCTACCCTGGGAAAAATAGCTGTCTACATATAAAAATGACAGTGGGCTTTGGGAGCAGGTGACCTTTTATTTTCCTGAGACTGGGCAAGGAGTGGAGCTTGTGTACAGAGACTCTTCTCTCTGAGGTGCCAGTCTGGGTTACTGACAATGCCAGTGGAGGACTTTCAGCTCTTTGTATGACAAGGGCTAACACCCATAGAAAGTTAGAAGTTTCATGAAGTTACTTTAATGACTCATCACACGTTAGTCTTATTACTCATGACTTCACAAGGAGGACAAGTACAGAGCTTTAGCCTTTGCAACATTAACCTCATTAATATATCAAAATTATTTCCAGACTATCAACCTTTAGCATCATAAATTAGGACCCTATAATGAAGATGCTAATATTGAATGACTACAAGATTATTTTCAAAAGCTAAAAAGGACAGCTTAATAATAATTTTGCTTTTTGGTAATCATATTTTATATGAGGAGAATAAAAATGTTGAGGCGGATTCCCAATATAGTGTCTGATTAAAATGAATATGCATATGCCAGCTGCCAAGGAGGCAGAGGCTGCTTCTTGGCCCCCTGTGGGAGGTGGGGCTTCTTCTTGCTCAGTTTCAGTTACAGTTCTGTACAGTCCCAGCAACTGGGACCAGGGGTGCCCCCTCCTTTAGAGTTGGGGTGGCAGGGATATGGTAATATCCAGGCTATCCCATCCTGCCCGCCATGACCTGTGATGCCTCATTTTTCTCTTGCACCTTTGTTACTGCTTTCAGAAAGTATGCCCTTCACCAAATCCTGTTAGTGTTGTGTAGAATGCTCTACAGAGATCTAGTTCACAGCAGGGTAGAGGTCTCAGGCAATAGCTGGTTGTGGGGGTTTGGCTAAAAAGGCGACAACTGAAGAGTGTGCCATCTTCTCAATGGCAGCAGAAGAGATGAGGAAAGTCAAGGAAGTGATGGATGAAAAGCACGTGGAAAGACAGAAATATTGAAGAAGGAAAAAGTGAAGGAGAAGAATGTAGAGGAAGAGGTGATGAGGTGATGAAGTGATGTCCATAGGGAGAAAAGAGGAGGTGGTAAAGGAAAATAAAGTGATAGAAGGGAAGGAGGTAGCAAGACCTTGGCCCCTGAATGTGATCTCTTCAAAGACTTTCTTGAGTCTGGAGTTAGAGGCAGTGAATGCTCAGGCTGACAGGGCCTTCCTCCAGCTGGAGCCAAGTTTGGGCAAATGCAGTGGTGCTTGTGTGAGGGCACAAAATTCATCAACTAAAATAAATCCATCTTCTGGGACACCACCTTTTAGAATAACCCCACCTAACAGATATGCCTAAGGTCCACAATGCAGATTTTCTGGGGTCCATATCAATTAGGAGTAAGAGTTTAGACATCCCAGGACAGGCTCATGTTCAAGGTCTTCTTTTGAACAAACTCCTACTGTAGAAACAAGGTGATCATTAAAGAATATGAGGTCAGATCTTCTGGACAAGTGGCCTTTTTTCCATTCTAAACATATGACCAGGATCCCATGCCCCAAGTCCTTTATCTGCAGGAGCAGAACATCAACTGTAGCTTTTTCACCTGGTCCTCAGAATACAGCCTCCCACAATCTGACAAGATTGCTGTTATTTAAGGTGATCTGTGGCCCAACTCCTACAATACTACTTGCTGTGTGAAAGGAAGCCAAACTAATTCAGCAGAGCAGCCCGTAGAGATACTCAAGTCATTTGGGTACTAGTATGGTTAATGCCTACCTTTGGCAATTGTCCCCACTCCATATTACCTGCCATCGATTGTTGGACCTGTGCTTGGCCAACAGTGATGTGTATGTGCTGGCCTCTGCACCTTGGCTCCTCTTGACCATTAGTGTTCTCAACTTGAAGAATGTAGCTTTTGTGGTCATGGCCATCACTTTGTCTAAGCCAAGAAAATTATGCTGAAGACTGCGCTGCCTTCATCTACATAGCATGAATGAATGCATAGCTCTAAGAAGTTTACTTACACCACTTTTACTTCTGGAATAATGTGAAGATTTTGATTATAAAGTGTCAAAAAGAAGGTATACCAGGAAAGGTGAATTCTTAAAGTTTGATAAAATCAGCTATAATAATATGTGAGACAGCAGTTGTATGTAATATTTTTAGTACTTAAGCCTCCTCTTCTATGTTCAGAAAAAGATGTAAGTTTTTTCAGACATTTGCATAAGCACAATCCTTTCCATCTCCATACTTAGTTTAGACATCTTTATTCTTATCTAATGTCGTTCAAGAACAGGTTGGAGATGCTGAAAATAAATGAGATACACTATTTTAGATGGTGTGTATTAAAAAAAAACACTGAAGCAATAATAAAGGAATCCAGAACATTGTCAACATTTTGTACAGTTTTTTTCTTTTGGTAGTACGTTTACAATGTTTAACTTTGGTTTAACTCAAGGGAGCAACCTCAGGAGCAACTGTAATTGATACATAATGCTTTTCCTTTCTCTACTCCTCGTGAAGCAAAACTGACATTCTTTTGAAGAGAATCCACTAAAATTTCCACATATATTTAGTTCTGCTAAACTTGTATAGACCTGACTTAGCTGATGGGAGAAGAAAGGAGAATGGAGCTTTAATGGAAAACTGCATTACTAAGGTGGTAGTATTTCTGTCAAGATTTTCACATTAAGATGCTGAATTTGTCTGCAAAGAAAGAAAAGCATCACAGACATTTATTACATGCACTTTACAACTGGGTATTTGAAAATTTCTAAGCAATTACCTATTCACTCATGTACACATTAATGCTATTCACCATGTTTTTCTGGCTCTTCTCTGGACAAGTTTGGTTGCATTTTCCCATCCCCTTTACGTTAAGCATGGCCATGTGACTTGCTTTGGTGAATGAATCTTGGGAAGAAGCTATACATGTCACATCTGGAAGAAAGCTTTAAGAGCTAGGGCACAGTTGGTCAGAACCTCTTTTCCTTTGCCATGGCCACCAGCTCCAGGAGAGGAGGTTCTATTAGCTTAGTTCCTAGAGTGAAGAGACGTGGCACAGTGTTTCTCCCCTCTACCTCAATTCCTTAACTCACATAAATATGTAGCATGAATGAGAAATAAACCTTTGTTATTGTAAGAGATTAAGATTTGGAGCCTATATTGTTACTGCAGCATAGTCTAGCTCAGCATAATGGAAACATCTTTTAATTTTTTCTGTATATGGCGTGTTTATGAATCATATGTGCATTCCACATCTTCATATAGGTCATGGTTTTTGGATGCTTATTTCTTGCCTAGTTCTTGATCCTATTATTTCTGATAGCTAACCTACTTCAAATATTTGGAAACTAAACATTATAAAAGTCTTACATGATCATGTATGGATTTTAATGTGAATTTGTTATATTTGTACACATGTTTGCCTTGCACTTCATTCGATTTATGTCTTATATCAATTGGTAACATATTTGTCCATCTTCTCCATGCTATTACATTATACACTCTTAAGGAGAAAGAGCAACATGTAATATCTTTATATATTCTTGTGGTAGAAATTTTAGAAATATGCGTTTAATTTATTGGAACCCAATAAATTTTTGCTGAAAAGACAATGGAGATAATGCTGATGATGAGGAGGAGGATGATAGAGATTTCAAGAAGAGATTACGTTCCTGGAACATGCATGTTCAGAGTGACTGTAAAGCAGTTCACTTTATGTAAATAATTTACTGCCTATGTGTTCTGGTATCTGAAAGTCAGAAGTGAGTTTCAAAGTACATAGCTAATAGCATTCTAGATTTTCAGATTGTGTAGAAATACAAAAGAATGAGATAAATGTGAGGATTCACAAATAGCATTGTGTTTTTAGGGAGAAAATGGTAAATGGCCACATTTTAGCTGTTTATTATTTGCTGGATGTCTTCCTCAGTGGGAATTCTTTAGAGGGAGTATATTTTAGTCTTTGAACTAAAACCTTTACCAACTGACATCGCACTGTCTTTCTGTCTTTATTATATGATTTTATTTCCATTTTTGGCATTAGAAAACAGGTCTTAAAGTGAAAATTTTGAACTTCATGATAGATGTGAAGGTATTTGAATCATTTTTGATGCATTTTTCCTGATCAGATTCTGATAAAGTGATAATTTTGGCATTCCTAGTCCCATGAGCTTCTTAAGTGTTTTCATCGTATTCCCTAAATTAATGCTCACAGAATTTAATGCATTACATGTTTTTAATACTCTAGTGTTAAAATGTATTCACATGACATTTAATTATTGCTATTAAATCTTAACTGACTTAAGTAATTATAATTCTTGACATATGTATGATAGAAGCATTTTCAGTCATTTAGGGGCAATTTTCTCCTACACAGATCTACATGGCATACAAATATACTGATGCTCATAAAATGAGTGGTGAAAATGAGCAAATCATTCAAATGACTGCTGTAATCATGGTAAACATGGTTAATTAATTAATTTATTCATTTGTAAATATTTATTAAATAGCTATATTTAGATACTATGATAAGCACTATGAATATAGAGATGAAAAAGACATGGTCCCATTCTTAAAGAGTTCATGTCGTAGCTGAGGCTATGTATTGATTATACATAGATACATATTGATTATAGCCTATGATGAAAGCTATAGCAGAGAGGTGTAGAAAATATTAGTTCTAGAACTAATGGAAGGACTATGGAGGGCTTCACAGAATAAGGTGATATTGGAATTGGGCATTTAATACAATTATTTCATCACTTTGCTCTAATTAAAACATTAGAACGATTGAGGATTTTACCACCATATCTACTTTGAATAATTACAGAAATTTCCTCTGAAAATAAATTGTGCCTAACTTTTATTCCATGTTTCATGCTTTTGAAATTTCAGGATTTTAACCTAGAGTAAATATTTAACAAAAGCAATGGCCACTCAGAAGGGATGCTGACAATAGAATTAGAACAGGGTCTGGAAAGACTCCAACGGTGCCTATTAATTCTTTAATTGTAGAATTATGGATGGATTTCTGCCAACTTCTCATGTCTCAAAAATTACCAATACTAGTTTCTTTCATTTAGGATATTTGTGAAGATGAAATCAGATAATGCGTGTAAAGTGGTTGACACAATTAATGGTATGGAGTAGGAATTCAAGAAATGTCAGGTAGTATAATTATTAAGAGTAAGTAAGAGTAGACTTGGTTAACAAATTACAGCTGTATAAAAAAATGTGTAGTAGTGGAAAGGCGGGAAAATTACTTTCCAGTGAAGGTCTCCTTGAAGGTTTGAAGGAGACACGAGGGTGGCTTCATAAACGTCATTATTTGGAAATTTTCCAGGCAAAAATACGGGCAATTCTATTTTTGTGAGGGATAACTATTTTATATTCCAGTTGTTTCCAATTTCAGCGATCATCTACGGTGATAATGTTGATGAACAGCCCTGGAGTGAGATGTCAGTATTTGACTGAGGCTGTTTGCAAACTCCGCTGTGATTACACTCAGTTGTCTAATTGCTTAATTTATCGATGTTTTGCTGACATGTTTTTCAGCAACGTTTGTGATTGCAGATAACTAATCATTTCTATTCTGGCTCATTATCATATGTTTGCATTTGGTTTGTCTGATTGCTGCAGGTGGAAACAATAGGTGATGCATACTGTGTTGCTGCAGGACTCCACAGAAAAAGCCTCTGCCATGCGAAACCCATTGCTCTGATGGCCCTGAAGATGATGGAACTTTCAGAGGAGGTGCTGACACCTGATGGAAGACCAATTCAGGTACCCCTCAAAAGCTAGTTTGAGTAGTAGTAAGGCATCTTTAATTGAAGGGAGCAAGAAATTTCTTTCTGGATCCTATTTACTGCAACTTGTAGATCTAGACAAGTTGGGTGCTCGAGGAGGACAAAGAATAACTAGAAGTGACTCATAGATCCAGGAAAAGAACAAATGGAATATGGTCTAAAATAAGAAAAGGTATGTGGAAGGCAAATTACCATGGAGGAAAGAAAGAGCTAAAGGATTAGACTAAGGGAAAGAACTTGCTGTCAGTGACTAAGTCACCAAATAAAAGCAAGGATGATGGTGAAAATCAGAGTCTGAGAGATGATCCAAAAAGGAAGCAGCAAAGAAGCAAGAAAATGGGAGACCTGGACAACTTTCTGTGTGTGGTATACAGATGTTCTTTGCCTCAGGCTCCAGGGTGACTTCTGCAATTTTTTATGGGGCAGAGCTTAAAAGTTGGAGCCCAATAACTGAGGAAACTTTAAAAATGGTAGAAAACGTAGTTCCTGGTGTGTTTTACTCTTTTTGGTACTCATGACTCTCTGCAACCCGGAATTTACCTCTGGAAATGGATTAGGTCACCTAGCTGTGGTTTTGCCAAAACCCAATGGATCCCAGATGTGTTTTTACTATGAATTCTTATAAACCTGGAATCTTGCATTTGGAGAATTAACCTTGAATTTAAGTAGCGCTCTTGTAACAGCTCACCAACTATGGGTTTAAAAAATACAGAAAAAATAAAAAGCCTCGAAATACATTCCTAGTTGTGACATTATGGCAAATTAGATAACTTGAGTGACCCTTCTGATTACAATTATTAAAATACACTGTTAAATATTTTTAAAATATTTTTTAATACTGTTAAGCACATCATTGAACTCATTGGAAAGGGAGAAATGTACCAATCACATTATGTATGTTGACTGAACAAAACTTAAGTGGTGAATTTAACTCAAGTACTCTGTCATTACTCTTAGTAGAAATCCAGGAAATACTATTCCTTCCTGGAAGAAGTCAACTTCAATCCCATCCTCAAAGAATTTGCACAGATAGAAAGAGAAGCTTAAAAATGTGAGGTGGGAAGAGTAGATTTGAAAAAAACAAAACAAAACAGAGAACCTCAAAGCAATCAACATAATACTTAAAAAAAGAAAAGATCAGTGGATTAGTTTGAAAGCAGATTAGACACAGCTGAAGCAAAAATTAGTGCACAGGAATTTACAATTATAGAAATGATCCATAATTAAGTCCACAAACTTAAAAATGCAGAAATATGAGTAAGAGAATGTAAAATGTAAAATATGAAGCAGACATGGAGGAGAGAGTGGGAAGATGTAATATATGTTCAATTAGGTCTCCAAATGGAGATAATAGAGGAAATGCAAAAAAGGGAATTTTTTTCTGGAACTATTAAAAGACATTAATCAGTTCTTAGACACATGAATCCTGAAGAATTCTACAGAAAGTAAATCATAGGAATCCAAAACTAAGCATATCTCAATGAGACTGCAGTACTTCAGAGAAAAAGAGGACTTGATAAATGACAAAGGTGACGTTGCTCAGTGGGGGAAAGGATGGAGCAGTTCAATAACTGGTTTGGGGACAATTGGTTATCTATTTGGTAAAAAAAAAAATTAAAAGTGGGTCTCTATTTCATGAGTCTTCTCTTAAATAAATTCCAGGTGGGTTAAACGTGAAAGTCCATACTGTAAAATTATAGATTGATAATTAGGAATTTTTGACTTAGAGCAGGGAAGAATTTTTTGTAAACTAGTCAGGTCAAAAAATTTCAAATCATAAAAGAAAATATGTATAAATTTAATTCCTTGCAGGACATTTGATCCTATCCAAAACATCTTTGAGACATTTGGTCCATAAGACACTTGGTTTACACCAAAAGGTCTTTGATATCTGGTCATATTTGGTCCTATCCAACACATCCATGGAGACATTGGGGCCACACCAAAAGGTCCTTATTATTTGATCTTGTCCAAAACCATTTGGCATAGGCCAGGTATGCTCATGGATGTTTTGGATAGGACCAGACATCAAGGATCTTTGGTGTGGACCCAGTGTTTTATGGACGTTTTGGAAAGGACCAAATGTCTGCTAATCATTTTATTACATTAAAAGTAAAACCTTCCTGTTTATCAAAGAACACCTAAAGACAATAAAAAGACAACCAGAAACTAGAGAATTATTTGCAACACATTTAACCAATAAGAGTATCTTTGTTAATCTCATCAGTAATCAGATAAGTGTATATGAATAACACTATGATATAGCATTTCCACCTAATAGTTTGGCACAACTTTGAAAACTTTACAGTGCTACTATTGGTGAGGATCTGGAGCAGCAGGAAATATCACACACAGCTGCTGGGAGTACAAATGGGAGTGGGAGTAAAATTTACTTTATCTTAAGTAGTAAAGTTTAATTTGTGCCTTTCCTACAAGCCACTAATCCCTCTCCTAGATGTTTGCACTGGGGAAATACTTGTGCATGTGTAGCAGAAGTCACACACAAGATTACTCACAGCAATAATTTCATGATAGCCTTAAACTGGAAATAAATATGTATCTAATAGAATGTATAAACTGTGATATATTTATACTTTGGTATACTATACAGTTGGGAAAATGAATGACTTCAGCTACTGACATCAACATGGATGAACGTCAAAAACACAATATTTGGAAAAGAAGCAAGTCATAGAAGAATACTGTATTATTAGTCTATTTAATTAAATTTTAAAACCGGGGAAATTGAAAACATATGCTATTTAAAAATACCTGCATTGATGGAAAAAGTGTAAAGGAAAGAGCGGGAATGACTAACGCAAATTCATGTTGGTGCTTAACTCCAAGGGAAAGAAAGAAGAAGATCGGAAAGGGGAGCATGCAATAGAGAAAGTGAACTTAGGAGTGATAGTGCAAAATTATTCATTTTATTACTACTCTTTCATGTGTACACATGGTTTATATTTGACGATTTTAAAAAAGTGGAAAAAGAAAGAGATTTCTAACCGCTTCCACCAGTGGCGAAAATAGGAAAGCATGGAGCATTAAAAAAAACTCTGGTTTAAGTCCCCTCAGGACATAATTATCCAGTTACTTAAGCATATGAATGACACTTCTACCATTGCCAGGAAAAATAAACAAACAAAGGAATACTGTCTCAGATCTGCTGCAAACTGCAAACATTCACATTCCAGATTGAATTTATATCAGTTCTTAAATTTTCAAGACTACCAGCTGGGCAGTCTTATCATTTGGGATTATTTTTCTATGTTGGATTTTCTTTTATAGGAAATATATTGTCTGTACTGATTCAGCATTGTTAAAGCCAACAAACTACCATAGAATCAAGCTGGGGAATTGTGGTTTACAGTGTGCTCATCCGTATTTTCATTTGTGGAATATAACATTAGCTCTGTCTTATGAATCAGATAGTTTTATTAAATCAGAAGAGGAAATGTTCATAAAGATTTAATAAGAATGCAGAAAGAGAATTAAAAATAATAAAACCACCTTAATAATTTTAGCTTCATTACTACTTTATATTATTTTCATGGTTTGGGATTGTTTTTTGGCATATTAATTTGATTTTGAGTTGTTTTCTAACTTGGTGCCATGGGAATATTTCTAAACATTTTGAAAGAATCTTTTATTAAAAATGCTTGGGTGTTGCAGTAGAGTTGATATGTGATCTGTTGATTGTTTCCTTCAAACTAAGTTTTTAGACTATTTAAAATTTAAGCTATTTGAGTTGCAATAATTACTTAAAATTATTCTCAGACATTTGGTCATCCAAAACATCCATAAGACATTTGGTACATGCCTAAATGTCCTTGATATTTGGTCCTGTGCAAAATGACCATAAGACATTTGGTCCACAACAGAAGGTCGTTGATATCTGATCACATTTAGTCCTGTGTAAAATATCCCTGGAAACGTTGAGTCCAGCCAAAAGGTTTTTGATATCTGTAGGACCATTTGGTCCTGTCCAAAACGTATTTGGTCCACACCAAAAGGTTTTTGATATTTGGTCCTGTCCAAACCTTTTAGCATGGACCAAATATGCTCATGGATCTTTTAGACAGGCCCAAATGTCAAGGACCTTTTGGCATGGACCAAATGTCTGATGGACCAAATGTATTATGGACCAAATTCTTATGGACATTTTGGACCGAATCAATTATCAAGGACATTTTGGCATGGACCAAATGTATTATGTATGTTTTGAACAGGATCAAATGTCCTGCAGTAGCTCAAACCAAAAGAAAACTCCCCAAACCTCTCAAATTTTGAAAAGTAAATTGATAATTTTTAATATGACTGTATGAACCTTTGAGGCACCTGTCACGATGAGAGATAGGAACCTGAAGTATCAATTATAATTGCTCGCAAATGATTAGTAATGCCCTTGAATAATTAACTGTAGAATTGCCTGGATTGATTTTTTTTAATTTTAAAAATAGCCAGAGAATATTGCTTTTCCCTTATTCATTTTATAATACTCAAGCTAATTATTTTTCTGTAAGTACTCTAATGAAACTCAGAGGCTGGTTCTAGACTATGTCTACAAAGCATACACAAATATGGCCCACTTATACAATAAATTCTGAAAAATCAGTCAAAGGTGACTTTAATTAAGACGGCTTTTAAAAATAATGATTAGAATTTTTTTATGCTTTATCAATATGATGTTTATTCTACTGGCTGAATATATGAAAATACCAGCATTATGCCTATTCTGGGTTTTTTCCCCTCCCTCGAGGAAATCTAATTTTCTCATCTTAAACAATGAACAATTGAAGAAAAGTAAAATCAGATTTATATTCACTCCCGTTTGTTTGAGCTAGCTATATTGTGACTTCACTAGAAAATTGTGTAGTTTTTTGTTGTTCTTTAATCTTGTGAATCTGATCTTACCAAAGTATTTTGAATAGTTTTTAGTGCTGAAAGGCTAACTTTTACTAATAGTTTAACCACTCTTTGATTAAAATAACAAAATGTTTATTACTGCCTGTGATTTATTCTTTTTAAAAAAGTGTTGGTAGGGAAAAAGAAGCTGAGTTGAGGACTAATTAGAGAATGTGATTAAAGATATATTAGAAAGACAAGTAGCATTTTCATGATTTAAGGCTTTTGAAGAAGATTGAGTCGTGTGTCCAAATATGGAAGTTTTACTTCTGGATTTCAGTTTTTAAAAAATATTTTCATTGAATTTCATCACATACACACACAAATTCAAATTCTCTTCATTAGTTCAGAGAACAGTACATTTCATATAATGAGGCAATTATACGGAGATTGTGAAATAGAGTGAAAAAACAATGTGTAATCATGTTGTAATACTATCGTGTTTAGCAATATCAATTGCAACTCAAGGAAATGCCTTGAATTTCATCTAACTGCCTACTCCAAAGGCCGGAATATTAATGTGTACAATTTACATGGACTGTAATACACTAAATTCTAGCTCCTTAAGCTTCAACTTAGTCTTCTAATGAGCTTACAGGAGTTTTTGAGATTGTGAAATAATTATTCTCCAATTAATTTTTAAATAGTTGTAACTTGATGTCATTATTTAATATTTAGAGGGATTTGCTCTTCGCAAATATTGTGATATTTAATTAACCCCATGAGATTACAGCCCAAGGTTGTATTTAGAAACAAAGAAAATAATTATTTGATAACTTGATTAATTCCCTGTGAGTATTTGATAATTGTTTATTTATAAAATTCTAATTAGTACTTTTCATCCTGAAGCGCATGTACTTATTTGAAATGTTCTGCCTCTAGAATCTATATCTAAGGAGAAAGAACTAAGGGGTCAGACTGAACTACATAGGCAGTCTATGAACTCATTATTAAGATACTGAGCCCAGTTATCCTCACTTCCTCTGTGTATCCAATGGACACATTTAAATTTGCTTTTTTTCTTTTTGAGGAAGATTAACCATGAGCTAGCATCTGCCATCAATCCTCCTCTTTTTGCTGAGGAAGATTAGCCCTGAGCTAACATCTGTGCCCATCTTCCTCTATTTTATATGTGGGATGCCTGCCATAGCATGGTTTGATAAGCGGTCCATAGGTCCATGCCCGGGATCTGAATTGGTGAACCCTGGGCCACTGAAGTGAAGCCCATGAACTTAACCGCTATGCCACCAGGCCAGCCCCTGAATTTACTTTTAATCTTGTAGAAAATGAGCATATTGGCAGTTTTAGTAAATGATTGTTTTGTTGTAGCAATCATATAGGAAAATACTATATAATATTACTGGTAAAATTTATGGCTAAATATGTTTTCAGATAGATCTATTCTGTTTAGTGAATTTATTTGGTATTAGAAATGTGTTTATGTTTTTAAAAAAGAATATGTTTAAAGTGTTTTTTCACTGAGTTTGCCAGTAGATAAGGTTATAACGGATTCTCTTCTGTAGTTCATTTCGATTTAATTATCAGAGCTTGAGTCTGCATGCTTGCTTCAGATCTTGCTTCTAACTCACTAATACTCCCCTCAATTTGTTATAAAAATCATTTGTAAAACTCAACCACTTAATGCTTAATATTGATTATAGCAGTTTATAGTTTTTTGAGTTTCCATTTTTCTGATATTTTTCATATTGTTCCTATTTATTTCCTTGAATACTCAGCCATAGTTAATTTTAACTCTGCTTGATATCCATTCTCTAGAGCACCTGTGGTCTATTACGTTGTTTGTTCTTTCACTTAATTTTTAGTCATGTTACTTGTCTCCTGTGTGCCTAATTTTTATTTTTTGTTTGAGCACTGGAGATGGTGTATAAAAAATTATAGAAATAATTTGAGACCTAGAAAGATGTTACCCTCCTGTAGTGAATTTTATGTGTGCTTCAGGTGGGCAGAATTGCTGGCAGCGCTGGCCAGCAAGGATCAGAGGAGTTAACGCTGGGCTTCAGTCTCTGTGAGAGCCAGCTTACTTCTCACTCACCCTAATAGCTTTGGTATTGCCCTTATACCTGTGGGGTTGCCTGTTAGGGTCTCACCTCAGAGTTTACTAAGGTCTCCTCCTTGACAATCTTTGGACTCCAGTTTTTGTCCCTGTAGTCCTGTAAGGTCATCAAAAGTACTCAGTTTCTCAACCTCTTCAGTCAGTCCTGAAGTCGGAAGGAGCCCATAGCAGGAAAACACGCTCAAATTTAGTGCTCACCTCTCCTCAGGTTCGTCTCCCCCCATATCTTGGTGCAGTACCTTTTCATTGCCTTGTGAGCTGAGCTGCAGAGGGTTGCTCTTACTACAAATGGAAGTTCAAAGTGATGTATATTTTTTATGAGTGTTATCTTACTAATACTGATTCATCCCCACTAATCTACATACCTATTTTTAACCCGTCACAGATGAAATTATCTTTAAATAGACAAAACAAAAGCATCTAGCTGTATTTAAACTACCTACTGCAGAATAACAATAAATAATATCTATTGAAGCACTTAATGGTATGCCAGGCATTCAATGTTCCAAGTGCTTTCCACGTAATAACTCTTTTAAATCTCACAATAATTCTTTGAAGGAAATATTGCTATTATTTCCATTTTATAAGTGAAGAAGAGTTAAAAAATAGTTAACCAGAGCTCCTAGTTACTACACTCTATAGCTTATTAAATAAAAGCATGTTAAATAAATTTCATATTTTCAAACTTTTTCTGTTGCTTTGAGTATCTCACTATCTAATAAATTAGACTTTTCATGGCTTTAGTCTCCAAGAAAATTTAAATTTATATTAGATGTCCTCTTTAAGAGAATGGAAAGAAATAATCTATTTTAGAGGTATTCCATCCAAAATGATTAATTTTTTAAATGAGAAAGTAAGAGAGATAGGTTCAGTCATGTGTGTGTGGGAGGAGAATGGGTGTTATTCCATCATTATTTTGAAAATTGCGATTATCCACCAGATTGAGTGGGGGCATCCATTAGCCATCTTACTCCACTGTTTTTTCTCTATTTTCCCTTTGTTTATTATTTATTGTGGATTGTAATGCAGAAACTATATATTTAAAAATGTTGTATCTACATTTTTTCACAGGGGAGTCTTTGAATTTAAAGATTGTATCATGTTCTAATTAACTGTTTTTATATTGAACAAAATATTTGTTTTAATCTTAGAATTATTCTTCTGACATTATACTGTAGTGTTGAGCTTTAATAGACAGAGCACCCTTAATACCTTACAATCCCTCTGTAAGATGTTGGCTTAGTGATTTAATACACAATATTACGTATGCAATGTGTGCGTCAATAAGATAGAATTCCATTGCTAATTTGTTTTAGCTTTTATCTTTACTTTTGACTGATTCTAATATAATGTAGTCACAGGCTTTTAATCATATTTTCAGTCTATGAAAAAATAGTCTATCAGGCACACATTTCTATAAGTGCTGGTCTTGCCGAAGAGTTTTGTTAGGATATTTGTTGAACAGATTTTCCAAAAAGCCCATTTGTAAAGGTATTTGTCTATTTTTACTACATGAAAAAAATAGTAATAATAAGTTAATGAAAGGAAAAAACAAAACCAAGCAATGACATAAAAAGCTCAATTGATTTGCATGAAACTGTGCGTATAAAATACACAATTTCTCAGTTTGATTTTCTGCAGCAGTCTTCTCACTTCCACATTTTCAGAAGAGAAATGCATTCTTTCGTGGAGACATGGTTTAAATATTTTATAAAGTTATTCTGTTAAATAATATCACTATAGAGTAAATACTCCTAAAGAAGTTATAATCTATTTCATTTGTTTTAGCTTGTCTCCAGACAGTGTCCCTCCCAGGAATACTTGTACAGTGTCCTAAGAAGAGGATAAAATATTTTATTAGCAAAGGCATTCATTTTTATTTGATTCTTGTGTGCTGAGCTTTAGAAGTGTGATGCCTCCAAGCAGTTAGGTAGTCATGCTTCTGTTTATGAGTTTTATGTAAAGAACAAGAATCTGTGTACCAATTCTTGCTCCTAAAGAGACATTAAGATGTGACTTTACCAACCCATTCTGGGGGTAGATTAGCCCATTATCTTATAGAAATGTTCTCTTTCTCTGGCATTATTGCACAAGAGAGTTTTTTGTTTCTTTTTTTGTTTTTACTGCCAGTTTAACTTAATCTCTTTTAAGGCTAATTGTTGTATGCATATATGCTAATATTAGCAGCTTGAATCTTATAATACCAAAAAATGGCCTGAAAATAACAAGATAGAATAATATGTAAGACACTAAAGTGCTATCTGCATGCTAACCACACTGTTAGTTAGGTTTCATGTTTGTGGTTTGTTATTCTGTCTTGAAATCTCATATCTAGCTCCAAGTAAAAGTTTATAATTATTTCAAGGGAACTTTCTTAGTTTTCTGAAGTTATGAAAAGCAGAATGACCCCTGAAAAGTGGCACACAGAAGATAGTCAAAATCACCTATAATTTGCCAACCAAACATAATCACGTTTTACATTTTGTTGTGTTTCTTAAAGGCTTTTTTTTTCCCTATGAATATACAAACACATAGAATATACACACTTGAAAAGTAGATATTTTTAAAATTGAATGGACTTCATTGAATTAAGTGAAGATAGGAGACACCGTGTACCAAAGATGTACATGCATCCTAAATATACGGGAGAGACTTGGTAAGCCCTAGGAAGCATCTTCCATTGTTATTAACTCACTTTAATTTTGTTATTTTCCTGTTCCTACCATTGAGTTTTCAGTCATTTAAAGGTAAGTTTTTAATCACTTGGGTTGCAATGTATTACGAACAATTTAGTGTCACGAGTGTTTTTAAAAATTTGTTAAGCTCTGTGTTGATGTCATGTCAGGCATGTGGTAATTGTCTGGGTCACCACTACAATACTCCTTATTTGGAATGTGGTTTCCTAGCAACTCTTGCTTTTTCCTAATGGCTGAATTGATTTCTGCACATTTGCAATGCTTCCTGCTGCATCAGGAATTGTCACCTTGTGTACAAATGTTACAAGATCAAATTTACATGTAGATTCAATTCTAAGAAATTATCCTGCTTTATCACTTGCCTTTAATATGTTCCTTCAAAGGTTAAGTCAACCATAAAAAAATAAATTTAGTAAAACTGCATTAATTCAGATCTCACTCTTTGGGGAAATATGGTAATTTTGACAACACTGACCAAAATACATGCAAATAGTTCCTAGTAGGAGACCGGTTGAAGTTGAAGAAACAGTAATTCTGATGGTCAAATGACCATGCAATCAGCAGGTCAGTAGGAATGTAGGCCTGGACTATGCACTGAGTGTCCCACAGGATGAAAGGTTTTTATTCTGGGGGCAGTCTGCTCTGTCAACTTGGATGAAGCCTGATTCTGCATGAGCCTGGCTGGAGCCTTGCTAGGAGTGACTTTGACTCATTTGTTCAACAAATGTTTTTGAATACTTACTATTTTCTAGACAATTGGCTAGGCACTAAAGATGTAAGGGTGAGCAAACCTGATCCGGCCCTGACCCTTCTAGAAATTGCAGTTTATTGAACCAACACCTACACAATGACTAACTTGGCCAGCAAGTGGAAACAGACACTTGGATTTCTCTCAATACTGTTTCCATCTTAATATTGAGATATCTTTGTTAGATTTTGGAAACATTTGGCAAAGACTTTAAATTCTTCTTAGAAAGAATATTCAAGATATTGTTGTTGTACATTAAGACACGTTATTTTGGTGTCTTTGTAGATTTTGTACACATCTAGGGAAGAGGAGTTGAAAGACACTGAAAACCAACTGTGTTACTGGTTGGTTTGATTGTTTATGTATCATCTCACTTAATCTACTTCACAACCCTATGAAGGACATATATGCAGTTTTTATATACTTAAAGATAAAAAGTAAGACATTATTGAGGCCAGCCCCATGGCTGAGTGGTTAAGTTTGGCATGTTCTGCTTTGGTGGTCCAGGTTCACGTGTTTGGATCCCAGGCGCAGACCTACACCACTCATCAGCCATGCTGTGGCAGGCAACCCACATACAAAATAGAGGAAGATTGGCATGGATATTAGCTCTGGGCTAATCTTCCTCAAGCAAAAAAAAGAGGAAGATTGGCAACAGATGTTAGCTCAGGCCTGATCTTCCTCAGCAAAAAAACAAAAGAAGAAGAAGACGTAAGACATTGAGGGGTTAAAGAACATGTGTAAGATCATGGAAAAATAATATATATTGTACTTCTTCTATGTCAGACTTGTGCTAGGTGTTTTATACATTTTATCTCTTTTAATTCTCCCACCCCCAAAACTTTGCAAAGTAATTTTCATTAATTTTATTTTACATTTAAAGAATTTGAGATTCAGAAGTTTACATAATATGGCCAAGATCATGGAGCTAATCAATTGTCAAACTAAATTTGAACACGGATATATCTGCTTGAAAAAAATCTATGATCTGCTCTTGTACCAAACTGGCCAATACCTCACTAGAATGCCCAGGTAGAATTCTGTTACCCGGATACTTAACAAGAGTTTCCTCTCACCGAGTACTGACTATGTGCCAGGCTTCTCTCTCTCTTTCTTTCTCTTTCTCTCTTTATATATATATTTATCTCCATACACATGTATATCATGTGCACACATATGTGTGTAATTTATTTACATTTATATATGTGTGTATATGTTCAGCATATTTGTGAAATACATATGTATTGCATATGATCATGTAAGTCTTACAACAGTCATGGACCATGAACTAGATGTTATTATCCTTATTTACAAAGGAGAAAAACCAAGACTCAGAGAGGTTAAGGGACTTATTGTCGAATAAGAGTAATTAGATAAATAAGACTAATTATAGATTCAGAATTGGAATTTAAATCTGTTTGACTTCAAAGCTCATGCTCTTAACCATTACCCTACACTGCCTCCCACAATATAATTATAACGTGACTTTAATCTTATGACTAAGCTAACAACTTTAATCTTCCTTGAAAAAATTATTGCTCTTCTCTCTTCCTTAAGAAAGAAACGTTCAGATGTAATAGCAGTGCAGACTTGAAGACGTCTAATTTGAGGCAAACTCTATTGACTATAGCTTTACATGGAGATGTTGAAATAATGAGATAATTTTGTCTGCACTTAATATAAAGAGCCGAAAATTGGTAGTTCTATAAAATTTCAAAATCTCTGAAGAAAAAATTAAGTTGGGAATAATATTGAAATGTAAGCTTTTGTAATATTAGCTTCTTATAAAAAAATAGAAGATATGATCTCCTCTTTGTGGCAATATGATAATCCAAAACCAGGAAAACAGAGATTTAAAACCATACTTGAGAATCCAAAAGAAATATTGTTCTTTAGGACATATTATTTTTCAAATGGTATCAGTTGATCCTTTGTATATTAAGTTATCCAAATTCACTTTTATATTTACAATAATCAAAGCACTGATTGGAAGTGAAAAATGTAGTAAAATGGTTTGATCACTCAGCCAGCAAGCATTTACTGAATTTCTCTCATGTGCAAAACTACATAATTGAGTTGCAGACTGAACTGCAGGAGTGCCAAATACTAATCTGCTTTTTTCTTGGCTCTCATTAGGTCAAAATTCTGTCTACACAATACCAAAACATCTGGTCACTTAAACCCATTCAGTCAAAAATTCAATCAGTCGCCCAGATTTTCAGACTCCAGGATTCCATTCAACTTGTTTGCTTTAATTATTAGTTTATCTGAAAGCTATGTCAATTAGTCAGTAGCCTATGTTTAGTTATTTCAACATGCTTGGCAGGCATCTTACCTAAGAACAGGTACAGACGTGGAAGAGAGAAAGCACAGGCCCATTTCTCACGAGGCCTCGGTCATGTTTCCACAGACCTGTGTGTTGTTCTCTGCCTCTTGTTCTGTTGACCTTCCTGTCTGAGTTTGTTTCCTGCATCCCTAGCCTACCTGACCCCCGGGACCCCATCAGGGGTTCTTGTCTTTCACTTTCATAAAAGTCCTTGTCGGGGCCAGCCCGGTGGCATAGCGGTTAAGTTTGCATGTTGTGCTTCAGCAGCCCAGGCTTTGCTGGTTCGGATCCCGGGTGTGGACCTATGCATAGCTTGTCAAGCCATGCTGTGGCAAGCATCCCACATATAAAGTAGAGGAAGATGGGCATGGATGTTAGCTCAGGGCTAGTCTTCCTCAGCAAAAAAGAGGAGGATTGGAGGCAGATGTTAGCTCCGGGTTAATCTTCCTCAAAAAAAAAAAAAAAAAAAAAGGGCTTGTCGTTTTTCTGTGGGCTACCTAAGAGTTACGCAAAATAATATTATTATGAATAATGCACATAAAACAGTTGATACTGGTTGATTTAGGAGAAGGAGCTTTTTCTAGTTTTAACCTTGAAGTTGTATATTTTTTGAAATTTTCAAAATATGTCCATGAATTACTTTATCTATTCATTTTTAGTATCAATAGGAGTCAGACAGGTAGTGCCAACATGAACTATTTTTCTTTCCTTCTTTCTAGGTACCTATAATTTTAAAAGCTCATAAATTTAGTTTAAAAATGAAGTAAGCACAAGCTCTCACCTATATATTCAACTCATAAGGAATAATCAGCAGATAATGCCTAAAATTGAGCAGGGTAAAATTTTTCTATTGGCTAAAAATTGATGGGAGCATCAAATCTTTTTGACAAAATTGTGCTGTAAAGGATTTGGCCAGGAAAATTAGGGTTGGTAGAAATAACGGTCATAAAAGAAAACTATACTGGCAGAAATTAATGTAAACAAATTCCCAATTAACGAGTCACAAATCATTGCTGTAAAATTTAAATGGGAAAGAATTGATCTCAATTAAAATATTTTCAGAGGAACACAACTAGAAATGTAAAACATTAGAATGAGTTTAACTGTATTATATAGAAAATAGATCAAGGAATTAAATTTACTTAATGACATTTAGTCCAGAGAATAATTGCTTCATGATAATTCTTCAGCATTGGTAAATTTCTGCATTCAATCTTTGTATTCCTTTGCTGGGGTCCAAATGTCTCAAACTATAACTATTTTATTAGTCAAGGGAATTATTTGATGTTCTAGACATGCATGCTTAGTAAATTGAATTAAATTTTACCAAGTGGTAGGGGAAAGTAGGGAATTTTATTAAATTATGGCATTGATAGTTATTATATCTTTGTTTGTATGTATATAATTTCTTCTCTCTGATCCTTTGCTGTACAAGTCAATAAACTTTTATATTTTTGAATATTTTGCCATGTCATTTACCTGATGTATAAGTAGATACATTGACTTCTGGTGTTTGTATAAATTTATAGTAGTCTCCATTCCTTTTCTCTTATTTTCTTTTTTCATGTTCTTTTGCTAAATTTTCATGTTCAGAATCATGTCCTTTTGAAAAATACTAAATGTATCCTATGCTCATATTTCACCTTTACCACTCGACAGAAATCAGTAATTTTGCTACCAAAAGTTTATTGAAATCAAGTGCAACTGCTTCATTATGCTGGTATTGAGACTATATGTTATGAGGTTGTGGTTTAGTGTGATGTCTGTACCCTAAGCAATGGAGCATGGAGCATCCTGTGCTATATTGAAATCACTTTGTAATTTGACTATGTTATTATAGCAAGCTATAGCTGAACTTTGTCTATAGTTTTTGTTTCTTTTTTTAACTCTAGTTTGTGAAAATGCTCATCTTATGATTAAAAAGCCATGCCCAGGAGCAAGAGTCATACCATACTTATTAAATATGCACTCTATCAGAAGCCTGAGCATAATTTATTGGCCATAAACAATCATGGCAAAGCTTCCCTTTTAAAGTTGGTGCTTCAAGGCTTGTTTATGCCTTCAAATATTTGCTCCCAAATGACTAATCATTATTTTAAGTTGAAAAAGTTATTAGTGGTGTTCAAGTAGATTGGTATTTTGATTTGAAAAATTTTCTCAGGCAAACATGTTTCTATCCAGCTCTATGACACTGTTTGAATGGTCAATTAATGCCAGATTCTAGAGCCAAATTTGTCTAAAGACTCCAGATGTTTTCTGATTTGCTGCTGCTGTCTGGTAAAGCAATACAACTATGACTTTAAAGTCAACTTTTGGCTTTCCTGAACTGGGGCTAAAATGCCTTTCCTTTTTTCTTATAATCTAGTTTATCAAGAACTAACCAATGATTATTTACAAAAGAATAATTATATGAGAGTTTAGGAAATTCAGTTGTGAATAACTAATAATTGGTAACTGTAAGATTTTAAAAGTCAAAAATTTGGAGGACAACTTTCTCATTCCACATGCAATAAAACAGGTATAAAAAATTATGTCACTAGTTATCAATGGAATTGCAACATTTGAGATTTATGAAGGAAGCTAATAAAGAAGATAAGGTCAGCCAGAAGAAGATGAAATAATGTTGAAGTTTTTGTTTTTTCCAGAAACTGATTGTTGTGACAGAAATGTCATTTGGAAATGGTGTTTCTGTGGTTATTATAAAAAAGGTGTAGAAAACATTACACAAATCTGTGTCAGAAGGTCCAATTATTTTGACCTCTCGAGTGTCATTTGTCTATTAACAGAGTATTACCATTTTTACTGTTTCACTTTAATTCTTTTAAAAGCTTTTAACTATTTTTTCCCTGCCCCTGAGTTTTCCTTCTGCTAGAGCCTCTCATTATGATTTTGGGGCAACTATTTACACAGAATTTGGTCAAAGCTGGCAAGTAGATTTCTTCTTTTAACCTTCAGCATTTCCTACTGTTATGCTGGGTCAGTTGTTAGTTTGTAGCCGGGAAAAACATCAATAAATGAGTACCCTTTTGCATCCCCCTGCCTCTTCCATCTTATCTCATATTTATTTTTGAAAATAATACAGTGCAGTGATGTGTCTTCAGGTATGAACATTTTTCATTATTTCTTATATTTGTTGCCATCTTTAAATGTCAAAGAAATTAATTAGAGTAGGATTGTTTTTACACGTTTTGCCCAAATATTAAGTTATAAATACTATTAACTTATTTGGAATTATTCTAAGGAAAATTATGACCATTATAAGAATTTACGTACATATAAATGATGTTCTCTGTTAGTTTGTTGTTACAACCCACTGCAGAAATTTACACACAGCCATGCCTCAGAACTCATCATAGCTTAGAAATGCTTCAACTCTAGGATCTTAACTCCAGTGTTCTTCCCTATCACAATTCTTGTTCTTCTGCCGTTTCCTATTCTACCATTCCCACTGACCCTGTGACTTCCAGCTCTATCCATTCTTAGGTTTTCAGTCTATTATTTATGTTTTGGCTATGTTTGCCTTCTGTAATACTTTGCTATGGCTGCTGTAACAAAGTACCACAAACTGAGTAGCTTAAGACAATAGAAATTTATTGTCTCACGGTTCTGGAGGCTAGAAGTCTGAGATGAAGCCATCGGCAGGGCCGTGAAGTCCTTTGGAAGGCGTTAGGGAAGAATCTGTTCTAGGTCTCTCTCTGAGGTTCTGGTTGCCCCTTGGCTTGTGACAACCCAACTCTAATCCTTATGTGGTGTTCTCCCTGAATGCCTGTTTGTCTGTGTCCAGATTTCTGCCTCTCATAAGGATACCAGTCATATTGGATTAGAGGTCCACCCTACTCCAGTGTGACCTCATCTTAACCAATTTCATCTGCAAAGACTCTATATCCAAGTAAGGTCACGTGCTGAGGTGTTGGAGAATGGGATTTCAACATATGAATTTGGGAGGGAACACAGTCCAATCCATAACTGCTTATCTAGCCAGGATCCCTTTGTTTCGTGTCTCAGTCAACATTGTTCCTAACAGCCCTCTAGTTGTACTCTTCTTTATGTTTCATCATACTAGGCTACCTAAGTAGAAAATTATTAGTCTCGAATTAATGGGGAAAATGACATAATCATAGCAATTAAATATCCATAATTTTTGAACTCACTGGTCACTAAATTTTCAGGGATGTCATTTTATTCTCTCCTAGCTATGACTGTTGAAAATATTTTTCACTGTCTTTAAGTTTGTCTCTTAACCTTGCTACTTTTGTTCTCAACAGACCCTTCCTTTCCTAATCAAATGAAGTAACAGAAGACATCAATATGAACAATCTCAACTTTCCTTCCACACCCCTCTCCAATATAGACCTTTTTTCAAATGTCTTCTCCTTTGCCTTTTCAACTCTGCCCCTCAACTGGCCCCCATGTGTCAACAAAATTTCCTCTATTATTAACACAAAATTGTCATTTTCTTTGAAAGCTTTCCCCTCTAACCATGCTGTATTCTGCTTCTCTGTTTATGACCAAATAACAAAAAGCCACTCTGTTGACTCTCCATTGCCTGTATAATAAGGACTAAATCCTAATCAGTACCTTTAATCTGTCCACAAACCACCTTTTGAAACCTACATCCAATTAAACAAACGACATGCCACCATATTATTATGGTGTTAAACGTATTGGACTAATTGCTGTTCTGTACATTGCTGCCTCTTTAACCATGCTGATATTGTTTTGTTTTGTTTGTTATATTTGTCTCATGTTTTTATTTTTTGTATTGTTCGTTTTTCTATTCTATCTATCCTTTTTGGCTCAGCTCAACTTCTATGAAATCATCACCAACATTCTCTTTAATGGCAATTATTTGCTCCTTCTTTAGGAAATCCATACCTTTTGTCACACTCAACTGTTAATATTTGAGATATAATATCTTTCAAATAAATTGTTTATGTATATTCCTGTGTATTGTGAACTGGACTGTAAGAACTTTCATGCCTGGGACCTTGTCTTGTTCATCTTTTTACATTATAGTGCAAGTGATTTACTAATATTTGTTGAATTAAATTAAAACTGATGCACCAATGCAGAATATTCACACTGACAAATAGGGAAAATGATATCCTGATATAGACTTATTTATTCTTTCTTTACTTTTTCAGACATTGCTTTTCCATCTAAACATTTATCAAGACATTACCATGTGCTTAATATCAGATACTAAATAGGTGTAAAAAGCTGCAATTTATTGTATAATTTAATTCTATAAATAAGCCCATTATGACAGGATTGGGGGAACATGATATTGACTTTATATTTTAAATTAAAAAGATAAAAGTTTATTTTTTAAAATGAATCAGAAACTTCTTGTGAGTATCTGCATGTGGTCTATTAATAACCGTAGCTCAGCACCCTGGATTGTAACCTAGTACTATTCATAGTCAATAGTCAGACATGTTGGAATCAGGTCCTTATGTTGAGTCCCAGGAGGGGAATCTCTAAGGAAATAGAGAAATGATTTAATCGGATGACTAGATGAATGACACTAATCAAAGGAAAATAAAACTTTAGAAGAGAGTCTTCATAAACCTAGGTTTAATGAAATTGATCATGTCTAATTCTACCATACTTTTTTGACTGCCTAAGCTGACAAGGCATGGCAAGAAATAGAGCAGATTCTTCCTTTTGATATGTGTACATTTTAATGTCTCGAATTTAGAGAGTAGTTCAAGAATTCACTGAAGTTATCAAAGATTGAATAATTAGCCTTTCTGTCATTAACTATTATTAGAATTGTCATTATCAACCCTTTGCAGTGAAAAGTACAAAATGCGCCAATGGTTGGGCTATTCAAATATCTTCCATAGCAACATTATCTTATTAGGACAGTATCCTTAATGAGGAGGCATGTGAATTAATATGCAATGGCACGTGGGGAGAATTAACCAGGCATCATCTTTTCATTTAAGAAGCACTCATATGATTAAATTCCAGAGCTAAAAATGCATCCTTGAAAGTTAAACTTAACCAGAATAGCTAATTTTATTTTATAGCTGTCAACTTGATTGACAAGTAGGACCCATCAAGTATGTTTCTAATCTTGTAATTCAGGGACACCTTGAAAATATTTCTCAGGAGAGAAGAAAGAAATATATGGAGGGGAAAAAAAAGGAAACTGCCTTTCTGATTAAGAACATATTTAAGATAAAATATAGAAATTTTTCTACATCCATTTTGGTACTAAAACCACTAGACTGGAAAAATGCCTTGGTTGTGGGGTGATTGGTATAAATCAAATATTTCATTCTTATTTAGTAACCATTTACAGTGCTGCATAATTCATTTCATTCTAGTAGTATCATTCTGTACTTTCTGCTATTTGAATTGGTACTATATTTTCTAATTGCAGCAAGGGCTTATCTGTCCTGTATGAGAATTTAGAATTTTAGCTTTATAATAGCTTATTGCAATATTCAATATTTTATTATGTTATTATTACTGGTACGTTTAGTGCTAGATGTTTACATGTGGCTAGGCTACAATGGATTGCATCTAAGTCATGCAAGGAGATGTGGTTTTCATCACCTGCTCCCACAGTGAGACTGACATACAGACACAACTGCAGCTTTAGGGCCTGTGTTCCACGTAAAATTTTACCGTTTCATGTCCTTCTGTTATTATACAAGAAAAACTGGAACTTTAGTACCATATTTTTTAAAGTGAGATTTAATTAACATACCATAAAATTCACCTTTTTAAAGTACATGATTTGGAGTTTTATAGTATATTTAATTAATTAGTATTCACTCTGATGAATAGGGAAAATGATATCCTGATACAGACTTATTCTTTCTTTATTCAAAGGAATTTTATTCGAAGTTATTCAACCATCACTTCTATCTAATTCCAGAACATTTTCATCACCTCAAAAAGAAACACCCATTAGTACTTTAGCCATCACTTCCCATCTCCCCTCCCTCTGACAACTACTATCTTTCTGTTACTATGGATTTGCCTAATCTTGACATTTCCCGCAAATGGAGTCATACAATATGTAGCCTTTTGTGTCTGGCTTTTTTTTTCATTTAGCATAATGTTTTCAAGGTTCATCCATGTTGTAGCATGTATCAGAACTCCATTCATTATTATGGCTGAATGATATTCCATTGTATGGATGTAACACATTTTGTTTATCCATTCATCAATTGATTGACATTTTGATTTCCCTTTTTTGGCTACTATAAATACTGCTGCTATGAACATTCATGTACAAGCTTTTGTGTGAAAATGTAATTTCAGTTCTCTTGGGTACATACCTAGGTATAATCTGGGTAAAATTGTTGGCTCATGTGGTAAGTCTATGTTTAACCTTTTGAGAAACTACCAAACTGTTTTCCAAAGCCTCTGCACCATTTTACATCCTGAGCAGCAATGTTTTTTTTTTGTTTGTTTGTTTGTTTGTTTGTTTTTTTAAAGATTGGCACCTGGGCTAACAACTGTTGACAATTTTTTTTTTTTCTGCTTCATCTCCCCAAACCCCCCCTGTACACAATTGTATATCATTAGTTGCACGTCCTTCTAGTTGTGGGATGTGGGTCGCCGCCTCAACGTGGCGTGACGAGTGGTGCCATGTCCGCACCCAGGATCCGAACCCCGGGCTGCCACAGCGGAGTGCGGGAACTTAACCACTCGGCCGCGGAGCCAGCCCTGTGAGCAGCAATGTTTGAGGGTTCCAATATTTATACATCCTCACCAATACTTGTTATTATTGTCCATCTTAAATACCATATTTTTAAATAAAAATTTCATTTATAGCTTGCATGATATTTTTGCGTATAGATTTTGAGGGGTTCTTATCTTTATGTACTATACATTTCTTTTAGAGATTTTCTTTGGTTGGTAGGTATTTTTTCAATCCTTTCGGAGTATAATGTGTCTCTGAAAATGATGTGACACTCAATCCTGTCTATAAAAATTTTGAAGAAATCCGTATTGTGCATTAAGATCAATACTTTGATGACTCTATTAAGAGTTACAGGTGAAATTGATGAGTATGTTTCATTACATCACAGATATTGAACTTTCCCCACCTTTCATTAAGGGCAATCAATTGTATAATTCCAATGTCTCAAGCTTCACTATTATGAACTTATAAAAATGGATTGAAGAAAATACATCACTTCCAACTAAACAAACAAGCAGAAATCTTTGGTCCTCCTTTATATTTTTCTTACGTCTACTTGTTAATGACAATTATAGGTAGAGTTTTCTAGAATATTCTTATGAAAATTAAGCTTCCTGATAAATATTTGATGAATACTGTATACAGTCCTTCCAGACATTTTAGAAATATTTACTACTAAATAGTGCAAATGTTGGAACAGAGTATATTAACTGGAAGTATAGCTATTCCAAAGTTAATTAAAAGACCCTTTGTCAAAAAAGTTCATGCAAGTTAGTTCATAGAAATAGATAACTTCTAAGGAATCTCACAAACTTAATACTTGATAATTCTAACTTTGAACGTAGATATTATGGTGTGAGTTCCTTGAAAGAAGAGTCTGACATAAGGTCTTGGATGTAAGTAGTTTATTTGGAAGGTGATACCAGGGATCAGGTGTGAGAGTGGAGAGTGAGACAGAGAAGGAGGAAAGGACTTTGTAAGTTTACATTTTCAAGGTCGCATTCCTATGAGAAGCGTGGACTTGATTCTGCTGGGGGTTTCTCCTAGGAGGCATAGAGGATCCCTCTTAAATTCTCTGCCTAGGAAAAGGCAGGCAAGAACACATATCCCCTGGCTCTGTCCTCTGTGGGTTGAAGGTTGCCCAAAGGGTATTAACTTCATCTCACTTCCAGGCTATACTCACTTACCCCAGGGAATATGCAGCATGAGAGAAACCCTAGGGTAAAAAGTAAAAGCACATGGATATGCTTGAGGCAAGAGGTTATTAATGCAGAGTGAGTCTAAGAGCTTCTAGAACTGTCTACTACAGCTATGGCTGAACTCAGAGATGGGCCCAGGAGCTGCAAAGTCATGCAGCAGAAGCATCTGATTGGCATTGGGCATGCAACATGATGGCTGATTCCACAGCACAAATGAAAACTTGACACTCAAATATCACCTACACTGGTGGTTTCCAAATATTTTTTCTTATGAACAACAGCAAGAAAAAATTATAATGATTCTACTGGGCATACAGAGACAATTTATGAAACAATATTTACCCTTACTATGTACACAGCAATCTGATATTTCCTCTTCTATACTAGGCTGTGTTATTCTGTTCTATTCTTTTTAATTTAAAAAATGGTGTTCATAACTCCCTAAATTAATTTCAAAACCCATAGTTTGGAAAACACTGGCTGAAAAGATAATTAAACTAATTTACTAAGAAGTTAAAAGATAGCATATTAATATAATTAAAAGTATGTGACCTGGAGCCATGTAAAATGAAATTTTTAGAAATAAAGGTCTTACTATCAAGGTCAGTTAGAAGAGAGTATGCTGAATTTTTAAGAAATTAGAAAATAGGGTTGCTTGGGTTCATGTTCCATGGTTCTGAATTTCATCTGTCAGTGTTTCAGAATCTATAAATGGGTAAAGAACATCCAGCTCCCTAAGAGAACGAACAGAGTGGAACACAGAAGGGCTGAATAATAAGGTGCCATGTCTCCTGTTTTTCCTTCAGCTGCTTTATTTCCTGTTGTCACAATTCATGGGTATACAGTGAGGAGACTTAGTGTATACGTTCTGCATAGGTACACGCATGTATACACAGCCACCTGTATGTTGCTTATAGTTAGAGCTAGCTAGTGTATTATCTCAGGATCCTTTTGCATTTTATGTTTGTTTCAGGTTTATTGTTTTGACAGTTGTCATTTTTAAGCTTCTTTTCTCCTTTCATAGAGAAAGAGCTTTTAGTCTCCTAAGGGCAGAGCTCTGTTATCATAATCACCTTTCAGAAAAGAGAAAATTACCTGTGATTTTTATGCTCTGAAGGTGTATCATAATAATTCAACCACCCACCTTACCTTCAAAATCAAATGGTGTTGTTTTTTTTAAAGAAACTACTTGGTTCTTTCCTATTTCTTCATTTTCTTCGGAGGAAATGAGAGCTTAAGAATCTGGGAAATTCCACCAAACCTCTACGATTTTTGGCTGCCTCTTCCTACTGTCAGCTATTATGTTTAAGGATATCACTACCATGGGAATCCACCAGCACTGCTGTTGTAACAAATTCTAATAAAAGGGCACTGTTATAGGTGAGTGAACGAGTAAGGGGACGGTAACCCTCACATCAGCCATAACCAGCTGTGTACAGCTCCTCCTGGGAGCCCTCCCCACTCCCATGCCAGCACTCCTGTAAATCTGTCTCATGGGAAAGATAACATGTGCACACGCACACCCCCGCATCATTAAGTTACAGGTTACCCATCAGTATTAAGACCTCACAAAATTCTAATTGTAATTGATTACTTCCAATTACTGGAGAAAAAAACAAAGGGATTGGTAGTGGGAAAAAAAGCAAAAACCCAGGAAGTCATGCCTTGTGCTATCTATTGCCGGATCTCCTCTACATCAGGGTTTGCAACTGTTTCGAAGAAGCAGATAACCCTTAGGCAGTTGTTGCCTTCTTCACATTACAGAGGATCTTCTAGTATAGCAATCCTAAAACTGATCTTGTGATGTTATATGGGTGTCGTATGAAATGAAGGTTTGGTGATGAAGTAACTTTGGGAAGTGCTGTCTACTACATGAGGATTCACAAAGCATGTTAGCAGTTTAAAGATTCTGAAAAGTCTCAAGGTTAAGAAATTTGTTTGACTTTTCTAATTTTTTTGTGAGGAAGATTGACCCTGAGCTAATGCCTATTATTGATCTTCCTCTTTTTGCTTGAGAAAGAGTGGCCCTGAGCTAACATCTGTGCCAGTCTTCCTCTATTTCGTATGTGAGATGCCACCACAGCATGGCTTGACAAGTAGTATATGTCTGCCTCCAGGATCCGAACCCATGAACTTGGGCCCCTAAAGTGAAGCACACTGAACTTAACCACTATGCTACCAGGCTGGCCCCTGTTTAATTTTTTTAACCCAGTATTTCCAAAATATATTATTTCATAAAACATCTTTAGATATCTTGAAAGACAGTGGTTATTTGAGCAACTCAGTATGGAAAACAGAGTTCTAACCAAAGGGCCATTTTCTTTCTCCCTGGCTGCCCTTAACATTTCTTTTTCTCTTATGCTTTTTTATCCTTCTGAGTTCCCTTGCAAAACTCCCTCATTCTTCAAACAACAAAGCTTCCTCTCCTGGGTCATTTCTTATTGTACCACTATTGTCAGTTTCAGTGATATTAGCTATAAACCACACAATCATGGCTGTTTGTATATGCAAATAAAAAAAAGTCACAATATCGATTCTTGTTTCTTGTCCTTTGATTCACTTGGCATATCAATGTGACTTTTCAAGTTCCGGAGGAGTGAACTCCTTCTCTCCTTTCCCACCTCCAGCCAGCAGCTTTTGGATCAGTCTTAAAGCTGAATGGTGTTCGATACTGGAAGGATGCGGGACTTCACTTATAGAGAGAAGGAAAACAGAAATATAGATATGTATTCTTTTTATTATCTTACTTTCTTGATTATAATCTTCATTCATTCTTTCAAACACCATCATCATCATCATTTTATTAGTCTGAGTACTAGTAGTTTGTTGAGTGTCTGCTTCGTGCCAAGCATTATGTTAGAGCATGTGTCGATGTCATTTTATAGTTCTCACAGCAACCCTGTAAAGTATGCCTTGCTTTTCTCACTTTACAGATAAATAGGCTTAGATAAATGAAATGACTTGCCCCAGCCACACGATACTCTATAGCAGAGCCAGAAATCAAACCTAGGTCATTTTAGCACAAAGCTTTTGTTCCCTCACCTATGACCTACCTGCTGCTCTCTAATATTGATTCTCTCTTGGGTGCCAGGCACTGGAATACTCCCAGATCTCAGTGGCTTTCACTCATGGCTTCTACTTTACCAGGCCTGTGCCTAAAAGGCCTTTGGACTTTTAGCCAAAGAGAAAACACTTTTATTCTTGAATCTTAACAGTGGGGCTAAAAATGGAAACTCATTGTGTGTTTCTCTAACATATACTGACAATGACTATCAAAATAATTGAAAATATACAACCTTGAAAACAAAGTCCTAATAAAAAAGGTATAAATTGAAGTTACACTAGATGGTAAACATATTTGCTGGTTCAAAATATATCCCTTTGGCTGTCATTAATGCAGAACCACGGTAGGATTTAAGGAATGCTTGAAGAACTTACTGGCAAGAGACAGAATATGTTCTCCAGATGCAAGACGTACAGTGATCATAAGGGGCCAAGCCTGCAAATATAGTTTATTCTGAGAGTAGCTGTGTTGCATATTAGGACAGTCGTTACATATGGTTAGTCATTATTTGTAGGGTATCTATCGTGCACAGATGGGTAAGTAGTTAAGAAGGAAGTATCAGTTAGCTCTTGTTGCTATGGAATAAACACTGATTCATGTTTATGCCATGTCATAAAAAGTATTTGAATATTAAAATCTCAATCCCTTGAGATACTGATATGTAGCAACAAATGGTAATTACAGTAAATATTTGATAGGATTTTGTTGTTTAAAAATGAGATGCAATTTAATGAGAGATATAATACGCATGATATAATAAAATGGCTCATAAATTACCTATTTTTTGAAGAAGATGAAAACCAATTAGGTAAAACATTTCTCATTTATGTTTTGAGTGCATGTGCATGCAAATGTCATTACATATTCCCCAGGAATTGTTATGGGGTTGAGTAAGACCCTTTTAAGTACAGATGCCATTAAATAAAAATACCATAGCTAAATAATTTTCAATCTGAACATTGTATTCTGGTTACACTTACTGTGAACTATTTAGAAGAGGTATATCTATGCCAAATAGTTCAATCCTTCCTTTCCTTTTTTACATACTCTGTTAACTCATGGTGAATTTAACTTCTTTTTCTCTCTCCTAAATCTAACAATTTTTATTCTTTTCCTTCATGGTTAACAGTGTTTTAGCATTTTAAATAATTTTATACAAGCAGTTTACAATCAGGAGTTTTAAAAAAACAGCAAACTATTTGGTTAGACAACCTTTTTGGAAATGTCAAAGTAGAAGCATAATTTAAAATATAGCAGTTTAAGGATAAAGAGAAATCAATCATCATTCACTTTTGACAAATATAAGCACCCACTGAAATATGGGTATTGATGATGTATATAATTGGCTGCTTTTCCACGGACCATGAATGAGTTCTGCCCCTGTCCCTCACCTCATCATTCTATGATGGTAAATTACAATTTTTGAATGTTAGGGAAGTCCTAGCAGGCTCTGTTTTCACTCAGTAATATGGATTCTCAATTGCTCTTCAAAGAGCTCATTACATGGCATAACAAGGAAACCTTCCTGCTCATTATCTTTCATAAGCATGACTTCCAGAAATGTCTAAGGAAATGTAAGGTCAAAGGATAAGGTGGGGAAGTGTGTACAAGATAAAGTTCTTCAAGAAGGCGCGGTTCCAATTAATTAAAAAAACATTCCTTTTGATGTACACACAGGAAGACGTTTGCTAAGTGCAGGTTTCCGAAGGTTCTCACACACTACTCAGCTTCCTTGTTTTCAGTACCCTCTTCAGTTCTGAGTGATAGCAAACTGTATTTCCTTCACTGAATGCAGTAATTGATGGCGGATAGGTATACTCATAATTTAATAATGATGTGTATTGTACATCCACGGTTTTCCTGGTAGTTCATTTCTGACCTAGTTTCTAAATTAGAACATGATTCATATAAGATTGGGGTAGATTTTTAAACTAGGGACTTACAAAATGGGTAACCTTTTAGTTTTCAAATATTATATTAAACTCCTGAATTTTGCATCCAACTCTGGTCATGTTCATAGATTTAATTCATTTTGACAAATATTTATTGAGTGCCTATTATGTGTGAATCACTATTCTTTGAATTAGTTTCTCAAATGGAGAAGATTCTGGCATATGCTATCTCATATGATATCATAAAGGTATCTCATATCTTTAGAACTAAAGACTAAAAAAAAAAAATTAATGACTTTCCCTGACCTCAGTGAGCTACAAACTAGTGGGATAGAGAGACATATAAACACATGATTATGAATAAGTGAAAAATTAGTATATGAGTGATCATATGAGAGATCAAGGAGGACCCAACCTTAACCTGTAGTCATGAAAAACACCAGTTCAATATTAATACAGAGTAAATAGTGGGTAATCAAGGACCCTAAGTGAGAAGTATGGGCAGAAACCACACCATAGAAGGCATGTAGTCAGGCTAAGGACCTTAGCATGACTTTTTTCAAGCAGGGAAAGGACCACTCTGATAGATTTGTGGCTTTTGAATTTGAAAGGACAAGCTTGGGAACAGAAAGATCAATTAGGTTATTTTAGGAGTCCTGTGAGAGAGGATACAAGCCTGAACTAAAACAGCAGTATTAAAGGAGATGCAGAAGGATTCAAAAATACATATGAATCTGAACTGACAGAAACTATTATTTGATTAGATGAGGTGCATGAAGGAACTGCTCCCAGGATCCTAGCTTGGGTGGCAGCATTCAGCGGTGTGATACTATGACATGAAAGGGAACGTATCAAAAATCAAAAGAATTTTTGATAAATTTATGTACTTTATTTGTACCATACTTATACTTTTATACTATACTATGTCTACACTTTAATTTACTTTTTCTTCTTATTAAAACCTAAAGAAAACTCTTAGATTAGCAGACAAATACCAAGCAAAACCAAAATTGAATCTTCATGAAGAGAGCACTTCTGAAGTTCAGGAAATCTTAAATTTCTCTTTACCTATTCAAAAGTCATCCATTTAAAATTCCATATGCTTCTTTTTTTTCTACGCTTATTTGATTTTGCTGAATGTATTTGATAACAACATGAACTGTGATAAAATAACTCAAATGACACTCAGTTGAAAGATAGTAATTGCTAAGTAAGTAATACTAAGTAGATGAAGTGGGGTCATTTCTTTTTGTCAAATGATCATTCTATTAGTCTGAGAGAAGAAAAATTGGAATCCTTGTTACATATTCAAATGCCATAACTTTATTCAGACTTGTATATTTAGCTGTATACACTATGTAGAAATGAATATTAGTCCGATTCATGGAGCAATTATCTAGATTAAGAACTAAAAGGATTCAGTGCACTTGATTGTGACATTTTATTTAATGATAAAATCTTTTATGTTCACAGTAATTGCTTGTGTCTGCAAGATGAGGCTGGGTCACAACTATTTGTTGTCTCAACATTATCATCATGGTAAATGTTTTTCTAAAAACCTATGTGTGTGTGGGGCTAGAAAAAGTACCACACTTTTGTTAAAAACGTTACATTTATTTCCTTCAGAATAACTTGACAGTGGTACAAAATTTATCATTTTCTATTTTGGTCCCTCAAATCCTCCTATTTCCAGTAATTTCTCTGGTTCTACTGATGGAACACCATAACTGATTCTTTGAAGCTCAGTTTCCATGATTATTTTGTATTTTTCCTTCCTCTTTCTCCCATGATACACAATGCCATCACACCTTGCTGATCCTTTCATTACACTGCCTTTTTCATTCAGTAAAAATGTGGGATCTCCCTCCTCAGGTTCAAGCTTCAGTGTGTGGCTCTTGAGCTGCACTATCCAATATGGTAGCCCTGAGCCACATGTGGCAATTGAGCACTTTAGATATGGCTAGTCTGAGTTGAGATGTGCTGTAAATGAAAAATGCATACCAGATTTCAAACACTTTCTACAAAAAAAGGAATATAAAAGCCACAGTAGTTTTCAATGTGATTACAGTTTGAAGTGGTAATATTTTGGATATATTAGGTTAAATAAAATACCTTATTAAATTAATTTCACCATTTTTTATTTTTAATATGGCTACTAGAAAATTTTAAATTTCATATGTGGCTTACATTTCGGCCTGCATTATATTTCTATTGGAAAGCAATGCAATAAAAGATGCTAGAATTAGAGAAGGCATGCTTTCTGCTCTGACGTCATGCATCTAGATATGAAGGTAAATATAATCTAGATATGAAGGTAACTATAATGTCATGATGTGATAAGATCCTCAGGAGGCTGTAAGAGAAGAGTAAGTAAACATTTCTGACAGAGCATCTGAGGAAGGATCCAGGGAAGAAGTGACATTGGACCATCACAGGAAGAGGACAGGAGTATTAACGTTTCAAGTAGAGAACATAACCAAGGCCTGGTGAACAAGAAAGAAGCTGCTGAAATAGTCTCCTCAAATATCATTTAATCACATCATTTCCCTGTGGCCAACCATGGACACTAAAATTTATCAGGAAAATGTTTCAACTCCCTTACCAATTCTCCTCAACAGCATGTCTCCACTTCCATGCCTACTTCCAGCAAGTACGGATGGCCCCTCTCAGTGAGGATGTAGAGGGAGTGTTGCTTTATGACAGACTGGAAAGATGCTACTTCAGTTATGCTGATAGGGAACTTTGAGGAGCTGGCCTTTAGTTGTGGCTACAGAAATGCTCTCCTGATGCCTGTGGCTAACTCCGATAGGAAATGGAAAGAGAAGAGTAGAAGTTCTACTAGTATGTCTTCTAAGAATTAGGATATCTTATTATTCATCATAAAGTATTTGATGAGTGGGGAGAAGTGAATAAAAGAAAAAGAAGGAGAAAGGAATGAAGGAAGTGTCGGGGGGATCAGCTTCCAAAAGGAATGGTTTATAGATAGAGATAAGCACGTAAAGAAAGTAAGAGAGAAGTGAAGGTTACAGATGAGGCAGTGAAGGGTTTTGCAAGGGTTTGAATTAAGGCTCTGGCCTGTGCCACCCTTAGATTGTGGGCAAGTTCCTCAATCTCTCTGGGTTTCAGTTTCCTGATCTGTAAAATGTATAACAAAGTCTTCCAAGCAGAGTTATAAGAATTAGAAATAATGTAAAACATAGTGTTTGGCATTTTGTAGTGTTCAATAAATGTTAGCTATTATGTTTCACCACTCCTGGTTAACTGATTTTGAATGTTTTTCTTATTTTTGCTGATTCCCCCAGAAGGAATTGGGCTGGTTATGTGTCAATACATATCTCTGACCTATTATTTTTAAAGAGAAAGTGAAAAAGACAAAGAGAATATTTTATTTAATCAATTCTAAAACACATTCCCCCCCCTCCTATTTAACATCAATGAACTTAGGATATGTCTTACAGTTGATGATGTCATAAAAATGTCAGCCAGGGGCCGGCCTAGTGACCCAGTAAAGTGCACACATTCCGCTTCTCAGCGGTTCGAATCCCGGGTGCAGACGTGGCACCGCTTGGCAAGCCATGCCGTGGTAGGCGTCCCACATATAAAGTAGAGGAAGATAGGCATGGATGTTAGCTCACGGCCAGGCTTCCTCAGCAAAAAAGAGGAGGACTGGCAGTAGTTAGCTCAGGGCTAATCTTCCTCAAAAGAAAAAGTTAGCCAGGCTGAGGTAGTTGTTATTGTCTGTGCATATGTAAAGTTATTATTTCTGGTGGCATGTGCCCACACATGCAGCCCTAGATGTTTCAACCTACAAACCACTCAAGGATTATTTGAAGAAAGATTATGAGTCCTAGTGAATGTTTTGCTCATCTTCTGGTAAAATCCAGAAGTTTTAATATCAAAGCTTGACGAGAGTAGATCCTCTTAAGATGTCACAGAGGATGACCTAGATGGAAAAACATGGACAACAATAACTCCAATTTAAAAAATGATTCGGAAGAGTCAGAGTCTAAAAATGAAGAACTCTTGAGAATAACTTCACTAAATCATTTTACTCATATTTTTCTTTGTATGGGTGCACAGAGTGACTATGATAGAAAAATCTGTATCTAAATAAGTCTAAAAGAAATATTTTAGTAATTGGTAAAGAAAATTCTGAGATGTATGAAAGCATTATGTTGTGGTTTTTACTTGCTTATTTTTTTCCTTTCTTAGTGATACATAAAATAATCATGCGTCTTATAATTTATAGGGTCTTAAATTCTATGCAATACAGTATTTTTTCAAACTATTGTGAAAGAGAATAAATAAACAAATGAACTCCAGAATAATATCCTCAGGTTTACGGGATATTCTTAGTATGTCCTGAGGCCATGGCAGGCCAAGGGCAAAGCCGTGGGGTAAAAGTATGTGTATCTTTGATTTTGGCTCCTTTTGTTCTCTCTTAAATAGAAAAGCAGGTCAGTGTAATCAGAGGACAAAGGATTTGGAGTGGGAAGACTCAGGTTTTGGTTCTTGCCTCAATAATTGCAGGGTTTGTGAACTTGTGAGGTTCATATCACCTCTGAGTTTTCTCTGGGGATAATAATATGCTTGCTTTGTGTTCTTCAGAAGATGATTAGTTTAAAAGCACATTTGAAAAGTACTGTACAATGGTAGTTACTATTAATGGTCCTTCATCTTTTTTCTTGTCTTACAGATAAAAAGGAACTCAGATTTCTTTGTCTAGAGGAGATAGGGTGGAGGGAGATTAATATATTGTTAGCTATTCACACTCACAGTCATACACTATGCCTGACCAGTTAGAGTCTACAGTCTACATGTGACCAAATATGTCAGTATCCAGGAGTTAGAGGAACACTCCTCTGGGAGGAGGTGGTAAATGCACTCTCGGGAGAGGACGGATGATATTTCTAAGAGGAGATTTCCTCTGGTATTCAAGCTTGGACATCCCATTGCCAAAGTGCCTCTGTCTCCTGACCCAGCATCCTCATTCTTTCCTTCTGGCTGTTGAGGACCAGCTTATCTGCCCCAGCAACTCCTCCTTTCCCAATTAGGGGCCCTTGCTAGTCCCCCACCACTCAGCTGGCTGTCTCATTAGGAAGACATGGGCGGTATGCTCTGTACCTCAGAGCCAGTCTTTCTGTGGCTTCAGTCTGCTAAATAGCTAATACATGAACTAGACTTAAAAATTTATCTCATTTTAATAAAAATCATTACTCTAAAAAGGGTCTTGAAGTAGACGTTCTTTAGTCTTAAAGAAGTACTAATGGAAACAGGGAGATATTGCTCAAAGGGTACAAACTTCCAGCTGTAAGATTAACAGGTTTGGGGATCTACTATATAGCACGGGGATTATAACTGATAGTAATATATCATACACTTGAATGTTGCTAGGAGAATAGATCTTAAATGTTCTTACCACAAAAGAACAAATGATGACTATGTGAGGGCATGGAGGTGATAGCTAATACTATGCTGGTAATCATTTTGCAATTTATAAATGTATTAATCAATACATTCTACACTTAAAACTTACGCAATGTTATATGTCAATTATATCAATAAAACTAGGGAGGAAAAGTACTAATGGTGAGACTTTAACGTATGTTGGAAAGAGAATGGTGCCTTGACCAGTGTTTGAGGAGGTAACTTCTTGAAGAACTATTTCTTATAGCCCTCTATCAACATATTATAAGCTTTCATTTAGTTTGTTTACACCTGGAATTAATCTTGCCTGAGGGAATTTACACATTTCCATTAAACATAGTTGACTTGTTCATGTTCCTTAAAATTACGGCTTTCAAATTTTTTGACTACAACTCATAATAAATACATTTTACACCCTGACCCAGAGCACACATATATGTTTATGTGTGTATGTAAGGTACATATAATTGAAACAAAAGATTAATAAAACAAGACTTAACCTTACAACTCACTGAAAGACTGCAACCAGAGTTTAAAAAAGATTTATTTAGAAAATAAGTCCTTTTGGCAAACTTGATCAGAAATATGTTTGGAAGCCTATAACTTACTTTGATGGTAAATAAGTATTTCAGAAAACATTACAGTGTTAAAAGAAGGCATAACAAGTAATCCCAGATTTAATTGTCTGTGATTATTCCAAATCTGAATTTTCTATTCCTATGTTATCTTTCTCTCAGGGACTAAACTTCTACACATGATTTTGTAGTAGATGAATTAGAGAGGCAAAGTAAGAATATTGTTTTTATAAAATCCAGTCTATGTTTTCTTTCAGCCTTGTTTCTACTATTTTATCCTATCTTGGGCTTCCTTATCACTTAGCTTTGGTTAAGAAATTATTTCTGTATACATTTGCCTTGTTCACAAACAAGTCAATTTTTTCTCATTTCTTATTTTCTGTAGTAAAACAAATTATCCATCTTAAAGACAGAGCTTGAAGAATTTCCTGTTCCCAATATTGATTTTTCACTAAGTCTAATCCCATTAAACATTTCACTGTTAGGGATAACATATTTTTTATTTTTCTTCAGGTAAATGTTACATCATCATCACCATCATCTCTGCCTAAATATTTTGTTGACAATATGGAAAGGCAATTATAGTATTTGATATTTAAATATCTTATAATAGGTTAAAGATTAATTGAATATTCATTTTGTCATAGTGAACAAGGTCCAATAAAGGTGGATAAATGTCTTATGAAGTTAACCTCATCTATGTAAAATTGAAGAATCTGAATATAAAATATACCATTGTATTTAAAGAAAGTTGTTTAGACATTTAAGGAGTGACTTTTTTTTTTAATCACTTTAGAATAATGTGCTTGGTTATGCCCATATAGAAAATAGACTATAGTTGTTCATCCATTACATTGATTACAGAAGGATAATTTGGGGGGAATAAAGATATACACGGACACAAGATTACAGTCTAGAATAGGAAGCCAGGTTTATAAAAAACAGTTAATGTACAATATGATCACTGAACTAGTTGAAGTATGTACAGAGTGCAGTGGTAACTGAAGAAGGAAGGATTGGATATCTTGAGAGAAGGGTTCAAAAAAAGTACTCAAAAGATGGGTTCCCCAAGCTGGATCTTGAAGGACATGTAGAGGAGAAATTATTCCAAAGGAGAAAATGAGGAGAAATTATTCCAAAGGAAAAATAGTTGTGAGAAACTATCAAGATTATTTCGATTTTGCTAATCTGCCATAATTAATTGTGACGACTCTGGCAGGTATGACATCTTCTAATTTTACAAAAAGGGCTATTTTGTCATTGAAGGAGCCATTTTTTCCCTGCCGATTTTACAATAATAGGCTGACTTTGTCATTGCAGAAAAGGGTCTCTAATTAAAATTTATTGAACTTCCAAAGAGCAGTTTCCACTAAATGGCTTTATATTTTTTCCCTTTACTTTTCTCAGCTAAGACATTGTCCCTACGACAAAAGCGAGACCTTTTAAAATATACCTCTTAGTTTCCTGGCAAATTGGCTCATTTGCAAAGTCATGCAACCAGCCCGCAGAAATGAAAAATTATTTTGGTCATTCAATTGGTGATACTTTTTATACAAACAGGTCAGGAACACTGCAAGGATCTGAAAAATCTTCGAAATCTGAAATTGCAAAGCTCAGAGTTTGTATTGTCTAGTGGCAGCAACAAAGAGCAGGGCCCACCACTTCTCCCTCCCTAATTTCAGACCCCATATCTAACTCCTTGCCAGATTTTAAAAAGAACAAAGAGGCTTTTTAAAAAAATATGAATTTGTGGTGGTACGGGATTTTTATTTATTTGTGTGTTTCCATTAGAGTGTAAACACCATAAAAGCAGAAACCTCATCTATTATATTTATTTGTATATCCTCAACATATAGAACAATGTGTAGCACATATTAGGAACTCAACAATTATTTGGTGTGTGAATGAATAAATAAGTGAAATAAATCAATACTGAATGAAGTAAATCTTTTTTCGCTAGCAATCATACTTTTATAAGTAGAAAGATGTCGCAATGTCATTCTTCTCAAAAGCAAAGAGGAAGGGAATGAGCATTTTGTGATCATTTAAACATTGCAATTGAATTTCAGATATCTGGTTCATTTATTCAATTAACATTTCTTGAACATCTACTGTTTCTCACACAAAGGTAGATAGACATAGTTGCTTCTCTCACGGAATGTAGATTTAGATGGAGTGGCAAATGTATAAACAAGTAAGTGTCACAATATTGATCCTTGGTATTTATAAAATTTACATTCTCAGATTCAACTATTCACAAATGAGCCCAGAGTAGTTATACATAGTAAATAATATTTCCTCCTAGACATGTCTTTAAATCACCCAAGCTGCAAGGCTTGGACAGGGAGCTAGTCAGTGAGCTTAGATTAGTGTTCACCATATGCATGCCCACATGGCTTGTGTTCTGTCCCATCCTTACATAAATATTTTGGGGAGAAATTATTTGATGCTGTCACATTGTGAATTTAGGGATCCCCAAAGATTTATTTCGATTTCCAAAGAGATGTCCTCTTCATCTCTTCAGTAGAATTTCAAGAGTCTACTATTATTCATACATGCTAAAAAGAGGAATGTGCAAGAAACCAAGATAGCAGGGATGATGGGGTGATAAACTGTGGCTGGTGAAGGGTGGGAGCAGGGAGGGCAGGAAGGCAGGGAAGTCTTTATTAAGAGGGAACTTAAAGCGAATGTTGGAGATTAATAGATTGAGTAGGAATTTGCCAGGTAATTAAGGTAGAGAGGACAATACAGGCAGAAGAAATAGCATGTACAAAAGCCCAGAAGTGTGAAATTATTCAGTTAATTTAGAAGGCTACAAGGCACATAGTGTTTTAAGAACAAAAATTATAAAGGCAAGAGGAGTGTCAGATGAAACGGGCCATTCTCAAGGAGCCAGGTCATTAAGAATTATGAATTCCAGGGGCCGGCCCTGTGGTGTAGTGGTTAAGTTCGCGCACTCTGCTTGGGTGGCTCCAGGGTTCGCAGGTTCGGATCCCCGGTGCAGACCTAGCACTGCTCATCAGGCCATGCTGTGGTGACATCCCAAATAAAATAGAGGAAGATTGGCACAGATGTTAGCACACCGACAATCTTCCTCAAGCAAAAAGAGGAAGATTGGGAACAGATGTTAGCCCAGGGCGAATCTTTCTCAAGCAAAAAGAGGAAGATTGGCAACAGATGTTAGCTCAGGGCGAATCTTTCTCAAGCAATAAGAGGAAGATTGGCAACAGATGTTAGCTCAGGGCCAATCTTCCTCACCAGAAAACAAAACAAAAAAAAGAATTCTTTGCAAAGGGATCTGTATATTATTCAGTGGGAAGTTAGGAGCCAGTGAGAGATTCTAATTGGGGAGAAACCTATTCGGATGACTGTCTTAGGATGTTTTGGAAAGTACCATCTGGGAGCTTTGTATTGGAAGATTGAAGAGTTAACTAGGCTAGATACAGGCAGACAAGTTAGGAGATTAGTGTGATAGTCCAGGTAAGAGAATGAAAGCCCCAGCTAAGTTAGGAACAGTGGGAATGGAAGAGAGGCCAATTAGAGAGAGATTTAGGAGGTACAATCGGCAGGACACTTCCTAAGTGATTTCAGTGTACAAAGTCTAATTTCTGAATATAAATTGTTTTTCTTTATATTTTTAAGAAATCCATGATATTTTTTTCCATAAGTGTTAGGATTTTTTTCTTCTTGTTGAATTCTTTTAAAATGACTGGGGCAAAGGAACAATTCAAAAATGTGACCTTAGTGCTTAGTGTTTAGTAGATTGAAAATTCTTCAGAGGCTTAAGAAATTAAGAGTGTCTGTGGTTTTCTTCCAAGATCAAGAGACTAAGGTCGTCTAACGGAGAAGGTCACGTCATCCATTGCATGTTCTCATCTTGCAGATGTGGAAAAAGGCCAGTGGCTGGATTGTTTGTCAGATTTGATGAGCCTGGTTCAGGGGACTCTGAGCAGGGCAGCTCTCACGATGGGCTGCCTCTCTCAGGACAGCTATTGAATTTGGTCTCCCATTGTCAGGATGGGCCCCTAACTCTGCTCCCTACAACATGGATGTCCTTCTTAACCATTTTCTTCTTTCTCCAGACCTCAGGCTGACTCTTGTCTGAGCAGATTTGCTTTACTATCAAGGTCTCCTTTTTCCCATGGCCTCAAACTTTATCACTTGACTTCTCGTGCATCTCACACTTCCTGATTTTGTTCCTCCATTTTGCTCTGACTTGTACCCCCTTACTCTCTGCTCTAAAATTTCAGACTCTTGACCTGGCTTCCGATCCTTGGTTTTACTTTGCTTGTGATTCTTTCAAATATTCATGTTCTTCAAAATTATTCTCCCAGCTCTCTTTTTTTCCCCATGTTGCACACTCTAGTAAGTCTGCCACAGCCAAGACTTCAAGAACCATTTCAAAGCTGATATCTCCCAATTCAAATTTTACTCACATTTAACTCTCATTGAAAATTAACTCACAAGGGGCCAGGCCCCATGGCATAGTGGTTAAGTTCGCACTCTCCATTTCAGTGACCTGGGGTTCACAGGTTCAGATCCTGGACACAGACCTACATACTGCTCATCAAGCCTTGCTGTGGTGGTGTCCCACATATGAAAAAATGGAGGAAGATTGGCACAGATGTTAGCTCAAGGCCAATCTTCCTCACCAAAAATAATAATAATAATAATTAACTCGCAATCTCCCACCATCTCATCCCACCCGAAGGAACTTATTCTTTCTCCTGTAGCCCTTTTGTCAATCCATGACACCCAACACACTAACCCAGGGCATTTTCCTTTATAACTCTCTTTCTTTTATTCTTTACATCCACTCAGTCACCAAGTCTGGTCAATTGGCCACCCACAAAGCTCTCTAATAAGTCTCTTCCTTTCCATCAACATTACCACTCAAATTTCACTAAGAACTCTTTTAGCCTTTAGTCTTTCTTGCTCAGCCATAAATCTAAAGTCATTTTCCATCCTGTAGCCCACATTAGTATTGTAAATCAGAAATATAATCTGCCAATGCACTACTTAGGTTTTGCTTGTTTACCTAATACATACATATTTATCAATCACCTGTTTACATGCCAGGCACTGTGAAAAGATGCAGAGTTATCACAATAAGCAAGATAGACATGATGGAGCCTCATGGCTTTCAGAATCACATCAAAAGGCCTTATAATGCTGGAAACCAATGGTCTGTCCCTGCCTACCTATTGAAAAAATGAGAATCAGACAACGTAAGATTTGCTTTTGTTCGGCTTTTCCCCCTGAACGTACTCCACACTCCATGCATAGCTATATAAAAGGCAGGTGGAAACGATCTGATGCAATGGGCTGGGGTCCACTGCTGTCATTTTTTTTTTTTTAAGATTTTATTTTTTCCTTTTTCTCCCCAAATCCCCCCGGTACATAGTTGTATATTCTTCGTTGTGGGTCCTTCTAGTTGTGGCATGTGGGACGCTGCCTCAGCGTGGTTTGATGAGCGGTGCCATGTCCGTGCCCAGGATTCGAACCAACGAAACTCTGGGCTGCCTGCAGTGGAGCGCGCGAACTTAACCACTCGGCCACGGGGCCAGCCCCCCACTGCTGTCATTTAGATAGTCACTGGGGATTCGGGCACTTGATTAAACATGCGAATATCTGTCACCGACTACCTTTAAAGTCATAAAAATAAAATTCACTTAGATGACTATTTTGTGTAGGTCCTTCATTTACCAAGTTCCCTTTTTGATGAGGAAAGTTTCCCACTCTTTTCTTTCATTTGCTTGGATGCAATCAATGGCATGCTAATTACAAATAAATACTGCAAAGCCTTTCATTTCAAACATCAGAGCTTTTTCTCAAAGCCCAGGTTAAAAGCAGAGCCCTACAGATGACTTATTCTAGTCCATGGACTCATTGATTCATGAGAATCTATTCTTCTTTTATTTTGTACTAGAGAATACAATCAAAATAAAAATGTCACAGCTGGACTGAAGCAGCACTAGAAGCACAATTTTCAGTTTTGAGTAGTGATTTTAGCCCCAGTTGCTAAGCTTTTTATTTTCTTTTTTGCAGCCATTAACTAGTTTCTTCTAATTTTTAGCCACATTTGGGAGGATCCAAAGATAAAATTTTATAAGGTCTAGGATGATGTTACTTTATCACTTATTGGACTAATGTGACAAACAGAGGCAGGATTGGGTATAAAACCATTTATTCACCTCTTTTAAAGGTGCTTTTCATTCTTAGTTTGCAAATATTGATGAGGGATGCAAAGATGAATGAGTATCCAATGACTTGAGTGGTAAAAATACAGTGCTGCAAGTATTTAAAGGAAGGAAAGAGTGGCATTTGTATCCAGCATAGAATTTCCTTTCATTCATTCTTCTCTTCAGTTCACTTATTCCTTCAACAAACTTTTCAATATTGTGTACTGAATGTAAAATTCAGCAGTAGATGTTGAAGATGTAGAAATGATTTGAAACTGAAAGGGATATTAAAGTAATCGTTCTCAAATATTGTAGAATCCATGGACTCCTTTGGAAAGCTGATAAGCACTATGGATGCAACATACACGCACAACTTCAAAGGATCTGTGGATGCTTTGAAGTCTATCATTGGACCCCTTGGGATTTATGAATCCTGCTTAATGATTTCTTAATTTCCACTTTTGTTCATTGTTTGAATTTTGCCACCCAACCCAGGGTTTATTTAAACCTTATTACGGGATTAACTTTGTTTTCACAATTTACCCCTAAAATTAATATTGGGCAAGATCTTCCAGACCCGTGTCCAGTTGAGATCTATTGCTGATATTAAGGAGCCAACCTACTGAGTAAAATGAGCATGAGTGCCATCTAATGCCCAAATGGAATAAATGTTGGTAACAACAGTACTATACAACAGGATTAGGGTATGTATCAAAGGATTTAGGGTTGTTATTGCCATTTGGTTGGTTGATCAATTAGTTCAATTTTTTCTAAGTTTTGTAAATTATTATTTTTTTTTCTGTTGCACGTTCTTTTATTCTACATCGCAATCCCTTGAGTTAGCTGTTACTGTCTAGATTTAAAAACAAGAAACATTTCTAAAGATAAGAAACATTTGTAAAATTGTCTCTTTATTAGTGGAGGAACATATGATTTACATTTTTAAATAAATTTTTTATTTTATAACAGTTTTAGATTTTTCAGAATTGCAAAGATAGTACAAAGAATGTCCAAATATCCCACATCCAGTTTTCCCCAAACAGTGGGATGATACTATTGTTATAATTAAGGAACTGATATGGATACATTATTATTAACTAAAGTCTATACTTCATTCAGATTTCCTCAGTTTTTCTCTAATATCCTTTTCTGTTCCAAGATCCCATCCATCTAAGATACCATATTACATTTAGTAGTCATGTCTCCTTGGGCTTGGTTTTGACAGTTTGATTTACATTTGATGTTTTGTATATTTGAATTTTATTGTAGCTCTCTGTTATTTTTTGAAATCTTTAAAAAAAATTTTTCAAAAAATGCTTTCCCTTGTTCTGTTTCTTTGATAATGCTATGTAACTATTGAAACAGATTTTATGGAGGTTTGTACAAACATAATTTATCAGTATTCATTTTTCATCTTTAATAATGGAAAAAAAGAAGATTAACAAAGAAAACTGCCAAGATGTTCTGATAGAAGGACCAGTTCAGTAGAAGCCATAAGAATTGTTTCCATTTGGACTCTTATCCTTACTGATTGTATGGTTCAGCAGGCCATTTACCCTTTGTGCTTCAGTTCCCACATCTGTGGAATAAGTTGTGTGAATCAGAAAATTTCCCAGTCCTTACACTATGAGAAGATAAATAAAATTGACCATTATTTTCCTGGTATAAGTTAATAATCATAATGTTTCATATTGGATATGAGTGAATGCTTATTATGTACAGCCCAAGATGGTACACATTATTATTATAGATGATGAGTATTAGAGAAGTAATTTGCCCAGGACCATACAGCAAATAAGTGAAAGGTCAGACTCTGAAGCCCGTGACGACTTCCAAAGAGAGAACACCCCTTTCAGCATCCATAAGCCTAAGATGCCTTCCATCCCAGCCTCCATGTTGTTGCTAGGGCTCCTCTAATGACCAACAGTCCAAGATGAAGAAGTTTTTCTTTGCAGTCCCATTGCCTAGGCATGAGAGACTATATTAAATGCTATAGATGACCCTAGATTGCTACCCACCCAAAAACAGATGTTCTGAAATCTCAGGGAAACTTCTGTCTCCAACAACTGAAATGTATTAAGTCTGAGGAGTACTTACAATTCTACCCTATTTGCTAATACTTTAATTAAATATTCTTTTTTTATTGCTTTTAAAAGTCTTCAAGAGCCAGCCCCAGTGGCCTAGTGGTTAAGTTCAGTATGCTCCACTTTGGTGGCCTGGGTTTGGTTCCTGGGCATGGACCTACACCACTCATCTATCAGTGGCCGTGTTTTGGCAGAAGCTCGCATACAAAATAGAGGGAGACTGACAGAAAGTGTTAACTCAGGGTCAATCTTCCTCAGCAAAAAATGAGGAAGATTGACAACAGATGTTAGCTGAAGGTAAATCTTCCTTAGCAAAAAAAAATGTCTTCAAGAGATATACAGGAATATCGTATCTCCTGGGAGCAGAATGGAATATTGTGTTTCCTTCTTGAAATTGAAAGGTAGTATATATGTTTGCATGCATGTGAAGGAATTTAAGCAATACTGGCTAAAACCATTTGCTGGGAAAGAGTAGAACTATGTAAACTACTTGACTCCTGCAGTATCTATAATTTGTAAATATATCTGTGAAACTTAAATGATGTCCTACAGTTGTGGTTCTCAATGTTGGAGGCACATTAGAAACTCCAGAGAGGCTTAAAAGTCCCAATGCCCACCTCATTCCAGACTCGTTAAATCAAAAATCTCTGGAAGTGGGATCTAAAACAGCAATTTTAAAACTCCCTAGTTGATTCTAATGTGTAGCCAAGAGTTCTACATTGTAATTCCAGAGTCTAATTTTGTTACTGCACTTTTATTCTGGAGGGTAAACTTGTCTACGATATTCTTAAAATATAAATGAAGAAAGGTATGACTTACAAAAGAGCATAATAATTATTAATGTTTAAAATAAAACTCATTTTTAAATTCTTTGTCTTTTTTTGCTTACATATGTATCAAATGCATTGTTTTCTGTCTGAAATATAGAATTTTTGAGACATCAAATGAACTAAATTTTCCCTAAAGAAATTCAGTTATCAACAGTAAGCATGGACATCATTATAATATATGCCGTTTTCTCATAGAGGTAGTTTTCTTTTTTTAAGTAGTCTGTAAATGGAAAATCATATATTTGCAAGTTTTATTTTTATAAAATAGTAATTTTAATGTCTAAAATTTTGGAGGCAATCTGAATTGATCACGTGTATATTTTTTCTTAAGGAATAAGATCTCTGTCTTTCTTTAACTGTGTAAGATTTCAAGATCCTTGAAGAGAATAAAGCCTTTCTCTCCTTTGTATCATCCGCAATGCCTAGCAAGTGTTTGAGACTGAATTGCTATGCAATAACCTTCAGAGGAGAGAAAGGGATGTGAAAGGAAAGGATGGGAAGGGAAAAAAGGGAAAGGATGGGTGAAAGACAAACGAGTCCCCACATTTTGCAGTTTACATTTCCTTTGAGAGATGAAAGACTGGAGGTTATTTTCTATTCTTTGAAACTATGAATCTCCCAGGTTGCTATTAAAAGGACTCAAATTTAGAGATACTTTTGTTGAAAGGGAAGTTGTTCTGTTGGTTGGCTTTGGTCCTTGCTCTTGAGAATAAGATTCAAATAAATAAATAAATTTTGATAGTTTAGATGAATCAATTCATAAATTGATAAATACAGACTTCATACTATTAGAATTCTTTCCTAAATCCCTTTATCCCTTTTCAAAGGATTCCATTTCTACATATTTAAGATTTTTTTGTTATTTTTTTGAATCCACAATATTGTAAAATTTCTTTTGTACTAGAAATTTGTTCCAGATTATCTGTTGTTAAGATCTGCATTTTGATAGGAAATTATTTCCATCAGTTAACAGAATTACTGAGTTGGTAGCAATATTTTCTAGTGGTAGTCTCAAAATAGAAACTTCTAAGAAGCTTTAGCAATTAGCAGACTTTGTCTGTTAAAAATGAAGCCATTAACAAGGAAAGACTTTATGATATTAGTAAGAAGTAGATTTCAAGCTGTGCAATTAAACAATAGAGATGTATTTAATACATTAAGTGAGATATCACAGAATGATTTGATTGATGTTATAGATGTAATTAGTAGAATAAGTATTTCTTTAGGATCATTGGTTAGATAGCCAAAGATTGGATGTCGGAAAAGCGTTTCTACTTCTTTTCTACATATCAGAATGAAAATCAAATGCTGATAGAAAATAGTATCAATCACGTTCTTAAATTCCTTAAATAACTTAATCATCTTTTAATTCTTCTGTTACTCTTTATTATAAGAAGAAGTTCCATATGTGTTTAAAGTATAGCACTATGTTGTTAAATGGTATACCAACTGTCCATATTTCTAGCAAAAAATGATAGGTTTGTCAATTGCTAAATTATATGCTGGTTATTTCTAAATACATATATATTTAACTTAAGTATCCTAATTGATTTAAATCAATTTATTACTTTGAAAAACAATTCTTAAAGCATTTTTTTCTGCACAAAGGTAAATTTCAGATTTAGTTTATAGGCCTTCATAAGAACACTTCTACTAGTTGGGTCAAATTTAATTCTAATATTAGGTATCAAATGCATTTAAATAATCACATACACATTAATTAGAGCCCTGTAAGAAGTAGTGGTGAAGTTGAGCCATATTGCTGTACCTCCTTAGCAGTCTCTGATATTGTCTTCAGTGCTGTGCACCATAAGATTCCAGGCATGTCCTGCCAATCATCTTTTCTAGGGTTCTATCTTTCCCCATCAAAAAAACGAAAGCAAGACTACAAACTCATTTTCACCTGCTTCAAAGTACCAATCATTTAAAATTTCACCGTGTTTTATTTTATAAAAGTTGCTATATTTCTTATTGTGTCTGAAATTATATGTTACCATACCAGTGATGAGAACCATTTTTTTGTCAAATGTTTTATATAGAGTGAAATTTATCTATGAATGGTACTTCTGTAATGTTCAAAATAAACACTGGAAGGTGTTTTGCCCGAAGTGCTACTTCTGCAAGCATGTTACTTGAGAATGTGCCATTTTGACACCATAAGACTGGAGGCTGAGTCCCCTGATAAAAGGAAAAATGCCGCATAGCCACAGAAATTATTTCTGTTTTCTTGCACATTGGGGAAACAAGGAGAAATTGTAAAAGCTACATAGATTCTGTGAGTTGATTGTATTCCTCCTGAGAATCTTGAGCTTTTGAAATCAGAATTTAAAACATTAACTGATTATTTCTTGTCAGGGAAATATTGGTTATTAATAAAAGAATGACAGAAAAAGCCTGAAAATAAATTTTGTTTATCTCATTTTATTGTGAAAGGAGTATTTATGATAAAACTTTGAAATACATGTTAACCAACACCAGTAAAAGGATTAAGTACTTGTTTTCCTCAGTCTTGCCTAGCTTTGTGAATAATGATTTTAATCTCCTTACTGTTAAAACAGTTAATTAAAGATTTTTCAACGCTTAAAATCTTAATCATATGTATCTAAGAACAGTACCTAAATGCAAACATGAGTAAACCACTAACTGACTTTTTCTACTAGAAGTCTTTCTTCTTTTTATTCTATAGACTTTCTATTTTAATTTGGATATTTTGTCTTGCTCAAATAAGACTATTTCAACACAAATTGGTGTTTTTTTTTAACTTGCTAACTCGTAATGTTAATCATAGTTTCAGTTTGACTTAGACATTCTAGAATTAGTAAATTATGTGCTGAATTATAAATGGATGTGTGGCATTGTCCTTGACACCATAAGTGATGCAATGGCTACCAAGTGGTGTAGGAAGGGAACTAGTATTCTTTTGTGTGCCTACTATGGATCTATGATTTATCCCACTTGATTCTGCTAACAGCCCCACCAAGAAGGTATTATAATTATTACCTTACAAATAACTTCAGAGAGGTTAGTTAACATGACTAAATTCATATAGCTGGTGAAAAGAAAGATGAACCTTTCTTTTGCAGGTGACAGAATAAACAAGATGCCATAAATAATTAAAGGAATACATTGACTTGAATAACTGAAAAGCCTAGAGGTAGGGCAGGCTGCACATGAGGCTAGAGAGAGCTGCAAAACTGATGTTCCTATGAACTTGGCTTCCCTTTTGTTCTCTTTGGCTTGCCTACAGAGTTGGCTTTATCCTCAGGCTCCACAAGGTGGTTCCCTGCAGCTTCAACTCCCCCCATCATGGCATCAAAATGGCTCCAGTAGTTGATTGGAACACCATACACTGTTCACAAACCTATACCACACCATCTTGGGGAAAAAGAGGGTCTCTTTTTGTAGCTCTCACATAATTTCTGAGATCCACTCTCTTGTTGGCTTACATTAGATCACTTTCCTTTCTTAAATTAATTTTTAACACTTAGAGACTGGCACACCCTTGCCAGTTTGGGTCTGTTCCTGGACCTGGAAGTGGAATCACTCACACAAAACCAGCAGGGCTGAGAATAGAAGTGAATTGCCTGAAGAAAATCATAGTGATATTGGCTAGAGAATGCCTACTATCATTCAAAAGATGGTAGAGCCAGGATTGCATATAAAGTTTGTACCTTTTGGTCTATGCAACAAAACTACCAAAACATAATTTCTGCTTTCAATCTACAAATGGTGTTTAGTAGACAGAGGCCAGGGACACTAAACATCCTACAATACACAATGCAGTTCCCCCCAAAAAGGAATTATCTGACCCAAAATGTCAATAGTGGCTAGATTGAGAAACCTTATTCTGTATGATCTGATGGGCATACTCCTTTCGCCTCATGTCCTGCCTCTCTCCTCCTTTTTCTTTAAGCCACAGTTTGCTTGACTTGCTTTCCTTCAGTACTCAAATATACCAAAGCTGTTTAGTCTTTAGGATCTTTGCATATTATTTCTACTCTACCTGGATGCTCCCCTCCCACCTCTCCAACTACAGCCGTGCCCCTCCTCCCCACCTAGCCAAAGCCATTCCTCCTTAAGCACTAAGCTCAAAGGGTACTTTTTCAAGGGAGATTTCATGAATCTCCCAGACTTGGTCAGCCCCACACCTTGTTGCCTGTATTCTGCCCTCTTTTACACTTTAACTTTTTAGCATTTATCATAATTTCTACTAGCTACTCTATCTTTTACATCAAATGAAAACTCCAGGAAGGCAGGGAACATACATCTTTTGGTGCCCTTTATACCCTGAGGATGTAGTACAGAGTCTGGATGGTATTTCAGGTGAGGCAGCCAACATGAGTAAAAGCTCAGAAGTGTGGATATGCCAGGCATTTTCGGGGGAGTAGTGCGTTGACCAGATGGAAAGATTTAGTGTGGAGAAGCATGAACAGGAAGACGGAAGAGGCGTGGAAGTTTTCTGATGTTGAATTTAATTAATGTATAACATTTTTTCTGCATTTCAACTGGAAAGTGAATATAGAGTAGGCAAACGAGACTAAGTCAGATTTTTTTTTATTGTCTGACTTGGTCTGATGGGCCTTGTAGGAACAGCCCGTGGCATCATTTCAACTTGGGCACTTTTTATAGTGCACAGAACCCAGAGCCAGGTGACCTAAGGCCTGGAATTGGCCCTAACACTAATTGCAGTTTTCATTATGCTGCTGTGGACATCAGTTTACATGTAAAATGAGGGAACTGGACTCATGGATCTATACTGCCCTACCAGCCCTACCATTCCTTCCTTACTAAACCAAAGAGAGTTTTGGCTAGTTGAGGTCAAACTATATAAGCCTCTTATTTTTAATTGTTGTGGGAGGACTGTTGTATAAATGCAGTTGTTTATGTGCCTTGGCTAATAAATAATCAGTAGAGTATTATGAGAATCACTAAATCCTTTGATAATTGGGGACTTTTGATGTGTCCCAGATTTTTGCGTTATTTCATACATTTCATATAGACATAGGAGATTTGGTAATAGATATCCTAACCTCAGGATAGATCCTAAAGTTATTGTGTTTTTCAATAAATCCCTAGGACAAACAGTATGTTTTTCCAGTAATTTTATTGGGATCATAATGGTTTATAATGTTGTGTAATTTGGGGTGTACATTATTATCAATTTCTGAATAGATTTCATTGTGCTCACGACCAATAGTCTAATTTTTGACTATCACTGTACATATGTGTCCCTTTAGCCCTTTTGCCCACCCGTCTTCCCCTCTAGTAACCACTAATCTGTTATCTTTATCCATGTATTTGTTATCTTCCACATTTAAGTGAAATCATATAGTATTTGTCTTTCTTTCTTTGGCTTATTTTGCTTAACATCATTTCCTCAAGGTCCATCCATGTTGTTGCAAATGGATGATTTTGTCTTTTTTTTTTTATGGCTGAGTGGCATCCCATTGTGTATATATACCACATCTTCTTTATCCATTCATCTGTAGAAGGGCACTTGGATTGCTTCCATGTCTTGGCTATTGTGAATAATGCTGCAATGAACCTAGGGGAGCATAAGTCTCTTTAGATCATTGATTTCAAGTTCTTTGGATAAATACCCAGTAATGGGATAGCTGGATCATGTGGTTTTTCTTTTTCTTTTTCTTTTTTAAAGATTGGCACCTGAGCTAACAACTGTTGCCAATCTTTTTTTTCCTACTTCTTCTCCCCAAATTCCCCCCAGTACATAGTTCCATATGTTAGTTGTGGGTCCTTCTAGTTGTGGTATGTGGGACACCACCTCAGCATGGCCTGATGAGTGGTGCCATGTCTGCGCCCAGGATCCGAACCGGTGAAACCCTGGGCTGCCAAAGCGGAGCGCATGAACTTAACCACTCAGCCATGGGGCCGGGCCCCTGGTATTTCTATTTTTAATATTTTGAGAAATCTCCATACTGTTTTCCATATTGGCTGCACCAGTTTCCATTCCCACTACCAGTGTATGAGAGTTCCCTTCTCTCCACATCCTCTCTGACACTTGCCGTTTTTTGTAGGACAAACACTATTTTTTTCATGAACTTTCTCTTAGAAGCGAAGTCTAGTGTTATTCATCAAAGCTTTGATCTGATTAAAACATTTATTATTATATTGTATACATTCGTCTACTAAGTATTTATAGGTTGCCAGAGGTTTATTCAGTGCAGGTTTTCTCAACCTCAGCACTATTGATATTTTGGACTGGAAAATTCTGTATTGTTGGGAAGCTGTCCTGATAATCTCTAGCACTACTGGGTAGATGTCAGTAGCAACTCCTCATCCAAGTTGTGGAAATAAAGACGTCTCAAGACATTCCCAAATGTCCACTGAGGGGTGCAAGTGGCCCCAGTTGACAACCACTGGTTTAGTGCAAAGCAGTCCTCTTTAGCTGGGACATATTGGCCAGATGGATGCGAATGTTACTGCTTGGTTAATCCATTTGAATAAAGTTAAATCTTGCCAAAATGAATCTAAATCCTTCATTGACAGTTAAATGTATCTCTTTATTTTGGCTAACTGCTACTTTGTCTAGATGCTCTTGGCATATTCTGAATGAGGCAATCAGTGAGTTCTTTATATAGGCAACAATTCCTGAGAAATCTCACTAAGTTCTCAAAAGAAAATGGAGTCTGATGATTCAGCTTGTAAGTTCCCAATGGTATCTCCTGACTTCCAAGCTTAAATAATTCTCTGAGTCCTGTTCCATGATAAGGTAGTGACAGTGACAGTGAATCTGTGCTATTTTTTGTGGATATTCTTGTCTATGATTAGGTGGCCTTCTAAGAGATAAAAGTTTTTTTTAAATGACCATTTCTCCATCTGCCTCCTCAAGAATATCAGGGTTTTCAGAGTTTTTATCTTCAGCATTTTTCAGGTTATAATAATTCTCATTCTGACCATTTGGTTACAAAAACAAACAAACAAAAACCAGCCTCAGGTCTTTTGAAAGAAGGCAGAGGTGGAACTATGTAAACCTTCTAAGTAGCTGGTGTGAGGTGTGAAGTCTTTTTCTTGGGAAAAAAAGCACAGAGTAAAGACGAGGGAAAGGTGTCAACGTGATGCTCACTTCGACTCTTCTTCTGCTTAAAAAGATCACTATAGTGATCATAGGTCCAAACTGACAATCTTAGGATCTAAGGTCTGGGCATTTTTTAGGTAAGCCTGTATTGCACAAGGTACTTTAATATAAATAGGCCTTCTGAAAGCAAAGGGAAACCCAAAGAAATATGATAATATTGCAAAATGCTTTGCTAATTTTAGAGGAAAGTGATTTACACTTATCTTATTTAAAAGGGATATTACCATTCAGCATTTTTATCACCTTTAAATCCAAATAGATAATCTCTCATCATAAATAGGCCTAAAATGTTCAGATAGTTTACTTTCTTAAAAACAATATATCTCATTTCTGATGTCAGCTAATATGGAATATTAAGTCCTAGATTTACACTCCTGTCTTAAACAATTAAAAATCTTGACATAATATACAAAAGAACAGTTTTCATGACACTGAATACTACATGATAGAAGACAGTGATCTGAGAGATAAGAAACAAGATGAAACATGCGGTTTTCCTGGCATATTGCCTTGGGAGACTTCCAGACTGTGGTGCAGGGAGGAGCAAAGCAGGAGACATCCAAGAAACTCCCAGAGTCAAAGAAATGGAGCTGAAAGTGTGAGGAGACCAAGGAGGCTAGAGGTCATAGACAGAGTACCAGCAAGGAGAGGGTTGCATAAAGATCATCAGAGAACTTCCAAGGGGCCTCTTGTATGTTCTGCAAAATACCTATTGTTTGTATGTGAGAAAACTACCTGAGCCCAGTGGGGAGAAACACTTGATAGGATGAGAGGGTAAAGTTCCTGGCACTCACAGAAGAGTTAGAAAAAATGCCTGTTCCCATCAGGAAGACTGGAAAACCTCATAAGTCATGGGCATTGGGTACAGTACTCAGAGGATTTTTGCTTCAGTAGTGGGAAGAAAAATAATTAGCCCTACATGAAGCACTGCTTAAGACCTACCTAATGGATCATAAAAAGTAAGACTTGAAAAGAAAAATTGTTTCCAAGTAACTCGACTGTTTCCTAAGACAAAGCTCAAGAATATTTATAAGAATATAAAAATATCCAGGATTCAACACAGTCAAATTCATGATATCTAACATCCAACCAAAAATTACTAGGCAGGAAGAAAAGCAGAAAAATATGGTCCATAATGATGATAAAAATCAATCAAAATTTGATACAGAACTGAAACAGATGTTCAACTTAGTAGACAAGAGTAGTGTGAGTTTTTTAATTGTATTCCATATGCTCAAAAGTTAATTTGATACCTGAAAGGTAAAAAGAAATCCCAAATTGAACTTCTAGAGAGGAAAATCACAATGTCTGAGATGAAAAATACATTATATGTGATTAACAAAAGATTTGACATTACAAAAGAAAACATTAATACGTTTGAAGGCATTGTAATAGAAATTATTCAAAATAAACAGAGATAAAAATATTTTAAATGAATAGATCATCAGTGAATTGTGGAAATACTTCAAGCATCCTAATGTTCATGTAACTGGAATCTCTGAGAGAGAGAGAAAAAATATTTGAAGAAATAATGACTGCAAATTTTCCAGATTTGATGAAAACTATGAAACTCACAGATCCAAAAGATTCAACATACCCCAAATACAAGAAACATCAAGAAAACAACATCAAGGGAAACCATAACTAAATTTTTCAAAACTAGCAATAAATAGAAAAACTTAAAGCAGCCAGAAGAAAAAGATATATTACAGATGGAGGAATTAAGTTAAGAATGACAGCAGATTTCTCATAGGAAACAATGCAAAGGGGAGACAATGGAGCAATATCACTAAAATACTTGGGAAAAAACCTGTCAATCTAGAATTCTATACTCAGTGAAAATATCTTTCAGATATAGAGGCAAAACACTTTTTCAAGCATGCAAAAGCTGAAATAATTCATCACCATTGGACCTAGAGTACAAAAAAATGTTTAAGGAAGTCATTTAGGCAGAACGAAAATGATACCAGATGTAAATCTGGATCTACACACAGGAATGAAGATCGCCTTAAATGGTAACTTCATGATCCTTACCTTGGACTTCTTTTGTCTATCTTGCCAATCATGAGGTGGAACATGATTCAGCTTCAAGTTTTTTAACAAGGAATATGTGCCAAGACATGAGGAGGAAGACCTGAACCCTGACTGACTAAGGGGAACAGAGCTGCTTGACAATCTGGACCACTCACCTGGGAATTGCTACTGAGAGAGTAATAAAAGTCTACACTTTTTAGGTGTCTATATTTTAGGGTTTTGCTGATACTGCAGATTGACCTTTACCTTAATTAAAACAATTATTTGTAAAATTGTGCTTTCTACATTAATATCTTTAATCTACTTGGATTTTTTTTTCCACATGAAGACACAGTTGACCTAGAGCATCCTAATGGAAATGCCTAATCTGAAATGCCAACTCTATTATATATCTGTCATCTTTCTTTCTGGGCTATCCATTCTGTTAGTCTATTTCTCCATCTAGGCAGCAATGTTATGATATCTATGTACTAATTGGATGTGTTTATACTAAGACTTGATGTCTTGTAGGGTGAAGATTCCAACTTTTTTTTCTTATTCCTCAAATGTAACTTGGCTCTTTCTAACATATTGAATTTCCAAATAAATTTTAGAATCAGTTTTTAAAAAGTAAGTAAAGAGGTTGTTAGGAGCTATAGCTGGATCACATTGGTTTTAACCTATCTTATTATGGGTTGATATATACAGAAGTTTCCAGTTCTATGACAAGGATTAGTCTCAGAGTGACTTTTTGTCTTCACAACTGTAGCAGCAACAGCATGCATGGTAGTAAAGGGGTGACACTTTGCTTACCTAGTAGGCATCTTGGGGCAGATCTACTCTCTCTCCCAGAGTTACCCACATTCTCCTAGACCTAAAGATATCATCTCTCACTTGGTCACCATTAGCTTCAGTTATTTTGATGTAGACCATGTGGACACAACTTCATTAGTGTAATCACATTTAAGTGTATATCAACCTTATGCTGAGGGCTCCTTCAAGGCATGGACCAGACTAATATTTATGCAATTCTCAGAGTAAAATACACAGTGCTTAGTTTACTCTTCAGGATTTTTAGCTGACACTTCTTGATTAACTCAAAGGTTGAATTCTCTATAATGCCATTCTGATTGTATATTAGGGAATTTAGGCAATTTATTCAACATTCATCACTTACCATTGAGTGCCTGCTTTGCTGTAGGTAAAGTACTAAGAGCTGAATATTCAGCAGTAAGGAAATAGATACAGATCCTTCTCTCATGGGAAAATACATCATTTAAGCAAAATAAACAGAAATATAAATATTTAACTTATAATTGTGTTTAATGTTATGAAGGGAAAAATAGGGTTTTGTGTGAAGATAACTGGAGGGAGAATAATACATTTTCCATGTATTAGAGCATATTACATACAAATGAAACCTGATTTAACTTATAACCAGATTTATGTAGCAAATTAAACATAATTTTTTTCCTATAATTAATCCATTCATTCATTTATTCCACAAGGATGCCAAACACCATGTTCATTGGCACTATAATGGTCCACATATTGGGCTCATAAAAATGACCAAGACCCAGTCCCAGTCTTTGAGGAGTTCATAGTTTAATGGTTTACATTATTAACACTACCTCTCATTAAAAATAGTTGCATACCAAATGAAAATATCCTTTTTCTTTTTTATTTCTTTTTAGATGAGGATAGGCATTCACTCGGGTTCTGTGCTGGCTGGAGTTGTTGGGGTGAGAATGCCACGATATTGCCTGTTTGGAAATAATGTCACTCTGGCAAGCAAATTTGAATCAGGAAGTCACCCTCGGCGCATCAATGTCAGCCCAACCACTTACCAGTAAGTGCTCTCTGGCCTCCTCCCCCTGTCTTTGGCATTACCTTGAGCTAATATCCTGTCATTTGTGAGACCCTATTCTTTTTCTCAATCCTGTCATTCTCTAAAATATTAATCTGAGTAGATCCATCCAGTCTGAAAGATAGCAATTGTGACACAAATTTTTATTTGCACCCTGAGACAGTGCATGGAAAACTTGGGATTTGACTGAGAGGTAAATACACGTTTGTCATTTTCCCACAGACTCTGTCCTGAGGAATACCTGTTTAAAATACAGGAAGGCAAATGTTAAGGGTCTGCATTACAGTAGAAATCCTAGTATTTTCAGAATGTTACTCAATGTTTATAAAAATCAAAGGAATAAGATAGAAAAGACGGTTTGTCTGTTTGTATTCTTTTGAATAATGAATATAAATACTCTCTAAAGTTAAATATATACTGGGTACAGAGTGAAACTTCGAACTCTATCTTAAAGGTCATATTTGACAGCTCTACACATTTTCTTTTTTTTAAAGATTTTATTTTTTTCCTTTTTCTCCCCAAAGCCCCCTGGTGCATAGTTGTATATTCTTCATTGTGGGTCCTTCCAGTTGTGGCATGTGGGATACTGCCTCAGCGTGGTTTGATGAGCAGTGCCATATCCGCGCCCAGGATTCGAACCAACGAAACACTGGGCCGCCTGCAGCGGAGCGCGTGAACTTAACCGCTCGGCCACGGGGCCAGCCCCCCAACTCTACACATTTTTGACAGCTAAATTCATCATTGTTCTGTGCCTGGTAGCTGTAGTCTCACCCACTAGATATTAAGCTCCATATGGGCAAGGACCATGTCTGTTTTGGCTCATCATTATATCCCTAGAATTTACAAAAAAATGTTTAGCCATAATAAGCACTCTGTAAATATTTATTGAATTAATGAATAAATGCATTGATAAGATGGACTTCTCTAAATTAAGAATACAGTATGGATATCTCCTACGTGTTAGACTTTAACTTTATGCTGTGCATTGGGGTTCAAGCTATTTAATTAGTGCCAAGATTTAGATAACTTAGAATTCATCTTGTAAAACTTTAAAGTGGAAATAGTGACAATTGATTTTTTTATTAACATAGCTATAAAAAATACCTGAAGCAGAAAGTTTGAGTAGATAGATAACAAAAGTTGATTATCATAATAAACAAAATGGTGGTACTCTGAACCTGTTGATACCACATCTATGTAGAAGGAAGTTGAAGTCTTTTAAATGAGTTACAAGTATTTCTACATTCCTGAGGAGCAGATAAGAAAGAGGACTGAAATTACAAATATAAAATCAAAAGAAAGATGCTTAAGAACTACTTATCATTTTTAGGGTATTGATAGAGGATTTTGCCTCTTTTAAATTTCTCCCAATTTTCCTAACACAATTCTGGGCAAAATACAGATGATCTGACAATAATTTTCATATTAAATTGAGTTTTGGAAACTTCTCTAGATCAGTGATTCTGACACTTTGTGCTCTAGACCCCAGGGTGAGGAAAAGTTCCTGAAGATCAACCACCTCACCTCCATCCATTTACCATGGTTATGATTTTTCCCATCATGGTGCTAATACTTAGGTTCCATGTTTGTGTGACTTAGTGTAGATTTATATCTGCTGTGGAAACTCCATTTTAAAAAATGTTGCATAAAGAATGGATCAACTCTGTGAGGAGTTCATGCCCTGAGCTTAGGCATCATAGATGTAGCTGGCTTTGTTGACACGTGATCAATAAAACAAACCCTGCCATCCACACGGGGTCTGTGCATTTGGGTGCTGTCTCTGAGTTTTTGTAATTTTTTTCACATTAATTGAGTTTTTAAAGAACCTTGGTGATGAACAAAGTCTGAAGGATTGTATCATTTTGACCTCTGCAAGCTTTGAAACATTTTGTTCTGTAATTGTCTGCCTCTCCCCCCAAAATCAAGTGGAGGCATAGATAGACACATTGAGCTGCCATGTGGATAGATTCTAAAACCTACTTTCTCTAATTGACTCCAAATCATATAATTCCTATTATTACTTTATAAAAATATTTTTGCATTTAGACTCTCCTCAAAATAACCCTTTTTCTCCCTCTTTCCCTTGTTCCTCCCTCCTTCCCTTCTTTCAGCAAATGTTTATTGAGCACCTACTATAATCCAAGCACTGTGATAGGCACTGATGTTACCACTATAAACAGCATAATGTGATCTCCACAGACTAGACGGTAGATATGCCCAAGTAGACAGTCAATTACGACAGACTAATGCTGAGGTGAAGAAACCCTGGTTAGAGTGTTAGAACAAGAAAGGGGGTGGGCTAAAATAAGGATGGAGAGAGAAACTGAAGTCAGACCAGCCAAAGCTGGTGAGTCCTGTTAAGGGATTTCAACTTAACCCTAAGAGTGATGAAGGACATTGAAGAGTTTTAAGCAGTGGAGTAACTTGACCAGATTTGTACTTTGAAGAGGTCATCAAGGTTGTGGAAAGGAGAACAGATGAGAGGGTGGAGGGGCAGCAATCCAGTGACTGAGAGCAGGTAATCTTATCCCCATTTCCTTGACAGACGGGCAGCGGATTACTGAGACCCCAGAGTCCCAACCATTTGCTGGTTCAACTTGACTTCCCACGCTTCAGTACAGTGGTTGAACTTGATGACCTTTGACATCCATTTTAACCTGGGCTAGTAAAAACCTTGGTTCCTAGTAAATTTCTAGAAAATTAAATTTAGGTATATGATCCCAGTATGACTAGGTTTTCAGATTCTGGATCTGTTTGTGCCTAAGTACTTTCTGTTAGTTTTGTCCACGCCAATCTATACAGTTCAGCCATATATAATAATCATTCTATTCCTCACTGCACGGGTAATTTGTGGAACCATAAGTGCAGAATGTACCTCCCTTTTCCCAGGATGCTCAAAGTGAAATGTTAAGATTGACTTCTCAGGGACATTCTTCACAAGGAGTCAAAATTGCACTTTTTTAGAACAAATAGGAATCTGTGAAACAAAATTGAGTATGAAGCTCATGAGAGCTTGAAATTTCCAGCTATTTTTCCTAAATTAAATCCTGTAGAATATCCAATATTGTTATCTTGAAATCTTCATAGAGATTTATGTTCAGTTTATCTTTAGTAAGACTATATGATTATCCTTTGAGAGAGTGGTTTAGATGTTATGGTAAATGGAAATAATTTTCTAAATAATTCATTCCAAATACATTTTGCCTGAAATATTTAAATAGTTGAATTCAAAAAGACACTTCTATAAATATTTTGAAGTACTAAAAATTAAAAGGAATAATATAATACTCATGATCTCACTACTGGCTTAATACTTTATTATATTTGCTTCAGATATTATTTAATAAAAATAAATAAAACATTTCCTTTGGAATTTTTCTCCCTTTCATTGTGACAAATACCCTAATAATTTTGGTGTGTTTATACATTATCTTTTTCAAAAATATCCGTAAACGATAGAATTTCATTTTGTTTTAATTTGCTTAAGTGATATTTTGCTGTATGAAACTTGCTCAATTTTCTTTAATTTCACATTTTTAACATCTATCCATGTTGAGACATACAGCTCAAGCTCCTCATTTTAATTGCTATACAAGATTCCAGTTTATGACTACACCATATTTTAATTTTTATTTATCTATTCCTCTACTGATGAACACTTAGGTCTTTTTTTTGAATTTTTAATTATTACAGAATGTGTTGCTGTGAACATTACTTACCTGTCGTTACATAAGTTAGACTACTTTTCATTTCATATGATATAAATAGTTGAGTTTCCTATAGGTTACTAGAATTGAAATTATCAGATGTTGTTTATCTCAAAATTTATTTGGACATAAGGAATAAAGATTTTGAAATCAAGGCTATAACTTTAATATGATAGTCTTCATTTTTTTCGATTTAGTGTGTGAGTTGCCTTGTTGCATGCAGTAATGCCCAAGGGTTATTTCCTCTTCATCTAGAGCACTTTATTGCTAGTTCCATTTCTGGGCAAAAAGAAATCTTTAATAAGTTTTAAATTTTCCATGTTTGATGTTTTCATTTTTCTCCAATAAATGTGATGTTTAGACCCATCTTTGTTCTCACTCATTCAAATGTAAAAATAATGCACACATTACAAACAATTGTCTTTTAACGTCGTGCTACTCATCTGTGAAACTGAAATAATTGCTTATATTAAGGACAGCTTCAGCAAATTTTGAAATGGCACGAATGATTGTATGATTCGCCTGAGCAGAATTAATTGTATTTCCTTGCTACGTGCAAACTAAAAATGTAGAAAGACTCTTTAGTTACTTTGATATGAGAGTTTACTTGAACTTTAAACATTTCTGCTTTTCTCATGTTACAATTGGTCTACTTCTGGACTTTTCAGAATGCCTATTTTTCACTCACTGTGAAAAGCTCCTTCTTCTGTTAAGACCAAGTTGCTTTCTAAGCACTGCTGTCATGTGGAGGGATGTGTAATAGAACAGGACAGGGGAGTGTGGTTAAGTGCACGAGCTCCAGAATCAGAGTGCCTAGGGTGGAATCCAGGCTTTAAAACTTATTGTTTGTGTGAAATTTAGCAATTAAATTTCTTTGGGTTCAGTTTTCTCATCTTTAAAATTGGTACCTATTTCAGAAGATAATTGTTAGGATTAAATATGATGTTTATAAAGCTCCTAAAACTTAAACATAGTTGACATTCATTTATCGCTTCATCCTGTTCTTTCCATGAAGAAATAGGCTATCTTACTCCTGCACTTGATTCTCGTATTTTATAAGTTTAGCCATGCTGAATGATGTATGATGGTTGGGTTACAGACCTCATCTGGCAGTCCCAAAGAAAACAGTGGGTTTGGTAATTTGGCCAACGGCATTTTGAGCTATGACTCAGAACTGAGCTAGGAGTCAGCCTATTCCTACAAGTTTTTATTAGCAAAGGCATCTTACTGATGACTAAGTCACAGTTATGTGATTAAAAACTGGCTATTTTCTTGGCAAATCCTCATTTTAAGCAGAGATACAAAATTACATGTATGTTGATTAGGTTATCACAGACTTTTCAGCTTTAATGACATAAATTTATTGTCTTACAGTTCTGTAGGACAGAAGTCTGATATGGATCTCACTAGGCTAAAATCAAGGTGTTATCAGGGCTGCATTTTTTTCTGGACGTTCTAGGAGATAGTCTGTTTTCTTGCCTTTCCCAGCTTCTAGAGGCCACCTGCGTTCTTAGGCTCATGGCTTCTTTCCTCCGTCATAAAGCCAGTAATATTGCGTCTCTCTGAGGCTGCTTCCATTGGCGCATTTCTGTTTCTGACTCTTCTTCCTCCCTCTTCTATTTTTAAGGACTCTTGTGATTGCATTGGGTCCATTGAATAATCCAGGATAATTTTCTTATTTTAAAGTCAGCTGGTTAGCGACTGTAATTCCTTCTGCAACCTGAATTCATCTTCACCATATAACCTAACATATTCACAGGTTCCCAGGATTGTGACAGGGAGAGTTTTGTTTGTTCTTGTTTTAGTGGCACGGGTAGGAGGAGGTGGTTATCCTGCCTACAATGAAGGAAAAATCTAAGGGCTAAAACTGCCTAGAACCATAGCCCCAATCCTACTTAAACTTCCTAATCTTTGAGAATTTTTTTTAAGGTATCAATTATGTAAAAAAAATCTGAGGAAGAAAAGGACTTTTGCAAGATGGCTTCTAAAAGATTTTTACTGGAACTAAAGATAGAGATTCCTGAAGAGAGAAACCTGCTATAGGACTGTCCTAGTCATTTCATGCTGCTTTAACAAAGTGCCATAGAGTGGGTGGCTTACAGAGAACAGAAATATATTCCTCACAGTTGTGGAGGCTGGGAGTTTGAGATCGTGTGCCAGCATGACCGGGTTCTGGTGAGAGCTCTCTTGTGGCTCGCAGACGGCTGACTTTTCCTTGTATCCTCATGTAGCAGAAAGAGAGAGAGGAAGCAAGCTCTCTTGTGGCTCTTACAAGGGCAGTAATCCTATTTGTGAGAGCTCCACCTTCGTGACTTAATCTAGTTCTAACTCCCAAAAGCCCTACCTCCTAAGACCATGACATTGAGAGGTATGGTTTCAACAAATGAATTTTGGGAGGACACAAACATTAAGTCCATAACAAGGACTGAATTATATTTCTATATTTAGGAAAAAGTAGAGTCCTTGTTGAGGAGGAAATTAAGGAGCCGCCCTGAGAAACATGGAATTTTTTTTAATTTTTATTTTATTTTTTTGCTGAGGAAGATTTGCCCTAAGCTAACATCTGTTGCCAATCTTTCTCTTTTTGTATGTGAGCCACTGCCACAGCATGGCCACAGACAGATGAGTGGTGTAGGTCTGTGCCCGGGAACCAAACCCAGACCACCGAAGTGGAGTGCATCGAACTTAACCACTAGGCCGCTGGGGCTGGCCCAGAAACCTGGAATTCTTATAAAGTTGACTGCAGTCTCCTCACTTCACAATTGGCTCTCAGACAGCACTACCCCCATATAATCTCTTAAAAAAGCTAGGCACTCAAAAGGTTTTAATACTTAATTTAAGGCATCTTTAGACCACCAGCACCAAGCTTAAAACTGCACAGAGCACCTTGTTTAGGCTAGAGTTTGGGATAATGCTTAGTTTTCCAACCAAGGAATCAGGAGAACTGAATGTCATCTTGGTTCAGATGTTAACTTGCTGTGTGATTTTTGGCAAACCAGGTGATGTTTCTGGACTTGGGGGAGATGACCTAGATGATCTCTAAAATGTCTTTTAGCTCTAAAGTGTCATGATAGTAATAGCAAACATTTAGTGAGTTACTTATTCTAAGCAGTTTATTCACATTACCTCATTTAATCTTCACAGGAAAGCTGTGAGTTAAGCATTGTTACGGTCTTTATTTTTCAGAGGAGAAGAAACTGAGGCTTAAAGGTTAAATAAGTCACAAAGAACCCACACCTAAAGAAGTGTGGGAATCAGAATTCAAATCCTTGGTTGCTTTACTCTAGAGCCTGAGTTCTTATCCATGGCCATACTGTTTCTTTGGGTCAGTAGCTAATGGTAAGAAACAATAATTTCTTTTTTTTTTTTTTATTTTGAGGAAGATTAGCCCTGAGCTAACTACTGCCAATCCTCCTCATTTTGCTGAGGAAGACTGGCCCTGAGCTAACATCCATGCCCATCTTCCTCTACTTTATATGTGGGATGCCTATCACAGCATGGCTTTTGCCAAGCGGTGCGATGTCTGCACCCGGGATCCGAACCGGTGAACCCCAGGCTGCTGAGAAGCGGAACATGAGAACTTAAGCACTGTGCCACCGGTCGGGCCCAGGAACAATAATTTCTAAATATAACTTACCTTGATGAGAGAACTTCCTCTGTAAGAGAGTGGTAAAGAGAGCAATAGGAAGCAGGCTGGAATCAGAGCAGGCGAGATTTCCTTCCTAGCCTGTCTCAAATAAACACGTCACGTTGCAATTTTGCTCTCCTGGAGTTCTTTCCATACTCAGGGTAACGAAGAAGTATGTTCCTCCTAAAATATTTACTTAGAGTCTCCATATTTCTAAGCATACCAGTATCTCTAAGTCTGGATCTGAACATGAGTGTACACGACAAAGCTATGGCAGATAGAGACCTCCAAGTTAGATAGAAAACCGTCTTTTGTTTCTGTGAGGCTAAAATATTTTGTGTCTAATGCATATAATAAAAGTCACTGGGAATGTAGGCTTCTATTCAGAACTTTATAGACAATTTGGAGGAATGCAGCTTTCTAGTATATTGAGGTATGCGTGGAATAGTTGAAGAAACGTGAAGTTACTTGGGTTTATTTTTCTTTGCATGTTAAAGTTAATAGTTACTAACACTAGTTAACAACACTAGCTAGAAAATCTACTTCTATTCCTTTGTCAATATAATTATTATACAAGAGTGAGACACTCCATTGTAAATACTACCTCTTCTTGCTATAGATACCTAGTGTGGGAAAGACATCCACAGAGCGTCAGAAAACTCCTGCCTAGTAGTTCATCTGTAGCCTCCTGTTTTTAAAAAATCCAAATGCTCATCTGTACTAGTGACTTGATATTTTAAAAAATAATAATTAAAAAAAATGTTTGGGCTGATATTTTACTGTCCTGTCAGTCTTTTAAGTGACTTTATTGATCATCTTATCCTTTATAGAAGCACCAAAACAGTAAACACCATATTTTACAAAAGAAAAATAATCAGTAAAGACAAATGACTTAACAGTTTTCCCAAAAGGAAAACTTCAGCTGTGCCTCAAGAATTATATTTATATTTTTCCAATTACAGACAGCAACATTAATATTACCCTTTTAGATGTGCCAATAAAAGTCACATCCAGCAAAATTGAATGAGATATTCTGCTCGTTTAGACATTTTTACTTGGCTCTTTCTTCCTTTGTCTCCCTGTTGTATCAAAACGCATTTTTCCTGGAAAATATAATTCTGAGGATTGAAAATAATAATATTTCCTAATTTCTTAAAATAAATCTGGCATAATTTTTTGACTTTTAGAATATCTCACCTCAGCCATTCCATGTCTTTACCTGCAGATTTTGGTCATAATAGTGAAGTCTTTGAGGATCAGAATATAATGGTGCAGCTGTTTTTATAGTAAAAATTGTACATACTCATCTATTAGCTCACTTATCTAGGTTGAATTGCTCAATTCGTTGTCAGAATCAAAGCAAAAATATATAAATAAGTACTGTGAAGAATGGTTAGTTATTTTTATTGTTTCATAGATATAAAATGTAAGAGTGGGTCTGGCAGTTTTGCCATTTGTTTCTTTATGGTTTGGTTAAGCATTTGGCACAGGTTTGGTCTATATGATCAGGCTCAAGACTGAATGTAGAAGCATTGCTGGTGCTACAGTAGGACGCAGTCTGTACTGTGTCGAAGGATGTTTCCTTTTTCCCATGACCTTAATGCTAAAAGGCTAATTATCTAGTTAAGGGTTCAGAATTTAAAGACACTAATCTTGTTCATGTCCGTAGTTCTTATATGGAGGACACCTATTAAAACAAAAAAGGAATTTCTATGAAGTATGAATAATAGTTATTTTATTGGCCATAAATAATATGTTTACAAATCATACCAAGTTTAAGTAAATTGTTCACGTTATCTAAATCACTGTAAAGTGAAAATTGGTTGCTAAGATAATTGAGCATAATCTAAAACAAGGGAGGAAACCATTCCACATCCTCCTTTTCCTTTCTCTATTGAAAAATGGCATCATTTCAGGTGACCTGGAGGTCAATGTTTATTTTCTAATCAACAAACGATAAAGGACCCTTTCTGAATTTTTTTTTAGATGTTCACATTTTAGCTAAAAAGGCCAAGTAGAAAAGTAATTTTTAAACATTTGTTCACTGTGGAACCAATTCAAGTAAAATCCAATTTTAAAAATCCGAGGTAGAACATAGATAAAAGTGGTGTTGTTGAGATATTGGGGATGGTGTAGCATTTAAGTCAGTCTAGGGATTAGTGTGTTTATGAGTTTCCTGACATATTTTCTATGTGTACTCACATGTGTACTTTTCTGAAAGGATTTTTTTTCTAATACTCTCATCAGATTTCCAAAGTGGCCCATAAGTCGGAAAATATTAAGAATCACTACTGGCTGGTTAACTAAATGAATGACCAAATAAAAGATATCAGGAGACTGAAGTTCACATTCCTGTTCTGCCATTAATTAGTTTATGACCCTAAGTAAGTCGAATGAATAACCTCATCCTCCATTTCCTCATAAATTAGAAAAAAACAATTAGGTCTTAATTATTTCCCAAAATTTTACACTCAGTCCTGGAACATAAAAAGGACATCAGTGGAAAAGCAGTGAAATCTGAATAAAGTCTGTAATTCAGATAATAATAATAATATACTATTATTAATTTCTTAGTTTTGGCAAATGTACCAGAGTTATGTGGAATGTTAACATTGGGGGAGACCGAGTGAAGAGGATATAGGAACTTACTGCACTGTCTTTGCAATGCTTCTGTAAATCTAAAATTATTCCCAAATAAAATGTTCATTTGAAACAATATATTGCAGTTCTAACATCTGCTAAGGCTGAGAATTTATTTTCAACTTAGATAATAGTGGATCTTATATGCTATGAGAGACCTGTTGAATGTTTTTGAGCCTGGAAACAACATGATCAAAGGAAAACTTATTGGGAGGTGATGCTCCACAGGGAATGGAGTGGGAAAACTGGAGGAAACATGACTGTTAAGAAGCGACAGTGTTGTTCCTGGCCTACAGTACAATCATGAGCTGGGACTGTGATAGTGGGAATGGAAGGAAAGTATATAAGGTATGAACACCTTTAAAGAAATAATTACAGGGCTGATTGGGCAAAAGCACATAGCCATTCTATGTATTGTGTGGTCAACTCTGGGCCTTGGAACTGGAAAGCCAGGTTTACTCATTTTTAAAAATAATGTCTTATGAACTTATTTTTTCTTTTAAAATTCTTACTTTTAGGTTTAGCATTTAATCTAAATCAGTATCTCTTTTTCCTTTTTTCTCATATATGCACACTGTTCTTTAAAGGATTGGCAAGATTTTATATCATATTATATTGAATTGCTTGTACATTGTATTGGTATATTAAGGAAATAGATAGTTTCAATTCCCCTCAGAACAAAGCAGTGTACTTTCCAAAAAAACAAATCACGAGTTGTATTATGAGAACATTTTAATATGTAACAAAATACAGTATGTTTGGAGAAGTCATTTTTACACTAGAAAATTGAAACTGGTCTTACTTGGGACTTAATCTTATAGTAGTCAGCTCCTCTCACTCTTCTTTTGTGTGTAACACTCTGTGCACCTAGGGAAATCTCTGCTCTAAATGCCATACTCAAGAATCCTTTTCATGGCTCCGATTGAAGTGTAAAGATTCTCATGCATTAGTCACCCATTACTAAATCAAAACTGCTCTTTAATCAGATTTTATGATATCGGCCAACACAGCAGGGTTTTCTCGGGAGATCTTGCGACTTTTTCAGATTTGCAAGTCTAAAACAAAAATATTTGATCATGTTGCTTTTTGTGACCCTCTATAATCTGAGTAATATATAAAATCTCAGCCTCCACTAAATGTTAGAGCTGTATATAATCTTTGAAATAAATTAGATCAAAATCTTTCTTTTTCCACAAGGAAACTGGGAGAACCAGAGAATTTACATGACTTAACCAATGCCGTTAGCTAATTTGCTCCTATGCCTCCTGTATGATGCGGGGCTCTAAAATGTAAGAGACCAGATTTACAGTTTACCCACCAACCTCCTCACCTGTCTGATCCCTATTTACTATCTTACCAAAGTTTCTCTTCATAAAAATTAGTATTTCTGAGAAACATTGCTTTAGGGGAATTTGCTAAGAATTCTTGCTATAAAATATTGTTCAAAAAGAAATAGAAAAAAGTTTTCTTGAAGAAAAGGAAAAAAGTTTGACTTTTGTTTTCTAGCCTCTAAATAGTTTCCCCAGGCTGACTTGACTTCTTGGAAGTGAAGTCATTATAACTCTTTGTGTTCTCCTTATAATACATCTAGGTGAATTCTCTGATTGGTTCAGTAATATATAAAATATGAAACATAAAATTCTTTTAAATTGATTCTGGTCCTAATTTTTTTATTTATAATAAAATCAATGGAAGATTGTCCACTTTTAAAAATAAATGTGCCACTCAAATAGGAAATGCATGCCAGACAATATGCATTTTCCAGCAAGCACCAGGTATGCAGACTATGGAATCCAGAGTAAGCATGCTTTGTCATTAATAGTTAACTCAGGGTGGTTGCAAAAAGAAATGAACTGGGGTGTCACAGTAGTGCCTCTGATGCTCTTTGCCTTATAATTTTCAGAGGACATACAAGGAAACTATCTCTTTTCTGAGAACTAATCTATTAACCTGAATTAAAAAAAAAAAATTTAAAATTGATAATCTTATGAAATTGCCACAAAATCTTCAAGTTAAAGTGTTTGTAATCTTAAAATGCATAAAAATTTGGTGAGATCCTTCTTCCATTTTATTTCGTAGTGAGCTAGAGTCTTACTTCCTTATTTGGATAAGAATGTTATTTCCAGAGAATGTATTATTGAATTTCAAGGGATTTTCTGCTGTCTAGCTGACTCAATCACTATAGTTTCATTGAGCCTCTCTTCAGACTGCATCAGATCTTGGAGCAGTGAAGCACAAAGCAGAAATACAGATCAGAGTTCCTTCTTTTCTTCCACTCAGGTGGAAAGAAGGTGAATAGGAAAAATTCAAGAACTAGAGAACACGTTGAAAAACACAGGGAATCTTCATCTGTTTTTTTCTCTGGAACTGCCATCCTTCTCCAGCGCTCAGAGACATAGTGTCTAATTCCATCATAATAGAGTCCAAATGCATTCCTTAGCAAAAAGATATTCAGATGAATAATTAGCAACAACAGAAATATCTAATTTAACACAGCAGATTGAACACCTGTGTTTATCATTTATCTTTTCTAAAACAATAGTAAAATGATAGTAAAGATATGAAAGAAGTCTAACTCCCTAACTCTCTCTCAGCATCTCAGCATATATATATATATACACACACACACATACATATGGAATGCAAAAGGTCTTAACACTGGAAGAGAGCAAGATGGAAAGTATATACATGAGAGGTATTTGGCTTAGTGCAGAGGAGAGATCTGAAGTCTCAGGTCCTACAGAAAAACGTACAGATAAGAGGAGCATATTCACTCTAAATCTAAATAGCAGCAGAGAGAGAGAGAGAGAAGCTAATTAGAGGATTAATCTACAAGCCTCAACATATGACCAAGAGGAATTTCAGAAAAAGTACAGGAAGTAAAAAACACTCCAGGTATTTTAAGCAGAAAGATATTTAGTACAAGGAATGATGTGCTTACGGAATCAATGGAAATGATAAAACAACAGGTTCAAAGCTGGATGTCTTGAAAAGATGCCCTTAAAATGTAAAACTGACCACTTAGGTAAACTCCCATCTCTGAGGCCACCACTGGAGCTATAATCGTGTAGGTCTGGAGCCATGGCCACAGTTGTACTAGCCGTTGAATATCAGGAAGGTCTAAAATGGATGCCTAAATATGTATTCCAATAATTACGAAGTTAGGTTAAAAATCCACCAATAGTGGGCCATTTTCTTGACAGTTAGGAAGCTAGAAACTGAATTCTTCTTCTGCAAAACCTGATCTTAATAACCAGTGTTAATAGTCAGTTGCCAAAGGAAAATGGAATCTACTTCACTTCAGCAATTCTTGGGCAAGTGCATATAATTGTAGGAACCTAGTAATCACTCAGCACCTTAGTTGGAAGGGAAATTGGGAAAGGTAGTTTCTGTCTGGGTAGTCACATGTTTATCTAAAATTCTACTACTGAGAAAGAATAGATTTGGGGGGACAAGTATCTCTAGAAAGACATAAAAGTTTTGTTTTCCCAAGATATTGAACCAAAGTGGCTCTAAACTCAGGCAGGTAAATATAAGGGGATTAAGTAAAAGTCTACAAACTGAACAGTGAGATTCTTAGTCCATTTCCTCCATTCAACTTTCAGAATGCCAGAAGCCATTTGTAATCCCACAGGCAAGATTGGAACATTGTTACTTGTGTAAATTGGTCCAAGGCAAAAACACTAAATATATTAATATTTAGGAGCCCTAATGAAATGGTCAGAGGAAACCCACAATTCTACAAAATTTTGCCACACATAAAACTTCCAATCATATTTTAATGCATCACACTTAAACAGAAAGACTTCTGGGGCCGGCCCTGTGGCCAAGTGGTTAAGTTCGGGCACTTCCCTTTGGCAACCTGGGATTTTGCCAGCTTGGATCCTGGGTGCAGACATGGCACTGCTCATCAAGCCATGCTGAGGCGGCGTCCCACATAGCACAACCAGAAGGACCTGCAACTAGAATATACAACTATGTACTGGTGAGCTTTGGGGAGAAGAAGGGGAAAAAAACAAAAGATTGGCAACAGATGTTAGCTGAGTTGCCAATCTTTAAATAAAGAAAATAAGAAAGAAAGAAACTTCTAAGGATATTAGTCATTTGTTGAATGCCTTTAACATGAAAGAGAAAGACCAAAATAAACAAGCCAACAACAACAACAACAACTAGTCAATGAACATTTGGAGGAAACAGAGATAATACCAATAACAAAAGAAACTTAATAAAAGGATGATTAATACTGTCATACGTTCAAGATAGTAAATAAGAACATGGCACAATAAAAAGAAACAATAACATAACAAGAATGAGCACTTAGAAATTAAAAATGTGGTATCTGAAACTTTAAAATTCACTATAAGAATTAGAAGATAATGTTGGATGCAATCTTGCAGAGAGAAGAATTTAAAAATGAACAAGTAAATCAAAGAGAAAGGAAAACAAATTGGAGGATCAATTTACTAAGTCCAGTATCTGACTAAGCAGAAATCTAGGAAGAAAACATACAGAAAAAGCATAAGAAATTACCAAAGAAGTAACACAAAACATTTCCCAGAACTGAAAGATATACCTTACTGTATCAAAAAGTTCCACTTAGTAGTCATTTTAATGAATAAAAAAGGTACATTGAAGGATATTATCATTAATTTTCAAACCATCAGAGATATATGGTGGTGGTGACGATGATGATGATGATGATGATGATGATGAGAGAGAGAGAGAGAGACTGACAGATTAGGAGAAAGTTCACATCCACTGGATTAGGAAACAGACTAGCATCAGCCTTTTTAGCAGCAAAATACTGAGGGGAAAATAATTTCTAAACAAGAATTTAATGCCTCATCAAACCAATGAAGTTGAAAGAAGAGCAAACTTAGGATTTCAGACAAAGTCTTTAAAAGGTCCCTGTCCACATGTCTTTTTCTAGTCCTCAGCTCTGCAAGATGCCTTATATTCTATTGTCTCTTGCCTTAGTCTTCAAGCATCCTGTGGTGAGAAAAGCATGGGAATTCGTAGACAAATTTGTGATGACTCCGGTAGATAGCATTCCGAGTTGTTGCTCTCGTATAACTCTGCACATTACACAGACCTTTCCAACTGTTGAAACAAATGAGAGATTTTCCAATCTTGCATGATAGTTTCAAACATGCAGGTGTTAAAGGACTGCATATAACAGTTGGTCACCATTAGAGACTGGAACTAGATCTATTAATTTCCACAAGGTTAACCCTGTCTATGGAGTTATCCATGAAGTCCGTTCAACCAAAACAAACAGAAAAATACCACTTTATGGAAAGACATTTTTATCAAAAATCAAAATTCCTTCTTTCCCTCTCAGTCTTCTCCATAAATAATATGGTAGGAAGCAGGAACATGTTGGTTCAGCACCTAGCTGGTAGAAAGCAGTTAATAACTAACTTGACGAGTTGACTGCTGAACTCACGACCAGATGACTGCATGGTTCTAGGTGTAAGGTGAAGCCTGGTTTGAGAATTGCATGATTGGTTATCTTTCCAGATTCTACAGTCTTGGACTAGTATGGGAAAAGCACATAGCAAGTGGCCATGGAGACCTCCCTAAATAGTATTGGAATCTAAGTATAGAATTGAAGAAAAGGATATAGAGGAATCAAAGACCAAATTCTGGCTTCTGCCTTATAGATGTACTTTATATATGCCAATTGAATGTATGATTTGGAGAAGGCAGTAAATGCCAGAATAGGATGCCTGAGATGTCATCCTTAAAATTCCATTATTTTTTTTGAACTCTGAATCTTGTATTAAAATTTAAATTACATTTGGGTCATTTGTACCTCAGTGTGAATAAGTTTCAGATCTTCTTCTAAGACAGAATATATGTCAGAGCACAAAGCTTGGTGAAAACAGGGGGAAATGGGTACATAAACAAGAGCCGAGGGAGTCAGAAACCAGGTTCATTTCTGCAGCAGTGAGGGAGCAGCTCCATGGACCTCCGTGGTATCAAGCTTCCCTCACATGTATGGGGGCCACCCATTGATCCAAAGCAGCAGGGAATTTTCATCTTGAAAATCAATTTATAGAAAAAAGTCTGTTGAGACAAGGAAGGGTGACAGGCAGGTAAACTAGGATTTGTGTGGCTTCCAAATGCTTATTAAACATGTTGCTGAAACTCCCAGGTTGTATATCAACCAGCTGGGGATTACAGCTGGGGATTAATTTAGATTTACGTAGAATCTAAGCTTCTCTATCAGCCCTCAGTTGCTGAAGAAATGGATTGTTAGGCAGAGCTTTAGAGCCAGCCCAGGGACCAGGACTTAATAATGCATTTCAGTGGGGATCAGAGGTTCTGGGGTGATCAGTGTGTAAATTCTTAATCCCTTTATACACATTTGATGATTTATTCAGCACCATGACTCATCATCACCAGGCATGCTATGTGAAATGTTTCCCCTGACCTCCTGCACAGACCCACCAGTAACTCGTTCAGATTGCCCTGTTGGAAATCATCTGAATACGGCGCATCAGTGTTCACATACGCAAAGACTGCTAAAGCCTGGATATTACAGCAGTTTGGATCAATTTATCCTCCTGTGCTCTCATTTTTATCATCGAAATTTAAAACTGTATTGTTTATTGATACCCATATGTTTACTTGGAAAGGAGCAAAACACTATAAAAGCTGTTGTCTGTGTGATTTTTAGCACACTATATATGAGATGTGTTTAAAATGTTAAGAGATCAATTCATTATGAAGAATTTTCTCCCAGCTAAAGGGGAGTGAATTATTTAAAAGTCTTGGCATCCAAAGCAGCTAGTACACTCTTTTCTCAGTCATTTATAAGTACTGTCATCCATGTAACCCCAATTTTATTTTTCACTGTCAGAAAATCTCAACTATAACAAAATGTAAAGACCTTGGTGAGGCAAACAAACCACAAAAGAGAGAAATTAGAGGCTTAACATATATAGAGAGAAGAGTGTAGCTCATGTGGAGTCCTCTTTGTTGATTAGGGCCTTTAGGGAAACTTGTTGGAAAGTGAATATATGGCTCTATTTTGTAGTTGGTGGAAGTGAACTTTATTGCTTTGGTTCTTGACTTTCCTACCAAGATCCATAGTCATCATTTCTCCCTTTGCCCTACAGAATTTCCTCCTTTGGATTGTATCATATGTTGTACCATATATTGCCTTGTATTGCTAATCTGTTTCTATCAATATTTCTTGTCTTTTAATTTTGTGTTAACTTATTCTGTGCACCACCACTTATTCTCCTCCATTCAGAGGACTATTTTAGCGTGTGACAGGCACTCAACGAATGTTTGTTGATTGAGTGACATCATTGATCAACACCGACATGTTGCACATCGGTGATTGTACTATTTGAGCTATGTAAAATCATTGTGGAATTTGTGGCTAATCCAAACTATTGATTAGAGTATTTCACATTTTATTTCTGAAGTAACTGATTATATATGTAAAGAAAATCAACATGTGTAAAAACAAAAGGAAAGCAAACAGTACTTAAGATTTCCATTACGATTGTCGTTAATACCCCATCTCCATCTCAGTTTAGCTGTTTTGCAATGGCAAGCTATCCTAGTGCAGTCTTATAATTTTTTGTAGGGCTAAGCTTGACTAGGAGTTAACAGATCTGGATTCCAGTTCCAGTGCCACCACTGTTTGCTACTTTCATGAGCAAATCACTCTAACTTGTTCTGGACTCACTTTCACACTTCTGTCAAAGAAAAACGTGTTATGCTTTGGCATAGGGTTATAATGTGTGGATGAAATGATAAGACATTTGAAAGAATTTTGGAACCTTAGAATGAGCCTCACTTCCTTGTATCCCAAGTTAATATAATCATCGTGTAATATTTTTTAAGGGATAGTGGATTAGATTTTTTTTTCCTTTATAAGGCAAAATACTGTGACTCTGATTCATGAAAGCAAATATAGATTTCTCATATTGTAAGAATTCTTAGTACCATCAACTGTTGTTTTCAGATATTTTGTATCTATTAAGAATGATTGAGAATGAATGATTTCTTTTTCTTCTCCTTTGTGTAAAGATTATCATTGCTCGTGTAATGATCTTACATTCTCACACATCTTTTGTTCTCTTTGGACTCATTGTCTTTTTGACTTTGCCTTCTCTCTGTCACAATGGCTTCTCTCCCCTGACCCATCTCTTACACTGAATAACTTGGATCTGTTGGTAACATTAACCTGTCTTAGGAGAATGAGTTGTTTTTAGGAAAAAGATGATGGATTTGGCTCCACTGTGCCTCCCAAATACAATCTAATCTTTGAGTTTAGGTTTCAAAACTTTGGCTTAACCTACCGCCTCAACTTTAATTCTCATCCTTACCTCATTCTGTACTGCATTCCAATGGTTGGAAACGTGTTGATCCTGATCATAATTTTCTTGCTTCCTATGATTGTGTTGTTCTCCACATCCGCTTGTTGAAATTCTGCTTATCTTTAAGTACCATCTCTTTCAAGAAGACTGTGGCCCTCCCACTGCAAGCATGTTTCCTCTTTTGGCCGTCAGAACCCTTTTGTATCTACCTTTTTTATGGCACCTATCCTATTCTGTTTTATATTACTGGTTTTTTCAATTTGTTTATTCAGTTATTTTCTGCTTGTTTTATTCCATTTCTATCTCTGTTGATCAAACTTTGAGCTTCTTAGGTATATTCTACTTACCATTATATTCACTAGAGTCTCTAGGAAATTTTTCTTGGGCCATAAGAAGGAGCTCATAAGAATTGTTGAATTAAATTGAATTGCTGGGCCACATTTTTAAATACGGTTATCAAGCTGAGCCTTTTATTGAGCTGAACAAGAATAAATCTCCAGTGTTAGTGTACTAGAAAAGAGTCTTTCAGTGTTACTAAAAGGGAAGAATTAATCTGTTAAACCATTAATATTAGTGAGCTTAGAAAATATGTATTGCCAGAAATCAGTAACCAGGTATCACAGACAGGTGGAGTGATGAATGGTGTCTACAAAGCTAAATACTTGACTTATGTGTTTGACACACAGGACACACATTTAAAGCTTATCAGGAGTCTACGAAGCATAAAAAGAGTGCTCTAGAATTTGGGCATTTTTAAAAACAGAAAGGTAAATCCTGCATGCTTGAATAAAAACTTGTATTATGCAGTTTCCCTAGCCTTTTGTTAGGCTTTTGTTAGCCGTTTGTTCCCTAGCTTCAAATAGTGCTCTTTACAAAGAAATCAAACTTGAACGAACTTTTTCAAGTAGTACCAGGAGCGGCTTTGTGTTTTTATTATTATTAAAACATGAAGGGATCTTTCTGGAGAAATAACATTTCCTAGTATTTGGAATCCTATGAAGGCCACATCTATATAGAGAAATAGGGGCGTTAGCATGAGCGCAGTCATTAATAGGCTTCCTGACTCTTTAAAATTCTGTCCATTTATTCACATTTCCCCTACCTATTGCATTCACTTGTCTATATTTTCTTCTTAGATTATTAAAATGGGAAGAAAGTTTCACATTCATTCCTCGGTCCCGTGAAGAGCTTCCAGACAACTTTCCAAAGGAAATCCCTGGGATCTGCTATTTCCTGGAGGTGAGGACTGGTCCTAAGCAGCCGAAGCCTTCTCTGTCTTCATCAAGAATAAAAAAGGTTTCCTACAACATTGGCACCATGTTCCTCCGGGAGACAAGCCTCTGAGACCTGCTGCACATCAGAGACTCCTCCAAAAAGCACAAGCCCAGAATGTGGGTCATGACTGGAGAGCGGAAAGAGATGGCTTCTCTTTCACTGCTTTGTGGAGAACAAGCAGCGGAATTTCTGTGGTATGTCAGGCAATAATCCTAGAAAATGTGGGTGATGACTATCCATTAAAAAACTGGAGGGCAGGGGGGAAATAGGATGTGTCCATCTATTTGAGTGTTTTTGGTCATATATATATTTTAATTACAACTATGGGCCCCCTTTCAAAACTAACCAATAAATAGATTCTGCGTTTTCTTGTTTGTCGCACATGCAGGTATCTTTCCCTATGTATTTGTATCACTTTTGAGAGCCAGTTTTGATTATATATTCCTACATTTAGTGAGTTGGTATGTGAGGAATATTTTCTAATTTGGTTTTTCTGAACAGACATTTCATACATATATCATGGCAGTGTGGTCGACTTCCCGGCAGGAAGAACTATAACTCAGCAAAATATTTTAGGGATATTACCTATTTTTATACATATCTCTTCTTCTAGTTAATTACATTTCACACAACATTAATAGATTTTCTGAATCTGCTACTGTATAGTTGGTATATTATGTAACTGTAACCTATTAATCAAATATAGTTCCACTTATTTAGAGAGACTAGAGCCTGGACTGACAATATATATAACCAAGGATTTCAGATGCTGAGAAAGCATTGTATGTCTGCTTAGTAAATATATCTTTTAGATTTAATTAATGTAGTATGGAATCCAGATGAAATGGGATTTCCTAATAGCAGATATATCTGTAACCAAGATTAAGGAAATGTCCTTTTGCCATCTAACAAATATCAGTTAAGATGAAATGCTTTGCTACATTGGACCCTTTTCAACTTAGCACTCATAAATGTAGGTTGTTCTTGCAACATACTAAACTATGTTCTGATAAACAGAATCGTGCTAAGTGACATGTTAGTACTCCCCCTCCCCCTCCTCCGTGGATGCCTGCTAAGGACTAACTGCCACTCTTGGGAGGAAATCCCTGAATACTGGCATTACTGAGAAAGTGATGCAGGACATGTTGCCACGAATGTTGTTTCTTCTTGCATAATAAAAAACAGAGAAAAACCTGTATTTTATGGCTTTGAAATTTTAAACAATTATTCTTCTGCACTTTGGTTGATGTGACTTTTAAATTCAGTGAAGTGGGTCTAACCTTCAGACCTAGTAATCACCATAGTTACAGATAGGCTGCCATCACATGTTTGGCTAAAAGGAAGACGTGTTCCCAGTAATTAGCACTGCATGAAAATATAATTTACACTCACCCTGAAATTAGGAGCACGGTGTGTCCAGAGATTTCCTATTTTGGATCAGATGTAAAACCTAAGTTTCCACTGAGGTTCATGAGCTGGAAGCATTTGTTTCCTTGGAACCTTGGGGTGGCCATTTTCTTACTCCAGTAGGTATACTCGTTGGTAGCTTATGTCTACTGAAGGTGATGTTTTTCTTTTTCTGGTCAGGGATTTTGGCTGCATTATGATTTGGTTTTGATATAACTCTGCTAAGGAGTATATTAACTAGTATCCAATGTAGTCTATGAGGCTTAATTAGTGTTTTTAAGTTCTCTAAGTGGTAGCTAGAAAACATTTATAGATATGCAAAGTATTTGTTATAACGGTGATCGCTTTTATAACTGTTGACCTCTGTTCTCGCCCTGGGGCTTGTGAGAACACTAATGCAACACTCTTCATGTGGAGACAGGACCTAGACCCAGAACTCTCTGAATCCTTGCCTGTCCATTCTTCCCTGGGTCTGGGTCTCTGTTTTGAACCATGTCGGGGTGAGAAGGCCAGGTGTTTACAGGAGGCTGTGTAGGCTGAGGACAGGATGCTCTCATGGGAGTAATTACTCAGAATGGAATCTCTTCAGGGGACTGGGAGATTAACCCACTTCCTTCATAGGGAACAGGGAGGAGGTTTACAGTCAATGTGGACAGAATAGGATGGGAGCGCCTCAATCCTCATGTCAAGAATAGGAAACACCTTAGCTATGCTGATGGGCTCCTGATAGCACAGAAGCATGGGGACAGAATCAAGCTCACTGAAGTCATTTATCCTTTTTCTGCACAGTAACTTAGAGCTTATTATGATATAGTAAATCAATAAATATTTTGGTGGTAAATATTGTGTTTTGTAACTATAAGGCTGAAAAGGACTTCCAGGAGTCATCCAATCTATTCCTCTGCTTTTTGTAAAGATTTGTCTAAACAACTCTTCTAAACATATGATTATTCTTTCTGTACTTAAGACTATCTATGGGAAGCATATTTTAAAAGCGTCATTGAAAATCCACTTCATTATCCGTTAATTGGTAATAAGGCCCTAGACAAGGATTGTATGTACATTGTTTATCAGAAGAATAACAAACTCTTTCTTAGTGTATATGATTTTACTTAAAGAAGAGGTAGCCATTTCCATTGTCACAAATGTCACAACGAAGAATATGCCAGAGATCTATTATATATCACAGACAGGATGTAAACTACATTTTTCATACAATATAATCCAAATGTATCTTTGAAGCTATAGTCTGAGGCAATGGTCTGATCTGTTACCATTTTGCCAACCTAGTACAGTCGATTATTATAGTTACTCTGTTGCTATATGTGTTTGCAAGGTACTGTATAAAATAGCTGTTCATTCCAGCTTCAGTCATAGAATTTTGAAGCTGTGAAAAAGTATTATATTTTTATTTGTCCCACATAATACAGTCCACACATCCTCCATTAGGAATTGTGACTATAACAATGGGTGGTAGTTGGTATTTCATTTGACTAATATCTGTACAGTATTCTCACCCACAAACTATTACACACATCATGCACTTTAAAGTATCAGATTAAAGGGAATTTAAATGGATGTCCCATTAGAAATCAAGTGGTATTAAATCGGGGAAATGGTTTTAACCCACTCTAAAAGGGATACTTTAAGATAAAATTTGGCACCTCTGTTATTATATTAAGATATAATATAGCTCCTCTGTTTTAATGTTCTTTCAAGCAACTAATTTGAAGAAGTCACTTTATGACTAGCAACTAGCCATCAGTACCAAAGCTTCACATTGGCATCTGTATCCTTTTGATGGGGAGAATGTCATCATTTGCAAATAGATCAGTTATCTAACAAAGTCAGAAACCTCCATATGTACCCAAACCATACTGCACAGTATGTGCTTTGTGAACCTTAATAAATAGGTAATATTAGCCATAATAAAAAGAATAATACTCAATGCATGGAGAACACATATAGTTGGGTCTCTAGGCTGTGTAGTGTGATGTGGAGAAGGGAAAGAAGATATAGCTTCTAGGTAACAGGTAACCCAACTGTCTAAAATCTTCCTTGATAGTCATCTCTTCTCTTATATTTTAAGTTGTTTTGCGTTTCACTTTTAATACTTGATTATGTGTGCAGTCCAGTGACCTATGACCTATTGTGATTCTGAGACAGGCACTGATGCCCAAGACTGGAGAGTGGGTCTGTGAATTCAGTCCTGCAAATGTGAACTTTCATGGTCTCACCCTTGGTCCTCTTGCTCAGTGACAAGAATATCCGGAACATAGTGTTTTATTGTGAAAGTGCAAAAGTGTGTACTTCTCCAGGAAAAATGAAGCAAAACAGGACAACAACTTGAACAAAATTTCATTCACAAGTGCAGCAAGGCTTTTAATTTTGCAAATTCCTCCAGAGTTCCAGCAATAAAGCAAAATTAAATTGATAGAAGCAAAAGGCAAAGCCACAGAGAATTTGGAAAACCTCCAGGCTCTGTGTTTTATACAGAATCATATTGCCACCAATTGAAATAGTGTATTTGAAGTTGTGAGGTATCAAGAGGGAAATCAAGGGTACGACCATCATTAAACGTATTTATTGAAGCCTCCTTGAGTTCCTGACATGCTGAGGGCAGGTGTTGTGGTTATCATGGCAGAGAGTAAAACTTCTACACATAGGTTTCTGTCTCATCATGCATGTTGAGCAATACTAAGCCCATACCCAGGCCCTCTCTTACTCCATGCTGTCACTGGAAACCATCTCGCCCCCACAAGCCTGGCCTCAGCAAACATCTCTGTACCCTTGAACCTAAAATAGGTACAGAAAAAGTTTCCGATGCCTGTTTCAGGCAGATAGGAAGACCCACACAACTCGAGGGGCAGGTAACAAGGCACTTCTGAAGGGAACTAAGCATTCTCAGTTGTGCTTGGGTGTTGCTTAAATCTGCAGCTTCTCCCTCTGCTTTTTCTTCAAAATACAATCTGACTTCAAGTACTTGGTGTAACTTCTCTGTATGTTCCTTCGGAATGAATTATACGTGACCCTGAACAGGCTTTGGGTGGCACTAGATGCCTTTCAGCCAATAATATGTAGAAACTCAAGTCTAAGAACCAAGTTCTATATTATAACCCGGGATTTCTATTATTAGATTACACATCTTCCACTAGGAAAATTAGGTCATTTCAGAGGCTTCTGTAAGCATGTCTTATTAGATACAGCCTGAAAACATGATGCATGAGAGACTAAATTATTAAAATTTAACATATTCCAGTTTGAATGATGATTCTTTATGAGTAGCTCTTAATATGAATATACTTAATTCACAACCAGCTGATTTAAAATACACATAAATTGTGTTAACATGATTGAACAAATTTTATTGTAAAATGGATAAATTGACCCCAGCTGTGGACTCAATTTCAAGATACTCATGGTGGTGAATGAAGAACAGACACTGAGGTTATATACAGATTAACATAAATCTTGACAGAGTATATTGAGATAGTGTGCAAAATTCCTTCCTCACACTTGATTCAAACAATTGAAACCTAAGTATTATTGTCTTGCCACCTTTCTGTTTCCTTTCTTCCTTTCTTCTTTCTTCTTCCTTTTATGAAAAAAAGTCATGGATGCATTTGTAACACAGGGAGAATCACGGTCCATCTCATGTTGTAAAATTAGTTTTAATTTTATAAAGTAATGAATATTCTTTGTTGTGTGTGTTGAATGTAGATATTACATGATTAAAAGGAGTGACATTTTGGAAGGACTTGGGATGTAGAGAAGTAAAGTTTGTGTTGAATGTAGATATTACATGATTAAAAGGAGTGACATTTTGGAAGGACTTGGGATGTAGAGAAGTAAAGTTTGTGTCTGTATTTCTAATATGTGGTGACCAGACTACAGCTTCATTCAAGTGCCTCATTGCCATCCCATTCTTATTAAGAGATGGTCCTCTTAACTCATCAGCTTGCCAGAGTCTGGCTCCCTTCATAAGAATTACCTAGGAAGCTTTTAGGAATACAAATTACTGGCCTGTACCTTCAGAGATTTGGATTCAGTAGGTCTCAGGCGGGATCTATGAATCTGTATTTAGAAAATCAGTCTAGGTAATGCTAATATACAGCCAGATTTTGGAATCATTGAAGAGTATTCAAATAATTCCAATTACTGGGAAAAAATACAAGTTGACTGAGATAGTATTATATTATTTCATTTGTAGTTATTTTGAAAAGCTAAATACTCTGGGCTTCATAGCATTATTTCTTTCACAAATTTTAATTTTAGCTTTAGTTTCAAATTTATGGTCTGCCTTTTGAACATGAGTCTTCAAACTTATTAGAGACAGAAGTCAACACTGATAAGCATGAGGGATGAATATTGCTCACTATAGGGCTATTAGGGATACTACATATGGTACCATTTTCTTAGTTACTGCTGGAGCTGTGCAGTATATCACAGTATTTGCTGATCCTCACCACTGAGATATAAACTATGAACTTTGGGACAGAGAAGCAAATGTTGAAATGACAGCCGTATTTCTGAATGCTTCGATTTTTATGTTATGAAAAATTACCAACTTAATACTTTGTCTCATTCTGTACTTTTCACATTGAATTGTACATTCATCTAAAAATGATTTCCTAGCAATATCTTGTAACAACGTTTCAAGCAATAATGTAAGCCATGGTGATGATGCCATATGAAACTTTCACTTCTGTGCACTTCAGAGAACTTTTAGGGAAATAGCGACATCTTTAACATAAGCAATAATATAGCTAGTGTGGACTTTTAAAAGATATTCATCATTTACAACAGCAAAATGAGCAGCAAGTGATGACTCAGATATAAATCATCTGAGCAAATGACATGCTTCATCTATCTCATAAGTCATTCATTTGCACACACGCTATAAAGTAATTAGTATATTCCCATCACATTATTTCTGTTGTGTAATTTTTAACATACCTATCATAATATGATTTATATTCAGATCAAGAGATTTGTGTGTGTATGTAATGTTGCCCAGATTTTCAGATCTTTGTAGTATATAATAATAGAGAGTAATTAAGGATGGATAAATGAGTAAAAGCAGAGCATAGGTTGGATGAATTGGTTGAGAAGGTAGGCTTTGCAAAAATATGGATGGGTCTTTGGACAAGTTAATTAGTTTAAAGGTTGGTTTGATAAAGTCTTAGGAGACAAATGATTAAAAATAAAAAGAGCTCATTACCACTGTTTTTTATGATGGCAAATGTTTAGTAAGTATAAGTATTTTGGCTTCAGAACATGATTGGTTGAAGTCACCTGTAGTATAATTAATAAACACTGGAAAGTGATTATGTAGTGATGTTGAAGGTAACCTGCCCTTCTCAGCTATTTTGATGCTAGTACTAAAGCTTGCAGATTTCAAAATGGATAATTCATATTTTTAGTCTTACTTCTTAAAATATAATTTTAATCAAATGTGGCATAGTCAATAATAATCAGTCCTTTAATAGTTTAATTATCCCTCCATCATTTAGAATGATGTATTAGGATTATAGCTAAAAGCGCTGGTACACTTATGTTACACTGAAGAACTTCTGAATGTTAGATTACTATTTAGCAAAGTCATATAAGCTTAGGATCCATTGCTAAGCCTCTAAATAAGATTACAACTCCTATTATTGCCGAGCTGGGTAAACCCTTCTAATTGTGAATCTGAACACAATCGGAATGCTGTGTGGGTTTGCCGGTATTTTTACCTTCTTATTACCCATGGCAAAATTCCAGTTAGCATCCTCCACCCCAAAATTCAGAAAATTTCTCTATAAAAATCAAACAGGATTGTTGATCTGTGAGAAAGTTTTTGACCATTATCTTTTTGCATATTATTAGATGCTTAAGAAGCTTGCTTCTTAATTGTTAATAAATAATGAAAATACTTAATTTGAATCCATTAAATTACAGTGAACTTATCCTCTCAGTTAATTCATCTAATTGTTGATCAGATCATTCTTAATATTAGACTTAAGCACTGTTGCTTATTATTTGAAAGCAGAAGAAACAAGAAAAACTAGATGATCAGCCTAAGTAATAGCTTGTTTCTCATTCTTTTGATCCAAATTTTAAAAATAAAGGAATTGGTTTATATTCATTCTTCCTCTGTGGCCTTTTCACTATTTGTAGATAAAGAAGGGATTCTAAAAAATATATTTTTTACAGTGGTCTATTAAATGTAATTAAATTTAAGTAGGACGTAATGTATTAATTAGGGTAAAATCAGAAATGCACAGAATTGCTTCTTCACACCACCTCACTCTTTAAAGACAATTGCTTCCATTTTGCTGCATGGCAGTTAGTTATACATCAGACTGAGGACACAGGGACAGATGGAGAGGGTAAGACGGACAGGAGCTTTAGATGAGATTGAGCAAAGAGATTTAATTTTTTTCCTCATGAAGGTATAGTTACTCTTAAAGGGGAGGCCGTTTCCATAATAGACACGTCTGGTTTATTGAAAGCCAAATGATTTACTTGACTTCTGTTCATTTTTATTTTGAAAAGAAAAGAGAAAGAAATCCTTCACAAGCCATTTTCAGTTTTTTTAGGAGATAGTGTCAACCTCTCAGCAGCTGCACATATGAGTGAAAACTGGGATTACAAACTCATAGAGCTATATATAGAAACTCTCTGAAGGTGGCAGATAGAACTAGTCTTGGTTACAATGATGGAGGTAAATGAAAGTGTCAGAACATCTGGACTGAAGGAACAAAGAAGACCAAATACCAGCTCTGCCATATGTCACAGAAACCCCTGCTAAAATTAGCACAAAAGAACAGACTATCAGTGTGCAAGTGATATTAAAACGAAAGATTTTTTTTCCTTTTATAACATGCCTGGCTGAGCTAACATTCAATAAGAAAAATACAATTTAATTTCATACATTCTTTTTTTGTTGTTCTGACATTATAGAAATTACATCTTTCCCTAGTTGGGAAATCTAATCACAAAGAGCACGAAATATGTATTCTTTGTCCTAAAATCGGTAAAACTATTTTCTGGGCTATCCTATATTCCGTATTTTTCTTCACATTGTTCTCAAGTTGGGCTTTGGCTGCCAACAAAACAAATGCTCGACTTCAGAGTAGAAAGAAGCCTTTATGACCCCAGGCCTATCCATCTCATTCAGGAATGCTCCAGAGAGTTGGGGCTGGGGAGAGAGTCCTCCACAGCGTCTGATGATGTTCTGTGGGAGAGAGGAAGATGTATTCCCAGTCTTCTAAAATTAAAAGTGCTTAGGTAGCCTCTTATCATCATTCAAAGATGCTACATTTATACATAACTGGTTAATTCAAGCAGAGTTTGTCGAGAACAGAAATTTTACAAGGAAGAAACAAACTTGAACAATTTTTAATCAGAATTATCGATTAGCAAAATAATTTAGGACAAAAACTAAACTTGCTGTCTCGAAAGAGTCAACTTACTTATATCCAAAGTCAGAATGCTACACACTTTTGAACATTTTCTAAATGTATCAAGTTCTTCAGCACTGAGAAAGGAAAATAATTTTATTTATGGATTCCTTAAGGTTTTACCCCCTGGAGATAGCACATAACTGTGAATTACATAAAAAGTGTTTTTCTCTATGATTTGGTTGTTGAAAAAAAATGTAGAAGATGCCATAAATAAGACAAAATTACAAATTGTGGCATTGAGCCATGGTTTGCAAATTTGGCAACATTCTTTTGCTGAAAAAAATAAGCTGGTTTTAATAATACAAGGATTAAAGATAATAGTCAAATAATACTGTGTTCAGACTTGTTCACATTCGGATATAGAGCAAAGCATCTCAAATTTCACAGAATAAAATTTAAGCCAAAGCCAATTTATGTTAAGTTATTTGAACAGCAAATAGCAATATTTCTATGTCACCTCTGACTAACAGGAAACTGCATTTCCATATCCAGTGAAACTTCAATTCCTAGAGCAATTCTACTTTTATTGCCTCCCCAGAGGCACTCCTTTATGGTCAATATAACTAACTTTCGAGGCTGGCAAGAGAGTATGGCTTTCTTCTGAGACTGGGTTGATCTGGATCAGTATATTTGTGTATAACCACTTAAAAGGTCCCCCTCTATTTTTTTAAAAATCTTTTTTAGTTCAAATCTCCATAATTAAAGTGAAGCAAAACATTGGAGCAGTCAGAAAGTTTATCAACAACATGAAACCTCTTTCCAAATTTTATTGGTCTATCTTACAATGTTGAAATTAAAGCTTAAGTTTGGCGTGGGCTCTCAGATAAATTCCTTTGTATTATTTGACTAGAAAGTATTATCAAGAAGAAGAAATTAACTCTCATGGGAGACCTCACGCTAGCCAAGAAGGTCTAGATAAACTAGATGACTGTGTAATTGTGTTCAGTAATTCAGGAGGTTTTTTAAAATTCTTTAATTTTTGCTCTTGTGCAAAGATAATTATTAGTAGATGGCAGCCAAAATTATTATTCCTATCTTTTAAATTTGTTTCAAGTGTGTCACTGGGCACTTATAAAATCCATCCCTTTCATTTATTATGTAACTCAATGACTTGGAACAATGGGTACTCAATGCTTTTTCCTTTGATCCTTAAAAACGCTTTTTTTCTGTCAAAAGAATTCTCCTACTAAAATTCAAATGAATACCTGACTATAAGAGGTACCCATTTTATGAGCATATATGAAATACTTTAACCGGATACAGCTGGACTGTAACAAAGAGAAAGAAAGGATACCGATAAGGAAGATGAAAAGAGACAGAAAAATCAAATTTTGCCTACATTAAAATTATGTCTAAAACCCAACTCTATTAGCCTAGAAGAAAGCTAGAAATAGAGGGTAAGGTTAACTGATTATAGATTTTTAAACACAGTATTCATATTTAACAGAATGTCATAAAATTCAGCATGTCAAAACTTTGTTTAAACAAACAAGAAACTTAAGAAATATGCTAATCAGAATGAATCTATTTAAAGGGACAAAAAAACCTTCTTGAATTATAAAATGCCCACCAGTGCAGAATTTGTTTTCTGTTGGGAAAATTTGGTACTATGTTTTCAATCAATATTTGCTGTATGATCAAATTAAGCATTATGTAGTCTTTATGCTAATGAGAAACTGTGTAAGAGTCCAAATATCAAGGGTGGCTATCGCTTTGAATATCAATAGAGTTTGATATTATTTCTGAATAGAACTGTAAGTGAATGTAAAATGAATGGGCTATATGTATAGATATTATGTGCAGTAAACAAATTAGGCCCTTAAAGTTTGTCAGCATCCTCAGCTTCTGGTTTTTTTTTTTCATTCTGTCCTTCTTTCCCTCCCTGTCTTTCTCCCTCCTTCCTTTTCCTTTTCTTTCTTCCTTCCTTCCCTCCCTCCTTCTTTCTTTCTTTCTTTCTTTCTTTCTTTCTTTCTTTCTTTCTTTCTTTCTTTCTTTCTTTCTTTCTTTCTTTCCTTCTTTCTTTCTCTCTTTCTCTCTCTCTTTCTCTCTCTCTTTCTCTCTTTTTCTTTCTTCTTTCTTTCTTTCTCTCTCAGTCTGTCTCTCTCTCTGTCTTTCCTTCCTTCCTTCTCTCTCTCTCTCTCTTATGGAGGATTTCTTATTTTGACTGGGGCCTCCCTTTTTCACTTTCACATGATTTAACACTTTGTGGATTCATGAGGTAAGGAAAAGAAGGTGAACATTTAGATATAGATCATTTGAGGATAGGAATGACTGAGACAATGGAGACCTTGGCTTCTAGAGGCTTCATAAGTTAAGAGGAACATGAGTCTGAAAAAATATCTGTTGTTCTTTTTCACTGAATTTAAACACTTTCTCAAGAAGTATCAGGGTCACTTTTTTTGGACAATCTCCTATTTTTTTCACCTATAAATATCTTAATATAGAAAAATCCTCTTATTTTCAAATAGTACATTTTTACTTGGGTACCACATTGCTAGAGATTGAAATAGAAAAGAAGCTTCTTCTATTTGTAAGGAAATTGTTTTCTGAAGACAACTTCCCAATAAGGCAAATACACCAAACACTACTTGAATTTACTGGCTCTTTATTTAGAGATAACCGATACACTGTCTTGCTTCCTGTATACCCCTCAGTAACTTGGTTTGGCATAGCATGGTGTTTTGGGTCCTTTTGTGAGGGTTTGAAAACATTTGCCATCAATTTTATACATTTAATGTACTGAAAAAGCAATATACAATGTATTCCATATTTCTTAGCTCTATGCCTTTGAAATTTTAACGTATATTCAGATAGCTGTTTACAATCACAATTTTGACTTATTCACTAGAGTTAACAAATTACTATGTTCTAAAATACAAAAGACACAGGGTGGATCATTTTGTGATGTATCAAGGGATCAATCATTTGCAAATCCCAATCCAAAGCCATTTTGTTTTTCAGGGAAAATTCAATCATTTCTAGCAGAGTATTTGATCCATAAGGGAAAAGAAGTCAAATAACTTACTTAAAAGAGTAATAATGAGGAAGACAGAACAGAATATGTCCTTCCATTTTAGGTACCCCCCCAACACTATAATAATTTGAGCAAGTCTTAAGATTGAAAGAATCTTTAATTTCCAAAACCGAAAATCTTTTTCTGTTCATATGTTCATGTTAGTGTATTAATATTACATTCAAACTTAAGTTGTCTCTGTGACATAAGTTTGTGTTCATTAAGAGAAAATCATATAGAAGTAATACAGCTTTTTCCTCTCTGGAAAAATATGCTTCAGTAAGTCAAATATCTTTGAATTTTGGTTCTTTTTTCTCATTTTGGACTTTGTTATACACCTCAGGGGTCTTCTACTCTAACAGATCAGGTAGTCAGTCAAAGGAAGAGATATAAAATATTCAGAAAAATTAAAAACTTCAAAAGGGAAGAATTTCTATGTTAATTGAATTTTATTTATTCCACAGTGGCTAATCAATTTTAAAACTGTGAAAAGACAGGCAGCTGCCATATAAATTGACATCTATGAAAATATAAATTATTTTCTTCCTGTTATTTTAAGTGTTAGGAAAGCCTTGTCTTGAAATGACAGACAATCTTAATACTTGTTCAAGTGAAGAAATATGACCTTCAATACATTTACCATTTTTATTTCTTGAGGGAAACATTTTTAATAATGAATATAAAAACAGAAGAAATATGATTGAGGAAAACCAGAAATTAAGATGAAATTTGTACATCTGTGATCCACAGTGCCATTTTTTCCTTCTATTTTGTTGCCTCTTACTGAATTGATATCTAAGACCCAGATAGGCAAAATTTACAAGCTACTAATAGTTGTTTCTTTTAAGAATTTGGAAGTAGGCAAAAATTATTCCACTTATGTTGAAATTGTCTCACATCATCACAGCAGGTTATGAGGACTGGGGAAGTCAGGCGAGGCTCAAATAGAAAAATGGTCCTTAGAGAGAAAAGTTTCTGATTTTTCTCAGAGCTATATGAACAGCTTTTCCTTCATTAAAAAAAAGAATCTTCCTGAAAGTTTTGTCTTGGAAAAACTCTAAAGTTTTGTAACAGCTGCCTGTAACCACGTTATTACTTTAGTAATCAAGTGACAAAACTGGGTCATTATGCTTTTAAAATGTACCAATTAAGTGCATTTCAAAAATAATACATATCATTTTTCATTTCAAAATCAACCTACCTGAATTCTGACTCTTCAACTGTGAGTAGCCATTTTACAAAACCAAAGGGTCTCATTTCCCAGACAATATTTTAGATTAAAAAACTTGCCTGCTCATTTCAATGCATAAGATAAACAGCCAATGCATTTCCATCAAACATCCTGGCACTATATAATAAGAAATAGGTTTCCCAACTCACTTACTAAAAACACATAGTTATAATGTACTAGGCCTTCATTGATTTCTTCTGCATGGGGTAGGTTTTACTTAATCAGACAGCTAAATTATTTTAATGTTTTGTCCAATTCATTTGCTGTAATTTCATGGGTCTAAATTTTTGGTTTGGCTTGCAATGTAAATAATATTGTACATCTGCTATTTTGCTATTACGTTATACTTTGTGAATCATTTCTTTTAACAATCTAGTTATCACAAACTTAACTTACAATGTCATCAAGTAATACCAGGTAAATATACTAATATATCTGTAGGGCATGGTTAAATTGCACATATTTTGAAATGTCAAGCTATTTTTTGCTTTTTTAAAGATGAATGCATCTTTTAAACCTGTACCATTAATTTAAAAAGTTTCATTCAGTGTTTCACATTATACTTTAAAATATTTTCCTTTATCCAGTAGTACAGGTTTAGAGAAATTTTTCTGATCGAAATGATAAAATATGCCTCATTTCACTAGAATTTCAAGAATACTAGTACATGTAGAAGTATGTAAGCACTTACAGAATTATAAACATCCACTGTGTCTTCTTTGCTTTTCATGTAACGCTACTTTTTATTCATTTGATTGTTTATTTGTAATTATTCTAAATCATGCACAATGTAAATAGCATGTTTCATTATGCAAAATGTGTTTGTATTTACAGACTGCAGAACAAGGTAAATTTGTATATGAAAAATGGAGTGATAAAAACCTGGGATTCTTATAAAACAAAGTGGAAATGACAGTTGTGTGTTATATTTACATAATTCATTACAAAACTACCTGTTTAAGCCATGCATTTATTTACCTTATAAGTCTAAACTGTCACTTATAAAATATTTAAGTCAATAAACGATACCAAAAAGGACTGGTCTATAGATTCTTTTGAGCATCTTTTTTCACACTGTGAATGACAATGACTAAGAGTATGAATTAATAGTAAGTGAAAGAATGGGGAACAAATAAATGAATGAATGGAGTGTTCTCAATGCATTATCATTATGGCTGAAGATTATGCTACTGGCATAGTATTAGGCAGGGCCAATTTTGAATTATTTTTATAATATGAACTCTCTTACAAAACCAAGCAGCGCAGATTACAATTTCTGCAGTTTTATGCACTCTAAATATATGCTACACAGAAAAGGCATGATTCACCTGTCTTATGGCCAGACAGTTGCTTCCCTGAAAGGATAAACAGAGAAAAGGGATAATTTTACTGTCATTATTAAATGTTTGTTGAATGCCCACTAGGTGCCCGTCAGTGTCCCATCCCAAAGTTAGATGAGGTGCAGCACATATCTGTAAGATCATTGTAATCCAATGTTCCTATATTTCAGCAGTGTACATATGTATACAAAATCAAGCCATCTCTGTTATTTTGCTGGTCCTCTCCTCCATAACCACTGGGCCTCAACCATACAAATCTATTTCTAGCTCTTTCTAGCCATTCCCAAAGGGATCTCCTCCTGTTTGTGTTCACAGAGCTGCTCTCATCTTCTGCCCTTGTCTTCTTATTGATATGTGCTGCTCTAGAGTCACACCACTAAGAACTACTTTGCTAACCATAAGAGAAGTGAAACTGAGTAGCCAAAAGAAGTAGAGGAAGTATGTATATACACACACATGCGTGCACACACACCCAAAGCTGGGTACTTGCATACTCCAATTAAAACTCTCATTCAGAAAATAGAAGAAAGAGAAAAAAACATATTGTGGGTCACAAGGTTCATAACATGACAGGCAGGTACTGTGAAGCCCCTGGTTCCATCTATGGCACTTTGTTCTATTTGCTGGGAAGTATTTCCTTGTTCCATTACATCCCTTCTTGGGAGCTTTACAGCTTTCAAGTCCACTTTCTAGTATACATGTTTGTAGGCTGAAGCATTGATGTGAACTCACAGGCTTTTTCAGGAAAGGATCGTATTTGTCTTAGTTAGACAAAATAATCCCCTTGAAACCCAGAAGTCTCCTGATCTGTTTGCTTCCAGTCAGTTCCATGTGCCAGCATCCAAACCAAGGTTCTCTCCTAGATAAAGTTCTTATTCTTGCCTTATTTCTTTGTCCCTATGATTGTCTCTTAATTTAATGGAAGCTACCTTGATGTCACATAGTACTGGAGGGAAGGCTTTGGAGGGGCGGCAGCACTCTTAATCTGATATTTCCATAGGACTGAGTCTGAGAAGTCTTACTGGGTCTCAGTTGCTCACTTCAGTTTTGTCTTTTTCTTACTTTATTTCGGTCTTGTCTTTTTTCTTTGGAGTAGAGAAGTCATAAGCATTCTCCAAATTTTATGTCCAAACCACAGAGGTGTGTCCCGAGCTCAGTTCCTTCCCTTAATTCCTTGCCAAATACAGCAAGAAGAGCCAAAACACACTAACATCCTGGTTCCCCAAACCACTTCCTCTAGAAGTGCAGACTCTGAGGGCGCTTGACCTGCTTTCCAAGTTATCCAAGGTCGACAGTTTTAGCAAGTGTTTTGCTGCCCTCTAGCACATGTCCTCCTCTTTTCAACCTCACAAACCCCCACCTCACCTCTAAGGTTTTATATTCTGCATATTGGTTAGGATAGGCTAGGCTGCACTTATGAAAAAATCCAAACAGATAAAGACCTCATGTGACAAATGTGTATTTCTCACTTGCATATCAGAACAGAAAGTTTCCAAATTAGAGTAGATCTGCTTCATGCTGTTCCTCCAGGACCCAGTCTGATGGTGGTTCTGCCTGGTAGGATTTTATAGCTTAGATGGTAACAGCATAGATCACTTTCATTCACATTCCTGCCTCTAGACAGAGTCACACAGCTACACCTAACTATAAGAGAGGATGAGAGATGCACTCCAAGTCTGTATCCAGTAAAAAAGAGTAGGAGCTTGATGAGCAGCTAACCTCTTCGGCCACAATTATATTTTCATTTTGAGCTTATTATATTACTCTCAGGAAAACAAAACCATCTCAGGCTTAAAACTGTGTCTCTCTACTTAAAACAGAGCTGGAGTCTTTCAGACACCATATTTGTGAAATTAGCCATGAGGTAGTCCTGGTTCTCTGATTCTCAGGGACACAAACGCTCTAAACAAATTAATGATTAGTATCTGCAAACGAGTCCCCTAAATAAAACATACTGACCAGACCACAGGCTCCCACAAGCTTCCAGATTCCTGTTGAGTGAGCTCTGCTAATCAGGAAGGGACTCCATTGAGGAGTGTCATTATTACCATAATCAAACAAGAGGATGGAAGGCAAATAAATTCCTCGGAAGACAAAGCCCATCCCACATATGTGCCAGGCACATAAGAGGCTGATGATCTAGTTGAATAGAAAAGCTGGTAGATGCAAAGTGCCAAAAGAGGGGTTCCTACATTAATTTAAATAAAATTACAATGACCAGAACAAGGGAAGTAATAAACTCCTAATCACCCCCATACTGGATAGATTACACATAGTTTTGGGTTTTCAGTCTTGGACTTCAAGCCCAGGACATTTTCCATTATGAAGAACCAATGCCCATAAGATTTCAACTTTCAAAATCCTGAGTTATATAGAAGCACTTCACCAAATTTTTATCTAAATTTATGCCTTTAAGCTGAAGGTTATGATTACAGAAAAAGATGTGCAAATAAGTAAACATCAGTTGTTGTTGTTCAAATCTGTGATATTTGCAATTACTGTACAAATCTTGGACAAATACCAGCTATGCAACTTATTAGCTGGGAAACTAAAAGAAAATTCGTTGTTGCTAGTGTCCTCGAGTTGATTCTGACCCCTAGCGACCCTCTGTACAGCTTTTTGGTGCCATCCTCTCATCTTCTGGCACTATAATAGACAATGCTCTGCTGCTATTCATAGGGTTTTCTTGGCCAATTTTTTTTTTCAGAAGCAAGTGTCCAGGTCCTTCTTCCTAGTCTGTCTTAGTCTGGAAGCTCCACTGAAACCTGCCCACCATGGGTGACCATGTGGGCATACCGGTGGCATAGCTTTCAGCATCATAGCAATATGCAGCCACAGACAGGTGGTGTGGTTCCCTGACTGGGAAATGAACCGGAGCCACGGTGGTGAGAGCATCACGTCTTAATAGACCACCAGGGCTAGCTAAAAGAAAACACTCCTATCCGATTAGACAGTGGTACTTTTGTTAGCCTAGATTTCCACTGAAGGAAAACTCTTCCCACCCCTTTTGCTAAACCCCAACATGGGGAGACTAGCATGAGTCTCTCTTCTTAAGACAAAATGAGGCAATTTTAGAATTTAGTAATTACCTTATTTTAGCATATACTTTATCTGATGCTCTCACTTCAAAGAAGGTAATGGCTTCCATTTTAAAATGTTCTTTGATGATGGATCTATGCTAATAAAGCTTTGTCTCTCAATGCAGAACGCTTGAGGGCCAATTTAAAGTCACATGTTCTGTTTTTAAATTACACATGAATGGGAGGAAATCTGTTGATTTTAAGTGGATTATGTGCAAACCTCTTTTGATAGCATTAGTGCTTCAGCTTACCTCAGCCTCAGGATTCCTCATTAACTTTGTTGTTGTTCTTGTTTCAACAAATAGCAAACTATGCAAGATTAGACCAATTACATTTCCTTCCAAAGGCTAAATTTACAATATTGTCCATCTTTAAATTATAATCTCCAATATGGTGCCCTCTACACCACTAAATAAATGTCAACTGGTAGGAAGTAACTGGGAGTACATTCATCAGAATACGGCTGTAGCTCAGTGCTCCTACCTGTTCTGTCTTATGGGTATTTGGATCCTCTCCATCAAATTTAAATATATTGGATTATTATACACATCATCCTGATGCGGGGTCGGTGAGCCGAGGAGTGGAAAGAAAGATTTCTTGGACTCTCAAAATCTGGCAGTAGTGCTCTTTTTATTTAGAGAATAGTGTGGAATAGCATGGGGACAGGACCCATGGGCAGTCAGAGCTTCTGCTGCCGCCGCTTCTGCTGCCCCCGCTGGCATGGGGACAGGGCCCATGGGCAGGCAGAGCAGCTGCTGCTGCCCCCGCTGGCATGGGGACAGGACCCATGGGCAGGCAGAGCTGGTGCGTGGGGACAGGACCCATGGGTGATCAGAGCTCCTGCTGCTGCCGCATGGGGACAGGACCCATGGGCAGTCAGAGCTCCTGCTGCTGCCCTGAGTTGAGGGTTAGGGCTAATTTTATAAGGTATGGGTACGTGACTTATTTTTACTGGAGAAAAGAAAAGATGATGTAAAAAGTCATTAAATGATTTCAGTGCAGATGGGGTCTGGTTATTGTGCGGTCATATAACTTTAGATACGAATCTGGCCATATAGATCGGCATGTAGGTGAGGATGCCCTGGGCTTCTCTCCCTGGGGCAGTCCTAATTCATACCATAAAAAAAGTCCACTGGGTCGTATAGTTTGGCATGTAGGCCAGGTCACCTTGGGCATCTCTAGCTGGGGCAGCCTTAATCCACATCAATCCCACATTCTTGGCTCTAATATATTAATGCGTTTCTGTTGGATAAATGCTAAATGTCTTATTCCTCAATTATATTAAATATGCCACAGAGTGTCCCAGCTAAGCTTAAGAAGAAATTGGATGAATGAGCCTGGCTGTCGATTTGCATGAGCTGATATATGTGAAGAAATGTATTCATATGCTAAAGAGAAGGAGATGTCGGTGGACTATAAGGACAAAGACTGATGAAAACTGGAAAAATGAGAAAACAATATGGTATCTGCTTCTCAGCCTGGCCCCAGGGAATAAGTGTGAGCTCTTATAGGAAGAAACCCAAAAAAGCCAAAGCCGAAGGAGGTGTTCTGCTAAGGACCCACGTGATACGTGGACCACAAGGAGTGCCACTTCAAAGGACCACAAGGAGTGCCACTTCAAAGCCCAGGTGATGAATTTGACACAGAGTTGAGGAAGGGATGCCCTCTCTGCATTACTTATAAAAGCCTGTTTAAACTTTAGAGAGAGGATTTCAATTCAAGATGTCATTGAGTTTGTAGAGATGAGGTCACATGAAATAAATCTGTGGCATAATTCAATATAACAAGTAACATGCATTTGCTATCACCAAATCCTGGAGCATCTGCTTTAGATACTTGTCCTCCACCCTTGCCAAGAGCATCTCGGTTCCTGCCCTTATGGATATGGCAAACGCAGTTATCTCTTATCTAGACAAATGCTTCGCAAGCACTGGTCCTGGAGCAGCACTTGTCTGTAAAAGCTTTTCTTTGTTCATGAAAAAGAAGGGAAAATATTGTCATGAAGCTAAATCAATTCAATTTGAAAAACTGTTTTTAATTTGGAGGTTAACAGAAACCTAAATTAGCTGTATTGAGGAGTATTGTTGACAGTAGGTGTTTTTTTTCCTTTTTATGTTTTGACTTTTCAAGAATACTTGCCCCTTGCCAGACCTACTCAGAGAATGTTTATTCATTCTTCAGAGTGACCACTCTTATCTCTTCCTTTGTGAAACTTCCCCTATCTGCTCTCCAACACCCTTGACTTCCACTGTAGGGTACTATTGGGATAAGCTTATGCCAGCCTTAGGAATCTAAAACAGAACAGAAGAATTATTCATTAATAACCAGTAATTGCAAAGCAAGTTCTGTCTTTTAAGATGAGTATACTGGCAAGTAGCAGAAAACTCAATTCAATGGGCTTTTTTTTACAGGTAAAGAAACCATATTGGCTCATGAAACTGAGAATTCAGCCTTCAGGTGTGGTCAGCACAGACTGCATTTATCTGTGACTGTACCTTCCTTTGTGTATTAGTTTGGTCCTGAGACTGGCTTCCCTCATGAAAACAAAATGGCTTTGGTAGTACTTTTGTTGACTTACTGAAGAAAGAGAAGACCCTCCTTCTTCCTCTAGACAATATTCTGTGTAGATGTAAAGCCTGAAACAAATCTGAAGTAATGACATTGACCTGAGGAATACTGCGCTCTCACTGTGCTTTAAACCCACCATGGTTCAAAGAGGGAGCAAATTATACTGTTAGTTTATGGCAATAAGGAACATCCATGCGGCTTTTGATCAGCTATTATCCAATGGGGAAGGGTGGAGTGGATTCAGGGAGGTATTCATAATGTTGCAAAATATTTCAAGATTATTTACTCTCCTTATTAGCCACCTAGAATATGCAACATATTTTACACACATCTGGTATCCCAGTGTAGCCAATTTAATGTATTAGAGATATATGCATTTGCATTTTCAAAGTAGGAATCAACTGCAATGGTGAAATGTCGCATAGAAGCTAACATTTCAGGATGAAGGATAATTTCTGATATCCTTTTAATCACATCATGTAGGTAGCTTTTTGCTCTGTTGTGTATAAAGTCAGATGTGTCAGCAGACAAAGTGTAATGTGAGGTTTAATATCATTGCTAAATCATATCTCTTTTAAATTATTAACTGCATTGAGGGCAGGGACTTCAATATAGAACCTACCATGTGAAGAGATATTAAAATCTTAATTTAAATAGTTTTCTTTTAAGGTTCTTTCTCTTCCTTGCTTCTGCTCTTCATCTTTCACCTGGAAGGAGTCCTGCATGCTCTCTCTGGAAGGAGATTCATGTTGAGTGGGAATTCTGAGCTTGTGCAAACAGCTGTCCCTATATGGCCAGCAGGCTGATTTTGCTTCTTCAGGATCACAGGTGAAGCACTTCATTATCAAGATGCCTCATTAAGATAGTGTAACTCTGAGCCTATTAGTGCTAATATGAGAGAGTGAAAAGTAATTTACATACCTGATACTGACTGGGTAACACCTTTAAATGCAGAACGAGCTTTTCAGCCAGTTAAGGGGGAAAGATATCTTCAAAGAACCTTTGCTCTTCTCCCCGCTTATGTGCAATTAATCAAGACTCATAGGTAGGAAAGATATAAATGGCCACCTAACCCTTCCCTCCGCCTCAAGACAGGAGGAGTCAAACCCACTGCATATGATCACAGTGGCGCCACATGTAGGTCTCCAGCAGAAGTCTACAAACCTCCCCAACGCTTGCTGGCCCATTCTTGCACATCTTTTCTTAGGGCTGAGTCTTAGGGATCTATGTAACTTCTCTCATAAAGTTTCCCAGGTGAAGAAAGGCTATGTTTATTAGTAAATCTGGACGCTGTGCTAGGTCCCATTTTATAGTCTTTATTTTACTTAGTCTTCATAGCAATCTTACCAGGTGAGCACTATTATCTGTCTTAAAATATATATATAAAGGATAAGCAACATTCCCAAAATCACCTCGTAGATTATAGAGCTAACCTTCCAATTCAGTGCTCTTCCCTGTGTTTCTTCAAAGCTTACCAAGGGACACTGTCTTTCCTTTTGACACTTTTCTTCATCTTAAAATCAGCTTCCAATCTTCTTCATCTTACATTTCAGAGCCTACATTCCAACAGTTGAATGATATGTGTTAATTTTTCATTTTCTTCTCCACATTCTCCATATTCATTCATTCATCAACTATTTACTGAACATAAATTTTGTGACCAGAACTGTGCTAGGTTCTGGGACCATCAGGAGTAAGCAAAATATAAATATACATGTTTCATCCCCTGATGGGGCTGAATAAATTGTGGGCGAGACAGAGATTAATCAGAATTACACAATAATGTATAATTACAAATTATGAATAATACGAAGTGGAAAACTTACAAAGTACTGTGATAGCATATAATAAGGATGAAGAAACACATCACTGAGGACATAACTTTTGAGCTGAGATCTCGAGGGTTAGTAGGTATTCTACAGGAAATACCAAGGGAGGACTTCTCTCTCCAGCACTGTGACAGAGAAGAAAACCTGAAAACACCCATCTCAAAAATAGCTAGAAATGGAGGGTAAAATGGATAGCTTAATGAAGAAAGTAAGCTGAAATAGCTACCCAAAGTAAAAGGAACAGGGGAGCTGATGCTGCAGAAGACCTAAAGTGGTGTGCGGAGGGGGAGAAAAGAGGTGGTTAAGCAAGGAGAGTCTCATTAAACAAAGGACTTTAACACCCAAGAGGCACGAGAGAATAGGCCACAGGGAACTGGATGCCCTCAGGATAAAGCTGGAACTCACACAGAATTGTACTGGCAGTAAAAAGGTGGACTGGCAAAAAAAATCCTCCCTTTGCTTGAAAGTTGCATGGAGGAAGTTTTTCTGTCTCAGTATGGCTCAGACGGGAAAAAAATAAGAGTTTCCCCTAAGAATTGAAAACCACAGACCACAGTCAGGATTTTTAAATTATGCCACTATAAACAGTTTCCTGCACTGTTGCGTGGATGAGAGTCCTTCTGTGCCCATCAAAGGAAGATGCAAAACTTCTCTGGAGTGACACTATTTCAACCCAGAATAAATTAATGCTTCTAGATAAAGCACTCTCAAAGATTAGCTCACAATCTAAAATTTTAAAACATAGAAGCAGGAAGAAAACTGCCGCCAGGAAAAACAAACAAACAAACAAACAATAAGGGAAAAAACATGGAGGGGGAGGGATTATGGATCTCAGTAAACATAATAGAACCATCTTAAACAAGAGCAGAGCTTAAAAACAACCTGCAGAAAAAGATATATTTCCTAGGGTGGAATGATAATTAGAGAAATAGCATGTGTCTCAGTAGCCATAACATAAGCCAGAAAGTAGTTGGCATATTTCAGTGTGTTGAGAGAAAAAGGCTGTAATTTAGAATTCAAGAATTAGGGCAAAATAAACACATGTTTGCATAAAGATGAACTCATCAAAAGAGCTGCTTAAGAATTTATTTCTGGGGCCAGCCTCGTGTCTGAGTAGTTAAGTTCATGTGCTCTGCTTCAGTGGCCCAGGGTTTCACTGGTTCGGATCCTGGGTGCGGATGTGGCACACTCATCAGGCCATGCTGAGGTGGCGTCCCACACAGCACAGCCAGAGGCACTCACAACTAGAATATACAACTATGTACTGGGGGGCTTTGGGGAGAAGAAAAAAAACAAAAGAGAAGATTGGCAACAGATGTTAGCTCAGGTTCCAATCTTTAAAAAAAAAAAAAGAATATATTTCTGGAAGAAATGAAAGGATCTCAGAAAGACTTTCTAAGATGTATGAAGAATAAGGAGCAAAGATATCAAGACATACATTGGTAAATTCAAACAAGCATTGACTATGTAAATAAATAGTAACCATAATGTTAATTTAAGAGATTTTTTTAAAAAATCAAAGTAGAAGTAATGTAAAAAGTAACGACATGTAAAATGGGAGTAAATGACCAGAGTTAAGTACTTCAAGGTCTTATGTTATTTGAGAGGAGGATATAAGTGTTGATTAACGTTAGACTTTTACATCAGTTATGCCTGTGAAAATTTAACAGTAAACTCAATGGAAACAGAAATAAGTTGTAAAACTGCCAAACATAGAAAGAGAAATAAAAGAGGGGAGGGGGACTAAAGAAACCTTGATCAATACAAAGAAACAGGAAAAGAGAATGAAAAAGCATGGTCAAAAGAACTCCATGAAGTGGACCATACGCAAATCCAAATATAAGGGTAATGACAATAATGCAAATCAGTGTCACCAGTTCAAATAATAATAAGTTTCACCTTAGATGTTAAAGAAAAATGCCTTGTTCAGCTTCTGGAAATATGGCAGTTTAGGTACCTGGGCCCTCCTGTGGAAAACTAGAAAATAATGGTAATCATTATATATGAAATAAAATCATATTTTTAAATATAGCCAACCTCCTTCTTGAACACTTTGCTATGTCCTGTAAAATTGAACATTCATGAGTTGAGGACTTGTTAGAAAAGAGAAGATGAATCCAGAGCTTTGTCTTTGCTCTATGAACTCAGACCTCAGAGAACCATACCTTTAATGAAGGATAAACCAAAATATGATTTCTTCCCCCTACTGCAGCCTACCACCCAGAAAGTAGCAAAAACATGTCTGTCTCATTCATTGATTTGATTGGAGGAGGAAATAAAAATCTCCCCTGAGCACTTATAACCATATTATGATTCTAGTGCGGGTGTGTAAGCCAAACTGTCACTAGCTCGGTTGGCTCAATAACCTCAAACCAACAGTTATTTTGCATCATCTCAGACTGGCTGCATTCCAAGCACCTGAGAAGCAAACCAGAAAACTTTTCTAGAGGAACTCGTCTTTGCTCTGGCCTCAAAAACATCTGATTAGACAAGTTTCAAGGAAAGTAAGTATTTAACAGATAAAAATAACTAAATGCACAAGGAAAGAAGGCATTATGAGAAAGAAGCAGCTGAAAAAAATGGCAGAGCTAATGCTATAAAACCTTTTGGATGTTGGAATTAACGCAACCTGGAATATAACATGAGTATATTTAATATGTTTCAAGAAATTTAAAGAGACTTTAAAATAAGAATAAACAGCAAGAAGAATTTAAACAAAGCTAAGAAAAATTTAGAAATGCATAAATAGAAATTTATAATAGAACAATGTAACTTAAAACTCAATTTTTAGGCCTAACAGCAGAGTAGGCATACAACTAAAAAAGAATAGTGAAAGGGAAGATAGAGAAATTAAGGGAAGGCAGATCAGAGAAACAGAGACGGAAATATAAAATAAAGATTAACAGGCATGGAGGATAGAGTCAGAAGAGCTAACATATGTCTCACTACAATGCCACAAAGGCAGAGAATGGACATGGTGGTGAAGAATGGAGCAGAAGTAGTATTTGAATAAAAAATGGCTTAGACTTTCCGGAACACTTAGAAGCCAAACAATACCAAAGATGAAGGTACAAGGAGAAATCTAGAGCTAGATAGATCTTTTGCTAGAATGATTTTTAAATTAGTGAGGGGAAAAAAAAGACAAATTGCCAAGAAAGGAATGAAAAGTCAACCAGCAGCAGCAATGGAAGCCACAAGGTAATGGATGGTTTCCACAGTATGCAGATAGAAAATAAACCTCAATTTACTGAATTTTACACAAAATACAATTCTTTCAAGAGTGAATGCAAAATAAAACCTTCTCATAGGAGACAAGAATTGGGCCAAGTTTGTCTCTGGCAAAACTTTATTAAAGAAAATTCTAAAGGTTGTGCTTCAGGTGAGAGGAAAATAAACTGAGAAAAAAATATCTGAGACTCCACAATAATTGAAAAAAATAGAAAGTGGAAAAATGTAGGTAAACATAAGCAAACATTCACCATGGAAGGCAATTATACCAATATTTTGGGGTTGGAAAACATAAGATAAAACCAGAATATCTGCCAACAATAGCATATAGGTTGGGACAGGATGACCAGAGATAATTTAGAGGATGTTCATATACACTTATATGTTCTAAGATTAGATCGTTGTGTTACTTGCTAGCAGCTAAATAAAAGCATTGATTAACCTGAAACTTTGGTAAGTTGCACATGTATTTTTAAATGTATAGGGTAACATTAAAACATTAGAAATAGATTATAAAATAACCAAATTAGTAGAGCAAGAATATAATGAAAAATGAAAGAGTAGTCACTTAATCCAAAAAAAGGCAAGAAAATAAACAAAAAGAAACAGGAAATGCTGGGCAAAAGAAAGTACAAAATACTGTTAGATATAAATCCAAATATGTCAGTAATTATAATAAAGGGAAATGAATTTAAAGGTCAAGTTAAAAGAAGAGATTGTCAGACTGCGGGAAAAGGTCCATCTATAAGTTATTTATATGAAATATGTTCTTAACATAAAAATATGTGAAGGTGGAAGTAAAAGAGTAGAAAAAAGATTTATTGAGTGAATGTAGCTATATTCATATCATGGAAAAACAGGTATTTAGGAAAAGCATTACTAAATGTCAAGAAAGTTGTTTTCATAATTATAAAATGTTCAGTTCACCTTAAGATAGAAAAATTGTAAACTTGCACCTAGTAAAAAATTTTCTTTTATATATATGTTAGAGATATATGTAATTATTTAGTTAAATATATAAAAAGGTATATATAAATAATATGCCAATATTATATACTTAAATAAGAATGGCAGAACTAAGAGGTAAAGTAAGAGCAATCATAGAGAAAGATGTTTTTAGACACTTCACTCAGTAATTGATGGATTAAGCAGGTAAAACATCCGTAAGGATGTGGAATGCTTGAACAAAACATTTAACGACATGTATAGAACACTTTTACCTAATTGCTGCAGAATACTCTTCCTTTTCAAATACACAAAACAGGCTTGAAATTGTACCACACTGGGCCATAAGACATGTCTCAACAAATTCCAAAGCATTACCATCTTTCAGTTTTAAAATATTAGTTAAGTTCCCCCATGGTTTGTTCTTTGAGCCATAAATCATTGAATTTCATGATTTTGAAACTGTAAAGCTTTTCTAGTGATTCTTGTAACACTCATGTGGAAAGATTAGATCAGACTTCTATCTCATATCATACACAACATCCATCACAGGTGGTTTAAAGATTTAAAGGTACAAGGCAAAACTGTAAAACTTTTAAAGAAAACAGAGCAGAAAATCTTTATGATCTTAGGTAGGGGGAGGGTTTCTTAATGAGACACAAAAAGTGCAAGTCATAAAGAAAAATAATGGTGTATTCATCTACGTGAAATTTTGTTCATTTTAAGAACCACAAAAGAAAGTGGAAAAGCACTGGCAGAACTAGAAGAACATATTTGCGTCCCATATAGACAATAAAGCATTTATACCCAGGATATATTGAAGAACTCCTACAAATAAGTGAAAAAATAGTAAACTACTTGATAGGTAAATGAACAAAGGAAAATTAATGTCACAGAGGAGAATACAACTGACCCAAACATATGAAGAACATTAAATCTCATGAATAATTAGAGATATGCAAATCAAAACCACCATGTGGCACCGTTTCCATGCTTCAGTTGGGCAAAATGTAAAAGCCAAACATCAAGTGATGGCCAGAGTGTATGGAGGACTGGGTATGCTCACCCACTTTTGATGGGAATGTCAAACCATTTTGAAAACCAGTTTGGCATCACTTATTAAAGCTGCATAAAACCAACATACCTCTAACATATGACATATTAATTCTACTATTGCATACATACCTGAGAGAAATTTTTCTCATATGCACAAGAAGTCAGGTCCAAGAATATTTACAGAAGACTTGTTAAAAATCAAAAAACTAAAATTATCCAAATGTCCATCAACCATGGAAACGTTAGTTGGTTATGGTATATTCCTAAAATGATCTACAACAAAGCATGTAAAATTAAGGAAATAAAACATGATGCAACATTGATAAATCTCTACAACATAGTGTTGACCAAAAGAAACAAGTTTCAAAAAAGTTCATATAGTATGATTTTACTTACATAAAATTCAAAAGCAGATAAACCTAAAAATGTATTGTTTAGGGATAGACAAATGTGTAGTTAGGTACTAAAACTATGTAGGAAAAGTACAGGAATAACTAACTCAAAAGAGGAAATACAAATGGCCAGTAAACATCTGAAAGGTGCTCAACTCACTGCTAATCATGGAAATGCAAATTGAGACAGCAATGATACCCTGTTTCAAATCTAGATGTTGACAAAAATTTAAAAAGTGTCACAAAACCAAGATTTGGCAAGGATACAAAGCAAAGTTAAAGTTTCAGATACCTACATCCCCTAAAACCAGAAATTCCAAACCCGGGTTTATATCTAGGAGAAATTCATACATTTAGGCACAAGAAGACATGTACAAAAATAAAGTGTGATAGCTGTATAATACCATTCTAATTAGCTAGAACTAGAATTACATGTATCAGCATGGTTAAATCTCAAATTCAGAATAGTGGCCACCCCTGGTGAGGGAAAGCGTCAGGCATAGGTGCCAGGTGTCAACTTTATCTGTATGGTTTAATATTCTATTTCTTAAAAGAGAGTGATATGGAGCAAATATGGCAAAAATGGTGACATTTGATAAAGCTTAATGGTGAGATGGCACATAGTGTCCATTATATTATTCTCTATATAATTTTATGTGCTCAAAATATATAGTAACAATAATTATGTATTAAAGGTAAGGATAAAAATAATAGAAATAGTAAGATGCCGTTTCTAGGTTTAGGAAATGGCACATACTATTCTGAGATCCTGGTCTCCTTGCTTCTCTGACTTGTGAAACCTGACTCATCCTCAAAGTTCACCTGAAGTATCACCCCCTCAGTGATCTATTTCCCAGGCCCACATAAAGAAAAACTAACCACCCCAAATTTACCTACATAGTATTTATCACACTTTGTTATGTTTCTATAATCTATTTGCAAAAGGCATGGTAGCTTCAAGGAGGGGTTCTGTCCTCATTTTCATTTTTGTAGTGTCTAATACCCTATTTTTGGCACAGAGTAGATAGTCAATAAACAATTGTTGATGAAGTTGAAAATCTTCGGGCTATCTTCCAGTATAGCATAGTGAAGAAATAATAACATTTTAAGACCTGGGTTCACCTGAACATCCTAGGCCCACCGTTAAGTGTAGTAGGCAAATTAATCTCTCTGGATTCCATTTTTCAATTATGATAATATATTGATTGCCTACTTAAACCCGAGGAAATTAGAGGTAGACCATAACTTAGAAGTCATTTAATAAACCATACATATATTTTGTTGATTGGATAGTGTAACTGTATGTAGAACAAAATAAATTTTGTAATCTAAAATGTCGTGAACTATCTGAAGTGTTTTCATTGAAATGTTTCAACATAGTGCGATTAAGTAATATACAGGGAGCCTAATATGAGTAGCATGGAGGTGAGGGAGACAGCCTACTATTAAGTTGAAAAAAGTTTGAGGGCAAAAGTCCAAGAAGGGTTATAGCAGAAACTCAGGGGTATGGCTCAACCTGGTTGGTTGTTTGTGACTGATGTCTCTTCTGATTGAGTTGTTGCCTGTGCTGTACTAGTTGCTAAATATTTTGGCTATCACTCCTGTTCCGGCATAGTATGATTTAATGACTTGAGAGCTTTTTTTCTTAATTTTCTTTTAAAGGTTGGACCCGAGCAAACATCTGTTGTCAATCTTTTTTCTTCTTCTTCTTCTCCCCAAAGCCCCACCAGTACATAGTTGTATATTCTAGTTGTAGGTCCTTCTAGTTCTGCTATGTGGGATGCCACCTCAGCATGGCTTGATGAGTGGTGCTAGGTCTGTGCCCAGGATCCGAATCAGCGAAACACTGGGCAGCCAAAGCAGAGCACACGAACTTCACTCGGCTAAGGGGCTGGCCCCAGACATAATATGATTTAATCAAACATTTTAGTTAATGGTAAATTTTTATACACACCACTCAAATATTGCCAGGTTACAAATACGTCAAATGAAATATATTCAGTCCTAAAACTTTATCCAAATTAATGCAAATTTTATTTTTGTAATTTTTTGATGATTCCAATATTTTTTCATTTCTTGAAGTGCTTCAAGGCTACTAAATGAATTTCAGATAGCACTATATAGTGGTTGAACAGAAATGTAGGATGAGAGAGTCTCAGTTAATTATGAGTCCATTGTTGGATGCATTCAATTTTTATCATCTACATCTTATCCTGCATGCCTGTGGGAACAAATGGAAGTAGAAACAATAGTAAGATTTAACATACTAGCTTTGCTTGAACTCATAAGCTTTTTAATGTAAATTTTCAGAACTTAGTAAGTATACCACATTCCTGGTATGTGAAGGAAAGGCAAAAGGTCAGTTTCTCCTTAAATGACAGAAAGTTGAGAAACTGGAAGCATAAGTTTTCCTTCTGAAAACTGGGAAAACAATGCTTTCCCTGAGGAGCTGGTTTAAGACAAGAATCTGACATTCTACAACTAGGATAAACTGTAGATCTTCAGAGAGAACCGAAAGATCAAGAGCTTTCCAGAGAGATGGTAAAGGAACAGACTGGAAATGTCAAAAGTAAATAAAGGCAGAAGACTGGGAACACTTCTGCTGAGAGGTGTTTGGAAAATACTCTGTGTCAAAGGGATCTCTGAGATTTTTCTGTTCAAAGCAAATGTTCTGTACTCAGGTAAGTGACTCCCTGTGAATCCCAATATCAACATCCACTCAGAAGGACAGTGTATGCAAAGAGAAACACATTTTGAGGAAGCCTGGGTACAGCCTGTAAGCATCTTAAACACAGAATTTTCTAGGCTTTACTGACTTCTGAAGCACTGATATTAAAAGGAGCAACTTGGATATTTCAAATATCTGGAGTTGGCCAGAAAGGATAATCTCCTTTCATCACGTCGCTCATTCAGCACTAGAATTGTTTGCAAAGGGAATAGAAGCATGTGAGTGGTGGAGAAGGTGGAAGATAAAATGGGATATCTTATCTTGCATGGCAGCTCCGGAGCCCGTTTAGGAGAAGTTAGGATTGGCAATCTCTATCAAGGAGGAAGGGGCTAGTGGATTTGTTTGGAAGCAACATTTGTATGCAAGCACAGTTTTCATGCATTGCTTTATTGTAGGTAGAGAACTACATCTTCTTTAAGATTACTATTATCTTCACTATCACTTTCAATATCATTATTTGAGGAAATTGTAGTATTGATGGAGATTATGGGAAGTATAAACCACTTGCTGGCATTGCCATCATCAGAGAATCCAAAAACTTGAATTAATGTCCAAGAGTTAATATTAACATTCTCAGGAGACAGGTGAAGGGAAGTTAAATTCTAGATGTTTGGTAATATAAAAATGGGATTCTTACCTTCTCTCAATGGAAATGAGGAATGGTATGACATCCTATTTTGAAATTTTGCTTCATTAGTGTTTTATGCACATGTGAGGTAACAAGAGGTATCAATGAGATTGGATATTTTCTAAATGTTTATTTTAAACATTTCAAACATACAAAAAACACCCCACAATATAGAATAATAACAAGCAGTATAACAGCCAAATTCAACAAGTTTTTACTGGTGTAGGGGAAGAAGACATTTCCTCTACCCACTGTGGGTTCTTCCCGCCACAGAATGAATCAAATTCACATGAGACAGAATAACAGGTCAAGGTTATGCTGGCCTCAAAAAATTAGTTATATCTATTTTCTATTTTTTCTGTTTCTTTTTTCATCTTTACTTAGATTAAATTCTAATTAAATAGTATCTATTCTAGTGACTTATTAGCCATAGGTTTTTTTTTTTTTAAATGGTTGCTCTGGGGACAATATCATGCATCCTTAATTTTCACAGTCACCCACGAATTAACAATATATCATTGTTTTCTACGGCTGCTGTAACAAATTATAACAAATTTAGTGGCCTAAAACAACATAGATTTATTATGTTTTAGTTCTGTAGGTTAGAAATCTGACACAGGTTTCTCATTGGACCAAAACCAAGGTGTCAGGGGAATCGCATTGTTTTCTGAAGACGCTAGAAGAGAATCAGTTTCCTTGCTTTTTCCACCTCCCAGAGGCTGCCCGAATTCTTTGCCCCATGGCCACCTTCTTCCATCTTCAGAGCAGGCAATGTTGCATCTCTCCGACCCTCCTTTCATAGTCAGGTCTCATTCTGCCCACTGCCAAGAAAGGTTCTCCACTTTTAAGAACCATGTGATTGATTGTACCACCAAGATAATCCAGGATAATCCATCTCAAGGTTCTTAACCTGCAAAATCCCTTTTGCCGTGTAAGGTAACCTATTTGCAGGTTTTAAGGATCAGGATATAAATATCTTTGGGGAATATTATTTTACCTGCCACATCACTTCACACAAAATGTAAGAAACTTCCAAAAATATGTGTTCACTTAACCTCTGCCCATTCTTTGTGCTATTATTGTCACATATTTTATTCTTATATATGTTTTTGTGATACCAAAATATATCCCTCATATATATTTGGTCTTCATCCACAGTTCCTGGCTCACAGCTCCACAAATCCTTAGCATTTCCTGACCAGTAAGAGCAATGGGAGCATCTTTTTGTTTTAATGTTTGGTCTTTTGTTCTCAGTTCCTGCAAAAGCCTTCAGAGTTATAAAGGTGAAACGGGTATCTTATTATTCATAACAAGCCCCTTTCCACCACAACTGAGTTTATGTTAGGAGGTGACTTTTGGAAGGCACCTAAAGATAGGGACTGGTTGCCAACGGAGCCAATTATGACTAGAAAGGTGAAACTTTTAGTCTCATTCCCTGATTTTTGAAGAAGAAAGAGGATCTAGAGGTTGAGTCAATCACCAACGGCCAATGACTTAATCAACCATGCCTACATAATGAAGCCTCCACAAAAGCTCAAAAGGCCAGGGTTCAGCGAATTTCCAGGTTAGGGAAACAGAACACTTTCATGTGTCGTGGTGCCAGGCTCAAACTCCACAGAGACAGAAGCTCCTCTTTTTGGGACCTCACCCTATGTATCTCTTCATCTGGCATTGGACACCTAGCTGGTGTTGGAGAATTGCTTGGTGGTGTGGAAACCCCCTTCCCACCCAACACACACACACCTTGAAATTGGGTCCAGAATCCTTTTAGTTATAAACTCTACCAGGCGTGGTTCTTATTTTGCTTTAAGTAGTCGGTTACCTTTTAAGTAAATTTAAAAATGATAAAAAATATATTTCATATTTACCAACATATTTGCCATTTTAGTAGTCTTCATTCATATTTCTATTGTTTCTTGTAGAGATAATTTTTCATTAATTTTCAAGGAATCATTTTTATTCATCTTTAAGAACTCTCATTATCATTTCTTATGGTATGGGTTTGTTGGCAACCTAGGTCTCAGCTTTTATTTGTCTGAAAATGTCTTTATTTTATTTTCCTTTTTGGAGGATATTTTTCCTGGATAATGAATCTAGGTTCACAGGTTTTATTTTTTTATTTTGGCATTTTAAAGATTTCATTCATGTCTTCTGGCTTGCATGGTTTTTAAAAGTCAATGATACTCGTATATTGTTCCCTGGATATAGTGGGTTTTTTCTTTGGCATATTTTAAGATGCAAAGAAACATAGTCTCTTTTTAGCAATTTAATTATAAAATGCTTTAATGGAGCTTTCTTTGAATTTATCTTTCTTGGCATTCATTGCTCTTACTGGGTCTGTGGATTTGTATTTTTCATAAAATTGGGAAATTCTCTCTTCTCTCCTCCTGGCACTCCAGTTATACATATGTTAGACATTTTGGTATTTTTCAACAGGTCACTATGACTGTTCGTTTTCTTTGTAGTCCATTTTCTTCTCTATCCTGTAGTTTGACTCTATCTATTTGCCTCCCTTCTAATTCACTTACACTTTTTTTTCTGCAGCATCCAATCTCTGGTCAAGCTTATTCAGTAAATCTTTTTCAGATATTTTATTTTTCAGTTCTCCAGTTTCTATTTAGTTTTTTTTTTTTAATAGTTTCTATTTCTCTGTTAAGAGTACCCATCCTTTTTCCTTTAAATCCTCAAATGTAATTATAAGGGTTGTTTAAAATCCCTAATCTATTACTACAATATCATGGTGACCTGTGGCTGTGTTTCTGTGATTACCTTCACATTTTATTGCTTTTTTTTGTTTGTCCAGAAATCATCGATTGTATGCTGGAGATTGTGAATGCTTCTTGTTAAGAGTCTGGATTATACAATCTTTCTTTAAAGAAAGTTGGACTTCATTCTGGCAAGCTGATTCAATTTACTTCAAATCAATAGTATCTTTTTCAGTCTTGATATTTGAATTTCTTAGTGTGGGTCTAGAATGAACTTTACTCTAGAGCTAGAACAGCCCTATTCCCAAGGTTTGGTTTTTCTGTAGCTTCAAATAAATGTCTACATTATTCACCAAAGTCTCTCCACTAGGGATGGTTGGGACTCCATTGTCTCCCAACCCTTTTAAAACCTCTGGAATTTCCATTTAGCCTACAACCCCCAGGTAGTTTTTCTTAATCAGGTCTCATGGAGTCTTGTCCTGTACATGCACAGCTTTCTACTTGGATAAAGATTAGTAGTCATTAGTCTAGTTGTTTCTTATAAAATTCAGTTTTTTTCTGTGCAGATAGTTATTTTTCCCTGATCGTCTTCCCTTTTTGGAATATTTGTCTTTTCCTTTTTCTGTATTATATTATTTATCTTTCCAGAAAACCAGCTTTTATATTTATTTTCTTTAATGGTCTACTTTTTTCTAACATACTGATTTCCTTTTAAAATTTTCGAGCTTATACTAGAGTTTGTAATAAATATTTACAATTAATAAATGCCTAATTTCAAATAACCCTATACTGTTTCATGGGTAGTGTAGATACCTTATAAGAGTATTCCCAATCTCTCCCTCTCATCCTTTATAACATTGCTGACATTCATTTCATTTATCCTATGCAATTGTCACCCAATGCATTGTTATTGTTACTTTCAACAAAAAGTTATCTATTAGATCAATTAAGAACAAGAAAAATAGGGGCCAGCCCGGTGGCATAGTGGTTAAATTCATGTGCTCTGCTTCAGCGGCCTGAGGTTCACCAGTTTGGATCCCTGGCACAGACCTATGCACCTCTCATTAAGCTGTGCTATGGTGGCATCCCACATACAAAATAGAGGAAGACTGGCACAGATGTTGGCTCAGCAACAATCTTCCTCAAGCAAAAAGAGGAAGATTGGCAACAGATGTTAGCTCAGGGCCAATCTTCCTCACCAAAAAAAAAATAAGAAGAACAAGAAGAAAAAAAGATTTTATTTATTTTAACTTTATTCCTTTTCCAATGTTCTTTTTTTTTCCTTCATGTAGATCTAAGTGTCTGGTCTCAATAGTTTTCCTTCTGCCTGAAGAATTTCTTTTAACATTTCTTGCAGGGCAGGTCTGCTGGCAAAGAATTCCTTTAATTTTTTGTGTTTTTTTCTTTTGTTTAGTAAGATCTTTATATCTTCTTCACTTTTGAAGCGGAATATTAGTGAATATAGAATCATAGATTGATGAGTTTTTTCCTTTAATACTTGAAATATTTCACTCTATTCTTTTCTTGCTTGTATGATCTCTAAATGAGAAGTCCAATGTAATTCTTACCCTTATTCTAAAGATAGGGTGTTTTCTTTCTATGGCTTCTTTCAAGATTCTCTCTGTCTTTGGTTTTCTACAATTTGACTATGCTAAGCCTGTGAAAGATTTTTGGTGTTTACCCTGCTTGGTGTTCTCTGAACTTCTTATATCTGCAGTTGGTGTCCATTCTTAATTCTGGAAAGTTCTCATTCATTATTAATTCAATTATTTCTTCTATTTTGTTCTCTCTTCTCATTCTGGTATTCTAATTATGTTTCTGTTATAGTTTTTTGAAATTGTCCTACAATTCTTGAATAATTTTTTTTCATTCATTCTTGCTCTTTGAATTTCAGTCAGGGAATTTTCTACTGATATATCTTCAAGCCCACTGAATCTTTCCTTGTCAGTGTCAAATCTACCAAAGTGCTCATTAAAAGCATTCTTTATTTCTGTTACAACACTTTCAATTTCTAACATTTTTACTTGATTCCTTGTTAGAGTTTCTATTTCTCTGCTTGCATTACCCAACCATTCTTCTATATTGTTTACTTTTTCCATTATATCCTTAAGATATTTGTCGTAGTTTTTTTTATTTCCTGTCTGCTAATTCCAAAACCTATATCATATCTGATTCTGGTTCTGGTACTTGCTTTGTTACTTCAGATATTTTTTCTTGTTTTTAGCATGCTATATTAGTTTTCTGTGGTTGCTGTAAAAATTACAACAAATTTAGTGGCTTAAAACAAAAGAAATTTATTCTTTCATAGCTTTGGCGGCCCTAATTCTGAAAGCAAGATGTTCACAGGGACACATTCCCTCTGGAGAATCCAGGAGAGAGTCTGGTTTTTGCTGCTTCCAGCTCCTGGTGGTTGTTGGCGTTCTTGGGCTTATGGCTAAACTTTTCTATTCTCTGCCTACATCTTCATATGGCCTTCTCCTCTTCTCTCTAAGAAATCTTTCTCTCCCTCTTAAAAGGACACTTTCTATTGGATTTTAGATCCACTCAGAAAATCCAGGATTCTTCCCTCATCTCAAGATTCTTAATTATGTCTTCAAAGATGCTTCCCTCCCTCCACCCTCAAATAAGATAACTGACACAGATTCTGGGTGTTAGGATACGGACATATCTTTTGGGAGGTCCCCATTCACCCCGCTATGCATGCCTTATAATTTATTGTTGAAACCTGGCCATGTTGTATCAGATAAGAGGAACCGAGGGAAAGGCCTTTAGTGTGAAGTTTTTTGTTAATCTGTCTAGGAGTTAGGCTGTTTTTAATGTTTGCTGTAGCTGTAAGTACCAGGGTCTTCAATTTCCTCTAGTGTCCTTGTTGTCTTTGTGTGTCCTTAAGAACTCCTTCTTAAATACAGTCTGTTTCTTGCAGCTCTTTCAGCTATATCCACTTTTATTATACTGGAGCACTATTGATATGGTGGTATGGTGGAAGGTACAGGTGATGTATGAGAGGAAGGAAGCATTTTATAAACTTATGCCTACATCTCAGTCTTATGCTAGGCCTGTGTCCCCAGACTGTGACCTACAGAAGTGTTTCTTAGCTTCCCCCCACCTCCCCTACTCAAGTTATACAGGAAGACTGCAGCATGCTAGAATTGGATAACTGCCTTTTCTCCAGGTCAGACAAGGTTCTGGTAAAATCTTTTTCCTAGAAAGTAAGCCTTTGTTATGGAGAATGCTCTAGGCATATTCAAAATGTTGACTTTTCCCCTTCTTTTCCAGAAACATGAGGGTATTGTTTTTTTTGTCTTCACTGTGAAAACTGGTTCCTGGAGGTAACACTCACAATAGTGTGGGGGCTCCCATAAGACTGCAGCTCTCAAGAGTTTCTCACTCTCATACTAGTCCACATTCACCTTCCAGTAATTTGTCAACCTTATCATTTAATTGTTCTTAATAGTTTATAGTGGCTTCCGTTCCAGGTCAACGGATCTAGGCTGTGACTCTCTGTATTCACTTGTCTCTCTAGGTTTTGCCGTCGTGGTTTGCCCTCCAACCTCATTTTCTGCTAGGTCCAAGAAAAGTTGTTGATTTTTATTTTGTTGTGTTTCTTTCTTGTAATGATAGGAATGGTGACTTCTAAGCTCTGTATATGTCAGAGCTGAAACTTGGTCTAACATATTGATTTATGATTTTACTTTTATTAATTAATTCAGTTCGTTATTTTTTCAAACTTTTTGAGTGGATATACAATTTGTTTTGTTTTTATAGATAGATATTTAACACTATAGATATTCCTTTGGATACTATTATAGCTTATAGATTCTGACTGGCAAATTAATAATTACTATTATTTTTGATAGATTTCTACAAATTCTAATAATTAAAAATTTTTTCCCCTGCACATATAAAATCTTAAAATTTCCAGCTAGAGGAACTATTTTATTATTGCTGTTGTTTATTTTGTTGTAAATTTTTAGTTTTATGGTATTGGGTAGGGGATGCTTTATGTAATCCTTCATTTTTCTTCTTGGATCATCATGAGAGGTGCATGCATGTGTGCTCATGTGTGTGTGCAAACATATGGTCAGTTTTTAAAAATATTCCATGTATACTTAGAAGAGAATTATACTTTTCATTACAAGTGTTTCAGGTTTTTTATTTAACTCAAAGACCCATCATGAATTTTTAAATAATTTTTTTATACAGTTACTATTTTGCTATAGATTTGAACTTTCTAAGATTGAGGAAAATGTGTTAAAGTCACCTATTATAGATTTGTCTATTTTTTCTTTTCTCTTTTATATCTGAATTATGAAGGTTACTGCTTTTTTGGGTGAATATTTCATATTACTAATTCTTACCTCAAAATTTTAAATAAATTCTTATAGTTTGAATATTTGCTTCTCTTGAAATTATTTAAAAAAAAAGAAGAGATTACTAGAGATAATTCTTAAAGATTTTCCCTTGAAAGATTATTAACCTCCACTTGTTTTTTAGTGTACTTAGAGATTCACTATACCCTTCTTTCAACCACTGTGTTCACGGGTCACTAACAAGCATGAAGTATATTATTTGAACCACACAGTATATTTAAATGACAAAGTTGAATTGAACCCATTCACCAGTCCTTCCAACTTCCTATTTTATTACACTAGGATTGCTTTTCTCACAAGTGTTACCCACCTGGTCCCTGTAGAAATCTCTAAGAAATCATTTTAGATCCCTGAACTTGTTTGGTCTAAGTAAGCTGTTTGGTAAATCAATCTGAATCATGCAATTGGTATCTCTTTGAGTACTTTAGCCTCTTCTTTATCACGATTTGGGATATTTATACAAATATCATTTTGTAAGAGGAAACAATGGATGCCAGTGGCTGGCTGCAATTAGCTGCATTTAAACTTTTCCGAAATAAATTTTAATCATATTGGATTTAATAGGTTATTTCTCTACCAAAAAGATAAGCAGTGAGCTGTTCTTTCAATTCAAACAAGCCACTACGTTCACCTGCTCCCCGAGTTCTTGTCATATGACACAGAGATGCTAAGTGGTTTGCTATCTGACAGAGAGGAGCTTACGTGGATATTAAAAGGTACGTCTTTTTGATCTTTACAGAGCTATTCCTGAGATAGTTTTCTTAAATTTTTGGCAAATGTTTGTGTTTATTCAAGTTCTCTAGACTTCAGTATGGCAGTGCATTATTGCTGCTATTCCTGCCTAACAAAAATGACCTTGAATTTCTGTATCTCTTTTTATTCTCAGCTCATAACTAAGTTCTTGGCTAATTTGATACTCTCTCCATTTTGCCTTGTGAAGTGGCTACAAAATCCCAGTCCTTGGATTGGGGGCAGGGTGTTGAGTAATTCGTAGAATATGGCACTCCAGAATTGTGATCTGTCAAACTAATCTCATTTCTATCTGCTCCACCCATCGTTAAGAAGACATGAGATACAGAAGCAGAGATGGAAGCCAAAGTTTAATGCCGACCTATCCACAGCCAGGGCAGACAGCCAAGAGCTAACCTCACCTGTGTTATTCCAAAATTCTAATACTGATGATTGACTTCTTTAGATTAAACCAGTCCTTAACTTAGCCATAAAAAACTAAAATATCAGTGAGTGCGAAGAAGCTATTTCAAGTATCTTTACCTTTATTTTATCCCACTTTAAAATATTTTCTCAAGTGTTTGTTACGAGAGGAATATTGTTCTACTCAACTTGCTGTTGACATAAGAATCAGTTTAAATTTCAGATAAACACATACATATTTGTATTTGATTTTATTGAACCCGTTCTATAGTTTTTAATAGCATTATCTTTTACCCTGAGGAGCTTTATTGTGAGTATAGACTTGATGGTTAATTTTTTGTATACACTTACTTGGGTCACAGGTGCCCAAATGTTTGGTTAAACATAATTCTGGGTGTGTCCCAGAATTTTGGGTGAGATTAACATTCGAATCGGTAGACTGAGTAAACAGATTGCCTTTACCAATGTGTAGCCGTCATCCAATCTGCTGAAGGCCTGAAGAGAAAAAAAAGGCTGAGCAAGAAAGAATTTGCTCTCTCTGCCTGATAGCCTTGAGCTGGGACATAGGTCTCCTCCTGCCTTTGGACCCAGACTGGAACTCATACTATCAGCTCTCCTGGTTCTCCGCCCCTCGTACTGCAGGTCTTGGGACTTCTTATCCTCCATAGTTAACAGGCAATTCTCTGTAATAAATCTTGCATCCTCTCTGTCTACCTATGTATCTCTTATTTTTTCTGTTTCTCTGGAGAACCCTGACTAATGCAGTAGTCTAACCTCAGATCTTTATATAATCCAGAAGTGCTTGGCCCCACTTCTTGTTTGTACATGTGATTGGGTATAGGGAGGCGGACATGGAGTCAACCACAGGAACTTAAATAACTTTGGGCTGTTAGACATTCTATTTGATTAATATCGTTGACATTAAAGAAGACAATAGACTCAGAGTAAGATATTATTTTATATCACAGGCATAGAATACTCTGTCTAAAAATGAATCAAGCGTGGTGTTGAAGCTTGGATCCAAATGTAACCACAGGCAGCATAAGAAAGGGATCTGGGGCACGCTATGCACCTGATATTCATGGAGATCCTTTGTTAGCATGGTCTTTGCATAAAAACGTTTTTGATAACAAAATCATTGAGAATGCAGTAAATTGTCCATTTGTCAATTTGCTCTTTTGTAGGGAGAAATGATATATAATAAATGTTCATTACAACTATTATGTTCTCCTCAAAGCAATTTTCAGGTGTCTGAATGCTATTTTGGGGACAAGACACTGTTGCCAATTTCCATAGAGTGATCACTGCTTCTTATTCCCTCTCCTGCCTGATAAGAAGCAGCAGCAAATACTTTAGACTATATTTAGAATCACCCTGTAATGGGGAGCATAAAGGAAACGCTGGCCAGCAATGGCTAGCTGCAGCACCTTCCAGACAGTGGACAGCATTCAGGGGCTAATGATGTGAGGAAGTTTGTTCCAGTACCTCAGGTGCAGGCGGAGATGCAGGAGTCTGGGGAGGTGCAACTATCCGCAACCTGTGAAGAGGAAACGTGGGAACAACGTAAACATCTTTGTCCTCATGAAAACTAATCAGGCTGTTTTTTTACTTGCCAGTAAGTCCTAAATGGAAGACAAACTTATTTGGGTGAATGTTCTGGATTCTCCTTGGAGACCAGTCAGCATGTATAAAAGTTTTGGAAACCACACTAGAAACAATGACAGATTCCAAAAAAGCTGTTTAATCGTGTATATAGCTCATTTTAGACCAGGGTTTCTTGCCCTCAGCCCGGGCACTATTAACTTTTAGGACTGAATAATTCTTTGTAGTGGGGGCTGTTCTGTGCCTTGTGGGATGTTTAGTAGCACCCTTGGCCTCTATCCACTAGGTACCAGTAGCACACTGACCCCCACTTGTGACAACAACGATAAAAAATGTCTGCAGACATTGCTGAATATCAACTGGGGGAGAAAATTGCTACTGCTCCCAATTGTGAGCCACTGCTCTACACAGAAAAGATTTCTTCCCTTGAATAACTGCAATTTGTAAGACATTTCTGAATTGGGTTTTTAATAAGAATTTTTTTTTGCACGTGAATGGCCTAAGACTTCTACACATTTTTGTCTTTCTTTTAAAAGAAAAATGTTACTTAAAAAAAAGTTTTAAATTTTCTAATTTCTTAAACATTAGCTTGACAATAGAAGAAAACAAGAGTCAGCAAATTTTTTCTCTAAAGCCCAGAAGTAAATATTTTAAGCTTTCGTGCAATCCCTGTCCCAACTACCCAGCTCTGCTGTTGTAGCTTGAAAGCAGCCATCCCATAGATAAGGCGTAACAGAATGGGCATGGCTGAAATTCAATAGGACTTTACTCATAAAACAGGCTTTCCCTCCAATTAGAAAATTAATGTAAACTTTTTTTTATTGAAGTATAATTGACATATAACATTATACAGTCATGTGTCACTTAACAACAAGGATACATTCTGAGAAATGCATCATTAGGTGATTTCGTTGTTGTGTGAACATCATAGAGTGTACTTACACAAACCTAGACGGTATAGTCTACTACACACCTAGGCTGTATGGGACTAATCTATGGGACCACTGTTGTATGTGTGGTCCGCTGTTGACCAAAACATCGTTATATCATATGTGACTATATTAGTTTCTGGTGTAAGCTATGATGATTTGATACTTGTATATATTGCAAAATGATCACCACAATAAGTCTAGTTAATATCTGTCACTATGGATCATTACAGAATTTTTTTTCTTGTGATGAGAACTTTTAAGAGTTACTCTTAGCAACTTTCAAATATGCAATACAGTATTATTAACTATAGATGCCATGCTGTACATTACATCCTCATGACTTACTTATTTTATAACTGGAAGTTTGTACCTTTCGACTCCTTTCACCCATCTCACCCCCACCACCCCCCACCTCAGGCAATCACCACTGTGTTCTCTATATCTATGAGCTTGTTTTTTTGTTTTTTCTTTCTTTAGTTTCCATGTATGAGATCATACAATATTTATCTTTTTCTGTCTAACTTATTTCACTTAGCATAATGCCCTCAAGTTCCATCCATGTTGTCTCAAATAGCAAGATTTCATTCTTTTTTATGGCTGAATAACATTCCATTGCATATATATATATACACATTTTCTTTATCCATTCATTCATTGATGGACACTTAGGTTGTTTCCGTATCTTGCCTATTATAAATAATGCTGCAATGAACATGGGGGTGCATATATCTTTTTGACTTAGTGTTTTCATTTTCTTTGGATAAATACCCAGAAATGGAATTGCTGGATCATACAGTAATTTATTCTTAATTTATTTTTTTTTGTGAGGAAGATTGTTGCTGAGCTAACATCTGTTGCCAATCTTCTTCTTTTTGCTTGAGGAAGGTTGTCACTGAGCTAACAACTGTGCCAATCTTTCTCTATTATGTGGGATGTCACCACAGCATGTCTTGCCAAGTGGCGCTAGGTCTGTGCCCGGGATCTGAACCCCATGAGCCTCAGGCTGCCAAAGTGGAGAGCATGAACTTAACCACTACACCACTGGGCTAGCTTCTATTCTTAATTTTTAAAGACCTCCATACTGTTTTCCACAGAGGCTGCAGCAATTTATATTCCCACTAATAGTTGACAAAAGTTCCCTTTTCTCCACATTCTCTTCAACACTCACTATTTCTTGTCTTTTTGATAATAGCATTCTAACAGGTGTGAGGTGCTATCTCATTGTGGTTTTGAATTGCAATTCCCTGATGATTAGTGATGTTGAACGTCTTTTCCTGTTCCTGTTGGCTATCTGTATGTCTTCTTTGGAAAGCTGTCTATTCAGATTCTCTGCCCGTTTTTAAATCAGATTATTTGTTTTATTGCTATTGAATTGTATGAGTTGTTTATATATTTTGGATATTAGCCACTTATCAGATATATCATTTGCAAATATTTTCTCTCATTCAGTAGGTTGCATCTTCATTTTGTCGATGATTTCCTTTGCTGTGCAACTTTTTAGTTTGATGTGGTCCCACTTGTTTATTTTTACTTTTGTTGCCTTTGCTTTTGGTGTCAAATCAATCATCACCAGGACCTGTGTCAAGGAGCTTACCACTTTCTTCTAGTAGTTTTATGGTTTCAGGTCTTACATTCAAGTCTTTAATCTATTTTGAGTTAATTTTTGTATATGGTATAAGATAGTGATCCAGTTTCATTCTTTTGAATGTGGCTGCCTTTCTGTACACTAATAATGAAGTATTAGAAAGAGAAATTAAGAAAAAAATCCCAGGGGCTGCTCCCATGGCCGAGTGGTTAAGTTACGTGCTCTGCTTTGGCAGCCCATGTCCTGAGCACGGACATGGCACAGCTCATCAGGCCATGCTGAGGCAGCGTCCCACATAGCACAACCAGAAGGACCTACAACTAGAATATACAACTACATACTAGGGGGCTTTGGGGAGAAGAAGAAGTAGAAAAAATAAAAGAAGAAGATTGGTGACAGATGTTAGCTCAGGTGCCAATCTTAAAAAAAAAAGAAAAGAAAACAATTCTATTTGCAAATGCATCAAAAAGAATAAAAATACCTAGGAATAACTTTAATCAAGGAAGTGAAAGATCTATATACTGAAAACTATAAGACATTGATGAAAGAAATTGAAGACAAAAATAAATGGAAAGATATTCCACGCTCATAGACTGAAAGAATAATGTTGTTAAAATGTGTACATTACCCAAACCAATCTACAGATTCAATGCAATTCCTATCAAAATAGAACAAACAATCCTAAATTTTATATAGAATCACAAAATGTAAAACTTCTCAAGTATCATATTTGGCAGGTAGTTTCTATTACCGCATTCACAGTAGAGAATAAAAAGCAGAAGTGGTTTAAATTATATATAAAAGAGCTTCCTAATTATAAAACATAGTATGGGAAGAAAAGAATTATTCATTAAATCACTACTTCATGATATGTACTATGTGAGTATTTTTACACAGATCTTCAACTGTGTGTGTAGGTATTATTATCCTCAAATTACATATGAAGATAATGGCTCAGAGAATTTAAGCTACTTGAATAAGGTCACACAATTGATAAGTGACAGAGCCCGATTCAAACCCAGGTGTTCTGACCTAATTATCCTGCCTTTTTCTTCCACGCCCCATTCTGCTCTGGGAAACAATTGCAGTATGAAATCATCTTTCTTTTAAAAAAGCTGCTGAAAATAGTTTCCTCAGTGTGGATTTCTGTGATCCAGTAGTAGAGCCATAAGGAGAGCGTTTCATAGCAGATGTCAGGAAGAGTATCTATTCTAACATTTTATAGTCATTTTCATAAAGTTATGTTAGGACACTGAGAGGGTTTATTGTAGGACAGGAGTTTAGATACGTTTGTGAGATTTCCAGATCAAAATGGCTGAATGGACCTTTAATCATTAATTCTCTCGACAAATATTTATTAGGAACATGCAGTTTGCATTGCCTTGTTCTAAGGGTTGAGGACACTGTGGTGAAGAAAGCAGATGAGATTCCTACTCTCCCAGTTTTACATTCCAGTGAAAGAGACAGCCAAACAAATAAACAAATGAAATAAACAAACCAACAGGATCATTTAGTCTAGTAATCACAGTTCTAATAAGAATATAATGTAGAGACATAGAGTGTGTATGTGTGTGGTGATGGTGGTAGGTAACATTAAATACTTTTGTCAGGGAAGACATGGCTGAATATGGGATGTTTGAAGGAAGACTTGAATAACCAGAAGAAACCAGGCAGGAAAATATCCTCCCAAGGAATTCCCAGGTAGAAGGAGCAACAAGTACAAAGGTCTTGAGATGGGAATAATTGTTGATCTTAAAATGAAGTTTTGCTGCTTGACAGGCTCATTCTTTGTTTCCAGTCATCCTTTTTGTTGTCTAATCCTTAAATAGAAACGGACAGCCTAATATTAGCTGTTATTTGAGGAAATATTGCAACATGAAAGAAAAATAACACACACACAGACAAACACACACACACACACACATGCACACATACAGAAAAAATATGACCATGAATAAAACAAGAGCTAATTCAGGGTAGGAGAAGGGAACCCAGCTTTATATGAAAGTAACTCAAATTAGTATCTTTAGGCAGCCTAAAGGAGGTATTGCATCTATAAATCAAGAACAGGATGCTGGGTAAAGGAATAATCAGAGGAAGAGGTCCTGAAAATTACTGCACAAGAGTGTGACTGTCAGGAAGCATTCGCCAGGGAGCTATCTTTGGACTTTAGCTACCAGTCTTCCTTATGGCTCCCAAAGAGTCAGGTAACTCTCACATGTAAAATACACCCACCATGTCCCACCTCCAAAATCTCATTCTCATACGGCATGGGACTAAGGCTTGGAGTCTAGGATCTTGTCTTCTGAATTAGGTCCAGGTATGAATAAAGCTCTTTGGATATGAATCCTCTCAATCTGAAGACATGAACTAAAGAGATGTTATCTGCTCCCTTTCCCAACCGCCACCCAACATACAGCGATGAGACAGGGACAAGAGGACCACAGCAGCCACTTCCATTCAAAAGGAGGAAGAGAAAACAGGAGGCACAGAGCAGTCACTCATTCCTAACAAATCTGAACTGCAGCCAGGAATATGTTACCATTTCCTGATCAAGGCCCGTTCCTGTTCCCCGGAAGTCATTCTCCGTGCCATTTAGCTTCACCCTCAAAGCTCGTCACTCCAGGTTCCAAGTCATTCTTCATTTTCCGTAAGAAATAATGCATTTCACAGGCTGCTTTTTGACCACAAGAATTTAGAGGCCCAAAGCATTTTTTCATTTTGAATGGACTCACCTTTCAGTCCAAAATGATATAATTTCTTCAAAAAGTTTGTCAGCTTTCTTGTGATTCAAATAATAGTTTGCTCTACTAGACAAAAGCCATATCCACATATCTCTTCAAGACAGGTCCTGCTCTACAGTGGTTAGAGACTCTCAGTGTTATGAAACGAGACTTTTAAGATTTTAAAAGCCCTTACATATAGCTGGTTTATAAGAGACACCTTAGTTCTTTTTGAGGCCTTTACAAAGGATCTCGAGATCTTGACCCTAAGACCGCATTTTAACTGAGAAACTCCGGACTTCATATTTGCGCTAAGGCCATTTCTTACCTTGAGACCTTTTGCCAGCAACACAGAAGGTCCTGACTCTGAAATGCTTCCTCTCTCTGCTTGAAAACTGAACATTTCCTACTTTGGTTCATCTTTTTCTATACCCATATCTGAAGTGCAGCTAAAGGAAAACAGTTGGCACTTCTAACACTATGCTTGGTAATTTCCTTACCCAAATCGACAGTTTTTAGGTATATTTTCTATTTCCCATGTTACTGCACATGACTGTGTTGACAAATTATCCATCCTCACATTACGTGGGTCACCATTATTGTAGCCTCCATTGAAAATTTCTTTCCTGTCCTTATCGCCTCCTTTGACAGCAAACTTGAGGCCTTCTGGCCTCAGTATGCTGCCCTTTCCCAAAGCCAATGCCACATGTTTAGGTCTTCATTACAGCAGTGCCCCACCTTCAATTTATGCTTTTGTTGTTTATTGCTGCCCACAAACCATTCAAAAGCTTAGTGGCTTAAAACAACAATTTATTGTCTCTCATGGTTTTGTGGGTCTATTGGACTCAGTGGGTGGTTCTTACTTTGCCTGTCTCATGTGCTTCCAGTCAGATGGCAGCTAATTAGAGGCTCACCTGGGACACCTGGGTACCTCCCTCTCCAGATAGACTCAGGGCCTCTCTTCTCCATGTGGCCTCTCTGTATGGCCTTTCCAAGTGGTCTCTCCCACAGGGTAGCTGATTTGGCATTACATGTGGCTCAGCGTTGCCAAATGCACACAAGTGGAAGCTACTAAGCCTTCTTAAAGCTTAGACCTAGAACTGGCACATAGTATCTCCCCCACATTTATGGGTTAAAGTTAGTCATAAGCAAGGCCATATTCATTGTTGTAGGAAACTATACAAAAGTGTGAATTCCTAGAGGCCTAGCTCATCAGAGGCCATTTTTGGAGACTAGCTACCATTAGTATGTATTCTTTTGTGTCCAGGTTCTTTCGTTTAAGAATATGTCTGTGAGATTCATTCATGTGGTTCCATGTAGTGGGAATTCGTAGTCTTTCTATTACTATGTTTTATTCCATTGTATGAATTTGCCACAATTTACTGTTGATGTCATTAGGGTTGATTCCAGTTTTTGTCGATTATGAATAATGCTGTCTTGAACCTTCTTGTGACTATCTTTTTAGTGCACACCTTAATCCACTTATTTTCTGTATATAACTAAGCTTGGAATTCCAGAGTCGGGTAAATTTATGTTCAACATTAGTAGATAGTGACAAACAGTTTTTCAAAATAGTCTTACTTTTTAAAAATTTCACTGGCCTGCTTCAAATTTTGCCGTCCTACAATTTACTCTGCACACAGCAGCCAGCTTATAGTTTTAAATGGAAGCTTAATTTTGTCTCTACTGTGCTGAAGACTCTCAAATGGTTCACACAACACTTCGAATAAAGCCCGCGCTTCTTACCCTTGCTTATAAAGCCCTCTGTGATCTCGCTCCTCCTGACTTCAGCACTGCAACTTCACACCACTTTTCCCTTAGTTAATGGGCTGCCGCTGCATTAATCATCTTTCGATTTCATGAAATGCCAAGCTCATGCCCACCTAAGTTCTTTTCTTTAATTATTCTCTAACTCTCGAATGTTGCTCCCCCTGACATTTTATAAATGGCTTTTTAAAAATTCATGCAATAATTATTACTCTTAACGGCTATTATGTATCAGACACTGTTGTAAGTTATCAGGATACATTAACGAGCAAAACAGACAAAAATTGCTATCGTCTTGGGGCTTACATTCTAGCAGAAGATAGACAAAATAAATAAGACAGGTAAATTATATCATTTCTTAGAAGATGAAAAATTCTACAGAAAAGTAATAGAGGAGAATTAGTGTCATGGGAAAAATTAGAGCAGGAATAGAAATACTGAGCAAAGGGGATGTGGTAATGCAGGAGAGAGACCATGTGGCTCACCCTAGGATGGTAGCAGTGGGCTGCTGTGAAGTGTCAGAAATTTTGAATGTAGAATCAAGATGTACGTTGAGTATGGTAGAGAGAGAGATTTTTGGGCTGAGCAACCAGAAAGATGCGTATGTCATCAACTGAAATGGAAAAGATGATACGTAGAGCAGTTTTGGAGTTCAGGGGAGATCAGGAAATCCATTTGGTACATTTTAAAATGAAATTTGTTAGAAATCAAAGGGGAGATATTGAACAGACAATGGGATATCCAAACCTGGTATTCAGGAGAAAAACATGTGAGATAGAAATCCGGGGGTGCCTCATCATATAAATGTTATTGAAAGGCAGGAGGCCATATGAAATCACCATAGGAAGGAGTATGGATAGAGTCGAAAGGAAAACCAAGGATCTGAGTTTGTACTCCAGCTCCGATACTCACTAGCTCTCTGCCCTCAGATGTGTTACTGAAGCTTTCTGTGCTTCAGTTTCTTGATCTGTATAATGAGGCTCTAGGGTGTGGTAAAGATCAGTTGAGTTAATACAGTTTATGTAAACACTTAGGACGTGACCAGCACAGAACAGGCACTATATAAATATTGCTTATTATCCAGTAGAAGGTAAATCTCACGGTATCAAAGATTTTCCTTTCTATTTGGCTTTTTACTATATCATCAGCTCTTAGGACAGTTCACTGTCCGTAGCTGGCAGTTAAATATTTGCTAAATGAGTTTTTGGACCTGATTATAACAAAAAATCCAGACAACTGGTGATGTGGAAAAATAATTCCTTAAATGTGTTATTATGATTTTAAAAGTCAAATCATTTGCTTTTATGTGAGCATGTTTCTACCTGTGTAAGAGGTGAGGGAAAGAGAATAGAGGAGTCATATCTGAGGCGGCAGTTCTGAATTGGCAAACCACAGGCTGAATATGGAAATGAGTGAATTTAGAAGAAGGTCTGGGATAGTAGAGCATTTGGTTAGAATTCTTACTCAATTATCCAGTTGTCATTTGGATCTCAATTTAAAGAAATAGTCTACTTCTTCCTTCACTGGTGGGATACCTCTTTAACAAGCAGATAGATAGAATATTTTAAGTTTTGCTGCAATATGCCTGACATGAACTCTTCCCTAGTTTTATGCTTGTATTTTTGTTTTATTTGTGAATATGAGATGCCCTCCAGCTGGATTTTATGTTTCCTATAATAAAGTTATATACATGAACTTTCTTTTTAAATCCTAGAATTCTTAAAGTGACTCTTGGCCATGAATTGATTTTAAGAATGCTTGGAATCTGCAGATTGGTGCAATTGGTGGATTGAGTCTCTATTACTGGCCAGTCTAATAAGAAGTCATTGCTCTTGGTTTTAAGAATCGAAAGGTGGAGTTCGAGACTTTCATAAGAATAGTAGGTGTGAAATTGTTGGGGTTTGAATCAGAATCAAGATGCAATGGTGCTTCCTGTGTCTCCCCGCCTCCACGTGGGGAGACAATATGCTTCAATAAAGGATCACAGCCATTATTTTGTTTATCTCACTTTTGCATCTGCTTTAGCAAACATCTGTTTTATAAAGTTTATTTGATATCAGGTAGTCAATTAAGCTATACCATATTGGCACCCAAATCTTAATGTCTTTTAAAAAACAAAAGACTGAAGAGCCAAAGGACTTTAAACTATAGCTGGCATCATATGAAACAACCTGTACCTCTAATCACCCTAGGCAAACAAACACAGCAGCTGGCACTGAAGCAGCTAATGAACTGCAGGAATGCATCTTGTCATTCTCTTTGGTGTGCTGCTGTTTGGAGAAAAGATTTAAATGTTTACCAAATAAAGTTCTGTTTCTGCACTAATATTCTGACTTCAGCTGTCAAAATACCATTTCAGAGTGCCCTGAATGGTAGGAAAAGTACAAGGCAGAGTGGCCAGAGCCCTGGATTCTGGACCTGGATCTGCCATTAGGATTTTAATCAAGTTACTCTTCTTTCCGGGACATTAGTTTCCTAATCTGTCAAATGAGGAGTGGAATAGTTCACCTATAAGGAGTTCTAGACCTTTATGTCCAACTCTCCCTTAGACATCCACACTTTTATGGCCCAATTGATCTCAAAATATAACAATTCCCAAGTCAAAGTCATTATATTTCCTTCCTCTTGTTTCCTCCAGTTGTAACTGAGCCCACCCAGTCGTATGAGCTAGCAATCTAGAATCATACTCAACTGTCCCTCCTCCTTCAGTGCCATCATCTATATTATGATCATATTCTCTGTATTTTACCTCAGAAGTTTGCTTCATTCTGTTATCTTCCTGCTATGGTCTGAATGTTTGTGTCCCTCCAAAATCCATACCTCAAAACCTAATGCCCAATGTGATGGTGTTAGAAAGTGTAGCCTTTGGGAAGTATTTAGGTCATAAGAGTGGAGCCCACATGAATGGGATTAGTGCCCTCATAAATAGATTCCAGAGAGCAGAGACATTACTCAAGTACCCTCTGAGAGGCTGGAACATTAGGAAGAGGAAGTAGCAGCAGCTGCTTAATTGTGTGTGCTGTCACTAGAAATGAGTCCTGCATTTCTACTGCAGAAGAACCTCCCAGAAGTTTTACTTCTTGAACGACCTGGGATGCACACACTGCATCACGAGTTTCACTCTTGGACTACAAATCTAGCCATTTATTCCATGAATCCATCTTCAGAAAAATGCCATGCCTTTTCACCTGTGAAAGAATCTGATCTCTTTTCCAGTAATGCCTACATTGCTACTTCCTTTTTATACTTCTTTTTAACGTTCTCACTGTTATTTTCCCTCACCTCAAATAAATTGATATAGGGTGAAAGAATATAACTTTTAAAATTCCATTTGGGATCTGCAAAATGGGTTACCCACCCAGTATGACTAGTAATGGTTAACATTTACGTAACAATCATTCCGCGCGGAGCACTATGCTGAGTGCTCTACAGGTATTATCTTATCTAAACTTCACAGGAGCCAGAAAAGGAGGTTCTATCTGTCTATTCTATCGCTGAGGAAGCTGAGACTTCAGTGCAGTTCAGTAAGCTGCCCAAGTTCTCACAGGTGGAGAGAAGATGGGGATTTTAACGTAGATCTGTTACTACTCCCACGCCACTTTTTACCACTAGACCAATGATTTTCCAAGGGTGGTTCCTGAACCATCAGCATCAGCTAGGAAACTATTAGAAATGCAAATTCTCGAGTTCTGTCCCAGACCTTCTGAATCAGAAACTCTGGGGGTGGCAATCAAGTTTTAAAAAATCCTTCAGACGATTCAGATGTTGCTAAATATGACCACCACTGATCGAAACCAGTGCCTGCAAACTGAGGCCTGAGAGTCAAACCTAGCCCATGATCTCCTATTGCAGGGCCCTGAGCTAAGAATGATTTTTACATTTTTAAAAGGTGGCCAAAAAGAAGACAAAGAAGAATATGTGACTGAGAATGTATGTGGCCAACAAAGCCTCAAATGTTTAAAGCCTGACCATTTAAAGAAAAAGTTTGCTGACCGCTGCCCTAGCCCATGCTTTTCAGGGGACAGTGACGGCTGGACTTACTCTTATTATTGATTCCCTTTCTAATTGCTAGCAGGTAATTACAACTTCCCCACCCTTCCTCCCTTAGTTTCTTTCTCTCTACCCTAGTATTTTTTCACGCCAATGTTTTTAACAAAGTCCCTTTGTATTAACATACCTTTACAGATTTGAGTTTGCAGGAAATGTTCTAAAAATTTGTTCATCTCCTCTGGGGCCCTTTGCTTTCAAGCACTCAGGTCCTTGGTGGCTCAGAGTAATTTTTATGGTCTTGTCCTTTGTATATCCAAGCTCCTAGAGCACTTATTAATATACTTATGGGATGTATGTATTTTTCTTATGCGAATATATACTTTTATAAAGTAAATAAGTACTCTTTTCATTGATTCTAAGCCACATTTTTGGGTACATTTTTAAATCTCCAAAATAAGGATTCATCTTAAAATCTATGGTGCTTACAGCTGTTTTTGACCAGGGAGCAGTCATGCTATAGTTTTCATTTCCTACAAGCTAGGATGTAGCTATTCATATTTCTAGAGTTATGAACATAGTCAATACTACCCTTGTTGAGTTCAATTGCTTTTTAAAATGTATTAAAAGATTACATGATGTTTCAGTATAGGAAGAAGAAAAAGCTCCTCTTTGTTCAAAATAACATGAAGAAAGAAGAGAATGAAGCAACTATCCATTATTAGGAGAGCAACCACAATTTCATATTTTCTTGCAAAACAACCACCAAGTGCTTTATACAACCAAAGAAAGGAAGGTACTAGTTTGTATATGAAGCTATGTTGCATCCTGTTTGAGAGAAATGTGCAGAAGAATTGCCTGACGCATGATAGGCAACATAGTGAAAGTCAGGAGAAACCACCAAGATCCTCAGAATAGATGAAAGTAATTTCCAAGCAATCAGAGGCTGTGTGAACAATTCATGCATCACGCAAAGTTTCCTCTAACACATTGTGCCATATTTTATTTGGCAGAGTTTTTGTCTTTCTTAGTGGTTCATAAAATAATACTGGGTTTTGCAATCAATGTTGTCTTACATTTTATGAAAGTCTTAAAAATTGTATTAGTGAGAGTTACTCAATATTATGCAATTATATGCTAATTAAAGCAAACTGAATTTAATAATACCTATTCTTAAAATTCAAATATTTGTATGCTACTTGGCCTACACTCATACAGTTGTCATCCAGGTTGCTCACAAATGCAACTATCATTGAAGGTTGCTTAACTAACTGGTCTTATCCCAGCTTAATTAGAAACATTTTTGTAACTTATCCTAAATCTATTAAACTAAACTCAATTATTTCCTCATGTAAAAGTGGCCGGGATGCTCTTGATTAAGGCTGTGTCAAACTTTTGCAGATTGCTTCTTATTTTTGTTTTACTTTTCTTTTTCAGAAAGATATTTAACCACCTTTCTACAATCCATCCAAAGAAAAGCTTTAATTACTTTTCCAGAATAACTATTTTCAACTCCATCTTCATCAGAGGAAGCAGAAACAAAGAAAAGGAAAGATCATTCATCATTATGGAAGCACAGGCTCTTATACAAGCCCATGGTTATATATTTCAAATTAAATAGAAAGGAGGTAGCTTTCCACCCTCACTGTCAGCCTGTCTTCAGTGAGAAGACGTCCTTGCCTCATCCTTCCATTTGACATTTGTCCCTTTGCCAATTGTAACATGATTACCTCTGAAAACTGCTTAGCATTAGGAAAACAACAACAATAACAACAAAAACAAAGCTAAATCAATGGTCAAAATCTGACAATTTATTCATATTTAAATGGAGTATGCATTCTTAAAATTATAGCATATAATTCACCGGTCTTTGAAAAACAACAGTAACATTTGCACTCACTCTTATGCCCTCTACCTGAATCAAGAGAAATCCAAAATTTATTTCTTACTCGACCCCCCAAATCACTGTAGAGCAAATTGCACAGTGAACTGGGGTCCGTGATAATTTAAGAGTCAAATGCTGTCCTGCCCAATAACGATCTAGCACCATGTGAGTGCTTCTAGGTGAGGGACGATGTGTCCTTGTGCTTGCAATTACAAAGACAAGTGGCACTTGAATTTTGTGAGTAGAAGATTGGCATGGGCAAACCAATGGCATCTTATGTTCAGCTCATTTCCCCTGAATTTCATTATTTCATTTAAGAGAGTACTTTGGAATAAAACTTGTCTTGATGAAATTGCACCCTGCAGTACTAGTGATGCAGAAAGAAGCAGAGGAACCCTGCTTGAAGCATAGATTGAACGGAGAAAAATACAGCATTTCAATTCTAATGTCTCCACTACGAAAATAATAGAAAAATAACAGTCTCTCCCTGATTCAGGTACCTCTTTGCTGTCTAACAAAAGCTTCGTGAGGGAGGTCATTTTCTCTGCTTAGTTTCCTTAACAAAATCTCGTAATTTGAAGAAAGCTGTGACTCTTTGAAGATAGCCTGCTTTCTGAAGTATGGGCACAAATCTGCTTTAGAATGAGGAAAGAAGTCTTGAAATATTCTTTATTTCCTTTATTGTACAGAAGCAATAAACCAAAGTTGTGTCCAGTATGTTAAAAACATTATTTTACAGTTTCCTGGATTTGCCTTTACTTACTTAGCAGAATGGTCAGCTGGTCGGTTGGATTACAAGTTCCTTTATGAGAAGATCTTGCCTGATCATTTATCTGTGTCTATTTAACACCTGGTATAACACACATAATAAAATGCTGATAGGAAGATAGGAAGGCAGAAAGGGTAAAAAGGAAGAAATGGAAGGAAAGAGGAGGGAAAAGGGAAAAATGGAAGGAAAGAAAGAAGAGAAATAAGGAAAAAAAGATACAGGAATGAAGGGAAGAAGGGAGGAAGTGGGGGAGGAAGGGGAGAAAATGCTGAGATGATTTAGAACATATTGGAAAAATGCTTAACATTTTGGCTGATTTTCCAAAATATGCAGATATATATAAAAGCAGAATCAAAATTTTCATTAAAAAGAGCTTATTTTGGCTATTTGAATTATTAATTATACATTAGAAAAAGGCTTGCAATGCTGATTTCTGGCAGAGATGGGGGACTATAAAGTAAATCGCACTGAAAAGACAAACACACATTTACTTGTGGAAGGTGAAAGAGTCCTTTGGTATAACTCTAATCAGACGTTCTAACTTTCTATTCAAATACTCTAAGTATGTTAAGTGGCTATCAAGAAGGACACACATCTTTGATTGATGGGATGCACTAAGTCCAGAATTACACAGGAGTTGACGCTGGTCTTAATTTTGCTTCTTGAGCAAGACACAAACTTGAGTAAGTCTTGTTTTTTCTTTGTTTGGCTCATTGGAAGATCCATGGGAGGCATGGAACTGTAGTGGTAGGACTAAAGGGACAGGATTCTAAACGGGAGGGCTTGGGGTTGGCACTAGGGGTCAGCTCCCAGAGAGATGGGAGCATCAGCGGGAGGTAGACATGACTCGTCAATGTCCTACGCCTCTGCTCTTCTCTGTTAGTTTGGATAATTTAGCATTGATTGCATCTGAGGACTTTAAAGGGTTTGGGGGATGGTTCATTAATCACAACAGTTCTTTGAATTCTTTTTGTGTAAAGTAAAATACATCAATTTAGTTATTTCTTCTATTTCTGAGGTCAGACACAGCAATGCTAATAATTACTTGTCTTTTAAGATATGTGTGGCAAATAGCATCTCATTTAGCATAATTTGATGTATTTGAAAATGTTACCAGTTGTTTGCTTTCAAGTAAAGTGCTTGTTGAGTTCACCCAAAATAAAACGAATAAAACTGGTAAAGATAAAGAGGAAAACACGAAGAATAAAATGTCCAGAATAAGGGGAGGTCATGTAGGGAGTATTGCGGAGTTTAACAAGATATTGTGAACATACTTTGATTTTCTTGACTAAAAAAAGGCATTTTTAAAAGAACGCACAAAAATTCCTTGTTAAACTGATTAACATTTCTAACAGAACAGTCGGGACTTTCTTGTTTCACACAAAGTGAGCAGTGGGTAAAATGTGCCATCAGGGAGAAATTTAAACAGACTGCCCGTTATTTGTAAATACCTAAATGGGTGATTCTACCTCTTTTTCCTTATTAAAATTGATGCTTGAGTACGTATGATGTTCTTAGTACTCAGCCACATTATGCATTTTATTACCAGGTAAATGTGGAAATCTATGAGTACAATATAAATTCCAAAATATCAGGGTTGGGTTTTTTTTTTTCACTTTAAATCACTGTGGTTCACAGAAATGAGAATTTAAAAATCGCTAACGATTAACAGAGCTCACCATGTGAAATGACATATATTATTACCAGTCTTCATAATAACTCTGAAAAGCAAGTTTCTTTAGCTTCATTTCCTGACAGTACAGAGTTAGCAGTAAAGAATCTGGACTTTGTAATCTAACAGACATAGGTTCAAATCCTAGCTCTTCTTCCTCCCTGGAACGTTAGATAAATGCTATAATGCCTCCCTCACTGTTCTCATTCAGAAAATGGAATTATTAGTACTTATTTCTGGGATGTATTGAAAGAATTAAATTGGATGTACACTGACATGTAATAAGAGCTTAATATAGCTTAGCTTGTATTGTTTTAAAGTCTCTAGAATAAGGCCATAGAATTAGTAAATAGCAATTCCAGCCATAAGATCTGGGCCTATTTAGTTTCAGAATGAAAATCACACTTTCTATAATACCCTACTACTCACAAACCATCACCGTGGGATATTTCAAATACACTTATAGTGTGCAATAAGTAATATATAAATTCACTACATTTTGGGTATAGAGTCACAGTAAACAGAAAATTTTCTATATACAATTAGTGCTTTGTTATTAGAGTTTTAAAAAATAATATAACATGTCTTATAGTCAAAGGATTTCAGATGGCTTACCACTAGTAATGTTCATGAACACCTGGGATTGCCTTTAATTGAGCACCGAAAGGAAATTACAGTGAGTTCATTTGAGAGCAAAATTTGTTCAATAAAACTATGAAGGGATAAATTCTTAAAATAATAACAATGGAATACAATTTTTTCTTTAAGGTTCTTGCCTTCCGAATGACATCGTGCTGCAGCCTTTAAATACACTATCTCAATTAAACTTCCAGACAAACTCATGAGGCAGTTCACATCCTCTTCCCAATTTGTGGCAGAGCAGTGGAGGCTTGAAGGGGTCCAGCAATCTAGCCAAGTGGCAAAGCCAGGATTCGAGTCCAAGTGGGCCTGATGCCTCATACTAGTTCTTTTTTGTTTTGGTATTTCCAGACAACTTTTATTCTGCCAACATATTTTAATATTTATCACAATGTCCTTTTAAAAAATTTAGTTAAGGAATAGTTTTGTAGGTTAAGTCAGGGAACAGAATGATCAAAGCATAATTCTTAACCTCGAAAGCAAAAGTAAATTTAATGGGACATTTGAATTAAGGCATAAGGAGCCATTTATGAGGAATGATGGCTCTGGATAGAAGCAGACATGAATATGTTTAGATGTCCATCTATGGAAATCTCCTCAAAGGAGAGAAGTTCTAAATTACCTGTAAAACTCTCAAAAGAGGACTATTTTATTCAAAAGCTATTTTACCCATGAGGCTTCTGGCCTCCCAACCATCAGTGTCTTTCCCCTCTAATGCCTCAAGCCTCTTTGGTTACACGTTGTGAAGCTGTAAAAGGCCCAGCCACCACAGACTGCAGAGGTTCCAGCTGATGATCAATCTCCTTCCCTATAAATGCCTGTGGAGAGTTCTCTTCACTGCCTGCGAATGATGACTGAGAAACTTCCAGCCTACACGTGGGGTAAAGGCAATCTAATCGTCTCACCTGGTGTCTTAAGTTTCCTAAGACCTGAGCTCTCAAGGTAATCAACCACCATTGGCCAAAATGTCTGTCATTCTTCAACTCGCTATACCCCGGGATAGAGGTAACCAGGGACCTCATAATAGTCAAAGCAAAGAACTCTTTCCAGGCTTGTTATGGGTGATCCTTTTTGTACTATTTGATATTATTGCTCACTCAACCTTTCCTGAAAGTTTGTTTCAATTTCCTCACTGTTCTCTGTAATTACAAAGCTCTTAGCAAGGTATTTAACACTCAATATGGTTTGTTAAACTTTAGATGTGCTTATTAGTACCTCCCTCATCAATTTTATCCATGGCCATACCTCCCTGAATTGTCCCCCATATAGTACTCAGCTAACAGGAGTGGATAGAAACTGCTTGCAGATTCTAAAACATTCTGTGACATTTCATACCTAGTTCTCTGTCCCTGATATTTGGCTTCTCTGCTCCTTTTTTTAATGTCTCAATTTTCAAAACTTAGCTCATGCATCACTTCCCCTTAAAAAGTCATTTATGACTATTCCATATGAAACTGAACACTCCCTTCTTTATATTTTTGCTTAATCCTGTGAACATTTCTATTACAGCACTTAGAATGCTTTATTGCCATATTTTTACTCATTTATTCTATAACTAGACTGTGAACTCATTAACTTCTCATGGACCAACTATAAACCGTATTTAGTGAAATTAAATCTCTCTCTCCTCTCTAATTCCAGCCCCAATTCTACTCTCCAGATGTAATCAGTAACAGATTCATGTGTATGCTACAGAAATTTTCTATGCGTATGCATTTATATTTATAATATTTAAATTTCTATAAACGCATATTCGAAATAGTATACAAATTGGTGTGAAGCTTTTTAAATATTTTTAACACCATCATGGACATTTTCTCATATCAATACATCATTTTAAATAACTATAATATTCTATTATATGATATACGTTAAGTTATTTAAACAGGGGATATGTCGTACTCATTTTGTGTCCCTTCCACTTAGCATGGTGCTTGGTAACAGAGCACACATAACAAATGTGAGAGGAATTGTTAGACGCCATTATCTAAAGAGAAACACATGCCTTTCCCTCTTCCAAAAGAGATGGACTTTTGCTTGAGCAAAGTCACAGCAATTTACCACTGGTTCTTTACTTTGCCTTCCAATTCCTGACTTTTTCTGAAACATACTTTTGGACTGAATAACCATGACTTTATCCTTAGAATATCTGATTTTTCCTGCTTTTTTTTTTCTTCTTTAAGAAGAGCACCATCTGGACAAAAACAGGATGCCTGATGTAGAAACTGATATTCAAGATGTCTTGGTTCCAATCCTAGGGACCACCTCAGTGCTATCCCTCAGAAATTAGGATGTGCCAGGCAGCAGCCAACAGTATTGGCCTGATCCACATTTGTTCTACTCAATTTGTGGCTCTAGTCAAGGAAATGAAGATTTGATTTAGGTGGTTGTCTTACTCAGCTCAGGTTGCCATAACAGAATACCACAGGCTGGGTGGCTTCAACAGCAGAAATTTATTTTCTCACAGTTCTGGAGGCCAGAAGTCCAACATCAAGGTGTCCACAGGGTTGGTTTCTGGTGAGGCCGCTCTTCCTGACTTAGAGAAAATGCCTTTTCACTGAGTCTTTACATGGCCTTTTCTCTGTGCACACGTGGAGGTGGGGCAGAGAGAGAGTGAGGGAGAGGGAGATATCTGGTCTCTTTTCTTCTTCCTACAAGGACACCAGTCCTATCATATCAGGACCCCACCCTTAACACCTCATTTAACCTTAATCACCTCCTTAAAGCCCTGTCTTCAAACGCAGTCACTTTGAAGTTAGGGCTTCAATATGTGAATTTGGGGGAACACAATTCAGCTTATAACAATGATAACACATCTAGGGTAATTGTATGTCCTGTTTGCCTGGGACAGTTCTCAATTACGTCTATTATTCATTGTCCCATTCATTTAGCCCTCCCTTGCATTTCAGTAAATATGGTCACCCTAAGTATCCTCTCTCTCCAGTGGGCCTTGCTTTCTCTCTCTCTGGTTGGGCTGGTGATAAATTGAAAGACAGCAGAAGCACGATTGTGAGCGCTACTCAGCTGCCTCTTTGGTATGAAGCATATCATTCAAATCTGTAAAAATGGCTTTTAAAGCACAGATTTAATGCTGTTGTCTAGGTATGGCCTGTCGTCTCTGTTTATTTCAGTCAAACTGCCAATCAGTTATTATCCCTTATGCCCTTTGGTCTTGAGCCCCGATGTGGCTTTTCACTGTCTGTCAAGCCTTTCTCAGGAAGAGGTCTTGGGTGTAACAATGTGTGCCAGTGGGTATTTGTGAGCCTAGAGAGAGATAAGAAGTCTGCCTATTTTCCAGATTCTTTCAACACATGATTCCCAACATCTCTTTAAAACGTGTGCTCTGGCTCGAACTACTCATCTGCTGAAACTGTCTCCTGAGGTATTTTTCTTCCTTTCTTTCTTTCCTCTCTTCTTCTTCCTCCTTCTCCTCCTCCCCATCCTCCTCCCCCTCTCTTTCTTTTCCTCCTCTTCCTCCTTTTCCTCTGCTTCTTCCTTTTCTCCTTTTCCTTCTCCTCCTTCTTCTTTTCTGGTGGCTTATTTGTTTTGTAATTTTGAGCCATACTTCCCTCTTCTCCCACCCCAACTCTCTCTCCCAGCCCTTTCTTCTCTTCTCTGAATACTGGACTGACCTCTAGGCCTTCTCTCTTCCTTATGCTCCTCTTAGACCTTTCCTTTGTATGAATTACATGAAGCTATCACCTACTTCCACCGCTGAACCTGAGCCTGACTGTAAGGCAGAAATACGACTCCTGCTCTCAAATGATAGGATGGAGCACCTTTGAAGTAAACTCCTGCTATTGCTCAGAACACTTCTTTAAACTACAAACTGAGTCTATGGGCTGGAAGCAGCTGCTCAACACAGAATTTTCCTCACACTGATAAAGTTCAACAGAAAGTGAAAAATTCAACTAGATGCCAGTCTTACCGTTGAATATAGATAAGACCATCCTAAATTGAGTACTATCAGACTAAGTACCATAAATTCCATGGAAACTAACCATTTGTTTTGACCAAGTGTTATCTCAGCAGTACAACAGTATTTTAAAATAAATTTGTTCTTTTATTCTTTCAACACCTATTTACTGAACACCTATGACACTGTGCCAGACATTATTCTAGGTGCTGGGGATTCACTGGTAGATAAAATAAAGACATAGTTTGTACCCAAAAGGAACATGGAGTGAGTCAAGGAGAGTAAAAACTAAATCCATTATTAAAGCATTGAGTGCTGAGTACTATGGGATCACCAAAAAGGAGCACTTAATCCAACATGGGGGCATTAAACATGGTTTAGTCTTGAGTAAGTCTGTACCCCCTATATGGCCCCACAGTTTAGAGATTCGCAAGGCAATCTAGTACTGTGGCTGGGAGGGAATGGGGACTGTCTCTGCCACTGTTGTCCAGTATAGTAACCACCAGTCACACGTAACTATGGAGCTCTTGAAATGTGGTTATCACACCTGAGGGATTGAATTTTTATTTTATTTAATTTTAATATATTTCAACTTAAATTTAAAAATTGAAGTCGTATAAAATATTTTCAGTTAAACACAATTTTATTTTGATAGGACTCTACTTCACTTAAACTATGAATATTTAGCATTTGCATTGAGATGTGTTGTAAGAGTAAAATACACATAAACTTTCCAAATTTGGTACGAAAAGTAATATAATAATATAATTACATTGATAATCTTTATATTTATTAGATTTGAAATGATAAAATTTTTGATACATTGGATTGAACAAAATATATTATTGAAATTAATGTCACCTTTTTTTTTAACTTTTTAAAATGTGGCTACACCACCACACACGTATTGGCCTGGCAAATGAACAGAAACTGACCATACCAGGTGATAGCAACAATGCAGAACAACTGAAACTCTCATGCCCTGCTGGGGAAAGTATAATAGGGTGCAGCCTTTTTGGTAAACAGTTTGACAATTTCCTGTGCAGTTAATTATAGCAGTTTTCTTATGACTCACCAATCCTACCTCTAGATATTTACCTAAGAGAAATTAAAACTGATGTTCACATCAAAACCTGTATGAAAATGTCTATGACAATTATATTCATAGTCACCCAAACTGGAAATAACCTAATTGTCCATCAACAGATGAATGCATAACTAACTGTGATGTATCTGTACAATGGAATAAAAAGGAATGAACTACGGATACTCCTTACAACACCCATGAATCTCAAATGCATTGTCCTAATGAACGTGGGCATGTTCAAAGGGCTACGTACTGTGATCGACAATAAAAGAGAATGTCCAGATGAGGTACATCTATGGAGCTAGAAAGTAGATTCATGGTTGCTGAGGCTGAAGTAGGAGACTGGGGGGACATGGGGAGTGACTGATAAAGGTATAGATTTCTTTTTGGGATCATGAAAATGTTTTAAAATTGATTGTGGTGGCTGTTGCACAACTCTTTGAATATACTAAAAATCATTGAATTGTTCACTTGAAATGAGTGAATTGTATGTCAGTTACATATCAATAAAGCTGATCAAAAATTGATGAAAAAGTGAATAAAATGAATTATTAAAATAAATGTGGCTAGTAGAAAATTCAAAATTACATATGTGAAAAAATATTACATACGTGGTTCATATTATATTTCTATAGGACGTAACTTGCCTAACTTGCATAACTTGGTATTAGAGTGAAGTAGACTAACCGGGTAGAGAGAAGAATGGAGTGATATAATCTGACATTTGTATCTGACTTTCTGGGAGGGCTTGATCACATCACTTATTCTTCTTTCATCAGTGCTCTTCCATATACAGACAGACTTCATTTTATTGAACTTCAATTTATTGTACTTCACAGATATTGTGTTTTTTACAAATTGAAGGTTTGCGGCAACCCTGCACCAAGCAAGTCTATCAGCACAGTTTGTCCAACAGCATTTGCTTTCTTCATGTCTCTGTGTCACATTTTGGTAATTCTCACAATATTTCAAACTTTTTTTATTATTATTATATTTGTTATGGTAATCTGGATCAGTGATCTTTGATGTTACTATTATAATTGTTTGGGGGTGCCAGGAACCTCGCCCATATAAATTGCAAACTTAAACAATAAATGTCGTGTGTGTTCTGACTGCTCCACCAACCTGCCATTGTCCTATCTCTCTCTCTCGTTGGGCCTTCCTATTCCTTGAGAGACAGCAGTATTGAAATTAGGCCAGTCAATAACCCTACAATGGCTTTTAAGTGTTCAAGTGAAAGGAAGAGTCATATGTCTCTCACTTTAAATCAAAAGCTAGAACTAATTAAGCTTAGTGAGGAAGGCATTCAGCGCCAAGATAGGCTGAAAGCTAGGTCTCTTACACCAAACACTTAGTCAAGTTGTGAACGGAAAGGAAAAGTTCTCGAAGGACATTTAAAAGTGCTACTTCAGTGAACATATGAATGATAAAAAAGTGAAGCAACTTCATTGCTGATATGGAGAAAGCTTTAATGGTCTGGATAGAAGATCAAACCAGCCACAACATTCTCTTAAGCCAAAGCCTAATCTAGAGCAAGGCCTTAACTCTCGTCAATTCTATGAAGGCTAAGAGAGGTGAGGAAGCTGTAGAAGAAAAGTTTGATGCTAGCAGAGGTTGGCTCATGAAGTTTAAGGAAAGAAGCTGTTTCCATAACATAAAGGTGCCAGGTGAAGCAGCAAGTGCTGATGTAGAAGCTGCAGCAAGTTATCCAGAAGATCCAACTAAGATCATTAATGAAGGAGGCTACACTAAAAAGAAATTTTCCATGTAGACAAAACAGCCTTATGTTGGAAGAAGATGCCATCTAGGACTTTCATGGCTAGAGAGGAGAAGTCCATGCCTGGCTTCAAAGCTTCAAAGACAGGCTGAATCTCTCATTAGGGGCTAATGCAGCTGGTGACTTTAATTTGAAGCCAATGCTCAATTACCATTATGAAAATCCTAGGGCCCTTAAGAGTTGTGCTAAATCTACTCTGTGTGTGCTCTATGGAACAGCAAAACCTAGATGACAGGACTTCTGTTTACAACATCGTTTACTGAATATCTTAAGCCCACTCTTGAGAACTACTACTGAGAAAAAAAGATTCCTTTCAAAATATTGCTGCTTTTTGACAATGCACCTAGTCACCCAAGAGTTCTGATGGAGATGTACAATGAGATTAATGTTGTTTTGATGGCTGCTAACATTACATCCATTCTGAAGTGCATAATCAAGGAGTAATTTCAATGTCAGATCTTATCATTTAAGAAATATATTTCCTAAGGCTATAGCTGCCAAAAATAGTGATTCCTCTGATGGATCTGGGGAAAGTAAATTGAAAACCTGGAAAAGGTTCACCATTCTAGACGCCATTAAGAACACTTTTGATTCATGGGATGAGGTCAAAATATCAACATTAACAGGATTTTGGAAGAAGTTGATTACAATCCTCCTGGACAACTTTAAGGTTTCAATTCTTTCGTGGAGGAAGTAACTACAGATGTGGTGGAAACAGCAAGAGAACCAGAATTAGAAGTGCAGCCGGAAGATGTGGCTGAACTACTGCAATCTCATGATAAAACTTGATTGGATGAGGAGTTGCTTCTTATGGATGAGCAAATAAACTGTTTTTGGGGGATGGAATCTACTCCTAGTGAAGATGTTGTGAAGATTGCTGAAATGACAGCAAAGGATTTAGAATATTACATAAATTTAGTTGATAAAACAGTGGGAGGATTTGAGAGGATTGACTCCAATTTTGAAAGAAGTTCGATGGTGGGCTAACCGCTGTAAAACGCCATCCCACGCTGCAGAGAAATTTTTTGTGAAAGGAAGAGTCAATCAATGTGGCAAACTTCATTGATGTCTTATTTTAAGAAATTGCCACTGCCGCCCCAACCTTCAGCAACCACCACCCTGATCAGTCAGCAGCCATCAACATTGAGGCAAGACCCTCCACCAGCAAAAAGATTACAGCTCACTGAAGGCTCAGATGATGGTTAACATTTTTTAGCAATAAAATATTTTTAAATTAAGATATGTAGATTGTTTTTTATAGACATAATGCTATTGCACACTTATAGACTATAGTATAGTGTAAACATAACTTTTGTATGCACCAAGAAATGAAAAAATTCATGTTACTTACTTTATTACAATGCTCACTTTGTTGCGGTGGTCTGGAATTGAACTTACAATACCTCTGAGCTATTCCTGTACTTTAGAGACTGTGCTTCCTTTAGCGTACAGAAATGCCATGTAGATTAAGTAATTAAATAACTAATGAGCCATTTTTGAAGACTTTTTTCTCCTATTTGAAAAAATGAATTAAATCACCATTCATATGTGCCTGTATACCCCTTTCGTCCTCCCCCTACTCTCTTCTCCTCTGGTAACCACAAATCTGTTCTCCGTATCTATGAGTTTGCTTAGCTTCCACATATGAGTGAAATTGTGTGGTATTTGTCTTTCTCTGACTTACTTGGCTTAGCATAATACCCTCAAGGTCCATTCATATTGTCACAAATGGCACAATTTTGTCTTTTTTATGGCTGAGTAGTAGTCCATTTTTTATGTATATCATGTCTTCTTTAACCATTCATCTGTTGATGAGCACTTGGGTTGCTTCCATGACTTGGTTATTATGAACAATGTTGAAATGAACATAAGGGTGCATCTATCTTTTTGAATTATTTATTTCATGTTCTCTGGATAAATACCCAGTAGTGGAGTAGCTGGATCATAAGATATTTCTAAGCTGATGGATAAAAGCCGGACTGTTGGTGGTGAACATGATGCAATCTATACAGAAACTGAAATATAGTGATGTGCATCTGAATTTATACAATGTTGTAAGCCAATATGGCCTCAATAAAATAATTTAAAGAAAATGAAAATGAGTTAAATCACAAAAAAATCGTAAGGGCAGACTATCGTTTTAGTGTTAGACACTACTTAAAATTATTAATTTCTAAAATGAAATGAGACAGATTTTAAAATTACTTTTTTTTTCATTGTTTAGACTTCAATAGACTTAACAACATAAACTAAATCAAAAATGAGAAGGAAAATGAAGCTAACTATATAGTTTATTTAGGTTACTACTGGGTATAATACTTGTAGCCACTATTACTTTGGAACTTTCTCTGTTCAAGGTAAATGTTATAGGGAGTGTTTAATTTAGTACTCACAGCAACCTTTATAAGGAAAGGATTCTAAGCTTAGAGAACTAAATATGCCCAAAGACACATAACTATTATGTGATATGAATGGTCACCACACCCACATTTCTCATTCCACAGGATTTGAGTTCCTAAACCCCTGTAGGTGTACCCCATAGGCAGACTGCATGCCATGGCAACAGAAAATCAGAGCAGATAGCCAAACATCAGGTAATGGAACATGATCCAGGAAGTCAAGTTGTCGTCATGGAGGTCTATAAGTATGCAGAAGGAAGTCACTGACCAAGATCCATGTAAAGAAATTCTGGAAGCAAAACGTAGGCAAAGGATAGAGAGGCGGGTAGCCTGCTCCAAGGGTCTGGAAGTAAGTCACAGAGATCCAACCAAAGTAGCTAGGATTCAGGAGCACAAAGCTATTTTCTGAAAGGACTGTGAAGAAGATATAAAAGGATTCCATTTTCAAAGGAATGGCAGTATAGACAACTCTTGCCATGGCCCTGAGATGCATTCTTGAAAACATACTCCCCAAATAAATATATCAAAAGTAAGCTTTCCATAGAAGATTATAGAGAAAGACTGTTATATAATTTCTAGGGTAGTAGGTATAGAGGGATGTTCATTGCCTAAGGAGCAACTAACATGACTCATCCTAGACCTGATCCACCCCAGGGGAGTCATTAACACGTATTAGATTCAATTATCCTCCTATTACTCTGCTTCCTGTCACAGTCAAATATCAAACACACACAAAAAGTCTATGAAAGATGTCTCCACTTCTTTACCTTTGATTCACTCACTTATGGATTTTACCACATCATTACACCAAAACTGTTCTCCCAATGATCACCAGTGACTTTCATATTGTCAAATTTAATGGAAGCTTCCTCATCTTCCTTTTATTTAACATTTCACCAATATTCAGCATAATTGACTAGTACTCTTCTGGTATAATACTTTCTTCTCTTGGATTCACTAACATCACATAGTCCTGATAACAAATCTTTCACCTTTCTGGCTACTTCTCAATTTATTTGGCTAGTTACTCCTCTTGCACCAAACTCTACTTGTAGAGGGTAACAGGATTTGGTTCTTGCTCTTTTCTCTATCTACACACTTGCTTTAGATAATCTTATTCATATCTTGTCTTTAAATATCTTTTAAATGCTAATTATGTCTAGATTTTGATCTGTAGCTTAAACCTCACTCTGAGCTCCAAACCCATTGTGTAAATTAGCCCACGTCCATCTCAATCTGCAGACACCCTCCAAAGCCCCTATATCTCAGTCAGCTTGGGCTGCCATAACAAAATACCACCGGCTGGGTGGCTTAAACAACAGAAGTTTATTTCTCACAGTTTTAGAGGATAGAAGTCCCAGATCAAGGTTCAGTTGATTTGTTTTCTGATGAGAGCTCCCTTCCGGGCTGCCTAATCACTGTGTTCTCACATAGAGAAGGGAGAAAGAACTTTGGTGTCTCTTCCTCTTCTGATAATGGAGCTAGCCCTATTGGTTTAGGCTTCCCCCTCAGGACCTCATTTAACCTTTACCACGTCCTCACAAGGACCCCATCTCCAAATACAGTTACCTTGGGGGTTAGGGCTTCAACATAGGAATTTTGGACGAAACACAATTCAGTCCATAGCATTCTCTTTGTTTAATTTTCCCCATCTCAGCAAATGGTGCTACAAGGCACTCATTTGCTTGAACTCAAATCATGTGGTTTGCTCTCATTAACTCAATAGTTATAAACAATAGAATTTGCTGGTGCATTGGATACATCCTGAGATGTCTTGAATCAATCCACTTCTGTTATTTCCTTTGCCTTCACTCTAATTTTTTTGTTAATTTTTCATTTTTTTTGCTCTTTCTCCCCAAATCCCCCCCAGCACACAGTTGTATATTCCAGTTGTTGGTCCTTCCAGCTGTGGCACGTGGGATGCCACCTCAGCATGGCCCGACGAGCAGTGCCATGTCCGTGCCCAGGATCCGAACCCGTGAAACCCTGGACCACCGAAGCAGAGCACGTGAACCCAACCACTCGGCCGTGGGCCGCCCCACCTTCACTCTAATTTAAAGTCATTTTACTGCACTTTCATTCTTGACCCACTCCATTCCATTCCAGTCAGTGTTATTTTTAAAATAACTGAGATCATGTCATCCCTGGCTCAGAACACATGAATTATTTTCTGTTGTACCTAAAATTAAGCCCTAAACTGTTACTGTGGATTACGGGCCCAGGCTACTGTGGCCTCTGTCTCTAGTTCCAGTCTCATTTTGAGCCACTTTACCCAAAGCTTTCTATGGCTCAGATACTCTGACTTTTCACTTCCCCAAATATAAAATTTTCCTTCCCACCTCACAACGATCCTGCCCAACTCCTACTTAACATCCATTTCTCCACCTAAATGTTATTTCCTCATAAAGACAGACTTTGATCCCCAATCTCAATTATGCCTTTCTCCCTTCTCTCACACAGCCCCATATAACCCTTCACAGGAAAATCATCTATGTTGGTGGTCTTTTCACACAGCCCCATATAACCCTTCACAGGAAAATCATCTATGTTGGTGGTCTTTCCCACTGAACTTAAGTAGAGACTGTACCATTTTATTTACTTTTGTATTTCCAATCTAGCACAGTGCCTGGAACATAGTAGGTGTTCAGTAAACACTTAAACACTTTCTGCTTAACTGAGTGAACGGTTAAATAAATTAATGAATAAAGCTACATCCAACAACCTGTTGTTCACTTAAAATTTAAGAAACCCATCCTTAATAGTTGACATCTTCTTCAGTGGTAATTGCCACAGATATTCATCAAGCGACAGGTGTAGTATTGCATAGCCATGAGACACTCAGGAGGCACAGTTCCCCCTATGAGGCCAAACTATTTCCGCGCCCAGAGTTGAGTTAGCAGAGATTGGCCACAGGTAACATCTCCTAGCTGGAGGTTAAGCAACTGAAATCTCTTTCTACCTTCCTCACCTCATCTCAGATCATGAGGTTTTGAGGAGTAAGTCAAGTTGGTTATAAATAAATAAACAAATTGCTAAACTACGTCTTATTGCACTCTTAAATGGTGATAATTCAACCTTGAAAAGCCTAAAAAATTTAAATGGGAATTAAGCACATTGAGAAAATGTAAGATATTAAGAAATTTAAGATAAAAATTATCGCAAACTTTCAGCTCCTGCATATTGAGTCAAGAAAATATGTCATATGAAAAGAAAGAAATTTAACTTTTTTCATTTTATTGTTGACTTTTCTTCATCTTCCTTTAATTCATTAAGAAAAGTGGTTTATTCTTCTTGGAAATGGATCAGATATACTTTTTGTAAATCTCTAGAAGCAAGCACACAGCACAGGTCAGAATACGTACTTTTTGCAAAAGCTAATTTTGAAGTGATAAAAAATATAACTAATCTGTGTTTTCTTCTCAAGTAGGAGAAAATAAACTCAATATTCTACTTTTGGGGAAAAATCAGCTAAAAGATGAGATCAAAGCTGTAGAAAAATAGAGCAACCAAACATTGACGAAGATTTCCGTCACTCCACTGACCCTTAAAAATACATTCTGAGAGGCTAGGTAGGACATAAATGTATCATGTTTTGGAAATCTTGGCATTTTCTAGAAAAATCCAAATGTATTCTTGTTGCCATTAATGTAATGTATAAGCAACTCTTCACTTTAGATTTGGGGGATAAAATGTTAAATAGAAACATGTAGAAATGTATAAACCTGCTTTAGGGTAATGAGAACAATCCAGCCATGGAGGCCTTTTGAGTAAAGAGAGCATGGATGTTGGAGACATCATACAGTTTTTATTAATAAATTTCCATTGCAGGAGATGGAAAACTCCTACTTTGGCTTTAAAATTGTCATTTGAAAGTTGTTTTTTTACCGCCTCCATTTCATATTGATCTGGAAGACGAGGGAAGAAGAGCTAGCACATTGGTCATCTATACGCAGGTCCACTCAGAATATAGTAATTTTAAATAATTTGTGTAAACTCCTTATAGTAGGCATTCTGGGAGTACCTACTCAGTCCACTCTACCTTTTCTAGAAGGTACCCCATTCACAGCCCCCTTTATAGGAAGCAACTCCTCACCACTAGCTGACTTGGCTAGAGTTGAATGCCAATATGCAAATAACTAGTGCATACACTGAGTTGAACAAGTTAGATTTTTTCTCTTGGGAAGTTGCACTTGATACAGGAACTAGTATTTAGATGATAGTGGACAATTGAATTGAATTGTCAGAGCAAGTAGAGGAACATAAAACTACATGAAACCCAACAAGAGAAAAAAGCAGAGATGAGGGAGAATCTCATGCTTTAGAAACACAGAGAATGATCATGTCACTGGTTTTTCTGTTCTTGTGTCTGTCCCCATGTGGCTTGGCTCTATTTTATTTCTTATCCTTAAATGCCTGTGAGGTTGCCCATTTGAGCCTAAAAGTAATTCCCCTTAAACTGGCTTAAATGGGCTTTTGTTCCTTGCAACCAGTGATCCTAGGCTGATATACTATTTCATATAAAGGTCTATGGCTGAAGTTAACTGGTTCCCCCTCCTCAAATGCGTCCGTATGTGCAGATACAGCTTGAATGTATATAAATGGACTCTTGGCTCCTTAGTCAGCAACATCATTTCTACTGGCCAGTCCTCACGCTTTTAAATTGACAGTGACCACAAAAGAGAAGCTTCCGGGATCAGGCAAACTCTTGTCCTATTTCTCTACTGCGGAAACAAAATTCAAGCAGCATCCTTTAGAAACAGCCAGGAGGGAGTCATTGCATCTAGGTGTTCGGTCTCTCGGTGCCAATTTTCTAGCAGTGGTACGTAAGGCCTTTGAAGCTCCATCCTAAAATGGCAGCGCTCTAAATAACACAGTTGAAACATATTGAGATGAATTCACAACTCTCTGCAAAAGAAATCTCCTGCTGACGTCAATGGGAGTTTATCCTGCGCGCCTAAGAATTAGGCGAGTATTAATAAATTTTGCTGAGTTATTTCAATCTGATCTGAAGGCTTTAGCTTTTTCCTTTCTGAGAGTGGGTTGGAGAAGAGGAGGATGTGACTATGTGGGAACACTTTGATGTTCCCAATGTTCTACTTGAAGATTTTACTTAGGGAGTTCAAGTAAAAGAAACTTAGCACAGTTTTTTATTCCTCTTTATGCTTTGACTCTTGTCTCCCTCCCTAACCCTATTTTAATCTTCTTGCCTTCTCTTGCATGATTTAAATTTTCACTGATTATCAGAAAAATTTCTGAAAATGACATTTAGATTTAAAAGCAGATGGCACTGCAGATGTTGAGTATTTAATCATTAAGTTTGGAAGTCCCCATGTACGTGGTCTTTTTTTCATTGTTTCTCTTATGAAATTGGCTTGTTTTTTGACAGAATGGGTATAAGTATCCAAAGTGACTAATTTCAGTGGAACCATTAAATGAGGTAAAAACTCTTAGATGTGGAGAAAGGAAAAAAGGTTGTAACAAAAAAGAAATGCTATGGCTTTGGAAGTACATATTGTGTTTTCAGAACCATATACATGTGAATAAGGTATTCTGAATTGGAAATTCTTATTGCATAGACTAAAATTCATCATTGGAAAGACATATTTTTCTGATGTTTAAGATGTCTATCTAAAGAATGCTAAAAATAGACATATACTCATAATTTATTTTCCAAATCAGGATACTTTGAGAAGGAAAGGGTGCTATTAATAATTACCCTGGGACAACAGGTATAAACCAGTATGTCTCACAAATAAGGTCCTGATTGTCACCATTTTCTCTTAAAAGTTCAAAATCATTGAAAATAAGTTTATTCCAGCTTTCCAAACAAAATAATTGAAATATTCTCTACTTAGTTCGTAGAATTCACTTCAAACATAAAATTTCTCTTACTATAGAGAACTTGAGATTCATCTTATTTCAAATTTGAAGCTAAGGTTGATTCTATGTGATATTTTTCTACTAACTACTTGGCCTTCTTAATTTTATTGTTTAATATTTACTTATTTTTTATTGTGAAATATTATAGACACATAGAAAAGTACATAAAACAAAAGCATATTGAACTTATTATAAAGACAACATTGATATAATAATCTCCCAGATAAAGAGATGGAGCACTGCCATTATCCCAAAGCCTCCCCACAAGGCATTTGCCAATTAAAATACTTTGTCACCCCAAAGAAACCACTATCCATACTAAGGCAATTACTTACTTGATTTTCTTTATAGTTTTAACTCTTAAATATGAATTCCTAAATAATAGTCTTTTAATCTTGTTCATTTTATTTGAAATTTATATAAATGACCTATTTTAATTTGTATGAGTCTGGCTTCTTCTCTTCCATATTGCTTTTTAAGGAATTATCCATATTGTTGTGTGTAGACATATTTATTCATTGTTATTCATTAACATAATAATTGCACGTTATTTCATTGTCTGAACGTGCTGCAAATTGTTTTTTTCATTCTATTGCTGGCACATATTTGTTTTTTTTCTAACTTTTGGTCATTAAATTAATACAGCTAAGAAAAATTCTTATACATGTCTCTTGGTGCATAAAAATACAAATTTCTGTAGGGACACTTGGAGGAAAGGAATTGCTGGGTAGGGTATGCATAACTTACTTTTTAGCACTTAATACTAAACAGTTTTCCAAAGTGATCCTATCCAATACATTCCCACACTTGTATTATCCTGGTGACTTGGATAGAAATGCAAATTCTCACGTCCCTCTCCAGACCAGTTGAATCAGAAACTCTGGGGGTGGAGGCCAGCAATCTTTGTTTTAAGTAGTCCTGTAGGTTATTCTGATGTCAGCTCAAGAGCGGTAGGTCCTACATTTCACTGCACATTGGAGTTATTTGGCGATCTTTGAGAAAACCATCAATACCCAGCTTCTCTGCTCCACATATTTTAATCTAGTTGGTATAGGGATGACCTGGGCATCAGGACTGAGAAAGTGGTTCTCAATCTCGGTTGTTAAATTAAAATCACCCTGGGAGCCTTAAAAGGAAAAAACAAAAATCCTGTTCCGAATAAAGATTCTGATATAATTGTTCTAGGAGGATGACAAGCTTAGATATTGATCTTTGCTTGTTTTGTTTGTTGTTCATTTGTTAAAATAGCTCCCTTAGTAGTTTTAATGTGCAGCCAGGATTCAGACCACTGCCTTAGAGTGGTGAATGACAGCATTATAACTGTCCCAGTCTTCTCCAATTATCTCTCATCTGTCCACTCCTCTGCCATCACCCACTATCATTCCTTCAATATGATTCAGCTTAATTAGGAAAAAAAAAGGAAATTTGATTTAACTAAATCATCCAAATGTGTGAACAATGTATAGCCTCAGAGTCCCAGAGTTATTTATTATTTCATATTGAGTAATCTAAAAGGAATCTCTAATTGGAAGAATTTCAGGTAGAATAAAAAATTGAAATAAAAGATAATTTGGATCAGAAAGAGCTACTTAGCAGTTCTTAAATCACATAAAGCATATTCCATTTGAGATTATGATACCTTCTTTGTTCCTTTAAAGTGTCCACTTCTAATTTGTTTTGTAATCTGGTGGAGATTATTTTACCTTTCAATATCTATTTCTCATTGAAAGATGTCCCTATTACTTTCAAAATGGCATTTGATGGAACATTTTGATAATGTTGTGAAGTACTTTGGGCATCTTAGTATAAAAAATTAGGTAAATTAAATCTATTTCAAGAAGAAACTTGCGTATCAATCTTCTAACGTTTAAAAACCTAGATAATTATTTAAGGAAAGAATTAGAAATAAAATCAACCAGGCAAGTTTTCAGAAAAGCCAAAATATTGTTTGGTATTTGACGTCTTATTTAAGGTGGCTCTTAAATTCAAAATAATTTGTTTCTGACCACTTCAAGGTCCATGTAATGTCCGAAGCTAAAGATATAAGAAGTTTTGTTTTCAGCATGTTTGTCCCAACAACATTCGTGAGTTCTATGTTACCTCACAGAAATTTTAGTGTACCAGATGATAAAAAATGTATTCAATGATTTTGAAAAAGGCTTTTTTTTATACCCCCCTAATTTAATCAGCACCTATCTACAGGTTAGAGCATTCAAGATTCTCAACCAAAACTATGTTTTTCATAGCTCTGGAGTGACCTATTAGTTAAGACTAGTCTTCAGAAGTAGGATCACATTCTCCTTTCTGATTCCTGCTTCAAATATCTAGCATGAGCTCAGATTCCTTCTCATTGTTGATGCAAGAATGCTGGAGCACAACAAAATATTAGCAAATTGAATACAACAATTTATAAAAAGAATCATACACTATGACCAAGTGGGATTTACCCCAAGTATGCAAGGATGGTTCAGTATTTTAAAATTAATTAATTTTAATTGATTTTAATTGTAATGCATCACATCAACATACTAAAAAGGAAAAATCATGTGATCATATTAATAGATGCAGAAAAGGCATCTGACAAAATCCAGCATTCTTTCATGATAAAAACTCTCAGTAAACTAGGAATAGAGAGGAACTTCCTGAACTTGATAAAGAATATCTACAAAAAACCCCTATACTTTTCATACTTTATGGTGAGAAACTCAAAGCTTTCCCACTAAGATCAGGAACAAGGCAGGGATGTTCTCTCTCACCACTCCTTTCAGCATCATATTGGAAGTTTTAGCTAATACAACAAGACAAGAAAAGGAAATAAAAGGTTTACATATTGGAAAGGAAGAAATAAAACTATCTCTGTTTACAGACCACACAATCATCTATGTAGAAAATCGGAAAGAATCAATGAAAAAACTCTGGGAAATATAGGTAATTATAGCAAGGTTGCAGGATACAAACTTAATAAACACAAGTCAATCACTTTCCTATATACCAGCAGTGAAAAAGCAGAATTTGAAATTAAAAATACAATACCATTTACATTAACATCCCCCAAAAGAATGAAATACCGAGGTCTGAATCTAACAAAACAGGAATAAGATTGATATGATGAGGAAAACTACAAAATTTTGATGAAAGAAATCAAAGAAAGACTAAACAAAAGGGGAGATTTTCCACAGTCATAGATAGGCAGACTCAATAACGTCAAGATGCAATTCTTCCCAACTTGATCTATAGATGCAATGCATTACAAATCAAAATCCCAGCAAGTCATTTTATGGATATTGACAAATTTATTTTAAAGTTTATATGGAGAGGCAAAAGACCCAGAATAACCAACACAATATTGAGGGAGAAGAAAAAAGTTGTAGGATTGACATTACCCAAATTCAAGACTTACTATAAAGCTACAGTAATCAAGAAAGTGTGGTACTGGTGAAGGAATAGACAGACAGATAAATGGAACAGAATAGACAGCCCAGAAATAGACCCATACAAATTTAGTTAATTGATATATGACAAAGGCAAAACAATGGAGCAAAGATACTCTCTTCAACAAATGGAACTGGAATAACTGGACATCCATATACAAACATATAAACACACACCTCACACTCTTCACAAAAATTAGCTCAAAATGAATCACATACCTAAATGTAAAATGCAAAACTATAAAACTCCTAGAAGATAACATAGAAGAAAATCTAAATGACCTTGGGAATGAGGATGACTTTTTAGATAAAACACCAAAGGCAGGATCCACAAAAGAAAGAACTGATAAGCTGGACTTCATTAAAATTAAAACTTCTGTTCTGTGAAAAATAATGTCAAGAAGATGAGAAGACAAGCCACAGACTGGGAGAAAATATTTGCAAAAGACACTCTGATAAGGGACTGTTATACAAAATATACAAAGCACACTAAAAACTGAACAATAAGAAAACAAACAATCAGATTAAAAAATAGGCCAAAGTTCTTAACAGACACTCACCAAAGAAGATATAGAGATGGCAAATAAGCATATTAAAAGATGGTCTATGCCATATGTCATCAGGGAAATGCAAATTAAAACAACAATGAGATACCACTACATACCTATAAGAATGGCCAAAATCAAGACCACTGACAATAACAAATGCTGACAAGGATGTGAAGCAATAGGAACTCTCATTCAACTGTACCATTGAACAGTGGTACAGCCACTTTGCAATGGTATAGCCAATGTTAAATGGTCCCAGCACACGTCTCAAAGTGGGATGATGAGAACACGATGGACCAATGCCTTTTCTTCTGTTGTTGACCATGGTTAAAGTGTTGTAAAACTCATCTAAAATCCTTGTACTTTAAAGAGGACAACCAGAAGAAACTCAACTGGCATGACATTTTTTTAAAATACTTTTCTATAGTTTCAGGTTCACAGCAGAATTAGAAGGAAGATACAGAGATTTCTAGTAAGCTTCCCTGCCCCAAATACTATGACATTTTATTTATTTTTCATTGTAGTAAAATACATGTAACATAAAATTTTTTAAGTGTAAAGTTCACAAGTACACACACATTAATTACATTAATTGGCACTAAGTACTTATACATTACTGTACAACTATGAACACTATCTATTTCCAGAACTATCTTGTTCCTGAGCTTAGAGGAAAAGCTTTCAGTTTTTCACCATTGAATATGACGTTAAATTAATAGCATCAGAAAACATAAAACACATAAAAATATTTAACAAAATATGTGTCAGACCACTACATGAAATGATATAAAACATTGCTGAGAGAAATTAAAGGAGTTCTAAATAGATGTGAAGCTATAGCATGGTCATAGTTTGGAAGACACTTAAAACCTTTGCGTTTCAGGTTTGTATCAAAAGAAAATCTAAACAAATATTGAGCTCTAGTTAATGATACACATACTGAAGTGTTTAGGAGATGTGTAGTAATGTCTTCAATTTACTTTGAAGTGCATGAAAAATAAGACGGATAGATGAAAGGATGGACATATGGGTAGATAAATGATAAAACAACTAATGTTGAATGGTAATGGTAGAATTTAGTGGTAGGTGTGTGGGTATTTACTGTAAAATTCACTCAACATTGCTATATATTTGAAAGTTTCCATAATAAAATAGTATATATACATAGGAATATAAATTAATTTATGCTTGCATATGCATGGAATACCTTTGGAAGTATATCCAAGAAGCCAGTCACTGTGGTTGCCTCCTAGAGGTATACTGCATGTCTGCACACCAGGCTGGCACAGAGAGACTTCCTTTTAACTATATACCTTCCTGTACTTCTGAATATATACCACATGCATGTGTGATATATATAAAATGGAGGAAAGGACATCTATAACTTAATGCCACACATACTCAATAAATTACTATTATCTTAGCCTACTCTATGATATATGAAATTATACTACATATCTATTTGTTAATATATTTACTGTCTGGCTTTCACAATAGAAGGTAAGATCTATGATGGCAGGGACTTTGTCTTGCTCACCTTGGTATCATCTGTCCATGGCACAGGACAGGGACGTTGTCAATTAAAACAAACAAAAACCAAAGATCTTGACCACTTAGTATTCTCAAGAGAGCAGGCAGGGAAAGTATTCCGTTATTCAGTGGCCAGGCCTGGACAGGGAAGCCAAAGGGTCCTGGCCATCTGGATGACTTGAAATGTGAGTGAGGGCTGCAGAGAAGGAATGTGAGAGAAAACCAAACACAGATGGCTTTAATGTCTCTAAAGTTGGACTCACTTTTTATTTCTTTTTGACATTGATGTGTCTACGTGAGGGCACATATTTGGCATAGCTTGGGATCCCAAACAGCCTACTGAGGACTTTGGAGTTTTTCTCTTTCTGAACTCAGACCACCGTGGATGCTCATTATTACATGCTAACTCTCTAGGCTGCTGATGAAGCCACATTTCAAATCTGAACAATGGAAGGTATTCCCTTAGGAGGTCTATTTTGGCCCTCATTTGAAATAGTCAAATCATTTCTCTCCTTTTTAATATAGTACATTTCCTGAGGGCCATTTTTCAGTTAAATAAAGCCCAAATCCCAGGTTCTTTTTGCTGCTTATTTTCAGCCTTTCCAACACCATCCTGCCCTCAAATACCGGGATTACCTCAAGCAACCGCAAGCCCACGGGTGGGAAGACTCTTGCTCTCTCACTGGCTATGCTAGAGGGCAAAGTTTTGATTCCTTTGACAACCTGGGCTTATTTTTAGAGATATTAGGATGACTCACCTCTCCTGACATTTGTTTCTATAAAAACGAACTTAAAATGTCACACTTCCAGCTCTACAAAGAGCGAGAGAAAAGCTGCAAAAGCAATTGAACCTGAAGAGGACTCCACTTGAGAGTTCTTTTCATCCTGCCTTGTCTGTCCTCCCATTCTTTCACTTCAGAGATTGATATGCCTCTTCTGACCGCCCCCCACAGAGCCATATCCTGCAAGTGTTTGTGTGTGTGAGTGACCTGACAACAGACATCTGGGGGCAGGAGGCCAGTTACGCAAGTGAAATAAAATGAACTGTTCACATCACTGCCTCCACACATTAATTACTGGTTGCAATATTAGTAGCAGTTAAAGTATACATATGGTTCATAGAATACCAAAGAATCGGATAAATGATTGTTTAAAGGATATATAACAACACAGAAAATTATTTCTCATATAATATTCAGTGTACTGCACCTCTCTTTTATTTTATTTGTTCCTCCCCAGGGAAGTTGACAGACTCGAAACACAGAGGATAATAAAGAATATGAGGCAACTGATAAGTATGTCATGATAAATTTCAATAGGAAGTGGAAAAAGAAAAAGGCGGGCTCCAAAATGAATAGATAAAAAGGGTGAATGGAAATGTACCAAAATGCAAACATATTGGCAAAATGCAAGGTTTATTGTGAAGCTAGCATTTTCTTTTGTCTGTGAAAAATTCTTAATTTCCATGTATTACTTCAAAAATGGAAAAAATAAGTATAATGGACTTGAAAATATGCTATTTTATCAATGTTCTCTAAATGAATATATGCATGTATATTTAAAATGTATTTACTTTTAAAGTTTGTAATCTCTAGATTGGTTATATTCAAGGACTCAAGGCAGCCAGGAACCAAATTGTATAAATAGAAATCCGCTGTGGCTTAATGTGGTAAAGGGATGTTGTAGGAGCCAGTTGGGACTGCAGGAGAATGGGTCCTGGCTGGCAGACAGATGCAGTAAAAGTCTGAAACTGCTGAGAAAGGTCTTCTCATATATCTAATTTAACCAGAGAATAAGAGAAATAACTCAACTAGAGTTCTCATCTTGGGATAATGACCCTACTAACCAGCCAATACATTTGAAATATGTACCAAGCCCTTATCACGCACAAAATGCCCATATCTGAGCCAAGTTTCGTGGCAGTAAGAAAACAGATGTAATAAAATGTGCTGGTTCTTAAGGTGTGCACTATTTGGAAATAATACAGATAGCCACTCTTTAAGGCTTAAAAGATGTGTGGCAATTGTACAGGCAAAGGGAGCTCGGATAAAGGAAAACCAGAGGGAAATTTGGAGAACCCTAAGTGACAAAAGGACTTTGGCTGAGTCTTGAGTGATGAATGAGAGAAGAAGGAAGAGTACTAAAAGTAGGAAAATCAGTCTGCTTGTTCCAGATGGACAGCAGGAAGCACTGAGGTAAGCTGCATTTCAGTGTATTTTAATGTTCTCAAAGATTTTCACAGATTCTCAATAAATATTGTATTTTGGTGAATGAATGAATAAGTGCATAGTGAATGAGTGCATTTTGAAGTGAATTGTGTGCATTTTAAAATGGTGGTGAGAATTGGAAGTGTGTGCTCTGCTCCTGACGCTTTACTCACTCCCAGTGGGGTCATGCTATGGATATTAAAGTCTGTGACTCTTGAACTACACTTAGGATCAGGAATTTCTCACTTCCCTATTCCCCAGCATCTGATGCAAAAGGTCTTTTTTCAGCTCCCTTTTGTTCTTTATTTTAATTGCCTCCCTACCTTTCTCTTCTTTTGTCCATGCCTGCTTGGTTTGCTGACTCTTTTTCAGTTTGTGTCTAGTCTGGAACTCCCTCTGGACACTGCTTTTAGTAACACTTTGATTGCCTCTCATGCTGCAAAACTGGAGCAGGGGCAATGCCACTATTGTTCTGCACCCAGGCCTCCAGGATCTAGCCCTCAGTGTGATTTGGAAAAGGTTTTTCCTCACTTGGGTTAGGAGTCCACTCTGTTGCTGCTGTGGTGGGTCTGGTATGACAGAAGCCTGGGTTCCAGTTAGATTGACCCCATTATTTAACTTAGGTTCTATAATTCAGTAGTGAACCAGACAACTATAGTCTCTGCTGTCGTGAAACTTACATTCCCATAAAGGAGAAGATGTGGGACATGATAATAAGTTTTGAGTTAAGTGAAAAAATTCATTAAATGGTGTTTGACTCAGCTGTGATATCATCCCATTTATGTGTTAAGAGATTACTCTCACTACTGTGCATGGGAGATGACTTGAGGGAGTTAGGAGCGGACAGTAGTTGGTCAGTTAGGTGACATTAAAGTAGACCAAAGGAGAAAAGATGGTAGTTGGGGCAGAGAGAGAGTGGAGATGGAGAGAAATGGGTGTACTCAATATGTATTTGGAGGGTAGATTTGACAAGATTTGTTATTGCAAGGGATTTGAGTGAAAGAAGGAGAGGATGATGATTCACCCTGGAGACTCTTGGGAATCAGTGGAGTCCCAGGGCTCTACTGGCTTTATACTGAGCTTGACTCACCGCAGAGAGGAAAGAGAGACCTGATATTAATATTGCAACCAGTCGGCCTCAACCCAACAAATTTTTCAGTGTAAGTCATTGCAGTGATATAAGTAAGCCAGATCGCACATCTCTGTAGCTCGTCAGTACTTAGACTAGAAGTTTGTCCAAAGCTGTGAACATACAGTGCCCAGATTCAAGAGCATCTGTTGGGTGGGATACAGCTCACGCAGAAGCAGATCTTGTAGATTTAGCAGTGGCCAGCTGCCAAACACAGACGAGACAATTATAAACCAAAGGAAGTAGTTGGCATTTCCCTGAAAGAAGTGATTTTTGAGGAAAGGTCAAAGCAATTCCTACCCTTTGAATTGTTTCCTCTAGTTACTTAAAAATAGAACCAAACAATTATAGGAATCCCTTTGGAATGGTAGGATGAATACCACCTGTCTTGGTCTACGAAAGCATTTTGGCAACCTGGTTGACTTTTTACTTACCTGACAAAGCTATTGTCTCCAGGCCATTGTCTCTGCTGAGAGTTCATGACCAAACTTATAGATGTCAGGACACTGGCCTCCATATCAGCTCTTCATCCTTTGGGCTCTGACAGGGCTACAAAAAATTTCTCGGTGTGCATTGGGGATACTGCATTGTGTTATGAAGACCCCAAATATTTAACAGCTAAAGGAAGTTTTCTTTCAATTCTCTTAGCCTATGCTGTCAAAGCTGTAAATGCTTTCTTTATTCATCTCCCTGGAAGTTCCAAAGAATACAGAAAATTTACTCGCCTCCATGTCTAGGGCCTCATGGCACAGGTAGTCTATTTATTTTTGAAATTGTTTTGATAGTACTCAAGAAAGAAGGTCAGGCAGAGAGGCAATGCTGCAAGTATTATGGTCTATCAGAGATGGGAGATATCCCCTTCAGACTAGAGCATTACAGGGTAATAATGATACTTCTATTAACAGAACTTCCACTGTACACTAGGTTCTGTTAGATACATTACATCTGTTTTTCTATTTAAACTTCACAGTAACCCTAGAAAATAATTGTTGTTCTTATTTCACAAAAGAAAAATGTTAAGACTCAACCACCCTATGGATCCGATGATTGAAGGAAAATATTCTGGTTGAGTCAAATGAATGAGAAATGTATGTATGAAAATTGCAATTTGGAATAAATATTGAGGCCAGGCATTGATTGTTTTCTCCAGACCTCCAGGTAATCCTAAGATATTGTATGATTGAAAGCTGACTTTCTGAGATATCGTGCCTTTCTGAGAAAGCAATACCATTGAGATCTCTATCAGATGGTTGAGATAATATGAACAAAACAATTTGCATTATTTAATTTGCTCAACCCATTTGCTTAATGTATGGCAATTTGGTAAATATATTTCTCCTCTCTCTCTGGCATATAAGAGCTCAAGCTTGTCACTGTAACATTATCTGCAGTCTTTCTGTTATCATGTCTTACTAGATTAAAGGTACTTTCCACTTGGATTTATCCAAATGAAAACCGTTGTTAAAATATAAATGTTACCTGAGAAAAGCAAAAAACTAAAACCCCAAACCAGGAAAGATGCAATAGGTATCTTTAAACATCGTGGTTCAAATTAATTTTAAAGGAAAGAGCAAGGGCAAGAAGCAGAGGGTAGTTGATGTTGGGGAATGGGGGCTGAGGTGGGTGGAAGAGCAAGTTATACTGAATTTAGTATGCAGGCACAGGGGAGAGAGACTGAGAGAGACAGAGACAGAGGGAGAGGGGAAAGGAGGGAGGAGGGGAAGAGGAGGGGACAGGAGACAAGGAGACCAAGTAAGAGTAAGAACACTGGGTGCAAGATGTGCCTGCCTCACAAGTTTCATGTAAACAGCCCAGTGTACAAGTACACTGAGAATTGATTCTTGAACTCATTTGTGTTTAGACCCTACTCTCTTCTTAAGGACTGATGTTACATGACCAGGGTGCTTTTTAAAGGACATATTATTTTAAAAATAATTATCCCTGAAAATGTACTGCAATGGAGACTAATCCATGGGGCACTAGGTTAAATATATCTTCGTTCCTTTGAAACTTCATTAGTCATTCTTCAGAATGGATGCTGCCTTTGGGGGGTAATTGGTAGAAGAGCCATTTTAGGTTTGCACATCGGGAGAGAAGGAGGAGAAAGAAAGAAGAAGAATTAAGGTGCCCAGATTTAGCTTAGGCTGGGTGATCCAGTTTCCAGGGCTGGTGAATGTAATCTTTTCATCCAATGACCTATGACATAGGAAGATAACAGTCATAGGTGAGGTGATCCTAGCGTAGGTAGCTTTTCTTGTCTTTTGGTTTTTGTATTCTGCTAGGTAAAATGTGATATTTCTTGAGATTGCTGAAGCCTTGGAGACCTACATGTGCTGTCATGGGTTTCCAGGCTCACTGAAATGTGACATTGTTTTTCCCTTTCTGTTCAAGCAGGGCCAAGAGTTTCCTTCAACAAATATTTGTCGAATGTCACCAAACGCAAAGTAGAAGACTCAGGGCTGTGACTAAAATAATCCATAAGGTATGGTCCCTGTCTTTGAGAAGCTCAGTTAATTATACCGGATACTTAAGGTTTTCCTCTTGCCCAAGAATTGTGAAAGTTTTGTTGTTAATTTGTATTTTCAGTGTTGCAATAGCAGCCTAAGTAAACAGATTATTTTCACTTGGATACTTCACCCATGTTTGACCCATGGCCAATGGGTCGATGGTGATACCATAGCTATTTTGGCACATGGACTGAGTAATAAAACGTGAGCTTTTGCCTGCTATCCACCAGTGCCAACCCCCAGTAGTGGCCCCAAATCGAATCTCTTCTAGCTTGCAGATCTCTAGATTAGCGTCTATTAAATACAGTTGTGAGCCTCCAGCGAGCAGGAGCAGGAACCTGGTCATTTCTGTCCATCTCACTGTATCAGTCAAGATCTTAGTAGAATATAGCTAGGCTTTACTGACAAAAGATTGAAACAAAGAGATCTGCTTTATAAGCTATTTGATTTTTACATCTAATTCTTCAAGATGCCGTTTTTTGGCAAGGTTTATAATAATGAAAGAAATTAGTGACACAAGGAAAAATTAAGTGATGCAAGGAGAAATGTACAACTCTGTATTCATAGTGGAAGACTTTAGTACATTTCTCTCAGCAACTAATAGACCAAGAAGACAAAAAAAAGTCACCGAGACCATAAAATACTTAAACTTGATCTAATTGACAGCACTGTATATAAAGCTCTAGAATACTCATTCTTTTTAAGTGCATATGGAACATTTACTGAATTGACAATATAAAAGGTCATAAAGCAAGACTCAACAGATTTAGAAGGCTTCAAATCATACCAAATATGTTTTCTGACCACAGTGGAATACAATGATGTTAGAAATGATAATAATTAAATAAAAACTAGAAAATTCTCTTATATTTGGAAATTAAGAAAGTACTTTTAAATAACTCATGGTTCAATGAAGAAATCACAACAAAGATTAGAAAACATTTTGAATTAAATAATGATGAAAATTACACATCTGAAAACACATGATATAAGGCTAAATCTATGCCCAGAGAAAAATTTAGAGACTTAAATTTGTATATTATAAATTTCAGTCAATTATCTAATCATCTATACCAAGAAGTTAGGAAAAGAAAAGGAAATTAACCCAAAGAAAATAGGAGAAAAATAATAAAGATATGAAATATAAGAATTAAAAATAATATTATAAGGATAAACTGAAAAACTTTATAGCTATAGATGGATGGAATGGACAAAATCCTAGAAAAACACAATTTACCAAATCTGTCCACAAAAGAAAGAGAAAAATCAGATTAATCTTACATCTATGAAATAAATTGTATTCATTATTCAAAAGCTCCCCAGAAGAAAACTCCAGTCCCAGGTGTTTCCTACCAAATGTTTAGTGATTTCTAACAGATAAAGAAATGATGACATCACTCTTACAAAAACTTTTCTAGAGAGTAAATAGGAATGGAATAGTTAACAAGACATTTTTTGAGATCTGTGTAATCTTGATATCAAAACCTAACAAGTACATTACAAAAAAGGACAATATAATATATTCAATAGGATCTCTTTTGAAATCCCAGGTGTGTGTGTGTGTAAATTGGCAAGCTATTTCTAAATGCATATGTAAGCTATAAGTTCAACAATACCTAAGACAATCTTGATAAAGATAAGCACAGATGGAAGATGCATATGTTATATATCAGGACCTGGACGCCAGCCCAGTGGTGTAGTGCTTAAGTTCACGTGCTCTGCTTCAGTGCCCTGGAGTTTGTAGGTTGGGATCCTGGGCACAGACCTAGCACCACTCATCAAGCCATTCTGTGGCGGCATCCCACATCAAATAGAGGAAGACGGGCACAGATGTTAGCTCAGTGACAATCTTCCTCAAGCAAAAAACAGGAAGATTGGCAACAGATGTTAGCTCAGGGCCAATCTTCCTCATAAAAAAAAGATAAGAGCTTCATTAATGAAGTCATATGCTGTTTGTGTGAGGATAGACAAATAGACCAATGATTTAGAATCAAGATTCTAGAAACAGGTCCATACCCATATGGGTATTTGAATTATGAAAAAAAGATGCTTTAGGGTTATAGGGAAAGATTTGTCTATTCCAAAAATAGTGCTGGAACAATTAGTTATCGATGGTGGTGGGGGGGCAGGGAATCTGACTTCTGGTTCATACTTACACATAAATTCCAGATGAAATTAGATCTAAATATAGATGGCAAAACACAAAAAAATAATTTTTATTTTTTATTTTTAAACGTGACACAAAAAGCATTAATTTGACTATACTAAAATTGAAATATTTTCATTAATTAAGGATTCCATTAAGAGAGAAAAGGAATATCCACAAATTAGAACACACTCTTAATACTTACATCTGACTAAAGGCTCATTTCCAAAAAGTATAAAGAATTTCTATAAATCAATAGAAAAAGATCAGTTGAAAAATTTGGCAAAAATCCCCACAAAAAACCTTGAAGAGGAACTTCAAAAACAAGTACTTTCAAATGACCAATGAACATAGAAAAAATGCTTAACCTGCTGGCCCATCAGAGAAATTCAAATTAGAACCACAATGAGCCTCCACTATGCAGCCACCAGAGTGACTAAAGTGGAAAAGACTAACAATGTCAAGTATTTAGGAGAATGTGGAGTAACTCCTCTCTCCTACGTTGCCTATGGAAATATGAATTCTGCAGCACTTCGGAAAATTCTTTAGCAGTATTTGCTAAAGTTGAACAGAAATATATTCTTTAACTCAGATATTTCAGTCCTCGCTATGTCCAACAGAAATGCTTATAAATGTGCAGTTATAATAGCCCCAAACAGGATACAATTCAAATGTCTATCAACAGTAGATGGAAAAATAAATTGAAGTATGTTATAGGGTACATTATACAGCAGTGAAAATAAATAGACTCTAGTCTAATGCAACAATGGATAAGTCTCAATATCATAACTTTGAACAAAAGACACCAGACATAAGAGAATATATGAAAGAATCCATTTACAAAATATTCAGAAATATTTTATTCCATGATTAATTCGTGGAGTTACAAGAATTAATTAATCTACGGAGTTACAAGAATTAACAGGGCCATGCAATATCTTATCCAGGAAAACTATTAAAGTCTCTTTAAGAATGATAGCAGCTGGAAAGAAATAAGGCTAGTACTGGAAAAACAAAATCTTCATGAAAATGAAATGATCTTTAGCTTTGCTTGAATTTTTGTGCCCGTAATGCATTTTTTATTGGTCTTAACCAATACACTCATCAGGAATGTCCAATGATGAGTTGATAAACCACCTCTTAAAAACAGGCCCTAATTAGTAGCGTTTACTATTTCTGTAGATTGACTACTCCTACCATTGCCAGTTTCAAGCTATTCAGTGAGATGTCTCTGAACCGAGAGTTGCGAAGGGATATGCATAATTGGCTCTCCTGTGCCTGTAGGAATTAGCTCCAGCACAGCACTAAATGTGACCCATTATTAATAACATATTTAAGATGTCACAAGTGGTATCCCTTAATTTTGAACTAATACTATTTTCAATGCAACCAGGTTAAGAGCCATTTTGTGCTGTTTATAACAAAAGGGTATGCTGAGGAAATCCAGTTAGACTATTGGAGGGATGTACCGGTAGCATGGTGCAGTGGAAACAGCAAAGCACTGGGAGTAAAAACCCTAAGGAAGGTGCCACTTGCGATGGGAACATTCTCCGTACTACGGTATTTCTGCAAACACACCTGCAAGTGTTTACCACCCATTGGCAGATAATTTTTCAGGCATCACAATTTACAAAACTATGTGTTCTCTTATTCCCTTTTTGGGTTTTAATTCCTTTTATACAATGTTCGATCTACCCTTTCCTGTTAGTATATTGTTTCTAATGGCAGAGAAGAAAGAAGTAAAATAAGGGTTGAGTCACTCTGCTTGCTCCATCATTTGTTAAAATTATAGCTTTATCCAAGCAATGCATCTATCCTATCAAGTGGATCCAAATGTAGCTGTGAGAACGTGTGTGTATGCTGTGTTCACATTTTTCGATGTCAGCTTATTTCAGTGCCTGGTGCAAAGATCCACACTTAGGATGCATTCAATAAAACAAAATATTTGTCAGAATAGATACATAAAAAGATATGAAAACTAAAGAAGTGATTGGATCCTGGGTTTTAGTATTTACACCATATTCTGACAAGTTTGTGTCACTTGGCTGTACTTTCCTTGCCAGCTCTAACCCATCTTCTGTACATGGTCTATTAAAATTTGAGCACATTGAACTGCTCAACACTCAGCAAGCAATGATTCTTTCATTTATTTCTCCTTTCCAAAAGGATTATGAATGTGCAACTGTTTATACAAGTATTGATTTTAGAGAACCTTTCATCCTACTATTTTCTGTGTTTAAATCTTTGCTTATGGGAGCACATAGAATGTGATCTCTTTATTTTTTTCAAAGTCTACTTTTCTAAAGTGCAGACAAGTAGTTTAGCAAATTAGGGTCAGAGGTGAATTACTGTGTCACTCAAGACTCCCATAGATGAGTAATCCCCAGGCCTGGTGTTTTATGAAAATCACCTGTTAAAATTTTTTGCAATTCCTGGATCTCACCTTCAGAGAATTGCTTCAGTAAATCTGACCTGGGAGCTTGGCAGTTGCATTTTTTTTTTTTTTTAAGATTTTATTTTTTTCTTTTTTCCCCCAAAGCCCCCCAGTACATGGTTGTACATTCTTCGTTGTGGGTCCTTCCAGTCGTGGCACGTGGGATGCTGCCCCAGCGTGGCTCGGTGAGCAGTGCCATGTCTGCGCCTAGGATTCGAACCAACGAAACACTGGGCCGCCTGCAGCGGAGCGCGCGAACTTAACCACTCGGCCACGGGGCCAGCCCCAGGCAGTTGCATTTTTTAAAGGTGACTGAGCTGTACGTCCTCCGGCTTAAGCAGAGCTTCTCAAACTTGAAGTCGTTTGCCTCGTCTGGGAATCTTGTTAAAAGTGCAAATTCTGATTTAGGAGGTCTAGGGTGGGGTCCAAAATTCTAAATTTGTAACAAGCTCCTGGGTGATAAATCTACTGCTTTCACTCTTTGAGAGAAAGGGTTTAAATTACACATAGTCACCGTATTAGTTTGAATTGGTGGGATGTGACTGCAGCATAAACTACTATTTAAATTTACATTTTAGAGTACCTAGGACTCTATGAGCATACAGCAATCTCTCAAGGCAGGGCATTTGAGCAAATAAGTATTTTCTGTTTTAAAATTTTCTCTCAAGAAAAATACCAACAGGTGAATGGTTGGGTAGTTAAATAAAACCATGTCAAACCACTGCACTCAATCATTATGAATGTAAGCAAATATTTATGGAATGTTCTGGGATCCTTTCTTTGTTCACATCTAACTTACCACCCTATGGTCTCAGTGGTTTCGCTAAGGTAGTTTGGTCTTTCCTTTGGAAAATTAGTCTTGCTTATTGCATGCAGTCATTAATATGCAATGACTATTAAGCAAGCTCTTGAGAGTGCTAAACCGTTACTTTAGGGGAGGAAAAGAGAGAAATTATTATACGCTGCCAAAATTAACACAGCTTCTCAGAATTTAAATTGCACCAATGAAAATCATGAGAAAAGGAATTTGTAATTATTTACTAATTGTCTCAGTTGGAGACATAATTAGAGGTGATTACTGGAAGTAATAGTACAATAGAGAGTGTTGAAAAAGTTTCCATGTTACTGCCCAGCGACTTGCAGACAACAAATTATAATGGGACATGGTATTGTGGCATATAACTTGAAAATAGCAGATGGAAATAATTCACACCTGGGAGCTCCATTGCCGAAAATCGTGTGTGTGGGTCGGGGGGTGGGGAGTGGGGGCAGGAATTTATCTTTTATCCTTGGTATTTGGAACAATGATTTATATACAGTGGATTTGCAGTATGTTTCTAGAGAAGCTGACCAGTCATTAATAATCAAACTAGCCTATCTTTAGTTGTCTGCGATACTCATGAATTACGTAAGGCCATGGGCTGGGCTTGTGTACTCAGTGACAACATATTCTTTGTTCAGCAGCAGCAAGAACAAGAACAAAAACAGCAAACAATTCTGAAGAGCTCGTTGTGTAGCAGGCTCTGCACTAATGCTGTACATTCATTGTAATTTTTAGAACGTATAACATCCCTAGTAAGATAGTAGGGATTAAAGAATATCAGACGCTCCCTGGGTAAAAGGGTGAGACCACAGAAAGGGGGTCTATGTGGGAAAGTTGGAGGCAGAGACTTTTGTTTTCTCTAAGAAAACATTAATTCTGTTTTTTTCTCACAGATAAAGATGTTTTATTGGCACTTATTGTGGTTCAAAGACCAAGAGGGTTGTATATACCTGTAATATTTTAATTATAAATAGGCTAATTTCTAATCACTTTTTACCTGGACACTTACAGATGTCTCCTAAGTAATGAAAATTTTTAACTTTACTTAAGCCTTACAGTCCTGGAAAACAGCAATCGTTAAAGGAAGCCTCCTATCCTTTGTATTCTGGGAAATGACTTACTGCGAAGAGCCAAAATTGCTACATGACCTAAGACTCCTGAATAACCAACCCCCTTGTTTACTTTAGGACCAGACCAGATACGGACCCTCCCAATTCCCATTTTTTGCCTCATCTGTGATTAGCTGAAATGTTTGTTCCCATTGGTCAACTGTAACAAAATGCTTATGAATTTGTCTTGACCAAACTTTGATTAAGCTTCTCCCCTCCCCATAGGACCCTGAATTTTGACCTGAGACTCATCCAGCCTCAAAATGCAGAACTACTGTATTTGTTTTTCTCTGTCTGCTTTATTTCACTTAGCATAATACCCTCAAGTTCCATCCATGTTGTCGCAAATGGCAACATTTTGTCTTTTTTGTGGCTGAGTAGTATTCCATTGTATATATATACCACATCTTCTTTATCCATTCATCAGTTGATGGTCACTTGGGTTGCTTCCAGGTCTTGGCTATTGTGAATAGTGCTGCAATGAACATAGGGGTGCATATAGCATATGTGGAAGATAGACAAACATGTAGATTAAAAAAACTGATTGGTGGTTAGCAGAGGGAAAGGGGCTGGGGGAAGCGCAAAAGGGATAAAGGGGTGCATATGTATGATGGTGGATAAAAACTAGACTATTGGTCATGAACATGATGCAGTCTATACAGAAGCTGAAATATAATAATGTACACCCAAAATTTATACAGTTATAAACCAATGTGACCTTAATAAGATAATTAAAAATGGAAAACAAATAAAGGAAAAGGAAAATTAAAAAAAATGCAGAACTTCTCCTAAGGGCTCCTCTCGTGCATCATCTGCTGATCAGGGACAGGGAGGGGGGGACACACTATGATGACTGACATTCTCTTCGCTGCCCCCTGATCCTGGTTATTTCTAGCCTTGTTTACTCTTCCCTAGACAAGAAAAGACCTTTTCTGTCTGACGTTTGAGACACTTGCAGATCGTATATTCAGAGTGTCCTCACTGTCACAATAGTCTTTTCAAATAAAATCTCTCCTTATTTAAGTTTGGATTTGTTTTTATTTCACGATAGTCTCCCTGGTCTCCAGAAACACCTCTCCAATCTATCCCTTGTGCTTCCACAGGCAGGACTACCTTGTCACACAACTTCAGAGGGCACCATTACATGGGAGTAGAGGTCAACGGCATCCCCTGGAACTGTATAAGTATAATGTCTGTGGTCATACATGACAGCACTGGCCACGGGAGTGGAGTCTTTAAATTTCAAACTGACTACTTCATTCTCCTGCTTGAAAATATGTTAATAACTTTCAAGTTTGAATGGGAAACCTCCAAATTCCTTGATTTGACATACAGGGTCTTTTACTAATTGGTTCCACTTATTTCTCTAGTTTCGTCTCCCACCACTCTCCCTGTGTGTCTTTTAGTAATCTCAGGATCCATCATTCCTGTCAGTTCTCTCTGTCATTGGACATACTGTTCTCTCTGCCTGAAATGCCTGTTCCCTCTTTCCTAGCTGGTGTACTCCTGCTCATCACTCAAAGTTATATGTGACTGTTGCCACCTGCAAAGCCTTTCTCTATCCTCTCTTTGTCTTACAGTCAGAGCTGGATGCTCCGTAAAATCACTAACTGTATACTAAGACAATAAAAAAAATCTACATATTATTAGAAGTAATTATTGAATTTAGCAAGGTTACCAGATATCAGATATTTTTAACATTTAAAAATCGGTTGTATTTCTATATACTAGCAAAAATAAATAGAATGAAAAATTTTAAGAGATGCAATTTGTAATAGCATTAAAATCATCATATATCTAGGAGTAAATAAATTTCACACAAGACCTCTACATAGAAAACTTTAAAAGAGGTTAGAGAAAATAAAGACAAAGAAAGGGGACTTCCTTTCTAGATGCATAGATTAACTGATTTGCTCTCCCACTGTAAATAATTAGAAAAGTGGAAACAATATATGTGGAATCTAAAAAAAAAAAATAGCTGATTTCATAGAAACAGAGAATAGAATGTTGGTTGCCAGGGGTTAAGGAGGAGGAGACATAGGAGACGTGGGTCAAAGGGCATAAACTTCATTTGTAAGAAGAAGAAATTCTGAGGATCTAATGTACAGCGTGGTGACTGTAGGTAATAATACGGTATTGTATACTTGAAAGTTCTGAGAGTAGGTTTTAAATGTTCTCACCACACACTGAAAAAGAAAGTTAACTATGTGAAGTGATGGATGTGTTAATTATACTGATGTTGGTAATCATTCCACAGTATGTGTGTGTATGTGTATTAAATCATCACATTGTAAAATTTAAATATATATGATTATATTTACCAATTATTCCTCAATAAAGTTAGAAAGAAGAACATTGGAAACAATATATAAAATAAACATTGGGTAACATGCAGTACAGGATTATGATCTCTGAGAGCAAGGAAACTAATAAGAGAGTTTGTTATGGTGTATAGTTTCAAAACCTATTATGCACATAGCAGCAGCTTACCTACATCCATGCAATAACTATATAGTAAAATAATTTGTTTCCTAAATCAAATGCACTATTTATTTATTTTGTTTATTTATTTTTTTTTTTTGAGGAAGATCAACCCTGAGTTAACATCTGCCAATCCTCCACTTTTTGCTGAGGAAGACTGGTCCTGAGCTAACATCCGTGCCTACCTTCCTCTATTTTCTATGTGGGACGCCTGCCACAGCATGGCTTGATGAGCAGTGCCATGTTCGCACCTGGGATCCTAACTGGCAGAGCCCAGGCCACCGAAGTGGAAGACACGAGCACCACTAGGCTGGCCCGTGCACTATTTATTATAAGAAGTAAAATGGGAACACTGGCAGTATCATTCAAGGTTAACTACAAGTGTAACCCATAAGGTAGCAATTCCACTCTTTGATATATATCCAACAGAATTGTGTGTATGTGTGTGTGTGTTCATCAAAGACATGCGCTAGAATGTTAATAGCAGTACAATAGCCCCAAACTGGAAATACTCAAAATAACCACTAAGAGTGAGTGGATAAATGAATTGCTAAATACTATACAGCAATGAGAATGCACAGTCTACAACTACAATCAACAATGTGGAGGATCTTACAAATATAATGTTGAACAAAAGAAGTTTGACACCAAAATAGTGAATATGATTTGATTCCACTTTCATAATGCAAAAAAATAGGCATAAGTAATCAGGAGGAAGTCCGAGTAGTGGTTATTCTTGACAACAGATAGTGAGTAGAAGAGAACACAAAGGAGATTCCTTAATGCTTGAGATATTCTGCTTTCGAATCTGGACAATGTTTACACTGGTGTACTAAATCTGTGAAAATTGATTGAGCTGTATGTTTATAATATGTGCCATTTCCTGTATTTAAATTTTACTTCAATAATGTTAAAAAAATACATAAGGAATTCTCCATGCAGGTTGCTGGTTAAAATTTGCTCTAGTGAATTTAATGAAAATTTAAATGATTGAACTCTAAAATCTCAAACTTTTCAAAAGCGTGAAATTAACAACCATCTGCCTCACACTCCCAAAGGGTGACAAGGATTTTCTGTCAGTACCTAGTGAAGAACAAGAGAAATAATTTGGCACATGTCATCAGTTCATTAAAATTTTCCACCTTTTTATTCCTTTGTCATTCAGTTGAATGCTGAGCCTGGAGAAGTCTGGATTGGATTGAGCTCATTCTGCATTTTTATTTATACAAGTTCAGTGTAGAGCATTTAGTGGTGCTTTTCTTGTGTTTATGTGTGTGTTTGGTGCTTTTGTCCCGTAGCATACATTCTTTCTTCCAGAAACAACACTTCTCATCTTTCAGGGAGCTAATCCTCCCCCTCCACTGAATGGCCAAAGGACAAAAGACTGACAATACCAAGTGTTAGTGAGGAGGTGATCAACTGGAACTCTCATATACTGTGGTCTGGATGGGAAGGTGAGGAGAATGTGACTGTCCTAGGAGGAGTCAAGGAAAATTTCATAGACAATACATTTGAGTCATCTTGGAGCTAACATTTTAGTAGAAGAGACAGAATATAGAGCACATCAGGTGGTCATAGGTACTATATTTAAAAAGTATGGAAGATTTGTAACAAATATCACACTCTCGTGTGAATGTTGTAATAGGGAAGGCTGTGCATGTATGGGGATAGAGAGTATGTAGGAAATGTCTATACCTTCCTTTCAATTTTGCTGTGAATCTAAAACTGCTCTGAAAATATAAAGTCTTTAAAGAAAAACATGGAAAGAGAGGGAATGTTGGGACTGGGGATGTGTGATTTTAAAATATCTAAAGAATTTTCTTTAATCTCTCTTGTAGTGCTGGTCTACCAGAATGAACTCTCTCAGCTCTTGCTTGTTTGAGAAAGTGTTTTACATTCATTTGTAAAAGGTACTTTTGCATAACAGAAAAGTCCAGGTTGACTTTATTGTTCTTTGATATTTAAAGATCTCCATTTTCTTCTGGCTTGCATGGGTTCTGACATCAAGTCTGCAGTAATTCTCAACTTTGTTCTCTCATGTGTATTCTGTCTTTCTTTTTTCTGACTCCTTTGTGGTTTTTCTCTTTATCATTGGTTTTTAGTAGTTTGATTATGATATGTCTTGGTGTGATTTTCTTTATAATGCTGGAAGTTTGCTAAAATTCTTGAGTCTTTGTTTCAGAGTTTCCATTGAATTTAGAAAACTTGTCCATTATTTTCTCAATTCTTTTCTGGTCTTCCACCTTTCTTGGACTCAAATTACACATATTTTAGACAGCACAGATCAATGCTGTTCTTTTAATTTTTTTCAGGTTTTTCTTCTCTCTGTGCTTTATTTTGGGTAGTCTATGGGTACATCTTCAAGTTAACTATCTTTTCTTTTGCAGTATCTAATCTGTTATAAATTCCTTGTCTTCAGATTCTATAATATGCCTAATAAATTTCCTCATCATAGTTTCTATTGTTCAGAACAAAAATTACCCTAAGTAGTTACAGTTCTAAAATATATCTTCTGCATAACCGGCAGGATAACCCTCCTAAAATGCATGTCTGACTATAAGGCCCACATGACCTGGCCTCACATTCCTTCTCTGATCTTATCTTCTCTCATCCATCTCATTTATTCTACATTATCCTTACAGTTCTCCTGACTTTCCCTGGCTGAACAAACCTTCTCTGATCTCAGGCCATTAGTAGTGGCTGGAGAAAACCTCTTCCTGGAGTGTCCTTACACCAGGTACTTCCTCATCTCCTTTACATCTTTGCTCAAACATCATCTTTTCAGTGAGGCCTACACCAACCATCCTATTAAAACTGCAGCACACTCCCCACCAGCACTCCTAATTCCCCTGGCCCAACTTAATTCCTTTTCCATAGCACGTATTTCCCCTAATAAACTTTATACATTGGCTCATTAATTATTTTATTGTAAGTCTGTTTCCAATAAAATGTAAATTCCACAAGAGATTTTTTTAAAAATTTTGTTCACCAATGCATTATAGCACCAAGAATAATATCTGGAACATAGTTTTTCCACAGTAAATGTTTATTATGGGAGTGAATAAATTAATTCCTCTATGAAAAATCCTTCAATAGTTCTTTGTGAACAATAAACCATTAATGTTAGAGATTGTTGGCAGATCATACAAAGTCTTTCTTGAACAAATTTCTACTGATCTCTCACACCTCACCCTCTGCCACTCCTTCTTTGCTCTTTAAAATTGTATCACGCTACTCATCGCTTTCAGCATACGTGATGGTGTCTCATGCTTCCAAGTCATAGCTGGTGGGGTTACTTCTGTGTCTCACTATTGGCTTATTCCTGGTTGTCCTTTAATATTCAACTCATCCCAAAAGCTCTTCATAATTGGATTTCAATCATGATTTTACTCCTTATAATTGCGATGTAGAACTGAACTCTATGACTATTTTTATTTCTTTCATTGTTACAATAAATATTTATCAAACATAAATTGTGTACAAGTCTCTCAACCAGGTGCTGTTGATACAGGGATAAATAAACCAACTGTTGTAGTTTAAGGAGCTGTTTTACAGCATTCAAAGACTCCAAAAAGCTTTTGGATAAGGTCCAAATCCTTGGCCCAACAGCAAAACCTTTCGTATCCTCACCCTGGCCTTCTCTCTCTTTAGCTTCATTAGTGTAAACAAGGTGCCTGCTCTGCTCCAGTGATTCTAAGCTGTTGTCTCATAGCTTTGTATCTTTACTAGTGTTGGTCCAATTCAAATCTCTTTCTATTAAAAGAAAACTAATAAAATTTCAGCTCCAGTTAAAGGTTTGTGTATATGGTAGTGGCAGGGAGAAGCGTAATAGTGTCAGATGTTGAGAAGAAGTGCAGTCAGGCTTAATGGGAAACAGAAAACCTCCTTCAAGACCTATAGCTGCTGTTGTTTCAGTCTTTCATCCTCCAGAAGCCTCTTTCTGCTTCCCTCTTCTTCCTCTTACAGTTTTCTCTGCTTACGCATGGTTTCTGATCCTACAGCATGTTGCTTCACATATGATAATTGTTCACTTCCTTCTCTCCAGTCTACTTCAGCCTCAGCATGAAGTGACCTGCCAGAACAGCAAACCATCACCACATGTGCATCATTATGAGGATAGTCTTTTTGTTCATACTCCTGATGATAATCTTACTGACTCAGCTCTGCCTGTTGATAGGTTCAGTCAGGTCAGCTATAGCTGGCAGTAGGGAGGGAATCAGGTGTTTCAGGAGCTATAGGCAAGGCAAATTATATGAGAAAGAGAAGTCTGGCAAACCTGGCAAAATATGAGTATGTTACACTCTCAGTGTTTAAATCTGTCCCCCTTTTTTGGCTTATTGGAAAGAACATGGGTATGAGGAGTCTGATGCAGACACAGATCTCAGTTCTGCTACTTATTTCCATGGTAACCTTGACCAATATATCTGAGCTTCTGTTTCCTCATATATAAAATGTGGATAATGTGCCATGCAGGCTTATTGTGAGGATTAAATAAGAAAAAGATCATAAAGTGCCTCGCATAGGGCCTGCCTCATTGTGGATACCCTTCACATATTAAATTCCTTTTTGTTTTTATCCATTTTATCCATTCCTATTTTCCCTTTATCCTTTTTTCCTAAAGTCATTTGATCTTTTAAATCTTCTGGAACTCCTTCCCAACACCGCACAGAATTGTAACTCATTCTTTTCTGTGTGCTATGATAGCACTTTTTATTATTTATCTTAAGGTATTAAATTAGTTTATTAAATTATTATAATTTCTGTTGTTTTCTCCTTCACCATAGTGAAAACAACCTGATGTCAGAGACCTTTTCTTATTTATCCATGTATTCCAACTGCTAACACGTTGCTTAGCATATAGTAAGAATTCAACAATTGCTTTCTAAATAAATGGATGAATGGATGCTGAATGGATGGAAATGAATGAATAAATGAGTGACAGTGGAATAGAGCCAGCCACTATGTAAAGTAATGCCATTGGTCACAAATGAGGTTAACAATCCTCTTCCACCCACGCTTAAATAAGCAACTCAAAGAACCAGGCCAGAGTCCCAGTTCACAAATAGAACAGTTTCTTCATACTAGTGGTATCACATTCCATTTGAAAATATTTTTCTTCCAAATAGAAGCCCAGGAGAAAGCAGTCTAAGTAAAATCTCCTTAGGCTATAAAGAAAAAGTGGAAACTGGAGACTTGAACTAAGCCCCATCTCAACTTTAGATAAAACACCTAGTTAGCCTTTCTATACTCATGAGAGAGGGCATTTTAAAAACCTGGAGGCTCTAAAAGTGTAAACATCATCTTTTTATATTTAAAAAATCTCTTAATTCTCCTGAGCTTTTTAAAAGTAATTTTTAAAAGTATTTGCTGTTTTCCTGTTCCATCTAAATATGCTATTATCCTACTTCAGACCAAAGAAATATAAATCAATGCATTTTCATGACTGAAAATCTTAAAGTGAAGAACACTCATCACCCTGAGATAGGGTTTCTCAATCAGCACTGTAGGCATTTGGGGTTGGATAATTCTTTGCTTTTAGGTTTGTTCTGTGCATTGTGGGATGCTTAGTAGAATCCATGCCCTCTACTCCTTAGATGTCAATAGCACACTCCTCCCCCTAGTTATCACAAACAAAAATGTGTCTAGATGCTGACAAATGTCTCCTGGGAGGTAAACTCACCCTCAGTTGAAAACCATTGCATTAAATATTTAATGGGCAAATATTTAGGACACTTGATTTTTCTTTTTCCTGGTATACCGAGACATATTTTTTTATGCCAAACAATCCTGAGATGGCATCTAGTTTTTCATTCTGACTTTCCAGGAAGATTGCACTTCCACCACCTCAGACCAATGACAATCTAATATAATACCGGCCATGTTACTGAAGGATATTTAAGTCATGAAATATTTTGATAGAAGTAGTATTTGAGAATGTGATGGGGGAGGGAGTATGTAGCTAAAACCTTCAAGGAATTGAGGGAATTACACAGGGTCAGTAGATCACTAAAACAAGAAAGGTTTGTGGGTAACATTGTTATTGACATGGGATCCAAAGCTGATGTGTTGTAAGGATAAGGGCAGGAGAATGATGTGACTGAGGCAGTGAGGAGCCCCCACCTCTAGGTCCAGAGGTAAGAGGGGTGTGGGAAAGAAAATATCCACCACTTAGAAAGGACCAATGGAGAAGCAATCCTCAGAGGAGAGGCAGGTGTATGTTAGAGAGAAAAAACGAAGAAGACATTGAGTATACGGAAAATTTTGCTGATGACTGATCCTGAGATCCAGAGAGTACAGTGAAAGGGATTCAGAAGATAGGTAAATGTGGAAGATGGTGTCAGAAAAAGGAATGTACAGAGCCATATGGGAATTACAGTCTGGAGGATTGTGGATGACTAGAGAATCTGGGTTTCTTGTGGTGACATGTAAACAGGAAGAAAAGGCATGGTAAGTCCTGATGGTCACAAGGCAGATAGATAAAATGGTCTGGCCAGGAACACTAAGTTCTGGGGATCCCTTTAACTACAGCTGATGGAAGAAGCATGGAGACTTGAGAAGAGGCAGCTTATGGGATCCATAGTGGTATCTATTGTCATCATCCCCGTTAATTTCAGTCCCTTGATGACACTTTTTCCAATAACATTTTCCTCCATGCCACTTCAGGCACTCCCTTCCATGGGCACATCCTGTTAACAAATAATTAGCAATAACTGAATCCTCTTGATAGGCTCAATTTCAAGCACCATCCTCTTTAACCACCACTTCCTGTTTAGCTCACTCCCTCCAGTTCTTCAAATTGGAACAATTCTTCAACACAACAAAGAAGCTAAAATTCATGTATCCAATCAACTTTTCACTATCTCTTGCACCCTTACGTCCTCTTTTCCCTTCATATCTTGTTAAAATGCCATGGTTGTTCAATATAATCACTCCTTGTATATGTTCTCCACTCCTTTCCCCTGTTGTTGCATCCACTTTTGTAAACCAAAACAAAATTTGAATTCAAATAACAACTTATTTGATTGCTGTCTACTATATTTGTAAGTTCATTTATTCTCTCACTTTCCTAGAAGACTATTTCACACCTTCCTTTCTCTCAGATTCCAACATCTTTTCCCATTGCCATGTTTAGCTGATGACCTTCCTTCTAACTTCACTGTGAAAATAGTAGGAATAATCAGGAGAAGTTTCCACACATTCCCACCAGCACATTTCCCCCTTGTGTATATCTGTGTTTCCATGGAATCTCCTTCCCTGTCTCTCTGCATAGACATAATATCAGTGATCTTAGTAAACACCACACCCTGCTCTTCAGCACTAGATCGCACTCCCTTTCCTCTACTCAAGGATGTTGCCCTGGCAGTTCTTCCTTTTTATGCATCATTAGTTTTGTTCATTCCTGTTGGATCTTTCTTTTCAGCCAACAAACATGCTCTTATTACTTACATCTTTGAAAAATGTCCTCTTTGACTTCAATTTCCCTTTCAGCTACTGCTCCATTTCTTCCCTTCTCTCTACAGTAAAAATCCTTGAAAAACTTTTCTGTACTTGCTGTTTCCAATTTTCCTACTCTCATTCTATATTAAATCCATTCTAAACTGGCTTTCTCTTATAACAGTCCATTAAACTTATTTCCTCAAGGTCACTAATGACTTCTGTGGTGCTAAATCCAAGAGTAAATTCTCCACACTCATTGTCCTTGATTTAGCTGTAGTATTTGACATAGCTGATTATTTCCTGCTCCCTGTTCCTGAAGCACTTCTTCACTGGTCTGCCAGAACTCTCTGCTAGTTTTCTTTCTACCCCTTGAGCTACTTCTTCTTAGTCTTGTTTACTTGTTCCTTCTAATTCACCAACTTATTAATGTTAGCATGTGCCAGGGCTTAGTAATTAGACTTTTCCTCTTCTCAATTTAGGCCCATTTTCTTGATGATCTCATTCAGAATCATGGCTTTAGATCCAATCTATATGATGCTGATTCTCAAATTTACATCCTCAGTCTCCATTACTCCCCTCAACTCCAGACACATGTACCTATCTGTCTACTCAACATCAACCACCAGATGTCTCAAACCTAACATGATCAACATTGATTTATTGATTTGTTTTTCCATCTCAGCAAATGACAATTCCGTTCTTGCAGTCATTCAGGAGTCATGCTTGAATTCTCCCTTTCTCTCATGCCTATATTGAGTGCATCAGCGTATCCAGAATCCTGCCAATTTCTCACCATCACCACCACTAACATTTGGCCACTCAAATATTCCAGTAGCATCCTAACTGGTCTTCTTCATTCTATTCTTAACCATTTATAGTTTATTCTCTGTATAGCATCAAATAATCCTATTCAAACCTGTCTTAGTTCAGGCTACTATAACAAAAATACCATAGACTGAGTGGCTTAAATAACAAACATTTATTTCTCACAGTTCTGAAGACTGAGAAGTCCAAGATCTGGTGTCTAGTGAGCTCTTACTTCCTGGTTTGCAGATGACTGCCTTCTAATTGTGTTCTCACACAACTAAGATCAAAGAAAGAGGAAGCAAGCATTGATATCTCTTCTTATAAGGGCACTATTCCCATGATGAGATCTCCAATCTCATGACCTAATTACTTCCTAAAGGCCTCATCTACAAATACCATTATATTGAGGATTTAGGGTTTCAACATATGAATTTTGGGGAACACAAACATTCAGTCCATAGCAAAAGCTGCATCAGCTCATGTCACTCCTCTGCTGACACTCCCACCCTTCAAATAGATTTCAAACTGTGAGAAAAAGCCTAAATTCATACTAAGGCCTGAACAGTTTATACAATCTGCTCCCTCCCTTAACTCATTTGCTTCTCTTCTCTCATCTCCTACTATTCTCTAAAGTACTCATTTCCAACTATATGGGCTCCCTGCTGTCTTTCAAACATGCTTGGAAAGTACCTTTGGACTTACTGTTCCCACTGATCATTCATTGTTTCCCCAGAGAGCTATGAGACTTAACTCTCTCACTTCTTTTAGGCTATCTATATCACCTAAGGCCATCTCTGACCACACTAACTCAAATTACCCCTTCCTAAAACCAATCCCTATTTGATTTTTATATTTAATTTTCTCTATATCACTTATCGTAATGTAAAATTCTATAAATTTATTTATTTGACTAGTTTTATTATTTGTTTTCCCTTCTAGAAATCTAAAGGAATAATATATTTTATTCTATGTACATAAAATAAATCGAATGTACATTTTATTTAGGTTAGTTTGAGTTAATATTTTCATCAGTAATAGAAAATGGCCTAAAAGGGGGAGCTATCGTTGGTAAAACTAAGAAAAAAGCACCCACTTATGTTGCCAAGGTTTTAAATTCACCGTCAGTGATCAGAGTTAGAAATTCTACTTAAAAATACCATTATGCATATCATCATTTGTAGAAGGCTTATTTCATTAGTGATTTATGGTGTCATTTTCCTAACATATGGCAAAATTAAATGCAGGAAGAAATCATAAAGAGAGAAACTTGGAAATGTAGACTAATAAAAAAGATGAATTTTTCAGCTAAAGTTTTAAATAAAGCAAAGTAGAAATAAAAAGAAACAAAAAAAGAGGAAAAGAAATATGCTTTATGTGTAAGGTGTAAAAATAAAACAACTTGTAGATTTTAAAAAGCTATAAAAACAGTAAGGCCTGGAAGAAGTTTTGTCTAGTTTAAATCATTGCCTTAATTACTCAAATACAAATAGTTAGAAAATAACTGACAGTCAGGCACAAACATCTAATGGGCAGAATTACCAGTTTAGCAGTAGACTCTCTTTATGTACATAAATATATAAAATGTATACATATAATCCTATACAACTAATATAAGAGAAAGATAAAAAATTAGATATTTTAGTGTTTTTAACATGTCTTCCTGTGCCTTATTTTATAAGATATACTATGGATGAAGTAAAAGAGATAGAAGAGGTCAGAAGAATATGCTAGGATTAAAATATACATTGAGAGTCACAGCAAAACATTTTTAATATAATGATAGTGAATGAGGTCATCAAGAAAATGAGTGTAGAAAGAGTAGTGATCCAAAAACTAAGACTTCTGAGCCTTGAGGTTGAACCTAAGAGGTTGGGGAGTGAAGAGAAACTGGTAATGCAAACTGAAGAAGATCACCCAAAATGACAAGAAGCCTGTAGAATTATGTTTTGGCAGGAAAAGAAGGCTTTTTGTGTGTGTGTTTTTTTCTTGAGGAGATCAGTCATCAACTGTATGAAATAGTGTCATTAGTTCATGGAAAATGATGATCCAGGACTTATACTTGGAATTAGCAAAATGGAGATAATTTTGTGGATTTGATAATAGCAAATTTGGTACAGCTGTAGAAGTTGAAAGGCAGATTATAGTGGGACTCAAGAGAGAATCAAGGAGAAATATTGGAGAAAGTAAGGAGCTTGGTTGAGGAAGGAGAGAAATCAAGTTGTAGATGAAATAAGGAGTTATTGTCAAGAGGTAATTGTTTTTTTTTTTTAAAGATTGGCACCTGGACTGACAACTGTTGCCAATCTTCCTCTTTTTTTCTTTCTCTGCTTTATCACCCCAACCCCCCCACCCCGTACACAGTTGTATGTCTTAGTTGCAGGTCCTTCTAGTTGTGGGATGTGGGATGCTGCCTCAACGTGGCCTGACGAGTTGTGCCATGTCCGTGCCCAGGATCTGAACCCTGGGCCACCACAGCGGAGCACACGAACTTAACCACTCGGCCACAGAGCTGGCCCCAAGAGGTAATTGTTTTTAATGGGAGTATTAAAAGCAAATTTGTAAGCTGGTGAAAAAGATTCAATAAGAATGAAAAATTCTTGTGCTGGCCCTGTGGCACAGTGGTTAAGTTCAGAGTACTCCACTTTGGTGGCCCGAGTTCATGGTTTTGGATCCCAGGCACAGATCTACACCACTTGTCAGCCATGCTGTGGTGGCATCCCACATAGAAAATAGAGGAAGAATAGCACAAATCTTAGCTCAGGGATAATCTTCCTCAAACAAAACAAAGAGGAAGATTGGTAACAGATATTAGCTCAGGGAGAATATTTCTCAGCAAAAGAAAAAAAAGAATGAAAAATTCTTGATGTGGGAGGTTAAAAGGAGAATTCCAGGTCAATATCCACGAATAGAAAAGAAAAAATATAATCTAGGGGCCAGCCCCGTGGCCTAGTGGTTAAGTTTGCCATGCTCTTCTTCAGTTGCCTGGGTTCACGGGTTTGGATCCTGAGTGCTGACCTACACCACTCATCAGCCATGCTGTGGCAACAACCCATATCTAAAATAGAGGAAGATTGGCACAGATGTTAGTTCAGGGCTAATCTTACTTAGCACACACAGACACACAAAATATAATCTAATGCACAAATAGGAGAGTTTGGAATTTGCTTAGGTTATTGAGGGATCATTCACAGTAACAGAAGAAAAGGTAGCAAATCTGGGTACAGAAATAGACAGGTGAGTAGGTGTAATGGTGGAAATTTGTGGAAGTTTTCTTAATGGTCTTTGTGATTTTCCTCCAAGAAGATATAATTTGTCATATCTTAAGAAACTCACTGGTATGACTTTAACTTTATAATGATGCATTCTGTCATATTTATGTGACTTTATATCTGCTTTTGTATTTTTCTTATTAATATGGAAGTGCCTTGAGCATGGAAACCATCTTTAATTGATCCTTTTTTCTTTTTTTTAGTTAGATCATAAAGCTTAAAACTCAGAATAGGATCTTTTGAATTACAGCAAATGTGTGATTCTATTGCAAAATATAAGTAACATTTACATGCCTGTAAATCTTTGAAATATAATAAATGGGGGACCTGTCTTTGGGGGCATCAAATATGCTCTCTAAAAGACTATTATTTAAGGAAGATGTGGAGAAAACAAAATGGAACGCTCAGCTAGCTGGCCTAAAATGGACCTGAAACTAAGGGGATAAAATAATCCTATTCTGTAAACAGTGGCTTCATTTCTGGTCAAGATGAGTAACCCGCACTGGATTTACCTTTCCATTTGAAAGAACTAAATGAACTGAATGAACTATGTTAAACAATGACTTTCAATACATTGGATATCAGGCAACAAAGGCAGTTATCTTTGAGAGAGGGGAAACAAGTGAGATGAACCCTACAATTGCCCCAGCTTTAATGTCTTGAGATAGTTTTAAGGCCTGCTTTAGGAAGATGGGGAGGAGGACCAAGGTAGACCTGGGTGGACTTCCAGAGTTGAGGAGACAGAAATCTGAAGAACTCTGGACGTCCACTGAAGCCAAAGTAGCTAGTTCACAGGGCAGAGTACTGAAAATGAGGAAACTATACAGAGAGATCAATTCAGAGATAGACACAGGGTCCTCCTATTGAGCTTGGTTGAGAACTTATAAGTGCAACCTGGTGAGGAAACTTTCTAAGGCCAGGGAAAGAACCATCTGGTGGAATCAGGAGAAAATGACAACTAAACACTCTATATTTTCAAGAAGCTGGAGGGAAGATTGAGTATGTTGATTAGTGACAGGAAATATATTTTAAAAGGAAGCAAATCAAACTTCTAGAGATAAAAGTATATAATGTTTAAGATGAAAAATAATTTTCATCTTAGATGAACTTAATGGTGTATTGGACATTGTAGAAGAAACAATTACTGGACTTTAAGACACAGCAATAGAAAGTATCTAAAATGAAACATGCAGAAAAAACATGCAGAGAATTAGAGTTGTGGGACAACTTCAAGCAGCCAAATATATATGTAATTGGAATTCTCAACAGGAGAAGGGGAAGACATAAAATTGTTTGAAGTATTTAAATAAGGCTGAAAATTTTCAAACTTTGAAGAAAACTCTAAACCCACAGATCCATGAATCACAACAAACCCTAAGCTCAAGAAACATAAAGTACATCAAGACACGTCATAATCAAATTGCTCAAAACTAGTGTTAAAGTGAGAATCTTAAAAGCTACCAGAGAAAAAAAGATGTGTACAGAGGAAAAAAAATAAAGATGACAGCAGATTTCTTTTCAAAAACAATGCAAGCTGGAAGTCAATGGACACATATTTTTCAGGTAAGGAAAATTTTAAAATGTCAACTTTGAATTTTCTACCTAATGAAAATTTCATTCAAAATAAAGGTGAAATAAAGAACTTTTCAAACATATAAAAACTAAATAAATTCATCACCAGCAGACCTGTACTATACACAATGTTTAAGGAAATCCTTGAAGAAAAAAAACTAATACTAAATTAAACCTGGATCTACATAAAGGAAGGAAAACAGAAGAACAACATGGGTAAATGTAAAGAACAACTTTAAATTTGACAAGTGAGATGAAAATGACAAATTCCTTGAAAGAAACTGAGGCACCAAAGCTCACTCAGAAATAGAGTACGTTGATCATCCACTATCTATTAAAAATTGAATTTATAGTTAAAATTCTTCCCAGGCTTCAATTAAAAACAACTCAAGTCTTCACTGGTCAGTAAATTGGAGGTAAAGAAAAAGTTTATAACCTGATTCTAAAATTTTTAAGTAAATATAAAGGACCGAGAATAGCCAAAACAACGTCAAAGAACAAAGTTGGAGAAATCACACCATCTCACCCCAAGATTTATTACAAAACAACAGTGATCAACCAAGTAAGATGTTGTCATCAGGATAAACAAATAGATCAACAGAACAGCATAAGCAGCCTAAAAATAGACCTACATATAGATAAATAACTGATATTTTACGTAGTAGCAAGGCAATTCAGTATATTCATGTGACAGAAAATGATCTTTGATTCAATTCTTGCGCTATGTAATTCAAAATGGGTCATACTCCTAAACCTAAAACCCAAACTAAAATACATCTAGAAGAAGACAATAAAAAATGTTTGTGATCTCAGGTTAGACAAAAGTTTCTCAAATTCAACACCAAAATTATCCATAAAATAAAAAAGTTGTTTGACTTAATCAAAATTAAGAACTTCTGTTCTTCAAAAGATATTGTTAAGAAGATGAAAATACAAAAGACAGAAGAGATGAAAATATTTGCAAATCATGTATGTGATAAAGAATTACATAAATAATACAAAAAATCTCAGCTAACAAACAATCCAGTAAAAAAATGGACAAAATATTTGAACAGATACTTCATCAAAGATGTCATATGGATGGCAACTGGGTACATGTAAAGATGCTCAACCTCACTAGTCACAGGAAATGTAAATTAAATAAGATACCACTACATGCCTACCAGGATGGCTGAAATTAAAGAGTAACCATTACAAGAGTTGGTGAGAATGGAGAAACCGGAACTCTTTTACATGACTGATGGGAATGTAAAGTAGTGCAACCACTTTGGAAAACAATGTGGGAGTTTCTTGAAATGTTAAACATACACCTATCATATGATATACCCATACCAGTCCCAGGCATTCATCCAAAAGAAACGAAAGCTCATATGCTTAAACAAAGACACATGAATAATCATAGAAATTTTATTGGTAATAGCCCCCAAACTGAAAATAATCCAAATGTTCATCATGAGGTGAATGGATAAAGAAATTTTGGTATATCTATAAAATGAATACTACTTAGAAATAACAAGGGGTGAACTATTTAATACATGCAACAACTATGTTGTTTCTCAAAATAATTTTACCACGTGAAAGCAGACAGACAAGGTAGAATACATACTTTGTGATTCCATTATATAGAATTCTAGAAAGTGAAGACTAATTTATAGTCACAGAAAACAGATCAGTGATGGTCTGGGAATCAGAAAATAGATGGCAGCGGTAGTGATGGTTATGTTTTATGAGGTTTTCAAGGGTGTGTGTGTGTATATATATATATATATATATGTCAAAATTTACCAAATTATACACTTTAAATATGCACTATATGTCAATTATATCTCAATAAAGTTATTAAAAGAAATTAACATAGAATTTCAAAGCACATTATATTCTTCCACATGCACACACACATATGCACACCATACTTAAAAATATAGAAAGCAAAAATAAGCAGTCTTGCCTCACCTCTTCTATTACTCAACACATGTTCATTGTTCACCTATCTTGGGCTAAAAATTGTGTTATATATCAAAGAAAATATGAATCAGACATAATCTACTTAGAGTCATGTTGCCACCCTTGTAACTTCCTTTCCTCTTAAGGGTTACTCTAACTAACCACAAGTTCTCTGAGAGTAGAGACCATGTAAGAGCACAGATTATCCCAAAATAATTTGTTGCTCTAGCTCAAGATTTCTCAGCCTAGGCAATAGTGATATTTAGGGTTGCATAATCCCTTGTTGTAGGGAGCAGTCCTATGCATTGTAGGATGTTGCGCAACATCCTTGGCTTTTGCACCAAGTGAAAGCTGCCAGTATCACTTCTTCGCCCCCCACCCCCCAAGTTGAGACAGCCCAAAACATATCCGAACGTTGGCAAATGTCCCCTGGGGACCAAAATTGCTCCCAGTTGAAACACAGTGCTCTAGCTCCAGTCCACAGTACAATGATGGAAACAGTAGGTGCTCAATGTGCATTCTCTGAATGGATAATGAAAAGATTTCACTTGCATAAAAATATTGGGCACAAAACATGAACAAGAAGTATGCAATATAGTTTGTTCCTGGTCATGCATTCTGGTTAACCCCACCCTGTCCAATGGTGTATAGGAATCTAGAGCAGGTTGTATTTTACACATTTTTATGCATGGCTGTTTACTTGGGAAAAGACCAACTTTTCCCTGGAGTCTGCTACTCTTTCTACCAACAGGAGGGTCTGAATGAACTAAAAATCTGTTTTTCCCCAATTCTAGGGAGTCACAGTTCTTCCTTGACTAAGAGCTTATTGAATTATTCCATTTTTCAGCTGGTAAATTAAGTCAGCTCTCCGTGTCCACCGTATGGAGCTGATAATATCAGAAGAACAATTTCACATTCACTTCCTTGACTTGTTTTTTTGTTCTCAGTTATTCTAGTTGGGCTGAGAAAACTGCTTGAAAGGATTTCTGCCTCCTAAGATGGCAGAGAAAGCACACAGAAGACACAGAGTTGCAGTTTTAGCTGAAAAAGGCAAGTTTAAATTTATGGGTAGGCAGAGACAAGGGATGTCTACCTGGAATCATTTTGTGGGTGCTGGGAAACTTCTCTTGCTTAAAAATGTTTCCTGTCTTCCTCCTCGATTCAATTACAGTATAATTCGACCTTATTGATTGAAAGCCTACAGTGAACGAGGTACTGAGTTGATTTTTGGATTATAGATATAAACAAGAAAGATGCACTTTCTGCTTTCAGGCAAGTTACAGATCAGCCTGAAAAAGCAAATGTTGTGTCTAGATGGCACAAAAGAAGAAATATGGAGCTGCGCACGGGAGTGCATAGCCTGAGGATGTCTTCACAGGGCTTGGGGTGGACTTCTTGGAGAAGTGATGTTTCAGCTGAAACATGATGGCAGAGTAAAATTTAACAAGATTTGGGTAAAACCAGCAAGTATGCAGCCCTTGATATGATAAAAGTGAAGGCTTTTGTAAGATAAAGCTGGAAAGGGCGTCCATGCTAGATCTTGGAGGGACTTCCAAGCCCCGGTAAGGATTTTAACCTTTACTCTAAAGCTTCTGAAGAGTTGTTGTTGTTTTGAAAATAACTTTATTAAGGTATAATTTACATAAAATAAATTGGATATATTTAAAGTTTACACAGTTTGGGAAGTTTTGTCATATGTATATACCTATTAATCACTATAAGCAAGAAAGTGAACATATTGCGCCGGCCTGGTGGCGCAGCCGTTAAGCTTGCACATTCCGCTTTGGCAGCCTGGGGTTCACTGGTTCAGATCCTGGGTGTGGACCTACACACCACTTGTCAAGCCAAGCCATGCTGTGGCAGGCGTCCCACATATAAGGTAGCGGAAGATGGGCACAGATGTTAGCTCAGGGCCAGTCTTCCTCAGCAAAAAGAGGAGGATTGGCGGTAGATGGTAGCTCAGGGCTAATCTTCCTCAAAAAAAAAAAAAAAAAGAAAGAAAATGGATATATTAATCAACTCCACAAGTTTTCTCATACTCACATGTAATTCTTCCCTTCTGCACTGTTCTGCCCCTTCTCATCGTCAAGCAATCAGTGAACTTCTTTTTGTCACCATAGATTAGTATGGACTTCTAATTTTTTTTAATGTAAATGGAATGACACAGTATGCACTTTGGCTTATTTTCTATTTGCTCATGTTGCTCTATGCATCCGTTGTTCATCCCTTTTAATGGCTAAGTAGTATTCCATTTTATGGTTACGCAACAGTTTCTTCATCTATTTACCTCTTGACAAACGTTTGTTTCCAGTTTTGGGCTATTATAAATAGAGCTGCAATGGACATTCATGTTTAAGTATTTGTATGAACATCTGCTTTTCTTTCCCCTAGATAAATTCCTTGAATTGGTATGACACAGTCCCACCAGCTGTGTATGAGAATTCCAGCTCCTCCACACCCTTACTAATTCAGTAGTGTAACCAGCTTTCTTTTAGCCATTCTAATAGGTGTGAAGTGGTATCTTATTGGAATTTCCCTCATGACCAATGGCATTGAAGATGTTTTCATGTGTGTATGTATCATCTATATATCTTCTTTGATGAAATGTCTGTCCAAATATCTTGTCTATTTTCTGTTGCACTGTTTGTTTTCTTATTATTTAAATTTTGGAATTCTTTATATATTCTGGATACAAGTCCTTTATAAGATATATAATTTGCAAATATGTGTAACACCTCTTTCAAAGAGCAGAGTTTTTAATGTTGAAGTACAAATTATGTTTTTATTTTCTTTTAAAAATCATGCTTTTGGTGACGTATGTATGAAATCTTTGCCTAGCCCAATATCACAAGAAATTTTCTCCTGCGTTCTCCTTTACAAGTTTTTAGATTCCAGGTTTACATTTAAGGCTATGATCAGTTTCAAGTTAATTTTTGGACATAGTGAGAAGTACAGATTAAAGTTATTTTGAATTTTTGTATACAGATATTCGATAGCTCCAGCTCCATATGCTAAAAAGAAAATGTCTTCCCCACTGAACTACCGTTATATCTTTCTCAAAATGTGGTTATCCATTTATATAGGAACCTATTTCTGGATGGTCTATCAACTTTGTCAATTTTTATGCTGATATCACACGTTCTTTACAAATTTAACTTCATAATAAATCTGAAGTTCAACTATTGTTAGTCTTCCAGTTTTGGTCTTCACTTTCAAATATAACTTGGCTCTTCCAGATCATTTGCAGTTCCATATGAATTTCATAATCCCTTTGTCAATTTCTCCAAAAGCCTAGTGAGATTTTGATTGAGATTGTGTTGAACTTATAGATCAATTTGGGGAGAATTGATATCTTGGCAATATTTGGTCTTCTGACCCATGAACTTGGTATTTTTCTTCATTTATTTAGGTTTTCCTTAATTCCCTTGAAGGATGCATTGTATTTTTCAGTGTACAGATCTTAACATATCTTTTGTCAGATTTACCCCTAAGTATTTCATATTTTTATGCTGTTGTAAGCGGAATGGTACTTTTAACTACAATTCTGGATTATTTACTGCTCAAATATAGAAACATAATTAATATTTTATATTCATTTTGTATCTTGTAACCTTGCTAAACATACCAAGTAGTTCCAGTAGCTACTTTTTTTGTAGATGTCAAAGGATTTTTCTATGTAAACTATCCTGTCTTCTGCAAACAAAGATAGCTTTACATCCTTCTTTCCAATCTAGATACTGTTATACTAGTGTGATGGTTAATTTTATGTGTCAACTTGGCTGGGGTAAGGGATGCCCAGATAGCTGATAAAACATTTTTTCTGGGTGTATGTGTGAGGGTGTCTCTGGAAGAGATTAGCATTTGAAGCAGTAGACTCAGTAAAGAAGTTTGCTCTCACCAATGTGAGTGGGCAAAATCCAGTCCTTTGAGAGCCGGAGTGGAACTAAAAGGCTGAGAAGGGGCAAATTCACTGTCTCTGCCCAAGCTGAGACATCCATCTTCTGCCCTTGGACATCGGCTCTCCTGGTTCTTGGGCTTTCAGACTCAGACTGGGACTTAACACCGTTAGCTCCTGATTCTCAGCCTTCAGACTTGGACTAAATTACACCATCAGCTTTCTTGGTTCTTCTAGTTTACAGACAGCAGATCATGGGATCTTTAAGCCTCCATAACCATGCAATCAATTCCTATAATAAATCTCTTCATACATATCTCTATATATCTTATTGGTTTTGTTTCCCTGGAAAACCCTGACTAATACAACTGGCTAGAGCCATGAGTACAATGTTGAGTAAAAGTGGTGAGTGGAAATCTTTGCCTTTTTCCTAAAATTAGAGAGAAATCATTCAGTCTTTGACTGTTAAGTACAATGTTAGCTGTAGGCTTTATTGTTGTTGCCCTTTATCAAGTACAGGACTCCTCCTTCTCTTACAGTTTGCTGAGAGGTTTTTTTTCGGGAATGGATGTTGGATTTTGTCACATGTTTCATTCAAATCCATTGAAATGATTATGTTTTTTCTTTTTTGGTTATTAGTATCATGAATAATTGCTTGATTTTTTAAATGTTAAATCAACTTTGCATTCCTAGGATAATCCCACTTGGTCAGGTTATATTATTATTTATATATATTTATGGATTAGATTTGTTAAAACTTAGTTTAAAAATTTTGCATCTATGTTTATAAGGGATATTGGCCTATATTTTTTCTTTCTTATAACATCATTGTCTAGTTTTAATATCAGGATATGTTCAAATCATAGATTGATTCGGAAGTATTCTCTCCTCTTCAATTTTATGAAAGAGATTGTATAGTATTTTTTAGCTCTTTTCAAAATTGCAAAATTCTTGAATGAAACCATCTGAGCTGCGTGTGTATGTGTGTGAAAAGGTTTTAATTACCAATTAAGTGGATTTAGGAAGTTTTAGGTTGTCTATTTCTCCTTCAGTCAAATTTGCTAGTTCGTGTCTTTCAAGAAATATGTGCATTTCATCTAAAAGTGTGTCTTTTTTTTGGCCTAAGATTTTTCAAAACATTCCATTATTGTTATCCCTTTAATATCTGCAGAATCTGTAGTGGTCATTTTTCTCCTTCCTGATACTGGTAATATGTGTCTTCTCTCTTTTTTTCTCATTAATCTGGATGAGTTTTACTAATTTTGTTAATCTTCTGAAAGAACCAACTTTTGATTTTATTGATTCTTCCCTCAGCTTTGTGTAGTTTTCTCACATGTATGTGTTGATCAGTTCTTTGCTGAGTAGTCCAGGAGGACTCTCTAGATTTTAGAAGTTGTCTTTCTGGGCAGCTCTCTCCTCTCCTGTACTTAGAAATTCTCCCTGCCATAATCGGGCCGGTTGCTTCTTGTCTTTCAGACACCTCTGTCTCATTGCTTAATATCCAATGTTTAGAAAGCTGTTGTTTCAACACTTCTGGTTGTTCCACGTGAGAGGTCAATCTGGTCCCTGTTACTCCATCTTGGCTGGAAGCTGAAGTTTTAAGGGTCTTAAGAATGAGAGGGACATGATAAAATTTGCATTTTAAAAATATAATTCCTACTGCTGTGTGCAAATTGGTTAGAAATAGGGGGTTGCAATCAGAAGACTGCTGAAATAATCCAGGCAAGAGTGATCTGGACTAGGATAATATCAGTGGTTTTGAATACAATTCGAGGGATATTTCAGCATTATAATTGATAAAAGTTGATAATTGATAGTTCAAAGGAAGGTAATTTCTGGCTTTGAGCTATTGGATGGATGGTGGTGCCATCATCTAAGAACTCAAACATCAGAAGAGAAACACATTTGGGGGTACTTCAGTTTGATGAGGGGAATGATTTATTAAATTTCAGATTTTTTGACTTTGAGGTAGCTATGAGAGTCAAATGGAGACATCCAGCAGTCGTTGGCAATCTGTGTTTGAAGCTCAAGAGAAAGGAAGAAGACAAACTAATTGGATATAAAGATATAAGTGGTTTCTTAGACCTTAGAGTTGATGAAATCAAATAGAAAGAGTTTTACAGGCAGAAGAGAAGAAGTCTTAGAAAATCAACATATAACAGATAGATAGAGGAGGAAAAGCCAAGAAAAAGGGCTGAGACAAAGCAAGCAGAGATAGGAAGGAAAAAGGATGTGTGACATATCACAAGCCAAGGGCTATCTAAAATTTCTTCAATCAATGTGACTGGAGGAAATTAGTCAAGAAATTGACTAGTACAGTTATACTTATGTAAAGCTTGATGCGCTCCCCTTTTTAATTCAAACAAATGTAGATGGATAATAAAAATTTGAAAAAAACTTAAAGCTCATTAATAACCAAAATAATCCATGTTTGAACAACAATATTTTCATTAAATTAGCAAATATCATTTAAAAGATAGAAAGAACAAGAAAATATACAATGTTAGAAATGCCAATGCATTAATATTTGAAATGTAGATTGGTACTTTGTGGAAAGTAATTTGATAATGCAATTTGACCCATTTATATGTATCTTAGGGTAATAAAGATCTCCAAAGCTTTATATATGTAAATCTTTATTATAAAGTGCTATTCATTTCAGCAAAAACTTAGAGACATTTGAAATGTCCCACAGAAAAAGGAAATTGCTAAAGAAAACTATCTTCATGTGAAAATACTATGCAATTTTCTACATTTATGTTAATAAGGTTTTTAATAATATGAGACATAATTTTGTTATGAAGTTAAATAAAAATTTAAGTTAAAGTATGTTTTCAAGTATCTAGAAAATGCTTTGGGGAAAACACTTTAGCTGTGGATGCTTTGAGTAATTAATTGGTTATTAAGGTATTTTTAATAAATATTATCAATAAATAATTTGAGGAATTCACCGTGTTAGAAAGTTAGTTTTCCTTCTCTAAAATAGATATAAATAGTTAGACAGCTTACCTAAATGAGTTTGAGGATATTTCATATTTGTCCAAATGACTCCACAAGAGACCATGTTTTGCTGTAAAAGTTTATTGCAAATATTAACTGACACATCATTTCCAACAATAACAAAAGGCAGCTAGATCCTGAGAAAGGAGAAAATACTGATAAATACATTTCCCTGGTTCTTAGATAAATTTTAGACTTTAAATATCACTGAAGATATTAACAAGGAGCTAAGAAACATCTACTTAAATAAATAAAAGAGACCTTCAGTATTTCTAAAATATGCAAAAGTTTCTGAAAAGTTAATTATTCACTAGGCTAAAATATGACACAAAGGGTTTATTTAAAATTAGATATTTAATAACTGTAGTATAGACTCATATCAGTGTTAAAGTTCAAATTATTCTCTCTAATTGTCATGACATATAGTGAAGACTGTGTTTTAACACTGCATCTGATATATGCCAGCAAACTATGGTCTTTTAACTATGTGCAAAGGTAAGAATTATATGTTTTGAAATGAAACACAGAAATAAAATTCTGAACTTTATTCTTAAAATATGTTATCTTTAAATTTACTTTTGACAAACTTTTATTATGCATATACTATGTGCCAAGAACTCTCCTAGCCTCTGGGGCTGTCAAAGGGAAAATCAAAGAGCCCAAGACTGAGAGACAGACAAAGATATAAACAATTTAATGGTAAGATCCACTACAAAGGTATGTATGTGCGATAAGAGGAGCATACAAGATGGACGTTTAATCAAAACTGGAAGTAAGAGGAGGGGAGAGGTCAGGAAAAGCATTGACAGAGTAAGATATCTGATCTGAGTTTATAAGGAAGAGTAAGATTTAGCCACGTAAAGATGGAGGAAAGGCAACAGACAGAGGAAACAGTCTAAGCAAAGGAAGAAAAAAATCATGGCACAATTGGGGCTTTGAAAATAGTGGTGGGAGAAAGATCTTTATTAGCGGTAGTACTGTTATTATTAATTTTAGTTTTTAATGGCTGGGGCAAGGTCTGGCTTCTGTGCAGTCACATATGTCCCATGTTTAGCAGGACCTCAAGCTTGGTTTAATGCTCTGCTGTCATCATCTCAAAATTTTTAATGATATTTGAACAAGGCACAATGTATTTTCCTTTTGCTCTGAGCCCCACAAATGAGGTAGCCACTTCTGGCTGGAACACAAATTAACATAAGTGAGCATAAGTGAGAAGAACTACAAGAAGCCAGCTCATAACATGGCCTCAATGGCATGGTTTAGAGTTTGAGTATTCCTCAAAAAATTACAGTAGCCACTAAAATAATTTAAGGTGGGGTGGACACGATCAGTTGTGCATTTTGTTTAAAGTATAGAGAATGAATCGAATTGGGGGCAAGGCTGGAGACAGGGAAATAATGAGAAAGCTACCGCGGTAATTCAGAAAGAAATTATTACCATGTGAAATCAGGAGGCAATAGAAATGAGAAGAGATAACATTTTCCAGAAATATTTAGGAGCTATAACTAAAAGACAATATGAATGAGAGAGAAGAGTTAAGGATTACTGTAAACCATGCCATTTCCCAAAACAAAATATTCAGGAAGAGGCAGGCTGTGTGGGAAGACAACTTCCTTTATCTTGCTGTATTCCAGCTGCACACACAGTACATGAATGAGACAGCCATAGTTATGTGATCTCAGAGGATCTAAAGGTTCTTCCTCCTCCTCCTATCTACCCCTAAAGAGGTGGTTGATTGCAGGTGCCACTGTTAATCACTATCCTTTAGGTTAACACACTGGGAAAAGAAGGCCTATGGCAAATTGCAGATATGTTACCTGATAGTGATAATCATCAAGCTCCAATTACTTGTGTGTGGGGGGGGTCTCCATATGGGAAGGAGTAATAAGCATGACTGTGATATATGGTGGTCTGGGTATTTGAAATTGGAGAGAGAATCTAAAAGAAAAGCAAATAAAAAACTAATTTTACTTCCTTTTTGTGACACAATGTAGTTGTTCCCTAGAAGGCTAGTAGTCCCTTAAGTAAGCTACCTCTCACTGGAGGTGTCCAAGTGGAAATAGGAAATCCTGGAGAGGACTCATTCAGCAGGAAATTCCTTCAAAGGATCCTCAGGCATCTTTCAGTGCCTGAATAGAGAAAATATGCCTGAGATCCAGGGTCTCATCAGCACCCTTAAAAAAAATCATACAACACAGTGACAACCTGTCTCAATTTTTCCTAAGATTGACCCTAAAGTGAGAATCTTTTCTTCCCATGGTGGGTACAAATGCCAGTCCTTTCACTCCCAGTCTTCTCAGGGGTCCACTTCTTAGGGATTGTGGCACATCTATACGTAAAAGGTTTTAGGGCTTTCCATGTCTACTTCCCCTTCAAAGAGAAATAGCTCCACCTAAGACACAGCTGAGAGGACAGTGACCAAATTTTCTACCAAGATATTCTGGCCCCTTAGTCATAGGCTATCAGACAGAGGCTAGACACTTGACCTAAGTACCAGCCGTCAATTGGCAAGTTAACAAATTGCTGTCTAGTCTGTAATTTTAAATCCATGGCCTGATGCGAAAAGATGTATTGAGGCATTCAGTTTCCTCTCTAGGGTTGAGACTGTTAGAAAAAGAAGGCAAAATTTGCACAGAAGGATCTCATGAGGAGGAGGCCAGGCTGGAATGTCAAGGCAAGGCAAAGTTGAAATTTTGAGGAATCAGAATTTTTTTTTTTAAAGATTTTATTTTTTTTCCTTTTTCTCCCCAAAGCCCCCTGGTACATAGTTGTATATTCTTCATTGTGGGTCCTTCTAGTTGTGGCATGTGGGACGCTGCCTCAGCGTGGTTTGATGAGCAGTGCCATGTCCGCGCCCAGGATTCGAACCAACGAAACACTGGGCCGCCTACAGTGGAGCGCGCGAACTTAACCACTCGGCCAAGGGGCCAGCCCCAGGAATCAGAATTTTTGAAAGTAAAAAAAAGCCCAATTGATATAGAGAAAGCCTAGAGCATATTCTCAGGAAAAAGCAGGGAAGCTAAAAGAGAATATGCTGTGATAACTGAGAGAGAAACTGATAGTCAGTCCCTAGGGCTGCCTTAGTCCCTGTAATGTTTAGTTTCCAGTTCATTGGTATTTGTAGAATAAACTGTCCTTTCTTTGACCTAGTGTGAGAAGATGTTTGTTCTTTGCAGACAAAAGAGGCATCAACTTTAAGCAATGAAAGATGCTATTAGGTTTTCCTGTCGCCTATGTTCATTCAGTCATATCCATGCAATGGTCAAGGTTGGCAGTATGGTGGCCAGGGCTGATGAATATTGCTTTGCTTGTTTGGAGTTAAAGGTGCATTTAATGAAAATCTAACACAGTTTTGTGTGACAGTAGATTGTTAAAAGCAATTAGCTAAGACAGAGCTCATAGTTTTAAATCAGCCCATCTCAGGAAAAAAAGTCAAGAAAGTAAATTCCAGAACCAATTAAACAAAGCAAGCTAGAAACCTTGATTCCACTGAACAGAGTAAAAAAAAACATAAATAGCAATGAAGAACATTAGACGTGGATAAAAAAGGAGCCATTGATAAATAAAATTAATTAATATCTTAGTTTAGGAATGGAGAAGTCACACTAAAATTAGAAGTCTGAAGTCTGGCTTTGCGTAAATAAAATAAATGTATTCAAATCTGTAATCCTGAATATTTTACATCTTAGTCATATTAGGAATGGGCTTGTTCTAGAAATTTCATGAATGGTTTGTCTGTTTCTGAAACACCAAGAGGCAAATTCTTGGGCAAGGTATAGTTAAAGGATTGCTGGGTTATGGGGGGAGGGGGCTGGGTGGAAGGGGGAGAATAGGAAACTCCCGAGAACAAAGTCCTACAGTGTTCAGCAACAGAGTCGACTCACTATTTTGCTGGCAAGCTACTGAGTTACGTGGTTTATTACATACCCAGGACCAGACCGGATCTGAACGCTTAGGAGGCACTGTGCAAGTTAATATCCAAGAAGATATTACCAACCTATCTTTCCATTCTTACTTCTCATTAATTCTCTACTCCAGTGGAGCTTGTTTGTGAACTGTCTGATATCATTGGCCGTTCAGTGCTTTTCACATATTCTGCTCACTATCTAGAGTTCTCTCTCCTTTCTCTCTCTCTAAATTCTACCTTTTTTCTTTTTCAAAGCCAAGCTCAAATTCCATCTCTTCTATAATGCCTTTCTGGTCCACTGGGATTAAATGGAGTTTATCCGCTTTTAACTCTTACAGAACTTACTGTTCTTACTTCTGTCTTGAAAATTGTATTAATTTTTAAAGCATTGCTTATTTTGTTGGTTTTAAAAGTAGCTTATGTGTTAACTTTTCATATTTGAGCTTTTCATATGATCAGGCTTGTTTTATCTGTACAACATAATTTTAAGCTTCCTTCATGTTACTGGGTCTTAAACACAGGACCCAGCCTATTGCTTAACAACAGGTTGCCAGTGTTGATACAGAAGCCATTGCTGTGAAAGAAGGTGGCACTATGTGCTACACTCCATTCTAACTTCACCACTTCTTTCAGTGTGATTCTCAGGCCACCAAGAAAAGTTCTCAGGTTACAGGAAATGGGTCTCAATTTGTGATCCTGTGGGACACGGTTCAGTGTCAGCTTTTGTTATTCATGTAGGCAATCATTAGCAAACAACTTTAATTTGTTTCCATGGCTTCCACTGTTTCTATTGAAAGAGAATAAACACTCTCTAGAGTGTGCCTCATTCCCTGAAATAACTGGAGTAGCACTTGTCCTCATTTTGGTGCTATTTTCCATGGAATAATTTTTACCACTCAAATCTCAAACTTCACATGATAGTGTGACTTTCAGAGCTTGCAGTTCAATTTAACTTAATTTCATTTGATTGAAATTAGTGTTACTGGAAGACTGGAACTCATCTTCCCACCTCCACAGCAGACTGGAGAAAAAGACAGCATCTGGTCTGGGGATATAATTTGGCCTTTACAAATGACAATGTTAAAGTCATGACAAGAACTATTTATAGCAAAGGATATGTGGTTAAAAGGTATGTGGCTCATGGATGAGCCTTTTTATTATTTCTAGTATGATGATACATATTTTGGACCAAGAGGCCGTTGAAGAGAAGGAATGTCCACCACTCTGCATAATAATATAAAGGGCCAATTTATGAAGTGTAGTAGCTGAGTTGCAGTTTTGAAGCAGACATAGATTTTTTCTCTCAGTAGGCTGTGAAATCGTGGATTATTTATGATAATCCCTGGGAAGAGGGGTGTCTGTCTGGGTGTGTGTGCGCGTGAATTTACTCAGACTTGGAGAAGTGTACTGTATATAGATATAAGTTACCATCAACTTCCCAAAAGATTGGTGGAATTTTATAAGATAGATGTTAGGGAAAAAGTTAGAGAGGCATTATCTCCTGCCTTTCATTCCATTTAGTTTCTCTTCCCTTCACCTATTCAATAAATTCTATATAACAGTGCAACTTTATGTGGTAGTAGGTTGAGAAAAGTGATAGGTGGATCAAAAAGAGATTTAAAGATTGTCCATATTAACTGCTAGCCCACAGCCAGCAGCAAGGGACGATGGTGGACCATGGTACAGTGCAGTGGACTGGAAAATGTGGAGGAACGTTGTTGAGAATACACTGAACCCTTACCCACATGACTACCTTCAACAATCATCAATATTCTGCCAAAGTTCTTTCATCTACCCCTCTCCTTTTGGGCTGGAGTAGTTTAAAACAATTTCTAGACATTATTCTTTCACTCCTAAGTATCTCAGCACATTTCCAAAGAACATGAGGAGGAATTTCTTACATCATCATGATGTCATTGTCTCACCTCTCCACTTATCAAAGATTCTTTAATATCATCTAATGTCCAATTCATATTCAAATTTACCCAGTTGTGAGTGATGTCAGCAACATGGCTGAGTGAGCAGTTTTCTTTGTCTCTACCCCTCCAAACTACAACTAATTGGACATTCATCAGTCAACAAAGGATATCCACACAGCATCTCAGGATGCCTGAGAGACCCATGCTGCTATACATCAGGAGGTGGAAGGACTTCCCCCTGGGAGGAGGTGGAGATAGGTGAAAAGACTCTGACCCCTGGACAGCCTAGTACCTGCAAGTGACTTTCTACCAGCTGAGATGCTCATAGCATTGCCACAGCACCAAGAGCGGGCGTGTGTGCACATCAGCAGAGTGACTGTGGAAACAGGTGACTATAGCCCTACCTAAGCCCCCTGCAATTGCTCCTTAGCCCAGTGGGAAAATCCACGGTCCCACAGCAGCCGCAGAGAAAGCCTCTACTCGGCATTAGTGGAGAAGCCCCACCCAGCATTCAGGAAGCTGGGAGGCCCCAGGGCAGGAGGATCCCAGGATGCACAGCAACCTGCCAGTTGCCTCTGACACACAAGCTCCTGCTGTGGCCCCGAGGGGGCAAGGGAGACCTAGTGAGTCTGTGTGAGTGGGCAGTGGCAAGTTGGAGCCCCATCAAGCTTGCTCCGTGGTCCAGGAGGAAAATCCATGGTCCCACAGCAGCCACAGGGAAAGCCTCTACTTGGCATTAGTGGAGAGGCCCTGCCTGGCAATCACAAGGCTGAAAGGCCCTGAGGCAGATACAGCACAGCTGGGTGAGCTAACCACAGACTGCAGTAGATACCCATAGTTGTGCTGTGGCCCATAGTGGAAGAGTGAGATCTTGCGGGCCCTGATGGTGGCAGACCTGCGAGTCTAGGTGAACCTGCTCCCAGCCACTGTGAAAGCCCATTACACCACTGCAGATCCTAAGGAAAGAGCGCATCTAGGTGGTCTGTGACAGTAGGCACCAGCAACCTGAGGCCTCCTTGCGATTGTCCCCACAGCTGATGAGAGACCCCACAGGGCCACTGTGACCATGAGGAGGGTCCAAGCTTGGGTCAGCAACAGCTGACAGGGATCCTGGTCCATGCAGATTACACAGCTGCTCACCCCGACTCCCATAGAAGCAAGTGGAAGGAGTAACTAAATGCTATCTCTATGCAGAGGCACAAGTCCATGCCATCAAGCAGTATGAAAAAATATATTAAATCTCCAGAACAGAAGGAAAATGAAAAGTACCCAGAAAGCAATCCCAAAGTCAATGAAATCTATAACCTAAATGACAATGAATTCAAAACAGCCATCATTAAAATACTCAATGAGTTGAAAGAGAATACAGAGAGACAACTCAACGAGTTCTGGAGCTATGTCACAAAAGAGCTTGGTACTATAAAGAAGATAAATCAGAAATGTTGGAGATGAAGAACACAATGGAGGAAATTAAGAAAGATCTGGACTCTCTGAACAGTAGGGTCAATAATATGGAAGACAGAATTAGCAATCTGGAAGATAACAATATAGAAATGCTGCAGATAGAAGAGGAGAGAGAATTAAGACTAAACAGAAATGAAGAAACTCTCTGAGAAATTCCAACTCAATTAGGAAATGCAACATAAGGATTATAGGTATCCCAGAGGGAGAAAAGAAGGAGAAGGGTACAGAAAGCCTGTTCAAAGAAATAATGGCTGAGAACTTCCCAAACCTGGGGAGAAAGAAGGAACTCCAAGTGACAGAAGCTAATAGATCTCCAAACTTTATCAACGTAAAAAGACTAACCCCAAGGCATATAGTAGTGAAGCTCGCAAAAGTCAATGACAAAGAGAAAATACTAAGGGCAGCAAGGCAGAAGAAAATAACCTACAAAGGAACACCCATAAGGCTGTCAGCAGGTTTCTCAGCAGATACCTTACAGGCTAGAAGAGAGTGGAATGATATATTCAAAACTCTGAAGGACAAAAATTTGCAGCGAAGAATACTCTATCCAGTGAAAATATCCTTCAAATATGATGCAGAAATCAAAACTTTCCCAGATAAACAAAAGCTAAGGGAGTTCATTGCCGCAAGACCTCCCCTACAAGAAATGCTCAGGAAGACCCTCATACCTGAAAAATCAAAAAAAGGAAAGGGGTTAGAAAACCCAGAGCTAAGGAGATAAGTAGAAAGACAAAATCAGAAAGTTGCAGCTCTCCATCAGAACAGTTTAGCAAAGGCTAAGTGTAACATTAAAGATAAAAGGAAGGGAAACACCAAGAATAAATATAATCTTGTCATTTTAACCACAAACTCACAACACAAGAAGGAAGAAAAAGAATCTGACAATAACAACCTAGAAGGGGAAAAGGAAAGGGATGGAATGGCTTAATCTAAGGAAATAAGAGGTTATCAGAAAATGGACTATCTCATCTATGAGACGTTTTATACAAACCACCTGGTAACCACTAAACAAATAACAAGAATAAAGACACAAATTACAAATAATAAGGAAGCCAATATAAAAATCTAACTACCTGAATTGGTAGTCCAAAAATCATGGGACGAGAAACAAAGGAAATTGAAGAGAACCGGACAACAAGTGATAAAATGGCAGCATTAGGCCCCCACATTTCAATAATCAATCTAAATGTAAATGGATTGAACTGTCCAATCAAAAGACACAGAGTGGCAGGATGGATTAAAGAACAAGACCCAACAATATGCTGCCTCCAGGAAACACACCTCAGCCCCAAAGACAAACACAGACTCAGAGTGAAGGGATGGAAGACAATACTCCAAGCTAATAATGAACATAAGAAAGCAGGTGTCACCATACTTATATGAGACAAAGTAGACTTCAAAACAAAACAGATAAAGAGAGACAAAGAGGGGCAGTTTATAATGATAAAAGGGACACTCCACCAAGAAGACATAACACTTATAAATATATACAAACCCAACACAGGAGCACCAAAATATTTAAAGCAACTATTAACAAAACTAAAAGGAGACATCACCGACAATACAATAATAGTAGGGGACCTCAACACCCCATTAACACCAATAGATAGATCATCCAGACAGAAAGTCAACAAGGTAATTATAGAATTAAATGAAAAATTAGACCAGATGGACTTAATAGATATATATAGAACATTCCATCCAAAAACAGCAGGTTACACTCTTCTCAAGTGCGCATGGAACATTCTCAAGGATAGACCACATCTTGGGAAACAAAGCAAGCCTCAACAAATTCATGAGGGTTGAAATAATAGAAAGCATCTTTTACGATCATAATGCTATGAAACTAGAAATCAACCATAAGAATAAAGCTGGGAAAGGGGCAAAAATGTGGAGACTAAACAGTATGCTACTGAACAAACAATGGATTATTGAAGTGATTAAAGAAGAAATCAAATATTATCTGGAGACAAATGAAAATGAAAACACGCCATACCAACTCATTTGGGATGCAGCAAAAGCGGTCCTAAGAGGGAAATTCATTCACAGGCTCACCTCAATAAACAAGAAAAATCTCAGATAAGCAATCTCAAATGACACCTAACAGAATTAGAAAAAGAAGAACAAACAAAGTCCAAAGTCAGTAGAAGGAGGGAAATAATAAAAATTAGAGCAGAAATAAATGAAATAGAAAAAAAAAGACAGTAGAAAGGATCAATGAAATAAAGAGTTGTTTCTTTGAAAAAATAAACAAAATTGAAAAACCCTTAGCCAAACTCACTACGAAAAAAAGAGAGAAGCCTCAAACAAATAAAATTAGAAATGAGAGAGGAGAAATCACAACGGATACTACAGAAATAGAAAAGGTCATGAGAAAATACTATGAAAATCTATATGCCAGCAAATTGGACAACCTGGAAGAAATGGATAAATTCTTAGACTCTTACAACCTCCCAAAACTGAAGCAGGAAAAAGTAGAGAATCTGAATAGACCAATCACAAGTAAAGAAATTGAAACAGTAATCAAAAACCTCCCCAAAATAAAAGTCCAGGACCAGACGACTTCTCTGGAGAATTCTACCAAACATTCAAAGAAGATCTTATACCTTCTTAAACTATTCCAGAAAACTGATGAAGATAGAGAACTCCCTAACACATTCTATGAAGCCAACAACACCCTGATCCCAAAATCTGACAAGGACAACACAAAGAAGGAAAAATATAGGCCAATATCACTGATGAACATAGATGCAAAAATCCTCAACACAATTTTGGCAAACTGAATACAGCAATACATTAAAAAGATTATACACCATGATCAAGTGGGATTTATACCAGTGACACAGGGATGGTTCAACATCTGCAAGTCAATCAATGTGATACACTACATTAACAAAATGAGAAACAAAGACCACGTGATCATCTCAATAGATGCAGAGAAAGCATTCAACAAGATCCAACATCCATTTATGATAAAAAAAACTCTCAATAAAATGGGTGTAGAAGGAAAGCACCTCGACATAATAAAGGCCATATATGACAAACCCACAGCCAACATCATACTCAATGGGCAAAAACTGAGTCACCCCTCTGAGAACAGGAACAAGAGAAGTGTGTCCACTCTCACCACTCTTATTCAATAGAGTACTGGAGGTTTGCCCAGAGCAATTCAGCAGGAGAAAGAAATAAAAGGAATCCAAATAGGCAATGAAGACGTGAAACTCTTGCTGTTTGCAGACGACATGATCTTATATATAGAAAACCCCAAAGAATCCACTGGAAAACTATTAGAAATAATCAGCAATTACAGCAAAGTTGCAGGGTATAAAATCAACATACATAAATCAGTAGTATTTCTATACCCTAACAACGAACTAACAGAAAAAGAACTCAAGAACTCAATCCCATTAACAATCACTAAAAAAAGAATAAAATACCTTGGGGGTAAATTTAACCAAAGAAATGAAAGATCTATACAGCGAAAACTACAAGACTTTCCTGAAAGAAATTGATGATGACATAAAGAGATTGAAAGACATTCCATGCACATGAATTGGAAGAATAAGCATAGTTAAAATATCCATACTACCTAAAGCAATCTACAGATTCAACGCTATCCCAATCAGAATCCCAAAGACATTCTTTACAGAAATAGAACAAAGAATCCTAAAATTCATATGGGGCAACAAAACACCCCGAATTGCTAAAGCAATCCTGAGAAAAAAGAACAAAGCTTCATGCATCACAATCCCTGACTTCAAAACACACTACAAAGCTACAGTAATCAAAACAGCATGGTACTGGTACAAAAACAGGTGCTGAGATCAATGGAACAGAATTGAAAGCCCAGAAATAAAACAACACATCTATGGACAGCTAATCTTCGAAAAAGTTGCTGAGGGCCAACAATGGAGAAAAGAAAGTCTCTTCAACAAATGGTGCTGGGAAAACTGGACAGCCACATGTAAAAGACTGAAAATTGACCATTCTTTTTCACCATTCACTAAAATAAACTCAAAATGGATCAAAGACCTAAAGATTAGACCTGAAACAATAAGTCTTCTAGAAGAAAATATAGGTAGTACAGTCTTTGACATCAGTATCAAAAGGATCTTTATGGACACCATATCTCCTCAGATGAGGGAAACCATAGAAAGAATAAACAAATAGGACTTCATCAGACTAAAGAGCTTCTTCAAGACAAGGGAAAACAGGATTGAATAAAAAAAAAACAGCCCACTAGTTGGGAAAAAATATTTAAAGTTATATATCTGACAAAGGGTTAATCTCCATAATATACAAAGAACTCACACAGCTGAATAACAAAAAATCAAACAACCCAATCAAAAAATGGGCAGGGGACATGAACAGACATTTCTCCACAGAATATATACAGATGGCCAATAGACACATGAAAAGATGCTCATCCTAATCATCAGGGAAATGCAAATCAAAACTACACTAAGATATCATCTTACACCTGATAGAATGGTGAAAATAAGCAAAACAAAAAGTGACAAATGTTGGAGAGGTTGTGGATAAAAAGGAACCCTCATACACTGTTGGTGGGAATGCAAACTGGTTCAGCCACTATGGAAATTTCTCAAAAAATTAAGAATAGAAATTCCATATGACCCAGCCATCCCACTACTGGATATCTATCCAAAGAACTTGAAATGAACAATTCCAAAAGTCCCATGCACCCCTATGTTCACTGAAGCATTATTTACAATAGCCAAGACATGGAAGCAACCTAAGTGCCCATCAACTGATGATTGGATAAAGAAGATATGGTATATGTATATAAATACAATGGAATACTACTCAGCCATAAAAAAGGATAAAATCGTCCTATTCACAACAACATGGATGGAGTTTGAGGCTATTATGTTAAGTGAAATAAGCCAGACAAAGACAAACTCTGTATGACTCCACCCATGGGTGGAAGTTAAACATATAGACATGAAGAGAACTGATTTGTGGTTACCAGGGGAAGGGGGGGTGGGAGGAGGGCACAAAGGGTAAAGTGGTGCAGCTACAACATGACTGACAATAATGTACAACTGAACTTCCACAAGGTTGTAAACTATCATAATCTTAATAAAAAGTTAAAAAAAATTTACCCAGTTGTTCCTCAAACTGCCTTTTTGCAGTTAATTTATTTGAATCATTCTTGTAAAAAGTCTCTTTTAAACTTGGCTTAATATGTTTTAGTCTGCGTTAATCATTTTTTTAAATACTACTGCGATGTTGAAGGAACTGCAGCAGGTGCCATATTCTGGATTTGGATAAGTCCTTCATGGTATCATATGACTGGTTTTCCATTCCTGGTAGTTGACTGGAGATAAGATTTATGGTCTTGAAAATATAGACTTGCATCGCTTGATGATGGGAATATGTTCTGAGAAATGCTTCATTAGGCAACTTCTTTGTGGTGCAAACATCATGGAGTGTACTTACACAAACCTAGATGGTATACACTACTATACACCTAGGTTATAGGGTACTAATCTTATGGGTCCACCATCACATATGTGGTCCATCATTGACAAAAATGTTGCTATGCAGTGCGTGACGGTATATGGCAAAAACGCATCATGGACAGTGCTGAATTCTTCATATTGCCTCACATCAGGAGGCACAACTTGTCTGTGTTACTTGTAGTCTGCTAAAATTAATTAGTGAATTCAGTGACACCTGTTCTCTTCATTGTCCGGTTCCCTGCATAGGTTGACCTGACATACCTTTGCCTGGAATTGCAGCAGTTTTTCTGTTGTCCTGGCATAATTATTAACAGTGCACCTTTCACTCACAAAATGTCTTTGCTTAGACTGAGTTCTCCATGACCCTCACATTTAATAATTTTATCATCTATTGATGACAGTTACCTGTTGGTTATTTCACTAAGGGTTGCATAATGATTTTCTAATTCTATCATTCTTTCTGCATTTTTAAACCAGAACATTTCTATATGAAACTCTTTCCTTTATCCATGGGACTTATTGGATACCCTGAAATACAACTTGCTTCAGAGTGGCAAGGTAAATCCTTATTTCTTTTCCTTTAGTCACCAATTTTCAGAATATTGAATTGCTGCACAGGCAATCCCTAATGGATATCCAATGTCCAGTGAGTTTTGATGTGTTTCTTTCTTTTAAAATATCAGTATGAATGCTTGGCTTTTTGCATATTAAATATGTTTTAATCACTCGTAGTTATTCTTTTTGATGCTCAAATTGTCCCATATTTGGACAGTGAAAGTCCATTCAAACAGGCTCATGTGTCATTTTGACAATACCTCATTTCTCTTTCATGGTTTTCTTATTTTCTGTTGCACGATGTTCCAGACTTATCTTCTATATTTCTTCTCTTAGATCTGAAGTCAAGTATTTCACAGGAGCAGTGACTAAGCAAATAACTTAGAAGAGAGCTTCAGGCAATTTCTCCCTTACTTTTCCCAAAATATTAGCAGAAAATAGCCCTTAAGAAAAAAGAAAAAGCTGACCCTTGGGTTAGATCAGGACTTTACAGAGACTGCATATAAAACTGGATTGTGAAAACAGAGCTACAAACAGAATAGATATGATTTGTGTCTTCAAGAAGTTTATAGGTTTGAAGGAAAATCAGACTTCTAGTAATTGTAGGTGAATTTAGTGTATTAGAAGCTCTCCAGCATTACAAAATTAGTGAACTTCTGCATAATTCTATTGAATATAAATAGCATACACCAATGTTTTGATTCTCTACTAATTGATTTAATAATCACTTTCCCCTGAACATATAGTTTTGATGTTTCCCTGGCTGAATAACTTAGTAGGGAATTACAGTCTTTTCAAAAATTAGTTGGGAAAATGTATATGTTCATTTCCCTTCCTTATGATTTTTGTAATTTCTATAAATATTTACGAGGAAACCACCAATTCACATAGAATATGTCAGAGGTCTCTGTCTACTTAGAAAAATAAACAGCTGCCTTTCATTATCTCAAAAACATTGCAATGACAGGAATTTCACCCACCATATATCTCCCACTAAGTTCAAAACCTCAGATGAAAAATCTTGGAAATGATTTCTTTTTATCATTTAGAAAAACAAGAAAATAGTTCCTTCTCCAGTAAATCTTCAGTTCTGATGACCTAGAGCTTGCAGATGCCAAGGCCCTTGTGCTATGGTGGGAAAAATTTGCTAAGTAAAAAGAAATAGGTTGAGCTTGTGAAGAGTTAAAACATGCTCTCGTATTTGCTACTTGAATATCAGACTCTGAGCCCTGGACTCCCAGTTCAGAGGTGAAGTCCTCTTTAGACTCACAGGTATCTAGCTTGCTCTAGAAACTCGTGTGGGAGGATTTGAATAATTGGCAGAGATTATTAACAGGGCTAGTCTCTTATCAGTCTTAAGTTCCAAGCTGCTTATATTCATTCTTTGCTGTTCTTCTTACCATTTTCTGTGCAACATGGACAAAACAACCAACACGAGTTACATAGAAAATAAAAGCTAGAGCTAATAGTGGAAAAATATGATCGACTTCATGAATCAGGATATTCAGTTACCCATCCCAAATCAGATAGAATTTTGCTCATTCAATTTTTTTTCACACCCTGAATGGTGTTCTATATCTGCTTAAAAAATATTTATGATAACTTTACAAAGTTTCCAGGTGCTATACTTGGCATTTAGAATAGAAAACTTCATCATATATGGTTCTTATCCTTGAAGTACTCACAGACATGTGTGAGCCAGCCTAACAAATAATTACAGCATAACTCAGAGAGTATCAGTATTATAAAGCATTGTGGTGGTGCTCTATTTAGGAAGACTGAGTAAGGCTTTACAGAGCTGACACTTTGTGAGCTGGGTGTAAAGAATGAATAGAAGCCACCAGATAAAAAGAAGCTGGGCATTTTGGCAACAGGAACTACAAATATGGAGTTATTTATGTAGCACACTATTAAATATGTGTTTAATGTTACCCCGGAAAACCTTAATTTCAAATATTTGAAATTGTATTCTGACAAATCTGAATCACATGTCCTGATTTAGTCTGAAAAAATAGTCATTTAATGGTTAACTGAATAAGAGAGAGTGAGAAGTGTGTTTTCCCTCTCTTATACCATTTTAAAAAAAATCCATGAGAAATCTTCATTAAAACAACTAAGAATTCCCAAGGAACATTCTGTTATAGAAAGCATACATTTATATAATTTAATACTTCTTCTAGTAAATAGTTATTTTAAATCATAATCTTTGTTTTGCTTTTCCTTGGTAAACAATGAAGGAATTATTTGATAACAAAATCTGAGTCCTTCTTTCCCATCATTCTTTCTTAGAGATTTTCTCAACTCTGCATCAAGGGAGAGAAAGAAACAAAGAAACAAAGAAAAGAAGGAAACTGTGTTTTTTCCCCCCATCTGTAGTTCATAAACTATCTTGTCCTTTTTGCAAAGAAAACGGAGATACAACTCCACTTCCTCTTATCTTTTTTTGTTTGTGTAAAATTTTCATGGGTTTTGTGTTAGTCCAGGATTAAAATTCTGACTGTTTACTAGGTCCAAAATCTTGAAATACGTATACAAACTCTTTTAGTTTCTTTAATTAAAAAATAGAGACCTTTTTTTTCTTACACAGCTGGCAAGTCATGAGTATTTTCATAAAGGTTGGTATATCCCCCTTCTTTTAACTTTTTATAGAACTTGAAATCTGAATTTAGTGGTTTCTGTAGCAACCAGCATTTTTGACCAGTTGCTAGCAGAGTAAAATTTATGCCAAAAATTGTTTCTTGAAAGCATCATTTTCTTCCAGAATGTCTTTTAAAATAAATATTTCCTCACACACAATAATAAAATTTAAACATGCATAATTGGCTTTTAAGACACAAACTTGCAAGATGGAGACTCTGGTGTTAGTTTTGAAAATAAGAGTTCCAAAATTGCTTGAGTAATGACAGCATTATTAAAAACAATAGAATTTTCAGAATTAGATTTGAAAGGGTACTGTTTAATATTTATTTGAAGGATGAAGTTTGAATGTTTTTATATTCCATAAGGAGGGAGAGTCTAAATCATTCAAACCACTTCCTTAAGGTTTTGACATTTATTTATCCTGTGGCTTAGGGAAAATATATATAATTAATTACTTCATTAATGCAAAATTTTCTATAAATAATATGAATTTTAATATACTAGAAGGCAACATTGCTAAGTGGAAAGAATATAAACTATGGAGTTAGCAGCCCCGGGATTTGATCCATTTCCCACACTTACTGAATTTAGTATCTGTTTCTTCATCTTTTTGAATTGAGCAATATAGTGGACATTTGTCTTTTTTTCTTCTTTTTTACTGTCTAACATCTATCTTCTCTCTCCTATCTTGGGGTCATCTTTGTGGCAGGAAGTGCCCAGATCTCCTTTCCCTTGAGAACCAGAGACCTGACACATGACCTAGGCTCAGCCAACCTACTGCCCTTGTGAAAGGCTTTGAATCTTTGAATCAAAGAATTCAAATGCAAAAGTTTGGTTACAATTTATTCACAGTGACATTGTCCTGGTGCAGAATGTACCTAGTGCTTGGCCTGTGGACACTCACCCCTTTGTTCCTTATCATTTCCAAAACTTGGCTTTAGGTCTCCATCAATTGTGAACCTCCACTGTCATCCTGCAATACATTCCTGCTCTTCTAAGGGAGCTGGGGTAAATTTCTGTTGCTCAGAGGCAAATGGCTGACGGATGCACCTACTGCAGTAGGTAGAACAATGGCTACCCGAAGATATCAAGTCCTGACCCCTGGAACTGGTAAATATTACCTTATTTGGAAAAAGGGTATTTGTAGTTGCAATTAAGTTAAGGATTTTGAGATGAGGGGATCACAAATTTCCTTATAAGAGAGAGCAGAGAAATTCACACACAGGGGAGATGGCCATGTGAGGATGGAGTCAGAGACCAGAATGATGCAGCCACAAGTCAAGGAATGGTGAAGCTAAAAGAGGTCAAGAATGGAATTTCCCCTAGAGTCTCTGGAGAAAGTGCAAGCCTACCACCATGTTGATATTGGATTTCCCACCTACAGAGCTGTAGGAGAAAGAATTTCTATTTTTTTAAGCTTAAACTTGTAATTTTGATGTTATGTAACTATAGACTATACGATCCAAAATCAAAGTCTCTTTGGTTCCAAAGACAAAAGTTCTTTTCACTCTAGATTTGGGTCCTTCAAGTCTAGTGATGATGAAAGAATCTGGAAGTTTGGCAACAAATAGGTAATTAAATAAAAGGGTTGGTTTCAGAAGGCAGAATCTTTGAAATCTCACTGAAACTTTTGATAAAGCATTACAGATTGATCTTGTATATTTATTTCATCTCTTTCCCAAAATTTCACTAAAACAGTAGTAAATGAATATAAAAGATTATAAATCCTACAGACCAATGAGAGAAGAAAACGGCAGGTAAAACATTTTGAAGTATCGAAAGCATATTTATGAGCAGTAACTGATTTTGGCAAAGAAAGTAGAACCTAAGTGATTGGGGATGGGGTGCAGATTGGAGTGGGAGAAGTGGGATAAGGTGAGAGAATGGAGTCCAAAGGGATTTCTTCAAACCACAGGACATAGAAAGGCTCAAGAAGTGGTGGCCCTAGGTATCTCTCAAGATTGGAGCTTGAAGTGGACTGAAACTGCTGGAATTCCATTTCTTCTTCTTGTACAAATGTTGCTTCATTGCCACCCTGGCAGAAGATGGAAGTTTACTGCCTAGAGAGTTGAACCAGAGGAGCAATTGCCTGAAGGAAACCAAGCAGAAATAGCTGTGGATGAGGATGAGGATAATATGGAAAATAAAGAGATTATGTGGAATTTTGAACACAGAATAACAAGAATTTCACCTTTCCCTCACTCAGATTCCAGAATACAGACATTTCAATTTCAGTATTGGACGGAGTGGAATAGCCTGGGTAAAGATAGATAGATTGGTAGCTTGTGTGGTGAAAATATGGGAGATTTCATTTTTGCATCGATTTTCTCAAGAATATATAAAATATGAGGCAAGATCATCAAGTAAAATTGAAAGGGATGCATCAAGGTGATAAAGTTTAAGGAGAAAAGAGAAGGTGTGAAATAGTCACTTGAAGGGTGAAAATTAGAACACAGGAGGGAAAAAATAGAGGTTGATTCAGACTAAGAGAGTGGTAATCAATGGATCAAAAGTCTCCAGAATAGTGCCCAATCTTCCTTTCTACTGCTATTCTCCAATAAAAGGAACTAGGGCTCCTTGAACAAGTGGCTAATTCTAGGACTTAGGCGGGACATATACAACATGAGCCTGCAGCATGTTGAGTGCTGGAAAGTAAGGACGTGCTAAAAGAGGAATTGGAAGATGGGAGGTATGTCAAAGGTACAGAGAAGCCAACTGGAGAGCTTATAATGGCCAAAGCTGGGACAATTTGAGCAAGAAAATAAATATGTAGCTTTGAATTATAAGCCAAAGTATAAAATAAGTATCCATGGGTTCATACTGATGTAAAAAAATGATTGAATAAATGAGTAAATGGGGAAAAGGGACAATTTCCAGTGCAAAAGAATTCCAAATAATTTATGTAGATATTCTACCCTCAAGTAGAAATATAACTCCTTACTCCTTAAGTATGGGATGCACATAGTAACTTTCTTCCAAAAAGTACAGTATGGGGAAAAGGGAAAAAAAGTAACTTTACACTTGAGAAAAGTAACACTACTTCAGCCTAGTGATCAAGGTCCACATCAACAGCAACAAATCATGTTGATAAGATGCATCCTTGCTATGATGCAATGAGAACGGCACTTCACCTCTGTGCTCTTCTTCCCAAAAATCCATAACCTCAGTTTAATCATGAGAAAACATCGGACGAATCTACATTCTACAAAATACTGGACCAGTACTCCTCAAAACTGTCAAGGAAAGTCTAAGAAACTGTCACAGCCAAGAGTAGCCTAAGGAGACCTGACGGCTACATCTAATATGCTATCCTGTATGGGATGCTGCAGCACAAAAAGAACACTAAGCAAAAACTAAGGAAATCTGAATACAGTATAGACTTTAGTTAATAGCAATGCATCAACATTGGTTCATCACTTGTGACAAATGCGCCATACCACTATGAAGTTACTTAATAACAGGGAAACTAGGTGTGGGGTATATGAGAACTCTCTACTCTTTTCACCATTTTTTTAAGTAAGTCTAAACTATTCTAAAATTTAAAAGTTTATTTAAAAACAAATACAAAAAAGAAATAAATCTCCAGAGAGTGAATAATTGCTGGAATGGGACCACTAAAGTACATAAGCTGGAAAGACAGGTGGTGGTATTTAGAGTAATCAATATTTTAGAGGTTGTTTGGGGATGTATATTGTTTGGGGATGACAATATCAAGAATATGACCCAGGGAGGGGTGTTTTATGTGGAGGTTACTAAGGACCAGAAAGATGAAAAACTAAAAGGCTAATAAAAATAAAATCATTCTTATGGAATTGCAGTTGTTTACAATGGTGTCAGATGTAATGGTGGAAAAAGACTACAGGGTGTCGTCGTTTCACTGCAAAATGATCTCGGAGAAGCTCTTTGTCTGCAGCACACAGAATTCTATGAAGGTGAGCTCTTGCCCCGGCATGAAATGCTAATTCCCAATTAAAATTCATCCATAAGTAATAATGCATCCCTTTCTAAGTAACTTCAGTCAGCTTTCAAAGGAGTAGTTTCACAGTATCTAGTTTCACCAAAGTAACGATAATCAAAAATAGTAGGGAAATCAGCTGTTTTTCTCCATATGGGATGTCTAAACAGGAGCGTATGTTGGTGTTTGATATTCAATCAGCCTTCTGCAATATGGCAACAAATTCAAGCTCTAGTGGTCCAGAGAAAATAAGATTTTTTTGGTAATTGTTTACAGAAGTAGAGTCGTAACAGTTAAAAGGTCCTTTGAAATAGTTCTCTTCTAACTTTGTGCTTTGGAGCTTGGAGAACTAACACAGAGTTGCAGAAAAAAGTGCCAGATTAAATTTATGCTAGCAAGTTCAGTTATTATTTTATCTGTTTTATGATACTTTTTAAATCACTTTTTAATGATACCTTAATTTTAAAACACTTTGCAGTTTTAATGGTTTTGATATGTAACATTTGTTTCAGGTAGGAAGAAGAGACGTTATCTCTATTTTTCCAACGTGAAAATAGAAGCTGAGAAGAGTTACGTCACTTTCTCAATGTCAGTACAGCTACTAAGGGGCAAATTCTGACCTGGAATGCACATCTTCTGATTTTATTTTTATTTTTACTAGATTATCAGTTTATTAGAAAAGGATTTAACTCAGAAACAGCCAAATGGAAGAGATGCGTAGGGCAAGGTATGGGGAAAGGGTGTACTGCATCCATGCCCTCTCTGAACTCACCACGGTCCCCAAATCTCCATGTGTTCACCAACCTGGAAGCCCTCAGAAGCCCGCACTTTCGGGTTTTTATGGAGGCTTCATTACTTACGTCTGATTAATTAAATCATTGCCTGTTGGTGATTGATTCAGCCTCCAGCCCCTATCCCAACCCTGGAGGTCAGAGAGCAGGACTGAAAGTCTAACCCTTCAATCACATCCTCTAATTTGGATTCAGTATTTTCTCCCCATTATACCACGGAACGCCTCATTACTGCTGACTCATTAATCACTACCTTATGAAATGTTCATTGACTGTGTCTTCATCAGTTCTTCTTTTACATGGAAAACAAATAATAAAACATATTTTAATAAGGTATTTGGAAATGTTTATATGACTTTCATTTTTAAATCAAAATCACTAATCTATATACTCTTTGATGTCAAGAATCCTATTTTACTTACTATTAAATCTCCAGCATTGAGCCCTGTACCTTCACACAGCATAAGCTCAGTAAATATTGAACAGATAAATCAACGCATTTTCAAAATATTTTTTAAAAATTCTTGAATAATAAAGAACAGCAATTATACCTTGAATATTCTGAGGCAGTATATTTCCACTGGAAAGAGCATTGAGTTAATGTTCAGAAGATAGATTTCATACTTTTTATCAGCTTCCTCACCTAAAATTTGAATTCTTAATATCTTTGGCATTAAATTACGTGATATAACAAAAAATAGGTATTATGATTTCATCAATGTATGCAGTCAATTAAATTATTGGCCCTAATACTTTATTCTTCCCCATGTCTATTCCCTTTCCCATTTAACTTTGCAATTCCTCCCACTGAAGATTCTTTGATATTGGGCTCAGCCATGTGACTTACTTTGGCTAATGGAATGTAAGGAGACATGATAAAATAGGGCATTGACATTGGCTTGTACAATTGGGCACTCCCTCTTGTGCATCACTTTTCTCACAAGACCATGTCCTGGTAAGATTCCTGGTCCCAGCAGGAGAATGAGCTGCTAACTTGTAAGAGAGAAATGTATGTTTGTTGCTGTATACCACTGAAATTTTAAAATTTTTGTTATGCAGCAATATTTACTAATAACCTGTTCCATCTTGTCCAATTAAAAAGATGATTCTCTCTAGGTGGTGAGAGTACTTTTTACTTATTCTGATCTTTAATATTATTCTCTCTCTCCCAAGCACCGGATCATTGGTTCTTGCAAACTTTAGCCATCCTCAAAGTTTTGTCACTGTGACCTCAGTTAAAATACCCTTTCTTCCTCCTTATGTACAAACCCCTTGAAAATGTGAGTGCCGTTGATGGTTTCCTTATAGATCTCCCACTTTTCTCCCCATCAGAATCCAGTTTGAGAATCTCCCATTCCTCTATATCTACCTTCCCTTTATAGTTTTATGCTTTTCTATGAACCTTATATTTGTTAGCCTGTTGTCTTGGACATATGTTTGAAATCCTAGCTAACACAAGATTGGCCTGGAAGAATCTTCAAGTTTAGACTCTTGGGTCATCCATCCCCAGGATCTCTCTGGGAATGGGATCAGGGAATCTGGTTTCGAAAATTTCTCCTGGAAGGATTCTTGGACAGCAAATTTTTTAACAGTCTGGCCCATATTTCTTTTTCTTGGCTATTAAAATTAAATAATGATGTGACCACTTTTCCCCCATATTGCCTTCATTTCCACTTTACTTGTTTATCAGAAAGGAGACTAAAAAATCATGCTCCTGTATTTCTCCCACAAACTTCAGAGAGCTAAACGTATCAATAAAGAAAGGCCAAAAAAAAAAATGATAGAAATTCTACTTATGACAAAACAGTATTTCTAGTAAATAGATATTGATAATTGTCTTCCAACATTGTTCTTTAGCTTCTGTGAGATGCTTTTATTTTATTTTCTTATTAGAAAAGCAGTACCCATATTGTCTCTCCAGTCAGACGTTGGAATACCCTTTCTGGATTCTTTTTATTTCTGTTTCTGCTCTCTAGTTTATGGGCTTCCAAAAAAAAAATCCCAGGTGTTTTACCTATATTAATTTATTTAATCTTTCAAAATACGTGGTAAGAAAAAGAGGAATTAACCCCAGTTTGCAGATGAGCACACTCAGTCTCAGAGAGATTGTTAGTTACTTGCTCATTGTTGTAGAATTTATCAGTAGCAAAACTAGGTTTTAATCAAGGCCTGTTTTATTCCAAAAGACCATGATCTTTCTACCATGCCATATTGCCTATACGCTAAATCAAGTTAAGTTGAAATTACATTTGAATTCTCTCCTTTGTTTCCAAGACAAATTTTTTGATTTAAAATGTGTGTGTGTGTATGTATATATATACATGCACACACATAAGTATACATATATATATCATGGAAATTTTACTTTATATATAGAGAGAGAGAGAATAAATATATATATTTATATACTATAAAAGTTCCATGATTCCTAGAAAAAAATTTATTAGAATCTTCTAGCTATAACATAAAAAGTAGCAGTTTGAAAAGAGCAGCATGCAAATAATAATAATAAAAAAAACCAAATAGGCTGATACTTTATATATTTCTGCTACTTTTTAGTCACTCACAATTTAAGTATTGCCTCAGAGCCTCAGGAGTACATTTGCCAATTTCCCATGGTGGCTGTTTGTGTTCATAGTCCCGATGAATGGCAGGTGGACCTAAATGTAGCAAACAGGCTATCCTTGAAAATTTTAAGTTCCTGCTTTCTCTAGTAGGCTCTCAGGTTCTAACATTTAGAAAATATCACATTCGAACATTGAAGGAAATTAGTTATTGACAGGGTACAGAACCTAAACAAGGTCATTTTTCTAAAATTGTGAAGGCCTCTTTCTCTGGGTTTGTTCTTTTTAAAAGAGCAGCAATGACCCCATTAAAAATATTCATTGCTTAGAAGTATACCAAGCACTCATTGATTTCGTCCAGGCATTATCATTCTAGGGGATTATATGTTTTCCAAACTGTTCATGCATCTAGGCAGAGAATGTTTCTGCCTGATTCTCTCTACCTTTGGTTCATTACCCACCTCATTAAAATTTCCATCAAGGAGAGGACACATAATTCAATCCCATCACTTGTTAACTGCTCCTGCAGAGGCTGCATGTATTGGCAAATTAAAAGCAATGGCTAAGGTGTGGGTTGAGCCTAGCTTCTATTTTCATGTTTTCATTATCAGCTAAGGAGCAGCAAATGCTCTTCAAGTGAACATTGTGTTCAAGGTGATCTATTAAGAAAAACTGAATTTCCACATTGGTCTGTCCATAAGGAGCTTGTGATAAAGGATAGAGGAGGTTGGATTTGATGCACAGAGCCATCAAAAGGGTGCAGATATAACAGACGTGCTTATACATATGCATTTGAACATGTGCTCTGCATGCAAATAAATACTGTCAGGCTTAACAAACACGCATAAGGATGGATATACTGAAAAGAATTATTTTGCTACTAGCAATGTAAATGGAGTGAGATGTTGGTCCTATCAAAGCAAAGATCAGACAAAGAAGATTTAAGGACTAAGGAAGAGGAGATGGTAAACAGATTGAAAACTGCAGCCAGCCCACAGTGGCCATAAGTGTGTTCACTGGATCAATGAAAAGCCCAGGACAGGTGGTTGATTACAAGGAATACATCCCTGTGGCTGATTTTACCCACTATGCCCACATGGCCTTCTTGTCTTCAGGGGCTTTAAATACACATTTAATGATTTCTGGGAGCAAAAGTAAGTAAATGTAATCACAAAAGATGAGCACTCTTTTTTTTTTAACCAACAAATATATGATCTGAAATTAGAAAGAAATCTAGAGATTATCTAGTCCAAAATCCTACAAATTAGAAAACCAATGTTGTGAGTGATGAAGAAACTTGCTACGCCTGCTCACAAGATTCTCCTCATTTCTTCACGTCACCTTTCATCAGGGTGCTGAAAATTTTTGCAACTGATTGCAGAACCATATTAGTAATCTTTGAGATATCATCAAAAATGACGAAGAAGTTAGAAACTGGAGATGGGTTATTTTTCGCCAGTAAGTTTGATGTTGATCAATGTCTAATCAATTCTAAAAGTAATGACCCAAGAAAATAGGATCAAAGATGAATTCACTAAATGTAATTCATTCAAACTAACCTTCCCCCCCACCTACTTTTATTATGGTAACAAAGAGCCTATCAAAACAAAGAATACAAGTCCTTTATCAGATATGTAATTTGCAAATATTTTCTCTCAATCTGTAGCCTGTATTTTATTCTCTTGACAGTGTCTTTTGGAAGAGCAGGAGTTCTTTATTTTGATGAAGTCCAATTTACCAATTTTTTTCCTTTACAGATTGTTCTTTTGTGTTATATCTAAGAAATCTTTCCCTAACCCAGGGTTAAAATATTTTCTCCTCTACTTTCTTCTAGAATTTTTATAGTTTTAGATTTCACATTTAGATCTATAATCCACTAAGTTAGTGTTTGGATATGATATGAGGTATAGATTGAGATTTATTGTTTTTGTATATGGATATGCAATTGCTCCTGCACTATTCGTTGAAAAGACTATCCTTTCTTCACAAAATTGCATCTGCATCTTAATCAAAAATTAGTTGACCATATATATTGTATTAGTCTCTTCAGGGTGCCATAACAGAACAACTCAGACTGGGTGTCTTAAACATCCGAAATTTATTTTCTCACAATTATGGAGGCTAGAAGTCCAAGACCAAGTTTCCAGTTGATTCGGTTTCTTGTGAGAGTTCTTTGCCTGGCTTGCAGAAAGCTGCCTTTGAGTTCTCTGAAGTCTCTCCTTATTAGATTAGGGTTCCCTCCTTATGACCTCGTTTAACCTTAATTACCTCTTTATAAACTCTATTTCAAAATACAATCACACTGGGGGTTAGGAGTTCAACATATGAATTAGGGAGAGGAGAGGGGGCACATTCAGTCTATTAACATACGTGTTAATCTATTTCTAGGCTCCCTACTCTATTTCATTGATCTATTTTCTATCTCTATATTAACATCAGTTGTCTTGATTATAGTAGCTTTATAAGAAGTTTTGAACATTGGCAGTGTAAGTCCTCCAACTTTGTTCTTTTTCAGAGTTGTTTTGCATTTCCATAAGAATCAACTTTTGAGTTTCTACAAAAATTCTGCTGGAATTTTTATTAGAATTGCATTGGATTTATAGGTAAATTTGGCAGAATTGAAATTTTAACAATATTGAGTTTCCCAGTCCAGGAACATAGCAGTGTCTATTAGTTCTTCTTCCTTAATTTCTATCAGCAGTATTACATAGTTTTCAGGTCTTGCACATTTTTTGTCAGATATATCTGTAAGAATTTTATATTTTGAGGATATTGTGTTGAGATTTTTGTTATTAGAGTATAGATATACAATTGATTTTTTTGTATTGACTTTGTATCTTATAATGATCCTAAACTCACTTATTAGTTCCAATAGATTTTTCTGTAGATTCCATAGGGTTTTCTATGTAAACAATCAAATCATCTGAGAATAAACACAATTTTATATCTTTCCTTTCAGTCTGGATGCAGTTTATTATTACTATTTTCTTTTTACCTTATTGCACTGGTTAGAGCTTCTAGTACAATGTTAAAAAGCATTGGTGAGAATGGGTATTCATTCCTGATTTTAGGGAAAGTGGTTAGTCTTGCACCATTAAATACGATGTTAGTTTAGGTTTGTCATAAAAATTTCCTTCTATTCCTTATATGTTAAATACCAAGTTGTTGTCAAATACTTTCTCTGAATCTTTTGTAGTAACTATAGATTTTTTTCTTTTTCAGACTGTTTTAATAAACTGATTTTCAGATGTTAAACTAACCTTGAATTTGCAGGATAAATCACACTTGGCTGTGATGTATTATTCTTTTTATAGTTTTGGGTTTGAAGAGCTAAAGTTTTGTTAAGAATTTTTGTGTCTATATTCATGATGAATATTGGTCAATAGGTTTTTTTTTTTCTTTTAATGTTTTGTTTGGTTTTAGAATCAGCATAATGCTGACCCTGCTGAACTAATTGGGATAAATTTACATTTATCCAATTTCTGGAAGTATTTGTGTAAAATTAGTATTATTTTTTCTTTAAATGTTTGGTAGAATTTACCAGTGAAGTCATCTGGTCCTGAGATTTTCTTTGTGGAAAAGTATTTAAATATAAATTCAGTTTTGTCAGATACAGGACTATTCAAGTTATCTAATTCTTCTTGAGTGAGCTTTGATAGCTTATGTCTTTCAAGGATGTATCTACTTTTCAAATTTTTTAGTTTATTGACAAATATTGTTAATAATATTTATTATCTCTTATCTAATCTGAGATTATCTAGTAATCTCTTATTAACTTTTTTTGATATCTGTAGAATCTATAATGATATCACCTCTATCATTCCTGATATTAGAAATGGGCATGCACTTTTTTTCCTGATCAGTAAGGCTAGGCATTTAACAATTTTTAGTGAACTTCTCAAAGAAACAGCTTCTGGTTTTATCAATTTTCTCTACTGTTTTTATTCTCTCTTTCATTGGTTTCCTCTCTGATCTTTCTTATTCATTTCTGCTTTCTTTGGGTTTTATCTACTCTCCTTTTGCTAGTTTCTTGAGTCAGAATCTGAGGTCACTGAGTTGACACATTTCTTTTCTCCTAATACATGTTTAATCTATAAATTTCCAAGTTCTGCTTTAGCAAGAATTCACACATATTGCTATGTTGTGATTTCATTTTCTTTCAGTTAAAAATACTTCAAATGTTCCTGTTGATTTCTCTGAGGCAAGTGTTATTTAGTAGTGTGTTACTTTCCAGATATTTGTTCAGTTTTCAGAGATATTTCTGTAATTTTTTAAATTTAATTTTATTGTGGTAAAATACCATACTTTGTGTGACTTGAATAGCTTCAAATTTATTGATATTTACTTTTTGGCCAAGAATTAGGTCTCATATTAAATATTCTGTGTGTTCTTAAAAACGTGTTTTCTGCTATTGTTGAATGGAGGGTTCTGTCAGTGTCAAGTTGTTTGCTAGTTCAAGTTGTCTATATCCTTATAGATTTTTCTTTCTACTTTCTCTATCAATTATTGAGAGTGGTGGATTTTTTTTCTTTCTGTTTTGCTTTGTTTATTTGTTTCACATATTTTGAAGTTCTGCTTTAGGTGCATATAATTTTAAGATTTTTATATTCTCTTAATGAACTGACCCCTTTATCTTTATGAAATTACTCTCTTTAATCCTGATAATTTTCTTTGCTTTGAAGTCCACTGTATTAATTTTTGACTGTAGCTGTTACAAATTACCACAAATTCAGTGGCTTTAACAATACAAATGTATTATCTTAGAGTTCCGGAGGTCAGAAGTCCAAAATGGGTCTTAGTGGGCTAAAATCAAGGTGTCAGAAGGGCTGTTAATTTCTGGGGGCTCTGGAGGAGAATCCATTTTCTTACCTTTTCCACCTTCTAGAGGCTGCCCACTCATAGCCCCCTTCCTCTGTAAATGAAAACCAGTAATGTTGCATCTCTGATCATTCTTTCCTAGTTACATCTCTCTGTCTCTCTACTCCTTCCCCCACACCTTCCACTTTTAAGGACCCTTGTGATTACACTGGGCCCACCCAGATGTAAGAGCAGGTCAGGTGATTAGCAACCTTACTTACATTTGCAAACTTAATTCTCTTTTGCCATATAAACTGACATACAGGGATTAACAGGGATTATGATGTGGACATCTTTGGAGAGCCATTATTCTGCTTACCACATCTACTTTGTCGAGTACTGTATAACCCATCCTTCTTCTTTTTGATTTATCTTAGTATGCTTTGTCTTTTTTCCTTCTTTTACATTTTGCATACTTGTATTTTTACATTTAAAGTGGGTTTCTTGTAGACACCATATAGTTGGATCTTGCCTTTTGTATTGTATCTGACAATTTCTACCTTTTTATTTGTTTATTTTTTTCTTGAGTTCATAATAGTTTACATCATTGTGAAATTCAGTTGTACATTATTTCTTGCCTGTCACCACACAAGTGCTACCCTTCACCCCCTGTGCCCACCCCCGCCCCCTTCCCCTGATAACCACTGTTTGTTTATATTCTACATATGAGTGAAATCATATGGTGTTTGTCTTTCTCAGTCTGGCTTATTTCACTTAGCATAATTCCCTCCAGGTCCTACCATGTTGCTGCAAATGAGATGGACAATTTCTACCTTTTAAATGAGGGGTTTGGATTATTTAAATTTAGTGTGATAATTGATGTTTAAATAATACCATCCTGCTTGTGATGGTTAACTTTACATGTCAACTGGACTAGGCCATGGAGTACCCAGATATTTGGTTAAACATTGTTTCTAGATATGTCTGTGAGGGTTTTTCTGGATGAGATTAACATCTGAATCAGCAGACTGAGTAAGCAGATTGGCCTCCTCAATGTGAGTATACCTTTTCCACTCCATTAAAGGCCTTAATATAACAAAAGCCTAAGTGAGGAAGAATTCACTCTCTCTGGCTGACTGTCTGCAAGCTGGGACATATGTCTTCTCCTGCCTTTGGACTTGAACTAGAACTTACACTGTTGGCTCTCCTGTTTCTCAGGCCTTCAGACTCAGACTGGAGCTGTACCATTGGCTCTCCTGAGTTTAGATTTCCTGGCTTCACTTCAGCCAATTATGCACATACACATGCACACCACACGCACACATATCCCGACTAATACATTGTTATAGGTTTTCTGTTTGTTATTTACTTATTTCTTCCTGCATTCTTTTTTTTGGGGGGGGGGGGGCGGGGAAGATTAGCCCTGAGCTAACATCTGTGCCCATCTTCCTCTACTTTATATGTGGGATGCCGCCACAGCGTGGTTTGACAAGCAGTGCTTAGGTCCACACTCAGGACACAAACTGGTGAACCTGGGCCGCAGAAGTAGAGCACGTGACCTTAACTGCTACAGCACTGCGCCAGCCCTTTGCTACATTCTTTTTAATTGAATAATTATTATGATTTCATTTTATGTCCCTTGTTGGTGTATTGGCTATAACTATTTATTGCGTTATTCTAGTGGTTGTTCTAAGGTTAAAATATATATTTTTAATTTAGCTTAAATGATAGTATACTATTTCACATATAGTTTAAGATCTTTACAATAGTATTTTTCCAGTCTTCTCTCCTGGCCTTTGTAGCATTGTCATCCTTCTACATAATTATATGTCTACATAATTATAATCTTGCAAATATGTTATTATTTTTATTTTAAAAAGTTGATTTTCTTTATAAGAGGTTTAAATAATTCAAAATTAGTCTTTGCCTTTACCCAAGTAATTGCCCTTCCTGGTGGTCTATGTTTCTTTGTGTGACACTAATTTCCACCTAGTATCATTTCTTTGCTTAAGGGACCACCTTTAATACTCCTTGAAATTCAGATCTGCTGGTGATAAATTCTTTCAGCTACTGGATGTCTGAAAAAAATCTTGATTTCATCTTTATTTTTAAAAGATGTTTTTTGGTTAAATAATTCTAGGTTGATAGTTTTTTGTTTCAATACCTTAATGATATTGTTCAACTCTCTTTCAGTTTGCATTATTTATCACAAAAATCTTCTGTTATCTTTATTTTGGTTCCTCTATACATAACATGTCCTTTTTACTCTGGCTGCTTTTAATATTTTTTCTTTATCATTGATTTTAATTAGTTTGACTACGTTGTGCCTCAGTATATTTTCCCTCGTATTTCTTGTCCTTGGATTTTGTTGAATTTCTTAGATCTGTAAATTTATTGTTTTAAACAAACTTATAATATTTTCAGACATTGTTTTTACAAATTATTTTCCTGACCTTCCCTCCTTAAATATTTTATATCTGTTTCCATTTGAATAATTTCTATCGCTGTATATTTTTCTGCAATGACTAATCTGATATTAATATTACCCAATATATTTTTCATCTAATTTTAATTTCCACGTCTAGGTAGTTGAATTGGGTCATGTTTATATCTTCCATGCCAATATTATTATGTTCAATCATTCCTTTAGCTTCTTGAACATATGGAATATAGTCATGAAAACTTTTAATGTTCTTGTCTACTAATTCTATCAACTAAGTCATTTCTGAGTCAGTTTCAATTAATTTTTCTCATATAGATTGAATTTTCTTGCTTCTTTGCAAGCTTGTTACTTTTTGATTGAATGTCAGATGTTGTGAATTTGACCTTGTTCGGTACTAGATATTTTTTATATTTCTATAAATATTCTTGAGCTTTAATCTGAGACATTGTTAAACAACTTGGAAACAGTTTGATCCTTTTAGGTTTTGCTTTTGACCTTTGTTAGATGGGACCAAACCTGTGCTTATGCCAGGCTAATTTTTCCTCAACACTGACACAATCTTTCTTTGTCCTTTAGTTGATGAATTATAAAGTATTCTTCTCTGGCTTTTCAGAACATGCACTACACCTCACCCTGTGTGGGCACCAGGTACTGTTCTTTGTGATCCTTTTTGAGTGGTTCTTTCCCTGCCTTGAGTGATTTTCTCATATGTATGCACTGAATAGTAGTCAACTGAATATTCAAAGGGAACTATCTGCAGATGTCCAGAATCCTCTTTCTGTTCGGCTCTCTCCTCTCTGAGACTCGGCAGTATGAATTTTAGCTCCCTGGGCTTTCCTGAACACACAGATCCCCAAATCATGGAGACTGCTCAGGCTCTGCCTCTGCTTGCCTCTCTGTTCTGTGGCCTGGAAACTTTAACCAAGAAGTAAGCTTAGGCAATTGTAGGGCTCACCATTTTTGTTTTCATCTTGCAGGTTTCATTGTCCTCTGTTGCCTGATTTCCAATGTCTTCAGTGCAATTGTTTCATATATTTTGTGCTGTGTGTTAGTAGTTTTATGCTTTAGAGTAAACATATTCCCTTTCACTCCATCTTGATAAGAAGAAGAAGTCCTCTTTACTACTTTAATCAAATAAGCTACATGGTGACATAGAGGGCCTATTATCACTGTAAAGATAGCAAACGGTAAAAGATAACTAAAGGAAGAATCAGTCTAAAAACATCTAAATGATCCAAAATGAGGAAAATAAAAATAACAATAAAAATTTAAGGCTTAAATTACCAAAAAAGCAACTCTAGACTGGGAATATTGATTTTAATACCCTTGTCTTGAATAATTCCTCAAGTACTTCTTGTTCCCATCACATTTTATATATTCCTAAAAGAGTAATCCAACCTTAGATATAATTTAGACAGACGTATCATTCACACCAAGGAAAGCAATGTTCTAGTGCATTTTACCCTAGTCAGGTCATATCTGGAACTTTATGTTCTATTCTAGGAAGTCTAGTTTCACAAATTAGCATTGACAACAGAAGCAATTCTGGGGAATAATTGATAAAATGGAGTGTGGTTTACAAAACTAAATATCTTTTTGGAATGACAGAAACGATTAACGACATTTGGTTTTGATAAAGGATGACTTAAGAGGAGCATAATATCTAGAAGGGCTGTGGAAAAAGGAATCGATGTAATGTGTACCATAAGATAGGTCTAGCAGCTTCTGTTCAGTATAAGCAAAAATATCCTCATGGATTTGGACATAAATGTAAAGAGTTAGATGAAAAACATGATGACTCTGAAAATATTTGAACAGATGTTTAGTTGACCACACATCAAAGAAGCTATAGAGAATGTTGTAAATCTGTGAAGAAGCTAGCTAGAATGCCCTAGAAATTCTCTTCTATCTAGTTTCCGAGTTCCAGTGTTTTGTAATCTGTGCTCCTTGACACCTAGGACTTCTGCTGAGTTCTTTTAGAGACCACTACAAGGGCTAGAGGACTGTAAAGAGGATTCTTCCATCCTCATCTCCCACTTTTTCATTCCAAGGAGCACAGCTTTTAATTGCTTTACATGTTGACCTTCTCATGAAGAACCAAAGAAAAAGTTTAAAGAGTTACATGAATAAAAAGACTTGAAAACCCAGAGAGGAAGTTTTTTGTATTTACCTTCTGATTCTTCAGTTAGCAGTAATTCTGAAAACTTTTACATTGGATTGACAAAATACTGCAAAATCAGAAAACTCATTTACTTTGTGGTCATTTCTGGATTGGCACTAAATAAAAATGTCACATCATTTAAAAACTTAAAAGGTGCAATTCACATAGTACAATGAATTCAATTCTATGGTGGCATTTCCAAGAATAATTCTTTGTGCTCAATTCAGAGTGGGAAGTGAAGAATAATTTTTCCATTTCACCTTCATTAGAGAATTTGATATTTAAAGGCACACAAAAAAATGATGTTTATGATAAAAAGAAATAGAATTATTCAGGTCAATTCAGAGTTTGTACAGAGAAGATCCAAAAGGAGGAATTGTATCCAGTGCTGTGAAGTTGAAATCCAATGTTCTCTTCCTAAGGGCATAGTAGGCAGAGATCCATTTCTCACGAGACCTTCTGCTTCTCTGCAAGTTATTTGTGTTATGAGGAAAGCATATTTTTAGCACAAAAAGCTTTTCTTTTTCTAGTTAGGGAGGTGTTCTATCTTTCTAATACACAATATGCATTATAGGCAAAACTTCTTTGAAAATACAGAAGTAAAAATATAGCAAATGGACGTAAGGTTCAACGTACGGATGACACCATCATTGTTCAACCTTCACTGATGGCAACTTTTTCTTGGCTTCTGAGTCTCACATTTCTCTATTCTGTTCTTACCCACAGAGGTTTTTCAACGTTCTTCAAGAGATGAATAATAATTAAGTTATCTTATAAGTAATGCTTTGGAAAGTCAGGGGAAACCTAGATTTGCCACTTTCAGCTATGTGTAACTTTGGAGTATAACTTTACTCATCTGAAGGTCAGTTTCCTAATCTATGAACATTGTGAGACTTAAATGGATGTATATACTTTGGGATGTAATAAATGTTTCATAATTTCCAGTATTATTAATAAATTGTTTATTCTATTGTCCTCATTTGTTAAAGTTCAAAAAAATCTTTAACATTTTAATATTTGTGGATTATACTCGCTTCTTTGACATATTGTATGTACTTTGTATTTATTTTTTGCTGCTAACAGCCAGTTTAGGATACTCTCAAATATAAACATATGCTATTAAGTTCAACATTATAAAATTATAAATAAACTGTGTATCTCTACCTCATTTTCAGATAGTTCCTTCTCCTGTTCAGGAAGTTCCTCCATGACCCCAAACACATTCAACCAAGGCTTGTCCATAGGCATGACCTATTAATTCAATTATTTAATTTCATCTCTTCTTTTTTAAGTGGATGATGATGCTGATGCTGAAGAATAAATTTTGTAAATTTATACAACTGAAGTATGCAAAATGCTATTACTATTACATATATTAACTGCTTGTTGACATACCCCAACAGAATTAGAATAATATAGTTTTGGTTTATGACATTATCTTTCCAGAAAATTTAGATGTTACATAGGATTTCTGAGAATCAATATACATTACATTTTGGAAGATATTTTAATCACAGAAAATCATACACACAAATAAACCATGTTCTTCACTTTAAAATAAAATTATATATGTTGAGAAGCAAAAAAAAGTTGTTCTCCATCTCTTCTCTAAGGACAAAGGCCTGAAAAATTCTGAGAACTTCAATCGTCAAAGTGTAAAGGGCAGTGACAGAAGCAGGAGATGTTGTTGGAGAGTTTGGCAGGAACTAATCAATGAAGTGTCTTGAACACTACACTACAGAGTTTGAATTTTATGCCAAAAAAACCGGGAAACTATTGAAGGATTTCTAGAAGGAATGGAGTCTGATCAGATTTCCAGGAATTGGATCAGCTCACCTTGGTAGTACTATAGACCACAGACTAGAGGGAGGACAGCAGTTAAGCCATGGTAGTAAGTAAGGGTAGAAGTGATGAAGATGTGTCCTAAGATAGCAGCAAAGGAAGTTTAAAGAAGGGAACCAATTCAAGGATTATTTAGAGAGTAACTTGAAAGGCTTTAACAGGTTGGAAATGACAGAGAATGAAAAATATTGGATTACTGTGTACTGTAATTCATTTAAAAAGGAAATATGAGACAAGAAAGAATTTTGAAGTAGTACAAGAAATGATGAGTTTAGGTTTGAACAACTTGAGCTTGATATTCTGCTGGAAACTCTAAATTAGGAATATCCAATAAGCAGTTGGATATATGGATCTGGTGTTCATAGGAGGGTTTGGGAATCATCAGCATATTGCTAGGCTGAATAGGATAGCTCAGGAAGAGAGTAGGTGAAAATGATCTAAAATAATTTTAGAAAACTAATAACGTTTAGAAGAGAACGAAGTCCAGGAAATGTATCTGAGGAATGACTACAGAAATAGAATAACAAGGAAGAATCACAAACGCCAAAGGAGAGAGTTCCTAGGAGAGAATAATCTCCTCTAAGATGCCGGGTAAGCTAAAGCTATGGAAAGTGTCCATTGTATTTGACAATTAACTGGGCTTTAGCTACCACAGTGAGAGCCGTTACAAGAGTGTTGTGAGGAGTCCAGAAAACAGACTGAGCTGAAGAAAGAACTTCCCTGAGGGCCTATCCAGGGAAGACTGGACGATTTACCAGCATAGCTGGTACATAGCAGAGAGGAAACTGAGAATAAATATATAAATTATTTCAAGATTGAATGAATGACAAAAAGAGACATCTCTTTATCTCAGAAAGAGACTTTCAAAGGAATGAGATGAGAAGCAGGTATATTTCAAGGAAGAAGTTGCTGTGAAGGAGAGGCCACATCTCTTTGAGAGATGAGGCACCTTGATTGACATATGCCTCTTTTAGGCCCTTCATTTTCTGAATTTTCCCTTCTACTCACTTTAAAGTAGCCCTAGGGTGACCTCTGAGATACTGTCCCATCCTCAGACTCACCAGTGTTATCTTCCTCACAGAGACACTCAGTGTTTTCTGAAGAAGCACAGAACAGGATTGTGCCACCCTCAGGATGTCTCTCATGGTTTCTGACAGGGGGCAGTCAAAAGCATTTCTCTTTAAAAAAGAAAAGGAAAAAACAATCAGCAACCTCTGGTAGCTTACTGTATGCAATTGCTTAATGGTCAGTTGAAGGTCCTGCTGCCCACTATGACAACTCCCTGGAGCCAGAAGCATCGGTGAGGGGCAAGTTAGTTTAGAATTAGTATTATTTATTCGTTGAATGTTTCTTGAATTTACCAGTGAAGCTATCTCAGCCTGAAATTTTCTTTATGGAAAGGATTTTAACTACCAATTAATTTCCTTTAATAGATACAGAAATATTCAGGTTATTTATTTCTTCTTGAAGGAGCACTAGTGGTTTGTTTTGTCCAGGAATTAATCTATTTCACCTAAATTTATTGAAATTATTGACATAAAGGTATTCATAATATTCCCTTTATATCCTTTTAACATTTGTAATAATGTCAGTTTCTCTTCCTGATATTATTTTCTTTTCTCTTTTTTCTTCATTTGTGTAGCCAGAGATTATCAATTTTATTGATTTTCTCAAAAAAACAGCTTTTGTTTTTATTGATTTTTCTGTATTGTTTTCCTCTCGTTGATTTCCACTCATCTTTATTGTTTTCTTTTTTCTACTTACTTTGAGTTTCATTTAATCTTTCCTTCCTGGTTTTTTGAAGAGGAAGCTGAGGTCACTGATTTAGACTTTCCTTCTTCCTCAATATGGGCATTTATTTTTCTAAATTTTTTTCCCAGTTTCTGCTCTAGGAGTACCCCACAAATCTTGGTATGTGGTGTGTTCACTGTCATTCAGTTAAAACTACCTTTTAACTTTCCTTTAGTTTAATTTGTTGACCTGTGAGTTTTTTTGCTTTGGTTTTTTGTTTTGTGTTTTTATATATGTATTATTTAGTTCCTAACTATGTGGAGCTTTTCCAAGAAACTTCCTGTTATAGATTTCTAATTTAATTCCATCATCGTCAAAGAACATACTTTGTTTGACTTGAGTCCCTTTTAACTCAGAACATGGTTTATCTTGGTAGATATTCTGAGTTTGTGAGATGTAGTGTTCTATAAATGTCATTTGGGTCAAGTTCGTTGTGTTTTTCAAGTTCTCTTTATGCTTATGATTTTCTGTCTACTTGCTATGTCAAACTTTTGGAGACTGATATTGAAATCTCTGACTTTTGTTGTGGGTTTACCTGGTTCTCCTTGCAGTTCTATTAGTTTTTGCTTCATGTATTTTGAAGCTGTGTTATTAGGTGCATAAATGTGTAGGATTGTTATGTCCTCCTGATGAGTTGACTCCATTATTTTTATGAAACAGACTTCTTTAATCCTGCTAATATGCTTTAATCCACTTTGTCTTATAATGTATAGCCACACCAACTTTTTCTTTGATTTTTTTTAACACAATGTGGTTTATTAGTTGCCTAGGAATTTTGTAACAAATTACCATGAACTGGATGGCCTAAAACAATAGAAATTTTACTCTTTAACAGTTCTACAGGTCAGAAGTCCAAAGTCAATGTGTCAGCAGGATTGGTTTTCTCTAGACTCTGAGGGAGAATTCACTCCATGTCTTTCTCCTAGCTTGTAGTGGCTACTGAGAATTCTTAGCATTCCTTGGCTTGTAGACATGTCACTCCAATCTCTAACTCTATCTTCACATGGCCTTCCCCTCTGTGTGTCTCTTTTTCCTCTTCTCCTTTCTTATAAGGACTTATCATTGAAATTAAGACTCACTCTAATCCAGGATGATCTCATCTCAATATTTTTACCTTAATTACATCTGCAAAAACCCTTATTCCAAATAAGGTCACGTTCTAAAGTTCAGGATGGACATATTTTTGGGGTGTCACCATTTAACCCACTACATTTAGTATATCTTTTGCCTTCCTTGTACTTGTAAACTATTTGTCTCTTTATACTTATAGTGGGTCTCTTGTAAGCATGATATAAGTGGGCATTTAAAATAAAGAAATCTAGTTTAACAATATCTGTCTTTTATTTGGGGTTTTAGACCATTTATAGTTTATATGATTATTGATAGTGTTAGGTTTAAATCTATCTTCTTGCTATTTGTTTTCTATTTTTCCCATTTGTTCTTTCTTCCCCTTTCCCTCATTTTCTTCCTTCTTTTGGATTGATAATAATTAATAATTATTACATTTTTTACTATCTGCTTTTGTTTTATAATTTTATTCTTGCTTTTACTCTGTGAGGATTCTAAATAGATTAATTTTAAGTTTCTGATTTTTATATAAATAAAAACACTAAATAACACACCAGAGTGGATTTCCTCAAAGTCAAATAAAAACAATACACTAACTTTTATATTACATCTACAGTGAGCAAGGGAATGTTTTAAGTGTTTTACTCATATGCAACTCTACCAAGTAGATACTATTACATATCTGTTTTATAGATAAGAAAACTTTGGAAATGGAGGTTCACTGATTTTCTGAAGGTCACAGCTGAATAGCATCTGTGGATACAAAACTAAACAATTTGTACCCAGAGATCATATTCTTAACCAGAACACTAGTAAAGCTTCTCAATAGTTGACTTTGTTGGCTGTTGTTGTTGATTTTCTTCACAGGCATTAAGTGAAAGGACTTTTTTTATTGAGTTCATAATAGTTTACGTCAATGTGAGATTTCAGTTGTGCATTATTTCTTGACTGTCACCACACAAGTGCTCTCCTTCACCCCCTGTGCCCACCCTCCACCTCCCTTCCCCTAGTAACCACTGAACTGTTTTCCTTGTCCATATGTTTGTTCATATTCCACATATGAGTGAAATCTTCTGGTGTTTGTCTTTTTCATTCTGGTTTATTTTGCTTAGCATAATTCCTTCCAGGTCCATCCATGTTGTAGTAAATGGGATGATTTTGTCTTTTTTATGGCTGAGTAGTATTCCATTGTATATATGTATATATATATATACCACATCTTCTTTATCTAATCATCAGTCAAAGAGTACTTGGACTGTTTCCATGTCTTGGCTATTGTGAATGGCGCTGCAATGAACATAGGGGAGCATATGTTACAGTAGCCCCCAAAATGAAAATTATTTCAAAATCCAACAATGAGAGATTTGTTAAATGAAATATGATCTATCTGTTTCATGGATACTGTGTAGCAGTTTCAAAACAGGAGGTAAATTTCTATGTGCTAACATGAAAAAATCTCAAGCACATACCTCTAACATAGAAACAAGTTGCGGTATTATATTATACTGTTTATAAAAATAGTATATATACATGTGCACAAATTCATATATATGTGTTTATATATGTACACATATATGTGCATATATAAATATACACTTATATATCTGTATATATATGCACAACATGCACATATACACAGCTCAATATGTAATAGATGTTTTCTTTAAATTTCTCAATTCTTTCTTTTCCTACTCCCCCAGATAACTCATAAATCCTCAGCTTGGTGTCTCGTCTACAATAATACATCATAGATATGAATATAGGCTTTTAAATTTTTTTAATTAAAATTGGATCATCCTATGTAACGTTTATACAATAAAACTTTGTCATTTAAAAATAAACCAAGAGAATTTTCTCAATATTTTATTGATATTTACCATACACACAGAGAAGTGCACAAATATTAAATCCGTATTTCTCTTTTTTTATAAATACATGTACCTGAGCATATGATACATAATATTGCTAGTTCACTGGCTTGTTCAAAATATATAAAGCTGGTGAGGAGCAGGGCCAAGAGGCAAACATAAGATTTCAAATACCAACTTATGCTCTTCCAGGTTATTTGGTAGCTTAATAAAAGAACAATTGATAATAACCTGGGATCAAGATGACCAAGCCTATTTGCAAACAAAGGCACCACTTTATCAAAACCTTTTCCTTATTATTCAAACATAATAAAAATATCTGCTTAGTGATATCTTTACGTGATTATTTCAATATTTCTGCTCCCTTCATAATGATCAAACAGAGTAAAAGTAATTGATCCGAGTAAGGAGTTTACAAACTTTGAGATTTAGTAGAATGAGGAAGTGCCTTCTCCACTTTATATCCTTTCCCCTTTGCAGCATGTGCTTAATGGTTTGGAGATTTGGAATTTCATGGTCTGTTTAACTCAGTGCGTCTTTCTGTTATCCCACAGTGCTCAGTAACATCACTGTACATTCCAGGCACATCCACATGACCTAGTTAATGAATGCCCTGAGTGCTCCCAGTCAGTTTATGCTGATGATACCCTACATTCAGGCCAGACCACAGGATGAGGCCCAAGAGGGGCTCATTTTCTCTCTTGGCTACTGATTTGCTATGTAAACTTAATATTATGTTTAGGATCTGAAACCTTAACTCTTCCCATGGAAAACAAGGCTAATAATAGTGTATTTGATTGTGAAGTATTTTGGCAACCTTGTCAGAAAAGCACTGTGAGTGTACATATTTAGTATTTATGAGGTCTATGAGATATTTAATGGTAACAGTTTTGTTACTCTACAAAAATTATTTCCATAAAAATAGATCAACCAATACTGACTTTGTTAAAATATATAGGAAATCCACTGAAAAAAATTAGAAACAGTCTTACCTTAATGATTATCATCAGCATTATTTTTAATCTATTATTCACAGGTCATATCCATGTCATGTCATCAGTTTCTTTTTTTTTTATCTAGCATCCATCTAGATGATTGCTTACCTCCTACTAATATTGAGCATAAGGTAAAAAATATACCATTAAAATAGCAATTGCATTAAACTACATTAACAACAAATGCAACTGGTGAATTCCTATACATTAAATATATAATATTAATTGATCAAATTCACCATTGGCAAATCAATCTATTGCCAGCAATCAACTGATCATCTTGTATATCTGGCCGTAGTCAAAGTTATGTCCTCCTTTCTAAACAGACTGCCCTACCAAAAAACACCAAATATCCCATGAATGTACTCCTCTCTTTGTTGTCTCAGCTCATATTGACTAGAGAATACTAAGCAATGCTGGTTTTATTCAGTAAAATTTAAGTAATCCTTTAGTTAATTTGTACCTTTCTCTGGGAATAAGAGATGTCAGTGGGAAATCTACAGAGACTGTCATGGAGACTTTTATCACTATAGCCTAAGTTAAAAAGTAAAGCCTCTTCTTCCTCTTCACATACATAAAATGGTGGATGAAATAAATTTTACTTCATAAAATACATAAGCGGGATTAAAACTAAGGGCCAAAATTTGAAAGGTAACTCATAAGAGTGAGAAGATTAATCAAAAGAGATGTATAGACTTTGGGTTAGTCGTTCTATTAACTGGCTCGGGATAAACCAAACCAGATATATAAACTTTGTGTTAGTGGTTCTAATGACCACATGGAATAGATGAGCATGGGCTCCAGGGCTTATGCTCAGAAGAGGGTCTGGAACTATCAATATAGGAGTCTAGAAATAGTGTCCCATCCATGAATAGGGTCTTGCAAACCTCGACTCTCCTGTCCAAGGATATGGCATGAAGTTGAATCACTTGCTTGGGGCTCTGGTGGTAACAGAAATGACAACTTACTCAGAATGAAATTTTTGAAATGTAAGTTTTGCTTAAAATGTGGGAAATTCTGGAACCCAAAGCAAAGAAATGAATATAAAAAATGAACTAGAAACAACAAATCTCAGAGTCCTAGCACAATCTCCATAAAACCATGCCAAAGGAATACTTCCAAAGTCCATGGCTCACAAAAGACCACTGAAGAAGACAATTTTCAATAAAGATGAGCCCATAGACAAAATTACAAAATATGCAATGAAATCTACTGCCATGAGATATAAACAGCTGATATAAGAGTCAAACCCATGGAACTACAGGATAGTAGAGCCACTGGAACAAGACTCTGAGATAAATATTTCAAAATGTTCAAAAAGATAAGAAAAGAATAAAATTAATGAGGCAAAAATGCTAGATTTGAAGCATAGTACAATGGAAGCCTAGAAATGCAAAATGTAAAAATTGAAATTTAAAAAATAATACTCAGTGGTTCTCTGAATAGTAGATTTTATACAACTAAAGAGAGAATTATTGAATTGAAAGATAGATCCAAGTACATTACCCGGAAAGCATCATAGAGAGATTTTTTATTTTTCTTTTTTAAAAAAATATAGAAGAGTAGTTATGAAGCATGGAGAATAGAATGAGAACCACCAAGATACATCTAATAGTGTTTCAGAAGAAAAGACAATATTCAAAGAATTAACTCTGCACAAATTTGAAGAAAAACTGATTCCTTGGAGGAAGATGCCAATGTATAAGCAGAAAAAACATAAACCCAAAGTCACATGTAATGATTTCCTAGTCTAAAAAACAAAATAAAACAAAAACCAGAAAATCTTTAAAAAACTGCTAAAGAAGACAAAGGAATAACTATCAGAAATAAGGCATGTTTTTCATGCAAAATAATGTGACAGAAAATGATGCAGCAATATCTTCAAAATGCTCAAAAAATTATAATTCTACACCCAACTAAATTATTATGAAGTGAATGTGAAGAGAAGACAAGGGTTTTTTCAAGCAAACAAGAATGAAAGTTTTCTTGTTGAAAGACCATCACAGAACTCCTCAAGAGTGTACTACAGCAAGAAAAAAAGTGAATTTAAAGGAATAGCATATTTCAAGAGCAATTAATAAGAGACTACAAGGACATATATATTCTTTTCCCTTAAAATGCCATCAAGTGGGGCTGGTCTGGTGGCATAGTGGTTAAGTTTGCACACTCTGCTTCTGTAGCCTGGGGTTCACAGATTCAGACCCCAGGGGCAGACCTAGCACAGCTCGTCAAGCCATGCTGTGGCAGCACCCCACATAAAGTAGAGGAAGATTGGCATAGATGTTAGCTTGGCGACAGTCTTCCTCAAACAAAAAGAGGAACATTGGCAACGATGTTAGCTCAGAGCCAATCTTCCTCATAAAAAACAAAAATGCCATCAATTCATCGATTTTTAGTGGAATTTAAAGTATTTTTAAAAATGTTTCTTCTTTATATTTTATAATTTTTAATCAGACCATACAGTATTTTGTAATAAGAAAAACTGTAAAAATTCTTTTAAAACTTAAAAGAGAGTTTAGCACTGACCATTCTCAGCCTCTGCCCACAGGCCTAACACCTTGGAAATTCTACTGGTTCTCTGAGAAGTGTTGATTTAGTATCATTGGAGTTACTTAGGTGATAGAATCAAAATTGACAGGTGAATTAATTTCAAAATATCTAGCATGAAAGTAAGAAGAGCACTAACAATCACAGAGAAGCCATCCTATTGTCAAAGGATAGAGGTATCTCCACCTTGGAGAAAGTACACCCTGACCCTACTCATGTCTTGCGATGTTACCATGCTGAGGGGTCATGATTGGTGAAGTGCTATTTCATAGAATTGTGGGGGTACTTAGGAGACCCTGGATCGCAGCCCATCATGAAGTCAACTAGGCCTTTTAACCCTAGAACAAGAGCTCTAAATCATGAGCATTTCTGCAGTTTTGATCGAGGTGCAAATCCACGCAGACATCTTTACACCTCCATGAGTCATGGTTTCAGCTTATCAGTCAAGAAATGATGCAAGAAAGTGCTGTAGAGAAGCACATTTAGGGCACCTATTCCATCTGCTTTCATGACTATCAAGAGTTAGAAATTGTTTTCCTTGGCTTTAGTTAGAGTCATAACCATCCACCGGAGTGACCTTTACTAAATATGAAATATTAGAATGGACATTTATAATTATTCCCTGTTCTCTTTAAACTTTTGACAGATAATAACAAAAACCATAGGATATCTTAAACAAAAAGCAGGAGATGTATTTAAAGGACTGTCATAAAAACAAGGCCGAATTCATAGACAAGAACACACCAAGTTTGAAGCTGCAGTATTCGGTGAGAAAAGCTCTTGGACATAGGAGCAGTAGCCACTGAGCCAGTTTCCTATTGCTCATAACATTCTAGGTCAGTGCAGAGATAGAGGGCAAACTCAAATGACAGACAGCAGGGAAGGGACTTTAACGCCCTGGCTGTGTTTTTTTATCCTGACAGGTCAATATTCAAGTTGGGGTGAGCACTGGCCTCTCCTCTAGTGTGACCGCAGACTTAGTGGGTCTAAGCCTATTGATGGCAGCCATATAACATGGCAATCCAGCAGCTAGGTTGCCAGCACAACAGTGATGGTGATTGGACAGCACCAGCCTCTCTTCTGGTGTGACCAGGGGCTGGGTCCAAGCCTTGCTCTTGACTAGGGTTAATTACTTAAGTACTAGTCCATAACTGGTTTCTGTGGATGTCTGTATGAAGCCAACTCCTTTTCTAAATCCATCCTGCAAGGAATTAGTCTTGAACAAGTTAACCCTTACTTCTCAAGGATATGATATTATCTTTCACAGAGACTAAGATTAGAGAGAATAGCCAGGCATAACAGTGGTCCAAAGTCAGGAACAAGAAAACTGGCAGAAACCAAGGCAGCTGCTCACTTTCTCTCTCTCTCTTTTTCTCCATCTTTTCTGCTTCACTATGCATATCTATCTCTTCTCACTCTGAAGACCAGCTTCCTTTGTTTCTCCTTGCACATGGTAGATGATGACACCCCTGCATTTGAATTTATATATTCTCAGTTTCAGCAACAAGTCCAGTCCAAGTCCAAATTTCTTAGAGAAAGAATATCATTGGCTTTATTTGAGTCAAATGTTTATCCCTGTTCAATAAACTAGTGGCCAAGGGAGGCAGGGTGACATACCACAAGCTTGCGATCCAGGAGTGGGAAAGGAAGTGGTATTCAGAGAAAGAATGTAGCTGCAATTGGAGAGATACTGCTCTCTCCCCAAACCTGCCCCTCACCCGTGTGTCTTATCTCAATGAATTTTAATCAGTTTCAACTCAAGCCAGAGATATGGGCATCATTTCTACTCCTCTTTTATCCTCATCCTCTCTATATAATCACTAAATCTTGTCAATTCTATACGCTTAATATTTTTTAACTTATAGTGTAGGAAAAATCTAATGACAATTAAGTGTGAATCAATTACAGAAAAACTTTTGCTAAGTGGAGCATGGCTTCCAACGCTCCTCTACAGGCCGGAGCTCTTCACAGTATAACCACTGAGGAAGCAAAGCTAGGATATTTGAGTCAACTGTGGGAAAAGCTTTTGAGATTTTTTTCTGTAAAAAATTTTTTTGGTTTAGCCACAGAATTCTGTGTTCTAGATTTTTGTGGCACTCCACAAAAGGGTGGTATAATAAATGTCACCAGATGCAAAATTAGTCTTAACTTTAAGAACTTTCTTTGTAACCTGGGAAATTCACATATACTCTCTGGGCTAGTTTCCTCACTCAAATCCAGCCGCTTCTCCATTGTTTCAAAAAAGCAAGCTTTGAAAATGCCACTTCTCTCTTAAAGAATTCCTATGCATTAATTGGAGCATTTATGACTGGAGTTGAAAGTGACAGAAATCAAGTCCAATTAGCTCGTGAAATTTTGGAAGGGCTGAACAACCAAAACAGCTTCGAGGTTTCACATTACATAGCTTCCACCATAGAGAGGGACTGACATTATTCCAACTCAAAAGATCTTGGGTCAGGTGCCTTCTCTGAGCCAATAGAATGCAATGTGGCTAGGGGAAGTCCCATAAAAACTAGCAGGTTCAGAAATAGCTGTGTGGACAATAGGGTCATTCCAGAGAGGGGGATGTATCTCTGGGCAGACAAGTTACAGAGAGAACTGGTTAGGCTCTCCTGTGTTGTTTAATGTGTGTCCATGTAATTATTTTAGGCTCCAAATCATAAGATCCACAAAGATAAGAACTACATCTACTCAACTCACCATTTAGGGCTGGAGAAAGTGAACTAGAACTACAATTTATTGCTTGTGCTCTACACTTGCATAAATGTTTCAAAAATATTACATATTTGACGCAAAATACTATGGGGAAGACATGATCATTTCCTCTCTCTCTAAATGAGAAACCTGAAAATTATAGAAGTAAAATATAGTCTCTTAGCTTAGAATTTGGATCCAAGTTGGTCTCATTCCAAAGCCCATTCTCTTTTTACTATATTATACTTTCCCTTATCAGGTTCCAGGAGTTTCTGGACACGCGAATGCTTTTCATATTGGTGGAGATGAAACCGACATTTTTCTCCTTTTTGTTCCTAGGATGTAAAATGAGACATAATTTGCATAAGCAGTGGCAGTTGAGTCACCCAGACAGCCACATGTGGTAGTGCGCAGCTCCAGCAGACAGCTTTTGCAGACTGCTATGCCTACGGGGACAAGGTCTTTAGAAGCACACGTTGCAGAATTTACAGAGAAGGAGCTCAGTAAATATTTGTTTAATGTCAGTTGAATAACATATCAACTGCTAGCACTGTTTGCTCTACAGCCATGCGTATGACACTTCACTGCCTGTTCCTAGGCCAGCAAAGGGGCACTGGCCTATCTGAAATTTATACAAGCCTCTTTGAGCTAAGGAGACCCTAATGCAACATTCCACTTTATCATTGTTAATACTTTTCATGCTAAGGCACTATAATGAAATAAAATAAAGTCCAGTGATGATAAACAGCTCATGAAAACTCCAGTGGAACTGAAAATATTCTGGGGTTTTAGAAGCAACCTATTGATAGATGGTGATATTGCTTATTAAACAACTGGTAAATTCGCTTCTGTACTTATAAATTACTTCTGACACATGTAATTTAAACAAATCAGTCAATACCTATGCCCAATCAATAAAAATATGAACAATGAGTTTCTACTCGAACTTCTGTTCATGCTTTATAATGATAATACTGTCCTAAAGTGTTTCACTTTGAGAATGATTCACACTGTGTAAGATATTTTTTCCAATAGACCTCTGCATATCCCATTTAACCACAATTCTTTGGCTTATAAGATGCTGCTGCTACAAGATGAAAATATTATAGAATTTTTTCCCGTTGAGCAGCTTCATTCAACAGATAGTTATTGAGTGACTTATAAGGCACTGAGCATCAGAGGTCACAAATACCATGTTTCAACTCTGTGATTTCATAGATTTTTTTTTGATTCAATAAAATCCATTTTTCCTATAATACTAAGATCCAGATGACTATTAGAACATATTTTTAGTTGAGGTTTAATATTCACCCTTTATAAGTTCTGACAATCACATATAGTCCCATAAGAACTACCACCATAATCAAGATACTAAACGTTTCCATTAATCAAAAATTCTTTTATGTCCCTAACTCAGCCCCTGGAAAGCACCAGTCAGTTTTTTCTTTCTATAAATATATCTATCACAATGTAATATAAATGGAATCACACACTATATAACCTTCGGAGTCAGGCTAATTTGATTTGGCAGAAAGCTTTTGAGATTCAGCCACATTGTTGAGTGTATCGGTAATTCATTCCTTTCATTGCTGAGTAGTATTCCATTGTACTACTACATTGTACTATTGTTTCTTCATCTATTCACTAGTTGATAAACATTTAGATTGTTTCTATTTTTTGGCAATTATGAATAAAGCTCCTATGAGCATTTGGCTAGAAGTCTTTGTGTGAACATACGTTTGCATTGCGCTTGAGCAAATACTCAGAAGTGGGGTTGCTGGGTCATATGGAAGTAATGCTGCACTTTTCAAAGTTTTCTAAGTTGCTGTACCATTTTTCACTCCCAAACCAACATATGAGATTTCAAGTTGCTCTGTAACCCCACCAATTTTTTTTTTTAAAGCCATTCTACGGTTATCTGAATTCTAAGTGGTATTTCATTATGGTTTTAATTTGCACTTCCTAATGTCTAATGATATTGAGATTCTTTTCATGTGTCTGTTCGTCATCTCTATATCTTCTTTGGTGAGATGTCTGTTCAAATCTTTTGCCTATTTTTTATGGGTTTATTTGATTTCTAGTTATTGAGCTTTGAGAGTTCTTTAAATATTTTTAATATGAGACCTTTACAAGATATGTGCCTTGCAAATATTTTCTCCCAGTCTTTTATTTGTCTTTTCATTCTCTTAACTGTGTTTTGAGAAGCAAAAGTTTTTAATTTTGTAAAAGTCCAAATTTTCTAAGTTTTGATGAATTGTGCATTTTGTATTATACCTAAGGTTTCTTTGCTTAATCCATGGTGCCAAAGTTTTCCCCCATCTTTTCTTTAGTAAGTTTTACTGTTTTAGATTTTGCAGTTAGGTATGTGATCCATTCTGAATTAATTTTTGTATATGATGTGAAATAGAGATTGAAGTTGATTTTTTTATATACATGTTCCAGCATCAATTGTTGAAAAAATTATTCTTTCTGCATTTATTTGCATTTATATCATTATGAAAATCAGTTCGTGATGTATGTGTGAATCCATATCTAGACTTCATATTATTTTCCATTCATAAAAGTATCTTACCTTTTGCCTACACTGTCTTGATTACCACAGCTTTATCTTAAGGCTTGAAGTCAATAGTGAATTCCTCAACCTTGTTCTTTTAAAAAATTTATTTGGCAATTCTAGATTCTTTTTTTATATGAATTTTAGAATCAGCTTGTTGATTTCTATTAAAAATCCTGCTGAGATTTTGATTGAGATTGCATTGAATCCATAGGTAAGTTTGGTGAGAATTGATACCTTAACAATATTCAGTCTTTCAGTCAATGAACACTATATGTTTTTCCATTTACTTAGGTCTTAGACTTCTTTGATCCATATTATGTAGTTGTTAACATACAGATCTTGCACATATAAATAGTTGTGTTTAGATTTCTGTTTCTGGGAAGGTGGATAGATGCACTTTTCCCTCTTTATCTCACTATGCACAACTAAAAGCCTTAGATATTACATATAAAATAAACATAGGAAAAGTCTGAAAAGTGGAGAGAAAAATGCAGCTAAACAAGGGAACTGGGGACCCAAGGACCAACATGGAAGTGAGTTCCTTGGGTTTTCTTTTTGCCTTATATGTCCCAGACTTGGAGGTGAAGAAACCAGCAAACCAGAAACACTAATGGGCACACGAAAGAAAAATAAAGAAGCCCCAGTAAAGTCCACTATCTCTAGCTAAAGGACGAGGAAATATGCAGCATAACAAGATAGAAAAGTTTTAGAGAATAACTGCTGTACTTCAACCAAACACCATGGTGGGGTGTGGGGGATAGGGAGTGAGGGGGTTGGGGGGATAGAGAACTGTGGCCACACTCCCAGCCATGCCAACAAACATCGAGTGGGAAGGCTAGACTTCTACTCTCACCAGGCTGTAAAGAGACACCCCCAAATCTCCTGCCAAAGTAGCATCAGAGAAGAGCAAGTTGGGAGCCAGGACTTCAATGCCCTGAGCAACAAGTTCCCCTCCTCCTTGCAGTGTCAATCAAGATCAATGTGGGGAGATTGACTTCCATTCCCTACCTGACAGTAATAGAATGACCCTCTCCCTCCCTCTCAGGCAGTGTCAGAGGAGCTCTGTTAAAAAGTCAGGGCTTTCACCACCACCCAGCAATAATGAGTCCACCAACTTACCTGGGATGTCAGAAGAGGCTCAGTGGGGAACCTGGACTTGTACTCCTACCTGGAAGTGTTTAGGCTGTGCTTTCTTCCAATGGAATGATGTTGGAGGAAGCCAGCTAAAACAGAGATTTAAATAAGATCCATAGTCTCATAACATAATAACCAAAATGTGAAGTTTTCAACCAATATCACTCATCATTAACAGCAACCAGGAAGATCTCAAAAGGAACGCAAAAATGAAATCAATAGATAACAGCATTGAGATGACAGAAATGTTAAAATTATCTAAAAAGGATTTTAAATGAGTCATCATAAAAATGTTTCGATTAGAAATTATGGGGGCTGGCCCTGTGGCTGAAAGTGTAAGTTCACATGCTCCACTTCGGTAGCCTAGGGTTTTGCCAGTTCGGATCCAGGGTGCAGACATGGCACTGCTCATCAGGCCACACTGCAGCAGCTTCCTACATAGCACAACCAGGAAGACTGACAGCCAGAATATACAACTATATACTGGGGGGCTTTGGGAAGAAGAAGAAGAAAAAGAAAAAGATTGGCGACAGACGTTAGGTGCCAATCTTAAAAAAAAATAGTCAAATACATTAAAAAGATAAGAAATTATGAACATACTTGAAACAAATGAAAAATCCTAATGGCAGAACTAAATGGAAATATTACAACCAAAAAATACCATAACTGAAAATTAAACACTCAGTGGAGGGCCACAACAGAAAAATGGAGGTAACAGAGGAAAGAATTAGTAAGTGAACTAGAAGATAGAACAAAAGAAATTATCTGATCTAAACAGTAGAGAGAAAAAACTGGGGAAAAAATGAACAGAGTCTCAGGAAACTGCAGAACTATTTAAAAAATAAATCTAACATTAGTGTCATCAAAGTCCCAGAAAGAGAGGAGAAAGAGATTAGGGTCAAAAAAGTACTTTAAGAACTAATGGCTGAAAACTTCCTAAATTTAGAAAAATATGTTACTTACAGATTCAAGAAGCTGAGTGAATCCCAAACAAGATAACCCCAAGGAAATTCAGACCAAGATAAATCATAGTAAAACTTCTGGAAGCTAAAAACAAACAAATAGGTAAACAAACAAAAATCTTAAAAGCAGCAAGAGAGAAGCATCTCCTTATCTACAGGGAAACAAATCCAAATGATTCGATTTCTCATCAGCAAAGATGGCGGGAAGCCAGAAGACAGTGGCACAATATTCTTCAAGTCCTGAAGGAAAAAACCTGTAAAACAAGAACTCTTGACATACTGAAAGTACGCTTCGGGAGTGAAGAGAAATCAAGATTCTCAAATGAATAAAAACTAAGAAAATGCCAGCAGGTCTATACTAAAAGAATGGCTAAAGAAAGTTCTTTACACAGAGAGTTCTCAACTCAGAAAACTCTACACGGAAATTTCTCTACATGTCAAGAAAGAAGAGAAACCAATAGAAATGGCAAAAATATGAGCAAATATAATACATTTTCCTTCTCCTCTTGTGCTTTTCAAATGTGGTTGATGGTTGAAGAAAAAATTATAACATTATCTGATGTAGTTCTAAATGTATGTAGAGGAAATATTTACTACAATTATTTTATATATAGTAGAGAGTAAAGGGACTCAGGGAGGTAAGATCTCTATACTTTACTTGAACCAGTAAATGCTGACACCAGTAGTCTGTAATAAATTATGTATATACAATGTAATACCTAGAGTAATCACCAAAAGAGCTATGGAAAGAGACACTCAAAATCACTATAGATAAATCAAAAAGGAATTCTAAAAAATGTTTAAGTAACCCATAGAAAGTCAAGAAAAAGAAAACAGAGAAACAAAAACCAGAGAGAACAGAGAAGAAAAACTAAAATGGAAACTTAAACTCAAATATAATAATAATTATATTAAATGTAAATTGTCTAAATATACTAATTAAAAGACAGATTGGCAGAGTAAATTAAAAAGCATGAGCCAACTATAAGCTGTGTATAAAAACCTAACTTCAAATATTATGATATAGGCAAGTTGAATGTAAAAGTATGAAAAAAGATACATCATGCAAACATAATCAAAGGAAAGTAGGAGTTGTTATATCAATCCCAGGTAAAGCAGACTTCAGAGCAAAGAAATTACCAGAGACAGAGAGGGACATTATACAATGAAGAAAGGGTCAACCCACCAAGAGGACAAAGCCATAATAAACGTATATGTACCAAAAGAGTAGAGCTACAAAATATGTGAAGCAAAAACTGATAGAATTGAATGGAGAAATAGACAAATCCACAGTTAAAAGCAGAGACTTCAACATCCCATCTCAACAGTTTATATAACAACTAGACAGAAAATCAGCAAGTATATAGAAAGCAATACCACTATTAACCAAAAGGGTCTAACCTTTATTTATAGAACTCCCTACCCAACAACAGCAGAAAACACATTCTTTTCAAGCACCCATAGACATATAACAAGATAGATAATATCCTGGGCCACAAAACAAACTTCAATACAAAAGAATTAAAATCATAGATTGTGTTCTCCAATCTCAGTGGACTCTAGAAACTTATAACAGGAAAATTTCAGAACACTTGGAATCTGATTAACACAATTCCAAATACTCCATGAATCAAAGAAATTTCCAGAGAAATTAAAAAAATACATTTAGTTAAATAAAAATGGAAAACGACATATCAAAATTTGTGGGATAGCTAAATCAATATCAAGACAGAAATTAATAGCACTGAATTTTGACACTAGAGATGAGGAAAAGTCTCACCTCAAGATATAGAAAAATAAGAGCAAAATGAATGTAAAGGAAGCAGAAGAAAGGAAATAAAGATAAGAGCAAAAAGAAATAGAACTGAAAAGAATAATAGAGAAAAATCAAAGGATTAAAAATCTAATTCTTTGAGAAGATCAGTAAAATTGGCAAATCTCTTGCAAGACTGACAAGAAAAAAAGAGAAAAGACACAAATTACCAATATCAGGAATAAGACAGAGTATATCAATACAGCCTTTGCAGGTATCCAAATGGTATTAAGGAAATACTACAAACAACTCTACGCACATAAATTTGACAACTCAGATGAAATGGACTCATTTCTTGAAAAGGACAAATACAGGATATGGAAAATATATTTTGAATAACCCTATACCAATTAAGGGAATCGAATTCATAATTTAAAAATTCCTAATAAAATCTCCAGGCTGAGATGGTTTCATTGGAGAATTCTACCATACATTTAAAAGAGAATTGACGCAAATTCTACACAGTGTCTTCAAGAAAATGGAAAAAAGACTTCCCTTTATGAAGTTAGAATTACTCTGATACTGAAACCAGAGCACCAAAGTACAAAAAATGAAAACTACAGACCAATATCTCTCATGAATATAGATGTAAATATTCTTCACAAAATATTAACAAATAGAATTCTGTGACATGTAAAAAGAACTACAGGCAGGGGCCGGCCCCATGGCATAGTGCTTAAGTTAGTTGCACTCCGCTTTGGTGGTCTGGGTTTGCAGGTTCAGATCCTGGTGCGGACCTACACCACTCATCAGCCATGCTGAGGTGGTTACCCACATATAACGTGGAGGAAGACTGGCACAGCTGTTAGCTCAGGGACAATCTTCCTCAAGCAAAAAAAAGAGGAAGATTGGCAACAGATGTTAGCTCAGGACTAATCTTCCTCAGCAAAAACCACAAAAAAGAAATTACAAGCAATAACCAAGTTGGATTTACTCTAGAGATGCAAGGCTTGTTCAATACTTGGAAATAAATCAATTCAGTTCACCATATTAACAGGCTAAAGAAGAAAAATCACATCAACCGATGCAAACACACACACACACAGAGACAAAGCATTTGAAAAAATTCACCATATGTTCATGATAAAATCTTTCAGGAAACTAGGAATAGAGGAGAACTTCTTCAACTTGACTAAAAAACAAACTTACAGCTGACATCATACTTAAAGGTGAAATACTGAAAGCTTTCCTCCAAAGATCAAGAATACAGAAAGGATATCCCTCTCACTATTACTTTCAACATAGTACTGGAAGTTCCAGCCAGCACAGTGAGGTAGGAAAGGGAAATAACAAGCATGCAGGTTGGAAAGGAAGAAATAAAACAATGCCTGTGCACAGATGACATATTGTCTGTGTAGACATTCTATTAAAAATAATGTTTGCAAAGAGATTTTTAATTTCATTGGAAGAGTTTAATAATTTCACATTAAGTGAAGTGAAATGAATATAACATTTTGTTGTAGTTTTATGCATACACACAACGGTGATCTTACCTCTGTTAAAAATATATTAAAACACTAAAAAGAAGTGTATGTCACAATCAATGTATTGTAATTGCCTTGTAGTGGAGGGATCATTGGTAAATAGTTTTCCTACTTCTTGACCTTTCGGTACTTTCTGATTTTTTTTTTTACAACTAGGAAAAAACACTATTAAAATGCATGAATATTCTAGTTATTGCTTCTATGTTTTCCCCAACTTTCTTTTCTTTTGTATCCTCATCAAATCATGGATATCTTTATCACAGTGGTGCTCAGCAGTAGAAGGATAAGACCAATTTAGAAACAGTAAGTAGTTACTTAGAAGCATTTAATACAAGAAACATGTTCTGAATATCAGTCATTTTAATATGTCCTGGGGAAATAAAAATAAATAAGACATGGAAACTGTTCTTAAGGAGTTCACTGTATATTAGGGAAATAAATTCTCTGTTAAAAGCCAGACTGTCATTTAGTTTTAGAGTAATAAAGGAAAGTTGAGGAGAGAGACGTCAATTCTAACTGCAAAGATTGCAGAATTCAAAAAGGAGAAGCTGTGAAAGCTAAATTTTTATACGTAAACAGTATTTGGTAGGTGAAAATCTGATAGTGATGATGGAGATGATGAGGAAGGTGATACGGAACATTAAGCACTGATTGTGATTCAGACCTTATTTATTTTTCGTTTGCTTGTCTGTTTTTTGGTGAGGAAGGTCGACTCTGAGCTAACATCTGTGCCAGTCTTCCTCTGTTTTGTACATGGGACACTGCCACAGCATGGCTTGATGAGTGGTGTGTACGTCTGTGCCTGGTATCTGAACCCATGGACCCCAGGCCACCGAAGTGGAGCATGAGAACTTAATCAGTGTGCAACCAGGCTAGCCCACTATTTGTTTGTTTTAAACATACCTCATCTCATTTAATCTTCACAATGTCTTTTTTTTTTTTGAGGAAGATTAGCCCTGAGCTAACTGCTGCCAATCCTCCTCTTTTTGCTGAGGAAGACTGGCCCTGAGTTAACATCCATGCCCATCTTCCTCTACTTTATATGTGGGACGTCTACCACAGCATGGTGTGCCAAGGGGTGCCATGTCAGCACCCGGGATCCGAACCGAACCAGCGAACCCCAGGCTGCCGAGAAGCGGAATGTGTGAACTTAACCACTGCGCCACCGGGCCGGCCCCACAATGTCTTTATGGAGTGGAGATATTATTATTTCAGTTTTACATATGAGGAGACTGAGATTTAGAAACACCAAGCAAGCTGTCCTACGTCATATAGCTTGTACCTATTGGGCAGAGATTCAGACAAAATCTAACTGATCCTAGGGCTGATATCTTAATCATCAGACAATTCGTATGTGTGCAAATGTACAGAAGTATACTCAGAAAAATCACTGCTTACTTATGGGTCAATTAGATCCACAATCGAAACATAAATAAAGTAGAACCCCACAGAACGGCCCATGAAAACCCAGATGCAATCATTACATTTGCTAAATCTTGTCTCCCTGCACCCAAACAGTTTAAGAATAGGAGATGCAAGGTATAGCCTACAAGAGGGATTTAATATTGTAAGCTCACTTACATTATACAGTGGTTCTGCTACGTGTGTTCACATACTCTACTGCCTCCCTCCACCAAGTTAAGACTCTACTCAAATGAAACCTGTTCTGAGATTTCAAGGCTCTTCAGAAACCATCTCACGCATTTACCAGCTGAAGCTAACCCAGAGGCCCCAGCTCTCTGTTTTCTCCAAAATGAGTAATATCAATCAATACTGAAAGATGTTGAGTCCTTCAACATGACAGATAATTTGCTCATAACTGAACTGATAATTAGATACCAAGGTCAAGGGCTTTATCTCCAGAGTGTTAAATATTTAAACAAACAGGTATTAATTTGATATGCCTCATTTTTTTTTAACCACAAATTCTCAGATCTTCACTCTGTGCTCAGTCAGTCACACAAAGGCATCGGTTTTATTGAGAAAAGCTGGATCAGAAGTCTGTTGAGCTAAGCCACTCCTAAGACAGACTCCTCACTTAATTCCCTTCGCTGTCAGTATATCTCCCAAACTGAAGTGTGAAATTCTTAAGGGAAGCATAAGGCTCAGGTATGCCCTGTGCACTTGCTGCCTACAGGAAAACTGGGCTCTTGGCCCCGTTTCAAATTTTACATATCTCACTCTTGCTTCCCCTGACTGTCAAGAATCAGGGCTCTGAAAGATTTATTCCAGTATATTTTCATTGATTTTCACACACAAAAAATTACCCAGTAACTTTCTGAACTTCTAGTCAGGCAGGAAATTGCTCACCTTTCCACCGCCCCTCACCATGAGAATTATGCCCATCCTGCCGGAGTGAGAGGATGACTCACCAATATTAGACACAGCTATTCCCAATGACACTCTTGTTATAAATAGGCTAGTGGTTATGTTAAACTGGAAAGATTTTTAAAAGTATTTGCCAAAAAAGAGTAAACAGAAACAAGCAAAGCTTAGAAAATGTAAAATGAAAACACAAAACGCCTTTCTTTTCACTTAAATGGAAGGCTTTGTCCTGCTACTGGGGTGGGTTTTACAGCCAACCAGGCTTCTCTGCCCCTCTGTGCATCACCCACACATGTATTCCATACTTACGCAGAAGACCAGGCTCTGGCGCTAACCAGCTGTGTTGTCAACCCAGCGGTTCTCCACCTACTTTAAGATTACTGGGAGCTTTCAAAAACACTCAGGCATCCATTCTGGGCCTCTTTGGGCCTCTGTTATGAAGTCGTAATAAGCAAAATAGGAAACTTGGACAGGTATCACAAATTCGGTGTGCCAGGAAGTTCATGTAAATAAGCAGTATTTTTCAAAGCCTTAAAGAAGTATATTTTCTCTCATTTTTCTTTAAACATGCAGCATGGGGCTGGCCCTATGGCCGAGTGATTAAGCTTGTGTGCTCCGTTTCAGAGGCCTGGGGTTTTCCTGGTTCGGATCCTGGGAGTGGACATGGCACCGCTCATCAGGTCATGCTGAGGCAGCGTCCCACATATCACAACCAGGAGGACCTACAATTAGAATATACAACTATGTACTAGGGGGCTTTGGGGAGAAAAAGAGAAGAAAAAAAGAGAGACAAGATTAGCAACAGATGTTAGCTCAGGTGCCAATCTTTAAAAAAATACCCCCAAAACATGCAGCCCTCTTTGGTTAACTTTTAGTTTTTTAGCGTTGGGGAAACATGAATGTATAACAAGTAATTAACACTCTCTTTAATTCTATCTTAAGCAAAATTATGTGGCAGGTATTCATCATCAAAGGCAACAGACTCCTGGCTTGAGTGTTAGAAATGTGACAGGATGTAGTGAGGATTAAGGTAAACTGGAGAGTACAAGGCATAAACTATATTACGCTATGCTCCGCTATCCTGTGCTGTACTCTGCGAGACTGAAGCTGAATGCCGACCGATTATTTTTCTGCAAGAAACTAGGTCAGATCTCACAATCTTCTAAAAGAAGCTACAAATTCAAGAATGTTGTGAAGTAACTTGGCAATTAATTGACGAATAAAATTAAAACATTATGTGAGCTCACATAAGGCCAGCACAGTATGAGGCTAGGCCTTATTGTGGCCTGTGAGATGTGAGTTTGAAAACTCAGGGAAAATGCCTAGACAGACTTTCAAGTTAGACCTGGGTTCAAATCCCAGCTCTATCACTTGGTAGTCAAAGCTTGACAGGTAGTAAATGCTCAATAAATGTAACTATTATTATTATTCTATTTTGCAACTGTTATGATTATTACTATTATATCATTTTCTGTAATAATCTAAGTCCCTGTCTTGATTTTTTTTTCACTTTAGGATTTTCTTAATACATACCTAGAATCAAAGAAAACAGAAAATGCAAAGAACCAGATATGTCGTTACATTTTATATATTCCACACATGAGTCTTTATGAAAAGAGATGAGCAGTAGCAAGGATTTATTCAAACAAGCCTCTTACAGAGTGGGTATTAGGGTTAATAGAGATCTCTCATTCCAGCCCCTCATCCCTTTGACAACCATAATCTTAAGGAATAAGTAACGTTTATATAATGACTGTCGCTTCTATAAGTTCTCATATATTTTAGAACATCAATTCAAAATAATAATGTTAATATTTTAGCATTAAATGTATTTATTGTGTTCTAACAGTTCAAGCAACGATTAAAATTTCTCTATTGCTAAACATTTGGTTAAAAAAGCATATAGCTCCCAAATCTTATGGATAAATAGAAACCTACACATTTCATTCCTGATAAAAAAAAAAAAAGTGCAGTTTTTCTAAAGAAGTTTCTCTGAAGAAGTTACAGCACAAAATTTCTTATGTACCAGGTTTCTTTTCTTCCTAAGTCCAGTGGGGTATTTAAAGATAGATCCAAGAAAAATAGTCAAACCACTCTGAAGCTTTCTTCTACTTCCTGATTGAGCATTTGGAATGATTTGAAATCTGAAGACATAGAAGTGATCTGCATTTAGAGACCGTGAATCTTAGAGTGAAGGGGATCATCTCCAGCAAGCGTGGGGCAGGAGAGACTCATAGTGTGTGGTCTCACTCACTCCCTTCAATAAGCCAAGCACCTAAATTTCTCTCCATACTCACTGACAGCACCCTTTCCATCTCTTGCATGGTCTACTTAATCAGTCTCTTAACTTATATCCCTGGTCCCATTCTTCCTAATTATTTGCTATACTGTAGTCAGAGTAACCCTTCTAAAATAAAATCTTCTCACTTCACCACCAGGCTTTGAAATCCTTCAAGATTCCTGTATTGACCTCACAATAAAGTCTAAACCTCGTCAGTTTCTAGCTCCAACCTAGCTTCCCCATCTCTCCTCCTATCACTCCGCATCTCACACACTGAGCTTCATCTGTATCTACAATTTCTATTGTCCTCAAAATCTCTATGATCTCTCTTGTGTTCACTCTTGGGCTTTAAAAATACTGTCTCCTCTTAAAGCATTCTGTCACCTACGCTTTAACCTCATTATTCCTATTACTATTTCAGGTCTTGGATTGTTCATATTTCCTTCAGAAAATTGTTTTTTCACCCCCTTCCTGGACTTCCTCTAGCAGTCATCCTGATGTAGCATTTATTGCATGCTATTGCTATTCCCAGCTCATCTTCTCCACGGGATTGAAAGCTATATAGACAGATTGTTATTTGTTAGTGCCACCAAGCAACCTTGTGCACAGCAGAGCAGAATCTCACCTGGTATTTTTGCATCATCCTCTCACCTTCCGGCGCTATATCAAACAATGCTCCACTGTTAGTCATAGGAGTTTAATGGCCAATTATTCAGAAGTGAGTGCTTCCTCCTAGTCTATCTTAGTCTGGAAGCTCTGCTGAAACCTGTCCACCATGAGTGACACTGCTGGTACTTGAAATACTGGTGGCAGAGCTTTCAGCATCATAGCAACATGCAGACACCAGATTATAACTGACAGACGGGTGGTGTGGTTCCTGACCAGGAAATGAACCCAAGCTGTGGTGGTGAGAGCACAGGGTCTTAACCAATAGACCACTAGGGCTGGCCAGGTACTCTGTCTATCTTATTCCCTCAGTGTTTACCCGAGAGCCTGGAAGATAGAAATATTTAGTACGTGTTTGTTGAATAAACATACTATGTGGACTTTCTCCAGTAGCCAGAACCATCTGAGAATGTGGGATTTGTGTACGATGCTATGTCCTCACTTTGCAGGCTTTTGTTTACATATTATAGAGCTTAATGGCTAAATTACATTCTAAAAACAATTCCTTTTATGGATAGAGAGCTTTACAGTTTCCCAAGTGCTTTCCATGCCGTGCATTTCTCACAGGAATTCTGAGAGCAAGTTAGGGCTGTTCTTATTCTCACATAATAGCTGAGGAAACTGAGGCTCAAAGAGGCCATGTGACTTAATTAAGGGATGGTAAGTTGTGGAGCAAAGGCCTGAACTCAGGTCTTCTGTTTCTCAGACCATTCTTTTTTTTTCTCATGGCAATACATGGATTTTCCCTGCTCATTATTTTCTTTGTTCGTTTTGGGGATACCTGCACCTGCTTACCTCCATTCTCAATTATGTTTAGCTTAACTGAATTAAAATGAGTGTTCAGAGAGCAAATAACAAATCAGAGGCAAGCAAGGCAATCAAGACATGTTTCATGTGGTGACAGGAGGTGTTCTGGAATCTAAAGGTAGTCAAGGAAAATCTACAAAGTAGATGAGCCACAGGCAGAAAATTAAGGAATGAATCTCATCACTCTACAGAGTCTCTGTGTCCCCTGAAGCTACCTTTCCCCCAGGATGTTGTAGACAAGGCAGTTTTATACTGAAAATGTACGCTTGTAAGTCTACCTAAAGCTCATTCATTCATTTATTCAACAAATATTTATATAAATACTCTTGTGTTTTAACTGGAGGAATAAAGAAATAAATGAAGTAATTTCTGGCTTTGGGAAGGGCATATTCTAGTGCCGGAGATGGACTAGAGATAAAATAAATAATTATAGATGCCAATAGCTGCTACCAGGTAAATAGAGAAGGTATGTGGTACAAAATAGGGTGGAGATGTTCTTCAAATGGAAGACCTCTCTGAAGGGGGTGACATTTAGGCTGAAACTTGACAGATGAAAAGGAATCTGGGTGAGAAAGATGAGAGGAAAAACTTTCCAGACAGATGGAAGAGCAAGTGAGGAGCCCCAAAGCAGAAAAGAGCATCTTAGCTTTTCTTTGTACGTTGCAGCGTTGGTTCAGGTTCCGGGGAAGAAGGGAAAGAAAGACCTTTTCCCCTTCCAATCCAAAAGCAATTCATTTTGAGGCTTTGGACAGTAATAGTGAGTCCAGTGATTATTTCCTGTGATTTATTCTCCAGTTCATTTCCCTGTGTGCCTCCACATCGTGTTCCTTGGGAAGGCAGGCAGTACTCATCCACTCTTCAAAACACCTACACAGTAAATAGCTATTTGCAGTTACATACATTTGAATCATAAAATAGACAGGCATGCCTGAAAAAGTTGGGTGCTGCCTGTATGTTTCACAAATTGAACTCAGTTTCCAAAACCTCAGGGAAACTCACCATTGAGAGAAATAAAAGAAAATGCAAATAATTTTTCTGTAACAACCCCATACTGAATCTGTTCAGTGAAATTGTCATATCTTAGGTTCCTTTAAGAGCATTGACCCTCTTATCTTTAATGGCATGCAAGTCAGGACCTCGTGGGAGATAGTGGTCCTTACAGACCATTTCCTGGGACATGGAGCATTAAAGGGACTGAGAAGTTCACAGATACAATTTCCCCATGATTAAGTCTGGACAAGAAAGAGCTCAGATTTCTTGGGTCCTACGTTAAGCCAAACTAAGGACACTAGTGTCTCAAAGTTCATTTTTAAAAGTGCCATACCCATGGTTCATAAGACCCTTGAATTATCTGAATTATTTACTCAACTGGATTTCGTGTTTATATAATGTGAAAATAGGAGACAACTAGAAACTACAAATCTCAGGGTTGAACTTGACTACAAAAAAGTATTATTTCAAACTTCTGCTTCCCGCAGAGACTTCTTCAGGTTAGTTTCATTACCTATCTACCAGACCCATTTGTAACACTTTAGCCTTGCCTGACCAGGAAGGCCATTCTAAAGGCTGCATATCCAAACTTTTAGGGGAGTCAGCGATCCATCAGCCTCCTACTGAGTTTAATCAGATTCACTTCAGGAAACTATTTGCCTCGGGACTGTTCAGTTTTTTGTGGAGCTATAATTTATCATACGAGGCAAAGTATCCATTTATACACTGCCAGAAAATCCTCCAGGAAAAAAAATGTGATAAATATCACATTGTTTCCAAATCTAAATCAACATTTTCATCATTTAAACGTGTCAAGTCTCTGTAATACACAAGACAAAGCAAAAAATGAAAAAAAAAAAAGAAATATAGCTGACCCTAGATATAAAACATGCATTTGAAAGAGTATTTAAGACATTATAGAAAACACTTAAGTCTGTTCACTTGATCTTTACAACAATCTTGTACAGTAGGTACTGTTGTTCCCATCTTACAAGAGGAGAAACAGGTTAGAGGAGACCCAAGTATAGCGTCAAGGTTCTACTCTGAAAGAAGCCTGTACTTGTTCCCATTAATCTGAAAAGCTTATAATGAAAATAGGAAAGAAAATGCAGGAAAGTTATAAAACAAACATAAAAATAATGTTTCAACAACTGATAAGAGCAAGAATGCAGATGTTTGTAGAATCCCCACCTGCTTCTCCCCGCCCCAGAGGGAGGAACTTTGATAGAGTTGTGGTTCTCTGGGAAACCCTGACTATTAACAAGCCCATGGGAATACCTTTGGTAAAGTTTATTCTCAGGACTAGTAATATTATTTTTCCTCACAGAGGATACCTGCCCACTGAAGACCCTGCCTCTTAGTAGGCACAGGGTCCGTACAAGGCATTTTATTTATCTAATGCTATCCAGTATCCCGCTTAATAGTGTGAAAGAGAACACCATTTCATTTCTCATGGTTCTTTGGGTTGACTAGACTTAGCTGGATGGTTCTTCTGCTCCATGTGATTTTGTCAATACGCTGTGGCCCTCTGGGGGCTTACTTAGCTGAAATATCAAGTGGGCTGGCAGGAGATGCTGGCTTTCAACTGGGAGTTCATCTCAGGATGTCAACTAGGGTAACAAAGCTTCACCATGTGGCTTGGGCTTCCTACAGCATGGAAGCTGGGTTTTAAGAGGGATTCTCCTGATAGCAAGCATTTCAAAAGGAAGCTGCCAGCTGTCTAATGTCTGGGTTTAGAAGTCCCAGGATGCCACTTCTCCTGCTTTCTGTTCACTAGTCCATATTTAGTGAGAAGGAAAATAAACTCTACTTCTTGATGTGATCATTAGGATGAACATATAGAGGGGAAAAATTGTTGGAGACCATCTTTGAATTCAAGCTCCCATGAAAGTTCTCAGCTTTGGTAGGTAGGAAAGCTATGGATATGACCATTTAAGGATGCCCCCCAAATCTTCCCATTAGGGGACACTTGGTAAATATCATATGCATTGAATGTAAGTGCCCTGTAATAAAGCCAAAAATTATTAGGAGCAGATAAAGTATATAGAAGACTTTTTAGAGGAGATGAGGTTTTGAGACTAATCTGACTGCGATTGTATATACAGATTGAACAACCTCATGAGATAATGCTCAGCTTATGTTTATACAATACAAACACACCAGACTGCAATCCATAATAGTGATATTTGCCCAAGTTGATGTTTTGAGCATAGAAAAAGTAGTGTATCTGTATGTTTGATTTTTATTGTAAAGACAAGCTGTAGCAAATCAAACTGACTATATTTTAAGGTTGATTCTTATAAAGCCCTATGAATCAATCTGGATCAAAGCTTTAATGGCAACTAAATAACATATTTGTGACAGATGGTGGACCAGATGACTGAATATGCATTATGTTGGTTCCTTGCCAAACAACTTTTAAGTACACAGCCTGTCGAGTGATTGAAAATGACTCATGGATTTATAGAATACATTATATTCACAGTGAAATAAAGCTAAGAAAGATCTATAGGTGCCAAAAGAGTATCTTCTGTGAGGAAAAATTCTGGACAATGCAATATAACTAATATTCTCGTAGCAATTCCATATGGTTATTTAAAAGTCACGACCTGAAGCTGCAGTGAGCACATTGTTAGCATTCTGATAAGATGGGACAGAGCTGGAATAACAAGTAGGTGTGAGGCAAGCCTGGTCTCAGAAACAGCCAGATATGAGGGCAAAGAGAAAGGGGGGGTGAAGGCGGAGAAAAACAAGGAAAGGCATAAAATTACCCATGTGGATACTCTCAAATGGATTCAAACTCAAATCTGCTTTAAGAACCAGATGGTCTGCACACAGAAAGTGTAAGAAATTTCCGATTACTTATTTATAACAGCACAACTAGTGTTTTTAAACAGCTACAAAAAAAGCTGACAAAATAGAGATTATTGTTAGAATTACTGGTGTTTTGTTAAAGATCAGGCAGGGTTAGAGAGCAACAAATGATATTAGGTGGGAGGAGCAGCTGACTAGTTTTATGGCCTTCAAGTCAATGCAGTTGATTGCACTTTCATTCAGACATTACATACCAGGGAGAGAAGTTGTGGGGTCAGAAATTTACCTACAGAGAACTCCTACACAAAACAGACCCCTCTAGACCTCCCTGGAGAGGTCCATTGACCTCCTCCCGAACCTAAGACCACCAGATGACAACACTCTCATCCTTCCTTCTCCTCCTCAGTCCCCCACGTATTCCCTCCCCGCTCAAGGTGCTGCATAAGCTGAGAGCAGTCTGTCTCTGTGGCTCAGACATATGCTGGCTTGGTTTCAGAGAGCCTGTGTGTGGCTGGGAAGGTTGTAGGAGACAGCCTTATCTTAATACATCAAGTTTTCCAAGAGTGCTGTGTCTTTTCCCCAACACAAGTTAGATGCTCTTAAATGTAACATAAGTCTCAAGGCAAATAAGGGATCAACCCTGCAGTCAGCAATACCCGTAATTCACTACCCACTCAGCTCACAGCTCTGTGCAAACTCCCAGTCTAGTGGGTGGGTGTGAAGCCATTGTTTCATCTGCTCTCTCTCTGCAGAACTTCAGGCCCTTTACAGTCATAAAGACAGAGAGAAATGTTTGCAACTTTGACAAGAGATAGACATCTGGCTGCTGCCACGTGCGCACTGTGGACAGGAACCCAAATCAGGGCGATCTCACTGACAGACTTTAGCAGTTAGAACGGTTTTACCACCACGTGGCCTTTGAATTTGCTATGGGGAAGTTACCAGGGGAGGTTCCAGGCTTAACATGAGAAAACGTTTAAAAAGCGTTTTAGTATGAAGAGTACCCTTCTGTCTACTCTTCTTGCTGGGGAGGCTCAGCAGGGCAAACTATATCACATCTCCTTTCACCCCAGGAAGCATGGATGGTCTGCCAGGAAGGGAAGCTGGCAGTTAACTCTAGATTCTGCATCCTCTACGAGAGACTCCTTGGGACTAAATCCTCCAGCTCCCCACTGGAGGAAACCAGCCAAAGAAAGAAGCATTCAGAGAGAACAGCAGGGAGACGGAAGGAAAAGAACCTGATCCCAAATGCAATACAAGGTTGAGTGTTCACCACACAGGGTTAGCATCTGGATTTTAATCACAGACTGGATGAAATGGAGACTCAAGAACTTGCAGTCATGTCAGCAGCTCCCTTTGGATGGGCCTAGAAAGCAGACTGACCATATAACTGCTCCCGAAGAATGTAGCAGAGGAGGGTAAGACTTGTAGCAAACAAGCCAAAGTTCCAGTCACTCTTTTCCCACAGGAGAAAACCTTAGCCCTGAAGACAAAATGACTCCACTCGCAGGAATCTCCTCTTGGAGCTAGGTAGGATTATGCCCATTAGGCCGCTGAAGAGGACATGAAAGAGGGAGAGACAACAGGATGTTACTCACAGAGGCTAGACCTCAGAGTTTCAGGATCTCTGATTATAGCCCATCTCCTCAGAGAGGTCTCCTCTGACTCTTCAGTCTAAGATAATCCCCTCCCTAGGCACTCTATCAAAACCATTTTCTTCATAGCACTTGTCACAATCTTCTATGTTCTTACGTATGTTTGTTTATCTCCTTCACTAAATGTAAGTTTGAGAGAACAGTACCCTTGTCTTTTTCACTGCTTTCTCTCAATTTCTAGAACAAGACCTGGAACAAAGTCAACATTTGGTAAATATTTTTTTGTTTCCTTCCCTTTTTCCTCTGCAGATATATTTATATGTATTTACAATTATTTTATGTATAGTTTTACATTTTTTCTATTAAATACTGTATGCATTTATTCGTGCAGCCACACAGTCTTTATAATGATAATTTCAAATGCCTGCTTAGTATTCTTTCTAAGTGCGTGCCATGAGTTTGCTGCTATTTCTGAACATCTAATTTATTTCCACTTTCTATAGTATTATACCAAAATTTATAGACAACATATAATTTAAGATCTTTTTGCATATGATTTTTACCTTCTTTTGAACAATTTCTTTAGAATAGATAAGATGAGTAAATCAATGGATTTAAACATTGTTATGATCCTTGATTCACAGTAGCCAATTCCTTTCAGAAAGAGTTGTACCAATTTAACTGACTGAAGAAGTCATGCATAGTTGTTTCCCCCAAAGCATTCACAACTCAGTAGATGGTTTTCTTTCTTCAGTGTTAATGTTTTCTCAATTATCTCCAACAATAAGGGCAGAGTAACATCTATTTCATTCTCCCATATGGTAGGTGACAATGGAGCTAGATCAGGTATTGAGACGATCATACCTAAGATATGACCTTCAATTACTTAACACCTTTAGGCCCTCCCATTGCATACAAGAAGATTTAGAGCTTGTACAAGATAGTGGGGAAAGACCATATGGGACCAAAATCCACAGGCACAAAATGGCTGCCAGAAGACAGGAGCAGTGACAAAGATAACTTTCTGCCTTGAGCTGCCCCATATAGCTACAGAACTTGGAGAAAATTTCCAAGCCTTGAAAGAGCTTTCCTAAGAGATTCCTGATAGACGTTTTCACTTTTCTTGTCGTATAGTCCGTAACTTGTCTTAATTCTGAATGGTATCCCAAGAGGACACTTTACCAAACCCCCCAGTTAAGAGTTAACCAAAGAAGGTGTGAAAGAAGGCTTAGGGCTTGAAGTCATCCTGTGAATTTACATTACTTTCCCTTGAAGGCCACGAAGGACTTCTTCTATATTGGTTTGTTTGTCCATGGTGCAATAGTGAGTAGAAAGTCACAATTATCTTTGTTTTTCATGTTTGTTGAAGTGAACTTAGAGAGACAAAAATGCTAGCTAGTATTTCAATATGCCTATCCTTGAGTTCCAGTCCAGGATGTATCTTATTTTGCTGCACTTATTAATTTTATTATAAAATCATTGGTCCTCGAAATTCCCTATTTCTAATCTTCATCACTCTTGTTTAATTGCCTTCTCATGGAGCAAAGCAGTGACTGCCACAGTAATTTGTAATGCGTGGCCTTTTGAACAATGTTGCATATTGAATAAACTACAAGTTTCTTCAATTTCATATAAAATAACTATTTTATTTAACCCACTTGCAGTTCATTTTTCAGCATAACAATTAGATACAGTTTTGTTTGAATTCCATTTCACCCTTGGTGTCTTTTCATTGATTTTCTGTCATCTAACAGTATATGTTTAATTTTCTAATTTAATTTTGATTAAAGGTTAAGCAGTGTAAAAATACATCTTCTCCAATCCGATGGAAGCTAAAGTCTGAATATTTCCTCATTTTATCCCCTAAGTATGAATCATTTATCAGTCTCTCCTACAGGCCATGTAGTAACTATTTATATGGGATTCAGTACCAGCCATTAGAAATTTAGAAAATCCTATAAGTCTTAGCTTCTGTACTTAGTTGCTTTTAAAATTACAAACTATCAAAGGGAAATATCATCTTTAACTTCTATTCCCCTTTGCTTGCTTCTTTTTCCAATATGTTTCAGACATTTATGTTGATAAAGGATACTAATGCTCTAAAATACTGAGAAAAATATTAAAGCATTAGCTTATTACACCTTAAGCTTCTCCTGCCATTTAAGTTGCATATCGATAACGAGTTCTAATTAAATTTATTTTGGGCATGTCACAGCACAATAAAAAAAATTCATTACTATACAATAATATGATTATTTGGCTAGAGCGTAGTTTGACAGAGCAAAGACAGTGAGTTAAAAAGAAATGCTTTTTCTTATAGTGGTTGTATTGCTTTTCAAAATCTTTACTTCTCTTTCTTTCTGTCTTACTTCCTCTCTTCTCTACCTCCCTTACACCTTTATTGCTTCATACATTTACTGGCTAAAGGATTTTCTAGTCATTCAATGACTTTCTACTCATAAGTTGAGTAGGAAAGAACTCATTGTTTCCACATGAAAAAATACCAATTTGGTTTTGAAAGAGTCTAAATTAACTCTCCACTCTCAGGAAGCAGTTCACTCTTCCTGAATCATACACTTAAATCAAGGACAAATACTATGCAGCCCCCATGAAACCAACAGCTCCATAAGTAGGAACAGATCTGAGAACAATGAATAGAGTCTGGAAGGCTGAGCACAGTTGAACTTTCCATCCTTTTCCTGATTTCTCTTCTGCTGAAGGCGCTCTGACAGATCCCAAGAAAGGCATTGATTGCCTAGAAGACAAAATAGAAGGAGAAAATTTTAAATTACTTCTCCCCTTGGTTTATGTAAACTTGGTAGCAACGTGAAGAGCACTGCTCTTCACTATTTTCACTGTATTATCTTCACTGTAGTCACTGCCCTTTACTATATTTTATTATATATATCTTTCACTATATTCACTAATAAGCAATTTGTAAGACCATTGAGCTAGAATATTCTATTTTTTCAGGCAGCTACAAAATAAGTTCTACAAAATAATGAACCAAAAGCTAAGATCAGTGAAAGGAAATCTTTCTAGCACATTTTGTGACTATTCTTAACTTTAATCCCTGGTTATTGGCATTTTATATTACCTCTGTAAACACATCTGGGAAATAATTTTAGTTTCGGAGTTAGTTAGGCCCAGCTATTTTGTACTTAGAGAATCATTTACTTCTTCGTAGCATGCAACAACATTGCATTCTCGTGATTAATAGCTGACTCATTGTCTTTCTAGACTCTAAGATCTTTGGGCAAAGGAACTATGTTTTGTCATATTCACTGCCATATCTCCGGTTCTGGGCACCAGTAGGCCAGCCATAAGTATTTCTGAATGGATGAATAGAAGATTGAATAAATGAATAAATACATAATTGAAAGGTCAGCCCCAATATCAAAGGTTTCCATGGAACACATGGGATGCACTTCACTTGTTCTGTCACACAAGTAGGGATGAAGATACATACACAAAAAATCTGTCATCCTCAAGCTCATTTGTAATGTGTTTGACAAACATATTAACTTTCATCAAATGTTTTATCCTTAATCAAAACAAATATATTTGTTCTCAAAAGCTTCTTTCCCTGTTGCTGTGTGTGTTTTAACACAGGTGCATCTAGAAGACCTGTTTATACACAATTTTCCAACTCTGTAACAACTTATTCAGATATTTCAACAAGAGAGCACCTACATGAATTTTTGATAAGGGCCTTTGCTTTTTTTCTCTTTTTTTCCAATCATATCATAGAACCCATGCTTTGTTAATTGCAAACAGTCTTCAATTTATATTGATCCCGGATTCATATGTTTACTCAGTCTGAAAAATAAAAAACGTGTTTCTACAGTGCTGATTGCAATACAAATTAAACACCAGCTGGGCCTATGAGTCAGCGGTTGAGATTACTGCAGCCTTATACCATGGCGTAATTCCAGTTGTAAGATCAATCATGTACAATAAATACTCAGCATAAGCTGAAGGTTTTCTCTGAGGGGGTTGAGAAATGAGGAAGAAAAGTTTTGAACAGAAATAAAATTGAAGGAGGCCATCTTCAGCTGACAACCACTGATGTCCTAACTTTCTTGTTCATAACAGGCTGTTCCTTTTCAAGAGTGGTAAAAATGCACTGGGTGCATAATAATGCCATTTGTCTGACTGACTCACTGCAGTCTGGGAGAAAAGGTGAAGAGACAACATTTGAATGTGGAGGAGCTGATTAGAAGTCCCAACTCTGCTACTTCTTTCCTTGTTTTATGACTCTGAACAGCCACTAATTTAGTCCATTCATCTGTCAGAGCCTGAGCTCTGCCACTAGCTGGGTGACCTTGAGCAAATTAGTTAACCCTCTATAGCTATTTCCTTATCCATAAAATGGGGATACTTAGGCTATCTACTCACAGTGCTGTTGTGAAGACGAAATGAAATAACATTTGTAAACTACTTGGAACACAGACTAGAATGCAATAAACTTTTCACGAATAGCCATTACTATCATCTCTAATACACGTTCTCTATGAAGCGTTGTACGTGCTATTCTCACATGGATTCAAAGTACACCAAAAACTGATTATTTCATTTACTTATGTAGGCGAAATTTGGGGCCAGAGGTGGTCCAAAAATCCACCCCCTCCCCACCCCGCTTCATCTGCCCTAAAGTTTCATGGAATATCTTCAGAACCTTGGACCACTATATTAGTCTATTAGGGCCACTATAACAAAGTACCACAGACTGGGTGACTAAAACAACAGAAATTTATATTTTCATAGTTCTGGAGTCTAGAAGTCCAAGATAAGTTACCAGCCGGGTTGGTTTCTTCTAATATCTCTCTCCTTGACTTTCAGATGTCCATATTCCCCCAGTGTCTTCACATGATCTTCCATCTGAGTATGCCTGTGTCATAACCTCCTCTTCTTATAAGGACACCAGTCATAGTAGAGTAGGGTCCACCCTAATGACCTCTTTTTAACTTCATTCTCTCCTTAAAGACGTTATCTCCCAAAATGGTTTATTCTGAAGTACTGGGATTAAGACTTCAACATATGTATTTGGGGGACATAATTCAGCCCATAACAACCACTAAACTCAGTTCAGCTATTTGTCCCTGCTCTCTGTTTCCAGCCAGCTTTGGTAAGCATTGAGCTCCTTCCCTGCTATGTGTCTCTTGGAAGGGAACTGGTATGGGAGGCTAAGCTTAATCACTAAGGGAAGCACAGAGGCCCCATCCTGCAAAGGATCAATTATTTCCGATAAGCATATTTCAGTGACCTAGAGCTAAGTGTGAGGAGGGTAAATGGAGAAATTAGGTTCCAACCAATGGAAGCTGGATTTATGTCCCCAACTACCTAACCCATCAAGGTCAGCTTTCTTCAAACAAGTTTCCAGAGCCCAAGAACCAGGCCTTAGCGTACCAGTGTCCAGGCCCTCTAAGGCCAAGCCCACCATTGCCCAGAAAATCTGAGTAGTCACATGGAGATGTCAAGGACTTGTTCCTTAGCTCTGGGCATTTGCCTCTGAGATTCAGACGAGCCCAGCTGAGGTTCCTCTCCCGCAACTGTTCCTTCTCTTTGTCAGACGTGGTCTTCGCCTCAGCCATGTCCTGCTACTGTCACCTCATCCTTGCTGTTGCTTTGGGGAGTCCCGACCACTGGCCCGAGGGTTTCTGTTCCTCACTCCCATCAGAAAGGTGCTGAAACCCTTAGCAGAGTTTCTTGTTGTGTTTTGCTGTGGGAAAGAGTAAAACTGATCCTTAAGGTTTACATCCAAGAAACTCACTGCAGTGGAGCTTTATTCCACCTTTCCGAGCACCTCTTTTCCTCATGATGTAGGAGGTCTGAGCACCCCTCCTGCAGCAGCTCAGCCATCTCTGCAGAAAACTGTTTAGCAGTAGTTAGGTCAGCATTATATGGGCATGTGTATTCCACAGATGTAATTTATCTAAATTTCCTTTCTGGGAAGGAGTGGGTTATAGTGGATGCAAAGTACATAGGCCTTAGGATTGAAAGAACTGATTAAATTCTGCTTCTTCCATTTTGTTCCTTTTTTGAATAACTCATTGGAAAGAGCCTACTATGTGCTCTGCAGCTGTGGTCTTGAATAAATAAATACTCTGAAGTTCAGTTTTTCATCCACAAAATGAGAACATGATTTCTGCTGTGCATAGTTCTTATAATAATTGAATGGCATAAGGGATGGAAAGGCCTTGGCTTATATAGTAGATTCTCAGTAAAGGTAACTACTATTATTGTTGTTGTTGTTACTATTGTTATTATTACTTCTAAGTTCAGATTAACAGAGAGTATCAACAAATAGACCCATAGTACATTGTACTGCACATACCATCTTATCAGCGCTGGTCCTTATCCCATTTCAGTGAGGTCTTCTTTTTCCCCGATTTCCTCAAATACTTCTCATTCATTCATTCAACATACATATTTTGAGTGCTAATTCTGTCCCAGGCACAGAACCCAAGGGATACAACACTGAACCAAAAAGGCATAGTCCCTGAAAGTAGGAGTCTTATAGTGACATGGGAAAGACAGACACTGAACAAGTGATTTCAGATGTGGTATATGCTATGCAGAAGTATGGAGTGCTTTGGGAGTCTAGACCAATGAGACCTTTAGCTGTCTAATAGAATGAGTTAAGAAAACACCTACAGTCTCCAAACTACACACTAATGCTGTTCATGAGTTGAAGTCTAGCTAAGCTATCAGCATCCCTGCAGTCGATTCAGCTTTCTGGATATTCCCACGACTTGTGTACATTCTGTCCAAAGTGACATTGATAGGAAAGGCATGTCCTGTCACTCCTGGGGATATATGTGTTTTTGGTTCATGAGATTTGGCTTCCACGAAAGAAATGAGAGAGATCTGACATGGCCTTTTATTATGAGAACATTCTTTCTGGGCCCTTTCCTGGCATCATAAATTTAATTTCTGCAAAAGTTTCCTAACGCATACCAGTTTCACCCGGTCAGGGTAGAGGTAGTAAGTTGGAAAACTGGCTGTGGTTTTCAATAGGAGCAATCAAAAGAAAGGAGGATGAAACCAGACTTCTGCTTCCACTTCTTTCCATGACCCTTTCCTTTATAGTACAGGTTGGATTTCTTTTCTTTTCTTGTATTTCTTTCCTTCTCTCTCTTCTTTGTTTTGGGGGAGGGGGAGGTGCTTTTCTTTTGTCTCTCCTTGTCTTCCTTTTTGTTGTTGCTTTAGTACTGTTGGAAAGAATTGAGAAGCCAAATTTTTTGTCTTCAGAAATGGAGTTGCAGAGACACTGGCAATGGGTCTATAACGCCCTGACTTCATACTCTCTGGAAAATCCATTGCAAATTTTCATTAACCAGAATGGAGTAATGTACATACACTCTGAGGACAGTTTCCGCCAGTCATCCAGTTAGGGACCTAGAGCTCTCCAAAGAGAACAGGAAACAATGAGCAATCAAGTGTAAGATAGTAGCTGTGCAATAGCTCTCTGCTTATTAAAGGTAATGAGTGGGCAGGAATATAAATCATAAGCCAAATGAAAACCATACGTGGATAAAGCAGCTTACACACCACCTATAGTTTTTAGTGACTGCTTACATGGTTTAAAGTCCTCCTAGATCTGCAGGCAGCAGAGCTTTCTCGAGACGCAAAGAGGGTTATTTTTTGCACACTATAATCTCCACCTGTTTACAGATGCAGTGGATCTCCTTGGCAACCGAGATAGGAAGGAGTTCATAGAATAGCTGAAAACCTAGATGGCAAAATAAAAACATCATGAACATTTTCAAAAAAACAACTTTTCTTCTTCTTATAAAATTAATACATTTGAAAATATTTTGTAAATAAATTTAAGAAAAATCAAAAATGTATTGAGGAATATTTTAAAACTACAGATATACAAGAAGAAAAACAATATGTTTGGATGTATAATTCTCATGCTTTTATAGGTATCTACCAACATGGTTCTTTTTAAATGATTGCATAATGTTTCTTTGTATGGAAGTAACAATTTAATTAACCAACTGTCTAGTGATAGATATTCAATTATAATTTTTCTCTGTTATAATTAATGCTGCAATAACTACTACTTCAGTGAACTGCCTTTAGCTGTATCATTGCTCAGTTATGATTATTTCTTAGGATACGTTTCTAGAAATGGAATAACTGGGTCAAAAATGTACACATTTGAATGGTCCTCGGATAATTACTGCCAAATTTTCCTGCAGAAGGGGTACTTATTTTCCCTATCACCAGCACAGTCTTTGACAATCCACATTTCCTGGGGATATGTTCTAAATAAAAACACAATAATTTCCAATTTATTTCTTATTTTTCATGCACGAAGGCAAGCTAACTCTTGCTCATTTTTCCCTTACTTGTTCTCCTGTCCTATCCCCTCTCAGATTGCTGTTTGAAATTCTTGCCACCTGATTCTCTGTGTGTGGTCTAATGGAGCTTGCCCTTTTCTCTACAGACACTTTATTTTTTATCAGAGAGGAATGCAATGCTTCGTCTGACCCTGACTTGACAGCTCTGAGATTTGGCAATAAACTCCTCTTATCTTGCTTATCAGATCTGAAGGTCAGAGGTAAGGCTGCAAATCTAAGCGCTATTTTTGACACTGGAAGCCAAACATTCCCTGTTCTTCTGAAACATACAAACCCTCATTGTTTTCTCTTACTAAAGGCATTTCTGGGAACACTTGATTTATTACATCCTTCTTTAAGTTCGGTATAATGACCTGCTACTATGTGATAAGGAAAAGATTGATTTTGCTTTGCTCTTGTAAAGGAAGATACAACTTCCCTATTTGAAAACGCATCATTCCCAGAGCTGGGAACTGTGGTGCCTCCCAGCAGCAGCTCTCTTTGACCCTGGCACCAATTAGCAGAAAGTACTTCTGATGTCACGGCCTCCTGTCCTCCACCCCAGCAATAAACATGTAACTGTAGGTAGCATAGATCTGGACCCACACTGTGCAATACGGTAGCCACTAATCATGTGGCTATTTGAGCTCAAATTAGGTAATACTAAATAAAATTAAAAATTTGCTTCCTCAGTTGCATTAGCTACATTTCAAGTGATCTTTAAGTGAATATGGCTAGTGGCTACTGTACGGAACAGTACAGATTAAGAACATTTTCATCATCAAAGAAAATTCTAAAAATCTCCTATCTAGGCATTCGGTTTTGGTAATCTTCATAAAAGGGTTGAGGGTAAATTTAGAAACAGAATTTTCAATTTACTTCTTAACTCAGATTCAGGGTTTTTTTTTTACTTATATTCTGATCCTTCTTCCCCCAAGTTCAAGTGTTTTTTCTTTCAAAGTACCCTATCCTTTTAATTGCAACATTAAATCTCTGGTTCATGCACTGGCAGGGAATGAATATTTACAAACCACTTGCAGTGAAGAAATTTAATTGTAACAACATACAGGAATAAACTTTCGGAGGCTAATTCCCCTCATCGATGGCACATCCATCCTAGACCACTGTTGCCAACTCCGGATCCTATCTCTCTGATTTTCTGCATCCTTACATTGAGCCACCATTCCTAGAGGAAGCCTCTGGGCAAGACTACCACCTGGCCTCAGTTAAGTCACTTATTCAACACATATTTATTGAGCACTTAACGTGTGTCTAGCACCGCCCTCAGCACTGAGGACACAGTAGTGCTTCCAACAAATACAAGTATCTGTCTTCATAGAGCCATATATTTTAGTAAAGTTGTGAGCATCCTGCTTTATGATTTTATGGTTTTCTTAAATACAGAAAGCCTCTTTTAAGCTTCTAACGTATAATTTGTTTTCACGTTAGATTCCCAACTATTCTCCATTTCACACTCACTCAGCTTGGATCTTCCATTCATAAAAATCCCTTTGTTCTCATATAAGACTTGCCTCAACATGCTTCTTTCAACAAAGCATTATCCTTAACTAGGTTAAGAGAATTAGAATTATTACTCCCATACAACAAGGAAGAAATTGTCCTTTCCATAAGATCTACATTAAATGAACTATGAATTTATTTCAAGCTAAATTCATAACAACTAGAATATCTTTGTACAGTCCATCTTGCTAGAGACGTGATGGACATGTACCAAATGCTTCAAAGACAAGCTTCTGAAAAAATCTTCATTAGTTTATATGCTCTGTCCAAGTGTATAAAACATTGCTTACTCAATAGACATCAATTAACCAGAGTAGATGGAAATGTGATGTCAAGGGAAAGTGTATTTTCTATGGTATTTTTAGCATTTACTCAAAGAAAATCCTTATGGCCGCAACTTTTTTTTCTGTGAATGGATGTAAGTGGACTTATTTCAGATGCTACTGTGATTCTGGGTCTGGCTGGTTCGCAGATCCAAAAGGGAGTTATTTGTGCTAGTTCTTTTCCCTACTAAGGGACATTCAGTTTGAAGGGATAATACATGTGGGAATCTGTTCAAAAATAATAATGCTAAATCATTCTGAGGACGTTAATGGAAAAGTCCCAAGTGCTGCTGAAATAGTTAATAATGCAAAAACATTCCAGATTACCTGAAGCATCCTAATTAATTGAAATTGATGACTCACTGCCTGTTCCCTGACAAGAAATAATATGGTTCTCGGATAGCAGAAGAGAAATATGTTAAAACAAATACAGCCTCTGCTGTTAAGATGTTGAAAGGCAATGTTTACATTTGTACACACATATATTTATACTTTCTAATATTTTATTATTCAATCCTACATCACAATATTAATATCCAAAACATTGTAGGCAGGTTTCAGGTGAGATGTCTTTCCTAGATCTACATATATTGGGAAAATCGTCTTTGTGAGAGTCATTGTTTTTTTAGGGATTTGAGATGACCTTTTGTTGCTGATGCCTGTAGGCAATTGCAAATCACTTGAAGAAGATATCTGTATTACTGTTTTTTCATGCAGTGATTCATTATTTTTATTCAGCTGATGCTTTTTAACTTGTGCATTTCCTTTTTCTTCACCAAACATTTATTGAGTGCCTACTTTTAACCTAGGCACTGAAAACTCTTTGTCATTTTAAGAAATAAAGGTAGTGCTGACGTTATTCATAATAAAAAATCATTGAATGCTTGTTCATCTGTACTCGACGGTCTACTAGACACCAAGTTGGGTGGATTTTCAATGGTCTCTACTGTCTCAGTCTGTGAATGGATACAGCAAGTGTTTATCTTATCTATAGAAAAAGCGTAATTCACTCCCTACAGAGTGATGATTTCAAGGGGGGTCATATACAATAAGTCTAATTATTTTTATAGATTTTTTCAATTGTGATTTTTTAAATTTTATAAATGTTGTTTTCCAAAGTCTTTTAAAAAAAAATATTAGTTTAAGATCAGAAATGCACTGAGACTTTGCCTGAAAATGATATGTCCATAATTTTCAAGGATGTAGTGAAAACTTCTGGTTCAAATTCACTCTGTTGTTTCTTTCCCAGTATACTTTGTCTTATAATTGACTCATTTTGACTCTAAATAAGGTTATTTCTGACCTACTCTTTGTAGGCTGAAATGGTTTGGAAGGTGAAAAGGAGAAAGCTGGAGTTACTCTTTGCTTCATGAAAGTCTTTATTCATTTTTATTTCAATCATAATGTATAATTCTTAGGGTAAACACAGCCGTGTGTATGTTTGTCAAATATAATTCACAAAATATGGCTTATCTCTAATCTGACTGAATGAAATATTAATGTATGTCATAATGATGGGACTTTAAACACATACAAACCTTCTTAAAAATAAATGACAAATAAATCTGCCATAAATGCTTATATTCATGGCTACAAACTTTCATTGAAAATGAGGGACTACTCCTCAGGCACAGTGAAGACAAGAAGAATATACTGTGTTCATTATTGTGATATTCACTGGTGAGTCCTGCTGAGCCTGGCTCTGCAAGATGCAATGACTGAGTTTAGAGGACCCACATCCATGCTTGAATAATCATTAATCAAGGAGCTACTTTATGCTCCTTATAAATATGATCCCTGACTTCAAGCAGCTCAATATCCCTTCTCCTTTGTCACTGACTACTTTCTTTACATGGGGATAAAGTAATATCAAAATTGAAGCCTGGGATTAAAACAATGGAAAATTAGCATTTGAATAACTTTATGAACTGATTTCGTGTGTGCTCTTTTTCTCTCCAGTGTGACTCAATGAGGTTATTGATATTAATAATTCCATTTCCCTCAGAAGGGAAAACTCTGGCTTAGAAAGAGTAGTTTAAGACTGCATACTCAGTTAATGGCAAAATCGGGGTTTTAATACATGTCCTCAGCCTCCGAGGAGCCCTCTAGCAGCTATTTGGCTAGGTATACTATTTTGTCAATAGAACTTTGTATAAAAGAAAACATCTAAAGTGAATCCATTGTCTGAGTATAATCTTATATCATAAAGAATCCTGACCGTGACCAACTCAAGGACAGTTTTCCTTATGTTCTCCCAAGATAGTAAGACCCATGTGGGCATATGGAGTTTCCCTGGGTGCCAGCTGCTGCTCTCTTAGCCACAGAACATGGGGAATCATGGCACTGTTGCCTTGGCAACAGGATGTGAGGAAGCCTGCCTGGGGGCACTTCCACACCTCCCCCTTGTTCTATTGGCAAGACAACAGGATGTGGGTGAGTGTGGGCAACTCAAAGCCAGTCTCCTCTGATAGCTTATTGTTAAAGCAAGAAAAAGTATGGAAGAATACTGCCACTAATTCTCACAGTGTGAGCACCCTACAGCTCACAAACCCAGTCATGCTGGGTTCAATGTCATTGTATTGGGAAAAAAGGGCAAGTAACCCAGTATCATTGCTGATTGCTCCATTAATGGGGTTCTAAAAGCTCAGTCAAATGTGTAATAATGTCCAAAAGCTATTGCCAAAATTATAGAACAAATAAAATGTAATGTCCTGGAAGCTGACAAGATCTAAGGTGGTCATAATTTAGAAAAATAAAAATAGCAAAGTCCTTCCTCTTGATTTATAAACTATACCTAAGATTGGCTGGGAGTTGGAGAAACATGGATGTAAATTCAACCTTTTCTACTTAACTAGCTTTGTGACATGTAAAGTATATATGTAGCAGTCTAGACCACTGTAGAATGGAGATAATAATACTTACCCAGCAGAATTGTGATAAAGATTAAATGAAATAATGTATATTGGTGCTTCTCATTCTGGCAATATACAGTATACTCATATTCAATTATTTGTTGAATATCTACTGTAGACACTACAATATAAGGAAGATACAAAGATTATGAGTCCTTAATATGATAAGTATATTGGAAAATACTAGATAAATGAAAGAAGAATTTAGGAGTAATGCATGGGAAAAATATATCAATAAATGAGAAGCAGCAATCAACTTCCAGAATGTCAGTGACCTCAGTAGACTCTCCCTCTAAAACAATGAAAATATAGACAAAGCAACGTCAACAAACCATTTCAGAATGTGGGCAATCAACCAAAACCACAAAACAAACAATCATCTACCTAAGAGATCTACTGAACCTCAATAAATCAGCACAGTCTGTAACATTTTACCTTGGGCTGTCTCCATCTCCTTGTCCTCCCCAGCTCAGGAACTCAGTAGCCAAAATCCAGCAGAATTGCAGACAACAGAAAGATTTGATCGCTTTTGAGCTCTATGAAAAGCACCCTAGAACAAAGTTACAATTTTTTCCAGATTTGTGGATTCCTGGAAATGGGTATGCTCAGCATGTGATGGTTATTTGATTTGACTCAGAGCTTAGCTTAGCGGGGACCAAGGGAGAAGTGGTGAACTTTGAAAAGCTCTTACATCTTTCTGGGAATCTAAAAGGCTGAGCGCGTGTAAAGCTATGTGTGCAACCAGGAAAGACCCAAGAAAGAAAAAGTCATTAGTCATTCATCTCTCCCTGACCTTGAGGCCATGATCAAGCAGGAATTGAAAGGTAAATGTGTTGTGTAAACTGATACTGTTGGTGAAAAGTAGAAGACATACTGTAAAGGCGTTTAAGGAAATATTCTGACCAACTATTGACTGACTGCTAAATTATACTGATCAAGGGGTCACCCTAGGAAGCTAAGCTCAAAAATAAAGATGAAAGCAATTATTAAAAATCTAAGTAGTCACATACAGCAGGAAAGATAGAATCTATGGAATTTGTCCAGAAACTAACTAAATAAATGTACTGCAAGAGGAAAAAGTGTAACAACACATAAACAGCAACAACCATAAATCTTGTTGGAGGAGGAATATTATTGTTACAATATATTAATGTCCAGCTTTCAACCAAAAAAATATGAAACATGAAAACAAATAGTCAAGTATGCCACATACACAGGGAAAAAAACCAGCCAACAGAAAATATTTCTGAGAAGTCCTGAGTATGGATTTAGTAGACAAAGACTTAAAATCAGATATTATAATATGTTCAAAGAGTAAAGGAAACCATGTCTAAAAAATTAAAGGAAAGTATGGTAATGATGTCTCATAGGTAGAGAATATGAATAAAGACAGGAATTTATTAAAAAGAACCAAGAAGAAATTATGAAGTTGTAAATTACAACTAAAATAAAACTTCAATAGAAAGGCTCTACAAAGGATTTGAATTGGCAGAACAAAGAATCAGCAAATTTGAAGATAAAGCAATAGAAATTATCTAGTCTGAGAAGCAGAAAGAAAAATAAAATAAAGAAAAATAAACAGAGCCTCAGAGGCCTGTGCAACACCATTAAGTGTATAAACATAAGCATAATAAAAGTTCCAGAAAGGGAAGAGAAACAGAAAGGGGGGGAAAAAATGGGGGGAATAATGGCCCCAAAATTTCCAAATTTGGTGAAAAATATTAATCCACACATTGAAAAAGCTCAACGAATTCTAAGGAATTCAAAGAGATACAAAATTATGACATATATCAAATTGACAAATTCAAAGACAAAGGGAAAATCTTGAAAATAGCAATAGAAAAACACATGAAATACAGGGGGTTCTCAATAAAATTAATAGCTCACTTCTCATCAGAAACCATGGAAACTAGAGAATAGTGCAATGACATTTTCAAAGTGTTGAAAGAAAGACTGTCAGCCAATAATTCTAAATACAGATAGACTCTCCTTCAAAAGTGAAGGAAAACTAAGAAGCTATCAACTAAACAAAAACTGAGAGAATTCATTGCTAGAAGACCTGCCCTACAAGATATACTAAAAGGAGACCTTCAGGATGAAATAAGAGAACGCTAGATGGTAACTTGAATCCACATGAAGACATAAGAACACTAACAAAGTTAACTATATAGGTATTGTGGAAGATAATATAAATGTAACTTTATTTTTTTTTGAAGAAGATTAGCCCTGAGCTAACATCTGCCTCCAATCTTCCTCTTTTTTCTGAGGAAGACTGGTCATGAACTAAAATCCGTGCCCATCTTCCTCTACTTTATACGTGGGACACCTACCACAGCGTGGCTTGCCAAGCGGTGTCATGCCCACACCCGGGATCCGAACCGGCGAACCCCAGGGTGCTAAAGTAGAACATGCGAACTTAATTGCTGCACCACCGGGCCAGCCTCTAACTGTAACTTTTGTTTGTAACTTTTTTCTTCTCCTATTTTAAAAGACAACTACATAAAGCAAAAATTATAAATTTGTTGTGATGGATTTGTAACATATAAAGATATTGTTTGCAGAATAATATTAGTACAACGAGGGGGTGAGGAAATGGAGTTAAATTAGAGCAAAGTTTTTTGTATACTATTGAAATTAAGTTAGTAATGTAAATTAGATTGTTTTAATTAGCATCCTAATTGTAATTCCCAGGGCAACCACTAAGAAAATAACTCAAAAAATATATTAAAAGAAGCAAAAAGAGAATCAAAAAGATACAACTAGATTTTATCTATTTAACATTTGAAACACACCAATTGAGGAATAGAGGAGCAAAAACGACATAGACCTACAGAAAACAGATAGCAAAATGGCAGATGTAAATCCTACCTTGGTATTAAATGCAAATGGATTAAACTCCCCAATCGAAAATCAGAAATTGGAAGAATATGTTCCAACTCTATCTTGTCTACAAGAGACACACTTTAGATTCAAAGACAGAAATCAGTTAAAAGTAAAAGAATGGAAAAAGATAAACCATGCAAACTACAAGCAAAAGATAGCTGAGGTAAAAATGCTAACATCAGACAAAACCATGTTAAGATAAAAATTGTTGCTAGAGACAACAGACATTTTATAATAATAAAAGGTCCAATTCATTAGGAAGATAAAATGATTATAGACATATATGTACCTAACAACAGTGCACCAAAGTACATGAAGCAAAAACTGACAAAACTGAAGAGAAAAACAAACAATTTAACAATAATAATCAGAGGCCTCAATATCCCAATTTCAGTAATAAATTGAAAACAAAGCTGATGATGAAAAAAACCGGAATATTTAAAGTACACTACAAACCAACCATATCTAACAGACATATTTAGAATATGCCACTCAACAGCAGGAAGAATACACAGTCTTCTCAATTGCACACGGGACTTTCTCCAGCGACCTTCTCCAGGATAGACCATATACTGGAAAAAAAAAAAAAAAAAAGCTATAATAAAGTTAAAGAATTGGAATCATACAAAGTATGTTCTCTGACCACAATGAAATTAAATTAGAAGTCAACAACAGAAGAAAATTTGAAAAATTCACAAATATGTGGAAAATAAACAATATATTCCTAAATAATCAAAGGGTCAAAGAAGAAATCACAAGGGAAATTAGAAAATATTTTGAGACAAATTGAAACAAAACAAAACATACCAAAATTTATGAGATGCAGCTAAGCAGTTTTTGGAGAGAAATTTATAAGCGTAAATGCCTATATTATAAAAAAAAAAAAAAATCAAATCAATAACCTAACCTTTCACCCTAGGAAACTAGAAAAATAAAGAGGAAATTAAATCCAAAACAACTAGAAAGAAGGAAATGGTAATGATTAGAGTGGAAATAAATGAAGTAGAGAATAATAAACCCAAGAGAGTAAATAAAAAGAATAAACCATTCAACAGAATGGACACACTTTTAACTAGATTAGTCAAGAAAAAAAGAGACTCAAGAGAAGATTTAAATGATTAAGATCAGGGAAAAAAGAAGGGACACTGATATTGACTTTACAGGAATGAAAAGAATTATAAGGGAATAGCATGAATAATTGCATGACTGGGCCAGCCCGCTGGCTTAGTGGTTCAGTTTGTGCACTCCACTTCAGCAGCCTGAGGTTTGTGGGTTTGGATGGCAGATGTGGACCTGCACACTACTCATCAGTCATGCTATGGCAGTGTCCCACATGCAAAATAGGGGAAGACTGGCACAGATGTTAGCTCAGCAACAATCTTTCCTCAAGCAAAAAGAGGAGGATTGGCATCAGATGTTAGCTCAGGGCCAATCTTCCTCATCAAAATAAGTACATAAATAAATAAATAACAATAATAATTGCATGACAAGAAATGAAGTAAGTTGGATGAAGTAGGTAAATTTCTACAAAGTCACAAGCTATTTAAAGTGACTCAGAAAGAGAAGATTTGAATAGATGTATAATAAACAAAGAGAATGAATTAGTAATTTAAAAACTTCCAACAAAGGAAGGCATAGGTCAAATGGCCTCACTAGTGAATTCTACCAAACATTTAATAAAAAATTAATACTAATTCTTCACAAACTCTTCTAAGAATAGAAGAGAGACTTCCCAGCTCATTCTGAAAACAGTATTACATTATGCTGCTGCTATTAGAATCAGAGAAAGATATCACGAGAAAAGAAAATGACAGATCAATATCCCTATAAATATATAAGCAAAAGCCCACAACAAAATACTAGTACATCAAATCCCACAACATAGAAAAGGATTATACACTGGGAGTATATAATCACCAGTGAGATTTGTAGAGGAATGCAATGTTGATTTAGAATATGAATATCAATCAATAGATGCAGGAAAAGCATGTGATAAAAATCCAATACACCTTCATGATAAAAACACTCAACAAACTAGGAATAGAAGGAAACTTCCTCAACCTGATAAGGGACATCTATGAAAAACCCATAGCTAACATCATGCATAATAGAGGAAAGACGGAGTGTGTTTCAGTATCATCAGTAAAAAGACAACAATGTCCACTCTCAACAGTTCTATTCAACATTGTACTGCATGTTCTAGCCAGGATGATTAGGCAAGAAAAAGTTAAAAAGGCATCCGTATTAGAAGTAAAACTCTATTTGCATGTGACATAACCAAAATTCTAAGGAATTCACTAAGAAACTATTAGAACTAATAAACGAGTTCAGCACTATGGTAGGATACAAGATCAAGAGACAAAAATCAATGGTATTTCTATACACTAGCAATGAACAATCTGAAAATGAAATTAAGAAAATGACACCATTTATAAAAGCAGCAAAAAGAATAAAGTAAATAAAATTAAATTTAACAAAAGAAGTGCAAGACTTCTACACCAAAACCTATAAAAATTATTGAAAGAAATTAAAGAAGATCTAAATAAGTGGAAAAACATCCCATGGTCATGGATCAGAAGACTCATTGTTAAGGTTACAACACTCCCCAAATTGATTTACAGATTCAATGCACTCTTTATCAAAATTCCAGCTGGTTTTAGTGGGGTTTTTTGCAAGAAATTAACAAGCTGACCCTAAAGTTCATATGGAAATACAAGTGACCCAGAATTGTCAAAACAATGTCAAGAGCGAAGAACAAAGTTGGAAGACTTTCATGTCCCAATTTCAAAACTTACTATAAATCGGTAGTAATTATGCGAGTGTGGTGCTGGCATAAGGAGAGACACATAGATCAGTGGAACATATTGAGAGTCCGGAAATAAACACTCTTATTTATGGGCAATGGATTTTTGACAATGAGTTCAACAAAGTCAAATGGGAAAGAATAATCTTCTCAACAAATGGTTCTGGGAGAAGTGGATATCTGCATGGAAATAATGAATTTGAGCCCCTAAGTCACACGACATGAAAAATTTAACTCAAATAGAACATAGACCTAAAAGAAATATCTAAAACTATAAAACTCTTAGAATTAAATAAAGGAGTAAATCCTCATGACCTTCGTAACTTGTTAGTCAATAGCTTTTTGGAAAGGACACCAAAACTACAAGCAACAAAAGAAAAAATACATACATTTAACTTCATTAAATTAAAAACTTGTGCATCAAAAGACATCATCAAGAAAGTGAAAGACAACCTACAGAAAGAGAGAGAATTTTTGAAAATCTTATATCTGACAAGGGACCTGTATCCAGCATGTGTAGGCATACCTTGTTTTATTGTGCTTTGCTTTAATGTGCTTTCCTGATATTGAGTTTTTTACAGATTGAAGGTTTGTGGAAACTCTCTGTTGAGTAAGTCTATCAGTGCCATTTTTTTCTAACAGCATTTGCTCACTTTCTTTCTCTGTGTCACATTTTGGTAATTCTCTCAATATTTCAAACTTTCATTATTATTATATTTGTTATGGTGATCTGTGATCAACGTTCTTTCATGTTACTATTTGTAATTGTTTTGGGGTGCCACAAACTGTACCTATATAATATGGAGAACTTAACAAATAAACGTTGTGTGTGTTCTGGCTGCTCCACCAACTGGTCTTTCTTCTGTCTCTCTCCCTTTCCTCAGGCCTCCTACTACCTAAGACAGAACATTATTGAAATTAGGCAGATTAAAAACCCTACAGTGGCCTCCAAGTGTTCAAATGAAAGTAAAGGTTGTACATCTCTCTCTTTAAATCAAAAGCTAGAAATAATTAAGCTTAGTGAAGAAGGTATGTTGATAGTTGTGATAGGCTGAAAGGTAGGCCTCTTGCACCAAACTGTTAGTCAAGTTGTGAATGCAAAGGAAAAGTTCTTGAAGGAAATTAAAAGTGCTACTCCAATGAAAGAACGATAAGAAAGTGAAATAGCCTTATCGCTAATATGGAGAAACATTTAGTGGTCTGGATAGAAGATGATAACAGTCACAACATTCCTTTAAGCCAAAGCCTAATCCAGAATAAAGTTCTAACTCTCTTCAATTCTATGAAGGCTGAAAAGCTGCAGAAGAAATGTTTGAAACTAGCAGAGGCTGGTTGTTGAGGTTTAAGGAAAGAAGCCATCTCCATAACATAAAAATGCAAGGTGAAGCAGCAAATGGTGGTGCAGAAGCTGCCCCAAGTTATCCAGAAGATCTAGCTAAGATAATTAACAAAGGATGCTACACTAAACAACAAACTTTCAATGTGAATGAGACAATCTTCTATTGGAAGAAGATGACATCTAGGACTTTCATAGCTAGAGAGGAGAAGTCACCACCTGGTTTCAGAGCTTCAAGGGACAGGTTGACTCTCTTGTTAGGGGCTAATGCAGCTGGTGACTTTTAGTTGAAGTGAATAGTCATTTACCATTCCAAAAATCCTAGATCCCTTAAGAATTATGTTAAGTCTACTCTGCCTGTGCTCTATAAATAGAACAACAAAGCCTGGATGACAGCACATCTGTTTACAAGATAGTTTACTGAATATTTTAAGCCCACTGTTGAGACCTACTGCTCAGAGAAAAAAGATTCCTTTCAAAATATTACTGCTCATTGACAATGTACCTGCTCACCCGAGAGCCCTGATGGAGATGTACCATGAGATTAACATTGTTTTCATACCTGCTAACACAGCATCCATTCTGCAGAATCAAGAAGTAATGTCGGCTTTCAATCCTTCTTATTTAAGAAATACATTTCTTAAATCTATCCCTAGTGATTCCTCTGGTGGATCTTGGCAAAGTAAATTGAAAAGCTTCTGGAAAGGATTCACCATTCTGGATGCCATTAAGAACATTTGTGATTCATGGGAAGAGGTCAAATTATCAACATTTAACAGGATTTTGGAAGAAGCTGATTCCAACTCTGACAGATGACTTTGAAGGGCTCAAAACCTCAGTGGAGCAAGTAATTGCAGACGTGGTGGAAATAGCAAGAGAACTAGAATTAGAAGTGGAGCTTGAAGATGTGACTGAATTGTTGCAATTTCATGATGAAACTTTAATGGATGAAGAGTTGCTTCTTATGGATGAGCAAAGAAAGCAGTTTCTTGAGATGGAATCTACTTCTGGTGAAGGTGCTATGAAAATTGTTGAAATGACAACAAAGGATTTAGACTATTACATAAATTTATTTGATAAAGCAGCAGCAGGGTTTGAGAGGACTGACTCCAATTTTGCAAGAAGTTCTACTGTGTTTTGTACAACACTGTCAAACAACATCACATGCTACAGAGAAATAATTTGTGAAAGGAAGAGACAAGTGATGTGGCAAGCTTCATTGTTGTCTTATTTTAAGAAATTGCCACAGCCACCCCAACCTTCAGCAACCACCACCCTGATCAGTCAGCAGCCATCAACATCGAGGTAAGACCCTCTACTGGCAAAAATATTCACTGAAGGCTCAGATGATGGTTAGCATTTTTTAGCAACAAAGTATTTTTAGTTAAGGTGTGTACATTGTTTTTTTAGACATAATGCTATTGCACACTTATTAGACTATAGTGTAAACACAACTTTTATATGCATTGGAAAAACAAAAAATTTATGTGACTTGATTTATTGTGATATTCACTTTATTTCCGTGGTCTGGAACCAAGCCTGCAATATCTCCAAGATATGCCTGTAGAAAGATTGTTTAAACTCAACAATAAAAGGACAAATAGCCCAAAGGATAAATGGGCAAAGGGTTTGAATAGGCACATCTCCAAAGATGACATACACATGGCCAATAAGCAAATGAAAAGATACTCAGCATCATTAGTCATTAGGGAAATGTAAATCAAAATCAAAATGAGATACTACTGCACTTCCACCATAATGGCTAAAATTAAAAAGGCAGACAATATCAATTGTTGATAAGGAGGTAGAAAAATTGGAATCTTCGTATATTGCTGGTGATAATGTAAAATGGTGCAGTCACTTTGGAAAAGAGTTTGGTGGTTTCTCAAAAAGTGAAAAATAGAGTTACTATAGGACCCAGTAATTCCATTCTTTGGTATATAAATGAGAGAAATGAAAATGTCTACCAAAAACTGGTACATGAGTGTTCATAGAAACATTATTCATAATAACAAAATGTGAAAACAACCTAAATTTCTTTCAACTGATGAATAAACAAAAAGTGATATATTCATACATGTTGTCAGGCAATAAAAATAAATACAGTACTCATACATGCTATAATGTGGATGAACCTTGAAAGCATTTGATGCATAAAAGAGGACAGTCACAAAAGACCACTTATAATATGTTTCTATGTATGTAAAATGTCCACAATAGGCAAATCCAGAGACAGAAAATAGATTAGCAGTTGCCAGGGTCCAGGGGTATTGAAGGATGGGGAAAAACTGCTAATATGTACAGGGTTTCTTTTTGGGGTCACGAAGATGTTCTCAAATTAAATAGCGGTCTTGGTTCCACAACAGTGAATATGCTAAAAATCACTGATCTGTACACTTTAAATGGGTGAATTTTATGGTATGTGAAATATATCTCACAGAGCTGTAATAAAGAATCAAGACAAGGAAAAAGTGCTATAAAGATTTAAAGAATCAAAGAAACCAGGAAAAAGTAAGTGAGAGAAGAATAATATATGTGAGCCCTTGAAATACGTGTATGGTGTGTGCAATCATGCATTGAGAGTTTGTCACTTACTCACATCCATCTATCTGTTTGGAATGCCTGTCATTTCCTTTATACACCTGGGCCTTGAACAGAACCAGCTGAACTGTTTGCACTTTCGTATTTCACAGGTAACCTATCAGTGCAGAAACATGTCAGAAGGGAGAGCAGTCCATCAAATAGGGTAGATTCTTAGTAACACAAATAATAAGCTGAGCAGTCACAATTATAAGCTCAATTAGCTGGAGTAGCAGCTGAGAGCTCTAATTTTCCCAGTGTATACAATTGGAACAATTAAAGGCAGGAGTCTGAGGAATCATTCATTCATTAATTCATTCTGTCTTTTCAGTGCTGCCTCTACCACACTCTAGATGGAAGAAAAATAAAGAGACAGGTCAGATCTCAATCTTGATCTTAAGATACTCATAAATCTGTAGGAGTTTATTAACCATGACTCTTGATAAAACTAAAAATATTCAACTCAAAGGGTTTTAGGCAAAAAAGAAATAAAAAAGAACAAAGGGGGTGGCAATAAGGAAAAGTATGACTCAGGGACCTGGGAAGCACAAGATAACTGACTCCAGACAATCCTCATTCCAGGAGCTCAAACCGTATTGTCAGGGCTCCGTCTCCCTTTTCTCTCTCTTGGCTTCTGCTTCTCTTTGATTCTGCTCAATGACCAGTAAAATGGCTGCCATCAGCTCCATGCTTATATATTTTCAGGTATTTCTTCTCCCTTGAAAAGTTAATAAATTGATCCCAGAGAAGTTTCCAGTAAGCCTGAGTCATGGGCTTATTTATCCTCCTTTTGACGTTGGTGGTGGCAGGCATGTGAGTAGGGAGGAGTGGGGAGGAGTGGGCAGGGTCAGGACACCATGACTGGCAGTCCCAGCATACTGGGCAAGCAAAAACCATGGCTACCACTCTCTCCTTCAAAGACACTTGTGCCTAAACAAATTTAACATAAAAGGCAGAATTAGTTAAGTGCTGCACAAATGGTGTAAATGAAACATTAGTGGGGTTCAGAGGAGTGGAAAATCTCTTCTGACTAGAGATGATCAGCAAATTTTCATGAAGAGGTAGGATTTCAATTTGGGGCTAAAATGCATTCCAATATAAGCTTTCAGCAGGTGGGAAAGGGGAGAAGGAGATTCCGCACAGAGAGAATAGCAAGGCAAAGTCTCGCTCTTAATCAGGTATTTCACAGGGTGTATGAAAGGACGGCAATGCGCATGTGGTCAGGATGTCTGGTGTAACCAAAATAGAGATGGGTATTACAGGGGAGGTGAAAAGGAGAGAGAGGAGAATCATTCCCACTGCTGCCCTCCCTTCTTTTTCTATAACAAGAAATCAATGTGAGTTTCCATTTTTTATTATTTTCCCCCAAGCTGGCCCTCTCTCCTCTTTCTAATCTGCTAAGCATAACTAAAAGAAAAATGAGTACCTGAGTGGGCAAATCAATGGAATCTCCTTCAGGAAAATACAGTTCACCCTCTGTATCTACTGGTTCTGCATCTGCTGATTCAACCAACTGCAGATTGAAAGGCCTATAATGGTTGCGTTTGCACTGAACAAGTACAAACCTTTTTTTCTTGTTATTCTCTAAACAATACAATATAACAACTTATTTACACAGCATTTACATTGTATTAGGTATTATAAGTAATCTAGTGGTGGTTTAAAGTGCATATGTGGGAGAATGTGCATGAGTTACATGCAAATGCTCCACTATTTTATATAAAGGACTTGAGTATCCATGGAGGTTCTGGAACCAGAGCCTGAGAATACCTGATGACTGTAGTTATACAAAACTGCCTTCAGGAACAGCTGAACTTTCTCCCTATGTGTGAGGCATACACCTAACCCAAACAGGCCACCACCGTTCCACAGAAAGTAACCAAAATTGATCAGGGCTATTGAACACCAGGAAATTGTCACAGGACATTAATTTAAAGTGAACAGACACTCTTTATAGTTTTATTGACTTTTATACAGGGAGAAATGAACATTACTGGGCCTCTGAATCTTACCTCTGTCTGTGAATTAAATGACTTATTTTGTTAATCTTAAGGACAACTGAAAGCTGAGATTCTTGCGACTCTAGAAGGCTCGCTCCTCCCTGTCTCGCTCCCTTCGTCCCGCACCTGTATTTCTCTGTTGGAATGGTTTTTATCTTTAACCTGCTCACACTAGTTCACATTTTCTAATTTCTTTCTCACTTTAACAGGGAAAGGGAGAATTTCTGGATTTAAATCCTAGCTCTGCCCTTTATCACTTTGGGCCTTGGGCAAATTACTTAAGATTTTCATTTCTCTGTTTGCTTTCATTAAAATGAGGCTAATAATAGTGCCTGTCTCATAGGGTTATTATGAATACTCAGTGAGTTAATACACATAAAGTCTTTAAAACAGGGCTGATAATAAACATAAAAACTTAATTAAATCTATTATTTAGTATGAACATATTTTCATCCCCTCTGAGTGTCTCGCTAAGGCATTGTGGCTTGTAGGTACTCATACTGAACCGGAATGAGATGGTCCCTCAATGAAAGTTCTGAGCCAACAGTTCTGATGCTCCCACCCCACGCTTTCCGGTGCTGATGTACATGGGAGGGCCGCCAACGGCAGCTGGAGGAAAGTCACAGAACTTTGAGGATTGGAGTCACACAAAGGTTTAGCTTGAAACTTTATCAAGGCCTTCTGCACTGCCTTTACGTGTTCTTTCCCTCATCTTTTCCATTCCTAAGTGCAGCTGCTCCAGCCCTTTATGGGTTTCCTCAAACTCCGTATTGCTGGACTACATGCTTAGCACACCAGCAGAGCTGCAGCACTGATAAAGAAGAGGAAAATCAGAAAATCTGCAGCAAGGTCTACTTTTGTCTCACCAATATTATAAGGCTTGTATGACTCCAAGACAAATTATATTTTACAAAATTGGGTTTTTTCCCCCCACAACTAAACAGAGTGGAGTGAAAGAGGTGCATCGTAATTTTTTCAGCACTTAGTGCCTTCAAAGTATTTAATCCTTTCCCTCTCAGTAGATGACTGTTTTACCGCAAAAGAAACAAGGGAGAATGTCAGGCACAAACTTGTTCTACTTCCCAGAACCCTAATCTTCAAAGGAATCTGTGCTCACACACCTGCTCTTTTGCTTCGTGCTGGTTTCAGAACAAAAGAGGTCCTGCCCTGCCCTGGGTTTTATCCAGTGCTACTTCTGAGACTATTCTCTTTCTCTCTTATTCCTCCCTACCAGCTGCATCTCAGCTGATAAAATAAGCTCCAATCTCTCCCATTGTTGAAAACCTGCCACATCCCTCCAGAGGTTTCACCATCTCCTTCCTGCGTTTTGCACCAATTTAAAACAATTGTCTATTCATATGCCCTGCCTTCTCTTGCTTACCCTCCCTCCTTCACTCTTCAGCTATGAGAACCTGGCTGTTGCTCTCAGCATGCCATTGAAACCACTCTCTCTGAAAGTCAGCAGCAGCTATCTGCTCTGTGTCCTGGAGCTTCTGAGGGTCTCACTTACTCACCTCTCTGAGGCATCATCCCCTCCACCATTGCTTTCTCCTGACATTCCATTGCTTCCATGACTTTCATAATAACACTCATTCTAGGTATATTTTTATGCCTTATCTAGCTTTCCTTCTCTGCCTCGTGCACTCTATTTTCCCTTCCTGCCTCTGATGTTTCCCAAAATTCTTTCCTAAGTCTTCTATTCTTCTCACTCTATTACTTTCCCTGGGTAGTGTGTCCACTCTCCTGGCTTCAGCTAGCACCAATAATAAGCTGATGGTTCCTGAGTTTTATCCCCAGCCTGGATCTCTTCTCTGAGTTCCAGACCTAGATTCCTAATGCCTGTGTTACCAAACCAGGTTCATTCTGGCTGGTCACCCAGAAACCCAAACACCAAGATGACGAGATTGCAGCAGAGAGAGGGTTTAATTACAAGGCAGCCAAGTGAGGAAGTGAGAGAATGAGTCTCAAATCCACTTCCCCAAAAATAGGAGCTCAGAGATATTTGTAAGGTAGGGAGGCAAGGTGGTCCGAAATGTGGAGACAGGTGACTGGAGGTGAGGCGAGGTGAGGTAATTGATGATCTTCACAACATAGTCAGACTTCATGGCTCTTCATAGGACACATGTTCACCAAATGGTAGTGTTAGCATGATCTGATGGTGGAGTTTTTAGCCTTTTGATGTCAAAAGGTCACTTATCAGACATCTGCACAGGCCCAGTTGATGGGTTGGTGGTCTCAATTGGTCTGAAGTGGACAAGGGGTTCTAATTCCTGAAAAATAGCTCAAACACCCATTTCCATGGTGACCAAGGCTCCAGGGAAATGCTATCTATAGGAACCTAGTGGAAGTCAGGTAGCATATTGCTTAAACAGCACAGTTAACAATGGGTGGGGGAAGAACTAAAAGCTATAATCAGTAATTGCAAAAATGAAAAAAAGCTTTAGTTACTATCTACTTAATCATCAATGGCTAACTGTTTGCAGGTTTCACCTACTGAAGGCTTCCTGGATGGCTGTAAAAACTTTACACTTTAAACCCACTATGACTAGAAGATAACTAATTTTCTGCAAATCTTACCTTTATTTTACATTTCCTTTTTCTGGTAATCTTTCCTCCTCATATCCATTCCCCACATTGTTGACAGAATGATCTCTAATAAACACAAACCCAATCATAACCCTATACTATTTAGAATCTTTAATTATTGTCCATCACTGAAAAGAGTTCAAACTCTTTAATGTGACGTAAAAGGCCCTTCAAAATCCAGCACTTGCCTGCTCTTTTAGCACTCCTGTAACTACTTCATTGGCTTCTCAATGTCTTGCTCAGATCTTGTGATTTCCTGAAATGTTTTATACTTTTGTGCATTTGAATAAATTATTTGCTCCACCTGAAATGCCCATAAAATTTTATTTTTCTTTCAGGTCCCTCTACTATACCTCTCCTGACCTCCATATTTATATGGCTTCCTCTCTAGGATGCAATCTTATCTTTAACATAAGATCTATGTCATCCGTATTTGTAGCCTAAGCATTAAACACAATATCTGGCATTTTCAGTTTCTTAATGTTGTTTTGACATGTTTGATGAATGTATAAATAAGTGAATAAATGAGAAGAGTAACAGTAATAGCTAACACTCATTGAGTACTTATTATGTGCTAGGTATAAATGACAAATTTGTTCCTCACAAAAACCTTCTAAGGTAGTAATACACAGATCAGGAAATTGAGCCTTAAAGAGTAAAATAGTTTCTAAAGGTCATATGGTAATGGTTGAAATTGGAATTTTGACGTAGCTCAAGTCTAGTAGCAGAGTGCATACTCTTAACCTCTATGCTTTATTGAGTTAACAAAGAAGATGTTGAGGCTCATGATTAAAAATCAGGAAAAGTGGGGGCCAGTCCCAGATATTAAAACATGCTGTAAAGCCTCTTTAGTTGAAACAGCATTAAACTGGTACATGAACAGACAAACCATCGGACAAACATGGGAACAGAATAGAAGTCCCCCAAATTGACCCAAATATATTTGGAAATTTACTATTTGATGAAGGTGTTGTCTCAAATCTCTTTTCAATAAGTAGGTTGGAACAAATAATGGATAGCCATTTAAAAAACAATAAAACTATTTCCATAACTCAGATCTTACACAGAGATAAACTCCAAATGGATGAAAGATCTAAATGCAACAAATGAAACAATACAAGTACTGGGGGAAAAAGTATTTAAAACTAAGTGTGAGCATGAGTGTGGGGAAAGCTTTTTTAACTTGATTCAAAATCTAGAAAAAATAAGGGCCAGCCTAGTGGCGTAGTGGCTAAGTTTGCATGCTCGATTTCAGCAACCTGGGGTTTGCAGGTTCGGATTCCGGGTGTGGAACAAAACATGGCTCATCAAGCCATGCTGTGGCGGAATCCCATATACAAAATAGAGGAAGATTGGCACAGATGTTAGCTCAGGGACAATGTTCCTCAAGCTAAAAAAGAGGCAGATTGGCAACAGGTGTTAGCTCAGGGATAACCTTCCTCACTGACACACAAAAAAATCTGGAAAAAATAAAATATTGCTAAATTCTACCATGAAGAAATGAAATATTATTGCATAAAACACGATAAAGTCAAAATACAACAAGTGGGAGAATATTTGCAATTTATATTGGCAATTAGACTAATCTCTTTAATACTTAAAGACATCCAGTAATAATGAGCATAGCTACACTAATAATAAGTGCACTTAGAGCCCAGATCTGGTTTCTATTTACCATTCCCTACTAAGAAAAATCAAGGCCTCTTGAAGGAGTGATTGTTTTTGATCAGAGAAAGTAAAAGATGAGCCTACAGCGTATTGTTATGCCAGAAAGCAAGGAAATGCTCAAAACAAAAAATGAAGTCATGTCAAAACAACAGGAGAGCCTATCTGAAGGGGCTTCCACTGTCTAGATATTGGATATTTTGAGAATCAAAAAGAATAACAAAAATTATTCTTGAATAAATGAGGAATTTGTGAATCCAAATTAACATACACACAATATTGGGTGAAAAGCTGTTGGGGAGTAGGCTATTAACACAATCTCAAAATATTACCAAATACATGGCTTCTTGTTACTTACAAAAGAAAAGCATACCCTTAAAACGAAGGGATTTGGACTTACCACCCTAAACAAATGATAAACCTTAGCATCACCAATAGTGAGACAACCGAGCATGATGTCTCTTTAGGCACTTACTGTATCAGCAGTAAGAGGACACAACATTACATAAGAAGTATTTTCCCCAACATCTTTGAACCTGGTGCTAATCATGGGGAAACCATCAGACAGATTCAAATGTGGAATATTCTACAAGACAATTGGTTGGGACTCTTAAAAATTTTCAATATCATGAAAATTAAAAAAAAAAATTTGTGGACAACTGAGAAAATGTAACTGTGGACTGTATTTTAGATAGTATTGCTGAGCTGCTTGTTTTCTCAGGTGTGACAATGGTGATAATGATGTTCCTGCTCTTTTGAAGAATATCTTATTCTTAGGATATGTTTGCTGACATATTTAGGGATAAAATACCATGTCATATTCCTGCTTTCAAATAGTTAAAAAAAATTATGTGTGTGTGTGTGTACATAGATCCTAACATGATTGGACTCCCACTGGCCAAATTTTATTTTCAGCATAAAAAAGAATAATAAAAATAAGTCAGAGAGAAAACACAAGCAAGTATGGCAAAATTTAATAGTGAATCTAGGTGAAGGGTATATGAATACACGCTGTATTATTTTTAAGTTTTCTTTAGATTCAAAAATTTTCAAAATAAATAAATAAATAAAAAGGTACCAGAATGAAAAAATAATAGAAATGTAAATGAAATATGGCACAGTGAATTCTACAGGAGAGAAAACATTTTGGTTACAGCTAATTAATGTTTCCTGACCCTGTTAACTTCTTAGATTTGGCTTTGTGGTGACCAAATGTAACGGACATCTTATGATTAAATTTCACATCTCTGTTTAATACATGCTATTAAATATAACTTGTATTTCATCTTCATGTCTAATCACTTAGAAGTAGAATATAGTTGTACTTTCCTGTAGGGAAAAATCTTATAAAAATAAACATTTGGGGCCCAGCCCCACGGCCAAGTGGTTAAATTCACGTGCTCTGCTTCAGATGCCCAGGGTTTCACTGGTTTGGATCCTGGACGTGGAGACGGCATCACTCATCAGGCCATGCGGAGGCAGTGTCCCACATAGCACAACCAGGGGCACTCACAACTACAATATACAACTATGTATTGGGGGGCTTTGGGGAGAAGAAGCAGGAAAAAAAAAAAAGATTGGCAGCAGATGTTAGCTCAGGTGCCAACCTTTAAAAAATAAAATAAAATAAAAAAGATTTTTATGAAACATAGGAATAAGAAAGTAATTCTTCACTTTACAAAAGCATTTGATGAATTGTTGCTTTAGGTAGTAAGGTCCTTTAGTGCTCTTATGAAAACTAATTTAACACATCAATGGATAATCTGTGTTCAAAGGAATGCTTTTTGAGAGATATTATCTAATATACTCAGTGGGATTGATTCTCTTGCTTACTAAATATCTCATTGAATTATTCCTTTAATATTTTTGTTTTCATCCAGATTATTATGCAAAATGAATCTATTCTTAGCCAATTTCTTAAGCCAAACTTTTTTCTTTATCCCTACTCTACATCAGAAGTGAAGGGTTGATGGAAATAGAGAGGTGAGAAAAAACATTTTTCTAAACTCTACAGAAATTTTGAAGGCTGTATTCCTGTCTTGACGGTAATCAGTGGCTTTCAGCTTCATTCAACCTAGAGTTGATGTTTAATGTGATTTTTTGGATGAATGTCTATCTGGCTAAACTCGGGGTCACTGAAAAGACCATTCCTACTTTTACTTTTTTGTGAGAAGTTTACATTTCTAATTTTGAAGTTCCATTTTCTGACTTATGATCTGCTTTCTCCTTGGCTGCTCTGAATGATGGCTTCCTTTCTGGCGCAATCTGCGTAAAGCTGCTAACCATCACAGGGAAATTTATTGTTTTAAAATGTGCTCATAGATCAAGTCAACAGCACATATTTTACATTCACTTCCTTCAACTTTCCAATTTCTCTTCTATAGCATTGCTATTTATACACCACCTAATCTTTCAAAAGTTCAAAAACTCTTTATACATTTCAGGTAATGGAAATGTCACTGGGAAGCTAGATAGTAGGGCATACCTGACTAGGCTGTCTAATATATGCTTTATTTCTTGATTTATTTAGTTGTCTCTTACCCCAAAAAGCAAAGTCCTAGAAAAAAAGTGAACAATTAATAAAAAGACAAATCTGTACGGCTTGTAAGAAGAGTTGCCTTGATTCTTAAATTCTAGAAGTTGAAAGTTATGTAACTTAAAACCCATTTGTGAAATTACTGCATCTTATATATCAAACAATATTCCTTCTACTTGTCTTGAACTGGAAGTCTCTGGTGTCTTTGTTTTCTTTTACTTGTGAAAAAAAAATTTATTTAGTTACTTTGTAAGGTTGGAAGCTTCTATTGACTTCTGTGAATTGAAAGCCAGTGAGATTAAAAACTGAAGGATTTTCCCAGAACGATTTCTATATCTTGCCTGAATTCCACATGCCCTTCTGCCTGACTTGTATTTTCATCTTATCTTTCCAGTTCTCAAACTGATTCTTCAGAAATGACTCACAAAACCACTTTTACTGAAATTACTTTCAACTTGCTTAAGCAATTTAAAAGCACTTCAGTCACAATTGCTAAATAAATAGTTTTCATAAATAACCAAATTGAGAGTTTGATTCCTAAGTTTCACCAATGATTAATCTTATGACTTTTCCTATAAAAGTTATCTTTTTCTTGTGTACGAACTCTTTCCTGATTTTAAGAAAATTGAGTCAGCTTTTCTTCAAAATCAAAAACTTATACTTCCTAATTTGACTTTTAAAAACATTTTTCTCCTGCAGAACACCTTAAAATTAATTCCCTTCTTGATTCACTCTACTTGCACACAAGAAAAACTTTCAGTGTCAAGTACTATGCATGATATTTTCAGTTCTCTTATTTAATTGCTCAACAGTCTCTTAATATTTGTGCATATAATTAAAAATCAAAATTCAGTAGGCCTCCTGTTTATATATTTCACTGAGAGTTTCACATGATACACCTCATAATTCTGCAAATTTAATTTCCATCTCGAGTGAAATAACATTCTCTGTTTTCACAACAATAGCAAATATTACACCTCTCGCAATGCAGAAAGCCCATAGGAGGAACACACTTTTCATTCCACTCATAGGTACATACATAAATCATTAGAAAAACATTATTAATAAAGCAGCCAAAACTATACTGAATTGGCCACTAAAAGGTTAAAATTTATTTAAATCGTACTGATAAAGACATTTACCAAGCCAAGATATCAGTGAGTTATCAAAGATGATATCGTATACCTGAGTCAGATTTCTGAGGTCACTATGACACATAGAACAGTGGAACTATTGGGAATTCTGGAATAGGTGTTTACAAAGTACTATCATAGCAGCCTGAAGGAATTAAACCAGGTTTATACAGTGATAGATAGCTAGAGCAGGCCCAAACGTGTTTTGATTGAATTTGCTGGAATGCATTTGTATTTCAGGGTTTAACGCTTGATATCCTGGTGGCATGACATTTGGGACAATAGCTAGTCAATTTTATGGTACTTCTGTGTTTTCCAGCATGCAGATAGAATATAATCTGTTAGCTCAACATTTGCATTAACTTGCATTAAAAAGCATCAAAATTGTTTGTTGTACATTATTCATCTTTGCCAGAAGGAAGATTGGCAATGCAGAAAGAAGTAGCAGCACACAAAATACGTGGAGATAGGAAAGTGTATGAAGTCTTCAGTGAAACGTGAAAGCACATGGTTTAAACGGAAATGAGACAGCCCTCTTTTTTTTTTTTTTTTTTGAGAGAACAGAAACTCAATTCAAACCATTTAAGGGGAAAAAAAAAAGTATTTTCAACTCATCCTACTGGGATATCTAAAAGGTGTCAGGAGCTCCTAACACAGCTGGATCTTGGAATTCAAATGATATCATGAGACCCATTTCTGTAGCCCACATGTAGTCTCTGGTGGCCTCATGCCTAAGCGAGCCTTCTACCTGAGCAACAAAGATGACTCAGGGCACCTCCAGATTTACGTGGCCATTAGCGCTTAGATTCTCAGAAAGATCCAGAGGCTTTTTTTCCCTCTGCATCCAGATCAAATCAAAAGGACTGACAAATAGTCCAGATCTATCAAAAGGACTCTAATATGCCCTGCTTGGGTCATTCACCCATTACTGGTCCAACCACTTGCTAGGAGAGTGAAGTACTCTGATTGTCTGGGCTTCCCAACATGTCTGTGCAGGGATTTGTGTAGTAAAGAAGGGGAAGACAGGCTGGGTTGGCAAAAATAGATAAATAGGTAGGTAGGTAGCTAGCTAGCTAGATAGGAGGGAGATAGATAGATAGGTGATTGATAGCCATGTGATAGATAGATGATTGATAGATATAAGTAATTTGCTGGATGATAGACAGATAGATGAGATAGATAGATAGATAGATAGATAGATAGATAGATAGATTAGATAGATACATAATAGAAGAGAGACAGAAATATTTAACTTAGTAAACCCATGTGTCTGAATTTGAACTATAGTCTGGTATTAAGCCTACCTATGAAAAACGTGTATGCTTGATATTTTCTGATTCAGGTTTTCTTTCATATTTTTCTGTTTGTGTAGGTGTATATTTTAAAAATCAGTGCTGCATAGTGGTTGAAGCACAAGCTTCAGAGTCAAACAGATATGCTTTTGAATCCTCTGCCAGGGACTAGCTATATGATCTAAGGCAAGTTATTCTGCCACTCTGAGCTTCAATTTTTGTCATATGTAAAATGGGGATGATCATATTAACTTCATAAAGGATTTACAAAGATTAAATGGGTAATACATTTAAAATGCTTAGCAGAGTACCCGGCATATAGAAATATGCCATTAAATAGTGTCATTATCGTTAGTGCTATTACCACTGTTAATGTTATCTGATTTGTGTATACATGTTCTTATCACCCTCTAAGCCTGTGTTAGGCATCACTAGATCCATTCACTGCTGTTTAGACATTAAAGCAAGAGTACTGCACTCATATGTATCAGTGATGCTATTATTATGCATCAGAGCCGTGGATACCTGTGACATACTTTCCAGTGTCTACCAGCCAGGCAGAAGCACCCATGCAGTCAGGCTGCATATTTTCACTTGTTGTGCACATGAAATTTGTAACAATGCTCACCTCCATCTAGCAGCAGTGCTTTAAAATAAGGCATTAAGTGAAAGTTTTAATGATGAGGGATTCCTGTTGTGAATAAATGTTTCCTTTTCTGATTTAATTAATTTAAGTTCTTAAAAGAAACATAAAGATCATAAAGTGTTTTTTAAGCGTCAAAGTGATGCTCACATTGAAGTGCTGCTTCCATAAGCACTGAACGTGTGTGATGGTTGGAAGAGGAGTTTTCTGTTAGAAAATATACCGCTCTACATTCTGATGGCTTTGCCCAGCCTAATTTTGAGACATTCTTTCCTTTAGGTGAAAAATATCAACTGTGTTTGCTGTAAACAAAGTAGAAGGGTCTTCTTCCATATTGTCTTTTAAGAAATTCGTCTTAAACATGAGGTTCACTTCTTTTTAAGGAAATACTTTCTTTATCAGTAAAGAATTGCTGCTCTGCATTCAACTGAATTGGTTCACTAAATTAAATTTCCTTTCTCATTCTCTTTTCAATTGCCAATGTGGAAAAAGTTTAGTGTAAGCGTAAACTATGGAATGATGAACAAACTCTGCTGAGTGTTGTTTTAGTGACAAATTTTTCAATATTTCACTGGATGGACAAAGATGAACTTAAAAAAAATTTACCAGGTATATCACCAATTTTGAGGAAACTTTCCCAGTGATCTGGATACCGCCAGAGAGTTGGATGCGCATAGAAGACTGAGGTTGCCAGGGAAACAGCACCCTGATTTCCATGACATACCTGGAATTCCTTTATGGACTCCCCTAAGGCAATTTCCTATAAGTGTAAGACATATTGAATAATGAGCATAGTTGCGCCTTAAAAAAGATTGGAAATATACTAAAATGCTAACACTGATTGTCATGTTTTAGTGATAATATAGATGATTAATTTCCTTCAATCGTTACTTTTGTGTATTTTCAAAACATAAGAAATAAAAAGTGTAAAAAATAACCAAAATAGAGGAAATTTTAAAAACCAAGAGGCTAATTTTCATAACTCAATGCAAATTAATTTAAAAAATTATATCAATTGGATAATTACCTGGGATAATATAATTTACCAAAATGATCAAAAGTATAACAAAACCAATTTTCCTGTTCTTTAAGATGGAATGACTCCTCATTTCTTTAGCTCTTCTTGAAAGTCATATAAGAAAGCTTAAAAGTTTCATGACTATAAGTCTTGCTCATTTTTCTTAGATTTATTCCTAGACCCTTATGTTTTATTGCAATTTTAAATTATATATTTTAAAAATTACTTTCTGTATCTCTTTGTTGGTGCGGTGCAGAAATAAAATTAATTTATGTACGTTGATCTCAGAGGCAACCAGCTTATAAACCTTTCCTGTAATTTCTAATAATTTGTCTGCAGAGGTTTTGGGGTTTTCTATGTAGATGACCTTATTTTGATTAATGAGATATTTGTTCCTTTCTTTCCATTTCTCGCTTATACAATTTGCTTCATTTTTATCGTCTCACCTCACTAGCTAGGGTAGGACCTCTAGTACCTCCAGCGCAAAGTTGAATAGCGTTGATTGTGAGAGTGCTTCTGACATTTCGTATATTCAGAATGGATACTTGCTATGGAGTTTTTAAAATCATAAATAGAAATTAAATTTTATAAAACACTTTTGCTGCATCCCTTGAGATAATCATATCACTTTTTTTCTTTAAACGATTTTAGTGTTGAATTCAAGTTATTCCCAGAATAAGCCCAACTTACTCATGATGAATTGTGTTTATATGGCTGGATTTGCTAATACTTTATTTAGAATGTTAATCTATATTAATGGATAAGATTAGCCTGTGATTTCCACTCGTCACACTTCGTACATTTTGCTATAAATGTTAAACTCGTCTATTAAAATGAATTGGGGACTGTAAACTTTTTTCCTTTCCTCTGAAACGTTTGTGAATGATTAGATTAATCTATTTCCAAATTTGCCAGAACTGGCCTATAAAACCACGTGGGCAGTTGCTTCTTTGTGGGTAGATTTTAAACTACTAATTCAATTTCTTTATTGGTGATCGAGCCTGTGTCTTCTTGAATTATCATTAGTAAGTTATATTTTTCCCAGTAGTTTGTCTAAATAGACTTTGCTGGCATAAAGTTGTTTGTATCATATTCTTGTCTTTTTAGACTCCATTGAATCTGTGTTTATGCCTACTTTTGAGTTGTAATATTAATTATCTGTGCCTTTTCCTTTTTATTCTTAATCTCAACAAGGGTTAAACTATTTCATTAGTATTTTCAAAGAACAAACTTTTGGTTTTGTATTTGTATTTCCTATTTATTATTTTACATACATGCATGCTTATACTGGTCTTATCTGCCTGATTCAGTTGAAATATTTAGCATTATGCGATACCATTTTCAATACCTAAAATTGTCTTTTATCTTAAAGTTACTTTTGTATGAACTTAACATTGCTCCCTTAAACTTCTTGTAGTTATTAAGACTGTTGTGCTATTTCCATCCCTTTACTATCTGTATGTTTTCATAAGTACTTGTAAACAGCATATAACTTGGATTTTGAGGGGTGAGAGGGGTTACCCAATCAATACCTCATATTTTTTCTTGTTTTTCTATTTTTTCTTCTTTTTGACCCTTTTAAGTTCTTTAGTTGCTTTCTTTATTTTTCTTAGTCCATTCGTTTCCTCTACTTCTATACTCTCTCTTTCCATTCTTTTGGTGGTTATTTTAGCAGTTTATCATATATTTCAACTTAATGTCTATAGCATAATACCCACCCCCAAACAATATAAGGAAATATATAATACCTTATTCAGATCAATCCTCTCACGTTTTATATGAATTTTCTCCAATAATTTAGTTCTGTTTTTTTCCAAATTCCACAAGTTAGATATTAATATTATTTTATTTAAAAATATTTGTTTAGATTTAACTGCATATTCATCAATTTCTTTTTTCACCATTTCTTCAAGAATCAGGGAACTTTCTTCTGAGACCATTTATTCTCTTACTGAGATAAATTCTTTTGCAGGTGCCTTGGTGTAGACTTATTTATGTACATATAAACCTCTTTATATACATATATATTTTAATCTTTCATGTATTTTTTTATCTGAAAATATATTTAGTCTATCTTCCCCATCTTGATTTTTTCTGGGAACACAATTCTAAGTTGAAAGTTATTTTCTCCTAGCCTTTCAAATGTATTATTTTACTTCCTGTTGATTTTTATTGTTTCTATTGAGAAATCTGTTTTCAGTCTAATTGTCATACTTTTGCAGGGGTCTTGGGATGGTTTGGGTCAAGGATAGGTGAGCGGAAGAGATGTGTGTCATTCCAGGTTGAGACAGTGAAAAGCCTTTGTGTAGTTCTCCATTCCTTTTTTCCCTTCCAAAGCAAATATGGAGACTTTGGGCTGAGATGACAGAGAGGGTGTCAAGATCAAAGCAGCTTAGATTGATGATTCACTGAATAAAGAACAGACCGGGAGCATCACCTTGGCTAATGGCCAATTTTGTTGTATTAAGCCACTAAAATGTGAAGGTTGTTTTACTACAACATCGACTGGAATACCTGATACACAATATCTCTGAATATATTGTCTCTCTTCTATTGTCTTCATGCTCTCCTTCTGAGAATGCAATTAAACACGTTATAACTCCTATTCTACCCTCCACATATCCTAATCTCTTTTTCATAGTTTTCATCTCACCCCTCTGTTGTATCTTGAGCTACTTCTGCATATCTACCTCTGTTTACTAATTTTCTCTCCAGCTATATCTGATCTAACTTGTTATTTAATTTCTATTTTATTAATTATATTTTTATGATGAAAATTCTATTTTGCATTTTTCAAATCTGTCAGGGATGAGCTTTGATCATTTTTTTACATACTTTTCCTTGTAAATCTTTTATTTATCCAAGTATTTTATACAAAATCATTTTGTATTATCTATCTGAAAATTCTAGTGTCTAAATTCTTTGAAGATCTGGATTTGCTGTTTGTTTTTTCTGCTGACTCTCGCTCATGGTAGTTAATTTCCTTGTGTGTCTGGTATATTTGATTTGGGGGCCATAGATCTTAATCTACGGAAAACCTGGAGGATTAAAGTTATGATGCTTTCTTCCAGTGGGGATTTATTTTTGTTTCCTTTTGAAACCTGGTTTTGCTACAGACTGAAACTATTTTATTGCCCTTCTGAGTCCATTCAAGGAAGCTCAAGTTCAGTTCCCCCAGTTTGTAGCTAAGCCAATGCTTAGTCTCCTGGTTACAGCGCTATCAGTATTTGCCTTAAGGAAAAACTTGATTTAGAGCTTACATCTCAAGAATCAACCTCCTGTTCTGTTTGTTAGCTCCTTTGCAATCTCCCTTAAATCTGCAGTCCAGCAAAACAATAAAATATATTTTATGTTAGATGTAGGTATTTTGTAGCAGGTGGCTTCTTGGCAAACCCTGTTGTTCCACAACTCTTACTTTTATACTTCTTCCAATTTCCATTACCACTGTTAAAAGTCAGAAAAATATAAATTTATGAAAGCTTTAACTGCATCCTAACAAACTCTCTCTGAGAGGGTTGTAAAAGAAATGAAGAGAACCATCATGTTTTAATGGATAATATGCAAGCTTTAAAGTGAGATAAACATCTTAAATCTTCGACTTGTGACTTTGGGGAAATAACTTATAGTCCACAAGCCACAGTTTTCTCGTTTATAAATAGAAATAATAAAAGTTATCTTCCAGGGGTGTTATGATGATTTGAGAATTTACCTAATGATCAATCTGTTGATAGATCAATCTGTTGATAGATTTTATCGATAGATAGATAGCATCTAACATATAGACAATAAATGGTAGATACCTTTATTCACAATACATATTTTTATCTGCATGTTGCATATGATTTGGTTATTTAACATATTAATTTGTGGAATGCTGTTAGAATAAATTAGAAAATAGTATGCAAAAGACTGAATATTTTTCTTTAGCTGCTATATTGAATGAGTGAGAGACAGAGATTAATTTTCTATTCTAATTCTGCATCTACATTTACTCCATAAATCTGGAGCTTGTATATTAGTTTAAAATAATAATATCAATATGGCATGTTAGTATGGAAACATTAAAAACTCTAAAGTAATCTCTTACATGCCTTTTTGTTAGCCTTCCTTGTAGACGTTTTCTTCCATGATAACTTGAGTAACAGATAAATAACTAGGTGTTCATATTGCTATTCAAGTATTAAAGTAATTTTCCTCCCCCTGCTAAATAAAAGAAAGTTACCTAATTTGGCTGTGAACTGAAGGTATTATTCACATTGCATTCATGTTTTCTGTTGCATGCTTAATCAAGATTCAAAATGACAATATTGACAGAAATAGTCCATGGAATAGACTAACACTGCAAATGAAAATATAACACTGACCTCAGAGAAATGTGATTATTTGCCAAATTAGCTAGGTTCCTCTAAGGAAAGACTGTAAATTCAGCTAAGAGAAGCTTTGCAAAGAGCTAGTGGTTGCTTTTGTGTGTGTTCTTTGACTTTGTGTGTCCAGTGAGCTAGGGAGGGAATGATTTCTGTGGTTGTGAAGCGGCATAAAAGTCACATTATAATAAAACCAAACTGGACTCTTGGAAGTGGTTTGGCATAAATCCCTCCTGCCATAATCATGATTTTCATGGGTGCCAGACTTTCCATGTTGTTTGTGTTAATTAATATTAAGATCAATGATGATAAAATAGTTAACATGCTTTATTTACTTGCATTGCTTCATTTAAGTTTCACAATACCCATAAAGTAGGTGCTATCAAAATTGCTAGTTTACAGAAAAGAGTGGCAGAGAACATTTATGGTGGAAATGGCAAGTGGTGAGAAAGAAGAGAAGAAAAGAATTGCTCCCTAAGAGCATTGTTTTGACTAGCCTCACCATCGTACTATACACAGATTGGTTACATCTCTAGCTCTTGGTCCATCTCCCCAGAATCTTGGTGATCTTGTTAGATAATTTGAGTGGATGTATAAATAGAGCTCTTATCAAGTAACTCAGAGTGGAGTGGGGTAGTGAGTTTATTGCATAACGAAATCAAGATTATCAAACATTTTAGCAGGCTGAAGTAATAGACTAAATTTAATATGACAAAACTTAAAGGGGGGAATAAAAACCAGAATTTTGGCTAATAAAAAAGAATTATAAAAATGAGGAATGGTAGGCATGTGGTTTAGGAGCAACATGCCTAATTTAAGGATTTTAGACTGCTTTCAATTTAAGATAGATGTCAACGATTGATAATAAACCAAGACGTAGGTGGAGGAATTGCCGAGAAGGAAAGATTTCCTGTTCCTATAAAAAGCAAGAAAAGGAAAGCATGATTGAAACTTTAAAAATACTTTTTAAAAACTTAGTGAAGGAGGAGAACATACAAGTGTGAGAGTGGAATAAAATCCCATGTTGTGGAATAAATTCAAAGACTGTAGAAAAGAGATTACTCTGAGAGAAATGCTTACAATTCAGATGAATCTGGAGACAGACATTTAGTGTGCCATTAAAATCATCTTAGTGTAGTAAGTTTATAGCTGTGGTTATGTAACTAGGAGGAAGATGATAGATTGGAAAGATAGGGTAAAAGAATGGATTGGGGGACCAACTCAGTGGCGCAGCAGTTAAGTTAGTGCACTCTGCTTCAGGGGCCTTGGAGTTTGCTGGTTCAGATCCTCGATGCGGACCCATGCACTGCTTATCAAGCCATGCTGTTGTAGGTGTTCCATATACAAAGTACAGGGAGATGGGCACAGATGTTAGCTCAGGGCCAATCTTCCTCAGCAAAAAAAGGAGGATCAGCGGTGGATGTTAGTTCAGGGCTAATCTTTCTCAAATAAATAGATAAATAAATAATAAAAAATTTTTTTAAAAAGAATGGATTGGCTCAACAAATGACCAAATACGAGAGGTGAACAAAAGGTTAAATATGACATCATCAATACTCTGGCCTGGGTGATGCCAGGGTCCCAAATGTTCCATCTTTCTAGAATCATCCTTTCATTTAATAGCCAAATAAAATATCTGAAGCTCCCATGGTGCCTAACTGCAGAAAATCCAGTCCCCTCTCACCTGTCACATCTGCATCAGGACTGCTGCTTACGGCAGCTCTGTTGACCCCTCTGACCTTACCGTCAGAAGTGCTAGTGCAATGTGGTTATGAGTGTGGGCTGGGGCGTCAGATCAACTGCTTTAAGCATTGGAACTGCCACTTCTTAACTGAATGCTCTGGGGAAAGTTATTTAATCTCTCTATGCCTCACTTTCCTCAACTATAAAATGGTGATTACTGATTGTACCTACCTTACTATGTTGTTCATTCATTCATTCCACAAATATTTATCAATCACTTACAAAGTACTCACTGTGTCAAATTTCCAAATACCCTATCTCCTGGGGAAAAAATGATTAAAATCTTAACAATATTTTCACCTAAAGAAGATAGCCTCTAATTTTATTGGGCAGAGAAATTTTGCTGTTCTTTGTCTCAGTTTGAGACTTGCATTGGCAAAACAAGAAAACTCGTTTCAATGTTTTCTCAGGAAATAAAAAAGCAGACTTCTCCCCACGCCCATATACACATATACCCAAAATATCTATCACAATTTCTGGACTGCGGAAATGCTTACCAGTAGCCTTTCTTGATAGCATATTGTTCCCCATTACACTATTAATTGTGATGAGAACCAGCAGAAGGAGTTGTGTGTGTGTGTGTGTGTGTGCATGTTTATTAGGTACGTGAGACTTATGAGTAGTTTGAGACATGTTGAGCTTCAAGTGCCAGCAATATTGCTTTACAAAATTTTTCAGAAGGCACTTAGGTTGGAAATGTAAGTGTTCTTTTTATTTTTTAAGCGGCCCTATAAACTATACTAGAAATTGATCTTGAGATGCTAAGCACGTAATAGGTGAATAACAAATGCTAGTCAAAGGGTTTGAAATCTGGAGCTCTGGGTTTCAGATGACTGAGCATTATTGGGAAAAACGTGCATAACTATGTAGAGAATTCTTTTCACTCCTCAGGTCGGAAGTCCTCAATAGCTTCCAGTTGTCTATTAAAAACTGAATTTGCAGCCCAGCATTCAAGGCCCTCAGTGATCTTGCATTCCTTCCCATGTCTCACATTTACCTTCTTAAATATTCTACGGTCGGCTGATCTGAAAATCCCATACCTCTATCTTGATGTTTTCATTAAGTTCTTTCTCAAATCTAGAAACACTTATATTCTCCCAACTGCAAACATGCATTTCCTCTCCATCTATCAAAAGACGTATTTTTCACAAAGATTTTCTTACTGATTTAAAATGAACTGGCTTATCCATCCCTCCTCTGAACTATCATAGAGCTTGTACCTAAATATGGCACAATCCCATCTTTCTGTGGGCCACCAAGATTGATGACATAAATCTATCACGATCACAAATAGCTTGTACACTCTCTAAGAATAAGAAATCATTTCTGATTCCCCGATAACTCCCAGCATATGGTAGATATTCAATAAATGTTTGTTAAGCGACCAGAAATTTGCCTGTGCTGCAGACTAAATAAAATTAATGAGTTCAAAACTCTTTCTGTAAACTCACTCGTAGAGGCACCAGGATTACTAATAAATTGTTCTATACTCTTAATGCCTATACCATGGCATTTTTCAGAAAATAACATTAGACTCCATTTCATTCAGAGCTAACCTTGCATTAACTTTTTCAGGGCCTCAAGCATTTCTCCAGGTAGAGGCAGCTGTGACCAATGTCCTGAGGTTAGTCAAGAGGAAAACAAGAATCAGAATATCAAGCCACCACAAATCCTATAAGATTTTCTAATAGACTATATTTTTAAAAGAATCACTTTTGGAATATGCAATGTCATACCATTTCTTAATTAGTTTTCAGTCTCAAATGTCTACAAGCTTTGACAAAATTCCTCCAAAAGGAACAATCCCATGTTTGGGGTTTTCCCTGGGGGTACTGAATGTGGTGATGTGCTGCCCAGAGTGCCCCTTCAAGACACTGGTACATATTCCTCCAACTGCCAGGAGTATTGGCTTCCGGCAGTTCACAGCTATGTCTCTCCCTCGGAGTGCCATCAACAAAGAAAGCTACTGAGCCCATGATCACACCTCATCCTCGGGGCAGTCTACATCCAATGACTGGTTGAAGTGGAGGTGCCACAGCACAACTGGGAAAACTCTGAAGATCCATCCCAATGCTAACGCTCCTTAAGTGACTAGCCTCTGTTGTCATTGCACCAGAATGCAATTTCTCCTTACACCCTTCTGGCTTCCCTCAATCCCTTATGTGTTTTGCTCCTAAAGTACGTTACAACACACCATTGCATGCACATCTCCATCTCAGGTCTACTTCCAGGGAACCCAACCTAAGACAGTGGGAGAAAAACAGGATTAAGTAAATAATATGCAAATGTACTTCAGATAATAACATTTTAAAATTGCTTTTCTATATACAAAAGAAAAGTCAATTACTTTTAAGGTAAGTGCCACAATGAGATCTCTCTGTACGTGTTCACTAAGGGGATTCTCCTGCATAGTATTTTAATTTCCCATCCACAACTTTTACACAATATGAGCAAAAACTTCAGAAATGCCCATTGGTCAAATACATATATACACAAAACCATCAAACGAGTGGAGTGACATCTACTCAAAATAAGAAAAACTGAAATAGTGATATTGAATTTCACTCCAAGATATTCCAATATGAATAAAGATGCTATCAGTTTATTCCCATATCAAAAATAAAGGTAAGAAACACAAATAGAAAAATTATTTTACTGAAAGCAAAGCTATCCTGGAAGCCTGAGGGGGACTGAGAGAATGGGTTATTTCCTTTTGTCCCACATTCTCCCCTTTACCTCCCAGGCTGTTTTCTGCTCAGTAACAGTCAGTAGTGCTCTGCCCATGGCTGAACTCTATTTACCTTTTCTGTGTTATTCTCCTCAGCTTTGTTTTATTTATTTTTTTTAAATGGGAGTAATATACATGAGACTATTAACAATTTACCTATAATGGAAAACAATCAGGAAACTTCATGAAATATTTGACATCATCATTATGCCAAAAAAAGTAATTTTCAGTGACTCTAGGCCTTTAGAGATATTTGAAAAATAATTATAATGTTATATATTTGTTTTAATAACCATAAGTGCATCAATAAAAGCATTAGCACAAGATGGCAGAAAAACAAAATTTCTTGTCCTATGTAATGTTGCTGCAAAGTGTTCTGATTGTAGTGGGTGAGTACTGATGTTACGAGGCAGAAGCTTAGCATTTCTGACTGATCAGAGGAAAGCTTACATGAGGAAGCATGATTTGTGAAAAAGACCTTTCACTCTATGCAAGCGTATTTAAACATTCCTTGAAAGTTTCTGTGTCATTTATGACATTTTATGTCAAGTTCAGACATATTGCTATGCTGCAGCATACAAAGCATGGTCATGTATATTTCAGCATATTCTGCATTCTGTTATATTAAAATGTGTGAAAAATCCAAAAGGGAAGACTAGCAGAGATGAAAGGACATAGTACTACATTGTCTTGAGTTTAACTTTAAAAGTGACCAGCCATTGATGAAAACAATAGTGCAGTCTTAAGAACATGTAGATTACCTCCCTGTTACAGCCTGTGCTGAAGATGAACTAGTTGTTCTGGCTCAATCTGAAATGAATCTAGATGTATGAACTATGGGCTGGGGGAATTCATAGATTTCCCTTCCCACTGCAAACAGCACTCTAGTAACACTGTTGAACACACACACACACAAATGTCCCACGATGAAAATAGAATTAAGAGCTAGAGCATTCAGCACTGGCAGATTGTGACTTAGGTGATAACAAGCAAAGAATACTTAGCAAACGGTGGAGACTTGGGTGACATGTGGTATGTTGCATTAATCTCCACTAAACAATGCCTTTTTAAAAATTTTGAATTGGGAAATGTAAGATAAGAGAGATTAAATGCACCCAGGAGATTATGAACCCCTAACAGTATAATAGAGATAGAATTGATCGAAATCATGCTGTAAAAAATCACAACTGTGTGGTTGTGAGATGTTCAGTTATTTAGGAGTGGGACTAGAGGAGACTCCAGTTCTTGGTCTTTTGTGTTCTTCATCATCAGTTCTAGGAACTTCCATAGTTCTTCTATAAACCTGGATCTCCTGGCTTGACAATTTTTAGAGGAAAACATTGATACATCTATGCTGAGTTCTACTCCTTGTGGTTTAACACTTTGTGACTTGGCCAATGAAGTCCTTAGAAGATCCGTGTATTAGTAAACATTGAGTTAGGGCTGTAATCTAAACAAGACAACTTTAAAAGTCTCAGATTCATCTTGTTCTCTCTACCCTCACCCTCTTTTGTGCCCTTATGTCTTGATTAGTTTAACAGCCTGGTGGCTGGTCTCCCTGCGTCCGTCTCTCCATCATACCTTCCAATGCAACCTGCACATTTTTATAGCCCTAAATGCTTTGTACCATAATTTCCTGTTTGTGTGTTTATTCCTTTTCCTGGGAAAGGGCTTCTTAACCTTTGTATTTCTATCGTCCGATGCCTGAAGAGGCAGAATTCCTTGAAGCTTCCAGCAGTAGCTGAGCATTTTGGATCTGGACAAAATGCTGGAGAGGGAACAAGTTGAGAAGGACAGAGCTGGGAGCTCCACCATAGGTTTCCACTGATTGAAGATGAGGTTCTCTAAGCCTTACATGGCATCTTGGGGCCCAGCAGAAAGTGAATAGTAAAAGAAATTATCGTAAATTAATGAATGAGTGGTTTGCCAATAGAAACTTTCCTGTTATAGGAACTAGAGTGTCTATTTTCTAAAATGCTTCGACAATAAATACATTGGTTCTAATAGTAAAGTGAGCAGAGTTGCATTGCTTCGTTTCCTTGGAGCCCATCCCATCTTAGACTCCAGGGGCTCAGTGTCTTCAAACAGCCCCCTGGGTGTGTAAAGAAATACCATCCTCTCATCCCTTCCAAGGCTACATAGAAACATTCCTATCCTGTTTGCCATTCATTTAACGGAAGTTGAGATATTTGCTAATCTGATGCAAAGTGTAAGTAGATGGTAATTAGTTCATGTTTATTTCTCCCCCAATACATCTGCATTTTAGATGGGGTTTACAGCCTTCACCATGACACAAGCCCTGCCAGTTTGGTTTCCAACCACATCTTTGCCACACCTCAGGATACCTACACCCCAGCCATCCTGAGCTAAACAAAATTCCCAGAGTATGTCTTGTCTCACTCTCTTCTCAGCCTAGAACACTTTTCTCCACTTAGTTACTTATTATCAGCCCAAGCACTGTGTCACCTGCAGAGGTGATCATCGTCTCTGACTGAGTAGGCAGGCTTAGGCCGCATTCCCCTCTGCATTACCACACCTGGTACTGTGTGTTTTTCATACTGGACTGTGCTTACTATTTGCTTGTCTCTCACCCCTACTAGAAAAGTACTGTGCTTATTATTTCAGTCTTTTCAGTACTTGACAGTGTTCAGAGTGCACTAAACAAATATTCATTGAATAAATGAGTAGTCCATAGTAGGAATTAAGACGGACATTTTAACAGGACTTGGGAGGTAGTGATATCAGGTGATGCCAAATGTGCCTTTGTTGCCTATCCCTTCCACCAACATCCAAAGGTTGACCTCATCTCTCAACCAAGAAAACTCACATTACTCCCTGTCATCTATGGACTCCATCTGGCTCAAAATTCAGTGTGAAACAGTGTATAGCTGACATTTTTTTTTCAGTTTCTTTTCTGGGCTTCTCATCAACCAGTGAGAGGTTTCCTTAATTTAAGGGCTTAAGTGATATTACACAGCAATTCACTAGAGCTTTTCATTTTTTTCAATTTTTGTCTAATTACTTAAGGTGGGTGAGGCTTGCCTCTCCTATAAAGAGATAAATATTATATACCAGGGACCAGATTTATTCTTCTGTTTGGTTCCACCTGTGTCTAGCACGGTGCTGGGCACACGGTAGACTCTGAAATAGATTAGCTAAGTAATCCTTCCACTGCAGAGCTGTGGTTATCAGGAATACCTGGAATATTGGAATACAAACTTTCTAGCACATTTAAGAGACTCTGAATTCCAGATTACCAGGCTACCTCTGAGAGCACACCATCAATGATGTGGCCATCTGGAAACGGACTTTTTAATTTCTCTGTGCAGTAGAGGTGAAATGAAAGTTCAGATGCAAATTTAAATGCCTTTAATACGATAGAGGCTATTAAATATTTAAGTTTGATTTAAAATGATATTTGTGTAGTGGTAAGGAGGCTGCTGAAACTAGGGAAACGAGTGCTGGTTTCTATCTCGGCTCAATCTTGTCTCTGCTTCATTGCTTGGGAGCTCAGAGACCAGCTGAGGATCTGAAAGTGTGTCCCAATTCTCCAGACAAACTTTTCTATCTGTAAATTGGATATAAGTATTTGGAGACTTTACTATGTGGCTAACTCTTCCACCTATGTATTAGAAATAAAGAGTTGAAGTCTTTGAGACCTGGGGAGTAAGATGGCAGAAACACATGGTAATGCCCTCCCTGACTGAGGAAAGTTTGAAAAAAAAGTTTTTCTTCTCCCTCCCACAGACAAAACCAAGTCCTTTGCCCAAAAGCTGATGTGCTAAACTGCAAGTCTATTGTCAGAGGGCTGTTTCCCACTACACTGTGCTTTGGCTTCTGTTCCTGCTTCTCTGTGGAATGCTCTCCTGGAATGTTCTTTCCATTTTTATTCCTCCTAGTAACTCCCACTCAGCCTTCAAGGCTTAGTTAGGTTGTTGTCTCCCCCAGGAAGCTTACTCTCTTCCCTCCTCCAGGCTGTTATGGTACCAAAATAAACAACTGGCTTAATGTGTAGCAATGATGTTTTGCTAATACCTAGTACCTTAAGTTTCTCTGGGATGTTTTTGAGTCAGAGACTCTTTCAGATTCATCACCCAACACAGTGCCTGGGACATAGGAGGTGCTCAATAAATGCTTGCTGGACTGGACAATACAAAATTTGCCACTTACCCTTAACGCCTTTTCTTCCCCACCACTTTTCTCCTCATTAGAGTTCCTTTCTTTAGGATATAGTAATTGAGTGTAGCCCCTGACTGCCCAGGCACCTGTCAAGACCCCCAGCAGGACTTGCACTGGCCATGACCCTGTTCCTGGCTCATCTTCTCATGCACATTCTCATCACAACGAAGGTAAGAAACTTAATGCTCTCCTTATTCACAGGCCTGATTTTGCAGATGACCCAGAGAGGTGGGTACTCACACGGGGTTACCCTGCCAGTTAGTGGTGGTGCTGAATATAAAATCTAGTTCTACCATTTTCAATTCCAAACTCTTCACACTCTCCACATTGCTTTTCCTGTGTCCCATTTCCTCAAGACTGGCTGGATTATTTAGTATACAATATCTTAATCCATGCAATGAGCTGGACTACTCCAAAAGAAATAATATTTCTTTAATGGTCTAGAAGTATCAGGAGTCAAAACCAAAAAAATTATATAAAGATATCGATAGGTGATGATTACACCTCAAATCACACCAAGTAAGCAAATTCCTATGTTATATCTAACATTATTCTATGTTTACTGAGATCTTGATGAAGATGGATGCCAAAGACATTCTGTGCTTCATCAGGGAGGCTAAGATTTGGAACAGCAAATTTTAAAATGGAGAGGAAGGGACTTGTGAAAATATCCTGAAGTGCCAAAGGAGATGTTCAATCAAAAAGACCTCGAGAACAACTTGTGAAGAGGTTAGTGTTTAGCCTCAACAAGGTGAAGGCAATGAGGTGCCAGAAATGCTAGCTAACCCTAGCAATGATAAAGGAGAAGAATTTCAGCAAGTTAAAAGACTGGTTCTTTTGTCCTATGAGCACCAGGGAAATCCAGATATAATGCCTGAAACTAGAAGCGCTGACATTGTATTTTTTAAATTTATCTTGTTATTGGTTAGACCAGTTTACAAAGAATACAGCCAAGAGTTTTATTTTTTTAATGAGGTTCACTAAGGAAAAAACAGAAATCTTCCAAGAGTCTTTTTTTTTTGGCAGAATTTTGTTTCTGGATCCATTTTTTCATTAATAGAATGGCTATGGTCCAGAGAATGGCACTGGAGGAATGGATTCCATGCTGTGCTTCAAAAGCGTGTCTGCTTCAACCTCAGAATCTGATGAGGTGTGAAACTCTGTCACTGGCAAGACTTTTACACCAGCTATGCTGGAGTTACATTCCCATATTTACAGAAACATCTACTAACCTGTGGAAAATGCTTTATGATAAACAGTTTGCATACGTACGTAAATTATCCACAAGAAGAGAATGATTTTCCCTGGTCTTGAGCATCTGCATTAAGGGCAAAAATTATGGATGCTGTTGGAGATAGCAAAATGGCCCTAAATTCTCTACTGCCCCTTTCATCAGTAAGTGGAGTCTCAGTCCCTATTTCTCGAATCTGGGGGGCCTTGTAACTTTCTTTGACCAATATTATGCATCAGAAGCAACATTGTATGACTTCCAAGCCTGGGCCTCAAGAGACTTTACAGCTTCCTCTCTTATGCTGGGAACTCTTCTACCACTATGTGAACAAGCCCAGGCCAGCCTGCCAATTGATGAAAGACCACATAGAAAGAGTCCCCAGCCATTCCAGCCATTCCATCCATCTCAGCTGGGAGGCTTCAGAAGCATGATGCATAATAAATTCTTGTTGTTCTAAGCCACCAAATTTTGGGATAATTTATTATCAGCAAAGGCTACATGATACAGACACCCTACGTTGAACGTATTGGTTGGTTTCTGGATACGGTCTAATGTCCAGCCTGGTATAAATGTGTGCCTAATAACCTCTTTCTAGTGGGAATTTTCATTTGGGATTTTCTTGGGTCTAGAGTATGGAGACAATCTCACTCACCAGGCCACATACAAACTCCTAGCCGCAATGGGCCCCTTATTACATACTGTAGGAATGAGAATAGAAGGACAGCTAATCCCCCTTACCATTAAATGGGGTTCCTTCTGGAGCACCAGTACATTAGCTTTCAAATCACAGGACTTTTCAAGCAAACAAAGAGGATGTTTGATGATCTGTATCAACAGGAGTAACCCCCTGGTGAGAGGCTAGATTCAGTTTAGGTCAAACTCCAATTGATTCTTGTTCAAGGCAAGAAAATCCCCTGGAGATCATATTCCTCCAAAGCCAATTTTATACAAAATGCTTAAATTAAGATGACTGAACACCTCCATGTTGGTCCAAAATACTTTTATTTTAAGAAGATTAGAAACTAAGTTAGATGCCCATCATTTGGTGTTTTCCAGTGCTTGTTCTAGTTTAGACCAGAGGGAAGAGAGTGAGTCATGTGACAGCACTCACAATGATGGCCAGGTGGTTGACTAGGATTGATGAGTGGCAATCAGTGACGTATTCGTGGTCTAGAAACACTGTTATGGATTTAGTGATCTATGATTTAAGTAAGAACAACTGAACAACTTGGCATATGGCGAGAGGGAAATGGGGGAATCTCTAAACTCCATTTTCTCATCTTTTAAATTATTATTGGAAAACTATTTAGTCCTATGCTAAGCACATATAGAGGTTCAATAAAAATTTACTATACTACTATAACAGTGTACTCTTTCACATAGTACAGGATCTGGATTAACCAGTTGTTTGTTTTCTGGTATGCTTTCAAAAAACTGGGTCAGAGGTTTTTGACTTGTGACCAAAAAACTGTAAGCCAGTTTTTTTCATCTCTTACATTAGACATTTGAATGAACTCCCTTCACCCTCTGAGAATCTCTGATTTATTCTTGAATCATAGCTTCCTATTTCATTCATTCATGAAATGTTCTGAAGAAATTGATGAGTGGGCCAGGATTTTGGAAATCTTGGGAAGAGTGTCCACAATTATGAAGGCTCTTCTTAGTGTCCTATTGATTAGGAATGCACTAGGAGACATTTTCTCCATGATAAACCTAGGAGTTCTCTGAGAAGGTAAATAACAATACACAGAGGGAGGAATGATTGTGGATTAAAGATCATTGTTTGTCAGACACTGTTCTAGAACTTTAACATACCTTACGTCATTTAACCATGATCACATCTCCATGAAGGAGGTACAATATTACAATATTACATCCTATGTTATAGATGATGAATTAGAGACTAAGAGAAAGGAGGTAATTTTCCCAACGTTTGATATCTTATAGAGTGGAGACAGGCTTCACATCTCCACTGCAAAACCCCACCTCATTAACACCATCATTGTCTCTCAACCCAACTACTGTGATCAATCCTGCTTCCATTTTATCCCCGTAAGTTCATTCTCTACATTGGAGCCAGACTGATCTTCTCAAAGCACAAATTATATCATATCAGACTCTGAATGGAACCCTTCAGTGATTTCCCACTACCTGGAGAACAAAACACAAAGTCAGTCTTCATGGCCTGTGGTATCCCCCATCACCTCCCCACTCTGCCTCTTCTACTGCAATCCACTACATGACACTGGCCTTTTTTAAAGCCCTTCCACTTCTTAACCTTGCTCCCTGCCTAGGTTATTTCCATGTGCTGCTCTCAATGCCTGTAACACTTTCCCGAGAGCTTCTGTGGCTCTCTACATCTCTTTACTTATATCCCTTAGCCTCAATCCCACTGCCCTACCTTATTTTTTATAACACAGTTTAGTATATAAAGAACATTATTATTTGGTACATGTCTTTCTTACCCTACTAAAATACAAGCTTCAACTCTTTCTCCAGCACTTAGAGGAGTGTCTAGCACAAAGAAGGTGCTAAATAAAATTGTTTTATAAAGGAATTAATTCATCTAGGCATACAGAAAGTGAGCTGAAGGTAATCCATACATCCATATCTCTTCTCGTCTATCTTGCTACTTCACTTAAAGGTGAAAAAACATATAAAATGAATTCTTTAAAAACATTCCTCCTTATAAGAAGATAGATGTGTATTTATAAGTATACCGAAGAAAACCCAACTCATAAAATACTTCCTCATGAAAAAAATGTAGAAGATGTGAATTTAGAATGTAGAGCCCTCCTAGTTCTGTAGTTAAAACTCAGACCCTGGTGTCACACCAACTGAGTATGATGCCTGACTTCCACTCACAAGCTGTGACCTTGGATCCATTACACTACCCCTCTGTGGCTCCATTTTCTTACCTGAAAAATGTGGATCCCAAGAGTAAGGACTTCACAGGATTTCTGTAAAAAAAGAAAAATTCACACATGGTGAATATCAGTAGTACACTGGTAAAACGTCTTTGTAGAAACAAACAAAACCGTCATTTATAGTGTTTGCCAATTTCCATGGTATAAACACTCTGACCATAGCTGATTTTAAGCTACCAATGGTTTAACCCTTGGCTTTACAAAATTCCTGAATATTCAACAAATGCCTCTCATGAACCTCTGTGAGCCAGCTCTAACCCACCAGTGATGATGTCTAAAAAGTATGTAAGAGGACATATTCTATTAAAAAGACAAACCCACAAAAAGAAAATAATAAAACCAACACAGTATCAGATATTAAGGACCAACAGTGTCCACCTCAATCGTTAGCCATCTTAGCACATATGCAGAGCCTGCACTTGCCATGCTACAAGCCAAGAACATGAGGACAATGATTATAGGAATCATACCAAACCCTCCACAAGTGTTCCTAACCTACCCTATGCCTTAAAGTCCCTGATGTTGTCTATTTCTCCCTCATTATCCCAATCTTCAGAGTTGGCCTTTTTTTTTTTGTTTCCCTGACTTTTGAGGCTCATCTTCCTGTAAAGACTTTGGCTTATTTTAAGCATGCTGCTTTTCTCTGTGTCAGACTAACCCCTCCAATGTACTCTTATTCATGCACACCGGGTCCAACTCTCAGCTCATGTTCAGCCAACAGCACCCAAAGTCAAGCCTTCCTATTTTATTTTAAGAAGAAAGTGACTCATGTTAGAAACTGTTAAGCCCAGGCTTGGCCTTCACATCCACTCTGAGCTCTACCCACAGTGGTCTACTTGCGATAGGTTCCTTGACTCTGTGTGCCATGATTTCTCCCCCCTCTTTGTCTTTGACGCTTGCTTAGCATCCTCTTTCCACCCCTCCTTGACTAACTATGCCCTATTCTTTATGTCTTGTCTAGGTGCCTCTATCTTTAGGAAGGCTTCCTTCATTATTCAAATGCTCATTTAAGAATCTCATCTAGCTAACTTCCTGGAATATTTTGTTTTCCCTTTTATGCTCCAATGCAATTTCTTGGTTTCTCACCTATATAGTTCACTACTCTCAAGTTCTTCAAGAGCAGAAACTCTGAGCTGTTTGTTATTTTGTTCCCAGTGCCTAATAGTGCCTGGCATGTAGAAGCTCCACAATATTTTATTTGATTACTGGGCTAACTCTTCCACACAAAAACAGAAGAGTCTCATCTTTTATTATTTTTTTTGTTTTCTCCATAGCAAAGAAAAATTTGTGGCTCTGAAATCTCCATGGAACCACTTGTTTTAAGTACACAGAGTAAAACAGCACAAGTGACAATAGACCATGGAATGTTGCTCTGGCAACTGGAAGTTGGCTGGCTCTCTGGTCCTGTCAGCCCACCACCATGCTGTCCTCACCCTGAGCACCACGAGAGACTTTCTCAGCACACACTGCAGCTGTGTGAATTTCTACCATCTTTGAGAGCAGGACACCAGAAACTCTGATTATGTCCAACTCTAGCTTCCTATATAGAGAGAACTGGCCTGTTATTTCCAATCTACAATAAATGATTTGATCTTTCTGATTTAGAAGCCAAGAGCAGCTTTGATAAATTGTGTTTTTCTAAGTCTAAGGGGACTCCAGTTCAAAGTTCAAGAAAAAGTCTCATTTTAAAATCTGAAAACAACTGCAACTCTCCTAGTCCCATCTAATTCAGGCATAATCGTGAAATGATCTAATTTCCAAGGACAACATATGACAATGAGCTTAGTAGAGAAGAGCCTGAATTTGAAAGTTTTACAGTTTTGGGAAGAATTACAATCTCAACTCTCCTCTGAATCCAAAAAGATGGACAACTCAAAGGATTGAGGGCCTTCTGGATAACACAATGGGCAAGTGTGTTCCTGATGAGGAGTGAAAGCTCTTGCTCACTTATAAAGATGTGAAGGAAATAATAATTTCTTATCTTTGTCATACTGGGATTAGGCTTACTTTTTCACTTCATGAGAATTTTTTCTGTTAAAATCTTTTCTACTAAAAATGAGCCACGGGGCTTTCCAACTCCCTGGGTGGGAGACTCTTCAGTCTCTGCCTGCTCAAACACCACCGTGGATTCCTATTCATTCAGAACAAAAGTTGTGCTACAGGAGCACAGCTGTTCCTTTCTAGAATGTGTATTTCTCCCGCAAATCCTTAGTCTTCATTTCAGTAGTTCACATATCTCCCTGAGGTCATTTGATGTAATTATGCTTCTGTGTTGTTCCTTATCTTTGCAGACTCCTTTATGATTTCCCTTCCCAAATTTATCTGGCTGGGATCATGTTATTCTTGTGAGAACCTGCTCTCACCAGATTCCTAGTTTATACTTTCCTTTTCTAGTCCTGCATCACATTGCTTTGCCCTTCACCAAATAAGATGTTTTTTCTCCTCTCTAGTTAAAGGTTATTTCTGTTTTCTCTTGAGCTACTGACCAACTTTTAGGCAGACAAAGAGAAGCTTCATACTGTCTTGCTGTGGTCTGCTTATACATCTGTGTCCCACTGTAGCTACTAGACTCCTTAAGGAAATTTCTGGGCTTCTTTGTTTTTGTGTCGCATCTTAGCCCCTCACACAGCACCATTCCATTTAAAATAAATAAGTAAAATGTATAAAAGGGCTTCAAAAGAGGGGTGACCACATTTGATCAGCAAATAGCAAACACATTCGAAGAGGTTTGAGCTGTGTTAGAAACTTAGCTCTGTCACTATCTGCCTAGATAAATGTTACAGGTACCTAATAAATACGTTAGTTAGCAATAGATAAGTGGTAACTTTGGAAAACTAAATCAACTTTCCTGAATGGTGGTTTCTTTTTTGAAAAATATACCACCATACCTAGCAAATAGGGTGACCAACTGTCCAGGTTTCCTAGGGGCTGAGGGAGATCCTGGGATGCTGTTGGTCACTCTACGAGTGTATAACAGGCTCTCACAAAATTTGTTCTGGAAATGTCATTCAGTCTCTCCCAAACTGATCACAAAACAAGATGCCAGAAAAGTGAGATTAACCCCTCCCCTAATGACTTCTAAAGTCCATATGGAATTTCAGAGACACCTGTGCTCACCAAAATCTCCAGTGACATGCTAGGAAGGCATCTGAGACTCCAGTCTAGGGGTAGGTGAGGGTTGAGGTGAAGTGGATACATAGCGATCTCTTGGGTGGAATATGAGTGTGTGTTGCAGGGGAAGGCAGGTAGGATAAAAATAGAAATCCATCCATAGGCTTGAAAATGACAAACTTCTCATTCTTCTGTAATTGCAATATAGGAAATACTGATCACAGGGTACTGATCACTAATTCCTCTGCAGAATTAAGCTTATATTAATATCTAAGCTTTACATGAAAAATGACTGACTACAAATGCAATAGCGAATCAGGCACTAGGAAGGTGCAAATGATTCCCTGGTCAATTACTTGGATAGCTTGCTTTGGAATATAGTATGCATTTTTAAAAATTGTTCACGGTATTGATTACATTTATCCCTTCTTGGATAGCGAAACAATTAAAAAACAGTAGCATTGCTAATTCATATAGAACAATTTCACTTTCTCCAGGATTCACAATCTCATCCTCAACACATATAAAAACCAGAATTATTTATATATCATATATGTGATATATCATTAATGCTTTACTAAAATCTATATATGGTTGAATGTTGTTAAGAGATTCACAACACTTATAAAATATGATCCTTTATATCTTTCACAATAACACAACCAATAGCTTAGCGATGCCCCACATGATTGCACTTAATTGTAACACAAGTGGAAGAAGGTTTGGAGATTCGAAAATGTAGAGGCCATCTCTGACATCTAAACGACATAAGTGGACAAGAAAGTGCTATTAGAAAATGGAACTTATCACTGGAGTGCAAAGTCCGGTTGCTGGAGACTTCAGTTCAAATCTGAACTCCTAACACATACCATGCTCTCAAGGCTATATGATAAAATGTGGGTAGTCATTACCCAGGTGTGTATTTACCTGAAAAATGGGTCAGACCAAGGCAAAATATGGAAATACAAAAGTCTGTTGTCAATCATTCTAAAAAAAAACTTTACTGCATCAGAGAATCTAGTGGAAACATAGTGCAAATTTGCAGCTTTATGCTTTTTTCTGTAAAATATTAATATATTTTATTTAAATTTCCATAGTTGTTTACCAATTTTTGCCTGTGCTCCATTCAAACAGGATAAAAATATAGCCACAAATGGAGGGATCTATATGGAGCAGTGCCATATGTCACATTTGGGTGGAGCCAACCTGGATCCTCAGCATCTGTGGTGTGCTGTTGGCCTTCAGCACTGCCAGTCTCTTTCCAAGGGGATGACTCCTTCCTTCTCCACTAGTGTCCTCTGCTATTTTCCCAGGAAAATGAGCACTCCAGAAAGCATTGGAAACTGGTTTGTACTAAAATGTTAACTAACAATAGCTTCAATTGGTTTTACATTTTATAGAATTTAAATCATTAAGCTTAAAGCTTATTAATATCAGGAATCAGGAACCCGTAGTATTTTTTTTTTCAAATAAAGCTGACCTAATAAGGGTTTATTTTAGCCCTCATTGAATGATGAAAATGCCCTAAATAGTTATGAATACGAGAACTAGTCCACATGCTCAGTGCAATATGATCGACTAGGAAAACAAGGGAAAACAGATGAGGGTCTAAAAGGAACTGGGCAATGAACTTAAGTAACACTTGGTTTCTGCATTTGACGTCATTTTCCTCTTATCCGTGCAAATATGTTCAGGGGGAATCTTTTGCTGTTGGGAAACATTTCTATTTCCTAAGCTGTGGAGAAAGAAAAGATTCAGTAACGGCTAAGCTACAAGAAATGATTGTTATAATAGTTTTGTGCTGTATCTGTTCTGAATAAGAAAATGTGTTCAGTACTTTCTTCCCGGCGTTAGCTCAGGAGACCATAGAAGATCCATGTGGCCTGTTTTACAGATAAGAAAACAGGAGTAGTTGTGTAATTTGCTCATTAAATTTCACATAGTTAGCAAGTACGGAGACACAATTTAAAACTACCTTCTCATTCCACTAAGCTAGATAGGAATTTTACAATTATTTGGTCAAGTATTTTCAAAGGTATCATATACGGACTTATCTATCTGATTATACATCTAAAGGTAGAGATTGCCATGCTTTCATGAAACCTGTGCATGTGAACCTTTGGACCTTGAAACCTAAAACAACTATAAATTTTCAGTCCAACTAAATATAAGGAGCCACTAATCATATTGTTTCTCAATCTGTCTCTATGCAGCATTGTCCTAATGATTCTAAGATGACTCTTGCTGCAGTGGTCTCAGCTATGTGACAGGCAATTTACCAGATCTCATTTTTACTTATTTAATTCATTTCTGTGCTCCTTTTAAATATGGGTGCCACACACGCCTGCTTCCAATTTATGCCTCATCTATTCTTTATGAGTTCTGGGCCTTTGGTCTCTCTTCAATTGCTGTTATAGTTGCAATATCACTCCACATAGTTTTACAAGGTCATTTTGACAAGAAGGACGGAGGTTCATTACGTGGGTGGCCAGTTAAGCTATTATTGCTCTTTTTGTGTCATGTAACATAATGAGAGCACTGAGAATGTTGTCTTGTTCTATAAAAATGCTTTTGAACTTATCGTTTCTCTATGTGTCTGCCCTCCTGCACTGCTGAATTGGCAACAGCCTGAATAATCCAAAGACCTGAATAAAAATTCCCATAGAGATTGAGTTATATAGTGTTGTGAAAATAAAGACCGTGATATCTTTACTCACTCATTCATTCATTCATTTTTTTTTAACTCAACAAGTATTTCTCTTCCAGTCACCATGACAGCTCCTGAGGATGTATCAGAGAACAAGACACTGCCTCTGCCCACAGAGAACTTACGGTGTAGAAGGAGATATAGGCAAATAAACAAAAACCCTCAGAATTCAGAAATGTGATAAACAGGAGCAAACACAGAGATTATGGGGACCCTGAGGACAAGCACTTACTACAGTCTTGTGTGGTTAGGGAAAAATTCATTTGCCAGGATCAGACCATGTCAGTAGTGAGAGATGAGGCTGGAGGGGAAAGCAAGGGGACTCTCACAGTCTTGCACATAAGGTTGAGGAATTTGGACTTTAACCAGTGAGAAATGGGCAGCCATTAAAAGGTTTTTAATCAGGAGAGTGACATGATCAGATTCCTGACTTTACAAAGTCATTTCAGCTCCATTAGGGAGAATGTAGATACATTCAATCTTTGGAGGTAAAATGCTTTTGAAAAAAATTTTCCTAGAAAAATGGGAAGGTAAAGTAAGATTTATCTCAATCAGGGTGACTGAGGTGAGGATTGAGGAGCAGGCTGTACAAGGGAGGTCTGAGATCTGGGCTCAGATAAGGGAAAGGCCTTACTTCTGGGTCTTACTGGTCTGGGCATAGGAAAGGTTGATCGTGTTGCCTAGGGGCAACATTAAGAATGAGAGGACCACTCCCCGAGAGTCACAAGTAGCTGATCACAGGCTAAGGGGAAAAGATAGCCACAATTGGCAAAAGAGAGAGAAAATATTACCGGGCAATTGCTGGGAGGAATATTATCTACTGTAATGCATCCGGGAGCCCCTATGTTATACTACCTTATATAACTACATTTCTAAAACCAAAATATGTCTTTGTAATAGACACCTTGCATTGATGGAGTGGTCATTATTGTAAATTAAAAAGGGGAGACCGGGTTCAATCATCATCACATATTCAACTTTCTCCTGGACATCTTTCTCCCTATATATACTACAGGCACCACTAGCTTAACATGAGTAAGCTATTTTATTTCCTCCCTACTTCTCAAACCTACTCCTTGTGCCTTATTTTAGTCATTTAGGCTAGAAACCTGGGATCACTCAAGCTTTCTCCCTCAATCACAGCCTTACCATCAAATAAATCCTGGTCATACTAATTCTTATTCACCTCCGTAATCTGTCCTTTCTTCTCCATCCCCATAGGTATTGCCCAAGTTTAGATCATCAGCTCTCATCTGCAATATATTCATGATCTCCAAGTCATATACTGACTCAGCCTCCTCCTTATTCTTGCCCACTATAGCACTGCCAGAGATATCTTTCCAAATCAGACATCTGTTCAAGTAGTTCCTCTATTTAGCACCCTTTGATGGTTGTATCCTAACTACAGAATGATGTTCCAATAGCTACATGTGACACACAGTGCTTTTCTCCATCTGACTCAAGCTGCTGTCTGGGCTCAGGTTAAATGACTCCTCTTGCTGCACTATATGACACTCATGCCATACAATAAGTTTTTCTCTGATGCTTTCATGCTATTCAAGGCCTGTGAACATAAACACATGCGATTCTCGCTTCCTAAAATTCTCTTGTCCTCACCACTCTTGCCTATCTGCCAAAATCTTATGTGCCTTTCAACCAGAGGCTCAAGGACTAGCCTTCTATGAAATCTTCTCTGACTTTCCCATGTAGACCCAAGTATGTTTTTTTCCAATGTGTGTTGAATGGTGGTGTGGCCTACAGAGTGGTAACAGGCTTCAGTTAGATACATCTAGACTGAAATGCTAACTCCATCACTTGGCATGTACTCTGGGGCAAGCTACCAAAAAAATTCAAAAATTAGATATTTTGCAGGATTATGGAAAGAATTAAGTGTGAATTTACATTGCAGCTTCTCAGTAAATAAATGGTATTGCTATCATTAATAATATTAAATATGTATTTTATCTGTTGACTTGTCTGTTTAAAACTAAATTGAATTGACAGAAGAAAGACTTGTAACTCCAGAACTGTGCAGTGTCTAACACGTAATACTTCCAATCAAAATTATTCATTGAATTAATTAATTACTATATCAATTACAGCCAAAGGCATGAAAATGTGATAGAAGTTGAGAATGGAAAGTTAATTAGAGGTCATATTATAAATTTTGTGCTAAGGAATTTAGAGTCTTCCTACAGTATAATGGAGAACTGTTAAAGTTTGAGGCCAAGAGATTGTACCATGGCCAAGATCATGAAATTAAACCTTTGTCTAGCTACGTACCCTGATTTCACCTAGCTAACTCTGCCTGCAGAATTTCAAAGATATCAGCAAAATATGATCATGATCTGTATGCTGAAAACTACAGAACATCAATGAAAGAAATCAAAGAACATCTAAATAAATGGAGAGATATACTTTGCTTGGATTGGAAGATTCAGTATACCATTTCCCTCTAATCTGATCTATAGATGCAGTACGGTAAAATTTCCAAGAAGTATTTGTAGATATTGACATGCTGATTCTAAAATTTACACAGCAAGGCAAAGAACTATAATAGAGAAAAATCTGAAAAAGAAGAACAAAATTGGAGAAGTTACACTGCCCAATTCCAAGACTTACTATAAAACTGCTTTAATCAAGATAGTGTGATACTAACATAAATATAGACATATAGATCAACGGAATGGAATAGACAACCCGGAAATAGACCCACATAAACAGTCAAGAGATGTTTGACAAGGTGCAAAGGCAATACAATGGAGAAAGAGCAGTCATTTCAACAAATAGTGCTGGAATAATTGGACATCCATATGCAAAAATAAGCTTGGTACATATCACACATCTTATATGAAAAATTAACTCAAAATGGACCATAGACCTAAATGTAAACCCTAAATTAAAAATCTTTGGAAGAAAACAAACACAAATCTATACGATTTTGAATTTGGCAATGAGTTTTTAGGTATGACACCAAAAACATGATCCACAAAAGAAAAAAATTATCAGTTGGACGTCGTTATAATTAAAATTTTTTGTTCTGCAAAATTCACTGTTAAGAAAATGAAAGACTAGACACAGACTTGGAGAAAATCACACATCTGAGTAAGGATTTGTATCCAGAAAATATGAAGAACACTTATAGCTCAACAATAAGAAAACAAACAACCCAATTAAGAAGGCGGCAAAATTTAAACAGAAACTTCACTATATGGAAGTAGAAAATACGCATACAAAGGGATGCTCGTGATCAGTCATCATTACGGAAAGCCAGATTAAAATCAAAATGAGATACCGCTACATACCTCTTAAAAATGTTAAATAAATTATAAAAACTGAGAAGACCAAATGTTGGCAGGGATGTGAAAACGCAAAAATGCTCATTCATTGCTGTTGGGAATGCAAAATGGTACAGACACTTTGGAAAAGAGTTTAGTTTTTATAAAGCTAAATGTACAGTTCCCATACGACTGACTAATCATGCACCTAGGTATTTATCCAAATGAATTAAAAACTCATGTTCACAAAAAATAAAATAAAATAAAACTTGCATTCAAATGTTTACAGCATTTTTTTTCTTGATCATCCCAAACTGGAAGCAATGTAGAAATTCTTCCATAGATGACAAATTGTGGGAAGACATATGATGGAATATTACTCAGCAGTAAAAAGGAACAAGCTATTGATTCACACAGCAAGATATATAAATCTTAAATGCACTTTGGTAAGTGAAAAAACCTAGACCCAAAGGCTATGTATTGTATAATTCCATTTATATGACATTATTGAAAAGGCAAATTATAAGGATGGAAAAATCAATCAGTGGTTGTCAGGGGTTGGAGCAAGGAAAGAGTGATGAACTACTGCAGAGGAATTGTTACATTGATAGAACACCTCTGTATGGTACCGGGTTGATGGATATATGACTTTATGAATTTGTCACAACCCAAAGAATTGTACATTAAGAAGAGTGAACATTGCTGTAGGCAAATTTTTAAAAATCAACCAGAAATATAAGGGATCCCAGAGTGGAGCATAGACAGTGAAAAATGAATTTCTGTATTACAAATGCATGATATAATCTCACTGAAGGGATTGGGGGAAAAAGATCTGACTTAGGAAACTTTGTAAATGGCATTTTGAATGAAAACTGTATGGCTAAAGAAGCAGAATTGTACAGACAGACTGCACTCTATTTAACAAACTTTTGCCTCACAGAGGTCTGAGCTAGAGATTCTGAAACTACTTTACACGTATATTAGGATTGAAGAAATAAGTAAAGAAATTGTTGATAATGGGAGCCAGATTTCTCACTGTCAGAGAAAGAAGTTACAAATAAGCAAGGGGAGAAGCCTAGAAAAACCCTGGTACTACTGGATTAGAGTTGGAGAAAAAAATATGAATGCATGTTTTTAAATATATATACAGATAGCCAGATGCAGAAATAATTACAGATGTGTGTATACACATGGGTTACTACACATGCATATATATCCAAGATCCATCCCCTGAGAAGGCTTAGAAGCAGTGACACACCAGTAGCAACAAGCACACCCAGTATCCAGATCTTGGTTTCTACATACAATTCCCCAATAAAGGAAACCAGGACTCCTTGGAGAAATAGCTGATTCAAAGGCTGGGATAGGGAAAATACAAGATACACCTGAAGCATCTTAACTCAGAAAGTAAGAAACTACTAAAAAAAAAAAAAAAAGATGGAGATATATCCAAAGGACACAGAAACCACCCTAAAAGAGCTTACCCTGTGATAAGCAAAATGACCTCCCAAAGATGTCCACGTCTTCTCAGAACCTGTGAATATGTTACATTACATGACAAAGGCCATTAAAGTTGCAGGTAGAATTAAGGTTGCTAATCAGCTGACTTCAGAGATGGGGAAGTCATCATGGATTTTGTGGGCAGGCCCAACTTAATCACAAGGGTCTTTCTAAGTGGAAAAGGGAAACAAGAGAGTCAGTGTCTGAGAATTAAAGTGTGATAAAGACTCAACTGGACATTACTGCTTTGAAGTTGGAAAGGGGCTAGCAACCAAGAGCTGCAGATGGCCTCTAGGAGCTACAAAAGGCAAGAAAATGGATTCTCCAGTAGAGCTTCCAGAAAGGATTGCAGCTCCAACAACACCTTGATTTGAGCTCAATAAGACCCATTTCAAACTTCTGACCTTCATGCCTGTAAGATAATAAATTTATGTTGTTTTAAGCTACTAAGTTTGTGGTAAGTTGTTACAGCAACAATAGAAAACTAATACAAACCCAAAAAATATAATAAATATCGTGAGTCTATATGGATATAAATTATTAGATAAATAAGCAAATGGAGGAAAAGGAACAAATCTTTACAGAAGAATTCTAAGTAATATAGGTAGACATATCTCCCCTCAAGGAGGTGGAGGTTAATTCCTCTACCTTTGAGTGTGGGCTGGACTGAGTGACTTGCTTTCAAAGAATAGAGTAAGGAAAGAAGAAAACAGCAACTTTTCAGTGGAACAATCTGGTAGACACCAAGTTATTAAGATTAGTATCACCAATGATGGGGCTGGCCTGGTGGTGCAGCAGTTAAGTGCACATGTTCCGCTTTGGCGGCCTGGGGTTGGCCGGTTCGGATCCCAGGTGTGGACATGGCACCGCTTGGCAAGCCATTCTGTGGTAGATGTCTCACATATAAAATAGAGGAAGATGGGCACGGATGTTAGCTCAGGGCCAGCATTCCTCAGCTAAAAGAGGAGGATTGGCGGCAGATGTTAGCTCAGGGCTAATTTTCCTAAAAAAAAAAAAATCACCAGTGATAAGTTACATTGGTATTATATAACCCCTAATATGACGCTATAAGAAGGGCTCTTTGCTTCTCTTATTTTGTACAAAAACTCATAACCACAGTCCAACCATGAGAAAACATCAGACAACGTCTCCTGTTTGAGAGACAGTCTATAAAGTACCTGACCACTACTCTTCAAAACTGTCAAGATTGTGAAAGAAAAGAAAGACTGAGAAACAACCATGGTTAGAGGGGACTTGGATGACATGATTACTAAATGCAATGTGGTACCCTGGATTGGATCCTGGAACAGAAAAAGGATATCAGTGGACAAGCTAGTGGAATTTGAATAAAGCCTATAGTCTAGTTAATAGTACTATACCAATGTTCACGTCTTAGTTTTAACAAAAGTACCATGGTTTTGTAAGAAGTTAACAGCAGGAGAAGATGGGATAAGGTTGTACTGGGACACTTTGTATTATCATAATTTTTATGTAAATATGAAATTAGTCCAAAATAAATGTTTAAAATAATTTTTAAAATTTGTCCACATAAAAACTTGTACATAACAGATTTATGCATAACTGCCAAAACCTGGTAACAACCCAAATGTCCCGCAACACATGAATGGACAAACAAGATGGGGTATATTCAAACAACTGAATACCACACGGCAATTAAAATAAACAAACCACTGATATACACAACAATATGGGTGAGTCTCAAAAACATTAAGCTGAGCCAAAGGAAGCCAGACACAAACAAATGCATACTATTTGTAGATTTGTATGAAATCTTGGCAAATGCTTATGAAATCCTAAGCAAATATATGATGAAAGAAAGTAGGGCAGTGGTTATCGGGGCTGGGAGTGGGAGGGGATTGACTGCAAAGGGCAAGTTGGAACTTTTGGGAGTGATGGTTACACAGTTTATACATTTCCAAAACTTGTGGAATTATACTCTTAAAATGGGCACATTTTTGTATGTAAATGATGTCTCAAAGTGGATTTTAAAAGAAAAAATAAAACAAAAAATTTCCTTTAGCTTCTCCCAACCGTTTTATTGTACCAAAGAAAAAGAAACTTCAGCAGGTAATCCCAAATATACAGTACAGTTTTATCCACTTATTTGTACATTTTTAATTTATTATTTAATAAAGTATACAGAGATTTGTACAACATAAGCTTAGTTGTATCAGAGTATACTTTCCTGAATATTCTTTTAGAGTCTTGTGATAAGCATCTTTTTGGTATTGTTCAGAGGAGGTATTTTAGCCATGGAAACCCAACTACTAGAGTGGGCAGATTGTCTACACATGGCACATTACAGAGGGGCGGGGTAGGGCCTATTCCACATTGCAAATTACATAACTTTTGCTATAAACAGCCTGGTCCAGCAGCACCCCTTCAAGTAAAGAGCTTTGGTGTGAAATTCTCAATCTCATTTCTGTCTGATGCTACCATATGCAAAAATGCGCGTGAAAGGTAATCTGGACTATTACTCTAAATGATGGGGCATGAACTCCAAATGGTGAAGTTCATTTGTACGAACACTTATCTGAGATTGATAGCTTCTCTATTCTGATAGTTTCTGGATTTATGGACCCATAGAACCATTTGGAATCTGCAGTTACTGCTGTAAAAAAACAACAGTCTTTAGTATGCTGTATTCAGACTCATTTTCTGTATTGAAATGTATTTTTCCTCTGAAAAGAACAGGTATTATTCAGAATTACAAAGAGTTGAAAAAAGACTCATTTGCTTAACAAAATGGCCAATTGTAAATTTGTATATTTATATACAAATGGCCAATTGTATATTTACTGAATAATACGCTACTATAGAGCCATTTTCAAATCTACAGTTCAAAGCAAACATATACAGTGGAATTTGAGGTAAAAACAGATCAATTTGACAGATGAGAGTTAGAAATGAATCTCTTCTCTTAAGCTTGAGTTCAGAGAGTTGAGATAATCATAGTCAGTTTATTGTATCATCATTGGTTCCTGGGACGGAGGCTCCTCTCTTGGTTTGTGTCTCTCCCTGGAAATATGGGATGTGAATGCGGAAGATGTGCCTCCACTCTGAGAGTCTCTAGTGTTAGTCTGGTCTTAACAATTTCTTGTTTGTGCCTAAGTCACCAGGCAACTTTGACTCAGCCCCTCAGAGAAATTCCCTACACCTCTGACTTCCTTCCTCCAAAAGCCCCCTCCCTGATTTGTAATCCCTGGGCCCAAGAAATAGAAGTGGTGAAGGGGTTTGTTCAAGAGCTAGCAGATCGAACTGCAACTAGATTGGATTCTTCAGGACGCAGATTCTGAGACAGAGGTTAGCACTCAGTGGAGGGAAGTCCCCCAGAGGGACTCAGCTGGGAGATGTCAGCCCCCAACTCTACCAACAGCTGGAGCATGAATACCTCAGGGCTAGAGGGGCAACCTGGGAAAAGCATCATGGCATCACTACACATTGTTAACCAATTTCCAGCCCAGCCCAGCTCCAGGCTGCTGGGGTTTTGTACCATAGTGGCAGTGGGTGCTATTCTGTTCAGGACAATGTGAGAAAAGAAAAAGGTGACAACCAGAAAGCCTTCCCCAGACTATAATCCATGCATAGGGCCCTGCCTTCTTTCTCTCTGCTGGAGTTTGAGCCCTACTTGAAATCCTAATCATTTTCCTTCATACAGATTTATCAGAATTTTTCCATTAAGTTCTGAGACCCATCAACTTCTTTTTTCCTTCATAGCCTTCCCTGAGTTGGCTGCAAAGAAAAAGTTAAATGTTAATTTGCCACCTTTTCAAGAATCACAAGATTCTATCAAAATAAGATTAATAATCTTTTAATCAAATGTGAACAGACCGAGGGTACCACCTTCTACAGTTCAGGAGAAAGAAGAGCAAAGAAAACCTCAGAGATAAGCAGAGTGAATGGTGGTGCTTGGCTTTTTCACAGAATTTAATAAAACATCTGTGACTTTCAGAATTTGGGGGAAAAAATAGAAGAAAAAGGAGCTACATTTGGTGATAAAATATCAAATAAAAGGTTCAAAAAGCAGTAAAACGGATATTTGATAATCTCATGTATGAGATTACAAATGTAAAATAATTAGAAAATGATTTTGACAGAGATGACATAACATTAAAATAAAACAAAATGATATATCAGGAATTTCAATGAAATTTATTAATGTCCTATATTGAATAATTAAATTTTAGATCAATAAATATTGATTGCATCATTTCTAAAGGAAAAAATAATTTCTGTATTCCCAAGGTGCAGCATGACTAATTTTTGGCAAGAAAGGATGGTACATAATGTGGATGAGGTAGTGTGGGCCTCTCCACAAGTGCTAGGATTAAAATATTGTTTCAGCAAATTTTTATCAAATATTCTTAGTAATTTTTTCTATCTTGAAACATTTATGATTCATACACTGTTGTAGAATGGAACTGTAGCTTATGCTTCACAATTTACATAGAGGATTTTATATAATTTGGTTGATTCTATACTGTTTTTTGGAAAGAACTCTTTTTCCCTTTGGCAAGTTTGCGGAGTACATGACCTGCCTCAGCTCTGCTCTCCTGATACCATAATTACGTCCTGTACTGCTCAGTACCACCGGCTCAGTGAAGAAGACCTTCTGACACTTTGGTTAGGATCCAGCCATTTGACTGTCATCATAATTGCTATTGAGCAAAACGAGATTCGCAAATCATGAGTCACCTTCTCAGGGAAGACCTTGAAGCATAATGAAGCATTCATTATGTCCTATTATTTCTATAGGTACTAGTCACCTATAGAAATGGTCCAGGGCCCAAAGGTAATTTGAAAGGATATAGAAAGAAGCAGAAAACTTTTGGAAAACTTCCTTAGGAGCTTTTAGTTGCTCCTGAAAGTCTCCATGCCATGGGGTCATAAGCCTCAGTCAAAGAAAGATTTCTAAAAGATTTTATAGGCTCAAAAGTACCTTTCTCCATCTAACCCTTCCCCTTTGAGTGGAGGAAGAGAAGTGAATTTTGAAAAAAAACCAGCACTTTACATATGACTCTCCTTTGTTTCCAGGGTCCTGGCTCTTTTTATATCATAGAAATGATTAGTTTGGCATTGGTCTTTGAAGAAGAAAGTTAGCTAAACAGGGCATATCTATGAGGCTAGGTTGTATCAAAGAAGTTTTTTTAAAATGCTGAATGTTGTGAGGTGCATTCTAAAAGGAAACTATGGGGTACTATAGCTTTTCAAATTATTCTGCTTTGAGACACCAATTACATCTCTAGCAGTGAATTAGGGAGTTGATATAGTCAAGGTTAA